>NW_024104742.1:1695024-4095024 GCF_003945595.2 Pipra filicauda
GGTGCTAGAAATCAGATGTTGGTAAACTTTGAAGTGCAACACAAGTTGTTTTCAGTACACTATGAAACCCTACCTAAAGTTTAACATGTAAATATTCCCCATCATCCACCTACAAGCTTCTCAAGCCTTGTCTGAAAGACAAATTGAGGGCTGACACCCGTCCTTTGGTGCAAGTTCCAAGTCTCAAGAGCTTTGCAGAGTACCTTTAATGTTTTTGGTGTACTTCAATAGGATTTTGTACTTGCACTTGTGACACCACAACTGAATTCAAATACACCAAGAGAACAGCTGCTAGGGCAAGCAACTTCTTCTGATGCTCAGAAAGCAAAGGTATTTTACAATGGAAGAACCAATTCCGAATTTAATGACTCCTCGGTGTTCCTGAAAGAATTGCAATTTTGAGAACGTATGAAAGAAAATACGCCGGACATGCTAATTGCATCTTCTGTCCTCAAAGACCAAAAGGGAAACCAATTATCACATACGCTCAACAGGCTGCAGCACCAAAATACCCACCAGCACAAGGCAGCAGCTCCAGCAGCACATCAGCTTATGTCTCTTGTCTTTGTGCAATCAGCAGCTGAAAAAAGTTTCCTTGAAGAGATGGCACAGGAGGGAAAACACAAGTGAATACAGCTGGCATTTCAACCAGAGTTCATCATACGCTGCAGCTGAGGACAGGAAATTTTTGTTGTTGTTGTTTTTTTGTTATGTTTTTCCAAGAAATACACAAGAGGAAAAAGAAAGTTGTCTCTTCCTGAGCTACTCCCCATCTCTGCAGACCACAAACCCATTCAAGGACTCTGACTCACAGCCTGAATGTGCACTTTCCCAGAGCAAAGGCACCCAGAGCAACCCCAATAAAGTGGAGCCAGAAGGGAGAACGAGCTTTTTCACATGCTTCAATGGCTGACAGCACTCTGATTTCCATTTGGCAACCTGGTATTCAGCCCAATTTCTCTTCTGAAAGTATCTAGAAAAATTAAACTGGAGGAGCAGCCTACTTCTGCAAGAAAGTAAGGACAAGGGATTGCAGTCCTGCACACATTCTAGTGAGGTCCCTTTTGAGTGTGCTTCACAAGACCCAGCAATTAAGCAGCACTTGTAGAGCACCTCCTTCTCCAGCTCACACTGGCACAGGGAGGGCAGCAGCTGCCACATCGGCCCTGCTCGAGGTCTCCAGTCGTGCAGGCAAAATTGAATTTTGCTGCCCATGGACCAAGCCTGGGTTGCTCCAGCTGGTGGGAGACACATGAGAAGTCAGACTTGCTTCCTGCTACCAGGGATGGGATAGCAGAGAGGCAGTCAACAACAGCTGGTGCTGGGACCAAGCCATCTCCTCCAGCACACGGATGCCTTGTCCCATCACGCAGACCCCAGCCTGGCTCTCCAGGGCTCTGGCACTGATAAGGAGGCAGCAGAGCAGCAGCTGCTGGGGCTGCCCCTGCCTGAGCACCCTTCTGCCTTGCCCAGCACTGCTCTTGTTTTCACACCTCAGCCTAAAAAAATCTGCAAAAAACCAGCACAACTCAAAAGAGGCACAGGAGATGCCTCTCCACAGTGAAAAGGAAAACAAGAGGATAAGAATGTCCTCAAAGCAGTATTTTAACAGCCTTCATTAAAAAAAGAGAAATAATTGCTCTGAATACTGTGTGAGCAAAGCAGGCAGAAGCTGGACCTATTACAAGTAGGAGCTTAAAACATTACAGCATCTTTAGGTCAAAAAATGTAGTCAGTTTTGATGAGGAAAACTAAGTGTGCAGCTTGTTTTTGGACAAATCATGTATTTTATGAGAAGCACGGTAGTTCATTTGCTTTTAGTTTATTCCAAAGACTTTAAAGCCCATATGTATTTTTTTTAATACCAAAGGAACACAAGGTCTTGCTGGTGATGAACAAATACAAAAGAAAATCTATGAGAGCTGGCAAAGGGAAGAAAATCTAGAAACACTCGTAGAAGAACAAAACAGAAGTTAAGCCTCTGTTCAAATCAGCAAGCACAGTTTCAGAAAACATACCCAAAGGAGGAAGGAAAGGGATGCAAAGTTGCCCTGGCCTGACAGTTCCTGCACCCCTTGGGCACACATC
This sequence comes from Pipra filicauda, assembly GCF_003945595.2. NCBI lineage: Eukaryota > Metazoa > Chordata > Aves > Passeriformes > Pipridae > Pipra > Pipra filicauda. The sequence continues at coordinate 1,697,113 of NW_024104742.1, forward strand.
ACAAGCACTGCTGGAAAGAAGGCTGTGAAGAGCCAAGCGAGAGACATTCTGCTCCTGCAGACGACAACATGCACAGGGGCTTGGAGCTAAATTCAGCTCCAGCACAAGCATCTCCAAGTTCAGGCAAGTTAATAGGTGGGCAGATTTGGTCCTGCTGACATTAATGTTAATGTTTTTCTCAAGCTTAACTTTCCAGAGACTCCTGTACTGCTCTGCTTACACGCTGCCTAATGGATGTGACAGCCCAGTCAAGGTGCCAGCACCACTACGCTTCGTTCACAGGGGGGCAGATCTCAACATATTCCACCCGCTTACAAAATTCTCCAAAGGCAAAGCATTTTTTTTTTTTAAATCTGTCATCACAGAGGGACACTTGCAGAGCAGATGTGCTTAGAAAGCATCAGCACGCAAAGCAATTTTTCACTACTACTGTGCCAGTTTTGGACAGTGCAATGAATTCTGTAACTTCCACGTCAAGTTGGGTTTGGTTCTTTCAGAGATTTAAGCTACCTGCTCTTTCCAACCATGTGAACACTTAGCAATCTCAAGCAACTCAGACTAGCTGACTGGCTGAAGTAAAATTGCATTTTATAGAAACCAACAGACCAAATCGTGCCTTATCCTTACCCTTAAATCTGATAGAGGACTTGAAAGATTATAACATCTCCAGAACACATGAAAACATGAAAGACAGCTCACTGCCTGTAGTGAAAAGGCTCATGGGTTATACATCAGATAGCCACTGATGTCCTGAGCCTGGCTGGAAGTGACTGACCCTACCACACAAAGGAGGTTCTCTGACAGAGCAGGTGCAGAGCTCGTCTAGTCAGGACATACTGGCTCATCTTCAGCACAGTTCTCTGCACCCTTAACAGCAGTGAGATCTGGACTTGACACTTTACCCCCAGGTCACCAACCTCTTGTAGAGCCAAGACTTTTCTTTCTCACTTTCCTGGAGGTGAGCAATTCAGTATCTGGCTGGAGAATGTTCTAAAACCTGCAGTACCTAAAGCTCTGCTACATAAAATAAAACATTTGCTATAAAATTAGCATGACAAGCACAAGCATAAGCTAGATCTTTCTATGCCAGGATGGAACCCATCACCTGGTTTATGATCAGAAATAACACAGCAATAGCTTTGTCTCTAATGAGCACCTTCTGGATCCCTAGCAGTGCTACAACTACCTGGAACAAGAGTCACCCCAAGCGTGCATCTGCTGCCCTCTGTTAAATCAGACACATCCATATTGTGAACACTTGCCAGAATATGCTCTAAGCAAAATAAAAACACCAGAGAGGCTTCTCCATTGAGTCCAGCAGGCTCTGGTAAAGACCACATTTGCAACCAGGTAGTAGTTCCCAGCACAAGCATTTTTATTTACATCCTAATACAAGAAGTTTGTCAAAATTTATAGGTATCTCTTAAGAACAGTAAAAGCAGCCCCGCATTAGAGAAAGAGCCCTGGGCAGGACACAGGCATGAAGGTTTACACTTTGCTATCTGGCAGCCAGATTTGGAGGATTACCTTTTACCTCAAGGGTAATTTTTCAAGATAAAGCTGTCTCTTTCATTTTTTTTTAATCATAGAAGAAATGCTAAATTGCCACAGATGGTAATTTGTTTTCATTTTGTGTGTTTTACAGAGCACATTTTATAGAATATAATAGTTAATTAAATGTAACAAATAAAATTAATTTCAAATTTAAATGTTGAGCCTGACTAATCTTCACAACACACCATTACTGTCAGGGTAGCACAGTTGGAATATAATAGGGGGAACAAGGTCTTTTGGCAGTCCCATCACAGCCCAGCTGCTCACTGGCAAGTCACTTTATGACTTAAAATTCAGAGGAGCTGACTGCCACCAATGTACAGGGTGCTCAACATAATATCAGGCTCCTGGTTTCTTTACAGTAGGACTAGTAGTGCCTATTTATTTTACAAGGGCTTTTTCAGAGCTGTTCATATTCATATTTTCTTCTCTTCTTCCTAAACTGTATTTGCAGATTCTGTTATTCAAATGCACTTTCATGAAGGTGAAAGATAACAAATAGAGCCAGGCATGTGGTACTTCACAGGACAGAAATACAATTCCCCTCACTATAAGAGGACTGCAATAGCATTAGAAATGCCCCATTTGCAGAGTCAGCAAAACTGTAGCTCTAAAGAAAAATTTAAAAAGGAGTACTTAACCCACTCACCTCACAACAGTGTTACCTGACAGAAGTAATGGAAATAAATGGAAAATAAGAACACTGCCCATAATGTATTGCACTGGTGCTCTCCCTATGCACATCTCTGATCTTCATTGAGCTCAGAACTCAGTAATATATTCCAACAACCAAACTGGGTTTTAGACCTGCCACAATGCTTTTTGTAGAGGCTGTGGCAGGGGTGGAATAAAGGACACTATGAGTACAGAGAAGAGCAGGGGGAAAAGTAACTGTGGTATCTTATTTCTGACTCAAGCTGCTCTAGGCAATCCTGCAGCACTACCTAAAAATCCGGGACTGCAACAGTTCAGAATCCCTCCCCTTTTTTTTTTTTTTCCTTTTTTTTTTTTTTCCCCTAGGTGGAAAATGATAAATAAACATACAGAGACTTGAAAAAAAAAATCACAGGTAACACACTAACATACTTGTCTGTCTCCCACTGTGAAAGAATAAATTTCAAGATTAACATGCAATAAGTAGGAAGGAAATGTTGAAGGCTCCACCTCAGCCAACTGGAACCAACCTTGACTTTTGCATTTTCCCAGAAATTAATGAGGACTGATAGGAGGTGATAAGGAACACTATATATTCCATAATGCACAGAGATTTCTCTACCAGTCTAGGAAGAAATAAGTTACCATCCAAGATTTAACATCCATACTTGCCTATTCCTTGCTAACATGCCCTTTTTCCCTTAATACAATCATTACCAGTGTGACCTTTCAAGATCCCCACACAATCTGTTGTTAATTCTTCCAAGTACTTAATCTCTTTAAGTACCTGTTTTTACATGTCCTACAGTTAAATCTTTTGCTATAGAGCTGCATTGTTTATATAGTAAAATAAATCTCTACACCTTTTATTAGTGTTATTACTATATACATGAAATGTTAGGAAGGTTTATAAAACATAATGGTTCCTCTTGAAGAAGGCTAGAAAGGGGGTTGGAAATTGATGGATTGCTGGCATTTGGAAGGTGGTATTTGGAAAAAAAAATTAGCTTGGGTTGATTAGGGAGGGACAGTCTGTGCTTGTTTGGGGTTTTTTACTGTATAATTTTTCCATCGGACTAAAAGCTCAACAGGCCACAAGTTTTATGGTACTATTTTTTTTAAAAGGACTAGAGCAAACAATGATGGAAGAGTTTCATGGAGCCAGACCTACCCCTTTGCCTAGGCATTCCAATACCTCACTTTGACTGCAGCACCAGAACGTGAAACATCTCAGTAGAGACTGACTTTCAGAAAAAAATGAGAGCAAGCCCCTTAGCTTCCAACTTCTTTTAAAAAGCTTCAACACAGAAGTTTCCTCTCCAAGAAGACCCATATTTCCAATGGTGAGCAAAGCAGTCCCACACACACAAGCACTTGGGCAGTCAAACATAAAAAGAACATGATCATGTTTGTAGAGAAGGGGGAAGCACCATCAAGACAAGATTCAGTCTTGATTGTGTTTTAATTCTGGAGCCAAAGAGGAATGAGGAATTTGACCACACCATTACAACCTTCCATGGATATAGTATTGCCACAGTCTTACATTTTTCTGTTTCTTCACAGAAAGAAGATGCTCAATTGCAGAAAGCCAACCTTCTTAAAACAGTATTATATGTGCAATGACACTAGCAGACAGCTACAAAAGTGACCATGAGTTCCTCATGGAGGAGGAGCCTTGCTCAAGAGTATCCAACAGCCATTAAGGTATGTCAGACAATGACCCTGCTCCTGAGTCTGCCCCTTACCAATTTCATCACACCTTACCCATTTCTGCATCCTTTACATTCAGACAGACTTTCCAAATAACCTGTTGTGAATTCAATTTTCCACTGAACAAATACTTACATAATATCTGATGAGTATTTTTTCCTTCATTAATTGCGGTGAACTCATGAAATTCTCTAATGTATTTGTTACTCAATATTATTCAAACATTTTGTTGGTAAATAATTCTTGGTTTATAGGTCATTCGAATTGCAAATTGTAACTATTAGAGTCATTTTTTAACGTACGTAATTTATTTAACTTAAGTAATGCATACAGCCAATTTAATCTATGTGCAGTGAATTTCAATTTGTGCATTTGGCATTAATATTCTTAGATACATAAATCATGCACTCAGGAAACTGAAAATAATAATATGGGACTTAAATGAATAATTGGAACCACGTGAACTAGTTCCACAGAAAACATGGAAAAAGTCGCGTAAACAAGCAAATCTAAATTCACTTTCCAAATTTTATGAACATTTGCAACTCTTTTTTCCCTCACTAATTCACTCTGATACAGTTAATTTGTAACAAAATGAAGCCAGCAGCTACAGCAGACATTGCCAGATTGCCTTCCACTTCCTCCCCTGTATCCTTATTTAGGATATTAAATAACCCTGCTCGCTATTAACTTTGCTTCACGCAGTACCTCAGAAGATATTTGACCACCACGTATAGCTAAAGACCTTCAACTTCCACAGCATTTGGGAGGCAAACTGCAATTAGTGGTTATCTGAATCGATCCTAAATAGCCTAGGACAGCTTCAGTTGCTTAATGCTTTTGATTTTATTATAAGACCAGAGATAAAACTATAATGAGGTTCAGTGATAATAGGAAGTTGGTCCTCTGGGAGTTAAAACTGAAGTAGGCAGGCAAAAATTAAATGTTTATCTAGCAGATTCCTGTTTGTTCATGCTTTAATGTATACCTCCACTCAGGCTTTCACTGCAATTATGGAACAGCCTGTACTAGTGCCATTACACTCCTTCAAGAAGGAGAGAATAAAAAATAAGGAGAGAAGAACTAAAAAAAGAAAAAAAGTGAAGCTGACGGTTGATATCTATTTACCAGCATGACTTTTCCTAGTGAAAAGACCTTAATTGGAACGGGCGATGGACCAAAAGCAGCACAACGTCCACAGCTCTGAGACTTCCTCGCAACCTGGAGTAAGCTTGTATGTGCTCACCTCTATCAATACATTGCATAGTTCAGAAATGAGCAGATGGTCTGGAAGCAAGAGCAAACATATTCTGTGTCACATCACTGAAGTCAGGTTCTAACAAAAAACACAGCCCTTGCCCTCTGTAGACAAGTCTAGAAAAGGGTTTCAGACACACAAAATTGATGTTGAGATTCAAAGAACTGGGTTAATCAGGAGAAAAAAAAGTCTAGACTAAAAAACTTGCACTCCCTCCCCTCTTCTCCATCTGTAGAGCTGTTCAGACATGCAGGGTTTTGCTTCAGGCTGCTCTCCAGTTAGTAGAGGGTGCATTTCACACGTTGCATCCTGTCCCAGACAGACCAATGAGTAAAAAAAACTATAACCACCACTGAAGTGCTGAGCCAGCATTTAAATGCACAGAACTGTGGTTATACACATGAATCAAAATTTGAGTGAAGAGGCAAAATAAAAGCAACTTAAAAAAAACCTGCAGACAGGTTTTGTGCAGATTCATACAGATCCTGTTGTGTCCCATGATGATGCCAAGCAGTAAAAAGGTAAGACTTTCACACTGGTGTAGAATATACAAGCAAACAGTTCCAAAAGCAACATTCATTAGAAAGACTGATCCTTATGGACAAGTTCTTCTAATGGCAAGAACAGAAAACAGACTTTGGGAATTGCTCTAACATTGGGATTTTTGGTCTGAGGAGAAAGGCAAAGCTGAATGGTCCTTCCAAGGAATTACAGAGGCAGTCAAGCCAGTGGAGGATTGGATGTGAAATGGCATGATCTAAGCACTCTGCTCATTTGGGTGATGAACTAGAGTTCTTCAAAGGATTCATACAGCCACTACACTGGAGTAGATTCACCCAAATAGTAACTCACCCAGGCATTTCTACTGAGTGAATGAGTTATATACACCACTATACAGCATGAATTCCACTGCAAGGGAATACAGAACTCACTAAACTCATCCCTAGATTTCAACACCCTAAATTTCTGCCCCTTTCCCAGGTGGTAGCATCAATCTGCTTAGTTGGTGCAGGTGGGTGAGAAACACAGTCTGCACCTATCAATTCCCACCCACAGTGCCCTGTTTACAAAATGGGGAAGGAAGCACATGAGTTTTTACGAGTTGTTTGCACAAGGGATTTCACATGAGAGCTCAGAAAGTCTTCAGCACATGCCATTTCGTGCAGCAATGGCCTGTCACACTGACAAAAGGAAACTGGCCCTGCCTAATTCCCAGCACCAAATTCTCTAACATTTTCTTCTCATTTTAAAGGCAGACAGGCAGGTGGCACAGAGGCAACACAAGTGGAACCACCCTGTCTTCACACTGTGCAACTGGACTTCAAATTGCAGTCCATGAAAGCCTCTTAAAGGGTGCTGCTAGCACACACTGAAAAATGTTCACTGCCAAGTCTTTCTTCCTTTTCCACTTGAGTCTTTCTCCTCATTCTACATTACAAAATCTGAAATCCTTACTAAATGCCATAACACAGTGAATTGTTATTAACAAGCTTATTAGGGCTGTGAAACAGGATTTCCATTACGTAAGTCTCTTACTTTCCCCACAGTACAACAGGATACCATCCTAAGTATCTCATAATGCCCAGTGACCTACCTATTGCCTTGTAACAGAGGCAATCATCTCTGATTTGCCCTTTATGAATTCTCCAGCTGTCTTGATTCATTAACATACTGTAAAGTGTTCCTTGTCTAGCAGTGAAAATGTCCTGCTCTTCCATCTCCTAAGTAGCCTCTCTCCATTCAGCTCCTTGTTTCATCAATGCTAATTACATAGCCCTGTGATCATCTCCTGAAATTAGCACAAATGGTAACGTGTCCTTTGATTGCCAATGTTTTTGTAAATGTTATATTAAAAAATAGCACTAAAATAACAGCACAGACAAAATTTGTATTAGAACCATGCCTGCCATTTCAAAACTCACAGCAAGGATGGCTTCAGAGTGAGAGCCCACTGCCAGTCATTCAAACTGAGTCTATTTAACAGTGCATGAAGAAACCCACCTATTTCCAGTTTGAAAAGTGCTGGTGAGGAAAAACACAATCTACAGCAAGTAACAGCAATAAGAGAACATGACATTACAGCTGCAAATTCTCAGTGAGTCATTTTTTAAGACAAAAAAAAACCATTTAGTTATAACCCAGTTAATTTAGCAATATTTGGGGAAGGGAAAAAAAACAGTGTAAGCAAATTTCAGAATGTTGTTCACAGATTGCTTAAAACTAAGGCATCTGATGCAGATCTCTAACTATGCAGCATCATGTAGCGGCCAGTCCCAGCACAATACAAAAGCCATTACCAAAGAGCTCCTGTGAGAACTTACAAAATACACTAGAACATGGCTGTTTGGTTCTGAAAGCCAAACCTCTACAAACTCCCATTACCCAACAGGAGCTAAATAACTAGAAAAATATAGGACAGATCATTTCAATATACAGTGAGATGGGAAATAAATGACTATCCAAGAAACTCAGAAAAATGAATGAGGAATGGATTGTGTAACTGGGTCAAGCCTTTAATTCTGAAAAGAATTGGGAGCCTGGTGGATAATTTAGAGTGATTTTCCAAGACAAGAAGCAGCTTGCTGGAAAAAGAAAATTTTTACAAAAACGGTATCTTGAATATTTCATTGTAAAATAACAAAACAAATTCCTGGAAGATGACCAGCTCCATCAAAGATAGGGCCACTGACATGAGCAATTAACACATCCAAACAAAGGCGCTACAGGTTAAGAAAACCAAAACCAAACAAAACAAAAGCAACACAGGATGAAATTCCAACACCTCTGAAGTCAGAGGCTAAATCTCAATGGGTTTCTTCCTAGCCCAGTTCTCACCAACTGTCCTGTATATGTTTCCAGTTGCCTCAGCCAAGGACTAGTTCTGAATCACAGCACCATTAAGATCATCCTCTATGAGATATGGATGGAAATTCAGGACAAATTGATGCAGTTTCCTAATTTGACCCTGGCTACCCTTTCTGTATGGTCACTCTTCTACTCATTGCAGGAGTTATGAAAATAATCTGCCCTTTCTCCCATCAGCTCTCATTCCTAATTTCTGAGTAAAGCTCTGTGAGGAGGGAAACATCTTACCAGACATATCAAAAAACCAACACCATGCACCTACAGCCTAGCTTGTGTCCTCCATTTGTTATGATAGCACACTTGCACATTTCTTATGCAAGTGGCCTTATGTGAATTCCATTTTCAAAAGGAATATAGAACATTTTTAGAATACAAAACACTGCAGTGCCAGAAAGCAGACCTAAAACCAGCAATCATTCTCATCTTCACAACATTCATTTGCAGCACATGAGACTGACATTCAAAATTAGAATGTGCAAGGACACAAACATCAGACAGGTACAGGTTATCTAAAAATAAAGAATTTGTTCTTCATATTTTTTAAGAACACATTGGATTACCTTCCAACAGGTCTGGTCCAAGTAATACTTGTTCAGCAGCTCACCTGAGAAGCATTTCTTCTGCCCTATGGTTTCTATAAAGGTTTTTTCTTAATGCTCAAGAATTCTGGATAAAAAGTAGGAACCTGAAGACTCACTACTGTCAACAGAATTTCAGAAGTGTCTGTTATAAATACATATCATCAGAGATTAAACAAAAAAACCACTGACCACATGCAGGTATAAAGCTGCTTTGTCTGCACAGATTACCTAACAGAACACCAATCAATGGTTATTTCTACCTGCACCGTTATTACAGGCAAAAGCAGAAGCCTCAGGAAGGCCTGTCACTGTCAGACCACGGCACAGCAAAGAACTTCTGGAAGCTTTGAGCTCCTCATCTGCACTCCAAGAACCTCCCAGAGCTTCCAGATGTCCTGGTGAGCCAACCATACACAGCACTGCCAACAGCACTCACAAAGCAGTTGTCATGCAAAAATGACATCCGAGAGCTCTTTCTTTGAGGTCCGTACTCTTCTGAAACAAGATGAAGACAGACAGAGGCAAAGTATCATTTAACTAGAAAAACTGCCAGTGAGGAGATTATATATTGTGCAAGCAAGAAGTGGCCTGTGAATTTTAAACGGATGTAATGGTTAATTACTGCTTAATATTCCCTCACAGCATTGGAGATGCATCCTCTTGCAGAGGACAATTCAGCGTCCAACAACACGATCACCTTACAAGAAACTCGAATACAAACCACCTTGAAGCTTTTGCCAAAGAAGATATGCAACCTTGGCCTTTGGACACGTCCACTGCCAGACTCCATGCATCTGTGGGACGTGACAAGCTGATGGGAGAACTCCACAGTTCCAGTCACCCACGACTGAGAAATTCACACTGAAAGGAGTGCAGAGAAGGATAATCTATGAGACCAGGCAAACTGAGATTCAATTTTACAAGATGAAGGTAGCAAAATAATGGACTCCTAAGTACAACAGGGGAAAGCACCAGAGAGGCAGAAAAGCTATTTACACAGCTCCAAGTAACCATGGATACCTTTGGGGGTATGAGAAGAAGGTCTCCAGTCAGCAGAGCCCAGTGGTTCTGAGGGAACAGCAGTACTGGGAGCTGTACAGGAGTACTGGATTCAACTGCTGTCATAAGATATCTTGATAAAATTGAAGGGACTATATGACATATTTTCCCACTACAGCAAAGGACAGGATTCAAAAAGCATCTCCATTCCTCTATGCACTTATGCATATCTAATACTCTGAAACTTCCCATTCCAGTTAATTGGTTGCACTCCACTATTTCTGAAAAGTATCATCCTTTAAAGCCTCCGGAAGTATCTACAGAAACAATTCTGTCATACTCTCCACACATTAATGTTTCTATGGTGACTTTCTAGCACTTCATTGGATTCCCTTTTGTAAACGCTCAGGGTACTCCCACACCACCCTACAATCCCAAACCCGAGGTAAACCAAAATGGAAAACTCAATTTTTCTATACCCAAATGTAAAGTCAAGCTCTAAATACGCATTCAGTGTGTACCCACGCATCACACCTCCATGGCCTGAACATGTTCTAGGGCAATGCCGGATGATACCACGTCACCCGACCAGTGGCAGTGACACAGTCAAAGCTATCTTTACAACATGAGCTCACTTGAGCCTGGAATATCAGAGTATTTTGTCTTAAAATGCCACCTTCTCCTGAAGCGTTTATACTCACAGACTGTTCACAGATCCTAGAGCACTGAGTCCACCTAAGTACAGCATAACTACAAAAAAGACGAGCCTTCCTTGCTGCCTTCTCCCTTCTTTTTTTCTTCAGTATACTTTCTCCCCCCTTTTCTATTAAGAAACTCCTTCATCCTCCTTAAGTGCTCATTAACCTCTTTAAAATACCATTCTGACACTGGCAAATGCCTTCTGAAAGGGCCAGTGCTGTCAGAGGAACCTGAGACCCCAGGAACACTCCCTGAACATTGACCTCCCAGAGCCTGTTCACCTACAACACTTGCACATTCTCATTTGTCTGCTTTCAAGTCATTTAGTCATTTGTTGATAAGCAATTATAAGATACTCCATGGCCCGTGGAACAATTTTTCTTGTTTTCAGCTGACAATTAGCTCTGAGACCTTGCAGACGGTAGTGCAAAACCCTCTCCCATCTGCCTGATCAAAGAGCTGATAACCAAGATTTACCATGGCATTGGTAAAGCCAGCACTGCTTGCTAGTGGATAAATGGGTTAGGTGGCTCCCTCACAGTCTATTATTTTCTTAAGGGCCTAGAACATAAAGATGTTTCTTGGAAACTCTGTACAGCCCCAAGACTCACAGGTGCTTGCAAGCATTGCCAGAATCAGGCCATCCTTTCTTCCTACGGCTCCTTTTTGTAAGTTAAAGATTAATACTTTATTTGTTACAGAACTGTGCTATTCTGTCTCCTTCCACTCTGGCACCAATGCAGCTTCCTGCTGAGTTGAACACACCACTACAGATACTTCATTTTCAGTTTTGAATATTTTCTGGCAAAGGTAACATTAACAAAATGAAAGCTCTTGCAAGCAGCAGCTGTTGCGGGTAGCATATATCCTGGGTAACTGCTTAAAGGAAATAACAGAGACTGTTTCCTCTGGGAAATATGTATAAATGGAGAGGTCTTGGATGCATAACTTCAAGAGGAATCTGAACCTAAGGCTCCCCATACAGTCATTTGGGTATATTCTTATTAAACAAGGGTAGATTTGCCTAGCAAAGCTCCAGTCACAAACCGTCTCTCATCACACACAGCTTTCAACAAGCACAGCAGTCACTGGCAAATAACCCGAGCTGCTCTCCCACACAGCACTCCACTTGGAGCCTTCTGTTCAAGACACCTTTTAAGCAGTTTACCTTTCCAAGGCCTTGTTCATTTGCACACAAAACCACTCCTCTGTATAAAACACCTCCAGGGTTACGGGCCAGCCTCACAGTGTCACAGCCACTCAAAGGAAATCCTGACTAACCCACACCATGGTGCTGGTCGCTCTTGTATCCACTAATGCACAGGATGGAGTGTCAACTTAAATTCTGAAACTCTGTGATGCTGTCACTTTGTGTCCCAGTGTTAAGTGGTTTTGGTTATTTGATGTCAGCTCAGTTTACGTAAAGCATTCCCACTACTTGCATTTGCTTTCCATCAAAATGTGTCAGAAATCTCTTCTCAAGAACCATTCTTAACCAAAGGGGTCAGTGGGGCTCAGCTGCAACTGCTGGTGGTCACAACATGCAATGTTTATTTGGTAGGTTCTCTGAGAACAGCTATCCTCATCACAGCATCGTTTTTACTGAATGAGCCTGGTCCTCAAGAAATCCACTCTGGAAATTTTTTACATGCAACTGTTTCTAAGGAGCAGAGGTGCCCATGCTGTGCACAAGGCCGTACTGCCGTGTGCCCACACCTCCTCAGCCAGGCAGGGGGGTTACTTTCCCAGCACTGTACCCTTTACACACTTCAGTGAGTGACAAAACCTCACCCAAGCACTGCCAGCTTTTCAGTGCAGCACCAATTCTTTCCATTCACTTGCTTTACTAACAGAAGCAGGTTCATACAGACATGGGTTCTTTCTTGAAAACAGGTACTACAAGGGCTGGAGTCTCCTCTCAGATACGAGCCCTAAGAATGAGAAACAGGTGATGGTAATTGACTTTCAGTTTTTCTTCTTGTTGTAACTCATTCACTTTTATAACCTGAATTCACTCTCCTTTGCTTAACCACAGAACATTAACAGTCTTCTCAGAGCATCCTGGAAGCAAGAAACATCATCTAAAATGCACTTTCACTGACACCCAACTTTCCTGGACCATGAAAACCTTCACAGGCAAGTGAAGTACTGAAATTGAACTCAAGATGCAGGGTTAGATGAACGAATCACTGAACACCGCAAAAATTATTATGAAAATGAGTCATAACGTTCTTTAAAGCTCTCCTGACTTTAAGTCCTGACCTCCCAGCACACTGTTAGTACTGATAATGTTTCTTTTATGTCAAGGAAACTATATTCATCGTCAACTGATTCACACATCATCAGAATCAATCATCTGTGTTTTCAGGGTGATCCTGGATACAAACTGAATTCCATTAGAACAACACAGCTAAAGGAAGAAAACGGTGAAAACTCTGCAGAAAGTAGCATTATTTTTTTTAATAGAGTAAAAGTTAATTAAAGAATAAGTGTTCTTAAATTACTGAAAGATTTCATTTACTCCGGAAACACCTGAATCATCATTAACACTATAAGGATCTCTTTGCATTAATTCATACCCAAATTCAAGGCTCTGCATTTTGTTAGGTTTCTCTCTTCCTGTTCGTATTTGTACCCGATTAAACTTCAGTACAGGTGCATATGGGTTAGTAATCACATTTTATATTTTGCATGCAGATTACTCCTATTCGAATCTGCATAAATTTGTTATGCATCACTGCAAAAGTGAATGCTCAAGCAACTTTTATTTTTATCTAATCAAATCACTGCCTAATGAAAAATGAGCAACTGTGCACAAAGGTGCTCTCAGGCAGACTCCATGGATCCCTGGGAACAGGAACATTTACCACTCAGGAGGGTACCACGTGTGAGTTTCTCCAGCCTCGTGGTCAAAACCCGATCGTGATCAGCCAGACCCAAAATGCCACGGCTACCTTCTGCAGAGAGATTAAATAGAGGTTTCTACCACAGGATGGACCCAAAAGGGGCATCTACAGAACTCTTTACCTAAACTTTAGCACAGTCAATTGTGACTTAGTAGACTACGATCAAAATCCCTCCTCAGTATGGCAATAAATCTCTTTGCTTCCCTACACCTGAATTTTCTAGTAGTGCAACAAGCAGCACACAGAACCACAAGCACAGAACAGTTTGGGTTGAAAAGGACCTTAAGGACCATCAAATTCCAAATCCACTGCCAGAGGCAGGGACACCTTCCACTAGACCAAGTTGCTCAAAGCCCCATTTTACCTGGCCTTGAACATTTCCAAGGACAGGGTATCCACAGCTTCTCTGGGCTAACTGTTCCAGTGCCTCACAACCCTCAGTAAAGAATGTCTTCCCAATATTTAACCTAAACATACTGTCTTTCAGTCTGAAGCCAAGCTGCAACAAGAGGAGCTGAACCTCAGGCAGAAAAACAGTTCATTTAACTAAACTGCAAGCAGTCACATCACACAGTTGCAGGTAATATTAAACAGTTTGCTCTGGAAGTAACAAGACAAAGCACACATCTTCCACTTCTGAAACTATATTAAACCATTTTAAAAGAGACTCTGCAATGAAATAAATATGCCCAAACTGGCAGGACTTCTTAGTACAAATGGCAGAGTCCCGTCCAGAAACAAGTCTGTGAGGAGAGACAAAGAGAGTTTTTTAAAGCAAAATGTAAAGACAAAACCACTTGAAAATGTCATCCTGAAATAGGCAACAGTGTTGTTGCACCACGGACAATAGTGAGAATTTCATAACGGAGCCAAACAGTTAAAAGTTTGTGCAAAGTAATTTTGGACAAACTTGAGCAGAGAGTTTGATCAACTCTGGGGCTCACCCCCACACACAAAGGCCAGCAGCTGAGGAAGGAGATGGAGACACAGCACCCAAGGAGTTCCCAGAGGGAACAAGGCTGTCCCTCATCCCATCCCCAGATATGCTGCATGCAGCCACCTCACAGCTTCAGGCAAATCCATCTGTCCTCATCCCACAGGTACTGGGATCTGTGAAATCTGTGTAATTCACTGTGGTGCTGGAATAAAGGAATTGTAGTACATTCACCTGAAAGCCCTTTACACCTGTAGTGCCTTCATCTGAAGCGCAGCAGAAGCAACAAAGGCTTGAATGGATATGGCTACTATATCACATGCAGATCAGTTTAACATCTGCCTCACCATGCAAAAGAACATTGTGCACTAATCTCATCTTCAAATTCACAAAAATTTTAGGAGTATGCTGCCATCTCAGAAGCATGCTCTGCTCATTTCCTATTACAAACAGCAAGACACAGTGGCTGCACCTATTTCAAGTTCAAATCAACAAGAGAGATGTTTAAGTGAAATAATTACAGCAAAATTAATACGCAGCTACACTTCCCATTCAGCTCCTCTACTGGTCTCTCCTTTATATGAACTGAAAGGAAAGGAGCTCCGTGAAGATCCAATCTCCCACAGAAGCAGCAGCACTGGATCCGTGGGGCATCCTACAGGGGCATCGTGGACATCCCTGTTCACAGGGTTCCCTTCTCTATAACCCTCCCCACAGGCAAATACCTACTTCTGTAACCCCTTAATTGCCATTTCTCCTTGATCTATGTGAACTTGTTCAAGGGATTTTTTAAAAGAGGAATTTGGAAGGAATTAAATTAAGGCTTAGAACAAGCAGCAACTGGCAATAAACAAGTTCCCCAAGGTGTGAGACTGTGTCCTCCGCACTCACAGCACATTTCAAGGTCAATTACACTCCCTAACGAACCGCTTTAGCCACAGCCAGGCTGCGGGAGCTACACCGGGCTGGAGAGCAGCACAAATAGCTCACCCCCCTGCTTCTGCCAGCCGGAATTCCAACCTCCTTCCTCTCCAGCAAGGAAGGCTCCGGACCCGTGAAAGAAGCTGAAATGCTGCATCCAACCCCTTGGCTTGAGAGCACAGCCATCCCCCTTCACCCAATGGATCCTTCAGAAACCCTTTTTTCCTTTCATTTTCATTTTTAAATTACATTTCTATTTGCATTTCCTTTAAAAAGCATATTCTAACCTTCTCCTGACTTTCCCATCTGCCACTCCCCTCCTACCCACATCCTCTCAAGAAGCACAAACACCGCCACCAACTTTCCTAAAAAATCCATACGTTGAGGTAACTGAAAACCAAATACTTCATATTAAAGTGTTCAGGAAATTTGGTCAAGAATAAAAAATGAAAAAGCATTTTTGATAATTTTCTTCACCGATCTCTTTTCAGAGACTGCATGCACATTTTCAACTCAATTTTTACTCCCTGTAGACTTGAACAGATGCATTGGTAACCTGAATTGGTCATTTGTCCAACTGCCTACAGTGACATTCTTACCTACCTTCCACAGAGAGGAAAACTTTCTTCCACTTTCACTAAAGAAAAGAATCTATTTCAAAAGTGAAATCCATGGGACCAATTATTTCATAAAAAAAAAAAAAAGAAACCAAGAAAAAAAATAGCTCTAAGTTACCACCACCAAAAAATTCAAACTTATTTATTTTTCTGTGGGTCAGACACTATATCCTGCCCATGGGCTGTGGACAGACTGGCAGGTGTACCTGCCATGCCAAGGTTTCTTCCCCCAGTTTCTTACCTCATCAAGATTTTTTACATGCTGCTGGGCCATTAAAAACACAGGGCTTTTATCAGAAATCCCAGCATTTAACTGCTATACTTAATCCATTAAACTAACACATTTTAGAACTGTTTCCTTGTTCTGTTATTTAAAAGGACTAATGCGTATAAGAATCAGTTTTAGACCAACATGTGACCTGAGTCATTTATGAGATTTTTACTATTCAATAGCATGTGTTTAAAAGCATTCTGCTTTAGGGAAAACAGAGCAGTATTAACACTAATGCATTAAGTCTAATTGTCATTATTAGGGTTGAATACAATTCCAAAAACATATATAAAGGAATTTAACAGCTCTAGTAAGCAATATTTGCACTTTAGAAAAATAATCATTAAAAGCACATTAACCACACAGTGAAATTCGCTTTTCCTTTGCTTTTTTCTTCTTTTTTAATAATGGTATGGCATTCTTCAAATTTTCAGTCTGTCTTCATCAGCAATAAATACAGCACCGAGATGAAGAGTGTCAAGTCTCAGAAACATTAGACATTTAAATTTTGTGATTAATTCCATTGTTTTCACCTCCTGCAAGATCGGAGATTACGAGGAGCCGCCTCTTCCTCCTCACTGACAAACATCTGTATACAAAATTTTGATTGGAAAAAGCAAAATTAAATCAAAACCACCCCAAATCCCAGGATACGAAGTATGCCATGAGGTAGCCAGCACTAGTGAAGTGACAGGGTAAGTGTGCTCCAGCACTCCCACCCTGCGTTACTGAAGCCAGGGAGAGTCTTGCTGCTGACTTAATCGAGGACAAGATTTCAACCTACAGCACTTTCTTCTGTTATTTGAGGGATACTCTGATTACCTACACGTAATTAGCTCATTTTAAAATGGCATAATCTTCTTTATGCACGCCGCACACTCTGAAAATGGATTAGCACAGGGTCTAATGCTGGAGCCTCTCTAGCATTAAAGGATTACAGGACATCAATCTGAACTCACAGCTAATTGGGATGGCTGAGCCCCCTCAGCCAAATCCACTTGTTCTGGCTGTGTGTGTGGCAGGACCTGCAGGAGGTAGGGGGGCACGTGCCTGGCCACCGTGGCTGCAAATTGAGCGGCTTTTGTTGCAGCTAAAGAATCACTTTCTGCAGTGCTGATTTTTGGAAAGCCAGGCACAAGGGCATTCGACTGGACATCACTGTTTAATAACCCCGGAGTCACAACTGCAGATGTCTACATTAACCAGAGGTCAGAGAGGGTAGCAGATGGTTAGGAAGCTCTTACTGTGAAGGCCCTGACAATTTCCAAAGGTAAAACAGCAAGTAGCTTTTATGTATAAATGATGCCTACCATATGGTAAGCATGACTGAAATTTTAAACTAAAAAATTAAATTATTACAGTCAGACTGAACAGAATCAAAAGCAATTAAAAGCTGAGCTTTACAATGAAGATCAGAAGCAGTTTTATATCCCAGCAATGGGAGCAGGGCACACTCGGAAGAATAGTGTTCCTAAGTGCTACGCACAAATCCCATTAAAATTCAGCTTCCTCCTTTGAAGATAAACCCAACGATAAGGTTGGCATTTCTAGGCACCAAAATCAATAAACAGACATACAATCAATAGAAAAATCATATTTCATTGACATTAATTTATTAATTAATCTATTAATTTATTGATTGTGATTACAGGCTGTGATTACAGCTTGATTACAGGCTGTGAATAGGTACTTTTTTTAAATACATAAGCATTCTACAAATATAAATAACAAATGACGTGCATTTCTCCAGCTGATCAGAGCACCTATACATGCATATGAAGGAACATAATTACCAAATGTTCTTAATAAAAAATAAAAATCATATTTCATGGTTTTCAATAAGAAACCTGGACACATCCTTACCATCATTTTTGCTAAGGCTGAGAGCTCTTGGTCACAGAGATTAAGACCCCTGGAAGCCTGAGGCTGCCCCATTCTGACAAACATCCACAGCACCCTGACAGAGAGCCTGGGAGGGCTCCTACCAACACCCCAGCACTGACAATCCCGGTTTCTCCATGTGGGGAGGGGGCTACCAGGCAAATCCCAGGTCCTGCTCCCTCCAGGAAAGGCCTCACAACTAACATGATGGCTCAAGACAGGTTGTCCTACATCATGCATGGTCAGGCAAAAAGAATAAATGCCTCTCTCCGACCAGTGAGGTGACATCTACTGCTCTGAGCCACTTCTAGCACAGGGAGAAACACTGCTCAGCTTGGTGGAGTTAAACACATATTTAACTTCACACAGTAAAATCAAAATAACCACCTGTGGATCATTAGATTATCTGCTGCCTCTTAACATAATAAGCAGTTAGATTACATAGCATCCCTGAGTTCATTAAATTAAGCTCACTCAGCAGCATGCAGTCTGTCTCTCAGAAATCTGGTAGTTTACTGAATCCTGTCATTCATTCTTCACTTTGTCACAGGCCTGTGATGAAAACACACTAAAATTCTGTTTTATCAAAGTCAATCTCAAATTTCCGTAGACTTTAAGGTAGCTAGATGTTACATGAGACAGTCACAGCAAAACCCAACAGTTAAACATAATTGTGCAGAGGATTATCAACAAATCTTCTTATCTTCAACAAGGCTATTCTGAGCTGTGAGTGAACCTTGTGCATGTGAAATGGAGCTTTTACAGATCAGTTCTGCTTTAAGCTTCCAGGCTCACTAGAAAGTGAAGTGAAACTCGAGATGCATATTAAATCCAGGGGGAAAGGTGTTTGTATAAACACACACACACACACAGCACCCAGCCTTTCTTCCCTTCCTCGTTTTGTCCCTACACCAACTTCTCAAAAGCCAAACCCTGGCTCATGTGGGGACACTGCCCCATAATAATACAGGATTTAGAGGTAATCTCGACAAGGTTCCACTGGGCTGTCCATCATACTGTGAAAGATGGTCCCACTCCATGAAACACCACCCCTGGAGAGGCTCTTTGCTATGGACCTAAGTCCCTTCCCAGGGCACAATTCCACTAATCCCATACTCTGGAATGGGGTCTCCAGGCAATGCTGGAGACATCACTGCAGGTAGGCAGTCCAGTACTGACAGGCAATGTGTTTTCTCTCTCCCAGTACCAAAGCAGACGGTCCATTTTCCCCCCCTGTTCTGCACTGTCTGGGAGAGAGGCAGGATGGGTGCCCAGCACAAGTATTTAGGGAGGCTGCAGTACCTGTGTTTGACACTGGCAGCCTGGGGAGCTTCACATGCTGCCAAAATACCTCCTCTGTCAGATTTGCAGGGCACAGGAACTGAATTTGTCGTCTGGCTGTTTTGAGACAGAGTGAAGAAGCCAAAGCATGTTTTATTAATTCTTTCACTTCTTGAATGTAAGTGGATAAGTGGTTTCAGCCTCCAGACATTTCTTAGACACTGTTGACTTTTACATATTCTTCCAGGGATCATAAAGTTCATTGTTTCCTTCTTTCCCCATGATGCATGGGGATAACGAGAGACCAGGAGCACTCAGAGGGCAAGCATCAAGCAACAAACCAGTCAGGCCCAGGGATGCTTGAACAAAATTTTGTTGCTTTCATTTTAGTCTGTGCTCCATTCACAGAAGAGGCGATTCCCACAAAAATACAGCTAATTGGGATAAACATTTTGCAGCAGCTTAGGGCTGAAGCAGAACATTAGGAAGACACGTGTGTACATCTCTAGGGTGTGACAGATGGGGCGCACTCTGTGTTACTAAATCCCATCCCTTTCCTTTCAAACAGCCTGCAGTGAGTCACTGTTACACCATACCATTCCATCACTGTTAAAAACCTCCCTGTAGTAACACTGGCTACGAGCTACGCATCCTTCTCTCCATGTACGCCCTGCATGGCAGGAGCACACAGACAAACTGTACACCAGCTTTCCTGCCAGGTATCAAGCCACTTGCTTGCCTTTGCTGCAAAGCCACTGTGGTAACCCAGAAGTAACTGTGGCACCTGAAGCGCTTTATTCTGATGGGGACAAGCCTAGGAGAAGTTACTGCCACTTAGGCTGCTCATAATACTCCTAAAGAATTTCTGCTTTTTTTTTTCCCAAATTACCTCATTTTAAAGACTTACTACATTAATTACAGGCTTCCCCATCAGCCCAGTTAGAAAGCCCCCAGCCACTCCATGGTTCCCAAACTGATAATTACTAGTCCATATTTTTGTAAAGACCATGGGTTTCCCCACCAGCAGGCAGACACACAGAAAATGCATCAGATGCTCTCAAAGACAGGCTCAACCCTCTGCATAGGACTGGGCAGACCTGAGCCACCACACCTGCTAATTAATTGTTCCCCCACTACTGAGGGAAGACACCCATTACCAGAGACCAGCTCCAAGGTGCTGTTGTTCCTTTTCCTCCATCCTGATTTATACAGAGCAGAGATGAGTACTAAAGAAAACATGCCATGAGGATCTTACACTTTTAATTATTTTATCACAGCCTTCACGTACTCTTTTTTGGATATTATTACCCTGGAGAGTGCGCTAACAACCTTAAGTTGCTGACTAATTAAGTTTTGGTATACTCCGAAGCTGGTTTTTGCACACTAATTAAATTTACAGGCAGTTAGATTTGACGGGTACTACGGTATCTGCCAACGTGCCTTCATAATCGGTTAAATTATTAATTCTGAGGCAGCAGGCCATCCCCAGGCGTGCAGGGAAGCACTCCAGCAGCAGAGCTGTCCCAGGAGAGCAGCAGCCAGCGACCTTGTGCTGCAGGAGCTGGGGACACACATGTGCTCTCTGCCCAGGAGAAGGCAATGAGCTGCAGTGGGGGGCACCTCCTGCCCCCAAATCTACTGGGGAGCCATTTGAATTTCCACACAAATATGGCCCTTTAGAGACAGCAGAGGCCAGAGAGCAGACAGGCACAGGGTGCCTCACTTACCCCTCCTGCCGTGCTAGGATGGGAGCAAACGCCCCTGGAG
The DNA here is from genome assembly GCF_003945595.2 of Pipra filicauda. Classification (NCBI taxonomy): domain Eukaryota; kingdom Metazoa; phylum Chordata; class Aves; order Passeriformes; family Pipridae; genus Pipra; species Pipra filicauda. The sequence continues at coordinate 1,718,011 of NW_024104742.1, forward strand.
GCAGGACCACCTTGCACTGCAGATGGCATCCCTCACCCCAGCTCTGGAGACTCGCACCTCAGCCTAATTTCAAAGGGCCAGGCAAGCAGCAGGGGCCCCATCAGATACCTGTCCCCAAAGCCCCCTCCACAGCATCAGAGCTGCCACTGCTGTGCTGTTGGTGGTGATCACAACCATCAGATAAATCCCCCAACCCCACTTGGTGCTATCACACCTCGGGCCCCCTGAAGACAAAACACTCATTTAGCAATCTATACGATTCACAACATCAAATGCCTCTCTGATAATTCCCTTAGGACAGCTGCTCTTGCTATTTCAACTGTTAAATATTTCCAGAACCCAAAAGTCCTCAGGGAGAAAAGCAGTTATTTTGACTAACTGCTCCTCCTCCTCAACTAGTTACTGTGTGAGCTTCCTCCCACTCAAACACCAGGAGTTGATTAAGACATATGGATTACCTCAACACTACCAAGAATTTCAATTTAGAAAGTGAAATATTGACATTCTTAATATCACATTCTAGTTTCACTCGGGAGCCCTTCCTCACATTGACACTGATCCCCACAGAAACACGGCATCATCGCACAGACTGCCATCCAAGAGCTAGGCAGACGGCTTTTTTACATGGATTTTAGCTGAAATTGCTGATGGAGTCAGCCCATCATGATTTCTTAATTCTCCCAAGAAAGCTACTTGCAAGTGACTCTTATTTATGGAAATATTTGGGTCACAAAAAGAATTATTCATTTCCATGTTAAATTTAGAATTTTGCTTTGTGGTCTTCTTCCTTGTTTAAAAGATTGATTTGTAGCATGTTGGGCCTCTTTTCAGTATAACATAAAAACAACACACACAAAGAAAAGCCATAAAGGAAAATTCTGCACTTGGAAATCCCACATTTGGAAATCCTTTAGGAACACAGGAGTCTTTTAAGTAAAACCTTATTTCCCGTATGGAAAAGTTTTGAAAGTTCTTCTTTGTTCTAACTACAGAAAAGGTGAGGTTTTGTTTTGAACTGGAACTGAAATTAAATATAAAGTGTGCATAGTTTCTTATTCAACAAAAATCCTGAGTTTGGACTGGCCCTGCTGGGATCCCACGAGCTCTCATAAAGCAGAATCTTCAGTGTCTCCCATCCACTCTTGCTGGCATCTCATTTCACTGAGTTTCTATTTAAGATTGATGGCCTTAAGCTGCAGTTATGTATTTAACCAAGTCAAGAAGAAAATCAGCGTGAACCTCACTGATATTTTATATCTAAAAGTACTGGGCAGATGTATTTAAGTTAACCAAATGTAACTCACATGTAATACCTCAAAATAAAACCCCAAAATCTCTGACTTACATGCTACCCCACATTTAGATGAGCCTTCCATGACAAAGAAGCACTTTTAAAGGAAAAACATGGGCACTGCAGTTGTGCCATTGCGCACCTTAAACACCATAAGGTGCATTCACCAGTCTCTGCAAAACTCAGAATTTCAGGACTGTAAGGAGATGTAGGACAGGGGATGGGCTGCCTGGGTGACCTGGTAAGAGGGCTCACATAAAGCACAAGAAAGTGGAAGGAAATAGAATATCATTTTATGCTTTTAGCAAATCATACCTTAGTAACCACTAGGTAAAGGCATTATTTCAGACAAGAGGTAACTGTGTTTTGCAAACCTCTAAAAACACTTGGTTTCAGCCAGGATGTTGCCAGGTGAGGAAAGGCTGCTCTCCTTACTGGTAACCCTCAGCATCCTGGATTTACGGTCTTCGGAGACATGAAAAGAAATGTATCATGACAATTACACAATTTGGGAACAGACAAAGTTCTGACCAAGCACTAATTTAAACACACTGACATAAAAATCCAAGTTATGGTCCAAAACGGGCTGTAAAGCTGCCACTCCTAAACACTCTGCATGATTCAGTGAATTATTAATCGGATTACCTTGTGGGAGGGAGGTAACCCCAGAGACTCTCCCTTCATCAGCAATCCTCGTCACTCCTAACATTCTGAGACCTTCCCTAAGTTTAAGCAGTTTTAGTTAAGCCTGTTGCTCAGCAGTTCTCAAAGCAATGCCAACCTCATTGTTTTTAATCAAACCTCTATGAAGAAACTTCTATTTATTCTATACAAATACCCAACACCCCCGAGAAATATACACTCTTTTCTGAGAAACTAGAGTGACATACAGAAAAGGATCAAGTCCAGGAGATAACCTTATTTCAAAACAGTTGCAGTCACTGCCACAGTCCTCTGCACCCAGGAGAACAAACTCATCCCTCTGCCAAAGCTTTTTTACAACTCTACCCCAACAAGGAGAGCTGTAGCCCCCAGAACTGCTTGTAGCTGACATTTCCAGTGCTCTGAGCCACCATTTCTGAGGCAGTCACACATGAAAGAGGCAAAAGTGATTGTGAGGCTTTATGTATTGATGCCAGCCATTGGTTTGGAGTCAGTGAACCAAGAGAAATACACATTGAAATGTACTGAAACAAACAAACTAGAAACAAGCCTGAGGCAAAGAAAAGAGGCTTTTATATATTAATTATACTCTGGTTTTGGTTTCTGCCTTGAATAGCAGCTATACAGTGAAATTCAGCAAGCACTCAGGTATTGCAGAAATGTGCAAGTCACTCAAATGACCTCCAAGCATCAGGCTCAAAGTCTTCAAACACAACGGAGACTTGCTCGAGGCAAAGAACCAGCCTTCATCCTTGCTTTGTTGACGTAAATCCTCTTTACCTTTAGAGCAGTCCCTCAGCTTCAGCAGTGCTGCCCCTGAGAGCAACATGGCAAGACCTTTGCTCTCAAGTGCTGTTGACCCACCTCTACCACGGCTCTGCCTGTCTCCCATCAGAGGGTGATGATCAGACACCCCCGGCAGCACGTTACACCTGTGTCTGACCAGCAGCACAATGACCCCTCTGAAGGGCAGGCAGTGAGCACTTGGGGCCAGAGCTGCCAACTCAAACTTCAGGAGTTCAGCCTTCCTTTGAGGCAAGTTGAAAACGACAGAGAGAGCAAAGCTCAACAAAGCTGCGCTCCAGAAAGGGCTTTTCCTTTTCAATCCAGTACGTTTCACTGAGATGAAACCTGCGCTAGGCTGGCAGGATTACAACCCAGAGAGCCTCTTTAGCTATATTACAGGGACCCTGTGCATTTTTAATTGGAATCTGCCCTTTATTTGTGTTTGCTGACAGCCCGAGGGGGGCATACACAATGCTTATGAAGGCAGGTGGGGATTCCTGAGCATTCTAAGCTCCGCAGGCACTACAGTGTCTTTCAGCTGGAGGAGAAGTTCTGCCCTGATGCCCCCTGCAGCCTACATGCATGGCACAAAGATTTCCCCTTGAACACATTGAGCCAAGTCCCTGCTTCTGCAGAGTAAAAAAAAGTAAATAAAATTTAAAAAATGGTCTGAATGGAATCTGTAAAATCAGGCAGAATTCAGTTGCTTTCCCAGCCCCTTTTTATATTTAGAAAAGAGCTTCCTCTACTTGGCTGCTTAATATTTTCACTCCTAATCTCCTCACTACCTCTTTGCTCTTCACTGAGCAAGCCCACTTCTCTGGCACAAGTCCCCTCCCTTGGCCCACAGCTAGTCCATCTCTTACCAGTGCAGAGTTTGGATAGACAAGTAATTTACAACTTCCACAGCATCCAATTCACAAGAGTTCCCAGGTGTTATATGGACTGTTGTAAACCCCAAAAGCTGCCAGAGACCCCCACTAAAAAGCAGAGACCTATACACAGGGGGAGGAGGACAACCATGGCAGCCCCAGTTTGCTGCACCTGGATGAAAAGAGCATGGCTCTAAAGCTGTCAAGGCTTCCATAAGTTTCAAAGGAATTCAGTCGTTGCTTGACAATTTTGCCATATAAGGAAAAAAAAAAAAAAAAAAAGAAAAAGAACAGTACTCAGCCGAGGCTCCAGGCTCGCTGGGAGCTGTTTGTTTACCTTGGTTGGCATTGGGCTGAGTCAAAGCTCCCATGTTCCCAGACACAAGCTCACAAGCTCCCCTCCTCTCCCAAGGCATCATGAGGACATAGCCCAAGATCTAAACCCAGGCTGTGAGGAACAGCACACTGAATAAACAATCCACTCTCCACAAGTGCAGCAGCACTGTTCTATCCAGCTACTGAATCTTGGCAAAGCCAGTTTGCAAAACTTTTCACTTTCCACTCCTCCTCCTTCCTTCCCTCACCTATCATGCAAACACACTTTTGTGAAGAGCCTCAGCTCCATTTTTTACAGAGTTCATAACACGCCTATTTTTTTTGCTCTGCCTTGGTTAACTTCTTCAATAGTTGCAATGAAATTAATCTACACTCCCCAACCTCAGCGAGTGTGTGCAGAAGCCCAGGAAACCCTATTTCCTGAGCAGGAACTTACATCACAGAGACCCAGGCTGTGAATGAGCCAGGTGCAGCTCTAAGCATGCACACAGGTCCTGCAAAGCTCTTGTATTCCCCTTCTTACAGTATCAGCCTTTCACCATACGCCATATGTATTCAGGATCTAACACTGCATACTTAGTCTTCTTTTTCTCCAATTAGTACTGCAATTAAAGAAGAAATCCACCTCATTCAAAGTTTAAACTTCTAATTCTGAACAGAGATATCACTGACTCTTTTAAAGAAGTCAGCCTACTGTTTGGGTTTGGGGTTTCTTTGTTTTTTTTGTTTTTGTTTTTACTTAGTTACTCCAGTATGCGACACCTCAAGTATTAGCAACCTCCAGCACAGAGAAGCTACAAAGGTTTAACACAGCCCTATACACTATGGTGCATTTATATTGTTTGAAGGCTTATGAACACAAATCAGCAAATGAGGTATAACCTGCTAATTTAATACCTTCCATCCTGGGTAATTCTTCTTGAGCATAAAAAACAGCACATTTGTTTCCTCTCCAGAGGAAAAAAAATAATTCCTCTTGTTGACAATCAGCTACAGCAAACAATAAACAAATCTCAGTGCATTGTAAGCAGGACTCACTTTAAAGGCTGCCCATCCAGTCACAGGATGGGGGAGAGGGGGCATGTGTGGGTTCAGGAACTGTGAAAGGGTTTCCAAGTGACTCTGTGGTACCTGCTCTCACAGGAGAGCCTCAGCTCTGCTCCCAGAAGGTGACAGCGCCAGAAGCAAAGAAACGAACAGAAACTTCTCTTCATTTAGGTGCTGGAATTTTAAGTAAAGCTCCCAAAACTCCCCAAGGCATATTGTTGCTTCCATCAAAGGAAGCCAGTGAGCATGACTGATAAGTTTGATTTTCAGTGGTGCTTAGGTTCTGCAGGTCTCATCAATTGCAGAGCAAGTTGTAGGTACTCAAGGCCAATTTTTTTTAAAGGGTAGGTATTTTAAAATGCATTGCAGTCAACAAAAACTGGGAGCTACAGTTCTTTGAAAGGTATGAAGGCCTTCAGCACTTCTCAGAAGTCACACTGTGAATTTTTTTCTCCTTTTCTCGCTCATGTTTTGCTTTCTGGTTCAGAAAAGATGACAGGAACACTGGAGACCCTCATTTCATTACAGAAATTAAAAAGAGAAGATATAACAAAATATGTCCTTGGAGAAAAACACAAATAGTTCAGGGAGCCTCTGAAAAATGTACAACACACAGGCAAAATCCACAGTCTCTCTGCAACGTCTTTGCTTCTGTTTCCCACAGGACAAGGGAACTCACACCACCATTTTGAAACCCTAATTTATCCCCTTTTTTTAAGAATCAGTTTAGTTAGGAGATGACCTCTGTATTAGCACTCCTAGAGAGGCCTCACAATAAAGTCCTCTCTCTGTTAATACTGCAGAAATTAAATAGCAAAACTGCATTACCCATTAAGAGGTTTTTTAGTCAATTTGTTTACACAATGAGAATTACTTTCACATTTCTAATTAGGTAGCTATTAACTAACAGACAGGGAAATTGCACCAGCATAAGAAGCTTTGCTATCAGCACAATCTTATTAAAAGGAGAGCTTAAGATTTTAACAAGAACAACAAATTAATCATGATAATGTGTTTTTAGATCATCAAATGCAGAAGTCAAGGGGGGGTTTTAAAAGTTCTTTGAATCAACATATTTTCTCTGTTGGTGTCAGAGTTTTAACACAGGCTTCAGTAAGAGAAAAGCTTTTTCAAATGCTTCCGGCATTATTCTATATACAAAAATCTATGAGGTACATTAAATTAAGTTAAAATTAGATTATGCACAGTCATTCTTCCACTGTTACACAGGGAAAATAATTGCTCTAGTATTCAGAAGCTTCCAGAACATCTTTAACCCTTTCTGAGCTAACATAGCAGAGCAGATGCTTGCTGAGGTGTAACAGGTCATAGACCCCATCAAGTCCAAGGAGACCTCAAGTGTTTTATCATCACTCTCTGATGCCCTGCACAAGACATCATCTCATACAGTTTTCCAATATAGTCAATCACCAAAGAATTCAACTCTGACATTTTTAAATCAGCTGCATGAAACACATGTACATTTTTGACCCTTTTTTCTGTATTAGAGATGTGCCTTGAAAGACTGTTGTCAGTATGGAGAGACATAAAAGTTAACAGACCAAAGGAGCACATCAGTGGTGCTTTTGCAATAGCACTTGAGAGCAGTAATATCTGACTGTGCCATCAAAGACTATGAGAGAAAGCAGTCATAATTTACAGTCTCACTCAGGGACTTCATTAATCACTCCTGATTTTGGGGTCCTTTAATATCTGTAGGAGGCTGCCACATTTTATTTTGCCAGCTAGCAACACAAACTACACGTACTTGGAGTCAAACCATGAAAGCAGAAACCAAATGCAGACTAGATGACTAAACACAGGAAAAAAATTTATAGGAGAAAATAAGAGAAAATTATGCTTCTGTAATTCCAGAAAGTATGAACCTGAATTTCCCACATCCTATTAAAAATTCTCTGCTCCCATGGCTATTCCATTCCATTTAGACCACACAAATGGTCTAAATTTGTAGACCATGGCTAGAACCTGGCTTCTAGAAGATTGTTTTGCAGTCTTGGTCTCCAAGCACGTCCTGATGAATATACCTGGCAAAGAGCTGTTAGTGGCCTTCACTGGTTCGTCCCCCCGTGATGGGAGACAATGGAGATTTCCAATCTTATTCCTCCCAACAACTCAGACTAACAGTTTTTTTGGCAGAGGCATCCTTCCCACACTCATGTTTGAGCACAGTGACTTTGTTTGAAACAAAACCAATTTTTTCCTAGGTATTTAAGAGTATTCCCACCTTTGTCTTACACAGGAAGATAGACATTCCCCTACCATTTTAGCAGCATCCAACCATAGTGCTCCAAAAGCTAATGAACTAACACTCATTACACGGAACTATTTTCTTTCCATCCCACCAAACTGTTTTTCTGAAAGAGGTACCTTTAAATATATCTATTATGTATACATTTGCTGCTGCAAACTGATCAGGCCAAGACTGAGATGCCACTAAGCAGCTGGTCAGGTAATCCCATCTTTTTTCTTGAAGAAAGAAGTTAATTTGTGTGTTCAATCAGGCAAGTGCTGGACAGCAGTGCCTAACTCACAGTGGAAGAATTATCAAGCCATCCTTATCCATGCTGTAGTTCTTAGCTACTCAAATCACCACAAGTCCATTAAAAGTTAATCACAAATAATATCAGTAAAATAGTTTTGCTTCTGAATTTTTTAAAAATAGCCCTGCCAAGAATTGCAGCATTTCTGCTCTTCTGTACAAAGTGATCCCAATGTCTGTAAGTAATCTTAATTAACGTTCTGAGAGATTAATATTTTATCATTATCACTAAGTTCAAATGAGCACTTTAGGACAGGCTATAGCCCTCTAATTAGCACTACTAAAGTATTCCTGGTCCTTCATACAGCTGAAGAACTCAAAAGCTCCAGTCAAATGCAGAAGAAAGACAATGCCAGTTCATGAGAACTTAACAGTTTAAATGAGTTAACAATTCCAACTTCAGAGGTTATTTTATCCCCACATGTACTTGACAAAAGATAGCTTCCTACTGATAAAGTCAAGTTCTGTTTTACAATTTCATTTAGCTTTCCAGTTGCAAAGGCAGTTTCACAGGCAATGGCTCAGCTGGAGACCAGCACAGCTTTGTTTCTTTATATCATATCTAATTGGAAGTTCTCCAAGGATAATTGTTGTTGAGAAATTTATTGATTTGCTCCTGAGAATCTTAAAGACGCTTGAGGAATTGCAATTGGGAGTTCCCCCCAAAGGATTTGTCTTTGAAATAATCGTAGTGATGTATTACTTTTCTCTTGTGGACCACAAAACTTCAATTAAAATTCAGATTTTGCATTTGGAAATGACACTGTGGTATCCAAATGGATTAGTATTAGAGGGCCTTTTCAAATGGATGCACTGAAGGAATCTGCACAGCATGTCTGAATGCAGCCTGCACTGAGCTATTTGTCGACTGTTTAGTCAAACTACAGTCAAGGTGTCATTTTTGGGAAATTCCTGCTGCTACACCTACCATATTAACATGCTTGACTTTTATTCTAATGAAGAGCCAGGTCCCTCCAGAATCCAGTGCAGGGCAATTTTCATCATGATCCTACCTAGAAAAGGCAAAGATTCTTCCTGGGGATTTGCTCTGATACATTCATATTTTTCTCTCCTCTTATCCACTGCAATGCCTGAGGTAGAAGCAGGAGAGAGAGCTGTCAGAGGCTACTTCCACTGATAATTTGATTTTCCTCCCGCTTGTGTTCTCACCTCAGCAATTTGTGGCACACGTCAAATTACACTGGCAGGGAAATTTCAGCTTGAAAAGGCTTCAGATTTACAGAATACAAACATCCATTAAGAACTCATTACTTAAATAGCAATTGCTGTCCATTTACATGCACAATAGTCACAGTCTAGAGGCAGGATACGTGCTGGAGACCTGCTCCACAGCCATCTCCCAAGCAGGGTCAACGGGAGGTTCCCTGCAGCCAGTGCCAACACAACTGGGCACCATAATAAGAACTGTGTTGTTATAGGCTTGATCTGCTTGATCCCGTGGGTTATGAGGTAATTAGCTGCTGAATAACCGAAATCAATGGATGTTTTTGCAGAATCACACCAAATAAGCAGAAGCTTGGCACACAGAAGGGAGAAACAATCACATTGCTACACAGTCATGTTTGTTAATTCCACCAAACTCAACAGCTTTACAGCAGGAAAAAAAAAACAAACGAACCCACAGCCTAGGGTGACTAGTAAACCCTATCAAATTACCCTGAAATTTGAAAGCTAAAATGAATACTGATCTCCCTTTTTCAACACATTCAATTAAAAGCCCTTCTTGCTTTGAGAACTCCATACACTGCCACCTTTGAATAGTTTATGGAATCCCGCTGCCGTGAAACTCCTGAAATTTCCTTGGAAATCATGCCACTTGGTGATTTCCTGTCCTTGTAAACCCCAAACCTTCCCCACTTCTTCATCAAGCCATATCTGTAATCAAGCAAATATTTTCCAGAGTTTTCTTCCAAAGCCTTACTCTTTTACACGTACCCTTGCAAAAAGCCTTCCCAGTCCCCTCTGTATGATATCCATTCTTTGCTCTCATCTCTCCATACACCACTAAGTTGCATTTCTACTTGTAGCCATTCTTAAATGACCCTGGAAATATTGAATCCCATTGACCCACAGCAGTAAGTACATTCCACTATTTCTGCAAAGTTTTCAGGTTCAAATATTTGAGTTCCATTACAGTCTGCTCCCTCCAGTGCAGGCTGTGAAAACCATGCATGCTACCAAGGATTGAACCTAAGCCTAAAGCAGGACTTAAAGAGAATAGTACTCTACCTCAGAGAGGATCAGTATCACTCAAAACACTTGTGTGTAACTATTAAATTATTCTTCACAAATTACATCTGTTCCCGAGTTACCTAGTCCAGCCAGTATTTTTAAAATATACTCCACAAAACCAAACATTAATTTTGAAAGATCCACCAAAGTGGCTCTGTATCTTACACACACACAGCAAGGCAGAGACTAATCAAGGTGAAGTGGAACCATTCCTTTCAACACCAGTGTACACTCAACTAACAGACATCCAATCTATGAGAAATGAAAAAAGAGAGAGAAAAAAAAAAAAAAAAAAGAGAAGCAACAATGTAAATAATATCTGCTGAAAACGCAGCAAAGAGGGTCTCTTGAGGGCTTGGCAAAAAACGTGCACCAGAAGGGTGTAACTAGCAGCTCTATTTAAACCCTCCAAGGAAGGCGTGAAATGCGCCGAGTTCGCAGAGGATCAACAAAGGAAACATTAAACTCTTTCATTAGAAAGAATTTGTCACAGTTCATGACAAAGACATGCTAGCACTGAGACAAAAAGCACGTCTAAACAAAGTGTAACTACACAGGAGATCAAACTCTGACTGTTTGGGGAAGAATGGTTATCCGAGGGAGCCCATTTCTTCCCCAGCTCAGTCTTAATGGTAAAAGTCTCTTAAACAGAAAAGTCAATGCACAGTACACTTAGGACCTCACAGATGGGGTGAGGAAAGAGAGTTTCATTGAGTCAAGTGCACTAAAAGACAGCAGTAACTTTAAGATGGGCTCAGACCCTACTCAGGCAAAAAAAGAACCTGCCGGGAGGAGAGATGGAGCAGTTCTCCATTCAGTGAGATACACGGGATGAGGAGCAGAGGGAGAGTCTGCCATTTGAAAACAAAGCCATGAGTATTAGCACCTCTGAATTTATCCTAGAGCTTTGAAAGTGGGAGGCTCTGGGCCATCCCTCTGCAGGGCTGTGCATCCTCAGTGGCACAGGCAGTTTGTTAGGAAGGAGCCTGCCAGTGCCCCTGCTCACCCACCAGCACTGCTGGGGGCTCCAGGCTCCGCATTTTCTGTCTTCCCTGGTGGAAGGTTCCTTATTTTGCTATCCACTAGCATTTTCAGGAGAGTCAACTCCCTCAGAAAAGAAAATCTTACTTTGAATAAACTGTTAACAAACTGAATACAGGAGAACATCATAAGAAAGAACAGAAACCAAAAAACCCTATATAAATTCCAAATAAAAATTAGGCTCTGAATACATCTCCTTCTCTAGGCAATTATATGGGTAAATCAGGTACTGAACAAATGAAGTAGTTTTTCTAAGTCTGTTCTTGCAATAGAATTTTTCCAGAAACAGTAAATTACTTTGAATATTTATCATAATCTGTTATCTGCAGAAAAAAAAGTGAAAACTAAATAGATTTATGGAAATGCATTTACCTAGTAATATTTGCCAAATGACACTGTTCCCCTCTGCTGCTTGTAGCAAACTCAGTCACAGAGGCTAAGGACAGGTTTGCCTTATTAGCACAGCTCTCTGCCTGTGTGTTTTAAGTACCTCAGAGCACAGTACCATCTGTATGTATTCTACTAATGAGCTACTTCTTAGGCTGAGGAAGGCCGGCCAGCCAGCCAACACCGATTACTCAGATGGAGACTGCCTAATTTTTAAGCAATTAATGAGCTCCTCTCTCACTCTACATAGAAGCTTCCTCTGGTTAATTCTCCTGGCATATTACAGCATATCCTATTCTAAAGAAAGCTTCTCAAAGAAGAAAATAAAAAGAGGAACATGACAAACCCAGTCCAATTCCCTGGAGCAGAGCCCAAACCCCCTGTGTGGCACACCAGATTGGAAAGTACCTGCTGAGACCACCCCAAGCAAGGGCTGCATCGCTGCTTCTCAACACAGCTGGAACAGGGAACAGCATCCTGGACTGGGGGCAGCTCAGCCATCTCCCTTCCTCTAGACTGCCCAGGGCACTAAGATACCTCTAATAACACCTCGAAGGATGGACTGGAAGAGCCAGTACCATGGTTAGACAAGGCCTTTTGATGGCTTTACTCCCTCTCACCTCCCAGCCATTTGGAAACAGCTGACACTGCGTGTCACCAAACACTGCCCAGCTCTGCACTGGGGACCACCAGCCACGGATGCTGCATGCTCAAGAATCCCTGAACACTTAGCAAGATGACTGATTGCTCCCGTCTCTTCCCTGATCTGACTGATGTGATTTTTAAAAAGTGAGCCTTAAGGGGCTATTAGATTATGGAAAAATAGAATTCCCTCTTCTGCCACTAAAAAGTATTTCTTAATAACCTAAACAAAGTTTAAGGAGATCAAAATTACCTTTTACAGCTCCCTGTTGGAAAGCACCGGCAGTAAAGCATAAAAGGGGCGTTAAATTATCTCAGTAACTACTCTGACAATGCACAACTTTCATGTGCACAATAAAACCATTAAAGGAAATCTGATTTTTACAAGTATATTACACATCATCGTTCTAAAAGGGCAACTCTACGTGCAGGAAAGGATGTGCTTGTCTTGCACAAACCTGAAAAACCTGCCAATGGTAGCAGTGAAACTCTTCCAGAGGAGAGCTTTTAGCCAGCAGCCCCCAGAAAAAAAAAAAGAAAAAAAAAATCAAACCACTTGCCTCTCTTGAGGATACTCGAATTTACACACCAGTAAAAGACTCAATTTACAGTTCAACTTGGTGTGACATTACCAAGTCATTCTACAGTCCCACTGTGAAATTTGTATTAAGTTCTCATGACCAAGGTACCCAGCATTTCACTTCTGGGGGAAAAAAAAGGACATTGTTCCAAAGACAACTAATTGCTTTAGCACATCAAGGGTCTTCCTACAACATGAAGCAAGTTGGTGACACATTCTGCAAGGGACTTCACACAACAGCATTCTGAATAACCAACTGTTCACGTGGGATCTGTGTCCTTCAGAGAAAGCCATCAATTACAGCTCCTTATAAAGGACAGCAAATGGAACAGTTCATTTGTAGACACTTCTAAAACGGGATTTAATAATGATCCTTTCTTCATCCACAGAGCTTTACACTCTTCCTATGTAAAGTCCACAACAGTTGCAGCCAGGCATCCCAGGTGACTGGACTTAGGTTTCCTCTCTCATGCACTGTTAGAGGCATGTTGTACAGTTGGAACAAAACCATTTGCAATAAACACTGAATGGTAAAGAGCAAATTTAATCATCCAATCCAGATGAAAAAATCATTATGCTGTAAATAATATGATGTAAAGTCACAGCAAATAGGAATTATGTTGACCTACATCACAAGTCAGCCAAAAAGCTTCAGCTTTCAATCTGCTCCAATAAAGCTGAAATATTCCACTCCTAAGTGCATTTCCACTGTAGCCCCCGATTTCCCTAAAACTACAGATGTCATTTTGAATAGAAATACTATATACAAAGTGTCATTAGTGATACACATCCTAATTTCTTTCCTTATGTCTAAGACCACACCATTATTCACACCTCTCTAGCTTTATATAACAGGGCAAGATTTTCAAGGTCACAACAAAAACAAGTAATACATTCAAGAACTCAAATCCTTAATAACTATTTTCTTGGCTTAAGTTTCAAATTTGCTTTTCTAGACCACAAGTACCAGAACAAAAAGGTTTTCAAAATCCTTGAAAATTGGTTTATTTTCTCAACAAAACACTGGAGCCTGCAACTAGAGGGGAAGACCCAGGTTCTGAAGGAGCTTCTCCCTCACTAGAGAGGAGTGCCAGAGAGCAGGGTTGATGGCCAGAGATCCACCTCACATCTGGAGCCAAGGAAGCTTGCAGGATGACCTGGCTCCATTCAAGTGCTCCCACTTTCTCAGTTTTCAGATCTCCTCTGCAGTAAACTTGAGATTTGACATAGCAAAATGCTTCCCAGCAGGGAACCCCAGAAAGAGTAATGTCCTGACCACTAAATGTTCAAGGTCTTCCAGCTTCTTCTCCCGACATCCATATCAACCATGCCAGGAGTACAACTGTTCAGCTGCAGCTCTTGTATCTCTCCAGAGATACAGAGCCTGGGAATAACTCTGCCTTTGATTCCTGTTCCAGCAGTTTTCCAATGTATCCATCTCAGGGAATTTACTATTCAAAATGAAATCATGTCACTGAAAAAGAATTTCTGATGCATCCTATTCTCTAGAACGTGATTATATGCCTGCATTTTACGAATAGCTCAAAGACATCAGAATGATTATATCTCACATTATTTCTCCCATTCCAGGCCCACCCATATATATATATTGCTGAACATGTAATATAGCATAATCATGCATGAAGTGGCTCTGCACATTGATCCAAATAACCTTAGTATCACAGAGTGCATCAGCAAAACAAAACCATAATGCTTAAATTCAGAACAAACAATTCATGTTGTCTTGTGAAAAATCTGATCTGCTATATTAACATCAGTCTTCACAAATAATAAGCCAATTCTATCTTCAACATACCAGAAAAAAAATCCATTAACTCTCAAATATTAAATAAATTTTAAAAAATCTGAAAAACAACTTTGCACTCGAATTTTATATGTATTTGTACAGTGGGATGAAAGGACCAGCACTTCTTTAAATAAACATGAACATCTGGTTAAGACTAGACAGAGGTGTCCTTGGATAAAGGTGTTTAAGGCTATTCACACATCTGAGGACAGAAGTCGAGTTCCTGCTATTGCTAAAAATCTAAAGGCAGCTACTCTGTAAGCACAGATGGAGCCCAGAGTGGCTCAAATGCAGCTGCCTGCCTGCAGAGCCCCAGCAGTTCACGATCAACAAATGTTCTTCAAGTCAGAGCAATACGTATACCCAGAGGTTTCTATAAACTTGGTTACCCAAGAGACTTGATTAGCATCTCCAGTGCTCCTGGTCCCTCAGGCAATTCCATATGCCATTTTACAGTCTTCAGTGGTTGCTCCCTCTGTGTCCCCACTATCCTCTGGAAGGGCAGCTCATAGCCAGTACACAGAACAGACTTGTAACATTCAAAAGCAAAAGCTGTAAGCCTAAAACTAGTGCATAAAACTTGGTGTAACCAAATCTCTCTCCTTCTTTTCCTTTTCCATTTCTAGCTGACACATTTTTCTAACTTCTACTGAAAAATAACAGAAATTAAAGAAGCTGTTCCCTATCACATGTATCCAAGGACATAAAAGCACATTCTACACACATGCTTATTTAGCCTCAAAATTTCTCTATGAGACAGTACTGCTTTCCTCGTCCTTGCCTAAGGGATTAGCAACATAACAAAACAGAGGGAAACATTTTATTAATGTGTTACTCCCCACATCACCTTCAGTGTGTTGGGCAGTCGTAACATTGTTTTATCTCTGGATGATTTTCTGCCGTTTGTAAAATGGAAATAACTATGATACAAACATTAGAGACAAAAAGCACTTGTTATGAAATACCATGGTAGCAGATGTTTACTGAAAACACCAGATAGTCCCATGAGACTTAAAAAAAACCCTACCCAGGCAACAAAGTACAATTAGAACATAGAAAGTCCAAAAAATAATAAAACTATCATGTTTCTACTACACAGCCCTACAAACATTTGAATTGTACACATGGCTGCTGGAGGCCTAAACAGCAGTAGTATGTCCCCCAGACACATGCAAAAGTGACATAAAAAATATTGTACTTTAGATATTAGAAAGCAATTTGGGAACTTCAGACTTTGCCTTTTGCCCTCTTTCAGGCCTATTCATTGACAGGGGAGCTGAATGCCTTGGGAGCTTGCCCTGAGATGCACCACTTTCCCTGATGCCTTCAGTCCCAGAGG
The DNA here is from genome assembly GCF_003945595.2 of Pipra filicauda. Lineage (NCBI taxonomy): Eukaryota > Metazoa > Chordata > Aves > Passeriformes > Pipridae > Pipra > Pipra filicauda. The sequence continues at coordinate 1,733,615 of NW_024104742.1, forward strand.
GGCTGGTAGGCCAGGTTAGCTGTCAGGGACTGATGCAGGTTCCTTTTCCTCCCACTTCATTACAGCCACAGGAATGAGACAGTCAGATACAAAAGCTCATGTCAGGTACTGCCATTGCCTCCAGTTTCTTTATGAAAAACCACTGAGCAACACTTACAGCTGCCTGGATCATACAGTCTCCTACTTGTTCACTTACTATTTTACTTCCCATCTGGAATAACGGGTGCAGAAATCTCAGTAGATACCTTTTTAAAGCAATAGTGATCCCTCAAAGAAGCAGACCAACTGCACCTGGCTTACACTGAAGTGTCAAAATACCTTCCCCACTCAAAAAAAAAAAAAAAAAAAAAACATAACTGGGAATGAGTTTCCAAAGGTCCTATGCAGCACAATAGATCTACAGTTCTGTGAATCCCAAAGGTGAAGGAGGTTTAAAACAAGTCAAGCTAACAGAAATCCCCTCCTGCTGGCTCCATTCCTGTCTGAATAAGGAACCACACAGGGAGAGAAAGTAAGAAGGAACTGACGGCAGAGGCTGGTGGGCACAGGTAGCCTGGTTACCATGTCTTGGAAAAGCAAAGTGCTCAGGTCGGAAGCTTAACTCGAATCTAAGTCTCTGTCTTCAGCTGCAGAGCACTGCACATTTCCCTATCAGTCTGTGTTATAAGTGCTAATCATGCTTCTTGTAGGAAAGAATCGATTGGATTTGAAAGGGTTAGAGATTAATAAAGTGATAGATGTACCCTCTAGAGGTGACACTGCAGCTCAAATCAATTTTGCTTTCAACTAATAGATGGGCAATCATTTCTACTTTAGCGAGTTACAACAGAATACAACAATCACACAGGTCTATATACTAATGTTTGTACATACATGCACTGCACAAAACAGAATTCCTTCCTTCATAGGTCAACAACTTGAAATATATCTGCACCTCCTGAAAAGGCAAAAATCTGGTATTTCGTTTTTTATCTGTAAAACCAACTTCTTCAAAAACTTAAAGGCCCCAAAAACAACCCCAAAAATGCATCTTAATTCTCCTTTCTCTCACTATTTCCCATAGTGATCCCAACATCTTCTATCTCACAGTTTTACTGCTTGTGACTGTGACAGCTACACTCATGACAAAAACAAGTAGTAAAAAAGAAAAAAAAAAAGAAGTTTCTGATACAATGTGTGACAGAGACTAGGAACTCAAAGCTGAAACGCACTTCAAACAACAAGGTTCTGAAAGCAAAGTAGAAAAAGTTCTTTAAATTCAGTGGACAGAGATATGAGAATGTGTATTAATATTCATACTTAGTTCAATCTAAGGAGCCTTATTTACATTCCTTCAAATATGTACAGCAGTGTGTAAAACCTGCCTTAAGATGTATTCAGGTTACAAAAACCCAAGCATTCCTCAGAACTGTTCTTGGTCAGGAGCTGACCCAAAGCAAAGCCATTTCATCACAGATTCCTTATAGCTCCCATAGGTCCACATACCCCTAAGTTGTCTCAAAGTCTCTGAGTCACCAACAGATGTCCCAAATTGAGCAGATATTCATCTCCAGGTCAAGCCAACATGCTGAGCTTGGAGACTGTTCTGGGTAAGTCTGCAGTTGTATTATTTATACTTTCATTTGAACATTATGTAAGACAAACCTTCCAAAAATATTTTCATGAACAAGATGAAAAACAAAACATGCCAGAACAACTTTCCCTGTCCCTCAGGACAGTCTGTTTCACAGTAAGGACACGAACCTAGGACACTTGCTGTCAAAGTGAGCAAACGAGAAACACTGAAATGAAGAGCGCTCTTAAAATTTCTAATTAGGATCTTAAAGAAAACAAAGCAAAGACACCTTGATACATTACGGTTTTTTTCATTTGAAAAGCCCCATTTTGGAGAGGAAAAATACGTACTATCCAGTTAAAGGCACAGAGCTAGAAGATTCTCAATCATGATGGTACCTATAGTAGAGATTCAGATATTATCAATGAACTTCTACATGCTGCAGCAAGATGTAGAACAGATATCCAAAAAGCTGACATGATGCCCAATGCAAAAGTGGAAGATTATAGATTTTTAACTGAGGAAATGACACTTCTTTCATGCTTTATTTCTCCCTATCCCCTGAAGATCTTACCTTTGTAATTTACTGCAGTTTGAAACAATTTAATTGTGTTCATTTATTTTATTCAAATACAGCTGTGATTTCCCTTTTGGGAAGGAGTCTGGCTTTAATATTTAAGTATCAGCTCAATATTTAAATTGTTTTAATTATACATGAATTCATTTTAAACATGTGCAATAGCTAAAAATTTGAGTGCTTAATTAAGTTCAATATTTAAACCTTCTCAGGTTGAGGTCACTAAAAAAAACCCCAAATCTTTAGCAGATTATTTCCTTTCTTGTTCTTTGTGCATTTTCCTCCCTCCCTGCCTGCAAATACAACGGATAAATGCTGCCAGCTGTCTCCCAGATAGGTCTGTCCAGCTGCAATGCTGCTTTCTGTCTAGAGGATAAGAAACTAAGGCTGAGAATCCTGTAATGAGGTGCACGACTACCAGAGCTTCACAGCTGACTTGCTGGTAGCCCCCTGAGACCTGACTGAGCACAGGAGCTCAGCTCCTCACTTCCTGCTGATCCAAACTGAACAGATGGAGAGCAGCCTGAGCCCGTGAGCAGACACAACCATATGCAGGAGAGGCTGTACTTTCCTGCACTGATGACAGCTTAGAACAACGGTGATTCTGACTTTGTTTGCTGGAGCTGTGAAGAACTCAACATCTTCTGGGAAAAGTAAGAGATCAGTGTGCGCTGATTAGTGTTGCAAAGCTCTCATCTCCTCTGCCTGCACGTTATTGGTGGGAAGTAAAAGCCAAAAGCCTCTCTGGCATCACTCATATCTCAGAAATGGGAGGGCTCATAGCCATGCATTTTCATCAGGTGCAACTGCAAACTAAAGTAAATGGCAAGCGTGAGCACACATCTAGCACCTCCTCTGGAGCCCACTCCAGAAGCAGCAATGGACTTTGGAAGTTAGGCTCATCTAGGATATCCTGCTCCATGCACAAATCTATGAGTCACCTCTGAAATACAAACACCTTCACTTCCATGTATGCCACAGTTTTCATGGCCAAAATGGTCAGGCAACAACACAGGATGACTGAGCTTCATGGAAGGGAGCAGATGGAAATCCCAGGCTAGAGCAGTGACAAACAGTCGGAAAGTGAAAGCTTTAAATGAATGTGTTAAAGCACTACATCCTCACCAGCACAACATCAGTGAGAGAATGCAAGACGGTTTGGCTCTGCCCATACACAGCAAGACACAGTGACAAGTCAAGTCCCCTCTCTCTCACGCCATTGGTGGGAAAGCCAGATGCAGGTGAAGGGTGGCAGATCAGAGATGCACTTGCTCCTGTGGCACATGACTGCCTTTGGGATGGTCCCAAGATAAACAGAAGGAGAAGGGAAGGGCGGAATCCCACAGCACATCCATCCAACATGCTATGGAGGAGAGGACATGACTGTAGCTCGGAGGACATGCCTGTGCCAGGCCTGAGCCAATTAAGCTGTGTTAACCTGCAGAAAGACTACTGTGTGCTCTGCAGCCAGCAGCCTTGCAGAAACCTTGGAGATGTCTGCCTATGCTCCTCCACACAAGGCTGGCATGCCCTCCAGAGCTCCAGCATGCTGAGAGAGGGTATTTCAGCTTAGCAAACAAATACAGCAACAATAAATGGCATCAATTATTCACTAATGGAATTATGTCTAGTAAGTCAAACAGAATCTATAATCTGAAAAATCTTCTGCTTAAAAAATGCAATGATTTTTTAATTGGTTTTATATTCCCTGCTATGATTATTCAAAGCACTATATACAATGGGCCTGGGAAAAGAAGTGACTTAATCCGATTAAAAGGAAATCACCTGCCAGCTGGGAACCTAGCAGCTCCCACATCCTCAATTTATTTGTATAACCTCCATCTGTAAAATATCCTTTCTAGGATATTGCTAAGGCTGCAGTCCCCGCATTAGCTGTTTGTTCAGTCTGCTTCTTAAAGGAAAAAGGATGGCCTGCAGTTTTCAAAAACGCTTCCTAATATTAAGAAATGCCTGTGAAACTTAAGTCAACATTACACTCACACAGATGCTTGAGGCAAACTGTTCTGTTCCCACCACAAACAGAAATTGTTACTCTGTAGACATGACAGATTTCTTCTGGAGCATCTGGAAGTCACTGCCTGTAAAGAAGACTCTGACTAGCATAATTAAATTAGCTCACCCATTTTAATTACTTTGGCACCACATCTCAAGTGAGAAGCAGCCAAACAAATTAATATTGCTACAAGTTTCTCTGATGTTTTTGCAGTGTTGCAGGGTACACTAAAACCTACTTGCAGCCCTCACATGCATTCCTGTTTGTCTTCTCCAAATGGGAAATACAGACACCTGAATCTATAACAAAGGGCAAGTAAAGGACATGAGACAAATCTTTCACTGCTGTTTTTCTCTTCCCTTCCATGAGGACTGTTTCTTCAGCAAGCTACAGTTCTATGCTTCCAACTGGAGCACCATTTCATCACCTTTTGTTTAGTATCTTAGATACTCCTGACCTCTCCTTAATGACTCTTGCCTGTTGTCCTGCCCCTGTGTACTGTCTGCACTTGTTACCTGGATTTCTCATACTCAACTTTCTCCCCTTGGGTTTTCATTCCTTGGCTTTGAAGGAGTACTTTCACACCAACCTCTGAAGATGCCTTCCTAGCCAAACCTCTGTTCTCTTTAGGCAACTTCAGTCACACTGATAATGTCCTTCTGGACACTCTGCCCTCCTTTTGACTGCCTCAGTTTTAGTGATGCTTTTGCATTACCTGAAGACAACACCTCACCCTCCTATTGTTCCACCCCAGGTCCTCTTCAACTCAGCTCTCTTTAGATTTTCCCTGCCCCTTAAACAAGATATATTCAATTATGTGATATTACATGCATGCCAGTCAGCTTCATAATTGCTCTTGTACTTGACACTAATCATAATTCTGGCCATTCGTGCAATAATTCTACACATTGCTTAGAAAAATGCCAGTCTGCATAAGTTGGCAAAGACACCAATACCCCAATTTTGCTGGTTTATTGTCCTAGTAGCCCAAATCTGTCTTTATCATCAGTGTCAGCACCTTCCATGCACTGCTTCACACTGCTCTACATAACTGTCTGCACAATTTCCCTTCCCCTTTTGAGGATGCTCACCAGTGTAGACATCCCTGTACCAAGAGCCGACAAGAGCCAAGACTACAACATCCAGCCAGAACACTGCTGCAGAGATCCTGTCCACAGGGCATCATTTGGGCACTTCATCCACTCCCCCCACCTCAGCTCTAAGCTACAGCTAAAACAGTCTTCCTGCTTTCAGACATCCTGCTGTTTACACTGCAGTGCAGCTGCCCACAAATAACCATTACATTCATTTCCTCTTTCCATTCTCCTTCATCAAGACATCAGTAAAAAATAATAATAAAAAAGACTCTGAACCACAGCACCAGCATGTTACAGTTACTGTCACCCTATGGAGCAATACAGTGTCATTGTTTCTTGGTGCATTTCCCTGGTTGCATCCATCCACTATCCCAGATCTTCCACTAAACTAATACAAACAGTTAAAGCTCAGAAGCCTCTGGGGCATCTGTCTCTTCACAACATAAAACATTTAGTGAAGCCCTAAGCAATCAAACAACAGTCCTTCATATCTAAAGATCTTTCAGAAGAGGAGTCAAATTATCAGTTTTGCACCAAGTGCTGATATCACAGAAACAGAAAATTATTTCACACACAATGTAGTGGAAAAAGCAAAAAAAGAAATCAATAGTTTGCTCCATGCAGCAATCAGAATGAGTATTGAAGGTGAGAGCCAACTACATGATTAAGTGCTTGCAGAGAAACTATAATTTTACTTTACATGCGTTTTTCCCCTTCATCTTATTCTCAGCATATCAAATGAAAAGAATAAGAACCACCTATTCACTTGTTGGTTATATTTAGCAAGAAGCAGCCTCACAGTTTTTTTAAAAATATATCATTAAAGGTGAATTACCAGCTGAATGATGCTATGACCACCAGCATGTCACTTCTACAGATGCGTACTTCTGACAAAAGAATTGCAAAGGCTCTTCCTTGCAGCCAGGTGCTGTTGTCTGGCATCAGTGAATAAAGGCTGTTCAATTATATTGATTATGGATGTCACAAAGGGTTCCCATCCAGGCCAGCGACAGCAGTTTTGAAAAACAGGAACACCATCACAGCAGCGTTTAGACCAAGTTCCACCACAGCCAAACCCCATTATCCATGACTGCTCTCACAGGGCAAACAGGGCTCTGGACACAATAACCACAACAAAAAGCCACACACTAGTTCAGTTTAGCAACCTCCATTTACATTTTCCAGCCCAGCAGAGAGAATTCGGCCCAGCATCTGGCAATTCCCAGAGTAACACTTCTTAGCCTGGGGTGTGACATCTAATTCTTTATAACCAAAAACTTTTCTCCTTTGTTCTCAAGAAATGTAGAAATTAAACTTAAAACTGACCACACCAACTGAAATCAGTAATTTCTGTTTGCACCTGCAGTGCTGAGTGTTGGCTGAAGACACTGAGGACAGCAGGATCAACGGGAGCCCTCACACATGTAAGCACAGCACACAGATAGTGCAGAAAAACAAGATAAAGTGCAAGTTTAAAAGTACAACTTTTACTCAGTGTCAGTTACCTGCCCACATACACCAGGCTGTAGCAGACCAACACCACTGTGCAAACCGCAGTGAACCTACTGGTCTGCCCAAAATCCTCCCAAACTCACAGCTTACTTCAGAAAGGCAAACAGTCCAATGAAGTCACTCCCTTTGAGGGGGGAGAGCTGCATGGACTAGAAGTCACTTCAGGCTCAAGTACAGGTGAGCCATTATCCAGGTGAACTGCCTACCCTGGAAGGAGATGCTCTAATGCCTCTTTGAAGTGTTCTGTTACTATTAGTAGGTTTCAAAAGCAGGTGTAAACATAAACCAACTCCTACTCCCTCCCTTCCACTGCCAGAAGAATCAGAGATTATCTACACAGGAAAACTCTTCCCAGTTAATCCTATATATGATCACACATGTGGCCACCATGACGTTTTGGAACGCGATTTTCCAACATACAAAAAAATCATCCAGACTTAGAAGTTACCACAAACCACATCCACAGTTAAGAAAATCCCTTAGCGTGACTAAAAGACTGGATGTTAAAACAATGCCAAAGTTATTATTACCTTGGTGGGGTTTCAGTCAGATCAATCTTTCTTTTTTTTTAACAAAAGAAAACATAAGGACACTTTCAAATAGCTTAAAGTCACACCAGCAGAACATTATGGTGAGAAAATTCATCCTGTAAACATCTGGTAAGCAAACCATACTAATTATGACTTTTTTCTTTTTTTTTTGCAGAAGAGAATAAGCATTATATATGCAAACCAAAAAGCAGCCATCTAAAATGCCTGATTGCATGAGTACTAGGTCCAGATCCAAAAGTAAAAATAATTTTCTGGGACTTACCAGAATTTCTCTTTGACACGAGCTTCAAATTCATGCTGACTACAGTACAGATCACAAGAACCAAGAGAACAAGAGGCTTCATCTTTCACTTTCCGTGTCAGCTGAAATGCAAACATAGTAGTAAGTCTGAATCACAGCTCTTCACTACAACAAAGCAGCAGCTACAGTTAAACTATTTCTCAAAGAACCATTACGGTGCTTAATCTAATGACTTCTGGGTTTATAGTTATGCAGAGGTAGGAAATCATAACAGTTCAAAGCAACTGTGTATGAACAATTTACCTCTATCACACAAAAGGGTTGGGTTTTTTACTAAATGACACCTCAAAAATATAATTTTGCTCTCAAAAAAAAAAAATCACAAGATACAACAGTTTATTTGAAATAGTATGGGTCTAATTGGGCAGATATTTGTATGTTATTTAAGGGGGAGATCCTGACGGTCATAATTAGCTTTGTCTCATACAAACAAGGCTAAACACTTAAAAAAATTCGTATTGTTCAGAAAAACATATAGAGTAGGTTATTCATGCAGTCTCTCTTAGCAACCTTATTTTCCCGCTGGTGACCTTGTAAAAGCTCATAAAATGAATTAATGCTATTCCACAAATTTCTCCTATAAAATGAGGTAAAAGAAGGTGAATAAAATTCAGAAATCAAAGAATCTGGGTCTCAGGATTCTCATTTAAAAGACAAAATTAGTCTCTCCTGGGAACTTTACTACTCACTTTATATTACATACCTTTAAAAAATAAAGAAAAAAAAAAAGGGAAAAATCTAGTTTAGGATTCTATTTTTAATTTTATATAATTACCAGAACTAATTTTGTTTTCATTTACAAATATGAAGCCATTCAAGATAAAATAGCAAGAGCAAACTGAGGCTCCTTCTCTGCATTTAAAAACAGGTAGATTGAATCTGAACTCAGCAAAGCCCAACTCTCTCTTGCTCTCTCTCAAAGAGAGATGATTAATTATAAGCTAGAGTCTCCAAATATATGCTTAGCTTGAAGTCACAGGCCTTGAAGTGGCTTGATATATTTAGACTCCAGGAATTCATCTCCATAACAGATACAGAGTTTTTATCAGGACCCTTATTCTCAGATAAAGAGGGCAGTCATCTGAAATTATTATTTGCACCAAAAGATTCAGCAAACTTTCTATAGCAGTTTCATTTAAACAGAAATGCACAAAACTACCTGCATTAGGAGTCAAAACCAAGGCCAACGAAACAGAATAATTCCTTAAACTCTGTACCACATCTGCCCACTCAGAGGTCCCAAACCCTCAACTTTGGGACCAACCCAGACCCCCGGCACCCAACAGGATAGAGCAGAAAGAGGGTGCAATGTCCTGCAGTTCACCGAAGCTTATTCAGTTTGACTTTATTACATCAAATATCCTTCCCTTGTAATTTTACTACTAGCCTACTGTTGTGTGAAGAATATGTAAGGATATTTTACACGACAGGAATTATGTTGCTATTCAGTTATTTCAAAATTACCACTTGGAACTGAAGTTCTCTTCTTCTCACCTTACTGTACTATAAGCTACAAACAGGCAGTGGATTTTTTTTTTTCCTCTTCCTGAATTCTATGTTCCCGTGGGCACTTTATGCCTATTGATTCCTCACAGTAATGATGCTAAGGCGTTTTCAAGGAATAATATGTGCTGAAGGGTGTCTGACAGTGGTTAATGACAGAATTAGCATTCATTCTTCCTTAACCTCTCCTTGGAGTAACAAAATCCTGAAACAAGCGAGGCCATCCTGACAAGAGAGCTTAAAAAAAAGTAATTGAACTAAATCTTTTGACAGATAATTGTAATGATGTTATGCTAGAATGATTTTCAAGTGTAGCTTTGCAAATTACTTTCTACACTTTCCTCCCTTCAGTTATTACAGCTGAAGTATGGAACTCCTAGGTCCTTTTTCATGTGGGTCCATCCATCTCCACCCCAAACAAGCTATGCTGCATTAAATACATTTAAAAATTCAAAGCAAGTTCTGCCAACCAATATTAATGCTAGGCAGAGGGAAAAATTCTTGGTTCTGTCAGCATTGATAGGAGTTTTGCCTTTTGAAGTCCTGGCCTCATCGAGGCAGTCAGTCTCTGTACCTCCAAAAATCAGGAAAATTGAGCAGGAAAAGGGCAAGAAACTACAGCACTACCTAGTCATTCACAATCAAGCCCACAGCCTCAGCTTGTCACATCTGACACAACCCCACTAAAGCTGGCATGGAAATACATATCAGACTCTGAAGTGTCACCTTCATCATGCGAGACATTCCACCAGAAGAAGGTGGGATTGGTGACACCAGTGTGACCAGTGGGTCAGCTGGTTACTGTCCCGAGACAACAGCCATAGGCAAACAGGCTGCTCGACCTGCCCTCTCACAGATGACTATCTGTAAACATGCAAGTTAACAAAGAACACCAGGTACAATACAAGATCTATTTCCCCCAGAGGAATGTCCCATAGCCAGAAGAGAGAAGGTTGTATGTGTCCAGGACAAAGTTCTAAATTTGCTCACAGGCACTGAGCAGCATTTCCCTGAGGAGCTGCTTACTCTGACTCTGCAAACTCCAAGCAGCTGTGAGTAAGGGCTCACAGTCGTAACAAAAACATAGTACTCTACTGGATACACCTCACAAGAGGGGAACAAAGGTCAGGAACATTCCCAGAAGAGTGAAAAGACATCTTACTTAATAAGGATATAGAAATAACAATTGCAGACAACTTGCCCAAAATCACTGAGAGGGGGGAAGAGAGACACAGAATAAAGTGTTTGTTGAGAAGGTTGAAAGAATCACTAATCTAGACCTTGCTGTGGCCTGCCAGGTTGCATTTGTATCCAGATAAGTAAAGGGAGGTTGTTGCCATCAGAGGGAGAAGTGTAGAAGTAAGGTGAGACAACTTAATTCTCCAACATTCCACTGCCAACAAGGGCACCCCTTCCCTCCTCATACTGCTTGATGCTACAGACCACAGACTTCAGGCAGCTGTCACAGTGACCTGTAAGCACCCAGCAACTACAAGGGACTTGTTGTGATGCAACACAAATTCTGTTCTAACAGAAACCACCCTGACTCCCATATGCTGCCCAATGCCCTTCACCTCTGTTGACAAACTTAGTTCGTTCTTCTGAGTCCTCAGAAAACAAGGCTTGGGAAGTTGTGTCCCATTTTCTTCATGTGCTGCCTGCTGTCCTTCCAGCACCCACTTCAGCTCCTATAGCTTCTGGGACTCAAAAGACTTTCAAGTGACAAGGTTAGAAGGAGGCACTCAGAAACAAGAAGGAAACTGGAGCATTAGTATTCTGCACAAAACCCAGCATAGAGATTCCCAAGTTCACGCTTTAAATATAATTTAGCTTTGCTCTAATTTCTACCATGAGCTTTGTTTATGCAGTGTTCCTTTTCAAAAGAAAACAAGAAAAGCGGTGCATGTGTGCACTCAGGCACACGTCTGTGCACAGGCTGAGATTTGCTGACACACCACGAGGCTCTGTAGGTTCTGGTTTCTCCACAGAAGCTGCGATGCAGAAGGCACTCGTTAAAAACAGCAGCCCACCTCTTTAGTGATTGCCAATTGTCAGGTTTTGCTGCTCAGAAATCTCACAGAAATAAATCACCATTTTCCCCCCACACACAAAGGATGAAATGGCAACAGTAATCCTTTCACTGTCTTTACAGTATGCTAGATGGTGACTTCTGTTCATTTCTTTTCAAACCATTTCCCCACTCTACTTTTTAAGGCTTTAAATTTTAATATGAACTCTCTCTCAGGTCTTCTCTTTTGCCGACACACCATACTAAGCTGTTTATTACTAAAAGATTCTCAGTCTATCTAATATGTTGGTTGGAAGCAACCCACAACGGGCACCGGATCCTTTTTTTTCATAAACAGAAACAAAAAATACTTAGGATCAGAGATGCATGTTAGCTCAAATAACGTATCTTCAGCTCTACTTGGTAGGGGTCATGCAGTGTTCCTCGCTCTGCTGCTCAATGAGCATCAAAGAATATTTCATTTTGCCTAATTCATTGTGCATCTTCACCATCATAACCAGCCACTTAAGTTGTCTAAATACACAATGAACATTAATTCTACAAGGCAGTGTGCATTCAGCATTTGTCTTGCTGGATCTAAGCCTCCATTTGGCTCAGGTCCTTAACTAGACTCACATATGGCTCATTCTCCTTGTTCAGCTGAAATTTTAAGAGAAATTTAAAAATGAGGGAAGCATGGAGGGTACCTGTCAGTGCTCGTGTTGTGCAGACTGAAAGTAAACATCAACAGTGAGACAACATCTAGAGTATTTGAGATTATTACTGGCTCAGCAGTGTATCAGCTGCTTGACAGCATACAAGGAAAAAACAAGGTCTTGTCCTGAGGAAGCAAAGGGAACCACAACTAAATACACAAAGCACCTGACAAGGTTACAATACTGATCTGTAATGATTCCTCTAAAGGCTGAACAAAAACTGTAAAACTCACAGATCTTTTGGGATGTGATTGGAATAAACACAGAATCTTGTCATTTATTTCAGAAGAAACAAACAGCACGACCCCTTAGGTGTCAACACTGAGGTTTTGCTTGAAAGATTGTAATGCTTCTATTAAAAAGTTAAATATCTTCCAAATGGCAACCACAGAAGATACCAAGAGGAGCATCTTAAAGTTTCAAAAGGCATCTTACAGTGTAGAACAGAAACAAAAAAAATGAGCTTCACTGCCAAGCACAAAAGAAAAATACTGTGGATGGCCACCACCCCATAACTCCCCCCTTTAATATGTCTGGCTGCAGAGGGTAGAAGTGAATTTAGTTATGTTAAGGTGGCAATCAGACTCAACACTATGAGCAAATTCCTGGTTTGTCCTGTAGAGAAAACCCTGCAAGCATTAACACAAGAACCTTTTCCACCAAGGACTTTCTGATCCAATAGCTGCCTAAAATAGTGCTCATTTATGGTAAAAAAAAATGAAGAGCAGGAATTGGAAAAATCCCCTGAAATATTCCAAATACAGATAAAGATTCCAATATCTATAGGTTCAAAATGCTAACAAGATTGATGAGCATACCATGCATGCACTCATCTAAATCTCTACTAAGAAAATTCAACAAAAACTTGAGCAGCCCATCTTCACAGATTTGTGAACCAGAAGAACTAGGACTACCTAGCACTGATTAGCAGATTGAGTTCTATCAGCTCACACCACGCACTGACCTCATTCCCTAAGCAACTCCCTCACACAGAATTCAAGTTCATTATATCTTCAAATTGGATTTTAAATCCCTCAATTGTACTTGTCCCCTATTGCAGCAACTCCTGCACTTGGAAACACAGAAAGCAACTGTAAGGAGGAACAAGACTGACAAAGGAGTGTGAAAGTTAACTATTGTTTTTTAAGCCTCATGCCCAGCTGCACCATTAGCGATGTACTGATTCAGCACTACCCTGGATTCTACAGAGAACTATTGTTCCAGCCTTTACATTGCAATATTCTAACTACACATCCCAGGAAAGATGGATATGCTTGTCCAGTATCACAGCTTTTAAATTTGAGTAGTCCAGTCCTTTTATAGACATTCAAAGTGAAATACGTGTTGTGGGAGGAGGATTACAGCTGTACTGCAAGCCCTCGTGGTTTATGAGGTCAACATAATGGATCAATTAATTTACAGGCTTTTTTTCCCTCCTAGAGTTGAAGCTATTAATATTCTACATATATTTACTTCTGCAGCTTGTGGTTTAATCAATACAGTACTTCAGGCAACATGAAGTACTGTAGGAAATGTAAAGACTGTCAGACCCAGAGAGGTTAGCTTTACAGAGTGGGGCTTAGCCTCTTACCACCCTGCAGAAGTACTTAAAAGATTACAGAAAAGCCAGTTGAGGGAGAGAAGAAAATGTGAAGACAGTCTACACTTGGAAAGCTAAACCTGTGCACTTACACTGTGGAACAGGGAGTGATTTTAAGAATCATTTTAAATCAGCTGAAGTCCTAGAACTGACACAGTTACAGCAAGACAGTTCCCAAACTGCAGCAGTAATCAGAGCCACCCAAGGGAAAGAGGAGCCCCAGCCCTGAATGACCACATATGCTTCCCAAAGCTGAGAAGGCTGCTGGGCACTGTCCCAGAAGGGCAGACTTCTTCTGGGCAGAGGCCAACTCCGAGGCTGCTCTCTCAGACTCAGCCCACCCAGCCCACCCTGGGCTGTGGAGAAGCTCCGCTCAGAACAAAAAGGACTCTGAATCCTGCTTTTCAGAACTCTGGGTAAAAAAACCCTCGTTGCTGATGAGAATTCTTAGGCTCCAGAGCTGCTGATAAACCTTGGAAATTCCAGAAAACCCAAGGTTTCACTTGACTCCAGCTCTTCAGTCGCTGACACCCAGAACAAACACCACTGCTCAGGTCGTGGGTCTTTTCTCCTGAGTGCTTTAGACAGCCCTGCCAGTGATCACAGGTCCCCTCTACAGAGCCTCAACTACAAAAGAAGAAGACATTTCAGATTAAAAGAGATGAGAAAAGACCATTTTCACCCACACCAATTTCACTCACTGCGCACTGCTCTTATATCAATAAGGAAGTCTGTCCAATTCACAGCTGCCTACGCAGGAGCATTATTAAGCCAAAAGATTAGATGCTTTGCTTCTTTCATACTCATACCAACCGTGCTTCCCAAGCAGCTTTTGCAGAAAAGCTATTAAAAATGGAGAAAGACAGTTCAAAAAGAGGCCTCAATCCTGAAAGATAGTATATCCCTCCTCTTCCCCCCCATACTGCTTCTCTCCTTCCCCTTGTGTTCCTCAAGGCTCGTTATGGAGGTGCTCAGCACAAAGAGAACTAGATTTTAGACTGGGCTGCCATCTGCATGCTGAAACATTCCCTGCTTTTATAGAGAAACTGTTTTTACAGTGTCTAAAAACATTCCCCTTTCCAGGACCACATAGAATATGGACTGCAGCTATAACTGTCAGCTGTATTGACATTATATTTGCTCCTATATACACTCACACCTCTGCAATATTAACACAATAACAATATCTGCACTATTGATGGCAAAGCTGATCCACATTCACTCCTGCACATTAATGAAACAAGCTCTGAGAGAACACAACTCCGCATGAGATGTGTTCAGAAATTCATTCCCTGATCTCATTTGTGGCCACATGCTTCCCTAACTAATACCTAATGCTCAAAGAAGACAGAATTAACAGAAAAAGATGATATAGCAGCTGTTAGGCTTCTTATAAAACACTCTTCTACAGTTTTTCACTTAGAAAACACAGTTCCAGAGAAGCCAGACAGGGCACTTGGCTGCCAAACAGAGGCAAGATGCTTTCACTGAACTCAGCACAATCTCAGTACCTTAAAGTGATAAACATATTCTTGATGGGGATTTTTTTTCCCCTTACATAACCAGAGTCTGACCTTTACATATATGTACTGCCATATTTATCTGGATGAAAATAAGAATTTAAGCAAGCAAACAAACAAACAATACTCTCCCCAGAATTTGAGAATCATGAGAAAATGCTTACAGAATATTCCTTCCACATATTTTATGGAAATCTTGAAAACAACGGGGTTTTGTTCTGATGCACCCAAAATTAAAGTGAAACACATACTTTATGTGCTCTGAAATTGCTCTACCAAATAGACATCCTCGTTAATTTAATTTTTACATATAACAGTGAGAAGAGGGGTGGAAGGAACTCTCTGTAGTGCTTTTGGGGTGAAAAGGATCAGCCAAAACCCCTGCAGAAGTTTCTAACACACAGTCTCTCTCTCACCAGCTTTGTCACTGAACATAACCCATCCCTCAGTCCACCACCTATTCCAGGAAGGTTTACCTGAATCTAGTACCAGATGCCAGAGGAAACCCTGACCATCAAGGCTAGCAAATAGATCCTATTTATTTTCAGCAAGGGCAAGATCTCTTCCCTCTGTCTTCTTTTCAAGGCTGTTTAAAGGAAGATTTATGTTTAGTTTGACATCCTGAAGAGCAAATTGCCTCTTAAAGTGCCTCTTTTTTTTTTGCGATACACTTTAAATGTTCACTCCCCCTTCCAGCACTAAAGACCTCCTGATAAACAGTTCACATTGTTTGAGGAAGGCTTAGAAATGATGAGCAGACATGGTTTCCCATATAGCCCTTTAAGGCTGTTTAATAGTTGTTCACGATTTAGCATCCCTTGATATTTTCAGCTTGTGCTTGAGTTTGAAGTGAGAGATTATTCAGAGCATGAATGTTTTGGAGAGCAGGAAAAGTCCATACATTATAAATGCTTTATTTGTACTTCTTACGGTGAGTACAAATTCTCAGCCCTTTCCCTCAGATGCACAGGTCCAGGCCACCAGCCCCAGCCATCCCTGCCAGCTTCCCACCTCAGCCAGCCCCCAGCCAGTAGGGATGGCTGCCTGCACATGGCTCCTTGGAACTTTTCCTCCACCTCTGGTCCCACAAGGGCATCACAACTCAGGACATAGAAAATTTTGAACTAACAGCCTCTCCCTTCCAAATGCCACGTAGAAGACACTGTTCTCCTTAGCTTTAACTGATTACTGTAACATGTACCCTTCTCTCCCAGGAAACAGCTGTAGTCAGGGTAAAAATTACTCTGCTTATGCAAACAAACCAAATCCCCTTACAGACACATCCCAGCCTGAGAGCCTGGATGCTCCCGTCATGTCCAAGCAGGCAGAGCACGCCAAGGGGTATGGGCCTCACATGCTGTCCCCATTCCCTCCTCCTTGCTCTCCAGCAGCCTGTCTGCATCTCTGCTGGGCTCCTCACACACACACTGCTCCATACACAAGCTGCCCGTTATCTCTGCCAGGAACTGCCCCCAGCAGCTCCCAAAAGCCTAAACCCTCCATGGCTCAAGCTTAGAGTGGCAAGGGACAACACCCATGAGATCCTGAGCCCAGTAAGTGTGCTCCTACCTGCCTCTGCTTCCACACTCCTCTGCAGCCTCATCTGGGCTTAAGGCTGCAAAGTCTAGCTTCTTCTGAGGCCTCCAACCTCCATCAAATCAGGAAACTTCCTCCTCCCTCTCCCACACCACCAATCTCTGCCTGATCAGAAATGATTTGTGCCACAAGAACAGCCTTTCTGCTAAGCTCACCTTCACCCCACCAGCCTATGAATCCCTCCAGACACTCACAGGCTCTTTTTTGATCTGACTTCTGTTTGGAGAATGGTCAGTCCCCCCACATTGGTTTCCAACAGCTTCAGCTACTGCACTGCTTCAAAGTGCAGCCATCAGACCAGCAGCTCTGAAGATTAAAAGGCTTTCCATCACTCTGCTCTGCGAGACACGGAGCAGTTCAGACAACACTGGCTGATACCACGTATGCACAGAGGCTCCAGTAATTGCATGGCATCCACCAAAATTGACTCAAACTCGCTAAGTGCATTAATGTGGCACACCTGGCCTTTCTTACTTCTCATGTAAGCAAATCTTCTTCCCTTTTCCCTCCCCTTCCCTCCCCATTTTGCTGGTAAAGCATCAATCACGAAACAATTTGAAGATGAACCTCCTATGAGCTTCTAAGCAATGTAAAAGTAAAAGAGTGGTCTGCAGAGAACTGCAGAGAACTCCTGAGCCTTACAAAGGGAACAACCAAAGATTCATCTCTCTCCTGTGCTCACCTGCAGCTCAAGCAGGGGGGTGAGTACAAGGAAGTCTTGTTATCAGCTAGCTGAACGTTCCCAGCTGATCACCCCTCCCTGGTACCCAGGTGTGGGCCATAAGTGCACATACCCAGGCACGCAGGATATGTGCTTTCCAACACCCTTGATCACCAGCTAGAAAGCTTTAGTTCAGTAGAGGAAGGACTCCCCTCGCTGATTCGGATCTGGAGCATGCTGGAGGTGCAAGCTGCTGCCTAGCAACACAAGCACTCTGCGTGGAGGTCGGACCATGCCCCAGTCCTCCCACTGCAAGAGGTCTCCTATGCCCAGAGAAACATCCTCACAAGGATGCAATCCTTAGTAATTTCTCAGAAAGCCATCCTGCACATCACCTGCACAACACTTGCTTAACCACAGACTCGCCAAATCCTTATGAACACTGACTGTGCCTTGGTGAACTGCCAGAACTCTTCTAATGTTTACTGCACATGCATTGCACCCTGCTGGCTTAGGGAGCCCAAAATCCCAAATCCTAGCGGGTTCCACTGTCTCCTCTGCAGTCACTCTATTGCAAAGCAAGAGACTGACTCGCTGTCAGGCAGCTTGTCCTCCAGACTTACCTCCTGCCTCGGGTCTGGCACGAGCAAAGCCTTTCAGACACCATGTCCTCCTCAGGGCTGGCCCGCTCCTGCCTCTGGAGGGAAGTCCCTTCCCATGCACTACCCAGAGGCAGGGCAGGCAGTCACCTGCTCTTACAGATATCACAGACTGTCAGGCAGCCACACAGTTTTATCCCTGATGAGGAATAACAGCCCCTTTTAGGCACGGACAACAAGTATTTGGGGTGAGTGCTTCTCTCAGGTGTGAATGCAACCATAATCATGCAGCACCTGAGCACCCTGAAATAGCCCTTGCCCACTGCCTTTCCCTCCTCCCCCAGCAGGTCACCTCGCCTTGCACCCACCTCTAAGAATACTCTGAAAAACCTCAAAACTATCCGCACTCTGATGGTAATATTGTAACACCCAAAAACCGCACACACGCACTAAAAATCTACACATATATTTTTAAAAATCAGGATAAAAACAAGACAACGTAAACACTGCCGAGGAGCACGACAAAGTGCTGTCTCCTGCCACGATGGGTTTTTCCTCGCAGTACAAACCTAAGTTTGCGTCTTAATCCAAAAGAAGCAGAAATTGCCCAAAGCACACAGACCTTACTGTAACTTTGAGAAACCGCAGCTTACAGCATTTTCTATTAGAAACTTTTGATTCTTTGAATCCTAGCAGAGACAGCAGCCTAGGGACAGGCTGTTTGAAAACACCCGCTGAATCAATTGTTTGAGACAGGTTTTGCGCCCTTTAGCAGGTTTCCGTCAGACCCCAAAAGAAACCAGAGCAGCCTTATTTGCCACGGAATTTTCGGAGGCAGCGAGAGATTTCAAGTTCCAGCGTTCTGGACCCACCGCGGTATCTCAAAGCAGCCAAGCCTCCAAAGAACCGATACCTCTTCAACAGGCTCCACCGCGCTGCAACATCCCAAAGGGCAACTGCTCTCGTGCTTTTATTTTAAATCCCCGGCAGTAACATTTTACCCGGGAAGCCCCACGAGCGCTCGCGGCGCTGAGTGAGAGACCCTCGGTACTAACTCAGACCGCCCTTCGTGACAGAAAAACCCTCCCGGCGCCTCCAGAGCCGCAGGGCTCGATCCGGGGAGCGGCGGAGTGGCCGCGCCAGCACGGACGGCTCCGGCCACGGCCCCGAGCAGCTGCTCCGAGACCGGCGGCGCCGCGGGACGGAGCCGGAGCTGCGGGTGTTCCCTGCCCGGAGCCCCTCGGGAGCGCCCCGGCACCAGCGGGACCGCCGGGGCTCCCTCCTCCTGCTCGGGAGTTGCGGGAGGGAGGCGGCGGCAGCCGCATCTTCCCAGCCCCGTCCCGCGCGCAGCGGCGGCACCGAAGGGGGGGGACTCCTTACACCCGAACTTTTCTTTTTCTGAGGGAAGATTTCTTTTTTCCTTTTGAATTAAAAAAGGGAGCTGCCGCGAGACGCGCCGCGCGCAGGGCTCACCTCCCCAGCGGCTCCCCTCTAGGTCTCCATGCCGGGCGTCCCCCCCGCCGCGGAGGCAGCGGGAGCTGCGGGCCGGCGGTGCCGGGCGAGGGCGGCCCGTGTGCGCGGAGCGCGGCTCCCGCCCGTGGGGTCGCGGCGGAGCGGGACCGGGATGGGGACGGGGATCGGGATGGGGACGGGACCGGAGCGGGGCCGGGACCGCGCGCGCTCCCCCCGCCGGCCCCGCGCGCGGCAGGTGCGCCCGCCCGCCACGCGCTCAGAGACGCCGCAGCGCCCCCTGGCGGCCGCGCCGCGCCAGGGCACCGCCCCGGCCCCGCTGCCCCCGCGCCGGCACCGCCCGGACCAGCGGCGGGACCAGCGGCGGGACCGCCCCGCCCGCGCCGCCACAGGGACCCCCCAGAGCCCCGCAAGGCCCCGGCGGGGAGGGGGCTGTCGGTCCTAGAAGGGGCCGCGCACGCGGCCGCGGTCTCGGCAGTAGAAAACGGCCAAGAGAGGGATGGAGGGAGCGACCCAAAGGGCTGCGGAGGCGCCGCCCCGTCCAAGGGGGTCTGGCGGGGCTGGGATGGGAACAGGCGGCGTTGAACCTCCCCGCGCTGGGGCAGCGCGCGGTGCCAGCGCAACCCGGGGCTCCCGAGGGTCGCAGCGAACACGCAACATCCCTCCGGGAGCAGCACCCGCGGCCGTTCCGCCCCTTCCCCGGGCAGCGCCGGGCTGGCCTCGGGCTGCCCGCCCCACTTGTATCGGTTTCAGTTCGATGGAGAGCGGTGCGACTCGCCCCCGGGGTTACAGCATCTGCACTGAACGGGGAGAAGCCGCTTTCAAACCCGCTGCACATTTTCGCACCATCATTAGCATCAATTTAACCAGCCCTGCCTTCAACTGGACCAGGCTAAGTTTCTCTTCTCTAACTCTGCTTCTGACATGGCACATCCATGCTTTCCGCAGCATGGTAGTGTTATTTTTAGTTTCCCTGCGCTGCTTTTTATTCGCTTTTAAATAGCTTAGAATAGCTCCATGCAGAATATAATCTACTTCTGCATTTTGCTCAGATTCACAGGAGGACCCAGTTTTGTCACGCAACTGCGATACAGGCAGGAAAATCACGGGCCAAATTCCTGTAAGTGCACTTCAGGCTCACGTAAGCGGCACGACTTTAGGGTGCCAGTGCTGGGACCGACTGGTGCTGTGTCACAGGGCGAGCGATCGTCACTCCTGCACGTGACCCTTGCGAGGCTGCAAACACTAAGCAACGCAGCGGTGGGAAGCTCATAACCCAAACAGCAGCCACACACAGGAAAACACCTTCCTTGCAAGACCCGCACCAGAGAAGTTAAGCATCCTCTCAGCATCAGGCAGCTGAGAAGAGTCAGATCCTACTCAGTCACACACAGTCCACCCCAGCTATACATCAGTGTCAGCACCTTTGCGATTATTGATGGTAAGCCAAGAAAACACTCAGCTCTGCTTTCAGGTCTTTATCACATATGCAGAGCTGACAATTAGAAACATTGTCCTGTTACCTACAGACAAAGCAAGTTTGAACTAGATACCATACAGGGACAACAAAAGTAGCAGCATGTTTAGGCATTTCTCTGAGTATAACCATCCTTTAAAGCCTCTCTTAAGGAGGTGCTGGGGATGAACAGCCACATTGTTCTGCAAGGTGAGGCCAAGAACAACCAAATGTGGTGACTTTTCCCAGTCCCAGTCATGAAGGGGACTCAGGCACACTCAAAGTATTCTTACATACAGTAAATGAGCAAAACTATTGTAGAGCAGGAATGTGAAAAAAAAAAAAAATCAGTAAACTTGCCCATTTTTTCTGCCTGTATAATTCTTTTAACTAATTAGAAAGAGAGAATATGTTGCCAGGAGACCTTGCTTCTTCAGATGACATAGATGTCTTCTGCAATTTATAACTTCTTGCACTTCGGCTACTCTTTCATTTCTCCTGGCATGATTACAGTGTAAAAGTGCTATTTTTAACATTATTTACCAAGTCACATACTAAAGTCTCTTTTTAGCTGAATTAAAAGATTTAAAGCCTAAAATAAAACATCCCATGGACTCTGATATATACAGTTAGGTGAAGCTGTAGTTAATGATACCTCAGAATTATACTTGAACTTAAAATGAATAAATAATGTGGTATTCATTAGACATTCTTCAGCACTTTATAATAAGTCAAAAAATGTTAATTATTAGGCTCACTATATGAATTTATACATTATTCATAAAAAAGAGGGTGACTGATTTTTTTTTTTTTAAACCAACTTTGTTTCCCTTACTCTGATCTCATCTCAGCCCATTGTGGAAAATAATCCATTTCACAGACAAGAGTAGTATGCCATACAGCTGTCAGTCTTTAGGTAGGCTCAGTAGGAATGAAAAGAGGAATGTGGTATTCATGGAGTTGAATACAGAGCAGAAGAGATCAACCTTCAGAGGAATTGTAGGAACAGCCTGCCATGCACCAGGCCTTAGGCTAGTTTCTGATGAACCACTAAAGAAGTAATGAGCTCTGCTTTGGCCTTTGTTTCTGACCACCTTTTTGCTGTTGTTTTTTAATGTGTGGCAAAGCTGGCCAGGGACCCCAGCTGAGGCTTCCCAGATGCACTGTGTGTTGTAGCCACACACATAGGAAACAGAGAATAATGCAGCTGATCCCGATAAAAATAGGACAGAAAAGTTATTCCTGCTGTCATACCTGTACATACTTGGAAAGGATGTCCAAAGAGACTGGTGAGCTCAGGTAACATCAAGCTGTAAGTCTGTGGAGAGCCAGGAACCGAATGCATCACCTCAAATCCCATTTAGTTCTCCCATCCTTGATTTGCTACATCTTTCCATTCTTTCTGCTAACCAAATTACTTCATGCCAGAGAATTCACTGAAAAAGATTGTTTTCCACTGTCAGTTAGCTTTGGGAGAGTTCCCAGATACACCTTCTTAATCAGTATTAATCAATCTATGTGTAGACTCACTCATATCTGTTATGATTAGATTGTAGCCAAACATCCTTTTCTGACAGCCACCAATGGAGGCTGCTCTCCTAGCTGCTCTTTTCTCATCTCCCAAGGACAGATGTCAAATATGACAGGTTTAGTTTGACTTCAAAAAGCAGAAATTAAAGAGCTTTCACATGAGCAACTTGCTTGGCAGAGCTGAGATACAAAGTAAGCAGCCTCCAGCAAGAATAAGGTAGTTGTGGGGGCATAGACTGCCCTAATAAACCCTACCACTAACACAGCTACTTCCAGAAGGAGCCACCATCCATGCTGGGATCAGGAGACTCTCAGTCTTTCCATGAACCTGTGCTCCTGAATCTGCATGATTCTCACATCTTTCTTTCCTGAATGGGAAGATGACAGGATGAGAAAATTTACAGCTGTGTGAAGTCACACTTATTGACTTTATGTCTAGTCCTTTGTATACAGCAGCACAGATTCAGGTCTGATCTCTGCGAAATATGGCCACACATGGAAACTGTGTGTGTGTGTGAGTGTGTGTGTGAGTGTGTGTATGTTCCTGCTCCAAAGAGCCCCTGTGATGACCAACATAAGCAAGAGGAAATAAGACTGACAGCTATGTCCATCAGTCCATCTCTGAAAACACCATCAGACCTTCCCAGCAATTAACTTCAGCAGTGATGCAAAGCTGATAGATAACCCCCCTGCAGGCGCAAGCACGCAGCCTCCCTCAGCCCGGGTGACAGTGACAATGACCATCACCCACTCCCACGCTGCATCCGCCATCCCCAGCCACTCTGTGTCCTGCTGCCCAGGGCCCCATGCTCTGTGCAGGCTACTCTGCCAGCAGCACCCACATCACCGGAGCAGAGAGAGGCGGAAGAGCTGATCCATGAGGATGTGAGATGCTGATGCTGCAACCACAGAGCACAGAAGGGAGCTCATCGCAGAGAGACTTGGCAGGGCAGCATTTACATGGGACAAAAGCCAAAGCAAAGAGTGCCTGTTGTGAGAGGAAGGAGTAGGACATCGACGGCCGGATAACACCGGATAAAGGATTAGCTACAGGAAGGAATAAACTGACAAGGAGAGAATCCTGCCTGGCTGGTAGCAGACATGATTCTGATCACCACTTTTCAGGAGACAAACACAGAGCTACATAGTAACATATTTCCAGTTGAGCTCCGCAAAGAGGGATTTTTAATAGAGTGCCAATTCCCTTCAGTTGCAGGGCCTCGCACAATAATGCCACTGCTGTTGACTGAAGTTGCACACACATAGTATAAAGCAGCAGTAAACGCCAAGATTTCAAACATCATTTTGGATTTGACATTCTCCTGGGTTATTTCAAGTGAAAGATAAATGCACTATCTTCCAAGCAGTAATCTTATTTGATACTGACAACATACACAAGTAGTTAAGTTTGGAATAGGGTAACTTTCTCACTTTTATGCTTGAAAGCTGAAGATAAAATTATTAAGCATTTTGCATGTACAGAGTACAAAAAGAGTGACTGCTCTGCATAGGTACATGAATTGGAAAATAAGAATTTCCTTCCCCAAAGAATAACATGACAGCTTTACAGCAGAGATAACATCTTCATGCAGTAGTCATTATATTTTTGTAAAAGATACAACATATTGACTATTCACCTGTTTCTCTTGACCGGCCAACAGCAGAAATGGAAGCACTGTTTGGGATTAATTAAAATTAGACACAAATCCTAACTTTGCCTTAATCCAGCAAATAGCTAGGAAGCTTGTCAGAGAAAGTGCTCAAATGGAGAGCTCTTTTTCACATGCAGAACAGTTTGTGGAGCAGGAATGTAAAGTCCACTAATAGATAGCGGAAATATGCTTCCATTTCCCATTTGGAAATTTCTCAGACAAGACTAAGACAAATGCTGCCTTTGTCTGTTTATTTTACTTTTTGGTGGGAGAACCAATAATCAGCAAAAAAAAAGGCAGGTGGATGGAGAGGTGTAAAAATAATCAGCACACACAAACTCTTGTACTGGTGATTTCTGTCCTCTGGATGAGATGCAACTACACAATCTATCCAGTAACTCTGAGACCACTGGTGAGCACCAACAGCATCCTAAAACAGAAATCCTAGTAACAGAAAAGTTCTCCATCAGCCCCTTGTTTCTCCTCCCTTCATCCCCTTTCAGTTGCTCTGTATGTGACAGCACAACTGTGGTTGGCAGAGACACCGAGACAAAAGATTAAATGCAAGCTGTGCTTCTCCTAACCTCTTGTGGGATTTAGAGAAGCTAATCAATGTTGGATTCACTTGTATTCCACAGATCATTTTTGTTTGACAGTATCTAATCATAATTGCAGAAATCCCACTGCAATACAGAGTTTGGCAAATTCATCTTGGAACAGCTCATTTGGCGCAAACTTAGATTATATTTTAACTCCAATGCTGAGAAATTACTGAGAAGATGACAAGCACGGTTAGTTTTAGATGCCACAAGCTGAGGAAAAAGAGGTAGGTTACCTAAAACAATCTCATCACATTTTGTAACTTTGTCCTCATAAAATGCAAATTTCTGCAAGTGGATGGTTTGAAAAACATAGTTTAAGAAGTAAAAGGAAATAAAAGCTAGAAAACAACAAATAACAATGTTGATCTCCTATGTTTTTTCTGTTACAGATTCCTTTTCCCCTCTCTGTTTTTTTGCTTCTAGAGAAGAATAAATTAATACAGCACTTTTTTTAAATTTCATTGTGTTTGTAGCAAACAATAGAAATTTTAAATCTGGTTGTAAAAATTGGACTGTTTTGCATTTCTGTCCTGCTCAGATTATCATATTTCAGGCCACAGAACAGAGCAAATCATAACTATAAAGGGAAGGGTACAACAAATAGTCTGAAACTGTAGATTGATGGCAGAAAACACAGATTACTTCTCTAGACAGAAGCTACACATATTTGGGGTAGCTTGTACTTAGCTGAATAATGGATTTTCCAGGTCAGCTGACAAAAAGAAAAGAAAAATGTTGTTTCAGTTGAAAGCAAAATGGAGTTTCAGGGCAGGGGAGAAATGTGGTAAAAATAATAATGATCAACTTTGAGTGTTGTCTCATCCCCTTGTTCACAGATGGATAAATCGTGTATTAAACCCACATACCTGGATGACATTGTGAACAGGTGTCTCTTTCTTAAGTTGACCGGCACTGTTACTAAAATGTAAAGTTCAAGGTTAAATTCTTGAGTCTGATTCTTCCGCTTTTTGAAAAGATAACTGGGCTTCAACTCAAGCAGAAGCACTGGGCTGGCCTGCCATGCAGAAAAGGAGGACTTTGCTGTTCCCACTTACGCCTGCACAAGGGTCCTCACTGGCTCTGCTGCAGCCGCTGCCGGGGCTGCCAGGGAGTGTGGAGGAGCCAAGGCTGTTAAATGACCCGTGGTGCGGAGCCACAGCGGCACAGCTCCCGGCTGGGGGAGCTCATGCCAAGCTCCAGGTGGGCAGGGCTGGAGGGGGGAGCTGCAGCACATCCCTCCGAGGCCAGAGCCACGGCAAAGAGGCTCATGTGCCAGGACCCTTTCTCAAGCCCTCGCTTCACCTCCAGGGCAAACGCAGCCAAGAAGATCCTCTAGCTTTTATGCAATGTTGTATTTGGCAGAAAAGACGTCCCTTTGTTTTTCTGAGGTGTACATACATGAAATACTTCTGGCAAGAAAAAGGTACTCTGCACTTACACACCCGCACATCCACCCCCTCACCTGGCAGGCTGCTCCAGCGCGACCTGTTCAAGTGGTCCTCCAATTTATCACATCAGTAATTCAATTCTGATGTCAATGTTTCAAGGTCTCTTTAAGCATCAGTGAGCACAACCCATAAATGAGATGAGATTAAAAAAAAAAAAAAAAAAAAAAAAAAAAAAAGAGTCTAACATATTGGTAGCAGTCAACAAAGCAAAGACATGCTAAAATACTTTTTCCAGCTTTACCTGTTTTAATGCCTGGTAATAAACACTTTTCGGGACATTTGTTTCCAGGCTTTGTCATCCTCTGTTGTCCATGCATTCAAAGGCACTGAATTCCCCTCTCACTGAATTCCCTTCCCAGTACATCTGCGAAGAGAAACATTTATGGAAATAAAGGGATATAATTTAATTTCAGACTCAAAGACTAAACAGTGGCATTAGGGGTTTTTTCACCACGCCTGAGCCAGTCCTGCCCTCCAAGCTGTCGGTGAGTTCATTTCCTCAAAAGCCATGAGTGCTATCAAAGCAAAAAAAAATCCAAAACAAGCTAACAGCTTCAAAACCACATTTGATTGCCAATGCTTTTGGCTTGTGATAACACGGTAATATTCTAAAATTGGTTTGAACTTCTGTAAGGAGCTGTATGCTGTATTTCAGAATTGAAGGTTTCTTACCTATGTAAAAATGCCAGTACCTGGAAATATCAAACATATTAGAGTTATACCCTGTCTTAAAGGAAACAGGGCAAGCATGCTGAAACTACTTGCTTAATTTATGTTTTGAGTATTAATATTCCTTAATAGAAAACAAGTGGAAGACAAGTGCACAGATATCTCCAGGCAGGCATATACTACTCATGGTCTTCAGCCTCCGTCTCCATCAAACCTCCAGTGTCCAGCTTCCATTGAACTGCCTAAGGCCAGGGGCACCTCTTTCAAAATAAAGAAAAACACTATTTGGAAATCAGTGTAGAGTACCACTTGCAAAAGCAGAGCAGACATATCAGTTGACTTGGAATTTAAGCTCCACAGCTTTGGAGCAGGCACATCAGAGGCAGACTTGGCCCAAGTAAAAGAATCACAGCATTGACCTCAAGCACTTCATAAGATCCAAGGAAACATCTCTTGTGGTGTAAACCCTACAGTCCAAAACCTTCTGAGAGGGAGACACACCCCAAGACTCAAGAAAAGGGCCAAGGCAACAGAGCTCTTTGCTGAGCTAGGGAACAGCACGAAGAAGAGTCAAACAGCAGTGAAGTGGTGGGGTGATGGAGACATGATAAAAACAACTGAAAAGTGGTGCACAGATTGGAGAAAACCTGGTCAGCATCTCTCATGAGATCCCCCATGAGAGGGGGAGTGGAAGCAGATTAGGTGTAAAATTGAGTGAAAATCATGCTTTTTGGGAAGGATTCTGGTCACCAGCATACTTAGAGAGCCCCAAAGAGGTTCTTCATTAAAAGCCCTCAGGTTGCAGGAGCTGCTCAAATGCCCCACCTCATGCAACAAACCCAACAACACTTCTCTGGAGGGGTGAAAACAGACTTGGTCAAACACTGAACTCTGCAAACACCAAGGGAAACACAGAGAGCGCATCCTGGGGGAGATAAGAAGGGTGCTGAGAAAAGGGCCATAAAAGCACCATAATCTGAGTAGAGATGCTGTGAGGAAGACTCAGTTTAAAGACTACTTCAAGAATGTATTTAAGAGCACCAGTCTGACTTGAAAGCTACAGATAATTGATTGACAGCTTTCTGAAGTACATTTAAAGTCTAGTACCCTTCCTAAATTTTTGTGTTCAATCCCTAGACTCAGTGCTTCAGAATGGCAAATGCTTTTCCTATTGAGGGTTCCCTGGGGGTTACTGTCATTTCTCCATTCCCAAGAGAAGGATTCAGACTGTGTCGTGGTCTCTGCAGGGATCAGAGACCACTGAATCATGTCCTCCCTGAAGTAATTAGAACCAGAAAAATATATTAGAAATAACACTTTCTACAGTGAAAAGGGAAGACAATTCTTAAGCAATCCTCAGATTTACAGGAGTGACTTTTCCACTGCTCCTCTGACAGAGCTTGCCATTCCTTCCTCTGCCTTATTATCCCCACAAATCTAGTGCAGCTCAGGCAGCAGAAGTAATCCACGAAGGGTGATGAACGCAATATGTGATGTCCCCAAAAAGTTCTCAAATCAAGGTTTCTTAAAAATAAAAATTATAGAGCAAAAATCAATGTTCAAGGGCAGTCAATCAGATGTCTGAATTATGTCCTGCCTTTAAAATATACAGCAGATAACAGTTTTTAAATGGTCCCTGTAAAAGCTACTCTGCGTGCTGTACCTTGACATTAAGTCCCCACTAAAGTACTTACCTTCAGGATTCTCCCCATTTATAGGTCTTTTATTCTGCTTCAAACTAATCAAAGCAGCTGCTCCAGAATGTA
This sequence comes from Pipra filicauda, assembly GCF_003945595.2. Taxonomy (NCBI): domain Eukaryota; kingdom Metazoa; phylum Chordata; class Aves; order Passeriformes; family Pipridae; genus Pipra; species Pipra filicauda. The sequence goes on from NW_024104742.1 coordinate 1,762,018, forward strand.
AAAAGAAAAAAAAAAAAAAGGCAAATGGATGATTTACTGCTAGACTCTCAGTGAGGAAAAGGGCACACACCCATCACTGCAGGCAAGGAACAAGCAAGCAAAGAAAAATGATTTGAAGCAACACAGGGGAGGCAAGAGGGAAAGGGTGTGGGCTGGGCAGAGAGCTAGTACCTGATAGCTCCTTAATGTGTGTACAAGGCCAGTCTGACATCAGGGAGGCTGTCACAGGATTGCAACGGGATTATGGCATACATATACAGGCAAAAGAGGCCATTAGCTTCAAAGAACCACTTATTTATCCCTTCCAGTAAAAAGCAGCAGGTCCCGAGCTCACAAAGTGTGTAGGCACATGCTGAGCTTTGTCCATTGTGGATCCAGACCAAAGTGTCAGAAGAACCTCAAAAAACAGCACAAAGTTTCTTCTAGTTCCAAAGATTTCCTTAATGGTTGCCTCAGGATTTGGATAAGAGTTTAATTTTTACTGACCCGTTCCTTTACAGAATTTTCCACGTAGCTGTCATTCTGCACACCCAGAGCTGAGGCTATTCCTTCTTCTCTCTTCTCATTAGTGGGCATCTGTGGGTAGGTTGAAAACAGTTTGCTTTTGCCTGTTACATGAAGATCTCTTCGATTTTTTCCCAGGAATTTCACTCTGGGTAGGCTCTTTGTTCTTGCCTGAACCTGACAGCTGATCACTAGCCCATTTTGAACACGTGACCACTGGAGAGCTGGGCCATTTCTGAATAAAATTGACTCTGAGAACCACTTTAGCAAATAGCAGTACCTTTAAGTCTTACCTATGCCTTTATAGGTCAGAAGTAACTATTCAGATGAGAGGTTGCGCCTTGGTTATTTATAAAAGTGAAGTTTTGAGCCACTGGGTCAGCAGCAAACAAAGTAGTAAAAAAGAAATCTGGCTAGAGAAAACTATCCTGGAGTGCTGCTGTGAGCCCGGCTCAGGCAGGGGTTGAAACTCCTGGAGCACCATTTCACTCTGCTCAGGGACAACACTGCAGCTTCAAAGTGTCCTGTGGACGTGCACACCCAGCCTGCAGCAAACACAAAGCACACGAAGGCTCACCCTCACAAAGGCTGCCAAGGGCAGGGGCCTCTCAGGTCACTCCTACAGTCTTTTCCAGGGTGACTTATTCACCCTCCACTCACTGTCCAGCCCGGATTGAGATGGCTACAAACACTGCTGGGCCCCTGCTCTGGAGATGTCTTGTCCAACACTGGCAGATCAGCCTGCTGAGGAAAAGCAGATTTGGTCCCTGAGCATGTCACCTCATGTTTTGCAGTAGGAAATTTAGATTGCACATATCTAATTAATGGAAAACAGAGATAAACAAGCAGATTGTTTACTTCAATTATATGCACAGTGCCTGCAGGGTTACCATTTAAAAACACAAAGAAAGATAACAGTCAAAATGGGTAAAAAGATGCAGACAGGAGTACACAATCTGCAGCTTACCTTGATGACGACTAACACCTCTCCACCAACTGTGAAATGAGGGAGGTTTTTCTTGGCAAATAAGTATAACACAAAATTTTTCAGCCATCTGTAAATAACATTTACCTGGTGCAGCTTTACATAATTAAATGACTTCCTTATGAGTATTGCACAGACCCATCTGCATAGAGAGGGAATAGCTCGTTTAAAATAAAGACAGAGAAGGAAGAAAAGCAGAAGCTCTCCATTAATTTATTTAAATTTCTCCCAGAGGCAATTTTTCCAGAATCACCCAAATTTCATGAAGTCAAGCATATGCTTTCCTTGCAGCTTAACTTACTGAAAGAAGCATTACCTGGACAAACAATCCTCTCTCTAAGCAGCTTAACAAGTTTGTGTAAATGTTTGAGCTGCTTTAAAGAAGCAAGAAAGTCATTTCATATCCTATTCAGAAAGATAAACAATTTTCTTGTTATTTTCAGTCCTGCCACTATTTGCACTACCAGATGGATTAGGTGAATACCCTGTGGGATGGCTTTTTTGGGTGACATGACTCATGTGTAGCAAAAGGTTCAAAACTGGGAATGAGAAGTGGTTTTCAATTCAGTCTTTTTAATAATTAGGTCCTTTGAATGACTTAATTTGTATTTAGTAAGAATGTTAGTGAGACTGATGATCAAAATCCATTGTTCAGCTGCATTTGAAAATTAAAACAGCCAACAATGCCAGCACACTGAACTCCCCTCTTGCTCCCCTGTGTAAACCAGCTGATTGCAAAACAAACACCTGAGTTATTTCTGCTGCCTTCTGTATTCAATAGATGCCCGTGTTCGGTGCTGAGCAGGATTGGTTGAGATATTTGGCATTTTACCTTCCTCCTCTTCATCTGGTTCTTTCATTTTCCTAAGCACATGTGGGAGTATATGCCCCTTACAAAAGAAAATAAAAAACTACAAAAAGATAAAATAACTTGCAGTTCAAAGGTCTCAGTGGGCCTGAAGGCATCTCATTGACCAACACTTAGCTCTATAATAGCTTTAGAAGTAAGGACTCCACCGGTATTGCAGTTAGAGCTCTTCACTCAAAATTAACTGGAAGACCAGGTTCTTTACTGGTTTAGACGTGGATTTCAGTGACTGCATCAGAAACCTCCAGCAACAGAAAGGATTCTGTTTAATTGCATCCATCCAAAACCTGTCTCAGAAAACAAACTAGCCCAGCCATTCCTGTGAAGCTCTGCAGTGATCAATGATCATCATCACCTCAGGTTTAATTGTATTAGTGGGATGAAGTTAAATAAACTGCTAGTTTACAGTGAGTATCTCTGGATCATTATTTGCATCTTCTCAGGCACAAAGACACTGTGTGACTGGAAATAATTCAGTACCAAACACTCCAGGGAAAAATTCTCCAGATGTGGTAATGGTTCTGACAACCAGCATGAGGAGGTTTCTGACCCGCAGAAGGAAGTTTTAAGAATAAGGTTTAGGTAAGCACAATCTCCTCTGATAAAAAGAGTAAAACACTTGTTATATCAGAACAAAACAGGGAGCTTGCTTTCTCAAGCTAGCTGATTCAAAGGAAAAGTTAAAAAACAACTGTGAATTCAGTATTTTTGAGCCTGCACAGTCATTTCAGAACACATGGTTCAAGAAGCCTTATCTGCCTTTACCCTGCTTAGGCCCCGTTTTTCTTGGTATAGTCTTCATAAGATTTTTGAAGGAAGTTGCTTACTTCTGCTTCTGAAACACAGCCACCTCTGAAGTCTAGCTAAAACATGAAGTTAAATTGCTTTTAAATTAACTGAATAGATCTAATAAGTGTGGCATGTAAAATTCTCACCAGTTTTGTATTTAAGTGTATCTCATAACAACACACCATCTTGTGGAATTGAGATTTACAGGTTAAGTTTTGCACTGCATAAAAATAACTCATTTATCTATTTCAAGCTTGTCACCTTCGAGTTTCATTGGGCATCTCTTTCATATACTGTAAACACTCCGTGAGGAATAACCCTGCTGACCCTCCCTGTGCCATTCATTATTATACATCCTCCCATCACACTCTTGTTTATTAGTCTGCCCTGAGAATTAAGTAGATTTTATCTTGCCTAATATTGTCTCAAATCAAAGCCCCCTTATGCCTGTAATTATTTCAGCTGCCCTTTCCTGCCCCCTTTCACTTTCAGTTCTAGCCTTATTTGAAAGAAGATGATTTTGCATCTGTTTCTCCAGCTGTAAATGATCAGTAATAAGAAGGCTGGAAACAGGAATACAGTAAGCAGGGAGGCTGCCATGTTATTAATATTTATTTCATGTTGGTTTCTAGAGGCATCAGCTGAGCCAGAGTTGTATTTTGATAAGCTGCATAGCCATGTAGTACATGACAGTCCTGGCCCAAAGGATTGCATGATGAGGGATTCAGGGATCTTAGAGAGGGAGAATTCATACTGCAAGTTTACTTGTCTAATGCAAACTCATTGCCTTTTGACTTCCCAGCAGAGGCAGCCTGTGCTCAGTCAGAGCATGGTGCATGTTTGATAATGAGAGCACTTACATTTTATCCTCTACAAAGGGAGCTGGTCCCTGCTGCCACAGATTCCTGTGCAACATTTACCACAAAGCTACAAACAAACCCTTCACAGCATCTGCAACATGGTCAGAAAATAGGCCATCATATACCAGAGCACTACACTGCTGGCAGCAGGGAGGCATAGAAAAGCTCGGTACTCCAGGGAGCAACCTGCCTGCTGGGCAGTCATGGAGAGGACAAGCACAGACCCCATACTCACATGTATCTGTCACTTCAAAGCATGAAGCATTTCACTGACCAAAATCACTGCAATCCAGGCCCTGGGGAGAATCTTAGGTATTAAATGGCCTATTCCCAGAAAATTAAAGTGCTTATATTGGTGATGGCATCAAGGAGAGAACATTTCAGACTCATCAAGCAAACAAATAAAAGACCTAAACCTCACTTATAACATAGAAATCAAAGCACCTAAGTGACTTGGACACAACAACCTGATCCTCACAACCTCTGCTGCTTTCTGCAGCCACCAGCCATGTACCAGCGCCAGGACAAGCCATTTCAGTGCCTGAGTTCATCCCTCTCCTCCCACCTGGCAGACAGTTTCTGCTCTGCATCCTCCCAGCCACTACCTCCTAAACAAGCCCCTTTGGCCTGTGCCATGGGGCTGCCTCCTGCTCACCTCCCTGCTCCAAGCTGGAGAGTCTGCAAGAGCCCCTGGAAGTTTGCCTGCACTTCTCTGCTGGGGACAGTTTGCTGTGAAATGGCCCTGTTACAACAGGAAAAGGCAGGATGTTTGCTATATAGGCATAAAGGTGTCTCTGCAACAGCTCTGCTCACTGTGTACGTGACCTTTTTAGCAAGGAGAACAGGACAAGGTCAAAAGGAGCACTTCAAAGTAGACAAACAGCTTCACTATGAACGAGCACCAGTCCCATGAGCACTCTCGTCCTTAGAGTACACTTAGGGAAACATAAAAGCATCCAGAGTAAAAGAGCAGAAACAGTGATGGAGGAGCTCCTTGAGGCATTAAAGGACAGTAGTCAGACCTTGACAATTTGTCATAAATTAAAGGCATGGTGTTAGAACTAGTCACTTAACCGAGATGTAGGAAAGAATATTTTTACCAGTTCCCACAAGCTCACATCTTACACCCAATTTTCTTTGATGATTAGGGAAAAGGTTTTACCTTGCTTGCTAGATAGGTCAGCTGTCCACAATGATTTCAGCTGCAACAATGCCCAGGTTAGTCGAGGATCCTTCCCTTTCTAATTATTTTTCTAATTTTGGGCAGGTCACTCTCCTTCACCTGCCTGAATTATACCACAGGCATATTTTTTAATTGTGTAATAGTGGGGGGTTCTAACACACAATAAGAACTGGAACACAGGGGACTGCAAAGCTGCAGGTTCCTGCAATGTTTCAGGATGAACAGAGCTTAATATGGTTTTAACACAATTACCCCATTATAAATTTGTCTGATTCCTGGCCTTGCACTTGCATTTCCCATGATGAAATCAAATCCATCAGACACACCATGAAAAGCAGTAGTAGGGGGTATATTTATCAATTTCAAAATGGATCATAAACTTTAAAAATCCCAACTTACTGTCAACTCTGGGAGATAGAAAGGATAGAGAAACAGCTGAATAGAAGCACTGCTTAGCCATGAAGAAGACACGGCACTGCAGTTAATTCTGGTTTAGAATAAATGCATTAAACATTTATTTCACCAAATGTTAGTTTAAAGCAATCATTACAATCAGTTTTCTCTCTGTCCACTGGAGATCAGTTATTCATTCAAAGTTGATGAAGCTTTCCTAATTTCAACATCATTATTCTAAGCTCACGTAACAGAAGCCATTATATTTTAGATTCATGTTGCTTAATCTATTTCTCATATTTTCTATCTCCTGTATCAAACCTTTATACTGATCAAAACGTTTCATTTTAAAATGAGTCTCCTAATGACCCTCCTCTGGAAATATATGTACAGCATGTACAAGGAGGAAAAGTCAGCTTAGAGCAATACACACAGATTGATTATTTCTGAGCCAGATCATTTCTGCTCTTTTCTTTTCCTTCAGACTTTGTTTAACTAGTCATTCATCATAGCATTTTTGTGCTTCCTTATTTTTCAAGCTATTCATTTTCCCTCCTAGCTGAAGGTGAGGATGTGGGCCCACATTTCTACACAATTCTCTTATCCCCAAAGTATAACTCCAAAAGGAACTGGAAGTTGGTCTATCCCTTGCTGGTGCCTGGTGGCACCACTGAAGGCCAAGAGTCTGGGGGTCAGCTTGGCTGGCTGTTGGTCCCACACTTTCTTGCCAGCACGGAGGCAGAGGCACAGAGCATCCCAGGTGCTGGCTGGGCTTTTCAGAGGACAAGCACAGGATGGGCAAGCTCAGGCACTGGTCTCTGCTGTTGCCCAGCACTGAACTAACTGCATGACAGCAGGGATGATATCTTAGTTAACACTAACTTCTGAAAAGGGCAACTGAAGCCTTTACCTCTTGAAATACATTATTATACAGTAATTAACATACAGATCTTATCAGATTAGGACTAAGAAAATTGCTGCCATCTACTGCTGGAAAGAAATATGTGAATACTGAAAGCCTCTCCCAAAAACAAGTTATGAACTACAATTACCTCAAGGAAGTTTATTTCAAGTGCCAGCCTAGCTCTGAAAAGGGGGGTTGTCACACACAAACAAAAGGGATGTGACCCTGCAGTTTGGTGGTCAGAGTGTCAGGCTGGGCAGACATAGTGTTCTTCTTGCTCTGTAAGCAAACATCTCTCTTTAACAGAGGAAGAAAAACAGTAAGGCTATCAGGCCTCTTTCACACTACACTGTGCAGAGCTGTACTTTAAATACATCTTCTGATGTCTGAACAACAACTAGTTGTGACACACAGACATTCCTCATCAAAGGAATAATGACTTAAACCTTGGGAAGATATTTTACTTTGGATTCCCCATTTGCTTGAAGCGTATGAGGTATTTTTCTCCCTCTTCCGAGTTCAGCTTTACTAGTTTATAACTACACAAATGAATTGGAGGGGACGAGGCTGTCTTGCATATGTCACTGCTGGTTGGGGGAGGTTAATCCAGTAAAGATGCTACATTGTCAGGGATTCATAGACAAACTTTATACTGGTCTGCAGGCAGGTGTTCCTCGTGAGAAGACAGTTCTTAAAAGCAGAAGACATAAGAGTCTGGAATAAGTTCATACTCATTCAAAGTTTTAGGGACAGAGCAAGAGTCCACAGATAGGAATTTCCCCATCCTGTTCCCATTAGATGTCCTTGTGCTTCCTTAGCCATAGTCACTCTCAAACTCATACTGATGTTTTGCACCAACAGTGTATTTCCCCTCCAAAGCATTTGCTTCAACGGCCTCTCAGTTCGTGCAGCACTGGTGGCTCTGGGGATTTTATTTCCTTGCACTCCTAGGAAAGCAATATGACTCCATCAGCCTCCCTCACTCTCTCTAGCATGCTGCTTCTTTAAAGGCTAATTTTTCCACTTAATTTTCAAGCATATCATTGTCTTCACTGCACATGCCCAGCAGCCTCAGGAATCCTGCTGGCTCTGCTCAGCCAAATGTCCTCTGCCTAATTATGTATGCTTCGCCCTGCTCATGGTTTTGCTCAAAGATAACCATTTCAGGACTTCCTCCTCCTTTCTGAGACAATTAACAAAAAATTATACGAGAGGACAGAGAAATATCTTTGTTAGATGATGAAATCCATGTTGGTCCAATTCCATTAAACAAACCATTGTTTTGTCTGCTTTTCCAGGAAATCCAGTGGATGAATTACTTTTGCCTTAGGTGAGTTCCACTGGGTTTAATATTTGCCTAGTTTCCTCACACTATTCTTTCTCCATGGTGAAGAGAGCAAGCAGCATGTTTTAACTTTCCTCTAGGACAAGCAGCACGTTTTAACCTACCTTTGCTGAGCACCAGGACACATGACTGCAGCAGAGCATCTCTGACAGCAGTTTTCACAAAGTCACACCCAAGTCTTTGTCCTACAGAAAAAAAACATCATGTCAAGTTTGCTAAGTCCAGCTTTGCAGCAGCCTCCCCAGAGCTGCCACTGCTGTTCAGCTCCCCTGTGAGCACAGAGGTGCCACCACCCATCTGCATCTGTGACAGCCCTGGTAGTTCACAAGGAGGGGACAGGCTGACAGATGGGAATGAGACTGCATCAGACCTATTTGAACTACAAATCATTTCCCATTTCCTCTTAATTCTCAGAACCATATCACTTTGTCTTGGACACAAAGCAGCTGAGAAACAGCACTTAGACCTCAGCCTAGACCTTAGAGCAGCAGTAATTAAGAGGGTGGACAGCAATAATTTTCTTGAGTAGCACTCTCTCCTGTACACACATCACGCACTGCATGTTGATTCATGTTAGCAATTAAGGCCTACTCTTCAATCTCAAACAGTTTCACTATATAGCTAAGAGTCAAAAGTATCTAAACCGCCCAAAGCAGTCTCTCCATTCCCCACCACTGGGGCAAAAAAAGGTTGGAAGAATTAAAAAAAAAAAAAAGAAAAACCACACACCTTCTAATATATATTTCTACAAATTTAGACAAAACTAGGCTCACAAACAAGTGTCAGAGACAGCAGCCACCATGCACAGGCACACTGCCCTGGACCAACATGCTCTTCTGAGCCCCTCTTCTCCGGGCTCTCTCCGGTGCCTGACACAAGGCAACTAAGTCAGTGTAGTTCATGTTTAGGAAGGGACAGGTAATTGCCCCTCACCCAAAAATACAGTGTTCACACAGGGGCACCACAGACTGAACAGACACCTGCCATCTGCAATTTCCTCCAGACACTCCTAAGCATGGGGGCTTAGGGCTGGGCATTGCAGCACCATCCAGCTGCAGCTGGGGACAGAAAATAGGATGTGGTAAGGTTTGCCTTTCCATTTTCCTACACCACAGACACTCCAAAAGGTGACTGGGGGTGCTGGTCAACAGCCAGCTGAACATGAGTCAGCAGTGGGCCCAGGTGGCCAAGAAGGCCAATGGCATCCTGGCCTGGATCAGAAGTAATGTGGCCAGCAGGACCAGGGCAGTGACCGTCCCCCTGTGCTGGGCACTGCTGAGGCCACACCTCAAATCCTGGGTTCAGTTTTGGGCCCCTCACGACAAAAAAGTCATTGAGGGGCTGGAACAGGTCCAGAGAAGGGCAACAGAGCTGAGGAAGGGTCTGGAGCACAAGTCTGATGAGAAGTGACTGAGGGAGCTGGGAGTGTTTAGCCTGGAGAAAAGGAGGCTCAGAGGGGACCTTATCACTCTCTACAAGTACCTGAAAGGAGGTTGTAACCAAGTGTGGATCGGTCTCTCCTCCCAGGTAATAAGCAATAGGACAAGAAGAAATAGCCTCAAGTTGTGTGAGGGGAGGTTTAGATTGGATATTAGAAAAAAATTTCTTCACGGAAAAGAGAAGACTTGAAAGAGGCTGCCCAGGGTAGTGGTTGAGTCACCAGCCCTGGTGGTATTTGAAAGACATGTAGATGTGGGGCTTGGGCACATGGTTTAGTGGTGGGCTTGGCAGTGTTACATTAATGCCTAGACTCCATTATCTTTAAGGTATTTTCCAACCTAAACAATTCTATGATTCTGTGTTTCTGTCAGATAACTTACCTGGGATGATTCAATGCAAGACAGCTGTTTCCAGGAAAAAGTCAGTCCAGTCAAGCCAGCTGGAAGTGCTGCCAGTGTCAGCTAAACCACAGCTTTGGCAGCAAATTGTTCCACGCAACGAGTAAACCTTCCACCTCACTTATGAGCTTGTACTCACAGCACTAAAGAAACTGGTTAGGTGAGCAATCCCTGCTGTGCAGCTAGTAAAGAGATGAGCAGCTAACAATCTGTCCCAGTAAACACAGATTTAAGTATGTATTTAACAGCTTTCCTGAACCAAGATTCTGACACGTTTAAAGGGGAAAAAAGAGTGGTTTTTATTTGTATTTTCCTGACATAACCAGGTGCCTGAATAATGTTTTCCCAGTAGGAGGAAACCAGAGAAAGCTTTTTTCCCTCCTAGGAAAAGAGTCAACAGTCTTTCAGTGACACAGAAATCAGCCTAACAGAAGCATTTATGTCAGGTTATCCTACAAGGAGCTTTTCAGCCGTATTATCCAGAGAAAAACATCTGTACAGTATTTGCCTGCCAGGAAAAAAGTCTCTATTGCATTTTCCCAAAGGAAAAATTTTTATAACCTTTTGCTGACAGGGAAGTAATAATTATCCACATAGAAGCATACCATTAGAGTTCCCTTGACAAGGACTGACTGATTTACTCATATGTATTTGCCATGGGAGGAAAAAAACGTGATGAACAAAATGCTGGTAGGTTTCTTTTGCTAACAGAGCTACAACAGAAGGGGAAAAAACCCAAACCACGAGCTGCAGTGGCAATAGAGTACCTGAAAGCACAAATACCACAGCAAAAGAAAGAACCACAGGACAACAGAGATGCTGTCAGGGACTGAGCAAGCCCAACCAAAGATGTGCTCAACTGCAGCACTGAGGTGAGCACCTCACACCACTCGGAAAGCAGCCTCGAGTTTATTAATGCCCTGTCTCCTCTGCCAGCCAGGATTCTTGGGGGAATGTGCAAAGGGTGGAGGAGAGGGAAAACAAGAGAAAAACCTGCAAAGTTATTCTCCAAGCACTGCTGTGGCATCCTTCCCATTGATCTCCCTTTCAAGTGATCTTAAGAAGCTGACATGGTGCCAGAAATTACAAAACACAGTTTAACATACTCATTAGTCTGAAAACAGGAGAATGCCACAACTAATCACAAGGCTACCACTGCGGTGAGATGAAAGCAAAAACAGATTTTTCTTTTAACACTGGGGTTTTTTTTGTTTCCTTGTCTAGTTATTTTCATATGAGTCCTGCTATGTGAATCAAGACCTCTAGTCCCATAGCTCTTTTATAAAAAGACAGTGTTACAGTTTTATAGGTTCCTCTTGGATGAACATCACTCCTCCTTTTTTCACCTTCCCTATGGATGTCCATTTCTCCTGGCCTTTGTCACTGTTGGATATTCTCACTGGTCAGGGTTTGCATGGATGGGAGAATAATTTATATCACACTGATGTCTTTAGAGGCTCCACACAAAATTTTGAAACCAACTACTTCCAAACCCCCCTGGGTAGAGAAGCAATCAGGAAAACTTCTCTCCATGTCCACAGTGGTGCTAAACATTGTCTTCCTGCTTTTGCAATGTTGTGTCCAGCCTGTGCTTTCATTCCCAGTGCCCAGGGAGCTAATTCTCTAGCTCTGGTGTAATGAAAGTGATTGATATCCCTCTGGTTATGGCACTGGGGAATAAACCACGACACATGCAACTCAACTGCTACTGCCCCGATGGCCAGCCAACCAGGGTTGAACCAAAACAGGCACTAAGAAAAGGACAATAGAGATCTGTGTCTAGTTCTCCTAGAAGATATAGGCAAGGACAACCAAGTGCTGAGACACTAGTCCTGGGGGGAATGGCCAGGCTCTTGAGGTCCTTGCTGTTACACTGTCCTGAGCCCTCTCCTGGAATCAAGAGCATTGCCTCAATAAGGATGGTAGAATCAGGCTTGAAATTTCCATGAGAACATGATCATAATACTTGGCAGAATAATGTCTCTTGGCTCCACTAGATTATTTATATCCTTGATTTCTGCTAAGTCTTGTCAAATGGGTATAGATTTATTATTTTAATTATCTCAAGCTTGTAGAGATTTAAACATCTGTTATAGGTGTTCAATAAGTATTAGAACAGCAATCAATTTTTTTCTTAAACAGAGGAGTGATTCATGGTGCTCTGTGAATAGATAAACTCACTATAGTCAATACCAGAAAGATACTTTGAAAGAAAGCAGGAGGCTTTTTTAATTAGCTTCTGGCTAATTCTATTTAGGAAGTCTAGATGAAACACAACATTTAGGAACACTTAAAGTCATTTAATTACAGGATTTGGTGTGCTCTCCTCAGATCTTTCACTGCCAAAGCAGCAGTGTTTTCTTTGTTTTGCAGCAGTTTATGGATTACCCATACAACTTATGTTGAACATCCTCTGTCCCACAGGGCTTTCCTGCTTACATAATAGATTTATCAGTTAGCAGTGATGGACCATCGGAAGAGTTCAGCCCAGAGCTTTTCTTGATGTGATTTGCATCCCCCTTGGGCATCACTTAACATCCATAAAAATCAAAAAGAGGAGACTTCCAGGTTTGACTTGGCACAAAGGGCTCCGTTAAAACAGCATGTCTTGTGGAGACCACAGATAGCTCTTGGAGTATCAGCCTTTGTGTCTAGCATCTATCCTGAGGTGAGTGTTCATGTCTAGAGTGACAGATACTCCTGTGCAAAAAAAAAACCTTTAAGAGGAATCTATCCATGCTGCATCCTACCAGCACAGCATAGATGGAGTTAAAGAGAAAAATGTCCCTCTTAAAATATTTTGAAGCACTGTCCTGGAAAGGAAAGAGAATAGGTCTTTGAAGACAGAAAGGCGTCTTTTCATGCAGAACAATAAAGTACCACAACAATAATAGATGCTTATCCATTCTTCCCCTGTCTGACCTTGAAAAATTTCAAGTATCAGAGAGGTGGAAGTTGAATCAACTAAGAAAGAGCAGAATGCACTGAAAGATAATAATAGTCTTTTTATCAAGTTTTGTAAGAGAAAGAGACCTGCCTCAATATGTGAGAGAGAGAGAGAGAGATATTCTGCAACCTTCACAGTAAAATCTTGCCCTTATGGAATAGTACACAGGAAAATTCAGCTTTAATTTTGAGAAATAAAGGAATTTACTCTAATTGCTATAGATCTCAAATCCATGAGACCAAAGACACAGGTGATCTAAAATCCCTAGGGAATTAACAGCTCTTTGTGCCAGCCCTTGATGCTGCCTACCTGTAAGAGAGAGAGCATCTCAGCACAGCAGTTGTACCTTTCTAGAGTCAAACCTGACTCAAGGCTCCAAAAACGTTAAGCCTGTGATTAAATCTGCTAGATGAGGAGCCAACACAAAGCTTGTTATTACTTTGCTTACTGTGGGCAGTCATAAATTAATTTTCATGTGAGATTTAAGCTAAGAAGGAGTAGAAATTGGTAGATAGGTGTGTATCGTATGAAAAGGAGGCAGCAGGAAAATGAGACATGGAGCTGTTTATGGGAGAAATGGATGAATGGAGCATTGAGGTGCATCAAGTTAATGAGACAAAGCCAGATGTCTAAACAGAGAAGGGTTTTACCAGGACATCTGAAAGATGCAGTCAGCAAAAAAAAATACTATAGATCTGATTGCTGCTCCCCAACTGAAACCAGACAGGTTTTAGCTCAAACTATCCCCAAAAGCAATGATAGGAATAATGTTCTCTCCTTCACAACAGATTTTATCTGTTCCCAAACCTCAAAGTCAATCCCTTCTGAACTGACACACAAAGCCAATATTTTTAGGAATGAGAATACAGACGAAAAACCAAAGGCCAGCTACCAGTCTTAATAAATTCACCATCAGTTCCAAGAAAGCCTTTGGCTATGTATTGAATGGCTGAAAATTAATATACTGGATTTGTCAATCGGTAGAAATTTAATACTGGATGTAAACCTCTGTTGCACAGAGTTACTGATACAATGCAGGTGCTGGTTTCACCCCACATCAGTGACATTCCCATGGGCTTCAGACACTTTGGATGAAACAAGACTTATTATAGCACTCTGGGAAAGGAGTGAGGAAAAAACTTGCTTCCTGTCACTCTTGACATTCATTCCACAGCTGTAGCCAGGGCTCCCTGTATTTCTGGTGCCAAATCTTGGTCATATTTTCCAAACCACCAAGTTACTAGAATTTGGTCCAGAAGAAAAGGTATGGCTCCAAGGAAAAAATACAAAGCAAAGGACATGTTTTCAGTGCTAGAAGCATAAGAGGAGAGCTAAAATTCCACTTCTCTTAACTTCTATTAGTTTTTCCTAATTACATATGATGCTCTGGGCACAGGAGCACAGAACCTTCATTTTTTTAAAAACTCAGACTGTCTTTGCAGTTTTGACTGGCAGTTTTGAAAAATATTACAAGGCTGAGTAAATGTAACATAGCTCATTGAAGAAAATAAAAGGATCATTTTGCTATTGGTTTTTCTTTAAAAAAAAAGTTAGGGGTTTTTTCTTTTTTCTTTTTTTCAACTGAACCTAATTCTTCTAATTCAGGGTCATAAAATCTAGTGGAAAAAAAAAGAATTGTAAATTACCAAAGGCAAGAAACAAACTTTATACTTAGCTATACTGGTTATAGCAATTTCCACAGTAATTACGCTATGCACATCATCTAATAACTTGTCTAGAGTAAATTCTCTACTTCATTTTAGTACAAACTTAGGAACATATATTTAGGAAGTTATAAGACGAAAACTATTGCCTTGGGGAGTCACACTTGCTATGTGTTCTAAATTCTAAAACAATACTTCTAAGAAAGTAGATTTTCTTTTATGAGCAACATTATTAATTGAGAGCAGGAAGCAAAACATGAATTTTTTTATTAGTCTCATCTCCTAAGAAGAGGCAGGCAACTCTTTGTGCCCTCTGTCCACCCACACCCAGGAATTACGGAATTTGTTGACCAGTTTAAAGTCAGCAAAAAGAAGATCATTCAGAAAGATGCTGAGTTCCTATAAGTTTGACAAGCGTAAGAGTCACACTAAGACACACAAAGGAAAAAGGGAAGCAAACTTCACTAAATAAGAAAAGATAATGCATTTGGGGGGCAAACCCCCTCCTATTCCTAACCTCTAATGATCTCTGTTGCTTAATGTAATTCAGATTAACAGTCAACCCAACACAAACATTTGTTCACTGTAGCCATCTTTGCATCTGGTAAAGGATCTTGGTCATTTCCATAGGAGCTGAGTTTATTTAGTGCCTCCTTGTTTGCAGTGCCCGCAGTGGATCCTACAGTGGGGAAACCTCCCGTTCTGCCAAGTGAATGAGGCATTGAAGTAACTAAGTTATACTGAAATGCAAGCTAATTAGTAATGAATTAAGTTTGTGAGCTCTGACTGTTGTGTAGCACCTCTTAATTTCAACGCACTTTCAACAGATTTGTCAACACTTTCTCCATTTCTAGAGGAAAAAAAACCCTTAAATAAAGTGAAAATTGTGTAGGCTTATGAGGAAACAAAGCTAGTCAAAAGGCACAGAGAGCTACTCCCCCCCCTTGGTAGTGCTAATGTTCGGTAACATTATTATGTTATTAAAACATATTCTGATATATTACTTACACAAACATGCAGCTGCCTGACATTTTAAATTATTAGCAGAAAGGACTTGTGGTAGCATAAGGCTCAATCCTGACAGATTTCCAGATCTCCCTGTGACATTAAAAGGTGTTGGAGCTGCATAAGGAATGAAAGACCAAGGGAGCATTAGCTTTGTCTGTAGGATCTCAAAACACTTTATACCATAAATAAGTCTGAGAACAAGTCCATGCCATGGGTTCAGCCCTGTCAAAATGCGACAAAAGCCTCACTGGACTATTTGTCCTGATTACTTATCTGTTTTCCCAAGTCCTTTTTGTCTTCAGTCTCCATTCTTTGAAAAAGGGAAACAGTCTCTAAAGACTGGTGGGAAAGAATGATGAGCACCAACCACAAGTGAGTAACATTTCCACTATGCACATGATGCACCTATGCAGCAGTTGTTCCATGTTTCTGCCTTTTGCTATGAAAAACAGAAAACAGATCAGCATTCAAGAAGCTGCCTGAAGCATTGGAAACCCATCTTGAAGTTTATCATGGCAGGGATTCAGACCTGAACCTGCTGCCTTCCAGCCAAGCACCACAGGTTCACTGGCCGCCCAGAGATGAACTTCCATATTCATGCTGTGGTCCTGAATAATCTTCCCCTGCAAGCACCTGTAAGAGATCTTAAGATCTATGCATTTGTACAAAGCAGGCCATCAGATCCAGAATGTGGTGCCTGACTACATCCTGCATTCCCAAACTCCTTCCACTATAAGCAGGGATGGGACCAACTGCTTTGCTGTGACCCTACGGAATATTACAGAGCTTGACTCATTCCTAAATAAAAATGACTCAAGGGTGGCATTTCTTCAGCATCAGATGTCACTAGTGAACCTAAGAAATCTTTCAATAAGAAGCAAAGCCCCATTGTGTCAGGTGCAGCTCCAGTACAGGGGACAGCATCTGCAGGGGAAAGTCAACAGGCTCAGCAGGTGAAGCCAACAGGAGCTACAATGAGAAATAGCAGAGCAGTGGTGAGTAACACCCTTAGGGTTGCAGAAAAGCTGGATACAGAACCCAGGTGTCCTGGCTCCCAGCCCTTTGCTTACAGCACCACATCACTATGCCAGGCACAGATGCTGCAGTTTGAAGCCTATCAGTCTTTATGTCAGGTGTTACCTCAACTAACACAAAGTAAAGCTGTAACTTTTAATTCTTCCAAATTTCTGTACTTTTTTTTGACCCTGTCAGTCATCTTACAAAGCAGTCCACAAACACTACTGCATTGGGCTCTTTCTATTTGCTCCTTTTCTCAGAGCTTTTACCTCATCTTGTTTTCCTGCATATAAACAAACGTCATCCAATTACAGGTAAATATAAAAACATAGACATGTAGCAGTTTTGTTATACCTCTTCTATCACTCACAGCCTTGGGCTATCCATCGCGGATCATGCTAGATTGTTTCACACTCAGATAATTAAATTTAGTTCAAAACAGTCCTCACAGCAAAACATGACTTTGAAAAATCAGTCAGTACACTGTTGTCAGGAAGCTTACCCTAACTAACTTCTACTTCCAAGCTGATTCCAAAACTCTCTCTTGCCTCTGACAGCTGGCTGTGCATAAGAGGAAACCAGCATCCAGAGAACATGGCTAAAATCAGAGAGCAAGGTTAAGAGGAAAAACAGCAGGGAGAAAAGATCACAGTTTAACATCCTAGTCTTCAAAGGCACTGCTGAGTTACAGGAGGTCTGTAAATGCTCTCAGGTGCTCTCTGAGAGAATAGGTCACTGAGAGGTAAGGGAGAGGATGAAAACCCGATGAAAGATCAGCAAAACGAAGGAGGGCTGTAATTTGCCCTAAAAGGGGAGCTCTGAGTTTGATGAAGCTGCCGGGGCAGACACTACCACCCATCAGAACTTTTCTTCTTCCCTGTGGAGAAAGAGCAGATTTTTAAAAGCTCCACAATCTTCAAAGATTGTCTCATAATAAGGCTCAACGATATCTGGTGCACGGCAAGAAAGCAAGAGTTAACGTTGCCACAGTAACCTCCATCTGAGATGTTATGGCAGGGATTTTTCACAGGAGCTTGAGAGAGGAGGGGGACCAAATCACACAGATAAAAAGCAAGAGGAACTGAGTGCCTCCCACCTCCCAGCTTTCCCTGAGGGAGGAATCCAATTAACCATCCATAAGAGGTTCATCTGGTCTTACTCTTTGAAGAGACCCAACCAACTATGTCTTGACCTGAATCCTGCAATGACTCTCCTGGTGGAAGGAACAGCTGAGGGTGCTCTGAAATCCACATGCATTTTTCTTCTGCTCCAGACTTTGCAAGACATGACTGCAAAATCATATTTCTTCAAAAAATGGACACAGCCCAAACTCTCGGGTGGGGGTATGGCACAGGGCCACAGCTGAAGGAGACCTGTTATTCCTCAATATTTTAGGGTCTTTAGAAAGACCATGATTATTTTATGGCCAGACACAAGACTTGCCAAGCTTCTTCCTCTCTTTGCTGGCTACTGTATGGCTGACTCTGAGCAGGATCTTAATGAACTACAGAAACTCATTCCATCCCTCTTTCTCTAGAAATTCACTATACAATTGAATAAATAGAAATCCAATTTAATTAGCTCTTCTTCCCACCCTACTATTGCTTCTTTCTTACTCTTTTCCCAACCCTTTTCATTTTAATTAGGTAATTTTAATTCTGATGTAGAAAATGGGTGTGAGGCTCACAGAGAGGGATTGTGATGGAAACATGCTCAGGTGACATGGAAGCTCTCTGAGACTCTTTTGCATTCCACTAGAAGGTAAAAATGCAACAGAGACACCTACATGCTCCATATATTCCCAGGCTGAGACCTGCAGAGCACAAACTCCTTCCCCACTGACCTTGTGTAGATGAGATGCCAGAGCATGTAGCAACTCAGGCAAGTTAAGGGTTTATTTCAAGTGTATTCAGTGGTCTGTGAAGACCTTGTTCCTTACTGACCTGTGGGACCTCAGAGCCTCCCACCACTTTATAATGGGCAAGAGGAAGGTAAGACTCTGGGAAATGTGGGAACAACATGCAAGATCAAGACTTAAAGTGATCATAAAAGCTAAATCAGATGAACACACCCGTGCAAGAACATTTGCTTTATTCCGGGCCTGCAGCTCAGTACCTTCCCAACAGCACTACATTAACTTATTGTAGCCAACATTAAAGAAAATCCAAAGACAGGTTTTTTCTGACAAAATACTATTACCACACTTTACTAAACAAAGACCCAACTGCACATCCCCAAGACCTCTCCCTGCTCAAGGGGTCTGGATACAAACGAGGGCTTATGATGAAGTCCCACACATCTACACAGGCACCATCATTCTCTGTTTTGATATTCCAGCAAATGTTCTTCCCCTAAAATGCAGGAAAGACACATGGTGAGGAGTTTGTATAGAGCATATGGTGCTGAAATAGCAAGCTGATAAGTCTTTAACAGCTTTTGACAGTGGTAAAAGATCAATTATTGCACCATAAATATTAAAAAGTTCCTCCAGCCTTTTGCTGTAATGAATGTATATTTAAAAATCAGTGTTTCCCTTTAGTAGCAGCCAAATTGCCTCAGAATCTCAAAGTTATGCAGCCCCACAAAGTTAAATTAAACGCTCGACTGCTGTACGTTCGCATCTCCAGCTGTCAAAGAACAAGCCCAGCAAGTGTAGCACAAACTCCTGAAGACACTGAAGCTGCAGGCACCCTGAAAATGGCCCTTGACCCTTTGTTAAAACTAAAGAGTAAAATGGAATTGCCATTGCTTTCTTTTCCCTTCCCTACAAATGGAAGGGTTTACAGCGAAAATAACCAAAGATGGCTCTGAAAAATATTATATAAAGAGAGGTTGATCTCCCAGATTGACTGCTGAGCCACCTGAGATGCATAAGGTTTTATTCTCCAAATTTCTTGACCCCCGAGATTTCTGCCTTGGATTAATATACATGTGTATATACTTGTTTGTGTGTGTGTGCATACACAGACTCACATTCCTACTGGCCTTATTAATCATGAAACAAACTGAGAGCTCCATTTCAACAGTTCCCTGTGTCGAGTCACCGAGGTTAAACAACAACGATACAGGTTTGCTACTGAAATTGAGACTATATATGGCATTCTTCATGGAGATTTGATGACAGAACACCACATAATGACCTGGGGTCCAGTTCAAAGCAGCACATCTAGAGCTAAACTGTCCTATTTATGGTTCTGAAATTATTCATATGTATCCAATCTTATTACTTAAGGGTAACTTACTCCAGTAGCACATCAACTTCCTCCTCTGGAAAGCTTCCCATCCAAGGGAAGGTATCTTAGCATGCTTTGAGATTTAAAATGTGCCTGTCTTTGCTGACTACTGTAGGTAGGGCTGTTAGAAAATGTATGCATTATTTATACCAGTGGGATCATACACTGATAGCAGTGAAGGTCAGGGCCTTGTTGTGCATCAACAGACAGACACTCACTTGCCATGTGAACAGACAAAACCAACAGAGAGAGGGAAAAGGACACAAAGAGTAATGAATGCCAAAGTTCCAGCATGGCACTAATGAAAAGCAGAGGGGAGTTTCCTTGGTCCTGCCAGGCCAAATCACTGCCCTGCTTCTCACTCATTTCAAACCCACCCATATTTGACTCCCTATGATCCAGACTCCCAACATGTCCTGAGGGCATGGCCAACCTTACTTAGAGCAAACCATCCCAGGCACAGGTGTTGTTTCAGTGGAACATTTCTATCCACATCAGTGCTCTATATATGTCTATAAAAGTGCTATGGTTTAATTAAAGCCAAGTAGGCCAAATAAAAATATTGTATTAATAATAAAGAAAAGAAGCTTAGGTCAAATCTGGCATGGAATGGTGTGGAATAGCACCTCCACATATAAAATGTCAAGTGTGTCACCGATCCATACCTCTCTCACATGGGAATCACCTGTTTGCCTCTTGTGATGGTTCTAGCTGGAAAGACACACCTTGTCTCCAGGTCTTGTCCCATTCCCTTTTCCACCTATACCTTCCTACTTCACCCTAATTGAAACTGTTCAGTTTCTGCCACATCCAAGATTCAATCAGCTGGATTGTTTTAACTTGGATGAATACATTTGGCTTTCACTTTACTGTGTCATTTTGAGCACAGATCATTAGATAGCACAAACACAATAGCTGTTATTGGCCTTTGCATCTTATCACTTAATGGCAGCCTTGTCCAGCAGTCTTAAGTGCTCTCCTTTCTCAGCAGTTGGGCTTATCTTGGTTGCAAATCTCAAGTTAGATCTGTCTGCTCTGATCCTTAACTCTGCAGCCTTCTGCTCTGACCTTCAGGTCAGACCTGAGCCAAGGTTCAGGTATGTCCCAGCAGACTGTGATGATAAGAAATCAGTACTATATTGAATATAGTTCTGTTTTTCTATATTGTTTTGGTGGTTGCTTTTGTAAGGCTGACTCCAGCAGATGTATGCCCACTGTAGTGTTTAGAAGGACAAAGAGTTTACTAACGGGGGACACACTGTTACTCGCTATAGTTTCTGAACTTATTCGGGGTTCAGACCAGAAAGCAAATGCAGCAGCATCTCCAATGCATGAAAATACCAATGATAGCAAGGAGCACATCCAAGGACATGGCTGCAAACTTCTTCACAGATCGAGCAACATCTGTTCAGCAAGAGCTACCAGAACTCACCAAAGCAAACTGCCATGTCCTATGGCAAGTGTCCATCTTTCATGGCAGGGCAGTGGGAAATCTTGCCATTTCTAGTCTTTTCCCAGCCTCCCAACCACACTAGAGGATTATCTAGACAAAGCTCCAGACGAATACCTCTTACACCTTGAACACTGCCAACCTCTGGCACTGGCTCAAAGAGGAAACAGAAGTGAAGTAATAGGTCTTACAGTGACTCAAAATGTTCTGTGCAGCTATGTAACTTCCTAGAAATACTCAGGGCTGAAACTGCTGGAAGTGGTTTTCTGTTGAAAAACACTGCTTTGATCAAGATAATTTATGTAATATCAATTGTGGCATAATACCAACTTTAGCAAACTGGAACAAATATGAAAAAATCCCCCTTTTTATTTAGAAGTATTAATTCTCCATTTCATATAATTTACAGTATTCACAAAGTCATCACTTCCAGAATATGATGTGTCATAGTAAATGACGTATTTTGATTTCACACCTTAAATCAGCAGCAGCAATTTTGAGCCACCTTGTCACGATTACAATGTTCCTCCTGGGAAGAGGAGGACTGACACAATTAGTGAAGCATTAGTAGTGACTATTAAAAATGTGTCAGGTAACATTGTCTAACAAATAACAAAAGTAAAAAGGAAAACAAAATAATTTCCAAAATAATATCTTATAACTGTCTTTCAATTATTTTATTTTTTTTTAGTGCCTCTGGCATGCACTGCAGGTCGGGCAGTTGATGGTGCATGGTGGCAGTTGGGGATGGGGAATATGATTTAAGGTTGGCAAGGGAATCCTTCAGTAACTTATGACAATTAAAGTGAACTTGCCATTATCTGCCAACCTGTGAACAGTTTCCCTGCTTTTTATCATTGGCAGGAATGTTTCTCATTAAAGATTGAAGATCATAATTTTTATATTCCAAATCAAACCAACCAGCCAAAGTAATTAACATTGCATGAGCCAGAAGTAATCAAGCATCACTTCAGGATGTTTTCTGGGTGTTTTTGTTGGTTTGAGGTTTGGTTTTGGTTTGTTGTTTTTCTTCTTAAATTAGCTTTGCAAGCGTGTTCAGGAAAGTAAGGAATTAATATCCCTGCTTGGACCAGTCAGGTGAAGTGCAGCACCTGCCTGTTCAGAGATTTTACTCTCAATTGCAGGGCTACAGTTCTTGACCTTCCCTTTAGCTCCATCTGCAATGTGCCAGACTGCACATTTCAGATGGGCACAAGTGGAGATGATAATGCCATGGACACCCAGCAAGGTCAGGGCAGCACCTACATAAATGGAAACATAACTGTGTGTACCACAGCCCTTCATTCTTGACAGAACCTAAAATGTCAGTGGAAACGTCTGAGTAAATAATACAAAGCACAGAAGATGAAGCTGAGGCTGAGATGAGATGGGATTTCAAAGAACAAGGTCTACGGGAAAGAAAGTTTCCCCAAAGTAGAATAGGTTAAAAAGCAATTCTAACCTAATACAAGTCCTAGAAATGGCACACAATGAGGTAGACAGAAACTTCCTGTAGAAACAAACCTCACCCAAAATACCCTATTATCAATGAAAAAGCACGTTTTTCAAAACAGGTTTGATTGACTTTGGACAACCCAAAGAGAAGATCCAGTGATTAAAGAGAGGCTGCAGTGAAGTGCAGAGGTACAAGGAATTTGCTCAGTGTAGTCGGGGCCACAGAAGCCAAGGACCATGGCAAGCCAAGGTGACACTGTGTGCACACAGAGGATGGGTCTACATTCAGCAAACCACTGAATGACAAACAGGAAAGACCAGAGCCAGCAAGAGCAGCACAGTGAGCAAACAAGGGGAGGGAGGG
This sequence comes from Pipra filicauda, assembly GCF_003945595.2. NCBI lineage: Eukaryota > Metazoa > Chordata > Aves > Passeriformes > Pipridae > Pipra > Pipra filicauda. The sequence goes on from NW_024104742.1 coordinate 1,784,825, forward strand.
AAGCAGGGGAGAAGACCAAGCAGGGCAGCCTCAGCCAGCAGTGGCACTGCTTTGACACCTGCCGGGCAGACACCCAGGAACCTGCAGGGCTCACAGCTCACAGCACACAGCATGGAACAAGCCCCATAGCATCAGCCCCCCAGCTACTCCTGCCTGTCTCACGGCTTCTGTCACAGTGGTGATGCTGAGACAGAACTGCATTTTGCCCAAAAGCTGTGTGGGCCAAGGGGAGTGAATTTACAATGACATATTTCAGTATTTACAAAATTTTGCCAGGATATCCAGTTCAGAGGAAGTGTCAAAATATTTGGTAGCAGTCTGATTCAAACTGACACAAAATATAATTTAAAAAAAAAAAAAGTTATTTTACAATATGGAAAATCTGCCTTTTGGCCAGCTCCAACTGATAGCCCAGGGTCAGCTCAAAAAAAAAAACTAGGTGTGTGTTTCTTCCTTTTATTTTTCCCTTGTTACATTGCACAACTGTAAGAACAAGAGGATGACTCGCCTGTTAGATATGGCTAATATGACTCTGTCTCCCATTTTCAATCTGCAGAATTACCAGTCAATCTGTCAAATTCTTTTCTAACATCATTGCAGGAAATGCAAATGTTTCACATTTATTTTCTAGTTTTACAGCAGCTAGGCTACCTTTAGAGATTTATGTCTTGCTTTCATGCTTTGCAGCACTCCTTGAAACATTAGTAATATCATCTAGGCAGGAGCAATAAAATGCCAGGACCCTTTACCACAAGCAATGCTGCATGACACCAAATCAAGTTTCTCAAGTGAAATATAGATTGAAGAAAGAAGTGGCATGAGGAGCAGAATCAAATTCATCTCAGTTATGCTTATGCCACTGATGTCAATATATTACATCCCTACCAGGCTAAAGCAAGTGTTTCTTCTGAAAGATGCAAGAGTACAAGTACGGCTTTGAATCTGAAACTAGACTGACACAGGGGTCTGCATCTATTTTTAACATTACATAGTCTTATACTTTTTAACTCTGAATCAGCCTTTTTAATGAAAAAAAAAATCTATCCTGTCTGTTCAAAGTCATCTAAAAGATTTAATAAGACTGTAGGAAATATGTATAGAGGAGGAATAACAGACTGATTTTAATCTTGCTATTAGTCAATGAAAAGATTCTAGATGAAAGACTGCAAATAACCTAATAGACTTTTCAGTCTCTGTCTCCAATTCCCCGGATCTTGTAGGAGAATTAAATGTGAATTACAGCTTTAGTTGGATGCTCCACTAGATATTTATTTTCCAGACACTGTTGAAAAGAAACATTTATTTCAGCAGACTTTACTTCCGTGGAATTCTGAGCACCAAGTTGCCCCAAGAAAAGACCTTCTCCTCACTCAACCTAAGACATTTCACGTCATTCTGACAGTACTAAGAGCACTTAAATACGAACATACTTTGTAGCCTCTGACATGCTGTCAAAGAAGGGGAAAATACTTTAGTGCAATTGAGAATTGAATTCACAGCGTATTAAAATAAACAAGAATGAAATCAAACTGCCATCAGAAGAATGACTTACATGGAATCCACCCAAGGGTACTGAGGGAGCTGGCAGCTGAGCTCTCCCAGACACCTTCTATCATTTACCAGCAGTCCCAGCTAACCAGGGAGGTCCCAGCTGACTAGAGGTTAGCAAATGTGGCACTCATCTACAAGAAGGGCTGGAAAGAAGACCCAGTGAACTACAGGCCTGTCAGTCTGACCTTGACAGGTCAGATGTGAACAAGGGGACCGAAAGCTCTCTCAGCCACTTCGCAGGCAACATCAAGTTGGGTGGGAGTATTGATCTGCCTGGGGGCAGCAAGGCTGTAGAGAGGGATCTAGATAGGCTGGATCAAAGGGCAAAGGCCAATTATATGTGGTTCAACAAGGCAGAGTTCTGAGTCCTGCACTTGGGTCCCAACAACCCCAGGCAGCACTACAGGCTTGGGGCAGAGTGGTTGGAAAGCTGTCTGGTGGAAAAGACCCGGGGGGTGCTGGTCAACAGTGGCTGAACAGTGGTCAGCAGTGGCCAGCAGTGTGCCCAGGTGGCCAAGAAGGCCAATGACATCCTGGCCTGGATCAGGACCAGGGCAGTGACCGTCCCCCTGTGCTGGGCACTGCTGAGGCCACACCTCAAATCCTGGGTTCAGTTTTGGGCCCCTCATGACAAGGAAGACATTGAGGGGCTGGAGCAGGTCCAGAGAAGGGCAACAGAGCTGAGGAAGGGTCTGGAGCACAAGTCTGATGAGAAGTGACTGAGGGAGCTGGGAGTGTTTAGCCTGGAGAAAAGGAGGCTCAGGGGGGACCTTATCACTCTCTACAAGTACCTGAAAGAAGGTTGTAGCCAGGTGTGGGTCAGTCTCTCCTCCTAAGTAACAAGCAATAGGACAAGAAGAAATAGCCTCAAGTCGTGCCAGGAGAGTTTCAATTCAATATTAGAAAAAATTTCTTCACTGAAAGGGTTGTCAAGCACTGGAAGAGGTTGCCCAGGGCAGTAGTGGAGTCGCCATCCCTGCAGGTATTTAAAAGACGGGTAGATGTGGCACTCAGGGACATGGTTTAGTGGTGAGCTTTGCAGTGCTGGGTTAATGGTAAAACTTGATCATCTTAGAGATCTTTTCCTACTTAAACAATTCTATGATCCTATGATTCTATAAAATGCCTAAGGGACAGAATTCAAACATTACTCAGGGTGCTGTTTGAATGCCATTACATAAATGCCAATCTCCATCCTTCAGGATGGGCCAGCAGCAAGATATTTACCATGTTGTCCCTCTTGAAGATTTCTGCTTGTTACTAAGCAGAATTTTAAGGTTTTTCCCTGCTACACTGTCCTTGACAGCTGTCAAATAGGATCCAACTCCTGCCAATAAGGCTGTCCAAAAGGACACACTAGTCAAGGCATTTTGTCCTTAGCTCACACTGCCACTTACTGCCTAGTACTGTCCAGTTACTTGCTCTTGTAAATCCTTCTTCATACACAGATTTAAATCACTTCTTCCTGAACACACAGAAGTCTAGGGAGATCAGAGCTCAGTATGCCTCCAAAGAAATACACTTATTAGGACATTAATTCATTACTTCATTAACACCAAAGCTAAAAATTACTGGTTATTTATAGCCAAAAATCTCATGGAAATGGGACCCCAGCCTTCCAGAATGGTGCCTCTTCCAATATTGAAATGACTTCATAACGTAGAATGAGGTCTGAAACACAAAAACTCCCCCAGTGTGAGATGCTCTGCTGTGCCCTTGCTGTAGGGCTGATGAGCAGCTCCAACATGTTGCACGTGTTGTGAGGTCAGCAGTGAGTCCCTGGCTCCAGGGGGGTGTATTTTAGTAGGTAGCAAGGTTCACAACTGCACCTTCTCCCCCAGCCCAGAATATCTGACCAAAAGCCTGCCTTTCATATGTCTAACTTCCAGTGACCCCTGTCACATTGGTCAAGTGACCTTGAGCAACAGCACTTGGTTGTTGATGAAGATATATTCCAGAAGGGCTGTGGTGTGCCCATCCCCTCAGTGGCCAGGCATCACATCACATGTGCAGCACAGGGCAGAGGATGTTAGAGTTTGGGGAGAGCTGTGTTGGCCACCATGTAGTACTACCCTGCTATGTGATTAACTGCAGCCACTGCTGGCTCCACAGCACATTTTCCCCCCTAAAAAGTCTGTGAGCCTGGTCCCACCTGCTGCCTCATGGCCAAGCCTTTCTGCAGGCTGAGAAACTCACCCAAAATTGAGCACTTTGGTGCCTGGGTCAAGAACTGACCATGCAGACTACTCCCAAGATCCTTTACATTGAACCCATTCATATCTAGAGTTATGTTTTGCCTGCTCTCTGTGCAGTGAAGATTGAGAGATCACAGTCAGCATGCATTGCTTTTTGGAAATCATCAGTGACAATGATTTATGCTTTAATAGCAAATTCCCTATGAGTGCTTAATAGTACAGATTAAGCCCTAATAAATGTGTTTCCTGCAGGTTTAAGTGACTAACTCTATGATCTATTAGACTTGTCTCATAATACATACAATTTTTCTCAGTAACTGTGGAAATTTCTAAAAAATTGGCAGCATCTGTGCCTGGAGTATTAAAGAAATCTATTTTTTACCAGACGAATTTTTGTACAAATCAATTCCAGCCTTGGATATAAAATACTACATTTCATATTCTTTGTGAATATTTATTAGAAATATTTGGAATAAACACTTATAATCCTTAAGAAAATTAAATTGTTAAATACTCCTGAAACATTATCATCAATCTTGTCAAGTTGCAGTTTTATATTTTATTTTCTAGTTATTTTATCCGTTTCAGTTACACATTCACAGCACATAGTATATTCTGTGTTATTCCTCCCCATTCCTAATACTTTCATGTGTTGATCACTAAGGGGAAGATTTAACATACAGTTGCTTTTGGTTAACATCTGTCAGAAACCCAAAAGATTAATGAATCTGGTGCTGCGCAGCAGGTCCAAACTTCACAAACCTCCACTAATATTTTGATCAGTCTGGAGCAAAAGGGTATTTAAGAATCTCTCAGACTGCTAGAGGGAGGGAAATAATCACTTTGAATAAAAAATCCAAATTCACTCAACTGGTAATGAAATTGCACTGAATATTGATTCAGGGCTCTAACAAGCTCTGAAGTTCAAAGCAAGCACTGGAAGGCAAATATTCCTTTCTCTTCCTTTAAAGAAATCTGTAGTACTACCACAAAGTAAGCTTTCACTTTGTTCTAAATATATGGGATTATAAGAGAGTTCTGAAAGCAGTCCTGCAATATCTCCCTCTCCCTCCTCCCCTCTCTCCACCCTCCCCACATTTTTAAGCTGACAAATTTAACATCAACTAAATTCCAACCCAGAGCAAGCACTTTAAAGTGATTTACATCTAAATGAATAGGTTCCTGTCTCCCTTTGGTTTTCAGAAATGATGCAATTGCTATTTTTTTTTTTACTAAACCAGACTAATCTGAGATTAATGTTCAGCTAAAGCTCATCCTTCATTCCTCCCAACTATGCCAGAGACACTAATGACAATGTTAGGAGCTGGCTTTGCAGAGGATTTTAGTCACCACAGCAGGAGGAGAGTTATTCATTAACAGTAGAAAGGGATCTCCTCAACTTTTTGCAAATCACTTACCAAATTCTCTTTCCCCAGCAGATGGTGGGACTGGGAATTTGGTTTTGCCAATGCTTGTGACTCTGGTCTGGAGAGAGGGAAGCCCTTTCCCTCCATGGCATCCTTAATGTCTGGGAAGTCTGAGCCGACATGCATGTCCCACTCCTGCTGCCTTCTGTCCTCTCCTGGTAGTCACCATGTTTCACACTGCAGACTTCACAGAGCCTGGTGATGAGGTGCAGTCACACCTTTACATTCAGGAAGTGTCAGGCTTGGCTCTGGCTGCCAGCACCTCCCTTCTCTGCACAGCACGACATAACTTGCAGACCAGCACATGGTTCCCAATATGTCTATTGTTGTAAATCACAGCCCTTTGTGCATCAAGGATGTCATGGGGTAGGGCAAGCGAGGAGAATAGACTACTGAATTATGACTTATGTCACGCACTGAAATAGGATATTAACTGTTGTAGAAGACACAGCACAGTCTGGGATAAAGGAATTGAAAGGGACAGTTGGGTTATTGTAACCCATTCCCTGCCACTACCAGTACCTTGTCACTTCTCTTTCTTCATCTGAACAAGCTCTGTCTCAAGAGTAATCAGACTCTGTGAGGGCTGAGACATTTTTTGGGTGCATTGGCCCAAATACACTAACACTGCACAGCACTGCAATGGCAAATTGACATCTATGGATGTGCCTTGTACCTGGTACACAGCAAGGCACACGGCACACTGCCAGCTGCATATGCTTTCTCCATATAGATCAATACAGTCATTGGGGAAAAATACTTGGCAAATCCCTGGATGCAGTATGAATATCAGAGTGAAAATGAGAGGGAAGCACTACCCACAGAAACGAGGCAGAAAACATCCCTCTATCTGTCAATTAATTGAGGAAAAAAGGTATCATACTGCAGGGGCTTTCACAAGTTAAACCTGACCTGCACCTCAGACAATGACTGCACCTTCAAGAGTTAGATGTTGGCTGGACAAACACAGACCTTGCTTTGTAATGTCTGCTTTAATCTTCCTCACAGTCCAGTTAGCTTCAGGATCCAGCCTCAGGCTTCAACTTCACGATCAGCAACTTCCAGTCTAAGTATTCTAGTAAACATTATGGTACATGGAGCTTAGAGGAGACAAAGGCATATGTGGGCAGAGCCCAGGAACTAAACAATCCTGAAACAGTCTCAGCTCAGATTTATTTTCAAATTTTCCTTTACAATGTCTCATCTATTATATGTTTTGAGGGGTGAAAGAATCAATTTATACAAAGCCCAGGGTATGGATTAACTGCTCTTGATGACAGGCAGCATCTGACTTTTAAAGAACTTGTAAAGCCCTGATTGAAAGGATAGTATCTGAAACAAAAGACTAAGCCATGGTGTAACAGTTAGGCAGAGGAAGCAGAGATGTATGTCTCTGCCATAGCAGGGGTTTTAATTTTAACTTCTGGAACATTTCATTCTTTGTTACTGTCTTGCTTGAGACAACTGCTTTCTTCTCTGTTTGTCCATCTGCAATTCTGCAGAGAAAGAAAAACCATCGGCAGCTTTTCTTTCATCACATACTTGCATGAAACTAACTTCTCTGAATTCTCCTAGCACATACAATGTCCCTGCTGCTGCAAGATAAAATGTGTCACTGCTCCATCTGCTACTCATTTGCTGATGAGTCTGCACGGAAACATGCTGCTGAGCAGAATATTCCAAAAAAGAAGAACTATGCAGCCCAACAAATCTGGCTTTGACAGAGCTTGGGCTAGGTCTCATTAATCAGTTTGCTGTCCTACTTAAAGTACCTGGTGGAGCATAAGGACTGCCTCTCCAATATTTCATGGTACCATAATACACTGGTTGGACAACTCTTCATTTGGGGCAAGAATGAAGGAACAGAAGCAGCAGGAGTTCTCATTGCTAAATGATTTCTTATTCAGTATTGCTCCAATATTCATAGGTAAAAGTCCTTAGTTTTGGGTCAAGGAGTGATGAAAATCCAGCTGCAGAATGTATCCAGTTGCCACCCTCCTCTGTACTGTGCTAAAGCCGTACCAGTAGATACTCAAATTGCAAGATGCACAGCACCAAGGCACTGCCAGGTACTATGGATTCCTGCCCAGTGCCTGCACACTAAGGGGAAGTCTTTCCTTTGTTTTGGAGAAAGAAACTGCCCCCACTGAAATCAGCCCCATCAATGTCCCATTGGCTGAGACTGAAAAAAAGAAAAACTCTGACACTGCATGTCTTTCCCTCTCCCCTCACACCCCACTCAGCACCAGGGAGATGCAGGGTCCTGCTCCCCTCGCAGCCCAGCTCACTGCCCAGAAGCATTCTTACTCCATCCTCCTTGTTCCCACCACAGCCCCTCTTCTTCACAGCCCACCACCCCTGGGTGGTCTGAACCTACTGAGCCCGCATTCTGATCCAAGCAGTGCAGGAAAACCTTCTCCTCAGAGGGCAGACTGGAGAAGCAAAACAAATAGTTTTTCCATTTGAGTGACTCAAGTCTGACTGAGTCTCCAGCAAGCTGCATCTGGGTAAAAACTGTTCCATTTCTTAGGGCCTGAGGAGGTCTCTGGTATCCCAAGAGCTCTTAACCTCTGAGTTAAGACCTCCCCACTGAGGCCACAATACATCCGGGACTGTGTCCTCTTTATAGCAAATTAACTGGAAGCCACACATTTGAAAAATGCTTCCTAATAGCCATGACTGTTTATTTTTAACACTTTGAAAGAAAACTAAGTCAATCTCTAAAACATAAATGTTATTCTATTTTTCAAAATAATTGAGGGGAGGAAATGATGATTATTTGCATTTCATTTTTTCAAACCAGCTGCAAAGAAATGCCTGATCTCTACTGAATTACAATCTGCCTTTGAACTCTTACTGTGCAGCTCTTTCCTGCACTTTACATAAATAATGTTGTTATAGTACATGCCCAGCCACAAAGGATACAGACAGACAGATACAAGAAAAGTGAAGAATCTGAAAGCAAGGTGATAAGATTTTCAAGGCAGAAACACATTTTTCTACTTATCGTTGCTGAAGGATAACACTATTTGAAGCACAAAGACATGTAGCTCCTCATGTTTGATGAAAAGGTTACTAAAACAGAAGCGAAGAAGAAATTATGACATTTCCCCCCACTCTCTCTGATTTAAGTTAGAAGAAAAACCAAACATGCCTAAAGGGGAAGCAAGGCAGCCGCCTTAAGATACTTTCTGAAATCCAAGTTTTTGCTGAACAACTATGTGGTGAAGTTTTAGTCTGGGTTGAAATTGGCAACACAGGATCCTTAAATTTTAAAAGTCAGGTTTCTAAGACACCTGATAAAGAGCCCTAAAGGGGAATTACCAAAGAGAAGGTATTACAGTAGACTATGATTTCATTACAGAACTGAGGATATGACAAAGGCCAACGTCCCTCACCAATAGAGAAGTGTGAATAATTGATCTTTTTAGATCAGTGGTTCAGCTGGGGAGAGAAAAAACACTTTGAGTACACCTGAAGCAAATTATTTTTTTCTAAAGTATATATTTTTACATATATATAAATATGTTTGTGTATATACATTCAATAAATGGTAACAATTTGTTTTGGCTTAAACCTCTAATTTCAACCCCAAATGATTTTGTTTCACTTTGAAGCACTCCAAATAACAGCAAAAGTAGAAGTTGCCAGCTGCACACTGTCACAAAACTGGCAAGCTATCATATCTTCTAATCTAGCTAGAGAGACAAAAATCTAGAAAGAAAAGAAAAATTTGAAGACATATCCTTTTTCTACTCAGCTCTGAAGAGGGTTTCAAATCTGTTTGTCAGGATAGTTTTCTAAGCATCAAGATCTCTCTCTGCCAAGTCAGTTCTGCTGAAATTGGTTCACTTTATAATCAACACTGGAAATTATTCTGAAGTCTGAAACATTATTTTTAAACATAAATCAGGCATTCTATGCCTGACTATATGCAGTCTCCTATTGTAGTTATTCTTCTCTCTATGAAATACTTATGTATCACTTAGAGGTAGAGTGTATGGTGAATTTATAGCTCAGAGGTTCAAGTGTTCACATGGCATGCAAGAACCACCCAAGATATTTTACCACAGTAAACACCAGACTTAAAAGCTGACTTTAATCCTACCCAGAACTTCCCAGCTTGAAAACTCCCTGTAGTTAAATTCAACTTGATATAAAGCAAAATATCTATGTATAAATCCCAGCTTTTTTAAATGACCTCATTGCCATCACTGTACATGGATTTGCTGCAGGACAATCAAAGGAATCTCCATCTTGATCCAGAATCAGGACCACAAGCCCACTTTGCAGGGCCTTGCCATCCCAAAACCTTGACCAGAGCTGGAAGTTCAACCATACCCTCCAGTGAGTACTGCTACCATAAAGTTAGTCTCCTTGTCCTAGATCTCATGACTGCCTCACTACATTGCTTCCAGCTCTTCTGCAGTCATACTGTGATTTAACAGGCTCCTCCAAACCCTCCAAGGCAGCAGAACTCTCACAGCAACTACCTGAAAACTTCAAGACCCCGTAAGAAGGCAGGAGATGAGACTAACCCTGGTAAGTTGAACAAACCAGGGCAAACAAATAAAGCTGCTCTGCAAGTCCTAATTGCTCATTACCAAGATGCAAAGGAGAGCAAATTTGGATGGCTGTAAGCAGCAATCTCCTGTTACTATCCCTCCAAGCAATCACCCTGAGTCTTACCCATGGTCAGCAATTACCACACCAGCCTCACCCCCCTGTGACACTCCCCTGGGTACTCATGTACTAACCACACTTCCAGCCACTCCTTAAAACTGTGGATGCAGCGAATTTTGTTGGCTGGCCACTTAGCAGTTTTTTACAGAGAAGGGATATTTTGTAAAAGGAAGTCTTTCAAAAGTAGGAGAAATGAAGGGTATTTATAAAAATAACCAGAATCCTTCCCCAAGGCGTTCTGAGTAAGACATTCCCAATAGCCTTAAGGTTCAATGTCAGCAATGTGAGGGTCGATGAAGCATTGAAAAGGCACATCTCTCTTCATAATTAAAGGGTAACTTCATTTCTGGTGGTTTCAGTGGAGTGACAGTGAGTACGTGATTAACTCAATATCCAGAGAACTACACACACTTGTAACACTCCAGAAGAATCCAGCACTGGCAAGGTGGAATAAAGGTGAAGGAATTTCCACCAAATGTTGAAAGGATGGAAAAGTTACTGACAGCTGGAAACTGAACTACACAGGGGGGAAATCTGGGCAACAGTAAAAATCAGGGATAACGTTAACTTGACAGTATATCTAAAACATTTTATGTTGGATGTGTGTTCTTGCACCGCCAGTTCATCCCTTGATCTGTGTACTGCTTCCCCCTCATTCAGCATGTGCTATTTGTGTCCTCTCCCCACCCTCAATAACTAATTTCTGGAGAAAGGCCTAATCAGTCTCTGTTATCTTTCAAAACCCAGTGTCAGCTACAGACATCTCAATGGTTGGGATTTATAGCAAAGTAACACCTCATAAAGAGGAAGATGGGCTTCAAAGGAAGATGAGATGCCCTGCTTTAGTTAAACAGATTTTTCTTGAGAAACACATGCAACATACAGTAGCCTTGGCACAAACCTGAGGTCAGCTGCAGGGGTTACTGTTAGTATCAGAAGCACTTCACTCACTTTATCAGGAGCCAGGCATAAATTTGGGAGACCTCTCTAAAAAATTACTGGCGAACAGCTGTTTTCACTCTGAATGTTAGTGGTGGGGTCTTTTCTGTACTCAACTGATGAGCAATCACATCCAAGAACTTCTCCCAGAAAGATAACTTCAGTAGTAAAGGTTTAATTCTCTCCAAAATTACAAGCCCAGGACAGTGAACATTCACATCCACGGGGCCTGAGAACACACACTGCCAGACAGCACTTAGGATCTTGTTTGCTTGCTTGCAAAGGGCCCATCAGCATCCCAACCTCTGCCAGATCTGGGCTGGGGAAAATAATTTCATGGATAACGGGCCCAACCAGCTTTGGGGCCATATCCTTGAGTACTTCCTACGTGAGAAGTGAAAAAAAATCTGTCTCTAAGTGGCAGTACTGCACTCACAGAAAACCTTTTCCACCCCCAAGTATTTCTAAAAGTTCAGATTATCACTTAGTCCTCAATTAGAGCTGTAAAAGCTTTACAAATCCAAGAAAGAAACTCTGGCTGTTATACCTAATACAGCTGGCTTCCAAACCTTACAAGCCCACTCACAAGTCTATTTGTTTTGTTCCTCATCCTCCCCAGCTGGGATACATTGACCTGTTAATCTTTCAGCTTGCAGCAGCCAAGGCAACACAACTGTACTTTCACCTCATTTATCACGCTCCTTTTGCCTTGGCCACAGCTTAAACCAGCTTTCTTGCTTCCTTCCTCCTCTGTCCCTTGGGTCCTCGAGACATCCTGAAGGGTCTCATTAGCTTAACAACTTCAGAACAAAATAATTCTGCTCTGGCAGGTTTTACTGCAGTCTCTCTGGTTCCACAAAGACCTTCCTGAAAACCTGGGCTCAGAGGAAATCCCAGTCACGACACGGACCTTCAACTTAAATCAAGAAAAACAGCCATTTGAATTAGTAACATACTCTTTCCATACTAAATACACTCTTGTCCTGGACATCACACATTCCAGCTTTCCAACAAGAATAGCTGTAGTTTATGTCTGGATTTCAACTACAGAAAGATCTCCAGCTCAGCTGCAACACACTCACACCTTCCTGCCAGAGACATTGAGCCACATGTTAAGCTGTGCAGAATGCACTGACGTCCAATCTTTAGGGAAACCTCAACTTGCCCTTGAGGGTGGCCACACATCTGAACATTCACAGCTCAGGCATCCCTATGCCCACACCACACAGTGGTCTAATTACCCTGCTCTTGCATGTCACTGAGCCTGTCAGCTTCAAATTCTGTCCTCTGTGCCTGCAGAGGATCTCTGCTCAGGAGAAATGCCTTCATCCTGAGAATGCCACACACGCTTTTGTGCAGGCCACCGGCTCTGGAGATCTCCTGAGGGTGCCCTTGCTGCTGGAAGGGCTGGTGTTCCACCAGGAGCTGTGCAATGGAGCAGGCAGGTGGTCACCGGCTGCTCTGCTCGCTCCCTGCCCCAGGTAACAGCACATCGTGCCCACACCAGGGGCAGACCTCAGCAGGCCCTTCCAGGTCTGGTTCTGTTCCTCCCTTCTCACAGACTTGTGAAGAAGCGAAATCTCAGCTGACGGGGGTTGGCGAGAGGAGCAGGGTTTCTAGGTGAGAAGAACAGGCCAAATGCTCTCTTTCTATCACCCTCCAATGTGCCAGCTTCACAAACCTGCTGACAGTCCTCGAGAGCTGATGACATTTTTCAAAACATTGACAAAAATAGACAAGCACTTCCCCCCACCATTGAAAAATCAACTATTTCCACGAAGCCCTTCTGCTCTCCACTCTTTCTTTGACCACCTTCACAGCCAATTCTTCTCTATCAAAACATTTCTGTAGACTCACCCCATTCCATAGAAAAAAACCCTGTCTTCTAGGGAGAGCTGACACCCAACCCTTTAAGAGATTCTAACATTTTAATGGCAACTCCCATGCATTGTAAATTCTGATCCTGTCCCCTTAAACAAGAACAACTCCTAGTGACTCCCCATGAAAAGAGTTGCTTGAATGAGAGTTAAATGTAATGATTTAACCTAATGTAAATGAAGCCATTAGTACCTGTAACTAACACTGGAAATAAAGTTAAGTGCCCATTGAGCTCATAATTTCAAATTAAAAATTTATTTCTGTAACCTGAGTACATAACTTGCTATATATACACAGTGTCCTTTGGCAGTATGCAATAAGTGTAATACCATTAACTTTTTTTCTTTTAAAAGATATATTTATTTCTGTACTCCCTGTACCGATACTTTAAAACCTATAATTAAGCCTCTGTTGGATATGAATGTACTAAGGTATTTATTTTAGAGGGGCAATCCAAATACTTTACATAAACAGGGATTAATATGCTCATTATGAGCCATTAGTTCACTTGGGAATAACCTTCAAGATGGGAAGCATTTTGGCTCTTATTCAATTTGAACTTAATATACTTACATTCAGCATATACCTACATGCCCTGCAGAACTAGAACCAAAGTCTTTGACCAGATTATAGGCATGAAATCCAACATCTTGGAGAATCAAACTCTTACAGATAAATTATGTTCTTATGACAAGTACTGTGATATGTGTGAATAATCAGGTATCACAAGCAGGGTAACACCATACAGTTCTACCAGAACCCAAAATCCAAAGCAAATGAGATTGAACTCTTACAGCGGCTGGGTCTATTTATGAAATACGGGCCTTCTTCCTAAGCTCCTCAGTAGTCAGCTTTACTTTGTGTGGCTTTGATTTTAAAGAATTTCTCCTGTTACTTATGTCCCTCCATATCCAAGGAGCTTTTTTTAGGCAAGACTTACGTGGTGTGAGACACACTCACTCCTTATTCCCTTTGTTAATTATAAGCTCGCCAAGCTAAGCTAGAGCTGTACAAAAATAATGTTGTAGAATTCATTTAGCACACGTGAATTCTGCTTCCCAGTCAAGGAAATGAAGTTTTAGAAGCCTCCAAAGACCTCATGTGCAAGCAAGGGATGAAGTCACCACTGCAAGAGTTACAGATGAATTGCAGTTCTACAAACTGATGGTGCCTTTGCATGCCTAGGACTAGCTGTATGTACTACCAGTACTGCCCAGGCTGCTGCAACAAGTCCAAGAACATGCCTAAATCACTGACAGCTCTATCTGTTTTTTAAATAAAAGGTCACAAATAAAAGCTACTCAAGCTACAAGCTCACAAACCCAAATGCAACACTTTTCAACTCCACATAAGCAGGCAGAATGTTCTGGCACCAGGGAAAATAAGGAAAGTCACATCAGTGACTGAACAGCTATGAAGCTGGGTAATCAGAGACAGGAATGCACCAAGATTGTTTTTTGAGCAAGACAGCACTGACTTGTTTGGGATTCAACTCTCAGTGCTTTCTTAGGGTTTATTGATATTTTGGTAGGTTCCTCAATATCATTTTACTCAGCTTATGTTGGGCTATATCTGCTATCACTCTGAGCCTGATTCATCTACAACTGAGCAAGAGACTCAGAAAGGAAAGAATAAAATGAGAGAGTTGTGATGCTGGAACATTAAGATGTGGAATGTGTCGTCATACATATTACAAGAAATACTGGTAGAAAATACTAAGTTAATATAAAGATTTTCCTAGTTGGAAAGAAAGTGTGAAGTTAACAGCTGGTCTCATTATTATGCATGTCAAACTGCTTGCAAGATAAGTAACAGCATTCACATAAACTGTTTAATATAAAAGCAATCATGCAGAGACATACACGATCCAATTCATGCCAAGGTTTAATTTAATGTTTAGATCACAATTTTAGCTGTTTAAATTGAGCATCAAAAATAAATAATAACCGAACATAAATGGTTCATATAGATTTGGTTTAATCTTCGAGACATATACAGCCTGGCAGAGGTGGTCAACAATTTGGGATTCATGGCAAAAATACCCCCCAAATCCAGAGGTTCTGTAATTTGAAGAATTGTCTCTGGTTTATGGGAAACTAGATTATTGCTTCCACTTTTTCTCTCTTTATACCTTTATCTCCTCCTCTGGTCCTTCTTTCAGAATAAACTCTGTTGCTTGTGACTACACTGTTACTTCAGAGTAGAAATGAGTCCACTTTCCATCCTGCCCCTCTGTCTCTGCTGTAAACTTTATCTCATTCCAACTCAAGACAACATTGCAGCACAAGAAACAGTCATCTCCAAACTTTGCTTTTGTCATTTACTATATTTTGACCACAACTGCTTGGATTTCTGTGACAGAGTCAGTGAAAAGATCCAGGAAAAGCCACAGCAGGTATTATTCATGACATATTTAGCAGTTCTTAATGATCACAATCCTATATTCAAAACCATCTCCCACCTTATAGCTTAACTAGAGAACAGATTTTACTGACCTCCCCAGAGGCATCTTGAATATTTGTTAGCAAAATCTGACTTTTCAATAAAACACCCTTCTCCCTCAAACAAACAAACAAAAGCCCAAACATCTCTTATATAAATAAAGTGTATTTTCAGGTTTTTTGCGTTAAGTAACCTCAAATTAATGACTTGTATACTGGCATAACACTTAACTCTATCCTGTTCTTACACACCCTGGGCTCTAATATTTGTATCCTGATGCTTGCTATAAAATTCTTCTCTCCAGTTGAATAACTCAACAAATTGCTATGATGTACATAACATAGGTAATAAAGAGCTGGCAAACTTCACATGCCCATTAAGGTAGCCAGCTCCCTCATAAGCTTTTTTTTATCAATGACTGATAGATCAGTATTAACAAGCAGAAAAAGGTGGTGTAGCAAGTCATTTAGCACAGTTCCCATCATTGCTTATATTCGTTGAGGAAAGATGAAGATCCATGGAGCACAGCTTGTCCATAAATAAGATTGCTTATATGAGATTAGAAAGCCCTCATTAACACAAAGCAAGCCATGTAATTCTAAAATGAGCAGTCAGAAGAGAAACTACCACGTGTGTGTTCTTGCACTGGAATGTTTGCAAATAGAATGAAATTCTTCCTTGAAATCTCAACTCACCCAAAAAGAGTTAAAACTCATCACGTACATGGAATATTTTTTACAACTGTCCAGTTAGGCAAGATATTGCAATAAGGCCAGTCAATAAAAGCTGCCATGACAACAAATGTTCAGAAAGTTTTCGTAGCTATTCAGGCATTTTAACCAATTTCATTTGATTAGCAGATATGTCAATTCCCCCATTACAAACTCAGCCTGAATATGCTACCAATCCCCACTGGGCAAAACACCCCTATCTGCATGCAGAGATGGAATGAACAAAGGTGGAAAAATTACTCCCAGCACAAGCAGTAACTTGGAGGGGCCAGCCTGGCAGAGAGAGGCACAAGTGGTTGTGCATCCACTCTTCTCATGGCTTCTAGTTTTCCTGTCATACTGTGCCTCATCAGCACTAAGCATCAAACACAGCCCTAGAATAAAAACTTCTCACATAGGATCAGAGGCAAATGGTCTGAATTTGCACACTGGGGTTTTATGTTATTTTCCAGTTCCTTCACACCTCATTTCAGTACTATTTGTGTCTTTGTGTTACTGCTCTCGGAGCGACGTTGTCCCTGTGTGATGCTACAGCATCCAGGAATGATCTGTTTGCTGAGCCTCGAGCCCTTAACTTTGGGAAACAGTCAGATCCATTTGATGCACTATCTAAATACTGTACTTCTGAAGTCTACATTAAAAAAATTTATGGAAATCCCATTACATTGGATAGCTCAGAGTACTACAATGTATTCAGTGCCAAGTGCATATACACAGAAGAACAAGCAGATATTGGCCTAATTTTTGACATGTTGAAAGCCATCAAAGCACTCACATACATTCTGAGCATATGACACTGTGGATTTAGCTGGTGAGGAACAGCTCAGGAATAAGTTCATGAATTTAAGTCTTTTGCCTGGTCACAGTCATAGTCAGGCACTATACTTCACTCTGTACAAACAAGTCCTTATTTGCTCATCCAGAAACTTGAAGGGGAAGTTTTCTATGCTGGGTATTTCAATCTATTTGACTAAATCAGATTCACAGATTTCATATGAGCAGGAATCTTCTGTATTAGCTCTTTCTTACCAGTCCGTACTTCATTTGTGATGTGGACTACACAGAATTTCCATTGTTCTCCCTATTTTTTCCTTCAAAATTGCAAGTTTTAAGGAAAGCAGTAGCACAAGAAAGGAAGTTTCCACTGAATTTTAAATCCAATTTTGAGCTCATCCTTTATCCCACCTAAACATAGAGTCAGAAAATAACTGAAAAATATTATATGGTCGCTGCTGAGAGAAGCTCAGAATTGTCTTGCATAAGAGACATCTTTATGTAGCAGACAGACGGATCTTGCCTTCCTCTGAGTGTGCAGGCACCTTAACTGCTCCCAGCCCATCAGCTGAAGGGGACCAAGAGACAACATAGGAAAACAGAGGGAGGCAAGAGAGAGCTCTGATGAGTGGCTGCCTTCTTCATATCTCGTGTCAAAATCTTTAACTACTGTGTGGCACCACACATGAGCTCTTTGTTCAAGACTGCTACACAGTCTGTAACCCACAGGCTGGGGCAGTCGGGTTAAAGACTGTGGCAGAGCTAAGGATGCCTCCAGACCACCAGTTCACATTAGAAGTGCAACACCTGAATTTTCATTATAATTTACCTTGGGCTAACAGTGTAAAACCCCAGCTTTCCTCAAAATAGTAAAGCTGTGAGGAAAGGTACTCTCATCTAGGCTGTTCACAGTGATGCATTGAGGAAGGAAATGCTTAAAAAGGGAGACCTAGAAAACAGCTGGTCCTTTTACACTACGACATGGAATCAAAGTTACTGCAGCTATGGCTGAGGAAGCAATACCAGAGGGGATCGATCCCACCTCCTGTATGTACTTCCCAGCAGCTTATTGTTACATCAGGATGGTTGGCCACAGATCCAGTCCCCAGTGCTCTTTACAGCTTTCTGCATCTCCACTGCCTGGGGACAGAACAGTCTCTGCTCCCCCAGGGAACAGAGCCTACAATTCTCTGTGCATCGCTGGGACAAGGGAGAACTCACTTGTTTACTGCAGGCAAACAGGAGAACCAGGCTGATGCTGGCCCTACTCTCTCAGGCTGCCTGACATGTATAAAGAGTCACATCCTCAGAAGATGCCCGTTATTGCTGAGTCTGGGGAGCAGCTAATTTTAGTCTGTAGCAGAGCTTTTAAAACAGAAATTCTTCATCAGCACAACCCTTCCCTGCTGGAAGATAACATCTCTTTCACCTGAAAGACAGACTTACATAGTTCTGTGTCTCTGGTGACACTAATGAGTTGCTGCTCTGGGGTAGCTCACTCAGATCCCTCTAGGTGACTTGCTTTAAGCTGTCAGCTGCTGGCTGCACCAAAGCTCCCTACTACTGAGTTAAATCCTCCAGGGTACCACATTCTCTATGCACTGTATCTTGTATCTGCTTCTCCTCTTCTCAGATCTTAACTGTATTCTCTAAACTTAGACCTACCACAGGTCAGGCCATGAAGTGTCAGAGTGATCCTTAAATATGAATTCATTCTCTTCCTCCCACATAACCCTCACCTGCCATCACCTCCCTGAATATAGTTACCTTCGCTTCATCTTCTCAATCCTCTACTCACACTTTGGTCTTTTACAGGCTTAGTAAGGTGCAGATCTACTTTGAAATGTGACTTATGAAATTTTTCATAAGATTCTATGCTCATTGTCTTTGAGCGATTCCAGATCAGACATGTTCAGTTCAAAAGGGGAGTGGGGAGAAGAGAACTAAATCCAGCAAAGTTTCTGCCAGTTTGGGAGTTTGGCTGCTATCCTGCCTTCCTCAAAGGGTTTTGCAGGATGAATCATGCATTTTGAACAGAAAAGGTACCACTTTTCTCTAACCTGGTCCACTGGGCTAGCAGGGCCAAAATCCAATCCAAATTGAGTGCATCATTAAAGCCATCAGATGTGATTCCATAGGCACAGGGAACTGATCCAGTGCAAATAGCAAAGTCATCATGCTGTAAATTCACAGGACTTAAACCTTCTGTTTCACCCAATGATTCTCTCATCCTAAAACTAGCTCCTAATCCCATCCATCTTCTCTCCTTTCAAAACCAGTGCCACTATTAAAAGCTGTCCATAGATAAACTTCCCTCTAGCTTCCGTATCTGGTACCTTCCTCTACCTCAGCCTGCTCCTTTCTCTCCTCTCCCTTATCTCCTGCATGTCATCTTCCATCAGTGGAGGCAGATGTTTTCATGGTACTGCCTGCTAAACTGCCTTCTAAATCATTGAGCAAAGCTGTGGGAGAGCAGCAAACGTACCAAGTTTTCATGGATCTTCATTTAAAAGCTTTGCTCTTTTTGAGTAATGTGAAGACTTGGTCATTGCATTTTTGCAATTCTAAGGGGTCTGTGTGCCATTGTGAACGTGAGATCATGATCTCATGAGATGCAAGTTCTTCATATGGCTAAGATAAGTTTTCCAAGCCACGGAGAACTAACCAAACTGTACGGAAATAAGACTGTCAGGGCAGACAGAGACAAGTGGCTTGCAGGTTCTGTGGTGTGCAACCATGGGCAAGGACTGTTTTGGGCTCCGTGGTAAGGACAAGATTCACTGTGAGCTTTCCTTGGGCATAAAAGAAGGACAATACAGATTGATACAAAGCTATAAAGAAGTCTAGAGGCATATGGACACTAAAACATCAGGCAATGATGACTGGCAAGTTCAAAGTTATCAGCTGTGAACAAATGAGAAGAAAAGCAAAGGAGTAAAATAAATAAAAGATAATGAAAGATGTTCAGAGAAAGAAAAAAAATTCACGTCCAGAGGGCACATGGGGTGCTAGGAGTGAAGCAGACTGAATGGCTTGCAGGGATAGAGCAGCCAGGGTAATCTTTTAAGATAGAAAAATTACATTCTCTAAAACAAGCTAAATTAATTATTTGCCTCAGCAGTCCTGAAGGAGAAAAGAAGCTGACAGTAAATGACATGTCATATAATTCTCAGGGTGACAAGGAGGGGATCTAGCAGAGATGCAAGGGTTGAGGCCTATATATCCCTCCAGGGCTACTTGGCTGCCCAGGGCAAACCCTTTAGTTGATGAATACAGACAACATACCAATGGCATGTCAGCAGTGCTCTGTGATGGGGAAGGGTTCTGTCTGATCATTTTCATGAAGCTCAAGACAATTTCTAGGTCTGATTCTCCTTAGCCACAGCTTTCAAGTCTTCATTTCTGCCTGCACAAAGTGACTATGAAATTCTTCCAAATAAGAATTCCCCTTCTTTCTTGGTGGCACCTCAACACTTCTGGTTCACAAGTACAAATGTCTAGACAAGGTGCAAAGAAAAAATTCAAGTATGAACTCATATTGCTATTCACAAGGCAAACAGGTCAGAAGCCTTTTCCAAAGTCATGTGAAATTACCAGTGGGGAGACGTGGCCTTCACCGAGCAAGGTGCAGCCCCTGTGCGCTCTTGTTGCCTTGCTGCAGAGTGAAGGGGTTGCTGGCTTCCTGATACTGAAGGGACCTCAATGGAAGACAGATTTCCAGAAAAAAAAAAAATAACATTTAGATCATAGTCAGTTTTTCTCTCAGTATAATGTCAGTCAGCTCTGTTTTTTTTCCTTTTCCTAATTCGCTTCCACTACAAAATAGCTCCCCTTAGTGACTGAGGGCATCCGTGCATGTATCCTGTAACTACTCTCTGTTACACTAGAGATTAGTGACTGCCTCACTCCACCCCCCAGCCTCCAAATCAAAAGCAATACTCCTATGGCAGAAAATTGCACCAGCAAGAACATGGTATAATCAACTTACTTGAGCTAAATTTGGGGTAAATAAAGCCATTTTTATTAATAAAGAGGGACACGCCACCCTACTAAAAAGCAGAATGCAAAATTCTTTGTCACACTTTTCCAGATTTTCAGAACTACGTTAATGATCAAAGCTTGAGATAAAGACCATCAAAACAAGAACTGATATACACTTGGCATTACTGTGTTTTACTTTCCTTAAGCACAGAAAGACTTTTGGATACCATGATACGTAGATAACAGAGATTGCAAGGTATAACATTATTTAGAATCATGAAAAGTAGAATTACAGACAAGCCTTATCAAGATCTGTTTAACCACATAGGTAGATAAATCTTGCAGAAGTGATAACATATTTGCAGTAAAGCTCCTGGAAACTAAATCAAAAATTGTCTGTTCTTCTGCACAAGTCTGACCAATCAATTTGTAAGCTGCACATTTTCTGCCTCCAGTGTAGAAAACCACATTGTATTACACAATGCAAGCAGGCATAGCTGCACACAGATGAACTTAAGGGTGGGAATAATGGATAAGCTAGAAAATATACATAATGTAAGTGTAAATATATTTAAGCAAAAGAGCCTGAAAGGAGGCTGCTTGACTTCCCTCTTTTCAGATGTCAGTGAGCTGGAAGATCAAGGCAATTGCTCACTTTAGACACACTTAAGAAGGTAATCAATAGACAAGAGAGAGTAATAATGCAATTTAATTTAATATAATAGACTAGGATAATAAATCTCTCTCTACACTGAGATGTAAGTCCTTTCCTATTATACTTCATTCTATGCTTCTAAAAAGGCATGTGTGTGAGTCTCTGATGAACTATGAGAAGCACAAAACTAATCTACAGAGGCATGCATGGAGTCACACGTGAAATGCTGTAACTAAGGAAGAGGTCATGCAAGACAAGGATAAATTTGACATTGTACAGACATTCTTTCAGCTTTGCAGAAACTGAACTGCACTACCAGCTTCACACAGCAAGTGACACATCTGAATCCCTGGTACTGGAAGTCCCTTCAGAACTTCATCAGGGCTTATAAAAAGAGGAAAGGTGACTTTTTGCATAGCTTGATAGTGATAAGACAAGGGGGAATGGTTTTAAACTTCAAGAGATTGAGATTAAATGTTAGGAAGAAATTCTTTGCCCAGAGGGTAATGAGGCACTGGCAGAGGTTTCCCAGAGAGGTTGTGGATGGCCCATCCTGGAAGTGTTCAAGGCCAAGATGGACAGGACCCTGAGCAACCCGGTCTAGTGGGTGGCATCCCTGTCCGTGGTGGGGGACTTGGAACTAGATGATCTTCAAGGTCCTTTCCAGTCCAAACCATTCTCTGATACTACAATTTCTTTCACTGCCTCATCCACATGTCTGCCAGACAGAGCTGGAGGGGAATACTAGACCTAGGATTTGTCACTCTGTGTTTTTAGGGAGTTGTTTTGCCCACAAAGCAATTGTTAGCACAGTTGAAACAGCAACAGGGCTCGGAGCAGATGTCAGAGACAAAAATCGTTGACAGGTAATAGGTAATTTTCTGTACCAAGAAACAGGTACCCTGTTCCTTCTTGGCTTTTTACTGAGAGGTTTGTGTTGTGGCAAAAGCACCACATTTAATGCGTGCGTCCTGCAGCATTCGATATTGAGTGCCAGAGAATAATGGAGAATTGATCAACTTTTCTCTCCAGCACAACATGTCCTTACATATCACTATCCTGAAATTATTGATTAGCCTGGGATCCAGCTGATCTTATGCTGAAAGCTATTTTTCTGCAAAATTCAGAGTCTTCTTGCTCTTTGGGAACAAGAGCACCTAACTTCCCTGGACACTGATTTTCTGGTACCAACTGCAGCAGCCAGGAGCATGCAAAGCTTTGTTGATCTTGTAGCATATGTGGATGTGATGAACCCCAGGATGGCCTGACATCAACTTGGAGTAGAATTTTAATTTCTTATGTCCTAAAACCTTGTAAAACAACCATAATTTCAATGTTCCTGTATTATGCCCCAGCTGTCTCTTGTACTTTTTTCATCTCTGAATGATCTTTTTGTATTGCAACAATTTACAGTGTACATTATGCAGTTGCAGTGTGGCTTCTTGGCTTCCTTACCTTGCCCTAGAGTAATCTCTTTTCAGAGATTTCTATACTTTCCTGTACCTGCAAACTTCTGGTACATACTGAAGTCAGTACACTTGCCTCTGTTGTAAGCACAGATCTGAAATGCAAATGATCTAGATCAGCATTTTTTGTTACCTCTGACTTTGAGATTTTGGAACCTGTGGCTATATTTTGTTACATTTTTCCTATCCCCCAAGCAAGAGGTACAGATTTTTCTGCATCTCACTACTATGATTCTCCCTGTGTTTATTCTTGACCAGAACTGTTCAGAACTTGAACTGTTCTTATTTTAACCCACAAGTTTTACCTTTTTCTTATTCTCCTCTCCATCCCACAGCTGTGTATACCTAGTTACTGGCTGAGGTTAAGCCACAGCAACCTCTGTAAGAGCTATTCATAACCTGTTAAGTTTTACATAAGATTTGCCCCTAGATTCTACTAAACCAGTTATTTTTGTCTTTTTCCTCCTTGGATTTTCCTGTAGAAATCAGATGCAACACAGTGTTTATATAGACTGAGTTACAAGTAGTTTAGAGAAGGAAGGACACAGCAGTTCACTTCTTGCCCTCTGTCCACTTACTTTTGGGTGTTTTTCCCTTAGTTACTAGACTATTTGCTGCCCGAAACAAGACCATTTCAGCTGCTTCCCTGGAACGCTGCAGAAAACAAAGTTTTTTGGACACGACTAGAGCTCCTGCGATCACAAAAAGCAGGCGGGCGGCAGCGGCAGCAGCAGGAGCAGCGACGACTTTCTTAACGCTGCCAAAAATGCAAACCTGCAGGCGGAGCAGCGACAGCTCGGCAGAGGCGGGGGCCGAAGGGCGAGCCGGGGCTGGGGTCCCGCTCGCCGGGGCTGGGGTCCCGCTCGCCGGGGCTGGGGTCCCGCTCGCCGGGGCTGGGGTCCCGCTCGCCGGGGCTGGGGTCCCGCTCGCCGGGCTCTCGGCGGCGCTGGCGCGGCCGGCGGGCGACACCGCGCGGCGACACCGCCGGGCCCGGCGGGAACGGAGCCGCTCACAGGGGCCACTGCCCCTCGACGGCACCGCCAGGACCTCGGGCTCTCTCTCGCGGGTCTCCGCCGCCTGCGAGCAGCGCGGGGTTAGTCCGCGGGAAAGCCACCATGAGAATCAGAGGATCACGGAATGGCTTGGCTTGGCAGAGCCCTTAAGGATCATCTCATTCCACCCCTCTGCCACGGGCAGGGACACCTTCCACTAGACCAGGTTGCTCAAAGCCCCACCTAACGCGGCCTTGAACACTTCCCGGAGTGGAGCATTCCCAGCTTTTCTGGGCAACTTGTGCCAGGGCCTCACCACTCTCAGAGTAAAGAGCATCTTCCTAATATCTAAACCAAATTCATCCTCTTTCAATTTAAAGCCATTCCCCCTTGTCCTGTCACTCCATGCCCCGGTAAAAACTCCCTCTCCAGCCCTCTTGTAGCTCCTTTAGGTACTGGAAGGGGCTCTTAGGTCTCCCCAGAGCCTCCTCTTCTCCAGGCTGAACAACCCCACCTCTGTCAGCCTGCCTTCATAGGAGAGATGCTCAAGCCTTCTGAGCATCTGATGGCCTTCTCTGGACTCACTCTGACAGGCATGTTGTTCTTATTTAAGTGACCCCAGAGCTGGATGCAGTACTCCAGGTAGGGTGTTGTTATCCACCAAAGCCTTGGCACTAACTCGAGATCTTACAGCTCACTACTACTAGGATAGCATTAGTGAACTACAGAAAGCAATCACTTGTGAGCACAAAGCATATTTTACAAAGAACTCCACTCCATCCCTCCAGCTCCACCGTCCAGTTGGCATCTCTGTGTCCTCTCACTCCACAGTGCCACCTTATCTCCCTCCCTCTCACAATTTCTCTGAGCTCTATTCATTTTATGGCAAGAAAAGTTGCCCAGCTTGAAGTTAAAACAAGAACTTCATGTGCACCATGATATTAAAAAAGTAGACTCTGATTTATTGCTAATCATTCTTTACTGGGCCAACAAATAACCTGACTCATTAAGCACCTATTCAGGCCAATATTTAACAATGTTATTTCCTTTCCTTCCCCTATTACAGGAGACTTGGAGAGGGCTCTGCACTTTTATTTCTAGCTGATCTACTATAGGCAGCCATTACCTTGGAAGTAAGAGTTTCCAGGCCAGTCCTTTACTTTGTGTGCCTTAAGGTTTACCCTGCACCAAGTTTGTCATATTCAGCTGACTTAGCTGATCTCTCCCTTTACTGAGAAACAAAAACCTCCTCATATGCAACATTTTCATTAAATGCAACTGAATTCTCAATGTTCAACACCCCTTTCTATGCACTTTCACTGTCTCAGAAACAGTGTTGGCCTCAAACAGCCACAGGCAGTGTTACTAATATCTCAGAGATCTGTTGTGTCTCTAGGAAACTTCTTAGGGCTTCCCTGATACAGGAATCCTGCCCCAGATAAAACTGACCAAGTTCTTCAGACCAGGACAACTACCAGCAAGCCCAGGAGAATCACAGTGTGACAAGGCTGGGCAGAGCAGGAACAAAGAGCTTCAGGCAGTTGAGGGCAGCTGCCTAAGCAAGAGGGAGAGGGACTGTGGAGCCTGGGGAAGGGAGAAACCCAGCTCAAGTTCACACAGAGCTTTCATCTGAAGCAAGGGAATTTTCATCTTGTTTTAAGTGAACAGTTCAACAGACTCAATCCAGTCAGTTCCATAAACCAACCATAGCATAACCATCCCAATTAATAAAACTAGCTTCTAATGGATTGTTGTCCGGAGATCAACTGTCTCCAATCCTTGAACCCACAGAAAATGCTTAATGCTCCACTGAAGCTCACAATGAAGTTCAGACAGTAAATCAAAAGGACAAACTTTCAACATATCTATTTTTATCAGGCAGAAGTTCAGCAAAATTTCTTCAGTGACATTTAAAAGAGAAATCTTTGTCATCCCATCAGGAGCTGCATAAAAGTGCAAAAGCAGGTAATTCCCTGGGTGCCCAAGGCATGTGCCACCACCTGAGCAGAGAACACTTGCCTCCTCTTAGGGTCTGTGCACAGGGCTGCTGCCCTGTGCATATCTCCCAGGGAGGTATCAGGGAACTAGGAAAATCCACTGTTAAAACACATCTCATTTTCAGGGACTTCTCACTGGAGAAGGGAGCTCTCAGTCTCCTATAATATATACCCTGGGCAGGGCTGGCCTGCCAGGAAGTATTTTGACTTTGAGGTGATTAGGTCTATGCCACATAAATCTCAGTAGTCACTCAGCTGGCAAAGCTGTAATGCTACAAATCCCTGTAATGCCTCTGGACTCGAGGCACAACGAGCTGGCCAGTGGATCCACTCCACCCACCTGGGCTGCAAGAAGAGCATGTGCAGGGTGGGTGCCAGCCAGAACAAGTCATCTCTTTCAAGACATTCACTGCATCATATGCATGTTCAAAGGTTGCTCCAGCCCTCTGCCACTCTCTCCCTCCACCTCCTGGACCTCCCCTGCACCCAAGCACAACTAATCTGCTCAGTGTCCCTGTAAGTAGATAGGACTGGGCAGCTGAGCATATTTTCCTGCTCCCATCTCACAGCCCTCTGTGGGAATCTGTCAGCATCAGTACAATTAGGGCTGGGGAAGCGCTATTTGTTTGCTGGTTTGCTTCCCTTCCCAACATCATTCCAGTTCAGAGGAATGGTATCTTAAAACACCCTTTTGTGCAGGAATTCATTCCCCTTACCAATCTTGCAGAACAAAGTAGCCTCTAGGACCCTTGCACCCACCTTACCAGTTGGCTCAAATACAGTAAGCTTCAAGAACTTAAGCCCTTAATCATGGGGAACCCAAATGGCTTTTCAGGGAAATTAATTTTCTTGTCTATTTTGACAGAAAGCCTTCACGTAACTGAGGTGACACGGTTATTTGATGGATGCTGTCACAACACTCAGCCTTTTCACACTGAAGATTGATGGCTTCTAGAAATAGGTAAATGTCATTCACCTAAGAACTGGGATCCTGGCTTCAACAAAATAAACAGACCTTTCCTGCACCTACTAACCACTGAAGCATTTCCTGGGCACAACAGACTCGATCAGTGCCAAAGAGAGAAGGTCACTGCACAAAGAGAATCTCAGAGCAGCAGTGAGTACTAGCAGTAGACAGCTTTACTCACAGGGGTAAAACAACACCTCTTAGAGAGAATCCCTTTAGTTCCACCAGGTCTAGGATGACTTTTAATTCAAGAGGATGGAAGAATGTTTATAAAACCAGATTTTCAGAATCAGAACAGTAACCATTGTCTTATTTGGAGAGAGTTCTGAAAGTGGCAGGTCATTTTACTTCATGCCTGTCTCTCTGTTGTTATCTGCCCCTCATGTCTCAGCACTACTTCTGCATTCATCAGCAAGGCCAGTTAAAAATCGCCTGAACTGCCGTTTGACCAAGTGCTTATCTGCACAACTGCACAACCCATACCATCAGTTAGGGAAAAACAATTTCCCCTGGCTACTAGAGACAGCCTAATTACCTAATCTGACAGGTTATTAATGGCTCAAGTCAACAAAAAGTATAATGGATGCTGATAAGCACAAGCTGCCTGGACATTTGGCATGTACAACCCAGCTAGAAATCACTACTGTGAAAAGCTGCCACTGGCCACAGGACTAAATTGTCTGATCTCTCAGGGTTTCATTTAACAGGTCTATCAACATGATAAAGAGACAAACTAGCAAGTTTAGTCCATTAATGAGAACTGTGAAATAGCCTAACAGTATAAAAGATATTTATGTTGCAGGTTAACATAAAAATAAATCTCTGCTTCATTTCTTGATAATTGCAACACCCTCCCATTTTACCGAGCTACTTGGGGGACAAAAACCATGTTATTTTCTGTACTAGGAATGAGAGGGGTACAGGACAGGGTTCAGAAGGAAATGGGCAGCAAGAGTCAAGACAGAGCCCTTGCTTAAAGTATTATCAGCCCTCCCATAACTCACCACAAGTGCTGCATTATTTCACAGGTCTGTTTTAAAGACCCAATTACTAGACTCACATGATCCCATCAGAACCTCAGGTTTTCATTTAAAGAGGAAAAAGCGACATTTCCTTGCAGTTGCTGACAGCAGTGGACTGTATAGGTGTATCCTGAACAGCTCCAAGACAGACAGCACACAAACAAGGACTCATGCTACCAGTTATTTATTGTAACCTCAGGGTTTTACAGGCCACTCTTGTAACCACTTGGCACCTTTCCCCTGAGGTGTAAATGCCTTGGTGCTAGCAGCATTGAGGCATTAAATGATGAAGAGAAAGAAACAGATTTGTCCCATAGGCTTCAACTTGGAACCAGCACATTGCAACACTGACAGTCGCTGAAAGGACTGCACCACAATGGCAAACAGCAGCTCACACCTCCAGAGCCCATGAGACAGGTTTTTCACATAAACTATTTAACTTCAATCTGGTTCATTGACTTTTTTTTTTTTAATTAAGAAGAACATCTTTCATTGTGTTTTGTTGCACCAATTCCCTGTGAGATCTTTCATCCACCACTTCTGGATTTAGTCCACTTCTCTGCTTAAGCATCCATCCTCTGTTGCTCATGCAATGAAAGTGCTTAAGAGGGTTACCTGAGCAATCAATACTCCAGTAGATCTTATGTATGTTTTGAGACATGCCCCCTCATTAAGCAAAACTTTACACCACTGAAATATTTATCTCTGTATCTCTGCAGATCCCCAGCATCATGACAGCCACACCTTGGACAAATATCAGAAGAGACACCTATCCGCTTAAGTGCACCCTGGATAACATGTTTGACTGACATGTAACATGAATATATTTAAGTTCAGGGTGTTGCACATTTACAACAGCTTGTACTCCCTGAAAATAAAAGTCCTAGTGGTTCACTCAATGCTTGCATTGCTTAGAGCACTTTAGGCCTAAAGCCCAGCTTCTAATCCACATAAAGCAACTATTGATTTCCTTGGATGGTTTTTCCTCTGCCAACAGTAAAACTACAGATATCTATATAAGCTTTCTGCAGCAAACTCAAATTCTTTAAACCGCAGCAAAGAGAAATGCAAAGCAATTTTGCTTGGAACTGCCAAGTGAACCACATCAAAATCAGAGTGTTTCATTAATGTTAAAATCTTTCACTGCTGTTGTGGTTTAACCCCAGCCAGCAACTAAGCACCACACAGCCACCCAGTACGATGGGGAAAAGAACCAGAAGGGTAAAAGTGAGAAAACTCATGGGTTGAGATCAAGAGAGTTTAACAGGTAAAGCAAAAGCCGTGTGCACAAGCAAAGCAAAACAAGGAATTCATTCACTACCTCCCAAGGGCAGGCAGGTGTTCAGTATCCCCAGGACAGCAGGACTCCATCACACATGATGGTGACTTAGGAAGACAAACACCATCACTCCAAACATCCCCCCCTTCCTCCTTCTCCCCCAGCTTTATTGCTGAGCATGAGGCCATATGGTCTGGGATATCCCTTGGGTCAGTTGGGATCAGCTGTCCCAGCTCTGTCCCCTCCCAGCTCCTTGTGCTCCCCCCAGACTCCTCAGGGGTGGGATGGGGTGAGGAGCAGAAAAGCCTTGGCTCTGGGTAAGTGCTGCTTAGTGAGAACAAAAACATCTACGAATTATCAACACTGTTTCCAGCAAAAATCCAGAACATAGGCCCATACCAGATAATGTGAAGAAAATTAACTCTATCCCAGCCAAAACCAGCACAACCACCTTTTCAAAATCCGCATACATCTAGTAAACACCAAAGGTTTGTATTATTTACAAGACTATAGGTGATATTGGAGGTTGAAGACATTAAACAGATATAATTACGGCCAACAGAGAGGGGAAATCATGGTATAACCTTCAGGATGTTATTAGCCTGGTATACCACTGTTTAGGCAGTGATGAAATCATTACTTAACGCAAACTATTACTGGGACAAAGAGGAAGCCATTCTATTGTTAGGTTCTGCATAAATGAGCTAAACCTGTTTCCTTTTTTCTATAACTGGGCAACACAAGTCATCAACTGCAACCACAAACAAAACTGCTCACCTGACATTCCTCACTTGCCTCTCAGTATCTTCAAGATCAGGCTTTGCACCAGTTCACTACTGCAGAGTGCCTGGGGGTGCTGGAGGCTCTGGGCACTCCACACATATCCAATAATGTGCAGCCCATGGCAAAGACATGAAGCCAACCAGGCACAGCCAGTGAAGTCTCCCTTCAAACCAGGCTCCTGGATCCCCAGATGACATACTGCTCCCTTTTAAAAACCAAAAAAAAAAAAAAAAAAAAAGGTAAATTCTTCTGTAAGGGTATAAACAATTCTAGAAAAAAGTACATTATCAAAAGCAAAATTATGAAGTCCAAGCAAGCACAGGATCTTTACAGAGCATACAGCAACCTGCAGGAGTCTAGGGTGTAGTTCTTTATTACTATTGCTTTCCTCATTTCTAGAGTAAAAATGCACATAATTTCCAGCTATGTGAAAAGGATCTTTGAACATCTGTGTCAATACTTCTTATGCTGTAAGGTCAAGAAAGCTAAGAGATCACAAAATGAATGCATTTTCTACTGTTGGATTACAAACCCGCAGAAGACTCAATAACATATAAAGGAAAAATACACCAAGTGGCATGAAGATCTGCAGGAGGTGGCATAAAAAACTTTAACTAGCATTAGGCAAATAGCCCTAAGCTGTTCTTTTGCGTGCATATGTAAAAATTAATCAACAGAGCATATATGTAACTGTATTTCACCATTCTGCATTCCCTGACTGCTGGAAAGCTACAATATAATACAACATTTAGTCTTGCTGTAAAAAGCTGTTTGCTTCAGAGCTGTGTTCTGATTTCAGAAAATCTTTTACGCCGTTTGAGGTAACATCAAAAATCTCATTTAATCTTGTCGCAAGATGGTAAGGAAAACGTAGACACTCAGCTTCCCTCACTGTTACAGGCAGCTTTTCCCCAAACTTTTTTCACATTTCTACATGTACCCTACATGTACCACAAGAGGGAGCGCAGAGTTCACCTTCCTTAAACTCTCCATGCCAGGGAAGAGGCAGAAATAAGCGGTTCGATGTAATTACCTACGACTAAAGTCAGGCTAAGAATTAACAATAATTTTATACAGCACACAGGTCTTCAGACAATGAAAAAAGCCAATTTTTTTGCTTTGAAAAGGTGTTGCCTCACATTCACAACGTGATGAGCTCTCTTCAAAGCCAGCAGATGCTGCAGAGCTCACCTAAGGAACACACACAGGGTGACGCCACAGGATGGCAAAATCAAGACAATCCTGATGGGAAGAAACCTGTAGGTTCATCACAGCAGTATGAACAGAATATTTGCAAGAAATTGATAAGCCTTTCCAAGCATATCAAATGTGTGGGGGGGAGCAGGGACAGATGAGGAAACTACACACTTCTAACTGCAGGTACTGCCCTTAATGGCAGTGTACTGTGATTTCTCACTAAAACAATATTAGAAAATAGCTCCCTAAAAAAAAAAAAAAATCCCCCTGAACCTCCTCTTCTGCAGCATATATGACAACAAAGAGTGCACAAGCTTGCAGTATAGGAGTGTCCCTGGTCATTCCTTCTCTCTCTCTCTCCCCCCTGTCCTATCTACCTTCTCCCCCAGTCACCAAAACTCTTTTAAGTACTATGAAACTGAATATTATAATGTTTAGAAATAGAAATCTTAAATCCAGGTAGTTACAGGTTGCTCCTGAAATATTATGACACCACTGCTAAAAGCAACAGCTACTGTCCTATTCCAGCAGAGCAATCAAACAGATGCCCAAGCCCATTGACTTTCAATCCATAGTGATTCCAACCACTGTTACCACTGGTATCAAACACAGCAACTTACATATCCTTAAACATTGCTGGATAAAGACAGACTAAACCCAGACACAGATTTTCTAGGAGGAGGAGAAAAAGAGAACTGAGTTCTCTTCCTCACACTTACCTTCCTCTTGAATGAGGTTACTTGACTGTAGCTATCCAACTCTGCTCAGATCCAGGCTGCATTTGTGCCATCCTTCACAATTAGTTTCCAACATGTGGATGAGGAGTTTGCTCAGCTTATGTCTTAGCTGCTTAGTTGTTTCCTTTTGATGATTCACTCCATTCCAATTCCACAAAGGTAATTACAGAATGATTTTATGCAGCCTTTGCTGTTCAGAACTAGTTAATAAAATAAAGAAGCCAAGTAACTAATACCAGTATCTCTTCCACACTTTCAACCTGTAGAACTAAGTCACCAACTCTTCACAATTTAAAAAAAAACCAGGTGCCCTTTTGTTTCTAATATCCCTTGGAGTCCTAAGTCAGCTCAGCTGTAGACAACAGTTACTTCCCTCTGTTATTGACAGCATCTGTCACAAACACCACCAGTGGCAGACTCCAGGTGTTTGCTGTTACCAAGTGTGCCACAGTTCAGAATGAGAGAGCATTAGAGGGATGGATTCCTCTTCTATGAGGAAAGGCTGAGAGAGTTGGGATTGTTCAGCCTGGAGCAGAGAAGGCTTCAGGGTGACCTAATTGCAGCCTTCCAGTACCTGAAGGGAGCCTACAAGAAAGATTGAGAGAGATTTTTTTTACAGGGCATGTAGTGACAGGACATAGGAAAATTGCTTTAAACTGGAACAGAGAAGATTTAGGTTAGATATTTGAAAAAATTCTTCCCTGTGAGGGTGGTGAGGCACTGGAACTGGTTGCCCAGAGAAGCTGTGGCTGCCCCATTCTGGGAAGTGTTCAAGGCCAGGTTGGATGGGGCTTTCAGCAACCTGCTCTAGTGGAAGGGGACTTGGAACTGGATGATCTTTAAGGTCCCATCCAACCCAAACTATTCTATGATACCTTTCTAGCTGAACACAATCTACACCTGATTCCTTTTGCACTTGCACTGTCATGAATCAGCAGCAGAACTGCTGTGGTCAGAGATGTGCTATAATACCCCGAGCCCAGTCAGACTGTACCTCAATAAATCCAGCCAAAGGAGTTCCCAAATCACTCTATTACCAAATGCAGAGCTCTCTGATCCTTAAAAAGACAAAAAAACAAGTCAGAGGAGCAATCCATAAAACAGTGCGGGAACCTCACTACAGCTACCTCTGTAGCTGTACCTCTGTATATCTAGATATTGTATTAAATATCTAGGGTACTATTGAATAGCTGTGAGCCAACAGGCTCACTAAAAGAAATGTACTACTGCAGACTTTTACCTATTGACTGGCTGCTTCACTAACAGATTTGTTAGGAGAACAGATACGGATGCTACGGATTTCTGCAGTTATGCCTCCTATAAAATTTTTAGTGTATTAAAGTGGGTGTACTAAAGGGACAATCTGACAGTTCAATCAATAAGGCTGAACGTGGGCAACCACTTTATACACACAGAACAACCCACCACCTTTCCTACACCACTCCATCTCAACATGCTCTCCATGATGGCAGCAGCAAAACTGCTATAAAGAAATAGGGTGACAGAGCAATTACTTTACTCCAGTTGTGGAAGAGTGAGGCAGAGATAACAGAAAGATTGTAGCAGAGCCCCTCTTGCACATTACTAGACAGTTCACAACTCTCTTATTTTTTTCTGACTTAAGTCCCTGTCTGTAAAGTGAGTTGGAATTAGTCATAGTACCCACAGTGTTTGGGAAGAACTGGGTAGCTCCATATCTGCATAAAGGAACCCCAAAAACCTCAGACAATACTGAATAACACGTCTGGTAAAGATTCGTTTCTAAAATAATTATGGCAATTAACTTGCCTACAAAAAAAAATAATCAGAAACAGATTTTTTAGTGATCATCTTGAAGCAAACACAAGTTTACATTTAGGGGTTAAAGAGAAAATACTAAGCACGTATTTTGTGGGTACAACCCATTTTACAATTGTAAATGGATAACCATCAGCTATGATGTATTTTAAACACAGCTTTCTCAGAGATAATTTATTAGCAAAGGCAGTATGACTATTCCAATGTTACATAAGAACAAACGAGGCATATAGAAACGGTGATTTGTCCCAGTGGGCCAGCAAAGGAATGAGAAATGTGGTCTTCCAAGTCTAGTCTAACATTCTGTCCAGTCAGCCCCTATATAAAGTAATTTGAAAATAAAAGAGAGTAATTTTCACTCAAGGAATGTGCAACCATGATAGAGGACTGACACCTCTCAAAAAGAGTCAAAAATGAATCTTTACACAGAGATATAAACTGGTTTGTTAAGCTATTATCTGGCATTTTCTAAGAAAAAATAAACTAATGTTGATTTGTTTTTATTTATTCCTGGACTTGCGGGACTGTAGGCTTTACCAGTTTTTAAATGTTTCTCCATAAAAGCAAATTCTAGAAACTTTGAGAAGTTAGAACATACATTTTTTACTTTTAGAAGAGATGAGAGCCTCCTTTAATTCTGACCCAAAAAGTGGTGGCTTTAGTAGACTCAGTAAATATTACAATATCATAACAGCACTGCCAGAGGTACCCATGCAGCAAAGAGCTTGTCACTTTTCATCTAAAGGTTTTGAGAAATAGTGCATTACAAAGGCTGCTGAGACAATACTCAGGTTTAGGTTGTTCAAGGTATCTCTCACAATATTTTCATATAATTTTAACAGGAACCTCTTACATGCCAGTCCTTCATGAACAATCTCCTTCAAGAACCAAATGCACAAAGGGAAGACTGAGGCTCTCACTCTATTGGCCTGCATAAATTCAAAAGTCTGCAGAGGGGGAAAGAACAGATCTGAAACTGAGCCTGCCAAGATATTTGGACAGGGACACAACAGAAAGGCATCTGCTCCCAGCAGGTTGGTCAGAATGAGCACAGTGACAGCAGCATCCACCACCTCAACACAATTGGCTTCTCCAGAGTTAGTCAGCAACACCTCGATTCTTATCTCATTTGTCTTCCAACTAATACTTTGCTGTGCTCTTGAATATGCAGCACAGAAAGGGAAGCTGAATTGCCATGTACTGCACACACATTTTCTTTCCAAGCAGTCAGGTATGCCTAATCAGCAAAAAGCACTTACATTATTTCCAGAAGTTATTAACTGAAATGGGAAACCAGCTTACTGTGATTCCATTACAAAAGAGTTACTGCACTCAGGTGCAGCTGGTATAATAAGTATCAACTGGCTTGAGAGAACTTAACCATGCCAACTAAGGCTTTGTCCCACAACATTCAGTCTTGCAGTTCCCCAGTATTTACAGGATTGCCACACATAAGATCTAATCCCGTAAAAAGAAAGAGAGGTGCTGATCTTCAAGTTCACCCAGATCTTCAGGCCTCAGTGTAAAACAGAAATAGAATGAGATACCAATTGTATTAATTAGAATACAAAACATTAATTATATGGCATTAAAGGTGTTCAGCACTTTTCAGGATGTAGTTCCTATAACATCAACCAAAGCTGACTCAGAGTTCTCATCAGAATCACTTCTGCCTTTCCCAAATTTTGCACTTAGATCTCTCAAACAGATATCTTTCTTCTTCAAGCCAATAAAGCTTCAGGCTGAGCTGTCAAACTAACTCCTTGGACTTTCTTCAGGAAATTTTTCCCATTAATTTCATCATATTTTGTCTCAGAACTTTCTTTCAATATAAATATAGTCAGGCTTTGTTTTTTAGGCCTAAATACTAAACTTAATTAAAATGCATTTATGTATTTAAAGCTCTGTAAGGAATGCTGAAGCACATTATCAACACACCAAGAAACATTTCAAGCACATCAAACACAAGTCCCCCTCATGCAATTGCAACTCTGCTGTCATCCACAAACACACACATATGCTTCCTTTCATTTTTCAAACACTTTGTGGACAAGGTGAGCTTTATGAGTCATCTGTCACATTTTACTTTGTATGGGAGTCAAAGAAAACCATGAAAACAGTAGCAACAAGGTTGGTTAAACAAGAAGTGATGAAAAAGTCATTTAGATCACACTCTTCTGGGGCATCTTTCAATGGCATTAGGCAGCAACTACAAGACAGGTTGTTCAGCTTATGACAAGACACAATACAAATCCAAATTACCAAATTAAAAGTCAGCAGTGTAAGTGTGACTTGCCTGGGAAACATCCAAAAAATACAGCTGTGTGGTGGGTTCACCTTGACTGGATACGAGGTGCACATCAAGCTGCTCTGTTCCTCCTCTCCTCAGCACGACAGGGAGGGGAGAAAACAAGTTGAAAAAAGTTAATGGGTCAAGATAAAGGCAGTTTAATAATGCAAAACCAAAGGCCGGGCATGGAAGCAAAGGAAGACAAAACATTTATTCTCTACTTCCCATCAGCAGGCAATGTCTGATCACTTCCTGGGAAGTAGGGCTTCAGCACACGTAGGAGTTACTCTGGAAGACAAATGTCATAACAACAAATGCCTCATACCCCTCATCCTTTCCCTCAGCCTTTATTGCTGAGCAGACATCATATAGTCAGTTGGGGTCAGCTGTCCCAGCTGTGTCCCCTTCCAAGATCTTGCCCACCTCCACCACACTGGGTGAGGTGAGAATGCTGCAGAGACAGCCCTGATGCTGAGGAGCACTGCTCAGCAATAGCCACAGCACTGGTGTGTTACCAACACCTTTCTACCAATACACAGCACAGCCCTATGGGGGCTGCTCTGGGGAAAATTAACTCCCTCTCAGCTAAACCCAGCACAATCTCCATCCATTATTCCGTATCATTTGTATCATGCTCAGGTCCCACATAATTTAATACATATACATCTTCTAGCCATGTCATTGCATTTAAATCTCATTACTTAAATCCCTTCTTACCAACATGTACAACTTGTACTACATACTTAATCCATTTTACACCAAATACAGTTTTATACATTCTCATTAACTAATATCCCCTGTCCTTTAACACTGAACTAATATTCATTCTACATTCAACTAATATTCAACCTACATCCTGGGGACCTCACTGCCACTGTCCAAGCTTTGCTCGGCCCCGGCAGATGAACCTCAGGACTAAAGGGTGGGCTCAGTTCAGCGCACGCTGTGTCTCACCTAAAAATCCACTGCGCAGGCTGGAAGGGTTAATGACCTTTCCCAAAAATCTTCGCTCGCGAAGACTGGCCATTATTATATATATATATTTATTATTATATTTAATATTCATTCTCATGTTAACCAGGCAAGTGGCTTCTGGTAAATTTGTATCAGATGTTTCTGTGCCCCATTGCCTAATGATCTCAACATAGTCTTTAGCAGCCCATTATATCTCTCATTCTTTCCAGAGGCTTGTGGGTGATAGAGCATGAGATACACCCCCAAATTGCTATGTTTCTCTGCCCACCAAAGCTGCTCTGTCACTCTCCCCCTCAGCTGGACAAGGTAGAGAAAATATAATGAAAGGCTCATGGTGGAAATAAGGACTGGGAGATATCACTCATCAATTACCATCCCAGGCAAAACAGACTCGATTTACAGAAATTAATTTATTACCAATCAAATCAGAGTTGGGTAATGAAAAATAACATAAAACCTTAAAACACCTTTCCCACTCCCTTCTTTCTGAGCTTAACCTTGGTCCTGCATTCCCTACCTCCTCCCAGCACAGAGGGACAGGGAAGGGGGATTGCAGTCAGTTCACACCTTGTCCCTGCCGCTCCTCCTGCAGAGTGGAAGGACTTCTTACACTCTTCCCCTGATCCAGCCTGGGGTCCCTCCCAGGGGAGACAGTTCTTCTGTCTCCAGCATAGGTCCTTTCCACAGGGTACAATACCTCAGGAACAGGCTGCTTCAACGTGGGTCCCCTCCAGGGTCAAAAGTCTTGCCAGCAAACCTTCTCCAGCACAGACTTCTCTCTCCACGGGTCATCTTTCACAAAGGCAGCCCACTTTCTCAAGAGTTAGCATCAGTAAGTGCTTTCCCAACCTTCTCATCTGAAGGTGCTGCAGGAATAGGTTCATGTAGGTGTTGCTTCAGGCCAAACACGATTCTTGTAGTGAAGGGAGTGAAGTTGAGGGCTGACTCAATGAAGAGCCCTGCAGCAGAGCAGTGAGACAGCAAGGAGGTCTGTCAGTAACAAAGACAGAAGCACTAAACACCCACACAGCCCCAGTGAGGTGAGTGGAAGACAAAAGGAAAAAATCATTTGCTCATGAACTACAGTGCCAGGAGGAACCAAAAGATTATTCAGCCAGACATGTGGTGTAAGGCAGGTCACAGATTCAGAAAACATCCCTGCACTGACGGCCTTTACATCTTCAGCTAGAACGTAAACCATCGAGCCTTGATGCAAAGACAGACAAAGAACAGAGAAAACCACCACCTACATTGTTTCAAAAGTTAGTTATAAACCCACAGATTTTTAAATCTATATCTAATTTCTAATCTAAATTTGTCTGGCTTCAGCTTTCAGCCACTTTTGGGGTTTTTTTAGCCCCTTTCTGCTGCACTCTGTAAGACACTAGAAAGTAGTATTTCATCCTCAACCCCCAAAATCAAGACCCTGGGACTGAGTAATTTCATCATCTAATTTATGTCAGTCTCTATCAGTACACCACAGTAAGATCAGAGAACTGATGGAAGTCTCCCTGCGCAGGAAATAGTTTCCAGACCTCCTGTTGAGGAATCATTGCTGTAACAGCACACACAACAGAATTCTAGCAGGAGTGGAATCAGAGATCTCCAGGAAAAAGGGCTCAATCTTGCCTGGGTTTGTATGCTCCCCCTGCACCTGCCGGCACACGGCACTTTGCAAGATCAGTCTTAAAACGCTGAATTCAAAAAGTTCAAGTTCATCGGAAGCAATAAAGGCAAACTCTAGCGATCCTTCTTCCTCTGTGAGAGGGAGTGATCCCCCTCACACTGCCGGGGCTCAGCCGGGAGCTGTCAGGCCCCGCTGCCGACCCAGCCGCACAACTTTGATGCCTTAGGCATCGACTTCACCGCAGCCGCCCCGCGCCCTCGAAGGAGCCTTGAAAAAGTTACCGCCGGCCCGCGGGAGCGGTCGGTAAGGCCCGAGGGCAGGGTAGGGCAGGGCAGGGCAGGGCAGGGCAGGGCAGGGCACCAGGGCAGCGCCCTGCCCCGGGGCTGCCCCGACGGGGCGGCTCTCCCTGCCCCCCGGGGGAGGCGGCCCGGCCCCTGCGCGGCGAGTGGGGCCCGGCGCGTCCCACCCCCGGCCTTGACGCCACGCGCTAATGAAATGCTAATGCCGGGGCGCGGAGCCGGGCGCTGCCCGCCACCATAAAACCGGGAGCGGCGCGGGGGCCCTGCCCCGCCGCCGGCCCGCAGCCATGCAGAGCGCAGCCCCCGCCGCCCCGCCGGCCCTGCACCTGCTCACCTCCTACTTCATCGACAGCATCCTGGGCCGGGGCCCCGCCGCGGGCCGGCACGGTGAGGGGCGGTGCGGTGCGGGCGGCGCGGTGGGCACGGTGAGGGGCGGCGGGGCGCTCCCCGCCCGCCCCGGTAACTCCGCGGTTCTCCCCCGCAGGCGCGGAGCGCTCGGTACCGCCGCGGCCCGTCCGGGCGCGCAGTCCCACGGAGGATTCGCCGGCCGAGGGGCGCGGGGGGCGCCCGCCCGGCCCCGAGGCGCCCGGTCCGGTGAAGAGGAAGCAGCGGCGCTACCGCACCACGTTCAGCACCTTCCAGCTGGAGGAGCTGGAGCGCGCCTTCCGCAAGTCGCACTACCCCGACGTGTTCACCAGGTAGCGGGAGGGGCGGGCGGGGGGGGCTGTGCGGGGCGGCCGCCAGGCTCCGGCGCTAACCGTGTGTGCCCCCGCAGAGAGGAGCTGGCCCTGCGCCTGGACCTGACGGAAGCCCGGGTGCAGGTGAGTGAGGGGCGCGGCAGTACCGGGGAGCCCCCCTGGGGGCTGGGGGCGAGCTCAGAGACGCCTGAGAGCAGGGGGAACACAGGGCGCTGTCCCCGTGCTCAGCCGGGAGGGAAGGGAATAGCGACGGGGGCCGGGACCGCGTCCCGTCCGCGCCGGGGGGTGCTGAAGGGACGGGGGAAGGGACGCGGTACCTCCGCGGCGGGGAAAGGGTTCGGGAGCGCTCCCAGGTTGCGCTTCACACCCGCGTGTGCTGCCGCCTTCGTGGGTCTGTCTCCTGAGTGCTGAAACAGCTTTTTAAAAAAAAATAAATCAGGTGGTTCACCGCAAATGAGGGGTTCTGTGGGGCATCCAAAGTTATTTACCCAGGCTGCAGTGAAGTTTACATCCTCTTCTTGCTCTAACTTAGCTCCATAAAACAGTCACACTTCTAAATGACTGGTTAAAACAAATGAAAGATTAATTTGGCATTCATATATGACAGTCAGGCACTGTCCAGAAAAATTTCATGCCTGGCCGGACTGTGATTGTAACAACGCCCGTAGAGCTTCATCATACAGAGACAGACACTAATGACTTGTAGCCTGCAGTTTGCTTAAACTACAAATAACCCTTAGTAACTTTTCCTGACTCTGTGCACTCCTGCTTAACAATACCTCTTAAGGAGCAGTTTCTTTAGATTCATCTCTTGTATAACCTAGAAATCCTTTTTATACAGAAACTATAGCCTTAAAAAAAATAATAGTTGTTTCAAAAGGTGTGAAGGCTTTCAAAGTATTTTTAAGCTCAAAATGACAATTGCACTAAATTTGGCTTGTTCTGTATATCAGATATTGACTGTTCCAGCACAGCTCTGGGTTTGTGCCTACTTGTGAAAGACTGAGAACTGGTACAGCTGCTCAGTGTGACAGCCCTACTAACTCCTGTAGCTTTGTTACTGTTGATGCCAGATCCTTGTTTGTATACGTTGTCATTACTTCAGTCACTGGATCCGGTGATGGTTCACACTAGCTAATGTCTGTAAAATTGTAACTTCTTTAGTTTGGTTTTTTTTAATATGCACCCTCTTCAGAAAAGGCCTTAGAAGTATGAATGGTACTTCATAAGTGACTCATCTGAGAATATCTAGATGCACTTTTCATCTCTTTTTTGGACTTGGAGGAAATTATGTGCCCTCTCCTCTTCCTACCATCAACAATCCCTAAAACCTCCAGTCACTGCAATGGCCCAGTCTCTGGCAATTACACATGGCATCTAACAGTGGAAAAGACATGGGTGGAAAGCTGTTAATTTACCTGTTACTGTCACATTCCCTTTGTGGGGTATATGCTCTGTAGATCCTGTGAAGGAATGGTGCAGTGGTATATGGCAAAGAGGGACTCTTTTCTCAATGACTCATCAAGAAGAAATTGAAATGTTTATGTTTGATGGAGTAAAAAAGGAATTAACAAGGGAAATAGCAGAGCTGATGCATCCGCAGTGGATGGAAGGAACAGCAGAGAGCTGTTCCTGGCACCTCCTTACCTCCTGAAGATATCACATCTTAACACAAGTCTCCTGGGCACAGAGCACAGAGTCAGCACAGTTGTTCAGGGTGAGCTTGCAGTGCACAGTGCCTCAGCACCAGTGCATGTGTTCTTATCCCGCGAGAAATGGGGCTTAGCCTGGAGGGAAGGGGATGCATAGGAATAGGTACTGTATCAATGGTGATGTACTATACTTAGCAAGCTACCTTAATTCCCAAATGCTTGCCTCATGTGCCTGTGCTCATAATTGCTCTATAAGGCATCCCGTGTGAAGTGAAGACTTCCAGTCTTTTCCCACGGTACCTGGCTAAACCAGTTGACATGAAAACTGGTATCTCTTTATTTACTCAAGTGTAAACTGAACAAACTGATCTTACCCAATGCAGTCAGACCATTTCTTCACCTCAGTATGTTTTCAAATTGAGGTTTGCTTCTCTGGGGACAGCCTTCCATCAGCCAGCTGAAACGGGTACCAGGCACAGCATTGTTCCTCCTCTTGCATTCTGAATCTTACATGAAAATGAACAAATAAGAAAAAAAATTGCATGAACACATGCTCATTCCAGCATCACTTCAAAGAGATCCCCTCACCCAACTCCCATTATTTACTTGTATAGAGGAGGGGAGATGGCAGCATTCCTTACCTTGGGAAAGGGGTAGTCGGAGAGTCTGCAAAACCTTTTCATAACCTGGAGCCATGTTGGGGTGCTCTTCAGTAGCATTTGCATCTGTTGTTGCCATTCTGCTTCTCATAATTCGTACTGTTAGGATGGGAGGAAAACAGGAAAAAGTTAAAAGAATATGTTATTTTGTTAACGTGAGCAGTAAAACATTCCATGGGTATTTCAGTACCATAAATCGCATCAGTTTTAAAACATGAGCTTACAGATATAATGGAACTGGGCATCCT
This sequence comes from Pipra filicauda, assembly GCF_003945595.2. NCBI lineage: Eukaryota > Metazoa > Chordata > Aves > Passeriformes > Pipridae > Pipra > Pipra filicauda. The sequence goes on from NW_024104742.1 coordinate 1,826,766, forward strand.
TGTCATATTTTCTCATTATAACCCTCTTTTTCAGCTGCAGCAGAAACACGATACAGTTAGACACATCTGTTTCTTTTTAGCGTCATTAGGTATTACATCAATTAAATAGGATACATTTTTAAAGAAAATTACAGCAAGAAAGCTATCAAATTTTACATGCTCACCTTTTCCTTTATGAAAGACCTAAATCTCTTGTCAGATATGCTGTAATTGCAAATAAAGTCTGGGTAATATTTAGCATACAATTCAAACTTGATGGTTTAAAACTCATCTTTGAGTAGTAAGTAATGCGTTTTTTCCACAGTTATTTTACCACTGATATTACAGTCATACCATAAAAATCTTAAGACTGGTATAGCAGTTGCTGTTACGGTTAGTTTGGCACTTGAGATGTGTCTGAAAATAGAGTAAAGGCAAGTTAAGCCTTTTATTTGAAGCAAAGGAAAACCACTTAACAAAAGGTTCAAGATGACTAATCTGAATGTTAATGACTATAATGTATGCAGTAGATTTTGAAAGCTGTTTCTCACGTCAGTGTAAGGTATGAGGTGCGGATCTGCTCTTCTATTACCACTTGCATTGATGTTTGTACCACTAAGGAACTGAAAGCCAGCCTTTTTCTAAAGGTAATTATTAGATATGTATGCTGGCATTTCCTTCCTGTTTGATAAATAAAAAATCTGAAAGATGACTAAAGTTTGGTTTTAAGCGCGAAATTACCTGTAACATTAAAAAAATTATTTTGTAGTTAGAGTGCACGTCTGCACTGCAGTGATCAAATGGATTTCCTTTAGGCAGAGAAAGCAGGAAAGCAGATATCTCATTTTGTGTTAGGCTTCTTTATCAAGAACAGATTGAAGAACAGTGCTAAGATTTAGTAAGGTCATGTACACCTCGGCAGCATTTATCCTTTTTAGGAAAGGCTGTATCTGCATATCTGCAGTGCGAGACAGTTCACTGCCTTTTCAACTGGACTTTATTTTCACAGAAAACACTAACACCTTTGAGTTGATCTTCTGCTATGAGATCTTAGCTAAGCTCCACTTACAAATATTTAGGATTACTGGTTAATAGTGATTTAAAGTCATCTGATCTCAGTAATTGAGGGTTTTTTTTTTCTTACCACCCCCCTGTGTTGGACTAATACAGACCAAGTGTCCTCCCTGTCACACGGGCACAGCTGCCTGGCATTTCAGGGGTTCAGATATTCCTTTGTAAGACATCTGACCACTGAAAGCCACAGGCTGCTGGAGAAAGGACCAAAGAATGAGTCAAAGCACTCAGGAATTTTAAGTAACAGCGTCACAATTTTGATGTTCTGACTTTTCTGCTAAAGACACCTCCCTCTGCCCATTGCTTGTGCAGCGAGACAGTTACATATGTAACCCAAGGGATATAAATCCCTCCTCCAGGAGAACAGCAACTCACAGTGTAAAGATACTAGATGCATTGAAAGGAGTAGAGTAGTAGTCCTTCAGCTGGCTCCTGAAAACCCCAGAGCGAGTGCTTTGAAGGAGGCAGTTGTTACTGACAGAGGGACACAAAGGCTGGGCGTGCTGCAGTGTGTGAAGGGCCTTCCCTCCAAACACACTTCATCTTATTTGAGCACCTGAAGGTAAGTCACGTTTCTGGAAATGGTTATATGGCATGTCTGAGATAAAGCAAACAGCGAAACCGGGACCCCCAAAAACCTGATTTTTAGCTGTTATTTAAAACTCTTTGAAAACATTTTTTTGGCTGAAATGTAATTGAGGATACAAAAAGAAACTATTGAAAAAGCATGCATCTGTAAAACTGCTGCATCCAAAGTCATAATACAGATTTCTATAGAATTTTACTATTTCAGAAATACCAATATCAAGGAATAACTACTTTTAGAACATGTTGTAATTTTTTTGATACTTTAATTTTTGCAGTTTAATTTTATGATTTTAGTTTGCTTTAGTGGCCTTGATAGATTCTTATTAAGAAGTCATCTACATTATTATGGTAAAAGACCCTCATATTTGAAGTTTACCTTTGCTGTAAATCAGAAGTAAATTTTAGAGAGTCATAATTTTATCCAGGACACAAATTGGCCTTTCAAACAACTCTTCTTCCTTGTGTTACCACTCTCTATTTATCATTATTATTTATAATATTGAATCCTGATTAGTGCATTCAAGTTTTATACATAGGAGGTGCTTGCAAGCAGCTCACTGAATTGCAACAGTAGTTATATACCAGACTGCTGAATGAGATTATGGGCCACAGGTAATGCCTGTCTTCCAAATCCAGATCCAGTTCAGAATCCACCTCCAACGGCCTCCACTGCCGAGGGGGCTGGAGGAACCTGAGCTGCTGAGTTACATTTGGATGTTGAGTGTTCAACACCTTTTGTGTTCATATTTTTGGCATTTTTATATATCCTCAATTTAGATTCTCTCTCCCTCACTTTAGAGCTGATACTCTTCACTCCTCTTTGCTGCCATCCTGAGTCTGCCATCTTTGGCATTCACTGAGTCTGCTCAGTGAATGCTAAAGAATAAGTGTGAAGCCTCAGTTTTCTGATCTGTAGATTTAGTTGACTAAAGTCTTTAAAAGATGTTTAATGGGCTAAAGTAATGACTGGTCAGGCTTGAAGAGGCAACATACCAGCATACTACACAAACCTAATAGTAGCTAGAGCCCTATTAGAAACAGCTTGATACCCTGTTCCAATACTGCTTACTAGATTTTCTAGTTTAGTATTGCCTTTCAGTGCAATTCAGTTAATCACTTTCATGTGCTGTTTGCATTCACGGTAGGTAGCAAAAGTTCTCATTTTACTTTTGAATTCTCTACATAAAACTGTATGACACAGCTACCAAGATAAAAAGCACATATATGTTTGGCCTAGTTACTCTTACAGTCACGATTAAGTTCCTTCCTGAGGTATCTGTACAGAAATAGCCACCTCTTGAATGGCTTTGTTGAAGTTTAACTTTCAATAAATAGCTTATGAAAGGGAGAATGATAATTTTTAATAACTGCTCATGAGTTTTCAGGTGATAGGTATTACAATGGTTTTAAAACATATGTGAGTAGACAAATTTACAATACTTGCAAGTGATTTATTTGTTAATAAACCCACTAAGGCATTTATGAATGGATCTTTTGTATTAAAGGAAGGGGGTTTTGGTTTAACAGTAAATATTTTGCTACCTGCATCAATGCATGCAGTAGTATCTGGTAAGACAAGCTACAGAGTAAGTTCATCTAATGCCTTTATAATTTTTTATTGAAGGTCTGGTTCCAAAACAGAAGGGCAAAGTGGAGAAAACGTGAAAAAAATGAAATTCTGGGGACTGTTCCAGGAATCTCCTTAACACACCCACTTGGTCTATTTTTGGATGTTCCACTGAGTCATTCTCCCCTCCTAGATCCCACGTGGAGGTCAATGCCTCTTTCAACATTGGCTGTGCCATCCATGTCTCCAGCTTTTAGTCCTTCAACCTTAGGGCCATTTGGCCTCAACAGCCTTACCTGGACTTCTCTCTTCAGAAATCCTATTTTAAATCCACATTTTGGAAGGTACAGAATCAATTTTTTTTTTCTAAATCTCTAAACCATTAAAAAATGCTGCTTTTTTTTTTTAGTTTCATACTCACATGTTCTCAATAAATGTGTTCCCATAGAGAAATAAACTTAATAAAATGGGTTAGTTCCCATGTAGGATAGCTTGATTAGGAATAACAAGATTTAAGTTTGTCATGCTAGTAAAAAATTAACATGTAATTGTTTTTTGAAGACCAGTTGTGCATACTTACTGCAATTTTGGTCTCACTGAACTCTAGTCTTCACACAGACTGCTGTGACCTGGGTGGCTGCAGCTTCATCCTTATCTCAGGCTAACTCAGGTTATACACCATAAAGATGTGGCTGCAGGCAGACGTGGTGTGTAGGTGATTTGACAGAATAAAGGTATTTAACATTTCTTCTCAGAAGACTAGGAGCCTGGCTATGTATAGAGACACAGCTGGAGAGAGAGAGAGATTGAGAGATCTTCCTGACTCTTACATGTCCTACTAAAAGCCAGCCCATCTCCCTTGGCAGGTGATGTGCTCTCAGCACGCAGAACGAGCCCACAGCCAGTCTCCTTTTCTTTCTCTGTAGTCAGACACCCCAGCAATTCATTTTGGCTGAACCTGCTGTCTGGGCTTTCTTGCCTGGCAACCTGAAATTTATCAGCAAAATGCTACTGCTGCTCTAGTGTACCCCATAAAATAGGAAAAAAGCATGTGTATAGTGTATGTGTATACATGTAATAGGTATGTAGATATATAAATATATGTATTTTTAAAATACAAAAATATTTATAAAAACAGAAGACAGCACTCTTGCTGAAATTGGAGCTTGTATGGTAGTTCCACATTAACAGACTAACAAATGCTGCTTTTCACATGGAATCAGTTGATCTGAACAAATTGGCTGCATAAACAGCCATATAAATTGGTCTTTTTATGAGATGGTTTATTGCTTTCAGAGAACAGGCTGATCTGCAGCATCCCAGGTTTGTTTAGAAAGGATTTAGCATGAGGAGTTAAGCAAATGCTGTTCTAGGTATCTGCATGCCATGTCTGATCATCTCTTTTTCATTTTATTTAAAAGTGTTTTGGTTTTTTATTTAGGGTGGGGGTTTCTGGTTGGTTTTGGTTTGGTTTGGTTTTTTAAAGGCAAGAGACTATGCTGCAAAATCAAGCTAAAACAAAATGTACACGTGGAAGAAATTGGAAATTTTGGCACATTTTTTTCTAATACTTTGGGTGGGGGAAGCTGCAACTCAGTAAGCACTTGTTCTCCAAAACAATTCTTAATTTGGATAATATTGACTTCTTTCAAATACAGGTTTCTCAATGCTTTAAATCCTCTCGTGACAACAGCTTCAGTACTAATGAAAGCTCCTGGACCCCCGTCAGACCCTGCTCTTACTGCCTTCACTGATCCAGCAGCAGTTGAAAGGAAAACGTCAAGCATTGCAGCACTAAGACTCAAAGCGAAAGAACATTCAGCACAAATCCCTCAATTAAACCTCATCTCCAGTCTTACAAACACTAACAAAGAACTTTGTTAGGAGCTCTCCCACAGACTACAGCCACGGAGGGGGAAGTGAATGCCTTCTCCAATAAGTAGCTCTCGTTAGAGAGACACGTTTAAAAAAAAAGAAAACACACACACACGCAGAGCTGTAGTTCCTGTATCTTCAGTAACGGACTGAAAGGAATAACCCTGCTAAAGATGGTTTTCCTTCATTACAACATTAAATCAGGTAGTAAGTTGGCTTGCATAATTTCTCACACTGCAGAAACAGGAACTATCTCTTCTTTGTAAATCAGGCCAACATGAATCTGAAGCTTTGAAACACCAGACTCACCAGATGCTAGTCCAAAGGTTCCAAATTCTTTGTAGAAATAAGCAGTTTTCTAAGCAATTCTTAACTTACTTCTCAGGAGGAACTCTTACATGCAGTACTTGAGATGTAAGAATCTGTACACAGTTATTAACTTGGAGACCATGCTTCATGTTGAAGTGCAAATGCCAGTGAAATATTGCATTCTAGACAGACTTAGCAGGAACGAGATGGGGACTGTTTTCAGTATGGCCTTTTGATTCAGAACTAGGTTTGTACAAAGAGTACCTTGTTTCGAATTTTTAAAAAAAGTTTGCTTTATGTTCAGGGTGGCAATGTTTTAATAGTTAAAAAAGTTTAACCTTTGTGTATGAAAACTATCTGTGGAAGTAGGTTATCAGTGTGCAGCAAAATGTGTGTAGTTCTCCGTGTATGTACATACTTGTCAATCAGTAGCTCAGAGCTGTAAATATGAAGTTGCTGAATACTTATAGCAAGATTTCTGGCACATCTTACGAGACCAGTAAGTTAACAGATTACTTGTACATTTTGAGACATTTCATGCCTTGAGTAGGTTCAGAATTTAAGTGAAAACTAAATGTGAAGTGTTAAATTCTTCCTTGGACTGATGTTGGAATGAATGAAAACTGAGTCTTTACTGAGCAAGTGTCTACAGTCTTCAAAATCCTGGATTCCTCTCTGGCCTCAAGACAGGTCGTTTTAAAGTCTTTGCTGAATTTCTCCATCCAGGACATGGGACTGAGAACAACTCTCTACAGGTCTGATGCTTTAGTGTAAAGTGAGGATAAGTAGTATCCTCCTTTTGCAGCTTTCTCGCCTACCTCACAGGGCTGTTGTGAGGACTGATTAAACAAACATGACACTGTGCAAATGGCAGAGTTATACAAGTGCTAATTGTTGCTTAGCAGTTACAAAAGAAAGGCCAATAGCTGGTTGCACATGCAGATCACCTTTCCCACACCTCTAGCTGGGGTCCAAGCAAGCTCTGTTTCTGTGGGTTGATGGGACAGCATTGAACTCCTCCATTGGTGCTGCCTCATTCCTCAAAACCATCCTCAAATACACTTACACTGAAAAGATTTTGTATATTTTAGAACTTGTTTCTCCAGGCAGCTCTGGGACTATTCTTAAGACTACAGGTTGAGGTGCAGAGCTCCAGCTACCTCACTGCTGCTTCTGGAGACTCTGCCAAGCTTGTACTTGGGTACATGACAGAGAAGGCAGTTTGCTGGATCAAACAGATCAGTTTTCCATTTCCTCTGGAATACTCATTGCTTGGGCTGCTCTTGAGTCACAACCTACCAAAACAGTGGAAGTATTTCTGGGTTTGTAGACCTCACAGGTAGGAGAAGGTGGTGGCATTTCACTGTTAGGAAAAGCCAGCTTCCCACCCGAGTAGCACTGAGGCTGTGCTTGTGCATGGAGCAGCAGGAGGCTGGGGAAGTGATGTAACCAGGACCTCTCACACAAAGTTTAAGTGTGTTTCTTCCACAACAGCTATTTGCTTCCACCAGTCCACTCTCATGGCCCAGGCTGCCAACTGGCAGCACAACACGGTATCCATTCAAGCACTGAGTTTGTTCCAAATTAACCTTTTAAGTAGGTTAATGGCTTGAAAACTGTCATTACACAACTCCTGTTCTGTGGCATCTTTCCTTACCACCAGTGTCTGGCTCTTGCAATGCAAAGAGGTTCTGCAGGAAAGAAGACTCTCTCACTGTTTCATTTAAAGTAGCAGAAACTGTCCTGCATTTGCCATGAGCCACTGAGAAAAGAACTCTGCAATAATAATAAAACCCAGGTATTTTTGCCAAATTCCTAGACAAAATTCACTGGAAGTAGAATGTGAAAAATAACAGCTGAAGGTTGTTTTAATACATTGCATGAAATAGTAAGTCCTATGTAATCATTAAAATCTTCATTACTGACTACAGGGCACAGAGATCACACTCAGGCATGTGAGTGGATCAAATTCACAAGCTAAATTTCAGCAGTTACATCAAAGATAACTTTCATCTATCAACAAAATTTTTCCAATAGCTATGGATAGAAATAATTTCAGGAACAGCAATTAAACACACAGCTGCAAAGTAACTTCACTCATGTGCATGACAGCTCCTGCCAGAGCTGGGAGCTGCTACCTCTACCCAGCACACACAGCCACTGCAACACCACTGGGAACTGCAGGGCTGCACAGCAGGGCTGGCTCCTAAACCCTTGCCAGTTTTGACTGGTTGTTGCTCTGTCCTAATTCTCCTTACAAGAGGGCACCTTTCTTCTAAGACACCCTCTGCTCCTTGTTCCTGATTAAATGGGAGCTGTCATTCCTGTGCTGTCTGCATGGAAGACAGTGTCTCCAATCATCAGCAGTTCCTAATGGGTACAGGTAGAGAATATAGCTTATTGATGTTTCATCTGGTTTTAGTTTGAAGTGCAGAGAGGTTTTCTTTAAGCTGATTTCATTTTTTCTGCTTTAATGAGTCCTTCCAAGAAATTTCTATTCTTTCGTGTGAATTGAAATCCAGCTGTGAGAGCTAATGATATTATGAAAATAAATATGCAGGGCAACACTTGAAATAAGCTTAGGAATCAGTGTGTCTGTAACCAAAACTCAGAAAGCTTTTCATGTTAATTATTACCATCTTACAATGATATATCACACCAAGGGAAGAAGATTTACTTATTCAGTATGTTTTAAATTTAAATCAAGAGGCTTAATTACCATCTATTATGGACACAGTATTAAAATTACATTTTAAAAATGTTGAGGAGCAATTAACTGAAAAACATTCAGCCTAATTTCATAGCTGTACGTGGGTCAACAGCTTTGCCATGAACCAAGCCAGGACATTTGCTTCCTAGTTTTTCTCAGGGCAATGGGGTGTGCAGCCTCCCACATCCTAAACAGGTCAGCCATTTTACAGTGTCTCACACTGAACATTGCAATTATTTCCCAACACTTTATCTTGCTTTGTGCACTAAATTCTTTAGTCCTAATTTAGGCAAAGCCTACACTGATCTGTATTAAGACTGCAGGATTTGCCCCTATGCCTCTCTTCTGAATAAGGAAGGGTCGCAGCCCAGATCTTCTCTTGGTGAAATCAAGATTTTTTCCCAGCACAGGTTTCAACTGAAGTAGGCCTAGAGTCCTGGTTGTTTTGTTGGGTTTGTCTGGTTTTCCTGAGAGCAAAAATATATGGGAGGATTTTCAAAGCCACACAGAAGATCTAAGCACACCCCCAACCCCATCCACCTTCTACAGCCACCATCCCACTAAGGAAAAACCTCTATCTCCAAATTAAACCTATTGGCTTTCACTTCATGTCACAATTTTTCAAGGTGTTTTGTTGGAAGATCCTGCAGCATATTGATATCTCTTCAGGAAACATTGACAAATATTTCTGTTGTAGGCTCACATTTGGCTGAATTGTCAAGTTTGTTCAATTTGTTCTCTGCTCCAAATTCAGTTCTGGTACCATAGGCCGTTGGGTAAATTTCCTTATTTCCAGTGACATAATATCATCAGAACCTTGCCTACAAAGAAAGAGCGATTTTGTTGGGAGAAAAAAAAAAGAGAATAATAGGCCAGGTGTTTGAAGAAAAGACAAAGAAACAAGCACAGTAGGGTGTTCTGACTCACAAATCTGTATTGAGAAAGAAGTATTCACGAAGAAAATTAATTTAAGAAGTATGTAGTTCGGGTTTTGAGCCCATAAGTTCCTTTCAAAAACAGATTAGTGATTAAAAACTTTTTTAGTCTAGCAATCTCTTAAACAATTAGCGCAGTAATTGGAAAGGGACTACAAATTCAAATCTAGATGAACATAAAAGAGTTTCCCCATAGAGCTTTGCCTTGGTTTTGTGGGTAACTGGCATGCACCTGCCTTTACCATCAGTGGGACTGAAATACTGAAAAACTGCTCTGAATAGGGATACAAATGCCCCAAACAGTAATGCCATACAAATTACTTAATTCATGTAAAGTAGAAGTAATTGTATTGATTATGAATGTGTGAGTGACTCCTTTATTTCAAGTTATATGAGATGTAAACCACCAGCTTTCAATGGGGTCCTCGCTGCAAATTTGTCAACGGTAGAGCGGGATGTTACTTTTTTCCCCTCCTTATTCTGAACAATAAATCCCAGTGCACTGCCATTTTTGAAACAGAGATCTGCTGACTTTATGCTAAACCACGTAAAGAGGAATTTCTCTGTAAAACTTCCTCTCTCCTTCAGCCAGGTAAGAATTTTGCTCCACTTGTTCATCCTGCGAAAGATGCCTGAAATCAAAGGAAAAATAACATAGGGGAGAAACATCCCCAAACGTCAGATGTTTTTTCCTAAATCAGAACTTTCTTTTTCCTTTTTGCTATTATTGGGATTTTAACAAATTGTTAATTTTCAAGAAATTGAGGCACTACTTCACAGGAGCAGCAGAGCACCAGCAAGAAGCCAGCCCTGCCTGCTGCCTGTCCTCTCCTCAGCCCTTGGCCATGGTGTCCCCCACCCTTTAACGTATATGTTCAAAAAAGTATGAGGAAAACCTTGAAGGATTGAAGATGTTCAGCCAAGCAGCATGTCAAGGCACAATTCCTGGAAGAAACATAATATTTTAACTTCATTTGTTGGTTGCAGAAACATTTCCTATATTCCAGATGGAGAATTGCTCTGTGACGGCTGGCAGAAGTCACTGGAAGATTGGGAGGAGCTTGCAAAGTCACACTGATGGAGTAACAAAACTTTTACATTAAAAATATAACTGAATGGAGGATTGTTGGGGTTTGGTTGGGTTGTTGGGTTGTTTTTTTTTTATTTTATACCTTAACAGCAATGACCTGAAGAAAAACTAGGACAAAATATCTGATGTAGCTGTTAGAGATAAAAACTTTGGTGTGAGGCTTTGGTGTGAGCAGCATAGTGACATTATTGTGAACTAAAGCAGAAGCAGACAAGACAGCTTGAATTACAGTTTCATCTGGTTCAAAAGGGTTGCTAGTAAAATGTATTTAGGTGATCTGCTAAAGAAAAGAATACATTGCATTTTGTAAGCACCCAGTCACAGCTAGAGATTTTGACAAAAGTTGACTTTCACACGCAATTAAACACAATAATTTCAGTTTTCTAGTTTCATAGAAGCTGATCCACAGACTGCCCTATCTCCAGGGTTATTTTGTACTGATAAAAAATCATGGGATTAATGTTTGTGAAAGAAGACAAGAAAGGACAGCATTATTATAGCCTTATTTTCTATATATCCCAAAGTGAATATAGGAAGAGAAGTGAAGCAGGCTGCAATGTTAATGTATGAGAAGAGCCTGGAGACACTCTCATCAGTAAGTTATGAAAACATCTCAGTCTTACTTCTGTTAGTGCTCTCTCAAACTGAACTGGTGGAGAAGTTGCTGACAGCAGCAATAAAGTTTTCAGGTGATGTTTTAGCAGTTGCACTGTAAACATTCAGCTTCTCTGTACAGAGCTGAGCAAAGAGAAAGCAAAGGAGTGAGGGGACTATGCTTGGAGGACAGAGGAGCAAACGGGAGAAATTCTTACTCAGCTCCCAGCTCCGCAGCAGGGTTTCTGCTTTGGGACTGTGGTGAGCTCTGAGACCAGCACCAAGCATTACTAGAGCACTCACAAAATTCTCAATTTTAAAAATAACTCAATCTGCATCTCAAGTTCTCATCCCGAGTCTAAGAGAAGGCAGGACACAACCTCATTTATTGTTTCCAGCACAGGTGGCCTGACATGGCCATTACTATTGACTCTTACAGAATTTTACCTTCTGAAGGGGCCATTTCAAATATTTTCAAGAAAAACTGTTCTTAAGACAAAGATGCATGGCTAGGCTGCAGTCAAATATTTGAAATTATCCACAGCCTCAACACTGAAGCATTCAGCAGTTTTGCTTGTGGAAGAGCACTTTGATCAGAGAAATAAAAACCAGTGCAGGCCATTCAGATGTCTGCACAAGAGAAGATCTAACCACGCAGAACTGAGACTTTCTGGTCCCACTGATGTATCCTGTGAACAGCATGGGGTTCAGAGATGTTAATTATTACTGCCACATTTGTAGTAGCCAGAAAGTTGCATTTTAATTGGCATATTCCTCCAAATTTAGAGACTGCTATTCACTGTAAATATTTTTTTCTCCTGGAACTGCCCTTGTGACATGAAGCTAAGCCATGGTGGACAACCCAGTACGTTACTCTTCACTTCCAGAGTTTGCCAGTGTTATTTTGGGATTCTGGTTTTTTAGGTTTGTTTAAGTCCATTATTAATCAGTTAATATTATGCCTTGCAAAATGTATTTTTAGAAGTTATTTTCATAAACACAACTCACCTGAAATCATGGCTGCATGATAATAACAAAACAAACCTACAAAATTACAGTCTTAGATAATTCCTGCATTACCCAGAGGGGAGAAGGATGGAGGTTGTAATGCCAGAACATCATTGCTTCTCTCCCTTTAAAGTTTAAAAGGTGTTACATACAGACTTTATAGTTTGGCAGCTATACATCAGATACATAGATAGAAAATATTCTGTTCTCTGCTACTATTTCAATATGGAAAGGTCTCATACACAATGCAACAGATTCACAGCAGGTCCTTAGAAAATATTGTATCTTTAGTACCTTGGAGTAAACAGGGGACTTTAGAAGGAGAAAAATGAATACAACAAGCAATCCAAACAAATTTTAAAATAATTTCACGAATGGTTTCCCTTTCAGAAGGATAAAAAACTCGGGCTACTCTCTAAAACACTCAACTGATAGCTTACTTATTAGACAAAAATTAGTGTCCATTCAACCATGAAAAAGACAAGCCATTATATGCTGTAAGGGAGATCAAACTGACATCAGCTACTGTACATCTTGACACTTACTACATAATCAAAGTAAACTTTGCTATATATGTCTGATCTAATGTACCTGTCAGTTATCACCATCTCTGCTCAGATGAGTTCGTGTGTCACCTATATACATGGGACAAAACAAATAAATAAATTGCAATGTTATCTCTTCAAGCTGCTCACACAGTAAGGGGAGAGTGCTTAGTATTCCGTAATGGAGTTAGGAGTAATTTACTGAGAGATAATTTCTTTTGGACCTAAAATCTCCTGCCTCCTGTAGAGCAGACAAATAGAACTATCTAACAGGAAATGGGGCATGATAATACTGCTCTTTAAATAGAACTAACAAAATGGAAATACAATAGGCATTACAAAATATATAGCTAACAGTTATCAAAACCTTTGATGTTTTTAAAGCTATTTACTGCAAGAGATTATATTAGCTGCTCCAGCCCATTTTAATACAAGAAAAGTTTAACGTGTTTTTTAAAACACTTTAATAAAAAAAAAGTTAAACCTCTGAAGTAGTACTCTCAGGTATCTGGGGAAACTGAGTATGAGGAGGGGAAACCACTTCGTTGATGAAATAACAAAGATTTGGCAATCTGCTCCAACAATGTTGCCCACAATGAACTATAGTTATAACAGCCCTGATGGTTTAATCATCCAGAACTAACCTCCCTGTACCTGAACAGAGATGCAGCAGGGTGCAGAGGCTGAGACACTCACCCAGGACTCGAAAGTCTAATTCTACTTCTGCCCCTGCCCCTGCACCTCCATATGCCTTAGGCAGAACATTTTGTCCTCTGCCACACTTTGCCCTGTCTACAAAGCCCAATCTCCTCAGGGAGAGGAGCATCACTCACCCTTCTGCTTTATAGTGCCCTCAGGATCCTGAGCCTTGGCTCTGCCACATAAGCCACTTCCAAAGGGATCACCTGGGCCCCCTCTCAACCTGCAGAATGGATCTTTCCTGGCAAAGCTGGGAGGGGCTGAGTCAGCAGAAACCATAGAACTGGGACTCAAGGAGCCCTTCACTGTCTCTTCTGTGCTGCTCTGGGTGAAAAAGCAGATTTCAGACAGCCATAGGCTCATCATGGCAGCGCACATCCAATTCCTGAAGAGATCCAGATCACTTCTTTCACTACCCTTCCTGGCTTCTCTGCAGGGGGTGCAGTCCATCCACTACTGCACAGCCAACAGGTGACACAAATAGGCACTCATGGAGCATAGATCCTCTTGTGACAGGGGTCTGTCCTTTTTTGTCTTTTTTTCCCCCCCCTCACCTTCTCTTTAAGCCATACTTTTACCACCAGTTCCTGAGCTTCAAAAACAATAAATCCAGTCTGGAGAAGTGGGAAATTCACCATGGCTCCTTGCTCAGAGTGATGTTCTGGTTAGGTTTCTTCCTCATAAGAACTTGCTAGCTCTCCTCCAGTTTGTCAAACACAACCCTTCAGCACAGCACACCTCTGCCCTTTGCCTGCATCCCCAAAAGAGTAACCAGGGTCTTACTGGACAAATAAATTTGTCAAGTTGATTTTTTGGGGTCATTTTAGCCTTTTTTCAGCTTTATACATATACATTCCTTTCATTGTATTCCCTCTTGATTGCATCTCTATACCAAAATCATCTTGGTTCTGGCCTCTCTTGTTTTTACTCTTCCCATCCTGTGACTCCTGATACCTCTCTAAACTGAAAAGATAAATCATCCAGGAGTAAAATTGTTCCTATAATAGAAAGTGAAATGACTGCAGCTACCCAAACCCAGCTTTGGTTTGCATCCTAGGGTCAAGTTGAATCTCCAGCCACCAAGAATGCTGCTTTATAACAAATTTTTCAGGGCACTCTGTGCTGAGCTTCTTTCCAAAGCATCTCTTTTGTTCTTTTGGCTGGTGTCACTTCCCTCTCAGGGATCTTTTTCAGTACAACAAAATATTTATCAATGCTGAATGCTCTGTGAAGTAGAAGCGGGAAGATTCTCTTCAGTGGAAGATATTTTAAATATTTCACTTTCCAAGTAGCTCTGTGAATACAGGGAAGAAATGCATAACTTAAACACAAGGAGTTACTGACCCAGAAGTGATTAGCATTAGTGTAAAGCTTTCAGACCCTTTTTCATCTTATTGATTCTAAGCAGAATAAATCCGTAAATGATAATAGGGCTCAATTTAAATTACCTACAGCAAGTGCTGCTTTTCAGCTCTCGTCAGACAATCACGCTGTTCAATCGGCTCCATTCTGTATGTACAAAGCAAATTAATGTGTATAAAACAGTCGTAATTCAGGCCAGTTTTTAACAAAAGAATCTTTTATGTAGCACACAACTGCCTTTTATTGACATGCTTTTAATTGAACCTATAATGCTATGTCCATATTCTACCTAATTACAGCAGAAAATTCATATATCTTTGAAAATACTGATCATACCTTTCCCCTTGTAAAGTTCCCAGAAGCTTTACCAGGGTAGAGAATGACCTTCTCAGTTAAGCCCGGATTTGTTCAGAAACACTAAAAGGGCATGAGAAGACAGTTCTGAGCCCATTGCAGCCAAGCAATGTCTCGAGGACGATTGCATTAGTGCACTGAATCAGCAAGGCTGGCTCCTCACCCCTTGAAGCCAACGTGGAAACATGCCTCCCAAAGCCAGGGAGAGGGCACTGCAGATGTGGCACTGATAGAGAAGCCTCCAGTCTGCAAGAATTCTTTCTTAAGCAATTTGTTTCTGTTGCAAAAGAGATCTTTTGTGTGTCTCACTTTCTTTACTTGTGCTGCTCAGTTTAACAGGGAACTGGTAAGTCCCAGGCAGCCAGGATACGACTTCTTTAAAGGGAGAACTCCTGGGACAGCAGAAGCAGCAATGGCAGGAAACAAAGAATTAAAGGTGAATTCTGCAAAATACTTCTGGGTCAATCCAAGACATTTGCCCAGTGGGATTATCTTTGTGAAGGCAGCAATGCCATGGTGGGGGAGATTACTTGCACTTGTCTCTGCCATTTCAACCAGGATGGCTCAGAGAGCTTTAGTGGGGGACTCTGCAGAGATGGAGGAGAAGGAGGACAGAGAACAGGCCTTTTACTCCCATTTTGACATTGCCAAGTCCAGACCTGACTGTGGTTAGGAAAAATCCTGTTGTCAACTTCCACAGTCTTTGCAATAAAGCCTCAAATGAAAACAACAGCACATATTCTTCTTTAAGAACTACACATGCCATACCATGGTTACCAGCAGCAAAGAGCAAACAAACCCAAGGCTAAAATCAACTAAACTGTTGACATTGATTTTACCATGGGTAGAACTCCACCTCAAGGATGTACATTGACAATTACTCAATTTTATTGCCGAGCTCTTCTGACAGGTCTGTGCTGCGTTTACACTACACATGGGACTACCACTAGCATTTTGTTTTAAATATTCTTCTATTAAACAATCACCCCAAACACAGATTAAGGTGAAGGACATGAGTGCAGCCACTCTTATGTGCACGCAGATGCAGCAAGCAGATGGGAACACCACACAGGAAGGCAAGTTCTCCAGAAGTAGACAAATACTCCTCCTGATAACACATACAAATGAAATCTGTAGCGTAAATGATCCAGCTACGCTTCCCAACACACAAACACACTTGCCTGGCATTCAGATGAGCTGCTGAAGTGTGCTACCCAGGGCTCCCACTCAGGGCAATGGCTCTCTACAGCAGTGACCTTCTCTTCCTCTTTCTTCGCTTTCCCTTTCTTGAAAAGTTTGTCAGGCACTGCAATTAAAAGTCTGTGAGCACTAGTGGAGTTAAAGTAAATAGATGTTTAATCTCTCTGGGGAAATATTTAAGAAGTGTACTGAGATGTATTTACTGAAGATTTCACTAATTCAAATAAATCAAGTTAAAATTACAGACTAGACCGGCTATTGTCAGGTTTTTGAAAACCCTTCAATTCAAAAAAACAAATGAAAACGGTAAGTTCATTTGTCCTTTGCTTTTTGACTGGGAGCAGAGCTGACATTGATGTTGTGGTGAAAGACATTAGTATTTAACTACTTGAAGAAATTCACATTACCACAGTGTCCTTTTAAATTGCTGTACTTATGTTCGCCATATAAGTTGCTATTAGCAACCGTAAAAAAAACAAAAAACCCACCCCTTATATTACTGTCTTGAACGTAGCAATGGTTTATTGTACTAAATTCTTTGGAGCTTTCTTCACTCAATATTTGAAATAGAATTAAAATGCTATCTCTGGAAAAGAACTATTTCTTCCAAAGTGTATGTATCACTCACTGTAAAAACACTTTAAAAACTAATGTAGCTGACAAGTAATCTCCAAGTTTTATATCATGAAGTAAAACAAGTCCTCGTGAGAATATTGACTTGCCCCTTAAACTTCACTTTCCAGCTTTTAAGCTAAATAAAAGCACATTGCTAAAATCCGTATATTGAAGTGATTTTGATTTCTCTGAACTGTGTGATAATTCCTGTTTGCCCTCCAACACTTTTTTTTTTTTTTGCATATCACTTTTCCAAATTTGTATTACCATAAACATCTAAAGGAGCAGGGTTTAAATACTATATATTTAAAGACAAAGCAAACATTTTATCTAGGACAGATCAAACCCTTTAGGAAAAGCTGTCATTAAATATTTAAGTAATGCTTCTCTAAGAATGAGTGAGGTCATCTGATGTTTAAAAGAAAATAATTTTTTACTGCCTGCTTTACTAAACAGAAAATGTGTCTAACGTTCAGATTTGGTGGACCGAGCTTTCCATTCAGGTAAAAAACATACTAGTGAAATAGCAAACAAAATATTTTTTCCTGAAAGTCATGCTCACCATTAACAACACAGAGTGACATAACATGGCTCAAACTAAAAAAAAAAGCAACATGCCAGTAGATTATCAACTGCCATACTTTTACACAAGAGGATCAAATTAATAACTCAAATGAAGAAAAAAAGGTCCCATAGTGGTAGTAGTGTAGTATTAAAGAATGAATAGATAAATAATTAAGCCCGGAAGAAGGTTGGAGGGTCCAGTTTCCCTTTCAGCTCAACATGTGTAAGGATCCAGGTTAGCTCACAGCACTGAGTTTTCCCCTCTAAGAACTGGGCAATAACACCTCTTGGACCTGTAGGAATGGGCATAGGATCAACTGGCTTTGGTACAGAAGCAGCTTTGGTGCTCTATGCATACTTAAATACATGCACCTAACCCTGTTTATGTAATGAGAGATAAACAAAAGCTTCAGAGGATGGAGTTCATTCACTGACATCATTATGAAATGCCTCTCTCTCAATGTCAATTTATATCTAAAAATTTATCCAGTCTCAAGATTTCCCCTTATGAATTTTGCAGTTTAGTGCCCTGTAAGAGCACAGAGACCCCTGAACACATTCTATTAGGCTTCATTATAAATAATATTCTTTATGGTATTTTAGTCAGTGGGCCACAGCTCTTTAATAAATAACCAGAGGTAAGGAACAAGATAACAGTGACAATGAGGGGAAAAGTTGGCTCTGAATGGCAGGAAGTTGTTTACATCATCTAGCAGGTGAGCTTATCAGTTTGGAAGATAGATTTCCCTCATCAGTGCCAACACAATTCACTAAAGAAATGTAGTTAAATATGCCTTCAGGAATGGGCTGAAATACTGCTGAAGTGAGGCTTTCAGTCTCACTTTAAAACATCAAGTCCTACTCCCGGGAGTCAAAAAAGGACCAAAATTCCTTTTTCTCTTCCACAAACACTCTAACCTAGACCACCTCCAAAAATATTTTAGAAAAAAATTATGGCTGCCCTCAGATTCTTTTCAACTCTTACTCGCTCTTTCTGGTAGGACTGCTCAAGTTAATTTTTGTTGTCTCAGCAGAACAGAGAACAGATCCTAGATTTCCATGCTTATCTACTTGAAAAAAATGCTGTTTTCTTCTGGAACAGAGAACCTAGATTTAGATCAGTCATTACATTAATTTTTCTAATGCATTCCAGGTCTCTGGAGACAGGTGGTTCAGGATGGAGAGAGATAAATATAGCTACTTCTCCATGGAGCATTCTGTTGCCTCAGGTTTCCAAATCCAAATTAAGTAGTTAATGATTTATGTATACACTGAGCATTAGCATCTTTGTGCCACGTTAGTCATCAGATCACAAGTGGCTCTAAAGAGGCTTTAGTCAAACAAATGAATATTAGGTTGAATGATTCAGCTCACTTCATGTAAACAGTTCCAGCATGTTCACATTGATCATCACTAAATTCACAGAGGCAGCAGGCTCAGTTGTAAAGCTGAAGGAAAAAACCAACACTGTCACAGAAGCAGCAATGAACGCTTGGATCTTTTTTGAATTAAGGTTTTATCACGTGGATATGTCCTTCTCCAGATGTATTATCCAATACAATCCAATATTTATTAAAGCCTCACCAATGCCCTTACGAAATGGCAGGGCTGTGTCTCTTCCATTAAAGATAAGTTGGCTTCCATAGTCACAAGAAACCTGTGAATGCATAACCAGAGGCCAGCTATATTTATGGATACATGCAAGTATTAATGATTTTTAAGTAAATTCAAGGTGCAGAGATTTAACTCATACTTTTTAGACACTGAACAGGCAATACAGGGCAGGTGTGAATTCTTCATCCTCACCAAACCTTCTGGTTGTACCATTTGCTCTTTAAATCAAAGTTTCCTCTGAAGGTTGTTGGGTTGGGTTTTCTCTTTCTCAGATCTGACACTCAACATGAATCATTTTTATTACCTTCAGTCTTCACTGACAAGACCAACCCTCAGGAATCTCTGACCCAGGAGACCAGGGTAAAGGAATGTTGGAATGAAGACTTTCCCTTGGTCAAGGAAGATTGGGTTAGAGAACACCTATGCAAACTTGACATCCACAAGTCCACGGCCCCTGACCTGGCAAAGCCAAGCATTTGGTAATGAGTGAGGGTTGGGTTCACTCTGCAACAAGAAAAGCAAAACTGCCTAAAAAGCAGAGTTAACTTGCAGGGGTGGCCTTAAAAAGAAAAATCCAGAGGCAACTTGAATAATACCAATTTTCAAGGTTAAATTAATTTTGTTTTACGGATGCAAGATCATTACTGCAAATGGTTTGGCCTGATCGAGTGGAATAATTAAATTTTAAGGACGGGAACATGTATTAAAAAACATTTTTTGTTTTCTTGTTTATGCTCTGCTTTAGGTAAACTGACATCAGAAGTCCTTTAACAACCGTACTGTTCAGCCCCAGTCCCACATTGACAACAAGGCAATTCTCCGAATGCAGAGAAGATAAATGGTGCTAATGCCACTAAGCAAACATGACATTTTTGTTGTACTGTGATCATAGATGAGTCACCAAGTAAAATGATTAATCACAAATCAATGTTACTAGGCTCATTTAGAGATGATTCTCCCTTTGGAAAGCAGGTAGAAGCTCTAAATTTATAGGCTAATGCGTTTATTCTAGCTGTAGCAGTCTCGTTATTGGTCTTAAGCATCAGAGTCTGCAGGAAATTTGTGTGCAATTAAGCTAAAGTGATGACCTCCTTATACACATTTTGGCACTTTTTTATCTGATAGTCTGTTGTGCAAATATATAAATGAATTGAAGCATTACATAGAAATTACAGCTAATGCAATACTAAGAAAAATAGACATATCCCTGAACTTTAATACATATGCCAATAAGGTATCTCGACCATAAATTACACTCATTTTATCAGTCTGCAAATGGGTTTATCAGTCCACAAATGGGTTTGTGCTAAGACTTTAGACTGCTTCATTTTTGCTTGGCTAACATTTGTAACTTCTACAAACAGTTTTATGATCTAAATTGTTTCAGGAGGAAGTGCATGGATTTGTGGAGCAACATGTTTATAAGTCAAATACACACTGTGAATACTTTCTATTTGGTAAATAAATTCACCTTATTTAAAAATTAAGCAGAAAAAAATTCTTTCAAACAAAAAGCACCATAGTGCTTTTCTCCTCACTTTGAATTTAGTGAAATACTCACATAGACTCATGCACCTTTTTATCTGTCTATCTAATCTGCCAATATAAATTGTTGCTGGAGTGATCATTTCCATCCTACAGAGGGTAGAAGATTGTGCCAACCCTAGACATGATAGGCTCTGGATCCCTGTACTACCAGAGACGGAATATTCCACAGCAGAGCTGGCTGAATATCAAAGATTTTGATTTAAAAAATATTTCATGATTTAAAGGACATGAAATAAATACATGACATTTGCTCAGCTTTAGTGCTCAATTATGCTTTCAGAAGGGAGTCATTAGTTGAATATAATATTCTTGTGACTGTGTGGTGAAAGCCACATAGCACCATAATCACAAGATTTTAAACTCTCTCAACACAGTCTGGTTTTGCTCTGCTCAGCAGTTAACGAGGGGATGGGGTGGAGAGGTCCCCAAGCTGCTCTATGTTCTAGAAGAGCAGAGAAGAGTTGCCAAGTAGAACCACCCAAGACTTATGAGATCCTAGGCCAAAATAATCTATAGTAACTTCTAAGCAGTTCACACTGCTCCTGCCAGAAAGTACCAGCCAGACACTGAACACCCCACTGTGCTCTGGCTTTGGGAAAAGGTCAGGTACAGGATGTCTGGACACACACAGACCTGTCCTGCACGGGGAGCATTTATTGCTCAAAGCATACACTCATCATTAACAGTTCTTGCATACTTCCAGTGCTCCTCAAGATCCTAAATGATGCATTGCATCTTTAGACATCTCTTAAATGCAGGAGATATCAAACCTACAAAATTATCTAAACTATGTCTGGAAGAAGTCGAAAATTGACCAGCTATTAAAGTGAACTCATCTCAGCTTTAGTTTTGCTCATACCAAGCACAATGGAAGGTAAAACAAAACCCTCTGACTAATCTATTTATTTCTACACTGGACACAGAAAGCAAGGACTAAATCAACTGCCTTTTAACCAACTAATAAAGGAAACAAATATCATGAAATGAGAATTACCTCAATAACTAGAATGGCCTATAATGAATTAAAAATATGTTTTCAGCAACTCCTATGATGAACTGCTATGTTGTGCTCACAACTTACTGTCCTCAGGAAGTATAGACAGGAACTAGGTGACAAGAAAAACAGGAGCTATGGACACATAAACAGCTATCTGCCACATTTTAAAGCTCTTTACACTGTGACCGTGATTTAAAACTTTATTCCCTCCTTTCAAGGTTTGAGCACACGGTTTCCCTAGGGGAGCTATCCTACAATTAATGACTTTAGAATCTGCTACTTGAGAGAATGGGAGTTGGAAGTGTGCCTTCACAGGTGCCACATTACAGAGGCATCTATACAGACATTATAGTGCTGTTTTGAACTTGGCACCACTGCAACAACTGTCAGACTGAGCAGGAAAAAAGACACCACAGAAAGTTCCCTTTCAAGCAATACTTTCCTTTGCTCCAAGGAAGCCCAATTCAGAGGTTATTATTCAAAAAAATAAAGATAGTCAAGCTACATCTTTTCTCCCTGCCTCCCAGGGACAGACAGCTATCTACATTATGAGACTCAGCACATTACAAGCTGGCTGCTTGTTTTCTATCATCATCTAATATTTTCAAGTGCAAAATCCTCAGTCCCCATTGAGGAAGGTTGAATTCAAAACAGAGACCAGGAAATGTAAAGCAGCAACACAGTGCATACAAAAGTTAACACTAAGCAGGAGTGCACTTCCACCTTTCAGCTGCAATCAGCAGGACTAGGAAGGAATTAGCAGTCGCCACCAACAGAAAAAGCCAACTTTTTCCTAAGTCACTGGAAATGTTATTATTGCAAAACTGACCCTTAGCAGACAGATCCCTGCTTCAAAAACAGCATAAGAGGAGAAGCAAATCCCCCTAAAATCCTTTTAACAGGACATTAAAGAATAAAGAAAAGCGTTTGTAGCAAAGAAACGTTGGCAGCTGCAGTCTAAAATGCCGGTAAATGACCACAGTGCTCCCTCTGGTGACAACAGACGGGGCGAGTCACCTGCCGTGAGAATCAGCACGTCCGTGTCAAACTCCAGTATCAGCTACGGCAACACATCTTCCTCCTTTGAAACTTCATAGGAATACAGCAGGTACTTCCACTGAAGAAGGATTAGAAATACTCTAATGTCATGATGAGTTATCATGCTTAAACCTCAGGAATGTGTTGTACATTACCAGAAATAAGTTTTTACACCACTGATGCTGCCAGGTGTCAGTCACTGCAGCATGTAGAAAAGAGCATGAAATGAGATTTCAGCTTAGAAATGTGGATTTGGACTTAAATTCCATTTCAGCACCAGAGAAACCATTTACAAGGGATGAATGTTCTGGAAGGAGGTGAAAAAATGTTTCTATCCAGTAGGACACGGAACCTTTAGGAGCTCATACAAAGGATCTCAGGAAACCAAATTCTAACTAGTTCTGTACTGGAAAATGTTTGGATCAAGTGTATAGGTTCAGGCCAGTACAGTAAGAGTGGACTGATGACAGCAAGCCCATAGTCAATGACACCTTTCCCTGTCAATTTATTAAAGGAAGTTTATCAATTTGTTTTGCCAGTGTGGAAATCTTTGTTTAGCTTGTGCCTAGATAGTCTTTGGCCATTGAGAGTTTCTCAATGCAGTGAAACTGGATAGACTTGAGAGATGATGAAGAAATGTTTAAGGACAGCTAATAAGAGCTCCATAACAGGCTGTGTTTGGTTATGCCCAACTGACCTCATTGACACACAGGGACCTGCTTGCCAGGAGCTACAACTCACCTGTGCAACTGGTGCCCTGGAAATGAACTGCTGCAACAGGACCTACTGGGAAAGTTCCTGTGATTCAGAAAGCATAAACATCAGCTTCCCTGCAGCTTCCAGGTGCAATCCAGGGAGCAGTCAGTCCTCTACAACAAGCAACATTATAACGGCTCAAGGACCTTGGAAACATTTCAGTTTGGTTTTTTTCTACAAAACATTCTGTACTGTCAGTCACCTTTGGGTGAAAACAGCCAAAACACACAAGCCTGCCCAATTGCAGGCAAAGCATCACAAGAGCAATAGCTTCTGCAGTTTCGTCCACAACAATTAAAGATCTCTCAGAGTTTGATAAGACTTGCTGTGATACACAGCATTTCAACCCTCATCTGTCCTTCACCATCCCTTGACATCTACAGAAACTAGGATAGTAACACTTGCCCAATATTACCTTCTGTCATGATGTTCTTCTCTGATGAGAATCAACTCCCAGAAGCATTTGATGAGCCTCAGTTGGGATGAATGAGGCAGTTTAGATCCCTGAGATGCTGCAGGAGACTTTCTGAACACAGGAATACATCCCTATGCCAGCTATTCTCTTACCAGGTTTTCATGATTTTTCTGTTGGATTCCAAGGGGAAAAAGGAGTTTTTGTTATATTACACTTGAAACTTTAGTACTGCAGAAGGCAAATTTGGTTCAGGGGCACAGATTATACAGGCTGGCAAGTGTCCTCACTCTAGTCCACTCAAATGCTGGTGGCAAAGCCATTGTCACTGACGTGTCCTTGCTGGTGCTGCATGTCCTGGTGTGCATCACTGCAGCTTCTGGCATCCCCACACACACCCACTTCTGCCATGGCAAATGAGACCTGGATTTACAGCAGTGACACACAGGTGCCTGCATGGTGAACTGTAAAAGCACGGCAGGTTGGCAGCCTGTAAGTCTTATTAGGGATTTCAAACAACTCAGGACAGGTGGTGGTTTGATGGCTGTGGGTACGGAGGGTGACAGCAGCAGATTCAGTTCCTGTTGGTAACAACAGTGATTAGACTGTCTGCGCCCACAGCTACACAGGATAGAGCATATATAGAAAAAATCCTCTCACACAGAGACCAAAACTAAGGACAGGCAGCTTCAAGTACATGATCTTGGGTTATATCATTCACAACAATGAATTGTTGCCCCATGACATGATTCTTGTCAGATTTTGTGGATAACAAACGCCTCTGGTTAAGGAGGGACCAGTCTGCTTTCTGCCACTAAGAACCAATAAGATGCCCCACTTTACTTGTACTTTCTGCCTGAACAGTGACTCTGCAGGCCCTGTATATAAATCCCCCTGCTCTGAAGAAGATACCACGTAGTTTCATCAGAATATCTTTGCTATATGTCATCAATTTTAATTCCAACCTGTACTTTAATATGCACATAACTATTTTCAAATACAAGGAAATCTTGAAGTCAACAGCATCAGAGCTTTCAGTAAATCCTTCACAACTTCAGAAAAATCTCTATAAACATTGTGTAAAGTAGATACAGAATGTACAGAGAACAGTTTTCTATACAAAAGTGCATTTTAGCATTACAATTAGCAGAGAACCGGGGCAGGGAAAAAAATCAATTTAAGCAATACCATATACTCTAATATATACCCTCACCTCTCCCCCTAAAAAAAGACAAAAAAAAATCAGACCCCCCACTTTCCCCTTGCTTTGGTTATGAACTATATTCAAGGCTTCAATATTACAATTTTTTTTTACACTGAAGAATTTATTTGTCATTTGGAAATGTTTTAAAGTTAGCCAGATGAGAGAGAATGCAAGTATGATTCATCAGAGTTAATAGTCAAAATATACAAGCTTTGAATATTACTAGGATGTGCCCTTGACAGATTAATAAACTATCTTTGCAATCCTTAAATGGACAACTGCATGTTGACTTCTCTATGCTCAAGAACTGCAAGATCAGTAAGCTTAAGAATATTAAACCAATAAATCTAACAACAATTGCCATGAAAATCTGGCTTATAAGAATGAACTGTAAGAGTTCCCAAAACAGTTGGGTTTATTAATATTTATAGACCAATGCATCAGCTGATTTCAAAGTTGAAAGAGTGTTAAGAGAAAAGAAATGGCTTCAGGCCATTCAGCATAGATGAACAGTAAATACTGCCATTTTTATATGTTTCTATATTGTATATGCATTCTGATGTAAATGCATGTACTTAAGTTCAAGTAGGTTGGTTTGGGTTTTTCCCCCCAGAGAATGATCTTCACAGGTTTCAAACCACAACAGGAGAACCAAAATTTAGGCCCAAGAAAGTCTTGCAAAGAATTTTCTTGCTCTTTCAAGTAAGCACCCCATACTGAGCATACTGTAAGCATCTTTTTATCAGTTTCCCAGATAAAGAAAAATAGATATCTTAACAGAAACAAAAGATGACATTAGATACACACACAGAAATCAACCAGGTTTGTCAGGTAGCTTTCTTCCTCATATTTAAAATCATATTAGAAAAGAATGTTCTCTACTGTTTACAGTCTTATTGCAATCAAACTTTCAGTGCTCCTTCTAAGCCTTTATAGAGAAAAAGTTACCATGGAAGCAAACCGTTACCTTTACAGAGTGTAAATTAATTACATTCATATTGCAGTGGGTACAAAGCTCCTACATACACAGCTTCAGTACCATGGAACCATATAACTCTGAGCTTTTTCCTGTGTGCCTCTATGTTACTTTTAAGCTTGACATTTGTGCTCTGTGAATAAAAAGCAGAGATTTGATTTAAAAAAAAAAAAAAAAACAAACATACTAATAAGAATGCATTATTTTAGCAGTCTGTTACTCTTCACCTGAACCCAGTAATCTACAGCTGTAGCCACAATGGCCAACACTTAAATTGGCAAGACCGGGTTTAACTAAAATTCCAACTGTTTGACTAATGCCATGGGTATTTAACATAAATTCATAGAATCATTTAGATTGGAAAAGACCTTTTAAGATCATCAATTCCAACTCTAAATCTAACACTGCCAAGTCCACCACTAAACCACGCCCTTAAGTGCCACATTTACGTGTCTTTTAAACACGCCCGGGGACGGGGTCTTCCTGGGTAAGCACAGAGCACAAAGCAGGGAAAGACAGGATTCTGACCAAAAACCTCCCCCACCACAAATTGAGCATGTCACTAGAACTATGGAGGATGAGAAAACAAAAGGGAAAAAAACCCAAATGTGAGAACTCTTGAATCCCACAGCTACTTCAGGCCTAATTCTCTGAGATCAAAGACAACATTATATCTCTGAGTACTTGGCAAAGAACATTCAGGCAAGATGTTATTCTGCATTCTTACCGGAACATTCAGAGTTTTGTATTCTTATGTTATAAGCATCCTGGGTCTATGAGATCACAAAGCTATAAATTACTACCATGGAATCCCTGGAAATCCACTCTCTTCTTTCATTTCTACTGTCACACAAGTGATTGAAGTACCTGCTGGAGACAACACACCACTATCAGCTATTGTGGCACCCAGGACCTTTTCATCCAATGTGACAAGAAACTGGACCCATTTAATCACTTGGATTAATTTACACTTACATGCTCAACTTAAGATCAAGGTGGAAATACTACCCTCCTCATTTCATGATCCCTGGAAACTAGTAGACAGGTGACCAAAACGAACTGTACCTCATCAAAATGAGGGCATCTTCTCTCAACAAAACCTGAGGCATTTTAAACTCTGAAGAACTGCTGAAACAGAAAAAAGTTACACACTTTCATGCTCCACCACACTGAGATATTGCACCTTTCTTACAATTCACTTCAGAGTTTTCATCCTCTACAGTATCGTGTGCATTTTTCTTCAGAAAAAAAAATGCAATCACATTACAAAGTCACTGCAGAAAATAAAAGTAGTACTGAACTGCGACAGTGTACACACGGTGAAATATTTCATGATGAATTCATCCATTACCACGCAAGAGTTTAAAACTGCACCCTGAAATTAGCTGAATTGACAGCAATTGAATTTTGTCTTTCAAGGAAATACTGAGAGGTAACAGACACTTGTGGTTAGTGGCCAAATAACTGGCCATATGGGATAGCTAATACTTGAGCTTAAAATGACATTACATGGCTTTTAATCAGTGAGTGGACAAGTCTGGGTACCTGTTGTACAGCAGCAGTAAGAGTGAATGAAATCACACATACTAGTTTGACTATGGACTCTTTCAGAGGGCAGTGTTCAGATATTTTACTGGTCAGTTTATTTTGAGTCTACAAGGAATGCCACTTCTGAAAGAAAAATACTTCTCCTGTCAGGGCTAATAAGTCTGTGCAGGACATGCAAAATTAATGTCAGTAGTCCTAAAGCTGACCATGCGATTCTGCAGGACTGGGCTACATCGTGCAACTACAGACACCTGTGGCCACACTAAACTGCCAAACTCCTTAATTCAAGAGCAAAATTAAAGCAATGGAGCATCAAGATAATAAAAAATTACTGAATTCAAAAATACTTTCATAATCTTTTAAGTTTCACATTAAAATTTAGAAGTATTATTTTTATCTCAGCAGGGGGGAAGGAGTTCTGTAAAAAGTAGTTCCAAAATAGAGACATCTTAAAGATGGCCAGAATTAGGAAACAGGTTAAAACTACTTTTACTTCCCCACCTGAAAGCCACAGTTTTACCTCATTTTCTTACCAACAGAAATTTCAAAAGCCAATAGACAACAAAAGGAGATTCTGATACATGTCATGGTGTAACGACTCACACAGAAGACACCCTCAGCTAAACATACCATTAAAAAGCACAGCTGCATTAATTTAAATTCTCCTGTAAACAACATGAATCTATTTAGATGTGCTTCTGGGGAAGAAAACCACCGAAGTTGTGTGCCACTTGTTTGCACTTCTGTTTCCAGTAGAGTTCTTAACTACTGTTAAGTAGTGTCCTAGACAACTTAATTGCAGATTAGTATACTTTCAATGCATAAAGACATTTTTATTGTAATCTTTTCATAGAAATAGAAGGGATGTACTGGTCAACCATTAGTGATCATCCTAAGATATTGAGCAGCTTCTGAAGACTAAGCCTGTACTTCTTGTTTTTTTTTTTTAATTCTAGTTGCTTCCTAGGAACTACATTATTAGGCAGTATTTGTTACAGATTCCCTGCATTAGAAGTCCTGCTTCTTGTTTTCTGTGTAGTTTGAGTTAAATCACAACTTTTAGAAAAGAATTTATGACAGCACTTTGATTTCGTACAATTCAAGAGCAAGACTGAAGAAAGCCCCACAGAATAGAAAGATTTTTCCTCATGCTAATAATGGGAAAGGAAGACAGAACAAGTCAAGTGGGACACTAACTCTAAGTTGTAAAAAAACAAAGAAGCTGAAGCATAGTAATGCATGCTTTGTGTCATCCAAGAGCACCCCTAGACTTAAATCTTGTAAGTTAAGTTAGCATATTAGACAAGTTCAGTTTCCTTAAAATTGTATTTACTGAGCAGCTTTTCAGAAGACAGTTAAGTTTCTGAATTCTTTGTTGCAAAATTACTCTCAAAAAGCTGAAGTTACTCAATACTTAGACCTTCTTAGCAAAATTACACTTGAGAAAAGATCTGGTTTATATTGTTAACACTAATCAAAATTTGGTCAGGAAATATATGTAAACAATAAGGATAATACATTTAAGGCTTAGAAAGAACACTGATAAATTCACCCCTGTCACATTAAAACATCCACATCTCCTTCATGGTCCTCCTCAGTCACTTTTAAAGAGAGCACTTCTTCATTAAGAAATAATCCACTCAGTCTTTCTTTACGAGCTTGTCTCTGCTCTTTCAGCTGTCTCTTCCGTAAGGCCTTTTGCTGTAGTTTCCGTTGCTTGGAACGTTTCTGTCAAAATAAAGAAGAGACAAAATGTAAGATTTTGTTCTGTAGATTTGAAAACACTTCTAAAGCTGGAAAATATAAATTAACCTCTAAAATAACATCTGCTCTGAAAAATAACTAATATGAATTCTTAGAGGTGGTGCAAACAGTCATCCAAAATTGTATCTGATATTAAAATATCAAGACCCATTTACCATATCTGAGTTATGAGGCACAACATTACCCTGTGATGTTGCACAGTCGAATTTTTGATTGAAGGAATCTTTGCTGCTGGGGAAATGTTACAGTCTTACATTAACAAACCCAAGATGTTGAAGAGCAAGCAAGAACTGCTCCTCTCCTCCACCCCTGAAACTGAAATTATGGAGACAAGACAAGTGCCACAGTACTACTTTAAATGGAACACGCTTCAGTGGGTCTCTCCTCACCACGTAATCTCATGAGATATAGAAGAATAAAGTGAAGAAGATTCAAAAAGCCTGATGAAACTTTTAGTTGGAAAAAAAAAAAAAAAACACAAAAGAAAAACAAAACACAACCAAGATGGTCTTTACTATCCAGAAATTATGCCTAGATTAGGGTGATCAATCTTAAATAATTATTTTTTTTAAACTGTGTGTGTTTTTAAGTTAGATGCATAAGCCCTTACTCAAGCCCGCTCACATTACTCTAAACAAAAGGAACTAAAAATCTGCTACAAACATCAGGCTTTCTCTTAGAACAGAAATTATGGCAAGAGCACGAGTTTTAACTCCTCGTGATCATGTCACACCAAGCAGTCAACACTGGTCTATCTAGATAACTCAGTTACTAACTGTGTTCCTTCAGGACAAACATCCCAGGTAAGATCACATAAGCAAGCTTAAAGAGTTAAGACAGCTTAGTGCAGATTTACATAATTAGAAACTTTACTTTTGAATCCCGGATTCTCTCTGCAGCACTTGAGGACAGGTTACTATCGCTGTGCGCTCGACTCATGTTGGCACTCGAGTTTGAGGCGGAGTTGGCGACGCTGGAGCCGCTGCTGCTGGCTGAGCTGACCATGCTGGCACTGCTGCTGCTGGCACTGGCACCGCTCACACCACTGGTACTTGCACAGCTGTGGCTGCTCCTCTTCCAGCTCTCCCTTGCTGACCGCTGACGAGGCCCGTGTTCCTTGATGTAGTTCCTCACCTGTAGAACAGAGGCAGCAAAATTACTAAGGCTTGATAAACACTGCACTGAGATGCTCCTTTCCATGGAAAAAACAATTTGCCTATTAATGATCAAGTTATTAGATCAATTCAGTTAGACTTTTAAAATATTTTGCTGCGCCTGCTTAAATCCCAAGCCATCTGGCAGTCACCCAGAGAACTAAGTTAAAATTAGCTTCACTACAGAAGGAACGAAAATAAGTAGCAAGGTTTGGGGTTTTTTCTCCTCTCCTGCTCCTTGAGTTTGCTACTACATTAGTTATTATTTCAACACCAAAAAGGAACATCAGTCAAGTTCAACTGAACTAAGCTGTTTACTTAATGTATCAGACCCCTTTATTTTGCTAGGTATACTCAAACAAAAATGGGTGTAAATAAAGCAGTACTTTTCTACTGTAAGATGATACTTAAAAAATGCTTGAAACATTAAATAGGCCAAGCCCATAAAAGCAGTGAATGTTTTCCAGTTTCAATCTTCACTTTCATCACAGAGTAACACTGCGGAATTCAGCTTGTTTGGACACCACATCTCTTCCCAACAACACATCACAATAGTACAAAGACTAAGAAGTGGGATGTATCTACCCTACCAGTCAAGTACCCTTCTTTGTTATAATTCCTATTCCGTTACATCTTTAAAATGTGTTTTTATCTCCCTTTCTACATGAAATTTATGGTCTTCCCCAACCAATCCCAGTCTTTTAGAGTTTTAAATGCTAGTTCATATTCAGTGAGCAAATGAAGATCCTTAGCTAGCTGATGGCCATGAGGTGAGGTACACTGCCATAAGCAGCACCAGGTCTATAGTACACACTCACCAGCTTAGGCTTAATACATACTGAGAATGTACAATCACAGTCTCATATTGTCACTCACTGACAATATTGTGCTCTAGTGTATATCTCTATATCTAATGATTAAGTATAAAAATTGATCACAAGTCTATACGATTTTCCAAGACATATTAGATGCTGAAACCCCAAAGTCAAATGTACAAACTTTAACTCACCTGTTTCAGTTTTTCATCTGTGAGACAGTTCAATTCAATAATGAATTCACTATCTGTAGGTGAGATCTGAGCAGTAGGATCAATAATTTTAATAATATCAAGTTGCTCTCGAAGGCCCATTTCTGTACTGACTTTGCGACTCAAATATTCAATATATTCAACCTAGGATCCAAAGAGAGGCAGGTCATTTTAAAGTATCATTGATTCTAAATGAGAGACAGAAAAAAGGAAGGGCCAACAGGATAAAGCATGCTCAAATATTCTAGCCTTGAGTATCCTTAAAAACTCAGGGTGAAAACCTGAGTAGGCGTTAAACTGCCTCTTACAGATCCAAAGGACAAGAAGATTTAGTTTTGAGAATCAAGCAGTCCTGCATAGGTCTGCATTTATACCTACAGCAATCAGGATGGCATTTAAAATGTATTTTTTAATGCAAAGTTCTTCTGTACATTGCAGTTCTCACACAGGAAAAAACGTCACCTGTTCATCATTTGTCATTGCGCTCCATGGAAGTTCATCAAGATTCCTATGCTTGTTTTTCTTTTTCGGAAGCAGACAGGGAGAGCTCGGAATACTAGGTATAACATCAGAAAGCACATCACTCCCACTAGTAATGTCGCTGCCAGGCAACTTGTAACATGCAAGAGAAGGAACAAAGCTTTAGAGTACAGTAGGCAGATTGTAAATCACTCTAACACTATTAACCATTCAAAACATACTGTCAATTAGCAAAGCATCAATTATCTCTGCACTCTAACTTCTTTGTAATTACTCATAACTCCCTCGAATCTTCCTACAAACAACAAGTGCAGCAAACTCAATTCATACTATTCTCTACTTATCAATTCTTTTTAAAAATTTGCATATAAGAAAACAGCAGAATGGTGTGGCATTTCAATTACTTCCCTTTTCCATCAGTGGAAATTGTCCATTACAATCCAAACTTAAATCTAAACCCCCCATTTCAAAGCATAAGTCTAGTTTAAGGAATATAATTTCAAAGTCGGTCTGTAATTCATGCCACACCCCATAATTACACAAGAATATTCAATTAAAATTACTGTCATTTGCCTGGAAGCAACTGCAGAACTTCAGCTAGCTTCATTTATACAACTGACACATGATTTCTGAATGCACTTCCAGCTGAAGTGGGACAGTTGGATTACTCATGCTCAGATTCTGCCAGATAACACCATAAAGAGCTGCAAAAAAGTCTTTCCAAAATTTTACAAGTCCAATCAAGTATGTCTCTTAAGAAAAGTTTGTTTTAAAAAGCAAAGAGTGATAAAAAAGCTAGTTACCAGTCAAACATGCTGTCAGCTAACTAAGGCTTCAGAAATTACTTCTTTTCAAAACAACTGGCCAAGTTTATCAGGCAATTAAAACTTCACAGCTCAGTGAAGCTCTAAATCTTTGGGATCCAACCTGAGTCATTCCTACAGGCTGCATTATACACATTATACACATGCACTTGTAACTTCTGCAATAAATAGAGACCAGCAGTTAGACTAAACCAGTCAGAAATTCGGAGCTAATCTCAGAGCACGTCTTGAGTTTATTTGCATCTTCTGGAACAGGATCTGAGCCGCCTTAGTTTTCAGTTCTTATAGTGCCCTTAGGACTCTACATGCTTTGACTGAACTTCACAACAAAATTTAAAAGTATGACCTTCACTCACTCCTCCAGATTAAAAAGGCTGGAATAAAACTAAACAAAACATTTCTTTATCACTCAAGATTCAGGTATGTGCTCCCATGCTCACTAGTTACAAAGAAACAAATGCCGAGAAGGTCATTTGGTCTGTTCAGCCTGGAGAAGAAGAGACTGGGGGGAGATATCACAGCTGTCTGCAGCTTCCTCACAAGGGGAAGAGGAGGGGCAGGCACTGATCTCTTCTCCATGGTGACCAGTGACAAGATCCAAGGGAATGGTCTGAAGTTGTGTCAGGGGAGATTTAGGTTGGGTATCAGGAAAAGGTTCTTCATCTAGAGGGTGGTTGGGCACTGGAACAGGCTCCCCAGGGCAGCGGTCACAGCATCAACTCTGACAGAGCTCAAGGAGCGTTTGGGCAACGCTCTCAGGCACATGGTGGGATTCCTGGGGCTGTCCTGTGCAGGGCCAGGAGTGGATTTCAATGATCCTTGTGGGTCCCTTCCAACTCAGGATATTCTGTTCTATCCAACAGCTTTTCAACTACAACTAAACCCAGCACATAACAGTCTACACAAAATTTTACATTTACAGTGGAACTAGTTTACCTGCCATTCAAACTCACTGTCTGACCAATCCCAGTATGTGCTGATAGAAGAAGAGACATCACTGCAGACACTGCCCTCGGGGAACAAATCAAAAGAGGTGAACTCCTGGTCATCCAACAGAGAGTAACAGTCATCCTGATCACCAACAGAAACCGATGAGAACAGCTCCTCACTGCACTCTGAGCTGGCGACGCTGGTTCCACAGGATGTCAAGTTCCACCTGCAAGACACGACAAAACAATTAGAAAGCAGCAAACGTTGGCATCAAGTGGCCCTGAAAAATTCTTTTAAGCCTTTTAAAACTATCTTCACTTCGCTCGCATTATACGTGGATTTTACTGAAGTTATAATTATGGAAATTGAAGTATTCTAGTTTAAAATATTTTTTAAAGTCCATAAACAACACCAAAGGGAATCCAAGGCCAAAAATGGCCAGGCAAAAATCCACACACAGTTAGTATAATTACATCTTTATTTTAATATATTATCACTTTCCACCCCAGAGCCACGACTCCTGTAGTATGTGAATTGCTTCTTTTTCCTGTTGGTTGAATTTCTAAAAACATTGATCTAAAAATAAAATTTTCCATATGTTTGGATATTTAAACTGTCACGTAAATTGAAATAAGCAGAACTAAGAAGTTAATCAATCAGACATCAGGATAAATAGAAGTCAAAAAGAAATTCTAGGCTGATAATCCCCCACAAAACTGAGGCTTAATAAGGAAACACATTATGGATTCATTATTCATAACTCCGAATGTCAAAAACATTGGACATGCTATTGGAATAAAACAGTGCAAGATGGGAAAATGACCTGTGTGAAAATGCTACCACGCCAAAACTAGACACTTTTTCCACCTCATTATTTCATTTATAAAGCTAGTTAATGCTGTTGCTAAAGGAAAGTTATTGAGGACTCAATTTTCACAGAACAGGTTTTTTGCTCTAATGAGAGTAAGTCAGAATTTAACAAGCTCATGAAATCAGTCTCCAAATCTGGATTTATTTTACATATTGGTGAAAAGTAGGTCGAGACAAATATGAGTCAGCACAGCACTGCAATATGGCCAAAACAACTTGAAAAGGGCTTCTAAAATGCACCACACAAACCCACACAATCAACTCCTTTCCATCAGCCTGTCCACTTCAGCCTGGCTAACTAGAAAAACACTCTTCTTCCATCCAACTGCAAAAGCCAAGCAATCTCATCACCCTGAAGGGCTGGTCCTCACTGTCATTATTTAAGCTGCATACCAGGTTGGCTAAATATGTTTGTGATGGATTCACTCCCACATCTACTTGGCCAGCACTGAATTTATCCAATGTTAAAGACATTTCCAAAATTCCTCTTTTAGCAGGTTCAGGAGATCCTGCTCTCCCTCCCTTTCTGGATCCCTTACAGACGTGCAGTGTTTCACTGGTTCAGACTTTTGTGGGCAGGGCAGTCCACTGGTACGGAGCAGAGCACGGGTGTGGTGACACAGCACACTTCTCAACATGACTACAGTTACAGAATTCATGAAATATTGACGAAAGGAAAGACAGAGTGGACAAAGTTTCCAGACCTATCAAAACAAAGGGTGAGGTGCAGGGGCTCTACCACCACCCCACTGTGCAGATACTCCAGGTACAGGCAGACAGCCCTCACCTTCTCATACCCAGGGGGGTCTGCTGGGCTGAACTGGACTAACAACAAGCGGGAACTACATTACAATTACTCGTAATATTAAAAAATAGAAAGCCTTATGCAAACAGCACAGATTGAGCTGTGCATCTGCAATGGCTTAATGAGTGTGTGCCCTTGCCCAAAGAAGTGAGATAGCCCCTCAAGATGCCTGAGTTACAAACCTGCATTTGTAAAATGAGTAAACCTAAGTAACACACTTGGGAAGTGAAAAGCAACACAAAGAGAAACTCACAAAACAGCTATCAAACATTTATCTTACAGATATGCTAAGAATATTTCTTACTGCTCATGTCACAATTGTGTTTTATGATTTAAGAACCCTATCATGAAAAATGTATCATATTTGATTAAGGTTGTTTGTGCTGAATCGTTTAAGAATCTATAATTAAGAATTTGCCCTTGTGAACAATACTTTTAAAGTGCAATTTCCATGATTTCATACAAATTCAACTGAAAGACTACCTTATTATTCACTCTTCATAATGGTGTAGTAGAAACACTAATAATCAGTAAAAGTATCTTGCAAGTCTGGAACAGGAACTAGAACTATCCCACACATATGTTCGTGACTGAAATCTCACAGACTGTTCTCAAAAAAAAAGCTATTGCCATATTCAGGTTTAATTATACGCATTAGCAGAATTACGTTCTTAGGAAAGCTGTGATTTTCACTTTTGGAATTTCTTTGTAGAGCTGTATATGCACTTTTTGAATAGATCATTTCTACAAACTACAGGCTGAATAATTTGACGATCATTAGTAGCATGGGATTGAAATGTTTCTGCAGGAGTCGGTGCAGTCACCAAGGTGCCTGACTCATTCTGAACCTCTACAGGTTTGCCTGGTGTCCATGCAAGGCCTGCTTTTAACTCTTATAAACACACCACTCTGCAGCTGACCATCCTGCAGCGCTCAAAAATTACCAAAAATCTCAAAAAATAAGA
This sequence comes from Pipra filicauda, assembly GCF_003945595.2. Lineage (NCBI taxonomy): Eukaryota > Metazoa > Chordata > Aves > Passeriformes > Pipridae > Pipra > Pipra filicauda. The sequence goes on from NW_024104742.1 coordinate 1,862,746, forward strand.
CATTTGGAAGGGAACGAGGCTTGGAGCAACCTGGCTCAGTGGAAAGTATCCCTGCCCAAGGCAGGGGGGTTGGAACTACATGATCTTTAGGGTCCCTTCCAACCCAAACCAGTCTGTCATCCTACGAACAAACACATCTTTAAAGAATGACCCAGCTCACATCGACAGGTGTAACGTGACGAGCCGAACCCCGACTAAGCCGAGCGCAGGGTACCCCAGCAGGGCGTGCGGAGCACCCTCAGCCCGGTCACACCCGGCTCGCACCGGGCAGGCGAGCGGGGCAATGATGCTCGGCCCTGCCCGGGCGTAGCAGCCGCCCTGGGGCCCCTCAGCACCCCCCGGGCGCACCTGTTGGAGTGGAAGCGGTGCAGCGGGTCGGTGCGGTGGCAGGACGAGAGCTGGCAGCCGAAATCGCTGACGTCCAGGCAGCCCTCCTCGCTCAGGCTCAAGCTGCCGCCGCGCGGCGGGTGCTGGTGCGAGAGCAGCGGGCACGGCTCCTCGGGGGCCAGGAACTTCTCGTACGGCTCCTCGGTCATGGCGGCGGGCGCGGGGGCGGCTCGGGAGGCGGCGGGGACGCCTGGGGCAGGCGGCGGGAGCGCCTCAGGCACCCGGCGGCGGCGGCGCCATCAGCGGCCGGTCCCGGGACGCGCCGCGCTGTCGCGGCGGCTCCTTCCGGCCCCGGCGGCGGCGCAGCGCCCCCCGCGGCGGGGAGGGCGCACGGCGGGGCCATGGCGGCCGTGATGGGACACGGGCTCGCCGAGGGCGGCGGCGGCGGCGGCCGCGGGTTCCTGGGCCCGCGGGTGCCCGCCGAGGTGGAGGCCATGGCCCGGACCCTGCAGGACCTGGGCAAGGACACGTTCCGGAGGCTCCTCAAAGGTAGGGCCCGGCGCGGAGGGGTCCCCGCTGCCCCCCAGGCAGGGACGGGAAGGGTTCGCAGCCAGGGCAGATGGGCGGGGGCCGCGGTCCCCGAGGAGGCCGTGGATCCTCTCGGTAAGGCAAGGACGGCTCTTAGAGAGCGTCCAAAGGAGGGCTGTGAAGATGGTGAAGGGCCTGGAGGGGAAGCCGTGTGAGGAGCGGCTGAGGGCACTTGGTTTGTTCAACCTGGGGAAAGGGAGACTGAGGGGAGACCTCATTGCGGTTAAACTTCCTCGTGAGGGTAAGAGGAGGGACAGGCACTGATCTCTTTGGTGGCCAGTGACAGGATCCGAGGGAATGGCCTGAAATTGTGTCAGGGGAGGCTTAGGTTGGATATTAGGAAAAGATTCTTCACCTGTAGGGTGTTTGGGCACTGGAACAGCCTCCCCAGGACTGTGATCACAGCACCAACTCTGACAAAGCCCAAGAAACGTTTGGACAACGCTGTCGGACACATGGTGAGATTGTTGGGGTGTCCTCTGCAGGGTAAGGGTTGGACTGAATGATCCTTGTAGGTCCCCTCCAACTCAGAAATTCTGTGATTCTGTGACAACTGAGAGGCTGCAGCTTCCTGTGTCACTTCCCATCGCCTTTCCCGTCAGGAAGCTAGAGCTGAGGGTTAAATACAACGCCAGGCTTGCTTGGTTGTTCTCTACAGTTCTGTAACAACCGTGAGAATGAGGAACAGACTTCTGCAGCTATGGATGGCCTCTGAACTCACGCTGAGTCCTGTTAGAGTTATTCCTCTCTCGTCCCTGTACTCCAGAGCCAGTGGTCCAATCACTGTCAGGCTGTGTGTGACAGTCAGAGACCCCGTGGGCATCTTCACAATGTGCAGGAGACAATACAGGAATCTCAAGGTGCAGGTTTCTTGCTGAGATTGGGGCAGTAAGATTGACAATGATTGATTTCATTTTTGTCTACGAGGCTTCTCCCTGTGGTGAGAATTTTCTCAAGGCACCTTTGACCCTCAAAATGAGGAGTTGCTCAGTTAAGTAAATAAGGTATGTAAAATAATCATGGATTAATGGAAGAGTTGTTTAGCAAAGCAAAAGCAAAGCTTGTTTGTGGCCAGCTGAGAGGAGGGCAGCTGCTGCCCAGCATGGGGTTGTGCTGCGACCCTGATATGTTCTCTCAGCTAACATCCTGTCAGGGTTTTCCTTTTTGATTTGAGTCAAGAAGGACTCAAAGTGTCTGGTTAGTCTCAAAGTGTTGCTGCAAAGTGTCAGAAATTGAGCAATGTATCCAGGGTTTCCTTATAATAATAACTGAAAGTAATAAAGCTACATATAGGCAGAGTCATTTGGGACAGAAGTAAATACAGATGTTGAACCATATTTGCTGTCTAGTGCAGGGGCCACAGAGACTGAAAAGCTCTATCAGTGCCAGGCAGCCTGACTGTCTGGGCTTAATTTTGGTGTAAAAGTACATTAAGTCAGGCAAAATCATAGAGGTGTTTATGTGAATGTTCACAGTCTCCAGGTCTTCCTCTTTTTAAAGAGGCCTTGCTTTGCTTTCTTATTCACAGTCACCGTTAATGCACTGGAAGGAAAAGACTGCAAGGAATCTGTCAAGCTGATTGCAGAAAGTGCTAATCTCTCAGAAGAGCAACTTGCTTTCCTCATTTCTGGCATGTATACCCTTCTCCGAGAGGCGTTGAGACTCCCCATATCAACCTTCAAACAAGAAGTAAGTTCTGGGAGTACTTGGAGCCCTGATAAGTTAAAAGCTGCATCAAACACGAATTACTATCTAGATCCTATTTGCAAGGGTGGGGAGCTGCACATAAAAATGTTACTCCTAGTCAAAGTTGTTGTGAAAAACTGTTAAAAATCTAGAGCTTATTCTTTCACTTGGGTAGATTTACAGTGAGCTTTCTGAAAGCTATTTAAGCTTTGGGAAAAAGATTCCTGTATCTATTTCTGCTTCATCATCTTGTTTACTGTACGTGTTTGTTCTCACTCTGAAATCAAAACCCCCAAAGAAACCATAGCAAAGTGTTATTTCACAGACGTCACCACTCTCTCTTACCCTCACTGGGTGTTCATATACTGCTCATTTTGTCCACACTTATCATTTCTCATATTTCCTTGCCTGCATTTGTTTATATTTCTGCCATAGAGGAAGGAAAGTCTTATGGCCACAACACTATAGTGGAAATTGGAATAAAGTGCAATTTCCACTTATGCTGAGGATGTTTGGTGTGAATATGTAGACACCTGCTGTGTTCCCAACCCCATCCCTTTTTTGTGCTATTTTCTCTCATTTTTCATGTTCCTTTACCTTATATTTTCCCTCTCTCATTTTATTTTTATGTGAGTGAATCACTTCTGGGCTTCCAGCACCTCTATCTTGTTTGAGATACTGTTTCATATTTGCTTAGGCATACTGGAAATGCTCCCATATTGCAGGAAACATAGTGGAAATATGGTTTTAGTATTCAGACCTTACCTTTTGCACTTCCTTTCTGTTGTCATAGTTTAAACAAGCTACTGCAAAACATATTTGAGAATAAGGGCACACAGTTACTCTAAAAGAAGAATATGTTCTGGGTAGCTAAGTAAGACAAGTGGCAGAGAGGTTATTTTGAAAAATAAAGGCTTCCAAGATATTTAGGTCTTTAAAATTAAATCACAACTTGATGGAACACTTCTGAAAATTCTCAATATGTCACCTGTCATTTCAAAACTACTGGCACTCGAGACTAAAACTTTTGGGGAAAGAGTAACTACTATTGATTCACTAGGTAAGAAATGATTTTTTAAGGCTACATTGTGTAAAATTTAACCTTCCTTGTCTTTCTAGGCTTTTAAGGAAGACCTGAAGGAGCTCAGGTATGCCCGTTTTTGCCTGTTTTTTTAATGTTTATTTTTTCATAACTTTTACGTAATTGCTTCCCCGAATCAACACAATGAAGTTGGTATAAAAATTACCTGTAAATAACACATAATACATCTGTTGCCAAGCATCACATAAAGCCAGAGTCAAAAACCAGGTGTTGTGTAAGACTTGATTTAGCAGCGAGCATGAGCAGTGAATTTCACATGCTGGGGAGAATGGTCTAATTTAGTCTGTAATGTAGGTTATGCAAATGTGAGTGACCTTCTCTCTGCCATCCCCAACTTGCCCTGCAATATTTTTTAACATGTTTAGTAAGACAGTGGTAACATTTGAGAAGCTAAGGAAGTGCCCTACTTTTTCACTTCTTTGAAAGGCCAACCCTACCACCTTGTTCAGCTACAATCTCTCCTGCCCATTTCCCAAGAAATCATAACCTTTGTTACAGGCTTTGCCAAAATCTGTGTCAGTCTCTCCAGAGTATGTCTGAATAGAAGATCATATCCTAAAAGCTAGATATCAGATGCTAGTAATATTTATAGGTTTTCCCTTATTTCTGTATTCAGTAACAGTGACAGAATAATAGTAGTTGATGTTTTCATCTGTAGAGGAACCTCCGCACCAAGGCTCAATTATTTTAAAATGCTCTTTCCCCACAATTCTTAGCATTCTGATTGCTGCCTAGGAGAAATAGATAAGTTTCTAATTCTGTCTTTTTTTATCCTTATTTGTCTGTTAACCTGCACATTGGCTTTATCCCTAGGCTCTGCGGAGTCATAAGCATAATTTACTTCATGAGCAGCTTTGGGCAAATCAAAGCTGCAGACGTAGTCGGGGTGTAATCAGCATGAGGTGTAATTGGGGCCATGATGAAAGGTGCCTTGCTAGTTGATACAGTTTTGTCTGCAGCTCAGTACTGGAGTTTGGCCTGCCTTTTGTCTGGTGAGCTAAAATGCAAGCTGCTGCCTCTACCACATCATGGAGTTCACACACAGGTTAAAGTAGGTCAGTAAGAAACTGATGAATTGCTTTTGACCCAGTGGGAGCTGGTGTTTTTTTGAGGTGCCCACAAAATGCATTCAGTTTGATTATGGAAAAATGAAGAGCACTAAAAGCTCCATGACAAGTTCTCTGGGGGCGAGTGAATATTCCTCTTCCAAGCAGTGGAGAAAGGTGGTATAGGAGTGCCAGAAGTCACTGGCCAGGCTGGGTGTGTCTAGAAATACAGACCCTCAGGTCCCTGTCCTTGTCATTTGACCACACTTTAATGCCTTACACGCTTGTAGTTGTTTGGGGTTTTTTTTCCTCACTTTATGGTTTATTCATGCGCTTTATTCAGGCACTTTTCAGTCCAGAGGATCTTTTTTATGTCTTTTATATGTTGACAAGTCTTTTTATCTTATTGTCCTGGTTAACATGACTGATCTAGCAGCAATAGTTCTGGTAACTGCATTTGAGTTGCTTGCAGACTTGTATGTTTTATGTGCTGCTTGTTGCTGCTATGCTCCCGTGATTCTCACAGTACTGGGGCTCTTCCTAACTTCCATCTCTGACACTCTTATCTCCTGTGAGTAGCTTTGTTCACCTTGTGGCTAAACTTTTAGAAGACTAAATAGCTTATTCTACTTCAAGCTATGATACTTAGTAGCACCTTTGGCATCTTTGGTTCCTATGGGAAATGTTATTTCCTACATTTCCCAATGCACTTGGGTTTGGAGATGAAATGCCTGCATGTTTTCAAGGCACTTACTAATTACATTCACACACTTACCTTCCTGCAGTGGCTCCTGTGAGTCAACCTGTGAACAAGGGCATGAAGAACACATGCTTCATTGAACAGCAGTGTCTTGGCATTAGTGGCACCCAGTGTTTGGGCAGGTATTTTGCAATTTAAGGCAGAAAAATGGCTTATTTCCATTTTTGTGTTGTGTCTTCTTTTAAAAGGTTTGAGCTCGGCACCAGGCTACCTTTTTTTTTAACTTCCTGCATTCTGTTTTGTTTCCCTTCAGTGAAGCTGAATCTTGAACTAATTCCACCCATGTAAAGTCTTGTAATTCTCAAAGTACCTGGTCTTGGCTCTTAGTTTTGGTGGAGGGCGAGGCTATGAGACATGCACACTTCTGATTAATTAGATCAGTTCTACTGGTTTCAAAGGGTTGCCATTTTATATTCCTTATTTCCTAGCCTGAGTGGCTGAGACAGCAAGAACAAATTCACTCTAAATTGTGGGTGCTATTTTTTTCCCCTCCCAAGTTATTTAATAACTTCATGGCTCAGGCCAATAACATGGGATTGAGACATACTCACACATTTCTTGCTCTTGGAGTCCCTTCCTCAGACTGTTCCTTTGAAAACTGATTGCCATCTGTACCTCAGGCTGAGCTGTGCCATGTTCTGTCTGATCTGCTTAGTGTGTGACTGGCCTCGTGTAAGCTGCCTGAGCCTGGAACAGAATTTTCAGCAAAATCATTGACTGCACAGCAAAAATAATGCAAACTCAAGGGTAGTGTTAAAGCTTCTGTTTTAGTAACACTTGCTCTTACAGTTGAGGAAGTATTGTGATAGATACCATAATAATCATATTACAACCCCCTGTCTCCAGCTATTCCACTACATAGAGAGGATATCCAGCCATGGTCAGACTGTGTTAAATGATACACTTGCATGGACAGTATAAGTAATGTTTGCAGAAGAAGTCTTGTTTCTTCTGAAAGACAGACTCATGCAGCCAAAAAAGCACCGTTCTAGTGCTTGCTAAAAAGAATTCCTTTTTATCCAAGCACCATTTAAAAATGTGGTGTAACCTCCCTTCTTCCATTAGGAATTCGAGCCGTAGTAACTGCTGTTTCATCTTCCCACTGTGTGAGTTGATGAGTTGTTTTTTCTCCTGTCATTAGACACTGTAAGCTCTTTAGGACAGGTAACTTCCTTTGATTTTCCTTTGATACACTGCTGTGTATCTCAAGCCACTGATGAGTAATGTCTCTGGGCACTGATTCATGGTGAGGATTTAACTGTGGCAGCAGCAGTAGTTAGTTCTCCCAGTTGTCCAACTTGCCTCTCTGTAGGAGGTTACTGTCCGTGTGGCTGAATGGAGAGTGTTTGCTCTGTAGTCTTTGCAATTCACAGCCTGATCTATTGAACTGAAAATCGACAGCAGCTTGTTTGTGAGGCAACACCAGTGTCGAAAGAATAGTAAAGGAGTGGAGAGGCACAGGGTGGATGAAGTGTGAATTTGTTACACCAGTCCTCATGTTAGATATGCTCCTTTTCTAAGCAGTCTTAGCTACAAGGGCCTCTATTTTACTTTTGAGGGAGCAATTCTTTCTGTCTTCTTTTCATCATGCTTCAGGTGAAAGTGAAGTGAAATGTGTAGGTTTGGGATTTTTGAAAGCATGCATTGCTGGCCTGCCTTCTACACTTGTTAGAGCCATCAGTAAAATTTTTCTTGACTTTACCAGGAGAAGTTAAGCAAATACTGGTTTCTTTTGAAACTCACCATTTCCATATTAGGTAGGACAGGAAGATGTAATACAGTTTTTAGGGTTCTTGATATAAAAACACAGGCTGTCCTTTTGAGAGCTCCAACTGAATCAATACTGAAATGCTTACATAAGAGCTGATTGCAGTTTTAAGCAATGGAAGAGAGAAAATGTTGTCATGTCTTTTGTGTTCTATAATAGATTTCATTTTTTTTAGATACGGCCACATAATTATAGGTACAAAAAACGTAACTGTTTTGTATTGCTCTTCTCTTTCAGGATACCAGAAGATTTCATTGTGGACTTTTCCAGTGTAGTCTTTGGTAACAGGTTGGTGTCTTCATGTGTCATACATTGTGCAGGCAGCAGGGTTGCACAGAGCTCTGCTGACACAAATCCCTCGCATCTTGAAGGAACAGCAAAATTTTCTAAATTATTGAGACAAGATTTGTCCCATTATTTTGATTCAGTACAGTATGATGTCCATCATGCATGGCTATATATGCATTAAATGGCTTTCATGCCAATTTTGAGTTTTTTCTCTGATCATCATTTTTTATAATGTTCTATAAACTGTGAGATACATCAATACCTACAGATGAAAAATGCAGTGCAGAATTAAGCATTTTTGCCATCATTATCATTGCAAGTTAGAGCAACAGTGAAAGACTTGCTGTGTTGAGAGGCAAGCTACGTGTGCCTTCTATTTGCTGTGGTTCGTGGCAGCTTTTTCAGATAGAATTTCATCAAGTCTCTTAATGTACAGTTGAATTGGGAGTTCACACTGAGTGACTTGACACATGTGAGATATCAAGTGCTCTGCTAGGTGAAGTTCATTTTTTAAGCAGTATCCCTCAGTAGCTCCAGAGGAAGTACTAAATCAAGAGCTTTTTGAACATGCAGAAAAAGGGAATCCCAAGAATGGTTCTCTGCTCCATCATATTTAGCTTATTCTGCATCTAGAAATTTCTTGGACATTTTGCATATGGAAAACTTGTGCAGAGCCAGGAGCTGGACTTCAATGATCCTTGTGGGTCCCTTCCAACTCAGAATATTCTATGATTACAACTTTCTTCCTTGAAACTTGAGGTCACTCAGCACATAGCATCACTAACCCAATGCTGCTCCAGATTCTTTGCATAGAATCTTGGTAATCATAATTGTGGTATTTCAGTTACCCTTACAAGGGTCTGAATGCTGCTACCAAAGTTAAAAATACTTTTCATTTCCTTGATTAAGATCTTGGCTTACAGCTAAAGGTTCTTGGAGTAAAAATAAATTCAGTCTTCTCATCTTTTCTTTGCTCTTCTTTTCGAATTATAGGTGTTAAGAATGCAAAATTCATGGTTGCAAAGTGGAAATATTGTTTGCAGTGGAAAAAGAAGATAAATTTAGATGTAATTTGAAACATGCATGATTGTCTGTTTTCTACTGTGAAATCACGATGCTGGAAAATTTAGCTTTTTCTCATTTTGAAAGCTGTGATTATCCAGTGTAATCTTGCTCTGTGTTTTGAGACCAGAGAAGAGCACCTCAGATTAGATTTCTAGACAGATCTGCTTTTATAATCTTAAATGTAACACTGAATCATACATTTGCTTACCGAGTTGTAAATATATATGATTGTGATGGTAAGAGATATATTAGCATCTGATCAAAAATTCAATATGAGCTAGATAACCCAGAAAAATCCATTTTTAATACTTTTCCTGGCATCTTATCCTATTTTTGGACTTCTGTTCACTGAACAACAGCTCTGAAGAATTTGACATTTGTATTTCTGTGTCCCCACAATTCCATCAAGCTACATAGACTGAAAGGAAAGAAAAGCTTGCCACACTGACACCATCAAATAGCCGCATGAAATTAAAACTTTATTAAGGGAAAGGATAGCTCTAACTTCCCCCTCTCTGAATGGTTATAATAAATGCACTGCTTTTTTTTTTAATAGTGTAGCTTTAGTTTCTGCCAGGAGGGTGCATTCTGTGTGCCATTTGTCAGCATTTCACACATACCAGTTTATTCATCCTTCCTTTTCAGTGACCTGCTAGGCATTTCTTGTTATGTGCATAGGGAACCATCCAGAACTTGTCTTTAGTTTTGTTAGGTCAGCTGCTGCTCCAAGTTCTCTAATCTTTCATTTTTGAGTGCTCTTGCGTTGCATCCTTTAGCAGATGATGTTCTTGTCACCAGGGGTATCATCCTTTCCACATATAGTTGAGATGGTCTCTGGCTGATCCGTGGTCCTTTACTTGTTCTGACTTCTGCCTTTGCAGGGTGTGCTGACAGTATATTGCAGCTGTTGGTAGAGAGTGTTTATGAAATGTAATTACAGGCTATAGGTTTTGGAGTCTTTTCTGCTCCATTTTGCTATTCCTCTTATAAATCAATGGCTTTATTAAAAGCCTATATAATTTCTGTTTGTATGTTGGCCACTATGCACATTCTGTCATCCTTACAGGATTCTTGCAGTTCTAATTTAGTCTTGTCCAAACTGGGAAGGTCCTGACAGAAGTTTAAACTAAGCCATAAAAGTTGTGACTCTTCCTGAGGGAATGGCACTGAAGTGCAGTCCTGACCAGAAATAAAATTTTGTATTTGGTTACAGAAATGCTGTCACCCAACAATATTCAGAAGCTTCACCTCTGTTTGGGAGGTCACCATTGCTGGCCTTTCCAACCATTGCTAATTAGAACATCTTCATGTTTTTTCTACTCCTTTCTTCCCCAGGAGTGCTGGTGCTGCACTGAATGGACCATCCTCCATTGATGGGAGTTAGCATGTCTTAAGGAAACGGTAGCAGTGTGGCTATTTTTAGGGATTCTCCAAATTAAGCTATTGCAGCTCTCCACTGAGGGAACGGTCTGTTCTTACTGTTTAATCCTGCTAATGACTGTTCTAGACTCCAGCTCCTCATGGTTGTACCCAGCTGTGGTGACCTACTTCCTATCCAGGAGCTGACAGTAAGAACCAGCTGATCTACTTTTTTTTTTGCTCATTCCTTTACCATACTATTAGGAATGTGTGTCATTTCTGACACCACCCGATGCCCCCACCAGAAGGATAAATCCTTCCTTATATCATCTTTGTGAAAAGCAGGAGCATTGGAGGATCTCAGCCTGTCGGTCCTGTGTGCCTTATTGGATCATTAATCTTTCCAGGCAGTTTCTAAAGGCACCAGCTAACTTGCACACAAGCATCTGAGTAGGGATGTTAGAGTGCCATTCCTACAGTCCTTGATTTGTTCAGAGAGGATTCCCTTCTGATGTAAAGTCTGTAATTAGATTATGTCTAGCACCATGGATAAAGGATGTAACGTTTCTTATCCCACCCTTAGTGGGACTAGTGGAGTAGCTTTGAAATGTACCGTAAATAACTTCCAGGGACATGGGATGCTTAGGAAAAAAAGTAAATATGGTAAGTAACACATAGTCCTGAATGGACCAGCTCAATGACCTCATTCTGAAATTATTTCTGCATATATATCTAAAAATGAACGGTTGTTATGTGTTTGTGTCAGATTTGGCTTCTTTGGTTACCCAGAGCTTAAGATGCTGTTCAAACTTTGAAGATTGTCAATCATCTGAAGTTTAATCACTGTCAACTGTATTTCCTTACAGAAATAAACTAGGGCTTGATCGACCTAATTCTTACTGCAATATGAGTAATAAATGAAGTGCTTGGCTTTTTACATGGTAGACTAGACAAAAATCTTGAAGGTTGTGCTGGGCTTGGCAGTGCACATTATGTAAGGAATTTAAAGTTTGTAAATTATGTTGGATTAACAAGAGCCACTATTTTTTTTTAAGTATGCTTCAAAATACGCTCAAAAGACACTCAGTATTATATTTTAAAACATTTCTGCTTGACAATACTAGATGCTTTTTGCTGAAGAAATACGGTGACCTTATCCAACTGTTTTGCGTAAGTCATCTGTCTTGTTCCTGCTTGCTTGTTCCTGTTGGATCTGCATGTATTTAAAGATATATTTGCAGGTCCCTTTCTATGCCTCACAGTTGCATATAATTGAAATAATAGGTATGCCAGCCACCACAGTGACTATTACTAAACTTTATAGTGACATCAGTTTACTGGAATTACACAGTCACTTGGTCTCTTTTTTCAACGTGGACCGTAGTTAAGCATAGGAAAAGGGGATAATCTGAGCATAGCTGTCTTTAATCCACAATACCTCTACTCATTCAGACCTCTCTAAATGAGGACAGATGCAGGAGAGAAACAAGTTCCAGACAGGTTTGTTCTGAGGAATCATATTTTCTCTTTAGATTGTTTTTTTCTTTTATGAATTTGCATTTCAGTCTCCCATTACTGGTTTACTCCTTAGGCGTCCCGCTTCCGAAGGCACAGCTCTGCTACAAAGAAGTAGGCTACCAGGTATCCAGGACTTCAAGTGGAGAGTGGACGTAGCAATATCCACAAGGTATAAAAGAGAATCGTGCATGTCCCTGGAAGTTGTTTTACCTCAGGTTAAACTGATTTCTTGGGCTTCTTAAAAATGTTAACAGGGTTAAAATGTATCTTGCTGTTAGGGATTGGCATGTAGCGTTAAACAGTAAGATACAGATGGAATTTTCTGAACAGGATAGAAGTCAGTGTATATACATTTTATTTTTGTTAACATTTCACTCAAAGTTTGAGTCTCATTTTAAAACTTAAAGGAGCTGATACAAATCCACAAGCCCTCAGAGATGGATGGAATAAATTAAATGGATTGAGCCTCAAGCAGCCAGGCAAACTCTCAGTTTCACTGGAATGGGGGAAGGAAATCCCCTATGCAACTTCTCAAGTGTACTATCACTTTATGTTGCACATGTTAAGATGACTTTACATCCCCTGTACAGTGTGCTACAGATTCTACAAAGAGAGGTTTCAGAACAGCACCTTTACACTGCCATAGTTATGTAGTTGGTCATTGTACTACCTCCTGGTTTCTTTCACAAAACAGGATCAAAGGCCTTTGTTATCATCCTGCCTGTGCCTGCAGTGAGTGGCTTCTTGCCATCTGCCAGAGGAGAGGCAGCTGGGGGATGTATCTTTGGCACAGAAACCTGTTGTCTGTGCTGTTTTGATCTCTGTCTAGTTCTAACCAAGACAGACCAAGATGAAATAAATTAGAACATGATCCAGTATTTGTTAGTACAGTAAATTATTAGCATGAGTGACTTCATATTGCATTCATGGATACCTGCATCAAGGAGAGAGTGCAGCTTCTTTGCTGCCATAGTTGAGAGTCCCATGGGTGATCAGGGATTGTCTTCCTGAAATCAAGAAAAAAGGCTCCTAAGTAAAAACTGTAATGGCCAGAAGCTACTAGTTCAGGTGACTCTGCCAAGCAGTGCTGTAAGCACCACACAGGTATCACTGCAGAAAAAAATCTATACCTATAAGAAAGCAAAACGTCCAGATAAACATCCTCAGGCACAGTGCTTGCAAGCTGCAAGCAAATCCTATTATTTGTTTTCCAAACAGCACAGGAGCAATACATTATCCTTTTTTGTTTTCCTTCCTCTTATTTTCCTTTCCAGTTAACCTTCCCCCTGGGATTTCTTGTTTATCATGCAGCAACAGCCTCTGCAGAGAGGTATGGTGGCTTCTGGCTGTAGTGCCTGTCAGTACCTGAGCAGGCCTTGGCAACGTCAGTTGATGGAAGCTGCACAAGAATGACTCATTTCCCTTCTTTGGGTCATCAAATAAAATAACAACACACGAATTTAGCATAAAGACTGGAAGAGCTTGATTCTCCAGATGAGGTGGCAGTTGAAAATATGAAGGGATGGACAAGATGGTAAACTGCATAAGAAAACTGTGCATTATTATTAGCAGTACTTGGTCAGCTCTCATCCCTATCATAGTTCCACTAAATTGATTACGTAAAAACAAAAATGCTCCTAAACTTGTGGTTGCTAAAGTATTAAAGAAACGTTTAGTCTCAATACTGAGATAAGTTGGACAGTACTCTTATGTTCATGAGTTTCCAGCCAGACAGGTAAAGGACTCTGAGACTGAAATTACTCATGTTCTGTGTAAAGCCTACATGAACATCTAAAATGGTTAATGTGCAATGCTGTAGTCATCACACTGCTGATGTCTGCTGCTGTAATACTAATAATGTAAATAATTTCAGCTCACTGGCCCGTGCACTTCAACCGTCCATTCTGATGATGATGAAGCTTTCAGATGGGACAGCTCATCGCTTTGAAGTAAGTCTGATTGCCATAATAAATAAAAAAGAAACCAATTGAAGTTTTATTTAGAAAGTTGAATTATTATTTAAAATACTAAAGCTCTTTTAAACAATGCATTACCATTGCTTGGTTTGCTTTGGAATCCATCATGTTCAGTGTAGCTGCATACAATATATAATGAAACACCAACAAAAATCATTTCATACCTTGTTCCTATGCACATTCTGCTGAAATCTAATCTTTTAGAAGAAAATGACTGAAAAACACTGTTGCACAATATGTGGTTTGATTAAAAATTATGGGGTTGTTACCAACTGTAACCTTCAGACCTGAAGGTGGCTTTCGAGGGCAAGAAAATTACTGGGGTAGTTTATATAAGGTATGATACACTTCTGAACCTGCATTTTGCAGAGAATTATAACATTCTCTTCTGTGGCAGAGGTAGTTTTATTCTTTTTCTTCAGTACCATTCTTGCTGCTAGAAAGTAAAAAAAAAACCTCTTTGACCTCAGAATTAGTCAGTGGCAGTATTTATGACACTGTACCTAAAGGCTTGCCAGAAGATGCCATAAACTCTTCCGTAATTTTAACCTTTGAAAAGAAATGCTATTTGTTCTATAAATAACATGGTGGTGCATACAGGAATTCAGTGCACAGCAGGCATTGTTACATTTGAACTCTGTACAGATTTTGGCTTCAGTTCCCGGGTTAGTAGTAGTCTGGAAGGAGCACCAAAGCCCTGTGGGTTGAAAGAGGTGAACTGATTTTACTGTTAAAATGTTGTGCAAGAAAGCAGCTGTTGAGGAAGGCATAAATCTGTGCTACACTGCAAAATGTTGAGGGTGTCACTTCACAGGAGATCAAATTTACCACTCTGGACAGTCCAGGTCAGAGCATCCCATAAGCTCTGTTTGACATCTTCCATGGAACTTAAATGATGCCATGGATGTCAGGTTAACTCTTTACAACAGGGTAAGTTTCATTTTTGGGAATAAAAGCTAGTATATATTCTTTACTGTTTATATCTGGGGCTTCATTTCCTGGCATATAATGTCAAGTCTTCATCTTGGTGCTATTGTTTCTGGTTGTTTTGGTTTGATTTTAGTTGTTTTTCTTTTCTTGTAAGTCTGTGGAAGACCCTTTGCTATTTGGTAGTGGAGGTGTGTTTGTCCAGAACACACAGCAGTGCAGATATCTGATAGCAAGCAATGTGCTTCTCTTAGAATTGACTCTTTGCTGCTGCTGCTTAGTTCTGAATGCCAAGGATTTGGCTGTAAACATGATTTCTGTATCTGATGAGTGGTCTTCCCACAGTTAGTGGGGATAAACCTGTGTTTTGGTTCAAGGTGCCATGTGCAAGCAAATATAGTCCTCAGCTCTCTGGTTTCCTTTCATTTGGACATGTTCAGAATGTCCTGCTAACTATCAAGGCTTATGTAAGATGGTAAGTCCAGAATTCTGTTGTGAACAGTTTTAAAATATGTCTGGCACAGGAAGAAGTTACACTCTGGTCTCTGTTTGGTTTTTTAATCACAGTGTGACTTCTAACTGAAGATTTTTTTCAAAAGCAGGGGGAATTGCAGCATTTTGAGTCTTGTTGTATGTATGTCAAAAGTGAAAAGGACATGATGCCTTTTTATGCATTTTGGATGTATGGGGAAAATGCAAATCAGGTGTTGGATTCCTCTCACATAATTGATATCTGTGCTACACTAGGCAGAAGGATGACAAGGGTCTCTGTCAAAAGAACTGCTGTCTTCGGTGTAGCCAAAGCAGTGGAGTCAATTAGGCAGAGCTCTGCAGAGCAGCATGGGACCAGCTAGACTGGGATGGGCACTCTTGTGAGCACGTGTGTTTGTGCACTGCCCTGTTGTTAGTCTGTGCCACGCCATCTGTGCCTGTGCTCAGGTGTGGATCTCTGTCTTAACACATAACAGATTTCCATCCACTTGGTTTCTCAGGCTTGAAATGGTAGAGTCCATAAGTCTCCTGCACAGCTGAAAATGCTTTGTGTGTTCAAGCAAAGTCTTGTGCCTTCCACATATAGACACTGCCCAGTGCCCTTTGCTCTTGAGGTTGCTGCCAAGTCTCTTGCCCCAAGTCTCAGTTCCTTTCTCTTGCAAGTTTGGACAAGAAATATCTGGAATTTGTGTTTGAGAATTTTGTAGGCTTCACAGCATTCCAGATGTCTTTGTTTTTCCTTCCAATCCAGGACTCTTACTTCACCACAGCAGTCCTCAGTTTACATCCTGTAGTATTTCCTTTCTTCCATCAAGCAGTACAGAAAATGTACTATGTAGCTGTTATTTCTGTTTTTTTCCACTCTCCTTTTCCACATGGATTTAGTTGAATTAACTGAATGTTATTAACCTCAAATCCTTTGTCTTAAATCTGAAAAAAATCGTATTTTAAGAGAGATTGCACTGACACTGCAATGCTCCCTATCATAGGCATGCCCTAGTGAAAGTTCCTAAGATGTCTTCTAACCTGAATATTTTGTTTCAGGTGCCAGTTGCAAAGTTTCAAGAATTGAGATACAATGTTGCCCTTATACTGAAGGAAATGAATGATTTGGAGAAGAGGAGCATACTGAAGATCCAAGACTGAACACTTTTAATTGGGAGTTTGTGGAAGAGACCTGGAACCCTCAGCGTGTTTTGTGAATGGTAGAGCAGGGGACCATCACCACTTTGCCTGTATGAACTTCAATGTGACATTTATGATGTCTGCTGTAAATATTTTTTTCAATTCAAGTGTTTAAAAGCACAAGCTCTTTTTGTAAGACTTAGGAAAACCAAAAAATGTATCTCTGAAAAAGTATAATGCTGTTTGCGAGCATTTTGCATGATTCATCAAAACATTTTTTTAAATAACTGTCTTAATAGATGTAAGAGTCATTTATTTCTGATTATGATTCATCACTTTAATTATTTTTGAAAGTCTGCTACCGGAAGCCCCAGCAATGTGTATGTATCACAAGAAAGCTCTGCAATACTTCAAATAAAAAATAAAATAACAAACCCACTCCTGCCTTCTAGTATGACAAATGCAATCTTGAGTTTTGCATAAGTAAAATTGTTGTCTGGCTTCTCACTAAGTGACTAAGGTATAGCTACAGACATTTAAAGGCTAATTTGAAAGAAAATTGGAAACCTGTGGATCAAGAACAAAGTATCAGCTGAGCTTCCAGGACTAATTCCATGGAATTACAGAAGTGGGAAGGGGTAGTCTTAAGTCTTTATCTGGTTGATCATAATGGGCTAAATAGCAGTCATGTCATAGGTTTCTAAGTGGAAATGCCTGTCTCTTGTTTCATGTATTGCCTGTATGTTTGATTGAATGAAATCAGCTGACATGGCTGGACAGAAACCCCTGGGCCTGCAGTGATGGCGAACAGTGGCAGGCAGTGATCTTGTAGCCCACGACACCATAGACTCATTACCTGTGCAGGTCAGAGCCCAGGATGGAGGGGCTGCCTACAGCCTCTGGGGTGAAAGTCGCAGGTGTGAGGATATCCAAGCCCCCAAGTCGAGAAAGGAGTTAAGCACAGGCTGAAGTTCCCTGAGCTGCTCCAGCAGTTGGACTGGATGGTCATTGTAGGCCCCTCCCTTTCAACAGAAATAGTCTATTCTAAGTTATTCCTTTGCCCCAAGAGTTAACCTCAGAAGGACCCCCTTAACTCGAAGCATATGTTTTAAGTCTCATTTAAATGCTGTGGGACCACAAGTATGTCCCTAAGAGTTTTGCCAAGAAGGGATGCATTCCTCAGTCCTTGGCTGAGTGAGTTTTCCCCAGCAGCAAAGATATGGAGGCTGTGAGCAATGGCTCAAAGACAGCATCCTAGAACTGGAGGCTTTATCTGGCTGTCAGGTGTACTTTAGAAAGCACATGCTACTGCCACTGTTAAGCCTTCACTTATTCTAGCTAATTGTAGGGGTTTTGTCTCAGTAGTACCACCCATACTCTTTCATGTTTTGTGACTATAGAACTTGCCTTTATCTTCCTCACCCCCTGCAGAAAACTACTGAAATTAAAATTGTGGATTTGGGAGGCCTTTTACACTCCCACAGATGTTTGTGTAGGAAAGGATGACTTGGCTTTTGGATTTTAAAAATCACAACAAGCATAATAAGGCTTATTTGTCACACTTTTTAAGAGGAGACTTTTTTAACAGCAGTCCACACCAATCTAAAGATAGCTGAATAGCTCTGGTCCAGAAAGCTTTTAAAACCCAAGCAAGAACGTGTCCTGTAGTTTCAAATAAACCATCAGTCACGATTTCAAACTGTTCAAAAGCTGCATGTTCCATTTGCTTTGTAGGGGATTCATCAATAACTTCCAGCTTTGATGCATGATGCATCTTAGCTATTGTATTCAGGGAACACCAAACACCAAAGCACATAAAGAATTAGCTCCTATACCTTCAAGTGGACTGTGGATTGCGTTAATTACTCTGTGGAGCTTGTTCATCTTCTTTCTGGAATTACATTATCACGAACTGTGAAACAAAACATAGATCATGATGTTCCTTGCTACAACCTTTCCCTTCTGGATGTTTAGATTTATAAGGTTTCAAACTGCAAAGATAGCTCAAACTGAGCCTAAGTGAAGTCTTCAGACAAACAGAATGCTGCATAAAATGACCTGTTGCTCAAGGCATTTGCAAAGTAGTTTTTTACTGGTCAGAGTAGAAAAATCCATGAATACCTTTACCTTCTAGACAGAATATATTAATTCAGTTGTTCTCCTGTAACAGCAATTGCCCATGTTCTCCAGAAATGGAGAGGCTTCCTGACTGCATGAACATGAGGAACCCTGGACTGCTTGGTCTCAAATTTGTCTTGCCACACTTTAAGCAGGAGCTTGTTGTAATTGGAGGTTTACCGTGTATGCTGAGGGTACTTGAACACTTGGGATGTTCATTCCTCTGTACTTAAGAGTTAATTTGGGCTTTCCTTCTGACAGATTAGCTTTCCAGTAAAACAGAAGTTGTCACCCTAATGGCTAGTGGGAGTGCATAGTGGATAATTCCTCAGTTTTGATAAAATGTGAGTCTTCAAAGAACAGTTAGGTATCTCAGAACTTCATGGCAAACTACATGTTAAATATTTGTTCAACGCTGAAATATCTTACTCCTTCATGATCAAAATACTCTGGAATTTGAATTCCATTGAGTTTATGACAGTAGCCCTTTCATTCTAGTACAGAACAGAAGTAACCTTCTAAGAATCTAGATATGGCTGAACAGAAATTATTTTACCCAGCCCGCTCTAGGTTTGGTTACGCTTCAAGGACACGCTGTGATTCCCCCTTCAGGATCATGCAGTGAAAGGTACAACCTCAGTGGGATGCTCGCTTTGTCAGTCCTGAGGTCTTGTCAAGCTGATCACTAGTCAGTCATCAATTAGGCAGGCAGAGGTTTGCGTGGGAAGGGCACTGGGGTTTTTTCTTATTACACAGTTCATGGACCAGTAGGTAACAAGAACCTTTCTCAGGCTCTGTTGGTGTTTTTCCCTGAAAAACAACCCTCCATGATCACGTTGCTCTCTCTATTGGTGCTTGCATTTATTTAAACTGGATAATGTGTTTGCATCTGAATTCTAGCTATTTTCTAACCATGGCATATGAACATAAACTTCTCCATTACACTTCTTCTTTAATTTCCTTTATATTTTATGGAACATTATGACTTTTTTTTTAAGATTAATGTGTCAAAATAGATTTAAAATAGAACTTGGACTTGATTGCTTTTCAATGTACATTATGTGTGTATGATAGCAAAGACACCCAGTACACGAAGGAGTAGTCACAGCAGGCAGAATGCAAAAGGAGAGGTAAAGATAGTTGCCAAAAGTCATCCAGAGATTCAGTGGCAAAATAACCCAGAAGAACTGATATGTCTTCCCTTCCCGTTCCCTATCTGTAAGTTAGTGCAGCTTCCTGACATACTGGTCAGGCCTCACACTTGGTGGTTTTTTTAATTATCTCAGCTGCATGGGCCATCAGTCCAAATCTGTTCTTGCTTATGGACTACTACAGTGTGGGCAGAGCACTTGAGAATAAAAAGCCATCTGTGGCTGTATTTGTGATGTGACTTTTCACATCCCTACTTCCACTAGAGAAGGAGCTTTGTCAGCGTGACTGGTGGGGTGGAATTTCACACTTGGGTTCGTTGTGTTTGAGAGAGGAAAGATGCAGGTTTATTGATGGCTTTTGTGGTCTCAAAGCCTGATGCAGTTTATAGATCCAGAAGAAGGCTGAAGAATGTAGTCATGCTCTCACGCTGCCTGTTATGCCAGCCATTAACTGCTGGAAGGAGATCAGTATTGTGCTCATTGTCATTAAAAGGAAGAAATTAAACCTCCCTTTGTAGAAAAATCATACAAGGGAGATGTGCTTTTGCAGAGTGAGTCACCTCCTCGCTTTAACTTCTTCTGTTTAAGTGAAGGATAAATCTGTTCTTGATCTCATGAACAATGCAGGTAGGCAGGAGGGTGCTTTTTTCCTTTTTCCTTTTTTTTTTTTGCTTTCTAATCAAGTATACCTCATGACCTACTGCTGCTCCAAATCCATGAATATATGTATGAATGTATGAAAACTCTGTGCTTTCAGGATGTGTTATATAAAAACACCCCAGCATATCTAGATTATGTATGTTCAATTCACACAGCTGTTTTTGCTAAAAAAAAGTCTTTGCAGAGCCAGGCCTGATGTCAGAATCAAATATTTTGTAGTTGTTTGACTTCTAGTGAACAGTAAATTAGTATCTTGGCTTTAAAGTGTTTTGCTGTTAGTGACTGTACAGGTCACTCTGTACCTGTCACACCCCACCAAGTACTAACATTTACCAAACACCACACACATACCAGGAACTAGCAGAGGCAGAGCCAGCTGGTTTCTCCCCTAAGAAGTCACAGAGTTGTTGCCTGTAGGCCATCTGTGACAAGGTCTTAACTGTTTTCTAGCCTGGGATAAGGGTCTGTGTTCTGAACCCTTCTAAGCACACAGCTTCCATCACAGGAGTAGTTCATAAGCACAGCTTCCCTTTTCCCTTGAAACGTTCCAGCCACCTCCCTGCTGGTGGAAGAGAATTCCCAGAAGTGCATTTCACAGTGCTTTTTTGAGACTCGTTTCAGTCCAGAGCATCAGCCAGCCCTGCAGATGCTTTCATACATTGCAAATAGGAACCGTGGAAGTTCCTTTCAGAGTGCAAATGCTGATTACATTTTCTATGATAATCTATTCCCCTTCCCTATCTAGAATTCGTGTGCTGCTAGAAACCCTCTCTTTATACCACGATTTATCTCTTTAAGTGTCTGCTATGTAACTATGTAAATACTGGTGGCGTATCCCTGATAGAGAGATTGTCACTGCATTGCTACTGGTAACCAGTGGTTATGTCACTTTCCCTCGCTTGAATAGGCTTTGACTCATAGTGGTTTTCAGGACAATGGTTATAAAATAACACACCGAGGGGTTGCCGAGACTATAGTTTTGCAATAGAGACAACTGCTGACCTCAAGGCTGCAAGAAAGCATTTTTCCTTTTTTTTTTTTTTTTCTTAAGGGTTTTATTCTTTTATAGCATGAGATTTTCTTGCATGGAAGTTTGGAAAACAAGAAGTCTATGTTAGCAAGCTGGAGTCTGGTGGGAAAACCCCACACTCCCAAGCTAATTCTTTCTAGCTGTTCTGAAGCATTGCTTAACTGAAATTTTAAGTGCTTCAGCTGTCCTACCTTTCTTTGAACTGCTTGCTGTCAGGCTGTGCTATACTTTAGATTCAAATATGATTTAAGCAATGGCAGAAAGAAGTAAGGAAACCAGTAGTTCTTAAATTCTTTTTCCAATTAAAGGATTTGCCTAAGAACAACAGGTAGATATTGAACTCATTAATTCGAAGTGTATATTATTAAAAGTTAAGATCCAGAATTTAAGCGGCTTTAAGTTGTTTTTTATCTTGAAGTTCATCTGAACTTTGTCAAGTATCCTGTCTAAACAAGGTTTTACAAAACTCATGTTGCCTCTCCTTTCTTCCATCTTTTCTCCTGTCCATTCAAGCTCCATAGGCAGGGCTTGTCCCTTAATACCTGCTTAGCTCACACAGTCTAAGCTGGGGAGTCCAGACACTTCTGTAAGTAGGAAAATGGAAATTTATTCCTTCATCCCGTCCCTTGAGCTCCATGAGGAGGCAAGTAGTATCAGTGACAGGACATCCTCAGAAATTTCAAATTCTGCAGTGGATTTCAAGACAGCATGAAAAGTGCCCCACATTTTTAGAACATTTGAAAGGGTATGTATATATAACGTAACATGGACATTTCTGGTAACTATAGATATGCATGAAACTGCAAAAAAAAAAAGCATTTGACAACTTCTTTTAGAACAACTGCTTCTTTTCGATAGTAGCACAGGTGATTTTCTCCCTAGGCTACATTTAGCACAGACAGTTACACAACTAGTGCGATCCTCTCATCTAACAAGAATTGGTGGGAATGTGCAGATTCAAACGGTCAACACGGCTGGTCTTGAATAAAACAAAATACATCACGTGCTTTTTTCTAGAATCCGGCATGGACAGGTAGAGCTGTGCAACATGCCATGCCGTAAATAAATAAACCCAATAAAACTAAATAAACACAGCATTTTCCTTCTAATGTTTTCCTTAGTTGCCCTAAAAGCACGATTACCTGACATCAAAATAGCTTCACCACTACGTAGATTCCCTGAAAGGGACCGATTAACCGTGCAAGTACAAGGCTCTACAACTCCAGTTCTAGCAGGGAACGGCATCTCAAAACCTCTTTGAACCGCTGTTTTCTCCGTGTCACCAAAACGCCGAGCCCGGGAGCGAGCCCCGCGTCCCACCAGCGGGTCTGACCGAACTCCGAGCACGGGGCGCTCCCTTGGCCGCGCGGCTCCAACCCACCCGCCGAGGGGCGGACGCGGCCGGGCCGGGGGGTCTGAGGGACCGGGGGGGGTCTGAGGGACCGGGTGACCCCTCACGGGGCGGGGGGAGCGGGCTGGGCCGGGCCGGGCCGGGGCCGGCGCGTTACAAAACCGCCTGGTTTTGTAACAACCTGCGGGCGCTGCCCAATGAGCGGCGGCGCCGCCGTCACGTGCCCGCCTTTATATAAGCGTTGGCGGCGGCGCGGGGCGCTCCCGGCGCGGGGCGGCAGCAGCACCGCCATGGGCCGGCGGGGCCGCGCCGCGCCCCCTGCGCGCCCCGGCGCCTCGCGCCGCCCGCCCCGCTAGAGCCGACGGCATGGGCTCGCACCTGCCGCCGCCGCGCCCCGAGCCCCAGCTGGTGCTGCAGCTGGCGGCGGGGGCTCTACAGGCGCAGAACTTGGAGGCGCCGGGCGGCGGCCTGGGGCCCGAGTGGCAGGTGCTGCTCGGGCGGGCGGACGCGCTGGCCTTCGGCGGGCGGCTGCACGAGGCGCTGCCGCTGTACCAGCTGGCGTCCCGCCACCAGCAGCTGCGCGCCGAGCAGCTGGAGAAGCTGGTGGAGTGCCTGGCGCAGAGCGTCCGGATCAAAGAGGGGCTGCCCGCCGCCGGACACCCCGCGGCACCCCGCGAGTGGGACGTTTTCAGGTGCCGCAAGTGCCAGGGCTTCCTCTTCGAGCCCGTTTCCTTGCCTTGCGGACACACGTTCTGCAAAAAGTGCCTGGAGAGGGACCGGGCGCCCCAGTCCCGCTGCGTCCTGTGCAAGGAGGCGGGCGGCGCGGCGGCCGGGCAGCTCCTGCGGGTCAATGTCATCCTCAGCAACCTGCTGGCCAAGTGGTTCCCCTGCCAAGTGAAGGCTTCGCAGCTCCGGCACGAAGGGAACCTCCTCTACAAGGAGAAGAAGCTCCAAGCCGCCCTGCAGAAGTACAACGAAGCGGTCAGCCTAGGTAAGGGCTCTCCCCCTCCCCGGCGCTGCCCCGCGGGGGACGCGCTCCCGCAGCCCCCGGGGAAGGCAACTTTGCACCGGCCGGGGCTCGCCCGCGGCCACTCCGGTGCCTCTCGCCCCGCAGAGCCCCGGGCTCTGCCGGGGGCAGCCCCCGCGTCCGGGGGGTGTGCCGGGGCCGCGCTCCCGCCGCCGCCGGCCCCCCGCGCCGGGCCCTGGGGGAGTGTCGGGGGTGCCCCGGAGGGGGAGCCCCGGGGAGGGGTCGTGGCTCTTCGGCCCGCGGTGAAACTGGGTCAGGAGAGCAGCGGTTGCGTAAGCCGGAGCCTGCGGTCCGGCCGGGCTCCCCCCGGCCGGCGCCGTTGTGTAACCGGCGGGGCCGGGAGGGAGCGGAGCGCCGCGCCCCGGGAGGAGCTCCACAGGGGCCGGGGGCCGGTCCCCGCGGACCACCGCCAGGTGCGAAGGAGCCGCTCGTAGCCGGGCGCAAAGGGAGTGGCGGGGGATGCGTGTCCGGGATCCCGCAACCCCGGCTGACCCGGCTCGGCTCTCCCGCCCCATCGCCGGGAAGCGCCTGCGGGGCTGTGCAGGGAGAACTTTTTGACGAGGTCCTTTTAATGCAGTTTGAGGAAAAGCAACTCACACACTGCACGCAGTAAGGGGGAATTAGAGGCAAGGTATTATGAGTTTCACTTAAACGAGAAAGTATTCTCAGAAAAGTGCCCAGCCTTCCCTCAGCACACGTTTTGTCTCGATGCTACAACGCGCCGTGTGTGTAACTCGGTGATCAGTGTAGTGTTATCTGATTCTTCACACTGTCACTTCTTTTCCTGTGTTGAGCGATGGCACGAAGAGATCGCTATGTATCACTTAAAAACTTTGATGCCACGGATTTTGAAACTCCTCCCTACAGTATGCCAGCATTCCTCCTGCCGCCTTAAATGTCTCCTGTATGTTTCTACCAACCATCTGATCCTCAGTCAGCACTGGTAATTTATTGTGTGAGCGTCTCAGCATTTATTTATGCAATGTTCCCTGCAGTTATATAATACATAGCTGACATTTTGTCTGGAGTTGCCCAAAGAGGTTTCCAGATTTCATTTAGTACATAGTTATTTAAAAACTGGATATTTTGTGGGTTTGTGCAACTCAGAAGCACCAACATGTGTTTAACAAAAAAAAAAATTAAGGAGTAAAGCTTATGTAACTAATTTTTATTTTACTTAACCACTTTTTCTATTTCTTACAGCTCCAAATGACCACTTACTATATAGCAACCGGTCCCAGATTAACTCCACTTTGAAAGCTTGTGAAGATGCATTGCACGATGCAGAAACAGCGTGCAGGCTCCAGCCATACTGGTTGAAAGTAAGTTCTGACTCCAGTCTTACTTTGGTTTAAAATCTTGATACTACCCTGGTAGGAAATGGTTAGAATGGTCAGACAGCTGAATTTGAGGGAAGCTTTAAATCCTATAACTTCTTGGACCCTTGTTGTTTACAGACATTTAACCATGGTATTCTCAAGCTTCCTGAGGTAGAGAGTGAGAATCATGGAGCATGAGCTAAGGCTATTGTCTTTCACCTGGATGAATATCAAGTTCATGAACTCTCTCTAAAAATGAATGCTGTGCTTGTATCATTCTATAAGGACAAAATTACGATTTTAGGAGATTAATGCAGGGGAAGTAGATGTTTCCAAGATCATTTGGGCTCAGGTGCTGTGAAAGTCATATTTGCTTGAGTTGAAGAAGGAGTTTTTAGGACCATTGTGGTTAGAAACATAGAGTGGTGGTGTCTAGGTGTAAGAGATGCTTATAGTGACTTTTCCTACTTAACTTTTTCTTCTTCAGAAAGATCTCTTGTAATTTCATCATGATTTTATTGCCTATTTTCATGATAAAAGAAAAAATACTTCAGCTATGGATGTGTTTCCTTGCAGGGTCACCTGAGGAAAGGACAGGCATTAGCTAATCTGGGGAAAACAGAAGAAGCTTTAAGAGAGTTTCTATTCTGCCTTGCTCTAGATACTGGGAACAAGACAGCCAAGTCTGAGGCACAAAAGGTGAGTTCCCTAAATCATCTGGAACTGCATTATTGTTTTCAGTGGCCTTTCATTAAGGAGGATGGGATTATTTCTTTTCCCCTCTCTCATTACTGCAAAGAGCTGCACAAATCCAGTCATTTGAGTTGTATATTGCTCTTGAAGATAGGGAGGTAGCAAGAAAACATACTCAGCAGGTATGAGGTGGAAGCACTCAGGACATTAGCATCAGCAAATCTGAACTAAAACTGAGTTGTTAATAATTGCCACCCGCAGACTACTGTGATTCTCTGTAGTCAAATTTCTAATCTGATTCCTAGCCTGGCAATCTATTACCAATGATGGAGTGCAGAAGAGGGGGAGTTGCTATTGAATGTTGTATCAGGCCACTGACTGGCAGAATGCAACACGCAGCACTCATCAAACTCCACTTGGGAGCAGCAGCTTTCTTCCCACTGCCAGTCGTGCTGTGCCGAGTATCGGTGTGTGAAGGAGGCGTGAAAGAGGAAGCAGCCAACAGAGGAAGAGCTGTTTTTAAAATAGTTTTCTAAGGTTGCTAATAATTAATGCTAAGTAAGCAATGAAATGGATCTGCAGTGTGACTTTTTTCAGCAGCAGCCTAAGATGTGCGTGAATTCTTAAATGGCTTTTGTGAATACTGCTCTGTGTTGCACACCCCTCAAAACTCTGATTTCCTGTGAATCAGTATTTTGACATTTGACCGTTTTTTTTGTTGTTGTCATAGCTAAAAGGCTCAGTGTGGCAGTGATAGCTTATGGCAATAAAACCATAATAGTTCTATCTTCCTTCTATTGAATTTTCTTTTATGGCAGTGTATTCACCCCGTTCTCCATCACTGGTGGGGACAGGAGGTTTAGGGTTTCTGTGTGCTGTAACACATAAGGCTTTCTAAAAGTAGAATTCTTACAGTAAAGCACTGTTCATGAAGGTAACAGTATAACCTGTATGGCTGTAGCACAATCAAATTTCTATCTCATTTTAAATATGGTTGAGATTTCATTCTCCTGGGAGTTTTTTGTCACTGATGTTTGAGGGTTTTGTTTGCTGTTTTCCCCAGTGGGTTCCATGCAGTCTTTCATTGTCATTGTGTCATGCTTTGTGCTCATAGTCATGCTGGGAGACTCTGTGCACTAGAGCAAAAAGACAAGAAACAAACAGATATGTTTCTAAATTCTGGCTCCGAATAGCCCTAACCACGACACTTGATTTCTGAGCAGTGGGGTTCTGAGAAAAACTAGGCTTCTTATGACCGAAAGAATTACTCGTGCACTCATCAGACACAGAGTTCATCCATGATGCAATGTTTTACTGGGTCATTTCCAAGGCTGTTTGCATAACAATGACATACTACGTTTTACCAAATTCTTTGGGTGCAGCTGTGATGTTCTGCTTGTATTAACTGTCTGCACATGTTACTTTGAACACGGTGTGATCCTGTGGAATCCTTTTTGGCTTTAAATAGAAATCTTGGCTGTCATGTGGCTTCCTCAGACATCAGCAGGATCACCTCAGTAGTATGTTGAAATTAGTTTTTGAAGTGTGAATCTTCTATTCAGCTCTGTTTCTTTCCTTAAATAATCATCTGATAAGCTATGCTATACAAGGGGCTTCAAGCTGCTACTTGAAACAGATCCACTTATTTTCTTATAGCAAATAAAGAAATAGCATTTTTCTACTGCCTACCTTTTTTGTATTCCCACATAAGTGAATTAAAAATAGCTACAGTTTACAATATCAGAGACATTTACTCAACTGATCTTGGATTAAGCCTGTGAGAGATGAGTGCTTTCTTTACTAGTAAACTCCAGTGAAAGCTTCTGATGTGCAGCAAAAAAACGTACTTAAGAAAGATGGTAGTAATTTCTGGTGAACTTTGAACTGCAGGACAAAAACGACAAAGGCATGTTGTGTGTCACATCAGAGAATGATTAATAACTTTATGGGCTTATTTAACTCTGAAAATGTTTCTTGCTGTCTGTTTGGCCTGTATTGCCATAGCTCTTGATCTTTTTGTTCCTACCCTAGTCTAAAGGGCTCTTTAAATGGTTTTAACAAAATCAAGGATGCTTCTTTCAGCTATTCCCTTACTTGCTTTTTCATTTAGAGGTTATAAGGAAGGAACTAAGCAGTGAAGTGTTCTGTTTTATATCACAGCTTCTACTTAGTTTGTTTTCACTCATCCCGGGAAATGCTCAGGAACACTTACCCGATATCCTGCAGCTGTTGTCACATCACTCTAGATTAAAGGGGAATCTCCTAAATTCAGTGGGATCTGGAGGCACCAGCCATAACCTACAAAGGTTGCTCAAGGTAAAGATCAAGTCTGATGTGTGGTTCTTAATTTGTTGTGTGTTTTGTGTTCACATTGGGAAGCCTTCTCTCCTTTTTGCCTCTGGGAGATAGGAGGATACATTTTCTCAAATTTTTACTGAGTTTCAGAACATACAAAACAGTGTTGACTTACTGAAGTCTCCTTAATTGACTTTAATACAAGTCCTCTGTTGTTCTGATAAATTTTGTTTCAGAATTGATTGGGTTCAATTCCTCTAACTGTCATTAGGTCTTCCAAGTAGTTGGTAGTGGGAAAGGGCCTCTGAAGATTGGATTGAGATACCCTCAAAAGCTGTGAAATGTAAAAATCTAGAGTTTCAGCTTAAACCTGTAACTGGTGATGTCAGTGGCAAAACCAATCTGCATTCAGAGTCTGTATACTACTTAGAGGTTATTGTAGAGCTGTGTCAGATACATCAGCAACTTTATAAGTTTGCTTTCATAGCCACAGTTTTGTAAATGGCTGTGGAGGTTTACATTCATGGGTGTGTGAGGACCACTTCTGCTTCACTGAACTTTGGGGTGGGGTTTGCATATACTGTATATGTAGGAGGAAACTTCAGTGGTCCTTACAAACAAAATGGTAGGTCTTGAGCAGCCTTGTTGAGACCAATAAGAAACAATCAATGACCTTGCCTTCTGGAAAGGCTGTCAGGATATTCTGACAAGAAATCCTTCTGTATGACCCTTTCACAAAGTCATTTGAGGAGCAGTTCACCCATCTTTCTGCATGTTACACATCACCACAGCTCCTGCTCACAATCCACACTATCTGTTTTGGGGTTCATCTGGGGAGTTGATGTTACAAGCTGACAGGTGATGTCCTGTAGCCGTAAGGGGATAAACACCGAGTGGTTTATCCTTTGTGAAAGAAATCTGTCTCTCAGAAGGAAGCTCTGTGCACTTTCTCTTATAAATTTTTTGTATTTATACTGCTTCCTTGAAATAAACTCACGTTGTTTTGGTTGTTCTGATAGTTGATGCCATCATTATGATAAAAACAATATGCAGTTTTTCCATAGGTTAAGTGATAACAACACATTTAACCTGAGATCTAGCTGCATTTCTGCCTGAATCCAGTTTCATGACCTTCAAGCTATAAAGCCACATAAAAGGGCTGAAAATATTCAGTGGTGGGGGTGGCAGAGAGGGGAAATAATTTGAGTTTGTTTGTTGGTTGTTTTTTGTTTTGTATTAGAATTAGCAATTCTCAGACTCTTGCTTCTTGACCTACTAGCTTTTTCCTGGTGATCCGTAATATTAAAGATTTGTGACAGGTTTGGGGTCTTTCCTTACCAGGTTGTTGGATGATCGGTCAAATGTCAGTCCTCTCTTTACACAGGTAAATGTGGAACAGAAAAAGGGTTTTTCCATTCAAGAGGAACCAAACGTAACTACTTCTGGTAGTTTGAGGAAATCGACACAAATTACAGAGAGCAAAAAGGACTGCTCGGAGGAGGAGAACAAATTCACCTCCATGCCAGAGTCTACTTTACTCATTTCTGAGAAATGCAGCCTCCTGAAAAGGAAGTGCTGCTCGGAAGAGTTGCGAAACGCTGAGGTACCCTGCAAACTGATGAAGAAAGGTATGTTTAATTACACACAGGATGGGTTCCATGACATGGAATCCTTGGAAACTTTGCTTTTATAAAACTCAAAGGAAGAGAGTCCAAATTACACTTTGGTTTTTAAACTTTCTGTTTTGCCTAATGAAGGCATGATGTGGAATCTTTCCTGTACGTGGGGAGAAAAAAGTCAAAAAAGGGTCGAAGAAGTTTGGGCCAAGTGCTTGTTTCTCAGCAGAGCTTTAATCTTTAAGGAACATCAATGTTGCATGTGGTCTTAATGCTTTCTGTATCAGTTTTAAAAGTTTAAAAGCAAAAATTCTATTTGTTCATTATAACTAGCCTTGTTTTCATGCTGTGGGATGTATTTACAATGGTATGACAGAAGAATTTGTCTCACTTTATACTTTCAGCACTAACAGTGTTTTGACATTGATTGTTAAAGCAAGGCCAAGTTACTCTGTAACTGGGTAAAATGTGACCAAAATTAAGAGGAAGTATGAGGATTTGCTTTGCATAGAAATTATTGTAATGATGCTTAATGGTTCAGTAAATTGCAAGTATATACAACACCCATTTAAATATCAGATGTTGATGGAGATACGTGGAATAGCATTGTGTTTGCATAGTTCTGTTCAATTATTTTTTTGTCTTATTGATAGATACAGTTGATACTAAGGAAAATAGTACTGGACAACATATTCCATTTGAAGTTGTGGATCCATCAGATTTGGACTGCTCCCTGTGTATGAGGTACGCGTTGTTTTCTCATGGATGTCTTTAGCTTTCAAGCTGTATCTTTTTCCGTTTTATGATCTACAGATTTTCTATCTTACTTGGTACTTATTTTTGCCCCAACTTGAAATAAGTTTTCACTATAATCCAATGATGCATTTCTAGACCTTTGGTTCTGAGCACTGTTCATGAATAGGGACTCTTTGATCTGCTCTAGGCAACTGATTGTTTTGGGAAGGGCATGTAAGGTCACACGGGGATTAAGTGTGTTAGTGAAGGTGTCTGGAAGATTTCCTCTCACCACTGATACACACCTACCCACTGACACATATGGGGCACAAAACCATGGTTTGTCCTCTGGAATTTGTAGAGCTGTTTATAATGTTACAAAAAGCACAAAATAGCTGAAGCGACCACATCCAGTGAATATTCTGAGTTTGCATGTGAAGTACTGTGTTGCTGCTATTGCAATAGGAGGATCTTGCAAGTAAACAAGAGCATGCTTCTCCTCTATTGCTTAAGAGACATGTTCCTCACTTCACTGAGGGTGTCACTCCATTTGCTTAAAGATCTCTTCCAGTTAAACAGCAGGTATTCTTGGGGACAGCAATGACTTGATAAAATAAGTATTTTACTACTTGTTTTGTAAAAAACATTTTAACTTTGGCAAAGACACATGCGGGGTTTTGTTACTGACTTAGAAATATTGGGAAGATGTTTCACTCACTGCAGTGAGTGTTGCTTAGGTTTGGGTTTTTTTTAAGTACCCAGATCTATGAATAACACACGGTGGGGTTTGCACTACATTTTAAATTCTTAAATAGCAGCCTCTTTATGTATTTACTTCTGAAGGCCTGTGTTTTGAGAAATCTGGATTTGCTTTGTTTTATTGTTTATTTGTGGAGAAGGGGGCTTCAATTTATTCCAGACAAACTGAAACCTTTGAGGGAACAACTGCTGTTGTCTCATTTGCTTCTGCTTGAAATAAATCAGATCTACCCCCTCTCCCTCTGCCTGTCTACAACTGAAATGTGTTCCAAAAGTTTATACAGCTGTCAAAACACTCAATACTGCAAAGAGCAAAACTTTCCTCTAACAGAAAGCCACGCAATTAGTCTTAGGTTGTTTAGTGATTCTACATGTTTATCATGTCCACACAGCATTTTTCAGATGTTTTTAATGAAGTTAATTAGTCCTACTTTCTCGTGCTGTGTGTTAAGTCAGAAAGAGCCAGACTACAATACTTTTGTAAAGGAATTAACCCAAGGATTACTGATTCCCTTACAGTATAGGGGATGGGGGTGCTGAGCTTGTAATTGCAGTCACGAATCCAGGCCTTGCATCTAGAAGGATGTTAGCTTTGTAACATCACTGCACAAGGGAGGCTTGTGCTAAGGAAAGCTGTCGTAAGATCTTTGTTATTGATTGATTATAATTATTTCCTGCCATGTTCTTCAGAAGTATTTCAGGGATTTGGTTCCTGAGGTACTTTGGACTAATTACCTAGTAACCTACTGACCTGTTCACAATTAACTTCAGGAGCTGTTATTAACCTGTTTGTCTGGTGGAGTGGCCAAAATGTTACCGATCTACATTTGCTCCCACAGCAAGCAGAAAACACAAAGTAATAGTCAAAGCAACATGCTGGTGTGAAAGAGACTCAGGCATCCTAATAGGAATTTTTTGTCTTTTTGCTAATGTTTCAGATGAAGTCAGTCATTACTAAGTAATTACATATGCAGTCCAGTACCTACTGAAACACATTGTACAATTCAGTGTTTTACACAGTTAAAGCACTAGGGAAGCCTCGGTGCAGTGAGGTTTCTGTTTATGAAACAATTAACAAGTGTTTTCAGTTATACAGTCAAGCAGCAGTAAGATAGGTGTGGTATTCTAGATACTTCTTCATATGTTCCATTGCTTAAATGTCAATATTTATATTAACTAATGACATTTAATAAACTGTCCATGGCAGTCCTGTTAAGAGCTGATTACATTCTTAAATACTCATCTTGTTAAAGATGCTGTTAAATGTGGGTTTACGTATTTGTGATTTCCACAGGTTTAATAGAACATAGTGTACTGTTTTGATAAACTAATATTTTAAAGGAAACATATGCAAATAGCTATTTTGTGCTTAGCTCTACTCATACAAGTAATCACGTGATTTCCACAGTAATAGTTGTGCAAGTATTGCTCCATTTCATTAACAAAGTCAGATGGTCCCAATTCTGGTTCTATTTATTGCTCACATAGAGGAAAATTAAATCCTGGCTTGTTGGAAGTTCATGACAATATTGTCACTCACATTCATCAGAGTCAGAGTTCACGTTGGGTGACAATAAGAAAGTCTGTAAGCTGAATAAGTACCAACGTTGGTTGAAGAAATGAAAAGCAAGAATCAACTTTTTCCCTGTAGTAGTCAGTAGTTAAGTTAGTGAATGAATTCATCTTTTTTGAGTAGCAGCCTTTCTCTTTTACTTTGGTACACGATATTGTTGTCTTTTTGCTTTTGGATTTTTCAATCCAGGCTCTTCTATGAACCTGTCACTACACCTTGTGGACACACCTTCTGTCTCAAATGTCTGGAGAGATGTCTGGATCACAACCCAAAATGTCCCCTGTGCAAGGAAGGGCTCTCAGAGGTAATGGTTGGATTTTCTCAGCATAAGTTCAAGTGCAAGGCATAGGAACACCTTCACCTTCAGAAACCCTTGATATTTCCCAACTCCACAGAAATATTACATAACTTAGGAAGAATGTGACTTTTTAAATGCTCTTGTGAGTTATCAAGCATGGATAGTCTCTGTTCAAACCTTAGGACCAGGTCTGTACTTAGAAAAAGGTGACTTTACTTACTTTCCAGATTTCTGAAGAAACTGTCTGTAACATAGAGAATAGTTGAAGAAACAAATCTTCAATGGCAAAGCAAGCTTAAGAGATCATAGAACCACAGATATCAGGACATGGGGGTAACAGGTGGATCCCATGTGCACAGGCACCATACGCTGTGAAATGCTGGACATTATCTGTAACTGCTGGTGTGTGTTTTTCCTGCAGTGCTTGGCTATGAGGAAATATTGTAAAACAGTGCTAATGGAGGAGTTAATAGCCAGATATCTTCCAGAGGAACTCACTGAAAGAAGAAAGATTTATGAAGAGGAAATAGCAGAGCTTTCCAAGTATGTAATCCATTTATGTAAAATCCAATCTCTAATTCCACTGCCGTTAGCTGTGAATGGCTCCGGCTGCTGTGCAACAGCAGGCTGAGATGCTGACAAAGGAGCTTCTTTCTCTGTGTCATTTTAGAGAACAGGGTCCAGGTGAAACTGTGCTTGAGTGAGCATAAAATCTGCACACTGGGCTAAACAATAAACAGAAGTAGAAGAAATCCAGAAGGTTGTTTTATAAAGGAAGTATAAAGCAATGTGGTTGCTTTCAGTGGACCTCTGTGAAAGGCACAGAGTGAGACAATAGGTGGAAGTAGTCTGACAGGATGGGGGTTGGAATGTACTGGGTAGGGAAGAATTGGGATTAAGGAAAATTAAGTAAATAAAAGCAATAATGAAGATACAATAATGCTCTCACTAGCAAAACCAGAAAGCATAATGAAAAATTCTTCTACTATTAAGTGGTATATAAATATAATATCTAGTCAATTGAGGGAAAACATTTACTTAATCCATTAAGAATTTTTTTCCAAAGATGTTGTAATTTCTATTTAAAGACATCATAATTTGAAAGACTATGTTACTACATATTTTATACCTTGTCAGTGGTTTGGTAAAATGTCACATCTGATTTGTCCTTTCTCTCTTACAGCCTAAATAAGAATGTTCCCATATTTGTCTGCACAATGGCTTATCCTACAGTCCCATGTCCTTTGCACATCTTTGAACCATGTTATCGCCTGATGATTCGGAGGTGCATGGAGACTGGCACCAAACAATTTGGGATGTGCATCAGCGACCCTGTAAAGGGGTGAGTGAACAGTGTGCTTGGACCGTGTGATGTACCCACTTAGTCTGGAGCCAGTGTCTTTGGAAAGCTGCAGAAGGGTCCATGGCTATATATCTGCAGTAGTTTTCCAGTAGACAAAGTTTCTTCATAATCATACTGCTTGAAGTCATTGAGAAGACCGAAGTTTCTCTCTTGATCACTTGGATTCTGACTAATATGGCTGATTGTTCTCTCAAAACACACATGACTAGTGTGTAGCATATGAAATTGAGCTGCAGACCTCTTGTAATACATGAAAAGGAAGTGTATTTTCTACTATTTTCAAATCTGTTGAATGCTTTGGCACAAGAAATCAAGTTGAAATGGCAGTACAGCGCATTGAGGGGTTTACTTTTTTATATTATGGGATATGTTTATGTCCTCAGTGTTCTGAATATAGTGGAGGCTGCAGAGGTATAACAGAACCATCATAAAGACTGACTGACCATTTACATTGAGAATTTACAGTCAGTCTTGGCTAATTTGACCTCAGTGTCTGTCTCTGTATTTAGATTTTCTCCCTTCTTTTTATGGTATCTACCTACTGGGTACGTATACACTGTAAGAAGTATAACATACACAAAGTACACACCTACAGAGTTAAATCTGCTGAAACTGTGGAAACACTTTTTTCTTTATAGATTTCATAGTCCTTCCATAATTCTAATATTCTGAATTGCACTTGCCCTTCTGTACAAATTGACTGAACATATTAGGGTTATGGAGAAAGTGCTCTTCTGACCTATATAACTTTCAATTTCATAAGATGTTCCCTGTATTCCAAAACATCCAGTTAGCATTAATCAGATTAGACAGCCTGAATCTTCCTGATAGTTTTGCAAACAATTGTGGAATAATTTGAACTACAGCAGGTCAGTATTATGAACAATAGAAATGAGCTGACATTGGTAAATACCTTTGTGGTAGGGACTGGCTGTATGGCAGCTCTGTGGAACTAAGGGTGGAGAGAATAAGACTTGTTTACTTGCTTTTGTTCTGATTTCAATAGGTTTGCAGATTATGGCTGCATTCTGGAGATAAGAAATGTTGAATTCTTTGCTGATGGTCGCTCTGTTGTAGACAGCATTGGCAAGAGGAGATTTAAGGTGATCCAGCACAGCCAGCGTGATGGATATAACACAGCAGATATTGAGTACATTGAGGATCAAAAGGTAAATTTAGAAATATTTCATTTAAACTGTATTACTTGTGAAATTCTAAGTGCTTGTTTTCAGTGAGTTCTTCTTTGTAGAAGTTTATAGTAAAACAAATTTGTGGTATTTATTAAGTGCTCATGGTTAAGGTGGGAAACATAATAGTTACCACAAGCATGCACACATACTGCCCATGTACTGAAGACTGTGTTTCCTAGAGGCATTTAGCAGAGGACAAAACTAAGTGAATCCAGGAATGAAATCTTACTGCTCTTCTAGACAGAGTAACTGCTATTTATAAGAGGGTAGAGAGGGAACCTGCCTCCATTTGCATGGAATCCAGTTAGAAAACTCCCATTCAGGTAAGAAGGAGCAGGTTTGAGCCCACAATAATCTTCAAAATTACATTAGTTCTTAAGAGCTTTCGTATGAGAAAATGTCTACTCTGAGGCTCTACTAATTTTTTTTTTTTAAAAAGCTTTGCATGGTCTTTTCTTCTGTTGTTGTATATGATGTTTGTGTAAAGGCTTTTTTATATAGCAATCCAGAAAGTGCATGTTCTGCAAATAGATATCTTTGGTATAGAATACAGGGAAAGAAAGTGAAGAACTTGGACTGGGGAGGGAGAGCAGAAGGGGGAACACCAAATGAGCTTTCAGCGTTTATCCCAGAACTCTCTTGGTGTGTTTTTTTTCCTTTTTCTTTCCCTCACTCACCTCGGAAAATCCTAAAAATGCTGTGCCTTCCCCAACATAGAGACTGAACAAACAGTAACCTTCCCCCTTTTGTTACTCGTTTCAGGTGCAAGGACAAGAATATGCTGCATTACTTGTTCTCCATGATTCTGTCTATGATCAGGCATATATGTGGTTTAACTCCCTCAAGCAAGCACTCAAAAGTCGAATTCTCAGTCATTTTGGTCCAATGCCAGCTAAGGATCCTGACCCACAGGTATCCAGAATCAGTGGCTTATGTAACTTTTAGAGACAGAAATAGCAGGGATATCCGATAAGCTGGCAGGCATTGCCTTTTAAGATGAAAATATGAATACTCTGCATTTACCCCACATAAGCTGAGTCTGAGTTCTATTGCCATACACCAGCAGTAGCACAGTTGTGAACAAAAGCTCGTATTTAATGTTGATAACTTTCTAAGGCTACTTATCTGACTATATTAATCCCAGGAAATGGAAATACCTATTCTACCTCCTCAATTAAACGATGAAGTGTAAATAGGCAAGAGAAAACCTGGTTCTCTTCTTAAAGGTCTGCAAATGGTGGGGTCTTAAAATAACAGAAAGGAACAACAAAAGCTAAATATGAAGAACTGTTATAAAGTATGGAGAAGGGAGGCAGGAATCCCAAAGAGCTGGGTCAATGATAACATGGGAAAAAAAATACATTTAAAAAAATCTAGAAAGTCCAGCCTATAAATCGTTGCTAGAAGTAGAAATGCCGTCAGCATTCTATCTTTAGGAAAGGTGAAATTTGTTTGTAATCTGTTTCAGGGGAACCTGTAAGCACAGCCATTAGGTTGGTGATGAAATGACCTAGTTGCTAGATTGCTATCAAAAACTGTGTTTTCGAAGTTAGATCTTCAAAACCAGGACCTTGCCATCTGTATGAATCCTGACTTCTATTTTTCTTTTTCCCCTGGCTGTAGGCTAACCCTAATGGGCCAGCCTGGTGCTGGTGGGTCCTGGCTGTCCTTCCACTTGAGAACAGAGCTCAGCTCCCGTTCCTTGCCATGAAATCCCTCAAAGACCGCTTGAATGGCATCAGACGTGTCCTTACGTTCATGTCTCGTACAAGATCACGGTGATGGTGAGGAGGAGAGCTGTGAAGTCTCCCACAGTCCTTGACTGTAGACTGTCTCTTGTAACTTCATATAACTGCAATAATGTCTTACAGATTTGAGTGTCAGGATGTTTCAAGCCTGAATTTCAAAGAGAATGAGTTATAAAGAGCAGGGAATGTTTATGGATACTTCAATAGTTTCCATTTGGAAGTCTGAGACAATTATTCAATCACTGCACTGCTAAACTAATAACAAATGTGATAGAACAAAAAGTGATCTTGTTTGCCATAAACCTTTTAAAAATCTTAAGGATTTTTTTTTAATTTATTTTATTTTTATTTTTTAGTGGATAAAGGATGAACTGTGCAGTTTAATGTGAAGCAGAAATAATAATGTTAATGCATTATTTCAGTGAACTGCAAAGTCTTTTATTCAAATGGTTCAGGTTTTATATAGCATTGTGTAAAATAACGTTCACAACTTCTGTTTGATAATTTATTTTTGCACTATGATTTTTTGTTTCAAAATGTATATTATTTATGTGTTCATTCGCTAAAGGAAAGTGAGCTGCTCTATTTATTTATAGTGTTTTTACCCTGTATTTATGACTGGGGGCAAAAATGATGATTCTTGCAGTGCACAAGCAACTGCTTTGATAATTTTTCAGTTATTTCTGTTCAAATACTTTGAATGTTTTTCTACTCATCCCCAGTTCTACTGTAGCTTAAGAAGGATTTTTTCCCCCGAAACATCCTGCCTTGAAGTCTTTGAATACACAGATTCTGTTTGAGATAATTCAAGCACAGCTGTTGGCGGTTGATCCTATGCTTGTGACTAGGTTTGTGATGCAACCAAACAGTCAAGCACGTGCTTAACCTTGAGCATGAGTGTTTAAATGCTTGGATAAGTTTGTGTTGATCAGGTGATGTCAGTGGGAATTGACCATAGTGGTGACAGAAGGATCTATTCCCTAATTTTTCACAGAACGGAGGATAACTTGAAGTTGAATTTGTATCTGAACTCTTTCTTGCAAAAATGGACAATGGCTACAAAGTGCGAAGAAAGAGCCACAATATATGAAAAGTGGCTTATCCTAGAGAAAACTGGAAGTACTGGTGTCATTTCATTGTAGGTTAATACACAGACTTTTTTTTTTTTTAATCAACTCTTGTTGCTGTTAAGATGAGTTTTATTTCTTTTAATTGTTTGGTGGGATTTGGCTTTGGAGTGTGTGTATGGGACGGGGAGGGGGGAGTTATTTTGACCTGTAGGACTCAGAGGGCAGTTTGTGTCACATAAGAAGGAATATGTTGTAATAAATGCTATTTATTTCACCCCAATCTTCAGGTTTCTGTTAGCTTCAAATCTCTACCCAGCCATTGCATTTCTCTTAAGAGACTGGGTAGTGTTGCTAATAATAGTTAACTGCCAAGGAA
Source organism: Pipra filicauda (assembly GCF_003945595.2). Lineage (NCBI taxonomy): Eukaryota > Metazoa > Chordata > Aves > Passeriformes > Pipridae > Pipra > Pipra filicauda. The sequence goes on from NW_024104742.1 coordinate 1,901,145, forward strand.
AACAAGTGAATTTTAGCGTGATTACTGCTAGCTATAAAGCAGGTAAAAATAGGGCAGAAATGAGAACAGGAAGTATCTTGGTTTTGATTTTTTTTTTTTTAAATCAACGGTTCCTATACTTGTTTTGCTGCTTTTATTGCTTACAGTGTACCACTTTCTGGGACTGCTTGTACCTCCATCTGACTTGGGCTTTCACTGATTTCAATGCGAGCAAAACTGGGCCTTTTATTCTAAGTTACTGTTTTCCTTTTCAGTGGCAAAAGCTAGAATGAAGTGAGAATGTTATGGAATGCTACACATTTCTTTGATTTTTTTTTTTTTTTTACCCAGGATAGTACTCTGCCATTTCATGCCTCCTTTATGAAAAAATGCAGTAGAATTTAATGTCATTTTTCTGGGTGTTTTTCCATCTCATCAGAAATATTTATTAGTTAAAAGTAGTTTCCATACTGTTATGTTTTCATAAAACTACCTTTGTTCCCCTTTTTGTTAAATTCCATAGAACATTTCCATAAGGGTACCAAAGCAACAAATGGAAGACAAACATGTTTCACCTTTGTGATAAACATGGAATGTGTATCCTGTTTGCATTGAGCTACTCTAGAAATACTACAGCTTCCTTCCTCACTGCTAGATTCCTGCATTTCTTCCATTAGGGTACTTGACATGCTGTAAACAATGTATAAAAATACCTTCATGTTCTGAACAGTATCAAGTATACAGTGGCTGACACCTGCTATGGCATTTGTCTTCATAAATCAATAATGAAGTGATTTCCACTTGTTTGGAAGTGAAGCTGCATTCAGTGCAATTCTTCCACAAACCATTATGTATTATTGCATAACGTAAGGGCCTCATAGTGCTCCCATAGGAAAAAAAAGCTGTCACTTTGTTACTCTTATCTGTGAGAAAAGGACCTTAAATATTTAATTTAAACTGTTTTCTCACTGATGTCATTATTCTTTTTCCCTGCATGCTATGTATTCTACATAGTCATTCTGCCAATTTTGTTGTTTTAGAAACTGTCATGGAAAGAATCCTTGATTTTTAAAAGTGAATATTATCTTTTCTGTTAGCCTTGACTGAAGCTGCCAGAATTTCCTAAGCAGAGACTCTCGTACATGCCCTGCATCATGAACACCCAGTGCATTTGCTGCCACCTGGAAACACTGGACCTACTGCATGTAATGCAAACAGGTGATCTGCACGTGCACAACAAATCAAACACATCAAAAAGTTCATCTGTACACGTACAGTAGCATTCTGGGGCTGCTCTATGGCCACACATCCTAGATTAATGGCTGTAGTCTACAAATTCCATCAGAAGAAAAAAACAATATTGAGAAAGAAATTTGTTAGAGAACACAAACCTGTCCAGAAAAAGCTGGACAAGGGATGGCCCTAGCCTGCAATAAGTTGAGATGGTAAAGTTTCAGTAATGACATTTAAAAACTAAAAAATCTTCTAGTTATGCCACATCATTGCTGACTATTTTTCAGTTGTGTTAATGAGTACAAGGATGTAAATGCAACATTTATCACAGGCATGAATAAACAGCTGAGCAGATCTAAAAATACCTTCGCTTTAATTATAGAAACAGCATTGATCAGATAAAATATTAATTGGGGGAGTATTTTATTTAAGCTCTTTGCATTTTTTCTAGACACCAAACCCAGTTCCATAACCAGTCTTGCTCATCTGTTAAAAACAAAAAAAAAATCATGACTCAAACTTGTATTTCCTGTGTGATCAGAAGTATTGATTAATTGTTCTTGTGGGGGCATAAGTAATGCATAGGCTGCTTAGAAAGTAGTTCAGTAGTTTTAATAATGAAATGATAAAATGGTGTGATAGGCCATTATGCTAAGTCTTAAGTGATGTTCTGGTGTTAGATGTAAAAGTTTCTCTTATTTTTTGTTCTTTAAGTGCTGATATCTTCCATTACCTTATAGCAATAAGAGATACTGAATGGCTGGTCTACTGCTCGGCCTGTCCTTCTGTCCTGTATGACTGCTTACTGACAGAACACCTCAACCATGGATTTCTTAATCCAAAGATTGTTTTAGTCTAAAAAAAAAAAAATGTGGATTTGGTCTGTCTTAATCTGTGCTGTAGAGAAAGAGCTTCATAGAATTGAGTTCTGTTTTAGATGGTCTTTTCACAGAATTGTGGAATCCCAGGTTGGAAGGGACCTCAAGGATCAGCTGATCCAAATTTTCTTGGCAAAAGCATAGTCTAGACAAGATGGCCCAGCACCCTGTCCAACCAAATCTTACAAGTGTCCAGTGTTGGGGAATCCAACACTTCCCTGGGGAGATTATTCCAATGACTGATTGTTCTCATTGTGAAAAAATTTTCCTTTTAATGATTTCTACTTGGTGCTGAACTTCTACTGATGTTTAAATCAATGACAGACAGGAGTTGTATTTAAATGCAATGCTTAGGAATGGAGAACTTGTTCACAAACTCTTATTTAAAAAACAAAGTGTAAATTAACTACAGGGTTTTTGTGCATAAAAATCCCATGGACCTATATGCACTTAGGGTAGTGCTTCCCATTTCCTCCAAGTCCTACATCAGATGAACTCAATCTCTCTTTTCAACCCCTGCTTAGTTCTCATTTAATTTGTTGGCTTCACAACAGAAATTGTAACTAGTGCAGCACATAGTTTAGGATCTGGGGTTTATTCCAAAGCTCAGTAAATCACTGAAAGTCTTACAGCTACAGAAAAATGGTAGTTTGAGCAAAGTCACTCTCTTGAAACACTTTGCTAAATAAATATTGTCTGAAAGAAGAAAGAAACTAATCTTCTTAGACAGGATTAAAATGGTGGATAATAAAAACCTGAACTATTACATTGACTTACTCATCCAGGTATCATGTGAAGTGCTTACTAATGTTGGAGTTTCATAAGGTCTAAAGTAACCCTCACATAGAAGTGCCTGTATTCTGTTATTGCCATTCTTGAGCTTTTTAATAGTCATAGCCATATATTTTATAAATATAAAACATATGCACCTTTTAATCTTTACATTCAATTTGCAGAACAAAGGTTTACAGAGCAGAAGTGTAGCAAAAACAATGTAGTAGCTTCTATAATTCCCTGACGAGGAACAGGAGAAGTACAAAAATGTGGAGCAAAAGACTATCTGTGTAAGATGTCTTAATTTGGAACCATATACTTGTCCAATTTAATTCCATCAAGCTATGTGGTTACAAGAGTGCCAGAAATATATCTATCAAGCCATTTTAAATAAAAAGTTTTGTGGACTTGTATAATCCATTTGTTTGTAAAACATCCTTTTGTGCACTGTAATGAACTTGAAATGTAACTTAAGTTATACTCTCATATCACTGGACAGAGTACTGTTCAGCTACCTCTACATAAGATTGAAGTAATTTGTTTTTTCCAGATTTGTTTGCATTGTCATATAAAATATATTTTAAAAAAATCATAGTCCAAAGAACCTGTATGTGTTTGTAGATGTACTTATAACTATGTTGTACCAATGAAGTCTGTGTGGAGAGTTGTTTCCTAATTAAAATTTTTGTGTTCTTTACTCTTTGGCTTCCATAACAAAGAACTACAGAGATGAACAAATATTACACGGGAGCTACTTTTTGTAGGTATTTTAGACAAAGGAAAAAAGAACAGCTGGATCTGCAGTCACACAACAACACTTGAAGCAAAGAAGCCAAACCATAGAAATTAAGTTGTTCAAACCTCAGAATTTGTAAAAAAAAGTACAGCAAGTGCTTTTCTTTTTTTCCTTCCCTTGTTGCTGTAGTAAAGTAAGAATAATGGGAGCTGAAGAGGGCCTGGCTTACAGTAATACCCTGCACTTCTCTGGACTTTGCTTCCTCTTATTCCCTACTTTACATTTGCTTTACAGTCTGCTGTGATTTAAAACTATGACCGGGATACCTTCTCATTTACACTCTCAGGCAAGAATGCATCCTGGCCACACTTAACCTGTATCTATGTGGTGATGAGAAGATTGTTTTTAGTGAAGAAATTCCATAGGCTAATCAAAGCCATTAACTTCACAGAGAAAGCTCGAGAATAGTTTTATTCATAAACTTAAGAGTTTATTCTACTAAAAAAATGAAATCTGCAAAGTGCTTTGCAAGTCACATATGTATGGGCTGCTTCTTTTGCCTTGTTATTTAAGGAAGATGTAGCCTGCTTGTGACTTGCTGCCTAAGCCCCAACTGCTGCTGGGGTCAGAGGTTGGCTTGCTGGTCTCTCGATGTAAGCTTATTCAGGCCCTGCATTTATTTTAGAATCCAGGGCACAAGCTAAGGCTGTATATGGTGGGCCAACAGCTCATTATGTCAAGGCTGCTATTTTCTACAACAAAATACATTTGCTTCTGAGTAGAGGAAGTGCTTTGGTTAAAGTGCTTTTTCACTGGGAAATAGTAAATAGTTAAAACTGAAGCTTTGCTAGGGAAAATGTTGATTTAAACTATTGTTTTTAAGTCATAACTTTAGTTTTGAAACCTTTAAGATCAGTTATAAAAATGTGGGGTTTAGATGCAGTATAAAACAGAATTTAAACCAAATATAGGATAGCAAAATATTTCCCAATTATTTGCTCACTGTGTTCTTGTTTTATAAGTGTACCTACACAGATTGATTCAAATGATATTTGAAATATGCTAAAGTCATCTACACTTACATAATGCTTCATATTAAAATTATCATTAGCAATTTTGGATGATCTCTATCATATGAAGCACTTCAAGAAGAACTTCCACTTCCAGTCAGCCTTTGCCTCCCAGTTCCCTGACACAAGACCCTGTGCTGACTTCACTGTGGGTGTGAGGCTGAGGGAAGGGTGTGCCACAGGATAACTCCTGGCTGTGACCTGCCACAGCTTTTAAAATGTCAGTCAGCTGTAATATGTTTTTTATTCTGTGAATGAGATGCCACAAAAATCCCGGAACATCTCTTAGCATGCTGTGGTTCTCTGTATGACTGGGTGAAAGGTGTGGCAACAGTTTTTAGCTTCAAAAGGTGTGCTGACTTCTCAGTTTCAACAGTTCTTCAGCTCTGCTGTAGGAGTTATGGCTTGCCTGGTCTTTGCTCCATACTACTCACAACCAAACCCAAGGTAAGGAATGCCATCAATCAGCCTCTTGGCCACACATATAGATGAAGGAAGACTAGAAACTGCATTACTAAACTATTGCAGGGCTGGGACTGGTTTTTTTAGAAGTCTTTCTGATTTTCAAACAGGTTTTCATCAGCAGTCACTAATACTAAGTTCTCTAAAACATACACAGTAGAAGAGCTGGTTAAGTCATGCCTACCAGTGAACAGCAAAGTCATTGGGCTGCCTTTACCTGTAATGTTATGTTTTTAATTACCCAGATAAATTGTATATTGATACCAAAAATTAATATACAGAGACTACCTGAAAAACGCAGCACTGATGTAAAGAGCAGGCTTTGCTATGAAGGCCAGCCACGTACTGAATAGTTTACATCTTAGGATAGGATGGCTTTCAAGTTGTTAAAGCCCAAAAATCACTGGCTGGACAAATCCATATAATGAAAGTCTGCACATGCTGTCAATACCAGTTTTATGCCAGTGTAACATCTTTTGTTTCAGTAGATCTGCTCTTGATTTATAATTCCATATAAGTGAAAGGAGAATTAAGCTATTTATGTAAGTGACTTTATATAACTGACTTATGCTGTATTATGTGATGGAAAAGAAAACCAAGCACATGTCTTTTTTGTGTTTTCTATGAGCTACAGAAAGACTTTGTAAAAGTAGTGCTAGTGATAGTTTTCTCTATTTGACATATTAGAAATTCATTCTCATCCACATGGTTGTTTATCATGAGTAGAATACAGGGTAACAGATGACACAATAATGTGGAAGGATTTTAGCAAGTCTGCAGACACTCCAGAAAATGTGAATGCTGCACATCACAATTTAGACTGCAAATCAGTTCAACAAAGCAATTGTTATTCAGGTTCTTCCTTGTATGAGTCAATGATTTGTACTGTGACTATTAGTACTGAATGTACCATCTAAAATTCATTTTGAAAGATTACTGAAGCATTAATGATTTTAAAATGGGTTCTACAAGTATTTTTTTTTATCAATGAGAATCCCAAACACTATCAAGGCTAAAGAGTATACACGAGGATTTTCAACATTACAGAAGTAGGGTTGGTTTTTTTTCACGTGCTTTTACATTGTTTTTTACTTCCTAGTGAACGATGACTATATAATATTTAGGAAATCAGGGTCAGTAGAGTAAATGTTTCTGTAGCAATGTGGCAGACACACCTTTCATAACTCATAAAGTCACTACTGGAAAGGCACAACTGGGTCACAGAAGTGCATGGTGGGATGCTGCTTTCCAGTTATGCAACCAGGGTAACTAAAGGTTAGAGCAAGCACTTGAATAACGAGCTTTTTGCCAGAAAGAGTCGAACAGAAAAACACAGTGTTTTTAAATGCTGGCTTCTGAGCAGCAGCCGCCTAACGTGTCTAGTTGGGAGTCATCAAACCGAAATAGAACCGGATGCGTCAGAACTTTGAAGAATGGCAGTTCAACATCCCAAAAGAAAAATACATCTGCTCGTATTCCAAAAGCAGATCCTACCGGTTCTCTCATTCCCACAGATGATACTAGAGACATTTGCAGCGTGCTGCTCCGCTTTTTCTCCTGGCTCACTGCAACTGGCTTTATCACTCATCTCATCTTTTTACTTTCCCCATCATCCAGCAACATCTTAAACTTTAAGGAATTCCAGTTTGCCTCTGTTCTCTTTCCTCCTTCTATTCATATGTTGCTGGATTACTTATAATAACCATAATTATTGCAGAATTCTTACCTAACTTCTGACAGAGGAAAGAAGAGAGAAAGGAATCACTATAATGATTTTCCAAGGTTTGGAGGGCTTGGACATAGCCCGAGGGCACAAAGTATGACATAACTAACAACTAACTCCCATCAGTTTTGGGGATATTAGTTACAAAAACTGAAGGCTATGGCAAAGAGACTAAATAAAATGGTGTTCTTTTAATCACAATTACATCTCCTGTTACAGCTGCACACCAGATAAATATATTAATCAAAATGACCTCATTTTAGGCATGCGTAGCAGTGTGTTATGTAACCATGTTAAGTATGCTATTTTATTTTCCTCTCACCAAGGAGAAATGGTGTTTGTCTTACAAGAGTTCCAAATAAGTCTGGTTTTAAAGTGATGGGGAAAAGAACAGGAGGGAGAGACGAAAGTGAGAGCACTAATAAGCAAAATGACTCATTCCCCAAGTGCAGAGGTGACGTTACACTCTGCTTCTATCTCAGGGGCTCTATAGGAAACTAATGTTGTCACCAGCAGTCTCAGCATTCCTAACGTGCCCAGTATTTCTCAGGATGGGAAAAACAGATGTGTGACAAAGATGGAAAGTACATCTTTTCAGATCTCATTGGTTCACAGCATTCTTGGTTTATTTTCAAAGCTGTTTGTGAACGCTGCTTCCATAAACAAGGAGTTTGCAGAATTCCTGTCACTCTTTTTGTTGCTCACTTCTTTGGTGAAAAGTGGCATTCAATTAATTCTTTTATAGTGCTACTAATGGTGCTTTAAACAAGCTCAAAAGCACCCTTAAAAGTAGAATACACCCCCCCACACACACATAACAAGGCTGAGGCTCATCTAGATTTATACTGCACTACAGAAAAAAGGACCAAGAGGCGTACATTTTTGCAATATAAGATCACTCAGCCAGAGAACTCTGATAAGTGCTGAAAATGTGAAAAACAAATGGCAGGGTATGCATTTCCCATTTGCTCAATACACACACATAAAAGAAACACTGTGTAGGCTTCTCTGCAGCATACCAGTGCGTCCAAAACTCAAAGGTTAGTTACATAAATGATAAGGCGTGGGTTTAAATGCTTCATTCAGCTTGTTAATTACTTGCTTTGTGGCCTGAGCCAATGTTCTGAAGCAGGTTCATCCAATATTGTGTTGCTTCCTCTGAATTTTCATTTATTGTATTAAGCTGAAGTGCTGGGAACAATTTGTTGCAATACCTAGGAAGAGTCTATTTTCTTTTCAAGCAATTCACAGAACAATCTTACTCAGACTAATCCACAGATGCACTTTAAATGTCCTTGCTATTTCAGAAAATTGTGAGATTTAATTCTTAGAGCATTCTCTTTAAACAAGGGAACTGCTGGCTGCATAAATATGCATGTGTTACTGGAGTATGTTTTGAGGGTTCCTTTTTTTGTGTGCTTTTTAATCTACACAATCCAATGTGGGGAAATGAATGGCAGTGTGTTAGAAAACTTTCAAAATACTTGGTATGTCTCCAGCAGAATACAAGTTGATTTACTTTTTAGTAACAGATGGAAATATTTCCACCTTCAATTCACTTAACTGGGACACCTCATTGCTGAGGCTCTTTAATGCCATGAATGAGGCCTCATTGACCAGCACATCCCAAGCCAGACAGACCAACCAACAATCTCCTTCATGAGATGTGCAGGGAGAAACTGGAGGTTTAGAATTCCTTACCTTTGTGGAAATAAATCATATTGTGTTTGGAGCAAACTGTAGTTTTACTTCAAGATATCTCATTGAGATTGTACCTGGGAACCCTAAGGTTTACATCAAACAACAGAATTTGTTTTAAAATTAGAACTTCGTACCTTGTTCTGTTTTCAGCTGTGTACACTTGCAGATATCTTGATTTGCAACTCAGACACGGGCTAAGAAGCCTATGGAGACCTTGAATTTAACAGCAACAATAATGTAGAAGCAGACTGAATGCAAACATCTCAGAAGCTCTTGACTACCTTATTTTAAAAGATTAAGAAACATCCTTCAAACCTCACCTTTCTATTTCTACATGAAGGTTACATCTTTTTTTTTCTTTAGTAAGGATGTCACTTAGAGATTTCTGAGTCACAAATGCAGATTAGCATTTGGATTTGAATTACAAGTCAAAAAAAAAGGAGGTTGACTGAAACAGAAATCTCATCTGGTCCGTTATACGGACCAACTGCAAAATACAGATTGCAGCTGCCAATCTGGACTGAAAGGTGATGACATTTTCACATTCCCAGTCTACGTAAAACCTTATTTCTACATCATGCTCCAGATTTTTCAGGAGTTTTGCTTCTGAGGTTACTCATTCCCTTTGGTTCTGCATTTCATGTTATTCTCCCTACATGTACCAGCTTGCTTTACTTCACACATTTCGTTATTTCCTGCCCATGGGCCATATCACATAATTTCATTAATATTTCATCAGAATTACTTCCTACTGGAATCAGTACAGATTTCTGCTTAAAAATTGATGCTGCAATATGGCCCCACATTTCTATTCTTATGTACCTGTTCCTCTTGAGTTACAATCCCTCTATATCTTAATACTCCACTGTTCACATGGCTCAGAACAGCAGAGTATTCTAACTGTACTTAAACTATCAAATGAATACAATTTCTAAGTTAGAACATGTATAAAAATGCATTTTCTCTTAGTAAGTGAAACTCAGCCACGTTATTTAGCTGATTTCACTACACAGATCACTTTTGTCTTCAGGCTAAACATTGTTTCTTCAAATTGAAGATAAAAACTACAATTAAATATAGGCCACAGATGTTCAGGATGCAGAGGACAAAAATATAGGTTTCATAACTCGACAGTTATGCAACCAGTTGCTTTTCACAAATTAAAATGAACATTTAATTTTATGATCTTATTTACCATTAATCTAAACACAAATAAACCTGCAAGAGATTCTGAAAATGGTGAGACTTGAAGAAAGATCTATTGTAATCTTAAATACTTTCCTCAAGATGTTCATTGTTTTCTAACTTAACTTCAGATCCCCAAATACTCAGTTCTCAATTGCATTAATGAGACACCTAAATAACTTTGAGGATATCAGTCTTAATTTTGTCACAGATCTGGCAAAGGCTAGACTATTTTAAAATAAAGTCATTATATATAAATGTTATTTACCTTACCTACTGCATCTTATTTAAAGTGTTTACCCTGATAGTCGAAGTCCTCTCTGGGCTTGGCTGCACGTCACCCTGCAGCACTGAAACTCTCATCTAGTAGAGCACAGTCATACATGCAAGAGATAAGATTTTTATAGCAGCTGAATCTAGACTATGGAATTTAATCCCATAGCAGATAAAAATGATCGGGGGAATAAGCACTTTCTGTACTTACATAAAAATCCTTTTCTTCAACTTAGCTTCCCTCTAGTAAATCACACATATTAATTCTCTCACACAAAAATAAAGCAGCAAACCAAACAAGTTGTTCTGTTTGCTGACTGTAAAGGGAGACAGAATGAAAAGCGAGGGAATGTTCTTCTTACAACTGTTTATCCTTCTAGCCTGGTTTTCTACAGAATCTTCACTTACAGTATGATCCTGCCTGTCCATCCCCTCTGAGAAGTTTTGAACCAGGTGGCTGATTTTTAACCAATTTATTTGCCATTTCTACCACCTCCTTTCAAATTTGAGACTGCCAGCCAGTCACCCAACATGCAGGTGCACACACAGAGAAGGTGGTGAGCTTCCAGGTGGCTCTGGACAATCTTTAACGTGGAGTAGATAACACAAGGAATCGGGCACCAATATGGTGGAAAATATGGAAGAGAAGGTGCACAACTCTGTATGAGAGCAAAGTCCTTCCGTTTCAGTAGTCACAGAATTAACTTCTTAAATATTCAGGAGACGCTTGAATACTTTGGCAGTATGAGCCCAGTTCAGAGAATGAGAAATACAAACCAAGTCTTGCTAGCTATTTCATAATTTGTTTAAACTAAGGCCACAAAGTATTATCTTAATAATAAAAACAATAACAAGCAAAAACAAGATAGGAAGACAACAGGTTTGCCCAGAGTCAATAAAGGCAATCATTCCCACAAGTCATTTTTTGTGATCAATGAGATAGGCCACTTAGATTTGTCAATTTGCATTTTATGCCACAGTGTGGATATGCAGAAATGGTATGCTTTTATTTTTAAGGTTAAAAAGTTTAATTCAGACACAGAGCCTCACAATACCATTCTGCAGCCATTTTAGAAGCAAAATTGCACTTTGGAGAATGCCAATCGGAAGAACTAAGAGTCTAAGATTCTTGGAAAAAAATCCACATAAACATCTAGGAGAGCTCTTGACCCTTTTGCAATGTCTGAGCAACTGGAAAGCTACACAAACAAGACACTTAATAAATTTGAATTACAGCTGCTGGTATAAAACCCCAATGTGTGTGTCTGTTCATTCGGGGTCCCCATGGCCTTGGAAAGGCAGAATTGGCTGTTCCCAACTTCTGAAGAAAATCTTCAATAATCTTTTCTAAGAATCTGACACAAATCTTTTGGGTCTGTCAGGTTCAGCCAAGTTGCATGAGTCAGGTCACACGAGTCAAGAATGGAGTTTTACTGGTAAATCAGAAAGAGAGAGACGGAGAGATGATTGTTTTAAACCCCCTATAATAGCCAGTCTGAATCTGGCAGGTCAGTGCCTCTCCACATCACAAAGCAAGCTTCTCACAGTTTCTAAATGAAGCACAAAGTCCTTAATGCAGTTACTAAATGAGAAGTGGCATCTCAGTGGGCTGCCTCAGTGGATTAATTTTAAATGCATAATTCAATATAGACCCACATAAACCTTTATGAATAGAAATAGAGGTTATATAAGCATGTTCTTACAGCATATATTGCAAATTTAAAGGCCAGTTTGAGTATAAATCAACTATCTTTTATTAATATTTTCACCTTCCCATTGGTTCATTTCTCTAGCAAATGTGCTAATCAGATTACTTCCTCACTCGTACACTGAGATGCCTAAAATAAAAACGGCATTTCATTGCTAGAGACCAACTTTTTTCTTCAATCCTTTAAGAGAAGTTTTAAGAATCAGGTTTATTCTGTGGAGGCAGTTTGCATCAGTGATAGTTCAGCAAAAGCACTGAACCATCATTTCACACTGGTCAAAGCTAACCATCCACAAGTCCTGCATGTCTCACAAAGCCTTGTCTCACCAGAGCATGAAAGATGCTGCACAAACTTCTACAGAAAACCAGTGCTCAAAGGCAAACTTGCAGAAATTTTACATTCCAGGAAACATCTTTAGACAAAGTAACAGGTAAGAGCAAAGTGGGATGTCATGTAAAAAACAAGGCAAAAGCTCTATGTCTACTCCCTGCCTTCCTTGGAGCCATAACACACGCTCCTCTGGGAAACCAAAATGGAAACCAACTTCCTATTTTCAGCCCTTCCCAGCTAGACAAAGTTGGTCTGTCAGCTTTAGAAACACAGGCACTTTGCTGCTTCTGTGGCAATAAAAGGTCACAAGTCCATCGGTTTAGCTATTATTTGTGTGCTTTAAGCACTCAGCTGTTAACTGATCAAAGCCAAAATAAATCAAGACATATCTCTAAACTATTTTTCATATAGTAGATGAACCATTCCCCATAAACTGATTTCTTTCAAATGAATAATAATATACTTCACTGCGCTACCAAAAAAAAAAAAAAAAGGTCAGTTTGATGATTCTAGAAATACAAAGAGAGTAAAGACAGTCATCTTTTTAGCCAGGGATTAATATTGCCTTCAAGCAAGGTAAATCCCTAGCCTGGTGAATGCCAATTTTGCAAAACTGATTAGCAGCCTCACCAGTTAAAAAATATGTCCAAAGCATTACTACAATTTATGATTAAACATAATCAGATTAATTAAGTCAGAATGTCAGGCTTGGGCTATTAGTAGAAATATTTATGATTATGTGTTGATAGCTGCTCCTATTAGGCTGTATATTAACAGAGTGAGTCCAAAATGAATACTGCTTATAAGAATGAGAAGATTGCATGGGTTTAAAAGCAAAACCAGTCCTTCAAATATCCCCAAGCTTTGGGGGAATTCAGATCCAGATTTGGATCAGAGCAGCGCATCTGAATTAGAGTTCCACAACACACAGAACCACAACCTCAGTTCTTACTGAACTCTGGAGAACTTTCTATCTAACTCAAAATGTCCCTTTCAACTTGGGGTCCACCATCAATGCAAACATAACTGAAGAGGGGGCTGTGGATGCCCATGGAAATGCCAACACTCTGTTTTGCAGGGGGATGTGAGCTTGCTCTCCTTTCCCTCGGAGTCAGGTGGATGTTGGTCAGTTCTGACCAAAAAGCCACTACACCAGAGGCACCACATCACATCAGTAAAGCTGCAGGACAGGTGACATGGTGGTACCCAGCCTGGTGCCACCTCACCAATTCAGTTGTGGTTGGCCTGTGAAATCTCCCACTTGGGGAAAGTTCAGGGAAGAAATGTCTGCAGTGACATCAAGGGAGTCAAGCAAGCCAATAAAATAGTATTTTTAGTAAGAGACAGCTTTTAATTGCAAGTCAAGTTCTGAAAGGGCTACCTAGGAAACACAGATATTTATTCAACAATTTTTTCACTGTGGACTAGTATCAGACAGTGTGAATTTGGGGAAATTTCCTCCCACTTCAGCATAGTTCTGGCATAGCTAGGAGGAGATTTGACTTTAAGCTGTTTACTGAAATTTATTTTTGAGCAATGCAGAAACAGAATGGCCGAATTATAATCTTATTTAGAACAAACTAATTCCATTGGCTGTAGCAGATTTGTTCTTTTCTGACAGAGATGTTCCTAAGATCTGAAAGAAAGCCTAAAGTGCCACTTAGCACTGAAATCCTTCCTATTATTTTACATTTCTTTGGAAAATTGCATGAAGTCTGTTGTTGTCTAAGTCACTCCCTGAAATAAAAAATCTTTACTGCAGTACTGTGGTTACAGACCCATACTGTTAATAAAAACAAACGCAAAAGTCTAGTAAAAGTATGAGTTCTGTCTGGAAAATAGTTGGTTTTATCTGTTCAGTCAGTACAAAAGCGTGTGCACACACTTCTGAAATTCCCATAATTAAACAGAGGGAGAAGACTGACAAGCTGCCTCTTTGAGGCAAAGGAATCAGATGTTCCAGCAGCTCTGGCTCCGGACACCGCCAGCATTGCTGGCTCAACTTCTTTCACATGGTAAAAGCTCTGAGAAAGTAATTTTGAAGACTGGGTTATTATGCAATGGCCTTGGTTACGTCAGCACAGCAAGGGAAACACTAGGGGAGAGTAAATAAATGTCAAGGCTCTGAGCCTGCAAGACGCAGCCGCCTGCAGAGTTTCTGCAGGAAGCCGAGACACTGATCCTGGCTGGGAAGGGCACGGGTGGCTCCCGGTCGGCACAGGCACTGCCGCGATGCTGCAGGAGGAGCTCGAGGCTGGCTCAGGCCGTGGGACTCCGGTACTCAGAGCAGCCCCAGTGCAGGGCTGGGGCTGGACACACCAGCCTCCTGGTTCACCCCATTGCACCCAAGCCAGGTTTCAGATTCCTGGCCAGGGCAGAGAAGGTGAAGCAGGAAGGGGAACAGGCTCTGGCACACCTGAAGTCCCCATAGAGAGGTCCAGGTATCTCATCCCTCCATCCCAGCCCCCTGTGTTATGCCATTAGCTTTACAGAGATTCAAACTGTCTTTCTAAAGGAATGGAGTGCTCTAAAAAAGAATTAGTCATGGCAGTGTCTCTATATGCTCTGACTTTTGAGTTACTGCCTTCAGAGGAGAAATCCACAAGAAAAAGGATGAAGTAAGATACAAACTAGCATAAACAAATTACATTCCCACCCAATTCCTGCCAATTCCAGTGACTTTGGTGAAATTGCAAATGAGACCTTTGCTACATTGGGCTAAATTAGTGTCTTGCAGTCATAAGGACACCTGTGCTGTAGGAAACCCACTGAATTAGATTAATTAAACATTCCATGGAACACACCAGAGGTCCCATCTGGACAATGACTGGCTTCAGCTCACTCTCCAGAGCCCCTAAACTCAAGCTGCACAAACATTTCTTTCTCTGAATAGCAGGAGGGAGCCTCTGTCCCAACATAAAGCCAAATGTACTGTGGAGCAGGATGCCTGCTGGCATGGATGCAAACACACTGCGTGGAGCAGCTACTCCTCATTTGGATTTAAAGGACTCTCAGAAGTGACTTATCAAACTTGGCTTTAGAGAAGATGCATTTGCTTGGAACTTCTGACTGATGTCATCAGATCCTTCAGATAACACCATTTTGGGGTGCGTTACCTAGGAATAAGTGAAGACCTTCACACTCAGCAAGTCTGAGCCAAACACACCTCTTAGAGGTGCCAGACCAATCACAGCCCCAGAGTCACACGGACCTGGTTACCAGACCTGGATTCCCAGGAGTAAGGGGTAAGACCCGACTTTCCCCCCATTCAAGGGTAGTTGGACATGAGATTGCAACATTACACTTTGTCACATCAATCCATGCCATTTCAACCCCCAAGTTATATTGTTTGAATTTGCATGACATGGTTGATTATTTAAAAAAATAACATACTTTTCTTAAAGTTTTTGTTTCACTTTGCTTAAACATCTCTTAGAAGGAGCCAAATCCGATTTCCAGTGTGTCCACTCAAGAGTAGGACTAGACCTGCAGTCTAACTTTCTACAGGCCCCACAGGGTCAGTCCAAGCCCCACCCCATACTGATCCATGCTAGAGGACTTTGCAGAATTTGTGCTTTAGTAGCAAGTCATACTCTGAAACTATTAAAAAAATAGCAAATATGAAGTGATGTTGATTCTCCTAGGATTTTACATGCAATGTGCCTATTCCCCACAATTATTCTACCACCATATGTAGTACTTCTAACAGCTAAAGCTCTTATTTTATAAACAGTGCAAAGTAAGGAGACAATTATTTTTTAAAAGGGATCATAACACTAAGGATGCTTATGTAATAAATTGTTCTGTCAAAACGGAAATTAAAACATAAAATGAGACACTGTTCTGATTTCTTTTCATGCAACTACAGATCAGGTCACTCATCTTTGGGTAGAACTACTTTTACAAATTAAATGTTCTACTGAAACAGATATTTATTCCTCCTCTTTGAAATATGTATGACTCAGGATCCAAACTGAGTAAATGCCTCTTGTGTTTAAAACACAGCTCCAGTTTAATGTAGATATATCCTAATTTGTACATCTAGCTGTGACAGAAATGTCACTTTATTTACTCCTGTATGAATAAAACATACCTCCACAGCTCACAAAGTCCAGTGAAGTTATTTCATCCCACAGGCACAACCGGTAAAATGCTGCACCTTGGGGGTGCACGTCACCCTTCCACCTCTTCTCCATGACTGTCACTTCACCCCTCTGCCCACGTCAGCAGTGATGCTGGCATTTAGCACAGCCTGAACGACACACAGAGCCAGCCAGCAACATCTCCTCCTGCTTTGTCAGCTCTCAGCAGTGCCAATGACACCATTAGGGAAGGCTGCTGCATGGAATTCAAACTCTATGGAAACACAACACAGTCCCAGGACTTCAACCCTTTCCCATACATTGCTGCCGTTGCTACAGTGAACTTATTGTGTAACTTGGAAAAAGTTACCTCAATGCCACAGAAACATATTCCTAAGCACTGCGTAGAGGTTCTAATTTTAAAGCAGCCAACCTCACCCTTCTGTGCTGGAAAAATACCTGCAAATCAAAACTAATTTGAGGTCTGAATGGTATAATAGGGAAATTGAAGCTTAACCATGGAGGTTAGGATGAACTTTGAACAAGACACTGTTGCCAGTATTGACAGGTATGTGATCATGGGCTTGTCAGCTTTTCATCCAAATTCTGTAAAATATGGCTGACTACAAAACAGGTTAAGTAAAAATCGGTTTTGATCCCACAAATGAAAAGTACGAATGCTTAGAGAGAGAAGTGAAATATTGTGAGGCAGAGAGAAGAAAGGCTGGAACAAGAGTTTCAGATACCAAACAACCTTTTCCATGTAGGTTATTTATGTCAATCAATCCCTTCCTGCTGCCTTTTCATTTCTACAATATACAAAATTATATAAATAAAATACTCCACACTTCAGCCATTTCCATACCTGTTTCTTGTTTAGCGACTAACTTGGTTTAGACTAGTCTAAGAATTGACAGTTAATAATCCTGTTTAGATAATCTGCCTTTAGATTTTTCTTCTTTGAACTGCCTCTAAAAAATAAACAGCTATTAAAATAGCTTCTTTTTAAATCACTCCTAGCACAATAAGAATAAAAATAGCATCTCACATTTTCCAGTCAATAATCTGCCCCTCAAGACAGAGGAAGCTGCTAAACTTTGGCTTAGCTCACTCCTGAGAAGCTGCATTTTTAACACATGGATTACACAGAAATTCCATTTAAACTGTTGTGCTGCTGTGGACTTGACCAGCAGGTCAAAACCAGTTTTGATTTGCAGTGCAGTCATGGTGCTCACCTGCTTAATGTGGTTCAGAGCAAGGAACAAGGTCTGGTAAAGAAGTGTTACCTCCTGGGCCAAATGTAGTGGAAGTATATGGGCTTCATCAAATGAAAGAAGAAAAAAAAAAAAAAGCTGTGTATGGCAGTGGGCACCTCTGATGTATTTCCACTCTTCACAAGAACATATCACATTCTGTTGCCTCATGTGCAGTGAGAAGAGATGCATGAAGAACCCCTACTTAAAGGCCCCGTTCATTACCTTTCCTTGGGCTTAGATCCATCCCACTATGGAAGAATAATTGGAATTGCAGCTTCCCACTCTAAGCCTGTTGTTTCTCAGCTTGAACTGTCATTCACTGCAACCCAGCCATGCCCCTTCTACCATCCAGCTGGAAATACCTGAACAGGCATTTTGTTCTGGGCAGAGGAATGGGTTTGTGTTCCAAGTCCAGAATTTACAGTTTATTTCACCTGCATACTTCCACAAAAGACATAAAATTCATTTTCAATGAAAAACAGAGGTTTCAGTGAACCTCTGCATCAACAACTAACCGAGGCTGTAGCCTGTGACAAATATTGATACTTTGGGTTCAATACTTCCTGACAACATAGAACAGGCAGAATTCAACAACTACAGCAAGCAAGAAGTCAAGGTCAGAATCCTAAACAAGTATTCCCCAAATACAAGAGCTTCGACATCATTATTAATATTCTGGTGATGGCTGATGAGACAAGTTTGTCAAATCTTATAACCTGATTAAATCTCGAACAAGATTGTAGGTAGGTTAACACACCCTGGAGGAAAAGACAAAGAAAAATGTTTGCTTTCTTCAGTAGGCTGCTAATCACATCTCTCATTACCTGTATCCTTCAGATGTATCATCTTCCAGGAGCAGTTCTAAAGGATAGAGTATCTCCACAGGCTAATATCCTTCCTGTATTGATCTCAAAAGCACTTAGCAGAGCAGGTGGCACGAACTCAGGAGTCACAGCTTTCCTAAGCTTAGAATTTCTGCTGTAATGCTTCAAAACAAATTACATTCACTATTTTAGACTGCAGCCCTTAAAAAGACATAACGTAATATGTCAGGGGGGGCCCCCTCTATCCAAACTTTAACATGAGAAGGGTCAGTGTTTAGTGCTACAGCCTCGCTGAAATCCGCCTTCTCCAACACTGAGCAGCCTCTGCGCCGCTCGGGGAAGGCTCCAGCACCCTCTGCTGTCACACAGCAGCACCAAAGCCAAGCCCCAGTCGCTGGACTGTGCACAGGGAATTCCAGGGACACATTTCTACATCCTCCGCTACAGATCCCGAGGCACAAAACCTCACAGTGACGTTCTGCAAAGAACTCCCCACTTCAACACAGCTCATTTTCTAAGACAGTGATTGTGTCTATAAATAACCACCCAAAGGGCACTTGTTATGTTAGTTATTTTTACTGATCGAACACCTGAAAACTACACTTGGAAAACAGGAAATCGAGACCCTGCTAATGGAGTTACCAACTTTCATAAATGCATCAATAAATCCCTGATACTCCAGAGACTCAGTTCTGATGTTTTCTCTACGTGCTTTTTGTTCCCTCAGTTGAAGAGAGAAACTTGAAAACATTAACTTCAGAAATCCAGAATGCAAGTGAATTTCAAATGTAACATCTCATAATTCTCTTGTGTTTTCCTTCTTTTGTAAAGCACCTCCAAAATATTTTAGAGCAGCTTGTTTGAACACATTTGAAAAAGTATTTTCAGGGCTTCCTACAACCATGAGTGCTTGCCTTCAAACCAACCCTTCACTGGAGGAGCAATAACTCCAAAACAAAAGGAGAGCCATCAGCTCTCTGGTGATATTTTTAAACTGCTAAATAGCTAGATTTAGAAAAGTTTCTTAGTCTGACCAGCCATGTTGATCCAGTCTTAGGTCACACAAAATCACCTCAAAACAAAATCTGTGCAGTATATCCATGTATAGAGCCTATATTGACCAAAGACCTCTTTTTTATTTTTTTCCTTAATGAATGGGGGCCATTCATCCCTCTTTTTTTCCCAGAAATTATACCATCATCACTGGCAACAGCATTTAATAGTAAACCAAATATGGGAATGGAATACAAACAGGGTTCCTTCAAGACAAGGATTACAAAAACATATATACATACCAAACATAAAAGACAGGAACAGTATTAAGATCAAAAGCAAACACAGGGAAAGAGAGATTATAGTATCATTTGCAGTACTTTGGATGAAGGATCACAATCCATATTAATAAAAAGAGAAGAGAGTTTACTGAATATAGAAATGCCCGTATTTCACAGGGTCAGTAAGCTTGTGATGGGATGGCAGCTGTACAAAACTTCAGGAATCAAAGCTGAGTATGTTCATTTACATTACAGTCAAAAGTTTCAGAGAAATACAAATGTTTCAGTTCTTTGTAAGAGAAGATATGCTCCCTAAAGCAGAGAAAAACAAGTAATAAAATAGGCATTGATTACCAAGCCAATGTGAAACTCCTACTCTTTCTGGTCTTAGTCCAGAATAAAGAGTATCTACAGATTCTGAGCCTACTTGGGTAAGTTTTCACCTATATGAAAAAAAAAAAAATTAAAAAATCACTTTCTACCTCATAATTAATACTGTTTTCAAATTGCAAGAGCTACTTATTAAATTCAGGCCAAGACTGGAAGATTAAAGTCTTGCTTGAGCTGATCTGAAACCAATTTATTTCATTTTGCAGTTAATCCTATCAATAGATATTATTATCCTTAAAAATATCTACCAACTTTCCAGCTAAAAACAGTCCATCAGCCAAGTCAGCCTTCACATCTTGCACTGACTGTAAACAGAAGCTATATAATGTGCAATGCTGCAAGAACTGAAAAGGACCATTAAGTGCTACTGCCACTTATGCCACTAACATCATTTTACAAAGCTTCTTTTTCAAATGTCTGTGTCTTTCAAAGCCAATAGCAAAACTTTTGTCAGTTTAAGTGACTGCAAGGCCAGGCCCTGAGAGAACAATCCTGCCCTAGCTGCACATTCTCAGACTGATGTTGAGTTACAGGTTAAAGACTGAGGAGACAAGAAGGAAAGCAGATGCCCCTTGTATCACTAATATTAAATACAACTGACTAAATACATATCCACATGAACATAGGGAGTGGCATTTCTTGAAAACAAGATGCCACCTTCTAAGGAGCAGAGCTCTCATCCCCAACACACTCTTTAAGAGAGACAATTGGCTGAGGAATCTCACACACAAGAAAAAAATCACTGTTTGCCATAATTAAAGATAGGATGGATTCTTTGAGCAGAATGTCTAAATTACCCCAGATTTCCAAAGGTGGAACCAAAAGCAGAGCATACACTGCAGCGTGATAGTTTTCCAGTGCATGGGAGAGAATGGATGTGTGGCTCTGGGCCATTCCACTGGGTATCTATGAGCAAAGCACCAAGACCAAAGCCTTGTGACTTCAAACCACACAAAAGCCAGAACTGCTCTAACTCATAATGTGTTAAGATCTTACAGCTATCACAAAGCAGATCCATTAACAATCTGAAGCAAAGTCAGAGTGCCCATCCCAGAGCATTAGAGAAAGAAGTGTGATGACATCAATGCCCATGAGTCATGATGCGTCAGTGCCCAGCATTGTATCTATTTTATAGCATACATTAATTTCTTAGCTCAAAGCAACTGCACAAAATACTGTATGGTCTTTAAAAGAAAGAGTTTCTTTAAAAGAAACTTTAAAAACATATTTTGCTAGAGAAATGTTTCAAAAGCCTGAAGCATGTCCTCTTTAGAACATCACCATCGATGTGTAAGGATATAAAAATTAATCAAGTTTTCCTAGTGTTCAGTAGCAGGAAATGTTCAGCTTCCTAATACATCAAATTAAGCCTGCAATGGCATTTCTTCATCGTGTATTTACATACAACAGTCTGATCAAAAGCTTTAAGGCTCTAATTTCTCCAAAAAATGGTCACAGTAAAGAAGGGATTAAATGGAGTTAACGCAGCTATTGGCAATACGAAGAAGGATGCTCCTGTCATTTCCTATTGTACAATCTGGGGCATTTCACTCCATGCTTTGGCTTTCTTCTTGGCCAGGGACAGCCACGGTGGTTCAGCAGGACTGCAGGGTGTCATTGGCAGGTTAGAGGAGTGCCTTGCTTCCTTTTCAACAGCAGGAATCACAGATGCTTCCTGAGAAATAGGTTCAACTTTACCTGCCAACAAGAAGATATCCATCACTCATCAGAGGGCTAAAGACTCCATTTCTGCCAGTAATATCTCCTCATCTCTAAAGCAATTGTTTTACAGCCCAAAATGCTTTTGAATCACAAATAAGTCAGAAGATTTGCTAAACTGGTTATCTCTGGTACTATCTGGTCCAGCTACAGCAATGGCAAGGACCAGCTACTGCAACGGGAAAATTGATAGCAAGCTGCTAGTGAGTAATATAAGAATCTTCTCTTCAGTCCCAACAGCAAGTGTCTAAGCCCTGATAAATGAAGAAATTCTTCAAAATTCTTCAAGCATGTGGAGACTATAGCACCAGTTATTTTTCTAATTCATATTCTCTGCTAATTAATTTCTTAATCTTTTCAAACACTTGACTTCCTTTAAAGTGCACAGCAAGGAGTTCCACAGACTAATTCTGCTCTGTGAGTGCAAGAAAATCCAGGAATAAAACTCCTGAGTACACAGGAAAATGGAAGCAAAATATCTGCAGGATAAGGATCACCCCAGGCTTGCTGTGGAGTTAAAAGTAACTGGTATATGTTTTTCAACACTGAGAATATTAATATCTCTGGATATTAAGTCTACGTCCTGTTCACCACCAGCACCTTCAACTAGCCAAACTGCTGGCTGTGCTAATGGGAATTAAATAAAGGGGAGGTTACATTTGTGATTCCCAGTTTCCTACTCACACATGGACAGTGCTGAACATTTCCTAAACAATAGGGCATGGTATTGCAAGCAGCAGAGGAGCAGTGTTTTCCATAAACATCAGCACTAGTCAGAGCTTTTCGTGATGTTCAAGGTGTGGAACACTAGAATATGCCTATAAATAAACGCTGTCTCTGGAGCTGAGGAAACAGTTATCAAACATCAGGAAACTAGGCCAATTCTTAGGAAGAGGTGATGCACAAAAACTTGTAGTTCTGCTGCAAGGACCACAAAGAGTGCAAGTTCTAGTAAAGGAGTAGCAGATTTGTTTGTGAAGTTCTGAATTTTGACTGAAGGCTGCTGGCTTCCAAGGTTTAGATGATTCAACAAACAGAAATCCAGTCTGCTTGTGCCAGCCTTTCAAAGGAAGACCTAATCCAAGCAAAAATCTTGGCCTGTTTACATTTCATCTCTCACTTTACACCTAGAAGCATTAAGACAAAGCTGGTTTGTAACAGAACCCTTTCTAAAAGCTATAGTATGTTAGTCACACACAGAGTTAATTGGCAACTGCCATCAGAGCTTCTGTGTTGGTGCACACATCCTGAGCCAGCCAGATATCTGTACTGAGGGAGAAAGCTCATTTTGTAGAACCTGTAGATTCAGAAATGGATAACAGCTCTAAAAATAACTACTACAGGGAGCAGCACAGAGGTACCACCTAAAACCTCCAGCACAACAACTCTGGATGCTGGCAGATTACAAGGGAAAAGTGGCCAGGTGCATGTGCTCTCTCTAGACAGCATCTCCTACTGTGTCAGCAACAGGAATCTGGAACAGAAAAGCCACAGCTCTGACACAGTGGGGCATTTCTCATCTTCTTAGGCAGTATCTGAAATCAATAGCTTTCAGCTGGCACAATATGCTTTTACAGCTGAAGAACCAGCTTATCTATATGTAGCTGGAGGTTTGGCACCACACTGAGTAAGCAGGGAGGGATAATCTGCAGCCCAGCAGAAGCCTTGGAAGAGGTAATGTGAGTCACGATGTCTGAGTCACAGTCTTCCCCTGCATCTTTATTATCCAGAAACTCAGCTAACAGATCAGGAGAGGGGCCATTGGGCCTCTGTTCACCTGAGGGTGAAACTCACTCTGCCTAAATTATTCTTGATACGTGTTTATCTCTTCAACACATCCAGCAATGGAAACTGCATACACTCTGTATGCAAGCCACATTTTCTGCACCTCACCACTCTTATTATTAGATGGTATTTCCTAATATCTAAGCTAAACATCCCCTGGTGCATTTTAAGCTCATAAAGGTCATAAAGACTAGTCTTGGCCTCTACAGAAAATTCTATTGTCTTTTCTAGACTAAACAAATCCCCTTCCATCAGTATTTCCTGGCTGACTGGAGGTCTAGAAGTCCTGACCTTTTTTTGCTGCTCTCTTCTGGACACTCTCCAACTTCAGCTGCTATTCTTTAGTACTGACCTTGGCTGGTAATAAATCACCAGACTGTTTATATGCCATTCTGTGAACTGGCAGTGGAGATAAAAGTTCCTCACTTGCTTTCTCTGCTGAAAGAGCAAGCCATTATGTTGACTTACACACAATACACTCTGAACGGGCCTTATATAAAGTGTGCTGATTATAAAAATGGGTCTATCTTCCCCCATCACCTGCCACCCACACCACTTACTGGTATAAACCGTAGCCACTATGTAAGGATGTAAAGAAAAAGAATACCTGTTGCTGCAGACACATTGGTCTTCATTTGCATTTTCTTCTCCTGAGAGCTCAAGTTGGAAGGCAGATTCTTCTTCAGTATGTTCTCACTAGCACAGATCCCTTGCTACAGCATGAGGGGAGAAGAAAAGAATGCAACTGAACCACTAGCCACTGGCATTCATAAAGCTCACCCTGGCAACATCTCAAACCCGACTGTGGAAATGCAGTAAAAGCCAGACAAGGATGGCTGGGGACATCCTGTGGGAGGGAGGGAGAAGGCAGTGAGGAAGCTAATACAGCTCAAAGCAGCTCTTGGGCTACATAAATACATTATGGGCAATAAGCAAGCTCTGAAAATGTTTGGGTTTGAGGAGTGCAAAGGAACATACAGGAGCTCTGAAACTAATCACTGGGACAGTGTAGGCACATGTGTGTTTGCTCACTTGCATCAGTTGTCTGTCTCAGTGTTTTTAGAGGCCAGCCCTGCAAATCTTTCTTTGGGTAGTGCTCACAACACACCTCCCATGAAGATGACATTGAACAGTTTGCAAGAGCACCCAGGCAACCTAGGGCAGGATTCACACCCATGCAACATTACTTGGTACTCTACCTCCTCCTGATCCACTTTGGTCAAAGCTTTGTCTTCAGCTTTATGTTCTTTGGCAAGAGGGTGGTCCTGGAAACCCTTTTGTTTTAGCTTTGCCATGGAGACCCAAGCTGGCTCAGAGGAAGCAGTTTCCAAATATGGAGTGACTTTTTCTACAAAAGAAGCATTTTTGAAGTAAAGAAGGGATTTAGGTCAAGTCAGCCTAAAGCTAGTGTTTCATGTCTTAAATCCTTCAGCATCTGTAATACTCTTTGAACACTGTGGAGATGAAATTACCTTCCCTGATGATTTTGTCCTTGGCAATAACTGCTTTTTCCTGTTTATTTTGGAGTTTTTGACCTGAGTCCACTTCCATTTAAGTCAATGGCAGAACTCCCACTAAGGTTGTTGTAAATTGGATTTTGTCTTTGAAACAAAATCCTTATATTGCAGACTAAATTAATATGCTAAACATGATTTTTTCATGTAGGCAGTAAAATACAGGCTGCCTTGTCACTTTTTAAATATTTTAAATTAAGTCATTGCAGAAAAAAATAATCACACCTAATGCAACTTCTACTTAAGGTTTGAGCAGATGCAGTCTGAATTAACTACCAAACAGCAGTAAGTTTTTAAAAACTGTGTTAAAACTCTGACTATATGCACAAGTCCCTTGTACCAGAAATGTTTCAGATATAGCCCTCAAGCTATTGTTGTTATTCTTGCTGGAACACATCCCTCATTAAGATAAGCCAAGAATTCTCTTGACTGGCCAAATCATCAAGCCAATTAAATTATAGTGCTGACGAACTCAAGACTGAATTTGGTCCTCATCAAGAGGATTTTTATCTTCTGTTTGCCACTCTGCCAAGCCTATTATATGACCACTGTTTTCTACAATGTCTGGTTAAAAATACAGCATAAATACCTGAAGGTTTATGACCATTTTGCTTCTTTGCCACTTCTTCTGATCTGGTCTTGGGGGGATTTTTGTCTTCTAGGAGATCAGGTTTTTTAACAACTGATTTTGTGCTGACAGGAAGGCCTGGAGGTGGCTTCCCAGTTCCCATCAATTTCTGATCCTCCTTGGCTGAAGCAGAAGAAGCAATGGGAACAGCTGAGGGGATCAGCTTTGAAGACTCTACACGGCTTTCACTCTGGTATTTCAGTAAAGAAGATGTTCTCCTTAGTCTGACCCCAAATGGGTTCTCAGCATTTTGAGTTTCATGGTCAGCCCACTCCATAAAAGAATTCAAATGCAGATCTCTGTCCTTACAGTCTTGATCAAATCTATCTGAATTGGTTTTTGCTGATTCCTGGATGACTGCATCAAAACGTGTGTGCTCTTTTGTCATTCCCTCAAAGAACTCTGGTCTTATAGGGGATGTTGGGGAACTTCTGGAATAGGAATCTTCCTTTGAATTTGAACCCCCTGAGAGAGATCTTTGCCATGCTGGTGCAATGGTAAATCGGACTGGTTTAGCAGAAGGAGTCTTCAGTGGAGTTTTCACATTTTCATCTGAAGACTGATTGCCTTCCACTGGTTTTCTGTGAGAATCCGTACTGCTTATCTGGTACTCCCCACTGTCATCATCAGAAGGTATATTACTCTTCAAGCCAGCCAAACTCGAAGAGGCAAGACACCCAATGGAAAGTTTTTCGGAAATGCATGATGTGCTGGCCTGTTTGTTACCCTTTGAAACAGGAACAGTTTCTGCTTTAAAACATTCTTCCAATTTACCGCGAGGTAGCATGCAACCTGCTTCCGAGACAGATGCAGCAGTGTCTGGGTTTTTTTCTGCATTGCCTTTGGGTGACTGAGATTCCATAATTTCACAAGTTTCTTTCTTATTTCTTGTTACTGAACTGTTTTCAGGCTCCAAAACAGCCACTGTCTCAACGCCAGCACAAGACTCTGAATCAGCTACCGCAACCTGTGAAGTGCTTAGTGCAGAACCTGGGACAGCACAGTTGGAATGGTTCTCAGCAGTACCCAAGCAGGTTTCTACTTTGCCAGTAAACAGTGGATCCCCCTTTTCCTGGGCTTTAATGTTTGGGTCCACAGAATTTAGTGAGGACACACTTGCCAATATATCTATGCCCTCTGTTTCCGCACCACTGCTAAACAAGTCAGCTGCTGGTATGTCTGGAGACACAACGGCTTCTCCTTTGAGTTGCTGCAGCTCTGGAAGTGCAAGTACTTCAGTCCCAGTACTTTGCTGGTGTTCTTTCAATTCATCAGCAGACTCATCTGAAGAGTGCAACACTTTTGCACTGTGGTGTTCCTCCAGGTTCACTGGAGAAGGCTCAGGTCTCAGAGGGAGTGTGGCTGCTGTATGATGATGGTCCATGCAGGGAAGGCTTGCATCCTCCTGCAGCAAAGCACAGGAGCCTCCTGCCACAGCTGTGGAATCACAAGAGTCACAGGCAGCATCAGCGGGAGTTTTTACACCCGGTGTCTCCACAGAACTGCCTCCCTTTGAAAATTGTCCCACCTGGGCTGATAATCCTGTATTAAACAGAGAAGAGTGTGCACTTAAAGGTTATAATTCAAACACCATCTGTATGACTAATTCATTCCAGACAGTACAGTCATTTAACATGAGTGTCCCACGTCTGGGCACCATTAACAGATAAATAAGGCTGTTAAAAGCATATTTAGAAAAGGGCTGTCCAAGTGAAAGACTAATAAAGTTTTTAGTTTGAACATATCCAATTCAGAGAATCCGGGGAATGACTGAAAGTTGCTGTCTGCTTCAGGTGTACTAAATTAGTTGCTGTTTAGTTGTTTTTTGTGCATATCCCTAATTGTAAGACTAACAGCTAGATTTCCCTAGACATTTCTTCGTGCATATGCCTAAAAAGGCTGTCTACAATGACCTGGAGAATTCTCTGCATATAAGCATGACACCTCAACATCAGGTAGCTCTGCCTCCTGCAGCTTCAAGCCGGGTTGTTGATCATCTGGATAGCTTAGATGTGCCTGCATACCCAGCAACTGATGCCTGATAGCACTGGGTTTGCCCTGACAACAAAGTGCCAACATTCCCACGACACCATTGCACTACCATCAGCCAGGTAAGGCAGTGCTACAGAGAAAAGTCTTTTGGTGCTGTTTGGAGAAATTTCATTTGTTTTACAACTTACAATTTGTCTTACAACTTACAACTACCGGCAATTAGCTGCTATTCAGTTGATAAGGGGGTGAGTAGCAAAGTAAGACCTAGTAAACACAAGCCAGTCAAAGTCACCTGTCACACATAACAGATATAATGCTGAGGTTAAGGTTTTTCTTAGTGTTAAGGAACTCAATTTGGTAGCCAATGTGACCCAAACAGCTGTGTAGGACAGGTACTTCTGAACATGGTGCTTTCACTTTATGTATTTTTTAATGCTGCCCTCAAAGTTCACCACTTCAGCACCACTGTGTTGAGTGTACATGACTTTTTCCATCATAACACTTTAGCAGCCAGGATTGATTTTATGATATAAAACCAAAAGATAACTAGTTTTAAAAGACTTAAAATTCAAATAGGTCTTGTCAGAGTTCAAGCACCTAAAGTAGCAACAATTAAGTCTTTATTACCTTCCCAATCACTTTTATGTTTGTCACTCTCAAGTAATTCTGTTGAATTCTCCTTCTTTTCTGGAGTTGCAGGAATACATGCTTCATTTTCCAGCTGTTCCACCTAATGAAGTGCAGTAGGATCTTTTAATTAAAGAACCACGCACAAAGGTTTTATTTTATACACATGAACTTTTATGAATACTCAAAATATAGACACAAAACCTCCACCCTGTAATTTACCAACACTGTGGTTAATACACTACTCCAGTTAAGAACTAGACTTGCAGAAATAGACTTAAGCCTCTTTAAAACTGACAGCTAGCTTTTCAAACAACAGGAATATTTTTACAAATGAAGCATAACCACCAACTTTTTGGCTAAATAATGAAAACCAAAACTTGCACTTTCTTCAGTTTCCATGATACTAAAGTTTTCCAAGGCTTTTTTTTTTTTTGGTTGGTTGGTTGGTGCAAAATAGGTGGTTTCCCTTCCTCCAACAGAAGAAGTAAATGAACATGGATAAGAAAGAAAAAAATTTAAAACTATTTAAAATAATAGTTAAAAATTCACATTGGTTTCCTTCCGCTGAGCGATTCTTTTCAGGAAAACACTTACCTGGAGGGGTTGCTGATTCTTGTTGGTAAAGCCTTTCTGTTTCCGAGGGTTTATGGCAATCCTGTGCCTGGCTGCTGAGGTGTCCAGGCAGCCGAGGGGACTGGCAGGGGTGGTGAAGTCAACAGGAAGGAAGCTGCTGCCTCGTGAGATGGAGACCCCCGGAGTGGCAGGGGAGGAAGGACTGATGGGCCTGGAGGAAGCTCCAGAAGGTGTCTGTAAAACACAAACACAATGCTCGACATTCTGCTTGGCTTCCCCACAACTGTGGAACAGTTCCTTTGCTACCTCCTTCCATTTCAGAAGTCTGAAATGGCTGTGTTTCGGGGCATAAAACCTCTTTTTAAAATACTTGCCTAAAGTCATCTTTGCATAGAGATTACTCAGTTCTGTGTGTTCAGCTGTATGTTACACAGAGTGAGAAACACCTGTCTCTTGCTTTCCCACAGTAAGAGCCTCAGCTTGTCTTCTTATTTCTTATCTGAAAACTCGTTTGCAGTACATGCACACACCAGCAGGAGACACTGGTGCCGTTTGTATAGCTGCATTCCCATATCAGTTATGCGACAGTACAGGAATACAGTATTAAAAAAAAGTACGGAAACCACCAAAAGTAGCATGGGTGCTTGTTTCTCTTTATCTCTAAGAAATTTGTCATAGCCACTTTTCTCTTTTAATATCCACTTTCAGGAGAATCAAATGCTTCTGTCCAACAAGTACCCCAGAACCACCTTCCAGACAGGGATGTGGATCTCAGCCTTGCAGCAATGCTGCTCTGGGGAACTAAAGAGCAGTAACCTCAGATTAGGCTATCAAAATAAAGGGTTTACACAAGTGTTCATAGAAAACCCCCTAAAGATGCAGTTTGACTGGTTTTGCTACTGTTTTGAAACGTAGACCAAACTTTCTGGAACATCTGCAAAATGTCACAGACGTGCCAAACAAGCTTCATTTATAAAGCAAGGTGACACACAGCCATTGCACTGTGTCTGGCATTCAGATTTCAGTTTTGTTTTGCCTTGGGATATAACACAGCATTTAAAACATGTATGCTGATGAAGTTTTAGAGATAATGAAAACATCTTTCCATCTGATCTACAGAAATTGTCAAGGTACATTTTTTTGTATGTTTAAGGTCGCTAAAATTCTTCTTTATTTTCTTCCTTATTCTTCACTAATTTTTTTTGTTCCTAGATGAGAAATAAACCACAGATTCTTCTCATGAAAAATTTACACGTTGTGAAACAGAGGAAGAAGAACACAGCTAGTAAATAAGCTAACTCCTGTTATAATTCTACAAGATTAATGATAAACCTGTAAGGATCATTAGAACTTAAAAAAATAATAACATTGTTTCTAGTTTCTACATACAAGTTCTTCTGTTTTCCAGCTATAAAATTACAGTTGTGTTTATGTAATATAAAACCAACCGAAGCCAGTATTTGAGCTATTGCTATACATAAATGGCAAATTCCTTAATCCACCGAGGATTCAGGATAATTTTGTCTCAGACTACTGACAGTTTGTATAGTCTTTCAAAAACAGTGGAGCAGACACAGAATTTCCACATCAGTATTTAAGTGTAAGATCAGTTTAGTGTTTGTTGCTTACTGGGCAGATGCAGGAGCCAGCACAAGGAGGATGCTGCAGCTAGGAGGCCCATCTCCTAAAGAGTGTTCCTGACAAAACACTACCTCAGTCCCACAGGCTGAGAGACTCTGTTCTGCTTTTAATCAGCCTGGGTTGAAGATGCCAACAAGGAAGTTAGATTTCCATAAAGGCCATCTTGGCAAAGGCTGGGTAACGCTGGCGAACGTCTCTGTGAAGCCACTTGCTGCTCTCTTCAAGTGACAGCCTCACATACAGCTTTAGGTTAGTCAGAAAGTGGGTCTTTGTAGAGGAGGCCCTGAGATGTTACATGGGTTGCACATCTGGGTTTCACACAGAGGTGCCAGCAGCATGAAGCTCTCAGAAATCCCAGTGAAGCAACACATGGCAAAGATATGAAGTAAGTATCACGTGCAGCAAGATCAATACAACAGCAGAATGTAAAACACTACACCTTGTGTAACTTCAGATTGCTTAGGCTGAAATCCTGTTTCTCATTTACCAACTATTTCCTTTACAGTGTTAAAGTGTGTTCTCTCTGGTGAGGTTCTCAAACAGGGATTCTGCGTGGAGGACTGCAAAGCTTGGGCCAAAATGGTCTGTAGCTGTTCTGGACCCATAAATTCCCCTTCTCAGCTAAATGGCAGATTGCTTTGCTTATACAGTTGCTATCCCATGAGTTGAATCAGCTTTGTTGGACTGGTGCTGCCTTTGGCATTGGCATAACTGTGGTCTGACTGGTCTTTCAAGCATAATATTAACACTAGAGAAAGGCAATACAGCAAACTGTGGGTTTACTTCGAAAGCATGAGATGGGCAGGAATTCAACTCAGCTTCAAGCACCAGGGACAGTCAAGGTGAAGGTCCTCTAAGCTCCACTCCAAAAACACAACCTCTGTAAATTTTTTCCAAGCTGATCAAGGAATAGACCGCATTGTTCTGACAGCAGGACCTGCTGCTTCTGATGGTCATTTATCATACAAAGAAAATTGCTAATTAAAACACACCTTTTCCTGTGGAATACCTGGCATCAGGAAGGGTTGATCCTGCAATCATAAGAGAAATGCAGGGCTTTGCTCACAAGCCACTGCTGATGGGCAGGTGTGATTTAACTATTACTGCTGTTGGGTATTAGGGCTCTGGGACATTGAAGTGCTTTGCCTTGTCCAGTTTTTTGTTGTGTAACTTTACAGATTCATACTTTGTCAAAGAACTGACTATGCTGTTCAAACAAACCACTTACCACTAGATTTCTGCCTGACTTTATTTCTTATTCAAAACTCAAAGAGGCACATTTTCAGTATCGCTTGCCTCACTCTGGAGCGCAAAAGAATTGTTTCCTGGGATACACTGTACCCAGAATAAATTTTAAAAAGTAAAATGATTGTACTGTCTCCATACAGACACCACACATGCCGTCTCAGGAAAGTTTATTAGCAGGAAAAGTAGCTATTTACCTGTTCATCTTCACTGTCTGTGCCGCCTAAACTCAAAGAGCTATGACGCTGAACAGGGTTGGAGGACTGTGGGATAAAATAAGGAAGAGGGTAAGTCAAGGGAAGTATCACACTGAATTATCTGGGACTGGATATCCAGTGCTAATTATGAGAAAACACAAGAGGAAAGATAAAGGAAGGGTCACTGAGTTCCTGCCTTACACAGTAGCTTTCATTTCTTCATTGGGATCCTGCTATGAGATATGCCATGAAGGTTGACCACATGAGGCAACATATTTTATAAAATTATTTTGGCTTATTGTTTTAAAATCTTCAAATTTACAAATGCTCGCCTGTTCTCTGCAGTCCAAAATCATTCATTTGCTAATTAGGTAGGTCACAACTGTCTCAGTACTGGTCTACACAAAAGCATAGAACATTGTACCCAGAGAGGGTATTTGTAAGGTCACTTTCTAGATATCCCTCAGAGTGACAAGTCCAAAATCCACCTAGTTAATTTTTTCTGGTTCTGACTGATCCATACCATCACAATTTATCACAAGCAAGCAAAAAGGTCTTCCCCTTCTCCAGGTAGATTTTCTCTTTTCTGTACAGGTGGTCATCAAGGTGACGTGACAATTATACCTTGTTTGGCAAATCTGTCAGAACTTCACGAAGGGTTGACATTTCAGGAGGGCTTCTAGGTAAACCATCATCCTCAGAAACAGCACCTGCATCTTCCAGTTTCTTTCCAGTTATAACAAGAGGAGGTGATCCAAGTCTGACATTCTGCTGCAGCTGAAGCTGTGGTTGAAATTTAGAACATAGACTTTCAATGGCATTATTTATAGGGAACATTTTGGACACTTTTAATGCAGTTGCTCCTATTAACAGCAAGAATGACAACAGCAGCCAGGAACAGCTTTGTTTGCAAAGGGATATGGGGATTCTTTTCCAAGATTGCATAAAAGAATGCTCTGGCAGACCCTGACCCAAGAAAAATAAAACAAAGTCTGCAAACTCACAAGCAGCCAGATGTTCCCTCAAACTAAAAATGTTCAGATTTCAGGAAACACCATTACTAAAATTCTTGGCTTAAGTCTGTCAGCCTTGTCAAAGCTGGAATAGAAACAAGGTCTGAACAGAAACTTTGTCCTTCAACTGAAAACATCTCTACAGAATATTCCCAAGATAAACATGTAGACTTGGTTTTTTTCCATTTCTTTACTTACTAAACCATATTGGGAAATTCTAGGTCTAATTCTATGTTTTCTTGCAAGATATGTATTCATTTATATCTCTGTAAAATAGATCTAAATAGCTGCAATTCTTATTCAACAAGATAAATATGCAATGTAATTCCTCAAGATCTAACAGCCACACAGGGTAGCACAATGTCACCCTTTAATGCACCAGTCCTCCAGTTCAAACAGATTTCTAGCCCTTATTGCAATATATGGGCAACACAAGACATACAACACACCTGTGCACTTAATGGGAAGGAAAAGGCAGAAAGTCAATTTTGCTTTGGTGTCTTTGCACAACATCCTATGTTAGATTTATTAAATTTGTTACATGCAGACAGCAAAGTGGTATGGGGGAAACTCTGAGTTTACACTCTGTCTTCTAGTGGTAGAAGTTAATTTAGATTGCTAAGAAAGTAACAGCTTTTATTAGTGCTTGGCTTTTATTCTGACATGAGTCAAGCTCACAGAAAAAGGCTGTCTCTTACAGCTACAAAAATAGTGCTGGCAGTATTACATTACCATGCAGGATGATGGATGGATGAGGAGAGGGCACAGTGGACTGGAGATGGCATGAAAAGAGCTTTTTTCCCCCACAACAAAGTTCTGCCATATATAAACATGATTTCTCCTGCTACTCCTATTGTTGTACAAAAAATGTCTTTGACTATTTTGCAGTCCTATGGATGAACAAGCCCCTCCATGCATCTTCAGTTACTTACCATGTGATGCAATTGTGTTTGCAACATGAAGCTCACACTGAGCAAAAGAAGAATTTCAATGGCCTTTGGCTGCTTTATCAACCATTTGTATTCGGCCCCTGGAAAAACCTTAAACTTTTATCTCAGTGTTCCAAGCTGGGCAGTTACTTAAATGCATTTAATATACCCAACAGTTCATAAGGGAGCTGTCAAGGAGGGTTCAGTATAGCCTTGGAAGAAGGAAATGATCTAGCAGAATACAGTATCCTTTGCTGGCAAAGACCAGAAGAATAATCATATAAATAAAGCTGTCAGAGCACCCTGACATATCCTTCATCCCACACACGTACACAGTCACTGGTGGTAGCATGTACAGTGAAAACATCAGAGCCAGAATTGCCAAAAAAAATAACATAAATAATATTTAAAGAATAACAGTGTAAGGGACACACTATAGTATAAATAAATGGCCTTAACCCAAAAGCAGTAGCTATGAAGTAAAGAATATAAATCCCACTGAAAGAGGACACGCTCAATAAGGAAAGTTTCCAAGAGTCCATGAGCTGGATTCATGTCACTCCAACACTGTGAGATCTGGGCAAGGCTGAAAGCACCAGCACTGCTCAAAGATGCAGCTTCCAAGAGGCAGAATAGATCCAAAAGTAGTAAATCTGCCTTTGGACACTTTAGTCAGCAAAATCTTAAGGCACACAGCAAAGGAATCAAGAAACAGAGTTTCCTAGGAGACAGCTCACACAAAGCAGCACCACGAATGAGGGGATGATGTTCTCACCTGCAAATTTTTCACTCTTCCAGGTATGTTTTCCTGAGACAACACATCACCTGCCACATTTCCTGGTGCAGATTCAAAAATGAAGACACTGTCATGGGACAAGGCTTTGTTTCCCATGCTTCCTTTGGGCCTGGGAAGGAAGGAAGAGTGGTCAGTGCACTGGGTACCTTCCCCACACTATTTCACCAGGGCAGAAGGACCATAAAGAGTTCCAGGGCAGGATGCATCTCACTTAACTTCAGATTTGTGCATGTTAATTGTTTAAGGTAGTCACTGCTAGCTTCTTTTATAGTCAGAAGGGAGGAGAAACACATTTTAGGATGATGATTGAATGCAGATGTCTGTTTTCAGACTACTCAGCATCTGCATTGAACACACAGATCAGTCTGTGTAAACTAGAGAGGGAGCCCAGGGTGATTAGTCTGATGTTGGAATTTAGGTGGATGCACACCACCCTGAGAAATGTCTACAGTGCAGAGGGGGGCAACAGAAATCCCCTGCCCTCCTTGGGTGGCAGTGGGCCAAGCATGAGACATTCAGGATACAAACTTTGCATCCTGGTGTGTGTCATACCTGCCAAAGATAGGGGATTATTTTTCCGCTTCTCGCAAATGTGGGCAGAAAATTAAATTTTGTTACATTAACAAACTTGATTCAAATCCTCTCAGGTCCAGCAATAAAAACAGTTGTGTTCACCTGTATCTGGAACATCTCCAGATCCCAAATGTATTAAAAAATGTAGGTGGGACAAATGTCCATGTCCATATTTACACACCTATCCGTGGCCAAGTTAAAGTACCCAGGTAAGATATTCCTGCTCTGTTTCTGTGCTCACTGGGTGTTCAGCCCAGTGAAGAAATGATGAGTTCCCACAACAACTGTTAACTGAGTTGTAACAAGTGAGATTGATTTGGTTTGAGCTATTGAGTTGGCCAGGGAAAATTTTGCCCTTGGCTGGCACAACAAGGAAGACTTCATATCATTTATTCACCAAGTTCCACCATCATAGGCAAGCACTATCTGTACATTACTTTGTTCAGAAGACCATAAGGATGGCCTCTACCAGGATTTCATCCTAGTTTTTAACTAATATTCTCTCATCATAGGCCATGAGACCACTAACTCAAGTTACAAAGATTCCTTGGCTCAGGAAATGCTCACTGCCTCTGCAAGTTTGATTCTGGGTAACACAGGATGATTAGGAACACAGCTCTGACAAGAAAAATCCAGGATGTCAAAACTCTTCTGCAAGAAAGTCAAATATTTCTCTGTTATTTGCCCAACCACAGATTCTCTACTTAGAAGAAAGCCCTGAAGGACTGTGAGCTTTCATAAAGTAAGTACACCATGCAAAAACACCCCAAAAATTACTCTTTTTCCTCCCACATCTCCCTTCTTTACATCTCCAGAGACATCTCCTTTAGCTGCTTGACTAACCCTCCTG
Organism: Pipra filicauda; assembly: GCF_003945595.2. Taxonomy (NCBI): domain Eukaryota; kingdom Metazoa; phylum Chordata; class Aves; order Passeriformes; family Pipridae; genus Pipra; species Pipra filicauda. The sequence continues at coordinate 1,937,109 of NW_024104742.1, forward strand.
TTGCCACAAAGGTATAGTCAATCAGTTTACACTTATATCGAGTCTCACAGTAGGGTAAAATAATTTTGCTCCATGTTTACATTGTGTCAAAGGCAATCTGAGCTCTTTCTCTCACAGCACAGGTCAGAGTTTGTGCTTCCTCCCATTATAAGTGATGGTTAATGTCTGTGTTAGTCTACAGGACAGCAGTCCTACACACAAGCAAGGCACTTGCCTTACTTCATGATTAGAGTTAATAAAGCCATCCCATCCTTTTGTGTGCTTGATTTTATAGTCCTTTTCAGCATGAAAATACTCCATATGGGCAAGACATAATTTTACTGCATTCAGAAAAACAGTCATGCAACTTTTATTTACTGTAATGTATAATCATTATTACTTAGCATATTCTATTTACTGCAAAGAATGCATGTGCATTAGAATGTAATAACTTTTCCAATTGGGGATTTCCTCACTTCCTTTACTTGGAATTCCTTAGCAATCAGAGCTAAGGTTTCCTTGTTCTTTAGACTGCCAGTTCAAGATCTGTTTCTCTTTTCCTCTCTCTGCATGTGTATCATATGTGTTTGCAAGAGAATTACTGTATTTTCTTCTGGCAGTCACAAAAAGAGCATTAGATTAAGCATAGAATTAACTGCAGCTTTAGTACAGATGAGTCGCTTATGTGCAGATCTGCATTCCTGTGTAATTCCAGGCAGTGTATTTATATTTGCACTGACGCTAAAGATGCACTACCTAAAGCCCAGATGTTTTAACCACTGTATCTCCACACTGATTTCCCCATACAAATGCTCGATTCATTCATGTGCATCAACATTTGAGCTGCCATGACTGAGGAAACGATGGGACTCTGCAGGCAGCAGGAAAGCAGCTCCTAAACCTATCGTGGCCTATGCTGCCTTCCCTTTCTTGTTGCTGCAACCCCACTCCTTTTATTAGTGTTTGAAGTAGGGGGATGAAAAGTGGTGGTAATTGGTGAGTGATCTCTCCCTGTCCGTATCTTGACCCACAAGCCTTTAACTATATTTTCTCTCCCGTGTCCAGCTGAGGAGGAGAGTGACAGAGCAGCTTTGGTGGGCACCTGGTTTTAAAACAACGCTTGAAAAAAAAAGAAAGAAAAAAAGAAAACCAGTGCTTCTGCCTCAAGAACAAGCAAAGAGCAGCATTGTTCTAGAACTGGGTTTTATAGTCTGCATGCCAGAAATTGCAAAGCTCAGGGTCCTGCTATAAACCCTCCACAAGTTGTATTTCCACTGGCTTTCAGGATCAGGTTTTCCATAGGATTACATAGTTCAGTCTCTTTAGGTACTTATAAAGTGTGCTTATGCCATGCACAGTCTGGATATAATAGGGTTTTCGAGTAGTATAAACATATCCTTAAGTTTTTTTGATAGTCCATCTAATCCTATCTCTAAGGGAAAAAAGCAGAAGGGTTTTACTCATTTCCTGATCTCTGATCTTGCAAAACAGTTCATAATCACTGGAGGATAGCACTGAGGTAAACAGCAATTGGACTTCAAATACTTGGTTAAGGGCAAGAGAAAGAGTTTGCACCGACTGTGCCTCTGGAGCAGACAGCTGCCTCCTATGGGCTGATGGGGTAAGCTCAGCTGTCTCTAAACTTTTTGGACTGGGCTGAGTCACTCTAATTCCCCTTACCCCAGGAGACTGGTTGTGTGGTCACTTACTCTGTTGCTGTTATGCTAACAAACAAAACAAAGAGATTGTTGTTTCATTCCCAGATCATTTTCATGATACAGTTGCATAAACAAAACCGAATGAGTGGGGAAAGGTGGGGCAAGGAGGAGCCAGCACCCATGAGAAAGTAACATCTGTAAGTTTTCCACCAGAAGAAATGCTCCACCCAATGCTCTATTTGATGATACAAAGCATCTGGCAGCAGTGCTGATTTCAGTCATGTCCCACTCTAGTCACCTGTTCATGCCCTCTGCCAGTGTCACATCCATCCAGTGCTCCCTCCAACAAAACACTGCAAGCCATTGGACATGGCCAGTGTTTTGTCACACTTTGTTAGTCTGCAGCTCCACAACCCGAAGTGTAGAGTAACCCAAAGAGAGGCCTGGTTTAGTGGCTAACAAGGGAGGATGAAGAGGGTGGGAGAGCTGGAAAACAGCCAGATTTACAGGTTACCTGATACTGTTCCACAACATGCCTGGCAAGAGACACGACCATGCTCAGAGGGTTGTCCCAGCCCAGATTCAGTCAGAGATTTGCAATGTAAGTGTTGTGTAGTTTGGTGGTCTAACATCAGTGAAGCAGTGTTAGCAGTGCAAGCTGATAGCTTGTACAACACTGACTGAAAAAAGGACAAGGGTTTGAGCTAACATCACTCAGGGGTCTGAGAACTGCTCTGGACACACCTCATGGACTTGTAAACCTCACTCACATGCCCAGCCCTCCGGGGGTGGTGACACAAAACCAGGGGCCTTCAGTCTTTATCTATGCCTAAATGTCTAGGTAAGAAAGTTAAAGAAGCAATCACATGCTGATAATATACCAGAAATACTTCTTTTTCTTTACTGCAGCCATGATAGAGGGCACTGATGCTAAAAAAGCCACTCCACACGTGTTCTCTGTATTAACACTACTCAAACATCATCCTCTTGTAAAGCTGCTGCTGATCAGGCCTTCCAAGACAGATTTCAAACACTAAAACCAATCAAAACAATCTGGGCTATCTGCAGTTCTAGACTGAGAGGCTGGATCACCCCTGCCCCTGGCTGCCCTCCCCCTCCTCTCCAGTCTGACTTTTCAAGCACTAGCAAAGAAAGAGGAAATTCCTGGAATTCCTTCATCAGCATTAGGCCTTGTTTTGCACAAACTTGGACAGAAGTTGCTCCTAAGGGGCCAACTCATGCTTTCATCCCACTGCTGTGAGAGGCCTGCTTTTATTTATTTATTTTCCTTCCTTGCCAGCTTACCCAGCCTCCTTCGGTGAATGAAGTGCAGTAGCGTTGAGCGCAGCGATGCTGACATCGCTGCTGGACTGGCAAGGTTTTAAATTACTTTCCCCCCTGGGAGGTGGAGGCTCTTTCCTTTTCTTCTTGGAAAAGAAGTTCTTGAAAGTCTGAAATTTGGATTTTTTCTTTCCTGCAAGATGAGAAAAATGAAAATTCATGAAAGTTGGTGGTATTGCTTAGCTTGGAGAATGTTATCTCTTAAATTCTGGAGCAAGCCTTAAAGCTAAGGCAGCCCATTCAGTTTTAGTCAGCTCCTTTTAAATTATTCAGTGCTAGAGTCCAGTGAAAGGTGAAGCTGCAGTTCTTACATCTGCTGCCTCTAAAGCAACACTGGCATTAAGCTGACAATAGTGGTGCCTACTTAGGTTCTAGTTTATGCAAAAATACCCATTATATAGAGAATGTATCTACCTACAACTGAACACCGATCATAATTGCTGTATTTTTAATAAAAAATTGCTGTCAATGTCTTTAACTCTTAATGTTCTTTACTTAGTTTAGTCTAGTTCTGCTTTCTCTTTACTCAGTGCAATAAGGAGACAACACCTGTAGGACATTCAAATTTGCCAAAAAGATTGAAACTGGCAAAATAATTTATAAACTCTAAAACCAAAATATCTGTTTCCACATTAAACCACTGTCCCAGAATAAAAGCAAGTCCTTCAAGGACAGTGGAGCAAACTTAAATTAAGACATTGCCCTGCAGGACACAAAAGTCCCAAACACAGCAGCACTAAGAACACAAATAGAAAACTGTTAATCTGGTTTCAAATTTTCCATTGTCTAAACAAAAATTAAAAAATAACAAAATAAACCATATGAAGTTTCACTGACATTTCCTTTTCAATAATCTAAGATACTTTAACATTCTTAAGTCTACTTTCTTTCAGCAGACAAGTACTGCATTTTGTCACTGACCCTTACATTGAGGGGTCACTTTGGAGTGGTTTGGGCCAAACTATTGTACTAAGACCCCCGTGATTGACTAAAATACATAGGCAGAGCAATAACATCATTGCAGATCTGAGCCAAGTTCTCCGTTCAATAATACTTTACAGCAGTTGGCATAATAAATGCCCACAGCTGGAGGATTCCTTCATAAGCAAGGCATTATTTCAACACAATTATTGTCTTCTCCCAGTAATGATTTAGTCGCCGATGCTCTGTCTCAGCGTGTGCCCTGTACGTGTAGGGACCTCTGCCAATGGGCCTTATCTGGGCTGAAACTGTGCCACTGCACAGCTGCATCAGACAGTGGCCACTTTGAGAAACAAACAATGATACAGAGGTCTGCTCACCCTGTCTCCTCCCTGCTCTCCAGACCAGTGCCAGCACCACACGTCAGAACACGCAGGACACTGTTGCACTGTCCGGCGTGGACTGGCGACACGGCAGAGCAGCAGCAGCCAGCAAAGACCTGCACGTTGCTTTCCAAGGGACTGGGGCTGTCTCTGAGACCAAACTATCTTTCAAACTATCTGGAACAAACCTGTCACTGGAGTACCACTCATCTGAATAATAATGGGATGTGGCGCTCTTACGGAGGGTTTGTCAGTGGAAGGCCCTTCCATCTTTCATGGCTGCTCATCAGTGAATGAGACAGTCACAGCAAACATACAGGTCATATTGCCTGGATCAGACTACAGAGCTGATCTCAAGGCTTTTGGATTTGTTAAGGCTCTCATGGGTCTCAGTGAGCTCCATGCTGCACCCAAAGCAAGAACTGGTAAGAGAAGAGAGGTCACACAGCAAGAATAGACCACAGAGCCTCTCAAAGAAAACAAGCATATTGAGGGTGCTTTAGAGAGTCTTCAGAAACACCTCCTGACCATTCCTGCCTTTCATATCAGGAATTAAGACAATGTGCATGGTATTCTTCCAGGAAACTTGTCAAAGCTGATCTGGTTTATTTTAGATAGGCAAAACAGAAGTTTAAAAAGTTTCATGAAAGCAGTTCCTCAAAACTATCAATTCAGCAATGTCTGCTAACACAGTCCAATGACTCAAAGAACAAGATGGCAAACTTTGATACAGGCAAAGAGCTCTGCAACTCAAAAGCTGTCTGAATGAGAAACAAGGACATTGTCACGTACACTGGTCAGATGACAGTGGTACAGACAGAAAGCAAGTTGGATTTTAGTGCAAGTATTACTGAGCTTAATTAGGTGCTGGTATTTCCAGAGACCCAGAGGAGTGTTAACAAAGCAAACCAAAAAACCACAACACAATAACAAAAAAGAAGTGAATCCATGGACATTTAAGAGAAACAGACATAAGTCTTACCACAAAGGCTAACATTGCCAAACACTACTCCAAATACTTGTCTACATCAGAAGTGGTGCTAACTTTAAAGTGGAGCCCATGGAAAGGATTTGCAAAAACCGCCAAGGAGTAAACCTCAGCTGGCATGGGACAAGGTTTGGGTATCATTGTGCAACAGAGAGTCCTCTGATGCAGACACATCAGTTACTTCAGTGCCTTCTCTAAGCCTCTAATTTATGTGATGTGCAGGGTACATCCCCTCCAGCAAGAACTCCTCTTCAACCACTCTCTGCTCAGCACCAAGCCTTCAGCTGTCTCAGATGAGTGAGGAATCAGTAAGTTTCCCTGGAGTTCCAGAGACTGGTGCTTGCCATACTATTACATTAAAAAAAAAAGATAAAATCACTACTAGACACTTAGTGCTGGATGAAAACTGTGGGGCTGCTCTGTGTGAGAGCATTTGGCACAAAAGGCATGGTTCAGAAGGACAGCACCCATATTTGCTTCCTGCTGTGAACAGCTGTGCACTGGTTTTGCACACCATTAAAAGGATGCTACATTTAAGTAACAATTCAGTGCACTGTGAAGTAGCTCAATATATCACTGAATTGGTAGAGTGCTCTCTGATACTTGAACTAATAATATAGAGAGGGTCTTATTACTCAAGATGGAAAAATTTCATTGCATAACAAAAATCCAAGCCCAGACAACTACATCTATTTCCCCTTCACCCGCTGATGAACAATGACTCATGATTTTTGAATTCTTATGGTTACTAATCTTAAATTTCATGGCATTAAAAATAAAATATTAAATTTAAACGTTACTGCCCTAAAAAGCAAAAGCCTTCCCAAATATTAATTGCTTATGTTAACTATGATTTAGCCAACTATAACAGAAAAGGAGCAGGAATAACCATTTTGCTTTCTCTGTAAAGTTTGTATATTCTGTATTTTTTACTGTTTGTGTACTGCCTATTTCATTGTGTCTTCTGTGCACAGAGAATTAACACATGACTTTCTGCTCTTTGAATCATTCTTTCCTATAACAGGATAGAAAAGATAGATGCTTCTTCCAGTGCAAAACTGAGACTGTAAAAAGCATAAGAAGCATCTGATTTGGGAGTTCAATGATCATATTTAAATTAAACAGTTAATTCAGGGATCTTCTATGGTCTCTGACTTCCTAAGGTACAGTCAGGATAGATTTTCTATGTTTTTTCCCCTCAAATTCAAGGACTGGATACTCTCAACAATAAAAACACATGAAAACAAAAGCCCTAATCCATAGACAAAATTCTCAGAAAATACCATTATTGTAACTCCATAAAAAAATACCTGATATTGCCAGACAGGCATTAAAATCATGGAATTCAGCAAGGGTAACATTGGATGCTGACAGGTTTTGGTCAGTGACCTGGTTGCTGCCATCAAGAAGGAGCAGCATGCACTGGAAGCCCTCTGCTACTAGTCCGTGAATAAGGCAGACCTCAAGAAATCAATTTAATTGACAAGACTGCGAAGGCTGAGGATTTTAGCCTCCTGGAACCTTTAGATCACAAACCAATTAAAGTTATAAAGAGGTGAGGCAATCCTTCATTATACTGGAAGTAAACAAAAGATCCTCAAATGGCTTTATCCAGATCCAGTCAAGTGTCTCTTGAATACCTTGGCAATAGAGCAGCAGCCTTTAAGTATTTCACGTTTTTGTTCATTTAGAGACAGAAATATTCCTGGTGGTTGTAGAGCCAGCACTTCAGATCATGAGCCATCTCCTGCTTTCCCTGTCACCCAGCTCATAATTTGATCCATTTTGTGAATCTTCTAGTGAACCTGAGTACAAAATTTTCATTCATGGGTTTCACACAAGCTCACCAGTTTGACAGGATAGCACTAGACTGTGTGACAAACTAGATTACAAATTTAAGAAGCCAGCCATTGCTGAGCATCCATCATTACACTTTTTTCACCTCTCTCCATCTGCCATGCAGAGTTCAACTAACAGTCACTTTGCCATTTGCTTCTCTCTTCTAATAATATTTTGATGGTGGCAAATATTAGGGGGTACTAATACAGCTGCCACAGACAGAAGCTGGCTAACAGGCTCAGCTCCCACCTCTGCAGGATCTACCAAAGCAGGCAACACAATCAGCTCTTCAAGTTCTAACATCCTGCTTTTAGAAATCCAATTCAGAACCAAAAAGAATATTCTCCATCAGGATATGTTGCTCCATTATTGCACATTAAAAAACCTTTCCCATAATACTGACAATTGACAAAGCCATATAGAGATTTTTTACACTACAAAACCAAAACAACACTGCAAAATTACTCACTACAGACCCCTTTGCCTGAAGAAAATAAATTTTGACTTCCAAATCAACTATACATTCTGAGAACAACGGCTTACCTGTGCACTCTTCAACTGTGTCTCCTGATTCAGGTGACTGTGTGACCTCTGTGGGTCCCGTAGCCATGATATAGTCACTGAAATAGAAATAAAAGCGCCAGTTAAATTTTAGTCCATTGCCCCAGTAGAATATGGTCCCAGCCCACATAAAGAAAGAACATGGTTGGATTCTTTCTGAGACCACATGCCCAAATGGTTATCACAAACATGGCTTGCACACTTTTTTGTACATTGGCCACAGAGCTTTTCCTCATTTTTCAATAACAGTTATTTCTCCAGCCACAACTAACAAACCAGTCTAATTATTGCCAGTACCTCTCTCTTTTTAGGAGACCAGAATCAAAGTTTGCTTTCATGAAAGATGTCACTACACTTGCTCACCAAACACTGTAACGCTTCCCAGTCTTAGAATAATGAACCTTCACTAGAGAGTGACAGCTCCATGCTACTGTAAAAAATGTAAGTAAGTGCTCTGCTGCCCAGGGTTCATGTTTAACAGTGTCCTCACAGCAGGCACCAGGCTAGTCTGTCAGCATTATTAAAACCAGTTAAGCATCAGCACTGAAACATCATTCTGGGCTATGCTACATTTGTGGAAACCAATAGATCAAATTATTTTGGATACAGTGCAATCAGCTTTTAGCCACAAGCTCTGAAACCTTATCGCCAGCAGGGCTATTGATCAACCAAATTAGCTGATGGCATCATCTTCCTCCCTGATGAAAACAAAAGTTCAGCCTAGTTTTAAGATCATTCAATGTTAACTGGCTCCACCTTGTATTTTCCAAGACTCCTAAATGAGTGTCTGTCAGAGACAAAGGAATGAAGCAGCAGTCCAGAGAGTTACAGTACAAATGTCAAGCAACAATGGAAATGTGACAGTTTAGCAGGGCAGCTCATAAATACTGTCCTTTGTTATGGAAGATACCTAGGTGGTACTTTTATATCATTAGCAGTTCCAATATACTGTGTCAGGACTTGAAGAGTAAGAAATCTTTACAAACAAATGAAATTACCCAGAAACAAATCCTGCTCCCTCTTCTGCATAGATCTCATCTAAATATTTTCCGCCTCAAAGTAGTGTAACAATATTGCCAAGTCAAGTACCTCAACAGCAAGCAAGACTGTGATTCTGTACTACTTTGGTCAATCACTAAACTATTCTATTTCTTCTGTATCACCCACATATTCCGTAATCGGTTATGCCCAAAAGCACTGGGACTTTCCTATGAGCCCACACTCTCAGATAACCTTAAGGTGCACAAACTCAGAGGGAGAGGTGATGGGACTGTCTGTCTGAAAAAAGAAAAGTGCAGCCCATGGAAGTAAAGAGAAAGGGCTCCTGCAGAAAGGCAGGCTGTGGAGTAAGTTTTCCCTGTGTGAGCCGTGCAGGAATGCAATCTGCCACACTGCTGAACTCTGAGTGGGAAAGGGGGAGATACAAAGGAGAGGCAAAGTGCAGTCTAATATCACCTGCTAGCACTGAACACAGGAGAGCATCAACACACTATAGCTCCAAATAATCTCACCCCAACTTGCTAAAAGGTAATGAAAAAGCCATTGCAGCAACCAGGACTGATTATACCTTTCCTAACTAAGACACACTGAAGTTGTTTTTGAAACAGTTATTAGACAATATTGAGAAGCAACAAAAAAATAATACTTCTAAGATTTTCTGCTTTTGGATGACTGTAACCATTCAGCTCTCATCCCTTTTCCCCCATGTCTCATCATCTACCCATAAAAAAGTTTGCATTTCCTGCATATTTTCATTAAAGCAGTCATCAGAAGATTTTCTCATAGACTCTTTCTCTGTATTAAAAAGAAATTTTGTTCCAATTTTCCCTCTCAACTTTATACACCATGCATATTGCATTAGATTTTTCTTGAGGGAAAGGGAAATGCATTTGAAATAAAACACCAAGAAAGAATTCAACAAATTTACAAGAACAAACTGGCAAGTCTCCAGACTTGAGCTTTTTTTCACAGAATGTGTGTGAACCTGGAATTTGGCTCATTTAGACCTCTAACTCCTGCTTTACCCACCTTCAATTAAACCAAAGCAAGAGAAAACTGCTGCTTTCAGATCCAGCTTTGTTTGCACCAGTTCAACATTTATTTAAATCACTCGATCATCTCAGCTGCTCACTCAGAATTCTTCCAGGCATTGGAGATATTTTGACTGCAGTGTTTATTGTAACTGCAAGCATATATTTCCAAATGGTATATCTTTTATACAAGTAGAATTGTAACTGCAAAGCAGTTCGGCTCTGGGGCGGTTTCTTAAGTCAAATCAGCTCCAGCATTAACTCGATTTTACAGTTCTCTGGGGCACATGGAGCTCAAGTGTCAATTACAAGGGTGCCCCATTTAGGACCTAATGGTTTGGTGCCTTTCTATACCTCCTCACAGTACCATCTTTTTTCCAGTGAACTGAACATCACAGATTTTCCCAAGCTTTAAGTTAGCAAGTATTTGAATTAAAAGAGAAAACCATATATTTAAGTGGAAGTTCCATCATTAAAAACATACCTGGAGGAAAGTTAGCAATTAGATGACACATAGACTTCCAATTTCTGGTGACAGTGAGTTGCACTTTACAGAGAACAGCTAGCAAATGTTCTGAGCCACAAACCCTACCCTGGGGGTCAATGTAATGGAGTAAAAGAGGACAAAACCCCATCAATACAAATACATGTGAGTGCACAGGCATTAAACAATTGAACCTCCAGACATTCACCACTTCCAGGCCTTAATGACAGCAGACAGATGCAGTGTCAGGATGTATCAATACCATGTACATCAGTTCAATCCAGCTGGCACCCTGTGAGCTCTCCCAGAGCGTTACACCATTAGAGACAAAGTTTTAAAGAAATCCTGTATGTGTATTGATTTTTTGATAAAAATAGCAGGTTAAATAGATGGCCTTTTAGAGCAGTATTTCTGGTACCCTTCAGGTGCTACAGGACATCTGGGAGAAGGAGCTTGCAGAGGGATGGAGGAAACTGTCTCCTCAGTGCAACAGAAATGGCCAGACAAGATAGTAGAGTTGTCAAGTCACACCTACCGATTGCTTCTCACTAGAACTGGAACAGTGGACACATTTCCCCATTCCACAACTTTCTAACCATGTTCTTAATCCTCTGTCTAACAGCATTTGCTATGCCTGTTATATGCACAGGCCTCTTGCTGCAGAGGTAAAGGCCAAACAAGATGCTGAATCTCTTGCCCTCAAAAGCCAGACTTGGCCCTGTTCAGTAAGTCCACTGTATCAATTGCTGCATAGGGCCATGGAAAAGACTGAAAACTTACTGAAAGCACAGTATTTGCCTCTTCTTGCACAGGGTGATGGGCTGGATTACCACAACTATGAATTAATTAATTACTTGCAAACAGTGGCTTCCTATATAGATACAATCACAAAAATAAAACTGACATTATTGGACCTTATTTGCATTGCTAGGGTGTACTTTAAAGCAATAAAACTCATACAAAGTTGAAGGGCTTGCTGTACTTTCAAAGCAGACAACAGGACTTTGTTAGCAATAATCACTACCCTTGCTTGGTTTGATGGTTTAGATCTAGGCTCCCTGCTATCCCATACAAAATTTCCATTGATAACCCTACCGTGTTGCATTCACTTGGAGCTCTTCGACTCATTACAGGAACTAATGAGCCAGAAGAAAAAAATCTCCAGGAACTGGAGAAATGTCCTTGTCTCCCTTTTGCAAACCGAGGCAACTGGACAAATATTTGGAGTGCTCTATAGGAGGGCAGTGATAGGGCAAAAGAATAAAGTTTCAGGATGGTGTTCTGACCATTCGCTTTTCCCAGCTGAACACATGACTTAACATGTACATGGGGGGTAGGAAAATGCTAAATGAAGGAAAGACAATTCCCTTTCACTGCCTGGTTTGTGTATTTAATGCCTCCTGGGAAGTTAACATTATACAGGACTCAAGTTTCCTGCATTTAACAAAGGCCCAAGACAAATGCTTTCTGCTCAGCCTCAGAAAAGGGACACAACCTCCTTGCTGTCTCTCCAAGGGAGCAGGAAACTTGGAGACTGCACAGCAAGCAAGCTCCTACCCCACCTTTAGTGTTTCTTCAGCTTCAGTCCCATGGTTCTGTATAAGCATTCCGGAAGGCCTTATGACAGAGAGATCAAAGGAGACTCTGAGCCCTGAACAGCCTCTTTCCTATTAAATAAATGCTTGAAGAAATAAAGACTCAAGAAGAGTCTTTATTTACAGAGGCACTCTATTCAGTTAGCATCTTCATAGCCTACAGAAGACAGACAATGGTAAGCAGCCAAGACAAAGAGGTGAAATTTTTACCTGGAGCTATTAAAGACCAATTTCCTTCATGCTACAAAAATTATTTGAAATCAAGCTTATGCTCCAGATTTCAGGACACACACGTTTCACAGCAAGACGGATCAGCACAGGGAAATGCATGCCCCCATCTGGTCCTCTAGGCCACCACCCTGCAGCCAGTCTCCCTCAGAACATTCTTCAAGCTACTGCAGGACCTCAGAGAAAGCCCCTCTATTTCTCCTAAGAAGCAAGGTTCAAAAAAACACAGATTTCAGTATGGTTTAGTATTCAAATTACAGTCTTCAGCAAAAGGTGACCAACAGATTAAATTTTATTCTCTCTCATTAAAGCACGTTAGAGGACTTTATTCTGTCAAAATGATGGCTTTCCTCTCTGGGCACCCAACAAGGTAGCTATCAATGAACTTGTTAATCCAATAGGTGAAGGATAAGTTTACCCCCTGTAGCTCCACAGAGCAGGATTTCAGCGTCAATCACGGAGCAATAGCAAAGCCAGCAAGATTTCTATTCAATTTCCACACCCCTTGAGCACATCAGAAACACAACAACCAAATATCCCTTTGCTCTCCATGCAATGAGATGAGTGACCTGCACTTCAAGGCCCACAGTCACGGAACATGCTGAGTGTGGGATTCCACACACAGCTCTGTTGAAATGGGGTACAATCCAACACAACAGCAGGAACCAGGACCTGACCTTGCACAGTTGATCCCATTGCGCTCTTCTGGAGTGTAGTGTTTCTAGGATGAAATTCCCAGGGTTTCTTGCCAGCCTCTAGCTGGTATCTCCCACGGGGTCCTTCCCGTGACTGCTTTATGTAGCCATAGGAGAATAGCACAAACAGCATTAGGATTCTTGCTACTGCCTCCACTGATAACAGTGAGGGGAAGAGTTTACCAAGTTAATGAATATTGCTCATCTAATTGTCACTGAAGGAGGGATAGTTTAAGAAAGTTTAAGGTCCTTTTCCAGGGATCACAAATAATACAGCAATAGCATCAATCAGGAAGTCTGGATAAGCATCTAGATAATATTTAATATCAATAAAATATTCTCCCAGAATCAAGCAGGCAGTCATAATAGCAACAGACAACATTCAGCTCCTGCCCTTGATGAGATATCCAGAGCCAACAACTGGTCACACAGAGAGATCTGTTCACAGCTTTCACACTTTGCATTCAGACAACACCCCCTCACCCCCCTCTGTCCCCACACCTTGGCTTCTCCACGAAGGCTCGCCAGAAGACAGGTCCCAATGTGCTGAACTCTTTTTACCTACAATCTACTTTGAGAAGCCTCTGTCTGACAGCGATTCTGAAGGATTTCTGCTGTTCAACAGTGCCCGAAGCATTATGTGCTGCCCTCCTAGTGAGTGTGTGTGTAACACTAATGGAAAGCAGCTGGTGGGCTGAAGCCGACTTTAAAAAAAAAAAGTAAGAGGAGGAAATGCCTTTCATACAGTCACACAGGCTCAGTCTGTAATTGTGTGAGAAGCCAAGAGGATAAGAAGGGGGAAGGGTAAATAAGACAAATTCATAAGCACTGTTACTCAGTCCGGGAACTGAGAGAGTCAGAGCCTGTGTTCCCTGCATGCTGTCCCATCTCCACAGGCTCCCTCCCTCCCAGCACTCATGGCATTTGTTTGTTTAGCCCTGCAGAACCATCTCCCTGCACGTGGGGACACACCTGTAGGACACATACACAGACCTGTGCTACCTTACACCTGAGGCAGGTACCAGTAGCAGGGCAGCTGTTAGTTTGTACTCAGCTCGAGAGGCCAAACTGCAGTCCCACCTACCAGAGCTTTGCAACACTCGGCACCCACACCAGACAGATTAACCTGGTTTGGACATGGCACTTCAGGCTGCCCTCAAACACCTAATTACTCCACAGTGCTTATTAGCATGATCTTGTGTAGCTGCTGTCAGTGAGAAGATCTCAGCTGCAAGTTTGTATCTGCTCAGGGAGTAGAGCAAATATCTACCTGTTTCCCAAAAGCCAAGGAAAATGTTTCTGAATAGCCCATAATTGGTAATAATTTATCGCGCAGTTTTTCCAGTGCATTTTCTGGTCAGCACCAATAAGGAGAAGTGTGACAGAACTTTGCTCAAATCGAGACTGGCGCTAACACAGTCATGATCTAAACCATGCAAGAGCTCAGCCAAGATTTTGGGTCCAGATTGCCTCCATTTTAAAGGAATGTACGTTAAATAACACAGCTGAATTCCACCATTTGGCATTAGCATAGGAGTAGGTCAGTGCTTTTCCCATGTAGTAATTCTTTTTCTTCAGACTGTCACACTGGGGAAATTTCAGGAAGCAGCTGGAATGAGGATCTTCTTCCACTCTTCCTAAAAAGAAGTAAAAAGAAGCAGGAGAGTCTTCCAGCAACCACGCTAAGGAGCCAGCAGTAGGAGATACTCTCAGATCTACTTGACATGGATACATTTGAAGTAGTTTGGAAGGAGAGGGAACATGCATTGAAAAATCAACAAGCATGTAACCAAAGGCTGCCTTTGCCAGTTAGGGAGCTACGCCCACTATGTGCTGCTGCCTTTGGAAATGGTTTCCAGAGCAAAGCAACAGGAAATGTCAAGCCACTATCTCTGAATGCCTCATGCTAGCAGAGTCAAGATGTCAGAGAGTCAAGTATGGGAATAAAAGTCAAGTTGCTGTCTTCTGCCTCTTCAAGTGGTAAATTCAACAAATAAGTGTCATCTTCCATCCCAGATCTGGTGGTGGGCGTATTTGGCCACTGTTTTCTAGCTTGTGTGTGTGCTTTTTACCTACTCTCCAAAGTCCTAAATTAATTTTGTTTCATCTGTGGCCTTCAAACATAAAGTTAGATGACTGGGATCTGACCTGTGGTGTGCAGAGCCCTAGGAGTCCATGGGCTGCTTTTCAGGGATCAGCAAAAGGCAGATAAGGAAAAGAGTTTGCCATCAGCTGGCTTCAACACGCTCTACAAGGGCCTGAAAGACTGTGTGCCTGAGAAAACTTAATGGAAATTGCCAATATCTGCAAACCATGAAGGTGACAATTAGTAGTTTAGACAGTAAAATCTATGAGACAGAGCTTGTCTTGAAACATATTCTAGCAGATGGAGACTACAGGGCTGGACTTGGGTAGATTGACTGATTTTCCTGGCTCTATCACTGGATATCAGGGCAAATTACTGGATTTCTGACAGGAGCCTGGAGTTCCTTTACCTGTGGAATCAAAATGGTCACGCTGAATGCCTGAAAAGCCTAATGAGCCCTATAGAAGAACTAAGTACTACCTCTCCTACAGGAAACCAGCATGCTGGAACCATACCCACTGACACTGCTAACAAGTGCTACCACTACACAGAAGATAAATAACAAAAAAACCATAAAATTTCACAATAATAGCCTGCATATCTGCCGTGCCCCTGTATTTGAGTCACAGTGATTTCTAAGATGTTATTCTCACAAAATGTGAAGAATCATTACATCCCGAGCCTAAAAGAAAGAGTCTGGAGGCACTTTTACCAAATTAAGCTGTCTGACTATTGCAGGGGAAATGAGGCTGAAACAATAGAGAACTGAACGCCAGAACTGAAACATGGAATTTTAGGCTATGTCTAAAGCTTTCTTTTGTTAAGGTCTTTCCAAAACAGTCATTTATCCCTCAATTTGGGGGTAAAGAGCAGCTTAAGAATGGGAAAAAATAAAATGAAATCTTCAGATAGATCAAACTTCCCAGGACATGTCTCTTGGAAGAGATAATAAAGACATTTAATGGTCAAGAATGCAAAATGCACTGAAAAAAAAGGAGAGGCTAACAGAAATTTCCAGGATGAATTGTGTTACAAATTTTCACTCTGAGGATCAAAACATCATAAAACCAGTCAGCCATCTTTTGGCCATAAGAAAGCAAATAAAACACAGGCTTTGTGGTCTCAAAAGCTGCCTTTGGCAGGAAGCTCAGGAAATCTCTCTTCATGTGAAGTCCCAAAACCTATTTGGGGCAGTATCTACTGCCTGTACACACACAAAAATAAAAACAAGGCCAGCTCCTTCCTGTGTTGAAACATACTGTGTCCGGCTGGCTAAATCCCCTGAGTTCCCACTGCCCGTGGGTATCTCTGTAATTCAGCCCCTATTTTGGCTCCTGATCAAGGAAGGCCTGAGGCAGCCTCAGTGCTTGCAGAGAAGCTTTTCTGCAGCTGTGTGTGAAGTTTGATGGTCTTCCTTCTTTTATTCTAAAGGAAACCTCCTGCTGTCCCTGCTCTGCTTTCCTGGCTGCTCTCTCTAGAGCCTCAAATTAGGCAGCTCGTGGAGTACAATTGGTCTTGAAGCTCATGGAGAACTGTTGGAGCCAAGGAGTATCATCCATGTGCTCAGTGCAGTTCCTGAGTCATTTCTGTCCCAAGGGCAACTACTGACCTTTCACTTTAGTATGAGCAACTGCTAAAAAGGGATCCTACTTCTCTGGGATTCCAGACACAAATACCTCTCTAAAACAGGATCATCTAAAATAAGATTATCTGAGCTAATGCCGTTTTGCACCAATGGAGTATCAAGCTGTATTCAACTGTGTTTTGAAGGTGGTGGTACAGCAGCATCAGGGAGCAGAGACAGTATGTGACAGTAGGAAAACCCAGATGGTACATGACAGTAGGAAGACCCAGAAAGGTGACACCAAAGACAACAAGGACTGTAGGATGGGGTACTGAAAAGTAGGCAGTGAGGGGGAAGCAGGGAGGGAATCAGATTGGGACAGACATTCTGTAAGGTCTTCATAGGCCAAGGCTGAAAGGAAGGAAGCAATAAGAGAGTTGCAAGTTTTTGAGGGAAAGCAATGACATTTCAACTTCTGAAACATTCTTTTCACTAAACTGAGATGCTGGAAAGCAGTTTAACTGCTAGAGTGAATGAAAAAACAATTCTTCTACACCCCTGACAAGTCTGTATCTTCCCACATACTCAGGTAGGTTGATGATTACCATGATGTCTCCATTCTAAATCTGAGCTGGAGCATTCAAACACATCCTATTTGCATCAGAACTACTGTGTGGGTCAGAACTGCGTTGTTAGATGAGTGATACCTGGAAGACCCAGCAGAAGCACACACTTACATTTTTCTGAGAATGAATAAGCATAAAGGAATTCATCATGAATAAAAGTCAAACATTTAGTTTGCTAATTAGCACCAGATCCTTGAATCTCAGAGGCCAAAAGAAACAACCACCACGAGACTTTGAAGATGGAAAGCTGCCTTAGCTCTGGCTAGATGGTTAAAAAGCAAGATTGGGTGGCTTTGTCCGCACAGCCAAGTTTCCCTGCTCCGACCATGAGTGCTACAATTCCCTCTAAGAGCATGCTGATCTGGGATGAAGTAGAGCTAATTTTCATCACAGCAGCTGGTAGGGGGCTGTGGCTTGGATTTGTGCTGGAAACAGTTCTGGTAACTCAGAGATGTTTCCTTTATCACCAAGCAGCACTTACCCAGAGCCAAGGCCTTTTCTGCTCCTCACCCCACCCCACCAGTGAGGAGTCTGGGGGGGCACAAGGAACTGGGAGGGGACAGAGCTGGGACAGCTGATCCCAGCTGACCCAAGGGATATCCCAGATCATACGGCCTCATGCTCAGCAATAAAGCTGGGGGAGAAGGAAGAAGGGGGTAAGTTTGGAGTGATGGTGTTTGTCTTCCCAAGTGATGGAGCCCTGCTGCCCTGGGAATGCTGAACATCTGTCTGCCCATGGGAAGTGGGGAATGGATCTCTTGTTTTGTTCTGGCTTCATGTGCAGCTTTTGCTTTACCTATTAAACTGTCTTGATCTCAACCCACAAGTTTTCTCACTTTTATCCTTCCAGTTCTCTCTCAGGGCTTAATTGCTGGAGCTAAACCACAACAGTTGCAAAGATACCAGCATGCTCTAGCATGGGGACAGGATATGATAGACTATAGAACATTGTGGCACCTGTACACATGTATGAATGCAGCAGCAGCACACACCAGTATAACAATGCAGTTAAAGAAACAAATAATGATGTGTGTGGCCCAGGTCTCAGCTTTTTCACATACATTGTGTTGGAAAGGTTGAGCTGTTGGCACAACCCTGACAATTAACATAGTGATGAACAGCATCTACAAGCAAAATCAAACAGGAAATCAACTGACTGGGGGGTTTTCTTGTTTGTTTATACAGTGACTCCCTCAGTGGGGCCTTGGAGGGTCACCTGTTATCTTGATACAAATAATTATGAATAAAATAACAAGATAGATAAAATGAGTCTGCAGTTAGTATTTGCTGTATCCAAAATAACTTTACTCAACCTTAAGACTCTAACAGATTTAATGCAGAACTATAAGCTTGAATTGCATTAGTGTGGAGTACCTTGTGCTCAATTGTTTTCTAACAGCAGCAGTCCCTAGGAGAAATGGGGGGGGGGGGAAGTGGAAATCAACCTTGGAATTACCTTGCTGTTTTTCTCCTGTTTCCCCATGGACAGGCTTATCTGAGATTTTCCCAAGTCTGTCTGGTAATCAGCTCTAGCTGCTCTACACCAGCTCAGGTAGGTTATCTACCAGAAGTACAGTTTGGACCTACTACATTTTTGTCCCACATATCATCAAATTTCAGCTTCTAAAGCCAGTTCTAGCCCTTTACATCACAGCTATTAAACTTTCTATACCTCTACAAGAGGATGAAATGACAAATTAATCCCTCCAGTTGGCTGTAAGGGTACAAAGCTAGACACCTTGAGCAGCAGAAGTTTCTGTGTAAGAGACAAAGGCCAGCGTCTACACAAGGCAAAATTGTGACACGATGTTTTCATGGCTCAGTCTGGCAAAATAATGTAGACAAAAAACCTGGCAGTCAAATGATGCAGAAGAGTGAGGATCACATTCAGCAGACTGTCCCAAACCAAGAAGCTTCTGCTCCAGTGCAAGTGATGTAGGACAAGCAGCATTAGAGGTCCATTTGACAGCATGTCTGTCAAATACTCAGAACCTCGGCGATAGGGAAAGGGCTGAAACCAAACAAACTGGCATGCCTGCTTGGAATTCCTCTGCCTACAGCCAGCAAACACACTGCACCACTGTGGCTGCTAAAACAAACACCATCCAGAGAGAAGCACGAACAGAATGAGGAGGACTGGGAGATGTGGAGTGACTCACTCGTGTATTAAGCCAGAAGTGAACTTCTTGCACAGAGATGAGTCAAATGGAATGAATCAACAGAGAAATAGTTGATTTTTTTTGTTACTAATATAGCACCATTGTACTAACTGTGCCCAATTGCCTGCAGTGCCATGGCTCTGACACCTCCTGACTGCTTTTGTTTACCCTCTCTACCATTCTTGAATAGGAAAACAGGACTTAAGCCTCCGCACATTTAATACCAGGCATAGCACTGAATGATCCTTGTGGGCCAAAACCAACATGCTCACAAATGTCCACTCTGTATAATTGCCAAGTACAGGAACATGCTCATAGGCTGTGTATCGAAAGATTCCCTTGAGAGACTCACAAGCCCAAGGACTCCTTTCACCTCAGCTCATCCTCTCTAACTTGGCCCCAGCTGGGAGAGCTCTCCACTTTCCACAAAAGCTGTTTCTTGAAACCTAATATTGTCACTCTTGTGTGGATCCAAGGATTGTCTCTGCACAGGTGAACTTGCTTTGCTGGGCAGAAACTACCTATCATGCTCAGATATTTTCACCTCAAAAAAACCAACACTGAAAAGCTGTTAATGAGTCATTCTTGCCCTTGTTGGGAAACATTGTGTCAAAGTGATGTACAATAGAGACATGTAAACAGACATATTTAAGAACACCTAAGTGTTCATGGAAAGCATTTCACCACAATTCATCAGCCACACAGACAGATCCCCAGCTCACCACACGACCACTAGTTCTGCCACAACTCCCAGGAAGCACCAACTCCAAAGCTGCACAGCCTTCTGACTGTGCCAGTGGCACTGAGCCCATGGACCACTGCTGAGTCGAGACAAGCCCAGATATGCAGGGGGATACACAGGCAGGGATGGCCAGGGAACTCAGTGTCTTGCTTTAAACAGCCTTTGAGCCTTGGAGAGACGCTGCATATCTAAAACCATGCCAAAGAGCACAGCATCATGTACTGCAGGCAGTCAGTACACGCAGCTACTGAGACCCCGTGGTGATTACATGGCTCCAAAAAGGGAGAGAGGCCACAGGAGGCGAATGAGCTGCTGACAGAGAAAAGCCAACAGTTTTAAACTGTCAAGTTGCTACTTCAGTAGCAGTTGGTGGAGCTTTAAACCACTTCCAATTCACTTGCTACTGTCCGAGCTAAAACAGCAGCTGCTTGCTGTGGATGGGGAGCAAAAGGCTCAAAGGACTCCACACATGAAAGCTGTAATAAAAGTGTAATTAGCCCCAAGGACAAAGGGATTTCTGGCACTCCTTCCACTGTCTCCTATGAGCTTCTCCAACAAGAGGGCTTGGGGTGAAGGTGCAGGAGGCAGTGAACAGACAGCTTGGTTATCTGTCAGGTGGACAGCACTGTACCAACTATGAAATAAACACAGCAAACATCAAAATCTCTTCCTGACACTCATCTGAACAGGCAATATAAACTACAGCAGCAGCACCTAACCTAGAAAACACATTTTACTCAATTTGTGGTCATAACATTGTTCTGCATTTGCAATTACTTTCATCTCAAGCAATTTAAAAATATATTGAAAATTCTACTGATGTATTCCTTGATAGAGTTGCTTTACCCAAATGCTAAACTTCTTTGCAGGACAAAAGTGCACATCAGCATTTTTTGACAATTTTGGACTATAGAAAAAGAACACAATTCTCCACTGAGAGTGCAGAGCTTAGCATAGCAGAAGACATTCAAATTGAAATGTCCATAATTCTAGGATTGTTTGTGGAAGGCACCGTGAAATCCTGAGTGACCACATTAAATGCAGACCAGTTACATACATTTTCTTATAGTCTGCTATACAAACCAGTTCTGAGCTGGCACATAAAACCTTCAGCCAGCTATTTTATATAGCTTCTAACACACTATTTTTGTCTTTGGAAATTGGCAGTTTGTGTTGACCATCAGTGAACCTTACTATTCAAGCAACCACATTTTCAGCTTATAACAACATACTTGGCTAGTACCAAAAACTGAGGAACATATGAAAAGATTCCTCCACAGGTTTTAGAAAACTTCATCCTATCTGTCCAGATCTAATTTTTTTTTCTGACACCACACTTGGACCGAGAAAGAACCAAAACTTTGCAACAAGGGTGATGAGCTATAAACTTACCAGAAGAACAGTTTGAGGTTATTCAGCTGGCTAAAGAGAAATATGAAAGCAATCTACAAGTTTTACTTCAGTGACATAGCAGCCAAGATTGGAGCTGTGATGTACAATTATCTGGATTAGGCTTTGGCCTTTTTCTTTATGTCGTAAAAGAACATTAAAAAAACACAGGTACAAGACTGTGCACAAAGATCAGATTCAGCCACACATTACTGCACCAGGGCAGAGCCTTTGCTTTCTCTTGCAAAACGTGGGGAAGGTAAATGTGACAGCAGCACAGGAAAGCACTACCCAAAGCTGCTTTTAAAACAGCCCAGGTGCTTTAGCTGGACTCAGCAGCTCAAGGCCCTGGAGGGAACCCTCTCCCAGTGTCCATGGCAGGTTTCATGGCCTGCACTGAGCTCTGTGCCACTTTGGCCAAGCTCCTGCTGGTGCCCAAGCCAACTGCTTAACACATAAAAGCCACTTCATTCCAAAAGAGCTTTCATTCAGAAAGTAAACTTACTCCTACAGGTCAAATGACCACGTGAGAACTTGGGGAAGCCATTCCAATGACGCATTTGTCCAGAAAGACAAACACTTCACATCAAACTCCAAACAAATTTCATCCAAAATTAATCTCGGGCTAAAAACATCACTATTACTGCAACGGGTGTCTTGGACTTATTTTAACTGCTAATAACCACAGCCAAAGCAGCACGTAAAATTTGCAAAGACTGCAAAGTATTAATAGTTGCACTAATTCACTTGGGAACACATCACAGGGCTGAAATAACAGGTTAAAGAATATATATGATCTGTATATTATCAAGTGTAGAGACCTAACTGGAAAATATCAAGAAAGAAAAATCTGTTGAAGAAAAAAAGCTCTGTTCCTCATAAATCAGGTGGAGATCTACCCGGAAAGAAGAGATGGTATACCACATGTAAAAAGCTTCATCTGCCAGCCTTTATAGCCTCTCAGACTTTCAATTTTGTTTTAAATGCATTAGAAGCTGGAGAATTTGGGGGGGAAAAAAGCCTCTCAGCATAAATCCAACTATGTAAACAGGAGGGTTTTTGTCAATTCAAGTGCCAATCCACCTATCTTCATCAGGACTCACTCTTAAACCTTTTGCTAGTTATGATGGCATACTCTTCCTTTATTTAAAGCAAACTTACATTCCAAATATTAATTCCCTGTTGCAAATTTCAGAGGAGGAAAAGAGTCAATATGGGATGGAAACGCTAACTGAAATCCAATAGAGTTGTGTGCCTTTGAAAATGCACATTTCCACCAGAGTAACATGAGACAAACTGTTAGTGTGAAGGATACAACCTTTAGGAGAGGGAAAACGAATCCATCACCACTTTTGAACTATGTTTTCCCCTCTGCTAACTAGGACTTACACATTCAACTATCAGCATTCACATCCTAAGCCTCAAGACACAGCTTCACTTGCCTTCCACTGTGCATGTTCCCTGTCTGTAATCCCACACTGGGTGCAAGAATAGAGCCCTCTGCAGTCTGCTGGCGCAAAACATGATCAAACCACTGCTCGGGTTTGGCAGCAGGAAATTTTCTTCCATTCCTTAGCAGGGAGAATGTCAAAGCAGAAACAGAATGCATCTTCATGGTGGTTTAAAGCACAAACACTAATGTGCATTATCTCATTCTCTTCTCTCTTTATAGTCTACTCCAACAGAACATGTCAGTGAAGCAATAAAAAAACATTCCTTTTAAATACAATTGAATCTCTCAACAGGGAGCAATTACAGAAACAAACCTCAGATTGCTTATAGAAAAACTGAGCACACCAAGTTCTTAAAGAGCATTTACTGCCAGACTTCTAGCTGAATGCTTTTATAAAAGCCAATGTACATTTCTGTATTTCTCATTTTTATGTGTTAATATACAAACAATATAGCTAATCACTAAGGAAGAGGACATTTTTCCTCCTGCTATAATTAAACAGGAAAAGATTCTTAATTCCTTTTTCAATATTTCATGCCTACACCTCTGAAGGAAAAAAACATGACCAATTCTCACCACACTAATATTTTACCCAGGACTAATTTTTTGCACTTCTGCACTCAGAATGGTGCTTCAGTCCCAAGGCATAAGCACTTTGCTCAGTGCTGCAGCTGCAATACAACAAAGACAGGTTTTCAAACTACTCAGTAGACTCAGCTCACTTTGGAAAGGTGGAGGGGAGGGCTCAGCATGGCACTTACTTTTTACTTTTCAGGCACCCGTAGAATCCAGCCATGGTGTTTCCCGGGAGGCGTGTGTGCATTTAATTCATCCCTGTGTGTGGATGCCAGCAAAAGGTTCTGCAGCCTTGTGTCGTGCTCAGCACTTGCCCACACGCGCGCACAAGGCAGCCAGCGTGCCGATGCAATTACTGGCCAGATAAAGTTCCTGATCTGAGGCCCTCAGACTCTGCTGAACTGGGTCCAAGGAGGGCTGTGCCTGCTCCATAAATGGTTATGAATTGTTAACTCCCCCTTTTCCTGTCTCCTTCCAGCTCTTGGTACGCGCAGCATCCTAAGTGTAAAATACCATATGGCATTTGATTCTGCCTCGCTGTGGGACTAATGAGAGGCTTGGTTGTAATTAGGATGTGAAGAAGCCCTGAGGAGATTAATTGTTATTGTTATTTTTTTTGACAGAGAAAAGCTACAGAAAATACTTGCAACATCTTAGAAATAACCAGTAAAAACTGTAATTGTTCTCCAGCACGTAAGGAGTGCCCAGCACCTTCCAAAACAGGCATTTTCCCAATTCACTGTAAATCATAATCTATTCTAACACATTAACAGAGGGGAAAAAACCCCAACTACATCCCTGCAATATTGCAAGGTCAGGTTAAAAGCTCTAGAGTTTAAATTAGCCAGTAGACCCATATGACAAAATTAGTGCCTGGTGATGACCTCTGACAATACACTAATGGTTGTTACTCACTATCACAACTAAGGACACCCTCACTGGGTGTGGAAGGAGGAAAATGCTGGGGAACATAAACCTCAAGCAGCTTCATTCACAAGGATGACCCAAGTCCTGGGGACAACATAGCTGTTGTTTCTGACATTATATTGCATTAAATTCATGTGGAAATGAATTTGCATCATGGCTGTTAATGGCCTCTGTTGAGGTAAAAGCAGAGATATGAGGCAAGACATTGTTTGTGCCGCTTGCACACAACAAGGGAGCAGCAGCAGCCAGTAACACGTCAGCCTGTTCCTGGAGTCCCGTGCCTTGCTAAGAATGTCAGCTCCTGGTTTAAAAAATGCACATATATTTGAAAGTAGGAAGTTCATAACTCTCATAATAGCAAAAGAAATATTTACAGTCATTCCTAGAAGATCAGAAGAAAACCACATTTATTTGTGTTTCTCAGCTAGTACACTGCATTTGAATACTTGGCTCTGGCAAGCCAGTAAGAGGCAGTATTATTATTTCTGTATGAGCTCCTCTTAAAGGCATTGAGAAGCAAGACCAGATCTAAGGTGGAGCAGTTCTTCTGGAATACTAGGAAAAAAAGTATTTTGTTTTAATACCTTTCTGATAACAGAAACATGAAGTTTGAGAAATGGGCCTCGGGTGAGGAGTCACATAAGTGACTCAGCTACAGCAGTTTTCCACCAGTGCAGAACTTTGAAATCTGTGAACAGACAACTCCATTTCTCTATTTTCTATTAAGGCCCCTTCACAAAGGAAAGCCATGACACAAATAATAGATGACAGCAAGTGCAAGAGCCATCACAAAGAGGAAACAAATCATATTCTAGTCTAGTTTCCCACTTAGCAGGCAAGTGAAAGCCTCTCCAAGCAGCCAGCTTCAATGCCATCCACACAAGAACTACAAATCAAACCTGACCTCGAGCAGATACACTTTCTGTCTCTTGGGAAAAGACAAAGAAGCAAAAATACAGTAACACTAGTTGAAGTTTTACCCAAGGAAGTTTCACCACTGTCCTGAATTACTGCATTTGTCACAATGACTTCATACTGAACTCCTAATCCCAGCAGAAAAAGGCTCACTAGAGAGCATTAATCTCCACCCATCAGAGAAAGCCCACAGGAAAAAAAAATGCAAAATCAAGGTTTCAGTTATTGGGTAACAACTACCAGGAAGGAATTCCTGGAGATTACTGGAGAAACCTTCTGATTGGCCTAATGTTCAAAACCTTGGATGTAGGATTGCATCTGAAATTTGCCTGGCATTTAGTTCAGAAAATGCTGCCAACAGAAACATTTGTAGTACAGTAAGAAATGAAGGAGACCTCATGAAAAATTCACATTTGTATTTAAAAGCTGGAAAGATCAAATGGCCTTCCAGCGGGAAGGCACAGTCCCTAAAGCCAGTGGAAGGGTGCAATCTTGATGGCTTTGGAAGAATTTCATCACTTCACCTGGTGTAGAATACAGCCCACAAGCTTCAAAAGATTGGAGTTTTTGCTACCATGAAGCGGATTCCCTGTCTCCAAACCTCCTCAGATGGTTTGCCTTCCTTTCATTATTCTTGTTTTCTTTCATGCATTTTTGTCTTGAAGTGACTTACCTGAACATGTAAATCTTCATCTGTTGGGTTCCATTTAGGTCAGACATAGTCCCATTCCCAGCAACTGGCAGTTTAGCAAGACCCATTGCACCATCTCAAAACCCCCTTACTTTCCAAGAAGCAAAAACTAGTAAACAGTCATTAAAAATAATTACCCTACCTCAGGATTTAATCCTTTTTGATTCTCTATCTTCATATCACTCTCCAAGCCACTTCATGTTAGATTTATTATTCACTGCTCTGCTTCTTTATCACTAGCACAGCTCCAAATGGCTACACACTGAGCTTTTTGGGTACAGGTCTGAAATCTTAGATGTTGATAAATATCATGGTTCCTCATCCACAGGTAAATCAGTGCAAGTAAGCAGTTATGTGCTGCACCCTGGGTTTGAGAGCCAAACATTGCTACACTTGCATTAGCTCTTCATTTAAGTGCTGAAGTGAACAGGCTGCTCTACTGCCAATTAATTAAAGCTGGTTTTAACTTGGAAAGTTAGTGAACACCAAATAACCACAAATACAGACTTCGGCAAAGTAAAGATGGTTCTTTAAAGATAGGGAAGACAGCAAGTTTAAACACCTGGAAGTTGAATCAGATCTGAATTTCCTCTAAAGTTTGTGGCTTGGCTTGATTAAAATAGCCCAGTCCAGGCCTACTTTCACTTGAAAATTATGGCCTTCCCCATTTTAACTCACTGTCAAACTCACTGTCACTGCTTTCCCTCAACAGCCCAACATTGCACCACCCCCTGTGATCACTGCACATCCAAATCCACCTTGCTTCCCCTTCTGGGAGAACGAGCAGTCCTGGTGGGAAGCTGCCTTCCCGCAGTGGTACCAGCAGCAATGAATGGGCAGCAGCAGAGATCCAAGTGCCTGGTAAACTTCCCAATGGGTTTCTCAATTTCTCCAAAGGAGGGAGGCAAGTCTGAGCAAGGTCCAGGAACCCAATCACTGAAAAATGCTTGCACCAAAATACAGCTCCTAAAATCAGCAAGCTATTAATTTCTCAGGCACTGTGATCTGTGCCACAGCAAAAAAAAAGGCCTCTTCAACATAAGTAACCAACAGCAACTATTAATCCAATGGAGGAAATTCAAATATATACATACTACAAATACATAGGGTACACACCAGCAGCCTGACAGCAGAGGTGTCAGGAACTCCACACACAACCAGCAATTCTAAACATGTTCCATGTCTGACAGAGCTACTGCTTTTCTTGTAGCCCCTTGCAACTGGGTCTCTAAGGGCTGACCACATCCTTGCCTCCCCAGCTCCCAAATTGCAAACACTTCCAACTTCACAAATTGCCCATCCAAAGCTGGCTTGCTCTGTCCATCAGGACACAGACACAGTGCACAGCAGCAGGGATGGACCAGATGTCACACAGTTAGGAAATCCCATGATTCACAAACTGTGTTTAAACATAGACGTTTGGTTTACATTTTTTTTAATTTTTTCCAGAAAGGGACAAAAGTTTCATGTGAACTTTTCACTAAACAAATTTAGAGGTAGGAGTAAAAATCACACAGCAAACTAATAGACCACAGCATTTCAGATTTTCTTTAGATTTCTATGTCTTTGAACTGAATTCAACAAGGCAGACTTTAGTCTCCCATTTTTAGCCTTCAAGCTCTACCAAAATCTAGTCTACTTTCTTCTTTCCTAGTCACTGTAACATTTTGAATGCATTCCTCTGGTAAGTTTTGCTGTTTTGAAAACAGTGTCTATCAGCTGAGAATTCACCGAAGGAGGTTTGCAGTTCCCCTGTCACCATTGTGACAGGGTGAGCCGTCATATACTGATCTATGGGCACTTGGATTTTATGCCATGAAGATTCCATGCATTTCTTACATGCATGTTGCATCTGTACCCCTGACAACGCTCTGCAACTGTGTGCCAGCATAAACGTGATTCTCAGAAAATACTTTCCTGAAAGATAAATGGATTCAGTTTTCTTACAAGTGAGATTCCCAGGCTGGCAAATCAGCCTGGCTTAGAAATTTTCTGTGAAAGCCCTTCAGTTCTAAAGAAACAACTAAACGTGCACCGCTGTTAAAAGCTGCAGTATCAGAGCTTTAAACAAACAGGGTTAGAATCAAACACAGCACTCTGCAGACAACAAAGAAGTGGAGATAAGAGGATTTCTGCCTTGCAGAGTTTATACATCCATCTGTGATTAATATCAGAAGGAAAATGAGGGTCAAAGCCTATCTCTGAAACTGAAAGTAGAGAGTATAGTCAGACATCTCCAACTATGCACTATTAATTGCTTTTTATTCATGCATATAAACCAGAAGAATTTGCCATGATACTTTATCTGGAGTCTAATTACTGTGTGTTGCTCTAATTAAGTCTATTTTCACACTTTGTGTACAATGTGTGGGATTTGGGGGATTTTTGTTGTTGTTATTCCCTGTTAGAGGACTTCCTGCTATCTCCTTCAATAACAAGAATATTTCAAAGAAAGCAGCAATACATGTAATCTCTTTGATTCCAGTGTTTGGTAGCTCTGAGTCTGAATTGTTTCCTGCAGTTTACCACAAACACACTGTCTTCACCTCTGAGGAATGAGTGAAGATAAACTTCAGTATGGGATATCCAGTGCATTACTGAATTCTAAAATACAGCCAAAAATACTGGTATTCTAAATCTATCCTTTGTGTCCCCACAGCCAAATGTGAACTCTTCCTGGATTATCTGGAGATGAAGGTCAGACCATGTGTCATTCAAAAGGTAATTTCCTCTAGATTTGCAACAGGATCACAGATGTAACCTCAGACTTCAGTGAGAGAAAATACCAATTGACAAACAAGTAATACATATCCAGAGATAGATTGTTTGTTTGACATTTTACAAATGTACAAGGATTTATTTGCATATAAATATATAATTTACTAATAGAGAAGTGACAGCATCCCTGTATACACAGACAATATAGCCAGGATGTGCTGCCTCTCACATTTCTGCTTTTTTCATCCAAGATCATAAAGCTAAAGTCTAAGATTTTAAAGAATCTGAATGAAAAGCAGATTATTTTTGACACAGTGGAAGAGCTGGTATTTCCTGTGAAAATACTAGCATGGTCAATATTTTATATACTAGGAAACTGTGGTTCTTTTGTCTAAGGGGGAGTAGTGCAGAAGGTGAACAAAGGAGCTCTATTTCTGCAGATTCTGACTTAAGAAAACACCGTGTTAAAAAATATTAAGTTCCAACAACACAACTTTTCCTTCTCGGTGTCCAGGCAGGCACCAATATACAAGAGCATCTGGAAAGAAATGTGAGAACACAGTGTGTAGCTACAGGCACATGGACCAGCGCCTAGTCTAGATGTCGAACATCAGAGGTAACAGTTACTGAGTCTAAACAAATATCCTGAGATGATGTGAATAATGAATTGAGTTTTCTATGCCCCATTCTTCCCAAACTCCCCTCTAGGGATAGATCCAGTTAATGTCCTTCCAACACTCTCGCCAAGCTCCCTTGGAGACAGATCAGATCAACATTGCCACTAATGCCTGTGCTGTGAACAGCAATCAAGTTTAATGACTTCCCATGTATATTAGCTTTGCGCTAATGTAGACCCACCTCTTCAACAGAATTACTTCTGATTCGTTTGTGCAGGTACAAGCAAGAGGAGAATCAGGGACTCCCACATCTGGAATAATATTCCTAAAGCCATCAACATCCTGAATTTCAACTGAAACTGAAATAAAAATTCAAAAGTGAAGGTCATCTCTGATACCATCTCAGTGGCTGTTGGCTGAGGCAATAATACGGGAAATCACGGAAGCACAGCTCTGGGGAAAAGGCTGTCTGGCTCCAGAGCCTGCGAACACAAGGCTAAAGATAAGGTGACCATTAACCTTCAGAGAAGGGCAGTGGAGTCCCAGAATGTCCTGCCTGCAGGCTTTATTGCTCCAAGGGGAAGCAAACAGAAAAATAAAAGTCAAAATGGCATACTCTTGACATTTAACTTAAATTAGTAGGCAATGGTAACATTGTGTTTTCTTTGTTATCTTTTCTCTGTATAAAAGCATGAATACTGTACCTGGTTCATTCCACAAGCTGCAAAATAACTGAAAATATTAAGAAATAATAAATTTATTCCTACCACTTGATATCTGTGAGATACCAAACCTGTGTCCCTCTGCACAGAATGTATTACTCCATGCTGCAGATACGGTGGGGAGAACTGAGGACAAGTAATTCAGTGACTGTTCCAGAATCCATAAACTGCAACTGAACTCAAAAATTCCTGGTGCCTGGAACTGTGTTTTAGAGTCTTTCCCCATCCTCCCTTGCTCAATAAGGACAGCCAGAAAGACCCTACAAGAATAGTCACCCTATAAATACCCAAGATAACTGTAAGTTCACTAGCCAGCCTTCAGCTGTGGGAATTCTTACAGGAGCACTGGCATCAAAATGCTAAATTAAATTAGAAATCAGCGAGTGCACTGCCTAATTTGACCTCTCATGTTCAGAGTTTTAAAATCATCACATAATAAAAAATACCTCATACTGAGCCAGTTTCTCCAGAACAGACCCATAGCACAGCAGAGTCCTTACACAGCAGCCTAACATGTTACTCGGATTCAAGTTCTGGCAATCTTTAAGTATCCCAGTGTGCTCTCAATTGTCTCTTAAATATGCTGGAGCTGTTCCCACTATAATGGGAAGGGAAAATATCTAATAAATATCCAGAGGCAGGAAATAAGCTAATTGCAGAAGAATTTTACCTAAAACTGTTGAATAAACCACAGTTCTGTGTCACTAAGTCACATAATCACTTGCTTAAACTGGATCTCTGCTTGGTCCTTCCCAACCACAGAGCTTGGCACATACTTTAAGCTGATCACTGAGCCAATGGGTCTGTCACCCCAGGATCAGTGGTATCCAAAAAAGCTGCAGTTAAGAGCCACGACAAACTTAAGTCCATTGTTTTAGTATCTTTCTGCCTTACCACGGAGTTTAGGGGATACCAACAGCTTTCCTAGGATAAATGCCACTCTCAGCCTCACCGCTCCTTTAAAGAGAACAAAATTGATATCCACTGGTATTGGCATCAAGCCTTGAATCCTTGCTACTAAGTGGATCCTTCCATCCAGGTAGTTTTCAAATACTGAAATGCCAGCAACACTGTGGGTCCAAACAGAAAGAGGAGCAGTTGTCACCACGTACCTGCAAAGTCACCTACCCGTTCTACAGGTTTTATCAGCACCTCCCCACGAAGACAAACTCAGATCCTCTCACGAAACATTTATCATAAGAACCTTAACATTGCAATGTATTTTCTTATACAATAAGATATCGCTTTTAATTATTGCAGAGCCCACAGTTTTAGGAGTTCAACTCATTAAATCCACTCTCCCGTCAGCACAGTAGCAACATAGTGATGGTGTGTGAAAGACAGATTCAAAAAAAGAAAATAAACAACAAAAAAATAAATGCTCAAAGAAGTACCTGCTGGTAGTTAACAAGAGGTGTATAAACAATCTCATGTTCTTCTGTTCACTGTACTGCTCTTGAACCTTTAAGAGCACACAAACGTTGCATTGTGGCTTTGAAATTTACTTTGATGTGCTGCACGCTATGTCTCTTTCAAAGGACAAAAATCTTTAAAAAATTAAAGCTTTATGCATCTGTAAATAAGGTCTTTCTTAACACATCTACAAACAAAGAACTAAGGATTTTGGAAAAAACTGTCATTACTATTGTACAGAAGGCAATTCCTAGATGGTATCGCCAGCTGAGTTTAGTCTCCTAATGCATAGGAGGTTTTCTATGCACCATTCTCTATAAAATTGTGTTGACATCTCCCCCTTTTTAATTCAGATATAAAGCCAATTATATAAATCCACAAGTTCCCTATGAGGTATTATATCACTTGAAGGTAAACTCAAATACAACATATAGATTGAAAAAGCAAGAAAATCAAGCAAGCACCATTAATAAACACTCCCGGCTTCTAGCATGTTTCTGGGTAATTATATTAAGGGTTTATAGTTTAAATTTGTAGATCAACTCTTGGGTCATTTCTCAAATGTCAAGTATACCACACTGTCTGCCTCTCCTGCTTTCTTTCACTCATCCTTTCACTTCCTCTTACTGAGATAATTAAATGTATCATATAAAAAAAAAGGGTAAATTCAGAAGAGCTCAGAAATCCTGACACTGCTTTGAAAAACAGGATCAGAGGATGCATCTTCTCTAAACCTTCCCTCTCTTGTCATCACCAGTGCTTAGAAATACATGAATAGCTTCTTGAACAATGGGATAAAATTTATCCTGACACCGTGAGGAAGAGCCTTAGAGCCCTTTTATCTGCCTGCAGTAATGTGCCACAGGACTGGGAAAAGATGCTGGTTTGCCAGATGCCAGGATCCAGGGAGAGACAAATGTCCCCACATCACACCGCAAGAGCTGCAGCTCCAAATCTGCTAAGTTAGGAATCTTACTAAAAAAAAAAAGGCGCAAAAAAAGAGTCTTGGCACTCAAAATAGCAAAGACCCAGCCAAATACATGAGCATTAACCCTTTTTGTGCTGGCGGGTATCCTTCCTTTGTAATCTAGTGGAATACAAAACAGTCTTATAAAATATTAACTGGGAGAAAGGAAAGGACACACGACTACAAGCTACTATAACATTTTTTGGCAAATGGTAGCAATAATATTTAACAGACTCCTATGAATAATGGCAGCCTCTTTTACTGGCAAATGTCATTTAAATTTAAGAAATGCATGTTCAGCAGAAAGAAGAGAGGGTGGAACAGCAGATGAAAAGCCAAAGAATGGCAGTGAAAGCAGGATGGGCTGTGTGACTCCTTGACATGCCATTTTGCTGAGGTCAGCCCTAAAGACAGCATCAAAGTTGTAAGCAAAATAAGTATGTGCACTAACTTCCATTTTTCCCCACAGGCTTTCAAGCAGAAATTTCAACAGAAGCTGGGAAATAAGATTCTCATTGCTTCCTACAGTTTTAAGAGCTTAGAATAGTGCAGCCACCCAAAATTCAGCATTCCTGAGTCAGTAAAATTATGTGATGCCTTAAACAAGCAGGTGTATTGGAAACATTTGGTGATCTCTTCATTTTCAGTTTCTGAACCATTAAAGATCCTACTTTTAAGCTTTGTGGCTAGGCATGTATTTTGACAGTTTTGCCTGGTTTTGTTTGCTCAGAAGAATGTTCAGTCTTGCACGATCACCTGGCTGTGTGAGCTATGACCTGATGAGATCTCATGGCATTTGGGGGGAACTGCAACAGTCAGCAGGAGTGAGGGAAGAACAGTAGTTACAACAATCCTTGTTAATACCATCAGCTGCAAATCTCAGTGCTGCTCGCCAAAGAGGTGGTTTCAAGTTCTAACCTGTAGCACTCCTTTCATTGCACAAACAAGCTGTCAACTGAAGATATGGAGATAAACCTCTCCAGATGGAGAGATATCTAGGTAGCTTTATGCTTAAACTACACAATAGATTGACCTTAAACAGACGGAAGAACTGGCATAGAAACACATCTGAGGGAGTGATGAGGGGACAGAACTGCATTTCCACTAAATCCGGTGTTAAGTACCAAAATCTTATGCAGTGTGTTTGAATTCATTTAGAAGGAAATGATGAAATACAAATGGTATCTTTGCTTGTGGCACTGGCACTCCTTTTGAAAGCTATTTTAAACTTTAAGAGGATGTATATGTATCTGTGCACGCATGACTCAACATGATGCTGGTGGCATTCCAGTGAAGCCAAGCCACCGATCCTTGAGTTTGGGCCATATCCACAGTTCATTAAAATCAATGACGGTCTTTCCACTGAACTCAACTCTTCCCATCATAGTGTCAGCCTGCAGTCTGATGTACCACAGAGACTACAGTCACACTGCTTTGTCCCCTGTTTGACTTACAGCACAGCTTGATGTTTATGTTACATAACTAAAGATATTGAGACCAACCACACCACGCACACTGTCCACAGTACAAACATAAGGATTACTGAAAATCCTCAGGAGGGGAAAAAAAAATCAGCTCCCCAGTTTGCTAAACCATGTGTATTTCCTTTTCATTTACATAGAGAGAGATTTCATATAAATAAATAAATACATATGAATGAATGTCTAACACACGTCAACAGTATCAGATACAGTAAGCATTCTGGTCAAAGTCATAGTGGATTTTAGCAGAGATTAAGCAGGAACAACTAAAGATGTATTTGTTTGTATTAAATGTTTCAGACTCCCACATACACAAAATACTGTTCCTGAGTGCCCATTTTCACAGCTGCTCAAAATTGAGCAACATCTTAGCCCTTCTCTTAAGGCTTATGCATGATCCCAGTATTTGCACTGGCAGCGAGTGCTTTCTTGTGAAATATTCTAAGTAACCATTGATCTCTAAATACATTAATGGGCCTGTATTAAGCAGGTCTTTGGACCAAGTACAATTTCTTGTTTCTTCTCTGACTGCCATACATCATCATCTGGTATAAGAAAACATAGGTGTGCATTTGTCTGTAGCAAATTCTCTGACTGGTAAGTTAAGAAACAAGTAGACACAAATACTAACTTTGAAACAGAAACAAATGTCAGTAAATCTTCTAAAGTGGTAAAATTTAACTTTTGCTGGATAAGTCTGCACTCGCTGGATCCCAGAAATACTAAAAAGAAGCTAAAAGGGCATTTAGTTCCCAAATGTCTGAATATAGCAAAAAAAACCCCTGTGCTGTGGGTTCCAAAGGACAAAGAATTTTGAGTCATCAAATCTGCCCTGGGCATGTCTCCATCACTGTGGTCACAGGAATCTGTGACATTTCATTTTCAGAAAACTTCCATCAAATCTTGACAGAAACATAAACAAACAGCTTAAGTGGAAAAGTCTTCTAAGTCACAATGATCTAAAACAAAAGGAGAAGCTTACTTTTGGTTCGTGTAACATCCAAGTAACTTGGCTTCGCATATTAGAAAAAGCATTTTTATACATACCTAAATGCATTCATCTACATATAAGCTAAACTTGAGTCAATCATAAAGACCAAGGTAAGAAAAAGTGCTTTGCGCTTCTTATATTATAATGAGTAAGAACCGAGTAAACTTTTAGTTTTGCAGATATGGATCAAAATTCTCTGTAGTACTGGACAGTTCTGGAATCCTTGCAAACCTCACACCCTACCTGTGCAACAGGGCTGCATTTTCTTATGGTGTGTAGGAGCTCAGCTGGAGAATTGCAGCTGTGTTCATCTTGTGATAAGTCATCTGCCGACACATGAGCAATTTCACTAAGTCAGTGTAACTTTCCAGGTGCAGTATTCATGAACTGGCCTGAAGCACTGGCAACGTGGTCTGTATATTATATAGCTAGAAGTCCAAACTATAAACAACCAAACAGTGCAAAAAGTAATTCCATGCTCATGAAATCACTGGATTAATTTTTCACTGTATTTGTTTTGTAACAGCAAGACAAATATATTTGTATTTCCTATCTTACGGTGTACCTGCAAAAGTATTGGAGTCCTAATTATCATCTATTATATAGTGTGAGGGAAACAGAAATAGAAAACTCACGATGGTGAAGCTGTTAATAAAAGATAATGCCACCAAACCTGCTTTTCTGTTTTAAAGGTTCCTAATAGTATACTTCAGATTACTTGGGAAAAGGGACATTTTAAATGAGAAACTCCTCAATTTTCAAGAGAGGATTTGGTCTACACTATGGAAAAGACTGGAGGTGGTTTGCTGAGGTTCTTGGATATTTTGTGCTCATACCCTGCCTGCAGATTGTTACCTGGATGAAAGCAGTTGCCCTTACATGAGCCACACTGACTTGTACAAGGATAGTTATCACAGGAAATTCATCAAAGTCATTAAGGCATTACTCCTGCATACAGCTGTTTGCAAGATCAAGCTATGGAGTGTCTCAGCAAAACAAAGAGGACAGAAATTACACAGTGGGTGTCTTTTCATCTACTACAGCTCATGTATCTGACCCTTTACTACTTCTCTCACGTCACTCCTTCATACTAGCTCTGAGATCACATGGATTCTCCCAGCGCCCATACCAGTGTTAAGACTTCACTCCTGGGAGACAGCCGCCAATTCCAGCAATTCCACTAACGCTGCAAGAGACAAAATAAACTCCAGATCATATTAACAACCATAACTACTCCAGCTAACTAACTTAGGGTTAAAAACCTGTTTTGGAGCATAAAATGCGGAGATCCGACACTGGAAGCCTGCGAGTCTGTAGTTCGGGACGAGGATGCCCGTGGAGCGTTCGCAGACGTAGGGAGCCGGTAGCCGGTGAATACAGCATCGGAACAAAGAATGCTTCGCAGAAAGCTCACGCCGCTCTCCTCCGCCACGGAACACCCGCCAGCGTTATCCCAAAGCTGCCGAGCGCCCAGGGCTCCGCGTGTGCAACGCCCGACACAACCGAGGAGCTCCCCCGGCACCGAGCGGCCGGGAGGGCGGGAGCGGCGGCAGGAGCCCTTCCCGTGCCGGGGGCCGGGGCCGGGGCCGTGCCCCTCCCGGTGACCGCCCGCCCGCCCGTCCTCCCTGTCCCGGTCCCCGCCGCCACTCACCGCCCGCGCTCCCCGCACGGCTCAGCGCCCCCGCCCCGGGCGGCCCCGCCCCGCGGGCACCGGGCACCGGCCCCACCTCCCGCCACCGTGTTACCGGCGGGGGGGTCCCACGGGAGCAGCACGGACACCCCTGGGGCCCGACCGACCCCCGCCTCCGCCCGAAACCTGCGCGGGGCGTCGGAGACCACCTGACATATTCACTGCACGAATTTTGGCTCTTTCTCACGCCTTTGCGGGACGGGAAGACTGTGCTACCTTCAAGGCTTCCTGGGCTTCCCGCGGGTTTGTTGTCCACGAAATCTTACAGAGGCGCGATCACAGAGTCGTAGAATCATAGAATATCCTGAGGTGGAAGGGGCCCATTAGAATACTCAAGTCCAACTCCTGACCCTACACAAGACACCCCGACATCTGAGAGCATTGTCCAAACATTTCTTGAACTCAGACAGGTTTGGTGACCACTTCCCTGGGGAGCCTGTTCCAGTGCTTAATCACCCTCTAGGTGGAAAACCTTTTCCTGATACCCAACCTAAACCTCTCCTGACTCAGCTTCATGTGATGGTAATGGCAGTTCTGGGGCCCAGCTCCTGAGACACAATGGCTTGGGAAAACATTAAGCTTGACCTAAGACGTCATTCAGCACATTGCCTGGAGGGCGTGAATGCAAGGCATCTTCTCAGCAAAGTGACACAGGTAACATCACTCAGGCTGGGAGGTGACTTGGAGGGTTTGAAAGCTTTTCCCATTGAGGACATCGTATAACTAGAGCAGATGGAAGTTAACGGAGTGCTTCCTTATCGCGTTGAAAACTGGATTCTATTGGATTAGTACTTAGCATTTTAGTTTGTGTCAAACTACACATGACTGAATTGTCTTCAACTATTGAATAAGGTCTGAAAACCAAGGATAAAAATAATCAGACAAAAATTTGTCTTGCACATGGACGTGTAAAAAAAACCCAAGTGATAATCCTGCCACATGTCTGTCTTCCTTTATGGTTTTCTCCTTTTTACTCAGTCACCCCCATCTTGTCTGTGTTGCTTTGGACTTGACCACCAAACTAAACTAGATTAAAGAAAGGTAACAAAAGCCCTCTTTGTAATCAAGTAGATTGTAAATTGTAATCAATTTAGCAGATTCCAGCTAAATAAACCGAGATGAGAATCCCTGCCTATCTTGTTGCATTTCTGCAATTAAATTGTTGCAGAAACACTGCATAGAAAATCTCACAGTTTATTGATACCTCCCTTCTTCTAACCTTTGACTCTATTAATGTTGAAGCTGGTTGCCAATTCCCACTGAAACAGACTGATCTG
This sequence comes from Pipra filicauda, assembly GCF_003945595.2. Lineage (NCBI taxonomy): Eukaryota > Metazoa > Chordata > Aves > Passeriformes > Pipridae > Pipra > Pipra filicauda. The sequence goes on from NW_024104742.1 coordinate 1,974,815, forward strand.
CTCTGTAGCAGAACTGGCACTGCATCCCAGTGGCAGAGAAATAACAGGCCCTACTTCAGGGATACAGTGACACAAGTGAAGACGGCTCATGTAATCCAAAATACAAAGTAATGTCTCCAGTGTAAGTAAAAATTGGTCCTTGTGAACAACACATGTACATGCAATGGATACCATTTCCCTGTCCAAAACTAACGGAGCAGAGATAACATTTCCTACTCCCACTAACAGTGCTACAGGTTTGACTTGATCTGGGAGTGCACCAGGTTTCCTTCCTGTCATCCAGTTATTTCTGATACATAAAATCCTTCTGGCTCATCAGGTCTGTAAGCAAATCCAGGCTGTTATTTTCAGGAAGTCAGGGATTTTGTTTACTCTTCCAGTGTAAATCAGTGTGCTTTCTAGGGATACTGAACCTCTTACATTGCAAGAATCACATGTGGATTTGTGTTTTCTTTTCCTTGCCTCTTCCAGAAGTATCTGCAGCTTGTGCAGATTGTTTCTGACATCTGCTGCCTTTAAAAAAAAAGACTCAATATTGAGAATTCACACCTAGATTTCCATCTATAGTTAAAAGACACCTCCAAAACTTCCTAGTGTACTTGCTGTACATACGGACCGAGCAAGCTTTCTTGTCATGGTGACTGTCAGTCCTGTTTGACATGACTGAATCAACACCCATAGTCCTGGCAGCCTAAAAGACAAGCAAGCAAGGGGGAAGATAAGGTTGGTGTGGGGAAGATTTTAGGTGCAAGCTCACAACAGTGTATTTCTGAGGAAAGCAACTCTCCAGCATGAGCGGTCTCTGCATTTCCAATCACCTTCTCCAACACATTTTCTAAAACTTGGTAAAAATTCCCATCTGGAACTGTTTTATGCTGCAGATGTGTACACATATATCTGCAGGAATGACACGGTCTTGATAGCCTTCAGCACAGTGTCATCTTCACATTGCAGCCATTTCTTCTCACACTTAACTGGATGGAGAGCACAGCTAGAAAGACAGAAAATGCAACTGAAAAAAGAAACAGAAATGTGGCGGAGATGGAAATAAAAACTAAAAAAAAAAAAAAAGAATTGTCCATCAGAAAAATGCTCGCTGCTTTTGATCTGAGGACTAGAAGTAATTCAGGGCATTCCTAGATCTGCACCTGGAACAGATCCACTTCATATAATGCCTTCTGCCAGCATTAGTACATTTGACCTACTGGATCTCTGCAGTTTAGGGAGGGGTTCTGCCTCCTTGGCATAGGTAGGCCCTAGTCAGTAAAAGAAGTGTGAGATTACCCCATCTCATCTTTCCTTTCTTTTTCCTTGTTAGAAAGTTAAATTATTACTGAGGGCAGGGAACAGAGAGGAAAAAAAGAGGGAGATGTAATAGTCGTATTACACCAAACTAGTCAGACATGATAGAGCTTGCCTACATAAAAATATTGAATGGTCTCATATGAGACATTGTCTCCGTAGAAGGTTTGATTTCCTGGTGTCCTTGTAAGGCACATTTAATCTTGCTTTTTAAATTCTTTACTTAGGGAAGTCTACAGGTTCCAAGAGGCCATCGGACCATAAGGCAAAAATTGCCTCTCTATGGCTACTTGGTGTCACGAGCTGTTTGCACTGCAATCCTACAGCATGTTCCTGAAGTCTCTCAAAATGTCAAGTGGGAGCTACAAATCAACCTTTAGTCTGGGCAGCAAAAATCTAAGTTGCCAGTGATTTTATTCGTCACCAGTTCTCAGTAATTTCAAAGACTAAGATCTCTGCTTCAGAAACCCTGGGTCCTTGCAGGTCAAGTGAAAGCCAGCAATAGTTCCAGGTGACCAGCAGCTCTGGGAATCAGCTCACAAGTAATGCAAATTAGGCATTAGTATCTTTGCAAACTTTGGAAAACTTTCTTGCAGTCATAGATTAAATTAAAATGGTCAATCAGGTAATTCAGAGAAAGGAATTCCTGTGAAGGCCTTCCAATGAGAGAATGTGAGGCCCAAAACCAGCTTGGCAACAACGGTCCCCAGGTATTTTGCCAAGATAAAATGTACCACGGGCAACCTAGGCAAAGCACACTTTGTTTAGAAGCATTACATATGCTCTAAAAGATGCATTACATCTACCAGACAAGTTCCAAAGTGGAAATAGAGCAGTAAGAAGAATGCTGAGGTGTAGTAGAGCTACTTTTCCTTCATCTCTAACAGATTTATGCTGCTTATAAAAGATACAAGTAGAAATATTTTAAAACCGATTGAACCACTCTGATTTGCAAGGATATGAAAGTTGTCTGAGTTCCAGTGTTTTCTTCAATTAATAAGAGAGCATTTTACTAGAACTGCTCTATCAACCCATCTCATAGGTGTTAACAGAATGGTTTCAAGGAGGAAGCTATTGTCTCTCGGATGCAGAGGAAAACCTGTGTGGGAGCATGGCTGATGCCTGAGGTATTTAACTAGAGCTGGGGCCAACTCTTCTCTGACTAGAACCTGTTTAAAGGAATTGACACATAGGCTTGCTAGAGAGAAATGTATAGCGAAGGGTACATGAATTTAGATAATTGTGACTGATTTTATCATAATTTTATTCATATCCACTTATTTCTAAATGTCTGCTCCTATTTTTTTTTCTTAAGATGCATTCTTAGGCATATGACTATTTTTTATATGCTGGAAGGTAAAAAAAGAGCTGGAAGTTTGGCCACTGTAACTTGCAGTAACAGTGCTCGTGTGGCAGATAACTTGAGATTCTATCAATCTTGGCAATGTTTCCTGGCCCTTCTTTATCTAAGAATGAACTGTTCTTGGATGGTTTCTCTAGGATACTAGGCATAAACAAAGCTTCTTTTTCCTTGACTTCAGTGTCTGGTTCAAGGTTAAATTCAGGGCTGGAGTTGTTTTGGAGTCTGGGGTTTTTTTCCTTGCTTTTGAACAAAATGTGTTGTAAAAAAAAATGAAAGAAAAATCTTCCACCAAAATTTCTGGTTTTTTTCTACATCTATCCCTATAACATGTAATATCAACACAATGAAGTGTAATAGTCTCATGTCTACAATGAGCAGAATTAACTAGGTAATACAGCTTACAGTTTGAATAAATCTGACGGTTTGGATATTTCTCTAGTATACTAAATAGGGCCAAAATTCAGAGCTACTTTATTAACAAGTACAAATCTCAGTTGTCAGATCAATGAAACAAGTAGTTTTTCCAGTTACACAGCAGGTGGAAGCAAAAGTCAGTGTATACCATGAAAGGACAGATTAAAGTTCAAGTGCTGATCAATAAAACAAGGAGCTTCCCAAAGGAGACAGCAGATGGAACCAAACACCCTCCCTTGAAAGAGCCAACATGTTTAAATGTCTTAGTGCTCAGAGGTTTTGAGTGTATCCCAAAAGGCAAAACTTCGTCAGTATCTCCTGTGGCCCACAGAGTTAAAATGTTCCTAACACTGAGAAGTAGAAAGTAAATGAAATGCACTGCTTTCGGTTTTCTATAAACAAATGTCCCAATGCTAGGTTCAGATTGTGTCCAGACAGTTCTCCAGAGGGGGAGACTCCACACCCTCTCTGGGCAATCTGTTCCAGCGGTCACACGCATAGGAAAGTTCTTCCTCATACTCAGGTGGAACTTTCTGTGCATCAGTTTCTGCCCATTGCCTCTTGTCCTATTGTTGGGCACCACTGAGCAGAGCCTGATCCAACTTCCATCCTTCATCCTCCGTCCTCCATCCCGACGGGCCCGGCGGCTCCCAGAGCCCAGCGCGACAGCTCTGACATGAGTCTAACGCAACGCAGAGGGGTCTTTTTTCCGGAATTTCTATGGAACCGTGTGCCGTGGACCCGTGTTCCACGGAGCCGCCGCCGCCGCGGCCTGGCCTGACCCGCCCCACCGCCGCCTCGGGGGGGACCAGCGGCCGGCGGGGCCGCCCCCGGCTCAGCTGCGCGGTGTCCCCGGGCAGCGCTCGCCATCCCGGGCCCGCACCACCACCTAGTGCCGGCGAAGGGCTCGGACCGAGCCCGCCCGGCCCGGGGGCGGCACCGCCCCGCCCGCCGCCCCTCCCACCGCCCCTGGGCCCGCCCCGCCGGGCCGGCAGCGCTCGGAGCCACCGCCCCGCGCTCCCAGACCCGCCGAGCTGCAGCGCACCCGGAGCCATGGCCCGCGAGGAGGCGGCGGTGGCCGGCGAGGAGGCGGCGGGCGAGGCCGGCGGGCTGCTGCTGGAGATCGTGGGCTCCCCGCTCAACCTGAGCCTGCTGGGCCTCTGCCTCTTCCTGCTCTACCAGATCCTGCGGGGCGAGCGGCCCGCGGCGCCCGCGGGCGAGGCGGACCCGCCGCCGCTGCCCAAGATGAAGCGCCGCGACTTCACCCTGGCGCAGCTGCGGCCCTTCGACGGCGTGAGCGACCCGCGCATCCTCATGGCCGTCAACGGCAAAGTCTTCGACGTGACCCGCGCCAGGAAGTTCTACGGGCCCGGTGAGGGCCGGGGCGGGCCCGGCGCGGCCACCCGGTTGTTGGCGGGGCGGGGCGGAGCCGCTGCTGCCGGGAGCGCGTTCCCTCGGTGCGCGGTCAGCGCGATCCGCGCTCCTGCCTGACCCGCGTCGTGGGCCGGCTCCGGCTCCGGAGGTTTGGGAAGGGTACGGCTGGCTTGGAGCCGGGAAGGGCGCGCACACCGAGCTGCCTCCCAGAGAGGCGGAGGGCAGGGTTACCGCTGCCGCTCGGGCTCCAGGGTCGGACCTCGGTGGTGCAGAAACTCCTGCTTTGCGAGCTAGCGTTGCTTCATTATTCTGTGTGTTTGCCCATGGCAGGTTACAAGTACCGTAAGGGGTTGGGCGGCTTCGTCGGCCTGGGGTGCCTTTGCCCGATGCCAGGCGGCAGAAGCCAAGCGTTCTCTGAGTGTTTACATTCCCTTCCCAACTTTTAGTGGACATCACTCTATTGCATAATATTTATACTAAATATCTACCAATTTAGATTAAGCCACCTTCCTAGCAGGAGCATAGTTCAAACGTGCAAAGATTGAATAACCTATGCTCGTAGAGCAGCCAGTGATGAGAAGGGTGGGAGTATGTGCACCCAGGTACAAGAGTTTAATCACCTCCACGTGGGCGTGGGGGTTTATTTTTAACAGAGGCCGCCTGTTAAAAAGCCCCACTCAGGCTTGCTGATTTGTCCTAGGACCTGTCTGGCATAACCACTCTTGAGCTGTCCAGACAGCTGGTAGCTGCAGTAGTGAGCTGCCAGTGCTACTTAGAGACAAGACGAATAGTGCAGGATACACAGTGTATTTGTAAGTGTTATCAGTTATACTTTTGGTCCATACATAGACTGGAGACTGTCACTGAATGATGTCAGACTGTAACTTTGCATTCTGCAGCAGTCGAGATGATATGTACAGATGAGTTAGATGTGCAGTTTTGTATTTGTACAAACTGAAAACCACTTTAAGTCCATGCTTTGGATGCTGCCTTCCCTGACAACAGTAAAAGCTGCCCCTTGTATCTAATTTGGTAATTGCTGAATGGTTCACCACAGTGTCTGGCTGGTTTGGTTTTCATTTTAATGGAAACGTAAGATTCTTTTGAGGAATTTAGGAAAAAGCGCACTTTGGGAGGAGCGGAAGATGGCATGTGCTCTACAGTAACCAGCGTTCACATCTAACTTACTTAAGCTCCCTTGAGAAGAACTTTGAATGTATAGTTGCAACATGCAATATCTCAAATTTTGGCTTGTCATGCAAGCAAGTTAATCATTAATGAAGTTTATCAAGAGTCTGTCTTGGTATCTCTGATGTTCTGTGAGTTGCATGTTTTGGTAATTTGAGTTCATCTCACATTTTGAAAGTTTTAATAGATGTTTTTTGCAAGTTAGTAATTTCTAGTATCTGCACTATTTTTTCTGTCAAGCCATCCTTTCATCTCTTTAAGTCAGGAGCATCCCTTTGAAAACTTTCATTTCACCTCAGACTTAAAAATCTTTCCTCTGTTCCTCATTCTGACGATGTGCTTCCCAGTTGGTGCTTGTCCTTACCCTGTCTGTATGTGCCATGCACCACTGTGGTGTAGCAAACTCAGTGTCTTTTTCCCATGGTCTTGTTTCTTGCCTTCTTCCTCTGTTTTCCCTTATTACCAAGTAGCATAAAACTTAAAAACATTTCAGAAGCTTGAGGCACCTCTGACCCACAGATCAGGGTAGGAACTCTTTATCTGTTTTAGTCTGGGGACTCTGATCCATGAAGATCACACAGCATCCATTATCTCTGTAATAATGCAGCTTATGTTTTTATTTTAAGAGGGTCCATATGGCATTTTTGCTGGAAGAGATGCCTCCCGAGGTCTTGCCACTTTCTGCCTGGATAAGGAGGCACTGAGGGATGAGTACGATGACCTCTCTGACCTCAACGCTACACAGCAAGAGACCTTGAGGGACTGGGAGTCACAATTCACTTGTAAGCAATTTTAAACCTATTTACAAAGAAGTCAGTAACTGGTGTGTAAGAGGGGAAGCAATGGTCAAAAGGCTGTTACCAGCTGAAAGCATCAGTCTGGAAATTAATACCTGGGTTTAATATTACTAGAATTACTGTTACTAGAATTACTGTTACTTAGAATTAAGAGAAATGTCAGGTTCTCCTGCATTCTCCTTCCCTCTGTTCCTTACTGAACAGTAGCAGATACAAGCACTCTATCATAGTGTAAGATCTGTAAGACCACCCAAAAAGTTGACAAGATATGGAAATAAAGACCATGTTTTTTATAAAGTTAAGACTCCTTCTACAGAGACTGATAGATTTTAATGCTCTGAAAAATGAAGCTTATGTCCCATTCAGCTTCTCAGAAATAACAGTAACATTTTAATTTTTACTTCTTGAGTTTTAGTATTTTTGAAGACTTCCCCTTGGAGCTCTTGATAGAACTTTTTCTACTCTCAGTAAGTTATTCTGCATGGCCTTGCTGGTGGCTGTGGCAGATTCACAGACAGCTCTATTCAGTTGACTTTCTCTCCCAGAAGGTGATCAGGAAAATGGGCAAATGTCCCCTCTGTGCTTTCCAGCTGCCTGATGTGTGCCGTGCCAGTGGTGGCCAGAGGAAAAAAGGCAACTTGAACACTTGAGATGTTTGCTCTAAAATTAACAGGAGGAAGTCACTTTCATAGTAGCCTTGTTTTACGCTTAGTACTAAAAGTTTAAAAAAGCAGTTCCAACTGGTTTGTGTCATGTGTCTCAACTTGCTGCTCAAAACCAACTTCAAACCACAGTTTTATGGAAGTTGCTGTGCTGACCTTGTACCAGTGCATGCCCACTAGTATGATTTTTTTCCCCTCCTATTGCATATCTTGTTGCTGAAAAATAATTTCTCCGTATCTCATGATGCCTTTTAAGTGAGTGAACACCAAAGCAAGTAGTTTTATTCATATAAGACAAAAAATAAATATGTCAGTTGCTTGTCCTGATGAATTTATATGTATATATCCACGAGAGAAATTGCATATACCGAAAAGTAGTATAGTGGAAATTAAATGTGTTTTGTTTTTAAATCTAGTGTTCAAAGATTTACTCTAGCTGGCTACAGTGGAGTTTTCCTGCACATCATGTCATTAGAACATCTCAGTCCTGACCTGATGTGCCCCTACTATTTTGGCTCTCTTCCTGTCTTAATCAAGACTGTTAATCATGCCACACTGAATGGCTGTTTTATTATGCTAACAAGCACGTAGCAGAAACCAGAACTGTGCTACCAAATATCTGACCTAAACTCGTGTTTAAATGTACCTTTACAAGAGTTGAGCATCAGGACTGACAGTGAACTGCACTGTTTTTATTACTGTGTTTCTATTAAATATGCCAATTAGTTGCTTTCAATTCTTATAAATTATAACAGCAATGCTAGGCAAAGATACCTGTAATCCAGGGCATCTTTTGCTTTGTTGAAGTTGACACATGGGCAACATAATATAGCTCTCAGTTCTTACATGTATATGATCTTGGTTCAAAAAGAGATATAAAATAAATCAGAGGCTTAATCACATAATTGGATAATAGATCCATCTTTATCTTCGAGAGAAAGGATCTCCCTTCTGTCCTATTGGATATTTTCAACACACAAAAAATAAAACCCCTTCAAAGTTGTGTATATGTCGTGTATATGCATATATGTATGTGCATGTTTAATATGTAAGTAATCTGACAATGCCATTGGTTGAAAAACCACCTTTGACACTGGCAAGAGAAATAATCTAATCCAGGATTCTGGTTTTTGTCTTTACATTCATTCACCTTTTGGCTTAGGCAATAGAATGAGAATTACAGTTACATTCACTTGGCACGATTCTTACACTTAGTACAACATTAGTAGTAATTCAGGTGGTTGATTTTGGCTCTGCTCCTTCCCCACAATGTTTGAAACAAGTTGCTCAGAGTTATTTTATTATAATACAGTCATTTTGTTAATTCAGAAAACAGAGTTAAAAAAGATACATCTTCAGGGCAGAATAATTACTTGAATTCTTTTTTTTCCCCAGTTAAGTATCATCATGTTGGTAAGCTGCTGAAGGAGGGGGAGGAACCCACTGTGTACTCTGACGAAGAAGAAAAAGATGCCCAGAATGCAAAGAAAGAGTAGAGAGTGCAGTGAGGAACAATCTGGTTTTGAATCGTAAAGGATCATTTGTAACATTCCACTTGTTTTACAAGGTGCAGCAGCAGCAATGCTTACAAAAGGTCCAAGAGTTACAGTGAATTGTTTCTCTTCAATGGTTTCCTTTTCAAATTCAGTGGCAAACTACTGAAGGTCTGTGTTCCTTTAAACCCACATAATCAGAAGTGTGCACAACAAATATCTGTGGAAAAGTAAACTGCAGTTTTGGCAATAAAGGACTATTACTGGTTTTCTGCTATCACCTTTTAGTGCAGAGTAGGTTGAAATCCAGTTTTTCATTAACAACCTACCACTGTGGACACAAACATGAGTAACTTCACCTATGCAACACAAATTCCACTAAATCTTCTTCTGTTTTAGCTTCTGCAGGGTCTGGCCCTTGGGTTGTAGTTCCTCTAGAAAAGGGACTATATTTTATTTGTCCACGAAGCACCGTACTCCTTTGTTGTGCAATGTTATTCAATATTATATAAGATAATTTGGCTTTTGAGGGTTGTGTTAGCGGTTTACAGGTGAAACACTAACTGCTTTTAAAAAAATATCAAGAATTTTTCAGAGGTTAAATCACTTTTAGATACTTAAAAATTAATAAGGACTGACGAATACTTGATGTATTCAACATGCATAATTCTGCGTGGATTAATATTCTTTGTTCACATCTGAAGTGTTACAAAGGTTTAGATACTGAGTGGAACTAGGCATCCCTAGAAGTACACCATGAAGTGTGACTGCACTGGACTACTGTTCATTCAATTTTCTTAGTAAAACTCTTCTGTTAATTTCAATAAAATTATGTTAAACATGGAAGATCAGCTGCTCTTCATTCCTGTGCATAAGAAAAACAAAGGTTGCTCGTATGGCATGATTAACAAGTGCTCTTGTATATGCAGCTTTAACTAGCAGAAAAATGTTCCTGGTCAACATAATTTACACAAGTTTCCTGTACACAATAAAATAACATGGTGTAAGCCATTCTGTGCTGAGGCACTTGTTGCTTTGGAACTTTGCCATTAAAAGAAATGGCACAATCTAATTCATAACCAGCAATGGGGACCTGACCTTTGAGTTGCTTTTTACTTATTTGCTCTCTTTCCTCACATCTACGCTTAATTACTACGTGGCCTGCCTCCTACCAGAGAGGGCTGGGTAAATGGATCTGACCAAGGAAAAATGTTAATGTGCTTCATCATCATCCAAAATACTTCTGTAAAACTTCCTCATAACTTCCAAGATCACTGATGATTTGCTGATCACCTGTAAATGCATTTTGTGTCCAGGTGATTCCGCTGCTGCAGAATATCCCAGGGTGCCTGTCTGGTATAGTTCCCTCTATTTCATTTCTCTGGCTTGGCTGTCTGGTCGTTTCAGTTTGGCAACACGACCAAAATGATGAACTGAGTCCTGAGTGGGAAGGTGTAAACTTCAGTGTTCAGAAGTAGAGTGCATTGCACAACAGCAGCTTTCATAAACAAGTTGACGCAACACGTTTAAAGTGTCTGATACCATCTGTGGTGAGAACAAGTGACTTTCCCTCAGTCCAGACACTGTCCTGGCATTTTCTTTAGGTTGCACTGGGCCTTCCAATGAAGAGCACGATTGTTTGACAGCATGAATAAAGTGGTACTGTATGAACTACCTAATGAAGGTCTAGAGACAAACGTAGATCTTGTCATGACCTTTGTGTTGCTGTTTTATTTTTAGAGACATTTATACTCTTTGCAAACTACTACTAATGGTTTACCTCAAATTGGAAATGTGCTTTTATTTGTTTAAGGCAGAAAATAAAATACTCTTGCATAATAGTGGTGTTTGTTTTTATTAACTGCAACCACATGTGATACTTAACCCTCCTCTAATGTTTCATCTTGTCTTTCTCCAATGTTTTACGTTATCCAACACATGGATCAGTATAATATGTTCTAATCAAATGCCAGTAAATGCAGTTCTGTGTAGCATAACTTTAGCAGAATATTAAATAGACAACATGTTCATGTTGTACAATATGCTTTGCTGTTGCAAAAGCAGAGTCAAGCAGAAAAAAAACCCACCAAATAATTGTTAATACTGAGCAGAAGATGGAGCTTTGTAAAGCTGTCATGTGGTGGAACTAGGCTAGGCTGTAACCTACCCTTCAGCAGACCCAACCACCTGACTCTTAAGTTACTCCATAAAATATCCTAAGGAACTGGACATTAAGTATTAATCTGTACATCACAACGTGATGCATCAGAAAGAAAAGTAGCAAAAATTATGCAGAAAATGGGCAGTAACACAAGACAAAGCTTAATACCTCTTGGGAAGGAGGTATGACACTTTGGTAAGACCACTACTTTCGTCAGAATAAACAGAGAATTTGCTGTGAAAGGGGAAGAAGCAAGTCACAAAAGCATGAAGCAGCAGGCATGGATTTTTACTTCCTTCTAAAATGTTGTAGAAAATGGATGGGTCTTAGCTTCTTTTTTACTCTCTGTTCATTGCAACTTGATCCCTTCCTTCAACAGCGACTGGCAGCAATGACTATACAAAAAGAATCATGCCAGGCAGCTTATCAGGCTGTACATTAACCAGGTAGGACGTGATGACACACTAAGTGCAGAGACTGTCACCAGTCTCCCTCATCTGAAGTGTCCAACACCTGTTAGGAGTGTCACAGAGGAATATTCGAGGAGCTCCTGGACAAATCAAAACAAATGAATAGCATCTCATTTCCAACCAGTTCTGTCATACCCTCAGGCTTTGTAAAATTCAGATATTCTTTTATCTGGACTCTGCCTGCTCTTAATCACCACTATTTGTTCTTAATTCCTGCTGTTTCAGCTAAACAAAAGTTCAGTAATGAATGCTTCTGTTGAGAGTTATGTAAGGGGCTTTACAAAAGGTGAGGCATTTCTATGCATTGCCTGGAACCCCTGGATTAAGAAGAAAGGGCTTTATATCATAATTGCTGTATTGTATTTCAAGCAGATGGACTGATGTAATGGGCTTTGTGTATTTCTGCTTTAAAACCAGCCTTTAGGATTCTGACTTCAGAATTCAGCACAAGGTACAACCCACAGGTCATGTATTTTCAGTAACAAAGCCTTGTTCAACCAACTTCCCTGAGAGGACTTCAGTTCTTACCAGCTCTATGAGGAGGCATTTGCATTAGTTCTGTACAAAAAGTCAGATTTGATGGCAAGGTCTGCAGTCTCAGGGCCCTACTTCATACATGTCAGACTAAACTGTTTCCATAAAAAGAACCCAGCCTCCTGAAACACCAGCTGGGCACAACAGCACACACCAGGCTTGAAGTGAAAGGTGTTCTACATTGCCACTGCTGAACTATATAAATGCTGCTTTGAATGCATATTTTCACCTAATAATTGTTCTAATTGCCAAAACATTAGGTAACTTTCATACTCGAGATGTGACATTTACTCCTGTAACTACTAAAATCCAATCTACAAAGCTATGTATTTTAAAAGTTTTAAAGCAAGCTGTTACATGTCTCTTTAAAGATTAGACTTCAGGATAATATAATTTACTGAGCAGTCCAGCATATGAAAGGATGGGGCTCATATTAAATGTGCTGATAGGAAAAAGAAATTCTTGACTGTGAGGGTGGTGAGGCCCTGGCACAGGTTGCCCAGAGAAGCTTTGGCTACCCCATCTCTGAAGGGTTCAAGGCCAGGTTGGATGGGGCTTGGAGCACCTGGTCTAGTGGAAGGTGTCCTTGCCCATGGCAGGGGGTGGAACAAGATGGTCTTTAAGGTCCCAATCCAAACCATTCTATGATCTTGTGAAAAGTAATGAATTAACATTAAAACACCTGAAAACAGATTCTAAATAATGTCACCTATAAACAAATAGGAATCCCAAAAGTTCTGTTTCAGTATGAAGATTACAATGGTGTCTCAATTTAAAGTGCATGCATATTTTATTTACTAACGAGGTTTTACATGGAATGAGGACTTGGAGACAGAGGATTTGCTTTATCAGTTTCAATCAATGTAGGTGAATGCAAGAAGCAATTGCAGAACTGGAGTGTTTATTTGTTATTGAATATTGTGCCAGCATGTTGATAAAACACTGGAAATTTACACTGAAGGAAATCGTTTGTTCCTTCTCCCCCAGATTAACAAAAAGAAATAACTTCCTCACCTGTAATCAAAAGGCCTGTCTCATGGGAAACAGGTACTCATGGACACAGAACTGCCTATGGATTGACAGAGGGGGAAGTTTTGTCATCTTTAATCTGCAAATATTGCATAGAGAAAAAACACCCTTGGTATGTCACATCAGTGCAACTGAAAACATTTTACACAGTCAACAAGTACAACAGTTGATCTTCATTAGAACTGTATAAAATACTAAAAAGGAGACTTAAGAGGGGCATAAATGTTGTCCAAAATAGTCAGAAAATATTTCTGTCAAGAAAATAAGATCTTTTTAGATAAAAGTAATAGATTAACACTACTTTGAGTAGCAACCATTTGTCATTCATAACCCTGAAAAGGCACTCAACATCTGAACATATGAACAGAGAAGGCTGATGAAACCTAGCTTAGAAGCCTGTAGGAATCACCAGTATTGAAGACTGGGGGAAAATCTATCTACCACAAACAATTACAATTATTCTTTTTTATTACTATTTATTAGAGCAGAAGTTACAAATATGGGTAAGATTCTATGTAATGAAGGCAACATTTTCACATTAACTTAGTCTACTGGCATGTAATAAATAAAGCATTAATAAAATGAAAGCTGCAATAATCAGTGTATTGAACTTTGAGCTGGTCCTCTATATCTTGCTAAGGAACTTTGTCCAAAAGCAATTGTGGCTGTCTTCTAGATATAGCCAGCTGAATAAATATGGATATAACTCAAGCTCCTAGACTGCATTTTCACATTTTTACCTACATGCAGCACAAGTCCGACAACATTTCACAATTCCTCTGGAAATTATTTGTAAGCAAACTCGTACTAAATAGCTACCTCACCACACGTGCCTTGGAAATTGTGTGAACAAACTGTCAACCTGCATTTACAGAGGACTGTCAGCAGCAGGCTGAGAAGCATTGCCCTTTCATTATCCAACACTCAGAGCTTTGCTTAGACAACCATTCAGATTCCTGGGAACACTACATCGAGCACAAGTTCAGTGAAATCCTTCCTCCCAAAGACCAGCAAGTTTTCAGAAACACCTCTAGAATTGTGAATAGAAAACAAGTATTTTTCCAGTGTGGGTTTTACAGAAGATGAGATTTTTTTTCATATCTGGAAATCTATTACTTCACACAATTGAGTGTAAATGTCCCCCACACCTTCCAGTCCCATCATTATAACAATCTGATTGAGGAGGCACTTCATATGCTTGCTCTAGGATTGACAAGTATGCCTTTTTCCAATGACTCATTACTAAATACTGTGATTTTGATATTTACATGATTCCCTACATTTAATCAAAGTATAACTCTCCAAGATCTCAATTCATGTCCTTTCAAATTCTTAGCAGCCGGTCCATGAAAGTTTGTCTGGCCCTGGGGAAAGTTTTGGTCCTCTGTTATCCAAAAGGCAAACACAGATTCTGCTTTTGTGGCTCACTGCACCAGTCAGATATTCTAACCAAAGGAATTACCTAAGCAAAAAAAAACCCAAACCAGTATTTCATATACCTTTTAATGATCAAAGGGCTTTCTTCTCCCACTTCTGTACAAAAAATTCAGAACTATTATATCGTAGCTGTTCAGCATCCTCTTCTGGGTTCTGCTCCACAGAAAGTATCTGAGCAGGGGTTTGTCTGAATTATCTCAAGAGGAAATAGAGGGCATCCTCTGACGTCTTCATCCATCTCTCTTCCCAGCATTAGTTTCTTCTCATCTCCTGTAGATAAGTATATGAAAAAGTTACTTGAAATGAGTTTGTCAAGCAGGCAGGAAGGGAAAAGGGTATGGGGAGGTGGTATAAGGTGTCCACCAACCAACTGAAAGCACAGTAAATTGTGAACGGGCTGTAACAACTGCCAATAGCAATCCTGCATGAAAATCAGATGATTACCTCTACAGAAATTCACTAACCTCTGACAGTACTCCCCACACAGCTGTGCCACATATTAATTGCCTATCAATGTTTTAATTGTCTAAAGCATGTTGTTAGCATGCATGTTCTTTTAACAGAATAAGCACCCATCTGCAAACGCCCATGCCAGATACTTTGCTACCCAATTAAGTAGACAAATACTACTCTTCAGCTGCAGCTGTGTGTACTGCTTCTGAGCTAAACTGAACAAACCTGTAATTGCAGAGAAGCTGCACTGCTTCTTTATGCCATAGTTATAATTTTTAAAACTCTTTTTAAAAACACCATTCATCACTGTAAGAACTGTGGCGACTGACCTCACCTGCAGAGTCTGTCAAATTCAGTCCCCTTAGTTGTGGTGTCCCTCTTTCTCACCTCTCCTCTGGAGGGTCTCCTGAAGGGGTGAGCCATCACGAGGGGTCACACCTGGTGCTGCCATGGTGGTGTGAAGTGTCTTGAATTTCACTTTTTTGTGGAACATTTTCTTACATTTTCTCCGTATCTTTCTGAGCGACTCCAGCTGCATGCAACTGTCCGTCTCTGAAAAGCCACATTCATCGGATAAAAAATTAGAAGAAAGCTTTTTTCGCTTTTTCTTGATTTTATGAGCATTCCTCTCCTCTTCCCTGGATTGTCTCTCACTTTTCTGTCCTTCGTGTCTTATTTTACTACTAGACCGCTTGCATGACTTTTTAAGCTTATGTTCCCACTGCCTTGTCAAGCCCTCATGGACAGAATTAGAACAGGAGTTACATTTGTTGGTTTCCTTCTCTTGACCTTCCAGAGCTACATTTTTATGGTAAACCAGCAATTTTCTTTCCTCACCTCTTGCAGGCAAGCACCCTCTATTGCAATTGCTGTAAATTTCTTCACATCTTTTTTCTGCTCTCTTCATTGAGCTGCCACATGCCTCTCTCAAGTACTCAGAATCACTGATCTCTTCCAACAAATCCTTTAATCTGCAAGCAGATCTACATGTTTCGTATGATATAGTGCCTTCATCTCTACCATCTTCTTGTTTGAACTCCTTATCACAAGTAACAGCAGTGCACTCCAAAGAATGATTCAGAACTGCATGTGGTAAGTTATCAACAGTGAGTGAGTCATTCCTCTGCACTTGCAACTTTTTTGCAAACTTGCCCCCATGGACCTTGTTTTCTGACACTTTGTCTGTTGATTCAAGTTCCCCAACAGTGATCACCAGTCTATAATTACTATCGCTACTACAATTTCTCTTCTGGAGAAATTGTACAGGACTCACTTCTCTGAGGTGCTGCCCATGTTTGTTACTCAAGCTGATGTCAAAACCACCACCGTCACCAGACACCACTCTCTTCCACCAGGACTTGCTCACCGAGTTTTTTGGCTCTAAGCAAACACGTGCATAGTGCGGTGTCTGATAGTAGTTCAGTAAATAATGGATGAATTCATCAGTCTCATAAACCTTTTGCTTTTTGCAATCATCTTCCTCAGGCACTGTCTGTGTGTGAGCTGCATTCAGTGCTGGGTGGTCCCTTCCACCGAGAGATTTGATGACCCTGCTGTCCTGGGTGACCGTAATCAGCAAAGATCCCCAGCCAGAGGAGTCGCACACGTCTCTGCCAGGCAGTCCGTCAGAACCCGGGGCTGGAGAGGGCTCATTTAACACCGTCCTGACTATGGGACAAGCAGATGCATGGAAATTACTCACATCTCCTTCCTCACTGCACAAACCACCACCTTTTTGGGTTAACAGGCACTTAAACTCTTCCTCGTGTTTCAGCTCTTTGTGCGTGTGACAGTGGGAGTTAATCAGTTCCTGGTGGATGTCTTTTAATGCTGTTTCAGAAAATGAATCTTCCTTCCTTATGCCCAATGAAGGATCCACTTTTTGACTTGCCAACTGTGAAACCAAGAAAATAGAACTTTATTTAACATGTCACCTTCATAATTAAGAAGGCCAATGTCAGATATTACGGGGCCCTAAAATTCATGCAGAATGGCAAGGGTAGCCTCTGACTTCAACTCACAGTACATTATAGACCTCTAGAAATCTTTTACATCTAGGACTGGGGAAAACATACACTTGTTAAAAGCTTGTAAGCAAATCTTTTTGAACAAACAGTGAAGGCAAAGCCATGTTAGAAATTAAAGCCCCAGAGAAATTAACCCCCATTTTCATTTAAATTCTTTTTTTTAGCCCAAAGCACTAAACTAAACCTCCAAATATTAATCAGTGTTCAAAACACTAAAATTTTGCTCACTCCTCTGCTGACTTTCTCAAGACATTAACTGAATCAAACTGAAATGAACTTGATAGATTAGTGTTGGCCCAAAAAAAAAAAAAAAAGAGGCTATTAGAAATGCAACAGGCATAATCTGTGCCAATTTAATTCAGTCACTTGTAGACCTGAGATAAACCAAGCAGAGAAAGCATGACTTGTGTCCCCACCCCAAAACTCCTTCCTTGCAATGCTGGATCAAGTCTAATAGAGCTGATACAGCCCTTCCACCCCTATTTTTTATTCAGTAATGACAATGCCTCAGAAAAGCACCAAAAGCAAGGTTTCTGGCTGAAAATGCACTACATTTGCTCTCAGGGCAAGACTGAGAAGAGATTGTCACAAGACACAGACCTCAGGCCGCCTCAGTGTTTGGTCAGCCCCAAGGCATTCTTCTCAATAGCATCAAGACATCAAATGTCTAGTGAATTATTCAAGATGTAGTAAATATCCTTCAAAATTTAAAATATGTTTTAAAATAGTCTTACGTTCACACGATTTAACAGCACTGTAAGCAGTCTGACAGACTCCACTCTTCTCTGAGCTAGCAGGGATTTCCTTTCTTCCCATTCAGGCATATTCTCTGGCCACTGCTGTTCTTCAGCTGGTACCTTCTGCTGCTTTGGGGGGTGTTTCTCATCTCCATCTATCTGCCTCTCTTCTCTCCTCTCGAGCTTAGCTTTCTTTTTTCTCTCTTGAACTTCTTTTCATCACCACGTCTTTTTCTAGGTAATTATCAATATGGGACAATTTAGATGACACTTATTTTACAGTTTGAGTCCTGGAGAATTGGATGTAAGTCTTTGAAGTGCTAGTAATAAGCAACCAGTCGCCAAGAATCACATGTGATTAACAAGGAATCTTGTTTGTTAAAATAACATGTTTAAAAAAACATGGCATAAAAAGTACACACACATAACTGAGGCCCACAGTTAGAAAGTTCTTTGTCTCTTCAAATTGTTTGTATTCTAGTGTTTTCTTTATAAGCACTGCCAAGACAACAGCATCACATGATTGTTTGTCTCCAAGGACACAACTAGAGACTAATCATTTGGATCTAATTCTTAGATTAACAAATCTCCCCTACAGATTAGCAGGAGGGTCTCATTTAAGAGGTATTACAAGAGTAATACGGGGGTTATCGCTGAGCAGAGCTTACCCAGAGCCAAGGCCTTTTCTGCTCCTCACCCCAACTCACCAGTGAGGAGGCTGGAGGGGCACAAGGAGCTGGGAGGGGACAGAGCTGGGACAGCTGATCCCAACTGACCCAAGGGATATCCCAGACCATATGGCCTCATGCTCAGCATATAAAGCTGGGGGAGAAGGAGGAAGGGGGGACGTTTGGAGTGTTTGTCTTCCCAAGTCACCGTTACACGTGATGGAGCTCTGCTGCCCTGGGGCTGCTGAACACCTGCCTGCCCTTTGGAAGTGGGCAATGAATCCCTTGTTTTGCTTTGCTTATGCACATGACCTTTACGTATTAAACTGTCTTGATCTCAACCCATGAGTTTTCTCACTTTCACCCTTCTGATTCTTCCCCCCCATCCCACCAGGGAGTAGGAGGGAGGGAGCAGCTGTTGTAAGGTTTAATTACCAGCTGGGGTTAAACCACAACAGGCTGTCACTGCTTTTTGGGAACCTTGCCCTGCAGAAAGTAAATCTACCAAATAATCAACATGACACATCACAAAAAGCTCCAGAAAATTCAAGGAACAGTGTTCACACAAATAAGTGTTTAAAAACAGTTTTTTAAGAAGTATTTGAATAAGGAAGAATTAACAACTAAACCTTTTGGAGACCTAGCGTGCTATGCTTCCGTTGCATGTCACTATGCTCTGCATTCTGAGTGTTGGGGTTTTTTAAGACATGAAGGTATATAACATGATTAATTACTAGTGACAGTTTAGGATGTCATCCAAACACATTATCTAGAGAACCAAAACTTCAATATGCCACTATTACTCATACACAAAATTTAAGAACACTACCCTAAAGATATCAACAATGAAAAAATAACATGTAAAAATGGGTAAAGAGAGAAAAGTATTAATTTCTAGCTTTGGATCTTCCAGTCAACTGGGAGGCACCTAGAAATGCATGTCACATTAATTTTATTTCAGGGCATAACAACATCATTTATGATGTTGCAGCACAGAGCAATACAAAAAGTCCACATGCAGAAATCTTAAGCAATCAAGCCTCAGATCAATTTGAGAGAAAGAGCTCTCTGATTTCACACCAGGCCTACAGAGTCATCAAATAATCCCATCTGAAAGGGACCTCGGAATGTCTCCAGTCCCACCTTTCTCATAATCAAGACCCCTGCATCTGATGCCTTACACAGAATTATCATGATGCTTTTCATTCTGAAACACATAAATTAACAACTACATAGTAGTGTTTCAAGTTCTCCAACTCCTGTTTCCTCAAAGCCTGGATTTTCACATACCTACTCTTCCTGTATTTGACTCGGTATGAGGCAGTGTAACAAATCTCAAGAAAATGGGACATTCTCTAAAAATATACTCTCACCTTTCAACCCCCTCTCTTTTTTTCCCCCTTTTTCGAATGTGCTCCTGTTCTTGCAGCTTTAGTCTTTTCAGGCTTCTCTCTCTTATGGCTCCTTCACTAAAGTGCCTGGTTGTATCAAAAGTCACCTGTCACAGAAGAAGCAGAATCAGACTTAGCAGCCCAGTTTGCCGTGTATTTATACAAACACAGACAACATGCTGAGCAAATGAGCGACCCCAGGTGACTCCCAAAGCACCACTACACTCATGAGAATGTCCCTCTGTACCCTGACATACTAGAACATCTCCTCTGAAGCTCACACTGGGTTTCAATGAAGCTCAAACACCCCACTCCCAAATGTGTCCTCCCTGACATCAGGGGCTCAAAATCTGACACCATACCTGTGACCAAACCCGTTCCTGGCATGCTCTTCTGGGGACTCAGTTCAGCATGTTCAGCAGAGCATTCCTGGTCGCAGGATTCAAGCAGTTCTGCCAAAACTAGAGTCCACTGACTCTTAGAGCAACATCTTTTGGATCAAATGCTTATCTGCTTGCTTAAAAATTGATGAATTCTGTTGATGTGTGCTGCATTTCATCGGCTTCAAATGCCCAGATGTGAGCACACTAAAACAAAATACTCAAGCAAGTTGCATCGAGGTCTACCTACACTGAAAAAATAAGTAATAGGAAGCATTATTTCCAGCACAGAGGTAAATTTCAGGATCACAGTTTAGAAATTACCTTCTGGGGAAAAAAAATGAAACAGGGCACACCCTAATAAGTGCTTACAGAGGTAAGCTAATAGGCTGCTGAAATTAAGCTTACAGGTTTGCACATTTTCTTTTATAATGCCACACTAAGCATAGCACTTCAATGGATCCATCTCTCAACATACCTCATCAAAAAAGGTACAGAGAAGAGACTAAGTACCCTTTTCTAGCCAAGAATCATCTAAATTAGGGCAGCTGCTACATCTATTTCATATTTAACAATAAGAAATCAAGTGGCAGTTCCTGAGATCATCTCCCAATTTCAGTGCCAAGCACACTGAAAATAATGACAAGTTTTAGCTTAGCCAGACAAATTTTTCAGGACATTAAAACAATAAAACCCTCTTTTTTGATTCAAGGACTGAAGTTCAGATACTTCAGCTCAATATATCAATATCTTACATCCACTACAAACAGGATAATCACAAGGGTTGGTTTTATCCCTGCACATGGTTAAGTGTCCGAAAAGTTTAGAGAGAGGCTTCCCTTCCACTGGTTAACAAGGATTTCTCAGACCTAACTTCAAGGAAAAAAGAGCAGAAATTGGAAAACCACCATCTGTGCCAGTTTATTCCACAAAATCTTATCACCTAGTTCCAAATAAAGCTTAGTGTATTTTAATGCTGTCCACATGCTATATTTTCCTTTATTTTTATCCACCATTTTAACATAAATACAGGCTAAACCAAATCGGGGAAAAAAAAAAGATACATATACAGAGAGAACTGCAGGAGTGCCACATAAAAGCTTCCACCAAAGAAACATGAAAAAAAAGGTCTGTAAGATGGTTTTCCTAGGTTAAAAACTGTACTGCTATTGCTTGAAAAATGCCTGTTTGCCTTCAATATGGGAATGTACAAGGGAAGACAAGCACAGAAACTGTTTGGAAAAAGAAGGTGATTATACTTTATTGAGAACGATGAAGAAAAAAAACCACAAATGTACTGAGGAGAAGCTAGTGTAATTAAAATTAAAATAAAATAACCATGAATCTGTGGAAGCAGCAGCTACAGCACAATCTTAGGACTGAATCGCTTCTCTTAGGGAACTGCTGCCAAATGCACTCAATCAACCATACCTTTGTCAGGCAAGGCTGAATCTCTCAGGATTAATCTCTGCATATAGGAGTGTATGTATATAGACACACCTTCAGTGTCTCATATAAGCAAAGCAGATACACCCAAAGTACTTACTACAGAACTGAAGCAGTCAGTAGTCTCTAGAATCCTTTATTCCCACTACACATTAAGATAAAGAGATTCCTAAAGCTAAAGTGTAATATCAGCTACACTTCTTCCATCACACTAAGATTTGTGGTGCAGCAGGTTGAAACATCTAGGACACTGCTGTTGCAACCTGTAGAGATATGACAGTCAAGCCTGAAGAGCAGTTGCTGTACCCAAAATCTTGTTCTGTTTTGCAAGTACATCTCCTATTAAACCAACTGATGTTATCCTGCCCTTGCAAATCTTTCACTTATATCCTTACACCACCGTGGCTGCAACCATGTTGCTACCACTGTAATAAATCACTCGAAAGTAAGCCCAAAACTCTCTTCATAGAGCTGAGTAAGCTATAGTGGTTTGCCAGTGCACACTGTTACCCTTGTTCTTCTTCACAGCCAGGAGCTCTTCAAGCATCAGAAATCTATTTCTCATCATGTAACTGTGTACAAAGCACAGAATTATTTACTGCCTGATCTCAGCAGCATGGCCTTTTGGAATCAACCCTGACATATCAATAAACTGTTATCTTAGGCTTTAATTGTTCCAACTGAACAAATCACAAGAAAATTGACATTCCACCCCTTTACCATATCATTATTATTTCCTTTTAACCATTCTGTCATAACATTTGGAACACATCTGCCCTTGCACTAGGGTTTATTACGATAACTGCAGGCTGTCCTTATCTTACAACACCCTAAAATGTGTTACCTAAGTTCATACTTTAAAACAAAATTACACTCTAGGGAAACATTAACAACCAGGCAACATCTGACCTGAAACACTCATACAGTCCACATGAGCAACATGCAAGTAGTGGGAATACTTTGATCCAAAGGTGTCCCTCATATTTGCTCACAGTACTGCTAACTCAAACAGCTCTTACCATCCCCAGTTTCCCAGCTGGTCACTCATGCCAGGCCCTGGGCCATCACAACAGTTTCAGAGACCATACCATCAACCAAATCAGGAAAGAGGGTTATCTTGAAGAAAAAGAAAAAAAAAAAGGTATTTTGCCAGGTTATTTTTCAGACATCTGGTTTCCCTGCCCTCGTGCACAGAGCAGTCCCAAAGCCCAAGAGGAAATATCTTAATTCTGCAGAGGTGGGTATGCAAGAGCACCTACAAGCAAATGCAATGTGGCAAGTATGTGAATTGATACATAGCAGCAGAGTTTATCACACAGAGAAAAAAGCTCCAGTTGTTAGGCCTGGAGAAAAGGAGGCTCAGGGAGGTCCTTATGATTCTCTACAACTACCTGAATGGAGGTTGTAGCCTGGGGTCGGTCTCTTTTCCCAGGTAACAAATGACAGGCAAGATGAAATGGCCTCAAGTTGCATCAGGGGAGGTTTAGATTGGATACTAAGAAAAATTTCTGTACTGAAGGGGTGATCAGGCATTGGAAGAGGCTGGAATCACCACCCCTGGAAGTGCTCAAAAGATGTGTGGATGTGGCACTTGGGGACATGGTTTAGTGGCAAACACGGTGGTGTTCCCCATGAGCTTACAGGTCCTCTCCAACCTTAGTCATTCTACGACAAGTGTCTACCAGGAAAGAGCCACTTGCAGAAGTTTAAACAAGAGGTTTAAACCGATTTTTAACAGATGAGAGCAGTTTATCCACCTAGCTCTGTGCAAAATAAGTGAAAAGGAGAGATGACCAGATGCGCGACTGCTCGAACAGACATCGCAATAAAAGGGACGTTTTGAAGCGAACGCTCCCAGCACCGCCGTGCCCCATCCCGCCTGCCTGAGGTGGGGATACCGCAAACCGCCCGCCAGCCCCGGCCCGATGGACGCGGCCGCCGGAGGCCGCGGTGCCCGGAGCAGCCGGGTGACGGCAGCCGGGTGACGGAGCCCGGCCCACCCCCGGCGGTCCCAGGGACGGCGACCCGAGGGGACTCGCGCTCTCTCCAGCCCCGGGGAGCTGCGGGCCCAGCTCCGGCCGGTCCGAGCGCTGCGGCAGCCGCGGGCCGGGCCGAGCCGGGCCGGGCCACTCCGGGCCGGGCAACCCACGGGCCCGGCACCCCCGCACGGGCCGGGCTCCTCCGGCCGAGCCCGCCGCCGCCCCGGGGCCGCAGGGGAGGCAGGGCCGTCCCGTCCTGGAGGGCCCGCGGGCTCCGGGCAGCCCCGCCGGAGCCGCCGGGCACCGCTCCGCCCCCAGCGCCCGGCGGGCGCGGCACCTTCCCCGGCCGAGCGGGGCACCGCGCCCCCCGCCCGGCCGGCCCGGAGCGCCCTCCGCCGGCAGCGCCCCGCTCCCGCTCCCTCAGGGCCGGCCTCCCTTACCCTCCGGCCGCGCTGCACCGCCGGCCCTTCGCGCCGCCACCCCGGGGCGGAGCGCGGCGGCCGCAGCAGCGCCGGGGGGACCCGCCCCTGGGGCGCGGCTCCGCCCGCCCCTCCCGCGCGTCCCGGTCATCCGCCCGCCCCGGCCGCACCCCGGGGCGTTTCGCGGTCGCCAGGCTCCCGTGAAGGGGCGGCCCGGCCCTGGGGTGGTTGGGGATTTGATGGGTGCTTTTGAGGAACGGTTCGCGAGGCGAATCCCGGGTGGTGCCGGTGGCTGCTCTTCCCGCCCGGCTCTTTGCCCTTGAGGGTCCGCACAGCCCCGGGCTGCCCCTGCACGCCCGGCCTCGGCTGCACCGGCCTGGACCCGGCATCCTCGGCCTGTGGGCATCATGTGTGTGCAGTGTATTAAAAATATACCAAAGAGAAAAGGTTGCCCCTCAGCAGCTGCCTCGCTCGGGCAGTGCGAAGGCCTGGTTGTGATACAATACCGTGTTTTCCTTTGTCCTGCAACACAGGTAGCTCATCCACCACTGCTTATGAGAAATAGCGTGTGAAGGTTTATGTCTGGCTTTTCCCTGTTTTAGCACTGGCTTGTACGTGTTTGCCCAGCGGGAACGCTGTGCCTACGTCTCAGCACTGTACCAAGGCTCCCAAGGGTGCCAGCACCTCACCCGTGTGCTGCTGGAGGTACCAGCACTTCCCAGCACTTGGCTGTTCTGCCTTCAAGATCTCCAGAGGAATTCAAGGTAGAGTAGCCATTCACTCAAATACTCCCTCTATTTTCAGTGTTGGTTTTGTATCTTGCAATCTTCCAAACATAAATGTAAAACATAATACATTTTTTATCTCTCATGCCCCATGTTAGAAACAGACACTTCTATCTCTTCTCCTGGGGCAGTATGGTTGTAAATATGATGGGTGATGATCATAGGACATACATGGGGCTTGGGATGCAGGCAGAGGGTCTTTTGCCGTTGTGGAATATCCTGCCTGCTGAGATTAAGCACTGTATTGGAGCAGTATGAAGAGTTACTCCGAGAATGAGCAGTAAGTTGTATTTCCTCTAGGAAAGGAGGCAGGGAAAACTGATGTTAAGGAAATCACTCTGGCAACGTTCTCATGTTATGAAGAAGTGTCTTGTCATGTTAATTAAACATGCCAAAGCCAAAACTGATAAAAGGATGATTCAGTTTTACACAGTGGATGAAAGAAATTATTCCCTTTTACAGAGGGAACAATAAAACTGTGGAAATCGTTGCTACAAAGAATATGGGAGACTGAACACCTTGCTTCAGATGTGGGGTTTGATGTTTACAGAAGCAACAACAAAATACAGAGTCGTTTTGCAGATACAATTTTAAGCCAGTATTAGTTATCTCATTCTATGCAAAAGATACAATGTTGAGACATTAGAAAGAGATTTTGAGAGGATAATTTTCCCATATCTCCCTCTTGCAGAGGAGTTACACTTCCCTCTGCACCCTGCAAGCTTCTAGGCTTTACCCCATATGTTACCTGCCTACATTTGCTCTACTCTTACAAAAACTTTCTTCTCAGAACTGGTCATAGCAAGGAAAGAGAAAACCCTTGCCTGAACAAGTCACATGACACCTTTTAAAATCAGTTCAGGGAAAACTGGTGCCAAGGACTGTGTAGAGCCAGCTCATTTGTTTGTTCTGGGTTTATTGTCATTTGGCTAAAGTGGATTTGAAGTGAATCAACTTTAGGGCACAGAAATTGCAACATCATAACCAACTACATTTCAAAGGGGTATTCTTTAAAGCCTGGAAACCAGTGTGCATAGGCAAGCTTCTCTGGAAGCTTCAGGATTAGGCCGGGGAGGAAGATGGTTGGAAGATTTGAACATGAAGTGTGTTTGAGTATGTGAAAGGAAGAATCTTAGCTATGGTTCTGCTTGGGGCTTGGTAATGCCATTCCAGGAGCTATGTCTGTATGTTATGTACTGCTCAAGTAATTTAAAAGCTAAGGTAGCTTTCCCTGTTGAGACTATATATCTCTCTACCTCTAGTTTGTACAGTCTATAGAAAAAATCAAACCTCAGAGTTGTTTTTCATTTTGAAATAGAACACTGAGATCTGTTCCAAGGGACAGCAGGAAACTTGCATAGTTTCAATTCATAAATAAAAGTGATACAACCTTGCTTCATGCAGATGGTTGTCACTGTGGGTTTGACTCAGGAAACTAATTTGTGCACTGCTGAGATATTCTTTCCTTAGATACTGATGTGATCAGTTATTGAGAGGCAGCTGACCTACACAAACACTTTCTAGCCAGGAACAAGTGAATGATGGGTTGAATACTGCCATCCCCTGGCTGGCTGCACAAAAATCTCGTTCAACTTAAATGTCTTTAAGGTAATA
The DNA here is from genome assembly GCF_003945595.2 of Pipra filicauda. Lineage (NCBI taxonomy): Eukaryota > Metazoa > Chordata > Aves > Passeriformes > Pipridae > Pipra > Pipra filicauda. The sequence goes on from NW_024104742.1 coordinate 2,000,938, forward strand.
TTAAAAAGTACCTGGTGGTTTGCTTTGGGTTTTTTTAACGTGTTTAACTTCCCTGTCAGGACCTTCTAATCGGCCTGTGTGGTGATGGATTTAATCCAAAAGAAGGTTACCTCAGAAATACTTCTTACATAAGTGAGTGATTTTGCTTAGAGGGAAAGAAAGAGAGAGAGGAAGAGAGAGAGAAAAAAAGAAAGATAAGAAAGAAAGGAAGAAAGAAAGGAAGAAAGTTAGTTCTTAGTCCAACATGTAGTTTTGGCTTTAAGAAGAATTAGTTTTCTAGAACATAAGCTGTCCAGCTGTGGGAAATATGATAATTTATAAAGTCCTGAATGCACAACCCTTAATATAATTCTGTTTTATAACATTTTGGAGCTATGCTTAGACTGTGTATTAGTGGGAGATTTTTTATATGGACACAGAGATCGAAGTTTCTTGGTTGCTTCCTCCTTCTAAAGTCTGCTCTACAACTACCCAACCCAGCTGACACTGTGAGTCGCTCGTGGTACTGAGAGGCAGCTCGTGATGAAGTCACAGGAGTAACAGTGTGAGGTTCTATTTCTGGCTCAGTCACAGACGTCCTGGGTTACCAGAGGCAAATCTGCTAATTTTTGCTATCAGGCATACAGACAACCCAGCTGCTTGCTGGAGTGGCTTCTCCTCCTAGCACCAATGAAGGAGTGAACTGAAAGCACGTTGTGCTCTAGGAATCTCCAGCAAATGTCCTGGAAAGCAACTGAACATCTCTGAGCAGGGCTAAATGTGGAGATTTTCAAACTCGTGTGTGAGGATGGCATGGGAGAAAAGTGGGTTCTTTGATAGCTTTGTTCATTCTCTCTCCCTCATCTCAGAAGATTTCCATGAAACTTTAAACATATTCTTGTTAGGTACTGACATGGCACCCAAGGAAGACAGTGTCAGAATAGAAAGGAGTTTAATTTAGAAAATGACAGCACACTCCAACACCAACTTTACTAGTAAAACCAGTGTGTGACAGATCTCAGTGCTGTGCCTGATTCTGAAGTCAGCCACACCTGTATTGTGCTGAAGCAACTCATTGATAGTGACCAAACTATTTGCAGTCACCAAACCAAACCAAAACCAACCAAGCAAACAAAAACCCAACTCAACCCAAACCAAACAAGAATCACCCAAACAACAAAACCCCACCAAACCCAATCCAGAACTTGATGTTTTCACTGCAAGGGTGTCTGGGGCAAATTATAAAGGTGGTCTTTTCCAATTAACAATTCTGTGACTCTATGTCATCACTGATTAAAAGATGTGTAATAATGCAGGATGATGTCAGTGTAGGAATGATTAAAGAATTGACTAGTAGCTACTTTAAGACAGTGTATGTTGTTCTTTATTAACTACAACTATGCAAGACAAAGGATAAAGAAATACACAGCAATCTTCTAGTAAAGAAAAGTTATGTTCAGAATAGTTCTTACAAATGACTCAACTGCATAAAATATTTGTTTAGAGAAATTCAGTCTCCAACTGTAATAAAAATCTATTTTTATATCAATAACAAAAATCCCTCAGAGGATTCACTGGTAGTTTTTGCAGTGATAGCTTTGAGATAGAGGAAACTAAGCAGTACATAAACAATATAAACTTGACTGGACTGGCAGAAAGGGTGAAAAGAAGGTGCAATTTAAAGTATTCATTTTTAGTAATCTTAGATCCTAGAATAACAGAATGGGTTGAGTTGAAAGGGACCTTAAAGATCATCTAGTTCCAACCTTGCTGTCATGGGCAGGGACACCTTCCACTAGACCAGGTTGCTCAAAGCCCCATCCAACCTGGCTTTGAACACTTCCACTTCCTGCTGGTGACAATCAATCTTTTATTTTAATTTTTTTTTTAAAGACCAGTTTTCTTTTGTCAGATCCCTTTATATGGGAGAAAAAATAACAACAGAGAATCTCACACCAACCATCTTCTTCTCCATGGATTGAATTGTGCTGTGGAAGGCTGAGGTCATCTGGTGATTCATTCTGTCTTGCAGAACAATTCTGTAAAAACTTGCCCCAAAATGAGTAACGGAAATGGGAAGACTGGATGAAAAATACCAGTGCTCAGAATCTTAAGCTGAGGTTTGTCTTGTGCAGACAAGCAAGGAAAGCAAACCTCTGCAAGAAATATCACCCTTTTATGGTTAGAAGTCTTCTGTTTCCAAGCATTATTAATATATGGTGAGTTACACCCATTTATCTTTTTTTTTTTCTGCTCCCTGGTGATTAAATGGTTTCTTCCTACCAAGGAAATACAAGACCAGAAGTAGTTGAGCTCCTGGCAACTGATGTCTTTTATCTCTTTTATTGATCTGGAATACTCCACTGGATCATCAGCAGAGCATTCTTGCCAAAGGCAGGCTAAGGGCCATTTGATATTGTTCTGTTGCATGCACTGTAAAAAGATACTGAATGTAGGGTTCAATTTAGGTGGGGTTTTTTGTTTGTGAGGTTTTGTTTGTTTGTTGGTTGGTTGCTTGCTTGTTCTTTTTATTACAAGAAACAGAACAGTAACAGCAAACATCCTGTTTTAGGGCAAATCACTGCTACTGCCTTCTTGCTACCCGTTATCTCCTCGCTCCATATAGATCCAGGTCACTGCTTTTATCTGACTTCCATTTCTTCTCTTCTGTTCCCGTGCCCTTTTTCCCTTTTCTCTGCCAGTACCTCAACAAAACCTGAACTAATTGACCCTGTAAATCTCATTAATGGTTTTCACTCTGTCGCTCACTTCCAGCACCAATGCACAGGGCTTCAGAAGCAGAGCTCACTAGCTGGGACGCAGTGTTTCTGTCCAGGTAGAGCAGTGAATGAGCAGCAACTGGTGGATGCATTCGATCCCTGTGGGAACATGTAAAGGCGAAGGGGAGTGTCCTGAATGCGCCTGAGTCACTTTTTAAGCCACATAAATGGAAATAACGCGACGCTGTGTGAGTTCAGGCCCCAGCAGGAGCAGGGACTGCCGCCGGGGTACGGGCCGGTCCCAGGAATCCGCTCCGTGTTTTCCTTCCGCCTCCGCACAGCGCACCCGCGGCGCGAGCGCCCCCCGGCGGCCGAGGCGGGCGGTGCCGCCCCCGCGCTGACCGCGCCCGCCGGGCCGGGCCGGGCCGAGCGGGGCCGCTCCCCGCGCTCCGCTCCCTCCGCGCCGGCGGGGTCCGCGGGGCCATGGCCACCCTGCGGCGGGACGGCCGGGTGACCGCGCTGCAGCGGCTGGGCTGCGCGGGGCTGGCGGGCGCGCTGAGCTTGAGCCTGACGGCGCCGCTGGAGCTGCTGACGGTGCTGGCGCAGGTGGGCACCTGGCACTGCCGGCGGGGGCTGCGCGAAGCCGGGCGCTGCCTGTGCCGCACCGAGGGCCTGCGGGCCCTCTGGAAGGGGAACCTCACCGCCTGCCTGCGCCTCTGCCCCTACAGCGCGCTCCAGATCGCCGCCTCCCGCCGGTAAGGGGCCGGGGGGGCTCCCGGAGGGTCCGCGCTCGCCCCGGCTGTCCTGTCTGTTGCGAACGCGGGGGGGGGAAGGTGGAGAGTTTAGTCTGATGTCTCTGGTTGCGCCCCCTCTCTCCCCCCCAAAGGCACGGACCCTGAATCATAATTTGTTAATAACTTATTTAGTTTATTCAGCGCGTAGCGATTCCAAGGGCCTGGTGGTATGCCAGCAATTGCTTATAAAGTCTAGGTGTTAGTCACCAGCAGTTTCTTATAAAGTCATAGGTGTTCTTTCAAGTCATGAAGGGTCAATAGTCTTAAAACGCTTCTGCTCAGGTTCCTTTAGAAATGAAGTTACAGCACAACCCGCAGATGTGGCTGCCACATCTGTTCTTTGCAACCAATTTATTTTATTCATTTCTACGCTCTCGAGTATTTATGTTGTCTATATCAAAGAAAATAGCGAAATCATGAATCAAATATTTTACCGGGTTGTGCAGCAGTTGTTAAGCAAATTAGATAAGTTTTGACGTTGATATGTGACATTATTTGTTTTGAGATCTTGTTTTCGATAATGCACTGCCATTAAACTGAGGTAAACGCTGGAAGGGCTGCAGCAGGATCAACATGGAGCAGTGCTGACCGAGCTCTGCCGACCGTGCTGTTTCCTAGGATTCCCGTTTTCTGCCAGTGTCTCTCAGCCCTTCCAGGGAGTGCCTGACTGTTCGCACGCACCATCATGTTTTGCCGCTCGGGGGTTGGGCTTCGTTCTTCTATTTATTTTTTTTTTATCACAGTCAGCTGTTCACGGCAGCACATGACATTTCCACCCAGCTGGGCGGTGGGTTATTCGGTTCTTGGGCAGCAGCCTGGGCTCACTGGCACTGCCAGTCCACTGGGTTTGTCACTCATCTGCCCCAGTAGGTCACTCACCCAGTGCTTCCTGTGCCCTTCAGGAGACCACAGATGAAGTGACCCTAAAACTGGGCAGCTTTGTTGTGCCATAATACACACAGTGGTCACAGGGGAGGGATAATGGCAGTGGGAAGGCACAAACAGTGATTTAAACGTCATTTAAAATTCCCAGAAAAGGTGGTGTGTTGCACCAGTATAAACCAGTCGATTTTGAGCAAAAGAACTAACTAATGTCACTGTTCTTTTAGCTTGAAACAGTGTATTCCCTGTGCAAGGCCATATTTTGTCTCTGTTTGCACAGGGTGTTCTGAACATCAAGTTGAAGTAGGCTATCAGGAAATTAAATAAATATGAAAATAAATACTTATTCCTTGATACATTATTTGGGGATTTTTCAATGTGTTTTCTAGTAGGAGAATGGTGTGTATGAACACAAGAAACACAAAAAGAGAAGTGTTAGAAGGCAGCTTAAGTAAACGGTAATTCCAGTGGCAGGAGGAGTGGGGCTGAGCACAGCCGGCACCCTGGGGACAGGGGTGTGGGTGGAGCTGGCTGGGCAAGGGCGGGTTGGCTGACTCTACACTCCATCAGCAATTACTGGGCACGGGCTGTCATTCCGTGGCAGTTTCAAATGTTATCTGGGTAGTACCTGGAGACACCTCACCACCCTCCCCACGCATTTGTGCACACACAGGAAAATCAGGCAGTGTGGGTTTAAGGACTGTACAAGACACATGGGAAAAAAAGTATGCCCTTTTACTTCTGCTTGGCTGGGCTTTCTGCCCTGGGCTCTTCCAGGGCTCAGGACAAGTAGGTGCAGGGATCTGTCATCCAGTAGCAAATGCACATTCCTGTGAAAAAACATCAGCCGAGCAAGCAGTGGCTTGTAAATATTTGCAAATCATTTTGTTTTGGACATGGTTGCACCATGTGGGTTAAATGTAGATCTGCTGTTTAGGCAGTTTAGTTAATGCTTCCAAAATAGGATAAGTTTCTTTACCTGCAGTTTTAGCATCTCCTCTTGGATGTTTTTACTTGCTTCTTGCTGCCTCCATAACACTGCTCCCTGATGTACGAGTGCCTTGCCACAGAAAAGTTCTTCTCTGCAGCAAAAATGCATGACTTGTGTCTAGCCTTTAAAACTCTGCTTCAATTTCAAAATTTCAAATTTAGACTTAACCTCCTCTGCATAACAGTGCCTGGACATAAGTCTTCTCTAGAGGCATATCCATGTGGATCCTCCTGTTCTAACACAAGCAACAGAGGAAGGTTCAGTTGTTGTCGGAAGGCCTGTGATGACATTATCTACATATTTCTTCTTACGAGATAACTTTGGCTGGTGTGTTGGATCAGTGTCTCTAACTGATGACTGATGATCAGATAATTTCATGCAGACATGTTTTGAGTCATGGTAATTTTCATCCAGTAGATGAAAATGTAAAAGGGAGATTTTCACCCTGTAGATGGATGCTTGTGTGGTGTTACATAAAGATCTTCAATGATTTACATATTAAAGTTTCAATTCCTGCTGCTGAAAGGGCCTGTGGGCAGAAGAACAATTGCATAGGAATTATCTTCCTTAATTTTTCATGTGTTTTCATGTTCACAATGTCACTAATAGGACTTCTTTTATGTGTTTACTTTAGACTTGTTATACTTTTCGCGGATGAGTTGGGTCATGTCTCCCACTGGAGAGCCATCATGGCAGGAAGTCTGGCTGGCATGGTTGCAACCATCGTGACATACCCCACTGACGTGATTAAAACACGGCTCATTGTGCAGAACCGACTGGAACCATCTTATGAGGGAATTCTTCATGCTTTTTACAAAATTTATCATCAAGAAGGACTCCGTGCTCTCTACCGTGGTGTTTCACCAGCTATATTAGGTAAAATAATAACAGGGGAAATCACTTCATTGCCTCTTGTTTGTTGCAGCTGTGTAGTGGGTTCACTTGCTCACTTGATTTCAAAAGCAAATAGAAATGTTTTCTTGTAGAAGATGTGTAGATTTACAAGGCACTGCAATACTGATTACCTCTGCTGCAGCTTTATTCTTTCAAATCATGACCATGTGTGTAGCATTTTATGTATCCTCTTTACCTTTTTTTATAGATGATAGTACTAGATATAGGTAATAGTTGTGCTTGGATGCATGATTTTCACTATTAAACTCTTTAAATATATACACACACAGAGTATTCCTAATTGCTGTCTAGGTGTGAGAGTGTCTCCCAAGCGGTTCAGCAAAACCAGTATGAGCAAGCAGTGCATAACTGATGTGAAAGGTTAAGATTAGTTGTATTCTGTCTTTACTTAAAATGACATTTTAATTATTTATTTACTCTCCATAGCCTCTAAAAATGCCATTTAACTTTGAGTCCACTTTTTCACAACATGACACTATAAAAAAGTGTAACAACAACAACAATAATAAATGTATAATCCCACTATAAAATTGATGAGAGCATGAAACAACCAAAAGAGACCAGAATTATCCTTCATGAGCTTGACTGAAGACATAGCTCTGTTTACCTATACAAGTGCTAGGGTTGGGTTGGACTGGGAAAGAGCTTGTCAGAAAAAGGGTAACCTGGAGAAAGAACTGACCTGTCACGAGTCTAAAGCAGTTCATTCTGATAGCATGCAAGTTTTAATATGTAAATGTATGTCCCTAACTGCACATCTAGATGCTACAATATGGGTGTTTGGTGGCAAACCATAGACTAAAGTTCTTCAAAATCTGGATTGGGTTTGAGGAATGCAAGGTGTAAACTGGCAGCAACTCCTCCCTTCTTTCTAGGCTATGTGGTGAGCAGCTCTGTTCTCTTAATGTACAGTGTGTTGAGATAAACCTGTCTTGTTTGCTTTCTAGGTGCTGTCCCATTTTCTGCAGGCTCATTTTTTGTTTACATCAGTCTGGACAAAATCTGGCAAGAGCCCATAGTTCGGTTCACTCCTCTTCAGAACTTCATAAATGGCTGTGTAGCAGCTGGTGTGGCCCAGACACTTTCTTTCCCCTTTGAGACTGTCAAGAGGAAGATGCAGGTACAGAGCATTCATGTTACCAGTACTTTGTTACAGGTGCTTGTTGCAAGAGCTTGGGACAAGACTAGCGAGGTGATCATGAGTGCTGCTTTATTTTTCTTACCAGGAGGCTACATAGACTTTGGGTTTGACTTTGTTGGGCTTTTTCTTTATTTGGGGTTTTGTTGTTTTGTTGTTGTTGTTGTTTTGTTTTTAGTCTGGATATTATTGTTACAAGTGGGTTGTTATACTTTTAACGTGGGTTCAAGTACTACCATGGGATATATGTGTGCTCTCAGACTCTGTGTCTGTACCTTTATTTCTTTTCTTTTTCATAGTAGTTCCATCAGATTCTCAAAGTTCAGAAGTGGCAAACCTTCTATGGAATACAGGCTGAAAGTTTGCCAGCTGCAGAAATTCAGTCCCCTTGGTGGTAGGCAGGAAGATCCATGTCATTTTCAGAGCCTGTGTGTCTGCCATTTATGCCTCACCTAAGTTCTGGCAACCACAACAAACTTCCACAGCAAGTATTAAGTCTGAAGGGTCATAACTGTCCTTATTTTTATTTCTGACTCCATTGGTTAATGAGGGACTTAGCAGCTGCTGGTTCTGCTGTTTTCCTGGAGCATCAGCAACATGAGAGTTACTGTATCTTGTGATCCTTTCTCCCAAAAGTTTAATAATAATAATATAAAAAAGACCCAAACCCCATAGAACAACCCTACCCCCCAGCTTCCATCTGACATAATTCACTTGATGATACTGACTTTTCATTAGAACTTCATCCAGTAGAGTCACAGTGAATAGTTGTCATTGTCTGGTGGCTCTCTGACTGGGGCACATGAGTTTGGTTTTTCATCCTGGTTCATGGGACTGCAGATTTATAGGAGGCTTCTGTGATCTTATAAAAAACCCAGTCATTTGGTGTGACAGCATTATGTAGGTCCCTCTCCCCTTCATCGAGTTTTAGCCTGGTTGACAAGCCACAAGGTAGCAAAAGGTCAGTGAAACTGTGAATTTCCCTCTCCTGCTCCCCAAGTTCCCCTTTTCAGGGCTTAGATGTCATGTCACAGAAGCCTTCACTGTCTCTCTCCATCTCATAATAAAGGATCTCAGCAGGAGAAGTAATGGCTTTTATTAGACTAGCTCATGTAGTTGATGTGTCCAGAAGTCAAGTTTTAATCTGAGGCCTTTCATTAGGTATCTTATGAAATGTCTCAGGTGAGAGACATTCTGAGCACGAAAACTTGATCGTTTTTTTCCGGCTGTATAAGTGGGTCTAAGAAAAGCAATTACTCCTCACAAGTCATCTTTTCCTTTATATCCTTCAGCTCACAGCAATACTGTTGCCCTAAAGAATAAAAGAAAAGAAAGGCATTTACTGTGCTGTTTCCCTTTTAAAGTCTTCTGTTGATACAACAGTTACTTGGACATTCAGTTTTTGGAATCTGTTCAAAAGTAGCTTTCAGCTGTGACTGGTGTGAGGTTCTGTGTCAAGCTGTGGCAGGAAAGTGAAGAAGTGGGACAGGCCCATGTTTCATTTTCCTGCCACTAGGCCGTGCTCTTCCACCTAAAGGATGCTTAAGTCATCTGATCAGCACTTCCAGAAATAAGGGAACTGGATTTACTGCCGAAGTATGTAGGAAGTGGAGATACTAAAAATACTTTGCATGGAAAAAAAAAAAGGCTCATCAAGAGAGGGTTTTTTCCCTCATAAGTACATTGCAACAACTGAATGGTTTTTGTCTGTGCTTAGAGAAACACCTCCTGTTCAGTGGTTTATTCTGAAGGCATGGGAGAAGGCAAAGATGTCTCAGGAAAACCAGCTTCCTAGGTGTGAAATTCTGTAATTTGTTTGATACTGGAAATTATTTAAATCGTGGAGGCTTGATCAGAAAAGAGACCTGTTGCAAATCACACCACAACTGACACCAGAAGCTCACTGGAACTCATGCAAGGTCATCCAAGAAGTTTGGTTTTCACAGTTAGCACCAGGGTACAGGCCAGCTTTGCAGGGATCAACTCTGCTTTGCCCTTACCTCCTGGTCTGTTCAGTTTGTTGGGTGGTGGTCAGAAGAGAGAAATGTCTAGTACAGCACCAGAAAAGATATCATGTGAAGGGATGGACCTAGAAAGGGGGAGAATAAAGAATGGGGGGGAAAAAGAGCTCAAGACAGTTCAGAGTTCTGTAGAAAGCAGGGAGGCAGATACTTCTGATCAGTTTTTCTCAGACATCTTATTCTGATCAGCCTCCATTCAGTGATTCACCTTTCTAGCTGATAGAAAGAGGGAATACCAAAGCCTTCAGCTCCCCTGGGCCTGGTGTGTGCTCTGCAGTGAACGAAGGGAAGTGCTGGCTTTGTTTTGGAGCAGTGAACGCTGGGTTTGTGTATGAAGAGCAACCCAGCACACTGAGGAGGTCACTATCAGATTCCTCTTCCCTCCCTTCTGTCCCACTGATCTAACAGATGGAGGGAGTATGTTACAAAAGAAGACTTTTCCAGTGAAGCTGATGGTGATGGGGAACAAGGGAGCTGTAAGGCAGTCTCAGGAGCTTCAGAAAAAGAGGAACTAGGACACAAGGCAGTCTTCATTGATTCAAGGATGGAGAACAAGCCTGAGACCAGGACATCCAGCTCAGATCTTTACCTGATATGCTAGGCAGTCTTGAACGAGTTAGCTCCATCCAGCTCCTCATCTGGACAATCTGTTTGATTTGTTTGCATAGACTAGCAAATTAATTCTGCTATGGGAGGAAGGATAAGGTGCTATTTTTAATCTCCATTGTAATAATTTTGTTTCATCCTTTCTCATTCTACGTATCTGAATCCTACACTTCTGACATCAGCTGCTTCTGTCACTGGCAGCTGTGGGAGTAGGAGCTGACTGTCAGCGAACAATTCTTCCTCTGTGCTGTGGTGATGATTTATGATGTCAGATTTGCTCTGTAACCATGGCTCCTTCCCCCTTTGCTGTTAGAATTATCTTTACTGGGTTTGCTTTTTTTTCTTTACAAAGATGTTGTATTTGTTAAATACATTTTAATGTTTTTCTTATAAGAAATGTTAATCAATGTGAGCGAGTCTTACTGAATATGTGAGTCCTCTATGTTGTGTTTATCCTAATTTTATTCCTTTGTCTTCCTTTTTTCACTTTGCTCCTGATTGGCATGTTAGAGAATTCAGAGGTACTGTATGCATGTTTCAGCATGGAAATATGGCTTTTGTTGTGCTTCTGTAGAAGGGGATTAGTGAAGGAGAGGGTTATTCAAAGGCATGTTCCATATTAAATGTTTTCCTGGTTCACTTTTATGATGTATCTGTTTCTGAACAAAAGCGTACTGATCTTTATATCCTGCTGACTGTTGTTCTTGGCTTTCCTTCCTTAACTCACAATATCATTTTCTTTGTTAAATCCAGTTTCTAAGCCATATTCAAGTACTACACTTTTAACTTGCAGACTGGCGTACAAGAACACTTCTTTCTTTTTCATTTTTTTTCACCTTCAGCAGGAAAATCTCTTCCTTTGAATGAGTCTAAGGGAAGCACTGGTAATATGTTTCCACTCCCCCACATCATCTTTTTGCCTATGATAACATTCATAAATGCCTGTTGGACTGAGCTGTGGCATTTCAGTAAGGGAAGATGAATTTAGAGCTGTTACAGGCTGTACAGAAGATTATTATTAGGATGGCACCAATCCCAGGCTATGTGTGGAACTGAAAATCTACAAGCATGCAAATGGTCAATACAAACCCAATACCCAAGGTTGGTACTTTCCTCTGTGCTCGTGACGTGCAGAGGTGGGCTCAGATACCCCGGGGTGTCACTTCTCAGCCTCCGTTCCAAACTGACCCGTGATTTTGGTAGTTTTGTAAGGCAAAATGCACAAAGATGTCCCCAAAGTTTCACAGATATTCTACCAACTACAGTTACTCCTCACCTGCTCAGATGAACAAACTTTGCATGGTTTTCAGAAGCTCAACCCTCTCCCCATATTTTGATGGTATGATTTGGTTTGATATCTGTGACTAAAACTTGTCTTAAACTCTCTTTCACCAGTAAATGCTACTCAGGTATAGTTTTGCTATAAAACCCTTGCAATACAGAATAAGCATACTGTTAGTACACTGCAGGATTCAGTGGTGCTGACTTTTGCAGATTTTTGGTGCTGACTGCACTGCATCCTCAAGCTGTGAGGACATCTCTGTGGGGAAAGCATTATTCAGTACTGATCTTTCTCTTTTAAAATCCAGGCTTTGACTTCTCTTCACTCCCACAAACAAACAGGCTCACTGTTCTTGGTTAGTGTAGACTGTTGCCATGTGTCACCCAAGAAGTGGCCTCTTTTCAGTGACAAAAGTGAATCAGTTTGGCCTCAGCTGCCTATAAATCTGCAATGCATTTTGGGGTTTTTGTTGTTTTTTTTTAGTTCTTTGGAACATGGGGTGCTCTGCAAGTGTGAAATCTGTTGTAAATGCTATGAGTTCTTAATAACCTGGAGAAAATTAGGAAGTTATTCCCTTTGTAAGGTAGCTAATTTAAAGTAAAAGCCTCTCCTTAAAAGTAGTAGTTGTTTAAGTATTTATTTAAGAACAGTCCCCTATGTTCCTTGCATGGTAAAAGTCGTAGTTAGAACCCAGTGGCTGGGTTATGAACAGAGTTTTGGAAAAGAAAATGATAAACGGTCCTCTTGCCTGCTGAGATGAGGAGACAGTGCTCCTGCTTTGCTTAAACATGAGTAACTTGCAAAGAGTGCTCTGTCTTTGGGGATGGTCTCTGGGCTGGCGTGGCAGCCTTGGGAAGCTCACGAGCTGTGGCGTCGCGGCTGGTGGTGAGATCTGTGTTCTTGTCAGCTGGGAATATGAAAGTTATTGGAGTCATGACCTGATTTAAAAATAAGAAATCCTTTTTGGGTCATGTGGTTCACACGACATCTCGAAAGCATACGTGCTCTGAGTCTTCGAGCAGGGAGACCCTTTAATAGTGAACGGCATGGGAGCCTTGAAAATTTTGACCACACAGAGTGGCAAGGTCCATTGTGTGGAAGCAAATAAGTAGCAATATTACTACTTCTATTATGATTTCCTGTGTAAGTAAGGCTTATATGGTTGCTAGCTGCCTGTCCTTGTCCTTGCCCCCAATAACTTTTGATCCTACTATCCAACTTCCAACTAAACTTGACAGAAGAGTGGAGATTTCAGATACATTAACTTCCTTCAAGTGTTGTGAAAATAAGTGCACAGATAGGTGAAATATTTTGGAGTCTCATCTCTAAGGGGAGGCTACAGTGTGAGTTCTTACTTTTTTTACTTCTCCCTATGATCTCCCCTTCTTCTTGCTGCTGAGATTCAGACATCAGCCAGGTCCCCACATCCTGAATCATGCTTGAACTTGGGACCAGCCTGGCTCCTCTGATTACCAGCAAATAGGTAATAGATGTCAGATTCTGGTTGTGGTAAAATCCATTCCTTCCTTCTGGTTTCCGCTATGTCTAAATGCTTTGAGCTACCAGCATTTTCTATTGTTTTGTTGATGTTGCTATAAAAATATTTTATACCACTTTCTCTGAAGCTGTTGCAAAATAGTGCCCTACTGCTTTGGGAAGTATTTGGTCCAGTAAATTGTTGAGACAAGGCCTGAAAAAAGATAGAGAGCATAACATGGGCTTTGCTTTCTCTAACAGCCTAGATCAGCTTTTGTGCATCTGAGCAAACCTCAGAGGCATTTCTCTTAAATCCCCAGACTTCCATAGGAGAGAATCATGAAGACTGACTGTTAAGTTGAAACACTGAGAAGTATTAGTAGAAAAACTGAATAAGAGAAAAAAATTGTAAATCAAGAATTGGAATTAGGACTGGGCTGATCTAGCAGTGAGGTCTGCCTTGTGACAGCTCATGCTATGAAAATCATCTCTAACCCTGTTCATCCAAGAATCTGTGGTGTGATAATTATGTAATGCTCACCCTGAAGTAGAATACAGCAGTAGCTTACAGCAGTAGCACTGCAACACAGTGGCCTGCTGAAGAAAAGCAGGAAAACACTGCACCCGTTTGAAATGCAGGAAGTCTGAGGGAGGGCAGAATGCAATTCTCTCCAAATGGTTTTCCCAGACGCTGAAGTGGCCACACACTCCCAGTCCTGGGTTTGGTAGTGGCAGCTGAGCATGGCTGCCAGCCTCTTACAGCCTCTGCAGCCCTGTGATCAGTGTGGTGTGAGTGAGAGCTCTTTAATCTGCTTTGGGCCAGATCAGATGGGTTAACTCAGCACACCGGTTTAAACTCAGTAAGCTCACCCAGCTGGCACAGCCTGACACAGGTTGGGTTCGCTGCTGTGCACACACAGCTAATATAGCCATCACTTTCAGCCAGGGGACAATAATGTCTCTGGAGGTACAGCTATCACTGTTACCCCAACATGAGTACTTTTGCATCAGTTATACAGGACAGTTTTGTATTCAGTTGTCTGTGCTTGTGACATGTGACGTGACTAATTATGCAAAATACTCCATAAGGAGGAGCTAAAACTTGATAGACACTTTGCTTTTATATCTGATTTATTTTGATTTGATGTAGGTCCTTACCTCATTCACCAGTGGCCGCCAGGCCAGTGGAAATATGTCCTCTAGAAAGCTACAGTCCTGTAAAAAATTAATTTTCTCCTCAGTTCCTACACAGGCATCAGAAGATGCAGGAAGTAGCATTGCTGTCCACTGTGTGAAGTGTGGGACCAAGCTGGTCTGCCTAAGGTTTTGCACCATTAAATAAACTAGTGCTAACGTGCATGAAAATGGTACACCCATTTGTAGGGCTTGAACTGAACCATTGTGAGGCATTTGGAAACCACCCAGAGGTGCCCATGAAAGGTGTTTGCACTACCTTGAGGAAAAAGACTTCTGTATTAAAGACTTCTGCATACCACAGGTGTTAAAAGCAGGGAAAGCTTAGGTTCAGTAATAAAGGAGGGAGTCTGTCACAAGCCACGAAGCCTCAGGGTACAACAGGCTTGGTGATAATGGATTTAAAGCGGAGTCAGACTTTTTTGCTCCCTCAGAAAGATGAGATGATTTGGCCCCAGTTCAGGTTACAGAGGACACGGTGTTCCTAGAGCGCAGGAAGCTGGAGGTCAGCAGCTGTGCTCTGCTCTGATTGTATCCTGATAGTTGTCATGGTTTACCTTCCTACGTGCCTGAATACCTTTGGGTGGACTTTAGCCAGAGGTAAGTCAGCATTACCAAACCTGACACAGAAAAGACAATGACTGCTAAGTAATGCTGACCTCCAGGAGGAAGGATTGATTAGCCCACGAGAGTGCTTTTCTACCCAGTATTAATACTTATTTGCATTTTAATTCTTTCTTTTTGGAATGGAATTAAATACTCTTTCAAGCATTCAACCTTCACTTGAGTGAAATTTCTGATGACTGAAGTGGCATTAACTTGAATGAGAACTGCAATCTTTGTCCTTCCTTTCCTTTGAACTACAGCTGCACTTGCCCTTTGCATGTGCCCTTATTAACCCAGACTGCAAAGACTTCTTCTTTTAGCTTCCAGATTAAGAGTGTGAACTCTTGAGCTGTGTGTAAAGTGTCTTCCTGTACCTTTTTTTTTTTTTAATTGATTAGAAGTGTAAGACACCTGAATCTGTTGAAAATACAGAAGTAACAAAGCAATTTTACTCTATCTACCATCAGGGTATCATACCGGTGATGGCAGCTATTCACTGTTACTTGGTATTTCATACTCTGTGCCAACAAGTACTGCTTACTCAAAAAAGAAATAGTAAATATTTGTACCAACAAAATTTATGAAGAGGGAAGGGGAGGGAAGTACTTGAATTGAGAGGGAAGTATTTTCAGACAGTTTCTGATACATGTAAATTCAAATAATTGCAAACCAAAATGTCCCAAAAGGCCAGTGAAAAGCTTTTCTCTGCACAGGAGAGGGGCTGGGGGAAGTCACTGAAAGGGTCTGTGAGATTAGTTCCCAAAATGGGATTATGTTGTCCTGGCAGTCGCCTCGTAATGCAGACAATGGGAGAGACAGTGTCTGAAGAGTCTTCAGGTAACAATTAACTATAACAATTAACCTGAGTTTTGTCATGACACTTCATCGTGATTTAAATATTTTATTTTTAAAAAAAAGTGAGTGCAGGTAGTTGGGATTTTTTTTTTTGTATATGTCTCTCTTGGGTTTAGATTGCCACTGTAGAACAGAGTGCTGACTTTGGAGATGTATTGCAGTGACTTAGTAGACTTGGTGGCCTCTGGATATGAAAATACTGCGTTTGTGAGAGAGCAGATGGAGCCAGTTCTGCATTTGATGTGCTTTAATCAATGCATTGCCCATCAGAGGTAAAGGGATAAGCAACTTAGCTGTGCTACTACCATGACTAACACCTTGGCACTGTTATCAGCACTGGGAGCTGTACTGTATCTCCAGCCTCCTGCAGTTTGAGACAGCAGTAATGGGGGGGAAGAAAGTCTTTAAAAGTGCTCATAACAAGCAGGTTTCCACGCAGCAGCCCATAGCATCAAGGGGTGTCAAAAGAAAAGAATTCAGGCTGTTTTGAGGTGCGTGAAATGTCTCTGTCGTAAACCTGACCTTTTTGGTATGAGATTAGCTGTTTGATTTGTATGTCATAGTGGGTTTCTGCAAAAGAGGTAGAGAAACTAGTTTGATCTGTTTTGTTCCTTCCATTTCTGGCTCTGTTGCCATGGGGTGGTTGTGAGGATTGCAGTGTGGTGGACGTGCTTAGATGATGAAGAACCACCCAAACCTCACAGTTATTGTTTTTGTTAAAAACAGTGCCAAATGAAATTCCTTGGTAATATTTCTCTTTTATTAATGCATTTTAACTTTGTTCAGCTACGTTCTAAAATACTGAAGTTTTAACTACACACTGATACAGGTTTTAGGTTTCCTTTTGCAGTAGGTGATTCTGAGATTCTGTGGACAATAGTTATTTAAATACTGTGTGTAGAGTCCTAGAAACATACAGCTCCTGTAAGGCAGAAAGACTGGCAACACATACTTCACAGACTGAAATCTTGAAAATGACTCTATCTGTTGTGAATGTTGCTATAAATAATTTTTCAGTAAATCTCTTAAGAGGTCAGTGTCTGTGGGCACATTGGAAATCTGGGTGTTTGACTTACCTGTTCCTTTTTAATTGTCTTCTAACAGTGTTTACTCTGTGCAGGATCTTAGTGAAACCTGTGCTGTGCTTGTTGCTAGTCTTGGTGGAGTACTGTAATCAAAACCTTTGATATGTGGCTTTGCAGTGTATACAGTGATGAAGGAGATTAAGTCAAGCTCATGCAGTTAATTCTGGCAGGCCATGCCCTGCCTACCACGAAGGGACTGAAAAAGGAAGGGAATTGTGTGTTAACAGCATTCCTGCCTTCCTGAAGCATTTCAGAAACTTGTCCCTCTTCATTTCTTTAACTTTCTTTACCCAAAAAACTCGTGGAACCTGACTGACATTCCAGAAAGCAGAACAGGCTTTTGAATCCAGCTCTCCTATGACTGCTGTTGCATTTTTAGGAATACTTACATAATTTGAGTATTCTTTTAAGCATTGCTGCTGCTAATATCACCATTCTTAGTGGAATTGGTTGCTAAAGTCTCAGATACAGCATTCAGCATCTTCTGCAGTACAGACATGAAAGTCTTTGTGCAGGAGGTGTTTCTTTTGCCGTAAGAAGTATTTCACATGCAATTCAATCATGCACAAAAACAAAATAAAAAGAGAAAAAAATGATGATGTGTGGATTTATTTTGTTTTTGTAGACAAAGAAGACTATGCTGTTGGTGTGTGGGGTGATCAGGGATTTTTTTTGTCAGCTTATAAATCTTAGCAGTAAATTTCCCAGTGACGCAAGGGAATGCAGCAACATTTAAACTATTTGATTAGCAATTTCTCTTATACACCTAGAGCATGAGTTTTGATCTGTTTGCATTTCCAGCATCTCAGTTGCCAAGTACTTGAAATGCTATAGCTGAGGCATCTAGAAAATGTCATCACCACTTGTACATTTATGAAAGGCTTGCCATAGGCTTAGCAGCTCTGAGAAGCTGTAGATCAGTCTGGCCAAGGAGGGAAAATTTGCTATACTGTATGGTGTTTCAGATCAATGTGGGGATAATGACACCCATCAATGAGTTCACTGTACAAGTCCCATTTCTATCAAACTTCTGCCTTATGATGATCAGTTTGCACCTGCAAGTCATCAACCTGTGTCCTGGGGTCCCTGCACACCCCGACTGAGAAGTGACATTTGCCGTGTGTTTGAGTGAAACCCTGATTTGCCAATGCAAAATAAACCCATGGCTGCATGTGCACAGATGGATGAGGAGGGGATTTTTGAAGGTCAGGTTATCCTGTCTGTGCTAACGCAGTAGGAGATTAATGAAGAAAGGATTTAGCTGTTAAAAATGACCAACTACACTTCTTCCATGTGAACAGACACGGTCTGTACTGCAGCTGGAAATGTAGCTGCAGCCCAGCAGGATGCTCCCAAGCTGACTGTTACCAGTCTGTATGAACTGAACATGTTGATACAGAGCGTGGGCACCAGCTGCTGCTCTGCAGCCCTTGGTGGGCTTGTACAGCCTGGGCTGAAATCTCTGTCCTTCTGTTGCTGCTGCTGCTGCTGCTGAGCCCATAGTACAGTTCACCCTTCTCATTACAGTGCAGACACAGCCTAGGCAGCCAGAGGTGGGTCACCTGGTTCCATCAGTTACAGGAAGGCAGAGTGGCATCAGGGACCAGCCCCAGGCTTCCCTCTCATAGGTGCTCCACTGCCAGGGATGTGAAATACCTCTCCTCAGACCTGAGCAGCTGGCAGACGTGGGTCTGATGGGATATGTGGCTCTGGTTAGGATGGTTTGTCTTCACAGGGGTGGGATTTATCTCATGACACAAAAGGAAGTGCTGTGTGAAATTACTGTTCTCTTTCATACCTATCAGAGAGTGAATTGCCTCCCTTTTTATTTTATATTTTAATGGAAAATAGCTGATTCTTTTGGGAAGAATCCAGATCAGTCTGTTGAAACCTGGCATTGAGTGTTCCTTATGTACCAGAATAGAGAAAATAATTAATTACTTTGGTTTTCCTCTGCTTGTTCTAAATCCTCCTGGGTGTCTCTTGGCAGGCCCAGAGTCCTTGGCTTCCCCACTATGGAGGAGTTGATGTCCATTTTACTGGCATGGCTGACTGTTTCCGGCAAACTGTGAAGAACAAAGGTGTGCTTGGACTTTGGAATGGACTCACACCCAGTCTGCTCAAGGTAAGGGTTTACTTTCATCCCAATCCAATACTATCCTGAAGTAATCAAGACAGTTTTGGACAGTTGGGGTTATAAAGTTTGTGGCATTCCTCTGTACTTAGTAGCAGCTTATAGACAGCTGATCTGTGACAGAACAGGTTAGAAACCAGCCTTGGAACTTGTTTGTATTGTATTTCTCCAAATGTAAGGTTGGCTTCTAGATGTCATTACTTTCAAGCTCATTTGAATGTTCTTAGCCAAGGGAGTGCTGCTAACACACAAGGTAGGAAATGGATGGGGGATTGCAAGTGATCCACTTAGAACAGCTAAACGAGTTTTCCTCCTCAGCTGAGCTCCAGTAATTTGATATGTTGTACTGAGCTGTAAAGAAAATTGTGTTTGTGTAAGCCACTTCCCCAGAAGTCCAAAGCAGCACTTTCAGCCAGTTATTTAATACACGTGTATTGGTTACTACAGCCCTTGCTGAGTTGAAAGCATGAAATAAAGCACAGTAACTTAAACAGAAGGTAATTTAGTGTACATAAATACGTTTTATAGTGCTGTGATGAGGATTACCTACATGGAGTAATACAGGTCAGCTAATGAGTGCTAATTGAGTGACAATGTGATTGATTGTGATGGGCTGCCTGTGCCTGCCCTACCTTGACTGGTACAAAGCCACACAGCACCAGAGCTGCTGGTTCTGCATGGGAAAAAGAAGGAATTGTTCAGTCACTGCTGTGTGTAGAATGAATTTCACATTTCCTACCAAGATATGCTCAGGGGCTTAGGTATTTGACAAGTTGTAATAATCTATAGTCTAGCATAGACCTTGTTCCTCACAATATTGTTATAATTAGTTATATACCAATAATAAACTCCTACTTCTAGCATGCTGCAGGTGCCAGCCTAGTTTGAAGTGAGACTGATTTTATATAAATGAGGACAGGTCTATTAGCAGATCAGATTTGAAGTTCTACAAGTTTCCTTTTTTAAAACATCTAAGCTATGAATGCTACTGGTGAGTCTAATATTGCTTTTTTTATTATTATTTTATCAGATTGTCCCGTACTTTGGTGTTATGTTTAGCACCTTTGAATTCTGCAAGCGGGTCTGTCTGTACAGAAATGGTTATATTGAATCTCCTTTAAATTACAAGCTGACTCCTGGTGTGGACCAGAGCTTACAGCCACAAGAACTGAGAGAATTAAAGCGCTTCCGAAGGGAAAATTTTGAGCCGAGGAAATCGGCTCTTGAAAACTGACTTCAGAGTGTCCACTGCAGATATACCAACTACTTTTCTTAAGGAACTTTGCAAGAAAGACATACTGAGCTACAGGTACTGGCGTTTCAGCAGATTGCATGGTTTTAGTACTGAGACACCTGTGACAGAAAAGAATAAACCTTGTATTTCATTTGCTGAATGGATATAAACAATATAAATAGCAACCACATACTGAAGAGGAGACTTGCAACCAATTTGAAAACTCTCTACTGTTGGAACTTGAAATGGCATTATTTTAGGTATTTTTTAATACTGAGTAGCCACTTGAGATTAAACCAATTGCAGAAAGGCGAGAGAACAGAGATGAGATTATAAATTGTATCTTCAAAGCCATTAAGAAAATTCAAATTTTTTTTTTAAGCAATCTGAGATACCAAGTCAGCCAAACATGATAAAACAAACTAGAATCCATGCAACATGCAAGAATTTCTACTGAAGTCTCCAGGTTTTTTAGTGATACTGTGTGGACATGGCATTCTGCCAAGCCAGAATTAGTCTCAGTTCAGTTACACTCCCAAATCCACACCTCAGTTTTTGAGACTTACTCGAGAATAATTGTGTGTGAAACTCCAGCACAAAGATGAAAACATGCTGCTGCAACTATACTTTTGCTAAGAGAGAACTGTAATGTGCAAAATGGACTGCAATACACTGGAATGACAATCTTGCAAACTTAAGTGCATACTAGGAAATCTTCCTCCCTTTCTTGTGTGTTGCTACTGCACCTATGTGAATTATTTCAGTTTGAAAAATAGTTTTCCTGAAGTTCTCTAACTGAAATATTTCCTGAAAAATGCAGTTCTTAGGTGTGTTAGGTATTTCAGAGCCACGAGCCTTGTCATGTTGTTTTGGTATTCTTAAAGCTCTATTTTTATATTAGACCACTTTTTAGTTCCACTGCACAGACCTAGGCCTGCTGTGCTGCCCGGAATGTGCCAGCAGAATAGCACCGTGCACACCACCTGTGATTGCTCCACTTTAACTGCTGTGATCCAGGAGCTGCAGACAGATCCTGTGTGTAGGAGCCTCTCTGCAAGACCATGAGGTTACTGCCAGTGCCAATGCAATTGATGGGAATCTGACCAACCTTGGGAGGTTTTGGACAATAAAAGATCATCTGAGGACCTGTGATATTGCTCCAGTTCCTTTGTAGAAGTTCAGCTATGGAACAGCCCCATCCCAGTGCCTTCTGATAGAAAACCCAAACCCCGTGTCCCCGTGGGAAGGTGGCTGTGCCCCCTGCGGCGTGTCCCACAGGCTCAGGCTTTGGCAGGGTGGGAATCACAGCACCTTGAGAAAGTGTGTGCACATCAGCTCTGCTCCAGCCCAAGCTGCAGCAGCCTGGGCTCAGCACAGGGTTTGCTCTACGCAGCTCCTTGTGGGCATTTTTGCACTGTTTATAACCCCTGATGGGTGGAAATAAGTAAATCTCAGAAACTGCTTGGTTAGGACAAGTCACAGCGGGATGAGGCATTGGCAGATCCATACAGGAACAGTCTGTGACCATGGAGAGAAACTTGCAGAGAGATTTGAGATAACTATAAGGCCTGCCCTGCACCTAAAACTCATTGTTGATGTATCCTACAGCTGAGGATGGTAGAGAGCAGATCTGGTGGCTCATGAATCACACTGAGGCTGTAAGTGCTTTGGCTCTAATCAAGCTGTCTAGTGAACATGTTTCTCTGTGCCTCAGTTTCCCCATCAACACAGTGCAGGTAATAATGCTGGGACTTATTGGAGATGTATGAATAAGATATGACTTGTAAGCGTTTTGGGAAGGAATGGATTTCTTACCTTTTCCAAGCATACCTGTATGTTTTTTACTAATACTGTATTTCTAAATAGATTTAAAGATTGAACGATGGGTGCATATGAATGTCTGATCAGCTCTTCAAACCTCATAAGAGTCAAGTGAGTCAAAAAGTTACCTCTAACTTGTTTCTGATGTGCTAATACCACCTTTCTATTGTAATGCACTCCTATGACCTATAAATCACTTACTAACCTTTTATCAACCAAGCCTCTCCTTTGTAATCACATCTGTGCATGATAAACACCCCAAAAGGCAGCACTAATACTTGAGACAGCTCCAAAAGAAAGCGCTTCAGCAGTGGATCACTAACATGTGAAATGGTGTGTGATCATGAACAACCAGTGAATAGCAAGGCTGAACTCTTGGGTAGGTGAAGTGTCACTCGAGTGACAATTTGGATGCAGCGGTGCGATGGAGGTGGTGGGTGGTACCTGGTGGGGGGTGTGTCTGAGCGCCCCAACTGAGCTCCGCAGTGATTGACGGAGGGAATCCATGCAATACTCGGAGGGAATCCATACACTACTTGGAGCTCGGTGACTCCTGGAGCATCATGTGTGCAGGGGGGACAGTATCCTGAGAGGTCTCTGAACGAGTGTCTCGGCTGAGGTTCAGGGAGTCGGGGCAGTCGGATGTGGGCCTGTTCATGGCTAGGATGGGGATGAGCCGTGTGGCCGGGCCGGGGCCATATATAGATATAACCCTGTCCGCCCGCGGTGCCGGTGGAGTGCCCCATGTGGGGCTCCCCCATCCCGGGGTGCCCCGTCCCGGTCCCCCCCGATCCCGATCCCGGTCCCCCCATCCCGCTCCCCCCGCCCGTTGCCGCGGCGGCCCCGCCCCCTCCCGCAGCCAACGGGCGAGCGGGGCGCGCGCCCCGCCCACGCGCGCGCCACCGCCCCTATATAAGCGGCCATTGCGGCGCCCCCCCCTCCTCAGCGCCGCCTCCCGCCTCCCTCGCCCGGCATCGCCTCCCGCTCCCGCCGCTCCCGCCATGACCGATGCGGCCGTGTCCTTCGCCAAGGATTTCCTCGCCGGCGGGGTGGCGGCCGCCATCTCCAAGACCGCCGTCGCGCCCATCGAGAGGGTCAAGCTGCTGCTGCAGGTGAGCGTTGGGGGCCGCCGCAAGGTCGCCGCAAGGAGAGGGGGGGCGGCGGCGGGCCGGGGGGTCGCGGGGTGGCGGCTCTGACGGCGGCGTGTGGGCTCCCCGCAGGTGCAACACGCCAGCAAGCAGATCTCGGCCGACAAGCACTACAAGGGCATCATCGACTGCGTGGTGCGCATCCCGCGGGAGCAGGGCGTCCTCTCCTTCTGGCGCGGCAACCTGGCCAATGTGATCCGGTACTTCCCCACCCAGGCCCTCAACTTCGCCTTCAAGGATAAGTACAAGCAGATCTTCCTGGGCGGCGTGGACAAGCGGACCCAGTTCTGGCGGTACTTCGCCGGTAACCTGGCGTCCGGAGGTGCCGCCGGCGCGACCTCCCTCTGCTTCGTGTACCCCCTTGACTTTGCCCGAACCCGCCTGGCAGCGGATGTGGGTAAAGCCGGGGCCGACCGGGAGTTCAGCGGGCTCGGTGACTGCCTGGTCAAAATCTTCCGCTCGGATGGCCTCAGGGGCCTGTACCAGGGCTTCAGTGTCTCTGTCCAGGGCATTATCATCTACAGAGCTGCCTACTTTGGCATCTACGACACCGCCAAGGGTAGGTTAACCAAAATGGCACTGAAAGGGAGACGCTGTTCTGCAGCAGGCCTGCAGTGCGTTTCAGCAGCACTCGTGGCTCACCTGCCGTGCTCATCAAAGCCTCTCTCCTGCAGGCATGCTCCCAGACCCAAAGAACACCCACATCGTTGTCAGCTGGATGATTGCTCAGACCGTCACTGCTGTCGCAGGTTTGGTTTCCTACCCCTTTGACACGGTTCGTCGTCGCATGATGATGCAGTCTGGCCGTAAAGGAGGTAAGTTTCCCCTTCATTGTATAAGAAATATAGGGCATCCCTGAATCAACAGTTGGTGTTGTAGCTGAGGTGAGGGTGGCTTAGCTTTCACCAACCCGAGTAGATATCCTCATGTCCTGTAAGAAGGGTGTGGGAGGGACTGCAGAAGCAGGCGACAGGCAGGGGCATGGGTGGGTTGGCCTGCACAGCACACCTATAAAGGGGCTTGCACAAACCCCTTTATCTGCCAGTAGGGAAGAACAGCAGAACTTCCCCAAGGATGTTGCAAACTGGTGTCTCTGGGGCAAGAACAGACAACCCTCATAGCAGGCACAGCTTGGCTACCTGTGCAATAGCTTTTGGGTCTGGAAGTGTTGGTGTCAAAGCAAACAGTTGCTGCCTTCTGCTCAAACCAGTCCTTCCAGTGTCTCCCAGGGGTAAGGCGGCAGCAGCATATCTGCTGGGCAGTCTTATCCTCCAGTGCACTAATACTGGAGAAAGTCAGTCAAGAAATGGGGGGATGCACTTGAGGTTATGAAGCTGGCAGATACATCAGGCCATTTCTGACCTGGATATTGGGGGTCTTGGGCATCCAGTTGCTAAAGCTGTCTGTCTTCTGCAGCTGACATAATGTACACTGGCACTCTTGACTGCTGGAGGAAGATTGCCCGGGATGAGGGCTCCAAGGCGTTTTTCAAAGGTGCATGGTCGAATGTACTCCGAGGAATGGGTGGTGCTTTTGTCTTAGTCTTGTATGATGAAATCAAGAAGTACACATAAGTTGTTTCCTGTTGTGAACTGGCATGTTGTTCTGTGTAGTCTATGACAGTTCATGGACTTGTTTGAAAACCATCTAGTTACTAAACAGTGACTGCTGATGTTTATACAGGTTGGCATGGGGCAGGGGCAACAGCCTGCTCTGTCTTTATTCCCCTTGATGGGACTCATGATGGTTTCTATTTCAGTCACTCCTGCTTAAAGAGTACAAAGAAATAAAAATCCGAAACCAATATTCCTCATCTCATGTTTGTTCTTGCAGCAGCTGCAGCACGAGGGGGGTGGGGGTCTCGGTGACTGTAGAGAAGGAGGAGGATGAACCATCTGCATCCCGCAAGCCTTGCTACCTGCGAAGTACTGCAGGTAAACACAGCGCAGGCTGCAGAGGAAGCTGTTTGCTCCCCAGAGGGAGGCCAGTGGTGTGGCTGAAATGGGGACTGGCAGCTCTGAAGGACTCACCCAGCTGATCTCCCTGAGACACCGGTAACCAGAGATGATGCACTAACTGTGTGCCACAGTCCTGCCTCTGGCCTGTCTACCCCTGAAGCTGCTGAAACCTGGTTTTGAAAGTGCCAAGTGCCTAAACCATCTGCAAAGCACAACACTCCCTATGGCACTGAATGCCTGAGAGGCTGGAGAAATGCTGTCTGGAGGAGCAGAGCTGGCCTCATGTTCTCTGGCTTAGAAACTGAGCTGCCTACTTGGATATGTTAAAACCCAGCCAGAGAACACAAGTGCAGGTAATTGCTGCTGTTCTGTAGAGCCCCTGGCTAGCCTTGCCCTCACAGGAGGTGAGTGGTGTGCTATGGGAATGGAACAGCTGAACTGAGACAGCTTCTGTGCCAGCTCTGCTTACCAGGCAGGGAGCTGCATCTCCAGGTTCATCCCTTACCCCTGGAAGTTAAGCTTCCAAATTCCAGAGGAAGGGAAAAATTCCTTCATGCTGCCAGGGCAGTTTGCAGAAAACACTGCAAGACTGAGTAATGTGGGTGGCTTGGCCTTTACACAGATACCTCTGTGGGTCTGTGAGCCACCCCAGTGAAACTGCCTGGTTTCTGCTAGGGGATGTGGAGTGGTGAGGGGATGCTCTCCTGGTCTTCTGCCCTTCAGATCAGCGAGGTTCCTCGCTTCCCCCACACCTTGGCTCCTTTCTGGCTGCCCAGGCCTGCTCAAAGCAGTTGATCTCAATCACTGAAACTAATCTTAACTACTGCCCAAGGCAGCTAAGCAAGACCTTGTATTGCATAGGGTGAGAGTTGTTTTTCTTGCTGAAATCTAAGGGCAACCAGGCGTGAGAGCGGAGCACCATCCTGCTGCAGGTGTTGGCTTGCCAGGGTCCCTATAAATGGGCATGTGCATTCCTGATGGGAGATGGTATTGAGCCAACAGCCCTTGCTGATGTTTTTCAGCTGGCCCTGGGCTGCTGCAGTGTGAGATCCCCCCACTGTCTTCTGGGGAAACAAAACCAGCTGAAAGTTGCCCTGTGAGATGTGGAGCAATGCCATGAGCTGGGCAGTGCTGAGGGTGCAGGCAGCAGCCTGGCAGGGGGCTCTGCCGTGGGGCAGCTTTACCAGGGAGCCCTCTCCTGCTGCAGAAGTGCAGCTAATTAATTGAGAGCTCTTGGCTGTTATTGCCTCCTGCTGCTAAGCTCTCCTGGATTTCAAGGGCTGTTCTTATGCTGCTGGTTGCTGAGCATGGGGCATCCCTTCCTGTCCTTTCCTCCGCAGGGGATGTGTGGCTGGGCCATTAGCAGGAGGAGGTAAGTGCATCATTTCTTCCTGCACATGGTGATGGGTGACCAAGGTGCTGAGCTGGGCTGTTGTGCCAGGCTGCAAAGGAGCTGAGCCGGGGGACTCCTAAGTTCTTAGACCTACAGCATTGTGCACTGGGCTTGGGGTGCAGGACTGGCACTGAGTGAAATGGGTTGTAGCTACCCACAATAGTTAATGCCCTGGGGACTTGGGAAACAAACTTGTGTTGCACAGCTTTTTTTTTTAGCTCTGGCACATGGGAGATGCAGGACAGAGCCCACAATGGGTTTTACCTACAATCCAATGCCAGGGAGCACAGGCTGGCAGCCCTTATGGCACTGGGCCCCTGGGGCTTTAACTTCCCCCTCCTGGCAGTTCCCTGGGAGCAGCTTTATCTGGGGATGCACATCGGGGGGTTCAGCTGCTACTGGTGCCTGCCACAGGAGCGCACTACACAGGGATTAAGGGCTTTCTTCTTGCAGGGAAACTGAGGCAAAGAAAAGGGATTGGAGCCATCCAGTGGCAAGGCAACAAACTGAGTGCAGTCCCTCCAACACAGCATTTTGGCCACCAGGCTGGGCTGCCCCGAGGACAGCATGGACAGGGTGGATTTTCCTTTTAACTGTGATTCTCCTGTGGGAGGGCCGAACATCTCGTATGTCATGATTTCCTCCACAGGAGCCACGTCCTGGTGTATCAGCCCCTTTGCTGGCAGGGACAGGTGGACAAACACCTTCTAACACCACTTTTGTCTCGGCCCCTCGCCCAGGAGCTGTAAATCCCAGGCTTACGAGGTGTTGACACAGCATGGCTGTGCATGGGATCATATGAAACACTTGTCAGTGGCTGGGGCAGGTGGCGAGTGGTGCTGGATAGTTGGGATGGCTCAGTGTGTACCAGTCTGCCCTGGCTGGGCTGGCTGGGCTGCCTCGTGTGCTGAGTCATGCAGTGGAGAGCATCCCACCCCAAGGACTCACCTTGTAAAAGACCAGTGGAGTGCCAGCTCATCCACTCCACCGTCCCCTTCAGCGGTCCTTGGGTCACTCCAAGCTGTGTCTCTGGGAGTCACAGGGAGCTGCTGGAGAGGTAGCAGTTTGGGGAGCAATGAGCACTCAGGAGCTGCCAAGACCCACACCAAGACTGGCAGCATCAGAGAGGTTGTGGGAGGTGTCATCTCACCAGTGGTTTGTTGGTGGTTGTCTGATCCTGCTGGGATTACAGGAGTTACGGCCCTAGCTGCAGGGATAGGGCAGCAATTTTCTGGCTGACAAGGAGACTGGCCACCTGTGCCTTGAAATCGACCCAAAATACCAGCACACTGTGGCCAGCTAGGTTCATAAGAACTCTTCAGTGGAGAGAGCTACAATGCTTCCTCCTCCATCCCTTGGAGCCCAGCCCTGCAGCCTTTTAAACAAGTCCGTCCTTTTATACTTTCAAATGCCTGGAGGTAGCAGTGGCCCATGGACCTGTGGGGCTCTTTAGAACATCAGCAAAAGCTGAGTCCAGTTTGATTTAGGCTGACCAGTCAGTGCTGCTCCCAAGCTGATCACTTTGTCATACACGTTGTTAGTGTGCAGTTATCAATATTCATTGCAATAGTCTAGGGAGTCAGAATTAGCATCTGTATGCCAGTTGGCAGGTGAAATAGCACAAACACAGAGCACAGCCCAAGGAGAGCTGTAAGAACTGACCAGAAATATTTCCCCTCAGGAGGCAGGCAGGGAGGACATCACGCTGCTCCCCAGGTACAGCTGCAATTAACACCAAGGTCTGATTCAACATTACCACTTCTCTTCAGTGTTTACAAATTGTGTGGGGGTTTTGTACAGGTAATGGGGAACAAGGCAGCATTTTTACACCCGGAGCTGTTCTGACACAGTAAATCAGACAAGGGTCTTGTGAAGGTTTCTGGTTATTGGTCTGGACTAAGCCATGAAACACAGGAAGGTAAGTCTGGCCATGTGTGCCATACTTTTGGAATAGATCCCCTCCTCTACTTTTATTTCACACACTATTTTGCTTTGTGATACCACTGCATCTGGACAGGTTCTTATGTACAATATGGTGCTCAGTTAAACAAACAGGTTTATAAAAACAAATGTTGACTTTTACAGTAATGCAAAATCTGAATTTGCTTTGGTCTGAACTCTGCTGCAGATCCCCCATTTTCTACCAGGGTATGAAAAACCAGCTGTAGAACAGCTGGTTAGGACATTTAATCAAGTGTTTGAACTAGGTGCCCCTGCTTCCTGTTGCTACAGTCAGCTAATATATTTTAATTCATTTAGATCTAGAAATGAGAAACCCAACTTGATTTAACCTGTTGTGATTTAGATGTAGTTAGAGTAAGAAATACGTAATAATGTATTGGGTCAGAGTCTCTGTGTTGGAGTTGTTTCAGGCATTGAGTTTGTAACTAGAGTGTATCAAAAGCACCTCAGGGACTACGAGCGCAACAAATGATGTCCTCTCCTTTCTGACTGGGTCCATGCACGAGTCCTGAGCCAAACTAGGCAGATCTCCAGTGACAAGAATGACAAACACTGACTGCGTATGGACTGGCCTTCCAAAATTGAGGAGTGCCTGTGCTGTGCCTCAAGGCTGAGGAAGTTAGTGGCACTTGGTAACAGCTACATTGGACAACTTGTACTGAGCTGGGCACTCACCATATTTTCTTTGTGCCTAACCAAACTGCAAAGATGGTCCTAACCCCACCTGGCAGCCCCTTCACAGCCCACCCTCAGCTGAAACCTTTTGTCACTCCCAGCCTCAACCCTGACTGTAAATCACACTATCCCCAAGTCAGCTTGTGTGCTGGTGTCACTTGAAGCAGGACTGCACTTCATCCTTGGACAACTAGAGACTCAAAGTCTGCATCCCAGCAGACTTCATGTGGTGCAAAACCGATTTTCAGATGTCAGAGTCTTTGACACGTGCTTGGGGAAAAAACTTCCCAATCTTTACAGAGACCAACTTGCAGTTACTTGGGGCTTGGATCGCTCCCAGGGGAGCCGTGAGGCCCTCACCTGGCTGGACTGTGTTACCACACTGGGGAAAGGGATTTGTGTACCAGAGATGTACCCACATACGCCTCCTGCCCTTCCCAAGTATGGCACACCACCCTGTAATTGCTTAACTGAAGAGCTTCTGGAAATAGGCTTCAGATTAACAGGTGATAAGCGGGGAACAAGATCAGCACTGTGAGTTAACCTGAACACCTGCTTACCCAGCCTGGCATTAAATTGTCACAGGACCTATGGACACATCCCAGCCTGCCAACTCTGGCACAGAGTTCACTCCCTCTGTTACACCTTGTTTCCCCAAAGAAAGGAAGAACAGATCCTTAGGCAAAGCAGAGCTGAGTTTTCCCAGTCAAGGTTATAAAGCCAGATGGAAAATCTTTATTGATTATAGGAAGTTTTCTGTAAT
Organism: Pipra filicauda; assembly: GCF_003945595.2. Classification (NCBI taxonomy): domain Eukaryota; kingdom Metazoa; phylum Chordata; class Aves; order Passeriformes; family Pipridae; genus Pipra; species Pipra filicauda. Next base: position 2,030,570 of record NW_024104742.1, read on the forward strand.
AATTGTGGGAGATGAAGCATCTTTGCTCAAATTATTTTATGATACTTGCTAGAGTAAGAAAACCTTAGGAAAGGTATTTTAGTTCAAATCTGTAATATGGCATTTAATCTCAAGTAGAGCAACAAACACATGGGCTGTAGAGCACTGCTATTACATCAACAAGAAATACAAAATATTATTCTCCAAATAAGGTACTTTAAAACCGATGTGTAATGTTGTCTTCATCAAGTCCTTAGTGGTCAGAACATTCAAAACAATTTTTCCTCCACATTTCACAACTCTAGAACCGATACTGTTTTTTAGAACGGTTTAATTAAGACATGCAGTGGTATTCTACTTTAAATGATTACCAACTGTATCAGTAGCTTCTCACTATATATTTGAACTCATAGTGGCAGTTTGTTTTCATTAATTTAAAACAGAGTTGGATTTCATGTTCTTGTATGGGGCAGTAGCTATTGGGACAGTGTAATTCTGTACAACTGCAGCCTTCCACTGTTCCACAGGACCTGAGGCTGGAGTGCTGCAGCCAAGCCTGTGCTGGCTGCCTCTGGCAGGTCAGGGTGAGCAGCAGAATGATGCTCAAGCCTTGCATCCCAGTTGTTCTAGACTGTGTTGGAATGGCATGTCCCTCAGGCTGCTGCATGTTTTGGACACAGTTAAAATAACAAAATGAGTAACAGGCACAGAGCATACTTTTGTAAGGATGTCTTTGTTGTACAGTTGACCCGTTGTTCTAATACATTCAAGGAAATCTTACACTACCAAAATAAAAAGACAGGTATCTAAAGGTGAACTCAGGAAGGCACCTGGCAAAGATTTTCCCGAAAGTAAATATTCTGCCTGGAACAGCTTGCTCATAACACTGGGTCTGTAGAGAACAGTTTCAGCAAAGTCTCCAGTGCTGTTGGAGTTATTAAAATTGGTACCAGAATATCACTTATGACAGAGAGGTTCTCACCTTCCAGGCTGGCTGCAGCACAGTGCAACCCTTGAACACTGTCTGTTACTTCTGCTGTGTTAAAAGATCTATTAACAGATCCCTGCTCCTGGTAACCTTCTCCTGTCTCCAAATACCCAGCAAATACGTAGCATTTCATTTGAACTGGTTATCAATCAGGGTTCCCTTCATCTTGGCTTTCTTGGCTTCCAACTCAGCCTGAATAAAGGAAAATTAAGACAGAATGAAATGATGTCTGGATATGTTTCCCTTCAGTGCTCCAGTGAGGTTTGCTCTTGTCTGACCACTGCAAACTTTCCAGTTCCCAACCCAGGGGCAGGAGTAGCCCAACTGCTTTGCTGACTCCCTCCTTCCCTGACTCACAAAACGAGGACCACCTTTAAAATCATAAACATCCTAAAACTAACCGCTCAGGAGACAATTTCATACTTTCTATCCCCAAGTGGAAGCTGCACATTTCGTCCCCCTCCCATCTACCACCCTCCTGTCACAGCAGGTAAGATCAGCTGTGATGTTCCTGCCATTCTTCAAGTGCCTCAGCAGGGGCTGAGCTGCAAGTTCTCCACAAGAGCCTTGCCTTGCCCTGACACCTCATGGCAACGACCTGCTCTGCCAGGCAGGCACTAGAGCACAGTATTAGGGGTGTTCTGGTTGGCAAAGCCATGGCTTTATGTCCCCTTCCCTTGATCCTTGTCCAACACGTTGCAGAAAGCCTCCCTGCAAGCTGGCTGCTCTTGTTAGCTCTACAGGCAATCGAGTACTATTTTAATTCTAGAAGGACTAGAAGAATATTTCTATAAAACCTGTAAAGGAAAACTCATCCTCACAAAACTACAAGTTACCTGTGACTGTACCAGGACCTCTCTATACTTGCAGTCTGATCTGCAAAATAGTTTTTGTGTACAAAACAAACAGATCTGAGGGAGTTGTGTTGAACACCAAAGAAAACACTCACCAACTCCTGTAGCCTTTTCTTGCTCATGCCTTTGCGTTCCAGCTGTTTCTCAATCACTTTTGCATTCTGTGCATAGGAGTCTGCAATCTCCCTCTGAAACACACACACGTCACTTTGCAGCAGCAAACCCCAGAGTAACAACACCTCACCCAGGTGGTGAGACGAGCGCTGGCTCTGCCCCACGTCCCAGACAGCTGCCCAGCTCACATGTGGGTGCCACCAAGGGCACCCGAAACTCACCGCTTCGATCTCCTCCTCCTCTTCATCAATTGTGGAGACTGTTACAGAACTGAACTTGCCCATATCTTTCGTCCGCTTGGTCATCATCACCTGGGTGAAAAACAGAGTATTTTGTTAAACCTTGGTAACAGTTGTGCCACTAGGGAGTGCTTCCCCCTTCCAAAGTTTTTAAGGCTTCTTAAGTCATCGAGATTACCTGAACTCTGTGGGTGGCAAAGGAGAATTATGCCCAGTGATTTCTGGGCTTAGAGGTGTCATTCATTACCAGAAGGAAATTCACTGATATAAAATAGATGAACCAGATTTTGAAAATCACTGTGCAGGCTATCAACCTGACCTACTTACAAATAGAAACTTTCTGGTAACTGAGCCTAAACATTAGACACAGTATAAATTTTGAAGTTTATTTTGCTTTCCTTTAATGCTCAGACTCCAAGCTGCAGTAACCTCTGTAAAGGAAAACTTTAGGAAGACATGGAGAAGACACTATATTGTTCAGAGGTCCTTTTTTTTCTCCCCCCCCGCCCCAACAATTAAGTTCTTTTACACACAGCACGTTTTGAAAAGCAAAGATAGCCTTTTTAATTCTCTAGAGCCGATTACCTTTTTGGGAGGTTCTTGTTTCTGAGTATATATGTTTGTTTTCCCAAAACCCTGGCCAAATTTGACCACAGCACCATCAACAATGAACGTCACAGGAGCATTCTTCTGTTGGTGTTGATAAAAGAGCAGCAGTCCACACCTGGAAACAGAAACACGGAGCTGAGAGGAAACTTAGATTGTGGATTCCTGTGGTTGAGATTATAAATGTCAAGAAAAGGTTATAAATGTTACTAAAAAGATGCTGTGATCACTCACTTGCCGCACTTCTTCCTGAACTGCCGCTCTATGCCTTCGGGTCTGGGGGAGAGAGGAACAGCTGGAGCAGGGCGCACAGACAGCGGGGTTCGGTGGCTGCCCGCCGGGTGGGGAGGGCAGCCGTGAGGGGCTCTCAGGGGGTCGGGGGGTGCCGCGGCCGGGCCCACCTGCGCAGGAAGACGCTCTCCTCCTCCTCGGCGTTGCAGAACTTGTGGGCGTGCTTGGCCGCGTCCATCACCCGGGCACGGTCCCGCGGCCGCATCGGCAGCTTCTCCAGCTGGCAGTCTGCGGGGAGCGGCAGGGCCGGGGTGGCAGCGGGGCCAGGCGGGCACCTGGAACCCCGCACCCGAACCCGCGCACCCGCCCCGCACCCGCCGCCTGCCCGGGCCCGCGGCCTGACCCCTCCCGGCCCGCGGCCTGACCGCCCCCCCGCCCGCGGCCTCCCCCGCCGGCCCGGCTCACCCAGCACCAGCACCATCTGCCCGCACAGGCAGTAGTAGACGTGCAGCGGCTTCTCGCCATCGTCGTACTCCTCGCGGTCGCGGGTGTCGGAGCACACCACGGAGCGCGACACCACCTTGGGCATGGCGGCGCCTGGCCCTGCCCGCCCGGCCCGGCCCCGCCCGCGGGGCGGCTCCGCGGGGCTCCGGGGACACCCGGTGCTGGAGCTCCCTCAGCTCCCGTGTCCCTAAAGCAGGGCTCTGGACACGGCTCCTCCCGACCAGCTCGCACGTTTCTTGTGGCGCAGGCCGGTGGCAGCAGGGAAGGTCGGGGACGGGCGGTTTGCAGCGCGGCCGCTGATAACCGTGTGTTTATTGTTTCCTTTCCGTGGGTCTCCTCCCGTGTCTCTTCCGAAGCCGCCTCCCCACGCGGCTGCCTCACCTGAGGATACGAGTGAGGATAAGCTCGAAAAACAGGGCCCACCCGGCCTGCTCTAGACAGCAGCAGAGAGATACTTTGCTTCCAAAGGCTATTAAAGAAAGGTAGAAAGGAGATTATTTTCCCTTGGAAAATGCTCTCTAGGGAAGCAGAAAGTGCAGTGTAGAAGGTCGTGCTGGTTTTGGCTGGGATAGAGTTAATTTTCTTCGCAGTAGCTGGTGTGGGGCTGTGTTTGGATTTGTGCTGGAAACAGTGTTGATAATTCAGGGATGTGTTTGTTGCTGCTGAGTGGTTCTTACCTAGAGCCAAGGCCTTTTCTGCTCCTCAATCCACCAGGGAGGAGGCTGGGAGGGCACAAGCAGCTGGGACAGCTGATCCCAGCGGACCCAAGGGATATCCCAGACCATATGGCTTCATCCTCAGCAATAAAGCTGGGGGAGAAGGAGGAAGGAAGGACGTTTGGAGTGATGGTGTTTGTTTTCCCAAGCTACCATTACGTGTGCTGGGGCCCTGCTGTCCTGGGGATGCTGAATACCTGCCTGCCCTTGGGAAGTGGGCATTAAATTCCCTCTTTTCCTTTTTCCGTGTGTGACGTTCGCTTTCCCTGTCGAACTGTTTTGATCCCAACCCGCAGCGCCGCCGACGCTCCGCCCCCTCCATGACGTCAGCAATCACGTTCCACCCCCGCCCCCCGCCGCCGTTGGTACAGCCCCGCCCGGCGCCGCCCCCGCGCCCGCGCCGCGGTGGTTCAGGCTGGGCCGGGGGCTCCACCACATCCGGCTCCGCCCCCCCCCCCGCGCCGTTGGTACATCCCGGGACCGTCCGGCAGCCGGCGCAGGAGTCGGTGCAGCTCAGGCTCCCCCCCCCGCGCCCGCCGCAGTGGTAGAGGCTGCGATCGCTCCTGTCGGTCAGCGCCGCCGCCGCCTCAGTCGGAGCTCGAACCGCGCCCGGCGCCCCGCGCTCCCTCCGGCAGTGTATGCCTGAGCTATAACCCTCAGCCCGCCATGTCCACTCCGGCCCGTAGGCGCCTCATGCGGGACTTCAAGAGGTACCGAGGCCGCGGGCCGAGGGGAAGGGGTGGGGGGGCGGGCGGTAGGAGGACGGGGGGCCCAGCGCTGGCGGGGGAGGAGGGGGCAGCACAACATGGCGGCGGGGCAGGGCGCGCTCCGCTGGTGGCGTAGCGCGGGCGGCGCTGCCCGGCGCGGGTTACGCCGTTTGCGCAGCGCGGCCGCCGCCGGCCCGGGTTACGCTGCTGGCGCAGCCGCTGGCCCGGGTACGGTGTTTGCGCAGGGCGGCGGCCCCGGGCCGGGTTACGCCGTTTGCGCAGCCCCGGGCCGGGTTACGGCGCTGGCGGGGCCGCCCTCACGGTCCCTGTGTCCCGCAGGCTGCAGGAGGATCCCCCGGCCGGGGTGAGCGGGGCCCCCTCCGAGAACAACATCATGGTGTGGAACGCCGTCATCTTCGGGTGAGTCGGCGCGGCCAGGGGCGGCGGGGCCGCGGGGGCCGCTCGGCCGCCGCGCGGGGGTCGGAGCCGGGCTGCCCGCGGGGTAACGCTGTGCTTTGCTTTCCCTCCTCCAGGCCCGAGGGGACCCCTTTCGAGGACGGTAAGTGCGGCGTGCGGGGCTGGTGGTTGGCGTTCTGGGGGTAAAACTGGTGCGGTTTGACACGGCCTTGGTGTCACTGCCGTGAACTCTGCAACAGGTGTGGGCCCGGGGTGGAGGGGGGGCATGGGTCACGTTCACCTGACCGCACACCCGTGTGCTTGACTTAAGTAAATACCCTTTTTTTTTTTCCCCCCCTTATTCCCACTTCCAAAAACTGATGTAGATTTAGATTGCTGTGCTGATTTACTGAGATAGACAGATTAGCTTGTAGGGTCTTGCTTGTAGTCGTGAAGTCTGGCTGTCCTAAACCTAATTTAATGTCACATTTTAAGGCTCTTCAAGCTTTTCTGTTGAACCCTGGACTGTGTTTTTAGGGACACTCGTATTTGGAGAACCATCAAAATCCTGGTATAGAACCGTTGTTTTTTGTTTGAGTTCTGTGTTTCTTTTCTGGTGCTGGAAGTGTTTTGTGAGTAAGTCCCAATGTGAGTCAGCTGAAGTAGGAAATGGGCTGCATGTTTGAGGAAGTTCAGAACAGTTGGGTTGGGGTTTTTTTTGGCATTTACTTCAGTCTGCTACAATTGTTATCATTCAGGGCTTAAGATTAAAAGGACTTTTTAACTCTAAAAGCTGACTAAATAGGTCCTGGTAACATACCTGTAGTTTCCATCTGGCCTTATTGCCTTTGATAGATTTACAGGTGCTGTATGAATACTTCAGCATGTTGTGAAAACCTGTTAGACACGAAATACTGTCTAACTGAAATCAGCGATGCATTTTTTTTTAAGATATTTTCAGTGCAGGCTATAATTAATCCTAGATCTCCGTGACTCATGACAAAAGCATAGGAAAAATTCCTTAACTCTTTTATGTTGTTCTTGGCTAACTCCCATGTCTCTGTTTATCCTCAGAGGTAGCACCTGTGGACATGCCTCTAAACTGCAGATTGTTTTTCTCTGTGAAGATTTTACATATCTCAAGCCTAAGAAAACTGCAAAGATTCCAGTTACTTTTTTTAATGTAGTTGGTTAGTTGTTTGCTGTAGTAGCTGCTTCAGCAGTCTAATGTTTAGAACTTAAGTGTTCCATAACATTGTATTATATAGAACAGATAGACTAAATACATTTTATCTCATCTTGTAACCTTTAAAGAAGACTCCCTTAAACTTCTATGAGGGTTGCTAGAGCTGCTTAGGCTCTTGGAGCACTGCTGCTAATGGAGTGATTCACTGTTTGGAGCAGAAAGCTGTCTCCTTGCAGTGTGCTAAAATGCAGGTTGTTACCATGCTCAGGCTCTTCCAGCTCAGTGTGTGGTTAACAGATGCTATAAGGGGTTTTTTTTCCATACATTTCCATTTAGTTGCAGAAGGTTGAAGACTGCTTTTGAGAGCCCTGACATATTGATTTCCTCTGTGCTTTCTGTGGCGGCATCATTTTTTTATCTCGGATGCCGAGGACGTGTTGGACTTGCAGCAGTTTGAGGTTCAGGCAGATGCTTGAGGCTGCTGCTGTCCTGCTTTGGTTGATCTTGTAATCTCAGCGTGTGATGGATTGCTCTTTTCATAGCAAAGTGTGTGTTTTCACACTGTGCTCAAGAAAACAGATGTGTCTTGTGTTGCAGGATATCTGCTTATCTCCTCTTCTCTGGACATATCTTACCTTGTGCTAGATAACAAAACACTAAGTGGTGCCTGGAGATATGGCATTACTGGTGCCTCAGCTGTGCTTTTCCATTAAGTGAGTAGAGTAGCACAGCTCAGATAATGGTAGTGCAGTCCAGCTCAATGTAGGTAAAATTAAGGGAATTTTAATTTAACAGTATGCTGGTTTGGGCTTATTTTGTAACTGTGCAGGCCCCTGGGAGTCAAAGGTACACTGAAACTCTGTAATCTTTCTCATGAAGCCTTTGAGGTCAGTGCTTCAGAAGTTGCTTTTGTATTTTTGGTTTTAGGCACTTTCTGGTGATGCTGTAAGACTTCAGATAGCTTAGTTCTTGTGAAAGTAGTGTGTGAAATTCTGGGATTTTTGTTAAAACCAATGTATAACTCCAACATCGTGAGAATTACTGTTCTTTATCCTCCCTCTGCTGAGGCCCTTCCCCAGTCCCAGCTTCTGAGGTGTCTGGACTGAAAACCCGAAGTTCAAACATGTTTGTTTACTTGCTGTGCAACATACTGCAGCTAACATCCCTCCTTCTCCACCCCCAGACTTTGGAGGGTGTTTTCACAACTCAGTGTTCAGGCTGGCTCAGCTTAGGAGCAACCACTAATTCAGATCAGCAGCATAACTTCCATCTTCTCGTTTAAGAGGATTCGATTGCAGGTGTCTGCAGTAGTACCCTGGGGATATTTATCCTGCCTTTCACCACATTTCTAAGAATCTATATGTGTGTGGCATCTAAAGTGGTAGTGCTGGCACAGCCGTGGAAGCCCAGGCTCTCCCGGTCTTTCAGACCTGTTTCTCTGAAACTGGATGGCAATAATGTGGTCAGTGCAGGATTCCTGGCTTGGAGAGAGTTAAGTAATACAGCTGTTGTAGTATCCTGCCTTGCTGTCGTCATGCAGGAGGCTTGAACAGAGAAGGCAAGGCGTTTGTGTGTTGTGGTTTGTTCCTTGCTTGTGGAATATGGATCGTGTATCCTCATGCGGGAGCGGAAGAGATTGTTCCTGCTCTGTAGGCAGTGGAATGGAGGGGCTGCTCTCACTGCCTGCAGTGAGGGGGCCCAGCAGGGGCACAGGCTCTGCTCTGGGGGGCTGCTGGGGCCAGCACATGGGTTGTGCAGAGACTTCTGTTAGCTGTGTCAGAGACTCAAATCCTGAGGCAGGAGAAGCCAATCAACAAGGTGAGTACAGGAGAGAAAAGAGAATGTTTGTTTTCTCCTCAGTGATGATCCCAATATCAATAATGACAGTGAATATGATAATTTATGTTTTAAAAAATGGCTGTATAGGGTAAGTTGTGAGGAATACCGGTTGAAAGCTTTAAAGTTAGTGACAGACTGAACACCAAAGGCCTCATCCCCAGCAGTGTGTGTTGTGATACCTGATTGACTCGTGTTGGCTTTCAGTGTGAGTAACCGTTGGACTTTGGTTTGTCAGATGTCTGGATTTGTCCTTTACTAAAGCTCAGCAACGAGGTGTTGTGTACTGGGGAGCTGTTCCAAAAAGCCATTGCCACTCTGGGCCCTGATGTGGAAATCTGAGTAGGGAGATACTCCAGCTGGACACTGTCTGCCCCCCGCTCAGATTTGTGTTTAAAGTAATGCTGTCCTGCCTCTGGTGAGACAAAAGCTTCCCTTTCTTTCAGTAGTTTTAAATAGATTCTAAGACCAAACTGCCCGTTACTGCCCTTGGGCTGTCTTGTCTGTCCCTTCTGCTCCCACTTCAGGCAGAGTTCCAGACCAGCATTCATTGGCTCAAGTGTGCTTGTTGAACTCTACCCTGTGATGGTTTGTGCTCAGTTTTCAGCCTGCTGCTTGCTTAGTCACTCCTCCTTCCTCAGGAGGAGGTACTGAGAACCAGAACTGGGGCAGGGAATCTCTGAAATTCAGAATCACATCTCTAAGCATTTGGTTCTAAAAGGCCAGCATTGCTTGGGACTGTCACCATGTAGGGAAGGAAAAGCAACCCTGACCTGATGTTTGCAGCTGGTAGAAGTTGTTACTAACTTCCCAGTACTGGCTTGCAAACTGATCTCAGACCTGGCTCTGTGCTTCTGGACTAGCTGGGGTAAAGCTTGAAAGCCCCACTGCAGACTTCCATTAACTTGAACAGTCTTAACTATATTGTTCTGGTTTTTTTTGTTTCACATTAAGATAGCATGGTATTGGCTTTGTGCTCTTATGTTGTTAGGCTGCTAATAAAAAACAAACATGCAAAAACTTATTTTTGGGGTGTTGAGACTTCCCACTGCTGCAGGGAAAGCACTGAGGCATCTGTGCTGTGTCTTCATTTGCAAACTGGAACGTCAAAGCAATGACCTTCATTTCTTGCCACTCAGTGTTACAGTTTATCTCCTTACAAAGAAAGGAGTCCCTGGGAGATACTGCAGGTCCTTGCTGATCTGAAAAGAAAATGGGGGGGGGGAATTTTTTCTCTGGCTACCGGTTGTTGGCACATGTTTGCCAGCCAGAGAAAGGAATAACTTCATTATATTAGTGCTGGAAAACTCCCTCGCAGCAGGAAGCAAGGACACTGAGTGTGGGGGGGGTGGAGGGAACTTGACCTCTCACTGATATATAAGAATTCCTTTTGAAAAAGGCAGTGTGTCCACCCTGGCAGCTTGTTACAGCTCCTACTGTAAGGTGCAGTCCTCCTGCAGAAGAGCTGTACATTTATATGAAGGTGCTTCAGAGATTTCTCTCCAGGCATACCCAGGCCCTTCCTAAGCTGCTGCCCGGGCTGGTTGCTCTCGGGTGATATCGTGGTTAGGAGAAGCTCACGGGGTCTGCAGTGGAGTGTGTGAGTTCTTTAGTTATCCATCTGAATCAGGAGCAGTCCTTAATCCCCTGGACCCATATGTGTGCAGCTTAGTTGACAGACTTCTTATTCTCAGATTGTCACAGCCTGAGGAGAAGGGCTAAAATAACTTACGTTGGTGCAGGCTGTTAAAACGTTGGAGTGGGACTCAGCTGCAGTTTTCTGTTTCTGCTTAATCAGTCTTTCTCCAAGGAAGACCAGTTAGTGTGAAATAAATGGTGAGATTTTTATTTTGAATTGTTGGATTTGGATGCTGCATTCAATACTGCTTTTCTGCAATAAGATCTGATTACCTCACAGTTGTTGAGAAACATGATTTTTTTTTCTTTTTTTGAAATGCAGAGAAAATAAATAAGAAGGTCCTTGTCATGACAGCACATTCCATAGATAGGACTTACCGAATCCCGGCTGTTACGCAGATGGTTATACACCCACTTGTGTTGTTTGTACAGTGTGCAGGGATTGGGCTCTGGGAAAGGAAACCTCATGGGCAGATTTAATTCCTTACACAGACCCTTTGACTGGGTTGGTGGTTTTGGCAGTAGAAGTCACGGGAGATACTCTTGTACCAGCACTGTCTGGGACTTCAGCGCTAATGATTAACTCCAAGGGAGTAGAGGAATGGCTGTAGGGCTGCCCAGTCTGTGTTCCATGTCCAACATGCGTGTGTGAGCACAATAGTATCAGTGTGTGTTGTGGAGGGATGCTACTTACTCATTCCTTGTGTAAATTCTTGTTGAATAAAGGTTGCTTATCTCTTTTTCAACTCCAGGAACTTTCAAACTTACAATAGAATTCACAGAAGAATACCCAAATAAGCCACCTACTGTTAGATTTGTCTCTAAAATGTTTCATCCAAATGGTAAGTACTCACACAATGCCTGGCTTTGCTTCTGTTGTTTTGTTGGGTTGTAGGGGTTTGGGGGGGGGGGAGGAATTTTGTTGTTTTGGGGTGGTTTTTTGTTGTTATAGCCTGCTTTAGAAAAAGGTCTAATTATTATAAAAGTTTCCCCTATCTAATAAGGCAGCAAAATCCAGTGTGGGCCCATGTAGTTTTGATGAGGATGGATACATGAGCAGTGCTCAGGCTTGAAATGAAAGGGGCAATAAAAAGAGCCTCTTAACTTTCAGGTGTTATAGCACAGTACTGATGAGACTCTCAACTGCCTGTTGTTAAGCCTTACAGAAGAATGTTTTGTACTTAAATAGCAGTGTCTTGGACTTCTATCTGTTGTACTGTAGATACAGCATAGTGATGCTGCTGAATGCAGCTGACTTCCATCTCTTCCCCAAAACCCCTGTAAGAGCAATATACCACGAAGTGTAGTGTTACTCTCCACTATAGCTAGTCACAGTAAGATTGTTCAATAAATCCCCTTCCTTGGTAACTAAAGCTGGAGAGGTATCCCTGGCCTCCAAACAAATATCAGCTTTGTGAAGAAATACCTGACACTTTCAAATGTGCAAGAGTGGGTACAGTGCAGGGAGGGAAGGTTCTCCTGTAGCTGCTGTGAGGAAGGTGACTGGACTCTGACTGATGTAGAGACTTCTTGGGGAAGCCTTGAGTGTAAACAACTGTTTGCTGCTGTTCTTTATTTGGTTCACTTTTGGGTAACTGAAGGTTTTTTGCCTTAAAAGCTATTCGTGGTTTTCTATAGTGGTTGTTACAATGACAGAGAAGTTTGATGGTAGAGGGTTGAGTTTAAATACCTCAGGCAGCTGTTGGTGAGGAGCTTCACCGCTTCCTACCTGCAGGCCTGTTGGCTGGATTGCAGTCTGTCAGATGCTATGGACTGTTGTAGTGTCTGTCTGAATGTAGGTTTTCAGCATCAGGCAATAGCAGGAAAAAGGCAGTAGCTGTACAACTTCTGTTTTAAGCTGTTCTCTTTGAACCTTTTCTAGTCTATGCAGACGGTAGTATATGTCTGGATATTCTTCAGAATCGTTGGAGTCCTACTTACGATGTCTCCTCCATCTTAACATCCATACAGGTAAAAGAACTCTGCATGAAAAGGTGGAATGAAATTAGGATGCTTTGACAAAAACAGCTCAGGAAAACTTTTTTTCCCTCTCCCAAGAGTCAGTATAGCAGCTGTACGTTGATACTGGCACAGTGTGAATCCTTGCCAGATGTAAATGGGCTGGGCAGTGACACAGGTGGGCACTGCAGGGACCCGCCCAGGGATGCACTGCTTGGCTGTCACAGTCCCCTGTGCCGAGCAGTGCCAGTGCAGCCAAAGCCTGTGGTGCCTTCCAGCTGCAGGAGTGCAGTGTGCTGCACCCAGACTAACCTCTCTGCTCTGATTAGAGTGGGTAGTTTACAGGACACGTTGGAAAGTTGTGTACTTTGCAGTGCCTGAGGATCTTTTTCTCTTTGCACAGTCTCTATTGGATGAGCCAAATCCGAACAGTCCAGCAAACAGCCAGGCAGCTCAGCTATACCAAGAGAATAAGCGGGAATATGAAAAACGGGTTTCTGCAATAGTAGAACAGAGCTGGCGTGACTGTTGACCCAGGATGATGCAAATGAACACTCTGTTGATGAGGAAAATAAACAAAGTGTCCGAGTCATCTTTTTCCTCCTAGCATTTACTTTGCAAGCAGAATAGCTGTTGTGCTGTTGCCACCCTCCCTTGCTGAAGCTTCTTCTCCTTGGACATCAGAACGCACCCACTTTGAAGTCAAACGTTCTGTACTTGGGTTACTTGCAAAAGAGTTACTGATGCTGAATTCATTTTCTGTGGTCCCTCTCCAGTCTTAGGGCAGTATTGTGCATTTCTGTAGTGTACACTAAGCTTTTAATTGTAATTGTGTTATACACAGTGATGCTTATGTGTAGCTTGATAAAAGGGATGTTTATATACATACACATTTTTTAACTGATATTAACTAAAGTGCTGATGTGTCCAGGCTGGTCACTTCCTCTACTATTGGTTTAGACCCCACTGCATTTGTAAGTATTGAGTGAAGAAATAACCTGTTTCCTTTTTGTATTGGTTTATCAACTCCTTACTCATGTTAAAAAAATGAACTCTTCAATTGATTTCAATTCAAAGATTTAGTAAGACCCTGGAATGCTTGTTACTTCTGCACTTCACATGCAAGATTTATGTACAGATCTACATAAATCACTTCAGCTGTGGTACTTGGATCTTTACTGAGGGCAAGAAACAAGCCCTTTTTTTTATTATTATTATTATTATTTTAAAGGACATGCCTACAGAAATGTCAGTAGGTTTCTATAGTCCTGTCACTGAGGCATTACTGGACAAAACCAGGTAGAGGTGTGGTACTCAGCAAAAGGCCTTCCATGTTAAGGAAGAGGTAAAACATGACCTGTTCAGCTGTGGAATTACTCTCCTCTGGTATCTTTCTCCTGCCCCTTATATTTAGCTGAGAAAGATTAAGTTCTTTGGGATCTAACTTTGTCTTGTGGAAAGTTTGAATTAAGTCCAGGGTAGGCACTCGAGTCGCTGCAGTTTCTGCTCTTTGTAGATGACCGCGTGGTTTGTGTGAGCTACTGCTGCATGCTTGAGTTTGTTCCCTTCAGTTTTATGAAAGTATTTTTTCAACTCTGAAAAAAAAAAAAACATTTGTAAGTCCAGACTCACTTTTTTTGTAAGGCAAGTTTGTACCTTTGGATACAGAACCTTAAGCAGCAGTGTGGGATGGAACCTACAATTGTGTTGTCCACTGTTCCAGTGTCTTTTGTGTGCACATTGGTCTGTTAGTTGAAAAGTATAACTTTGCACAAGTAACCCATGTAAGAAACTGTACATTTTTCAAAAGTTGTAAATAAAGTGTAACCTTAGTGCTTATTGTATAAATAGGCAAGAAGTGTATAACTGTGCTTATTTAACTGGGGTGGCAGCAGTCGGGTGTGGGATCAAGCTCCAGCACTGACATACTTCCCACTCAGGGCAGCAGCTGGAAGTCACTCCAAGGTCACAGGAGCCCTCCTAGCAGTCCCTCCATTCTTGTGTTTGTCTTGATAGGCACAAAAAACCCACCAAAATAAGAGAGTGGACTCGGTGCAGCCAGAAATGAGCTGCAGAAACACCAATCTCACCTTCACCGCTTGCTCAGGCAAGGCCTTTATGCACGGCCTTCATTATAACCGTGGTCTCTCCCCAGCCCTGACACTGCACAGACTCACAGGGGAGGGTGGGGCTGCTGCTCTTCAGCTCCCACAGGTGATGCCCCACCAGCCAAACCTACACCTGCACTCCAGATCCTGCACGGGCACCGTGCTCAGCAAAGATGGGTCATGGCCACTTGCTGGGGCAGGAAAAGCAACACCCTGCCCTGCACCGGCTACGTGGGCCCACTACCCCGACCTACAGCCAGTCCCCACCTCTCCCAAAAGAGGCATTTTTCATCCTGAACACCAGTGGTGCTCTCACTGCTTTTCTTGGCATCAGCAAGCTCTGAAGACCTGCTGCATACCCGAGTTAGGGAGGGGGAGTTTCACTCCTGCTTGCAGGAATATCTCCCTAGAAAGTACCAGGCTTCTTCCACTCCTACAGCACCATCTGCTAGAGCCCAGCATTCTTGACAGCAGAATTCAGAACCAGAGAAAAGGAATAATGCACAAAAAAACCCAAACAAAATGAAAAAAACAATCTACTTTCAGAATTAACTGCCACGTTATTTTCCTACAGCAAGAGCAGCAGCAAGTTGTTACTTCAACAGTCCAAGCTGGCAGAAGCTGTGCTGCAGCCAGGCAGGGAGAGGAGGGGATGCTCACTCCGCTTCCTGAGCGAGTCTCACCTGCCAGGGCATCCTGCAGGGATGAAAATGCCTCTAACTACACATCACCAGGAGCTCCTGCCTTAGCGATAAGAGGAGTACTTAAAAAAGCACTGGGAGTATTTAAAAACAGAACAGGAGGTGAGGAAAAAAGGTAGAGGATGGTGTGGCAAATACAGGCAGCAGAAAACCAAAGGCAAGAGCTGAGACACAATAACAGGAGAACAAACAAAAACACTGCATGAGGACCAACTTAGCAGTACAGAACCACTGCTGACAGAAAAACCAGCACGCCTGGCTCTGGGCTCTTCCAAGGCCAGTTCCTAACCTTTATGCTCCCCAAGCATGAAGTGAATGTTCTCCAAGGCTCACAGAGCACCGTGTCCTGTGGTGCTGCTGGCGGAGCAGCACAGCCAGAGGTCAGCCTGCTTCCCTGGCACGGAGAGAAGCGTTCCAGCCTCCTGGAGAGCTGCCACACTCACACAGGGGTCAGAGCAAGGCCACAAGGTCACTGGTGAATCGCCCTCGACAGGCACAAGCACAGGTACAGGGATGGAGCAGAGAAATAATCAGGCACAGATTTGGTTTTGCTCAGGATTAAAGAGCTGATATTCAGAGTAAAAAAATAAGTTATATAACAGTCCCCACAAGCTACATGAGCATCTTTGAGCGTGGGCTTTGCATTTACCTCCAGTTTTTACATTTCACACATCACCATGGCATTTGCACATGTCAAGCAGTTCTCCAAGGTAGAAAGGCGCTGGAATTCTCTCAGTCCAATACGCTGGCCACGAAGGTGCCTTCGGTGATTCTCAGAATGGGAGACTCGGGGTAGAAATCTATGAATAAAACTGTACTGCTGGTTAAGGTTTACATACTGTACATACACACGTGGCAGAGACAAGACCTCAATACATGTATTTCTCAAGAATAAACAGAGTTTTCACACTTTTTTTATACAAAGTGTGACAAATCCTTTTTTTTCCAGAAATAAAACTTTATTGTCATTAATATCAATTTTACATACAGGTTTATGCCCCCAGACTGCATTTCCTTTGTTTTAATTATTTAAAAAAAAAAAAAGAGGCTTTTTTTTTTTTCCTTCCTTGTTCAAAAAGAATAATGGACCTATGATTTTAAATGATGTCAAATTCCTTCTCATTGGACATGTGTGTTTGCTATTACAAAACTATTAAAATGTGAACAAGTAATATCAAAGACACATACAGTAACTGCACTACTGCTTTTGGGTTGTGCTAATGTACTGGAACAGAACTCGGTCGGTTCTAAACGCCTAAGAACATTTTAGAAATTATATTGCCAAAGTAAAAGATGATATTATTACCCACAAGAAAAATGCAGCATCTCTTTCTTTAGTCGAGTGTCCAGGAAGCTCAGTCTCTGGTCTAAGGGGACACCTCACCTCAGTTTGCTTGGGGCATGATAAGCTCATAATGCCCAACCTGGCCTTCCTGCTTCAGCTGGTCTAACAGATCTTCCTTGCGCCGCTTCCTGCTCACCACCAAGTATCTGTTGTGTCCCTGCCCGTGGGATTTACTTTTAAGACCATATTTTTGGGCTATCTGATGTATCTGCTTCCGCTCATCCATGGTCAGTTCTCTAGAGAAAGTCAAGTCAATGTGACTGTCTGAGCGTGCATAGTTTCGAATGATCTCTTCAATATCTCTTTTAGCAATTCTGTTCACCCTTTCTACATCAAGCCCAAGTCCTTCCCTTTTAAACTGCTCTTTCACTGAAATAGGCTCTCTAATTCCTTCACCATCTTTCCCTAGGCCACCGCCTGTCCAGCCCATCTTTCTTAAAATTTGGTTCCCAATGTTGTCTTCTTTGATCTTCTGTTTGAAAGCCTCTTCTGCTGATCGACCCCGGATCTCATTTCTGGAGATGACGTCTTCGACGGTGCCTTTCTTCAGGTTATTAACAACAGTTGGCTGAGTCTTTTTGAGGATTTTCACAGCTTCCTCTGCTGCCTCATGCTTGACAGATTTCTTCACTCCAACTGCTTCTGCGATGAATTCATCCTCAAGCATCACCTTGCATTTCCATCGCATGCCTGTCATCCTCTCAAACACGTACTCCACCGTCATCTTGTTGAACTGGGCGGTGTCGTTCAGCGTACACACGGGATTGCTGGAGTTCTCATAGATCACCAGGTCCTTCAGGTCCTTCTTCCTCCCGGAGCCCCGCGACGAGCAGCCCACTTTCTGCACCTGGGTCACTTTGAGGGATGCTATATTTGACTGCATCTTCTGCAGGATTTTCAGGGCCTCCTCAGCTGCTGCGTGCTTGCTGGTCTTTTTCGTGCCAAACCCCTCTGCCAGGCAGTGATCTTGGAGATACACCTGACACCGCCACGAGCGGTTGGGCATCAATTCGTACTTATATTCAACAGACATTTTGTTGTATGAGGCAGAATTGTTCAGTATTCCTATTGCGTCACTGGCGTTCTCCGTGAGGACAAAACTAGTCCAGTGTTTGTTGGTATTGGCAGAACCTTTCACGGCTTCAGCACCAGGCTGCAGTGGGACACAGTCCCTGTTGGCAACTACAAACTCCTCGTGAGGCTTGAGAGCAGGAGGGAAATCCGTGCGACACACGCCCGCCTCGCACACCACCAGGTCCTCATGGTAGGTGTGCTTGAACTTCCGCTGGACAACTCGAACTTCCACGGACTTCTTCAGCAGCTTCACTGCCTGCTCCGCGGCTCGATCCCGGGACCCGTTCTTGCTGCCGGCGTAGCCAGTGGCCAGGTAGACATTCTGACATCGCACTTCACAGGCAAAGCCATCTGTCAGGAGCTTCTTGCTCTTGGGGAGGTCAGCAGGGGCGATCTCTTTCAGAGGAACATAAATATATTCAGGATTTGTCTTGCATGCCTGAATCGAACGTGTCAAAAGATACGTGAAGTTAATTTTATCAGTCCCAGTGTTTGCATCTGGGTTGGCGAGATTTTTCCAGACAGCTGCTGACAGTTTCTCCATAAAGCTCTGCTTCAGCATTATTGCTGACGGAGGGAAAGTCTCTGATGCAGACGGGGCAGTTGAAGGGGAAACAGAAACCTGCAATGAGCTGCTTGTGTTAGAGTCCACACTATTCACAGCCCTCTTGGCTGTTGGTGCTGCTGCTGCTGCCGGGCCTGTAAAGCCTAACCCAGCTGTGCTGGAGAGCTGGGGATCCACGTCCCGTGCATTCACAAAAGAATTTGTACAGTTTTCAGCTGGCTGTGCCATGCTGTTTGTATTTGCCTCCTGGTTCACCTCCTGTGTTTGGTTATCCAGAGAACTGTCCTTCTTGCCATCCTTCTCAGCACTGGTGACAAAGTGTATGGGTTCAAAACGTGGTCGCACTCGGAACTTGGGGACCACCTTTTTGGGCGGCTCAGGAATCTTCTCCGGCTCTGGGCCTACGAAATGGAAGAAAATTACACAATTACCAATATGTGCATGACAGGGAGGCAATGTTTTCAGAGAGAGATCTCCAGGAGGAGCCTGTGGGTTCTGAACACAGGATTCCCACTCCTTAGCCAAAACCCAACAGGTTTCTTTCCAAAGACATTCACAATTGATCAAAGACGACCAGTCATTCTTGTGCAGGTCACTACAGTGGTATTTCCACCTTCACAACTACCACACAAAAATCTTTACCTATTTTGTTACATGATGCTGCCCCCCAGCACTGCCCACTGAACCCATCCAGTAATTTCTGAAGTTAATCCACTAAAAGGTACTAAAACAAGTAAAACTACAAGACAGAACACCAGAGAAGGACAGAGCCTCAGCTCTGACTCTGCTGCATGGTTGTGGAATGATCTCAGATAAACTACTTCATCTTCAGGTCTTCTCATCTGAGGGGGAACACGGTGAGATTGAACCCTCCTTTCCAAAACACACAGCGTTGTTACAGGCTTTGACATTTTCTGTCAAAGTAATTGCTTTTGGTTAAAGGGCACCAAACATGGAGAAATCTGTCCAAGTTGCAGTTGCTGGGGGCCCCATTATACGTTACTGAGAGACCTCTTGTTCCTTCACCAGAAGAAATGCTAATGAGGCAGACTATCTTGACATGCACAGTGACTGCAGAAAAGGAGAATCAAATAGCTGACAAGCAAATATGTAACATCTAAGAGATGGTTATACAAGACTTCTGTGAAAGATTTAGCCCCCACACGCTGACGTGGTACATGTGTGTAATTTCATCGGGGGAGCAAAAGGCCACCTCAGTGCTGGGAAATGCTGCCTGATCCAGGGCCAACGTGTGCAGCCCTAATATAGGTCAGGCAGCACATCTGTCTAGACATCAACCACCAGAGCATGGTTATCATGGCCCAGCTCCCTGCAGGTGAAAACAGTGCTCTGCATACAGCACAAACAGCCCCTCCTTCCTATTTAAATCAGGTGACAAAGCTCTTACACACACGTTAAATCCTTTGCTCATCGGTTCTGATGAATTATGGCAACATTTCCATTTCTTGCTCTGTTAGTATTTTGATGGTTGCACTGCAGCAGCACCTAAAGGCTCTTGCCAGCAGAACAGCTCTTTATGCTGTCTGTGCAACATGACATAGAGAAACCCTCCTCTCAGAGCTGCTGCCTGTGACAGTCAAAACATGGGAGAAAAGCAGTATTTATCTCAGTTTTACAGCTGGCCCATGGAAGCACAGAAAGACTGCTGGCTGCCAAAGTAAGGGAAGCAACTGTGGCAGTTAGGGATTATATCCAAGCCTAGAGGAGTCCTGTGCTTCACATAGGACACACACATTTGTGCTGCACACAGTCACAGTGCTGGCTGACCCAAGGGCCTGCCTGCACCCACACCACACACAGGGACACAATTCCCACCCCTCTCCAGAGGGAGGGCAGGCAGCTCTGAAGGTGCTGCAGAGAAGCCAGCAGACAGAGCCTCTTGAACTGCCAGCCTCCTCTGCCTGCTGCATTTCCTCCACTGGAAAAGCTAGAGCTGGAACACTGATCCCTGCACCCATGGGACTGGGCTGACACAGGCAGCACTCTTCCATTCCAGTAGGGAATTAAAAAGACCAAAATCAAAACTAGACATCATCTCACCCCTCCTCCCAACAATTCTCCAGGCAGGTCATAACTCAAAATCAATGAGCTGAACTCCACATCTCCACATACACGTACAGCCCCTCCTTGGGTTAGAACGCCACCCCACAGGGATTTCATTACACAGATTCGATTTCCAACACTATCCCTAGAGAAAACCAATTACCTGATAATCTAAATGAAAAATGGCATTTTCTTAAGCAAAGAGAGAACTCTGCATGAATTATGCACACAGCAGAGGAGGGGGAGCAGCTGCAGTCCAGCAGAGCACATCATGGACACATCTCCCCAGTTTGCCATGTCGGCTGTCACTGCCCTCCTCACACTCCCACTGATGCCCACCAGACAGGGACAGGGAAGGGGGTCCCTGACACAGGCACAAATACTCACTGTCTGATGGAGAGCGGTGTCTCTTGAGCTTCCTGCTGGGAACCAACTCGTAGGTCCTCGTCTCGCCGATGTCGATGCCTTCGGCCATCTTGAGAACCTTCTCCATGACCTGCACGCCATATCTGTGTGGATCCAACAGCAAACCACCTGAGAGCCGGTCCCACGGGCAACACACACATGCACACACGAGCTTTTGTTATGTAAAATGAGAACTAAGGCTGCCTGGGACACAGCAGCTGGTGCAAGGGAGACACTCCCTTGATTCTGCTGGAGCAGAGCTGAGCACTGTCCCCCTGCCATGGCCAGTCCAGCATGGGCAGAGAGCCCCACACCAGCTGAGGGGGCTCACTTGTAAGTAACAAACCATGCAGCCACCACACTGGCAGTGTTCTACACTGAAATTTAAATACATTATCTGACAAAATACAGTACTTGGCAGAGCTACTAGGAGCACTAAGGAACACAGGATGTGGAGAAGGAGGAGCAGCTTCAGTGAACTAAGTTCAGGAGCTCAGGCTGGCACTGGAGTCCCGTGTGGGGCAGCAACCACAGCCTGCACATCACCAACACCAAGATCAGGTGACAGAGGCACTGCTCAGCCTTCATCGACCACTCTTTAAAAAGCCAGACTAAATTCTGGCTTGGTGCTGTAACCAAAATGTTTCAGATCCCCGAGCCACGATGGAGGTGAGGAGGCTGTAACGCCCCAAGCAAACCCTGACCCTGCCACAGCACTCGGGGTTCTGCACAGGCGGGACTTGCACGGCACAGCCCTGTCCCTCCCCAGCCCCATCGCTCTCGGCCTTACAGCCCCAACCAGCGCAGTTCGCCATTGCTCTGGGGATCTGTCCCATGATTTCAAGCTATTTGTACACTGAAGCTGAACAGGAAAAAAACCCTAAACCTTTCTATCCAAGGATAACCTACAATCATGGCCTGAAAGCAGCCTCTGAGAGCTTCACCCCATGGTTCAGAACGGAGAACAAGCAATGCTGTACCTGTTCCACGTGTGCTCACCTTCCAAAGACAGAAAGCATCAGGTCACCGCCCATGGACAGGAGCCTACAAGTGTCATGAAGTGCTGCAATAACTTGCACCAGCTTTTAAACACTACTGTTTCAAGGGCTCTGGAAATCCACTCAGCCTCCACTCAAGAAATGCCCTTCCTGCTCCTGATTTAGAGGGCCAGGCAGAAATTAGATCCATTTAAATTCCTGGCTGAGAACTCTGAGCACACACTCCTGCAGTCCCAGCACAGCTCAGCCCCCAGCAGAGAGACAGTGGAACTGTGCAGGGGAAGAAAATGTCAGGAGGGATCAAAGGGAGGCAGACAGTGGTGACACCCTCACTCTCTTGCAGTAGAAAGGGAGAGGGATGGGAATCTCTGTTCCTCTCTCTGGCTTACAGGGAAGAGGCCATTACCCATGATGGACAATGCTCCTTTCCAGCAGGGTGCAAGAACAGCTTAGATTTGACATGTGTCGTTCTTCTTCACAAAGGATGGAGACCTTTGGGGCTCAGATTTCTGCCAGGGGGGCAGGGAAATCAACCAGTCCCAATGTGTTTGTCTAACCTGGCCTTAGCAATCTCAGGTTCTGGAAACTGCATGTGGAGGCAAAGGAATCCCATGCTTCCAGTGCCTAACTGAAGTCTCCCTGGTTTGATTTTAATACATTACCCCTTACTCTGATCCCAGTAGCTGTAGAGCACAATGCTTCCTCCTACCCCATTCTGCAGCCACCTTGAACATATCTGAGAACACAAACATCTTCTCTCATCCACCTCTAAACTAAATGGAGCCTTCTACCTAACTCCTTCCTCACAGACAATGTTTCCTAAGCCTTCTGGACATTCTCCAGATCACCTCCCAGCAGAACACTCACTCAGATTTCATCAGCAAAGACTTTGATCTGTATTTACTCTGACAAACAGGTTGTCTTCAGCCAGGAAGTAATCAACAATAGCAAAACAAAACAAAACAAAAACTAAACCCCACCAACTCAAAAATCAACCAGCAAACTTAAAGAGAAAACAAAAATCCCCCAAACTTTGAAGCTATTCACTTGATACAGCAATAACAGCTCTTCCCAAGCAGCAAAAGGCAGTTCCAGGGAACGCTGCAGGTCCCTCCCATTCCCAGACAATACTAAGCAAAGCTGGAATTGTCTTTAACAGCCCAGCATGTTCCCCTGCTGTGCGTTCCCGGCTGAGCACAGCATGGGGAAACATCCTCACTGGTAATGGTTCCACATCCATCCTGCCCAAATTGCATCTCCCCTGAGAGCTACAGGTGAAGATGATCATCAGGCACAGCATGTGCACTTCCAGGCTTAAACTCTATCAGTTCTTGGGATCTGAGCTCTTCACACACAGTTGTTCACTCACTTCTGTTACCAGCATTTTGTATCACTGCACCAATTCCCAAAAGCACTGGCACAAAAAAGGCCCCCCAAGACAACACACAAACGCATTAACATGAGCTGATGGTCCACACAGGCTGTTTCTTAAGAATAAATTCTCAATTTTAACATACTACTCAAGCTTGGGAATTGGAAGCTATTTTAAAATTATGTTTAATTTCGGTGCTTGCAGACCAGAACAGTTTAGTACTTGAACCAGAAAGGAACAAGGGAACAGGCAGATCTGTATTTAAGGATGCTGACTCGTCTCTGTACAAATGACACAAAGTATTCCCCCCACAGGGCTCCGGGACGGAACAGTAATCAAAGTCAGTTATGTGCCCTCAGCGCTCACAAGCTCCTCTGTCACTGCACAGCTTGCTGAAGTTGGTCGTTAAGCAGCTGGTTCTGCCCTTAAAGCCTCACGTCCACTTAAAAACAATCACAACACCGGAGGTGTCGGTCGGAACGTGGGTGTCGTTTCTGCAGATCTCCAGTTCGGTTGGATTCTGGTAATCCTGATACAGGACTGCTTTCATCCCACAGGCCTGTTTCTCCCAGAAAAGCCGAGAATTAAGGGCACTGTACCGGCTGCTTTACGCGCAGAGGGAAACCGCTCACTTAAATGACAAAGCACAGCATCACCAGCTTAACGAGTCCTGGGGGCGGGACATCAAGAACTACTTTCAAAACACAAATTAACTTTTCCAGCAGCTTGCTTCCCTTCACATGCTAACACGGGCATATCCGAGCGTATCAGCTCCTGTCAAGGAGATGAATTCTCCCGCACCAACCCGTTCCACCTCAGCCCTTCCGCCGTTATTTCTTAGAAGGCAGCTGGGTCCGAGACTCGGCCGCGACGGGAGCCTGAGCCCCTTCTCCCAGCGGGGGTGGTTCCAAATTCTGCCCCGAGGCGGGACCCCCCGAGCCGCGCTGACCCCGCGCCGGGGGTGCCCCCGGGGCTCACCTGCAGCCCATGAAGACGTGGTTGGTCCAGAGCACGGAGAGAGCGAGCAGCTTGTCGATGGCGGCGCCGGGGTAGGCGGGCAGGTGTCGGAGGATGAAGCGGCGGCGCAGCGCCCATTGCCGCTCGGTCTCGTTGTACTGCCGCCACTGCTCCACCGCCGGCTCGGGCACCGCCTCCGGCTGCGGCTCGGCGGGCGGCGGCGCCATGGCGGGCAGAGGCCGCGGCGCCGGACCCCGCCGGGGGCGCGGACCCTCCGGGCCCGGGCGCGTTCGGCGGGACCAGGCCCCACGTGCGGACCAGGCCGCGGCGCGCTGTGGGCCAACGGGGAGCGTGGGCGCGGCCCGGCCTCAGCCGCCCCCCCTAGCCCCGCTGGCCGGTGCCGGTGCCGCCGCGGCCCCGCCGCCCCCGCCCCTCCCCGTCCCCGTCCCCGTCCCCGTCCCGGTCCCGTCACTCGCGCGGGGCCGAGCAGGGCGGCCCGGCCGGCACCGCCTCACGTGGCCGCGCGTCACGGTCGCGCGAGACGCCGCGAGACTCCGACACCATCGCGGGGCCCGGACGCCACGGGGCACAGCGCCCCCTGCCGGCGGCCGAGGGCGGGGCGGGGTCAGACCGGGGGCGGGGTCAGACCGGGGGCGGGGTCAGACCGGGGGCGGGGCCACGACCAGGGGGCGGGGCTTGGACAGCCCCGGCGGAGTGTCCCGACGGTCCCGAGGCCGCTCCTTCCCTTCCCTTCCCTTCCCTTCCCTTCCCTTCCCTCTCCTCTCTCCGCGGGTCCCGCCCTGCCCCCGGCGTTGCTGACCACCGTCCCGCGGGGCTTTGACTCCCCTGTGACGGTCTGGAACTGCTCCGGCCCCGGCGGGAGCCCCGAACACAAACCACAGCAGGCGCGCTGGCTTTTCGTAATTTTTTATTTAAAATTGACATGAAAGTTAGAAAGGTCACAGGCGGAACAGTGCCGGTTCCTCGGTGTTTTGCCATGTAAATATACGCGGTGCACTTCCATGTGTAAAAAGGGAAGGGGGCCGGGATGGGGAGGTGGCTCTGGAAGCATGCGGGGAGCGGGCAGGGCAGGACGGGGCTGGTCCGGCACTTCTGGACCAGCTCACAGGGTGCGGAGGGGCTGCTGGGATGGTTATACCAGCCCCCAGCACCGCCTCTCCCTCCTGGTACTGTCAACTTTCCCTAACTTTAAAGAACAGGAGGAGGTGCAGTTAGGAAAAAGAAAGTAGCACTTGACCCACGTCCACCAGGCTTGTTTAACAGGGTGGTGAGACACAGGAGGACACCAATGAAAACACACAGTTCTTACTTTATTTCTTTGATAAAATTAAATATTTTGTGGCTGCCAACAGAGTAAGTTGCACCATGTTTCATATTTCCTTTGATTCTTGAATGCACGGTTTCCAAAACCAGTCAAACAATAGCATATTGAAAATATTCCTTAGGCTTCACACCCCAGGGAAGCCCACGACATTTATATTATTAAAGACAACATTAGAAAAAAAATATGCCCATAACAACGTTTGAAAATGTATTCGCTACATCATTAGTCCAAACATCACATTTCTGTCGCTCTTCAAAATCCCAGGTAACAATCAGTTCCCCCCATATCACCCTGTCTTGTCACACAAATTACAAGACACTTCAATTTTAGGTATCATGCAAGTCAGTAAAAGAGCTTCTTTCCAAGACACTAACACTGAAGATTTGTTCCCCCCTCCCCAGACATAAGACCCTTAAACGCTTCTAGAAGTGGCAGTCTTCTCCCTCAGACACAGTGCAGCTGGCGAAGACAGATTAAAAAAAGCTACAGAGAGAGAAAAGGGGAAAAAAAGAGAAAAAACCAGAAGATTAGCAAAAAAAGAGAAAGACACTCAAAAAGCAAGAAAAAGAGATGCAACATGAAAACAGCTGACAGAGGAGAGATGGCATCTCCTTATGGCACCCTCAAGTACTTCAGAAACCACACATATAAAACCCCTTTTTTCTTTAAAGTCTTTTTAAAGACTTTGCATAACTTTAACTTTCTAATAAGGCAAATGGTCAGGAAGAACAGTCAATGACCTGCAGTAAGGTAAAAAAAGCAACATTAAATGGTTATTTAGCAGGTAATCTAGAAATCCTTGACAGATTGATATTGACTGGTTTGGGGAGCAGGGTAACATGCAACAGTAGAGGAAGAAGTAAATATTCAAATTATTTTAACTTCCTAAAACCCCCCAAACGAACCACAAAGCAATCAAAGAGTTCTATGGGACATGAAATTGTGTTTACGGTGAAACAGAATACCTGAGAAAATACATTGCAATCAAGAGTTTGGACTGCCCTGACTGCTGGAAACGGAGGCCAGACCTTAGTGTGATCTGGGCAGCTGCTGCTGTGAGCAGGAGCTGGGCTGGCACTGTGCTAGAACTGCTCATGGGCCTTTGGCAGCACCCAGAGCACTTCTCCAGGAAAACTCTGAGCAGCAGCTTGCACTAAAACAAGACCACCTATCAGGGCTAGGCCTGACATGAGCTTATCTCCTAAAAACCCAGGGTTTGGAGGGTTTTTGTTGAGGCTGTTTGGCAGCAATGCATCCTGATCTTTCAGCAGGGGCAGGACGTGTGGATTCACCCCCACACACAGAGCACTGAGCCCGCCCACAGCACGACTGAAGAATCAGGGTCACAACAAGGAACTCTGAAATGGAAATGAGGATTTACATGCTAGTCTTCAAGGAGCACGAACTAGCAACAGAAAAAATAAAAGAAAATTTTAAAGGATAGATGAAGCCATGAAAATGACACCAAGTTTAAAGAGAAATGAGTGCTTTATCTCTAAACTATGTGATAATTAAACTAAGGTGGTGTTGTCATTTTAACGTCACCAATAAATACATTTAAACTGCGTTGTTATTTTGCCAGCAAAAATAACTCACAGAACTTATTTCCCTATCCCTTATCTATCTAGGTAGAGAGAGACCAGGAAAAAGGATAATCCATTAATTGTAGGGAAAAAAAGTATGGTAGGATTGGAAGTTGCAGCATCCGAAACCTTGTTAGCACTAATTTTACATTGTTTAATAAAAGCAATAACCATGAGTACATAGGAAAGACAGAATCACAACAAGGATATAGGAGAGAGCAAGGGTAACACCCTGGAAAGGTCACAGCTGAAATGCTGTCACGTTTTATTAGACCCTCCGATTTAACAAGTAAATGAAGGTCCATTCCAGCCCATTGTATTCTGGGGTAATTACTCAGTACAGAGCCATGGGTTACTGTAAAAGAAGGGCAAAGAAAACAAAAAACAAAAGAAGTAAATGTTAACCAGAATTCACTGTCTGATGAACTCTTTATTTAAAAACAAAACTCAGCCAGAAATACACAGAGAAGACACCTGCAGGCAAACCACAGTTGCACTTGGCCAGAGCTCCTGGCCCAGTGAGCAAAACACCCTCCTTTTTAGTGCAGATCTTGCAGTAAAAGCAAGGCTTTTGCTGAATAGAAAATATGAAAAGCAACCTGCCAACATCTGTACACTTTTAAATGGATGCCAGCTAAAAAACATACAGGTTTTTGCATTAAAACCAGAAATTGCTGGAATCACTGAGAAGAAAGTCAAAGAAACAGCATCGTCTTTCTTCACAAACACTGATATGTACAGCAAGGTGTCCAGCTTTCCCTGAGATTGGATCCAGGATGTGCATCCAGGCCAGCACAATGAGAGGGAGACAAGGCAAGAGATCCTTCGTGACCCCTGCAGCATTCAGAGAACACTTAGTTGCAAACCATGGATCCAAATTTGAGAATTCCCCAAGCCTGAGGACCAGAGGTTTGGACTCAGGCCCATGCCTGTGAGGATGTCAAGTTTTGCAAAAAGTCCTTGAAAATTATATGAGTCACACAGGGCAGCACAGAGGGGGTAACAAGGGGTTAGGCACAGCAAATTAATAAGGAAGAGGGCAGCCAGTCTCTTGAGACAGCACACCCCACCCCACGGCAGCATCCGGGGTCCCACCACAGGAGGTAAATGCACCCCCCAAGCAGCCCTGGCACAGCACAGAGCAGGGACAAAGAGCTGAGCAACGGGAAGAGGGGACACACACGGGAGCACCTCTGGGCAGCTCGAGTTCCTCACAGGGACAACCACAACAGCCCAGGGCTCTCACTTAAACCAGAGTTTAAGCACAGGGGGGAGCAATGGGCAAAGGTGAGCAAACAGGCACAATGGCACAGCCGCGTGTTAACCAGGGGTGGGGCATTCGCCTCTGGTGCGAAGGGAAAGGCTCTACA
Source organism: Pipra filicauda (assembly GCF_003945595.2). Classification (NCBI taxonomy): domain Eukaryota; kingdom Metazoa; phylum Chordata; class Aves; order Passeriformes; family Pipridae; genus Pipra; species Pipra filicauda. The sequence continues at coordinate 2,058,410 of NW_024104742.1, forward strand.
GGAAACCCGGACTGAAAATGAAAGAAAAAGGCAGGTTAATGGGTTTATGGATTAATGACAAAAAAAAAAAAATCCAAAATAAAAATACAAATGTTTCCTAACACACACACACACAAAAAAAAAAAAAGAAATGCTGCCAAGTGTTAATGATGTTTAATTTGACTACAGAACATGCTTTATGCAGACACACACATGCATACACGCACACACTCAGCAGTGGGATGAACCAAATTTATTTTCTAAAACAATCCTCTCACAGTTTTACAAGATACAGAACTCATCAACTATGATTTGTTTGTATTCATGCAAAACAGTGGAGCCCTGCAATACTTTATGGATCAATATGGAGAGTGTTTTTTTGAATTCTGGGAAAGTACCATATATACATATTTAATTTAGCAACAACAAATGCTCATTGAAAAAGGCACTGTCTGCATTTGTGTAGCGGGAACAAAGAACTTCATTTGACTCAAAGCCCGGCACACAACAGTGTACAGTTATGAGGGCTGCCAAAAGCAATCCAAACCCAACAAAAATCAGCAATGTTCACTCTAACTGCACTTTAGCCGTGCCTTCGTACTCAGCACCAGAATGAACAGTTATTCTTTGAGCTTATTTTTTCACATTCAGAGTCTGATAAGGAGAGAATTGTTCTTTTCATTGTTTTACAGTTACCGGTACATTGATTCAACTGGACAGCTCAAGACGACTGCAAGCTCCAGTTCGAGGCAGTGCAAGACCCTTCTGAAGCTCTTCTGTTAAGTGGAAGGTCCCATTTAAATTACATTCAAATGCCTCTCACTGACAGCGTAATGTTTATTTGCTTTTCCATTTCCCTTGGTGGAGCTAAGACGGTAGGAATCCTGGAATCAGCTTTACCTATTTAAGGGCAGACCATAATTTAGTCTAGACAATTCAGGAGGGAATGTAAGTCTTAGCTTTGTCTGCAGGGAAGGGTGGACTCAAGGCTGAGTTTTCAGAGTGTTTCATAGTTAAGTGCTGATGTTCCAACAGGTCACTTCTCTGAAAGGCCTGCACACCTCAGCCTCGGGTGCTCTAATCCTTGCCTTGGATAATGAGTATTGCTGCTCCGTCAAGAAGCAAGACATTCCTGTGGGAGCTTCCTTTTTCCTCTCACCAGAGAATCAACAACAAATTAAAAAGACTCAATTAAACACACTCAACCTAGCTGTAAGTTGATGACTGTCATTAGCAGTTTAACTAATAACCCTAATGAGGATGCTGCTCTCCTGCCAGGCAGGGTCATTTCTTATGTATCCGTGTTTAAATGACCCTTCCTTTTACAGCAGATGCAGGCACTCTGCACTGCAGACCCTTGCTTAGGGCTGGCTTTGTTAACCCTTTCAGGCAGCCTTATCTGTTCCACAAGCCTGGCCATGACTTTGTGGCCACCTCACACCCCTGCTCACATGCAGGCAGAGACAGTGACAGTCACTGCAACTGGAGCAGAGCAGACTCACAGCATAACACCCCTAACAGGGCTCTCCTGCAGTGGGAACTCTCCACACCTTGGCAAAACTCCTCAGGCACTTGGATGCCGGCCTTATTCAGGGGCTAAGTGCTCTCTGGCAGGCTTTCTGGACACAAGTTGAGCACAGCCCTCTTCTACCTCTATCCTTACCCTGGCCATGGGCACACTTGGCACGGCTCCCAGGGGTGTGGGTCTGTGTTTGCCTGCTACAACTGAACAGACAATCCATGGGTGACCTGTTTGCCTCCTAAAAGTGTCATAAAGACTCTCAGTCTCTCTTCAGAGCCTTCATTACCTGCTAATGCTCAACCCATTATCCCTTGTGGTTTTGCACAACCAACTATAATCAGTCAGCAGGTGAATACTGGTTTGGTTACCCAGCAGTAGCTTTTTTAATGTTTCCTCACACACACACACATACACACAGAGAGTCTGGTGATTCTCTGGTGCTCTGGGACAAAGGAGAGCTCTAGGCTTGGCAGACTTTACTATCTGTTAGTATATGAAGAGGGGGATCTACCTTCACCTTCACTGTAACCACAAGTTAACACTACAACTTGGGAGGGGTGGGAGGGAAGGAGGAGAAAGGGAAGAGGTATTTACATGGCTGGCTGGGCTGTATCATCAGCACCACATCTCCATAGCAATTGTTGCCATAGTATCAACATGGCCTGTGCGATTAAAGAATATAATTTATTTCTAAGGGAGATGGAATAAAGAGAACAGAGTGCTGGGAAGATTTAAAAGGAAAAGGACCTAATCCTTATTTTTTACGTTTCATATCCTAATACAAAGTCTCTGCATTTTACTTTGCAGAACCTTTAAAGACAATTACATCCCTTTTCTACAACTGCATATGTAGAGAGAAACTGGTAGAGCACATATTGTGAGGGTGAAAGCAGAGGAAAACAGAGATAATACTTATAGGCTTCTTTTACCCTTCCCTTTTTTAGGAAGGGTACTGATCCCACTGTGAGGCTCTATTAGTTAATGACGCTTACCAGGACAATGTGCCTCATGCACCATGCAGCCAAACAGCAGCTAACTGTAAAACAGCACACAGGTAAAGAGCTAATGATGATGATAATGATGTCACAACAAAAACAACAAAAATAAACTAAGTCATGATTAGTGCAAATTACAGAGCTTAGGTTTAAAGGAGTCACCTGTGAAAGAAAAAGGCTAGTGTACTGCCAGACAGTAGTGAACTAGCTACAATTAAGGTACAGCTTGTGAAATTCACGGATTGTTAAGGAAAATTTATGATCTAAATACTGAAATGGATTATTAAGGACAACTGGAGAAGTTACAGAGCAAAGAAAGCAGCACCATTTCTAACACAGCCATTTTCCTGGAGGAGAGGAAAGCCCCCTACTATCTTCCCAAGCACTGACCCATCTCTGTCATGGAGTTTTCTGTGCCCTTAAATGACCAGGACAGTACCAAAGCTTTACCATATCAGTGTGCTTGGTGTCAAGGAGCTCTTCTGAGATCAGAAACACTCTGAGGAACAAGAGTGTGACTCGGGCCACAGCAACGATTTGCTGATACTATAGGGCATCTTGTTTCCCTTTACTGCACTCCTGACCCTGACTAATCTCAGGGCTGAAGTCTGCAGTCCTGAGTGACCAGATGTCTGAGGGCTGTAAGCATGAAAGAACTCAGTTGTGTATTCCTTACACAGTCCAGGCTGGGGAGAGAAGTCTGCTCCCAGTCAGTCTCAGACTCCTCAGCATGAAAAGATACTAAAACCCCCTGAAGGTAATTCAAATGAGCAAATCAACATAGGCAGTGGAAAAAGGAACAGACTAGTGAGAAAAGGGCAGTGCTAATTACTCATCAGAAAAGAATGTTGACATAGAAGCAGCTCCAGTTCAAAATTAAAAGACTAAACCAGGATCTCATTTTTGTTACTGTGTGTTTCTCTCCTGTCTCATTTGATTCCAAGCTTAACGGTTATGGGCTTTTTCTCTGACAAACAATGCTGTCAGCTCTTTGGGCACATCCCATATTGTCCAATTTAACAGCACTTCCTCATGTATTTGAGACTGCATAGTGCAGGGAAGATTTGCTCTGGATTTGCCCCAGGGACGTGCAGAGGGGAGATTGTGGCAGTGGTACAAAACCAGACTCGTCTGTCTCTGCACCACTGTCTGTACACTCGCCCAGGTGGCACAAGTGCTTCATTTTGGGAAACGTACCCCAGTGGGAAGGAACTGCTCAATGCTGGGAGAACTGGGAGCACTGTTTCACTGTACAGCTGGTTGCTCTTGATCAACTGCAGAGCTTCAAGAGCCCAGGCCCCTAAGGGGCACTGCCCAGATCCCAAGACCCTTACGAGGGGGTGGATCCTGAAACACCAGTCCCTGGCACAGGGAACCCCTGCTAAAGCCATGCAGTAACTCCCACTGCTTATGTGGAGGGCAAAAAGCTGATTTAGGACTGTAGAAGAGTACTAGTGCTAACAAGGTGCTGTAACCTGTCCCCTCATTTTGCAGCCTTACATTTTGCAGGCTCCATAAGTCAAGACTTTTCACAGTCCAAGTTTTTTCCCAACCTGAACAAGTAAGAATCTGAGACAGGACACGCTCCTCTCTGGGGGTAGAGGAACACCCCTCCTACCCACACCCTCGCCTTGGCAGCTAGCATGGTTCCACTTCACTACAAGCACTGACAGACCAGGGGAGGAGCAGGGAATCTAGGGGAATAAAAATAAGTTCATCCTCTCCCATGCTGTCAGCAAGGCAATGAGGGAGGTTAGCACTGCTCCCAGCTCTTCAGGATGACAGCTGAAGGTTAAACGCTTCCAGCTACTGCTCAGCCTTACTAGGCATTAGATCTGGTTGCAAACCTTCCCATGATAAGGACTGGCTATGTTGGAAGGGAGATATGAACACCCAGAAAATTAGTAAAGGAGAACCATTACCAAAAAGCAAATGCCACTGGGTTAGCAACTTACTTTTTCCTTTCCTTATCCCTTTTAAGAGTTTGCGATCCTCCAGCCTGCTGAGCCTGAGACTGAAGCAATTCAGCTGCTGTCTTCCTTTGTTTAAATGCATTTACTTCATCATCCAGAGACTTCTTCTTATCCTCTAGCTTCTTTTTTTCATCCTGATGTAATTTCTTCAGGCGATCAAACTTTTCATGCAGCTAAAGGGAAAGGAGAGAGGTGAGGAGGACCCAGCACTACCAGATACTCTGTGCACAGGAAAAGAGGAAGATGGAAGGATTCCTTGATACCTGAGCCTGCAAGTCTCTATGGGTCTCTACATAATTTCTAGCTCCTGAGCTGACAGTGCCTAGACAAGAGCAGGGAACAGTCTCCTTCCACAACAACTCACAAACCAGGCAGTGTTCTAGTGAGGCATCATTGTGCACACTAAGAACAGAGGATTGAGAGAGCATAATTGTAAAAAAATCCCTAATCCATTTCCAGGAGTCTCTTCCTTATTCCTCTTTAAAGGTCAGTAAATTAATGGATTTTTCACAATGCTAAGGAAGTTGTATGGGTATCCTTTCTGTATAACAAGTTTATTCAGGGGCTGCTTCTCTCCTTGACTTTTGCCACACTGCACCTCTCCATCAGAATCAAGTCTATGGCCCTTTCCTGGTGCAGTAAGTTGTACTCAGTAAACACTGTGATTCAGTTCTGTCCTACAGGATGAACACGTTAATGTCCCCATCCAAGTTAAACCTTAGACTTCTTGATAAGAAAGTCCTAAACCCCACTTTGCAGAAAGTGCTTTGGCAGCAACTACCTACTTGGAAGTGAATCTATCACTCACAACCACGAAGAGACAAGTACTGCAGTCTTCACCTCTTTTTCAGCCTCCTTCAGCTCTGCTTCTTTCTCCTTGACCCTCTGGACAAACATCTGCCTCATTGCCTCTTCCTTTTTCTGCAGCTCCCCCAGAAACTCATTTCTTTTGGCTTCATAAGTTTCTTGTAAGCTAAAAAGAAAGGAAAATCCAGTGATATCATTTGGGACAAACTCTGCTTCCTCTGACCTTCTGAAATCAGGCCCTCACTGTGAATATTGCTTGAACACAACACATTTGCTACTCACTCACCCACGTGTGCCCAAGGTCTTTTTTTGTCCAATAATTTTTGGGATCTGTTACACTTTTCTGTATGGTAAATGTTGGGCAATTCAAAGAAACCCACCGACAACAAACACTAGCTCAGAGGAACACTGCTGTGTCTCTGCAGCACAGATATTTCTACTCTTATACTTGCAGTTTCAGTCAGTCCTGCACATGCTCCCCGTGTTTTCACCCTCTCTCACTCAGCCAGTACCTTTGCTGAATTGGATTTATCAGACCTGGCAGGTTTTCTTGCTGCATTGGTTCTTTCCATGCTCTCCCAGGGACACGCACACTTACACACGCACGCGGCACATCCAGCAATGCCTCTCTCAGGCTCTCCTGTCTCCTCTAGGATCTCACCTGAAGGGTTTGCTGTCTGGATCAGTGTCCTTGAAACCCATCTCTTCCAGTTTGCACCGCCGGTACAGCTCGTAGTGGCGGGTGTGGGTCTGCTCCCGAAGGTCCTCCATGTTCACGCGGATCAGCATCTCCCGCAGCTTCACGAAGTCACAGTGAGCTTCATTCTCCACTGGAAGAAGACATGGTAAGGACTAAGGTGGGGACAGAAACAAAGATCTCTTCCCATATTCCCCACTTGTCTACTCCTCCAACAGGTTTAACAGCCCTTTGGAGCAAACTGTCGCTATAGGCCTGACACAAGGATTTAGCAAAGGATAATTTCCCATGAGATAAAAGTCCAGCAGGTCCTTCCTCCTTTTATGAGAGCCCACTTGCATACGTGTCACCATTCACGCCATGAAAATCCCAGGGCTCAACTCACCCTGCACTGTGCCCCAGGGGTACTGACGAGCTTTCATCATTTTGTTTCCTATTTTCAGCTCCTCCGTGCTCCCGATCACTGCAAATGGCAAGTGGGCCTGGAACACATTTAATGATACCCACATTAGTCCCTCTCACACCTGGCTGACCCGCCAGCACACAGAGATTAGCACAGCCACTGAGCAGAACAGTCATTACGCGCACACGCTAATCTCAGGGAGTCTAGTCACTGGCCACTAGCCCAAGACAAAGGGGGAGCAGGGTGGGTCCTTTTTGGAAACCTTGTTAGTGCTACCACTCTATATCCTCTACCTGGCTGATCCTCCCAGCCACAGGGTCTCAGGTGAGATGAGCCAGTCAAGACTGGCATCAGAATGCCAGCTCGAACAATGTGCTGCGCGGCGCTGACTGCGGTGCTGTCCCAGGCTGCCGTGGCTGAGGAGAACATCTGCACAAGCACAGAAGCAATAAGAGGTCTTGGAGCCTTCTTGGTTTTTTATCCCCCCTCCACTCCCTTGGCTCACACTGGAGCACAAGACTCCTTGCTCCATCGGATCATGAGATAGAAGTCCATCCTTCACCCCCAGAGAACAGCTCCTTCCTCCCCGCTTGCTTCAGCCCTGGTGAGGAAGGGCTGAATGTGTCCCTGCACAGGGTCAGCCTCCATGGCCACGTGTGCCCCGAGGTGTGCCCCAGGCTGAGCTGGGAATGACACTGCATTCCCTGGGGCTCACAAGAGAGATGTGCTTTTCAGAAATTCAGAAATCAAAACCAGTCATTTCTCAGTAAAGACGGTCTCTCTGAAGAATGCAAAAAGTAAGAGATTTGCCCAGTGCAAGCTTAGCAAAACTGGAAAAGAAATACTCCCAACACTTATCTAAGCTCTGAAGACCTCACCTTACAGTCCCCTCATTCCCCAGACTCAGGCAGCCAGGCAAACCCCCAACACTGCCATCATACTTTGCTGCACTTTTCTGTGGCGCAGTAAGTGAGATTTGTCCACACCTCCACTTGCTCTTGGGAACGATACTGTGCATTCTGCCAAGCTGCAAAGAAGTCCAGTGCAAAGTTTCAGCACTTTAAAAATGAGAGTTCCAGCTCCCTGCACCAAGCCCTTCTGCTGAGTTTCGTGCAGTGACATTTGCTAGAGAGCTTTTAAAGTGTGCTGAGTTCTGGGCAGTTGAAAGGGCCCCAGGAAACCAACCATGTGGAAGATCAGTGACCCTGGATTGCTCTCAAGAGCAGGCAAGAGAATTCCATAGCTTATCTGAAAACTTGGACAAGTTCATGACAGCTGATACAAGCAAAAGATTTCACAGATTATGTTTTCTGCTCTCAGAGTGTGGCTCATATTTTGCTGTAAATACAGCAAAACTGCCAGCAAGCACTCACACAGATGGGTTCTTCCACTTGTATTGATCAGCCTCCCAGCTCTCACATGGGACACACAGAATAAGTGGGGCTAGTGGTCAGCCTGATGGGGCACCAGAGGTGCCCACTTCTCTCCTCTTCCCATCCTGCTGCTTCTGAGGGAGAGCTTCCGGACTTCCCTGTTGGCTTCCTTGGACTGTCCATGAGGAGCATCCCATGACTGGCTTCTCCCAGGGCTCTTAATGCTTTTTGTTCACTTTGTATCCAGGCCTCTGGGAGAGCAAAGTAAGGGGATTTTCCAAGGGACAAAGCAAGCAATAGGAACAAGAGGAGAAGCCTGAGGCAGTGGCAGATACACCGTGCTATGGCCACACAGGCACAGCCTGAACCTCGGCCATCAATGGACCTGGTTACCCTCAACAGCAGAGACTCTTCCTCCACAGGCACCAACTGTCCAGTTGTTGTCTTTGCCAGGGACAAAGTGCTGGTGATTCCCTTTTTCCATTAGCAAAGGAAGTTCCCAGCTCCCACCATGTGGGACAGCTCACACAGCTGCGTGTGATCTCATTTAACTAGCAGGTGCAGGGAGAATATTTTTTTCAGTAATTAGACTAACTAATTCAAAATGGAAAAGCCATCAGGGAGTTGAAAGAACAGGAGAGCTTGTTTTTCTTATTTGATTTTATGCAAGAATAAAATCTAGATGGGAAGAGACCTAATGAATTTTGGACAGTGTCTTCTTTGAACTTGTATATATATACTTTATGGGAAAAAAGTAACTGATCCAGAGAAGCTGATGGTCAGCAAGAAGCACTACTTAATCATGAAAACTGCATTTATAACCTTTCAAAGATGTTGATCTGTAACAGGCAAAGACAATTAAGCTTTCTGTAGAGGAGTACAAACACAAGGTTAAGGCAACTGATTTAAATCAAAGTTTCCCATTCCTCAATTTTAAACATGACTAAAACTGGCAATTTAAGTTGTAAACCTAAATCAACCCATCCTGGCTCTTTTAATGGTCTCAGTCCCTCCACAAGCTCATCTCCAGCCCTGAAGCATAAGCAGATTTGTCTTATGTTGCTAATAAAATCACTATTTGGATACAAGTTTTCCAGGCCTGTAAAACTGCCTTGATCAGATTCAGATTCTGGCCTGCTTAGTTCCCATAAACCTGGTAATTCTGACTGATATGATTTTAATGGGGGATTAAAGAGCTGATCTCTCTGTGAGCAACTGACACAACCCAAAATGTCTACATTGCCCCAGACAGCAAGTCCCTCCCAGGGAACATGTGAATGGCTAAAAGGAAAGATGAGCAAAGAAGGGCTGAGAGGGAAGGACTTCTCCTTTTATCATCACACCTCTGGTTCCTTTAGGATGGAGTGATGTTGCATTTTGCTTCCAGCAGTAACTCTCTTCCACCAGTAACTCTACACAGTGAGAGCATTAAGCACTAAGAAAGGTACCATCACAAAACCACTCTGACCAGGAAACCACCACTGACATCAGGACAAACTTTATGTTTCTTTAGGCCTCTCCAGAATACTCTTTAATATTAGATCAAGACATGACACAAAAGCACATCAGGTAGACCTGTACTACATCAACAGCAGTGAAGCAACTTCCCCTACTTGCTTTCCTGTAAAAAGCCTTCTGGAAAATGGGACCATGGTCAGGATGTACTGCCAGAGGGGCCAAGGGACAGTTTGCTCCCTCTTCAAGGAACCACAGACAGGCACCCACCATGCTGTGCAGGCCAGAGCCAGAGTGAGCACCTGCAGGCACCTTGAGGCATGTCTGGACCAAGTTGTGTACTGGTTTTCACACACTGCTGGTTAAGCTGTGCAACTCCTTGCCACCAGATCCTGGAAATTTACTGGTGGCAGGACATCAGGTAATGCATGGGACAGAAATACAGAGAAACTCTTGAGCTGAACAGGGTTAGTCACCAGGGAAAGTTGTACACACTCCCTCTCTTCTGGTATACTCCCAAAGTGACCAAAACCAGAAGAGAAGGGCCACTGGGCTGCCTGGGCCTCTGGTCCCACCCTTGTGTTTTATTTCTCACATCAGCACTTGGATGTAGCTCAAAGAAAAGACACTGTTCTAATCAGCCTCGTTGCACTCCCTGTCCACCCATTCTGGCCAACAGCAACAGAGCCAAAAGGCCAAACCAGACCATGACCTAGCTAAGAACCTGGATCAATAATAAAACAGGAATTCAGTGCAGACAAGAGTTCCAGAGCTGGCCAGGTGAAGGGGCTCTGATGCAAGGACAGCCATAGGCAAGAGGAGACATCCATAGAGGCAGGGCTTTCCAGGAAACACCGGTCCAGGAGAGCAGAACTGTTTGTTGAGAAAAACACAGGGTGAGGAGCAGAGGTGCATGTCTGCAGACAGTCTGCCCCTCACACCAGACAGGTAACACTCATTTTATTAATCCATAACCCAGGACTGTCCTTGCCCTGCACAGCCAGGCCTCGCTGTCTGTCTGGCTTCTTACATGTCCCTCAACAGATATGCATGAGGACAAGGAGGGGGTTAAAAGTCTGTTTTCTGACTAGAAAAGCCCACCAGAGAGTCAGTAGCCGACCACAAGGCTCTGCTAGGATGACCCTACAAGGAGGGGATGTCTGTGAAATCCTGTTTTTAAGACACAAAATAAAAAGGGAAAGCAGATTTAAGAAACACCCCAATATGGCCCACCAACCCCTACGCTGACAGTGCTGTTCTATGAGAGGAGGAAGCACCCAGTCACTTACATTCATTGTCCCATTTATCTCTGCCACTGATTCATCATCTGTTGGGAACTGGTAGATCTGAACCCCGTTACTGACCAGTTCACTTGTGATTTTAATTTTAAACTTGGTCAGCTCACTCTTGGAAATGGCATCAGATTTGGCAATGATGGGAATGATGTTCACCTAGAAAAGAACAGAGGAACAAAGTAATCAACTTTGCTCCAGGGAGTTTTTCCAAGTCTGCAAAACAACCTTCAAAAAATTATAAACGATCAATAAATCTACAGGATTTATCTGCCAAGCCAGTCATTTCCACCAGAAGGGCTATTAAAGGTGGGGAAATGCTCTGGAAAAGCAGCAGCCTTTCCACCATGCAAACAGCAAACCTGTCCCATAAGAGTTAAACGTGCCCACCTTGCTGTCGAGCTTCTTCATTGTTACCAAGTCCAGGGATTTCAGCGAGTGTCCTGTCGGAGCAATGAAGTACAAGCAGGCGTGGATGCGGGTGTCGTGGTAGTTGTGCAGGACCCTTCTTATCTTCAGTTCTTCTTGCAAGTAGGCTTCAAACTGAGCATCAATGAACTCAACGATGGGCTTATAGCTTTGGTGAAAGGAAAAAAAAAAAAGCTATACATCTCACAGTCGGAGAGAAAAACAGACAGCGCTCCTTTGTTTGCTTTTAAGAAACAAGCTGCTTGTTAGAATTCACTTCCTGAGACCAATTCTCTCCATCTCCCTTCCTCTCCACCCACAACAAATTTTAGAGTTACACTACTGACACGGAGATGTGGTCCTACATCAAACTCTAGCAGCCTGTTTGTCAAAACACAGTAGTGAGATTCAGCAGAGGACAGGAGACACGTCATCCTCCCCAGGGAAAGAGGACTCTCGTACTTTGAAATGTGAGTGTGAGAGACTATCTAAAGCAAGGATCACGTAGACTCATTTGCAGCAGTGTGTAACCCTTGCTTGCACTCAGGGGTTGAATGGTTTGCTGCTCTCACAGCCCTGAGTCCTCCTGGTGGAAGATACAGCTCCATTCAGTACTACCTTTGCCCAGTGTTCTGGGCAGGAAATTCCTGTAGCACCCTTCCAAGGCCTTCTGAAATACAGAGCCTTTCAGACTCATAACATAAAGGACATCAATGCATCTTAAACATAGCTTAAAAAAAACAAAACTGACAGACCCACAACAAAGCAAATCCCATCAGCAATGTCTCTGTGAAGATGCACCTTGGAGACTGCCTGCTGGAACTGCACATCCCTTAACCACCACAGTCCAGCCATGCTGGGATGTGAGCTGCCAGACACACTTCCCCTGGGTATCTCACTGCACATTTATCGTGCTTCCTTTGGCAACACAGAGAAGTGGGTATTAAGCCAAGTGGTCACTAGACCACACAGGTGGTTTGGTTGGCAGCTTGTGGTCAGCACAGCCAAAACAAACCCAGATGCTGCCCTGGAGCACTCCACTCTCCCCACCAGATGAATTTGGGCAGAAGGCTGCCAGCAGGGCAGATATTACTCTGACAGCATAAGAAAAGCTGTTTCATAGCCAAAGCACTGCTGACACTCCACAGCCTCTGTCCTCTCTTCTACCTGGTCCCATCAAAAAGAGATGACAAGGACAACCCATAAGAAAGAAGCAGGAAAAGTGTACAAGGCAGTCTGGCCCACCTAGGGCACAGGGAGAGACCTTGCATGAAAAACTAGGTCACGATATAGCCTCTCTCCCCCACACTCACCTGTCCTCTTTGTTGATCTGATCCCCAAAGCCCACTGTGCTCACAATAGTCAGTTTGAGGTTGACATTGCTCTCCTGCAGGTCGTAGGTACTGGATTTCAGCTGAACCCCGGGCTGTGAGTGAGATGCTGGGTCACCTTCAAACTTGGTGTTGAAAAGGGTGTCCATGAGGGTGGACTTACCAAGGCCAGTTTCCCCTGTTGGAAAAAAAGAGAGTTGAAATGTTCAGTTGAATATTAATATGGTTTGGCCTTTCAGCTTCCAACCATTAACAGGGGTGAAATTGTAGCAGATGAAAGCAGATCTCATGCTCCCAAGGGAGCGTCTGGTAAACAGAAAGCCATGAACAATGGGAGGTCTGTATTCTGGGCAAATTACATTTCACAGTCTAATGGCCATTAATATCGTTAGAAAATAGAGATGAAAAGAAAGAGGTGAAAAGGCAAAGGGGAAAGCATCATTCAGATCCTGCATAAACCCACAGCTACACTACAGAAGATGCTGTTTTCATTAAAAAGGGGGGTGGGGGGGATGGGGCTTACTGCCATTTCCAAAAAAAGCTGCTCCAGATCAATATGTGTTTAATAAGCAGCCACAAAAGCAGTCTCCTACCGTGCAGAAACCCTGAGAATTCATTCTAGTCCTACAGCAAGTTGTGCAGTGGGTTTCTACTCACAACAGCTTGAGTTGGGGAATCAGCCTTCTAGACTGGGAGAGGGCATTTTTGGTAGTATCTGGTTTCCATATCTTAGGAGCTACACAAGCTATACAATATTCCAAAATCTGCTTCCAAACTGTCTGCAGCATTGAACTGTTACTTGGATCCCCTCTATCAACAGGTAACTATTTCTCTGCCTGGAAGGAAGAGAGAAATCCCAGAGACCAGTCTTAAATTTGTTTTAGATACATCCCAGGAAGAATAAAACAAATCCCTCTGTGCCTGCATTCCACAGGGCAGCCTCCCTTGCCAAGCTCTGAGAATGGAGCCAGGTCTCTGAGCTCAAAGGATCTGACTTCCTATGCAGTCTGGTTTGTTGCCCTGTGAGGGCTGTTGTGTTTTGGAGAAACAACAATTTCTGAGCTGCCCGGCTGACTTTTGCAGAAACTTCAGGAGCCCGTTGAACCCCACCCGCTGCGGGAGCACAGGGAGGCTGTGTCTGGCTGCAGCAGCCTTTCCCTCCTTCCCCCAGCCCTCAGCTCCCAACCAAAACAACTTCATCGCTTTCCTACTTTGCTCAGAATAAAAGAGCTTCTTATTTTTGTAAGTTTAGAGCTCTGCAACAGATCCAAACTTGCATGAAATGCCCAATTCAACAAGGGGAAACTCCTCCCCATCCTCCCCCTTCCAAATGTCCAAATCTCCAAGCCTCACCCCTTCAAGCAGGCAAATTCCTCTCTTGGCCACAGAAGGGATTTCTCTCACTCAGGGCTGAACTACAAGATAGGCAGGGCAAGGCAAACATAGATTCATAAAATCACAGAATGGTTTGTGCTGGAAGGGACCTTAACGATCACCCAGTTCCAACGCCCAAATCCCCTGCTCTGGGAACTGAGCTTCTCTGACTGCCAGGATCACATATCAAATACCTTTCCAGAGGCAGCAAGATTCATTAACATTTCAAAGTCAGCATACACCCTGAGCTGCCTGGGAGCCAGCTGAGAGCTTGTGCTCCATCACCAAGGGATGCCAGATATGGCCAGAGCAGCCACCAGTCCAGTTGCTTTTTGCTCCCATTTGCAATTTGAAGGGGGGAAGAGGGAGTCAGCACCAGGAGCTGGTATGGCTGCAGTCCCTTGTGCTATGTCAGTGCATCAGCTGTGCCTACGACACTGCTGACCAGAGCAAGGCAGGGGGACCCAGCAAAGCACAACACTACCTCTGTCACTGGAAAAATAAGATGGTCCAGCAAGTCCTTCATCGACTTGGAATCTCATTGTCTGGACTTCTCAGGTACCATTTGCCCCCAAAAGGCAGCAGGTGCACAAAGTGCAGCAGACCAGAGCATCGCCACAGTTTGGACAGGGATTTTGAGAGTTAACAGCAGACAGCCTGTAGGACCTGCCAGGCCTTTCTCAGGGATTCCAGGAAAACGGCAGTGTAAAAAAAGACAAAAATCTAAACAGCCTGAGAAGGCTGCAGCATTTCCAGAACCCCTGCCAAGGGATGGGTGGGACAGAGCAGCGAGCTGGCTGCTCGCCTGTGAATGCCAGGAACCCTGGATGGGACATCTCAGAGCTGGGGAGTCCATCAGCCCTGGGGTGTGGGACCATCACCCACACACCAGCCTGCAAAGCCTCCTCCTATGCCGCTGCCTCACAGCCTGGAAGGCCCTGGAGCAGGGTCAGATCCAGCAGTCTGTTCCCAAGCCTGCAGGGCTGCAGGACAGGGTGACAGGGGAGCAGCAGTGGTGACCAGGGCAGGGAGCTGCTCCCTGCAGCGGATACACAGATCATGTGTAACCCACACTGACTTCCAGGCAGACAAAATACCCTGTAAATCACCTCTGGTTTCTGCCTCCCTCCTTCTTTTGGGCAAAAGATGTTCATGGGAAGCCAAGACTATTGTTTAAGCACATCCTGAACCTGTTAATCATTGCCTACTTTAAATCAATCTAATGTACTGTTTCCAGCAGGAAGGACTTTAATGTCAGAGGGGCCAGGTCAAGTGCCTAAGAGATGCAGGACATGCTTTTATATTCTATTTCATGACACCTACACAGGGCCAGCAAAGGCAACCCTGAATTCAAACACTAATTTTTTTCTTTTGGAAGGGTAAGATCTGAACTGGTAAGTCATTTTTCCATAGGTGGGAGCTGACCATCCAAACACCTACAGCTTCACGTTTAAAACACAAAACACTCAGCCACTAACACAGCATGTCAAACATGAAGTCTGCACACCAAGAATTACATCGAGCCAGCAGATACCTCCATCCCTGAGCTGTGTGACCCCACTGACATGGCACAGCATTAAAGCCTGCCAGGGAGGAGGACAGTGGAGAAGAGAGGAAAGACTGTCTCAGCTGAAAGAAACACGATGTTAACACTGACAAAGTGACATGAGATGGCAAAAGACTGAAGATGCTAATAAAGTTTTTCATTGTGTTAAATATGAGGAGTGTTACTCTGAAGGCCAAAACGACAGAAGAGAGGATTTCTGAATCTCCTGGGAATTTCTGCCTCGCACAGAGGCAACTTTCTGCTGGCTGGAAGATGTGAATGGTGCCAACTGCTACTTGTAAGGACAGGAGTCCAGATGGAACAGATGGCCTGATGAAAAGGACAAAGTGGTGCGTGCTTGTTCCAGCCAACAGCACTGGAATCATCTCCAAAAAGCAGAAACGATGAATGGGGATTAAGAGGCAGATTTACTGTGAAAAAAGCAGCAGTGTACACAGACCGAGTGAGAGGCAGCCTTGGCAGGGGGATTATTTCCTGATGTCAGGCTTATGGGCACATGTGATTTGATCTCCAAAACCGTACTTAGGGGTTATGCAACTAGGCAGTGGTCTGCTCTCCCAAAACGGGGCTGACAAAGGAGGACAGGGCAGAGAGGGTGACCTTTACTGGTAGAGTTCTACACCAGGAAGCTCTGACAGCTACTGAGCAGCTGTAGTGTTGTGCCTTTCATCATGAGATGGAGGTTTGCTGCTAAGACCCCCGATTTTCAGAGACATTAAAAAACAAATAAAAATGGCAACAGACACCACACCAGGTTCTGGACACACAGCAGCCCTACAGCAGTGCCCAGAAAGCACCACCCACTCTTAATGCCCACAGTAGGCTGTCAGGCAAGAGTCACTGTGCTGGGCTCCCCACACCTCCTCTCATTCTGAGATGTGCTCTCTGGTCCAGCTGCACATGCACACGGTGTCTTCAGCGCTCTATGGAAATGGTTCATCAAATCCCACATTGATGGAGCAGTGGCATCACTTGCAAAACTACAGCTGGGACAAGCTCCCAGCTTCCCAAATCAATACAGGTATCTTTGTGGTGAATGAATCTTCATGGCTTCTTCCTTCCACAGAAATTTTGGCATCCTAAGCACCCTGCAGCAGTAAGCTGAATTATACACCACAAAAGCTGTACCTCCTTTTTTTGTAGCTGGAGATTTAATTTGCTTTTCCCTAGGATGTGATAAGTGAAACAACAAGCAACTGCTCACTGGCCCCCTTCTCCACATCATTCGGGATTTAAGAGGCCCCAGTCATATGATCTTCATTCAATTCTGTGGGAGGACAGAGAAGTCCTTGCAGTATTTCCCTGTTCAAAGGCATAGAACAGCTTTCAGAAGAGCACCCTTTCATGAGAGAGCAGCACCTGTCCTTCACAAGAGTAACAACCGTGCCTCCAGATATCAAACAGTTCAAGTTTAAAGAAAATGTATACACATGCACAGCCTTTTCATGTGTAGAAATGGGAGCTAATCCAATGTAGCAGGTTTGTTGAGACAAGCCCTGAGGCAGCTCAGCCTGATAAGGGCATCTCTCAAGGAGACAGGAAAAAATAGCTCGTTTCATCTGACAGGTGTACAGAGACACCACACAATTCACCCACTGCAGGGCAAAGGCTGGGTTGTGGAGGCAAGAGGAGCAACATCAGCTCACAAAAGATGCTGAAGCATCTGAGAGGACCACCCAGCTCCCACCATCCATCCCAGGGGACCAGTGGCAAGGGGGCAGGAGAGGGCTGAGGAGACAGATGGCTTTTTGGTTGGAGAAACCCTGCTGTCTCCTCAGCTGGTTGCACCAGTGACCATAAAAACAACCACAGAGTAACTTCCAGGCTGTACAGCTCATCACCCCAGAGAGCTGCCTGCTGGAGAGCAGGGAAACCTGTGCACATCCCTCCCTCCTCCAGCTGGTGAGAGCTCCCACACACCACGGGGCTCACTCGTTTGGAGCGACAGACTTCAAGCAGTCTTGGTACAACCCTTGGGGAAAGTGAAGGTATTTCTACTTAAATAGCCATTTTTCATTGCACTGGATAGGCCAGTTAGAACAAGTTCCCTAAGAGAAGAAGCAGGAAAATCCTGCTTATAACGGGATACTAGTCTAATGCAACTGTAATCTACCCTGGCCAAAACTGAGCAAGTTTACATTAAAAACCTATATATATTCCTCTTTTATTTCCCCCATCTCACTGAGGAATACAGTCAGCACAGAAAGTTTCAGCCATTAAATACCTCTTCAGCCTTTGTACTGAACTAAGAGGCAACTAACAATTTATCACAGAAGCTTTAGGAAGAAAATGATTGTGCTGAGGAATAAAAGATCAGAGAAACCATCCACAACCCCTAACTTCTTATGAGAGGTTTTCTCATTTATTCTATCTTTGGCTTTAGTCTCAAAGGGGAGACAGCTTTCAGCATGAGAAGAGCTAAAAATTGCTCCACTCTGGACGTGCTGCTGAGAGTCATTTTTGATGCTTTCCTTGGCTTCTCCACCAGGAGCTGGAGGGATCGGTGGCTCAGATCCAATATGACGCAGAGTAAAATTGCCATTGGATTTTTCCTCCAACAGATGCCACACACATCTGAAAAATGGGAGGCAATGAAGTGCCTTTCTGTCATGTTTAGTGGCCTGCCTATGGGATCAGTTCATCTATTCCTTTTATTTGCCCCAATCCTCATTTGCTCCCTCTTCTTTCAATTTTTTACCCCAAACTCCTGCTGTCCAAGTGAGATCCAACAGAACAAATGACAGACAAACTCTGAGAATTTTGGTTTTTTTTCTCCAGGATGTTTAAGAGTTTAACTCTGTTTCCACAAGTTAACAGAGGCACCAGACAACTCTTAAAAAACACTTTAAAGCCTGGCCTCCTCAACTCTAGATTTGTGGATCTTTTTCTAATTAAGTTTATTAATTTTTTCTATAAAGTTTCTTTATTTCAGGATTGACTGTGTTATTACTATTCATAAAAGACTGACATTAATAACTAATGCACATTGATCTTGGTGTGTCCTTGTCATTCAGATCGACAAGGGATTAATGTATTCCATTTCTGCCCTCCAAAGAGGAAAGCAGAGGCATTCAACTCCTCTCCACACATCAAAGTGAACATAACCACAGGAGGCACTCCCTGCTACACCTAGAACTTGTAGAAAAAAACACTGCAGCTCGGTAAGTGGAAAAGGAAACTCTTCAAGGCTTCAGTCTTGGGGCCAGGAGTTTCACTAGGTCATATCACATTTACGTACCGTGGAAATCACCAGCGACTCAGCCTGACAGTGACCTCCATTTGTCAGCAAAGTTTATCATCTCACAGGAATGCCGTTGTACAGAAAATTTTCTTCTCAGCTCCATTTAACAGGGCTCAGCTCCCCTCTCCTCGCTCCACTACTCTTGTTTCAGACTTAACCCTGTCCTGGGCAAACACCAGGTCCATACCAAGAGCTGCATCTCTCATGGGAGGGGACAGAAAAGCTCTGTGTGCATGCAGATCTGACCAGCAGCTGAGTCTCCAGGAGGTATCCACAGCTGCTTCTCTTCCCTCTGTCACACCAGGCACAGCTAGGATCATCTGCAGACTCATCTCAGGGCTTACCCTGAGCAGCCATGGCCACACAATAACCTCCTGCTCCCCAGAGGCAGGGGATCAGCATCAGTAAAACAATCAAACAATTATTAATTCTCTATTATTAATTTCCTTATCCACATTGCCAAATCAGTCTATCAAAGCCATACAGGGTTTTTACTTCTGCCTCCAAGGAGGGACTATTTGGGATCCTAACCCTGGGAAGACCTGTGAGACGGGATGCAGGGACTGACACCAAGTCCTGCTACAGTGCCAGGCCCCAGCTGTGATCCACACATGGCATCTTGGATAATCGTCTGACCAGTTAAGACTTGGCTAGACACAATTTTAATTCAAGTATGCACAGAAGGGAGGAGAAGAAAATAGCTTTTAGTGATTTAAGAGGCGACGACTAGTATTTTGTTAAAATAATTATAATAATAATTCAATACCTAGCCAGACAAGACCTCAGAACAAAGTACTCTGGCATGAGTACCTATTTTCTTTTAAAAATGTGAAATTCAAACATACTAGGAAAATAAAGATCATAATAACAGCCTGTGATTTTAGGCATTTTATTTCACTGCTTGGTAGAAAGCCATACTGCAGAACACCAGCGGGGATTTCCCAGAGCACCAGTAAATCTTGTTACTGAAAATAGAACAGTTGGGGAAATTTAAATCAAAGCTACCTTGTTAACGCTGTCACCGACAAGCTACATCCAGCTGCAGAGAACTTTTCAGCAAGAGAACTTCCCAAAATGGAAATACTCACCCACACACAGGATGTTGAAACAAAACCCATGATTAACTGACTTATTAACCAGCTGGTCAGGCAAACTGTCAAATCCTACGTGTCCAGAGAGCGGGACAGTACGACAGCCTTCACCCTGAAATACAATGAAATAGTTGTGTCATTTTCAAGCCAAATACACTGCTCTGTCTATTCTCTAAGACCTCCCAAGCAGAATCAACTGCACAGTCCAAGCAGATTTGCAGGGATGCTGTCAATCATGTCAGCGTGCTTCCCTCTTCCCCAAAACAAATCCAGGCGGCACAAATAGCACGCTTCATTTGCCACACATCTGAAGGTAGCCCTGTCAGAGAAATACTAAACTTTGCAAAACACGTACCCAAACACAGCTGCTGAAATAAAGAGGCAGCAAAACACTTGTTTCTTGAGGAAATACATAGAAACTCAAGTCTCATACTGAAAACAAAAAGAATCTCCGGTGCAAAGGAGTGTATTAATGACACTTCCTCCTATAAGCCTATTACAATTCACTTCATGTGAATTGGAACTCACATGTAATTCCCATTCACAGCTGCAATTACAGAAACTAGCTAGAACAGTTAGGAAAACTGTACCTACATCTAGTAACTGAACAACTGGACCTACATCTAGTAACTGAGCAACCCAAACACAACGTCTCTGCAAAGCTCAATTGCTGCAGCACAGAAACAGCAGAGAATACAAGCTCCAAGCTATCAAACACAGCAATATCTTCTGTACTGTTGTGAAGATGAAAATCTCAGACTGCAAAGAGGAGTCTGTCCAAATCTGTAAAACAGCCACTGGCACCTGAAAATCAGGGATCACTGAAAGAAGCTGCAAGGGAGATGCTGACATAGGCAGGTGGCCAGACCACGCAAGGCATCAGGTCTTCTCCAGCTCCAAGTGTTCCTATCCGAGCTTCAGAGCACATCTTTGAAAGCCAGGAACCAAACAGGAAAACACAAACTGAGAAAACGTGTCCAGAACTCAGCTGCCCATAAACCCACTGCCCTATCAGAAGGGAGCCTGCACGAGGGTTTGGGAGTGGGGGTACCCAAACCTGTCTGCGGGGGGGCAAGGGCTGCTCCTGCCCAGCCACCCAAAGGACTTCATGACAAGGTGCTCCTGCACCCTCTCTCCTGTGCCCAACACCACCAACCCAGTCTTCCCAGACAGGTGCCCCCTTCTGCCCCAGGACACAGAAGGGCTGAGGCCCAGCTCCAGCTCCACACCATGCACAGCCACTTCCTTCTGGAGGAATTTCCACCTGGCCATTGCACACAGGCCTGTGTAGGCCAAGGCACCCAGGGTTCCAACCCTGCCCAGCAAACAGCAATAAACCACATGTATGAACTCAGCCTCAGAAATGGCATCATGCAAAACAGAGAGAATGGTGCTGCACCCACATTATTTGTGTGTACTGGAAAGTTGCCCTCCTGCAGCCCCCAAAAAGCAGCTATCTGCCTCTCTGAAGAAAAGGCTTCTCTTAATAACGTAATTTAGTGTCAAAACCAGAAAATTCCCCTCTGGCTTTCCAGGAACATCATAAGTCTGCAAGAAATACTACAGCCAAAAGGCAATAGTTTACAGGGTGTAATTTTTGACTTGTTCTTTCAGAATCATGCTTTCACGTATCTTGAAAGACTGTTTGCAGGGACAGGCATACTGGTTTTCCCTCTTCTGCTAATGGTACTGGTATTTTAAGCCAGGAAAACATCCCCAAGGAGTGCATTTACTACAGTAGCCTGTCGGTATCATTACTTGCCTTGTTACTGTTTTGCTGTTGTGGGTTTGTCGTTTTTTTTTTTTTTTTTCAGATATGAGGCTCCAAATACACTGCAGCCATTAACCATATTTACCAGTCTGTGATGTGTAAATATGTTTCCCCTTAGCCATATTTTGTGTATTAGTCTGACTCTTCCTGCCAAGATGTTCACCAAATATGGTGCTTTATTAATTCCTGAGCACCTTCCCTCCTAACGACACTTTCATGAGGAAGGCGCTCGAGTTCCCCAGCAGATTCTGGTTTTGCCTTGAGGATGCAGCTCCAAGTGCAGCAATGCACAAACAGCTAAAGCAGAAGAAAGGGAGGCTGTCAGGCACACAGATTTTTGTGACAACACACTCAAACTCTCCTAGACTGCATTCACCAAAACAAAACCCAGCACCAGGGTATCTTATGGCAGTGCTGGATCTGCAGCAAAAGCACCCGGTCCCGGTGAAGAACAGATGGGGGGACAGAGTCCGTGAAGGCGCGAGAGAGAACCACAGGCAGACTGCTCCTGGGGAAGGAGAAATATCAAGTGTATTTTTAATAGTCAGCCTTAAAACTGCACCGTTTGAAGACTGCTTGAACACTACTCTCCCCAGGAAGCGTGGGCAGGAGTGTAGGCTCTCATTAAGAACAAATCTTCCCCTCATCCCTAAATATAAGTGTGATCCAGATGGAACAAAATAAACGGTAGAAGTTAAGCCACGCTGGGCTGAGAGCAGGCATTTACCATCACACAGAATTCAGCCTCCAAGTCATTTCCTGCAGCTTCTTTTTCTAGTCACCTGTGGTTTTATAATGCAGTTAAACCACACTTCACGTCTGCTACAGGCCAGGAAACAAGTACTGTGAAGTGTGATTTCCAGTCACAGCAGCTGAGCCTTCATGTTAACTAGACAACCACGTGCTACTCTGGCAAAAAAGCTAAAACCTCCTTGGCCAAGGCATCAAGAGATCAGATGCAACGGGAAAAAAATGAGAAAAAATGTTTTAAGGTCAAACACACATCAGAAGTTGTCAGCAGTTACCAAACCTGTGGAGAGAAAATAAACATTTTCTATCTGATCCACCAAGAAACTGTGCAAGTCACCAGTCTTCAGGCACCAAGTCTCTGTACCAAGAATGCTGCTATATATAAAGACCATCATCATAAACAACATATGAACACAACGATTAGTCATCCTGGATGTATATTAAATGTAGAGTTGGATCACCTTGTTCAACACTGAAGGAGAATACGTTAAGCTTATAAGCTTTCTGCTGATAAAGTGTTCAAGAGCTGTCTTGTACTATTTATCTTTGAAAACAAAGTTTCAGATCAAATTTAAAACATATACAGAGGTACTAACAAGGTAAGTAAGGCTTAACTATTGCGTGAAGGCTTTTTCCCTGAGCATCAGTGAGTGCTGGATGGCTGAGTCCTTCCATACTCTGTTTTAAGGTTACCAGCTTCTTGGAACAAAGGCAAAGATGGAATGTCTGGAAAGGCAGTGTGAACACTGGCACCACACCAAGATCCCAGATGCCTTCTTTTCCCCCATATACACAGAGTGACCCGCTCCAGGATAGAATGGGCTGTTGTTGCTCGGGAGGAAGCGAAGCATGTTTGTCACAAACAAGATTAAAAGAACAAAAAGAGCAACACACTCTCTTGCTGCATCATCAGGGTACTGCAGAGTGAAAGTACGGAGTAGCCACTTGGAGAGGTTATTTTACTTTTTGCCTGTCTTTCAAGGATTTACACAACCTTTTGTTAATGTTTCTCCATGTCAAAGAAGCCACCACTGCCTACTCTGATTCTTACAGAGAACTATCAGAAATATATGAAAAATACAAAGATTTTATAATGGACAACCCCAAGCCTGAAAGCACTGCACATTAAATAATAG
The DNA here is from genome assembly GCF_003945595.2 of Pipra filicauda. Lineage (NCBI taxonomy): Eukaryota > Metazoa > Chordata > Aves > Passeriformes > Pipridae > Pipra > Pipra filicauda. Next base: position 2,081,575 of record NW_024104742.1, read on the forward strand.
TTTACATAAAATCAGTGAGATTTAGACTCCAAGGTGTTTGAATCATTCCAGGGTCCTTGGGATGAAGAAACGATTAAAGGAAAATCTTGCTGAATGCATGTCTGTGCCTTGATCTACTTTACACGACAAGCAGGTACAGCACTGTCACCTCCCAACGTCCTCAAAGCCCTGAGAGGCCGTTTCCTCTTTGTGGAGATAAAGCAGAGCGTGGTCCCTGAGACACACAGTGATGCTGCCATTGCAAATGTCAACGCTGCATATTCAGAACTATTTCTGGTGGCCTCGTCTAAAGGACACCACGGCAAATGAAAAGCCTCCACTTCGTGATATTCAAGCAGAGCACGGCAAATAAAGAACGTCACAGCTCTGAACCCAAGGGACCAATATCCAAACAAGGCCAACACAGCATGAAACTGCTCCCAAAGGCTGCATCTAATTGAGAAGACTGTTTCTGTTTAGGACACTGACAGCTGACATTTAGTACTTCTGACACAATTTCCCACCTCTTCCCAAATGAGAATCACTTAAACACTGAGGCCTTGGAGACTCCCTTCGAAGGATTTCCAAACTGCTGCAACAAACGCAACAGCACCATCCCACAACAAAACCAAATCAAGCAACACTCACAGAGCTCCAGCACCACTGCCAGTGCTCAAAGCAGCCACCCCCCCTGCCCCTCTGCTGCCCTGTAATGCGGAGACCTGGGGGCTTAACCCCCAAACCTGAGACAACTCTTGCACAAGAGGTCACATCACAAAGCAAGGCAGAACCTGAACCGAGGTTTCCACACCACAGTTTTCCACATCAGAACAACATTAGATCCCTTCTCCTGACCTTGGCGTTACAGCATCCACTTCCCCAGACTGCATTTGGCTCTGATTAAACAGCAAATTAGAGCAACACTTGTATGAATTACTTCTCACTTGTACAAGTAATTCTCTCATGCAACGAAGGAATTATCCAGCAGACAGTATAAACATCCTCCCCGAGATAAATGTAAAGCAAGAATGTAAAGTCTAGACAAAGACTTTGTATTTCTTCTCTTTGCTCAGCTGATAACAAATCAACAAGAATATAAAAGAAAAAGAAGAGAAAAGTGAGAGGGAAATAGTTTTCAATCAGCCACCACAGAAAGCAAGAAACATCTCACCAAAGATCCTGACCATCGACCACCCTCTTCAGACGCACTGCATCACTCGGCCACTCAACATGCACAGTCAAGTGCTTCCAAAATCTCAAATTCTGACAACTCCTAAGATTACACTTCCTTATGCCCCTGCCAAAAGGCTGCAGAAACACCAATGCAGTTTGGATACATTCCCAGAAGTCTCCTCCAGCAACTCAAAAATACATATCACTACCAGCAGTCATAATGGTTTTTCTGACCCCTACTAGAGATTGAGAGTTGAATAGTGTCTGGCAAGCCGGTCCTCTGCACACATCCTCCCCCTTGGGCAGCAGAGTGGACACATTCCCTGTGGTCTCAGCGTTTAAATCCTGCACCCTCCACACCAACAGAAGACAGGAGAAGAGACTCAGCTTGGTGGTGACAGGGCCCCACTGCCTGCCTGGGGAGGAGGGGGTTTCACTGACCATCTCCACAATAAACACGGGTTTGATGAACAGTTTGCTGGCGCAGAGGCTGGGTGGTGATCCCAAATGCCCCACAAACCCAGGCCTCACACGTTTAACCCTGTTGGCACACTCAGAGCCCTCTGCATTACCTGGACAGTACAGCTGACTGCTCCACAAACCATGGCCATGACCGGATGCCCAAGACCTTGGCTGACAAATCATCTGTCTGAACAAAGACATGTGCAATTTGCAGCGCATTAATTTCAAGCCTGTCTCACAGCCAGCTTTCCCTTTTGCCTCCAAAGAGAGGCTGTGCCATATCATAATTCACGCCAGGCCACAAGCAGATGTCTGAAACTCCTGTACATTATCATAGGAAAGTCTAACACTCAATTGCTTTTAAAAGACAGGGGAGCAAGTGAGTCACTTTACATACCTTGGCAGTCACATACAAGGCAATGGGTATGTCCAGGAAGAAATAACATCACAAACTGGCAAGGAATGGCACATTTACCCGTTCAACAAGACTGGGTCCATGCTAAAACCTACTGCTTTGAAGACGAAATGGCAAGCATTCATCTCAAGTATTATTTCTGTACTAACGCACGGACATCAAAGTTGGAAGCCCATCAAATCACAGACAAAACGCTTCCGCATGCAAACGCGTTACAGATGCCTTCTTACCATTTCTCTAACATACGCAAAGGTGGCTCGGCTCCCTCTCTTCCTCGTATTTCCTGCGGAGATAATTCTCCGCAGGCACACAGAGACCTTGTGTCGAGCACGGCGGCGGCCCGGGGGGACATCTCGGGGAGTCCCTCCGGGTCAGCGCAGCGGGGACACGGCGCTGCTGCCGCTCGCCTCCCGCAGCTCCTCCGGCACACGGTGCCGGCCCGGCCGCCTCCCCGCACCACGCACTGCCGAGCACGGGGCGATGTTCCTTTGGGAGAGCAGCATCCCTGGAGAGACCGGGACGACACCGCCGCGCCCCGGCCAACGAGGGGCCCCCACCCCGGGCGGGGGAGCGGGGCGAGGCTTCCCCAGCGCTGCAGCCCGACCAGCACCGGGTCCGGGGACACCGGCCGGGCAGGACCCCCCGCCCATCCCGGTGCGGGAGGACAAGGCGCCGGGCCGGGCTGCAGCGGGAGACCCCAACACCCCCTACCCCGGGCAACCCCGACAGCCCTGGGGATGGACCCCAAACCCCGACCCTCCGGGAGCCGCCGCCCCGGGCCGAGCCCCGCAGCCCGCAGATGGCCCCAGGCCGGGGTCCCCGCAGCCCGCGCCCCCCTCCGCCCCGGCCCGCCGCCCCGGCCGTGCCCGACTGTCCCGCCCGCCGCCCCGGCGCTGCCCGGCCCCGGTTCCCCCGCCCCGGCGCTGCCCGGGCCCCGCGATGCGGCGGCCCCGCGCCCGCCCGCACCTGCCGCGCCACCTCGGCCGCCGCCATCGCTGCGCGCTCGCCGCACGTCCCGCCCCGGCCTGCGGGCGACTCCGGGCGCGCCCACCGCGGCACCGCGCGGGGGGACCCCGCCACGGCACCGCGCCCGCCCCGCACCGCGCTCCGCGCCCCGCCCGGCCCGGCCCCGCCTCCCCCGCCCTGCTCGGGCCAGGCGGGCCCGCCGGTGCCGCCGCCGCCGCCCTCCGGGGGGCGCGGGGCCGCCGGTCCCCCCCCTCGACCGCTCGCGATGGTGCAGCCCGGGCTGCGGGCGGGGCGGGCGGAGGGGCCGGGGCGGTGGCTCCGAGCGGGGCCGGGCGGGCGCGGAGCTCCGGACAGCGGGCGTCGGGCCCCGGACGGCGGCTCCTCGGCCCCTGCCAGTCCCGGTGTCCGGTTGCCCCTTCCCCCCCTCCGGTAGCGCGGGCCGTGCAGCCCCGAGGCTGAGCCGGGGTTCGCGGTTTGGGTCTGTTCGGGTCCTCTGTCCGAGCACGTGGCGCACTTGCCGAGAGCTGCTGGACGGTTCAGGCCCGCCGGGCACCCACTGACCGCGGCGGTGCCGAATCCCCTCCCGGTGGCACCACAGCCCTTCCCGGCCTCTCTCGGCCCGAAGGTGCAGCCTCTGCTCCCTCAGCTGCTTGAGCACATCTGCTGCTTCCGGGGGGTGTCGCTGCTGCCGCTTGGGTTTTCCTTCGTTTCGTGCCAGCACAAGCATCAAACAAGGCTGAGAGGAAACTCAGTCCCCACCCAAAGCAAGTCACTTCCCCAGCCCCTGGGACCCCCGAGTAAAGTCCCCAGGCTTGGCAACCTGGTTTTTATCCTGGTCAGAGTGCCTCCAGTCCCTAATGCAGTTATGGCCAGGGTAGCCCTAAATGGAAGCTTTGCTGTGCACCTCATTCCCCAGGAGCAGCACCTTGTTTCCCTCCTTGTTTTCCCCAGCTGCCACCCAAGTGTTTTCAACTCTTCCCTAGGATCCCACGGCTGTGTGGCTCAAGCTCTCTGAGCCCACAGAAGCCACCAACAGCCAATGATAAATCCAGGCAGCACCAGAAAGGGAGCAAGGGGACAATTACATTTTCACCACCGGTCATTTGGGCTTTGACATTATGCCAGCTCCCCACACATCCCAGAAAAACTGGTTAAAGTGGTTGGAGAAAGGCAAAGGTCCTTGAGGGTGGACAACCAGCCCAGGGCAAGTCAGAGCAGGGCTAAAGCTTAGGGAAGGGATATTAAAAAGGTTCAAGGGGCTGTTGTGGCTCTTCACTGCCTGACCAGCCACAAAACCCAATGACAGTTCAGCCATGGGTGTCAGAGGAGTCATGGGTTAGAGAAAGGTCTTGAGAGAAACAGGACTAGGAACTTTTGAGGCAGAGGAATTTGTCCTGATTTCTGAAAAAATTAGGGTACAGACTACTGGTGGCTGCAGCTGCCAACACCACCAGCCACGGCTGTGCTGGAAAGTGAAACAGAGCAAGAGAGAAAGGCCAAAATGCCTCTGGGACGAAACATCATGTGGCAAGGGACCCAAAACACTGTCCCAGGCTGGGTGTCCCTTACAGCAAGGAGACCCACCAGCTACTGGGAACACGGCTCCTCGGGGCAGTAACCTGGGTCTGCCTGAGCACAGCATCAAGGAGAAGCATTGCAATCGTGGGGGACAATTTTGGGGGGGGCTGTAAGACAGGTGCCTCAGCAAGGCAACCCTGGGGCACCACTGGGGCCAGAGGAAGCATTCCTGGGATCAGTGTCACGGATTTACACAGGCCAGATGTTGTAACAGGATCTGACCTGGAACCCCCCTGGGAATGCCAAGTCCAAGTGAATGTTCCCAATTAGTCTTTTGTTAGTTCTTTGGTTACAGCTCAAGCTGGTGCCTCCTACCCCAGTTCACACCTCTCAGTTACACCCATGCCACCCATCACCTGATTCCCAAGTCAATCACTAAATTCTGGTCAGTGGTCTATTGATTTCTTACTGGACTACACTGTCACTGGGCTGGCCACCTTCTGACATTACTTTTTCCCTTGGAATTGTCTCCTGGGTCCTTATCATCTCCATTCTGCTCCTATCTGCTGAATTCAGGGAGTTCTTTGTTAGCAGCATTGTTTTATCAGAAGTTTACATTTTGTCGGGTGTTGCTGGCTAAGGCTGAGGCTACTTCAGCTGCTGATGGTGAGACACCGGTGCTAAACGAGACTGTTCAGAGAGGAGAAGACAGTTCAACAAATTTTTTCCATAACACCAGCACCAGACTGCCCAGGACCCACCTGCCTCTGCCCGCCCCCGTGGTCCCACACACTCCCCACATCCCCACACAACCACCTGCTCTCCCTCTGTGACACCGCAGCCGAGTGGGGCCAGGGGGGCAGACAGTCTGTGGTTGAGGCCGTGCACGGCGCCTGCGGCAGCCACGGACACAGCGTGGCCAAAGGTCACCTGCACCGCCCGGCAGTGCCGGGATCTGCCGCCATGCCCTCCCGCCACGCAGAATCGGTTCCTCCTCCGCCTAATGCTGGGGAGGAAGCGTGGGGTGAGAGCTGGGGAGCGTGAGCTGTGCCCTGCTGGGGATCAGGCTGCTGGCCAGCCCGGGGAGGCACCGCCATGGCCCGGCAGGAGCAGAGCTTGGCAGAGCAGAAGGTAGCTGGCACCGGCCAGAAGTTCTCCTTCCTGGAAGCTGCCCAGCCCCAAGCAGGGAGCCGAGCCCGCAGCTCCCAGCTCCGGTCAGCCACCCTGGGGAGCAGGGACAGTTTCTATACGCTGCAGAAGATGGACACCAACAAAAGCGTCAGCTGGGGCAGGCACAGCCTGGGGAGCTGGGGTAGGACTGCAGGCAGGTTCTCCATCGGCCATGGCAGTACCCGGAGGAAGGAGCTGAAAGAAATCCTCCTACAGACCAACAGCCCTGGCAGCACCTTGCGGTTTGCCACCACTCAGAAGACATCCAACAGCAGCAATCTCCTTGCAGGGCCACACCAAGAGCAGAAGTCCGAGCAGAGTCCTGACCTGCTGCCCCTTGTCCTTGATCCCCTGGAGCACGCGTGGCTGCTGACGGTGGCTGAGGGCGATGCCGAAAGCATCATCAAGCTGCTGGACTTGGATCCCAGCCTGCTGACCAGGAGAGACTTTGTGACGGGCTTCACCGCTCTCCACTGGCTTGCAAAGCATGGCCACCATGAGAGCCTCATCCAGGTCATCTCCCATGCCCAGAAGAAAGGCTATCCCGTCAACGTGAACATTCCCACAGCCAGCGGCGGGCTCACCCCCTTGCACCTGGCTGCCTTGCAGGGACACGAGGTGCTCATCAAAGTGCTGGTGGGAGCTTACGGGGCAGACACCAGCTGCAGGGACCACAATGGGCGCAAGGCTTGGCAGTACCTGAGGGCAGACACCTCCAGGGACCTGAAGGAGCTGGCGGGGGCCTTGGAGGAGGACTTGGTCCAGCTGCGCTCTCACAACACCAACAACAACTGTAAGTCATCTAAAGAGGCCAGGGCAGGGCAGGACTCTGTGGACTCTGGGGCCGAGGGGAAAGCCCAGCAACCCTGGAGCCTGTCGGCTCTCCGAGGCATTGTTAGACAGGCATTTGCTTTCTTCCAAGAGCACTGAAGATCCTCTGTCCCCATTCACCTGTAAATCCATGCTGGATAGCAGCCAGAAGAGCCTGAAGAGAGCTGGGAACTTGGGTGCTTGAAACCCTGGCCAAGTGACGATTAAACCACGGCACCTCAGCCACCCTGGGTCTCGTGTGGTCTTTGGGGCTGTGCTGGTGTGTGTGGGGAGCACCACGGCCATCGGAACACAGACTAGGGACAGCCCTTCCAAAAAACTGCCTGTCGGCAGAGGGGCTTTTACCCCATGCCCAAGCCGATGGGAACTCCTTGCTGCAGCCCCTCGGTAGGGACTCACAAGTCAGCTCTGCTCTGGGGAGCTACTTCTCCGACACCCCGTGTGCCCATGAGAGGATGCTGACCCACCACGTGTGGATCCCATGCTGGGGCTGTGGGTGGATGTTTGAGCTGCCTGTCCCAGGCTGCTGGCAGACTTTATGTGTGCCTGTAGGTGGGTCACACAGAAATTCGGTGACTTGGTTCTCCTACCTGTAAAATGAGATGCCTGAGATGCTCAACCCCATTGGGGATGGGGGCCAGAGCACAGGAGGCAGCAAGGACACCAGCGGGGTGGCATGGGTTGGCTTCTGTGGCGACTGGAGTTCAGGAGCAACTCTGGAAAGATGATTCATTGCTCAATACCACGGAAAAGGTATGTGAAGGCTGTGAGATCATCTTTATTGCTACTGAGGTCATGCTCAAAAATGAAACTGATAAATATCCCTGCAGCAGCAAAATGCCATGTGTATGTACTGGTCACTGCATTAAAAGGGCAAAGCCTCTGCTTGCTTGTTTGTGTTTTGTTCACCAAATGGAGCTCTGCCCATGATTTCAACTTGCTTTTTACATTCTTGAAGGCCAGGGCTGCTTAAAAATACCTTCAGAAAAACAATGTCCCCTTCCTCTTTTTCATCAGCACGAGACCATTCCTGCCTCCTTAAATAGCAGTCCCATTTGAGCAAGTGTCTCTCAGACAGGAACCGGGGAGTTTCTGTTCCCCTCACAGAGCAACAGCCCTTGCAGACACACCTCGTTTGGGAAGGGAGTTGTGGTTTCTTTCCAGCTGCCTTTCTGGGGGTCTGCAGAGGTGGCCAAAGGACTTGAGATGATCTGGCCTGGCTGCACAGATGAATTTGCATCTTGATGCAGAAAGATACACACATAAGTTCCTCTGGGGAACCTGAGCCTGTGGGTTTCACAGACCCTGAGCCAACCCCAATTACATACAGATTGTGCTCTGAAATGCTACTTGGACACCCAGTCTGCAGTAGGTGACAAAGGGAAGAGCAGCCTGCACATGGGTGGACAGTGATCCAGGTGACTAGGTGAACATATAGATGTGTCTTTTTAATCTCTGAGGTCAGCAGTAGATACATACAAAACATGCTGGGAATGAATTCAATGCCTGATCTACAGCAGTTTTGCAATGCTTTAGCTCTAATGGATTGAAGAGTATGGCAACATAGCTCCTCCTGGAACTGCTCTGGCCACATCCATGCCATGGGACAGCAGGGCTGGTCACAGCAGCACAAACTCCATGAACAGTACTGGTGTCAAGTTCTGGTAACCAAAGTGCTGTTGATGAGACAGGTGGGACTGACAAAATATTTTTTGTCCTGTTAGTCCTCTGTCACCCTTTCACACCTGTCAGGGAAGGGACACAGGACCGCTCATACATCCGCCTCTGAGTAAGGCACAGAGTAAACAGTGGAATTAATGAGAATTGCCTTGAAGGAACCATTTCCTTGGCACTCATACTTGCAGCTTAGTCACACCCCACCAGGAAACCTGGACTTCAATGTTCCATTCAAAGGTAAAATTTAGCTGGTAAATGCTGCACTTAAATAACACAAAATGATTTTTAGTACTTGATTTCCCTTGACAGGTAATGAAAATCCCTTAAAGGCAGCTTTTCCCCCATCTTTCGGTTGTGGGTTTAAACCTGTATTCTGTGCTGAGATGAATTAGGCAGGGACTTCAGAAAGAGCAGAACCAGAGCTCAGCTTCTCTGGGTGGTGGTACAACACGCTCACTGATGACACCCCCCTGCCCTGCCCGGGTTCTTTTCCACTGAGCAAAAAAAGGATCTTCTCCTGCTGCTGCACGTTGTTTGCCCCAAACCCCACGCCACTTCCAGTGACCCACCCCTCTGTCTTGCACGGTTTATTTTCATACCTGCAGAAGGGCAGTTGGTTTGGATATACAGACACATTTAAAAAAATATTTCTCAAGTACACAATTGGCTCTAACTTTGCTTCTCACTCAAAAGCAACAGCGTATCCACCAAAACTAATGTAGTAAAACATCCAAATTATTTAGATTTTTTCTTTAAAGCTTCTGTTGGTGTCTTAATTATCTCATTAGCCCAGTTCTGCAGAGATCCCTGATCCCCCCTGCAAATCTCACAGAGAGGAGAAGGCAAACAGAGCTGCCACGGGAACAACAGAAACCATTCATAACCAGGGTTTAAGATTCTGCAGAAGGCTGAGTTTATCCCAAGTTTAATTTGTACTAAATTTACTATGTGCTGTCCTTTAATGTCCAATTTGAAAAACAGATTGTCAAATGAGGAAAATAATACAAGGGGTTATTTTCCAAAGCAGCTCCTTAGTAGAAACTGCTTCCATCTGATAAAAATATCACAGTAAGGACAGTAATAGGGAGACTTTCTAATAAATAGTAATAAATTTTTCAATCTATTACTCAGGAAAGCTTTCCCACAAATGCCATGGAGAAAACTGTCTCTTTCCATTCTCAAGTCCATAAAATTACTCTTTTCCTCCTCAGCCAGATCCCCATAGACACAATTAAAGAGAAACTCTAGAGTAGCTTTGCCTGCCAACAGTGGTGCTGTGGGGAGGCTGCGGGAGGTTCACGGGGCTCCAAGGCAGATCTCCAGTCCTCAGCAGCGCTGTTATTTCCCAACATTTGCCTCAAGAGCAAAGAGACTTCAAAATCATTGGGGTCAAAGTGTCTGCAGCATGTGAGCCTCTCTGGCAATGCTGTTTGCTGCTTTCCTGTTGCAGTGACTTACTGCTTCCCTCTGATAACAAAGGAGTCTAGACTCTGACCAGACAGGAGGAGAACCTAGATGATATTTCTGCAGCGTCCTGAAGTTGGGAAAAATCCCAGCCTTGCTCGCCCCAGCTCACAGAACCCTCCAGCACAGCTTAGGAGGGACAGATTGCCATGAGTGAGATGTCTATTTGTTGGCATTTGCACGTGTGAACATGTGATGTGCCCAGCGTTATTTGCTACCAATCGCTATGCGAAGGAGGTAAATCTATTTACCTTCAATGTGAAGAGCAGCAACACAGGTGTGGCACCCTGAGGCTTCCTCAGGAAGCTGCCTCTCAGGAACGGAACCACCACAGCAGCTGAACCCAGGAACCTTGGCAGCCCTCAGTGTCAGGATGGGCTTTGCACCGTCAGGGATTTCCTGCTGACCGGAGCACCTACCCCGGGTCAGCTCTGCAGAAAGGGAAGGAGCAGCCACGCCGGGCTGGGAGCAGAGCACAGCCGCCTCCTCCACTTCCCTGAGGCAAATAAATGGTTCCACAGGCCCCAGCAGAAAATACCAGCATCAGGGAGCTGGAGCGACAACTACTCTGAGCCATTTTATCTGTTTTTTCCTCTCCCCCTTTTTTAAATAGCTGACTTGTCTTGAGCTACTGCTGTCTGCAGAAAATGTTTTATATTAAGCTGCACCCGTGGTTGACATGAACTGACTTATCAAACCAATACAGAGCTCCAAAGCAAGCTCAGGTTACCTCATATTCTAGGGAGCATGCAGAGATGATGTGCTACAGTTTACAGTACTGCATTTTGTAGGAGATAGATCTACTCACCCTTAGCAAAATTTTCTTTCATCCAGTTATTCCACCGCACCTACTCCCCAGCCAGCATTTTAATCGCAGGCTCCAAGGGCTGCCCAGCCCCACATCCTACCTGGGAGTAGCTTCTCTAATAATTTTTTTTTCATTTTAACTCCTCTAAAATCAGTTCTGATTTTTACATCTTTTTTTTTTTCTTTTAAAACGGGTACATTTTGCTCTCAAAGGTTTACAGCCAATGAGTGACAAGGAAGACACAGCCTACTCTACCTGAAAAGAGCTGCCAGGGTTCCTCATACTAAGTGAGAACATACTCACAGGAATGTTATTTTTCATTCTGTTATGATCCCACCATATATACATACGAAATTATTTCAACCAAGCAATTCAGGTCCATATTTATTAGTAAGCCTGTGCACTGTCAATGCTCATGGTGATGCCTGAAAGAAAGAACACTAATAGAACACAGTCTCCATGTTTCAGATGCAAGAAGAGATTTTCCCAGTTAACATCAACATCCCAGACCAGCTTATAAAAACCCCACACTGGGGAGTGCAGTCCAGCACCACAGAAGGAATGACTTGAGGGTGTATCAATCTGATGCAGAAAGACCAGTGTTCATTAGAGCTCCCAGGACAGTCTCCCTTACAAGCCCAGCTTGGTCCTCCTCCAGTGTCTCCTTTTGGAGTTGTACCTAAGACAAGAGCAGGGTAAATTAGCAAAGTGCATACACACATTTGTTCAAAACATGAAAGAAGAGCAGCACATGGAAAAGGTCTATCCCAAGAAATATCCGTTTGTGAGCATGTACTTGTCCATGTTAAGAACAAACGTTTTCACCACGATGCAGGTGAAACCGAAGACAGTGTTTGTAACAGAGTTGCTCTCAGCAGGAAAATGGCAGTGCTCCCACTGCAGGAAGCTCTGCAATTGCAGCCTGCTTTGGCACACAGCTCAGACACAGCTGATCACCAAGGTGTTCAAGTGCCACACGTCAAAAATCCATCATTTTGCCCCACGGTACAGTACTCCAAAGTACTGCAATTTAGCTAAAACAGAACCTCGTTGTACGTACACGCCACCAATCCTGCCTAGAAAGAAACAAGTTGGGAGGAGTTACAGGAACAGAACCTGGCAATCCTGCCCAGTTTCACTACCTGAGCCAGCCACTGCTGCTGTGGCTCTCCTCACTGCTTAGGACAAAGAGAGAGAAAGAGGAGGAAAAATTCTGTTGTCTTGAAAAAATCCAGACAAAGAAGTGGATGAGATAACAAGCTCTCTGACCAAAGTATACAACAGCTTTTAACCAGAGGGCTCAGACAGGCACCACCCTCTGCACGCCCCACGTGGACCAAGACCGTCAGAAACAAACACGCTACCAGGGTACAAAATCTGGAATAAATTACCCACAAGTGCAGCTCAGGCTTTCGCTTTACATGTGCCATCACTGAACACCCGTGGACCCTTGCAGAGCACTGGACAGAACGGCTACAGAAAGAAATGGCATGGAAACCCCACGAAAACACACGTGCACTGCCACCCCTGCCTGGCCCTCACGGCCACGAAACCGCACGTCTGGAGGCATAAATGCCATCAGCTCCTCCTTCGGCCCGCACCGCCCGGGCCGCCTGAGCGCGCCCGTGCGGCCGCAGCCCCTCAAGACGCGGCAGCCGCGCTCGATACCTGATCTTATTGCCGGTTTTCATCCGGATCCACTGAGGGATGGGCCGGTTCTGCTTCTGCTTCTTGGCGAGGAAGCGCTTGATCTTAAACGTCTTGTGGGACGACTGCAAGAGAGCGCAGCGGTCAGTCCCTCACGGAGCCCCGGCACCGCCCCGCCAAGCCCGGGCGAGTCGCACCCGGGTCCCTCCCGCTCCCTCGCGGCCGCCTCGCCCCGCCACCCCCGCGGCCGGCCCGCCGGGCCCCCCGAACGCTGCGGCGGCGGTGCGCGATGCCGAGGCGCGGCGGATGGCGGCGGATTGCTCGGAGGGTCTCACCATGGCGCGGAGCGGAGCGGCCTCCCGGCGATGGCGGCGGCAGAGGAGGCGGAAGGGGCGGGGCGGAGCGGCGCCGGCAGCGCTGGCACGGCGCCCCCTTGCGGCCAGGAGGACCCGCACGCAGTGAGGGAACGGCGGCTGCGGAGGAGCGAGTTTGTGCAGTTTTATTTGGGTTTAGTACAAAAAAAACAGCTATGGCTAAAATTCGCTAGCTTGGGAGGAGCTGCTACTGGCGAAGTCTCGTTCTGGGCTGTAAAACAATACTTCAAGTTATGAGGGAAGAGGAAGCAGTTCCGAGAGGGCAGGAGTTGGGAAACGTTTCAGACTCTACAGAAGGGAGGATGCTGGAAAAGAACAGGATGCCCAAACCAGCTACATTTGATTAAAAAGAAGCATTTCAATGTAGGGAGACTTTACATGAGAATTTGTCAAGACATATTCCATTCTTAAGCCAGCTTATTCATACACTCCAACTTAGTTACTTTATCCACAGAACCACTGAAGAGGAAGGTCTCTCCCTCCCTAACACTGTTACTGCACTGCCAGATGTTCTGCTCCTTACGTGCCAAAGTGCTCCTGTCCACTGGTACCTCAACAACCCCAGCCTGTATACCTGTCTCAGTGCTAGACTGACACAATTTAGCTTTCCCTGCCTCAGGCAGGAGCACCACACAACATAGCAACACCTGTATTACGTCTGGGCAACTCCAAGCTTGCTCTGCCTAAGTGCATCCAACACTAGCTCCCATCGCCTTGCAGTAGAGCTCTGGCTTTAGATCCAGGTGTCATCCCCTCCTGACCACAACTCATTTATTATCATAGTTAAGGCCATAAAGTCTTTCTATTTTGCAAAGATTCTCTTCCCTGTTGTAGTTAGATGCTGGGAAAATAAATTCAAATAACCGAAAATACAATGAGAACACATTTCAAATTCCGAATCTACAACTGAGGTTCTTTAACCAGAAACATCCAACAGCACAATGCCCCCTTTTCTTCCTTTGTTCCTTCTTCGCTTCGAAGGCACTTCTGGATTGCGTTGTACATGCTCTTTGGCTGCACAGACAGTCAGAACACATAAGGCTTGCATGCTAGTCACTCCTCTTCCTTCATGTGACTGGTCTCACCCTCTTGTTTCTTATCCACTCCCTGATCTGTGGGCTTTGCAGCACTGTCTTCATACTGACACAATCTGCTTCGGCTTCGGGCTCCTGGCTGGTACAGCTGCATTGCTGGGCGATCCTGAAACAAACCAGAACTGTTTAGACTCTTTCATAGCTCCCTGCTATCAGGGTTATTATGGCAGCAGTGGTATTAGAAATGGCTCAAATTCAAACTTTTCTGGGTGTTCTAAGTTAAATTACTCCACCATGGTGGCAACGTAACTTCAAGTGTCTCAAATCAAGGTTGTCTCTGTTGTAAGGCAACATCCCTGTTCAAGCCACAAAGAACACTGCTCACAGTTTGAAGTTATTTGTAGAGAGTTTCCTGTTGAGTTCAGCTCACCCTCAGAAAAGAGGCCAATTTCAAATCTTCAGAACCCTGAGTTTCATTTGTACCTGACAATGTCTTAAGGGACATAAAAAACATGCACAGTGATGCTGCAAAAACTAATTTGCTGACGATATAAAATTAAACTCAAGACATTTCTTGAGCCTACAGGACATGCCCTATTCTGCAAGTAGCAGTCTTGACACTGCTTTGGAGGAGCCTGTTCAATCACTCTTCCACTTCGAGATGCATTTTCAGGCAGCAGAGATACTGATGCTCTACCAACACCTTAAAGATACAGCCCATGGCACAAGTCAGCAAATGGAAAGATATCAGTGTCCTACAATTTAACCCACGGTATCTTGGCTTAATTCCTACTCAGTGACAAGAAATACCACAAATAATTTAGCAAAGTTCAGTGGATAAACAGGAAAAAAAAAACTTTCTAGTAACGGCAGAGTTTGTTGCCAGAACAGGGAGAATTTTCAACAGAGAAACCACATGGTTCTTTCCTTGAAGTGCTTTTATCCTAAAAAACACAAACTGACCCCTATGAATCAACATATGAATTTAAAGAAATTCAGCACCTTGTTTCTGATACGATCTCTCTTAATTGTATCCTCTTTTTTATCATCTTTGGTTACTTTCTCAGATTTGTCCGTGCTGCTGGTAAAGTCTGTAAGATCACTTTTCTTTCCCTTTTCTCTGAGTAAGTCTCTCTCCTTTTTCACCTCTTCCTCTTTTCTTCTAAAAACCTTCTCTTTCTCATAGCGCTCTTTCTGCCTCCGACGCTCCTCTTCTTGGCGTCTCAGTTTCTCTCTCTGCGCTCTCTCATATTCTCTGTCTCTGTCAAAATCTCTATCTCGGTCCCTGTAGTCCTTTACACACTCATCTTCTGATCTGTATGAAAACAAAACTGAAAATTAAGCTCAAAAGATTCATCAAACAGAGCCGGGAGATCAATGTAATAGCGGTGTAAATGTGCAATAGGAGGACGACACACTGGCAGGTTCTAGGGAGCTCTTGGGTGGCTGTGACAACCCGAGTCATGCACGACAGCCAGAGAGGACACTGACCACTAGCACTTCCCAGCCTCCTACTTGCATAGCTGGTTGAGTCTCCTCTGGCTTTACAAAAACCTGAATTTCTGTCTCTCATCTCTATTTCTCACACGACAAAACTGAACCTCGAACAGATCACAGAGCTTTTGAGAATTACAATTTCCACTTTGACCTTTTTACAAGACCTTAGAGGGACTAGTAACTGGAGAACACCTCTCCTCTCACCATGTTTATAATCATCCCATTGCAAGGACAGTGCTCACAGCCTGCTGCAGTCACCTACACCTGGGCTTCTTTAGTGCAGTTCTCACATTGAGTTGCAAAAACATTAAAATTTGTCCACTAGTGAAGAATTTTCAGGTAATTCACAGAGCTTTCTGCAATCACAGGGATGTGCACTGCCACAGAGAACACAGCCTGTGCCTTATATTAGGAAAAGCATTTAAAAGGAATTTCAAAACATTGACATAGCAGAGCAGCCTAAGCCTCATTATGATCAGGAAACAAGTTATAGATACATATATATTTATAGCAAGTACTAAAATACTTTTTTGCCTTCTCTTCTTTTGTCTCCCCATCAGATCGTTTGGCAGATGCACTACTCGCAATTTTTTCCTCCCTCAGAGTCTCTTTTTCCAGTTTCTTGGATTTTTCTTTTCTCTCCAAGTCTTTTTCATCTTTTTCAGGCTTCTTAAGTAGCTACAAAGAAAACAGAAGTCTCAACTAAAAAGCTCACTCTAATACATATTGTCTGGCACAACACCGAAATTGCATCAAAGGAACCACAGTCCAGTGAGAAGTGAACATTAAGGAAATATTACTGCAAATAGCAGCATTTCTAAAAGCTGGAGTGTATGAGTAAGCATTATTCACACAGCAAACTAGGATTTTTCTCCTAAACCAGGCCATTTTAGAAAGCTTAAAAATAGTCTCCATTCCATAGTGAATTCACAATCCTGTTTACCACGGCATGTACAACAGTCACATGACAAAAAGTTTAAATATTACTATGAAGCATTACAGCATGTAAACCTTTACATTGCCTACTACTGAATATTACAAAAAATTGGTAATTTACTAACACCAAACTCATGTGATTTTTCACACAATACTCAAAGCACATTTTGAGACTGATATACAAATAATAGGGGAAAGGGAGTGTAACAGTTTATAATAAAGAACTGTTCTAGACCTTAATCTTTGGTTCTTCTTTTGATCTGTCTCTTTCTTTTTCTGGGCATCTGTCTACTTTCTTCAATTTTTCTGCTTCTTTTCTCTTCCTTCTCTCCTCCTCTTTCCATTTTCTTCTCTCTTCTTCTCTTTGTCTTTTTCTTTCCAATTCTCTCCTCCTCCTCTCCTCTCTTTTTTCTTCTCTCAGTCTCTGTGTGTGTAAAAGCAAAGAGAAATAGTGTATCTCCACACCAGAAAACATCTCTTTAAGCCATCAAATAACTCACCTCAAAGCTGCCTCTACTATAAAAGAAAAAAAAAAATCCTGTCACCTCTACTGTTGTTGTGAACCTGAACATGTTGCAGCAGTATTTTTCTCTTACTCATAAGCCTTGATTTGTACTGTCTTAAAAAGCCCGACCACAACACTGGCCTCAGCCTTTATCATTCTAATTTTCATTTAATCTGCCCCACCTCTGATTTTCTCCATTGCTAAAAGTTAAAATAACATATTATATGCTAGGAGAAAGATCATCCACAAGGACCTCAGCTGTAAGTGCACTAAAAATGGAAGCATTAAAATGGAATCTGTTTTGGCAGTGCCACAAGAGACAATTTGCTGGGACCAGAACATACACAAAGCACCACCATTCCTACAAGGACCAACATTCTAGTACTTTAAAATATGTGAACCAGGTGTTGACAAGTGAGTAGGGTCAAAAGATCCTTCTTCAAAAGGAAGGGCAGAAACATATCAGTACACATATTGCAATATCTACAGTCATGCTTTAAATGAGCAAATTGTACTTGCAAACAAGAAGATTCTGGAGGTAGGTCTTACCTGTTTGTTTTTCAAGAAGTTCAATAAAGGAGTAGTCTTTTTAGCTAGAGAATATACAAAACAAATGTAAACAATTTGCCTTATCCAATACTGAAATACAACAAGACCCTGTATGAAGTGAAGCATCCTTATGGATTCCCCTGCCTGTCTCCTCTCATGTACAGCAATACTTGGAAACAAGTATTCCAAACCTATCTCTGAACAGTGGCAACTATTAGGATTCTACTAAGTTAGTGTCCTAACTTCTTTAGGACACTAATATGATACCCAGTACACCTCTGTGCACAGGGATACTCAGTCTGCATTAGGCTTTTCCCAGACTCTCTTGGTTTTAAAGATATTCCTGGAACATGCTTAAAAAGAGCAATCTGGTCATTTTTTGTGGTATTTTACCCAATCACATTATGTCTTAACTTGTGCCTGCGTGGAACATCACCACTCACAGCACTGTGCACTAAACATCACTGCATCCACTGAAATGCAGCCACTCCACAGCCTAGTCTGGCTAACAAACATCTGACCAGCAGCTGGCAACAGGAAGGAACTTTCTCACCTAAAACTTAAACCTAGAGAAGAATTTAGAGGATGGGAACAAAACAAAATATACACTGAATAATAATAGCCTAAAGGTTTACAAATACTAAGCAGGCACACAAAAGAATTCAGTCTCCTCCAGGTTGAGAAATCACAGCTTCAAAATACAAACCACGTTTCTTTGTGCTCTAGGAAAATATAACTATAGCACACAGATTTCCATACCTATTAGCTCTTTGTTTCTTGCCTCTATTTCCTCCAACAAAGTTTCAGGAGTGGAGGTTAATTTTTCATCATCTGCACTGTAACTTTCCAAAAACTTCTTGTATTCTGGATCTACAGAGAAGGGGAAAAGGAAGAGGAGGGGAAAAAAAAGGGGAAAAGAAAAAAGAGATACATTGGAGCATGAAAAGCATTTGCATTATGCACTGCTGGAAGTCTGGGTTGGATTTACATAAGCTGGGTTGTTTATATGCCATCTTTTCATAAGCTGGCAGCTCTCAAATGAGCTGCTGCATTATGTTTGTCTGGGACAACCATTTAATAGACTTGCACCTCACAAAGCAGTGCCAATAAGCAAACATCCCATTGATGGAATTACAGTGTCACAGTAAAAACATATTCAAATTACTGCTAAGATTTTCAATCTACACATGCAAAACAAACTATCTTGCTGTTATACCATCTTCGATAGTTCCAGTTTTGGCATCCTTTTTCTTACTCTTCTTTTTTGCAGCTTTTTGGAAAGGTGCAAACTCAACTATGGCAGCATACTCCTGACCTGTTAAGAGGAGAGGGAAAAATATATTAAAATAGAGATGAAGCAGATATAAAATAGACCATATTGTCCATATCTAAAGCAGGAAGATAAGCCTCACAAGAAACATGCAATACTAGAAGAGATTATTTAGACAGCATAAAAAAATTCTTCCATTTTGAAAGCAATTTAATAAAAAAAACACTCTAGAGACAGCAGAATTCATGAACTTGTAACCCTCCTAAATAAAGAAGAATCTTATGGACAGAGCTTTGTCACATAGAACACCTGTCTAGATGAATTGTAAAACACAGGCACTTGAATCAAAGCTCCAGGTAAGACCCTTTCACTGCCCAAGCCAACAGGAACTTTTAGTGCTGCCCAATGTAAGCACTTCTGAAAGGCAAAATTTAAACCCATGAAACCTAACATGTTTAGAAAACAGGTAAGTGATGACTAAATACTCGAATTTTTAACCAGTTAATTAAACCAAATATGTTTCCTACAGATTACTGTCTCCAGAGCAGTCACTTTAACAACTTAATCTGCAAAGAAGCAGCTGTTCCTTTTACTGAATCAAGATGACTCACTCAGTTGTAAACTGAAACAAGTGACAATTTCAGGTAAAAACTGACCAAAAGATAAGTGACACTGTTGGAAGTGCACAGAACAGGTGAGGGGAGTAGCAGAGGGTGACATCAGTAACCTCAGCTTCATTTGTTTGTACACTGACAGCATGTACCTGCTTTCACTTTACAGACTTGATACTCAGGTATGGCAGTGCAAACATTCCCCTCAATATCAGGATTTATATCAACACCACTGCTGCCTTATATACACCCATCTGGATTTTACACATCATATAGAAGATCCATTAAAAATACACCTACAAAAAAAGTCAATTTAAACTAGTTTCCACAAAGCATATGAAGTTTTCTTTGTTCTGTGAAATACTGCATAACATGCACTTAAGGCACTTAACCCGAACAAGCCAGAATTGGCTGCTCACCCCATCCCTCCAACACTCAACCAGCACACAGCACAGACAGCGGGAAAGCAGCAACACGCACTGAGTGCCATTCACTCACCTTTGTGATCAACGAAAACATAGCCGTCGAAGCGATCCCTGAAGAGGACTATGTCTTCCTGGTTCTTGAAGTTGATGTAGGCTCTGGAGAACATGTGCGGGTACAGGCTGCGGAGACACAAACCGAGGGCGCTCGGCTGACGGGGCGGCGGCGCCACCGGGGCCCGGGGAGCGGCAGCGGCGGCTCCCGGGAGCGCCCGGGCGGGGCCCGCGGCCGTACCTGGAGTCGTTGGCGAAGAACTCGAAGTAATCGTGCTCGGGCAGGGGCTGCAGGTGCTCCTCCAGCTGCTCCTTCGTCAGGCTGGGCGGGAGCCGCCGAATCACCACCTGCGGCACGGCAGGACCGGCGGTCAGAGGGCGGCAGTGCCGGGGACAGGGCGGTACCGCGGCCCTCCCGTCCCGGGCGGCCCCGTTCTGCCCCACCCCTGGCCCCCGCAGGCGGCCCCGTTACCGGAAGAAGGCCCCGTTACCGGGTGGGGGGGCCCGTTCCTGAAGGGGTGGTTCCTGCTACCGCGATAGGGCCTGGTGCCGGGGGCTGCCCGGTCCTGGGGTGCACCGTTCCCGGGGGGTGCCCGTTCCCTGGGGGTGCCCGTTCCCTGGGAGTGCCCGTTCCCGAGCGCCGCGCGGGCCCCACCTTGCTGAGCGTCTCCTTCTTGTCCTTGGGCCGCTCCAGGCGGTCGATCTCGGCCGCGCCGGCCCTGCCCTCCGTGCCGGCGGCGGGGCCCGGCCCCGCGCCCAGCACAGTCCCCGGCCCGGCGGCGGCCCCGCGCCGCTCCTTGGGCCTGGCGTTCTCCTTGTCCTCCTTCATCCCGGCCCCGCTCTGGATCCCGATCCCGGACCAGGGCAGCGCCGCGCGCCCCCGCGCGCCCATTGGCCGCCGACTCTCGCGAGACTACGCCTGAAACGGGCCGAGGGCTCCGCCGGACTACAACTCCCGGCGTGCACCGCGCCCGGCACCGCCAGTCCCGGCGGTATCAGCGACCGGCACCGGGTGCGGGATTGGGATTAGGATTGGGATCAGGCGGGCTGGGGCGCGGCACGGCCTCGGCCTCGTTCCTTGCCGAGGGCCGGTCTCCCGCAAGCGCTGTCGCTCCCGCCGCCCCTCCGGCCCGCCGGGCTGTGACGGGCGCGGGGCAGGCCGGGAAGGGCGCGGGGCAGGCCGGGAGTGCCCCGGGAGCGCCCCGGGAGCGGCGCAGCGGGACCGGCACCGGGACCGGTAGCGACACCGGCAGGATGTGGTACGAGATCTTGCCCGGCATGGCCATCATGGGCGTCTGCCTCAGCATCCCCGGCTTCTCCACCATGTTCATGAACCGCTGGAACAACGGCGGCAAGGTCAGCGCGGGGCGGGACCCGCGGCCCCGGGGCTCCGCTTCCCCCCGGGACCGCCCTTACCCCTCAGCCCCCTGCATCCTTCTGGGATCTCTTCCTTCCCGGGGCTCCCCTTTCCCCCATCCCTCGGGACCCCATACCGGCGAACCCGGCGGGGCCCCTGCCCGGGGCCGTAACAGGCATCGCTGTGCCCACAGGAGAAGAGGATCGCCCGCTTCCCCTTCCAGTGGGCCCTGATGGAAAGGGATCGGCGGATCTCGGGTGTCAACAAGTACTACGTGTCCAAGGCATGTTTTTGGGGCATGGGCAGGTACCGCCGGGGGGGGGAGGCGGGAGCCAGGCGCTGCTCCTCCATCCCCGGGCTCTGGGATGGGGTTCCCGCGGCCGCACTGGTCGCTCCCGGGGCTGTCGGGCTCCGTGCCCACAGCTGATCTGCCTCTGGGGCTGTGATTTTAATTGTGTTTTAACTAGAACTTTGGTAATTAGGTGTAGTTTGAAACTGGCGTTTTCAGCTATGCCCTGTTGCACATTAGTGGCAAGAATGATGCAGATATAGCTGTTATTTTTTGCTTTTTAGGGTCTGGAGAATATAGACAAAGGTGGCAGCACTTTGAAGAATCCACGTATCTACTGAGAATGATTGAACTCCTAAATAAAGATATATGTGTGTTCAGCCCTTGTATCTGTGTTGCTGTAGTGGGATGACCGAGGCTGGACACCAGGTGCTCACCAAAGCTGCTCTGTCACTCCCCTTCTCAGCTGGACAGGGGAGAGAAAACATAATGAAAGGCTCATGGGTGGAAATAAGGACTGGGAGAGAGATCACTCAGCAATTACTATCAAGGGCAAATGAGACTCAACTCGGGGAAATTAATCTATTGTCAATCAAATAAGAGCAGGATAATGAGAAATAAAACCAAATGGTGAAACACCTTCCTTCCACCCCTGTCTTCTTCCTGGGTTCAACTTCACTCCCAATTTTCTCTACCTCATGCCCCCGCGCTGTGCAGGGTGACGGGGAATGGGGGCCATGGTGAATGTCATCACGTGGTGTCTCTGCTGCTCCTTCTTCCTCGGGGGAAGACTCCTCACACTCTTCCCCTGCTCCAGCCTGGAGTCCTGCCCATGGGAGACAGTCCTCCACAAACTTCTCCACTGTGAGTCCTGCCCATAAGCTGCACTTCTTCACAAACTGCTCAGTGTGGGTCCCTCCCACAGGGTGCAGTCCTTCAGGAACAGGCTGCTCCAGCGTGGATCCCCTGCTGGGGCACAAGGCCTGCCAGCAAACCTGCTCCAGCATGGGCTCCTCTCTCCATGGGCTCACAGGTCCTGCCAGGAGCCTGCTCCAGTCTGTGCTTCCCATGGGGCCACAGCCTCCTTTGGACTTCCACCTGCTCTGGCATGAGTCCTCCATGGGTTGTAAGTGGATCTCTGCTCCCCTGTGGATCTCCATGGGCTGCAGCAAAATCTCTGCTTCAGCTTCTGGAGCACCTCTTCCCCCTCCTTCTTCACTGACCTAGGTGTCTGCAGAGCTGTTCCTCCCACATATCCTCACTCCTCTCCAGCTACAGTCTTGAAACTGCAAGTTTTTTTCCCCCTTCTTAAATCTGTTATCCCAGAGGTGCGTATGAGCTGCATAAGTCACATAAAAGCTTTGGACAGAACTGGTTTCCTCACTTTATGTGCTCTGATATGCACCAGGCAGCTGTCTGTGAGAGGAGGAAAAGGAATGACAGAAAGACTGATTTCAGAAATTCTGAAAACAGAAATTCTGTTTTCGCACCCACTTCTGACATGCAGTTCCCTGCTGCTGACTGCAGCAGCCTGCATGAATAGCCAGTGCCACCTCCTGCAGCTTGGATTCTTGCCTCCCAGCATAGCACTAGTCAGCAGTCTCAACTTACAATAAAGCCGAAACTTGCCTCTGCTACATCCTGAACCTGCTATAACGATGCCTGTTACTCATCTCCTTGTGGCAGTCAGAGTGAAACGCAGATTTTGTGTCACTGCCACCAACATTGATCCCCTGTGAGACATGGGGCATGGAATGACCACAACCAACGTGGAGGGAACAAGGTGCAGAGTCACATGGATCAGACAAATTTCTGAGAAATGTCCAGGCTTGTATTAATGCTCTCTCAGCTGGACAGGAAGCATCTATGAGACCACAAGGACTAGGACCTACACTTTGCTCATTATTGATCTAGCAGCTGAATCCATATAGCAGACTTTTGTCATTCTGGAAGAGCAGCTGCTGTGAATTCAGCACACTGTGATATGCTAAAACATTTCTGGCCTCTCTCTGTTGGTCCTTTCGCTCTGAAGGGCTGGGAGACTACAGCCCTCTGTGCGCCGGGCTGGGCTGAGACTCTGCCCAGACAGCACAGAGCGGAGGCTGCTTTAGTTCCCCCATTGCCGAGACCGGCAGAAACATGACAAACAGAGAATCTGGCAGGATCCCACAGCTGCTTTCCTGGCCATACTGCCTTCCTTTTCCGGAACGCTGCGGCTGCTGGGGGCGCATTTCCCCGGGGTCGGTGTATCCGCAGGGAATGCCGACTGGGATGCCGGGAGTCGGCCCCGCCTCTCCATGGTGACGCGAGAACGCTGCCGTGGCCGGGGAGCCGGGACAGCGGCAGGGACACCGCCGGGGCCCGGGAGCAGCTCCTCGGGGCTGGACACCTTCCCTGGAATAAAAAAGCCCCGGGACCCTCCGTCCGTCCGGGGCGGCCCTGAGGGGGGTGAGCGGGGGCGAGGGGCGAGCGAGGGACTGGCCAGCGCTCTCCGTGTTCCTCTGATGGGTCCTGCAGCTCTCGGGCCGGCTCTGTCTCACTGCGTTTGTGCTTTTCTTTCTCTAAAGGTGAAGCCAATGGACAAGGAAGAGGACAAAGATCACACACCCCCAGACAATGAGAGAAGCAGTACAGAGGACTGCCTGAAGAAAAAGGAAAAAGGTATTGTGTTTGCTCTATTAGCATGTGTTGTTTTGTTGTTGTTTTTTTTTTTCCCAGGAGGATTTGTCAGCATTTTATTTGCTTTAGAAGCCAAGCGTGTTATCAAAACTATCCAGTGGACCACAGGCAACAACTTCACAGTGGAGAGAGGGCGACAGCAGATTGAAGAACTCATTTCTGTGAGTGACAATTCCATCCATTCGGGAAGGCCACACCTTCTCACTGTTAAGAAGTGTGAAAAATTTAAGGACAGCACCTCTGGTTCCTTTTTAGCGCTGCCCTCAAGTCACCTCTACTGGACAGAGGGAGTCTTAGTGTGATGCCTTTGTTCGACAGACATGGGACATTCATGAAAGCTGGCTTCACCACTCAGAATTTCTTGAGGAAGAAGAACTGAAGGACAGCAAGAGGTACCATTACAGAGCTTGCTGGGGCATGCCAACACGCAGAAAACCCATCCCAAGAGCAACAGCAAGCGTCTACTTTGTTATAGTGATCTCCAAACTCAAACCTGACGTAAGTACTCGGAAATGCCACACACCAGTCCTTAAAGGGAAAAGAGCACAGGGATTCCTGAGGCAGTCAAAACCAGCACAACAGCCCATAGCTGGTCAGAAATCTTACATCATCCCACACGCTTAGAATTGTAACTTATGAGGCTTTACCTTTAAGAGGCTTTAAGAAAATACTCAGAGAGGCTTTAAACTAAAACTATTCTAATCTGTATCAGAAACGTTGTACAAATATCCAGGTTATTTTTGAAGACACAGATAGTAACTCTTACCTAACTACAATGTCTGCTCTTTGAGGGGCTGTACGTGACCTCTGCCCTGTCTCTGCTCTCTTGCAGACCTCGCCTGTGGAGGTTTTCTTCAGACTGGAGTCCAGCAGGCTGATTCGCAGGTAAATGTCATTACTCTTCTGTCACTGACACAACTCAGGAGGTTCTAGCAAGCTTTTCCATGCCAAAACCAAAGAGGGAGCTCCATGTAAGTAAGTTTGCAGTCACATCAGGGAGGTGGAAGAAGCTGTCAAAATTTTGCTACGCAAAATGAAATGACCCTGCTTATTATTAGCTTCTCTCCCTCACAAGCATGGATAGCCACCCCATGGGCATCTGCCTTCTCCAGGAAGAATATGTCCTGCTTACCCAAGTCTAGGCATGGTCTTTATTGCAGTAGATAGGCTTGCCTGGTGAATTAAGGCCAGCTCTGAGCTGGCCAAACTTGGATTCAGTATTATTCTTACAATTTACCCTCTTTTTATTCCATCCTCCAGGCCAGAAGAGTGTCAGTTTAGAGAAAAGTGGCTTCAGGACATTATTGAAAATAAAATAATCCTCATAGAAAGACTTAGTTCCCAATGAGCAGCTCCAATTCACCATCACCAATGCTCCGTTTTGGAGAACCAAATAAACACAATGAAGAAAGAAAGGCTCTTCCTTAGCAGCATTTCTGCTTTGTGGATACATAAAAAGCATTGAACCTGTGCCAAATCAATGATGCCCTGACATGGCAGTTGGCTTTATGGGACGGTTGCTGGCAGGTATGGGTGGGTACACCAGGATGGAACCAGGTTCTAGAGTGTAAATGGGAAGAGACAGCTGGGAGGGATTTGCTGGTCTGTGGAACTATAGGGAAAACATTATAGGACTTTAGGACTTTTATCTTCTTTGCACCAATATATGGGACATCTCTGCTGCCCAACTTAGGGGAACAAAAAAAATAAAAAAAGGATTTAGGGGAACAAAAGCCCTCTCAAAAACACTTCCTTTTTCTCAAGTGCTTTTAAAAACAAGTTCAAAGGGGATATGTTTGGAAATATGTGGTTGAATCAAAGGTAACCACCACATAAGCACTGCTTCAGCAAGGACTCCAAGTACAGAGCTTAAAGCAAACCATGTAATGCTGCTGAAACAGACCAAATTAAAATACTACCGGAGTTAAAATAAGGTTTTAATCCAGAACACTTTCATAAACACAAACATTTCAAATAAATTGAAAGACACATCCTTGTTGCCACTGTATACATCCAGGGGTTCCAATCACTGCACCCCACTGCTCTAATGCCTATGTATAACATAGGAGAAAAAGAAGCAAGCAACTTTGTTCTTCACCACAGATTTCGGTGAAGAGCGGACCCTCCTATTATACCGTTACTTTACACCCCAATTGCAATCTGCTTGCTTTCAAGTAACTGAAGCCCATCTGTATTAAATTACAAACTCATTTACAGAATATTTACAAGTCTAGTTTGAACCACAAACCAAACTTCACTGTTTTGAGAAAAACCTAAATCTAAAAAGACTTCTGAAGAAATAGTGGACAGTCCTAGATCTTAAACAGGAACTCAGGAGTTCCTTCATTTTTGCTGCTGTTAGTAGTAGCTTGTTCGCTGTCTTTTCCAAGCTAAATGAGTCTATGAAAAATCAAAATAAATGGAATTAAAAAAATGACACATTGGTATTATGTAACAAAGCCCTTCTCACGGGATCCTCCTGCTTGTCTGATTCAAAGCAAGCGCAGAACATTTGACACCTCTAATCTTCCCTGTCTGTTCCTGCCTTCTCACCTTTCACTTTACAGGGATTCCTTGTAGATGGTGAACAAATCACCCTAGAGAATCTGATGAAAGTAACTCTGTTTTCTTGACAGAAGTAATCCACTCCTGGGGCCCGGCCCTGTTGGGTGAAAGGCGCTGCAGCACCTGCAGCATTTTTCAAATCACGACTGGAACAGGTCAGCTGCTGCGTGGTACAGTCCGTGCTGCACAGCTCAAACAAAGCATTATTTCTCCTCTTTGCCCTTAGTCTTTCTGTAGACCATCTCCCGAAAGCTTGCGAGGATCTTGTTCTCTCGTTTCCTCCTCTCCTCTTGGTTGAAGGAGGCCAGGGCTCTCTTCTCGTCTGCGCTGTAGATCTGGTTCTCCTTGCGCAGACGCACAGCTTCCATGCGCCGGTGTCTGTGGAGGGGAACATGGTGTGTGTCATCATGGGCAGACTGCCCCGGTACAGCTTCCATCCATCAACTGGCCTGAATGTTTTCAGGGGCTTTAAATAAAGATACCTGCACTACAAAGTCCGAACTTGCACACAAACCTTCCCAAGAAGGAGTGTGGCAGAGCAAGGAACTGACTTCTGGGCGTGTCTGCTCTCAGGCAGTGAGCCAGAAGTCCCACCTACCCCCAGGGTGTCAGCTGCTGGCTCACCAAAATTTAAGTGAAATTCCTGGAGGACTCATAGAGCAAAAAGTGCAGCCAACCTCTCACACTTTGATTTGTCTCCTACTGGCCAGCACATCACCAGGGCTGTCCAAACACACCACCTGGCACAAGCATCTCCTCATTTGAAATAAAGATAATGAGAAGTATATTACCTGGAAAGAACTTTTGCTCTTGAGGAGAAAGCATCCTTGAAAACCTCACCATCTGTCTACAGCAGTGGGGAGTTTGGTGTAGATTATTGCAAGCATGCAGAGCACCTTCTCCTCCACACTTTCAACTAGAGCTTGGAAGCAGTCTTCCACTCAGCCAACAGAGCAAGCAGCTCTTGAAAACGTCACTGAACCACTGCCATCATCAAAACCATACCTGCTGCCACTCATGACGTAACCAGAGCTCTCAAACGATGCGATCTCTTCACTGGTTAAACCGATCTCGCCTCTCCGGGGAATACGTTTTCCTGCTTTTACATACTCTGCCATTGCTGCACCTTCACCCGGCAGGAGGGCGTGTCCATAGCTAAAAAAAAAAGGGAGGATTGCAGTCTCAAATACAGAGAGCCTGAGCTAAACATCCTGCTTCCCTGTTCACTACCAGATACAGCTGCATTTTTAAACACATTCTTTCCCACATGTTGGCCTGTTCTTTCCTTATGGCTAACACCAGCAAAAACATCTTAAATTACCAGTTGAGTCCATTCTGATTAAACAATGAAGAAGACACTACAAAGTCACAACACTGCAGAGCATTAGAATAAAGGTACCTTACAAATGATTTTCTAGGAATCAAGACTAAGAAGCATAAACCAGACTTTTCTACCCAAATTCAGGCCAGGGGAAAGGTTAGCACCACTAGCACTTTTGTTTGCAAGTTTCTGGCACAGCATTTCTCCCTCTGCATGCCATATTGTTGTAACAGCCCTTTTGAACAGTAACTTTCATGCTTGATTTACTTGATTTGATCAAAGCACTGTTAGAGCTGGCTACTCACTTCAAAGGCCTGTCATCCTGAGACGCATGAGTTTTGGGAGCCTCTGGTCCAATCAAGCTATCAGCTTCGGTATTTTCTGCAACAGTCAAATAATGAGGAAGATTGATATTGTGCCCATTGTTCTTTGTTATCAGGAGTGTTCCACAGGTCAGTAAGACCTAAGAGAATTCACAAAAAGGACACTAAAAAGTTTCAATCCAAATGTAAAGTCAGGTGAACCTACTTGATCTCTCAATCCAGAGATCATCCCCTTGAACTGTTTCATCGTCGGAATCTTCGCTACTGGAATCGCTGGATTCCTTCCTGCTCTTCTTATTTTTCTTTTTCTTATACTTCTTCCTGTGATAAAGTCAGACAGACATACTATTTACCAAAATTTGCTTGGAATCATACTCAAATAATTAGTTTCTCAAGGTAACTTCTACTTATGGGAAGACTGGCTGGCTGCGTACAGATTGTTGTTTTATAGAAAACACCTTACAGCAAAGCCAAGACAATGTTACACCTTTCACAGAGCGTTAGAAAGTGGCTCTACACTTGCAGGGAGTTGTCTATGCTGCACGATTCTGTTGACTCAAAGAAAATCCATCAAATTAATATTACTTGTCAGCACTTGCAGCCTGAATTACCAGAGTGCTCAGACTCCCTCAGAGCCTGTGAAGAAGGTGGAGCTGCTCTCCAGCCAAAGAAGCCAGAACTACACGCAGCAACCTAGGCACTTACTTTTTGCTCTTCTTTTTCCTCTTCTTGCTTTTCTTTTTATCTTCATCTGAAAAAAAAACAACTATATCATTAGCAAAAAGAGATGATTAGCTATAACTAAGTAGTTTACTGTACTGAACTGCCTCCACCAGAATGCCCTAGTACACACACAGCTTCTCAGACCTGACTGTTTATATATCAAGCAATACTAAGAAAGCATTAGTAGAAAGCTACCTGCAGTATTGATGAATATAAGAACATCTCAAAGAGATCTCTATGATGAGATACCCAATGGATGCTTAACTCAGAAATCCCATTTCCTGAGGCCAGACCTCAAGCACTCAAGGAAAAGGCACTACAAACCCAGCAAGATGGTGAAGGAAAAGACCATGGATTGATGCTGCAGCTCTGTAACTTCAGAACACTGCAAGCATGCAATAAAAGCCAGAAGTGTCAGTTTGTGTTCAGCCCTCACACACCAGCCAAAACCCTCCTGTCTTACCACTGGAGTTCTGCTCAGACTCCGACTCACTGTCGCTGTCCTCAGAATGTTTTCTGCGCTTTCTTTTGGATGCCTTACGTTTTTTCTTGTTTCTTTTCTTCTTTTTTTTTTTCTTTTCCTCTAGAATGTTTTGAAAATATAACATTAGAGATCAATCAACTAGCTCCATATGTACTTCCCAATCTTCCCAAGGTAATGCTCTCCTTTGAACTGGAGCCCACTCACTTCCAGCCATCAAAACCAGTAACCCTCCAGCAAGTAACTGCAGCAGATTCTAGACTTCAATAGCTTCCCATTTTCAAAACAAGCTGTGTAAGCCAAACAAAATACCTTCTGAGCTGGAATCCGAAGAACTACTCTTCGATTTTGCCTCTTCATCTTCTACTGGTGTATGCTCATCAGAACTGAATAAAAAGAACAGTTTGCTATTTAAGATCTATTTTGTAGTACTCAAGATCAAAGATACACATGTGACCAAAGGCTTGCAGGTTTTGAGTCAATACTTGCAATGAAGTAAACTATTAAAGGGTTAATTTTCAGCATGGGAACTGCTTTCAGAACCACAACACAAAGGTCACAAAATTTGTAGATCAATTTATTGATCTACGATAAATCACATATTGGAATTACCTGGGGGAAAAAAACTAATAATCTCATATTATGTTGATTTAGAAGTTAACTGATACAACAAGAATTGTGGCAATGGGACTAGCGCAGGGATAAGGCATTTTTGTAAATTAAACTAACATAAAAAACTGAAGAAAAGAAAAAAGAATAAGCCTTACTCGGGGTCAGGGACCTTTGGTGACAGCCCCCAGACTTCAGGTGCCCCCAGCTCTCCAATTCTCTCTCTCTCATTGAGTCTCCTGTAAAGGAAAACACCTTCACTGAACCCTTGCGTGCCACACCCAGTACATAAACACTTTAAATTTAGTACTTGTCACCACTGTTAATCGCAGTACGGAAAAGAAAAAACCAGGTGCAAGGAGCCAACTCCCAGGCCGGGGGGCTGGCAGAAGTGCTCCCCCACTGCAGAGGTGTTACCCCCTCCCAGCCGAGCCCCGGCTCAGTCCTGCCCGCGGACACGGCCGGGGGAGCGTCCGGAGGCGCCGAGACCCGTGGCCGGGCCGTGCAGCGCCGGGCCCGCCGCCCTCCCACAGCACCCCCAGACCCGGCCGGCAACCGGCAGGACAGCCCCGACCCGGCCCAGCGCTTGCCTCTGCCGTAGGATCTCCTCCTTCTCCTTCTCGTAGTACTCGGGCCAGCCCTTGCCGTGGTGGTGGTGCCCGTGGTGCGCGGCGGAGCGCGGCGGGCCGGGGCTGCGCGACCGCGACCGGCTGCGGCTCCGCCGGTGGCTCGGGCGCCTCGGGACGTTGCGCTCGCGGGAGCGGGATCGGGATCGGGATCGGCGGGCGCGGCGCTCGGGGCTGGCGGCGGGCGGGGAGCGGGAGCGGGACACGGGCGCCATGGCGGCGAAGGGGCGGGGAAGCCACTTCCGGCCGCTTCCGGCCACTTCCGGCGCCTCCCGGCCGGGCGAGCGCGGGGCGGCCCCGCCCGCGGGGTCACCGCCCCTCCGGCGCGGGCGGCACCGGCGGCTCCGGCGGCTCCCTTTGTGCCGCCCGGCAGCGACGGACGCGCGGACAACGGCGGCGGCAGGTGAGGCGGCGGCGGGGGGCGCGCCGGCGGCGGGTACCGGCACGGGGCCGCGGCCCCGGGAGCTCTCTAGGGCGGCCCGGGAGCAGCACTGCCCCGCGGACAGCTCACCCTGCCCCGTCGGGGCTCGCCTTCCCCGCCCGGGCCCGACACCGTCACGGTCCGGTTGGGAGTGTTGGAAATCCGGCGGCTCCCGGCGCGGCCTGATACGGCAGCGTGTCAGGGGAGCATTGACAGGGCGAGGGGAAACGGCCTCAAGTGGCGCCAGGGGAGGTTTAGATTGGATATTAGGGAAATTTTTTTCACGGAAAGGGTTGTAAAGCATTGGAACACGCTGCCCAGGGAAGCGATGGAGGCACCATCCCTGGAAGTGTTCATAAAACGTGTAGCACTTGAGGTCGTGGTTTAATGGTGGTACTGGGTTGATGGTTGGACTTGATACGACCCACCCCAGAAGGGGAGGGTAACCCAGGTTCTTGTTAATAAATCCCTTGGGGTGGATTAAGGTGAAACGACACTGAATGATCACTGTTTGGAAATATATATGTAGGGTTTATTTTAGAGCAGTTTTGTTTCAAAGGAAAACAGGTGTGTAGCCGTTTTGCTTCTTATCATCTAAAGTAATACAGCAATATTAAAGCATAAAAGTAACACTTAAGGAAATTTATAAGGAAGAGAAAGAAAGGATAAAAATGGAAAGATATATGTTGTCAGCACTCGCTGGATCCAGCGATGAAACTTGGTAGTTGCACCTTCAATGTTCTGTTGGTTGAAGATGGTGGTCGCAGTCCTGTCCAAGTGTTGGTCTTGATCGGTTGGGGGAAGCCCCCTCCTCCCCTCAAAACTCAAAGATCTCACGAGTTACATACATTCGGGCTCAGGTGGGAACGCCTAGTACCTCCCGTGGGGCGGGGAGTCACGGGACACGTCATGAGATGGAGAATGCTTCTTTGTCTCTCAGATTTGTCAGATCTTTAAAAACGTTCTGTTCTCTCAAACTGGAATTTTTAAAAACAAGAGAGCTCCTCAAACTGCTTAACTGAAAACTTGTCAGTGAATTGCATATTTTTCTGTCTTCTCGCAAAAGCCTGACATCACTTCTTTAAATTTGTACTTCATATTTTCAGAGGCTCAATCCCAGAGTTTTTTTGATCACTTCTATACAACAAAATAAAAGTTGCCATTGTGTCTCTTAGCTATTTTTTCAGTTGCAAGAATAGCACGCTTAGTTCTGTTTTAGATGTTTCTTATTAGTATCTTAGATAAAATGGTTCTTTTAAATTGTCACTGTGTAAGTGTTGATGTGACTTGAATCACCTGACACTTTATAATCTTATCTAAAAATAAAAGAGGAAAAAACAACCCCAGAACTAAGAATTGCACACTAGACAAAAAAATATGAATGTTGAAATTCTGCATTCAAGTGCAGGAGGACTGAGTGGCAGCTTTGGTCAGATTTAAGCTGCTCAGAGCATTAGCTCTGTTCTGGCCACAGCAAGGTGACAGTGGGGTTCAGATTTGTGTCTGATAAAAGAAGTTGACGTAGAGAGAAGCTTTTCCAAATAAGGTAAAAGTCAAGGAGGTGGTGCAGCTCTCCCAGCTAGACCAGCAGCTTTTAAATCAGCCAGTATTTCTATGCCTAAGGGTAAGCAGTTCAAACCTGATTTCTGAGAACTGGTGATGCCTCAGGAGCAGGGCTCCTTCCAACCCAGGGCTCATCTTTAGCTGTAAATTCTCCTGTTTGTTGTTTAGGAATGGGATAGGCGATTAGGAGAAAACTCCTTAAAACTGGAGGATGAAAGGCTAAGAAATGGTTTAATTTGGGCCATCACACATTTTTGGAGGAGAAAAAAGAACACTGGGTTAAGAATTAAAATAATTATAGTATTATTTTCATTTAATATATCCACCTAAGTAAAAATTATTAAGAACCTGGATCAAAGGAGAAAACTTGATTGAAGGGTTATATGAGGAAGAAAAGCCTACCTTTTCCCCGATTATTCTTTTCTGTTATTTATTCTCCTCCGTTTGACTCTCTGGTAAAAGCTATAAATAAACAGAAACCGGTTTATAACATTTCAGATATGAGAGCTTGCTTCCGAAAGGCACTAACTATACAAACACTACTAACTATACAAATATAGGGAGGCTGGCAGTGATTTTCTTGCTAGAAGGGCTCATATACTGGGGCAGGATCATTTCATTGCTGATATATGTAGTGTGAGGGATTGTAGCTGTTTCTGCCAGTGACTGTGGCCTGTTCATGTTTTTGGTCGAACTTCACAGGAGGACATTTGTTCTTGTCAAAGTTTTTAAATCTTAAAGAAAAATAGGAACCCCTGTGGTTCAAGTCCACAAAATCCATAGGAAAAAAAAAATGGAACAGATCAGTAACTGAAGATGAAAAATATCTTTTATGATCTCGGTGCTCTTTGAGCGTTCCAGAACAGCGACAGTTTCCAAGAGGCCGCATTGTGGATGTGTCGCTTTGATGGCCACATGTCAAACCTGGAACCTGTCGCGCGTTTTCTCAAAGACACTTTGTGCAGAGGCCGTGCACGTCCACTCAGCTGCCAGCGGGGTCCAAGACGTGCCAGCGAGGTGCAAAGAGCACCAAACCAACGCTCCTGCAGCACGGGCAGGGGTACCCAGGGTCAGATTATCCAGGGGTGCCCAGGGTGGGGTTATACAGGGGTGCCCAGGGTCGGATTATACAGGGGTGTCGAGGGTTGGATTATACAGTGGTGCCCAGAGCTGGGTTACAGGGGTGTTCAGGGTCTGATTATACAGGGGTGCCCAGGCCGGGTTATACAGCGGTGCCAGGTCGGGTTATACAGCGGTGCCCAGGCCGGGTTATCCAGCGGTGCCAGACCGGGTTATCCAGCGGTGCCCAGGCCGGGTTATCCAGCGGTGCCCAGGCCGGGTTACAGCCCCGCTCGGTGCTGGGCGGAGGTGCCACAGCTGCGTCACCCCCGGCGGAGCAGCGCCAGCTCGGTCCCTGCCCCCGGGAAGGAAATGAGCCGCAGCGGGAAATAGGGTCTGCACGGCTCATCCACACGGCCGGGCACAAGGCAGGTGCCGGGACAGCCGGGCGGGAACCGCCAAGGCCGCGGCGAGGCCCGTGCGTGAGGCCCGAGCTGCCCAAGGCCTGCGGTGGGGCAGGGGGGGTTCTGCCGGCGGGGGGCGGCCACCCGGGCGGTGCGACCGGGCAGTCTCCGGGAGCCCCGGAGCCGCCGAGCCGAGGGGCTGTGGGCGAGCCCGGGCGCGGGGGCGGGAGCGCGGCCCGGCCCCGCCCCGGCGCGAAGGTTCCCGAGGCCTCTCGGGTCAGGGCCGAGGGCAGCGCGGGCAGCGCCCCCCGGCGGCCGAGGCGCGGCGGGTGCGCGGGGAGGCGGCGGGGCCGCGGCCGGAGCGCGGGCAGGTAACGCGGTACCG
Source organism: Pipra filicauda (assembly GCF_003945595.2). Classification (NCBI taxonomy): domain Eukaryota; kingdom Metazoa; phylum Chordata; class Aves; order Passeriformes; family Pipridae; genus Pipra; species Pipra filicauda. Next base: position 2,115,742 of record NW_024104742.1, read on the forward strand.
GGGGCGCGGGGGCACCGGGGCAGCGCGGGGTTCGGCTCCCGCCCCGCCGGGGGCTCTCCCCGGCTCGACGAGGGCCGAGCGGCGGAGGGGCCGCCCGTGGGTTCGGGCCGCTGCCGCCAGGCCGCTCCCGGAGCCGCCGGTCCTGCTGGGCCGCCCGCGGAACACCCGCGGCGGCGCTCGGGGCGCTCGTTCTCACGGGGAAGCCCCGCCGGGGCCGCGGGGGGAGCGGGGCCGGACGTGCGGCGGCCGCGGCGCTCCGGCCTCGGCGGCTCATCCGGCCCGGTCCGGCCTGCGGAAATAAAAGTTTCGCTGTTCTATATTTTGATGTTGTTTTTTTCAGCCTGTTGGGGGCTGTGAAGGGGGCAGTGCCGAGAGAGGGGTTAATTTGACTTTGCAGGTCTGTTTTGTTGCCGTGCTGCCTCGGTGTCTCGGTTTGAAATACAGAATAGCCTTGCGAATGTATGACGAGGGGTTAAAAAAGTTTATTTTTCTGGGGCAGGAAGTGCGGTATCCATAGTGTTTTCATCAACTCAGTTGACTGGTGATATACAGACACTGCTGTCTGGCCCACGAATAACTTCATGTTATTGGGATTTCTCATAACAATTTATAGAATGTCTTCACAATCAGAAAGAAATGTCTAATAGTGTTTAAAGCTGTTTGGGGGACCCAAATCTTCCATCTGGCTTGGTTGTAAAATTTACTGTATTTGCTGTTGCGTAAAATAAGCAGTTGTTTCTCTGTTCCTCACCTTGCAAGAGTAGAGGATATGTTCAGAATTGCACTTACCTTTTCTAGAAGGTGAAAGGACAAATAAGAAGAAACAAATTTGCCAAGTGCTGTAGCATATATCCTTATGAACAGTGTCTCAGATTTGTTTTCTTTCAAAGAAGGAACAGACAGTAAATATGGGAATTTTGTCACACAGTTAAAACTGTATGTCTGTATTTTTACTAATTTGATACTTTTTACTTTCCTTTTGCAGGAATGGAGGGGAAAAAACTCATCTCTGCAACAGACACACAGTATTCTAGTGTGCTTCTTCAGTCTTTGAATGAACAACGTGGCCATGGACTTTTTTGTGATGTTACAGTCATCGTGGAGGACCGGAAGTTTCGAGCTCACAGAAACATCCTTTCGGCCTCAAGCACATATTTTCACCAGCTTTTCTCAGTGGCTGGTCAAGTGGTTGAACTGAGCTTTGTGAGAGCAGAAATTTTTGCAGAAATTCTTAATTATATTTATAGTTCGAAAATAATCAGCGTTCGATCCGATTTACTTGATGAACTGATCAAATCAGGGCAGCAGCTGGGCGTGAAATTCATAGCTGATCTGGGCATAGCTCCGTCCGAAGAGAAAAATGTGCCAAGCGAGGTCAAAGATGGTGCTTCAGAAACTTCTAGTCCAAGTCAAAGGGATGCTGAAACACAAGTACCTCTAATCAGGCCAGAGAGTCAAGAGGCAACGGATGGGATGCCAGTTATAACACAGTCATTCTCCTTACATGGCATAGAATATGAGACTACAAAAATTACAGTGAGCGACTCGGATGATGAGGACGATGATGTAATTTTTTGTTCTGAGATTGTTCCTCCAAAAGAATGTACTAAAGATAAAAATGCTGCAAGCCAGAACCAGCCTTGCTCAAGTCCAGCTGGAGCTTCTGACCAAAAAACCTGTGGCGGTGGTGGCTCTCCCTGTTTGACAAACACCACAGCAGCTCAAAACCTCACCTTGTCTGCCAGTCAGCTAAACCCAAACCAAACACAGTCAGGTGCTGAATCGCTTGTCTCGGCAACTCCCCAGCATTTTACCCCTAATATCATCGTGCTAAACAAGCCTCTGCTTAACTCATCACTTGGTGCCAGCTCCTTGCATCAAACACACGTGACCCCTACAATTAATTTACTTGAGGAGAACCAGCAGCCATCTAATAAGGGCTCCTTAACTGAAGTGGAAACAACTGCTGTTGATGATGAAGAGGTTGTTGAAGATGATGTCGATATCATTAGCTCCTCTAGTCCTGGTTCAGTCAGCAGCAGCTCTTTGGTTCAGCAGTCTTCTGTTCCCAAGGCAGCAACCACTGAGGGATCAGGTGTACAGAAAAAACAGGTTGTTACATTTCCACAAGAGTCATTTGCTAAACCTGGAGAATTTAAAATAAAAATCTCAGATGTCCTTAGCGGAAACAACAAGGAATTCAGTTCGGGCATAGCATCAAAGAATGTGGCAGATGGGCAGAAAATCATAACATTAGATACAGCAACTGAAATAGGAGGCTTATCGACAGGCTGTAAGGTTTATGCAAACATCGGTGAGGATACGTACGACATAGTCATCCCTGTAAAGGGGGATTCCGAGGAGGGGGAAGCCAAGCCTGAGGACACGCCTAGAACATCTGGTGATGAATCTTCAAACAGGAAACGCATGAAAGTAAAGCACGATGACCATTACGAGCTCATAGTGGATGGCAGAGTGTACTACATCTGTATCGTGTGCAAGAGATCCTACGCGTGTCTGACGAGCTTACGGAGACATTTTAACGTCCATTCCTGGGAGAAGAAGTACCCGTGCCGGTACTGTGACAAGGTGTTTGCTCTGGCAGAGTATCGCACCAAGCACGAGCTCCACCACACCGGGGAGCGAAGGTACCAGTGCTTGACGTGTGGCAAGACTTTCATCAACTACCAAATCACGGTCTCCCACATCAGATCGGTTCACAGCCAAGACCCTTCCGGAGACACCAAGCTCTACCGGCTGCACCCCTGCAGGTCCCTGCAGATCAGGCAGTACGCCTACATTAGTGACCGCTCGAGCAGCATCCCGGGAATGAACGAGGGGGGAATTGTCTATCGAGTCGGCTCAGGGAAGGACGGCACTGAAGGGACAGCGCCTAACTCTCCAGCCAAACAAATTAGCTGGGACGACATTTTCGTTCCGCCGGGAAACGAAACAATGTTCAAACAAAATCCGTCAGAGGGAAGTACTGAGTTTGAGTTTGTAATACCAGAGTCTTACTGAAATGCATTAAGTGCTGGAAAAAAGGATTCAGTGCAGAAATATTGCAGCTGTTTTAACGGGACTGTTAAAATAGCTGTAAAATAAAAGGTTAAAGTCAAAACAAGCTAACTTGTTCTACAAAGTCACCAAAATGGTAACACTTGTCTGGATTATGTTATCTGCAGTGATTTGTGGAAGCAATTAATCTCAAATTTACCTGAATAGAGAGGAAGACATTTCTAAGGAGCTGGCAGTGTTTTCTGGTATGTTAAATTTGATCAAAACATGAGGATTTGTAGCTTGAAAAGGTACAATTTCTTCTAAAGACCTAGAAATATTTCTAAAATAATTGAATTATTTTCTGTACCCATACCTACTATGTAAACCCTTTATTTCATGTTAGCACTTTAATGGTGAATTCTGTTTAGATGTTAACCAAGAAAACAGGCTTTTTTTCATTGTCTCTTGGTCGTGGAACGATTTAAAAAAAGTAATCCCACACCTCACATTTGTGAACAGTGCATTACTGCAAGGGGCCAAAATAAATGATCTGTTACTAGACTGGAGTAGTGTATTTTTGAGCTAGCATCTTAGTTTTGCTTTTATAAACATTATAAATCATCTGTCTTCGTGCAAATGATTTTGTCAATGAGAGATAATCAGGGCTAACTTGAACAAACTTTATTTACACTTGGCAGGATGGTGAGCAGAGTATTCAGTGTCTGAACCATCATATTTTATTCTTTTTGCAATGGGGATAAAAAGCCAAAACCTACAAAGCTCAGTAGTGAAGAAGCTTAAAACACTTAGGGAGGAGATTTTAATGTTTTAAAGCTTGAGGAATAAGGTCAGGTTTTCTTAATGCTGGAAAAAATGCCAGTAGTTAGTTTGATACAAAGTGATGTTCCTTTTTTCACTATTCAAGAAGAAGGGCTTCAGTCTGGAATTTTAAAAACAGTAATACTTTTGGTAAAAGTAGTATCTTTTTGTTTTGTTTTGTTTTTAGCTGAAGGCTTCTCAAAACTGGGAAGTCATGTAAATGCTGTATCGGTTCAGCACTGAGACTGCTGAGGATCTTGTACGACTGTTTGTCTAGATCTTCAAGTGAAACAGGGATTTGGATTTTTTTTCTCCCCCATTTATAGATTGTGGAAGCGTGAAGACTAAACCAACGATCAAAAAATACCCTTTATTCACCATAATCTAAAGTATAATTTCTCTGTGGTTGTCTAGTTGTCATCTAGTTTTCAGGTTTGGGTTTATTATGTTGTCCTTATTCTCCTTGCACTTGGTACATTTTTAAGCTCTTAGAAGATTAATGAGACGTCCAACTTGATGAGGAAATGGTAGATCTGAGAAAAACAAATGGCTGTTTACCCAGTCATAGTTTAGCACTTCAGATTTAGTGACTTGCTGAATTTTTGTAAATGGTAATATAAAAACTGCTCAAGTTCTAGAGATGACTGAGGAAGACTGTCGTGCGTAGTACTAGTTAGTTATTGCAACCTTTCATTGCTTAAATTCCAATTACAGGTTTTTCTTTCCTTTTTCATGTTTTAAGTAAGCATCTTGATCCTATGACTGTCAAAGTTAGGATTTTGGACATACAGGACTCTAGACAGAAAGGCTTAAATGGTAAATGATTCAAATGTAACTCGAGCTACAGAAAAGGATACCAGAAATCCCTGTGAGCAACGGTGGAAGAGGATTTGTTTACCTCACACGTGTAACGCTCCGCACTTCTCTTTTGTTGGCCAAGAACGTGGTACACTGATGATTTCCAGATCATATTGCAGACCCCTTGGAATATAATGGGGCGTGCTATAAGTGTTACAGGTGGGGTGTTATTGAGGTGGCATTGCAGCAGTCAAACATAATCCTTATGCAACATGAGTATGGATTGCCTGTGTTGGCACAGGTGGTTCTGCCCTAGCTGGCTGGTGCTATGACGGGAATTCTTGAACTTTGACAAGACAAATACAATGTTATTTTTGTTACTGACGTGACACATTTAATCACACAACATTCTGAGTTGGAAGGGACCCTCAAGGACGATCAGGTCCAATTCTTATGACCTGTACAGGGATCTGGAATTAAGCATACATTGCAAAGTGTACAAAATTAAATATAATGGCTATCACTGTTTGCTGCTGGTATATTTCAAACCTTAAATTAAACTGTGCCTACTAAAGGTCTCTTTTTGGAGGAAAACTGGAAAATTAGGGCTTTGTAACTATTTTTGCTAGAAGACTCGTGCTTGCATGTGTCTCAGGGTCTTCAGTTTTCCTTGGAAATAATTTTTGATATCCAAAGTCCAGAGGTCATGTAAAGCATTTTTTTTATTTCACTTCCAGTATTTATTGGTTTGGAAACACGTTAAATCCATACTTCTAAAACTTTCTATGGGGCCACGAGCTTTTATATTTAGATTTCTGGCTGTTGCACTTATATTTGTGGGTTTGTTTGTTTTTGTAAGCATTTAGCTTCCAATTTAAGTTAATGAAATAAACTTATGTAAATATTAAGAAATTGGCTTTGGGGTAATGGAAAAAAAAGGTTGACTCTGACAAAGCATTTATATAGAAATTAAAAATTTCAACAGACTGTGGTGGCAAACCTTACAGTCATTTATATGCATATAAACCATTAACAGATCTGCTGCAGAATATGGTAATGGTGGCTGCATCCTCACTGTCTGGTTTCTTTGGGGATTCATACCTAACATTCCACTATGTGAACTAAGCAAATATTTGTTTGTTTAACAAATAACATTGACTGCTTATTTATTTTTTACTGTTAAGGCATGCAGCTTATAAAAGATGCAGAAGCTGACAACTATATACATTGAACTCTGAATTCTACAGCTATTGCCTAGGAAATGTTCCATGTGAAAACATTTCTTGATTTTCCCAGATCTGTGATGTATATAGTTGTACAGTCCTTCCTTAACATACTTTTAAAAGTTGTGTTCTACTTTTCATTAATCGATACTTGATATTAGTTCTTAGAGCTTTCTATGGCAAAAATAAAAAACTTAAATTGTAAAGATGAGTGGTAGCATGTTTCTTTGTAACTGCAACTCAAGTTCTACAGTCTTAACGTGTTTGATTACCAACAGCTTGTAGCTTCCTTTTCCAGGTCTTTGGGAATAGCAGGGAACCGCTGGGGTGGGGGGACACACACACAGCTTTTGGGGCCTGAGGTTGGTTTGTTTGTTTGTTTTTGTTGAACCCTTTCCAAGAAAGCAAATTCACTGAACAGCTCCCGTGTGCTGTGAGAATGCTGTGACAGCCACAAACTCTCAGAACAGGCAGAGCTGCCATGGAACAGTCTGACCAACTGCTGCTGTCATTGCAAACAAGCTCAAAATGAAGAAGAACATCCCTAGTGACCAGTAAAACATCCCTAGTGACCAGTAAAACATCCCTAGTGACCAGTAAAACATCCCTAGTGACCAGTGCAATGCATTTCAGCTCACTCACGGTTTGGGCTCCTCTTCTTCCCGGCTGCTGACTGTTATGATTCATAAGGGTTTGACTGTAAATAACAATTACATGGAGGTAATCAGTTACTCTGTGTAGACTTATTATCACTGGTCAGGACCGCAGTTTAATAAGTAACATGTGAAATGATGTTTTAGATGCTTTTATCTCCTTGGCTTAGGGCTTCTACCTAGCTCTGCTACCATCAAGGAGCAGCTGACTTCATCAGGACAGAATTAGGCCCATAGTAAGTAAAGGAGACACTGAGACTCCACTGTCTACATTATTCATCTGTGTGTTAAAGCAAAAAATCACCAGTAATGCCTTTATGGTGCTGGAGGTCAGGGCACCATGTTATGTGGGTAGAACTGCAGAATTACAAAGTGTAGGTACATCTGGGGCTTTCAAAAACAGATTTTAAAAAAAGGTGTCTTTGTTTAATCCTGGTATAAAAACACATTTCCAGTATAACAAGTAGAGGTGGGGGTTTTTTTGTTCGTTGGGTTTTTCTTTTCTTTTTTTTTTTTTTTTTTTTTTATTCACAGTGCAATTATACTGGAATTTCTCAACTAACATTAAAGATGCTTGTAAGACAGGAAAGTTGTTAAAATGTAAAATGCAATTTATAAATGTTTACAAAAGTCACACAATTTTATTTAACTTTGGTAAAGTAATAAAAGGGTACATATGAGCCACAATCTTGACATTCTCATAAGAAATGATGAATACAGTGCAGAATGTTGCAGTTACATTAAACGCTTAGTTTTGCTCAAGCAGAAGGACACAGGTAATTCAACAGAAAATCCCACCAGTAATTTTTTTTTTAATGTGAAAATGGCCTTGTCCTTTTATAGTGAATTTAAAGCAGCAATGTAACTTTTGCTTAAGCATTCCTTAGAAAAAATGAGAATTTGGATATTTCCTAAGTTTAATGTTTTTCAACTCAAAATCAGTAATTTCCCAGTTGTTCCTCTGCCAGTAAGTTATGTTCCCCTCAGGAGTTTCAGTCCTGTCCTGTGGTGTCCCCTAGTCCTTCTAGCCCTATTTAGTTGACAGGCACAAATGGTAGAGTGTCAGAAGTAGGACAGGACTGTTAGTTGTTATCTCAAAGATACAGGAATAAAATGTTTTCTGATACTAAATTGATGTGCCCTTCAAATTCTAGTTTTGTGGGGAGTTTTATCAAGAGAAGTACTGTCTGTTTTGAAATTGCCCATGATCTCTTTATCAAGATTTCATTCAGTAAAATGTAATATAAAAGGGAGGATGCCCTAGTATATAAATTTATTTTCAGTATGCAAATTTATAGGAGCTGCACTTCAACAAACAAAATGTGACCAGGATATGTTTTGCATACACTACTGCTTTAAATCCCATAAGTTGTATTCCTTTCTCCAGCTGTTTAGTTCCCCTTCTTACTGGAGAAAAGTTACACTTGCTTCTGGATAAACAATATTATCCTTTAATATACTAACATACTGATTAGTATTTGACAGTGGAAATGATAAGGTTAACACAGAGTCTAGCCTAAAGGCTTTGCAAATGCATAGGATTAAAAACAGCATTATAAAGTGTGGGTGTACTTTCAAAAGTGAGATCAGAGACTTCAGTGTTTTGTTTTCCATGTTGACAGCATTTTAATTGATTTTAATTTTTTTTTAAATAGATTAAAAGGAGATGCCACAATTTAAAATCCAACTGGATTTTCCCCCACCCCACTAGCATATATTCCACTTTTTGATTCTGAAAGCCAGATTTAACCTCTTAAGTGCCTTTTGGTCTGCAGCAGTTGCAAGTAAAGGTAGGCAACTGAGGATTAGAGTCAACAAACTGATGCCAAGGAAATTAAATCTTTAGGAAATAAGTAGTAAAATGTCAATACATAATTTGTATCCCTGAAGTAAGCAGCTGAGAACGCTCAGGTTGAGCAGCTCAGATCTGAACACTGTCATCTGAAATCACTTCCTAGAGTAGAACCACACTTTACAGGTCAGTGTGTCACATATCACAGCTGACCTTCTTTTGTTATGCAGGATGCATGCAAAATCTGCTTTAATCTAGATCAGTCAGCATAGTCATCAGCTGAAGATTAAATGAAAGTCACAACAGTAATTGCAAATTCCTCAGTTTCATCCTATATTACAGGGTGTTGAATTTTACTGTGTGAGACTTATGTCTTGGAGAACTAGTAGTGGATATTCCTTATGTGCAGCCCATAATACAGCTACTAAAACAGTGCTTATTCAGGGAGCTGATTCAGTCCATTAAAAAAGTTAAAAGTACAAGCTTAAAAAAAAAAATCCCAACCAAACAAAAGGGAAATAAATAAATACATTATGTTTTCACTGCACTGTTTCAGTGACTTGTGGACAGCTTCTGATGCTCTTTATAGGAATACAAGGGTGATTTAGGCAGTGCAACCACCAAAAATGCTTGACTTCAGCTTTACTTACACAGAATTCAGAGAGACAACTCCATTTCACCTTCCATTTCACTTGAAGAAGCATTCTGAAATAAAAACAGCTTGCCTATTAAAGATTTCCCCCCCTCAAAAAAGCAATGTTCCAGTTGTTTTGCTACAATCTACGAGACTATCCTAGGATGTTACCTCTTTTCAATAGGGTTGAAGTTTGAGACACTGTCGCAGTTCCCCCAGGATTTTTCCAGTGTGTAGGCTGTAACCAACAAGTGATGTGAGCCAAGTCCCGTGCCTCCCTGCCCAAAATCCCAGCAATTGGAGCCTGAAGGCCAAACAAAACCAGTCACGCCGTTTGCGAGCACCCTCACCTTAAACAGATTGATAGTCTCTGGCAACTGTCGATGCTGGCTACCCTTACTTCAGCTTGGCACAAGATGGAGTAAGGCAGACCAGAATCTGTCATCTGTGTTGGATCACTTTATTAAAAATCAAGGACTACATGAACCAAAGAGGCTGACATTTAGGTCACCTGCTACTCACCAACACTTTAAAACATCAGCAGTCTGTCCCCTCCGTCACAGGCCATTGCTGAACTTCTGAAATAAAGTCTCGCAAGAAAGAACAGGCCAATCTAATATTTGTATTTGCAATTCTGTTCTGTATCTATCCTCCTGCTGCCTCCCACAGTAAAATATAAGTACAAAATGTTCACAATTATTTCGATGGCAAGTATTTTTGTCTCCTTTCCCACATTCTTTATGGTGTGTAAGGTGGTGGCTTTTCAAAAGGGGGAAAATACGGTGGCGAGTAACGAGGCGGCGCATTAGAGGCCCACATATAGCTGGGAGATGGAGACATGGACTGGGGGTCATCGGAGAGGCCAGAAGGAGTGGAGGCTGGAAACACGCTGGAATGCTGCAGAGAGACAGCAAGAAGGCTGTAATGTAACCACTTCATAATGTCAAGGACCTCGGCAAAGCGATACTTGATTACCAAGCAATTCAAAATTAACAGTGCAAGGTTCACCTCTGCAAAACGTGTACATACAAATAACAATTCTGTTATTTCCACTTGTGCCTCTGCTGGTTTTGGCTGTGAAAGAGTTAATTTTCTTCATAGCAGCTGGTAGGGGGCTGTGGTTTGGATTTCCTCTGGAAACAGTGTTGATAATTTAGGGATGTTTCCCTTATCACTGAGCAGCATTTACTCAGAGCCAAGGTCTTTTCTGCTCCTCACCCCACCCCACCAGGGAGGAGGCTGGGGGGGCACAAAGAGCTGGGAGGGGACACAGCTGGGACAGCTGATCCCAACTGACCCAAGGGATATCCCAGACCATGTGGCTTTTTGCTTTGCTTGTGCACGTGGCCTTTGCTTTACTGTCCCACGAATTTTCTCACTTTTGATTCTCTCCCTGATCCCCCCCACCCCATCTGTGTGGGGCACAACTGGTTGAGGTCAAACCACAACAACTCTTCTGGCCACTAACACACGGTGGGTTTGCCCCAGACAGCCGTGGTGCCCCTGTGCTGCTGTTTTCCACCTGGCCCACCTGAACAGGCCACCTGCAGAGCAAACAGCGTTTGGTGGTGCCTGGACACACCAGCAAACACTGGGGCAGAGCCCAGGCACCACACACCCCTCCACCACCCTTTAGCTGCAGCACAAACTGAAATCCCAAATGTTCCTGGCTTAAGGCCCTGGCAAGTGTGAGGAGGATTTGCACTGCACTGTCAGGGGAGTCTCCATGGGAAGATGGCATTAATTCCTCCTTCAACAGGGGGTGAAAGGCAGAGAAGGTCAATGCTCACCTGCGCTCTCCTGTCAGAGCCAAACGTGGCTCAGGGCCTGCAGAAGTCAAAACTCTGAGGCTTTCTCACCCAATTGCCCCCAACCAAGAACACAATGAGGAGTAAGTGGCACTGCTTCCACCAGACCTTTTCCTACTGCCCAGTTCCCATCACGGCGCCCTGCAAAGGCCACTGGAGGAGTGTGGAGTGTCATTAGCGATGGCACAAGTAGCGGCTGCTGCAACACCCACCAGCTCTCCCAAAAACCAGAGAGCTGGGTCTGCCACTTTAGATTTGTGTGTGAAAGCTCTTGCAGGGACACAGGCTTCCTCAGAAATTCTGGAATAGTGCTGGTTTTTTTTCCTGTGAAGGATGTGTGGGATGAGTGGGAAGCACTCTTGCACCAGAGGCAATGCATCCTCTGAAAGGAATTTGAGAGGCAATGCTGGGCCTGCTCTGCCCGCTGCAGGATGGCAGAGAAGAAGGTGTCAGGGTGGTACAGTAACTGCTTGGAGCAGAGTAGGGTTCAAGGCAAGAGAGTCTCCACAGCCAGAGGCTCAGCTAAGGCTCTCATGCAGGCCCCCAAGTTTCTTGGAAGATACACAAAGCGCAGACTTGGAATTGCATCTGAAAGAGAGACTTGGCTATATTAAATTTAGATTACCTGAATTTATGCCCAGCTTTTGTGCTGACTCCTAAGCCAACACCTGTGCTCACAGCACTGAGACCCAGAGACTTTGATCCGTCCAGCTGAGCTCTAAGTGTTAGCAGAGCCCAGCAGTACTTCCAGATAAAAAGCAGGAAAATCCACCCATGCTGAGCTCTCTGCAGGTACTGGGGCTACTGTACTGACAAATCCGGAGTCTGACAGCACTTAGAACTGCTGAGAAGCTGAGAAGAGGACTTTGCAGACGAGCTTGGTTTGGTATGCACTGATGTTGGCATTTTTGTAAGTGATACGATGCCAGTGACTCTCCCAGGTTTCATTAATCTCAAAAATGCATCACAAATCTGTATACATAAATCCTAGAAATTGTGATATAAGAATTCAAGCATACCTAGGAAGCCCTGACAGCAGTGTTGTCTAGTGCCACTAGCAGTAAAACCAGAAAAGTTTATATTTAACTCTTATGCATGGCTCTGATGAGGGAGATGATGGCTATCACAGAGCACACCTCTTAGTTGATTTCTAAGACCTTAACCTCTTGTTAATAAAAAAAGTCTTCAGCCCCGATGGTTGCAAAGAAAATGTACGATGTGTTATCATCACCACTGTGGTAACATCCACTTGACAAAGGAGCTGAGGAGGAAATGTCCTCATCTGCTTCACCAGTGAGAGCTGAAAGCTTCATGTGAACGCACCACTTCCAACAGCACAGCTCCATAATTCAAAGAGGAAGGGATGCATTACAGCAGAGGTGATGTTTGCAGAGACCACTCTTAGACTAGCTGAACCATGTGGAAAGAAACCACACAACAGCTTTTCAGGCATCATGTCTCTTCAGGAGCTCAAATAGCTTGTTTCCAAAAGCTCATCTGTTTCTCTCAGACACAGCAGTTGGCCCAATAAAATCTAGCACCTGAACACCTGGCTTTGCCTCTCTCCTCAAAACACTGCAGTGCCAGAGGCAATGACTATTTTTCTTGTGGCCTCTACTAGTGAGAGGTGGGGAAGGCAGGCAGGCAGCAGGTTCTGTTGCCCTCACTTCAAAGACAGCTTTCAGGAAAACACTGCCTTAGTAAGAGAGAGCACTACCAAGGACTTAGTCTTTCCTAGGAAAGACTGGATATGTTCTGCAGGAATGAGAAAATTACACTGTGTGAATGATGGGAAGGCAGGTCCCCAGAGTCCTGCAGGACTGGCTGGATTTAACCTGGCTGCTAAACAAGAAAACATCCTGTAACATTCCCCACCTGAAAGTCATATGCAGAGTAGGGAGGCAGGTGAGGAGTGCTGTGGTAGTACGTGTTGTAAGATGCCACTTGTGGCCTTGAGTAGTAGGTCACTGAAGGGTGTGCATTTTCAACCGTACAGTTCAGCGTAGGGAGGGAAGGAGTCTGTTAAAACAAAAAGAAGAGAATTTCAGGCTGCTAACCAAGTCATGGAAAGCTGACAGCTGAATGAAAGCAGAAATGATTTAGAGGAGCACTGTGTGTCTTTAGACCTCAATTCTGTTGAATTAGCAACTGGCAATCCAGTTCCCTCTCAGGGCAGCAGTTAAGTCCCAAGGTCATTTCATTCATCACCCACTCATTGCTTCCTCTCAGATTCCACAGAACAAGCTGGTAATAGCCCAGTGCACACCAGTACTCAGACAAAACAGATTTGCATCTTCACAAGTAGGAGAAATGATCCATTAATTCTGATTACTCTGTTATTCAGTGCATTTTGAGATATTTCAAATCCTCTTGTACTGCTGTTCACAGACACTTCTATGCATCTTTTTTTTTGCAGAGGTTTAGAGGCTCTCTAGTGTGGATCAAATCTCAAAGGGCTCCAATGCGCAGCTGGGAATGTGTCTCCTATTTTATTTGGGAAGATACTGGTGAGTCTGAAAAGAGTTCAGAGTTCTGCAATATGGCACCCTTAGTGCAGGGTCCAAGATTTCTTTGTAAGAAAAATGTATAGCCAGGACAACAAATGCTCTTTTTCTGTGTGTCTCATGTTGTATTTTTCCAAATGAGTCACAAGAGACTGAAAAAACCCCAAGTGTATCTGCTGAATGTTCAGCTCTCCCCACTGATTTGTGCTTTCAGAACAAAACTGTATGGAAGGCAGCCTGGTCAAGTGAGGGTATTTCAAAGCTCATGTTGTCAGAACAGCATTTTCTCCATTATCTGAAGTTTGGTTTTGATCCCCAGTTCACCCTTCCAGATTCCACACCATGAAGAAACTAGATGGAGAATTTCAGCCTAACACAGCTGCTTTAACAGTCTGTAAAGCTCAGAACCCTACTACTGCTATAAAATCAACAATTCATGAGCAACCACCACACATTTCCTTGTGTGAATGCTGTGAGAATTATGAGAATTATGAGAATGCTATGAAAAGAAGATCAATTTTTAAGAAAGAGCTTATTTTCATTCATCCTGGTATTGCCAACACCTCTGAGAAGGTTCCTTTTGAAAATACAACCTCCTAATTCTGTTCATCTTTTCTAACTGTGCTCAGGTGGTGACTTGAGATCAGAAAGTGAATCACTTCCACCTTCCCCTCACAGTTATTTCCTGCCCTCCTTTTCATCCTGATTGCAGTGATGCATAGATAATTTGCATGGAAATACTAATAGCTGTTCTCATGATTATTTTTAAAAGGCAATTTGCCTGAGTTTTTTTGCCTTAATATACAGAGAAATTGATACCCTCTTACCATGTCTTTAAAGCCTCCAAGGATTGCTGCTGTAATGATCCCCAGGAATAACCCCACTATGTTCAGAATTGTTGCTGACCAGAGCAAGTGGTAAAGGTGGATGATGTCCTGGCAGCTGCTGACATCAATGTATTCATAGTAGCCTCCAGAAATCTCCACTCTGCTAGATTAGGAAAGAAAAACAATAATGATAAAAAAAGTGCACCACGCATCGTAAAACCTAAGTACTTCTGCTGGACAGTAAAATGCATTCTGCAATTCAATGACAGCCTGGACCTGACTACCAAGGGAGTGGTAGATCTCACGCTTGTGCCATCCAAGATCTCCCTGCACAATGACAGCAGAAGACTGATGTGCTCTGAAGGCCTGCAAACACCCAAATATCCTTGAGTCTGAATCTGCCAGTTATTTCTATCATCTGAAATCTCCAGAGGTCCTGCAGGCTTCCCAAGGACAAAGCAGTCTCTAAAACAGCCTGGCACCCTGGCAGGGAGAGGTCTTTCTGCTTGCATTTTTAAGCTTTTCCACATGCAGAAAAGAGATAGAGAAAACTTGGTGGAATCCAGTGAGGTCATTATTCTGGAAAAGGAAAAGCAGCTCCTGCAACACGTGGGCTGGAGTCTTGCAGCGGGATTGTAGGGATAGGTACAAGTTTGGAAGAATTTGTGATGGAAAGCTAGAACTTGATTTCACTTAGGAAGACTGCAAAATGCCTTCTAAAACGGGTTGGATGTTCTTTTTTTCCTTCCTCCTGCATTTCAGAAAGTTGCAGGGAGAAGCTGTGAGCAAGCTATCTCCCAGGTATGCAGAGAGATAACAGGGGTTTTGCAGATGTGTACAAGGCCTCCTCTGGACAGAGAGGGTGGGGGAAGAGAGAGAAGATACAAAGAGCCTTGGAGAAGGCAGGGCATTGCCTTTTTCCCCTGGGGGCCCAGTGCGCAGCATCATTAATAAATGGTCCTTGCATCTGAAATAAACCCTTTCTTTAATCCTTCCACTGCCTTGGCATTCTCGGGAAGAATACATGCATACATTTTACCTTACAGGGATTCTTCAGGAATGACTTCTCTCTGCCTGCTGGGCAGGACACAGGCTGGCCTTCAGCATAACATACCAGATGTAGTGGGCTACAGCAAATTCCCCTCAGAAAACATATTTATCAGGGACAGACAATATTAAGAGCTTATGAATGACTTGTCTCTCAGCTCACATACAGGGTTAGGCTCAAACTGCACAAGGGCTTTGAGGAAATGGGGAAGAACAGGCTCATACTGAAGGTCAAGAAGCAGCAGATCCAGGCTCAGGTCCCCAACAGACTCTGCAAGGCCTTCAGGACCTGTCCCCTTTCACAAGAGCCACGCTCCTTCCCTCATTACTCAACTTTGACTTCTTTCTTTTTTCCGTATTTCATTGTAGCAGGCCACTGCAGGAGACACTGCAACGAGGAGACAGGGCTTTCAAGCAGAATCGAGGCAGAGCATAAGCACAGGTCACAAAAACCTGCACTTGCTGGCACGACCTCCGTGTGACCCCGAGCACACACCGTGACCGCCTCCAGCAATACAACCTGTATGTGCTGCTGGCAAGAGCTCGTTCCTATGGAGATGTGTCAGGGTGCAGAGCTCTCAGCCAGCCTTGGTGCACCGACGAGAACATTCTGCACTGTTCAGAGACATACAGCATGTACTTGTCCAAGGGAAGGGGCTCATCCTGCGCTGCCACAGCCGGACATCAGGAAGGATGCAAGACTGCCATCGCTTTTTCTGCATTTTCCATCCTTTACATGTGCACTAACCGGTCTTGAACGTCCATGCCTTTCTTAATGAGATCCCAAAAGAACCAGCACCTCCTCAGCGAAGGATATTTTTGTGGTGCTAAGCAAGATTAAGATGGTAACAACTAGTATCTTGTATCAAAGAGGAGAAAATGGGTCAGAGGCAGGACCCTGAACCAGCCTGCCTGGGGACAAAAAACCCCAAAACCCAAAGAAAGGGAAATACAGAAAAGTTTCAAGCTTTTCTATTCCAAACACATCTCTGTGAATCGCTCTCTTCAGCCAGTACAAAGGGATAATGTTCTGTAAATTGCTAAAGGAAGGTGTGAGCTTCGCCCCTCTGCAACGGCTTTCACAGACACAAAGTCCTACAAAGACCAGGGATCACATTTCCCAGCACAGGGAACCACCTACCCTCTCCTAACAGCAGCTTTTGATCTTCCTCCACCACAGTCAATGATTTAAGTGGGGACCAGCCCAGCTAAGTACTGTGAGAAATGCTAAGCCTGGAACAGCCCTAGGCGAGAACGAGCACTAAAAAAATCAATTTATTAATTGCTTGCTGACACACATTAGAGACTCCACATGATATAAGCAGCACATGCTGTAAATGAAGCTGGCTTAGGCACAGTAGCCTGATCTAGCTGGTGTGATCACTCTGCAGTGGCTCTGGATTGGTAACCACCTTCTGACTCTTCACTGCACAGTGCTGATTCACCTTCCAACCCTCTGTGACCATGAACGATATTCAGAAATGGGCAGAGAGGTTTATGAACACCAGCCTGTGAACTCTCCTCCCTGTTGGCAGGGTGGGGAATGAAATGGTCACAAGGAGAGGAAGAACAGTGTCCCAGTTTTTACACCAATAATCATCTAAAACAAAATAAGACCCAGGGAACAAGCAGTGCCAACAGAGAAGGAAGGTGACACTCAGTAGGGGGGGAAACTGGGGAGGACACCAAGCACAAAAGCAATGGAAACTCCTGTCCTCTTCATTTTTCCAGCTGGGCTGGCCCAGAGCATGCTCACCCACAGCTGGGATGGCTTTGGTGTGCTTCACACACCCCTTTATTTGGTTAGCTTTTGTCTGGGACTCCTGGTGGCTGGTAACCACAGCTTAAGATCCCTTCCCATAACAACTGTCATTAACCGATACTGTCCTGGCCTGCCAGACACCTGCAAGGCAGACACCTGCTTGCCCTTCCCACGGCCAGGAATGGCATTTTTGGCTTACTTCCCACAGTTGTACAGGTCACAGCAGAAGCAGGTATTGGTTTTTATTTTTGGTGTGCAGGGGGCACGGCGTTGTGGGTGACAGATCGCCTGTGTGAACACAGAGAAAAATACATAAAGCATATTGGGACATCCTCAAACAGTTTCTGCTGCTATTTGGCTTGCTCTACATTTTTGTAGATTTTGCACTGATCTCCAGATTCGCCCCAGGCAGATTTTTCTTTCCTTATCTTGCTCCTGCAAAGTCCACAGTTACTGGAATAAAGATGTACTAGACTAGAACAGACCAGCATTTCCTTTCACAGTGGGGAACTCACAGACAAGCCCACGCCTGCATAGGAAGGGGGTCTGCAACTCTTACAGGCAGCCGAGGTGTTGCTGAACGAACACAGCTCACCACACAGCAACTCAGAGCACAGAGCTGCCAACAGCACGGTACAGTCTGAGAGCAAGAATTCCATACTGGTGCATAACTGACCAAAGTGGTCATTGTCTGCCCATGGGTGGTAACACCCAAGCTCACATGGACAGGCTTTGGCCTGAAAAGAGAGTGGACCCCAGCAATGCTGCTGAGTAGTACTTAACTTTGCACCTCAAGCAGGCATTCTAATTTGGAATATAGTGGTTATTCAAAACTACTTGGGAACTTGGGAGCCCTGAGAGGCTTTTCTTTGGAGAATACAATAGCAGGGGTGCAGAGGCTGGTACATGTTGCTCAAACCCACAGAAATTACTGCTGTCTGAACTCTTAACCCACACCCTAATCCCATAATGAATGCACAGCTGAAGATCTAGAGAAACTGGTGTATTTTCCTACCCCCCATCCCCTCCTCTCCACCTGCTCCTTCACTAATGAGGCAGTACCAAGCATGGAGGAATTCACCTCCTTGAGTCCTCCCACCCCAGGCCCAGCCTCCCACCCCCTCCTCACTTTTCAGACCTCCAGGACACTGGAGCAGACTCCTGGCAGCAGGTTCCTCCACCTGCACCACGAAGCTGCCCCTTCAGAGCCAGCAGAGCCAAACCTGCTCTCACCTCAGGCGGGGTCGTGCTCTTGGAGTAGTACTGACATCGCCCCGCGTACAGCGGCCTCAGGTCCTGCCGGGGGAAAGGCACCAGGATCAGTACTGCAGCTAAACCAAAAAAAACACCTAAAGGGGCTGGGGAAACTTAGAGACTGTTTTGTACCATCCCAGCCATAGCACCCCCCACCCACCCCAGCTCCCTGAGCCCTGGGTGATGTTTGACCCTGGTCCTTGGAGGGATGCATTTGCCACTGCACTAGTGATTGGTCGTGACAGCAGCAGCTCATCCTTTTTTTAAGTCACTAAATGGAAACTGAGAACAACTGTTTCCTGTTTATACTCTAATGCTTTAATGAGCTTTGTATCAAATTGCTTCATTCTACTACAGCATTCAGTGGTTGACTCTGCATTAAGAACTACCTCTGCCTACATTTAAAACAAAATAGATGTTACTGGTCATATTTTATCCCTTGGTGATAGCTGTAATTCACATTACATCTTAACAGTTGTGAGACTCAGTAAACACATAAAGCACACACACAAAAATTTTAAGATCTCAATTCTTCATGCTAATTTAAAAACATTTTTTAAAAAAGATACATTTTTCTAAAGCTTATGATTTGAAACAGCATTCAGCACATGGTGTATTTTTGCAGGGTTTGATGTGTCCCGATACAGGACTGCAGACACCATCACTTGCTTTCCTAGAGTAAAAGCATTGCAGGACCTGTGTTTTCCTGGAAGCACTTACTATGTGTCTGGCAGCAAAGACACCGTCTACTATGGCACAGCAGAACGCAGCAATGACACCAAAGCTGATGAAGACGATCGATGCAACCAGCTGAGAAAGGAAAACAAAGCAAAGTATCATCTGCCTCTCCACAACCAAGTGATTTGTGCCCTCTCCACAAGGATACCTAAACCACAGTCAATAAGCCCTCAAGCAATCAATGACCCAAATGTTTGCCTGGGCTGCACAGCCTGCTCTCACTGAAGGCAGTGGGATGTGTGTCTGCTCTGGCAAAGCGGCAGGAGCGGCAGCACTGTGCCAGACTGGTTCTCTGGGCACTTGAGATAGTAAGGCAGGTTTTTCCATGACTCCAAAAGGCTAAACTTAGGCTGAGGATACACCTCCTCTTCTGGCTGCTGCTGTCCTTAACTCTTCCCTAACACAATCCAGAAGGATCCTATGTGTATTTTTAAAGTACCTGAGGATTTTTAGGTTAATCACACCGGTTTTACCTAGATCTCCCTAAGTGAAAACAGGCCTTCCTCCAGCAACATCCATGTGCAGAGCAGGTCAGCTTGAGAAACGAGTGGGGATGCAGGAGGGCTTGCTTGGGACAGTGGAAATGGTCCCTGTACAATTGCTGACTTCACTTAGCTTCAAAATGAGAGAAAATAAAATGGTTTTCTAGATGAGGCAAGTATTCAAGGCATAGACATAAAACCTGCAGCAGCAGATGGAGCAGACTGTGAAATGATCCCAGTGACCACATGAACACATCACAGCCACTAGGCTGCTACTGGAATATTAGATGCTGTGCCACAAACTACTTGCAGATGGCAGCAGGTGACAAGTTTTCCAGGATCAGATCCTACACTGGGACCTTGGTTCTGTCAGCTGTAAACACCTGCATTTCCTCCCCACTCAGCCCCAGCATCTCCACATTTGGATCCCAACTCACATTATCCATCACAGTCACCCTGTTTCACAACCAAACCAGTGAAATTACACAAGGGGAGAAGGTGCAGCTTCTCACAGTCTCAGTGGAAGAATGGGGCTTATGGCTTAGGTTATTTTGTAGCAAGTTTGGTTTTCCTCTGTACTGTCCTTTTTTTTCATACATACATGAAAGAGGATATTTTCCCTAAATAGCATGAGCCTTGGAGATGGGAAGTGAGCCAAACACTAAATATATACAATTAGGGTATTTGTCGGTCATGCCTGCTTGCAGATAGGAGCTGCTAATATGGTTGTTTAAAATAAATACAAGGTTAATGATGATACTTTCATAACAGCCCTACCAGGAGATAAGGATCTAATGCTAGAAATGGGTTTGCTCACTTTATTTACACAGTTTCCTCCCTCTCAGCTGGAGAAAGAAAAGCCTGAAAACCAAACACTGAGAATTTATGATAAATAAAAATCAAACAGCAAATAGAAATATACAAATTAATTTTTAAAATCTCAGTTTTCAACTTGCCACCAAGATTTTTGATTTGAGCTTAATACTGTTTGTAACTGTAGCAAGCAGAAGCCCCTCTCAAGAGCTGAGTGATATTCTTGATTGGTCTTCACTCACCTAACTCTTGATGAAGTCAGCCACACCAAGTAGCACTCAGACAAGAAAAGACAAACTGGGTTTGGACTGCAGGAACCAGGCAGCAGGAGTGTCCTGGGCTGAGGATCCCTTTAGGTGAGGGTACAGCCACTCGTGGGCTGTGAAGCTGTTGGTTCTCACTTTTCCCTGGCCTGGATGACTGTCATAAAGGCAGGTAAACCCCTGACTCCTCGGCTGAAAACTGCTGAGCGGGCAGCTGGGCTGGGCCAGAGCTGCCTGCAGGGCGGGCAGCTGGGCCTTCCCAGGGGAATGAGAGCTCTCCCTTCCTTTGGCAAGTGGGAAGTGCAGATGTATGGCATGGCAGTCAATATGCTTGGGTGGGAAAAAACAGAGAGGTCTATTCCTGACGGCAGGCAGGAGAGAAGTGAGGACTGAGTGCTGCTTCAGCTTAGCTCTCCCCGTAAGCCACACTGGCTCACTCGACTCCTCACGCTCCCCAGTCACCTGACGGACAGAAACACGCACGAGAACACGGCTGCAGAAGTTGCTTTTAGCTTTTTCTGCCACCAGCTGCGTAACAAGCCAGACCCAGACTGCCTTTTAGCAAACTAGGACACTGGGGAAGTTCACAGGAGATAAAAAAAATAAATCCTGCGCTGCCAGTGGCATTATGGAAACATGTAATGGGCAAAGCTGCCCCTGGGCAAGGAGGAGGTGTGACTAAAGCACAGGGGCAATAAGTGACAGCTACTGCACGTCCTCTCTGCGGTCAGAGCAGAGACACGCTCGCTGCCGGCCGAGGCAGCAGTGACGCAATCCCTGCAAAGCTGGGTCATGTGTGCTTTTTAGGACACAAAATGATAGAGATGAAAAGAACAAACACAGGCTACCCAGGGCTCTTCAGAATAACCAAATAGTCACGTCAGAGCCGTGCTGGCACTCGTGGGCACTCCTGTGAAGGGGCCAGGACTGGCACAACACGGTCATTGCTCAACCAGACACTGACATGCTGCTAATACATGATGAGCAAGAGGCTGAAACCCCGCTAGGACAGAAAGAACAGGACATGTTGCTCTTACAGAGCCAGGGTGAAAACAACAAAAAATATCCACTGGGAAACTCACCTCCCCTGCACCCTGTCTGACTGTGGGAAAGGCAGATGTCCTCTCCTGCAGGGTCTGCCTCACCCTCTCCCTCTGGCTCTGCAGGGAGCCTGCTATTTGCAAAGCAAAGGAGCTTCTGGATTTGGACAGGCAGGAATTTCTCCCATTTCCCCCTGCAGTTTGGCCACCACGCCTTAGCCTTGGTCAGCAGCACACCCTGCTAATCTGACCCCTGGGCCCCCTCCCAGAGGCAGCTCCATCCCTGCAGAAGCAGCAGCAGCCCAGTGGGACGGGCTGCAGGGACAGCACCACCTCCCTCATCCCTCTGCTGCCTCACACCAGAAGGCTGGAGAGATCTTGCTGCCAGAGCATGGGGAAAACACCGGGGAGGGGGATTGCAGCGACTCTCTTGGGAGAGCCCAGCCAAGGCAGGAGACAGATCTGCCCACAGGGTGCTCCAGGAGCTGGACTGCTCCTCCCCACGTGCTACCTCTGGCCAGCCACGTGTGGGCAAGCAGAGGAAATAGGCTTGGAAAGATTGAGCTCGACAGCCTGCCAGGACAGTATTGGGTACCAACTTCTACTGATCTTTCTCTACCCCCACCTTTTGCTAAATTCTCCAAAAAGCCTTCCCCCTGCCCTAAGCCCTGTTACTGATGTCTCCAAGCACTACAGCCCCTACCTCCAGGCACGGGCATCAAGGTGTGGAGTTTGTGAAACAGCATCTGCAAGATGCCATCAGAGACCCAGACAAGTCCACAGGTGTCCTGTGGCAAGCCAAGTGTCCTGTGCTTGCCAAGAGGGGTAATCTGAGCCAGCTCCATCCCCAATCCACAGAGAGACCCCCTCCCACCCCAGCACAAGCTCAGTTGTGATCTCATCTCCCCTGGTTCGTGCTATCTGCATGTTCACTGCCCACCCGCTCTCTTCTGAATGTTGCTCCCAGCCCCAGCACACAAAACCCTCCTTGCAGCATGAGGAGGGAACCCGAGAGCACTGTGGGCTGCACACCTGGTCTAGCCAGCACCTCCTGTGTTTCTGAGGTCCCCAACTGCTGCTCTACAGTATGCAAAGTTTCTTGGTTTTCCTTCTCACTGGAAGAGGTGTTTGGAAACAGGAACCAGTAACAAGTGTGTTAATCAGCAGTGCTGGAGAGATTGGCTGCTTTTCAGTTACACCAGTCTTCGTGCTTTTTGTCATGATGATATCTCAAGTGACTTATGCTGTAGACATTTGTAGAGCAGACAGCTCTGAGCACTCCTGTCTTCAGGAAGGACTTCCTGCTGGGCTCTCTAGGGGATTTCATCTCCAGACTGGCTGTTACACCAGCTGCTTGATCTTCTCCTCTAACCATTGCTTAGAATAGAAAGTGGCCAAAAGCAATTTTTCTAGAGTTCTGGGCTTCAAAGTATTTATTTTAGAAGATTTAAAATAACTATATTATTTTTATCTTATTTACCATACTATGTATCACATACTGAGACAGCTCAAAAGAAAAAGCCCTGGGCATGAGCCTGTGAAGCACTGACTATCCTGAAAACTCCAAATGCTCAATTTCAAGCTCTTTAAAAAAACCCCACCAAGTTCAGTGAGACTGTGTATAGCCACTCTGTGCTTCCTTGAGCATTTCTTTTTTTTAATTTAAAAATAGCAGAGTTAACAGCCTTGTTCTCCTGGGCTGCCAGAAACCATCTCTAGTTCTCAAGAGGTATGCAATACTACCCTGGAAGAGTTAGGAAAACCAATAATACTATTTACATACAATACTTGAGTTACTGTCATTTTTTAGAAAAGTTTCTATAAAGAACTTACCATTTGCCTTTTGTTTTCTATCAAGTTTGATCCGATTATTCCAAGAAAGGACCCAAAACCAAGCTGAAAAACAATGTATTGTTAGCATTTAGATCAGGAAGATACCCAACATATTTTGTATACAGACAGAACACATTTAAATCCAGAAGCAGCAAGAGAACATACTGTGGATGTGTGAGCACTCTTCCTTAGCAAGAAACCAGTGGAGTCTCACTAGCAGGAACTATCAGGTGTATCCCACATATGGCACTAAAAGCGTGTGTAGAAACCAAAAGGATGAGTTCTGAATTCCATCCCCGCCCCAGTGATGCTGAGTAATGGCTGGTGGATGAGGATATGCATTGCTGTCTTGGAACAACCCTACCAACACTCAGGACTCTCCAGATGCAAACCTTGCAGGACCACGGCGCTTAACATCTGCAGGACCAGGCTTCTGTAGCCTCACCGAGCCTGTGAACAATCACCTCAGTTTTTAACTCAGAGACTTTCTTGATGCGAAGTATGAAATAAGGGAGATTTATACTTGAGAAGATTTAGCAGCTTTCTGCCTTCTCCTACTCCTCCCTCATTTCCAGGGGTGAGGATGCATTCACCAGGGTCTTCTACCAGAAGAGCTCATGCCAACCCAGCCAACAGAACAAGCTACTGCAGCAAAAGCATCTTTTTTTGCTGCCATAACTGACAACACTTATTTCAGCTCAGTGAAGTCATCCAGGAGTGTGATTTTCCACCTCCTTTCTCCACAGCCTTAAGCTATTTAGCTACACTAAGGAGAAGTTTCCAGGACAGAGCACACCTCAGCCAGGCCAGAAACAGGGACTTCAAGGAGGAACCACAGACTATGAGGGGAGATGCAGAAGTACTTCTGTGTCACGCCAAGAAAGATCTCTGGTTGGTCTAGAGCACATCCATCTCCACTTCCATGGGTCGGCAAAATGAGAAATGCCAGAAAAGTCCTACAGTTGGACCTGTCATATTAAGCAGGTGCAAATCCAGACAACAGACCAAGGGACAGTGAAGATCTGGGTGAGAACACCCAATAACTGGCCAACTCCCCAGGAAGCAGAACAAAGCACGAGACAAACTGCAGTGATTCAAGAATGAGCCAACCAACTTGGAATTGATATTTTAAGAGCCAGGAATAGAAAACAAAGAGTTAATAAGCCAAGTACTTTCAGGCAGAGGCATATACAGAGATTAAAAGACACAAATGTGATGAAAAGTTGGGCTTAAATCTTCTTCTGCCCTGCTTAAGCCCAGTAACCTTTGGTGCAGTGCCGTGGGCAGCAAGAGCAGCTGGCTCAAACAGCAGGGCTTAAAGCAGAGCAGCTGATCAGGCAACACACACCTAAGGCAAATGCTCAAGAAAAATGTTTTGTGCCCTTTGAGCTTTATCCATAAGAGAAACATCCACGTGGTCTTTCAGAGCAGCTTCAAATCAAAAGGTGAAATACCTCAGATCATCTAAGGTAATTCAAAAAGAAGAAATTACAGCAAGTCTGTACATCCAACAGGTGAAGACCAAATAAATCAGTGGATTCTCCTTAACAGGAATTCTCATTGCATTAATGGAAAAACTACTCATTCTTCTATGGATGGGACAAAGAGATCTTAGGAATCTGCATCAACTGCATCATTAATTTGCTGATGGATGTGATGCCTTGGGATGCCTGTTTGAAAGGAGGACAGGACACAAAATGAATGCACTTTTCCAGCCCGAAGCCAACATCCTTGGCAAGGAACCACTACAGAAGAGGTTTGCCAGTGAAAGCATAAGAAAGGTCAGTCATTTACACAGATTCTGGAAGCTGTTGTAACTTGGAGACAACACACGTATCTCACAGTCTCACTTCACAAGGGTGCTTGCCCTGTGCACCTGATCATTACTCTTGTCTGCTGAGCACCACTGTCATATTCCAGGCTTCTCTATCCCAGCTCAGTCATCCAGGCACAGGTGAGGACATTTCCCACAGAGACACAGCCAGGGTGCTCACTGATGTAGTCATGAAAGTTGGGTGGTCATGGAGGAGGGTGAGGGCAGCCTGTCTACAGGACATGTCACTGCACCCTCTAATTCAGCTTCTCCAGTTGTACCAATGAGGAAATGAGTTGTTTTGGGAAAAAACTAACCTCAAACCCTCAAAAAACCCAACCAAACAAAATCCCACTCGTGTGGATGGTCTCCAGTGCCCGGTTCTGCCCTTCCTTGGAAGAAGAGGCCTGGGAAGACAATCCCCTGCATTAGACATCACTTCTTTGCATGTCCCCTCCTCCACAAGAGGTGTTTGCCCAAGGAACACAAGCTGAAGGAGCACAAAACGGTGCATGAGGTGTGGCAGTGATGAGATTTCTGGCTCTGCGTTTTCCTTACCTTACCTACCAACACAGGGCACTCAGGGTATGACTAACAGTGCACAGAATCCCTGAGAGAAATGCACGCAGGCCTAACAGCAGTGTGAGGTTCTGGATGACAAGAGCTGCAAGGAGCTACTTCTTCAGGGCTGTGGAAGTCACCTGCTTGGGGACAGCTCACCGAGTACTCATGCACCGCGGCAAGCCCTTTTTCCCAGTAAAGGGAGAAAGCCCAGCTTGTTATGAAACATCAGCTATTTTAAGCACCTGCTGAAGCATCCAGCAGCACACTGGAATGTTTTCCTGTGCAGGCAGACAGGTGAGGTCATCACACATTACCATACAGTGGATTAATGAACCGAGAGGCAGAATTTGGTGATAAACAGAAATTGCCAGGGTGCTTCTGAATAAAGTAACTCAACGCCCTTCCCAAGTCCAGGAATTCATTAATTCCTTGAGTAGACTAAGTCCTAAAAAAGCGTTAGTGATGCTGACGTTCCCAGTCCATAAATAGCACGGGAGATGTCAAGGGGACGTGAGCAACAGACTCAACCCATCTGCATCAGTCTGCAGGACCTGCTCTGAAGCACGAGGTTCAGCTCAGGCTGACAGGGTGTAGGCTAAGTGTGGAATGTTTGAAACCCTTCTCAATACCTTCCTTCTATGCTTCTCTTTAAAAAAGATCAGGCCTAAATGCAGGAGTTACTGGGAGAAATCAGAAAACCTAAACAGAAGAGGCCCAACATAATCTGTAACAATGTTCCACACTAAGGGCTGTAAAGGGCCTTTCTTCAGCCATAGAGGAACTCAGTCACAGAGAAGTATAAAGCTCCCTGAGATCTGCAATGCATGGCAAATTAATCAAACAGCAATAAGTCAAGAACAAGCCTCTGCCTAGTTATCTAGACTGTTTCAAGCCTCCAAATCAGAAGTGCAGCACTCCACAGCTGTTAGACCAGAAACCTCTAGCTGGGCTACTAGCTACACTCAATATGCTAAGACACTCATTTTGACTGCAGTTCAGTGCTTCTTTTTGAGCATATCTCAGACATGCACAGGAACAGACCAGGACTTGCTTTCCAGCTCGGGTTAGACCCTTGCTCATGCTGGGAGAGGCATGATGTACTTGTCCCTTATGCTTCTGCAGGAGGATATACATCTAATAGCAAGAAGGTTGGACACCAGTAGTCTTCTCTAAATTAAGCCATTTGAAGCTACAAGATTGTCCTTTTCCACTTTCAGCTGTTGATAACAGAAGAAATAGATGTGCTTGCAGCTTTGATGTACACACTCCCCTGGCAAACTGCCACAGCTCCTCATCCAGGGACTCCAAGTCATTAAACACTTTGGCAAGTGAACTTTATCACCACAAGTCACGTGAACAGTATTCCAAGACCTGGTCTCTCAACTGCTCTTGGCACCTGTGGTCCTTCTTTGCCTTACTTCTGCCTGGGCTGAATGCGATCATAAGGCATCCACGATTTTCCATGCAAAGAAGTTCTGTGGTTCCTTCTACTGATATAAAACCTGCCATACCATTAGCTCAAAAGCATTAGTTATTACCTAAGCTCAGAGGAAGCTGCCATTTGGATGTGATTTTTGCATGGGAATGAGCAGCAGGTGCAAAATAATAATAAAACAAATAAATCAAATGGCAATGAAGTAACTGAGCAAAATATTCAGGACAAGAACACCCTTTATAACATTTGCAGCATTACAAGGGACTTTGTAGGCAATAAGTTTTCTAGACCTACCTAGGAGTTCTATACTTACAATAACCCCTGGGTAATAACCTCCAACAGTCACATTTTGGGTTCTTGTTGTAGCAGCTAGGCCCACCGTTAGAATTAATACTGACACAATGAGGAGAGTCACAGTTACGTAGAGGGAATTTCTTTTTCTTCTATTGAACGACCCTAAAAACACACACACACACAACAGAATTTGCTGATTTCATCTGGGGACAGTCACGACACCACAAATTTCTCCTCCCACCGCCAACCACATCATGGTGAATTTCCTTTCTTCCAACTTGAGAATATTTTTGGGTTTGGCTGTCACTTTTCACCTTCACTAACATGCTTTATCAAGCGTTACTAGGGCATCTGAATCCACATTTACTTATCATTGCTCTGACGTAGATGAAGAGAGCCTTAAGAACTGTAACTCTGCAAAGCTCATTTAGATACATCAGAGTCTCCCAGCCCCTCTGGCCTGGGGCAATTGAGCTAATGAGAAATATTCCCATTAGGCACTTACATATTTTCTGATCTGTCTGCTTACATCAAGCTAAATAACCACACTGTGTGCTGCTTGTTTTGAGGGGGGCAATCTTGGCTGTAATCATAAGGCATCCACGATTTTCCATGCAAATGAGACATCACCAGTAACAGCCACTCTCCTGTAGTATCATCCCCTACTTTCAGCAAGGACCAGCTATTTTTACATGCTTGAATAATGAATTTGTGGATTAGTAAAACTCATCTACAGCTGCCTGATGATGAGGTTTTTTTCTTTTATATATTTATAGATCTCCCCAAATGAACATAAATATAAAAGAGTGATTCCACCAGCCAAGAGGAAAGCTGGCTGCGACGTTACACTCAGCAACATCCTTAGGTGTGTTTGCTCAGCGTGTGCTCTGCCATCTTCATATCACTCTGTGGAACAATCCTTTTGATTATATTTCATATATTATGTAGACATACATATGTCCTACCAGCACCTGCAAGAGTGGCTGGTAGGACAATGGACTATAACAGCCCCCTGCCACACTCCCTGTGGGCTGCTGGGGCCATCCTGAATCCCATTCCCAGAGCCTGGGGCTCTCCAGCGTGCCCGGGGAGCAGGTAAAGGTGATTCCCACCCCAGAGGCTCCCAAGCCATGTGCATGCTCCCAGCACTTCTCAGGGTATTTCAGAGAAGGGCAGGGAACATGTCCCAAGGGCAAGAAGCTGCTTTCACCATTGCTGAGTGTATTCCCTAAAGGAAACCATCTTGGGAATCCCCATCTGAGGTGTTCAAGGGCTCCCTGACAGCCTCTACATGGCTAGCTAAAACACCTGCAGAAAGGCCAAAACTTGGCCAAGCCAAACACAACCTCCTTGTCCAAATTCTCCAGAAAGAGGAGCACACCAGGCCTTGCTGGGCAGTTTCTGTCTCAGAGGTGTACACCCCAGGTGCCCACAAACCCTTCCGTAGGGTTGTGCATATCTGCAGAGCAGACAGAGAGATCTTTTCACCCCAACAGCTACACCAATGCAGCCATCTGGACACACACTGGTACAAATTATCTCCCTTCCTCCACAGGGACAGCTCTCCCCAGGGAAAAGGGCAGCAGCTCCCCACTGCTCCTCCACACCCGCTCCAGCCTGATCCACCACCGTGCTGCTGGCAGGAGTGCTCCCTCTCCATGCTCTGGACTGGCATGGCTGCCATGGGCATGGGGCTGGATCATTTCACCCACATCAATCAGATGAGCTTGAAATCACAGACAACTCCTAAACTTGGGGCTTAAAAGCCCAACACAAGGAGATCACAGAATCACAGAATGGGTAAGGCTGGAAAGGACCACTGGAGGTCATCTAGTCCAGCCTCCCTGCTCAAGCAGGCTCCCCTAGATGAAAGGCAAGAGAGGTTTGTAAAGAAAAGCACCATCCTTTCTGACTGACCAGTGTCTCTGGAAGGAAAGCTCTCCACCTGCAAACCTTCTGCTTGTGTCCCACAGCACAGCTCTGACTGCACCAGTGGGACATCACTGGTTCTAAGAGCAAGGAGCCTGACAACTAGTTAGTCCTTAGCTGAAATGAACAGCTACACAGTTACTAATTTCAAACAAAAAAAAAATTAAATAACTACTAAAGAACCTCAAGATGCAGGCTGGTTCTTTTCTCAGTGATCCTTTGTTTTTCATGCCATGCTTTTACAGCCTGGAGATAAAGGTACCCAACTGTTTGCTGCTTGTTGTATTTGGGGTTATTCTTTTTATTCTCCTAAACCTGCCAAATAAGTTAATAATATAAAATCTAGTCTTCTAAAGCATTCAAAATTCATCAAGATATTAAGCCTTTCTGTATGTACTACCTCCCAAATACTATCACTTGTGCCACACTGCAGTTCCAATGTAACCATTTAAATGCAAGTGTCCCATAAATTTCTTAAAATTCCATAGCACTGGGACCAAAATTTAGCTGAACAAAACTTCAAAACCTGGAGAGAAACTGCCGCTTCTTACACAGATTAGTTCTGAAAGGAGAGAAAGAACGAACCCGTCTTGCTTCCACATGATTACCAAACTTCTGTTTACTGCTACAGTTTGGCTGGCAAGTGAGCAGAGGGTAAACAAACCCAGCCATATGTTCCTTGCACAGCTCAAACTGTGCACGGTTGGGCTGTGTGGGTGTGCAGATGTTTGTGTGCCCTGCAAAACCACCCTGCAGAGCACGGCCGAGTGGGCGCCGTGGGCACACGAGCACAAAGCGGTGCTCCTGCGCTGCCCTCACAGTCACCACGAAAACACCTGCAAAATGCGCCATTTGCCTCAAAACCGGAGTGTTTTCCAACAGCATTTCTGCAGAAAAACACCCTAAAAGAAGCAGTCTGAAACACTGTTTATGGATTCTGAACTTGTTTTTGCACCACCATGTTTTGTTTTCCACTCATCGTTTCCCTGGTCAGGAGTGGCAAACATCAAAATGCAACAGAGAAGAGAAACAAAATGTTTCCCACTGGAAAATTTCTGAAAGCTTTTCAATATTCCTTATAAGATTAAATTAAAAAAAAAAGCTTTTATTCCAAGTTCTGACAAAACCAACGATAGTCCTTTACCTTGATATTGAAGAGAGATGTGAAACTGAAGAGATAATGTGATTACCTCCACTTTAGCTCTGCACTGGGACACTAATTACATTTTTTCTTTCTCTGAAAACACATTTTGCTACATGTGTAGAGAGAAAGTGGTTTTGTACTTCTATAAGCATGCCTGCAGCTGCTTCAGCATACATGGACTCATACTCAGTATCTCTGTTGAAAGCTGCTGAAGGGCTGCCCTGGCAAAATCATCTCCCTCAACATTAATTTTTGCTGAAAGAATTCCCCATCACATCATTCTCCTCTTTGTTCCTGAGCTTGGTACAGCTCTGTAGACAGAAGCAGAGCTACAAGAGCTTTGCTATCTCTGCTTTTAAGAGACAGCAATAGCCTTTTCTCTGTGATTTATCCCAATTAGATACTTCAAAACTCACAGTGCTTACCACAGTGAGAGTATACAAGGTGGTCAGAAACACTGCTTAACTCTGGGAGGGAGATGTAAAGAAATTACTGCTATCCATAGTCTGGCTATTGCTTTTGCTAAAATGGCACTCCAAATGTGGACTGGTCTTAGAAATATCATTTTTATGTTAAGCATCAGAAACACCCTTTTATTATCCTTGCCATATATAAACCCACTCTAAAGACAAGGTTGTAGCAGGTTTTTGCAGATTACTTTAAAAGTTTGCAATAATGTATATCTTTGTACTGCCCTTGATTTACTTCTGTTTTTTCCTGATTATTAGAAGAAAACAGACAAGATGGCACAGAAACAGCACCGACTTCTCCATCTTGTTCTTTGGGGGGGGGGGGGGGGGAAAACCAGAAGGCGAAGAATAAGCGCAAAGTAGCCCAAGGAAGAAGCCAGCCTCAACTTTTACCCCGAGAGAACGGGGGAGGGGGGGGGGCAGATGGCACCGAGCCTCCCTCTCCCCAGCCCCTCTCCTTTTGTTCCATTTTTTCTGCTAAAACCGCGCCAGCGCGGGAGCGGTGACCCCGCCGCCCCCCGACTGCGGGCCCGGCAGCGCACGGGCGGGGGGCTGCGGGGGCTGCGGGGCTCCTGCCCCGCTCGGGCGGAGCGAGGGTGGGGGGATCGCAGCCCGCGCTCAGGGACGAGCGGTGCCCGGCCCCAGCAGCGGCCGCTCCGAAGGATGATGCTGCTGCTGCTGCCGCCGCTGCGGGGCCGGGCAATGACCCGCCCGCGGGGGTCCCGCCGCAGCGGCCGCGGGGGCTGAGGGGACACACGGACCGTGCCCTGCGGCCGGACCCGCGCCCAGCGGGGGAGCGGCCCCGGACCCGCAGCCCCGCCGGGTCCCCGCGCACCCACGGCCCCGCACGGCCCCGCGCCCCCGGCCCCACCCGGGGTGCCCCCGGCCCGGCACTCACCCACGGAGTCGGGCAGGGCCACGCCGCCCGGGCGCTGCTGAGTCAGGGACTGCCGCATGGTGCCGGTGCCGCCGCTCCCGCCGCAGCCGCGGGGCCACGGCGGCGGCCACAGCCCCGGCACCGGCTGCGCCGCGCCTGCGCAGTGGGGCGGGAACGAGCGGCGGGGCCGGCTCGGAACCGGGCAGCGCCGAGCAGGAACGAACCGAACCGAACGGAACCGAACTGCACCGAACTGCACCGAACTGCACCGAATAGAACCGAACCGGACTGCACCGCCCGCTGCACCCCCGGGTCCGCGGGGAGCGCTCGGGCACGGGCACGTCCTTCCCAAGTGACTGCCCGGGGCCGTCCCGCTGGAAGCAGCGGAGCGACAGTACCCCAGGAGGGGCTGGGGAGGGAGGGACAGAGCTGCTGCCCCATCTGCGGGAGGGACAGAGGTGCTGCCCCTTCTCCGGGAGGTCCCGCCGCACTCACCGGCAGCCCGGCCAGAGGGGCTCCCCGCCTCGCTGGTGTTGGCTCTCCCCATCTTTCTCCAGCCCCTTTACCTTCAGCAGCTCCCACCCCTCTCAAGCCCTGTTGCTCTGGGACATTCCGTCCTTCACCAAACACCTCCCTGGCACCTCTCTGTTACCCCGTCCTCCCCATGTCCCTCCTCCCTGCGGTGTGGGTGACAGTCCCGGGCAGCCACACGGCCACGGCCACCGGCCCAGTGTTTTGTTTCCCGGTGCTCTGAGACCTCCGCTCCGGTGGCGATGCCTGTTGCTGCCCTTGCCCTGTCCCATGGAGGCAGCAATCCCCTGCAATCTCCCTGCGTCTCTGGCCAAGGAGCTAGGACAGGCCCTTAACCTCTGTTTTCCATATCCTATCTATAAAATGGGGATAAAAGCATCTTCCCAGCAGGCTTCATAATTGCTTGTAAATCACTTTAATGCCCTGGGCTGAAAGGTGCTAAGTACAAATCATATAATTGTTTCAAGCATATTTCATCAAGTTAAAAGAAACTAATCCTATCTCTGCTTAAAAAAAAAAAAAACACCACAGCACACCACACTTTAACTGGATAAGAGCCTAATGACCAGCTTCTCCCAGGAGAAAAGGGAAAGCGTACACTGACAGCGGTGCGAGAGACAAGTTACAAATGCCCAGATCAATTAATGGCAAAGAACACATCACCTCCAGAGAAAACAGCAGTTATTCACCTCGGTTGAACTAGAGGAGCCCTGAGCTCACTGCCTGTGTCCCACTGGACAGAGGGGCTGGCATTGGTCCCCTCCTGCTCAGTCGCCCCCACTCTGTGACAGTGATGGAGGAGGCAGGTCTCAGTTCCCTCCTCCACTCCGTGCCAGGGCCGGGCTGAGCAGCAGCACA
The DNA here is from genome assembly GCF_003945595.2 of Pipra filicauda. Lineage (NCBI taxonomy): Eukaryota > Metazoa > Chordata > Aves > Passeriformes > Pipridae > Pipra > Pipra filicauda. The sequence goes on from NW_024104742.1 coordinate 2,148,947, forward strand.
ACTGCTGTGACAGGGTGTGTGTGCCCCCGGGGAGCTGCTGGTGCCCTACAATTGCCCAGGCCATGTTAAATCCCTGCATCCCATCCCAGCTCCTGAGCTTCAGGAAGGCAACCCTTGCCCCAAGGCGCCAGCCTGGCCAGGAGGTCCAGCTGTGAGCACAGCAGCCCGAGTGCCCTCCTGCCGGTGGGCTGGCTGCGGGCAGGCACCGGCACCGGTACTGAGCCAGCCCTGCCTGCAGACCCAGCAGGCGTGTGCCAGCCCCGGCCAACTCGGCACAGACCAGGGCAGCTGCCAGGCCTCTTTGTTTCCTGCTGTGCCCGTTTATTAGTGCAGCCGGTGAGGGCTTTCAGCCATGCTCAGGAGAGGAGAGGGAGAAGTGGTGCTTTGCCTGCTTGGACGGTACGGTGCAGCCCTGTGGGAGCCTCGGACAGATGTCCCTGTGCCTCCGGGCAGAGCCCCAGCCTAGGCAAGGCAGACTTTCGCCACTGTTGAACAGGACCTGGCTCTCTTGTGAAGGGAAGGGTCACTGGTCCCATTGGAATCGTGCCAATAAATGAGCTGGTGGATAGTGCCAAGCTCCTGCTGGGACAGACGTGTAAAACGAGCCCTGCTGTTCCTTGAGAGCTGTGTGGGCACAGCCAGAGCTGCCTGTCCCTGCCATTGCACCACTGGAGCTGTTCCAGGAGCAGGGCTCCAGCACACAGCCCCTGTGCCCCAGTGCTTCATCCTGTGCCTGTAATTCACTGATGGGTGAAAAATCTGACACCCCCCAGCCCCGGTCTGCTGGATGCCACAGCAAGGCGTCCCTCTGGCTTTTGTCTGGTTGGCTGTGCCCAGCTCTTTAAGCCAGGTCAAGGAAGCCAATGCTGTGAACTGCTGGCTGCCGTCTTTATTTGAAGGGGTAAATATAGACCTGCCCCTTGCACTGCCCCTTCATTGCGAAAGAGATTTTGTAAGCATTAACCGTGGCCCGCTGTGACTGACAAGCACACATTGACCGACATGTGGCCATAGGAAACCCTAGTGATTTGCTAATGTTTATTAACAGCTGCAGGGTCTCCCGGGGGCAAAGAGCCTGGCTTCCCATGTAGGGCACTGACTGGCAGTGATGGGGACCCAAACATGAGGCAGGATGGAGTGAGGGGGCTGCAAAGGGCACCAGATTCCGGAGGACTCAGGATGGGATCCTGTTGCATTGAGCTCACCCCTCTTGGGAAAGCAAGTTATTTTTTGATCCACTCCTGAACGCTGAGCTTTGCAGGGTAGGGAGGGAAAGCAGTGTGGCTCCCCACAGACAGGCAGAGGTCTTGGCACAGCTGTGTTTTTGGGAGGTGCTGTGGGGCTATGGGGCTGTGCCTGTGGGTTGCTGAGAGCTGGGGTGACATGGCACCCACAGTGAGGCTCGTGCTGCTGTGCTAACATTCATATTTCTCTGCATTTCCCACCCAGGGATGGACAGGAGCACCAGCACCAGGGGCATGGAGGGCCAGCACAACAGTTCCAGCCAGGAGGCGGTGAGTGTTTTGGGGGCTGCTGGCCACCCTCCAAGAGGAGAGTGGGAGCTGCTGCAAGGACCTGCTTCATGGTTGATAAATATAACTACTTTGCTTTAGGAAATGCTGCTTTGTCCCTTCGGCAAAGCACTTTGTACTGGGAGGGGAAAGGACAGTGGCAGGTCTGGCTAGTGGTGCTGGCTGATGAGGGGGACTAGGAGGGACGGGGACACCTGGGCACAGTGACTCTGCACACCTGGATTTCAGCAGGAGGAATCCCCCATTGAGAGCTGATGTGGTCTGGGGTGAGGAAAAGGGAAAGCCCCTGGCTTCCCCCAGGACACCTGCAATTGGCAGCACAGAGTGATCTCACCAGGGATCCAGCTTTTCTTTTCCTGCTGTCATGGCCCACAGCAGCCCAGGGCTGTCCAGTGTTCCAACACATCCTACCTGGCTGTGTGTCCCACTGCCCCAGCTGCTGCCACTCCTTCTGCACCTTGTCCAAGTGAAAGGGACTGCTCCAAGACCGTCTCTGTCCTGGGCTGCAAAGCTAAACCGCCTGGGAGGTGGTTCATTCCAGACCTGACCCAGCTCCCTAGCTAAGAGGCGTCTGCCAGGCAGTGTGGTTGTCCCGTCCTGTCCAGCTGCCCCACACCGATCCCGTGTTTCCATCAGCCCGTACCACGTGTGCCCTGTACCCCTGGCCATGCAGGAGCTGGCTCGGGAAGGGCTCCAGCCTGGGGTGCAGGACCTGGGCCAAGCATTGCCTTGGCCGTACGGGAACCGTGGGCACTGTGCCGGGAGCAGGCTCTGACGCAGGCGGGCTAACAAAGGAGTCCCACCGGGGCTTTAGCCAGAGCCGATCAGGGCAGTCAGTGGGATGCTGATGGTTTACAGCCACGCTGGGTCTGACCAGGCTCCCCAAGGGACACATTCAGGCTTTGGAGTCAGTACTCTGCCCCCATTCTCGCTGTTTTGCAGTATTTGCGTGTCTGCGCAAGAGTTTAATCCCCCCGCCCCCGATTCAAAGGTGTTTCCAAGCCAGGCGTTCTGCCAAGCTGTCGGCCACTTCCCGGCTCCCCTGGGGCAACCTACGGGGTGCAAATGTCTTGTTTGTCAGCCCTGGCTCCAACAGGTGCCCGCGGCCGGCAGGTTTCCATGGCCCTCGGCGCGGACACGGGGCGATGCTGCCGGTGCAGCTGCTGTGGATCCGCGCTCGGAGCGGGCGCAGCACCCCGGGGAGCCGTGCCCGGTTTGCACAAGCGTGGCTCTGACCCAGCCGGGGGCGGCTGAGCCCTGCAGCGGCATCTGCATTAAATGTGGGGAGGCGATGAACCCATCCAGACCTCAGCATCTCCCTCCTCCCCGGCTGAAAGCCAGGTCGGCACCTTCTCCTACCTCACTGCCTGCTTTTGGAGACACAGAACATGCCCAGGTTCAAGGATGGCTGCTGTGTCTCAAGTGACTCTTGGCCAGGGCCAGGTACAGAGAGATTTGTGTTCCTCAGTTCTGGACAAACAAGTTTTCACCGCCGAGGCAAAATACAAACTGTTGCAACCCGAGGAGATGCTTTTCCCTGGAACTCAGCATAATTGAAATATAACAACACAGGGATTTCTCCAAACACTAAACACTTCCTCCTGCACCAAGAAAAACAAACTGAATGACCTTATATGCTGCTGCCTGCTGTCATCTGTGGTAGCACTGAAAATGTGCATTTGAGCTCAGAGATGTTGCCGAAGCGTGGGAACAGTCCTGACCCTCCCAGATCACAGGTTTTCTTTGGTCATGTTCATACAGGTGGAGAAAGATGAGTTTCTGTAAATGCCAGGACAAGGAGACAGTACCCAGTGTGATGGCAGTGGCGTACATGTCATGGAAAAATGGGTGCTGGGTTCTAAGAGATCTTAAGTCGGAACAGCCAAAACTGCCTCTCTTTAACTCAAGAGTGATGATGGGAAAATGGAAATTTGAAACATTTCCAGCTATTAAGTGCTTTTGCATTTATTTTTGGCCAATGAGATGTTCAGCTTGCCTGTGGGGGTTGTGTTCTGTAACTCTTCCAGGAAAATAAGCATGAGGAGAAGGTCCAAGATCCTGACAGAGGGAAGGACGAGACCAAGGCAGAGATGGGGAGCAAAACCTGGGCAGACCTGGCTGGGGAGATGAAGATATTCCTGTGGAACCCGGAGGAGAGAACATGCCTGGGGAGAACAGCCAAGAGCTGGGGTAGGTCCTTGCTCAAGCCCTACTTCTGGGGATTGTTGCCTTTTCTGCTTCACAACATTCACTTAACTGTGAATGTCCTTGATAGCTTGGACTGACCACCCCTGTCCATTTTTTTAGTGTAAATATTTCTAGCCAATGCAATAAAGAACTAGTGAGGAGGACAAGCAGAAAACTCTTGGTCTGGATGTTAATGTTGACTCAGAGTGTGAAAGCAAAGATTTCAGGCTGCCCAGAGTCCTGGAAAGAAATTTAGAGTCTGAAAAAGCATAGGGGCTGCAGGTCAGTCTGCTGCAGCCATTCATCTCTGCTTCTGCCAGCACCCCAGCTCCTGCCTGTGTAAGTCAGGAGCCTGTGGGAGAGTGGCTTTGGGGTCATCAGGTTGGTAGGGGAAGGGTACTCAAGCTGTAGGGCAGGTGTTTTGTGAAGGGTGCACACCACAGGGCTGAGCAGCCCTCCCTGCCTATGTGATCCCTGGCTCTGGGGAGGGAAGGGCTGGTCCCCACTGTCACCCCACAGCTTCCCAGGGTGTGCCATGGTGCCCACAGCAGAACCCACAAGTGCTGTCAGGGCCAGTGCACTGGGATGTGCCAGCGAGGGTTCTGAGTACCCTGTCTATTTTATCTGCATCCATGTGGCCCTCAAAAATTACCTCTGAGGCTGGAGGTGCCCTGGGTGGTTAAGAGCAGCCCATTGCTGTGGGGAGAGCTCTGCTGCAGGCTCGGTGCAAAACCAAAGTGCCACAGCACATGCGGTGCAGTCCACCTTTCCAGCTCTGTTCTGACAGCACACAGCTCCCGTGGCAGAGTGAAAATCCCAACCTGAGCCCAGAATCACTCGCACATCCACACCAGTGTAAGGCTGTGAGCTCTCAGGGCTGGTGCTCAGTGTTGGCAGCCCTTGGCTGGCACTGGCAACATGTTGCAAGCCCCGCAGCCTGCCTGTGCCCCTGCTGAGCACTCTGGGTCTCCTGCAAAGCCTGTGGGGACAGCCAGGAGGGGAAGCTGCCCACCAGCACCAGAGGAGGCTGAAAACCCACAAACATGAGCCAGGGTCAGATCCTGACATCCATATTTGCTCCCCTGTGCCCTTTGCTGGCCGTGGAGGCAGCCCAGTTCTTCTGCCCCTTTGCTGGATGGGAAGGTGCAGAATGAAGTGCAGGAGCAGAATGGGGGTGACAGTCCTTAGGGATGTGGGTTTGTGTTTCTGGAGGCTCTGCCAGGTGCTGAGAAGATGCCTGTGAGAGAACTTGCTCGGTCTGATGTGGATGTGACCCTGCTAGCAGTTATTTATTTTCAGCCTCAGGGTGGGTGCAGCATCCTCCTGCACCCTGGGATCATCGTACTCTGCCATAGGATCCCACTCTCCATGGACACACATGCCCTCGGTGCACACACTTGTGCTCACATGCCTGTACAGGGGGACAGGAGAGAGACATTGAAACTACTGTGAAAATCAAAATTTCTTTTAAAGTGAGAACACTTGGAGGTGAATGAAGCTGAACTTTCCCATCCTCATCTCATGGGTGAGGAGGAAATTTGCCCAGCCTGGGGCTACTCCCCCGTGCTGCTCTGAAGGTGTCCCCCACAGACTGGGGGCTCAGGGGACCTGCACTGACAAAGTGCAGGGCCACAGGGTTATCACTGGAGGGCCCAGGCCCTGGGAAAGGCTGCACCCCCATCTCTGCCAGTGACAATGCTTCCCGCTGCACTGCAGGAAACATCAGAAGGGGAATGCTAATGGCAAGATGTTTCAACAAGCATCATCTTGGCACCCCAGCAGCAGTTCTAGCTCTGCCAGGCTGGGGCAGAGGCACCATCCAGCATCACCGTGGCAGGGCTGGGCATTGTCTCTGCTGTGCCACCAGCAGCAGTGATGGTCCCATGCACCTCAGCTCAGCTCACAGCAAGACATGGCCCTCAGTGTTTCCCAGCACCGTGGCTGCGGCAGAAGCACGGCAGGAGAGCACATCTGTGTTCCCAGGGCTCCCCCCGAGCTGCCGGAACGTTTCTCCTGGGAAATGTTTGGGTTAGGGCTTCACTTTGCTTTCTGAACCGCTGGGTTTTATTCATAGGCTGTGGCCTCCTGAGACATCCTCAGCCATGAGCCTGGTCCAGAGGAAAAACAAACCCATTCCCTGAATGTCCGGGCCATGAAACAGCCAGTGTGGTGCTGCAGCCCCGGAGTGTTCAGATGCTGCTCACTGAGTCACAGGGTCCCTGCCATGCAGGGGACAAGAGTCAGGGCAGGAGCATCACCCCACAGCCCCATCAGGAATTTGGAGGTGCTGAAGCCAGTGGGTATCCTTGCATGTTACCATGCCAAGAGCAGGTGGGAAGGGCAAGAGGCAAGGCTGGGTCTGTCTGTCGGAGAGAGCTGAGGCAGGTGGACACGCAGACAGCTGGTCCTGACAGCTCTGGGAAGGGCCTTGCAGCAAAAGGGGTACAGAGCCAAGTAGCAGCTGCCCCAGGGCTGGGCAGGGAGTGCGTCTGGCTGAGAGTCCTGCACCCAAAACCACCAGGGTCTGTGTGCAGGGTGTGTGTGTGCAAGCTCCCACCTCCACCACGGACTCAGAGCTGCGGAGGACGCCGAGCTGAGCACGACTGTGCATCCCTGTGGGACGCCTCCCACGGGATGTGCTCTGGTTGCATCAACAGCAACATGCCTCTGTCTTTTGCAGGCCTGATCTTACTGTTTTACTTCGTTTTCTACACGTGCCTGGCGGGAATGTTTGCTTTTTGCATGTACGTGATGCTGCTCACGCTGAGCCCCTACACGCCCAGGTTCCGGGACCGCGTGTCTCCGCCAGGTACGTACCCCAGCCAGCCTGACCCTGGGCACCTCTGAGGGCACTTGCCCAGCAATGGCCTACTGAAATGGCATGGCTGGGACCTCAGACAAAGCCCTGCTGGAGCTGTACACTCCCACAGTCACCCAGCCCTCCATCACACAGGGTGTTCTCACTTACCTCAGGGCACTGACAGAGCTGCAGGTTCTCTGCAGAGGATCAGACATCTTAAATAGCCCCATGGGAAGCATTTGTCCTGATTATACTAATTGTTATTCTAATTATGCTATTTATTGTTATCGTTATTCTCAAGGTAAATGGCCAAGTTTAGTCATTTCATAGGTGATGCTGATTCATTTCAGCTGCTGCCTGTTTATACCTCATATCTTCAAAACAAAATGCAAATCAAGAGCAACTTTTATTATTTGGGGGAGTTCTGGCAAGATAATGTTCAGAATATCCTTTCCCTGTATCAGACACAGAATTTTCCCTGTGTTTTTGTGTTGGTGGGGAACACAAGGCCCTCTCACCTTGACCCCTGTCTGGAGCCAGCCAGGCAGCTGGGAACACGGAGAATGCCTCAGCACCTCTGTGCAACCCCAAGCCCATCACTTACCCACAGCACTTCTGAGACCCTCCATATCTCCCCTGTTTCCTAGGATATTTTGACATGTATATGGTGTTCTCTGGGGGTGAAATGGAGGTGAGGGATCAGTAGGTTGAGAAAAGAGTTGATCTGTGCACTGGTGCTGCCACTCTCATGGCTGTGCCCAGCCCCAAGCCCAGTCACAGAGCAACCAGCCCCTACAACACACACCCCAAGCCCGTGGCCAGTCCACCCACGTTTGCTCTATCAGAGTCCATCTCCTTCTTCAGGAGTGATGATCAGGCCGTACTTGAATGGGTTCACCATTGCCTTCAATGTCTCTCAGCCCAACACGTGGCAGCCCTACGTGGACAGCATGCACCACTTCCTAGCAGGTAAGCTCTTCATCACCCCAGGAATCATGCTGGTGAGTTGTTTCCATCCATGCACACATGGGTGCAGGGGGTCTCCTCCTGGGCATCTCATGAACCCCATTTGAAAAGCGAGGCTCAAAAGGACGTGAGAGCTGCTGTGGGAGGGAGCTTTGCCTTTCTGGGTGGGACTTTCTAATGCCCTTGACATGTGGATGTACTCTGAGAGTGTGGGTCCGTGCAGGTCTCGGGAAATTTTAACAAGTCTCTTGGTCCCCACCAGCTTATGATGACAAAGTTCAAGAAGAAAAGAACATCGAGTGTGTCTCGGGACAGTACTTCATCCAAGGGGGTGATGACAGTGAGGAGAAGAAGGCCTGCCAGTTCAAGCGCTCACTGCTGCAGAACTGCTCTGGCATTGAGGACCCAACGTTTGGATACTCCAAAGGCCAGCCCTGCATCCTGCTGAAGATGAACCGGGTACAGAGGAAGCTTTTCATCTCAATTCCTTCCTTCAGTGCATCCCAGTGTGATAAAGACCATGCAGGGACTGAAACTCTTTCGCTTCTCAGGCCCAGAGAAAAAGTGAACTAGAATCCCCAAACTTGCTGGCTCATACCCACTAGAAAACATAAAAAAGAAACACTACAAAACTTACTTGATTTGATTTGCTGAGGCCTGAGCGCTTAGAGGATCTTGTGCCAGGCCCTTCTCTGGGAGGAACTGAGCTTTCAGGGTACATTCCAGACCCCAGGCACTTTACAGTGGGAATTTTCATAGAACTGAGTTTATTTTAAATCTAACAGCGTGGTGGTTCAGTGCATACTGCTGGGAAAATAAGCCTAAGAGGATGTGAACTGTGTGGGGAGGGGGCTGTGTTACTCCAGGGTGTTTGGGCTTTCTGGGTGCTCTGCTCTGCCCCTGCTCTCAGGCACCAATCCAGCACTCAGCCAAGGGCAGGTCACACTGTGTGGGGTGGCAGACCCTGCTGTAGGGACACACAGCTCCTGTCCTGAGCAATGTGACTGGCACCCAGAAAGGTTTAAGCCCTGGAGAAGGGTGGCAGCACATGCTTGGCACCGCATTTCCTACAAGCATGGATGGTTTTTGTTTTTGCAGATCATAGGCTACCGCCCTGGCGCTGGGGTCCCTGTGAGCGTGGACTGCAAAGTGCAGGTACTGCTTTCCTTCATGCTGGGCACTGTGGTGGGTACAAGGCCAAATGCCAATGCCAAATGATGGACCCCACCACCATCTGTCTTCATTTTAGCCCCAAACACTCACAGGACCCAGTGCTGCCCATGTGTCTGGGTGCAAGTGGGGGCTGGTCTGCTGAGAGCAGCAGAGGCCACCAGTCTCCTGCTTCCCACCTCGGCCGTCACCCTCTGAGCGCTGCTGGCTGCTGTCAGCCTGACTGGCAGCACTCTGCTCAGCCCCTGTGGGCAGACCTGCTGGGCTGGGTGCTGCAGTGCCAGCTAGAGCCCGGAACCGGAGGAAACATGCAGGAGCTGCTCACATCCATCTCCAGCCTCTCCACAGCACCCTCAGTCCTGGGGGGCACCCCGCAAGCCAACTGCAATAAGGGGAAGGAAGGGCTCCCACTGCCCAGGCAGCTGCTGGATCATACCCTAGAAATCAGCAGGCAGCAAACTCAAACCCTTGCCCATGGCTCCATAGCTCCGTTCTGCCCTGGCTGGGATCAGGAGAGCAGCTGTGCTCACAGCAGGCACCCTGTGGGCAGCGCAGCTGAGCCCTGCCGTGGGCTGGCAGGAGACATCCATATTAAAGCTCCTTTGCCTTGCTCTGCAGGGAGCTGCATTTTGTGTCCCATGTCCTATGTGTGTGTGTGTCCTTACTTTTTTTTCTGATCACAGAAAGGCAATGAGAGCCACCTCAGATCCGTGGACTTCTATCCTGGGAACGGGACGTTTGACCTCATGTATTATCCCTACTACGGCAAGTTCACTCATGTAAGTGATGGCTCTGGCATCTCTCTTCTGCCTCTTTGAGGAGGAGAGGGCAGGAGCTGCTGTGCAGAGTACAGATGTGCTTTCTGGCTATTTTGGGCAGATGCAGGCAGGAGGGAGGCCATGGGCACTGGGATTACAGTGCTCTATTTCTGTCTCTGACAAACCACGGGATATCCTTGGGGACTCCTTGCTAGCAATGGGAATGATTACATTTACCAGCTGGAGACTAAGATTGGCATTGCTAACTCCCAGGGAAGGTCTCAACACCAGCATTTTCCCAGGATATTAGGGAAGTCAGGGGTTAGGTGACACAAGAGGAAAAGGATGGGGCATCTGACAAAGCTATGGCAAAACAGCTTTCAGGCTGGATGGCTCCAAACAGAGCAGTCCAACATCAGCAGCTATTTCTGAACATGCTGGCCAGCACTGCTCTGAGCTGTGCTGGGCTGTGCAGTCTTGAGAGGGAACACACCATCACAAAAAACCCTGAAATGGAAGATGAGACAGGCACTAGACTCCTATTGTCATACTGCTGCCAGCTGAGGCTGAGTAACAGCCCCAGATGCCATGTCTGCACATCCTTTGAGCACACAGATCCATGGAACACCATGGATTTTTTTATTACAAACCATAGGCTGGTTTTTAGAACAGCAGAAAGTATTCGAGAGTCCCGTTGTCTGGTGTTGTCCTGGGTAATCAGCCCAAGAGGCAAAGGTGCACTACAAAACTCCAACATGATCCCATCCCTCTGAGGCACAGGCACAGAAAGGCTCAACTTCATCATCCCAAGGGATCATGATGGACATCAGGGAAATGCTCTCAGATGCCTTGGGAATTGTGAACCAATTACTAATGATTTTAGTGATCGTGAGAGCCCAGCCTGCCTTTCTGCTCCCTCAAAAATTGCACTTAAATCTCCCTTCTTTTCAGGTCAACTACACATCCCCACTGGTGGCCATGCACTTTACAGATGTGGAGAAGAATCACTTGGTCCCCATTCAGTGCAGTCTGAATGGGAAAGGGATTATCAACGACCTTAACAGCGACCGCTTCCTGGGCCGAATCATCTTCACACTCCGCATCGGGAAGTAGCCACCGCCAACACCAGGCACTTAGGTTAAGTCAGTCAGAGGCTTTTTCCTTTTTAAAGCATCAAGCCAGCATTTTTTTCAGCTAGGAAAAACAGGCACATGGAGATTATTGTTAATTTATTTTTGTTCATAGTTAGGAAACAAAGGAAATGCAATGGAGCATGGATCTACATTTTTCATCACCTGATGTAAATCATTATCAGTAAAAATTAAGTTATCTCCTGGGCAGAGAACCTGCAAAAGCATTTCAGTTTTGATTAAAAATCCTCTGGTATCCGAATGCTATTTTCATAAGGTCTTTTACGATTGACCCCTGTGGAATGCATTTTTCCTGGCTTTAAATTTTAAATTTTACCATAGTTTTATGTGCATTTCTCAGGCAAAAGCTAACAAGAGGGTAGTTTATTAGCACTATTATTGTTAAAATAATAAACAGCAAAAATTCTGGATTATGCCTGCAATAACTGAGTTAAAAAGTGAAAATGGCAGTTCTCAAAATGCCTTCTAGGATCTTCAGCACCAGAAGCATCTTGACTGCAGCATTTTACACAGCTTGTTCAGCACACCCAGGGTGTTGAGCAAGGGCCACATAGAAAATCATTTGCCCTTGAACCTTTCCAGCTGTTCCTTTCTGATGTGGGAAGATTAATGCATTTGTCCCTCCCTCCTCCTCACTCCAGTACTTCTCTCTGCCCCAGGAATCCTCATCAAGTCTCTTAGGCAGGGCCAAGCAAAAGGAGCCCTCTTGTCACGGTTCACAGGTTGGCAGTGCCTCATTGCTTCCCCTGATCAGGCACAGAAGTGCCCAGAGCTTTCAGACTGGTTCTTCCCTGGTCCAGAGAGGTCACAGCTCTAACGCTGCAGCAGCCACAGGGAAACACTCGGTGGTTTAATTGTTAAAGGGTCAATGTGGATATGGATGAAGCCCCCAGCTCATCATCCCCAAAGGCTGATGGAGCACATCTGTCCCTGTCCCAGCAGAGCACTGCTACCCTGAGCAACCTCTGCTGCACGGGCCAGCCGACCCTCCCAGCCCTTGTGTCTGAGACATGAACTGCACTCTGCATGTTGGGAGCTACGAGAACACAGCAGGACAGGACACCTTGGGATAATGTACTAGTTGGAAAGCACACTTACTAAAATTACTGACTGAACAGGAGCATTATGGTATGTTTGTCCTACATCCTAGTCCAGGTACTTAATCTGCCGTCATTTCCTGATCTATATAAGTCTCTAAGAAGTAATTTTTTTGTATTAAAAATAAAGTGACTACAGTAAAATTAACTCTGTGGTAGCATTCTTCAAACACTGGTGTAAGAGATGCAGTTTGTGACTTTAGCTCCCTGTGCTGGCCAGTTAGGGACTGAATTTCAAAGCAGTGTGTAACTTGATCCTGGAATTCTGAGCACTTGATTAGGTGGAATTCTGAGAACTTGATTAACTTCCTTGGGCCAAAGAGTTCAGGAACCCAGAACAATAAGACTCCCTCTACACTATCACAACCAACCATCTGGCAAAACCTATTTATTAAGAACTGTTAAAAACTGCTCAGATGTCATCATTCAGATGACACTGATAGAGCCAGGGCAACACAATCATTCTGCCTGCACAAGTTATCTGAAAGGGCATCTTCTGATCAACAGAAACTGTCTTCTGCCAAGGAGGAGGATGCTGGGGGAGTGGCTCTTCTTTTGCCATCAGAAATACATTGAACCCACAAGCACTCCTCCCCCTGCCAATTGCTTTAGCTCTTTTAATACATTTATACTTCTGTGGGGTCTTGAAAGGAAACCAAACCCTTCATGCTTTTTGCTGTGAAATTAACAGTTCTTATGCTAGCAACAAGGTAAAACTTTATTTAATGTCTATTCCCTATCTGCCTGTTGGAAGGATTCATGAGGTAGCAGGCCCTTTAGCAGACACTGGACCCTTGCTTTGATCAAATCAACGAAATAAAATTGACTTATTTGGATGCAAATGTGTGAACAGCTTAGAAGCAAGAGCTTCTGTTTCCCCACCAACATCCAGATCCAGGCATGTTGACAATCCCATTGGAAAAACTTTCAGAAATGGCATGTGTTGTCTACTTACACTGAAACAAAGCTTTATAAACACGAGTTAACTTTATTTTCCACACACATATTCTGCTTTCGGCATATTTGTACAGTCATTTCAAGATCTGGAAAACTGTATACACCATTCTTCATGCTGCAACAACCTGAAAGTGCTGGATCAACTTTTGACTTCTATTGAAGCTCAAAATAATACTTTATATGTATATATAAAATATATATACGTGTATGTGTCTGCATCTGGGAAATGACCACATTTTACTAAAATAGCCTAACAAAAGTGATGTTAAATACTTCAGTCTGCAATCTGAGCATGAAACCATAGCTGGGATCCATCTGCTGGCAGCAGAGAAGCACCACACTCACCAGGGGGTGTTATTCAGAAATTGCCAGCCTTGAAATAATTCCATTTACCACTCTGGCAGGAAAATCAAGTATTGCGAGAGCAAAGGTACAATATAAAAGACCAAGACAACCAAATCTGAAGCACACAGTCCAACTCAGCAGCATTAAATGACATTCCTAAAAAAAAGACAACTTGGTTCAAGAGCCCATTTGCAGTACAAAGTCACTTTTGTCAGATTCAGGTAGGGTGTATCTTTGGTCACAGTGAGGACAAGAATAATTGAATGTACAGGTATTTCTCAGACATCAAAACTAACTCTTCAGAAATCTCCCTTCCCTGAATATAGAGCTGTTGTGAGTTACTTAAACATCAGTGTTGGCTGTCACCTCTAAGCACGTGAATTACCGAAGGTGCTTTCCCTACAACGTGGACGTGGGCTCAATGCACAGAGAGATTAAATATGAAAGCAGCTTTAGCAAACATTTGCTGCAGAGGACAGAGCTCTGTGTGCCCTCAGTAGCTCTCTGCAGACCTGGCAGCTCTTGAGCTGTCCTGCAGCTGGAAATCAGGGCTCGTTGGCTGCACAAGGCTTCTGCCAACGTGGACCAAAAAGGCTGAAAGAGCAAGAGGCTCCTTTCATCCTTCCCTCCCATCAACACGAACCTGATGGGAGTGGAGCAGAACACAACCTCTAACGACTAACTTATATTTTGGTACAGTTTATATATGGAACATAGAATTGCAAAAGGTATGGCATTAATAACAAAGAAAGCATCTTCAAACAGGTCAGATGCTCTTATTCCTTTGGAAGTCACTTTCTTCACTATATATATATATTCTGCTTTACAATCAGCATTCCTCATGCTAGAAATTTTGTGCTCTTACATTGAGACAGTAATAATGAGGAGGTTAAAAGCAGATAAATTCTATCAAAACCAACTGGTTCTATATCTTCACTTGCACTCCTAAATCACAGCTTTTCAGTGATCCCTTGTTAACCTATGAAAGCTGTCCAAAGGATCTGCAGGAATCTCTGAGCAATCTGTGTTTAGTCAGTCTTTGAGTGCTCTCAAAATACTCTTGAGCCTCACATGGAGCAGTGCTGAGTAATTTCTTTTATGTTCAGAATCAAAGCTGAGAGAAACTGCAGCCACTGAAATTCCAGCCTCCCACCCTCATTTCACAATTGAGCTCAGAACAAAAGGAAAAATGCAGTCCAACAAAATAGCACAGGAGACATTTCATTTAGCAGACTGTTGGCTTTTCTGAGCAGCCAAAGTTCTCCAGGACTATCTTAGCAAATTAGACATCATGCTAAGTGCAAAGCTATTCAATATATGTTAGCAGTCAACTTCTCCATACTGATGTTAAACAAATTAATTTACTAGAAGATTCAGATGCTCTTCTCATATTATGTTATTAGTGAGATCAGGTACCACCTTTACATTCAGAAGGAACAGGAAATTCAGACTGGTTCACGAGAACAGCCATATGCCAAGTTCCCCATAGAAGTCTGTTAAGAGCTTGGTATTTTTTCCCACTGCACGTACAGTCCCTTTTGACACAGCATTCACACTTTTAATTATAGTTTTAGCTTTAGCATTATCCAAGACAAGCTGTAGGCAGCTAGAAATTTTCTTGTATAAAAAGATTAAACAACATAAAGCTTGGTAGATGTCTTCTTTCCTCAAAATAATTTCTCACAGGGACAGACATCACCTCTGCTCAAATCTATGGTCCTCAGAACACTTACTTTTTCCAAAATCATACAGTAGCTTCAAGTAATCGCAACTCATCTTCATACTCATGGCATGTTATCCTACCATGAAGCGATTTTAATCTTTTTAAAGAAAGAAACCATGAATTAATTTGTTTTTGTTCTTTTTAAAGGGGCAGATCAGGGAGTCTGGGAAAGGGAGAAGAGCAGGGAAGGTGGTAACAGAGATGGAATTAAGAGATTATACAGACTGATAGCCAGTACGACTTTTTCTTCTTCCAATGAGGTAAGATATAAAGACAAGAATGATAAGGAATCCGAGCGCCATGCCCACTGCGATGGGAATAAGAAAGTTCAGGTCAGAATCAGCAGGGCATTCTTGGGCTGCAGAAAGGAGAAAAACAAAAAAGAAGCAAGGGAGAGTAAGTTAGTAAGGGAAATCAGGCATTAGAAACCAAAGAAAGCAAGGAAAAAAAGAGGCATTTTTGAGAAATTATGCTGCATTAGATACAGTAATACATCTAAAGTAAAATCAGTATTGAGCAAAGAATTGATGGAAAGAGTGATTTCTTTAAACATATATTCTACACACATAATTTATATTGGTACTATACTTCTTCCGATTTCTATTTAATTTCAGCTTCCTCTAGCGAGGATAAATCAGAAATGTGAGGACAAAGCAGCAGCCTGAGCACCATTAGCTGATCACACCTCAGAGTTAGCAGCAATAAAGCAACAAAACCCCCAGACTGGTGTATTATTGCCTTGTCCAAGGGTCTTCCCAAACTTCAAGTCACCAGTACCTCTCTGGGTTCTAGACATGAAGAAATAATGGACAATCCAAGTAACAAAGTGGAAACTTACTGAAAAGCACTGAATGGAAAATGCTGGAAGACTCTCTTGGGTTGGGTACCTTTATTTTCAGCAAAAAAGGGTTACCAGTTTCAGATGAGAAGGACACAGACCTTACTGAAATCCACAGAGGAGGAAAAAACCAGAAGAGGCAGCTGTAATGCTACGCTGGTTTTTAATATACAGACTATAAAACATGTGAGGAGTACCTTGCTGATATAAACACTCATCAAGGATTAGCAAACAATGCTGGGAACTGGTTTCAAACTCAAGGATACACCTCAGACACGGGGACAGGGCTTGGCATTCTGTGCTGTTGGTGATGAGAGCAGAGCTCCACCTGCCTGGTGCCAGGAGAGGTTTGGTAAGCTATTGATATCGTGCCTGGAAGGGTGCCTGACTTACATGCTTCTCAGAAAGCAGCACTCCTTATAAACTTTTTTGTTAGAGTTTTCCATAGAATCAGCATTAGTTACAGAAAATTTACTGTCTTGATTTAGCCTATTACAGTCCAGCACACACTTGCCACTGCCCCTTCATGAAACCCTATACAAAGTCTTTGGCTCAGAGGAAGAACACCTGGAGGCTCCACACCTGAAAATACTAAACCCAGACTACCTGAAGGCACCTACTGCCAAGTAGAGCAAGACTTGGAAAGAAAAAAAAAAGGAGGAAAGGAACTACTGAGAAAATATTTAAGCATCTTAAAGAGAAACCTGCATTCAATGTTTAGTCATCTTTGTTCACTGAAGATCAAGATACACAATTTCCTACATGCTGGATAATGGGTCATTAACCCTAAACACAAATGGGTTTGTTAAGTATGAAGAGTGCCCAGCAGGTAGGACAGAAAATTCCCTGTGTTCTTTAGAGGAGGAGGATGGCTGCAGTACGCATCACACTAGGACAACTGCAAACAATTCCCAGAGAGGGTTTCTGGTTTCAGATCAGGGATAGTCACAAGCTTCAGAGAGGTGTCTCCACATGCAGAACTGGTAACTACACCACGGCCCAGGCCCTGCACTCGGCCCAGCAGGAACAGCTTTTTCGGCTGACGTGGTTGAATGTGTTTCTATTCAAAGTAATCCAGAAATTTTGGCCCAAAACTTTCTTAGCCCCACTATAAAAGCTACCTTCCCGTTTAATTCCGATCACGACATTCAACCAATAGCCCCAAATTTTGTGGTTTATTGGTATATGCTATGCAACAGAGAACACTCTGGTAAATTTAAAAATTAAAAAAACAGCCAAACAAAAACCAAACTAACAAATACCCCCCCAAAAAACCCCAAGCCCATTATTCATTAGCTAGAACTGCTTCTTTTAAGACCTCTTAGTATGACATCTTTAATGTAAAAGATCAGAAATCTTGTCGTTTTAGAATACAATCTGACTATTTAGTAAACTGTGTATAAGGCACAAACCCAACCACACTCTGTGACAGATGATACATATTAATACTCAACATCCACAAGCACATACTACTGAAGTGCTGTTTCCACAGACCAGAACAAAGCCAGCTATGTAACAGAATCTCAGGTATAGACTGATTGGAGTTGACCTTACTCATTTAGTTTATTTTCTTTAAAAAAAGACAATACAAGACGTCCATTTTCAAATCAGTTAAAAAATGTGAACAAGTTTCCTTAAGAAATAGAACAATCTTTATTTTTTAGAGCACAAGTTAAACAGATTTGACAGTTCCCTATGGAGCAATACATACAGGAAAACTAGTGGTTTTATAACAACAGGAAGTCAGGTGAAACTTTGATGTTTTTGAACCAGTTGTCTGCACATCAGTCTAGGAGTGCTTAAAACTCTGAGCCGATGTCCTTGCAGGCTTTTGCAAAGGTATTAGTGTTGATTTTTGGGAGCAGTTTGCACAAATCTTCTATATTATCACTTGGAAACTGTGTACAGTTCAAAAATTTGCATGGCCAGAAGAATACAGTGTGATGATTACTCCTTAACAGAAATGCATGTTTAACTGGTGCCACTGAACATCACTCACAAAAAAAAAAAAAAAAAGCTAAAAAGTCTATATGAACTTCTGCATTTGAGGATATATTAATATGAAAGTCATTAGATCCATTTTTTGAAATTAAAATGGTAAGTCTTGAAGCCTGTTTCATGATTAAATTTATAGCAGGTTCCCCACTTTCATTAAAATGAATTTCAGTAACTGATGCAAAATTCAAGCTGTAGACTACAAGCTATAGTATTATCCACCCATACCTGCTTCCTTAGATAGTGTCAAGAGTAAACTGTTTTTACAGAAAAAAACCAAAACCAACCCAAACCATTACTGAAAGAAGTGTATTTTATGATTTGTATACAAACATGCCACAGACATCTCTACAACCCTAGAGAACACTAATAAAACACTAGAGCAGCTTTGATGCAGGCTAAACTCATCCTAAAAGGGGAGACAATGTTATGGTCATTAAATAGTTTAGGCAGCTGATGTTATGACATATGCAAAAAAGCCACACTTATCTAAAAGTCTAAAAGACTTCTTTTTTTCCATGCAGTAAGAATATGTATTACAGCACAAGGAGGCCAGAGAAAAGTTGTGCATCAAGGGTTTGTCTCTACAGAGCTGCAGTTTAAGAACAGTCCAGTTGCACTGCATATTTTAGCCTAGTTATTCTTTCCATACAGCAAGGAAAAACAGGTGTTGTGGGTCCATCTCAGACTAGTTTTGGCTTTTGCATTCTTAACATTAATAAAATGCTACACTGCAAACAGTCAAACAGAAAGTAGGCTGAACATTCAGAATGCCAAGGGCGGGCAGTTGGAACGTGGATTTTGGTTGGCAGAGAACCATTCAAGATGGAGATTTAAAAGCTGCAACAACAGATACTGGCTCATTAAACGAAAGCATCTTTAAACAATGGTCATTCAAAGCAACAAGACAGACCAGTTCTGTGCAGAGTATGGTATGAAGTTAAGTGCACTTTAAAGTTCTGGAATATTTAGAAAGGTTATTCCCTTTAAACTGATGCCAGCAAAAAAGCTTGCATTAATTTAGCAGAAGTCTGCCTTAGTTGAGTATTTCAGATGATTGCCAAGGTATAATAAGGAATGAAGAATTCAGTGCCCAACAGTTGTTATTTTTTTTTGAAAACATTTGGAAATGGCACTGAAGTCTTCCTACATATCCACCATTTGGCAAATATAGGTTACCCATTTTGTTTTTACAGCCAGGGTACAGGAATGACTCCTGAAATTACACCAAGGCAGGAGTAAATTACTCAAGTTCTGACAAAGGTAAGTAAGTTACTGCTGCCACTTCAAGAGATCACTTAATCACCAACCTGAAGCTCAATCCTATGGAAAACGAAGTTGTTATTGGGCATCATACAATCCTTGTTAAATACTACACAAGTCAACATAGTGACTAATGCTGCCAGCTTAACCCACAATTACGACAACAACTAAGGAATGCAAAGGAGATAAGCAAGTACAAATTCTATGCTATTCTGGGAGTTGCCCAATGCACATCAGTTCAGAATGTGTTCTTGTTTCAGGCTACTATTTGTAAAAAGCAGAAATAAATCCTAAACGCTTTAGGATTTTTGCAAGATAAAAATCTTTAGCCTAGCAATTCATCCAGTATTTGACATCTTCAAAACAACTATGAAACCCACGGCGTCTTCTTAGAGCAGGGAAACTGAAACCGTAGTTCTGCTTCATCTGAGAGAAACATTCTCTCTTTGTTTCTCAACTCCAATTAGCTGTGGCTAGTAATTACTCCTAAGTTTGGGTCTTTTTTGGACTTCAGAACTTGCACTTGCTTTGTTTAGAGTGAAATCAGAACAGGAATCACTTTTAGATTCACAGAGTTTGATATCCAGCATAGCTTTTTCTTCTGCCAATTATGTAAGCAACCACTATAATGGCAATCAAGACAGCAAGTGCAGCACCAACTACAATTGGGATTAGAATGCTGTCATCATCCAGCGAACACTCCTGGGCTGTAGGTGAGAAAAAGGTTGCAACAAAGAATAAATAAAGACAGAATACTTCCTAAGTGTGGTAGAAAAACCTGTTTTCCTTAATATGAACATGTTCAAAAGTCACTTATTTTTACATATTTAAACTAAGACAGAAGGAACTGCAGAGGTCTCATGGCTACATCTAGCATATATGAAGTATTAATCACGTGGAATGTTTGGTAACATACATATAGCAATATATATATATATATATACACACACACCTAGAGCAAAGTAAAGGTGTCTGAGTTTTCATGTGCACAAGTTCTGCACTAGACAAGGGAGTAGCCATTCTTCTATATTTAAGAACCAGGCTTATCTATTTCACACTTAAGGCAAGTCTGGTTTGTGCTTTTAATTTTTGAGGATAAAAAGTGACCTAGATTTGGTATCAAGAATCTATCCAGAACGGAAACATGTTACACAGATAAAATAACTGTATTAGGAGGAGAAGAAAGCCAGCTGCAACTTGAACTACAAAGTGAAATGGGACCCTAACTCTTTAGAAATACTGTTTACCCTGCACACATCTGGAGAGTTATTTACCTCCGTCTAAAAAAAAGAAATTAAAAAATGTGCACTCAATCTATATGTCTACATATCAGTCTAGTCCAAAAAGACTGTGCTGTAAGTATTATTATTATTAAGAACAAAGACCAGGTTACACTAAATATGAAGAATGAGGTCATTTAAGACATTCCAATTATCTGCAGACAAGACCCAGATAATGCAAACAAACATTTTAAAAATCTTTCTTTAGTTCTGGATACTTAAGACTGCCTCTGAAGGAAGCTCTGTCAGTTCATTTTTCCCCCAACACTCCTATCCTTGGAGTGACAGGTAAAAAGAAACAAAACACCTAACAACATTCTCAAAGTCCACTTCTGCTTAAGTTCTGTCCTATTTTCTCATATATTTGAGCTACAAAAAGCTGTATGTCAAGATAATGTCACATAACTTCTAATCTTTTCTACATGGCAAAGCTTATGTCCCTCTTCAGCGTCTCTAATTCATTTGAGTTTTGTGAAGGAGAACCACACCACATATCTAGCAGACGATTTTAAGTGAGAGAAAAGCTTTGCTTGAACTTGAATGTCAGTCTGAGAACTTCTCTTCACTCCATGTATATAAAAACAGATTAAAAAAAATTGGAATAAGAGCTTCCAAGATGAATGCTTGTACCCAGTGTTGGTGCTTTTTAGCAAGTAAGAATCTTGCAAGCATTGATAAAGTTAACAAAAATACAACTCTTACCTGTAGCAAACTTATTTGCCTCCACGAGGAATGGCTGAATCCGTAGATTAAAAGTATGTACTTGAATATCTTCACTAATGTCAAGAGTTTGCTCTTTTCGGCACATGTAAGAGCTCCCAAGGAAAGCATCCCACTTGCTGAAGTTGTGGTTATCTGCACTTGAAATGACTAAATAAAAGGGGGAAAAAAGAAAGGAAATTTGCATGTCCACTTTAAATGCATGACAGTTGCTAAAACAATCACTGGACTGAGGAGCTGAAACGAGAGGGGCCAACATTTCATCACTGACTAGTCTGAAAAGCAAAGTAGTGCAAAGTGGGATTTATCTGCTTAAACAGAAGTCAGGTACTGAAGTTACTACAGTACTTAGCAGTGACCTCTTCTCAACATATATACATGACATCAGGCTTTCCTTGTACTTCCACTCATCCCAACATTCACAGTTGCAAGTGTTTTAGCTTTAGTGCTCTTTCAACTGCTGTAGGTGGCCATGACAAGCAATTTAAAAAAAAAAAAAAGAAAACAATATACTTTTGTTTTGGAAAAAAATATGCTTTAGTTTTTGGAGGACTGGCCTCTTTTCCCAGTGAGAGTTAAGTACAAGTGGTTGGAAGATACAGCAGCATCTTCAATCAAAGAAAACAACAGCTGGTTTAGGAAAAAAAGCTACTAAGTTGGTACAACTGTATTTCACACCTCAAAAAATTACATTACTGAAAATAGTTGTAAAGAAGCCCTATTAATTTATATAGAGACTCCACTGGCAGAAGTTTCAGGAATCACAGAATGATCCCACACTGCTGTTTAAAGTAACTCTTACTGCCATTTCTGCTCATTATTTTTGCTCATACCAACTTACAAACATAAAGTAGGAGCTAACGGTAAGCATGAACAACAATGAAAAAAGTCAGAAGTGTTTGATGCAGACATTGAGTAAAATATTACACTTGCTTTAAGGCAGACACTGTTTCTTACCAGAACCATTCAGACGGTTGAGCAGCGTAACATTCACCTCTTTCAGATAAAACTTCTGTACACTTGCACTTGTATTTTTCTGTTTAAGAAGCAAGAACCAAGTGTCAGTGTGCAATTCTGCATTTGTAACTGTAAGAACACACGCTTTACAAAGGCTAACGCATCTCCCAGTCTTACATTTTCTACATCTTTAACCCCATTTGTCTTGAGGCAGCCAGTTCCACTTCCCATATGGGAACAGCCCACCACAGCAAGTGACAGAAGGATTTTACTATGAGTGATCACCATGCAGTGCTGTTAAATGAAAGCTCAGTTTAAAATAAAAGAAGTTACTTACAACAACAAATGTGAAACTAATCAGTGTGCTATTTCCATCGTTCAGCTTCAGAGTTGCTGTTGTGTTACCACAGGCACCATCTGCGATGGTTGTCTTTGGATTGATGTTGATCAGGAGAGGCTGCAACACAGACACACCACAAAGACATTCAGCTGTCGTTTGGAATACATTGTTCAGTCTTGTCACAAACACGACCGCAGGAAGATTGAGCCTGGCTACCATCAAACCAAGGCTATTTGAGTTAAAAATTTAAATGCTGGCAAAAACTGAAGCAAACAAATTGCCCAGAGAAGTCCTACTTTGTTCCTCAAGACATCAGGCTCCCTGGCTCCCTCTGAGGGGAAAGACAGTATCTGCAGGGACCAACAGCCTTAACAGCTAAGAAAGCTCCAGACTTCTAATCACGTTAGAAGCACTCCCATAACAAGCTATGTTGAATCCACATCAGGTTCTGAAGCCAGACATTAGGCCACAAGACTATTCTGATGTCAGAGAGGTGCTACACACAATAGTCAGAAGCAGTTCTGGACAGCCAGCAGCATACAAAGCAAACACCCTGCATTCAGATTTCACACCCAATACCTACATCACCCTTTTACTCTTCAAACAAAAGAAAAGCACCTTGTCTTGGGAAACATTCAGCTGCAGCCCCACAGTAGCCAGAAGACAAGTTTTATTTCCACTTTTAAGAGAATAATTTCCTGTGTCTGGATTCTCCACAGGCTTGGGAGGAGTGGTTGGAGCAGGTGACAAAGTGGTGGTGGATACAGTAGTTACATTGGCAGTAGTAGGCAGAACAGTAGGTGCAGAAGTAGGTGTATCAGCACGACATCTAGACTCTGAAAAGACATTTTAACCACCATTTCAGTGCTGAATTCTAATAAAATCTTATGACTCAGTGGTCAGTTCAATACACTTATCAACTGCTTTGTTGAAATCTAGGCTCATTGGGAGTCTGTTAATCACCAAGTCAGAAGCCCCAAACTTGGCACTGTGGCACAGTATTCCAAAAAATGTATGGCTACCCTCTATTCTCAGAAATTCTGTAATGTTCACAGTGTTAAATCCATGCAGTACTACTTACCTCTGATACATGAAACCAAAATACACACAGACAGCTAATTGGCTATGGAAGTGTGATATGCCCTTCCTGTCACAAAGTGAGTGACCCTGTTAAGCTGCAGGCAGCAGGATGATGTGCTCATCTCTTTTAGCAGCTGGGCTGGGAGATGAGACAACAGGCTCTGGGCTGTTCAAATGCTATAAGCAGAGGCCCCACTGGAAGGCAGTCAGTTAAAAACCTTCAAGCTCAAATGAACCAGTCAGCAACAGTAGTTCTGAAGTGCTTATTCTTAAAACCCCAATTACTGGAACACACACTTTAGGAGCCTACCCCCTTGGCATGGACACAGTCGACATTACGACACACTACTAAATCTGTTCTCCTAATCTATTATTCCAGGAACAAGGAAAGAAGTACTAAAGGATATTTACATGAGTATTATTGAACACAGCACATTTGAGAACTGGTGGACTTTTTATTATGGGACTTTGCTCCCCGCACTAAGGTGCAACACAAAAAAGTTTATTCACAAAATTAAATGCTCACCTTTTTTACTGACTGTGCCATTCTGAACAAAGGGCTGCAGAGTAACATTCCAGAAAATCTGTGTTACATTTTCTGCTTCAATAAAGTCAGCATTATGACACACGTAGACATTATTCAGTTGAACTGGATGTGTAGGGTCCTTTACAACAACAGAAACTGGTCCTACAAATAAGTAAAAATATTTTAATGCCTTATGAACTACAAGAACTTGGAGGTAGTCTTACGTTTTATATAATTCCATAAAACAAAGAGTAAGAGATAATTAAGTTTAACAGTCCTAAGCTCTGTTTTTTGTTTTCCCCGAAGTGCTGAGTAATGCAGAGAAGTAACCAAGCTTTCAGAACTAGACAAGCCATTAGAAAGGTAAATCCCTTTACTTAAGTTACTAAAGAGAAAAAAATTCCTATTATTAGCAGGCACTAGTACACAGGAAGCCTAACACTGCATTGCTTGGCAAGGTGGAAGGTCAAGTAGTGCACACTAAAATGAATTTTCCATGTGCCTGCTGTCTACCAGCACCACACTGATCAAAGCTGCTCAGTTATCCCTCCCATTCTGTTCCACTTAAAGGAATTACACATTCAGCCAAGACAACTAGTCTGCATTGTCATCCAGTAGGCAGGTAGGATGAGCAATAGCTGGCAGCATATGCAGCTGCCACAGAGCTCTCTACACACATTACTAGCTCTTCTAACTTCGAAAACACCAACCAAGATCAGGTACCGAGGTCTGACACTCTTGGCTGAGATTGCTCTGCCACTCAGATTCTGCACTGAATGTTACCTTTTCTTTTAGCATCAGGAAACACAGCTGTGTCATTGGTGTTGTAGGTAAATGTGATCAAGTCTCCCTGGAAAGTTTCGTTGGTTTTTGTAAAGTTAATGCTCCAAGAATGACCTTCCCCAAACTGCACCGCCACAAGTGCAGCTTGTGTGTCATTGCCACAGACGCTTCCATCGTGTGTCACGCTGGATGACAAATTCAAGGTTGTGGTTTTCTGGAAGAAAAAGATAGCAGTTCTTCCTCATGACAACATCATAAACCTGCTGGAGTTAGATGGAACCTTGCACAAGATAAGTGAGATTATTTTAGGTTATTCTACAAAATCATGAAAAAGGCTCCCTGACATCTGTATGAGAAAGGAGCTATATCAGATTCAAGTACAAAAGTACAAATCTAACTTGGCTGTAAATCCTGACTGTGCTGAGCTGCAGTTCAGATTTACTGTTTGGGCTAAAAACATAACTATGCTGATACTAGTTAAACTTGGTGAGTTCTGTGTATGTCATTTAAGTAAGAGCAACAGGGGACTTTCAGTCTGAGAACTTATGCTTGGTTTTAAAAGGAGTATGTAGGAATACTCTTAACAACTGAGTAAAAAAAAGAAGTAAGAAATCAAACAGTCTAGGTAACATAGTATACTTAAACTTCTGTGCAGGCCAAAATACAGTTCTTAGCAAGAGTTACCTCCAAATACTTACATAATCACTAGTGTTTGATTCATATGTTATCAAGAACCTCATCATCCAATTTGCATACAGGCATGTAGCATTAGAGGCATCCTTTATATCTACTTCCACTGCATGGGACTGGAAAAAACCTGTAAGAGATGATTATTAGCTACTAAGACATTGCTTTTACTTCATTTTCTAGAACCACTTAAGAGGGCAGATCATCACAAAGCAGTAAATTATGTCAGGACTATATTCAATTTGCCAGACCCTGAAAGAAAAGCTAGATTTCTGAAAAGTATTAAAAACAGGAAGCATACTATGAAGTTATCAAAGCTAGGTAAAAATTGCGAGAACATTTTATAGTCTGTTTACCTGACATGAACTAATAATCTAGAAGTGCTGGATTCCCCAATATTGGGCATTTGTAAGATCAGGCTGGACAGGGTGCTGGGCCATCTTGTCTAGACTGTGTTTTTGCCAAGAAAGGCTGGACCAGCTGATCCTTGAGGTCTCTTCCAACCTGGGATTCTATGACTGTATGAAATAAGCCCTGGCTTTCTGGTGACACACTGAGCGAACCAAGTGCCTGAGCACAGCACTTAAACAGCGTCCTGCTCGCAGACCAGCGTCTCCCTATTATTTCATATGTTGAGCGAGTGGTTACGACTCCAGCTGAACCCTCACAGATGGGATCGGTGTGCCTTGTGCCTCCACAATCCCTGGCTCAGAGCACATGGATCGTTGCGTTTTTAGAGAACTCTTCCCAGCCTGGGGATTTTTAAGGGGGTGAACGCCGGCAGAGCCGTGGCTGTGCCCTCTGCCCCCACGCCGAGCGGCGCTGACGGGGCAGGACCGGCCCGGGCGGGCCCGCGGTCGCGGCTGCCGGGCCACAGCCCCGGGGCTGCCCCCGCGGTTCCCCCCGCGGTTCTGGGCCCCGGCGGCGGCACCGGCGGCGCGGGGCGGGTGTGCCCGGCAGGGCCGCGGGGCCTCGGCCCCCGCCGCCCTCCCCTCTCCTCCCCTCCCCTCCGGCGGTGCCCCCGCCCCGGGGCCGCCCCGCGAAGCCGCCGCGGGGCCGAGGCGGCCCCGGGACCCCCCGCGCGCACCGCGTCACGGAGCGGGGGGAGCGGGACGGGCCCGCGGGGACACCCCACGCCCGCCCCCCCTCCCACGGGCCCCGGCGCTGCCCCGCTCACCGGACACGCCGAGCAGCAGCAGCGGCAGCAGGAGGCGGCGGCGGGAGGCGGCGGCGGGGCGGACGGGCTCCATCGCGGGGGTGCTGCCGGCGGGGACTCCGGGGGGCGGCGAGGGGCCGGGGCGAGCGGGCGCGACAAAACCCTCGCCAGCGGTCATGTGAGGGGCGGGGCGGGGCCGCCCGAGCGCCGCCAATCGCCGCGCGGCGCCGCCGCTCGATTCCATGGGTCGCGGACGCGGAGATCGCCGCGAAGCGCCGCGGGCGGGCGGGTCCGGGGTGCCCGGTCCCCGTGCACCGGCGGCACCGCGGGGCTGGACCGGGGCTGTGCCGCCGCTCTGGCCTCTGCAGGGCCACGTCCCGGCCGCTTGCCCTGGGCCTCGGCAGTGTTTGCGGTTCGCTCTGAGGCCGCTGTACGCTGTGAGAGGGCGTGCGCATGCAGAGAAGTTTAATATAGAGGCTTTCGCTAATAAAGAAAAATAAAGAATAAAAGATCTTGTCCGTGTTTGCGATAGACACAGAGGGGGAGAAGTGAGCTGCGCTGCTCTCACTGCACGTGTCCTGAGGCTGGCGATGCCCTTGGGGTGGGCTCGTGGTGTCCCTGAGGGAGAAAAGAGCCACTGGTGTGGAGGGCGGGAGAAGACAGGGATGGGCAAGAAACTTGGTGGACTTGGGACTGGAAGGAGGTATAAAATGGGACGGGTGTTGGATTGCAGCCTGGAGAGTACTGATTAGGGAAAAAAGGAAAACAACCCAAAACCCAAACATGAAGGCTGGCTTGGCAAGGAAAGGGAGATGAGGAAGAAGAGACCGAGGCTGGAAGATGGCAAGGAAAATAGCAGGCAGATGCCTGAGGAGCTCTGGGCTCAGCCAGGAACGGCCTCCTGGAATGACACATTCCTGTTTCTGATGCTGTAGTAGAACGGAGGATTTTGAATAATCAGGCTCTAGGAGACATCCCCAGCTATGGGAGAAGGAAAGAAGGCTGAAAAAGACAATAAAACACATTGACCTGATATACTGAGACAGCCAGAGTGTAGATGGTGTTGACAAGAAAGCAGTTATGGACTCCTGAGGAAGTGGCAATAATGCAATTTGTTATCAAATGGCTGTTAATTTCTTTCAGTTTTGTACTTGCAATACCAAACTTTTCCATAGAGCACCACAAACCCAAAGCTGGTGTGTCAGGGCCACCACAGAAACCAGGGCGTTGAACAAATGAGGGTCCCACACACAAGTGCTTGTGAGGTCAGACACGTTCACTGCTTCTTTGCTTTTCTTTGTGTGCTTAATGACTGCACCTAGAACCCACTTACCATGTGTATTACATACCTGCACATGCAATTGTCTAAGCAAGGTTGCATGTGAATATCAAAATTCGTATAATTTCAAAACCCTTAGGATAAATTTATATTTTGCCTTTGGGCTTAATTATTGAAAATTTATTTGAAGAAATAAACTTTATATTTAATAATTGAGCCAGCACTTGCTGTAGGCTGTGGGGGAATGTCCAGTAGCAGCAGCCCAGATGAAACCACGAATTCTGAAAGTAGCAAGTCTTTGCTCTTTCTCGGCTTCGCCACAAAGAATGGGGCATTTCAGGGGCTAGGGAGAGTCCTGGTCTGAGGAATTTTATATTTCCTCAGACTTCACTATTTTAGTTCAAAATCCTGTTTTTAAAAAGTGAACTCTCAGGGAGTTAGGAGCAATTACATTAGGAGGATTTGACTATTAGCAGACAGACAATGAATTAGGCTTTAATTAATTGGAAGAGGAGAAAATGATTGGTCTGATCCATGCAGCTGGTGTGGTTGAGTGTCACCTTCTGTATCTGCTGGAATATTTACTTCAGGACATGTAGCTTTATATATAAACATTGATCTGTTCAAACACTCCCCTTGTTCTGAGTGAAAAATCCTGAATATTTTGATCTCTTTCTTGCACATAGGAAATGGACTGTAAAACAGCTAAATATTCTGCAGACATAACAGGAAGGCTGATTAACTTGTTTTCTTTATGCCAATTTAGTGAAGCTTGAAATGAAATCTAATGGTAGCTCTCATAACAAGCAAATCCCTTTCTGTTAATAACACAAGAAAAGTAGCAACTAGTGTGGGATTAAAGGAGCAGTATAATTTATATAATTTAGCATAATGAAAAACGTATTGCTTTGCACCAGAAATACCATCATTAATGCGAGAATGCAGATTATTCTTTCTTTCTTTGCACCTGGTTACTTTGCCCTCCCTGTGCCTCCATCCCTGCCATGTAACAGCCTTCCATGGGCTTCCACAGGTGGTGATGTGACATCATTTTACCATGATCTCAGCAGACTTTGAGCTGGTTTATTGTCATTGTCACAGACTGTCACAGAGGGACTGACACGGGGTGTGTGCATCAAGGCTGACCCCAGCGACTGCACAGCAAGAGATGAGGCAACCACAAAAGCTGCCCAAAGGGCTCCTGCCCTCGTGGGGAATCCTTGGGGAAACAAATGGATCGAATTCCACCTGCAGAGAGTTGGTACAAGCACCTCATGGTCATGTACGGGAGGAGGTTTGTCTAACAAAGCCCACATGCTCCAGCCATCTGTGTTAAAAGGTTGTTAAAAGCAAGGTACTATTGCATTTGCACAGCGATAATTCTCCTCTTGCCCAGCCAACTGACAGAAGCTTGATTTTGGCACTGTTCTCCCTGAATAAAGAATTTTTGGGCAGTTCCCAAAGCCTGTCTCTTCTCTGAAGCTCTGAAGGGAACAAAATGAAACAGTTCCTCTCCTTTAACAAATCCTTCAGCTTTCCTTAGGAAAAAAAAATTAGTGTTTGGCATCAGGTATTGTCTGATTCCTCTTAAGTTCCATAAGCTATTATATTCAGTACTTGTAGGATTCAACCTCATCTTATTTATCAAGAGTAATTTCTTTATTGATTGTGTCAGTCTTAAAAACCAGTAAAATTTATGTGATAGTTGGACTTCAGGGACATAAACTCACACTCATATGCAAACTCAGCTACTTTCCTTTAACGATAGAAGACTGAATGATTGTTACCAGAATGCAGAGAAAATGCCTTATCCTTTTGCTTACTAGAGAGAAATGCTTTTGCATTTGGCATGACTTTGGGAGCCGCTGATGGATGGCAAGCTGATCCTGGTTTTCTAAGACATTCCTTATGTTTATTGATGGATGGGAAAATAAGGACTGTAATGTTTCTGTAGGGCATTACAGTTTTACCATGTTGCACCAAGTCTGATGTCAGTCATTTTAAGAAGGTATTGACATGTACTGAGAACAAATATGCAAAACCTTATGATTTCTTTTTAAAGCTTTGGTTCATCAAGGAATATGGATTTATGCCTAATTTCAAGTGTAAAGGCTGTTCAATAACTTTCATTCACATCATATGCTTAATCCTCTGTGACTCTTTTATCAGTTTCAGCTGGTTAGGTATTATATCTGTAATCAAACTTTTCTTAACCCAGGGACTTGCAAAAATTGGAGAACGTGTGTGGCCAGAAGTGAAGTGTCCACTGTTTAATTAATCACTGAGTAACTTAATGTTTCTGATTCCTGGTGCAGAAGAATAGAGATTGTGATAAAAAGAAGGAAGAGATAATGCCTAGGACGTGCAGTAACCACAACTTTATTCTAATGTATTTTTATTCATTCTTTTAGATATCTCTTAACAGAAGGGCAATTCCTGTATTTTTTTTTCCAGGGACAAGATTGTGTCAGAACCAATTATTCCTTTCCAGGAGGCAGAGGAAGGATTTGGTACCATTTCACGTGGAAGGGATGGGAAGAGGAATATATTAATGCTGGGCAGAGAGGTCACATATTCACTTGGCAGAGGGGAATGAACCGCAGGGGCCTTCTTGTTACTGTGCCAACAACTGAGAGTTACAGCTGTTTTTTCCTTCTCATGCAGCCCCAGTCTGTAGCCTGGGGACTAGGGATTTGGGATCTGGACACCGTAATGAAGACCATACTTTGTCCAGCCCAGTGTGACATCTGCAGTGCTTCGGCCGCGTGTGTGAGCCCGCCCAGGGACAGGACAGGGAGAGCTCTGAGAGCTCTGTGCTGCTTGCTCTGAAAAAACACTCCTTATCTAAGCTGTGAGAAAGCTCTGAGCAGATGGCAGCGTTTCTGAGCCGCCGGGTTTCTGGAGGAGGTGGTGGTAGGAAACCAAACCAATAAATGCTGCTGCGGGAAACTGCTGAGTCAAGACCGGGGAAATCACGTGAAATGCCAAAAAAAGAACGGCTTGGTGGGGCGGTGAAGAGATCAGAGAGCAGGCTGCAGCAGAGGGCTGCAAAACTTCCTGCTAAAGCCCTGTGAAATCTGGTGTTGTGACACAGCTGGAAAAACACATTCCCGGCGCAGCAGGCCGGAGCAGAGGCACAGGCGGCGTTTTGTCACAGCCTGTTAAACAACCACGGCTCGCACACACGCGGCTTGGTTTAGTCATGTGCTGGTGCTCTGGAGGGGGGGAAAAGCGGGGCAGGAGCTGGGCTTGGACACGGTGCCGGGGCAGCAGCTGCTCCCGTGCTGTCCCACTGCTGTGGGATGGGGGGCGAGGCGTGCCACTAGTGTTGGGGTGCCCTGTTGTGCTCAGAGGCATTTCCAGCTGCTGCTGGATGTGACACGTGCTAGAGCGCTCGGCAGCTGGGTTAACATGTGGCAGCAGATGAGATTTATGCGTTCTGTGAGTCACGACAAACTGCTTCTACATGCAGGTCTGTTTAACGTGAAAAAAGAACTCGTTTGACCGACAGCTCAACATGTTCTCTGGGCTTGTTACAGCGAAGTAGAAAAGTGTCAATACTCTTCGCTTTTGTGGTTTTATCGACACACAGTGAGAACTTGCTGGAGATACATCTGTCAGCTTCAGAGCAGAAATTATTGTGTGAAAATGGCTCTGCACAGGAGGCACCTCCCACTTCCAGCTCTTATGAAACGTGTTGGCTGTAACATTTTCTGAGAGATTTCAGCAGGAAAGGAAGTTATATCAAAAACACAGGGCTGGGAGAGAGATTATGCAGTACACAGTCATTTTCATATCTGGATATTTTAACTGCAGGATTTCAGGGCTACAGGATCCCTTGTGACCTAGAATAACATTACATCCCTTTTACAGAGAGCATAACGATATCTGTAATTAGTCTACAGTTCCCAGCTCTGACACAGGTTGGAAACCGGGTCTGGCAAACCCTGAGCTGATGCCTGTTTGGACTGCATCGTCCTGAGCCCTTTTGGAGAATGATCTCTCTCCACTTTGAGGTTGTGTGTCTGCTGTGCTTTTGGAGCTAGAATTTGAAGCAGCAGCTGCTGCTGTAGGAATGAAAAGAAGCTGAAGGGATATGCGGATGGTGCCAGTTCTGCAAGCAATAGAATCGCAGCTCTGTGGTTGCAGAACCAGTTCTCTGGAGGAGTGAGCCTGACCTAGTCCCTGACCACATCCTACAGCTTTACCTGTGTGGTGACAAGGTTTCAGTTCATCTCCACAGAGGCTCTGTTTTGTAATCTTTGTTCCCATCTCGTACCCAAAAGGAGCTGTACCTCCTCCCCAGCACGCACGTGGCAGAACTTGGCCTGCACAGTGTCTTGCCCAGCCTTTAGTGAAAATTAGTAAAGCAGCCTTGCCTCAAACTAGCACCAACTGAAGGACTTGGTGGATGTACTCAGGGGACTGTCAAAAGTGACAAAGGTATCTGGTTTTGACCATGGTAACAAATTGTTCTCATTTGTATCTCAAGCTTCAGAGGCTAATAAGGGTAAAACAGAACAGGCATTGTGATAATTTTGTGTGAGGTTTGGTCCAGAAGGGGAAAAAAAGCTACATATTAAGTGCATATCTCGCAAATAACTCAGCACTGATATTTCACGCTGCATTAAATCTACTTCCTGCTCCAAATAGTAAAAAGAAATCTATTCCATATCATTGTAGATGCACTTTACTTGTATGCTTGCCCTTGTCTGCAAAGTCATAGTGACTAAGCTTTGCAAAGAAGCCTGGGAGCCCTCGAGCCCTGCAATGGCCTGGGCATTATTGTCAGTCTGACACCTGACCCTCTGTGTGCCTTGATTGCATAAAGCATCTAAATGTTGGATCTACTGGAAAAGCAGTTACTGCAACTTCCTTGCTACTGCAAATACCATTAGATGGAACAGAATCTGTACACTTTTTGGAAACAACAAAATTTCATAGCAAGCTACGATGACTCAGGCATTTTAACACAGAAGCACCTAGTGACATCCCTGCTTTCCTCCAGCTCTAAAAGGTTTTTCAAGCTGACAAACAACTGGTTGTTTTAAGGAGTAAGCTAAAGAACTATCATCAATGTTATAGAGGAATTAGGTTAAGTGTATTCTCCTCTCTGAACAGTCTCATTTAGCACTGGTGTCTCACCATCAGCAGCTGAAGCTGCAGAAGCCTCAGGCCACAAGAGCTGACCAAACATAAACTTCTGATAAAACAATGCTGCTAACAAAGAACTCCCTGAATTCAGCAGATAGGAGCAGAATGGAGATGATAAGGACCCAGGAGACAATTCCAAGGTAATAAAGTAACTTCAGAAGGCGGCCAGCCCAGTGACAGTGAAATCCAGTAAGAGATCAGGAGACCATGGACCAGAATTTAGTGACTGATTTGGGGATCAGGTGATGGGTGGCATGGGTGTAACTGAGATGTGTGAACTGGGGTAGAGGTCTCTCTCTGGAAGCACCAGCTTGAGCTGTAACTAAAGAACTAACAAGACTAATTTAAAACACTCATTTAGACTTGGCATTCTCAGGGTCAGACCCAGTTACTGTGGCTGGCCTGGGTAAATCTGTAGCAATCAATAAAAATTTAGTATTTGCTGGATTTGAACTACTTTTCCTAAGCTTAAGACAAGGGGTTTATCTATGGTACTGCAATGTCCTACTGCTTTTAGAAAATTAACTTTCAAAGTTCTTTTTCTTGTTTTCTTTATATCCTAATAAGCAGTGGCAAGACAAGCTGTGAGTCACTTTAAAAGTGACCTTGTATCAGGAAGCAATTACTTTACCAGAAGAAAAACCTGCTCCATTGAAGGTTAATCACCATCCATTGCTCCTCTTCCCAGTTAACTCCATATTTTACAAGATACCCTCTGCACAAAGTCTAATGTCTCTCAAGCACTTGAGTAAGTTTTGAGGTGTTCCCTGTCCAAATGTATGTCCACAGGCCCTGGAAAAACTCTCTTTAAGGAGAAAGTGTTAGTGGAAAAACCCTCTTTAAGGAGAAAGTGTTAGTGGAAAAACCATCCCATGCATTTAGATCCCTCCAGGCTGTAATAAAGTAAGTGCCTGAGCAGGATTAGTGGCAGACATTTCCCAGACCTATCTGAACCCACCGGCCCTAGGACTGTTTTGTGATTACAGCAGGGCTGTGTGACCTCCCTGCAGCACATGCCAGCTTTCCACAGATCAGTCTGCAGGACCAGCACTTGCTTTGCTTCAGCTGTCCAGGTTTCCAAAACCCAGAAAAGAAATTCAAAACACTCTGCCTCCCATCTCCACTGAGTTCTCAGAGCTCCTGCACTGGGAAAGGCCAGGCTGGAGATGGTCCTGCTGCTCAGATTTGCTCCAGTGGTTCCAAATGGCTGAAGAAAACTCAAGGAATGGCCAGCCGGCCACCCTCAGGAACAGAAGCAAATTCCCTGTGAAGCCCTGTCCCTTATACTTCAATAATCATATCAGAGCCATTGAAAAAATTATAAACTGTAACCGGGAGACAAGGAATAATCATACAGGAGAGGAGCTTCCTCTAAGAGCAACAAGCCACCACTTTTGGTATTTTTGTACCATTTCTGACACTGCTACACATTCTAATCCTGATTCAGAGTTGGTGAGGATGCTTATCTCCTTCCTCTCCAAGAACCACAGAAGACTTAGTGAAAAACCCAAAATAATAAAAATTCAGGAATGGAAGCCACTTAGAAAACTCAAGGGATTTTAATGACTGAATGAATAAGGAACTATTTAAGAAGCAAACAAGTATTTTGCTATCAAAGCACAAGCTAAAGAATTTAAAGAAGCCATAAACATTAGTAAGCCCAACATACAGAACTTGGGAGTAAGAAGGCATTTTACACACAAGAGTTTATCAACACAAAACTGTTTAATATTTATTAAATGACACAAAATACCTAGATAACAGACTCACTCTCTGAAAGGACATGTATTTACATTATTTACCAACTTAAGAAAGACTCTCTGTACCCATATCAGACTTATGAAACATAAAAAAGGTTTTGCTGCTTTTTGCATCAAAGGATGCAACGGTGATACATGCCCTGTTTGCAAGTCTGCATAAACTATAACTTTTTGATGCAGTGAAAAAGCACAATTCATATTCTGGTAGCTGAGGGAAGAGGCTTCTGAAAAGTAACAGGGTTAGTTTTTTCCCCCCACTCCAGACACACTCTGAAGACTGTTATACAAAAAGTATATTACATTTTTGAATGCTGCTGTACTCTTACATTAGTGTAACGTTTCAAAGAAAATATTCTCCCTACTGTTTGAGAGCACTAAAAAAAGTGGTATTTGAACATTTTTTTAGATGCACTTTTTTTTCTTTTAAAAGAAAGCATTAGGGCAAATGATATGTCTAGGAAAAAATGAAAGGCTGACAAAAAAAAAAAAAAAAAAGAGCTGAGACCAAAATATGAAGAACAGCTAAAGCAACTTAATAATTTGCTAGGGTTTGTTTGTTTTTTTTATTAACTATTTACTTTGGCACCTTTGTGTAAACTATAGAACAAAACAACGTTTACAACACATTTGCAATTACAGCATTTAAACAAAATGGTCACTTTTGAAACCAGCCAAGACAAAAAAATAGTCCATTTATGGGTATAAAGATTAAAAAACCTAAAATATATATTTCTAAGAATAAACTGCAATTTCTTATGAACAAGGTGCTATAAACTGCATGCAAGAGTCAGGATTAAAAATGTGTGGCCAAACAGACAAGCTGTGTTCTAGCCAGATGAGTTGTGGTCCAAGCCCACTGGAGTTTTTTCTTACAGAGATATATATGGCTCAATAGGCAGGCACATGATCCCAGCAAGAAGTTGCAGAGTTGTACGGCTAGACGACAAATCTTGGCTGCAGCTTTGTCATTAACCAGGAATGAGTGAGACCTTAGCAGAAGAGATGAACAAGTTCTTGGGGAAAAACCCATGAAGCTACAAGGAGAAGCCTTCTCCCCTCCCCTCGCTCACCCCCTCTCCTGGCCTGGCCAGGGTTCTCAAAGTCCATTCTTTGGGTTGCTTTAACTCGATTGC
The DNA here is from genome assembly GCF_003945595.2 of Pipra filicauda. Classification (NCBI taxonomy): domain Eukaryota; kingdom Metazoa; phylum Chordata; class Aves; order Passeriformes; family Pipridae; genus Pipra; species Pipra filicauda. The sequence continues at coordinate 2,184,584 of NW_024104742.1, forward strand.
GTTTAGGGTCTGCCTCGGCTCGTGGAGTTCTGATCAGATTTGAGGATATTTTCTATATAGTATTTTCTGCATTTAAGTTACAGAAATAGACAGGATAAAAACGAACTAAACCTACAGACCTGTGCAGTTTGACTGAATGCAACACTTGTGTAATGAGGGAGGGTTTTACCAGAATGGGTATTTAAACGTGTAGTGGTGTTGGATTTATATGCTACAACAGACTGAATGGAACCAGTTCCATACTGATGTGCATCATCTCCTGTGTCCCAAAGAGTTAAGTCTTATGCTTCTTCCCCAATTCTCTTTAAAAGGAATCTTTTATTGGCTGAAGATACAAAACACATACAAGAAAAAGGAACATTGAATGCAAAATACAGAAGGGATATTTTTTACGGTGGGGGGCATTCATTCCTCCTCAGTGGATCTCTATTTGAACTCATACTTGAAGATTTGCAGGAGCAGTCTTCAAGTTTCTTACCACATAACTCTACTGTCAGTATTTTTCTCACAGAGGCAGGGGTGGTCCTGGATGTCTACCAGTGGTTATGCTGTAATAGTGTCAAGGGGCAAGGTAAACTTTCTGCAGATCACGAAGAGCTGTACAACAGTTAGTTGAGGGTGACTGCAAATAATTTAGTAGGAGAAAAAACCCACATTCGCTTCATCTGTCAGCTGAGGACTGCATAAAAAAGAGCTTGAGAGAAAACACAGCTGGAGAAAGTATGGAATTAAACAGCAGATAAAAAAAGCAATAAGGATGGGATGTGTCAGATAGAAAACACACACACATACACACATGCACAACCCTGAATGTGGGATCACAGTGATAGAAGTTGTAGGTCATAGAGAGTTAAGTTACACTGCCATTAAACAAAACTAACATCTGGCTTTCAGGAAATATCTGGTATTCCCCAGGACTATCAGTGCCTGAAAGAGGATGAGGTTTTTCCTTGTGCTCTGCAACACAGCTGATTGTAGATCTAAAGCCTGGCTGGGTAAGGAAGAACTGTTATGTGGAGGAGTTACCTTTTCTGCTGACACTTTTTTCCCATATATTCCTGGCACATGCTGCTATAAGCAATTAAAAAAAATGCATTTTGTTGAAACAAATCTCTACATTCAAGTGACTTACTCTCCCATGTCTTATAAAGATGCAAAGAATGCTCTCTGGTCATCTAAGAAAATATATTTTAGATGCCTTGTAGCAATACTTAACTTTCTATATGAGAGGTAGGCTTCTGGGTTCTAGGAGGCCTGCTAGGCTCTAGGGCTGAGTTCTTAAAGCTTTAAGTTAAAGCAATCCAAAGCAGGGCAGTCCTAGAAGAGCTGCCCTGTCTAAACCTTGAGGTTAATTCAAGTTTAGAATGTTGCAAAGCAAAACAAGTATTAAAATCCATTTGCAATTTTTGTTCTTACAGCTTTACCACAATAACAGTGTGGCTTTTCATAGTTATCTGTAAATAGATTCTCTTTTCTAGAGTATTGCTGCCAAGAGGTGAAGGCCTCCTACCCATGACTAGTAAAACCTGTCACTTCTTCCATTATGGCTGTTTTATGCTTAAAATTCCCAAAGGTGAACACCAAGTCTCACAGGCAAGCCATATGAATCTAATCTGAACTTGTTTTGTTGTAGCAGTTATTTAAGAATGGTGTTTGTATATACAGTATATAAGCCCACACCGCAAACTTTATACATTGTTTTATATTGGTAACATTTTGTCTTAATTGTGACCAAGAATATTTTCCATTAGATCAGCAATAAGCATAGCCTGGCTTATTCCCCCATTTTCCCTCCCTCAAGGGAAAAAAATCCAAGTGTGGGCATCAACCAAACCAATGGTATGTATAACTGAAATGCATTCTGTACAGTAAATTAAAAGTTTGCATGCAGTTTAAGCATTTTTAAAGGCTATTTTCTTATATTAATTAACCTTCTGTTTCCATTTAAAGATGTGAAAGACATCTGTCATACATCAAGGGACTCCTCTTCAGACCCAGAGACAAATGGAATCACAAAAGACCAGGTACTTTCTTTCAGCTTTCTGCACATCTTACTAAATAACATGCAAAGAGTTCAACAGCATTCTTCTTAAAATGTAAATAGTACTCTTTAAATGGGCATGTTAACCACTGAAAGAAGTCCACTCTACTATACTTTTCCATTACACTGCTTTCATTCAATCATCGGTAGTATAAAAAGTCAATTAACGGGATCAACAGGCTAGTTTATCCACTGGCAACTGTGTAGGACACCAAGTGTGCAGTAAAATAAAGGCCAACATATGTTTATGCAATATAGTTGTACTGATTCGGGTTTTCTTTATCTCTTTCCATGTAGTCCCTGTCAATTAAGGATTCTATTCTCTTCTTAAGGTCAGCAGGCTGCAAAATAAAGCACATGTCAGAATTACTACTTTGCAGTCAACGCCTTTTGGTTCTTTCTTTCCACTTAAACCAAATGTCTATACTGCTTAAGATGACTGAGGAAACAGAAATCACAGTTTAAAAAAAATCCTCTAAAAGTATCAGAGCTTTTAAAGTCTGCAATGTATAACTGATGGAAGAGAAAGTTACAAAATTAACTTGTCACCTGCAGTTAAACATAGATTTTTTTTTTTTTTACAGCAGGGAAAGATATTTACTGCTGTTTGAACTGAACTCTAAAGAACTGCAGTTCATGCATCACATACCAAAGCGTTTCTATTTCTGACTTTTAGCTGGTAAAAGATGGTACAAGTTTCAATTCCTCTTGATGCAAATGAGTTTTACAACAGTTTGGGTGCCCTCTGCTTTTGTTGGGTGAAGGACTTCATAAAAATCCCTCATGATAAAGAGTGAGGAAAATCATTTAGATCAGCTGTTATACTCCTACAAAGCCCAACTGCAGCTTATGCAATACTTACAGGCCTGCAGGAACTCACCATGGTAATAAAACAGAATGAGATGGCATGACCTTTCATTTTACATTTCTGTCATATATTTGAACTCCAACAATGCATCACTGTTTATCTGAAAACCCATTTTCATTTGTACACAACAAGCTAGTCATTATATGTTGCAACAGTGGGCTTCTTCAGCTTTGAGACATTCACCAAGATTTTATTTTAATTCCTAGATATTAAATAGTATAATCTGTCTAGAAAAACCACTGTACATTTATTGGTTACTAATTTATTAAAAAGTATCAACCAAATTAAGAATGTAATGCAGAATTGGTTTTGAGATCTGAAGCATTTTCCCCTTGTGCCCAAGAATGCCTTGCCAGAACACTGCAAATGCAGGTAACAAGGAGAGCCAGCTGCACCCTTACTGCTGACAAACTCCAGCACTGAAAGCCTTTGGAAGTAGATTTTATTAGTAACTGGCACTTCAAAAATTCCTGAAAGTGAATATTTGCCCTTTCTAATACTAAAGAGATGCATATTTTAGACAGAAGCACTGTTTAACTGAGGGCAGCCCAGGGAATATAAAAGAACTGTTAAAGTTTTAGAAGAAAAATCAGTAGCACACCTTGACTGGGAATTTGAGCTGGTTGTAGACCTCTGACACGAGCAGGTTGTGACTCAGTGTCTTGCGCATCTTCATGATCCGAACGATTGCGGCGTCGATCTGGTACTGCCGGTCCTGGAATACCCTCTCTGTAGTGCTTGCCTGTTCCTCTACCTGGAGGATCCATTTAGGAAAGTTTTAATGAGAACACCAGTACTGTCAAAACAATTCTTCTTCGTATCTTTAAGACGGTTCTCAGTGTAAGACAGTAAAGTGTCTGTTGTCAAATATCTGACACAAATCCTTTACAAATATAAAGACCGACTGTCTATTAGAAAAACCACTTGTACAAGGAATTAAAATCTTTGCACAGATTTTACATTGGACAGCTGTCAGGGAAAATTCGCTGTGAACTTGTTTCTATGTTCAACAAAATATTCAGTAAAGCTCCAGGGAATGATAAAGGATGAAAAGAACATTCCCTAATTGGAACTTCTCTTGAACAACCTTATTTAGAGACATCACTGGTGTCTTAGTATAGAAGCACACATTTAAATCAGCACTGGTAGGTATGTGCTGTCATCCAAATTACACGTGTAACTTTGACAGAGACATCAGCATGTACATCACAAGAGAGAGGAAAAAAAACTTGGAAATGGGCAGGCAACAAGGTTCTTAACCCAAGGATCTAAACCCCAGAGGATTAAAAAAAAATATACCGTTTCTTTCATCTGAATTTGGTTGATTTTTATCCTGAAGAGCTTATGTCTGAAATCATCATTACATGTGAATTTATCACCATCTTCCACATCTTTGCCTTTGGGGCTTTTGGTCAGTACTCTGGCTTTGCCACAAGCCAGAGATTGAAGTGTCCTTCTCAGCTCTCCATCCTCTAAAGCAGAAACAAGTTGTTTAGGTTTTTTTCAGTAAGAACACTTGGAAGTAGTTGGCTGTTTTCAATACCAACCTATTCCAGTGGCTTGCTTTATCTCCTCTAAACTGAACTCCTCTCCTTCATTAAACATGAGCAGCACCAGTGTCTGGAACAAGGAGACCTGAAGTTCTTTTTTGCCCTGTCATAAGGGAAATAAATAGACATCAGTAGGCTGGTTTGGGTTTTTTTTGGGGGGGGGAGGAAGGTAGAGGGTGGAGGGGAGAGGATGAGGGGAGCATGAGGAACAAGTCACTATTACATGTCAATTATTTCACTTTAAGGACATTATTTATTTGAGAATATGAAAGAATAGAAGTTACTTGTCACCTTGTGTTTACTATGAAATGTAGCAGAAGCTACAGGTCACAAGGCTGGACTATTCTATCCTGTGACAAAATTCACCCAAGATATGCATCAGCCTACTCAAGACAAATCTAAAAGCACTGAATGCTTAAAATTACAATTTGAAAGGTCTTCAAGTCAAAGTCTAACACAAACATTAATTTAAGAAACACAGTATAAGGAACTATAGAATCTTTGAAACCACCAAGTTTGATATTACTTGTTTTAGCATTAACATTTTTCTGAAAAACAGAACGGGTAAACATTCCTATTTCATAAGAAAATTTCCTGTCCGTGAAGAAATGCTGAAGGAGAATAACTGGAAACTCTTTTAAAAACAGTTGTGTTCTTGTACAATCCAAAACTTTACAGTAAGCTTTTCACTACTGAACTAAAGATGCTTGATGCTGTCAGATGATGTAAGGCCACCTAAGGAACTGCCCCTTTTTTTTCTCCCCACTATAAAAATTAGTGCCATTTTTAATCTGGAGCTAAACCCATTGAATATTTTCCTCAGTAGTAACCAACAGGGCTTTTTTCCCCACCAATACAGAAATTGGGTGCATCTTCTTAGACCTTACTACTTTACTTCATAAAACTACCAACTCTGAAAATGATAGCAAGAGGTTAAAAGTAATTGCAAAAACAATGCTAGGTTTTCCATCACAACACAAAAAAGCTTCCTGATATATCCCTAAAGTACAACCCAGCCTTGGACTTGACAAAGCAAAGGAGTAAGAGAAACAACAGACTCACCTCTTTAAATTCTGCTTTTAGCACACAGTGTCCTAGTGTTGACTGCCACTGAAGTTTCCTACCACTGTGTTTTCCTAAATAAAAGGTCTTGAAAATCTCCTGCAGTTTTACCATCTAAAGAAAGAAAAACCCCAAAACACTAAAACACAGTTTTCTACTTTAAAAGCATCCTTCCCTCCTCCACAATCAATTAAGCCTTAAATCAAGGCTTAGAATGATGACAGGAATTGCAAGAAAACAAATTTCATTTACAAAGAGACAGTTGTGCATTTCTTTCTCTACGCATGTTTAAAAGCAAGTTGCAGTTGATTCCAAGATGCATTTCTGAGAGGCTGATACTTGTAAAACCTGTCTGTGTTCATTACCTCTGGGGGCAGATGGACCTCCATAGGCACGTAGGTTGGCCAATAACCCATAGTCAGAATATTCACTGTTAGTTCAATGTTGCCAGGGACATTCTGATTTTGCATATACTGCAGAGAGAAATAAAATACATGGAAATAAAGCCGTGTTTATTAAAAGTATTTCAGGTAGAACTGAAAAGTTAGAACAGGTGTTGCAAGAGCAGAGAAGAAAGAGACCTATAAACTGCAAGTTACATACAAGAAAATTAAGAAAAGCACTTTTCTCAAGTTCTAAAGGCACTTCAACACAGGAAGAAAACAGCAAAAGTAGTGTTTTAGCAGACTGATGTGAAGATCTACCTCATTATGTGTGAATGGAGTAGAGAATGTTAAAATTTCTTTGAAATCAAAACACTGCCAGAACTAATGGGCAAAAACTTCCAAGTCAGGCATCAGAATATAGTGGTGCTAAAAATGTTTTAGAATTGGTGTTAAAATATTTTTTAAGTTTACAAATCTTTTATTGTTGCAGGTGCTACTTGGTTTATTTGTCTGAAGAAGGCAATTTCCAGGTTTAACTCTGTTACTCAAGAAAACCCTTAATAAATTCAGTAAAACTTTCAAAAGCACAGACAGCCCAGACTTTCCCCCAGTACCTGTTTGAATTGTATCATTATGTCTTTTGAAAGCTCCATATCTTTAAACATTCCTTCAAGTTTGCTGGTGAAAGCAGCTCCACATTCTATAAAAGAGAAAATGGAAATCTTAGAAATTAACCTTGTTTATTTTCAATGCCACAGAGTAGTTGTTCTAAATATCAGAATGCACTTTTAAGCAAGATGACCTATTTCAGCAGATGCTCTTACATAAAAGCCAGGATTCTAATTAAGGTGCATATTAAGGTTATATACAAGAAAGGGGAAAATGTTTTAATGTGGCAGCTATTTTTAACCCAGTCCTTTCTGCACATGGACCTGACTGTTCATCCTGGGACTATGGTGGCAGCCTGTCACTCAGATGACAATTCCAATCCCTACCAGCTGCCTGCCAAACTGTCTCCTGATGGCAGAACAAGATCAAGCTCTAAAAGTCTTACTCTTACCACCCCAAGATTCCATCCAATGGAACAATGAAGATCAGACCAGAGAACCACTAGCTGGCAGCTTCGTGTTCCAGACCTTATACAGAGTGAGTAACAAGTGGAAGTCATCCTTAAGTTCTCTGAGCACATCACTGATTTACTCAGCAGGGAACCTCAACTCTATCCCACAGGCCAAGATACACCTCAAGCTCCTGTTTTTTGGCTATTGCTGTTATAATTACAAAACTAAAAGCAAACGAGTCTCCTCAAAACCCACCAGTCATTCAAGACTCGCACAGGAGGCTTTTGCCCTCATGTAAAGGGGAAACACTAATGGCTCTTCTTGGAAGGCCTCTTAAAACAACTACTTTTAAAAGAAAGCAAGCTGATAGATATTTACCATGTTTGAGTTTGGAAAGCATAGATTTTTCAGCATCCACTGATGCACTCTTCCCAACTAATAGTCTCTTTGCTAGATCTTTTTTATAAAAGGCCTCAAAGACATCTTTTCCTGTAAGAGACGAGATTTGGAAGTGATCACAAATCACTGTTGGTTTTTAACAAACATTACCTACAAGAGGCCCAATTCAAAGCTCAGTAAAGGAAAAAGGCCTTCACAGGAATATTTCAACAGGTTTTAAGTCAGGTCTTGTTACTGACATTTTAACAGGCAAAGTATTTAAACAGCACTACACCAACAAACCACATCCACAGGGAAAGAACACCTGAAAATGCAGTCAGACTGCAAAAATAATTTCCAAGTACCTTACTGATTAAACAACAGTATCCCCATGAAAAAAATCCCAATACTTACCATATATGAATCTAAATATGATCATAATTTTATCCAGCATTTTTTCAAGTTCTTCATCAGTAGCTTCTTTGTTGCCTGCACGAAGCTTTGAATCTACATATTTAGCTAGAAGTGTTGAAGAATAAAGGGTTTAGCATATGCTTAATATAATAGTGAAACAAAAATTTATAAATCTAATATTGTGAAATCTTGAAAATAAAAATGATCCTGAAATCACCTTCTATCAGTTTCACCACAACAAACTTGATACCTTTTCATAGAGGCTATAGACTTACAAAAAACATTATGGGCCAATATTTTTTCAGATAAGGAATTACTGCATTTCAACTTTACTAGCATACACAACATTAAAAACATTTGTGCTTGTGTAGGAAAATCCTGGTCTATATTGTGATCTCAAAGCAAAAAGTCACTGTTGCTACAGATTGACATGGATATAATAAAAAAAAAAAAAGAAATCAGAAGAAAAATATATAAACCAGTTATTTAAATGTGTTGACTACACACTGCTGAATTCCTCTAGCAGATTACTGGCTTTTTTAATTTTTTTAATTTCAAATGGTGTGATAAGCACATTACAGTTAGGGAATTAATGTAAAAAAAGGAGGGCAGAAAGCATCACTCCACAAAACTAACAGCACAACCAACTGCAAGGCAGGTATTATTCACTGTGTGGGGAAGATGAAGGAATTCAAAAGTGCAGAGTGCCAGGCATGGAGCACAAATCTGTAAACAATGTTCTTTGCAAACCAGAGACTGTCCCCACACTGTGAGAGCTTCAGGGCATCCTCAGCTCTCTTCACTTTCACATATTAAGCCCCAGATATCTGCAGAGCCCTGAACAGCTCTGTGCACGTGTGCTGGTGGCACAGTTATGTAAGCTGCTGAAAAAAAATCACATTAGCACTATTGTCACACCTGGACAGCAGCCAATGGCTGGAATGCCCAAGTTCTGATGCCCTGGACTTTTCTACAGCCCAGCCAGTGAACTGATAAACAGAGTTATTGATATTTAATGCTACCCTCTCCAACAATTCCCTTGCATCAGGCAGCACAGGAAAGCCCCAGTCTGACACGCACTGTGCATGGATTGACACACAATTCCAGCATATCCCATCTGCAAGCTGCATCAGCAACTCCACACCCAAATTCTCACATGGAAGAAACTGAAGAAAAATACCTATGAGTTCAGCTGGCTTATTTGGTCTTTTGTTAATGAACGTTTCAAAGGCTTCTTTCATGGCATTTACAAACTTCTCATTCTTCAGAAAGCAAACATCAATAATATGGTCAACTTTGTCTTTAAAATCAAGAAGTTCTTGGACCATGGTTTTGTCTTTTTCTGGATTAATTACTATGGTGCTACCAAATGCCTGCAAAATAAAACATAACTTTCAATTAGCCTGAATAATTAATTTAAATGACAAGACTTGTAAACCCCTAAAGTTACCTTCTTAATGTGTTGTTTCTAGCACTCATATTAATTCCACTAACACAACAAAGTAGTATTATGAAGTATTTACTATATAATCATTCCTAGATTTTTTTATAGATTCAAAACCAATTGATAAGCGAATGGATTCAGAACTTTTGTCTAAAGAAATGAAGTTAAGCATGACAAAATTAACACACCCTTTTTTATCATCTATAGCCTCAGGTTTCACACAGGTAAAGCTCCCACTAAACTCAATTTTATTTAACTGTACTCCTATGCCATTCCAAAGCCTTCCTTTACAAGAACCATACTTTCTATGACATTTTCACTGAGAAATAAGATTAGACTTCTTAACTTAAGCTACTGCTCATTCTGACAGGAAATTTTATCAGGAAGAAGACAAACATTCTGCCATTACCAAAATAACTATTGCAGAAAAACAGCTGTCCCCCAAAACTAACAATAAGCAAGATTATAAACTCCAAACTTATCTGGAGTTCAATAATTCAACTCAGTGTTCAGTATTTTCTTTGACAGGGCCAGAACAGTTACTGTACCTTTCCCAGGATGTTTCAAAAGCTGTCTATTAAACACATGTTTATAAGCAAGAATATATAATTTTTTTAAAAATGCAATAGTTTATAGAGATGACTCAAGTATCTGTGTATAAACCCCACTGATGCAGTAGTGGTACCTGTTCCAGAGTTTTAGCAACAGTACCTTTATGTACTCAATCCAGTGCTGCAAGAGGACCTGTACTCCACCTCTTACACGACTGAACAACTGATACAGAAGAGACAGGTCTTGAATTCGGTTTTCATCAAGAAGGTGGTTTAAACCTGCAAATGCAAGAGTTTCAGAAGGAAATTAAAACCAGTGTAACCCAAAGAAAGCATGGCTTATTGTTACAGTGAGAGACCTCTTCAAAACTAATGTTTTTTATCAAACAATTACTGGGGGTGGGCAGGGGGGTATTTTAAGCTACCTAATTTAACAGCAAAACACAGAATGGCTGCCTGAACCAGCTCAAACCTTAAAAATTTGTTATTACAGTGGATATCTTGGGCTACACGTACTTTACATAACATCCTTATCACAGAACCTTTGCTTACACCTGCTTTACTATTCTCTAAAGATTTGAAAAGTTTACACTGTACTGATCTGTAGGAAAAGTTCCTTGGCAAGGCAGCTCTGAGTCTCAACTCCAGCTGTAAAATCAATGTTAATGTCTGAAGGCAAGCAGCTTTGAGGAGAGTCTTCACCATTCACATTTTAACTTTCTGGGGGAGAAGGCCTGATGCATCACAGTAAAGTCCTAAGCAGACGGGTAAATATTGCAAACTTGATACTCCTCTCAGTGAAGAGTTTGTTAGAGATGTGCAGGAAAATGCTCACATACTTGTTTCATCCAGAATCCAGCTACTAAGGACTTGGCCATTTTATTATTCAACTCTTGCTGCCCCCGTTTCTATTTCCCAATCCTCAGGACAACAGAGGGTCATTTGACTCCACAGAGGCTATTGCAGAACTGAGGCAACCTATTCCACTGCTCAAATTGTGCTACATTTCTGAAACAAGCTGCTTTTTGTTAGGAGTACTCAGTATTTCTCCTTTCTGTTACAGCCATAATTTGAAGGCTACTCTTTTCTTTACCTCCAAGTCTTTGAAATGCTATTTAACAGACTTAACTCGAGGCCCCTGTTCTAGTTGTCCTTTCTCTTTGCTGTGTATCAGAAGACAGCACAGCATCCCCTCACCTCCAACAAGGAGAATGGGACTTGCCCTCCCGCAAAATGGTCAGTGCTATTTTGTGTGTTAAAGGGTGTTAAAGAGTGATGGAACTTGTGTCCTCCCCCAGCACCTGAAACTGCCACTTTCTCTTTCTGCACAGGAATTGAAAGCCCTGAAGCAGTAATTAGAAACATTTCTATAAAGAAGAAAGATTACCTTTCTGAAGAATGGCTGTTAAATGTTCACCTAGAAGTTGCTTTTCTACAGTAGCAATTAGTGGCTTCCTACAGAAAAAAATGATTAGAATTACTTTTCCTTTTCCCATTATTAACACTTTTAAACCTTGTTTTGAGATTATGTTGACTACATTTTCATTAGGAGTGCTCTAATTATAAGTGGCTAAGGACCCAAAATGGTTATACACATATTTATCCTTTTCCCTCCCCAGTAAGCAATCTTTTTTCTGTTTGCTGACTGATGATTTTAATTCACACAATAAGTCTGTTGTACATGATCTGTAGGCAGCTGGACAATGATTCTATCAGGCAAGAAGCTGGGCAGAAGTTTGTCAAATAATATACCTACTCCTCTTTTATGGGAGGAGATTCATGTCTTGGGAGATAAACCAAGGAGATAAAAAAACCACACCTCAAGTCAAGAGGTATTAAAACAAAATAGGGAATTGGCCACTAATAATGGTGTGGAAGAAGGAAGCCACTAAACAAGTGAAATGTTTTCAACAGCTGAAGGAGGAAGAAAATAAAAATGTGTGATGGTAGTGATAAAACACCTTCCTCTCAGAGATCTTATAAATGACCTACATTTTTTATGGCTTAATGGTAGGAGAATATTTCTCCTGCCCTACTAGTCATGACTCCACTTAACTGTGTGTGAAGAAATCCTGCCTCTAAGTAGAAAACACTGAAGAGTGACACTATTTGATAATTTCCCAGACTCCATAAAGAATATACAAATATTTTAATGAAAATATTCAGAGTCCTTAGTTTGAGAATTCTCTATCCTGGGACCTATCTTTTTCAGGTAGGACACCAGTTGATTAATTGCATTTCAGCAAGAAAGAGACATTTGGACTGTGAGTGGCAGCCTATTTTTCTCCAACCAAATACCCAACATTTATGTAAAAATAATGAGTGACTTAGAAGAAAAAGCTCTTAGCTGTGTGAGCCAAGACACTGCTTCACTGTAAAGTGAAAAGCATTTGATAGACAGTCAATAACTGAAATAAACTGTAGCTATTTAAATGGCCTCATCAGAAGAGGAGCCAAACAGGTAATACCACCAGGCAGAGACAGTACTTACTGTGTGCTCTGATCTAAATAAGTGATTATTCTGTCTGCTTCTTCTTCCAAGCGCTTGTTGACATGGTGAAGATATTCTGGAACCTGAAATGCCAGAGTAGTTTTGTATGTTTAAAAAACCCCCAGAACAACCAAGAAGGGAAAAAGAGAGACAGTACTGGTCTAACAGCAGCAGCAGCTCCAGCTTTAAGCAGAAATCATTAGCACTGTGACTGAAGGCAACTGTATGTGCATTTCTTTTTCCAGAGTACTACAAAACAAAGGTCACATTATTGCCTTGCACACTGGGTAAGGCAGCAGCAAAGTTCCACTCCCTGACACATGCTTTGTCATTAGGCACAACAAATACTGTTAAACATTCAAAATACCTCTCGTTCCTGCATAAGCCTCTGTCCCTCTGCTGCATACAGGCGGTTTGTCTCTTCCAAGAATCTATGTTCGAAAGAGTCCTGATAAATCTGGGGAAACAACAGCAATCCAGGGTAAAGCTTACTGAGCACTAAATAAGGATTTGAGCTATTTATTGGTTTAGAGGTGAAGCAGGTTTACTCACCTGCAAGTCAGAAAGCATGCTCAGAAGGCTCCGCAGCAAACTCCTATCAATAGCCTCCCCATTTCTTTCCCTCTCAATCAGCAGAAGAATGCCATCAATAGTTTTGTTCTGAACCTTCTGATCACTGATTATATGAGTTCTGAACAATTCTAGCCCCATATCCCTAAAAAGACAAGAAAGACTGCTCAATAAATTGCATAAGAATAAACCTCAGATATCTCTATTGTTAAAACCTGATCTAGATCAAATAAAGAGGCCAATACTAGCACTGCTCATTTCTCTGCCCCCAAATCACTCCAGATGAACAAACACATGAACACTACAATAAACCATGACAAAGCACGAACAGTAAGCTACAGGTTTTAAAGACCAATGCAGATATTTTTTCCCAAATAACCACACAGCTTTTGCAGCATCTTTATTTTTCAGCTGGTTGACAAGATGTTGGAACAGCAGCCTTCACGAGAAAATCATAATGCCACCCTGGGTTCAAATTCCATGGTTAAGTTTTTGGACAACGTTCCTTTTTGTCCATCACTTGCCAATCTCTAATTCTTAGGCAGGGCTTAGAAGAACTCAGTGACGTGAAAGACAAGGATCTCTGCTTTGGGTGTCCCAGTTAAAACCTTCCATGAATTTGAAACTATGGGTCTGGACACTTCAGGAAAAGTCAGGCCCTCCAATCTCTGGCAAAGAAATTCAGGTGGTGCCAAAGGCATGGCAGGGCATAGACTAATTATTAATAATATGGGGCGGCAGAAGTTGAAGTCCAAAAGAGAGCAACTTGCTTTTAATTTAAGTAACTTTTTCCTTCAAAAATACAGAATTTGGAATACTGTACATGCTAAAGTCAGTAACTGGGCACACCAAGCCCTTGCACTTTGGTTGTTGACAAGACCCTTCCTTTAACTGTGCAACTGGAGGCTGATACCTACTTCACTGAGATTTGGCATCACAACTATTCTAGAACAGTGCTGTAATTCATGGCAAATAAATTAAACATCTCCCTTTGCAACAAGGACATATGCATTTATCATGTAATTTACAGGTCACTACAAGGTTTAAATAAAAAACCCACAAAACAACCTGAAAATCAGCAAGATATAAGCAACTTTAAATGTACCCCCAAATAATTTTATTCTTTGTGTCCTTACCAAATAGATGGCAGCATGGAATTCTGCAGTACGTAAGTTCGATCCAAGAACAAAAAGATACTTCTAATCATAATCTGTCACGAGAAGGAATAAAACAGCCACAATCATTTTACTCTTGAAACTAAAAAGCAACACAAATTATGCTCAACAACAACAAAACTCCCATCGATGGGAAGTGTGTGCTTTCCTAGACACTGCTATTTATTTAACATCTTGTGCCAATCCCAGCATGATGATCAGTGTGACACTTGGCATGTTTCTGTATAACAGAACAGCTCCTTGAAAAATAGGTATAAAAGAGAAAGGTTTGCATAAAAGTGACAGTGGGGAGCTGGGGGTGTGTGTGTGTCTGCATACTGCAGGCAGAAGATATTTCAGAAGTTAGAAAAGGAACAAAGTTAAGCAAAACACAGGCTGCAAGGCAACCGGTTTTCCTTAAAAAGACAGAAAACTTACCATTTGTCTGCAATGATCTTGCCAACATTTGTCTATTTTCTTTAGGAAAAGGACACTATCCAATGAATCCATGAAGAAATCATTAAGAAAATCATCATTAATAGGTAGTGCTAGCAATGAAAGGAACCAATCTTATCGTACTTTTTAAAGGCACTTAACAGAGAGCACAACTCACCTACTCCCAGAAAGAACCAGTTAACTTCTTGTAACGTGTTTATTTTTAACGAGGGTCCTTGTGTTAATAGTCAGAAATCAAAATTATCTGAACAAATTAAAAAAAACCTATCTCAACACTTCTCAGTGTTTTGTTTAATCTCCCATTCCTATGGAGCAGAACACAGGTCCACACCTCCACACCCCAGAAACCAACAATCACAAACACGTGTACGAGCCCACCACTACACAGACACTATAATTTCAGCTCATGCTAAGGGATAAATTTTGCCCTTGAAGTTTATCTTTTATTCAGCTCACTGCACAGTTCTGGTACTAATTAATATCTGCTTAACAGGATCTCGATCTGATGCAACTCCAAACTTTTGAAAGTAAAACATTTTGATCTCCGAATCTGATCTGTGCTGCCAGACCACGAGTATTTTTCAAAAAGAAAACAACAATTACTTGTTGGAAGACATTTCTGTTTATCTAAGCATGGCAAGTTCAGTATAAAAAAGCCTGATGTGATACAGCCAATACAGCCTTTTTAAGCCTTGCTGCAAGTCTAACATGAGCTTCTGTAAGATGTCAAAGTGTTTCATAAATACCAATGAAACTTTCTCACAAACTTTTCAAAGGGTTACAGACATAAAAGAATGAGTTGTGTTCTCTGATGTCCCACAAAAAAAATGAAAACAAAACCACTTGTGCAAAAACCAGGAATTCAGATTACCGTGGCCTAACGACATGAACTAGTCAAAGAAATCCACCACTTGCAGGTAAAATCATTTTGGCTTGTCAACAACTAAAAAAGGATATTCTCTGAATTGGTGAATTTGTGCTTTAATGTGGTCTTCACAGATCTGTCTCAGTTGTTTGTACAAATTTGCAGAAATCTTGTAGGAGCAGAGATTTTCAACAGCCTGAAGTAAAGAGAAACAGATACTAAGAAATCTGTTTATATTTTTGTACGTGACTTTACAAGGAAAGGGCCCAAACAACCATGGAATTCTTCTGGTTCTCACAGTTTTTACCATGTAAAACACCAGAGAGAGACATGGCACTGTGAAGGTAACAGGAGACAAAGGCAGGCCATGAACAGCTCACAGATTATCAACTTCAGCTCGAGTATTGGGATCTCATATGGAACTGCAGGACTGGCATCTCTAAGAACAAGGATGTGAATTTAATAAGTTCCAGCAGCTTGCTGGGCTTCATACCTCAGAGCAGACACTTAATGTCTTAATTTTATTAACTGTTGTGCTCTGCAGGGGAAAAGCACTGCTAGTTTAATTTCCTCTTTCAGTCCTTTCCTTGATTAAGCTTCCCTCATCCCCAAAAGTACATACATATACATATTTTATTTATCTCCATCCACCAACCCCATGCCTGAGTAAGTGTAGTTATAATCTTGAACATTAGTAGCATGACTACATTCCAGATGTTTACAGTGACAAATCCCAATTTCTAGATCATCATCAAGTATTAGAAGAATTATCACTGTGCTTCACAGCAAGTGAGAAGAAATTTAATGTGGGCATGTCTTGGAGACTATCAAGCAAACAATCATTAAGTGCATAAGTGTATCTCCAGACTTTTCCAAAATTCATATCTATTGACCAGATTTGGAAAGCAACTGAACAACTTTAACTCTTTGCAGACTAGTGACAGAAAATATATGATTATTCTGTAAAACACCTGTAGAAGCTAGAGGAGAGATATATATGATTTTCAACTAACACTTCTTGCTATTATTTATTTATTGGAAAAGACTTCAGTTGCCAGTACCACCAACTCCTAGGGAAAAAAAAAAACAAACAAAGGACTGGAAGATCAAGTTTGTTCCCCAGCACCTGCAGGCAACTGTGCAGGGACCACAGCTCAGAAGCACACAAAGCAAATCTACTCCATTACACTCAAGTCCTCCAGAATCCTTCCCAACAGTCCAGACAGTCACCAATAAAAGCACAGCAACAACCAAAACAGCCAAACAAGGAGTTCCTCGATTTCTCCTGGATACCAATGGCAATTATTGACGAGTGCAAGTGCACTACATCCAGTACTGGCTCCAGGATTAAAGAAAACCCCAACAAATCAAAACCACAAACAAAACAAACTTCATAAAAACCAAAACCCCACAATGAAACCATCCCACACAATGATAACAGCAAAAAAACCCCAAACCTGCATGAGCTTACTGTCAGAATTTTACAGGTACAGCAAGAGAGTGAGTGTGCCAATTAAGACTAAACCAGGTCTGAATGGCAATTATAAGGAAAGTGGAATTATCAACCAAGTATACAATATTAATATTTGGAAACAGCAACAAGTTTAACTCTCAGCCTTAACATTTAAGACCAAACAAATACAATGATGTGATAAGAAAATACAACCTATAGTTCACTGCTCAGAACAGGTTATGGGCTGTGCTCAGCTCTATTCCACCACTGTACCCCCAGGTTCAGGCAGCAAAGGAGGAAATAACCCCATACTTCGGTTCAAAAGAACAAAGGAGTGGAAAACACTGAGCATTAAAAGCCTGATTAGACCTTCAGCAAGTGCAAACTTCCTGGGTTTCTTAATTTCTTCCACTTACTTTGGAGGAGGCAACAGAGAGCTGGGAAGGCAAATGTTTTGGATGGACCTTGCCTGTCACCTGTGGAACCACCGATAGTCTGGCCTTGACCCACCAGCCCAGGACACCAGTGGCCCCTTTCCTGGGCCTCTGGTCAGCTCATCTCAACTACCAACACTGCCATAACTCAAGAAGTTTAACTCCATTAAAAAAAGAAGTATCTTCTTTTGAGGTGTGCAGCAGAACTTTTGCAATTCCCCTCTGTGCTGGGATAATGGTGTCTGCCAAGGCATATTTGGCATCAGATCCATTTACCAAGCAGCTGTTCAGAAATGGCATTAGTTTAGATAGCATCTAAAAACACTAGTGATTCCTATTACTATTTTTAAATCAAGACACTTATTTTTAGATTTCTGTAAAAAGAGAAAAATTTCATACTTCACTGCACTCTATTTCACTGAGAATTATCTAAGTTATTACAATGTTGAATCATTGAGATTTAAAACAAAAAAGCTTATCTTTTGTTTTCTGACCACAAGCAACAATAAATTAAGCCTGTGGTAAAAGTGAGCAGAAACTTAAGTAATAACTGTGAAACAGAAGCAAGGATTTCAAGAGAACTTTGTATTTTAAAAAAAATTCTGGATATCCTTCAAGCATTTAACAGTTATTTGCACAGTTATTTAGTCTAGAGTAATTTACAATACCAGCCAGTACAGCTGGTTGTAACTTGTTATTAATTTCATAAAGTTTTACAAAAATAACAATACTATATATTATTCAGTTAAAACCCCACTATTTTTAGTTAATTAATTGAGCATTATAAATTACTGACTCAAATCTTCATTCACGAAGCTTAGCCATGATGATGATGACAAATTACTGTAGTGAGCTAAGAATGCACTGCACTGAGGAACTGTGTGCCACGAGGAATGGCAATTTATTCTTCCTTAAATCCGTCCCCAAACCTTGTGCAAACCGGACTTTTTCCCCCCCACAGAAATGCAACTTGTACTGAAAAGGGGAGGGCAGGGGAAGAAGAGACACTAAAAAGAGATGGTGAGAAGGCTACATACACACAGAGGAACAAATCAAACAGCTAACCAGGTAAAAAAGGCTTTAAAAGTCGAGCAAAAAGTTCAGGTGGTTCTAAATACCCAGCCAGGGCAGCACCGTTGCCAAGCCGCTAAAACCGCAATACTGGGACGTCTGTAGGGAAAAGGTGAGGGGGGGAAACCTCCCCAGCACGTTCAGCTGAAAAAGCAGAAGTGGAGCTTATAAAAAAGAATCAGGAAATGCCCTTCAAGTCTGATCACTTCCTAAAATATTTAAGACAAAACAATCAGAGCTGCTGCTGAGAATAAATTGCTGGTTCTCAGCTGTTAGAAGAGACAGATTGCTGCAATGCCAAAAAACGACAATCAAATAAAAACAACACAATTCCTGGAGAAAAAATGGTATTCTATTCACATACAAGAAGTCAATAGAAAGTTTCAGCTTTTAAACGATCTCTGATACTTGATTATGGACAGATAATGTCTTCAGAAATTATATTTTAATATAAATCATCTTTTTCTTACCTAAACACCAATGTTTTAGGATTTCACATTTTTCCTTTAGCAGATAAACACCATATCCCCAAAACAGAAAATGGAATACAGATCCTTGCCTTATTTAATTATTGTCAACTGTTGCAAGGGAAACCGTACCTTGGATTATGTTGTGGCAAGTAAAAAAAAAGAAAAAAATTTGAGTTCAATGTTAGGTCTTGTGAAATTTTTACTCATGATTTTAAAATAGAAAAACTATTTGGTGACAAGTTTTTCAATGACAAAAGCAGCTATCAAGCAAAATGTCATATTCTTACCACCATACCAAAAGTGTTTTAAGCAAAAAAGTCCTGCAACAACCTAAAAAGCCCTACCCCATCCCTTTCACTTAACACACTTACCTGGTAGAGCTCTTCTAGATTGTACTTAATTGAAGTACTGTTCTGGATAGCTTCTACAGCTTCTTTCAGTTTTTGCCAGGTTTCATCTGTGTAGTTTTCAGGCAATTTGGGTTTATCTTTAAAAGAAATTACATAAAGTTTGAGAAAGTGTTTAGATAAAGCAGCACCTTTCACAGAAATGAGAAGAACGTAGCTTTGAGGGGAAAAGGTATGGGTTGATGCTCTAGATTTGAATTTATACTTACATGAAAAGAGTAAAAGCATTCATGTAAAAGCAGTATCTTATTTACATTTGAAAGACTAACACATTGCAGAAATTGAGAATTGCTCTTCAAATACACATCACAGCACTTGCAGCCCAAAACAGTAGGTGTGGTTACAAAAATCACAATACTGTTCCTGGAAGGGATTAAACCAGCAAGAACTGTCTACATCTTCATTCCTCTCACTACCAGGACAGCAGAGCCAAAAAAAAAGTGAACATAAAAGGTGAAAATGGTGGATTAAAAGATACAGAGTTGTGTGTATCTTATTTTTTAATTTATTGCTCATTAATTCTACTCTCTATTAGCGGTCGGAAAGAAATCCTCAAGAAACATGCATGGAAACACTGTAATTATAATACAAGCTTTATGGTCCCAAGGAAAACATTCCAATTTTAAAGTAATCCATTTATGTCTCTCTTGGGTTTGGCCAGTGGATATTTGTTAGAGTTAAGCCTCCTTTAATGTTCAAACAGCTCAAGCTTCACAGATCTGACCCCTCTCTGTTATTTTTTCTGCCTCTTCTCTAGAGATGCCCCTGCCCTGCAGCACCTTCAGCAAGACCAGAGCATTTGCAACAGGCTCAGACATTCCCCAGGTCACATCCTCAGAATATGAGAACTATTTCAAAATTCTGTGTGTTCTCATAACTAACTAAAATGACCATGTTTGTTCCAATATGCACATTCCCAAATGGAGAAAGGAAGGAGAAGAAAATTTAGGGAGAAAGATGACACATGTGCATCCATGCCATCAACAGGTGAAACTGGCCCAGAGTTTATACTCTATTATAGTTGACTTTTACATACCTAAAGGTAAAACACAAATTTTAAAGCTTTATGATTTCCTGAGAAATAAGTAACAGAGAGAAGTAACTTTTTTTGTTCTCTCCCAAGCATTTCCCTACAATATTGGCAATATCCCAACATTAGCTGCATTGTAAGGACCTGGAGAGACAAGTGACTACAGACTTGCCTATTTTCACTAGCAACTCCTGAGTACACTGCTCAGCAGTAAACACCAGGGACGTGGATTTTAGGAAGTTATTTAAGTTGTAAAGGATGCTACTGCTATCACACTAAGATAAAGACAATAATTTTAAGATTATTATTCAGTTTAGTATCTGAGAGTAAATAAAAAGCAAAGCTGTCACATTACTGAGATGCCCTTTCCAAGCAAGTGATTCAAATACCAATTCATAAGCAACGATGATCACAGCACCATGCAAGCCGTGACATTTAACAGGTAATTTACATGTGAAAAGTTAACTTCTTCTAAAGATACGGGTGTAAAACAACCAAAGAGTGGCTTTCCTTCTCACTGTGCTGCATCATAAGTCTATATTTTAAAATAATCAAATTAAATGATGCTGCTCTGATGGGTGGAGAACATTTCTAAGAATTGGAACCTTAAAGTTTCACTGGGATCGTGAATTGCTGTAAAACATTACAATGGGTAAAATAATCCTAATCCTTACCTAGTGCAGTACCTCTACTGAACTTTTGTGCCAATTGTGTATTTAGAAATCAGCTATAATGTCGGTAATATCTTTTACCCCTCCCCAACCCCAAACACACGAGGAAGAAGAAACAACTCAAGAAAGCAAGCTATTGGACTGTTCTGGAAGGCAGCAAGAGGCAGGAAGTAAGAAAAGTCCATGATTTCCTCATCTTTGTAGGGAAAAAACGACAGCATTTTAGCTTTCTGCCTACACCTATTTGTATTTTTGTTTACTAGAAAAGGAAGCTGCATCATAGCAGAAAAGTTTCACTTCTCTGCTTCAGCTGGTCTCTAGTAACAACACCAGAGAATCTCAAACACATCTTGTGAGAGACTTTATAAAATAATGTAAACTTGTAAAATAAGAGTAAGTTAAGACAGAGAAAAGAAACTACTATTATAAGTTACAGTGAGGATATTACAAGGAAAACACTCAGTAAAAATCTGAACTACCTACTTCAAAGGCAACTGGGAAAACCAGAAAGGAAATCCGCCATAAGAGCCTGATAATCACCTTAGTTTCAACATTTAAAACTAAGCACAGGCAGATTAACCTATAAACAGACAACACTGACAGAGGCAAGACATGTAGATTCAAGGCCAATTTAAAAAAAAAAACACGATCTGTGCAAAGACTTATCATAAACTAGGTTAAAATAAACACTAAGCCCTGAATCAGGATTACTAGCAAAGAGGTATAAAACATTAGAAGTTTGAACGGAGGCAATTTACGCACTTAGGTAGTAAAACCTTTCATCTAACATACAAGTTAAGGCCTTCTCGACTGACAAGAGTGAAAGGAGCCTGAAAAATAATTCCAAGCAGCAAAGTGTAGCTCAGGATGTGTACATGACTGGGCAAGCACGCATCAGAAAACATTATTCTCCTTTACATAAGTATAGAAATGTTCGCCACAGAAAAGCCTTTCCCGTAAAACCTGGAGCTATTTGAAAGGAACCGGTTTTCAGGCTGAAAACAAAACATGAAGTCGAGTGTCAGCTCCCCCTAAGTTGTGACAAATTATGGCCTGTTACCTTTAAAGTTCTTGATCACTAATTTCTTAGCAGAGCCAGGTTTACTGTTGGCGAAACTGGAAACAGTAGAGGAGGCAGCTTTGGTCAGGCCATTTGCATGGTGCCCCACGGCCACTGATGAAATTAAAAGGCTTTTATTTTTGAGCTGCTGTTGGTGCTGCTGCTGGGAAGAGGCAGCAGGAGAGGAGGAGGAAGAAGACTCTTCAGCCATCTTCACATCGAGTCCAATAAAATCCACGGAGTCCTCAAAGCGCAGCTTCTTCTGGAGGTGATGGTTGGAGGAAGCAACCCCTGAGGAGGAGCACGAGGAGGTGGTGATGACGGAGGAGGATGACGAGGAGGTGTTTTTGGAAGGAGAAGAGGTGCAGGAGGAAATGGAATCAAATTCTTCTTTTTCGGAATTGCTGTTGCTGCTGTTATTTAACTTTCTCTTCTTGCAGGAGGAGCTGCTGCTGGTGTTACCATCAGTGGCAGGTCTGACCTCCTGGGCTGCAGCTGGGGGGTTGGGGGAAGAGAAACCTGTGGGAAACATGAACACACAGAAGTGAACAGGCTGAGGGGCATCAAATCCTTGTGGTGTGACAAAGAGAGGGAGAGTTTTAGAGCCAGTCTCTGTTTGCTGTCTCTCGTGGGGGGGTCTTTCAACTCCTCTCTCTCATCAGTGGAGTCCTTCCGTATTCCCTCTCCTTCTCGTTCTTCTTTGTCGGAGCAATCACTTTATCTCCTCTTCCCCTTTTCTTTAATACTTTGTTTCTTCTCGTAGTTTGCCTCTGCCTTCCTGCTTCCTCTCCTTCCTCAGTGGAGCGCCTCCGTTCCTGCCTCTCACCCCCCACCAGCTCCTCTGGGCTCTGCTCTCCGGCAGCGGAATGCTCCACGGCCGCCCGCTCCCCCGGCTTCTCCTTGCGCTCCCCTCCTGCTCCGGCCGCCTCGTCTCCGCCGAGCAGCAGCGGGGCGGGCTGAGCGCGGCTCCCTCTCGCCTCGGCTCCAGCCCCTGGGCCCCGCACGCCTCCCGCTCTGCCCCGCGGCCGCTGCGCTCGGGCCCCGCTCCCCCCTCTCCGGCTGTGCCCGCGCTGCTGAGGGGGGACGGCCCGGCCGGTTGTTATTGTCACCGCACGGCGGAGGGAGCGCAAAGATGGCGGCGCATCCGCCCGCCGTGCATGACGGGGCGCGGCGCACGGAAGCGCGGCCGGGGAGGCGGCGGGACCCGCCCCGGCACCGGGGAACCGCCTCAGGGACCGCCCCGGCACCGCCCCGGGACCCGCCGGAACTGATCCCGGCTCGTTATCCCCGCGCTGGCGGGCTCGTTCTGTGTGGTGGGACTGCGGAGTCGGGGAGTCTCGTACCGGGGTCCCGCCCCGCCCTGCCCTGCCCTGCCCTCAGCCGGGGCGGCTCCCGGGCCCTCACCCGGCCCGTCCCCCCGCGGGTTCCGGCTGCGGTCGCTGCGGTGCACGGCGGGGTTCGCTGGAGCCCGGCCCCGGAGCCTGCGGCCAAGGCCTCGGCCTGTTATGGAAATGGTTTTTTTTACACGTATTTATAAACAATCATTTAGCATCAGCTTTTTCGTATGACTTTAATACATACGGATTTGCATCGGGTTACAGCCTAGTGTGTTTTTTTTGTTTGTTTGGTTTGGTTTGGTTTGTTGTTTTTTTTTTTTTTAAACTTTTGGAAGCAAATACAGAAGTCGTGGCCCTTCAGAGTCTTTTTTTTTTTTTGATGCTGGTGGATCTGTTACCAAAAAGGGCTGTGAACTCCCCGGGAACGTTGTTATGATTCAAACGCTGTTGAGAAACGGCTGTGGAAAGAGTAACAAACCAGGCGATGAGGTTTTTGTTCCAGGAGGTTCTCCAAGGATTTCAGCAGAGAGCGCACACCTGCCTGCCTGACAGCAGAGCTCCTCGGGGGAAGGCTGGTGGCACTTCTGTGTTTGATAGGAAAAGATACGCTAACTTGTCTTGACAGAAACTGTGGCGCATAGAGATAGGAATGTGATGTTACTGAGGTTCTTCTGGAGCATGTTTTGTCACTGAGTCACCGTCAGACAACTCCTGAGGCCTGGAATGTAATGCTAGCGATGTGTAGAAAAGTGCTTTTTCCAGATTAAAAAAAATACATCAGCAAAACAAAGCTTAAGTCTGTTTTTGACTGGCTTTAGAACAGTTTGTGGGTTCCCAAGGCTAGTACCTTACATTCCAAGTCAGATGTAACAAATTAACAGGTTTGCTAAGTAAATAAAACTTATGTGACTGTGCTGTAAAATTTTCCTCTGTTCTCAGTAACTGTCATGTTCACTTAAGCCAAACTAGTTAAGGAGTGTAGAGCTGTAAGAGATACAAAATTTCTACAGATTCTTGGTTTGTTGAAAGGATTAGATTTAAAAAAGAAGAGACATGATTAAGTGCCCCTTCTCCTGGAGGTGCAAAAGGGTTATCCTGTCCAGGAGTCAGTGACTCTGTCCCATCAGTGAGAAAATGCAGCTCTGGGATATGGAAGAGCAGGTGACGGTAATGTAAAGTGCTGGGGATCCACGAAGAAACCAGGTGTGACGGTTTCTCCCCCAAACTTATGAGGGAAGAGATTCTAAATCCTTTCTGTTTAGCATGTGGTCCTGAGGGGTGGTTTTTCTCAGGGCTGGAAGGGTCATAATGCCATTTGCTGGATATGCCCCTTGCTTTGTCAGTCCTGTCCAGGTAAAGTGCTTTTAAAATTCTTGTACTTAGAAGTGACACTGCAACCAGAGCAAATGTCTCCAGCTTCTTGGTGGTGAGGCTGAACAGCAACACTGAGAGCTGTATTACAGAAGTCCGGTCCAGGTCCTTGGAGCCTTCTTCAAAAATCCTCTGTACAAGCACTTTTAGATCGGGTGAGCCGTTACCTGGCCCTGAAGTCTGCAGCTACACCAGCAAAAAATATTTGGAAGAGAAGATGGAAAAGCTGAGACCAGACTCGGTGTTAGCTCAGCCCTGAAGGGAACCAGTGGTCCAAGTGCTTTAAGATAGCAAAAGAATGGAGGTAAGGCCTTCCTGTTGACAAATACAATTTTTGAAAATTAGGGACTAATCTTGCTTGTTTAGGCAGGCATGAAAACAATTGCTCGGGTGGTAACAGTCCTCAGGAAGGGTAGAATTTTATCTTTTTTTTTTTAACATCTGAGGCGGAAGTATGATGAATTTTTCACTACAGTTTTTAAAAATGTGATTGTTTACATGGCAAAGTATTATTTAATGAAGATTTTTCTAAGGAGCACCAAAAATGCATGACATAGTTTGTCAGTGTGATAAGCTGTTCTCAGTTTCTAATCTGGGCATGAGCAGTGTCACTGTGTTTCAGTTATAATTGAATTCTTGATTATAACTCAGTATTTTTAGTGATGTTACAAAGTAGGTGGAGGTGGCATTTATGAGTGAAATGCCTGACTATTTATGTAATGCCATAGTTCATTCCTATCCTTTTAAAAAGTTATTAGTGTGTTCCTGATGCTGTACTTCACTAGTTGAATAGATGATACCACATATAAAGCTTGATTTTACTTTGTATGACTGCTGTAACTCTTAGGATTTAATTAGTTGTTATAGTATCAAAGGTGATTGCATAATTTTCTGTGGAAAAAAGAACTTGGTTGTTGGCATAATGATAACCTGGTGTTTTATGTCCTCTCCTCCCTTCCCTTTATGCCAGTGAAGGGACTCTAAAAAGCCATGACTCTAAAAAGAAAGGATGGCCACCTGTATGTCTGCTTATATAGCAGCCACCCGCCTAGAGAACAAACACATGCATGGCTGCTCCTCAGAGAGTGAAAAAGCAGTGTGGTAAATTCCCTCTGTCTACGGTTTTCTATTCAGGATTGCTGGAGCCGTGACCAAGCAAAATCTAATGTGGTTCTAATAAGCACTGTGGA
Organism: Pipra filicauda; assembly: GCF_003945595.2. Classification (NCBI taxonomy): domain Eukaryota; kingdom Metazoa; phylum Chordata; class Aves; order Passeriformes; family Pipridae; genus Pipra; species Pipra filicauda. The sequence goes on from NW_024104742.1 coordinate 2,210,369, forward strand.
CCATAACTGTCCCCACCACAGCCCATCTCTCTGCCTGGCAGCTGAAATCTCTCCAAACCAGGCTTCTGCTCCCACTCCCTACTGAAGGATGTGGCACTGTCACTTGTGACTGACTCCCTGGCCGGCTCCAGTATCTGCTGCTTGACAAGAAACGCTTTTTTTTTGTTTTTTTATCCCCCCTTTTATTTCCAGAATGCTGGTGACAGGATCGCGTGTCCTGTTCTGAAGCTGGCGGGGGGGCAGCTTCTCCCTCTGCTAGTTTGCAGGTGGCAGCGTTTTTTTCCCGTTCAACACATTTTGTGTCTAAATGACGTGAGCAGCTACGAGCACTCCGACACTCAGTTAAAGGGTTTATTTTGTCGGAGCGGCGGCGTGCCCGCAGGCGTCCAGCGCCTGTTCCCGCGGGCAGGGGCAGGGCCGCGCGGGTGCCGGGGGTGCTCGGGGAGGCGCTGCCGGAGCCCCGCCCGTTCCGCGGGGATGGAGCGGCGCTTCCGGCGGGCGCGGAGCGAGGGACGGCCCGGCCGGAGCCGCGTGTGAGCAGCGCCGAGGCTGTGGGAGCCCGGCCCCGGCCCCCGCCCGGCGCCCTCTGCCCGCAGGATGTTCAAGAAGTGAGTGTGGCCGGGGCCGGGAGGGCCGGGGGAAGGGGAAGGGTCCGGGCGGGCCCGGCGCCCCCTCAGCCCCGGGCTCGGCCCTGCTCGGGAGCGGCCCCGCGGCCTCCTCGGGCAGCGCGGCCCCGGCTCTGCCTCGGGCACTCGGTTGTTAAATGGGAAACCCTCCGGAGGGAGCTGGGTCATTAACTTGTCTCAACTTCGGGGTGGCACAAAGCGCCGTTCGTACTTGTGTGGTGGAGGTGAGGGGCTCGCATCCCAACGGGGCTCTGGGCGTTTGTGTTGCCAGCAAAGTGCTCTTGGAGTTGAGTGAAATAACACTGTGTGCCAGGGTGTGTCTGTGAGGCTAAACACCTGCTTTGTGGAGATATTCACAAAGTTCAGGGATGAAGACAGCCTGCTAGTGGGGCTCCCCTACCATCCCTCTGCCCAGTGTTCCCAGGAGACAAAATAAAGTCTCATGAAATCCTGGATCTGAAAGTTGGACAGTTGATGTGCTGTTCTATATTGAATATATAAACATTTCTGAAGAATGCTACAAATACAGCATTGTTCAGGCAGTAAATTGTGCATTTCTGAAAAACTTTCACTCACTTTACAGATTTGATGAAAAGGAGAATGTATCGAACTGTATCCAGCTGAAGACTTCAGTTATTAAAGGTATCAAGAATCAACTGATAGACCAGTTTCCTGTTATTGAACCATGGCTAAACCAAATCATGCCAAAGAAAGACCCGGTTAAAATAGTAAGATGGTAAGTTTCTTCTCTCTTGAGCTTTGCTTTTAAGGTGCTTCCTTTATGTGTTGACTTTGTAGAGTAGATGAACCTGCTCTTTTTGAAAGGCATCTATCATATCTTAATAGCTAATAGTCCAAGTTATGGCCAAACCAGAAAGTTTACATGTGCTCATCATGCTCTTGAAGGCACTTGCTGTTGTAGGATGCTTGAAGAACATAAAACTGCTGCCTAGTAGTGAACGTGCAGTGTGTTCAGGGACTGCCCAAAGTTCAGACTTGTTTAGATACCTTCCAGTAACATTTTTTACAATTTTTGAGCTTCCATATATTATCTCAGCTATTTAGTTTTTTTCTAGATAGAGGGTTAGTACGTTTTTGCTGACCCTTTCTCCTTATCCACCCCTTACACTGCATTCCAAAACTCCAAAGAAATGCAATTTGTGCATTTTGTCTGTAGTTTTTTTTTTCAAAGGGGAAGGAAGTGAGCAGGAGACCATTATTGAAGAATAAGCCGTGCAAAAAGATAATATTTTTAGTTTTATATTTTCTTGCTAATTGACTGTCTTAATTCTCAGGTGCCAAGATAGACCAGACTCTGTGAAGTGAAATATTTCATTTAAACTGTAGAAGGATTCAAGTAGCTATTGGAATAATTATTTTTTAATCTTGCAGTCATGAACATATAGAAATCCTCACTGTGAATGGGGAGTTGCTGTTCTTCAGGCAAAGAGAAGGGATTTTTTACCCCACGCTAAGGTTGCTTCACAAATGTAAGTTTTCTGAGGGTGGAAGTGCTGGGAAGAGAAGGATGAAAAAAATATTTTGTGATCTGTAGTGGGTTTAAGGATGTAATGTGTACTTGCCTCCTGTAGGAACTTAGGCTGCATGATTTTTACTTTTTACAATTTACTGTTGCATTATTTTTCTTGCTGTTCTGCTTGATTGTGTTACTCTGATTTGAATCCCAAAAAATGTTATTCAGTCAAATCTCAGTGCTGGAAATACTTCAGGAGGGTGCCTGCACTTGAAGGATGGCTTGGAGAGCTGACAGCTTTCATGAATTTTGTCCATCTTTGCCTTTTTTGTCCTCTTAACATTAAACTGTTTCATATTAGGTTAATTTGTAAGAGTACATTTGAGGGATTTGGGATCTCTTTTTTTTTTAAGACCTCTGAGTATCTGAGCACTTGAGAGATTTATTTCCCTGTGGGAACTTGTTAAAATTGTTACTCAGTATGTGGATCTGTGAATGTGCAGGAGGCATAGGCCTCTAGTGCTGGGTTACCTTTGATTCTCAGGTAAAAGATGTGTCCTTTTGGGACAGCACTTGTGTCCTTTTGGGACAGCACTTGTGTCCTTTTGGGACAGCACTTGTGTCCTTTTGGGACAGTACAGCCCATCAGGAGCCCTGGTGATTGTCAGACTTCCTGCCCTCACAGCACACTGTGTATCTAATTGCCCCCTCTAAACTGACTTGGTAATGAGTTATTCCTGTTGTCATCTTCCTGTATTAACTGTAATGCCCTATCTTTCTCCTCCTAGACCCATTTATTCTGCCACATCAGCAGGTTGATAAAGGCGCCATTAAATTTGTCCTAAGTGGAGCCAATATAATGTGCCCTGGCCTGACGTCTCCTGGAGCAAAGCTTTACCCTGCTGCTGTCGATACTGTCGTTGTATCCTTCTCTAACTATGAGTTACTGCCTGCTGGGAGACCAGTTAAATTCCGGTCTTGTATTCTCAGCTGATCATAATCTGGATTACTTTGGATTTTAATAGGATTTTATGAAATAACTGGCAATCAGAAAAGAGCTGCAGAGGTTTAGATGTTATTTGGCAAGGTTACATTGTTCTTATTTTTTTACTTACTGTGATGTTCCTGCTGTACTGCTGGGGTGGGCTGCTGTTCCATTAATCTCCTTGGTAAGTGGAGCTCCTTGATGATTTTATGCAGAACTGTAAAAGTAGATGAGGTGCAGTGTAATGTGTCCCCTGCCTCCATAGTCAATCTTTTATTCCCTTCAGTTAAGGAAGAATTCTTTCCTGTTCCTATGGAATTTGGAAAGATGTTAAGGATCAGCTTTAATGTAGTCAGGACTTGCTCTCTGTGTCTGATGAAGTTAGCAAGTGTAAAATGAGGAAAGTGCTAATTCACTCCTCATTATGTTATTGAGAAAGGAAACCCTGAGCCAATACAGCATTAATAACACCAAGCTGTGCTGCTTGTGTTGTTAGATAGATGCTGTAGGAAAAGATCAGCTGTTGGCACCATGTGTTGCTAGACTTTGAAAAAGACACATCTGATTTCAGTACTTCTGTTTTTTTAAATTTGTGTCCCAATTCTTCTGTGCCTTGGAATCTGAAATGGCCCCACAAACATGTGCCATTTTGTTCCAGAAAGGAGAGACTGTCATCTCTGTGATAGGCACAAAGGAAGACATGGAGTGTAATGCTGGGAGGTTTTTTTTTTTCTGTAATTGCTGTTCCAACTTCATAAATACATGCTTTGTTCTACACACTGTGATTCAGTTGTTAAATGCAGTGCATTGTTTTGTTTATCTTTAAGAGCTGCAGCTTTAGAATTACTTAAAGGGTAAAAGTTCAACGTGGACTTTTGAAAGTGTTTTGGAAGTAATTTCTTCATATTGCTTTTCCTTTTCTGAAATAGTTTAAAAAGAAATCTGTTTTCCTTAGCAGTAATTTGTAGGCAATAATGGCAGAGGGAAAACAACATGCATTATGTGTGGGAGTAATGAAGATGTCAGCTGAGGACATGTAAGTGTTTTAAAAATTGAAATATAACCTGTCCCATGTCATTATTCTTAATGTTAGTTTGCAATGTAAGCACCACTGTCAAGGTTACTGCATCACTGTTGCAGCATGTGCTGTTCAAGTACAGAGTTTTTTAAGATTTCGTTTTGGTGATTGGTATTCCGGGAGAGAAGAGTAGGCAGGGAATATCTTCTGTACTTATTTGGAATCAAATTTCATGTGAATATGAATTTTAAGGTGCACAGCATTAGTATTACTGCTGAATGTTAGTATTTCTAGAGCTCTGATCATACTTTGTCAAAGATCTTGTTGAACAAAGAAATATTTGTATCAAGTACCCGAGCTGGGCAAGAGATGCAATTTGAATTTGAGAGGATTGAAAATGTTGAAGTGATTTTTGTGTGCAGGGACAGGGAGACTGAAGTCATGCTGGTGTTTGGCTGCCTGTCTGGGCTTTCCTCTGTGGCCTGCCCTGTACCCACACGCAGCATTCCTGCTTGATGTGCTGACTAGCTTATCTGAGCTTTTTGTGAAATGTAGAGGTCTGTTCAGGGGATAAACTGAAAATTATTTGAGAAGGAAAAGGGATAGAAAATGGAAATGGGTGCTAGTTGTTCTTGGCTTTCACATAGTGCAATATTTTAAGTAGCTAAATCACCTTGTCATTTTAAGTTCTGTAAGGTCTTGCAGCAGGATGTGAGGGGCACCCAGCGGGTTTGGGCTGGTTGGTTCCAGCCCTGTGTGCCATTTGTGGCAGCGAGGAAGCTGATTTTGATGAAAACAAGTCACTCTCTTCTGTGGGGATAATGCTCAGCAGGATCATCTCCTGTGCTGGGTGACTCTGCGGTCCCAAGTCATAGTGGTGGCAGCACAAGAGAGAGAGGGAATGTGTAACAGAGGACAGGGATAGAGTGGGACTGGAGCAACCTGGACTTGGACCTGCTGCAGCTGTTGAGAAATTATATCTCTCAGGATTCTTTGTAGTGCTTCAAAATACTCTAAGAGTAAGCGGAAAGAAAAGCTACTAAAGTGTCCCAGCCCTCAGTGTGCAGGGATATGCTGTGATCATGGCAAGCCAAGGTTATCTGTGTTCCTAATCCTAACTTCAAATTCAGCAGCCTTGCAGCTGAATATCCTGTTCCTGTGAGAATTATGATGAACTGGAGAGGAAAACAAAGTGATACTGATCTCTGTAGCCTGTTGGCTGCTTTTTTGTGTTACATTGGTTAAACCAGAAAATTGTGGAACAGTGTGATTGTGGTCTCTCGGTGTGATTGCGATAATTAATGTGTTAATTCTGGGCTAGCAGCATTTTCCTTCCTGATTACTTTTGGACAAGCTGTGTAAGTAATAGAACACTTGGTGTAAATACAGTAAATTATATTCTCCAGGGGAATGAAACTTGTTCCCACTCCTAGAATGATGAAATTTGTCTTGTTTATTGTGACAAAACTAGATTTTTTTTTTTTTGGTGGAATAATGTACTGGAAAAATGATAAACACAAATTCAGTGCAGACACACAGACTAAAAATTTTTAAAACATGACTTGACTGAAAAGATACAGAGTCAATACTACGGAGGATGGTATGTTTGTAACATGCTGCAAGTCCTTGGCACATAAATTTAGCATTTTTAATTCTTTCTTAAGTGGGTAGGTGACCTGCAACCAGCAGCAAGGCAACTCACCTGTGTTTGATTGTGTTGGTGGCATACTTGGAACCAGAACTTGTCAAATTTCACATTCCAGTCATGTTGTACCACCTCCTGTGCTGGGAGGGGGAGACTCACAACTGCTGTGCTACTTTGGTAGAGAAATGCTAAAATTAAAGAAAGTGGCAGAAGTCTGAAGAACTGTCTCCCACAAAGAAATAGCAAAAATACTGTGGAAGGCTGTTGACAAAATGTGGAAGGCAAATATTGTCCTCTTATCAGTCACCAATGTGGGCAAATGTAATAACAAATATTGTTTCTTGTCCACCTGCAGTTGAAGATAATGATTTTGTGATTATTAGCTTTTCCCCTTCCAGCTGACAAATGCTGCATTTTCTACTTTAAATATTATATTTTATACTGCTCTAATATTTCACCTATCTAATACTTTTGTACCTTTTTCCTCCTTCCACAGTGAGAAGGTCAACAAAGGGATTGGTATTGAAAATATCCACTATTTAAATGATGGCCTTTGGCATATGAAGACATACAAATGAAACAAAAGGAACTGTTACTCCAAAGGAATGCACTTAGATTAAATGTGGACTGCTTTGTAATTCCTTGTTTTTAATGTGACTGAATGTACAAATTATTTTGTTCTGTGGCTATGCTAAATAAATCACGTGAATGCAAAAGTACTGTTAGGCTACAATAGTTTTCTAGATTTCTTTTTATTACAGTTATTTTGTTTTGTCTTAAACCCAAGTCTTCAGTGACTGAAGATACCTGGTGGAAAGATTCTGCATGGACTGTGAGTAGACTATTTCAAACAGAAAGGAGGAAAAAGCCAAGAAATGTTTACATTTTTGTGCTCTTCTAAAAGAATAATATAAAGTGTATGTGAAATATAAATACAGTTTTTAAAACCTCTGAAACATTTCAGATTTTTTCTTCTGATTAACATCTTGTTAGTCTACGTGTTTCTGGAATGTGGAGAAATCATTTTTTTTGACATTATTTTTTAACTTATTAACAGCATTAACTTCATTTTACTTAAGGATTTTCTCTTTTTTAATATGCATTTATCTGTATAGGATTTATGAATTTAGACTGATATGTGGACTAGAAACTTTTATGCTGGTTCATATCTGAAGACTATAGCTATGTTCAGATTTCTACCTGCCAACACTTTGAGATTGCTCTCTTTGTAGTGGAGTTTATAGTAATGGTGGGCAGGCTCCAAAGGGAGCGTGTGCCACCCCGGTGCCTGACGCTCTCTACTCCCTGTTTGCCGCCTTATTTTAGGAGCAGAAGCAAAATCACTGTTAGATAAAGGCATGATAGGAAACCATGGTTATCAGTGTAGCCAGGAGCAGCTTCTTCAGGTGGAACTTCAAGAGATCTCAGCTTGTGCACACTGCCACACGTACCTACAGCTACGGAATGGGTTCAGGAGCACTGTGTGTTTGTCTGGGTAACCCAACCCTTTGTTCAGCAACTGCATACCCAAAGCTATGCTATGGAAAAATGGAATCATGTAATAAACTAAGGAAACCTTAAGGTCTACCACTCGTAACTGTCTCTGGGAGCATTTATTAATATTTCAAGTCTCTAACACATGCACTGTGCAATGGCAGAATGTAATTTTGTGTGCCCGTGCCTTGTCTCGGTGCTGTTCTGCATGTTTGGTTTCCCCACCCTGGGACCTTCACAGAAGAGAGTGGCCAAGGAGTTCTCCATCTGATTCTAAAGCCAAATTAAAATGTGGGAGACGAAATATATTACGAAATATATTACTTTAAATATATTATTTAAAGTAGCATGTGCTACTTTAAAATTTCTCCTGTAAGATTGTTTACGAGATTGTACTTCTGAAAATGGCAGGGTAAATCTGAAACTATCGATGTAGGAAGGCAAAATTTAAGCAGTGTAGCAGAAAAAGTTTCATCAAACCTCAGAACTTCAGAATGCTGATGGACATTTTTATGCATCTTAAAGGTCCCACTATAAATGTACTAATTCCTGGTTAGTGCTATGTGAAATCAATTTGTGCTTCAGTGTTTGTTTCTTTTCCTGTGTAAAACAAGCTAGCCTTGTGTTCTGTGGCTTTTTCCCTTTGCATTGTCTCCTCCTGTTGTTTTACAGTACCTCTCAAATCTGTGACAAATGAGATTTATTCTCATTTGAATTGTTCACTGCCATCCTTTCTCCTATGACTGCTGTTGCTATGGGGGGGTCAGAACTGTCTTTAATATCAGAAACACTGAAATGAAAATTTTACTTTCTTCATCTGGTTGTGTCAAAGTATTCCCAACAGTGGGTCTAACCTTTATAAATTATTCTGTAAGAAGATACAAGTCAAATCAGGCTTAAATTGTTTATCAGTTTAGCAAAACATCAAAAATACAGGTTTTATATAGGTTTTAGCAGCAATCATGGACATTTGTCTTGCTCTTTCAGCTGAGCTCTGACAGGACCAGAAGGTGCATCTTGCCTCACCTTTTACACATTCTGAAACAGCTGAGCTGTGGGAGCTTGTCAGGGGGTCTCAGCAGTTGTCTGACCCTTCTTGTCAAAAAGGAAGGATCTGATGCTTAAAACAAAAAAAATAAGATGTGGATATTCTCAACAATTTGAAGCAGCTGTTTCACTTTCCCACCTACCCCCTTGCAGCTCAGGGTAGGGTGTCACAAACAGTCTGTTAAAGGTGAGATAACACCATCTTCTCCAGTGTTTTATGAATATTGTAGTACCAACAAAGCCTGTGATAGTCCCAGATGTAGCAGATAGATGTAGTACCTTCCTTAAGTCTTGAAACACCCACGTCAGGTCAGTGAATTCTAAATGGCGTAAATACTGAAGTGCTGTTTATTTGCACATGCTGTGAGGGGAAGGGAGTGTGACCCAGTAACTTGAGCCTCAGCTGTAAAAAAAAAAAAACCCAAACCCCAAAAAAACCAAACCCAAACAACCCAAAAACCAAACCCCAAAACTGTAACAACAAACCCAAACCCCATCACCTCCCCATCAACTCCAGTATGGGAGAGTTCTGCAGGTTGTTTTGTTGTGTTACCTGTGTCACATAAAATTCCAAGGGTGGGAGTGCAAGCACGTGCTGTTCTTTCTGCATCTTCATGTTAAAAGCCTCTGTAAATGTATCTACACTACATTTTTACTGACAATTAACCATCTACTTCCTTGTAAACACTATTAGCACCACTAACATGAGTGGAAATAACACCAAACCTTTATTCTAATACACTTATAGGTGGAGTGAAGTTTTAAATGAGCAATTACTCCTGTGCAAACAGGCTCCCTGACCACATTAATACTTACTCAAATACAGTTATCTCTTTCTTTTGTCTGCTTAGAAACAGCAGTCCAAAGGGCACTTGATATGATTATGCTGCAACTTCCTACAGGATTTCTTGCCACCTTGCTTCCTGATAATTCCTTACTGCGTTAGGAGGCTGTACATGAAGCAGCAACTGATAAAACAATGTAGCTCAACCTATTGTGTAGTTGAGAGTAAAAGAAACATCTTAAAGTTAGTCTTTGAGATTGAATCTGTAGTCAGTTTTATTGGTATACTTTAGAAAGATAAAAAGACATTCTAGAAATGCCTGGAAGAACTGAGAGAATCAAAATCTTGCAAAAATATATTTGTAAGAGTAGACTAAACTTCATTTGAATTTTCATTAATAAATATTTACATGTACAAACCCCCCCTATAAACTTAATTCCCTTTCATTATAAACATTAACAACTTCTTTTTATCATTTCACTCCGGCTCTGTCAAAAGCCAGAAGCATTTTTGTATAAAAGATTTAGAAAAAAAAATTTCTCCTTCCACTTTTGAAATGGACCTTCACCAACCCTCAGTGTGCAAAAACAACCTGTACAGCAGGACCAGCACGTGTCAGTACCAACGAGTGTCGCGAGATGAGCCGACTCCACTCCTCCCCTGGTGGCACCTCAGTCGTTGTCCGAGCCCTCCGGGGGCAAGAACGCGAGGGCATCGCTGTAGGTGTGTCCGTAGGGCCGCAGCCGGTACACCCCGTACATCATCACGTGCATGTGGTTGGGGCTCAGCCCGCTGAAGGTGATGGCCATGTCGGAGCAGCAGCCGTCCACCACCTGCTGCGGGTGGGTGGCCATGGCCTCCTTGATGAGGGCGCCCACGGATTTGGTGTTGAAGACGTCCTTTCCTTCCGAATCCTCCGCGTTCTCAGCGAACACCCCCGTGTACTTCAGGCAGATCGCCAGCTGCTTGTCCTCGGCGAGTTTCCAAATCATACCTCCCTGCTCCGGACACTTGTTGGGGTCTTCAAGAACACTGGAGAGTCGTCTCAGTGACTCGATGCTTAAGACGATTCCTCCCTCGCCATCCACATACTCGAGGTCACCAGATTTCACAGCGTGGCCGATGTAAAAAGGCTGAGAGGGGTCTTTTCTCAGCAAGAAGTACTTGAGATTTTCAACAATAGCAAATGTTGTTGGATACGCAAGAAAGAACCAGCTGAATTCATCCTTGTAGCGTTCATACGTTATCTTGTAAGCTTTTCTCATCATCACCCACATGTCTTTTGTGTTGAGGGCCACAGAATCGAACACTTTGACATTTTCAGAGCTGTAGAACTCTGCCTTGTCGCAGTGCTTGCTCCAGGTCTCCTTTGCTGCAGCCCAGTGCCCCAGATCTTTTGGTTTGACAAGAATGATACAGTAAACACGGATACTTTTACTAAGCTCCATACGTTCACCCTCAGAAAGGTTTAAGACATCCTCTTTGTCAGGAGCCTGGATGTGATGGTGCTCGTGGTCCCGCGCTTTGGTCCCGTGCCCCACCTTGATGTGCCCCAGCAGTGTAACCAACATGCAGAAGGCTCCTCCAAGCACCATGCCCTTCACGAAGGAGCTGCTTTCAGAAATCATTTTTCCTAGGAAAGAGACGCACCGTGAGACCTTACAGGAATTAAGTGCAGCAGAGCACTAGCCCATACGGGTCTAATTCATTCTCCAATTTACAAACCCAGCTGCAGTTCCCTGACCTCCCGCACCAGCACAGGGCCGGCGGAACGGGTGGCAATAAAGAGGTTCCCTGTCGCGGCTCTGGGTACCGCTAACGGTACCACAGACCCCGCGGGGGGAGCCTTGTGCCCCGGGCCCCCTCAGCCGCCGGGATGGCGCGGTCCCGGCCCCGCCGCCGCCACATCGCGGCCCGCGCGCTCCCGGGGAGCGCTCCCTGAGGCCGGGCCCCACCCGCTCCTCCCCCCCTCGCCCCCCTCGCCCCCCTCGCCCCTCGCTGTCCCGCCGGTCCCGGTGCCGCCCCCGCCCCGCTCACCGGAGCCGCGCGCGCCGCCCCTTCCTGCGCCGCCGGAAGCGCCGCGCGGCCGCTCTGGGCCCCGCGCGCGCCCGGGGCGGGGGCGCCGCCTGGCGGACTGCGGGTGGTACCGCAGCCCTCGCGGAGCCCTCGCGGAGCCCTCGCGGAGCCCTCGCGGAGCCCTCGCGGAGCCCTCGCGGAGCCCTCGCGGAGCCCTCGCGGAGCCCTCGCGGAGCCCCCTCACTGCTCCCCGCCCGCCCCCCTTCAGGTGTCCCCGGTGTCCCCCGGGGAGAAGCGCCAACCCTGCTGTGCCGGCGCGGTTGTTAAAGAAACTTACCAGTCTGACCGTCCCCGAGACGCTCTGGGAGCCGCGCTCCCGACGCCGGACACTGTCACCGCTGGGACCGAAGCCCCTTCACAGCGGCGGCTCCGGTGACCCGAGGTACCCCCGCTTTGGTTCCTCCCGCACACCCCACTCGCACAGTTGGACCGGGTTTCCTCGGCTCGACCCCAGGTTTCCTCACACGGCAGAGTCTCAGATGTCTCGTTCCATAAAGCAGTTTATTCACGGCACGGTAACACAGAAACAGCTCGATCTGGTGCCTCCGAGGAGGGACCCCAACAAAGGCGCTAAACCATACCTAGGATCAACCCAAATATATCCAAATATATCCAGTATATCCAGGATCATATGATATCAGATATATCAATAGCTCAGGTATATCAATAGCTCAGGTATATCCAGGTTCAAATCATGGATATACTGCCCTAAATTTCCAATAAATACCATTAACATAACAATATAATACAATAAAATGTGCTTCAAGCATGGTAATATGGTTAATATTTAGAGTAAAGCCAAAATTTTATTTTCTACTCTTTCTTTTCTTTAGTGATAATTGTTCCTGAGCTCCAGATTGTCCAAATCTCTTTCTACACGTTGTCTCTCGAGAAGTTACAGGTGACACCTGATTTGAAAAAGCATCACTGACCAACAGTTTGATCCCTTTTCCACCACCCTCTTCGGGAAAAAAAGAAAGGTTTTACATATTTTATCTCTTTATTAGCTGATAGTGGTGTACCCTTAGGCCACCACAGGGGTTAGGATAAAGTCCTGTATGGGTTTTCCCTATATTGTAAGGTATGCCCTGGTTGGATGAACTTAGCGGATTTTATTTAAGTCAGTTTACAATTGAGCTGCTCTGGATTTTCTGGCATCTGTCTGGGTTCCTCAGATGCCTCAGTTATTCAGGTAAGGATGTTTTTTTTAGGCTCATGGCTGTACCGTAGACTTCAAGGCTTAAGGATCTTCTGGGCCTGGGGATGCATTGCTCAAGGTTCAGGTAAAAAGGCTACAAAATAGTTACTTTGGTTGGATCAGTGCATGTCCAGAATGGCTCCATTCAGTGGAACTAAACACCAATTACACACAGTGACACAAAGTACTGTCAGCTTGTACGGGTAGTTCTGTCACTGCACTAAGGGAACATCACTCATCCTATATTTTCCTACTTGACTGCTTTTACTGTATAAAATAGGTGGACACTCAGATTGTTATCACACAGCAGAGACTGGAGGCGAGTTCAGTTTGTTTTATGTATCTCCTGTTTGCAGAATCAATTGTGGCTTTCAGGGCTTCAGCAGTTTGCTTGATCCTGTACTTTCGAGAGATTTGAGTGAGTTGCGACTCGCTGCTTCAGCTGATGCTTCAACAAATTGTTTTCCTGCATGACTTCAGTGAGGTTCTTTCCCGTGTTCTGACAGAATGACTAATGTAGCTACAGATCCTGACTGTCATTTTAATGTCTTTTCAACATTGTTCTTATCCAGCAGCAGATAAGTGAAGAGAAAGTCTAAGCATCATGTAAAGCATGTTAGAAACCCGGAGAGACTCTCTGGCTTCTCTGTTGCTTGAAATTGTTGGTTGGTGTTAAAAGGACTGAAATGGCATAGGAATGCATAAGGTCTCACAACAGCCATTGTTAAGTATTCTGGAGCTCCTTTAGACATGTGTACTCCTGTAAACTCTCCATTTCAAATTACTACAAGCAACTGTTTTTAAGAACTTCAGGAGATAAGTATTTGAAGTCATTCTGCCATTGTCTGGGAACCAGCCAAGTGTCATAGCTGAGGAACAGCCAGACCTAAGATGGAAATTAAGTGAGGAAAGCTCAGGCACACGGGAGGAGTGAACCAGGAAAACTCTGTGATCAAGGCAAATGGCCTTGCTTTAGTTTTGTATTAGAACATGCACTCATGTATGCATACAGAATATCACCAGATTTCAGCTTTGAGTACTGACTTGCTGTCCGTGGAGAAGTTTGTTAGTGGCAGTTTCATCCCTTACTTCCTACTGATCCTTTGTAGGGTCTCTACCACACTCTGGAAAAATAGCAGCCTTTGGAACCTGCAGACCTGTGCCAGGATCTGCACTGCTGTCAGAGCTGACGAGCTCCATGGCTCATTGCTTGTCTCCACAGACAGCGGTTTCCCTGCTGTTTTCTGTTTGTCTTTCTTTGCTGGCTGCAGCTGCATTTGCCTTCTGGTGCTCCTTCTTGCCTCCAAGGAAAGACATAAAACATGCTCTCACTGTGTGGTGCAAAATGTCCCTGAGAGATTGGCTATTATCAAAATATATTTGATAGGAACTTTGCTCCAATTAATGCGAAATGTTTCAGCTGACACATGAGTTGTCATCTTTCATGGGGACTGCTTGTTAATGATCACAAATGAGTGTCCACTGTCTCAGAAGCAGACTCATCTGTCTCTCTGCGTGTGCAGCAGGGAGGCTGGGCCAGAGCTGCACAGACACACTCAGAACAGGTAACTGAAGCCAGGGCAGAGCTATTGCAGGTGTTTCTGAGCAGTTAAAACACCAGCTGAGCTGTATGTCATATAGAAAGAACCCCTAACGAGATACAGTTGCAGTTCAGAGAAATGCAAAGGTAAGTTTGAACTGGGACAGCTGACTTTGCTGTCACGTCCCCCATATATTTTTAATGCTGAAGCTACTGGAAAACACACAGGTTCTACCTGTCCATCTGATTCTATCAGAAGAGGGAGTCAAGTGTGATTATGGTCTGAAGGTTGCAAACTCTCACCTTGAATAGCTGGAAAGCCCATTGGAACCAACAGACACAGTGCAGGAAAAGAGCTTTTAAGAAGAGGCCAAGTATTACTGTTCTGTCACATGCCCGGTCCTTCCACTGTTTCATTCAGCCCATAAAGGGCATAACTGAACAAACGTGTCTGCTGAGGTTTTCAGTCCTGTTGCAGGAAGGTTTGGGAATCCTTGTTCTGAAATCATAAAATAGTCAGGTGGAGATTCGAGTTAGCAGGAAGATAAAGCCAGATTTCTTCATTCCCTTCATAGGGCCCTGCTCATTTTTTTTGGAGGGAAATGGATTCCTGAGCCAAACTTTAACCACTCCTTCTGAAATTTTTGCCCTGCATCCTCTTCTTCACTCTAGTTTCACACTCAAAATCTGGAATCTGGAAAGATGTGAACCCTTTGTAGGTCATGTGCATCCTGAGCCACATACAACATCAAGATCTTGTCACAGGGGTAGGCACTGGACTAAGGAAGCAAGTTTTAAAGCCAAAAAGTGGCTTTATAATTAATACTAATTTCAGAAGTCAGTTTGAAGTATTTACCTCTGAAAAAGTGTTCTCTCTGGGTGTTGGACAAAATTCTGGAACTACAGGATGAAATTCTCCTGTATTTATAGGAGATAATGCATAATCTGATCTTTTAGCCTTGAAATCTGTTAAATTGATTAACTATGTTAAACAATAGTTTTAAATCACTTTCCTCTTTCTTCCATGAGCACTGTCAAGGAAGGGCTTGGCATTGAAATGGCTGTTATTTACATAGTGCCCTCAAGCACAGGAAGATATGTGAGAAGCAAAACATATGTGACTCCAAAAGAACTTAGCAACTTTGGATTGCTTTATAATTTCTTCAGTTTTTCATGTGTGTAGCTGAATGCAAAACCCATCTTATTCTCTGGATATGCTAAATCAATCAAGTGAATGCTAATGTCCTGCTAGCTCCAACAATTCAGCTGGAATTGAACTAGCAGAGACAATGCCCAGAGCTGAGCTGACATCATTGTGAATGACTCTGATGCACAAATACAACAGAAAGAGAATAGGAATTAGACATTTTAATGCCAACTCTCTTAGAAGCATAGGAAAAAAAGAATTATCATTGATCAAATAGAAACAGACGAGAAAAAAAAAGGCAGATATAGGAAAATCTTATATTCAAGCTCCCAAAGGAAAAAAAAAGTGGAGATGAAAATAGCATTCTACCAGAAAGAATGGATTCTTAATAGGCCTTTAAAATAAAGTGCATGAAACAGTAATGAAGTGATTTTGCTGCATCTTTAAGGAGCTTGGTTTTGTTATTCTGGGGTTATTTGAAAAAGGCCCTCTGAAGAAAATTATGGTCTCAAATTATGGCTTTTCAGGGTCAGATTGCATAAAGAAGCACCATTGTGAGCAGCAGTGACAGAGACAGCCCTGTGGCACACAGAGAAACCAGAAGGGGAACCTTGCTCTGCTGGCACTGCCTTGATGTGATTTATGGACAGTTTGTGGAGCCTCAGCACAGGACTAGGCTTGTGTTTTGGCTTACAGGAATTCTGGTCTGGTGTCTGAGAAAATTTTTTAACATTGCCTTGGTTTGGCGACGTGCAGCCTGGAGAGACACAAAAGTTTCTGGCATGGTGTTTATTGTAAAAGGGCTTATGGTGAGTAAGTGGTTATTGTTACTAGATGGAAAGATCTGTGAAGTTCTGTTGATATCAGACCACTAAGGGAAGAGGAGAAAGAGGAAGGATGGAAATAGCAGAGCATTTGACAGGCTTGAATGTCTGTAGCTTCCATGAGATGCTTTCTTGTACCAAGTGTTGACATCCCTTCATTTTGCCAAGGAAATGGAGGTTTTGAAGTATCAGATTCTCCAAGCAGACATTTGCTTTCCAATACCAATGTTGAAAGTGTAGACTCCTGAGTTGCATGTGCAGAGACAAAAATGTCTGCTAGATATGTGTTTGCAACAAACTGGAATGACTAACGATGTTAGAGCAGAACTCAGAGCCTTGTGCTGCAACTGTAGATCTGTGATTTATCAGAGAGGAGATGCACCACGGACATGAAACGCCTGGTCCTGGAGTGGGGGAAGAAGTGTTTGCTGAGGACCCCTGAAAGAAAGCTTGTTCTGTGTAGGAGGGGCTGCTGTCACTCCAGCACTGTGATCAGGTGTAGAAGCTTTATGCTTTCTGGGGAAACAGGGATGTGAGAAGTGCAAATAGCTCGGGAGCAGCAAGAAGCAGAGACTGCAGGCAAGAGAGGAGAGCGCACAAGGTCTGAGATTGCCGAGTCTGAGATCAGTGATGTGTCAGATTTCAGCCTCTTTCTCTTTCAAACAGATGCTGGCAGTGCTGTGTTGCCTCACAGAGGCTCAGCCTGGCCTGTCTAAGGTTTCTTTCATTGGGTTTGGAAATAGTGGGCTGTATTTAGACTTGTGACTTGCACAGCCTTCTGCTACTGCAGCTGCTGCACCGCAGCCTTTTGCAGAGGCTCTGCTGTCAACAACTAAAGCACAGCACTCCTGTGCTCTGCCTTTTGTGGGCCTTTCTGGAGCCCTTTAGCAAATGTGTAGAAATGCATAGTGCCAGGGTGCCACTGCTCCTTAGCACTGTGGTGTATCTACAGTGTGCCAGAGGCTTAATCCTGTGGGAAGGGGCACCAGGAGAAAGGCACCTGGGGGATTCCTGAGCCTTCAATGCTCGGTGCTGCTCCTGGCTCCCTGCAGGGCTGGCACCGAGGATGGCAGTGCTGTGAAGTGAATATTGGTTCTGTTCACACTGGCAGCACCTCCCTGTTGAGAGGCAAGGGAGGGGATGCTACAGTGCTGCATGGTCTTCTCTCTTCTCCCCTCATTTCTATAGAGCTTCCATGTACTTTATACTCTCTGTGTGGGACTTTTTTTTAAATATGTGCCATATCTGACATGCTCAGAATTTGGAGAGTACACTCACAGTTTGGGATGCTGATATGCTGGTCCATGGGTGATGGTGCCCTAGTTCCTGCTCATATCTTAAAATCTACCTCAAAGTAAATAAAGCAGTAGCTGATTGCTACACCTCTGGGCTTTGCTATCTCATTATTCTGAGGATTTTTTCTTGAGGAAAAAATTAAACATGCTTGGGTCACTTACATCAGTACAAGAGGCTGTGAAGCTGCTATGAAGGAATAGAAAAATCTCTTTAGGAATTGTCAGTGATGTACAGTATCCATTCTCACTCTAAAAGATTAAAAGTGATAATTATGTGCTGTTTTTGCTGCTTAAGTTGTTTAATGCCATTATGACTGTGCTACTTAATAGAAAAGCTTAGAATTAGACTAGCATGGGAATACTAAAAATTTTAATGGATTTCTGCTCAAGTCATTCTTCCTAATATGAAACAAACCCACCAAATATATATAACTAGGTCTTTGGATTCAATTATTAATCCTCTCTCCTAATTTGAGAAGCAAAACTATCGCTTAACAGCAGTTCTCTGAAATAGAATTTTAATGATACTAGTCATCTCATAGTTGAACATGATTTTTCCTGATCAGAACAAAGTTAGAAGATTCTCAGTGCTGAATCAGGGTTAATTATTAATCCCAAGCAGGTGAAAAATAGAATGTCAACAGTGTGTCTTGAACATCTGTCAAAGAAGCTGTCAGAAATGTTTTCCATGGGTTGTCATGTGTTACCTGGCTTCTCTGCATGAGGAAAAGGCTCTGGTACATGGTATTGGAATGAGGTTGTAGGAATAATGCATAGGAAGAGAAATATACCATTCATCAGCAACCTCCTGACACACCTGAAAATCCAGTCCCCTCTTTAGGCCAGCAAGATGTCAGTCTTTATTCACTGCTACTGTTAGGGTGTTTTATACAACATGAGTCAAATCAATACTGACCAAGAGGTTTGTTTGGCCTGTTAGTAGTAGTAAACCTCTGGTCATTCTTCAGAGAATACCCAGTGTTACAGCCTGCCAATCTGTTTAGATTATTACATACTTTTCCTTTTCCATGTGTTTGTATTTTGTTTTGGCCCTTTCCATACTTTAATGGGGAAAAAAAGGTGTAATAGACTCACATTGTATGTTCCCAAGGTCTTTCTGATGGAAGTGTTGGGACTTCTTTACAGTTGCACTCAGTTTTGATGACTTAGAGCAGGAAAACAGAGCAATCTTACAGCTCTGAACAAATACTGTGAGGTTAAATTTCTGTCCCTTTGAAACTGAGAAGTCGATACAAGTTGGCAGAAACACTCATATGCAAACAAGTTTGGAAAGGCTGACTGAGGTTCTCAGATGCTATTGGGATCAATGAAAATATTGCTGCTTCATTTTCTGCTGTGGTCCCAAATTGTCTATCTGCAGTAGCTAATTGTGGCAGTTTTCTTCTCTGATGGTTTTTCTAATTGGATGTCCATCAGGAATGACACCATGATCAACATTAATATAGGTCTTAGTACTGCTCTGCCTCCTCAGCTTGAAGTCAAGGGGAACTGAGAGTGCAGGATCAAGCCTTAATTTGTTACTTACACTTGATTTGAGGCTTAGTGTCCAAGGTTAAGCTAAAAGGGTGATGGAATAACTCAGGCCTGTGAACAACTCATCATGTCAGACACAAAGCAATTGGGTCCAAGGCTCAGCATGTTGGAAGTTTGCCACTTCCTTTCTCTTTCAGTAATGTTCTGCATTCTCACTCCTGTAAACATTCTCTTCATCTCTTTTTGTGGGTAACTGGGCTTCCTTCCTGAAACCTTCCCAAATTCAAACTGAATTTGACAATAATTTTGTATTTGTGCTTATTACAAAAGTTTTCAAAGGAGCTTCACAGACATTAATCAGGGTAAAAATGCAAATCTAAAATCTGCCTTATTCTACTGTTTCCTTTGGAAACCATTTAATTTCTTACAAGCACACTTTGGCAGATGATGTGGCCCTTATAGTAATAAATCACAGGAACATAAGACACTTCACTGCAGCTGTGACATGGCTAGTTAGGATCCTATTCAAGAAAAAAGGCTTAGGCAGTGTATTTTCTTTCCTATACTCTGCTGTACCATTTCTCCCTCTTATAGATCAAGTGAAAAGACTCTCAGAATGCTCTTATAATTGTCTCCTTAGAGTTATAATCTGCAAATGCTTTTTTCTAAAAGATAAAAATACCCAAATCTTAATGGAGCCTTTTTAAATGGCACATCAGTAACTCTCCAACCTCCTTCACGGTTTTGTAAATCTCTTTAATAAGGGTGAGAAGAAGCTTACAGAGGTCTCTTTGATTAAAGGTTTGACCTGGAATTACTTTGAATTTGTATTATGGAGTCAGCAGGTTTACTGTGGTAAGTCTCAGCAGAGAATCTTTTGAAGTGCTTTGCAGGTAGAGCTGTAAAGACAGTAAGTATTCTATAAAACTTGCTAAAGCCACAACAGAGCCAGTTAAGCATCAGGGCACTATGTTGCAAGGCCATATCCATAGAGCACTGGGAACAGGCTGCCTTGCTAGTTTAAAGCTTGAGTTTGCAAGTCTTGTGAGTGAGAATATATGGCACAATTTCAAGAAAAGGAGGCTAGATTCAGTGATCCATAAGGTCTCTTCTGCCCTATGGCTGGTTTCCTGCAAGATTATCATCACTAAAAAGTAACAGTTCTGAGAAATGACTTAAATCAGTAAGAAATATAGCCGGGACAGTGAATTTCATGGAAATTAATATTCTCAGTGCTTCATCTCCATTCACGACTTGGCTCAGAGGAAGCCTGTGAGGCCTTTTAACCCCACTAATTTTGAGTTTTATGGGTATAAGTTTCCTAAAAGGTGATGTTCTCCTTAAGGTCACCTAACTCTCTACTAAGAGATTTGTTTTATTTATCAGTGGTGATCCTGTAATTCTCATGAATGGAAATGCTCCTGTGTAGGATAGATGGCCTCACTTTCCTGTGCTATAACTCTTTGTAGGATCTCTAAATCTTGGGCAAAACTTTCAGTATGGGGCAATGAGTCTATTCTGTATTTATTGCACAATATTTATTGATTGACTTCAGGAGTATTTAGGAACAGAACCATCCAACATCTACAGTACTACAGCTCTCCTGTTTGTCTCACCTACCCAAGGTACAGGATGTACCACTGAGAGCAGCTCTTCCCCTGACACACAGGGCAGCTCCACACTGGCAGTTTGCTGGGCAGAGAGGGAAGCACTGATGATGGGGAATGGGAAGAGATAAGAAGGGAGGAGTGTGTTTTTCTTCTCCCAACTGCTAGAACAGGGAAAGGCTGCTCAAAGGGGACCCAGATCTGCAGAAAAGAAGCAAGGAGAGCCCTCAGAAGGAGTAGGCAGAGCAGAGATGGTGAAAAACAGGACATGAAAGTGGCACAGCAGAAAGCTCTTTTAATTTTAAAGAAAAGTGAAAGGTCTTTGCAACTTCTGAAGGAAAGCCTGTGGGTAGGGCTTTCTGTCAATTTTCAGGCAATGTTGAAAACTCAGACTTCTGTTGCTCTGGTAAAATGTTCTTCCCCTTTGCAACGATAGCATTAAAGACACTGCAACTGAATTATTAGGCTCTTGTGCTTGACACATGCACACCTTACTCCGGAACTTGGCTGAACATAGACAGAATTCTCTGCAAGATGTTCAATGGTTTTAATCCTTCCTGAGGTCGATGACAGAGGAGCCTCAAGCCTTTCTGATGTTTTCCTGCTACATACAAGGAAATAGTCACCCTGGCTCAGCTGACAAATGGTAGTTCATTAGGATATGGTAATTCAAGTGCTTTTGATTGTCTTTCTCTGCTCTTATTATCTGAAAGAGTTTTCCAAATTATAAGGGAAATAATTTGTCGTGATTTATGCCACCAAAAAAAAAAAAAAAAAACCAGAGGAAGATTAATTCCAAGGAACAAAAATGTCTATTAACATAAATGACTGTTAGCGAGAGTGAGCATTAAACTTAAACTATCTGTTCTCTCCATGTGGCACCACAGCTTTTAGTGTAGAGGCTTGAGTGCTTCATGAAGCTAAATGAGGAACAGTGGAAGGTTTATTGCTCAGCTAGACATTGAAATGGTACCGGTTTGGAAAGCTTGACAGATGAGACAGGCTTGAGAAAAATAGGTGAATCAAAGCTGTACTTAGAAAACCAACTCAGTCCCAATACACCAATTTCTCCTATGCTTTAGTAACGATACTTCTCTTGATTTACTTACCTCACCTTGTCTCAGGAGATGAGGTCTGTAACAATGATAGAGAGCTCCCTTTTGAACTTACGTGAACTCACTCTACAAAAGGATTAAAATTGGATTTCAGCTTAGTAGCTCTGATGTTGTCTGGCATCAGGAAGGGCATTGCTAGCAGGATAGATATCTTGCCTGGTGTGTGCCTGTGTGTCCTTGAGTATTAATGTGCTACACAGATGCCTCCCATTTGTAGGGAGGGTTGCCCGGAGTGCCACTTGAGGGCCTGTTGTGGCTAAGACGATCCCTCTGCGAGCTGTTCTCAGACCAAGTGGGCCGTGCTGGTCCCAGCCCGCCCCTGCTCACTGCCTTCACGGTGTCACTGCCATCTCAGCTGGGGGAGGACACTGCTGTGCATTTACAGTCTCCATTCTATGTGCTGGCAGGCAGCCACGGGGTTTGTGCCTGCCTGCACTCCTACGGCTCTGCAGCAAACCCAGCACGTTTTCCTCAGCTGACAAAGCTGCCGTTCTGCACTTGCAGAGCAAAGTGTGTTTGCTCTGGAGGTGTCAGGGCTGGGTGTGCGTGGCCAGCCCAGCACAGAGGGGAGGAGATGTCCCTGTGCTCTCTGACCCTTCCCAGGATGAAACAGGGCAACTGGCCCTGCAAACCAAAGATGGGGTATGTGTGTCTGTGCTGTGTGATGGAGCAGCCTCTTGTATCCTGAGCTCTGTTCCCTCCATTTGCAGTGCTCCAGCATGTTGTGGTCACACTGGGTTGATGAGCACTCTAAAGCTGAGTTGCTTTCCATCTACCAGGTGGTCAGTGGACTGTCATCTTGATTACATTTGTTTTTTACCAAATATCTTCCTGAAGAGGGAAAGTAAATAACAGCCAGCCAGCTTCACCTCAGTCAAAAGAGCGTTGCCCTTTCCCAAGCCTGCGCTCAGCACCATCACGGTTCCGAGCTAGACCCAAAAGCTGGATTAGTACCCTGTTACAAGCCTTTCTAACAGGTAGACAAAGCAGACCCCAGAGAAGCTGACTGTGTTTTGGGAGAGAAAGAACTGTCTGAAAGCTTCATCCTTTGTTAAGGTATGGTTAGTCTACTGCCTGTCATATTTTAATTCCAGCTGCCTTTCAGACAGACATCTAAACTCTTGCCAGTAGGAGATGTTGTAAGCCATTTCATTCTGACTGCTTGATATCTGCTGTTGAAAGACTGTTGATAAAATCCTATGCATTAAATTACAATGGAAAACTAGCAGCATGATGCAGAATGAACTGCAGTGTTGTATGCATAAAGCTCTTGGCACAGTATTAGTCTTGGTCTACAAGGATGATTCCCACAAAGTAAATTAACAAATTGCACAAAATTTCCTCATTAAAAGCATTTATTCTACTTTTGTCACCTCTGCAGTGCTTTCTGAAAGACCCCAGACCAGATCTGTGCAGGGCACAGCTGTGAGAGAACACGTCTGTGAATCATTGGCCCATGGCCGGGCTTTGGCAACCAAGACACAAGGATGTGGGAACAGGAAACTTTCTAAGATAAACAGGCCTGACCTCTTCTACATCTTAAAATAATGTACTGAAAGTGGAAAGGACCAGGGCTGGTTTTCTTGCTGTAAGACATTTCTCTCAACTCTAGAGGCTGAGTTACAAGTTGCATGGATAGAGGGGCTGTGAGTGACAAAGGATGACTGTTGGTGGGGCTGTACAGGAGCTTGGTAAGCAGCTCCTACTGCAAATAACCCAGGGCTCTGCTGGCTCCCACTGGTCTGGTTTGCTCCGGGTGGGTGGTAGAAATTATCTCCAGTCACAAGACACAGTGGAGCACAGCAGCCTATTTTAAGAGCAAAAGTCAAATTTTCTAAGTACAGCTAATGGACTGGGTGTTTGATGTAGAGCCCACACAGGTCACTCAGTGAAGCTGAAATGGCATCAGGAGCCTTAAATCCTGCCAGCTTCCTGGTTCAATAGTGGCCCTAGAAATAAAAATCTGTCTTTTTGAGTTCTAGTGAGTGCCAGGCTAGAAGCTGAATATGCTCTTTCGCAGTGGGATGGGGTGTTAAGCAGTGAAGAGGATGGGTAGGAATCCTCTCTTGGCCCTGGCTTCCTTTCTTCTTGCAGGATCAAACAAATGAACCTGAGGCTGGAGAACACTGTACAGAAGATAGCAGGTGTGTGGAGGTCAAGCATAACTATTCTAGATGGAGTAGGGACTAACATGTTTCACTACACTTTTTTCTTTCCTTTTTTTTTTTTTTCTCCTGGAGATGGGTTATTTTGTTTTGACTTCAGTTATATTCACAGCTGTTTCTCAACAGAGGTGTTTGTTTTTATACCTGGGAGCTGAGGCTTTTTGTAGAAGATGAGTTATAAAGTGGTTAATTAGAAGGATGGAGAGCAGCTTGAAATGAAACCTGCACCTTTCCAGCGAGAGTGACATTGTACTCCTCAGCTGTAGAGGCTGTATTGATTAATTCATGCTGCCTTGGAATGCTATTGTGCTACTTACCTTAGCTCCAGCAAATGGGGTTTTTATAATGAAGTGGAAAGGGTTTGAAATAATGAGGCACAAAAATGATCACTCTGCTGGAGCAATAGGAAACTCCATCTTCTTAACAAATGTACAAAGTGGTCAGTGCAATGGCAGAGTAGCACATCACAGTGACTGCTCTGCTTCCTTCATCTGAGATGATGGGGAAGGCAATGTCTGTATTGAAAATGGGAACACAGTGAGAGTTTTACACTACTCCAGATTCCTTGGACAATGTGATGAGTAAACTTAGACAACGAGCAGTATATCAGAAAACCAAACTGATTATGCTCTGCTTGAAGAGGGGTGAGGAGGCCTCACCCTCATGCCCTCAAAAATCCACACCAACACCAAGCCCCAAACAAACTGTCAGGCTCTTTCTTGACTGTTTTGTAAGCAAGCAGTCTGGTGTGCATCTAGCTATAATCAGCTGAGTTTTTCTGAGAGAAAGGAAACCAAATCTCTTAATGTTAGTGAAATTGTACCGTGGGTATCTATCTTGTGGCATATTCATTGTAGGAAGAAACTGGAGGGGGAGAGGAGAAGGAGGAAGGAGACTCTTGTCCTTGACAACATTCTTGTTGTCTATATAAAGTAAGTTTGATTGAAAATACTTATTTGAACTGAATGAAAGAGAGGATCAAAACTGTTGTATCACACCTTGTGGGTAAAAGGGGTGAAGGAAGGGTACAAAGATTTCATTGCCTTTGAAACAGCATTTTCTAGCAGCAGAAATTGTCAGCTGCTAGTCAGAATTCTTAATGGCTTTTATGTAAAACAGACAAAACACCTAAAACCAAAACCCACTTGAATGGTTCTCAACATTTATGTATCATTCGCTATTCATACACATCAAGTACTTCTACAAGCTCTGAGTGACTTCAGCTGGCAAACTACCAAAAAGTAGTTATTAATATTTGCCCCTTACAAATGGGATGGTCTCAAGCCCAGGTAATTTTGAATTGTAATCTTCAGAGCTGTTGCCTTCTTACATCCCAGCTGAAGACCAGGGTAGCTGGAGGAGCTTCTCCTAAGAGAGGATAGAACTGGGCTGTGTTGGGTATGTGCTGTGCTGCCACAGGTAACTGAGCTGAGAGCAGGGCCAGGAGACTTTGCCTCTCTCTGCACCTGCCCTTTCCAGAAAGCTCTAAATGACTTGCCAGGAACAGAAGCCAGGTCTGTGCTGTGGTAGTGATCTTTCTGCTCTCTGCGAGTATTTTTGAGATGAATACATGTTAAAACTTACCCTGTAACCATAAAAATCAGTAAAAATTACCATAGTTGGAATAAAAATATCAGACCCACTTGTGGTTATTTAGAAGAGGAAAAAGTCATCATGTGCTGCATTAGTGATGAGGCCTGTGCAGCAGAGATTTTTAGGAGATGCTCTGTATTCTCAGTGCAGCACTGATGGCTACTCTGGGGCACAGCTACTTAAAATAATAGTTTCACTTCATTAAACTATGAGTTTCTTCAATACAAAGTACAGTCCAGAGAGAAGTCTTTTTTTAGTATACTCTTAAAAAGTCAACAGTCCATTGCTTCCTGATGTATATCCTTGACTGTGGGAACAAATGCTGCTGTAACTACTCTGAGTCCCATCCTTTTTCAAAGAGGTAAAGTGTTTCTCTAATTAAAAAAAATTGGGATTATTTGTCTAAATTTTTCTGTGTAACCTGAATTAGACAACTGTGGATTTGGGTCCCAACGTAATATGCATGCAATTAAAAAATCAATGTATAAAACAGAGCCCAGAAGAGAATTATATTTAACAGGAGACAGAAAATCAAAACAGATTCCAAACAAATTAGAAATTAACACTGCAGCGGCTTGAGCTGAGTTTGCCTTATAGGGGAAGCTTATTAATGTAACTAAGGTGATTTTTTTTTTGCTAGAACTCCTCATCAGTATTGTTTGCCCATGCCACGTCTCTGTTTGGTGACTTAATACAGCAATACATGTGGCAGATCAACAACGGTAAAATGCCAAGAAGGTAATTAAAGCTTTGCTTTACAACATGTTGGAACTTTCAATATATTGGAAGGTGCT
Organism: Pipra filicauda; assembly: GCF_003945595.2. Classification (NCBI taxonomy): domain Eukaryota; kingdom Metazoa; phylum Chordata; class Aves; order Passeriformes; family Pipridae; genus Pipra; species Pipra filicauda. The sequence continues at coordinate 2,236,290 of NW_024104742.1, forward strand.
GATACAAATGCTGAGCACCTGATCTGTACCAATATCACCCAAAAGAAGCAATACAGCTTTTAGTGTAGAGAAATATCCTGTCTTTCCCAGATCTAATAAGGTTTATTGGATCCTTAATTTGTTTTAGAAAATGATCCAAGTGCTTTGCATTTGTTTAACCTAATCCAATCTTAACCATTGGTAAGATGAAACTCCTTTGTCTTTCATGTCACACGGACAAAGATCTACTAAATATATTGCTTTTGGAAGAGAACCTGTGTTTACAACAGCAACCAAAACAATGTCAAAACCACCCTCTTTCATATAGGTTCAGATAGTTTAAAAAGCACTGGAAGTCTTACAACTGTTTGCTAACTAAAATATTTATAGGAAGGGAGGGTTCAGTTATTACTATCTGCAGCTGGCTGACTGGAGAACAGGGAGGAGACAGAACCAAACTGTTCTCACAGGTGCACAGGGACCACTCGAGAGGCAATTGGTGCAAGTAGAAACTTAGGAAATTCTGGTTAATTATAAGGAAAAATTGTTTTACCATCTGCAGCAGCTGAAATGACTCCAAGGCATTTGATTTGACAGTATGCATGGCAAAATCATTTGCCTCTGGGGCAGTATGTGTCAGGCTGTTTTTCATGGAGCTTGGAAGTAAAGAAGCAACAATGGGATTGTTTCTGTATTTCCCAATGTCAACATAGTTGAAAATAACAGGAGTTAGAATGCTGACTTTTGATGCTGAAAAATGAAAATTGGAAAGATAGACCTGTTTTAATTAAAAAAACCCCCAACCTAACCAAACCAAACCAAAAAACACAAAAAGAAGAAAAAGAAACTAATTCAGGATATGGCCTCATGTTATGAACTTCTTTATGTGTCCATGCTTTGGTAGGAGTAGGAACATCTTCAATGTTACAGGTTGACAGTGGAATATATTTTACTCTGACTTTTCAATGAAATCCAACACAGATTCAGGGGTTTCCCCAGTGCTTTCCTTCAGGTAACCTGTGTCGCAGTGGCAAGTGTTTTATGGACTTCTCTGTTCCTGTGCCCAGTTCTGCTGCTTGCTTTCCTGATCCCATACCATTCCTTGGTGATAGTGTCCATTAATGGGCAGCATGTGCTTTTTTATCTTTACTGTCAGATTTTTTCTGTCTGAAGCAGGTGAAGAAGCTCGTACAAGGTCAGCTGGCTATTTACAGCTATCCAGTAGTCCACTGAATGTCTGCTCTGGGTACCTGGGTCCATAGGTCCATTTGGATGGACATCTTAGAATGTGTTTGGTGCATTTAAGCACCGCTGCTCCTTTCCCTCCCTTGAGTTACTGCAGCATTTTCCTCTTTGTTTAAGTCATTTAAAAAAGAAAATGTTTAATGAGCCCCACTTGTGATTTTCCAACTGTTGGGCTGAAAACTGTCATTTCTAAGAGGTTATATTAATGGTGCTGTTATCTCTTGATCATGTCAATGTTAATGCATGTATGTGCTGTTTCTGCCTCATTTCCACATAATTACAAGCCTGCATTTGGCAAATGAGTGTATGTTTGCTTTCTTGATTAAGAAGGTTCTAAGAAATTTTTACATGCTTGGTAGGACATAACTTATGAAAAGAGCTGGCTTAGAAGAGAAGCTCAGCAGTAGAGATTTTTAGCATTTCCGTAATACTTTCCTCTGCTGGGCAGAAAGCACTTTGTGAATAGTAATGAAATCAGCTTTGCATTACCCCAGTGAAGAAGCTGTGTGCTACTCCTATGAGAAGATGGAGACACAGCATGATTAAGTGACTTGTCTGGATTCATATGGCTGCTGGGATTCTAGCATTTGCTCAGGCGTTGGCTTTCAGCACTAGACCCAAAGATCAAGCTGGAACACAGTGCAGGCTTGGCAAAGTCTTTTTTAAAACTTCTTTCTTTCCTTCTTTCTTTTTCTTCCTGGAAACTACTATTTTGTGTCCTAAAAGCAAAACTCTTGTTTAAATTAAAATGTCTCTGCTCTTTTATGGCTGAGAAGTTAATATCCAAAACATGACCTGCATGTAATCAATTCCTGCAGTAAGCCTCACATAAATATTAGAGAGGATTGAACTGCAGATGTTTCTCCCATGATGGGTTGGTTCAAAAGGTTGTCATGAAGACTTGGATGATGATGGCAGCCACTGAACTGTTTTTCCTCCAGTCAAATGAGGCAAGAAAGAAGCAGGGTGGGCACACTAATGTGCTAGAAGAGACTGTACACATCCCATCTTCTGCATCAGAGGGAATGGATGTTGGGTTGTATGTGAATTCCCTTTTCTTTCCACTCTGATCCCTTCCTGGGTCACAAAGGGAAGAGCTGACCCTTGTGATCAGTGGTGCACCTTCATTCAGTCACCCAGTAAAGGCCATCATTTAATGATGTTCTTTTCTGAAGAGCTTTCCCATGTCCCTTTATAGCTCTGGCATTGCCAGGACTGCATGTTTCAGGCTGGCTTCTTCTACTGCAGCATTTGAAAGGAGCAGCCTTACTATATGTTCTCTTGTTGTATAATGCTGGTTATGTCTTACTAAGGTTGTTTTAGTAGCTGTTATAGTTTTGCTTCTGTAATATTATAATATTTGTAATATTATAATAATATTTTTCTGTATGGTCTTCAGAAAGAGCTGGGAAACATATCAATAATCTTCTGTGGTTGTGAGTTTGTTTGTGGTATAAGCCTCTCCTTTTTTTGCCTGGTCTGCTGAGCACAAAATTTTGGGTCAGTTTTGAAGCCTCAACTACATGTGCACACACAAGCATTTGACAGAAGCTGGGTCATGTCAGTCTGCTCACTACTGTAAAAAAATATCTTAGTGGTGAAAATTGGTGTGGTTTTTTTTGGTTGGTTTGTTTTGTTTTGTTTTTTTTTGAATTGCAGAAGGGAGGTAGAGTGCTTTGCTGTCTTAACAGCCTCACACCTGGCAGAATCAGTTAAAAGGGAAAGTTATGGCAGTGTGAAGATCAGAGCAAAGACTCTGACAGAGTGCAGCTGGTTCAAATCAGTCTTCATTAATCCATCATCTGTGATTGGTGGTGTAAAGTTGTCAAGGTTACTACATACAGGACAAGGCTAATGATGGTTATTCCTTGAGGATCTGGGCTTTCACCCACATTTATATCAAGCCCTAAATGAATAATACTTAAAATTGAAGGGAGGCAATGATGTCCAGCAAAGGCTTATTCCCTTCTTTCTGAATTTACTTGGGCTTAGATCCTCAAGAAGGCAGTTATGAGACAAGCTACTACTTTTGGAAGTCCAAAGCTAAAATGCTTATAACTTTAATAGCCCTGGCAAAGTCCGTGTCTTCAGGTGTACTTGGGTTTTGCTACTGAGGTGCCACAGGTGCCTTAAATTCTGCTGCTTGGGTCACAGAGAGGTCAGTCCCACCTGTGCTGGGCGGGCCAGCCTCTATATGGGCTTGTGGTCTCCCTGTGCTTGTTTTTAGTGGGGCTGCTGATCTAGTAGGTATTTGTCAGGGCCTGTGTAGGCTCTCTGCTGCCCTATAGAAAGGGAAAATGGTATTATGGGAGGACTAATGTTTTTTTTTTTCCTTTATTTAGGAATAATTGACCTATCTGAGTAAGTGTTCTAACTGCTAGACCACATTCCCTTTGGAGAAAGGAACAGATTGGCTGCTGAGAGAAGAGAGAGTGAGTATGATGTTTTCACTTTGAGATTTGGAGACATTGGGAGAGGGAGAAACTTGGAATCCTGTTCTGTATAAAATAGTAATAAATTGGAAGGAAGGACTGCAAGTTGTTTTCCTCTGCTAGTGTACTTTGGGTACTGTGCTCCTCTCTGGTGAGTGAGTGTGTAACTACTCAACATGGAGGAGATCTGCCTAATCTGTATGAGTGCAAGCAATGCTCTTCTTTGCCTCAAGTAGCTTGTTGCTGGAGAATCCTCCTTGAAGCAGCGTGTGCTTGAGTTCCCTCTGGCAAGAAGGGACCTGAACCTTTGATTTTCTGTGTACTTGATCCCAGGCTTAGGTGGGCTGCGTTAGAGCAAAGTTTAAAGACATCTTGTTCCCAGTGAATCTGTAATTGCTGGCCAGGTCAACAGCTTTTTGTGTGTCAGTAGAAAACATTGCAGGCTGCCGGGGGACAGGTGTTGGTTAGCACAAAGGATGGTTAAAAAAACAGGAGTGGTGTTTCAAGAAGGCTTCTTTCCATTGAAAAAATTAGTGAGACTTTCTGAGTTGTATAGGGAGGTCCATCTCTGCAGCTGAAAGAGAAGGCACTGTGGAGAAATGGGCTTTTTGTGCTCTCAGCACTCCCTGCTTTAGGAGACTCCTGTTGTGTTTGTGGGAGTTCCTGTAATTACCACGGGAGTCAGGGCTGTAACAACAGAGAGCCCTGAACATCCCAGATAACTAATAAACCATGGCAGGAAGAACTTGGGAGGGAGTGGTGGTGTTACTTTGCTTTTGGACTCTGTACTGGGTGGTGATCCTGGTCCTGGTGTGTGTTACAATTGGGTTATGCTTACGCTGAAGCCTCACAGAGGGCTCAGTGTTCAGTGGACGGGTTGTTGTGGTTTCCCTTCTGCAGGACCTCATGGTTTGTGTGATGTGTAGGGATCCATGGGAGTGTTGTTCAGGTGCCCTGTGCTTCCTCACAAGGCAAAACAACGCTAAAACACGAGCTACAAAACTCTGCAGAGACATTTAGGGGCTGCAGCTTTAATTTCTTTTGAATTGATGCACTTCAGTGCTGTGCTGAAAGAACACAGGGCTGTAATTAGTTGAGTCCTGTTTTTCTGATAACTACTTAAGCCTTAATATCCTGAAAAGCATGGTATTTTTCTATAAAAAAAGGAAGGTTTATGTTCTGTAGTTCCACAGAACCTCATTCTTAAGGAGAAGCAGTCCATTATTATATAGAATAGATTTCCTGCATGCTTTTCAACATTATTTGCTTAATAGAATCATTAGTAGCACAACTGCTTATAAAGAAAAGTGCCAACTAACCAGAAAAATGCTCTGCAGGTCTCAGGCTGCAGTAAGTATAATGCTGCTATGTACTTGATAAGCAAGGAGATCCTTCCATATTTATTCTGAAAGCTTGTATCATGTCGATAAGCTGAAGGCTTCCTTAAAGCAAGGCTTTAGGACAGTCAAATCCTACTGAACTTCTAATTGCTGTTTGCTGGCAAGGTCAACAGCTTTCAGATCTCAGAATACTGAATGGTTGCAAACCCATGCTATCCAAATACAGCTGCAAATATATCACCCTCTACCTCTGCTCCACCCACACATCACAAATAGCTATGGGAGGAAAACATCTACTGCTGAGCAAGAAGATTCCTAAATTATAAGCGTCAACAATTTAATCAACTCTAATTTATTCCTTCATTACTTATTGCACTATGGCTAAAATGAACATCTTTGCTCTTTCTTTTCTAGCAGTATTACCATAAGTACAGGATCCTTTTTTTATTCCTGCACATTCAGTGCATCTACAGGCAACAATTTATCACAGCAGTGCCAGCGAGTGTGTGCAAAGAACGGCAGGCTGAGAATTGCTCTGCTCACAAAACCCATGGGCAGACAATCTCTACAGAGCTCAGGACACATGGGGAGGGGAGGAAATGTGCTTTTGGTTAGATAGGTAATTAGTCACACTGCCCATCAGGAGTTTTATTGTGAATTATTTTTCTTTTTAATCTGTGAAGTAGCTGACCTAAGGTTTGTACCTCATTCTGAGGAGAACCTGTATAGTTTGCATAATTTGCCCTGAAATTGGCTACTGAACCCGAAATGCCACTGTAACAATTGCCATCCAGGAGAGGCAACATGGCTTGAGAGTGTCTGTAGCTGTTAGACAGTCTGTTCATTGCATCTTAGTGTTGAATAAAATCCATCTTAGTTTGTGTGAGAAGCTAGATACTTCAACAAAAAAGCAGTCTGAAGATAGGGTGGTAGTCTGAATGTCCAGGCTTCCATAACCCATTGTAGTAATACTGCATAGAGAGAATACAAAAGCACAGGCCCCATCCAGTCGAATTTTAGATATCTCCAAGGATAAAGCTTCTCCACCCACTTGGCCCCTGTACTGGTGTTTGATCACCTGCATGGTGGAAAAAATAAAATAAGAACCATGCAAATATCTGATCAGAATTTCAAGCACTAGTCTTGATTTGGTGTTGTCTGCAGACTTGTGAAGAATATTGTGTAGGTAATTTAAGAAAGGGTTTTAAATAGCATTGAGTTTAATATCTGTCTCAGGTGTTAGCAGTGGCAGCAGTTGGACATAGTGCTGTTGATCCTGAGACTGGGGTTTTTCACTTTAGCCAGTTATGCTGTTATAGGATTGGAGCAAAGTCTGATGACTTCAATGTTTCACCCTGTTTTTGTAACGTGCCTGGATGTAGTTCCTCTCTCGTTGGTTAATGTCCCCCATGCCCTCCCCATTGAAAAGAGCAAAGCAAGTGGAGTCTTGTCACTGTGTCACTTATGAGCCACGCAGTCATAACTGATGTTGAGATGTATCTCGGTGTAGCTCAGCAGTGCTGACCTGAAGGGCCTTTTTCCTCTTTTTCCTTCTTTTGCAGAGCATCCATGAGAATGGGCCATTCTTGCATTGCATGGCTTGTATTTTGGGAGCAGCAGATTCTTGGCAATTCCAGCTTTCATGGGTTTGGGAGCAAAATATCACTAGGCTGCTGCTTTGTGGTGTGTAGAGACCAGTCAGGATGAGAGTTGGGAGGGTGTGAGGCAAGCAGCCTGCCCAGAATGTCAGCAGTATCATCCACCACAGCTCTCACTGTTCTCACTCATTGCCTTGACTGTCTCCTGCCCATGTTCAACCACTAATGATGGCCTGAGGGTCAGTGTTGGTTGTAGAGCAGGGTTTGGGAATAGTTTGTTTTAGCAGTGATGTACTTCAGTTACAAAGGAGTGGAGGTTACTTAGGTCCTGTTAATCACTTTGAATACCAGGTGCTCTACCCCAGGAGTGGGTAAACAAGTCAGATGTCAGGGAGCAGAGAGGTTGGAGTGCTCTGCAAGGGCACGTGAGCTGGGGAACCAAGGGTGATGCTGAGTCTGGCAGAGCAGTGACCTCCCAAACCAAGGGCGAGAGGCCTCAGCCCAGACCTCTCCCGTGTCTTTCCCCCATGTGGCTCTTCCCAGCAGCTGGATCCCAGGGGATCACTCTGCCAGGTCAGAGTAGGCCCTGAGCAGCCAAACCCTGCCAGGGAGAGGTTGCAGAGTGTTTTGATGCACCTGGACCATTACATTTTAGCAGGAGATGTGAATCTCTCTAATTTGTGCATCTGAGACTTTTTAAGTGCTACTGAAGATTAACAGTAAGACTTGTTATTTTATCATGTGGAGTGTTTTTTTAGAGTTGATAAAAAGAATTAGGACCTGAAACTCAGTGTGTTTTATCTAGCAACTTAATCAGCCATGACACTGACTGTGCAAAGCAGATCATAGGCTGTTAATGAAGATTCCTCTGATATGTGTAACACCTGAGGTATGCTGACAGCAGACAGAAATCAAAGGAAAAACTTGTGTTTTTCAGCTACAGACTTGACAGAAGGTGAATTTTGAGAGCAGTAGTGTCAGCCTGAGCACAATGCCTGACTATATTATAGTATGGGAACTTTATTTCCAGAGTAATAACACAAAAGAAAGGGGATAGTGTTTACATTTCAAGAGACCAAATCTGTAGCCTCATCTCCCTGACTGAGAGCAGGACCATCTGTTTCTTGCTAACGTTTGTAAGTGTCAGCTTTTGTTGCATTCCATCTTCCTTGCTGCTCAGGGAAAATCACTTGCTAATTAACAACAAAAATCTCCTGGCATGTAATAAATATAGACACCTTTCTTTAAACCTTTTCAGCTTTACTGAGAGGTGTCTAGTCCTCAGATGGCCAGCTCTTAACAAATGATGGTACATGTCATAGGTAGCTGTCATGTCCCCTGTGATCTGATCTACTCTGCTCAGGAGAATGGCAACGTGTTTGGAAAACATATGGCCTTAGTCACGGTTCTGCTACTCTGCTGGCCAAATGACAAGGCATCTCTTGCTTTTACTGCTTTCCCACTATTTTTCTTGCCATAATGTTTTCATACTTGTTAAAATAGTATAGGTTTGTTGTGTTACTGGCTGTGTGGTCATACTTTCAATTCCAACTGGCTCCTCTTTGTTCTGTGCAGTTACTATTCAGAAATTTATTGTGTTACTTATTTGTTTTTCCAGATCCTTCCACAGCAGTGTTGTGTAAAATGGAGTCTAATGTTGATCCTTGTGGGAGCACGCTTACAAATAATGCTCTTGTTCAAAACACCACTTCCCAACGTTGTTCACTGCTTCTGATTTCCAGTTAACTTCCAAACCATCCGACAGTGCTTCTGTCCAAACCAATTTGGTTCAAGCATTTTAGTGATTTTGTGAGGCACTATTTGATGGAAGTCAAGATATTGCATCTCCTGTGTTCCCTTCAGCTATTATTTTTTTTTTTTGTAATTTGATCAAACAAAGCACTCAATCTTTCTTGTCCCAATTTGTTTTATTGGCCATAGTGCCATTGCAAGCAATAGCCCAGAGCGTGGGATCTTCATTCCTGCTTCAATCCACAATGTTCTGGTGACAGTTACCAGGGTTGCTGTCATTTCTGCCTAGATAGACAGGCATTACTGTGCAGGTGATGAAAATGGAAAAGACACATAGATGACAAATTCAGCGCTTCACTGTGCCAGAAGGAGCAGTGCTGTGTTGGTTCTGTGGCTTAGCGTGTGTCCTCAACCTCCTCTTAGCTGGGCTTGCCTGTGCAGCTTTTCATGACCATTTATTTTCTCTGGGCATTTTGTATGCCAGTCTCTGGTCTCTGCTGGCTCAAGCTCTAGGTGCTGCAGTAATGCATGTATTTTAAGAAATTTTCCTTGGTAAATTGGGCCACAGGGGCTCTTCAGAACTGTCTGAACGAGCTGTACTTCTGCAGGACTAACAGGAATTGCTCTGGCTGAAAACTAACAGCATAATGAGCTAGTGACTAAAACTCAAGATGCAGCAGCCTTACAGAACCTAGTCAAGGGAGTTTGTTCTGTGTGGTTAGAATACAGTGAGAATTATAACAAACCTTGGCAAATATAAACTCTCTAGTGCTCTTGCTCCCTGCCAGCACAGTAACCTGCTGCAATCAGCTCTGTACGGCTACTGCCCCTGTTACTGGCCCTGTAGCTCTGTATCTTCCCAATCAGCCTGGCAGCCATTTCTCAGAGAAACCTGTAGCTCTGAGAGTGCCCTTAGACCTGCTCCATGTCCTTCATGTCTGTGTGTGTCAGCATTGGCAAAAGAGAATAGAAGAAAATGGGTTTACAGTTGGAAGAGTGCTCAGAGCTAGGAAAAGCTTTCATGTATGGAGAGCTTTCAAAGGTTATCTGCAGCTCCTGGACTCAGAGAGGGTGAGAGGAGAGTGTGGTTGAGCCCAGCAGCCTCCCCCTGTGCAGCTGGAGCATGCAGGGTGCCCGTAGTGTCCAGTTGGCACAGTGTGCCAGCGTGCTCTCTGCTTCCTTGGCAGTAGCACTGTGCTGACCAAGCTCCCCTTAAAGGCTCTTGCCTTTGGAAATTTGTCTAAAAGCACTTGCTGCCACAGCTGTTCAGTGTGTGCCTTTGCAGTGATGGCCAGGCTGGACCTCTGTGCATGTGTCTGAAAGGTTTCCTGCTGGGGCACAGAGCAAGTTGCTTTTGGTGGTGTCATGTCCTGCCTTTGTGGGGAATCACAGCACTGCTGAGGTGGTGTGCTAAGAGTGTGTGTGTAATTTTTTTCCCAGTGTTTCTGGAAAGACAAGGATTCCTGCATATATCTTGTGTCTGTGCTGCACAACAACCTGTCTGTGCAGCTGGCAATTTGCTGCACAGGACCTACATCACATGCAGAATTTGTGACTGCATTTGGGGGGTTTATTGATTTCATGTACTGTACTGCTCTTCATCTCTTTGGAGGTCAGGATCATTACAGCTGTGCTGAGAGCACCTGATTTCTCCCCTCTGCCCCTTAACTGACTGAAACAACTTAATAAGCAGAGTTTTCTGGAAAACTTGGGAAGCAGAGTGGAAAAAAAATAGCATATCACCTAAATAAATGAAATGGGTAATGTTCCCCAAAGCAAATAGGATTTATAGTAATTTCAATATGTGGGTACGGGGAGAAAACACCAACTAGTGTAATAAAAGAAATATTGGTGGTTTTTTCAAGCAATCACTGTGTAAAATATTGTCCTTGGGAGAGAAAAGTTACCTTGATGCTGAAATAATGCATTGGGCCTCTGCCTGTCAGCATTATATCAAACCCTCAGTACATTTTTCATTCCCCCAGGCATTATTTTACAGCTATTGTCCTCAGTACCAAACTCCATTCATAACAAGTATTTATAGCTGGACATTCTTCATAATATATAAAAATGAGGAAGCTGCCACAAAATGGCTTTTGGTTTCCTCTGAGACTTGCAAAATAGATGTTAAAAACAAATGATTTAAAACAGCAATTTTATTAAAAATGTATTATTGCCATTTGTAGCTTTCACAGCTATTCTCCAGAACTACCCCAGGCTTCCAAAGATGAAGTATGAAGCTTTGAATCTGCAGCTTTGTTTTTAGTGTATTTTAAGCTTTGAGACAACAAATCTGCTGGACCAAATTTATGCCGAATAAATGTGTGCCAGACTTATGCCAGCAGAGCTTCTGGTTCAGTCTGTTTTTCTCTCTATACACATATTTTCAGCTTTTCTTTCATTTCAGTGGGAGACAGTGAAGGCAGAGAGAAACTAAGGACTAGCTATATCTGGCTACTTAGTTATGCATATCAATACCCAGGTGTTTTTAAAATGTCTCAGGAGGTTGTGTTTCCTTGCCCCTGGCTGTGGGAGTGAGCCACCTGAAAGTTCCAGTAAGTACCCAGATACTATTTGGGAAAATCAACTATGGGCCAAATGTATTTGTCCAAATCGTGGAGAAGCTTGATGGATCAGGAATTTCCACCTAGATTTCCCTGATCCAGCTGGTGATTTCTGCTTGGAGGCCAGGCTGTGCCAGCTCTGCTTTGCTGATCTGGGGTCAGAATCTGCATATTGATCCAGTTCTCATTTAGCCTTTTGCTTCTTTCCAAATTATCAGCAAGTACCAGTCAGTATTTCACTGATCAGTCTGTTAAAGTGTTAAAAGAGATGGTGTTTAATGAAGACTGATTGCATAGGCCAGGTAATGCTGTTGGCAATTAAGATACATAATTCAACATGAGGGTCACAAATCTGTGAAAGAAATAGGAATCCACCCAATGTTATTGGTAAGAGGAGTAGTCAGCACTTGCACTGGTAAGTTCCCAAACTGGCAGAAGAAGACTGACTCTTAGCACAGTCCATCCCCATTTGTGGTGTAGGATACCTTTCGAGTGGGAAAGACATTGAGAAAGATGGATAATAGTTTTTGAAAACTTTAAGATTTCAGTGTTTTCTGTGTACCTGTTCTGGTCCATGTGCACATATGAATTACTTCATGCAGACAGAGCTCTTGAGCTCAGAGATGAAACAGGCCTTTTTCAATGGTGGAGAAAGGGATCCCTTAGTGCAGAAGAATTGCAAGACATAATATTGTGACCTGCCCTTGCTGGAAGCATGTGGGGTTAGGGTGAAAGTGTTCCTTCCCTGCACACCTCTCCTTTGCACAACAGCACAAAGAGAGCTGAGGGAGAGTTTCATCTTTGCAGGCTATAGAAAATTCCCCTCCCCTTGCAGTGTTTGGCTTTATGTTGATTTAGGTAACTCACTTTTCCTTCCTCTCTAACAACTGAAGAGCGAGATAAAATGTAAGTGTAGGAGAGACTTTGACAGTTGAATATAACCTATTGATTAAGTTGACATTTTTGTCAGCAGCAGTGGAAGAAGTTCAGTTCAAGTTAGAGGGTAATGCTTGTGCTGCAAACCCTTCTTTGTGAGCCTATTTAGTGAGAGAAAACATTTTTTTATATCTCAAAAAAGATCTTCACTGCTACATTATGTCATCAAGAAATTATATCAAGTTGCTATTTTTGCCATTAAAACTGTTGGGCATTTTTAAAAAACCTACACCTTCATAAAGGAAGCAAAATAGAGACATTAAAACAGACAGGATATACTTCAAGGTACTGACTAGATTACTGTTTCCCCATCTCTTGTTTTTATTATTCTTTGCTTCTGCTAATAGCTTCTTTAGTGGGGATTTTAAAAATGGATTGCCCATGATGTTCTTCAGTGTCAGATATAAATAAAGGAAAAGTGCTGCATGTTATTTTGTTGGAAGCTTCTTGTAAAGCTGTGTAATCAGGGCAATTAGAACTCTGCCTGTAGTTTGTCTTGTGGGTTTGCTGTGCACACCAGTTACATTAATCAAGAACTGAAGGTAATTGCCTGACCTCCTCGTACATCTGGAGACTTGCTCAGAGAGTAGTGGTTTCTAAGCTGACTCCCCTGGATCCTACATTATTTATGACAACAGTTTTTCTTATCCTTTCAAATCTATTTTGAGGGTGTTTTGCTTTTTTGCATTTTTCTGCTTGTTTGGCATATGCTGAGATGCCTGCTAATATCAGTCTTGCAAATTAAAGGGAATTAATTTTTAGCAGTATTTTTGATCTGTAAAAGGACATTTGTGTTTCCTGCTCCTTTGACTACCTTTTGAAGTGATAAGGGAGGTGTCTGTGGAGGGACTCAGTGCTTGAGGGAGAGGAGTGTCCTACCCTTTTTGGTGTTAGGAAATTAAGAAACAATAAACTGAGCTGGAAAACAGTTGAGAGGGAGAACTTAGCTGTGATGTAAGTCTTGAGAGACAAAGGTAAAGACAACCTTGGTCAAGCTACAAATATCTCCTCCCTCAAAAATCAATTATCCTCAGTCTCATATCCTAAATCTCTAAACAGCAAGGCTTTCAACATAATGTAATAATATAAATAATAGGCCTTCACCTAGCATTATTTTCTGGCATTTAGAGATAATTAAAACTACCAAATTTATAGAAACATCAGGAAATTTCAATTTCCAAAGTCTCCCATGATCCTGTGTTGGTTTTTGATTGAAAACTGATGTTTTTTGAAAACACACAAATTCTCGCAACTTTATGTGATTGAATAGCCAAGTAAACCTGAGATGAAGTACAAGGCAAGTAGTTTGGGGCTTTTGTCTTCTATAAGCTAAATGAAAATGCTTTGCAATAGAAGCTGAAATGTCACTTAGTAGTAAGTTGAAAACTTCTTTTTTGGGGGAGGGTGGGGGAATAGTGTCAAAATTCTTCTACAAAACACTGCATCTTATCTTTTTTTCTTGTTTCTTTTAACGGCAGCAAGATTTTTTTTGTGTGACTTGATAGGCTGGAAAAATGGGAAAGGATGTAATAACAGGCTTGAGATCACTAGTTGTGAGCATATTTGTTGAGCTCTATAATGGTCTCTTGAAACTTATGTTGTGTGTACTTTTGCTGACGAGCAATACAGCATTCTATAATTGACTATACAAGTGTAAAACCTGCCACCTCCCTGAATAAATTATAGTGATGTATAAACACCCAGATACGTTTTGTTCCTTTGAGTGATGATAGAAGTAGTCCAGGGATTTGCAGTTAAGAGTTCTCCTCCTCTCATCCTTTGAATGCACTCCCTATTTACTGGCCTTAGCTGACAGTTTCTTGTTTTCAAGGAGAAACTCTGAAAAATCTCTTTCTCCATGACAAGCTATGGTTTGGTATTAACACTGCAAAGAAACTTTTCTTTCAGCTAATGTTCTAGTGAGTTGCATAATAATTTGACCCAGCACAAACCTTTAAAGAACCAATATTCCAATACTTAAAATAAACAATACAGGTGAGTGTTTATTTTCCAAAGTAGTCCATCAGTGATAATTTAAAAGCAGTCATCTACTTTTCTTGCCAATGAAAGTTCTCACATGAAACCTTTTCAAAGCTACCACAGTTGGGTTTTACAGGCAGATATTTGTGTCATCCTTCGTTTGCACACTTAATCCAAAGGTAGGTTTGGCTCCCCCTGTTTGAGAGTGGAAGAACTGCAGCTTCTTGAGGACTTGGCAGAAATGACTTCTCCACTTAAGGGTTTCTTTCAGAGGGAGAGGATCCATGCATGGAGGCTGGGGAGTAAGGGGATCAAAGCTGGCAGTTAGGATGAAAAACCATAATACAAAGAAATTCTTAAGAGATGCCATTTCTAAATTTGGGTTCCCTTTGCTCTGTTTCTGTCTTTCCAGCCTGTGATATTCTGGGTAACATGTGAGGAAAATGAGTTAATTTTGAGGCATAGTCTTGAAAGCAGACTAAAACTTGATCTCTATTCTGCATTCCTGTTTTGAATTAAGCCTGAAATATGGCACAAACATCCTTATCTGTCCCTTACTGATCTCAGGGGACCTGATGTGCCCAGGCCCTGGGACAAAAGATAGGAGTAACTGCAAAGCAAGGTTTAGGATTGTGCCCCGAGGAGCTGTGTAGTAAATGTGGAAATGTTACTCATGTATTATGGCAGAAAAGGAGAGCACACAACTCTATTTCAGTGGCCTTACAGCCTTCTGTAGTCACTTCTTAACTCTACTTGCTTTGAGAACCTGGGTATCTGCAGCTGCTTACTCTGGAGCCTTCCTGACACCCTTGCTAAGCCATTGTTTGCCATCCAAGGAGTGCTGCCACATCCCCTAGCCCAGATGACAGTGACTGGTATATGGGACTGGTATAAACCCTGTGGGGATGATAACTGAATGCCAGTGCTGGGATAAGTGGATGGACAGGCTTATGATCATCTTGGGTGACAACTGGCAAGACCCTTGGGTGTAAGAGCAAAATGAATTGAATGGAAAATCTCAACACATGAGATGAAATTTTTGGGCAAGGTGTTTATGAACCAAGATCTATCATCATGTAATAAAAGTAGGATAACTGATAAAAGTAAGAAAAGTGGTGGTGAACTCTGACAGAGCTTGCAAGTTTAAGCACTTCTGAGACAGGGAAGAGCTGGTTCTAAACTGGAACACATAGTTATTCTGGGTGCTGGTTGACTCAACTGCGACTTGCTCTGCAATAGTTGTCCTGCATCTAATCAGTGATCATAAGGGTAATTTGCAATAACATGGTTAGAGTAGCCTGGGATTACATGCATGAAAAGAGGCTTGGAAAAGTGAATTTCCTGAGTGGTTTAGTCAGGAAAATCCAGTCTATCAACAGAGGAAATTAGGGTAATAAAACCTTCTCTCACTAACAGGCAAGAGAAAAACAATGAAGCTGAGGGTCTGAGAGCTTCATTTCTAATAGAACCTTCCCTAATGAGGTGGATATTACTTGAGAATAGATGAATGTCCTCCAATTTGAGAGAATTTAAGGGCTTAAGTTCTTTGTGGTAAGATGCTGCTTGTAATGACAGCTTACTTGATTCTCTTCATCCATCCATGCATTCTTCTTCTCTCCTGGCCTTCATGACTATCTTCTCATCTTTGATACTGTATTTTCACATGAGAATTACAGCTTTGTCCTCTTCAAGTGGGGAACACAGATTCTAATGCATGGGGTTATTCTTTTATTTGGTTTGTTCCCTTTCCCTGCTACTAACATGAGTTTTATGTGTATCCCTCTGTATGTAGCAGGGGGAGCTTAACTGTTCCTCTCTGCTGTGAGTACTGAGACTTCTCATTTGGGCAATACTGAAGAGAGTGTAATAAAGTGAGCTCAGGTCGCTCTGAAGGAACTGGATCTCCGAAGGTTTAAAGTCACCCTTGAGACGCTGATCCCTTCAATGTGAGTGAGCACTGACTAATAAAATCAACCTTAGAAAGCATGGATGGAGAGATGGCTTGAGGGGGGTGTGTGTGTGTGGACTGTGGATGAGCAGCAGTGCAGTGTCAGCTACTGGAGTTTAGCAGGAGTGAACTTCTCAGATGCTTCTGTGATCCTTCCATGCTGTGCTGGAGTGACAAAGTGAGGACTGGTGATCTGACAGTGGAGCTGGAGGTATGGCATGGGATGAATGCACAGAGCCTGGGAATAGCTGTTGCCATAGACTTCTTAGAGCTTCATTTTTCCTGGATAGTTTAAAAAATTGAGAGCTTGTTCTGCAGCAGTTGGAACAAAAGACATGCATCTGAGAAGGATTTGTGCAGATCCAGGTATGTGTTCTCACCTGAGGAAAATTCAAGGCCAAGCTCTAGTGTTAGTCATCTAATTTAGAGATGTACTCTGGCTGTGAACATTTTTTCTTTTTCAGCAGGAAATGTTGTTAAACTCATACCTCTCATTCAGTTTTGTTTGTTGGCAGCATGTGGCTCAGCTACTATCTAAGTTATCAAATTAACTTTTTAATTGCAATTACTGGTCTAATTAACAGTATAATTACCCACCCCCTACCCATTTGGAGCAGTAGAAACCACAAGCTGTTTCCTTCTCTTGCCAGTGCCAGCACAGAGTGAACTTCAGTTGAAGTGATGGAAGTTGAAGTGCTGAAAAATGCAGCCGCGGACCTGACTCTGAGCCCTGTGTGTCTTTCCTGCCTCCTGCCTGTGGTGGTTGTTCCGTGTGTGTCTGTCCTTCCCCTCTTAACACCAAACAGTAGCTCTGGCAGGTCTGATGGCACAGCACCACCCTTAGTCTGTGCAGCGAGTTTCACAGCAGGTCGTTAGGAACGGGAGGTGCCCGCTGAGTGTGAGCAGGGGCCGATGGTTTTGTTGGATCCTACTCCAGAGACGGTCTTTTTCTCAAGACACGACTGTAGATGTCAGTGTTTAACTAGCGCAGTGCTGCTGACTGCCCTGCTGCGAGGCTTTCAGCCAACATTTGATTCAGGCTTTTCACTGCAATGGGAAAAAAAGTGCTTTCCAAACTGGAACTCAGTGTCTGAAAAGAGCAGGATCCTTCAATGAAATAGTGCTGATTTAAAAGCCCGTTTTTCCTCATTTATAATGAAATTCCCTCTGTGACCTTGTATCTTTCCACAAAAAACCCCAAACTGAATTACAGACTTGTAAATATGTGCTGTAGATTTGAAGCTTTTTTTTGACAGGTTGCCCTATTGTATTCATGAGAAGCATAGAATAGTTCTGCATGCTTTTCAGTATTTCCTGAGTTTGTAAATAAGTATTTTTACCAAGGACTTGTATAGTTCAATTAATGTTTCTCAGTGGGACAACTGAAACTCAGTGGAAGCTTCCATTGAAAGCAGAAGGCTATGACTGCAGAAAATGGTGATTTTTGAACAACAAATGTAGGTTTTTTAGCATCTTTAATTATATAATCTCACTAAGCCCTGATTTTTTTTAAAGTCAGATTTGAAGGGCACTGAGGATTTTAATTAGATTCTTTTTTTGCCAAACCCAAAATATGTTTTGAAAATGAAGGTGAAGTAAAATTATCAAATGTTGGAGCATCTGCTGAATTTTTTTTGTTATATGAATGCTACTGGTTAAAACAAAAGTAATAAGTACACGTTGTTTCCAAATTAGGTATGCTGCATGTATTACTATGTGAAACACAGTTAATTTATACTCCTATGCCTGACTTCTCAAGATAGCAGGGATTGCATAGTATAATGGACTTCCAGACAACTGCATCCATCACTGGCCAGTGAAGTCTTTCAGTTAATAGAAGGAGGTGTAAATAGGACTTGAATTCAACATGCTCTGACTGCCCAGTGCCAGAAGTAAAGCCTTGCAGAGTGCTTGTTGTTACATATTCATTTTAGAGTGTTTCTTCAGCATTCTAGTTAAAATTTAAACAGGTCAATAATATTGCCAGTTGTGATTGAAAGAGAAGAGGAATTCCAGCAAAAAACATTAAAGATCTCTTGTGAAAGGAATGAGATGATAGTCTTCTGGATAAGAAGCTCTAGAAATGTTACAGATAGGACAGTCCTTTAACTTGTCTTGTATTTCTATGGCTGGAGGGGATGTAGAAAAATAATCATCTGGTTGCAATTTTTTTATCAAGGTTCCTGGGGAAGATTTGTCCAAATATGATCAGACTGTGCTCAAACACTGCAAAATTCCAACTGGGACAGGACTCTACCTCTGGTGTCCTGTCCAATATCTCTGGCTATCGCAGGATAAGGAATGTCATCTGAGTTTTGCATTCCCTGAGATGCTCACTTTGCCCTCAGGAGACCTGTGCCTTGGGCATGGAAATGGTGGCTGTGGTCTTTGCATTTGAGGGAACAGGAGTGGAGAAAATGGGAATGGAGAGCCTGCAGGAGACTGAGGGGCAGGAATTGGAGAGAATTGTGATGTATCTGTGAAAGCTGCTTCCACTGGAGAGCATAAGTGCTACTTAACAAGGACCTGAATTGATTTCTTGTGGAACATTGTGTACAGTTCTGATGACCCATGTCCAAGGGAAATAAACTGGTGCAAAGGAAGCTTGCTACTGTGATAAGGAAAATGGAGAGCTTACTTTATGAGAGGAGACTAGGAGAGGTTGGCTTGTTTGCTTAGCATAGTATTGCCGAGGCCAAGAGGGGGATATGTTTGTCTATAAATATCTGAGAGATAAATATCAGGCAGGGAGAAGGCTCCAGCTGTAGGCCAGCTAAAGTTTAGCTCCTAGTAAAGGCTGCTGCCTTTATAGGGGTATAAAACATCTATTGTTTTGCTGACCATGAAAACAAAGGCCCTGGTGCTACTGTCCAATGGCAGTGGTGGGAGATGAACCACAGTGTTGAAGATGATGATGAGTCAGCCAAGGAGTGACAAATGAAGGGTCCCATGGTCCTTCAGAGCAGGTTTCAGGGGGCGGGAGCAGACTAACACTTTGACCAGACTGGTTATGATGCACAAGGACCTCCCAGTCTCTGACAAATGAAAATCTCGATCCTGCATTTGTGTTTCTGTTGATATTTGTGGGATCAACACAACTTGCCACAAGCAGGAGTGTTTGCCCATGTGGAGTTCAGACTAAAGGTTGCCCAGAACCTTTTAACAGGAAGATTTCATTGTTTGATTTGTGGCAGTCTGCCATTTCTAAATTTAAACTTGGTGGCTTATCTGAAGTAATAACAGTAGACCACTTGTTAAGGCACTGATTTAGCTTATAACAGATTCAGCTCTGTCAGCCTGAACTGGACTTGAGAACTTTAACTTGGCATCTCTCATCTCTTGGTGTGTGTGTTTAGTCCTAGAGGAGTCACATTTTGTCCTAATCAGTT
The DNA here is from genome assembly GCF_003945595.2 of Pipra filicauda. NCBI lineage: Eukaryota > Metazoa > Chordata > Aves > Passeriformes > Pipridae > Pipra > Pipra filicauda. Next base: position 2,255,453 of record NW_024104742.1, read on the forward strand.
GCAAAAATTTTTTTTAGGAAATATATGCTTAAATCTGTATTGGAAATGGAGATGTCTTGACTGGTATCTTTTAATAAAGTGTGTTAGAGGCAAGAACTGAGAAAGCATGTGCTCTGGGAGCTGTGCAGCTGGATTTTCCTGGAGACTGGGTGGGTACTGAAGGCTTTCAGAGTTCCCCATTTGTCTCTGTCCATGTGAGGTGCAGAGAGGCACAGACTGTTTCCATATCATGAAAAGTTACATGTGTTTCCTTAGAGAAGGCAGTTGTTGGCTTTGCTGGATTAGCTGATGTCTGAGATCCTTTAAAGTCAGTTCAAATGTCACTGTATTGGTTGGACATAAAAAGCTGGATTTTATAATTTATCAAAAACTTTACAGCAGGCTGTGGAAACAGGAACTTTTGCTGACTATTTAGTCAACTTCAAAGATTAATTTCTAATCTTTCTGCACTTTCTCATTCAAATGCATGCTAGGAAATGCTACTCATATCAGTAAAAGCCTGAGGCTTTATTAATGTAAACCCCATAATTAAATCTGCTAACAGAAGAGATTTATCATCATTTATATACCTTCATAAAAATATTTATCATGACAGAATAAATGGGTGGGGTCCAGTCTTGCTGTCTAAATGTGGGCAGCTCAAGGATTTCTAAAGCATATCTTTCAAAATGGATGGTGGGAAACCCACTGTGCAGAGACTGTTCTTTCCATGCCACTGATTGCCAGTAATGGGAGTGGAGTGGCTTTGCCCTGTGAGGGCTGTCTGAGCAGACACTGAGCTCTGCCTGCTCCAACCTTCTGTCACTGGGAGTCCTTTCCAGTTGAAGGCTGACTTAGAGCTCTGTGCAGAGCAGCTCCCAAGGGAAATGCTTCACAGCAAAGAGAACAATAAGAAGAAAAGGCTTCCCTCTGGAAAGACTTGTGGGTTTTATAGAAGCTTTGGACTGCTGTAGATCCTGGTCCCTGTAGGAAGCTTGTGTTCAAATTACATGTTGGATTGAGATGTAATTTTAGCCTGAGGGTTATGTGTACTTCAGCACTCTGTGGAATGACATTGCTGAGTTAAGTGTATTGCTGAAGATATACCTTGACCCCAAAACACTAATTGCATTCTGATTGAATTGAAGAATTTGCTCTGCATTTAATAATCATCTATGAGAGATGGTTGTGATTCAGCACCTCCTACAATCACACCTGGTCAGGTCTCCATTTGCACAGTCTTCATGTCTGTAACTCAACTGAAATAGGATCTTTTTTACTGGGATCTTAGGGCTGATGTAACCCAGAAGAAATTTCTTAGAGTACAAACCTGTGCCTCTCAGGAGAACTTGGAGGCTCAGGAACACCATTAGCTTTGTACTTTGCTTGTCTCCTGCAAGAATTGGTATACAAGGTTCAGATACGCTGAATATTTAAGTGTTTGCTGCAGGAGAGCAAATTCTACATTAGCCTTTTAGCTTCAATTAAGTGTATTTTTGAATTTTGTCTCTGAACTGTCCTTGGTTAGAGTACTTTTGTTTGCATCATGGTGCTGTCTTGGAGCACATAACCTGGATTTCTCTAGTGTTCTGCAGTTCACTTTCATTCAATTTAGGATTGCATTTAATATGTTCAGATGACCAATGGGCCTGTCCTTCACTGGGGCCAACGAGATTTGGGCTGAAGGGAAATCTCTCAGAAATGTGTATAATGCAATAATTTGGTCTTTAGCACAGCCTATTTTACTCTGTAGATCTGTTCCCACTGTGCTGTGCTACTTGTCACAGGAGGTGTATAACCTGAGCCCTTCAGAGCTGATGTCAAAGAACCCCTTTGAGACAGGAATTCTTTCAGTGTCAAGGAGATGAAGATAATCCTATGGAATATATGAAGATTGTCAGTAGACAGCCATTCTTCATAACTCAATGACTCACAGTGAAGACTTGGATGTAACTTGGTATTACTGATGTATGTTATGCTGTTTCACCTCCTGTAACTCAAGGTAGTACTTTAGTATTTCTTTAATTTACCTCATTTCAAAGAACAAACAAACAAATCTGATTTTGATTCAGACCCAATAAAAACAGTACAAGAAAATTGCTTTTGGAAGCTCGACATTCTAAGTGGTGAGGTGTTCAGTGAAAGGCAGACACAGACATCTCTAATAAAATGGAAATGCAATCATACTCAAGCACTCCATAGAAAGGTGCTTCCCTTCTGCTGACGCACAGGTCTTCAGGTAGGATTGCACTCCTCTGGAAGTAAGTGTCAAAATTCCTCTGGAATCTCCTGAACAAAGCTCATGTGTCTGTCAGCCTTTGTCTGACACAAGGCTGTGTTGCAGGGAAAATGAAACCTTTGCCTAGGTCTGCATATTTTTGCATACAAACTTGAATGTTTTTCCCCTAGTGTACTGCCCACCTTCCCAGCTTTAGATGTTTTGTTCACTTTATTTTCTTGTAGCAAAGTGAGGTGTTCCTGGGGACAGCAGGATTTGGTGACACACTGATTTGAGGCTTTGTGCTGCACAGTTTAAAGAAAGAGTATCTTGTGCTCTGGCAGTGACTGGAGGGGGTGTGGGTCGGGCAAAGTTGTGTCTTGCTGAATGTGTATGAGGCAAGGTCTGAATTATGATTCCTGTTAGTTTACGTGAGGCTCAGGGTTGTTCTGGGTAGAGTATTTCCTTTAATTTGATTTAAATAATATGAAATCCCCAGAGTCTAGGGAGAAGAGGTGGGATTCTGTAATTGAAGAGTATTAAAATCCTCAGGCAGGGTTAGTTCAGAATATGAAAACTCAATTACTTGTTCTGGCAATTACTGAGACATCATAGGCTTTCACACTGCACACCACGCAGTTTAAGAGTCAGATTCTAAGTTCACAGCATGCTACAGCCTTAGTCATCCTAACTTGCATCCATCAGGCTCCCAAGAACAGCTCTATTTTCATTAGCTGGAATGGTTTGCGTGAACATCTATCTGCGGTACTGAGATCTGAACCATAGAGATGGGTTGCAAAACACGATGCTTTCAGCAGAATGAGCTCATCTTTAGACCAAGACACCTCATGCTGTAGCTTATTCCTGTACATTTGTGTATATATTGGATCAGCAGTGGGAGCTGGTGCAGAACAGCAGGACATATGTGGTTCCATTGTTTCAAATGGGAGGCCTCTCTGTGGAAGGTTTGGTTGCATGGGACTTTTTCAAGGTTTCTTAGAAAAGGCTTTTCAGTGTTTGAAATAAGTATTCAGTACACAAGAAATATGACTGATCCTCAGGAACAGTAGTAGAATACTTGGTAGAATGCAACACTCGATCTTACAGGGTACCACCTAAGTGGAAATTGTAAGATCTAGCTGCAGACTTTTCATTGGTATAAACATTCACATGACCTTGGGCAATTTCTGCTCCTTTCTTCTGTATTCTCTTCTGCTTTCAGTGTTAGCACAGGGTGCTTCTCTGTGGAGAATTATCTGTTTTGTGGGCTTTAGTAGCAGGAAAGTTTACTCATGGTTCACACCTCTGGTTGCTTCTGCAACATAAGTGAAAATAAAAGCTTTCACAGGACAGATAATTATCCTTCTCATATCCAGGTAGTTCTTTTACAGCACATTCAAGACAGGCCTCTGAGCACCTGTCTGGGAAGCAGTGGGCATGTTACAGTCCAGGAGAGGGCAAAAGGATTAGAGGGATAACCAGTGTACAGACCATAGAGGGGGATAAGACATTTTGTTAAGAATTAAATGAAGACAAACTGTAGTCTTTTCAGCTTATTTGTTGTGAAGAGCAGACAGAGTCCCTTTTTAAGCTCCACATGCTCTCTTGCAACTAAATACCCACTTAAAATCGAGGCTAAATTTGACCCTCTGTTACATGGCAAAAGGTGATGAGCCTGTGAGTCACCTGATGTTAATTCCTAGGAGGTAGTTTTTAGTTTGAGAGCTTTTCAGGGCTTCAGAGCTTTCCTGCTGTTTTCCATGGTAGTGATGGGTTTGCCTAGTGGGGGCATTGGCATGCTTAATGCTTGTCAGGTTCTCCACAAAAGATCTTTGGGCAAAAGGTAGTCTGAGCCTTCAGCGTGGCTTCACCCTCTTGCAGTTTGACTGGCAGTGTGCTGAATGGAAACCCGTGACTGAGGCAGGGGAGTACCCGCAAGCAGTTCTTTCTAGTTACATGCATTTTGACTTTCCCAATCATGTGTTGGAGTATAACCAGTCCCAAAGGCAGCAGAAGAGCCTCTGAACTCATCATCCTCTTTTCCTTTAGTGTTCAGGTACTGCCTGTCACAACAACTGCGCTCGAGTGTCTCTGCACAGATCGTGCCAGTGCTGAGCTGCTTCTGCAGTGAAGGCTTCATCCCGAGGGGGTGACAGCTGGAGTGGCAGGCAGGCTGTCTGCTTAAACCATCCTCTTCCAGGTGCCTCTGCCCTCTGGGTGGCTCAATAGATGTTTTTCAGGTGGTTTATCTGCAGTAAAGAAGTTGTACCCTTGTTTGGGTTATTCTCACCCTGCAGATCTTGCTAGTGAGAAGAAGGACTTGCTTCTGGAATTATTCTAAATCCCAAGGACAATTTGTCCTTTTCAAGTGATAGGGGCAGACTTGAAATACAGCTGTAACCTGGGTCAACTCTCTGGTAAGCAGGACAGTATGATGCAAAGCAATGTTGACTTGACTTCACATAACATTTTTGTCTTGGCTAAGTCTGGACAGTACACTTGAAATATTCACATATAATCTCAGCAGCTTTCTAAAAAACTGAAACAATAACCTTAGAAGTGAAGCTGGTGGGTAACTTCAGAGATATGATGCTGATTTTCATAAAAAGAACTGCTAATTACAGAAATAATATATTGATTTGACCCTATAGACAAACTTGGCAGTGTCTTGTAGCTTGCTCTGAGCTACTTTAGAGTCTTTTTTTTTTTTTTCCTGCATTGGACATATTTTCTATACTATTATTAGACTTACTTGTAGTAATCCTTAGGGGTAGTCATTCTTTCCATTAGATCAATAACACTTTCCTACTAAAGTGCTTTTTTTGAAGGATAGTCATCCCAAATGTGGTATGCCTGTTATAAAACCCTGTAACTGTTAATTAAACCAGATTGAGATTTGCACCTTCTGTTAAATAGTTGTATTTGGAATGATACAAAAGGAGAAGTTCTGTACAGGAAAGCTTTTTGCTCAGATATTGCAAATGTTGTCTGACCATCCCCTCGTTTCCAGAGTTGCACAGGACACGTGTTTTCCTCTACACTTGTAGCTGGCAATAAGCTGTGGTGTGTGTCAGAAATTATTGGTATTCCAGTGACTGCTGTCATGATTGAGAACAAATGCTGACATAATGGGAGTGCAGGATGATGTGTGTGCAGACAAGTCCAGTCTAGGCTTGACTGAACTGCAAATCATTCCAATGCACTCACGTGCTCCTGAGTTTGCTGCTGGTCATTGGCCAGTAGCAGTGATTATATTGGAAAAACATGGCATGCAGGGGCAGGAGTTACCAACTCACCAGGTTACCATCACAGTCATTCTCTCTAGAAGTTCCTTGCTTTACTTGCCAACCCCAAAGAACAGGGGCTGGCGGGAGAACATGAGGAATATGGTTTCTTGGAGGCTTGGCCTCAAGAGAGGCAGCTTACAGGGCCAGTCTCCAGCAAAAGCACTGTGGGTAACTGGTGTTCTGGAGGCTGAAGAGTAGAATTGTTGCAAACTGTCCTTAGTGGAGAAAGTTTTGTTCCATGCCCAAGTGAAAATCCTGAACAACTATCCCTCTAATGGATTGTCCTTTCAGTTTTCAGTGTTTTGAGAATTTTTTTGAGAGTTTAAATGTTTTGACATGTTTGTTCTTGCTTCTAAGTGGGGTTTGAATCTAGGAATTTACCATAAAGCTGCAGGAAAGAGAAATCATTAATTCACATAGCTTTTGGATCCATCCCTAGTCCTTGGAAACAATTCCCAGACCTTGGAAGATCACGTGTGCCTGGTGCCCTGACTTTGCTGCCTGAATTTTGTGACAGAAAATCAGAGGCAAAGTGTTGTCACTTTTTCAAATGGAATCACTTCAACAGTTTCATGTCACAAACACTGTTCAAGACAGGTGGACAGTGCCTGCCAATATTTTGGTATGGAAATGACAGCTATTACTGGGCTCTGAGAAACACTGGCACCCAGAAGCCATGGAGGAGTCTGATGTCCGTGAGCTGTGCTGGAAGGGCTTCATTCTGTGCCTCTTATTAAGTATCTGCAAGTCCAGTGCAAATGTCCCCTTCCAGACTTGGGGACTGTGTATACATATTTAAGAACAGAAATACAGCTTGTAATGAGCTTTTTGTTATCCTATACCTCCTTAAATCTTTGGGACAAACTCCTCTCCACTGCGAACCTGACACGCTGAGAAACCTGTCTGGGAATGACTCTGTGGGCTCAATAAAAAGGTTAAAAGGGGTAAATATTGTGAACTGTGGCTTCAGGCCTCTTTTGAGTTCTGCCTTCAGGATGAAAGGCTGCCTCCTGAAATGCCACCTCCTGACTTGTTCCAACATCCATCCTCGTGCATGGTTCCTGTGCCCTGTTGACATGATATTGAATTTCTTCACAGCGTCCACCGTTTTTATCTGCTTAGTGCTCTGCGAGGGGCAGAGTTGCTGCTGTCCCCAGGACTGGGCCAGAGCTGCACAGAGGAACTTGGTCTACTCTGAGTGACAGCAGCAGTCCTCAGCAAAAAAAGGATTTAAATTGGTGGCTGCCAGTAGGTTAGTGCCTGAACTGTGCATCTTCTCTTCTTCCTTGCTGTGCCTCCAAATCTGGCTTTTGCTGCACCACAGGCATTTAATTATTTCTTGGTCATTGCTGACCTCAGTAATTGTCTGGAAAATTCAGAAATAAAAAAGTATCTTTAAGCCCTTTTAAAAAAGTTCGTTCTTTGATTAGTCACATCTCCAAGCTTCTGGGACTTCACTACCTCTTCCTTAGCCTCTGGGGGGAGACAGCAAGTCGTGAGTGTGTTATTGGGACCGTTTTAGCTTACAGGCCCTTGTGATGTACAGGAGGATGCAAACACCCTGCTGTTGAGTGTTGGCACGGGTATTGTTGAAAATGTGTAGTTTTTCAATGTAGACAAGCAACTTGTTCCTTACAATATAACCACGTTTCACTTAATGTGGTGGGACTTTGACCTCTGATTGCTGTGGATTGGTGCTTTGGTGCATTGAGATTCCTTCTGAGGAACCCTCCAAGTGGGGATGGCTTTTGAGACTTCACTGGTGAAAAAGAGTGACTGAGTCCCTACAGGAGCATTTATTACTGCCTGGGGCAACTCAAGAGAGGATAGAGGGGAGCTGGCATTTCACTGAAACATTCCTGTTGAGGCTCAGTTTCTGTGGAGCTAACAGAAGGAGGATATAGTGCTCTTTACATAACATTTCATTGTTTACTCCTAATTAGGAGGGATCATGCTAAAATGACAGTTTATTTTCATATTTACTTTTCATTTTCATGTTCTTGAATTGTTTTAGATTTCTGTTGTGCCTTTTAGGGATTTTTATATGTAAGCACTTGTGTCAAAGGAGAAAAATGTGTTATTATTTTATGCTGTTGTTTTCCTATCAGGGAGATGTGAAATATTTCTGGCAATGCATTACAAATACACTGGAGTGGTTCTCTGTGTTCAGGAGTGGTGATTTGTGATATTTGTTCTTAGAGGAAATTCATCCTTAATTTCTCTTTTCTTCAGCAGTAATTGAATATTAACTGTACTTAAATATTCTGAAGGTCCAATGGACCTGAGATCCCCAAATAGCCATGTCATTATTTGGGCTGTTAAAAATAGCAGTCATTGATTAATGTCTGCAAGTTGTACCAAATCATGAGAAGTCATTGTGTTCACTGAGGTGCTGACAGGATGGAGGTTCAATTTTTATTTTGGAAGAACTGTTTATAGTAAAAAATAGAAGCCATATATTTGAAATAGTTTGTGAGGAATAATGCCACAGTTTCCATCCGTTTGACACACATGGCATGTTCCAGGCTAACGGAAGGCTGTAGGTATTTGTGCTGCTCTTCAGCTGCTGAAGTCTTTCTCCTGGTCATGCACTGAGCAAACCTGTGACCTGCTCCAGGGTCCCTTCTTAGTGCTTTTGGCAGACTACAAGAGATATGATATCACTGTGTTTGGAGCTGCATCCTGGCTGCAGGGAGCGTTTGATTTTTGACAACTCATGGGTTGGTTGTCACTGGGTCTGCTCACCATGTGTGACTTCCCTGGGCAGTCTGTCCTAATGCTTGACAACCCTTCTGGGGTTGAGGTGTCCAAGGAGATGAAGTGTCATGTAAAACTAGCCATTTGTGAAGCACTGAAGGTGTACATAACTCTTATAAATCACAAACAATTAAACCTGCTACTGGTTTATTGTTGCATAAAGCAACAGGCACTATGGCAGAAAGTACAAGGATGAGCAATGCCGGCGTGGGAGAGCCAGCTCTCAAAACAGCCCCCTCTGTGGAGAGTCAAATATCCTCACTGGGACACAGATGAGAATACTTTGCACTTGCATTGCACTTTGCATGTTCAGTGTTGTCCAAACATTAGCTATAATTAATCTTCACAACACCCCTGCAGGGAAGATAAGTATTATTCCTGTAGCAGTGCTAGTGATTCTCACAGGTGGGCTACCACTGACTGGTTATTGTTGTAGTCTTTATGCAGAGTTCCTCAGCAGTTGGCACTTTAATTTGTACCAGGGTGTCGTCAGAAATGTACTAAGTATCTCCAGCTAGTTCCTAGTTTTGTGTGTCTTGTTAATGAAGTGGCATCTTGAACACAAGTGGCTTTAAGACAGTGAATTAGTCAATGTTCCTTTCCTGCTAATGGTTTCTGGGTTAATACAGTCTGGTCCTTGTTACCTTTCCAGAGCCCACCCTCCCCTTGTTCTCCCTAAGCAGTGTTAAACAGAAACCTAAAATATCTGTGTTGTATGGAGTCATGAACAGCAGTGATGGCCAGGTTTAGATGTTGTTCTGGGGATGTTCCTGTATAAATTTAACATTATTTCTATATACCATATAGGTGTTAAGAGGTACTAAATATGAATGCCATTATAACTTCACAGCAGAGTACTTAACCAAACTTTGGGCCACCCAGAGAAACAATGACCATCCACCCAGAGATGCATTAACTTGCACACAGATTTTTGCATTCCTACATTCATGGCAGCTCTTGCTGTAAGTAGCCAGTTGTCTTTCACAGGATTTCTGTTCTATTTATTCAGGGTGTCTACATGGAGTGCTCCTCAAAGCTGTCTTGTTAATATGGGGCAAGTTATTTTAAAGATATGTTGTTAACTCCTACACTTTAATACTGAACTTGTTTAATTTTTAGTCTTACTGCCAATGTGCAAGAAATACAAAGGTATTGTTTTTAAATTTATGCAGAAAATGTTCAAAACTAATATGAAAAAAGTTGTGAATTTTTGAGAGGTTTAAAAAGACACCTCTAAAGACTGAAAAGAAAATGGAATTTTTAGGGTCTCTTTTTTTTCTTTAAAGGAGAGACATTCACGCATTAGAGATTTTGTTTAGGTGGCACTGAACAAGAACAGAGCTCTTGACACTGGGAAGCTCAGTATTTCCTACCTGTTCCCAGCTGGAGAATGTGCCCACTTTCTGCTGCGAAGAGGTGGGGATATGTAATGCTGAGCCTTTCTGTAGGTGCTGCTCCTTATATTCACACTTGCTGAGGACACTGATATCCCAGAAGAATATTAAGATTCATCATATAGTGGTCATAAGAATATATTTGTTGTTTAAAATTGAAGGAGGAGTGTGTTTTATGCCAAGCAGTCCTGGAGATCCAATTTGGAGTTCTTGTTGTTCCGTAGAGCCAGGATCAGGTTTTAGAATGAACTTGAAAAGTAAAACTGTGTCAAGATTTATGTTTTAACAGTGGAAGAGTTCAACAGGGAAGTTGTTGTAAAGATTTTATATTATGAGTTCCCTTATTCTCATTACGGTTCCTGCCCAGATTTGAACATGCCAAACCAAATCCTCATGCTGAATGATGTGCAAGGCCCACTCTTGTTCTGATCTGCTCAGGAGTGATAACATAGATGTGTATCATTGGGTGCTGCCTCTGATGTATCTGCCTTAATGCAGGGTTTTGTTGTTTTAGGGCCTTCAGTACAGTCTCTGTCACACTTATGGCTCAAAAAGAGCTTTAAAAGTGTGTGGTTGTGTGTTTTTTTTTTTTTTTTTTATAAAGAGAGGAATAGAGGGTAGAGATCATTTGTTTGTGCAAGAATGTTGCTTGTGCATGTTATTGAATCATAATACATGCACTCGAATTAATGCAAGCATGTAAGGCAGGATGATTTGTTCCTGCACTGTTGATTTGCATGTGCAAAGGCAAGTGTACACCTGTGTACACTTCCCATGCAGGAGCCTGTGACCTGCCTCTGAAGCTTCTGTAGATTCGGAAAGCATTTGTTTGTTGTTTGTTCTTCTCCTGAGTTACACAAAGGTTTGGATGCTTGTTTCAACTGCCCCTTTTAATTTTTTATTTGAGATCTCCTTGGTGGCTTTGGAGATCTTGCACTAAAGGCAAGGAAACGCTAACCAAGCTTTTCATCCAAAGCAAAGTTATTTGGAAGAGTGTTTCTTTTATCAAATTGTGTAAATGAAAGAGGCCCAAAGGAAAAGACTGTCTAGAAGCAGAAGATAAACATCAGCCTGACTGTAGAAGAGGGAAGTAACTAAAATATTTATTTCTACTAGGTTGGAGAACAACATATGTTAGGCAGGCTTGACTTTTTCGAAGCATGAACTTTACAGTGACATGCTCTGCTACACAGAGCAACAAACACTCCCTAAAGCAGAACATCAGCCTGAACATTCTGTGAGCACAGGGTGCTGGATGCAGGATGGTGTTTGTTTAAAAAGAAGCTGGCATTTGTCAAAAGCCATGGCAAATATGCCATTATTTTTATTTTTTGCACACCCTGTGAGATATCAGACATGTTCTAATGAGATTCTGAAATACCAAACTTATAAATATTGATAGGGAAACTTTGTTCTTATCCATGGAGAGAGATTGCATTTTGCAATTATACAGCTTCACTCATGTGAACTGTATTGCAATTTGTTCTTTTGTCTCCTTCACAGGAGAAATCATTCAGAGTTACAGTTCAATCTCTGTTCTCAATCAATCCTCTTTTGGCACCTGTATATCCTAGTGGATGAGATATTTAAAATTGCCTGGTGTTCAGAAGATGCCAAACAGGGAGATTTCAAAGGCTTATGTGCAAAGCTTATGAGAAAGCAGCAGTTCTTTTCTGCTAGAAGAATGTGAAATATGCTCACAATTTGTAATTTTAAAGAAAGTGACATATTTTTAACCAAAGCTTGTAAAATGTTGATGTGTTAAAATGTTAGGTTTTTTTGCAAAGATTCATTTATTTCAGCATTTTATCGATAAGTTCTCTGCAATATACTCTGGGATAAGTCACAGCACATTCCACGTATTAAATGTTTCTGTGCAAAACTGGGCTGTAACCCAGTAGTGTGCTATGGTTCTTATATCAGTTGCAGTAAAAACACAGAAGGTTTTGTCTGTCTTCCATTCATCACAGTAAAACCCATCAGAAATTTCCAGGCCTTATTCAACTTCAGACTTAAAACAAAAAAACCCCCACAGATTTCCCAAAAGCAAAAGAAACCAACACAATACTTAGTTTTCTTGGTTAACAACCCTGCTGGTGATACTTCATTGGGTGCACTTAACTGTGGAGTCTGTGAATATAACAATTGGCCCTCCTTTCGTTATGGAGACACCTCTCCTTAAGTCTGACTGGTGCATTGATTTGCAGACATGTGAGTGCAGAAATTGCTTTTCATTCCTTCAGCCTTCACTGAGATATTGTCTCTGCTGCACCCAAGCTAAGGTGTACTGTGAGTGATGGCTGACAGGCACAGAGTCTCCTGTAAGCTGTGTAAGCTGTGTGTGTAATCTTGTGCTGCTTGTTTAGCGTCTTCAAAGCTGAAGACAAAGCTTTTGAATCTGATTTGAAATAAAAGATATATCAAGCAAATTCTTCCTGGGCAAAATGACTGATTTCTGCTGTTCACATATAACCCTAAACAGGGACACTGAGCTTTGCTTTCCCTGTCTCAAAACACAGGCAGCAAAACTGCAATAGCAAAGTGTATTGTAATACCCCTGCCATCCAGAGGGATGTTTGCAAGGGCATGGAGGGCTGTTCAAGCTGGCTGCAGCTTGTCTTTCTGTAGTTCTGTCTCTGGTATTTGATCTTGCAGAGCTGCTGGGCAGCCAGGTCTGTGTGCTCCAGCATCAGACCCTGAGCGTTGCCTGGGACCCTGCTCTTGCTTGACTTGTTCTTTTTCCTCTCTGTTGCATGGAAACCCCAGTGCTGTTTAACTGGGGGATCACCTTAAAGGGTCCTTGCTGTGGAATAATAGGTCAAAGCCATCATGGGGACTGGCTACCCTGTCAAGATAAAACAGGGAACAATCCAGTGGCTCTTCATTTCCTGTGCTAGTCACAGGCTCTTTGCCTGCTATCCCACAGTTGCTTGCATTTTTGAGTCTGTTGACCATTATTTTCTATGATTATGACTTTGTTGTCTAAATAGAAAATAAGAATAGGCCACAGGGTGAATAGATCAAAGCTACTTTAATAGTACACTTGTCAAATGTACATACCCATAGCAGAGCTGTATTCAAACAGAGTCCTGTTAAGCCTTTATTGGTACCCAGTGAGAGCATGTAAATACATAAGATATTGAAGTAAAATTACATCTTGAAGTTCTTGCCTGCAGAATTATGCAGGCATTGATTTTTCAGTATATATTGCAGCTCCTTCATGCAGAACCATAATGTATTTACTTACTATCTGGTAGAAGGGCTTATGAAATTACCCGCTCCTGAGAGCGTGAACCCGTGTCAGAAACGAGCCAGAAATCAAACACAAGTAAAAATCCAGATCTCTCCAAGTGCCTGAAGCTATACTGTCCTAGGCTGTGATTTGGAAGGGACATCCCAGTTGAACGCTTTTTGAGCCACTGTAGAAATGTACCTTGTTGCAGAAGGGGATGGCTCTTTAGGAGCCTCTCCTTGGATGAGAGCACTGAGACTGACGTGTTCTCCTGTCACTCTGCCTGGAGACCTTCCTGTAGGTGAAGTGAGCAGCTTCATGTGACAGCCAGGGGTGAATATCACAGCCAAGTTGAGAAGGAAAAATCCTTGTAGAAGGAATGAGAGTGAGGAAGATGACTCACCTCTCCAAGTTAGCAGAGCATATTTGCTGGGTCACTGAAATACGAGGTGAAGTTAAAGCAACACAAACATAGAAATTGTTTTTATGGCATGCAAACTGTGCTGATAAATGTACTGTGAGGGAGACACGTGTGGTGGATGGGAGCTCCTCTGGGCTCTGTGCCAACCAAAAGTCATATGGCTGTGGCAGGTACTGTGCTGGAGCTGCATTAACAAATTCTAGCAAGAGGGTGAACAAATGTTTTTTGGCAAGAATTTAGAGAACATGGATTCGGCAATGCATGAATATGATTGTATACATTTTGGTTCTCTTGGACCTGGGCTATATCAAGCGGACATTTCCTGGATACTGTACTGGACTTTGGTGTATCAGTTTGGGAGGAGTGTTTGCCTGGAGTAGTTTTCCTACGATCCTGCAGGCCAGCCCAGCATGATGAAACAGCTGTGTGGCAAGAGGCTTTGCCCACTTATGACTTATTAAACTGGCACAGTTGATCTTGCAAGAACAGATACTTTATCCTTTGTGTGTAATGAAATTACTTTATATGCAATTAAATACCAATACAGCATTCTTCATTCTTTTTGTGCTTTGTGTTGACAGTTGTAAGCCATTTGTGTCTCTGTGCCTTCTTCATTCCCCTTATCCCCAGTACAGATGTATTTCACTGATGGCTGGATGATCTCTTCAAGGGTGTGTTCCCTACTTTAAACTATCCTTTGTGGTAGTGGGTGTTCTTCATGCTGATGACTTCAATATCAGGCCCAGGTTTTTTAAGGAGCCTTCAGATTCACTGAATGAAAATGCTGTGAACTGTAATTAGCTTGAATTCAGAGTAAACTTAAACACCCTTGAAGTAAATGTGTGTAAAAATTACTTTGAGCTTCTGATGGAGAAAAGAGCATGATGTTCAGTCATGGATGTAAAACTCATCAGTGTTTCAGTGCTGTGGTTTGTGGTGGTATAGATAAATTCCAAATGTGAAGCTCTGCCCAGTGCAAAACAGCAGTGATGTGAAGCTGCCTGTTCTTTATAAGTCACTGAATATAAAGAGAGTTTTCCCAACCACAGACTGCGATAAGACTGCAGCCTTTGGATGTTTCCTAATGCACTGCAGCATCTATGGAAAAGTGAAGTGCTTTAGAATGTGTGAAATGTTAGTAGAATATCTGTCATGAGTGTTCCCTGCTGATATTGAGGGGGAGTGACTAGGGTGGAATATGGACTAAAATACATTCTACTGCCTCATCAGCAATGGCTGCAAACAGATTTCTTGTTGAAATGTGGTGCTATGATATGCCTCAGGGACACTTACCTGGGAAGGTTTTGCCCAAGTTGATGCATTAGCTACCTTGCATTTGTTCAAGGACAATTCATGTGTAGAAAGAGAGGAATTTGAACAGCCCTGGGCAGTCCCTCTATTATAATTCAAAATTAGAAGGACCACATTATTTATAATTAGGGAGAAAAGCAGAAGCAACTGAATGACTTCTTACTATTAAAGAATAACTGAATATTCCTGGCAGATATGTGAATATGAACAAGAATTATGCTTTTGGATTGTTAGTAATAAGGTAGTGAATCTTTCTTGTTAATGCAGGAGAGATTTCCCTAGAATTGTTTGCTTACTTGCAGTGCAGTTGCTGTATTTTAGGACAAGAAAAACTAATGTATGTCAGTGTTTTCTTCTCATGTTTTTGTAGCCAATTGCAGCTCGAAAATTCATAAAATCTGATGTATTTTAGTGAAATACAAATGGAATAGGGAGATTCATGTGCTTATTTTTTACTGTTATTAACACTGCAGCTTACGTAGGCAAACACTAAGGAATGGAAAAATCAATGTTAACAGTAACTCCTAAAATTGGGCAGCATAATTGGTTGACAGTAAGGAGGGGAAAATATTAGTATGGGTTTTGAATGATTCCATAAGGAATGGCATCCTTAGTGAGATCTTTTCTACCTTTTTCCTTGGGAGGTAAAGCTGTTGTTTTGAATTTCAAGATTAAACTACTGCTGTTTGGATTAAATAGCAAAAAAAAAAAATTTGAGATTTCCCAGTTACTGAGCAGACCACACTTCCAAACTGTTTTCTGATAGAGCTTCCTGACATCATATCAGTGCTGTATCCAAGACCAATTTAAATAGTGTTGAATGCCCAGCTCAAACGTGGAGTAATGGAGCTGCAGCATGCTGGAAGAAAGCTGAACTCCTGCTACCCATGGAGCTGGATCTGCAAGGTGCAGAAGGATGTGCACAGATGCAGAGCAGTTTTCCTGCTCCATGCCATAGAGTAAAGCTGTCAGGAACAGTTTCTTTTGCTGTTATAGAGTTAATCAGTGACTCTTGCAAAACACTGTTTTGTCCACTGTGCATCTGCCTGCTATTTTCTGCCACCCAGGACCTGCCTCCTCCATGGGTTTTCACCCAGAGCTTTGCTTGGTCATAGGTCTGTTCTCCATCAGACACTTCAGAGTTGCCTTGTGTGACTTGAGTGGGACAAAGAGTGTTTTGCAGGTAGAGGATTTAGAGAGGACAATCTTGCTGGCTGGCACAGGGGGTTTCGCTTGCCAGCCCAGCATCTGTTGGAGTAGAAAAAGAGCACAAATATTTGATTTTTGAAAAGTCTCATGTGCGGATTTCTTGGTTGCCTCCCTTGAGAGAGTTTGTCTTGCTGCCCTTCCCATAGGAGCACTCCTGGAATAAGCCATTGGATGGGAGCATCCATTAAGGATGCTTCTGGCACAGCACAGAAGCACGTGTGATCTCTGCTGCCTTGGGCTCAGTGTCATAATTATGAGATTTGGTTTTACCCAGGTGAAGCTGTTATAAAGCAGAATGGGGTTTTTTTTGGTATTTACATTCTGATGTTGGACTGTTTCTTTAAACTTACTTTGAATGTCATCACTAAGATAAGGCTATCACTCAGGTGTCATCACTGAGCATAACAGATGACTTATCTCAAGTCACTGCACACCACATGTCAAAACACATACTATAAGTATATTTGAACTTCTTGTTTAACCCTGTTTGTCAAGCAACAGTTTTGTAAATGGATCATACTGCTGAGAAGGAAATATTACCATCATACTGCCAGCTGGGGCAAACTTTGCAGTGCATAGGAGGAGTGGGTGAGATCAAAAAGTATATATTTGTCATATTACAGCAGTGAGGCTGTAATCTGCTGTAGACTTTATGGCAGTTAATTTTCACTTCTACTTTTGGACTATTGGTACTGAGGCTTTGATCAGATATATTTTCTTATTGTGTTTAGCGAGTTACTTGGGATGTACTAAAGTCCTTAAAGCACAGAATAGAAATCCCTCATCACCTGAGGTTGTGTAGGCACTGCTGCCTCCTGTGCCTCCATTACTGGAAGTGTTAACACATCTTCCCCTTTAGCATGTCGGGGAGAAACAATCCCCTTGGCTACTTTTCTTTTTTCCTTTAACTACGTACTTTGAGTCTGTGTGTTGCTCATCCTGCCTCTAATTTTCACTGTTAAGAGGAATAAAAAGGCCTGGGCCAATGCTGTGCGTGTGTAGGCTTTCTGCAGTACGCTCACTATCGTAAAGTTGCCTTGCAGAGCTGTTAACAAAAGTATTCCCCTGGGTGTATTTCTCCCTTGCATCAGCAGCTATTCCTTGCTTTGGTTTACCCTTTAACATGAAAGTTTTTGTGTTGCTTTTTCTTCTGGAAGAAGGAAATGATTTTCCTATTGTGAAAATTGTGTCCTCTTTGGCTCTACAGAGCTGTGTCCCACCCAGGTGGGAGCTGACAATCCCTGCTACCTTGCTGGCATGTGATATAAATAGATTCTGAAAAGGTGAGGCAGGTTCAGCAGCTGGAGATAAGGACAGTGAAGGCAATTCAGCCAGAATGAAATGATGATGTTGTATGGCTGAGAATTTCTTGCTGAAGCAAATATTGGCTGTGAGATGGTGGGAGTTGACAAGTATTGCATGACATTTCTTACAGGAAAGATTTTTTTAAAGATCTGTGGACAGAGATTTGACTTTACTTTTCACCACCTGTTTAAGTAAAAAACATTTGAACTTGGAGAAAGGGAATAATCATTCTGAGAATTTTTTTCCCCCTGAATACTGTTGATGAACTGTTATATTAATTTCACTGGAAAGAGAAGCAAGTAATTGGTTTGGGCAGGTTTACAGGTTTAACTCTATTTTCTGGTTCTTACCTTGTGTAGTCTTAAATTAGCATTTAGTTTTATATTAATATGTGACAATTCTGTCTTGATTACTTTGCACTGAAAATATGGTGTCTATGAACAGAATGGAAGGATAAAATAGAGGTGCACCTGATCATTTCAGAAGACTAGTACTATAAGTGAACATGTCTGTGTTGCCTTTCATTTCAGATCCATTGAGGGACATAAATACTTCCACACAGATCCGATTTTCCATTTAGCACAGCAGCCTGTGGCCAGAAGAGGATGCCTAGGGAAAGAATACATGGAACAAAGCAAATATACTCTAGTCTTCTGCCTATTGCAGATACTCTCAGCATTCAACAGTTTAAGATTTTTTTTTTTTTTACTCCCTGGGAATGCAGAGATTCCTTAATATATCTGAATGAATCTGACAGATTAAATCATGCTTTATTTCCCTGTAAAATGATTATGCTGGGGAGTGAACTGTCCAACTAGAAAATGGGCTCTGAGAAGGGATATTAGAAGTTGCAAGGTTCTCCGTCGACGCTGGGGGAAGCAAATTAGTGTTTTAGCAGGTGGAGATGACAGATAAACAATAGCTGAGGTCTTTGAGAAATGAAAGAACTTAGAAACATCTGTTAAGGGACTGAATAGCTAAGTGACTGTAATAAATAATGTGCCATTTGCCTGTTCAGATTTAGTGTAGACCTCAAAAATGTGTTTTCTGTGCTCGTGACTGTCAGAGAGCTGATAATGCTACTGGACTCAGTATCATGTATAGTTGTGCTGAATATTCATTTGTTTTGTGTATGAATGAGTTTTCTACTTTGTTGGAATGATGGATTATGCTCAGTACAGATGGGACTGGTGCTGGGCATGGTCTCCTCTCATTAGCTCAGTGAGGAAATTCCCCCTGATTTCACTGGAAGCATGCTTATGCTGGAGTGCCTCTGAAAGCTGATTTTTGGCCTGTGGCCACTTGCAGGGCAAAGGTGGATTTTTGTGCCAAAGCAGCACCATGTTAAGTATTTGTGCTGTTTGTTTGTGGATGAAACATGGGTGCAAAGATACAAACCCTCAATCCTTGTTAATGTCATTTTTCACCCATGACACTGGAATTTGGCACATTTCTGTTCTCCGCTACAAGCACATGGCATTGCACGGTCTGTGATGTTACTTGTGAGTGAACTGTTAGTGACAGTAAGTTTTTCTAATTCATTAAAAACCACCAATGCTTTGTTGTATATAAAATAATGCTGTGCAGAAACTGTTCGGTCTTGAAAGCAGCACTGCCTAAAAAGAGCAGAGGAACTGAATTGCTTGGGAACTTGCTCATGGCAGTGGTGTGTGGTCTTTACCCACCTTTTGCTCTGTGTGGCTACTCTGTACTAAATCTGTACAGCTAAACCAGACAAGATCTCTAACAGAAGCTTCCCAGAACTCAGGAGTATTGATATATGTAGTTCTTGGTTTAAGGTCTTGATTTTGCTATTTAATTGCTTAGGAATGAACTGTGAACGTCTGAAAATCTTAATCCAAAATTTCTAGTATCTAGAAGTGTTGATATGAGTCCCCTTTCCTGTTAGTACTGTGAAGTTAGAGTAATTGAATATTTTGCTTCAAGTATTTTGCCTTAAGTGGATGTGGTTAGACACTGTCCTCTGGCTGCAATGTCAGATGCTTGGAGAGTTTAGATGGGAACTGTTTAATTGGCTTTTGCTACAGATCCCAAACTCTTTCTTCCTGATGTCCACTGAGATTCCATTTTATAAGTGTCTGTACTGAATGATAGATGTTACGTTTGAGGTCTCACAGCTGAGACCAAGGCTGTACAATATCTCCCCTAATTTAAATCTTCTCCAGATCTTATCAGTCTGAGGAGTACCTGGCTGAGGCTTTGCTCTGTCAAATTGTCTTTTAGGATTGTCTGAAAAATTCAGTACAGAAAAGGACAGAAAATGAAGTTGACTTTTCTTCCTACTCCTCTTCCCATTCTGCTTTATTGAGAGAGAGGTATGTGACCCAGCACTATCTGGGTCTATCTAGACAATTGTGTAGAAGGATGTGAATTCTCTTTCCTCTAGTACATTCTACTTTCAGCCAAGGGACTCCTTTTTGGAGGGTGGTGGTGTCAGACGAACCTCAGTGTGGTGGGTATTCTGGAAGGGACAGCCACCTCATCTGGGTGGTAGGTTGACTGTTTTTTTTTTTTTTTTTTAATGTACTTCTAGAAGTCTGTCCATGCTGATTCTGCACTTGATTTTGTTCCTAAACATTTGGGTCATCTGGTATTTAATGTGATTTTGAGTGACAGAGCCACCAAATTCTCACAACTTGGAGCTGACTCCAAGTTGAATGAAGAACTGTGTTTTCTTCACCAATGATAAAAATTGGTTTCCTGTGGGAGACCAGATATCTTTGCAGAGCTCACTTTGGACTTCCCAGTATGTCAGGTGTTTCTGCAGCAATACATAAAATGAAGGGATATATCCATAGGTTGCTTAAGTTATTCTGGAAGTTGCTTTTAGATGGAGAAAATAGTTGATGGAATATGGGACATACCGAGTTGGTAAAAAACCAAAAGCCCATATCTCTCTTTTCCAGCCTTTTGCATTCCAGATACCTGAGCATGGGCTGAATAGATGAATCCCAGAGCTTATGACTCAACACCATCATTTAAGCTCATAGAAGCACATTCCAAAAATACTCTGAAAAATAAAACTGTTCAGCTGGGCTTTTCTAGCAGTAGAAAACGAGGCTTCCTGTGATATAGCACTAGGTATTGTGTAGTGATTTAGTAAGCATTTTAAGAATCCATTTATTCAGGGCTCGAGTTAGACATTTCTGTCCTGAGCAGTATCGTGTTTTGTTGAATCCAGGCACTGCTGACAGCAGGGGGTACTTAGAGACTGTAAGACTAATTCAGTGGTTTTATGCTAACAGTAAATATTTTTGCTTTAATGTTCATAGAGAAACTGCTATACATGTATGTTGCAAATTCTAGTGATAATTTTTTATTAATTACCTGTTCAGTGGTGATATGTCTCCCAGTTTACCTGGAGCCTTTTACAAGCTTACTGTCATCCGTGAAACTCTTCTGTCTGAGCTGATTGTCTCCTGCCAGTTGTGGTGCTTCAGTGAATCACTCTGCTGAGGAGGTTGCCCCACACCTCTGCATCTTAGCAAATTGCCTTCTGAGCCCTGGCACTGAAATGCAATTGGTTATGCTTCATTATCTCATTCAATAGAAATTCAGTCTCCTGAAGACTGCAATTAAGTTTCCTCTTTGTCTGAAAGGTACAGAATTTAACTGCAATCTTGTTGGCTTTCCCTGAAGCAGGGGAAGGAGGAGAAGGCAGAAAAACACCAAACCAGAGACAGCACACTTTGACAGACTGTTTTTTATTTGGTAACTTGCTTTCCTCTGTGTGACTTTGACCTGATATTTGTGGTTCTTTGTTCCACAGCTGGGCATGCTGGGAGTGAGCCAGCTTGCCCAACAGGGAGGGAGGCACTGGGCTGGCAAGAACAGCCCAGCCTGGAGCCAGGAGGCTTTGGGGACTTTAGGCTGTTGTGTTACCTTGAACACCTGATGCTTTGGCCCACGATTCGTGCTGCTCATACCACCTGCAAACTCTCTTTGGCAAGCAGACCCCTTGTGTTTATGGTGCTTTAACTGTAGTAGAGGAGCTATACAGGTGTCGTGTTCTCTGTTGAGTAAGGAGAAAGTACAAAAGTCGCTTGGGCAGTAGTAATGGGAGGCATTTACTATTGCCCAAATGGAGGGTATATGGATTTTTTACAATAGAGGAATTTGTGTTCTAATATCCAGAATCTTTCCTTTTCTTGTCTTAAGATGAGCTAAATGTATCTAGCCTTAATTTCCCATGCTTGAACTCTTGAAACAAGGGCCGTGCCTAGTAGTGGAAGGTATGGCTCAGTAGCAGGAATATTTGGCCAATCCTTTTTTAATTTGAATTGTGGAAGGCAGAACAGACCATGCCTCAAATTCTGTGCAAAGTCAGTGCTTGCTATTCTGCAAAAGTCAAAAAAACCAGAGCTCCAAGTCTTAGCTCTTCCTGGTTCCAACCACTATCCTTCCTAGTTCTTCCCTTTTCAGGTCTGTCTCATTCTGTTCCCAGGCCTACTGAGTTATTCCATGCCACTCTTGTGAACTCAGTAGATTTTTTTTAGGTGATGACTTAATTTTTTTTCCTGCTTTTCATGGTGCTGTCAGACTGCCCTGCAGCAAAATGCATTTCAGGTATGAGCTCTCAGCAGTCCCTCTAGGAATGAGTCACTGCTTCACTTCTCCTCTGTAAAAGCAATATCTTCCTCAATCTCATGGGATACAGGAATAGAGAGTTGATTTGTATGAGATGTTGGGACTCTGTAGATACAAGGCTGTCCAGGTTTTTAGGAGAGCTGTAGATGTTATTGTCCAAGGCACTGCCTTTTCCTACTTTTTTTTTTTCTTCTGTAGGATAGTCCTGTAAAAATAATTCATTAGTCTACTGCTTTGGCAGAGAAAAAGACTTGTTCAGAGAAGAAAACGGTATTAAGAGCATACCCCCTACTTAGGCACTGTGGCTATTAACTTCTGCTGGATGAAGAGGAATAGTAGCTTGTATTTCCCAGTAGTGAGAATTTTTCCAGGCTATTTTTTAAGTTCAGGCAATTCTACTGAGATGTAATATGATATGCTGGCTTCACTGTCCTTAAACAACCTCTCCAAATCCCACTGAACAACAAACGTATTGGTGTTTCTTGCTGTTTTCCATGACTGGGGAGTGAAGGTGGAGCTCTTGGAAGCTCTGGGCATGCTTTCCTTCACATTCTCCCCACCTTCACGTGGGCTCAGTTGTAATACTCAATCTTGATTTGGGATGGGGTAATCCTGGCTATACATACAAATTGTGTGTGGTTTCCTAGAGGAGCTGGGGGGAGCCCTTCCACCAAACCTCGGAGGCCCAAGTGAGCCCCAGCCACCCATTGCTGTGAGTCTGAATGGCTTGGACTTTTCTGCAGTCTGTCCTTATTACCTGACCCTCTCACAGATGACAATCTGAATACAGAGAGAGCTTCTGAAGTGCTCAACTCCTTCCTTTGAGTTGACTTGAAAGGGAGGTAGATGTCTGTCTAATGCAAGATTATGTGCTGAGATGACTTGTTCAGTGCTTTCAGAAATCTGTGTTGGAGCAGGGCATGGAGCAAGTCCTGACTGGTGTCACAGTGGATCATCCTCCCCTCCACAGAGCCTGTTCAGTCATGCAGGCTGTCTCTGGCCCTTGATGAGCTATTTTCTATATCGACTTTGCTTGTCCTTGCAGAGCCTTTTTTTGACTGTCTGGTAATAAAGTTTTTGCTACTGCTTGCCCTCTGTCCTGGTTAAATTGCTGATGCATCAGGCTGATGGAAGGGGGTTGGAAAGCTCTTTTGTCTCATTGTATTATGATGTGCTGTAGAACAGACTGCTTCAGATATGGGTGGCAGAGTGTACACAGGTATTCTTGAATGCAAAGCTCAACCTTTTAATGTCACCGTTCTGGAGAGCCACATGGAAGGGAGTTCACTTTTATGATGTGAGCGATAACTTGGGACACTCCCTCATAGCATTTACCTTGCTCTGCTATTAGAGTCCTCTGGGTGTTTCTGTTGTTGACAGCATGCCGGTGGCACTCATCACCTGTCTGCCTTCATTAACATGTCTTTTATTTCTTTTTCTAGAGTGCCAGTAAAGATTGCAAAATTACAGGCTGCTTTTTGGCACATTTCTTGCCTTACTCCCAGTGTGCTCTTCCTCGACAGATTGGGGCTTTATCTTGTGATACTATCCTTTTTTTAATAATGTTACAGGCAACTGTCAGTAATCTTATGTCCCAGCTGTTCTTGGTTTAGAGAGTAAAATTTGAGACATTGTGCAGAAATCAAATATATTCCAGCTGCTTCTGTGATAATAAACAAGTACTTTGGTGACTAGCAGAACTAATGAAACTCATTTCCTATGGCTTTGTGTCTTATGGTTGATTGCCTTTTTAACTAAATTAAGCTACAGTAGTGAGGTAGAGCTTTATAAGACATCAGAAAATTCTCAAAAAGTGGGAATGAGTTGGAGAGTATTTTGACCATGGGAAGAGATTTAACTGAGTTGATAACTAAGAGTGAGCTCTGGAGGATTCATAGTAGTATAAAAATGTGAATAAGAGGTAGAATTTCTCATGTCTGATAAAGTTTTTGAGAGATGCTTTTTCTGCAGTTAGGGCACTCTAAGAAGTGTTTTCCCCTGAAGGTTTTTTGATTAATAAAGGCTGAGCTCATACTGATGTCTTCTTACAGTCTTTATTCACCATATCATCTTTTTTTAACACTTTTTTTTTTCCCTCTAGCAGATTATTTTCCATGAAATTTGAGGGATATGGTAAACTTGAAGACCCCTGTCCAGGTCGATTGCCATCAAAAAGTAGGTTTGTGTGTGATTGTGGCAGAAGGACAAACATGCACAAAGATTGCACTTTCACATGGAACTCCAAACCAGCCTGCCATCATTTAGAGGGAGGTTATGTGGTCTTTGCAGTCAATTAAGGGCAATTCCAAAGGAGGCATTTCTTGGGGAGTGTCTCAAGGGACTCAAGGTCAGTCTGCCCAGACACCCGGCTTGTCTCAGGCTTTGCTGTTGCTTTTCCCCTTTGCTGCTCATCTTTCCAAACTTGTGCTTGAGTGTCCTTATTCCTTGAACAGTCCTTTTGTTTCAACACTTTCACTTACACTGTAAACTTTCA
The DNA here is from genome assembly GCF_003945595.2 of Pipra filicauda. Taxonomy (NCBI): domain Eukaryota; kingdom Metazoa; phylum Chordata; class Aves; order Passeriformes; family Pipridae; genus Pipra; species Pipra filicauda. The sequence goes on from NW_024104742.1 coordinate 2,279,668, forward strand.
TGGTTGTGCTGCTTGTGAAGCTGAAAAGTAGTTGGAAAGACAGTGGACTTATGCCTGAAAGAAGTGGAACTTTGTGAACTGACAGTCAGTGTAAAACTTGCCATATTTGTTATGAGGAAGAGCTTTGATTTGCTGAAATATTGGAGCATTAATTGAACACTGTTTATCCTATCCTATCTAAAATGAAGGCTGCAGATTAGTGTTTAATTGTGTGTAGTGGGTTTTTTCCTCCACTAGCCATTAGTATATTTGCTGAATATTTCATACTTCATGCCCGTTTCCCACATACCTTTTTCTTCATTGGCTTCTCAGTGATACCTGTCAGCAGTCACTTCTGTGAAGAGTTTGCTAGCTGAGCTGCTGTGGGTGATGAAAAGCATATTGGTTTTGGTTAGAGTGGCTAAGAAATAGAAAAATAAATCTGAAAATATGGATGTAAAACATCTCAAAATCCTAGCTGCCCCAGGGAGTGAAATGCTCTGAAATCCCAGGAAGAGGTAAAGTGCAGCACACAGTGTATGAGGATGTCTTCTTTAGCAGCAGGCAAGCCAGTGGCCAGGGATGCTGGCTCTGTTTTATTCCCTCCAGCAATCTGTGCTTTGGTTTGTTTTTTTCTCTTCCTCATATGGAAAGCATTGGCATTGGCTCTGACTCTTCCCTCAGGTGTGAAGTGTTGTATAAACATCTCGGTTTGCCTGTCTAATGTCTTCTGAAAGAATTCTGGGCTCCCTGGCAGACATACTTTGGCAGTCTGGCGCTATATTTATTCAAGATAAAGAAATTGTTTCTTGCAGTGACCAGTGAAAATACTTTTTTTTTTCCCCTCTCTGAATTATCATTGCTTTGTGCTTAGCCAGGTGACAACAGTACTCTTCACATAGTTAAAATTACAGACTGGTGTGATCTGTTTCCCATATTGAATCAAATGATAGACAGTTTGGGGGAGACAGCAGGTAGTCTGTCTCTGACATTTCTAACAGGATTCTGGCTGTTTTTTGAGGTTATAACAAGTAAAACTCATACATGTATTTAGAAGTGGCCAATAGACATGTCTTGTGGTGTCTCTAGGCTCTAAGTTTAACCTGAAAGTACACAGAGTAAGTCTCCCCTAAATACCCAGAACTATGAAGAGATTTAAACATCAAAGTTCTGCATTTACACACTCACCTCCAGAATTTAGACCTTTAAAATCCCTGCCCAGTTCCTGCCTAACTATGGAGGGATCAATGTTTCCTTGGGTGAAGAAACTCCTTTGGCTTCTAGTTTCTGCTTTTCTACTGGCAGGGCCAGCAGTTCTGAGGTCTGGACGGGGCTGCACAGTCAGGAACCAAACTTGCACATTAGTGCCTGACAGTCTGTCCCAATCCAGCTTGTTTACGAAGCTCAGGCTTTCCCCCCCTTGCTCATGCAGCACCCTGTGTAGGAATGCTCCCTGTGTCCCACTGTCCCAGGGAATATCAAATTATTGCACGGGAAGTGGGACAGCTCTGGGGCCTGGGATTGAGTGAGTGTTACATTGGCACCGCCACCACAACTGCCCTGGGCCTGCACACAGCTTGGTTTGGAGCAGTTATTTAGTACCTTAGGTCACAGTAAGCAATCTACTTTGGAACAAGAGGAACTCGCTCTTTAGAAAGTTTGTTATTCTTAACTCTTTTTCCCTCCCCATCTCTCTTTTGTCTTCCTGGCAGTGTTCCAGCCCCTCTCTTAAGCTGCCTTGCCCTGTGCTTGACTCAGCCTGTCTGTGTACCTGTGTAAACCCCACTGTGCTGTTTTTTTTTTTTTTTTTTTTTTTTTAACAGTTACCACCTCTGTGGCTTCCAGAGGAAATCACCTGCTGAGAACTTGCTTATGGCAAGTTCACACCTGCCATAATGGCTGTGATCCTCCCCAACTCTAACTTCCACGGGGATCTCTTCAAATGTTTAGGATGTAATTACTCTTCTCTAGACTTGCAACCCCCCAGCCTCTTTTGAGGCACATAGTTGCTGTTGTGTAGGGTAAAGAACATCCTTTACTTCTTGAGATGCTTTGGAGAGACTCTTTCTTGCTTGTCATTAATGTTTGCTTACTCTTCTTACTCCTTTTCTGCCAAGTCTTACTTGCCTGGATTCCATGGGTGTCCAGAAGATTGCATTCAATTGAAGACAAAATAACATGCTTTTTTTTGTAGTAAATTCCCAATGACTTTTTAGGCTTCAGAAACACCTGGACAATTTAACCACCTTCCTCTCTCGTTAGCCATATCCCCAAAATGTCAGAGTGCTGGGAATCCCTGTGTAATTAACCTGAAAGTAAGGTGCTTAACAAGGGTAGAAAATTAATGGTGGCAAACCAGTGGATGACAGAAAAGGAACTGTAATAGTTTTAGTTCCTTTGTGTCCAAAGTCTTACAAGCATTGTGGGATTGTTTTCCCTGTGATGTCCTGAAGTTACTCAGGTGAGCACAGAGCTGGGTGACTGTGGTCACTTCAGAGGTGGGGACTTGACCCAACCCTAACTGTGTGTGTATATCAGTATTTTCACACTTGTGTTCAATGCACTCCTTCCACATACACCAATTGAGATCAGTGTGGAGCTTCTGTCTGCTCAAGTGTAAGAACATGATTAAGATCAGTCTTAATGTTCAAGATCCTGGAATAGCCTCAAGAGAGGCTTGGCAAAGCAGATGGTGTACTGCTCTCCTGGGCCGTATTGGCAGTTCTTGGGAGCTCATATAGGTTTTAAAAGGACTTCTTTGTCCTTTAGGCAATCATGAAATCAACTGAAACAAACACAGCTAATATATTTTATAGAACTCTCTCAGATGGTTGGTTTGTTCAGTCTTTGGAGAAAAAGCAGAGTTGTGAGGGGTGCTTGGTCAGCCTTTATAGTGCTCAGTCATGAATGATGAAGCTTTTGGTAAGCTGGGAGTGGGGCCACAACTGATACTGAGAAACTGTTACCATGGAACAGAACAGACACGTTAAGTTTTGATTTATTCGTGACTCGGGGAAAAAATAAATTGATGTTTGCCAAAAGGAAAGAAAGAATCAATAGGGAAAGACATTTGCTTTTCAGGACTTGTGAGAGGGGTATTAAAACATGGATTAAAAAAATAAAATTAAAAGCTATAAAAATGTCTTGGCAGTGTAATTTTAATCTTAAAATTGGCAAAGCATACAAGTGGATTATATTGTTTTGTAATAATGGAGAATTGATTGATGACTTGGGCTTTGAGTGGCTTTTTGATGTAAAGCATGGAGAATGGGGTAAATACATTTTAGAGTGACAGCTCATTACTATCCTTCCTTCTTTGTGTTTTACCTCTATGGGATGTTTTTCTCCAAGGTGGGAAGACAGGTCAGTGTTAGGCAGAGAGATAGAAGTCCATCAAAAGAATTAAAGCCTAGGGAGAGACAGAGAGAAAGGTTTATGTGATGTTGGAAGAGACCCAGCAGAGCAGAAGAAAAGAAAAAGATGAAGTAAAGGAGCCTGTTCCAGAGATGTGCATAGTATGAAAAGTATCCTAGGTGGCAAACTTATCAATTTAATTTTCACATGCTAGAAGGTGGTCTACAGTTAGATAGGTTTTTCTATGTTCTTCAGAGCCCTAAGAAGTCTTTCTTCATTCCTGGAACCATCTCCCCTCAAGGAGAACAAGTGAAAAAATCTCTTTTTAGAAGCTTTGCACCTTTTTCCAAATTGTCACCACAGGGCTGTGCCTTACAAAGGTCTGGGCATGCTGTTCTTTAATATCCCCGTGCCTGCTGCTCTGGATTAGCTTCTTTTCTCCAGCATTTTCCCTGCTCATCAGCAGGTTTAGTACTTAAGAACCCCGTTGTTATTACTCTATTGATGCACTTTCTTTTGAAGGCTGTAATTTCCAAGAATTAAATTGATTTATCCCTGTGTTCTTGATAAGGCTGTGGGAGCACCTGATTATGGGAAACGGACCACATCCATCCCCTCCACATCTCTGAGAAATGCAGCATGAAATCTTATCAGTTGTCTTGCAAGATTTCTGGCTGCTTTCAGCTTCCCCAGGCACAAGAGCATGGAAATGCTCTTGTGAGCTTCGTGGATGTTCCCCCAGTGTTTCCTGCTGTGAAGTGAGAAGGAATGGGCAGTAATCCCTCTGGGCTGTAGGAAGAAGGCCTTAATGGGAGCCACTTCTCAAAGGCCCTGTTAGAGCAGATGGATGTGATAACCCTTCCTGCTTCAGCCTCAATGGAGGAGGTGATTTCATCCCACATGGGATGGTGGGAATGGAGGAAGCTGCTGTTCCAGGCCTGAGGACACGTCTGTGGCCAGGCTAATTCAATGAGACTGAGAGGACTGATGGCAGCAGCCTGGGGACTGAGTTCTGCCTGCGTGGATAAAGCTCAGAGTGTTGAGCACAGCCTGGGAGGAGGTGAAGGCAGAGCTGCTCTGGGACACGGGCCTGTGGCAAAGACTGACTGAGATAGGAGGGAGCTGGTTATGCTTGTTTATAGTGTTCACGTGAATGGGATTTTGAAGGATCTTTTTTAATTGCTATGGCACCATTCTTGCTCTGAAAAGGAAGAAACTTAGAAGACCCTGAGTTCTTATCTAATATCACAGTTTCTTAACCCTTTGCATCTTGAAGATGATTTTACAGTCTAGGACACTCGGTCTCATTTCAAACGTGTGATGGAAATCTCTGCATTGTTTGTAATTGGGTGGGAGGGTCAGAGAAGGGGAAACTCATGGGAAATGTTTCTTTAGTGGAGCCATGAATAAGAAGAGGGAGGGGAATGGCTTCTATTTCACATAGAGGCTGCAAACAGGGCATCAGAGGCCTCTTCCTGAGGTCTAAAACCAACAGCAGTCTCTCTGGAGAGGAGTGCAAGCTTTTTTATATTCTTTATCTGTGCTCCTCTGCTAACTCTGTCAGGCACTTGGGAAGGGAGATTCAGATCCTGGATGAGCTCACAAAGTATTGCTCGTGTGTCTGGTGCTGTCTAAGGATTGCTACCTGTACAAGCCACTAATTAATTGTTTCTGTTCTAGGACTGAGAAACACTCAATGCATTCTTGATACCACACCTGGTTCAGAAATGTTAAAATTCTAAAGGGCAGGAATAAGCCCCAGTAAGAGGTACAGTCTGCCCATATGGACATCCCAGTGTTATTGGGGAAAAATGGAGCATTGTGCCTTTCTCTGACTTCCAAATATTGATGGATAATTGCCAAAAATAGGGAACCAGTGAGTCCAGAAGATCAATAAAAAGCATGTGGTGAAAGTGCAAATGGAAAAGTCACATATCATAGCATTTTTATATAGTTCTAATGTTGATAATCAGAAGACCTTTAACACTGAGACTCAAATGGCTTTTAGTCATTTTAATCACCTTTATTTCTAAACAATGCTCTCGTCATGAATAAGCCTTTGCTGAGGATTGGAACTGTTGAGAAGATTTTGTAATCCTTTAATTAGTCTTGATAATGAGGCCTCATTTTGGGGGAAAACTTAATGGTCTTGCTATTGAATGACCTTGATGTGGTTAAGTCACTTGTCTATATGTGTGTGGGAAATGCAAATAATGGAGACTATTTTGGCTCCCAGCCTGTGAACCTCAGTAAGGCACTGGATGTTACTTTAAATTTGCTTGCTTTGCAGGTCAGATTGAAGGATGCCTGAGACAAGCAATAAATTTTTTTTCCTGCTGTTGGGAGGTTGAGCCTGCTGATTAATGCACCTCTCATTTTTTTTTTTTCCAAATGCTTGAATTCACTCTCCCTTTGAATTTTCTTTGTGGTGCTAGAGGCTTCCAAGATTTTTTTTCCTTGGTAAATGCCACATGAGGACTATGACTCATCGAGGTCTGATAATTGAATCCAAACATGTAATTTATTTTAACTAGGGGAGCTCTGAATGTGCTGCACAAAATTTCTGTAACATGTTGCTCTTGAAAGCAAGATTGCCGTTGAAACAGGAAGGGCAATTGTTAATGTTTGATGCCCTACTTCACTGGGCAAATGCTAAATTAAATTGTATGTATAACTGCATGTATTGATATTTGTAATATATAGGTGTGTTTTCTTTCACCTTAAGCTTATTTTTGTGTGTATGATTTTTCTCTTAGACTTAAGATCCCAACTGTAGTTTATTTTAGCATTTTTTCCATATTACTTCTTTGTTTTCAGTCCTAAACTAGCTCTTATGCGAATTGCTTTCTCCAACTTAATGGAGATCCGGGCCAAGGCATACAGCAGTGATGACTGGAACAGGCTTGAATTGTAGAGAAAGCTGTTTATTGCATCCTGGGGATAGTCTAATTTGTGAGAAGAGAGAACAAGCTGCTATTTCACTGGGACAGCAACCTGGGAACACAGTATAGGAGGCACTGGAAATACCAGGTTTCTATATCTGGTCTTGCTATTAGTTTGCTGGATGGTGCATGAGTCACTTTATTCTTCTGGATCTGTTTCCTCATTTCTAAGCAGGGGATGATGCAAACTTCTGTTTGAAGCTTGGTGATCTACTGATGGAAGCCTTTCTTCTAGAAAAGCTACTATTGCTGTCCAAGTGCTGTTAATTAGGCATTGCAGTGAAAGTGGTAGTGAGGAAAACGTGGATGACCTCTTAAAACTGAGCAAAACTGGTAGCAATATGGGACAGAGAAGGATGGAAAATAGGAGGGAAGCAGCTGGAACTATCCAGATTGTTTCTATGTTCTTCTGTTTAAAGGGAGCGTTGCCAGTTGTGGCACAACCCCAGTCATTACAGAGCTAGTGAGCCTTTGCTAATTGGTCCCAGCTAAGGACAGTCATGTCCCTACTCTGTGTTTTGCTTGACTTGAAACTGGCTTTGCACTTGTACTTTATGGCACTGGAAGACCAGAACAAGCAGCTGGGAGTCATGGCTGAAACTGCTGCTTAAGGTACCTGCTTAAGGTGACAGATGAGCATGAACCCACCTGTATGTCACTTTTCTTGTTTGCAAAATAGATATTAGGCCTGCTTGTGAGAACACCTTGTGCTTCAGGTTGTTATCTGTAGGAAGAATGTTTCCATGTGTTTTGGTGGACCTCAGTTCAGGAGGCCTGGAGCTATGCCTAGGTGGAGGGTGTTGCTGATTCCAAGCAGTGCAGTGCTGAATAAGGATGGCTTCTGACTGATGGGTTCTGGGATTACACATGATTTATTCTTGACCTCTCTCAAAGGGAGCTTTTGGAGTAGTATTAGCACTTGTGAAGAATGAAATGGGCTTGGGGCAAAGGCCAAGGTAGGGGCTGTACAGGGTCGATCCCTTGCTCTGGTGCCTGGTGAGGCCTTGAATGTGTCTTTTGTGTTCTCAGTGCCTTCAAGTTTGAAACTGGATTAGGGTTTAAACTGAAGCCAGCAGAGCACTGAGCATCCAGCTGATGCGCTGAGAACTTTGTGATTGTTACATTTTCATGTCAGGTATGTGTTTGCTCTGTTTAACTGGGGATCTACTGTGTCTGTGCCAGAAGTGGCCCTGTATTCTGGCCATGGTGTGAATCCCTAAACCACTGGTGGTGCCTTCTCTCCATGTGAACGGGTGTGCAGGTGCACATGGGTGTGGAATTGTGTGATGTGTCCTGTCTCGAGTGCCTCCCTTGCCTGAGCCTTCACCACAACTGACAGCGCTTCCAAGTACACAGTGTCACACACCATCCTGGAAGCTGCTGGGCAGTGTAGTGTTAAATCTTGCCTGTTAAGATGACTCTTTAAGTCCAGTTTCTTTAAACAGAAGGTACTTTTCTGCCCCACTGAAGCATGGCTGACACAGCTTTCAGCTGGTAGCACACAGAGATGCTTTGCTGCAGGACAGATGTAACTGGGAAGCTGTGATAAAATGTGGGTTAAAAAAAGTAAAATTGTGTCCAGGTTGCATATTTTTCTAAAAGTTTTTTTTAGAAGTACATGATCTCTGCTTCTGTGTGTACTTGCCTGCTTCCTGGCTGCAGATGATTGCTAATTAAACTTCTGCCATTATTTGAGCAGCACTTGTGTTGATAGGCAGCAGAGGAATGTACAGTCATGAAGAATGTAACATTGAATTTCACCAGCTGGGAATTGGTACCCTTTCTTGTGCATTCCCTCTTCCCAATCTTTCTTGAAGGAGAAGAAATAAAGGAAGGAAAAAAAAAGAAACTTATGGAATGATCAGCCAAACTAGAACATATGTCAGGGACTGCACATGTGCCATGTGTCTGTTCTCACAGCATTTCTTATTGATGTGCACTGTTACATGCTCAGTCCACTGCCTTTGAACTTGTGCAACAGAGCAATGATAATAAAAATATTTTTAGTTAGTGCTATTTTAGTGCATCATATATTTGATTCTGCTGCAGCATGTTTTCCTCACATTCTAAATACTGAAAAGTTAAAATGAATCTTTTTGTGTCCATAAATTATGGTGCTTAAAGATTCAAATTTTGGTCCCTGCATATCCATAGCCTTAGATTTATGAACTCGTAAAACACTCACTGTGTTTCTTTGTGATTTGTATCTGACTCTGCTTTTTTCAGATATAATGCACAAATGGAGTACACTGCTCCCAGATGACATCAGGTCTCTAGAAACCTTTAAAATCATTCTTGTGTTTAACTGACTTTACACTATTGCTGTATAAAATTAGAATTTTATGAAGATGAATAGGAAACTTGCAGATTACATAAGACCTGCTCTGGAGCTGCAGTGCAAGCTGTTTACAACAGAAATGCAAACAGCTTGACAGTCTTGAGCCTTCCAGTCTGCTCTTTGCCCCATGGATTGTCATGATGGTTCATTTACACTGACAATTGTACCTACCACTGATAAAGAGGTGGGAGTCTGGATTTGAGGGGAAGTATTTGAATATCAACAATATTGTATTTATAAAAATTGTCCCTTGGGGGCAGAGCTTTGCTGCAGATGAGCAAAACCCAGTTTACTTCTTGTAATCCATTACTGTTAATTTGTTGTTCTCTTTAAAGCCTTCAGCTGGCCATGTGAGAAATTATTTATCTTGCTGGTGTACAGAGCCCTCTGAACTCCAAAATGTCAAACGGAGCAGTGGAACGGAAGGGGAAGGGGATCCACCCCAACCTTGCTTTTTGAAGTCAGCAGCTCAGCCTTGGCATCCAAAGGGCAGCTATGGAGGTACTGCCTCCTGTCCATCTCAGTTAAGGAGAAATAATCTGTTAAAGTGAAACCATGACAAGATGTTCAGAATCTCTCTGAGCTCATTAGGCAGCGGGGCGGCAGATCCCTGATGAGGCTGATCACAGTGGAAGGCTCAGTTGCAGGTCAGGGAGCTCAGTCTGCAAGGAAGTAGGACGGGAGAGCTGGAGGAAGGGATCATGTAGCACTGCAAATAGCAGTAACTGCTGCAGGAAAGGGAATTCAGGATGCAGGAGATGGGAATGAGAAACACAAGTTATTTAAAAATCAAGGAGACCTGTACTGGATGTATTGTTGGATGTCTGTTCAATGAACAAGGCCTGTCCCTAAAGTTGATGGCCTCCCTCAAAATGAATTCCTGTTCATCAACAGTCTGCTCAAACAAATACCTGACTTGCAGCCTGTAACCAGTTCCCATGCATCTCCGGTGGTTTAGGACTTTGGGGACATAACAGAAAAGGTAACTGTCTCTATGTGGATGATCATTGTCTTACACACCCTGTCCACACTGAAAATAATTTGGATAAAGCTAATTGCTCTGTCTAGCCCAGCTTTAGTCTATGCAGAGAGCTTTACAGGACAGTGATCCTGATGCTGCTTTTCCAGTCTCTTTTGCATCTCCATTCCAGCAGCTTACTCCTTAGAGCAGTGAACTGTAACCTTTCATGTTCTGCACTAAATGCCAACAGCTAAAGTCTGGAAGGGAAGCTGCACACTGAGGAGAAGCTGAGAAATGTGTTAGATGGCCTTGTGGTAAGGAATAAGTTGGGTATGTGCCACAGCCCTGCTGTGCTTGTGGGTGTTAGTTCAGACTGTTAGTGGTGAAGGTAGTCCAGGTTTGCTGGGTTAGTAAAAAGAACTAGTGCTGGATGAGTCTGATATGCAGTGGAGGATGTAAGTGGAGCACAAAATGGCCACTAAAAGCTATAGGAGAACCAGAGTAGCTGTGATTTTGTTTGGAAAAGAAATGATTGGCAACAACCAATTATAGTCTTTTCTCTGTCCCTTCAGAATGTCCCCTAGGAGGTGGAATCCTCATATTTGCCTTGGCTGGAGAGGTATTAGAACCTCTCAGATTCTTGGGATTGCGTCTGTAAAGTTTCCATTTCAAGAATTCCGATGTATTTATTTCAAGAATTCCGATATATTTCGAGCTACTCTGTGGAGGTGAGCAGAAACTGCAGGTTTTACAACCTGGTGCTTTCTGCATGCCTGGGAACAGCAGGACTTCCCTTTGGAAAGAGGTTCTGAAGCTTCTTTGTCTCAGTGAGCCAGGGACAGATGGGAATAGAAGCAAGATGATCTCTATGACTTCGGGTATGTTTTAAACCATGGACTATATAATGGCTTGGGACCATCTGATTGAACATCTTCTGTTGGTCCATCTGGTCTCTCCCTGCCTCATGATGGACTGAGTGACACAGTTTTTGGATCAGCCCTTGCAGTAATCTCCTTGTGCTCTGAGCATTTACAAAGCCTCTCTTTTGGTTTTGTTTTTGTTAATTTGACACAATATTCAGTGTACCTTTTTTTTGCTGTAGTCTGTAATCTGAATTTCCCCTGCTTCAATTTTAAGCCTGTTTGTGATAGGCTGATGGCTAAACTGATCACTACAGATTTTTTTTCTTATATTTATTGGTACTGTACCTGTGATGGGACTACTATTTTGTAGCTACCTAATTATTATGAAGTAAGAAATCTGTTTCACATTTTAAGAGAAAGGGTGGAAATTCGTAGTGGCTTCTTTTTCTCTGAAGCACATGTTTTGCCATTCAGAATTTAGTGATGTTTCTGCAAGCTGGACTGCAATTTTCTCTATGTGTGAGTTCCTCTTTAAGTTCTTAAGCTTGAGAAAAGTTCTTGACTCATTTTCTTTATATCTTGCTTTACTGTGGGTGGGAGGCTTATGGCTAGGAAGTGAAGTTTTCCAGATCAAGAAGTGGGAGGCTGCTGCAGGTGAGGAACTCTGCATGGTACATGGATTACCCTTTCATGTTTAATTTACTGGAAAAGTGAAAACTATGGGAGTGGAGTTAGCTCCTGCTATATTTGCAGGACAGCAAATCTCTGGTGACAGTTGTTACAGTGGAGGACAATGGTATAGGTTAGGTAAACAAAAGCAAACATTATTTCAGGCCTTCTCCCTAATTCTTTAGGATAAAATGTTAGGGCTTATATTGTTATGAGAACATCGTGAACATGAGTAAATAAAAAAAAGTTGCAGAAACTTGGAGCTAAGGCTGCTTATTGCTGAACCCTTCTCACTGATGTACGGACATAGCACAGAGATGATAAATAAAGGATGCAATGTTGTTTCACAAATAAGTTTTCTCCTTTCAGGTGCCTGTTTGCTCTAGGTGCTAAGCCAAGTCTGTAAAAGTCACTTATATTTGTGGTGTGTAGAACCTGCTGTCAATTAAACTGAACAAACCGAGCATTTGCTACTCTCTGTGAGGGTAAAGCAACTGTCTTGTGCTCTCAACCAAATTAGTTTTATAGCTTAACTGCCTTCTCCCCTGGATTGTACCTTGTAAACTGCGGAAATGATTCGACAGAAATAAGGAGTGAGCATTCAGTGAGGTCTCTTCTTGGTACAGCAGTTCTAACTTTGACAGTCAGCAACACAGCCTTGAATCACTGGGTGTGCCCTGCTCAGAGCCTGGCTGTGAGAGCAGAGCTGCATCCCAGTGCAGGGACACAGCTTGGCACCACTGGTGGCTGCTTGCAGAGCTCTGTAGATGGTGTTTGCTCTCCCTGCCCCTTCTGGATCTCACAGGACTGATTTGGGCTGTGTAGAAGAGCTGGGTGACCTGGGAAGAGATGCCCTATAGCTCCTCATAGGCAATTCTACATCTGAGCAAATAAAACAGAGGGGAAGATTATTTTACTTCTGGCTGTCCATGGCAAGGCACAGTGAGGTTTTTCAACTCTGAGACTCCTCTATTTCTGAAGAGATCTGCTCTTGGATAAGAGTACCTGAAGCACTTGTTGGTGGTACCCATTAGGTATGACCAAGCTCTTATGGACCAGTCAGTCATGACCCCTGGTGAAGACAGAAAAACCACTGAGTATTACTAAATGCTTGGGTCAAGGTTCTGAAAGGTTGAAGAAGAACTGGAGGAGGCATTATACAATTTTAGCCTGTTCTGACTTCCCTGTGACCTCTGCTTGTGGCCAGTGTTAGGGCATAGAAAAGTGGAATATTTGATCTGCCCCCATTTGGCTGCTCTCATGTTGTCATTTCAAGTGTAACTCTGAAAGTCTGAAGCCTTGTCTGCTTTGGAAAGCCGGGCATCCCGTGTTCCTTCTCGGTGCTATGTGTACTGGGCCAACAGATTTCAAAGTGGGAGCTTGTTGGCTGTTGGGGGTCTGTGCTGCTAATGATCCTGAACTGCTCCCTCACAACAGGCTTCTCTTCCAGCTGGGTTCCCAGCCCTGACCTGAACAATTTCATCACACCCTCCTTGCTCTTTGTCAGTGCACCTTGGATGGGAAGGAGTGGCAGCTGTCTGGATGGGGCTGTCTCCTGGTTTTGGCTTTTCCACAAGCATTGGCAGGAGTTTCTCCTGGATACCAGCTGCCTTGGGGTTACCTGGGCTCTCTCTGTAGCTTCCTCTGCCAGTCTCAGTGCACCTGGACATCAAAAACTCACAAAGCCAATAAGGTCACGTGTGATGGACCACACAGGTCTGACCTCCTGTAACAGAGACAAGCTGTCCTTGTTACCACAAAACACACAGCTTTTCCAAACAAAAAGAATAGGGGTGTGGCTCTTTTTTTTTTTTTTTTTTTTTTTTTTGAGAAGGGGAATGAGCAGCAAGGTCTAGCTCAACTTTTCCCAGGGATTTGCTCTTTTTCTCTTCAATCTCTCCCACCCCCGAAAGCTTGTTGAGTGGTATTTTGTCTGAGAGGAAAAGGTGCTTGTTCAAACAATCCTGCCTCTCTGGTGTGTTGCAGGCACTGAGGGTGCTGTCACAGGCTATTCTCCTTCGCAGTCCCAGCAGCCTGAATGAGGGACATGTGCTGTTTGCAGCATTTTACCCCTTCTGCCTGCCCTGCCTGGGGGGCTGTTCATTTTATTGCCATACTGTCTTTACGTAAGGTATTGCATCAGGCAGCACAGGGGATGTGGTGCTGAATTTAAACAGCTGGAGCTTGTGTTGTGTGTTTTTCAAGCAGCCTTGAAATAGCCATGGGCTTTTTTAAAGTCTTTTTCAGTGTGATTCTGTCCATTCTAAGTGTTATGACCATCACATGTTTCCAGCAGAGGCTGGTGAGTTGGTAACCAGGTTTTTCAGTGGGATATTTTACCTGTAAACGTGTTGGAGGGTTTTATTATCATCCCCACACACCATTGTTCTGTAGTGGGATATACTTTACCCATTTGACGTATTCAACCAGTCTGGTCATGGTTGGCTTTGATAGATTTGCTAAATTACACTTTCTCTTTTCCTCACCCTTCACAAAAAGTTCCTGCCTTGGGTGCACCACTGCTGCAGGGGGTGTTTATTGGGTTGTTTTTCTCAGCCCTCTGGAAGGCAGCAATATTAGGGTTTGTCATGCAGGTACAGGAGCATTTTACAGATGATTTCTCAGAGCAAACTGCCTCAGTGCTAGTCTCTCTTGCAGGAGTCTTGGTGAACTACTGTCTTATATATGTGCAGGCTTTGTGTGCATTCTTTCGTTTCTGGGGAAGAGAGGGGCTGTCAGAGCTTTACACAGATGGCTTTGCATGCAAGTCCATGAAACCACCTGTGTCCTGCCTCATCCTTTCTTAATGACTACTTCAAACTTGTCTCAAAGCTGTTGGTTAGCATGGCCTCTTGGCTGGCATTTATGCATATTTCTCTTTTACCATGTCACATTCTTTTTTTCATGATAGGGTGCTATGCTTTTTCATTTCACAGCATAAATTTATTTTAAATTTTGTTTTATAGTTGGTGGAGAGGAAGGTATGCTTTAAAATGGAATAGATCATGTTACTTTGTTGGAGTGGGTCCAGAGGAAGGCCACAGAAATGGTCAGAGGATGAAACATCTCTCCTATGAAGACAGGCTGAGTCGGTTGGGGCTGCTGAGTCTGGAGAAGAGAAGGCTCAGGGGAGACCTTAGAGCAGCCTTTCAGTACTTATAAGAAAGGTGAGGCTTGTAGTGATAGGACAAGGGGTAGTTCTTTTATACTAAGAGAATTTAGATTTAGACTGGATATAAAGAAGGAATTTTTTACAATAAGGGTAGTGAAATACTGCTAGAAGTTGCCTATGGAGGTTGCAGATGCCCCGTTCCTGGAAATATTTAAGATCAGCTTGGATGGGTCTCTGAGCAACCTGATCTAGTTGAAGATGTCCCTGCTGATTGCAGAGGGTAGGACCAGGTCCCTTCCAATCCAAACCATTCTGTGATCCTTAGGCAGATGCTTCATCTTCATACAAGAGATTTTTTTTTTTTTAATCTGTTTATAAGCAAAATCAACCTAGAGGGTGAAAATGCATCTCTGATAAGCTGTCATTTGGAACAGTGAGGTGCCAGTGCTGCTAATATGAAAACAAGTAATTTTAAGGGTGGCTTAGTACTTGAATACAGTGAGAGGTAGAAATTAATTGGTCTGAACTGCCTGGCTACTGACCTGCAGCAGGGCATGTTTACACACATTATTTCCTGTCTTGGGGCTCTATCGCTTTCACTTGCTGGACTGCAAGAAAGCTCTTGGCACAAACTGAAGTTTGGAACTCATCTATCAACTGAGACTGTATTAAAACAGAGATGGATGTAGCCTTTTCTGCATATCCTTTTTGCTTGGAAAAAGTAAACATGAGGATTCAGGTAGGCAGCAGGAAAGCTGATGTCTTGTTAGTGGCACAGTGCTGCCCACAGTGCAGGCTCTGGTCAGGAGCTGGTTGAAGAGGAGCAAAGATCTGTTCACCCCAGGGGTAGTGAAGCCATTAGAAGTGAGAGACACACAGGGGAGTGACACAAATTCCCAGTGTCCTTCTCTCTGAAGACTGCTAGTATCACTTTCTAGCACGCACACACACACACTTCATGTTACTGGGTTTGGTCACAAACTGTTCCATATACATTAATGCTATTTCTCCAAAGTATTATTTCGTCTATTCTAATTGATATTTGAAGACTTCTGTCCTCAGGATCAGGCTTTGTAAAAAGGTAAATTATCTGAAATGCATGTGCATGAATGTATGTCTGAAGACTGTCCAAGTCAAGAGATTTGAGATTTTGCCTTCAAGGCACAAAATGATTCAAGCTCCCCACGTGCAACAAGGACCACTTTATACCCTAATCTCTGTTAAATTGTGTGGTGCTTCTTGTCCCAACAGGGCTGTTCCATGATGGTCCTTCTGTGCTTGTTCAGGTTACATGTAGGACAGGCCCCCTGTCTCCTTGGAAGTTGAACAAATAAAGCAAAACTCCTCAATACAATAAGAAAACTATTCCACGTATAGTAAAGGAGGAATATTGCTTCTATACTTGGTTGACTCAGGTTTTGAGCATAGAGGAGCTTGCAGATGTGTATACTTTCATAGTATGTCATCTCAGGACTTCAGCAGTACTATTTCAGCAGTACCTTCAGAGAAAGCAGTATCTGAATTAAAAAAAAAATTGAGTAATTTTCAGAATTATATCAGTGTAATGTATCCAGCTTCCTAAAAATCTGAGGAGATCTTGGAAAAGCCTCTTCTTCTTTATATTGCCCCTCTGCAAACTAGCTATCTCTTTGCATTTTGTGAAGGATGTGAGCTCGCTAATGATTTTTCCTCTAGATATTTTTTTTTCCAGATACCTTTTTGATTAAGACTTGACAAAAAGAAAGGCAAGATGTGCTCCAGGACTCTCTGGGGGTTTGGTCTCAACCTCTGCAGCTGAAGCTGTTCTTCATGCAAGTAAATTAAAACTTTGTGGGGAGGACACTGAACCTTGTAGCCTGTCATATGCTGGCTATAAGTCATGACTTATCTTTGTATCTTGCCTGCAGTAAACATTTATTTATAAAAGTAGCACAGCTGCAAAGGAATCCTGTCCCTGCCAGGCAGTGATAACTGGATTATGTTGCTTACGGGATTGAGAGAGGCTGAAATTCAAATCCCTGGTTTGAATCAGTCACAGCAGAAACTTAAACAAGGGTTTCCAGAGTGTAAGCAGTGTCTGAGCCAAGTCCTGCCTTTATACAGTTCACTGGTGTCTCCTTTCATTAGAACTTGGTGATTTCAGTGGTTAACCTGGGACCTCATTATCTTCACTCTGGAAATTTCTGTTAAACCCTTCTCTTTCCCCTTTTCCTTGCTGTGTGGGAATGCCCTGATAACCACTCTGAGGGATATGTAGGCTGCCTGAATGACCTCCCCCAGCTTCCTCAGTCCCCAAACTGCCAGCAGTGGCAGTGGCCCCTTTGCCAAGTGAGAGGCTCGGGCACCTTGTCTTTTCCTGCCATGCTGGATCAAACCCAGCACCCAATGGCAGTGGGCTCTGCTCCCTGAGGAGAGCAGCACTGCATTCCCAATCCCACCTTTTCCCGGCCCAGGTCCATAGCAGCCACTTGGATGTGGTCAGTTGGCACTGTGCTTCCCCATGGCTTGTGTAGCACTGGGGACACACTTGGCACCTTTGGGATCTGGGCACTTCCATTGCAGCCAAAGTTCACTCACTCGAGTTGGCTGAGTCTGGGGGTTGGTGTGGGAGAGATGAATGGATCTCTGGCTTGAAATCTGCTTGGACAGAGAAATAACCATTTGACCTTTATCATGGAGCACCATTCCCACTGCCCTACTTGCCTCTGAGTAGTTTTTTGCAAATAGAGGTAAAGAACAGAGTAAAATAGTAGTGGTGTATTTCAATAGAAGTTGGATAAATTTTGCTGACAATAGCAGCAAATAGCAGGGTAAAATTATGTTTTTAATGCTGTATTTGGATATTCTTGTGAGACTTCCTGCCACAGATTTACTAATCACTCAAAAAAACCCCTTAAAATATTTAAATTTAAGTATGTATTTATGGATAATACAGGTTTGAAAGGTATAATGTTTCATTTTGTTAATCTAAAATGCCTTGGGGCATTCCTACTCACCATCAGCTGTCCTAGGTGAGCTGTGCATCCTTCCTAAGTCCTTGGGTTGTTCATCTGAAGGAACCTGCCAGGCTCAATTACTCTGATCTTTACTGGGCATGTTGTGTCTTGTCTAGTTCTAAAGTTATATTTTTTTTTCTAAAAGCTGTCTGTAGAGATGGTTAGAATTCCATGTCTGAAATTCCAGGCCACTGAAATTCCAGGTCAGCAGCCATAAGTTAGTGGGAGATGAGGTTGCCAAGCAGAACAGGGACCAGGAACTTATCTTGAATGGTGCCAGTGGGTGACTGGATAATGAGTAACTTAAACTCAGCAGTGTGTTGAGCTGCCCTTAAGCTTGTTCTTACAGCTCAGACTGTGAGTAGCCCATGGCAGGAGCTGTTTGTTTTACGACTCAGAATTGTTTTACTAAATTAGGGTCTGAGTCTATATGACTGTGCTGAAAAGGAGTCCTAAAGTTGTAGTTAGTTATGATCAGTAGAATACCTGCTGGCTGGCCAGTGTTGGAGTCACATCAGCACTGCTCAGGGTGGACAGGGAGCAGCTGATGTTGGAGAAAGGAATGTCTGGCTCAGAGCCAGGTGTGTGGTGCTGGAGCCCACCCTGCTGCAGGAAGGTCTGGAGCAATGCCCCGTGTGCAGGCTGTGCTGCAGACCCTGCTTTTGGTGGGACTGCAAGTGCTGAGCAGAGGATGATTATTGCCAGGCTAGAGAGGAGACCTTATTCATTGCTTCTGTTGGAGCCCAAATCAAGTCTGGTGTGTCCCTCCCTGTGCTAGAGCAGAGCTGTGGATAAGCTGTGGAGCTGGGCACTTCTGTTTCCCTCCCATCCCAGCGGTCAAAGAGTGGCAATACCTCTGCAATTACACTGCTGACAGCAATAAACTGACTTGCTCTGTTTCAGTAGGATTATAATAACATATTATCTCATTACAGTAGTGTTAATATTTCACAAATATCTTCAATGGGAAATTAAATTAGAAGGAAATTGTAGAAATACAGTAAGCAGTTGTTCTTGTGGACCTCAGTAACGCTTACAGCATGAAGAGGGCTGGAGGGTCTCGTCTGCACTGAGGAGTTCCCTGCAGCGTGGAAGCTTTGCCTTTGTCTTTACACCATGACAACCCACATACAAAGCTTTCTTTAAATGCCTAGAGAAGGTGGAGAAAATACAGTAAGAAAGTTGTGTCTGAATGAGAGTGCAAAGACAACTGGTTTAGGAAAAGTTGGAAAATCACTATTCCTAAGGTCTTATGATGTAGTTAATGTTTCAAATTACTTATTTTGTTACAATAAAAGAATAAAAGTGACTAATTGTAGAAATGGTGTTTCTCAACTAGGCTGTCCTTGTAACTCATGGGAGGTGATGTCTCTACTTTGAAAAGAACTTGAAATAGTTTAGCTCTGCTAATCTCAGTGTTGTCTTTCACTTTCTGGAAGAATATAATGCATTTCTGCTTTTATTAATTTCTTGAGATGGGCAGCTTTTGTGTAAAGGGTGAGCTTGGATAAACACTCATTTTTGAGTTTGTCTGTGGAATCATCTTATATCCTGTCTGAGAGAGAAGACAATGCTGTGGTAATGAAAAATGAGTTTGTGTAAAAAGTTATCTTTCCTCCAAGATACTACGGAAATAGTGTTTCACAGCAGGGTTTATTACTTTTCCCTAAGATATATAGACATGTGTTATCAGTTTAATGCAGCTATTGGACTTACAGAGGAATAACATCACTTCCAAAGTTGCAGATAATATTGAATAGATCTTAGGGAGTCAAAGAACTTTGAGTTAGCTCAGCTTTGGCTTTTGTTGGTGGTGTCTCTTGGCTTCTTAAGAGCTTTTGTATTGTTATTTTAGTAATTCTAATTTTCTGTTCACAAAAGTATAACTAATACAGGTTATACCCTTTTAAACAAAATTTTCTCCCCAGTGAAATGCCAGGCTATTTAAATGCAAATGGCAAAGGGGAGAAGTAGGAATTATCTTGCTAGATATTTGAATGCATGGAGTGGGTATTACATAGGTACTTGTTTAGCCGAGGAATAGTGTTTTCTGGAAGACACAGATAAATTTTCATTCAGTGAAGAAATTTAAAATCTTAAAGATAAACTTGAAAAGTCTGTGAAAAAAATAGTGCTTTGGAGATTTATAAAATTTAAAGCTTGAGACTGATCTCTTCCCGTTCCAGGATTACAATAAAAATAATTTCATTCAGCTTTCTTGAATGAAAAGGATAAAAGCTCAACCCCTTTTCCTTCCTTGTCCTTGATATTAGCATTGCCTCACTGTATTTAATGAATGTCATTTTCCTGGGTGTAATAATTTCTGAGAGGGAGAATAATCTTTGGAAAACCTAAGAAAAATCGAAGGAGACAAGATAATTACAAGGACTGCCACTATCTGATGATATGGAGGTGCACACATTCTCTGCTTGAAGTGAAAAATCCAGGCATAATCAGGAGCTCCTGCATGAACTCCCACGCATCTGGATGAAGTCAGAATCGAGCCTACTGTTGCAAGTGACAGTGGTTATTTAGGGTGGGATATTACTGCTGATATATATAGTGCTGGAAACCTCTCTGCTGAACGTCATGAGGCCATCCTTTACATCTTGATTTGAATGCAGTGAATTGCAAATGCCAAGTTGTAAAAACATCAGCAGTAAATTGAGCAGCTCATTTGTTAACTGTAAGGAAGAGTATTACTGTTTCCAATATGCAAATTGATAAGCATAAAAAGAGTCTTTTACATCTACCTTGAAATTGTTGATCTGCTGCTGCATGGCTGATGCCTTTGAGAAGTACAAATGATTAGAACAGTAACATTTGTCTAGATCACTCTGCATTTAGTAATGAGTCTCAGGGGTATTCAGCCACTTGGCTGAGTGCAGATTCTGAATCCTAGAAATACAGTACATGAAAATCAAAATGCAGTGCCTGTCTACTTCCTAACCACAATGTAAATAATATTCCTGTGCCAGCTCAAGGAGAATGCCTGAAGGTGTTAGTAGTAAAAAAATGAAATCATTGTCAGGAGTGCCTTGCAGGGCTTTCGTAGTATGACTTACTACTCAGAGCTAATAAGAGATGGGACAGCTATTAGTCCAAAATTGCTCCTATGAAGTGAAACAGCAAAACCTAATTTTAAACCTTGACCTTTCTGGTGCTAATCGCTGCTGCAGGGCACGTGTTAGCACTGCCCTTTGGAGTCTGGCTCGGTTATCCTGCCTGGGAGAGGGCTGTGCTCAGGCAGTGCCCACGGAGGGGTGCAGGGCTGTGATGGATGCCATTAAATAAAACTGCCTCCGAAATTGGTAATGGTTGTTATAATGACTTCAAGACACATAATGGACAGATCATTCCTGCACTCCCCTGGCCTCAGGCTGACTGATGAAATGCAATTCAAGCCACTCAGCTCAAAACAGTGTATATCCCTTACAGGAAAACACTATAGAATTTAATAGACGCTTAACAATAGCTGATAGTTCTTACTGCCTGTAAGATTCTTGAGGTGTTTCTCTACGTCCTACTGAGCACTAGAAGATGTGTTCACAGGAGGCACTATAGAAAAGTCCATGTGCTGATTGGTGACTCCTTACACCCTCTTACTTCTGGTTTTAGGTATGCTCAGAGGGTCAGAATGTGTTTCTGCACTACTCCAAGGAAAGCACAAGACTGCAGAAATCCCTGTGAGCTGGACTGAGGCCCTGCATATCTACTGTAGCTCTGGAAACTTGAATAATTTACAAAGCACTTTGTCCTTCAGATTCCTGCAAAGTTAAATGCTTCCAACAGTACCCTGCTTTTGCCATTTGCAAAGGAATCCTGGGATAAATAGCCACCTTATCTGTAGATCAGCAGGAAAATGTGTATTGATTAGATGGGCTGGAGGCTGGACATAGCTGTCAGCAATCCAAAGGTACTACACAAGTGCTCAAGAACATTTTAGCTGAATTAAAATTACTTTTGTGGAGTAATGTTCATATGGCTTCAGGGTTGTTTAACTACCTAGCCAGTTTCTTAATATGGTAATGACATTAACATCTGTTCTATCAGTGATTGCCATTGTTAAGCAATTAATTTCTGATTTTGTGAAGCTTCCTGCAGTGATAATGAACCTTGGACTGTGAAGAAATTCTTCAACGTTTGCTTTGAGCATCTTGGGTTTTTGCCCTCTCAAGATTGAACTTTTTGTATCTCGCTACCCTGCAGCAGAAAATAAAATGATTGAAACTACAGGATAGCCAGGGAACACATGGGTTGTTGAATCCAGTCTGCTGCAGTCACAGGCAGCTATAGAGCAGATGTTGAATTGAGAGAATTTCACAGAAATATCTGTTCTTCTTAAATGTCTTCTGAGCCACTGCAAGCAGATCATTAAATGGCTCCCATGTCTATTAAAATAATGAGGTTGTTTAGTACAAAGACCCAAACATCTCACATACTGTAGTCAAATCCTGCAGTAGGAGAGAGCAGAGGAAAGATACCTCCAACTCCACTGCACCCCAGAGGTCCATGGAAGAACCTGGCTTTCCTAAACAATCCAGATTGTTGCCTTCCTCAGTGTCAAAGCTGTAAATATGTCAAACACCCTTGGATAATGGAACTGAAAATTCCATGAGAGGAGATGAGCTCTTTATGCAATGGGTTGAGAGGGTTTTGCTGCAGAGACTTCAGCTTAATATTTTGCAGCCTGTTTTATCCTTTTAACTCTAGTGAGATCACTGAAGTCAGAGGAGGGATGAGGTTGCCCATTTCCTTTTTACTGCCCTGGAAAAAAATTTGATGCACACAGGGCTACCCAGAGTTTCCTCTCCTTTCTCTGGAGTCTCTTATTTTATTAGTCCTCCCTGCTCTCCTCCTCCATAACTTCTCCTCATGCTTTTCTTTCTTTCTCAGTTTCCAAATTGCTACATTCATCACTGTCGGCTTTCCCTTCTTTTGTAAACTCCTTCAACTTCTCTTCTGCTTCAGATAAATGGTTTTAATTTAATATTTTAGATGCTTCCAGGTTTCTTCTGAGTTTTCCTTATGCATCATCTCCAGCTATTTTTTTTTTAGCTATAAATATTAGATTTGATTTTTATGTTGAGGGCCTTGAAGACCATTTTGCACTCTGATATTTCACGTGCCAAATTTCATGCACTCAGCTGTGCTTAAAATGAGAAATATCTTAAGGGAAGAAAATCTACAGAGGATTTTACTTTTCCTGCAGTAGTGGAATAAACTTTTAACTTTGGAAATGGCAGAGAAAAGCATGGATGGAATATGACTTCAAAGCAACATTTACCAGAAGTGGACTGAGTTATTTTTGGGGTTGTTTTGATATACTCAGGCTGACTTTAATCAAATGCACAGATTTACATTTTCGTCAGTCTGTTATTGCTAGACTTGCTTTCATGAAGATATCAATGTAGAGAAGATGGAAGGCATCCAGAAAAAGTGAAATCTTACAGGGATAATGCATGTGGGAGCTTAGACCGCTCCAGTTGTTGCTCACTGAGCCTGCTGGAAATTAGTCCTCAGAGTCCTTCTCTGTTCTGCTTCTCTTCTGGGGCTTTTTCAAAATGGATATCTGTGGAAACTGGATATCATGGAAAATGATACAAAGTGCTGTGAACTTTCTTAAAACTGATGTCTGAGATGCTGGCAAAGCTTTAAGAAAACAAAGATGGGGCTATATTAGGCTGAATGGAGTATTTCAGGATTTTGAATTCCTTCTGGAGGATGAACTGCAGAAGTCTTCTGCCACTGTGGAAGTTTTCTGCTTCTGAAAGCGTCCCTATTAATGTCCTTAGAAAGATTCGGTCAAGGTTCTGGTGCTAGAACTGAAAGTTTTTCAAACTCCCTGACTGTGTGTTGCCATCTGCTGTGGCAGGAGGTGTACCTTGTTATTGTCTCCCTGTGGTGTTTTTTGTTTGTTTTTCAAATAAGTTTCTTTTGACACTTTTTTTGATGCATAAGACTGCTCCAAAGGAAACCCTGACAACACTAATGTGGGTAAGGAACTCTTCTCACAAACTGCAGGGGGGAAGTATTGGAGGCAGAAATATAAGGCCTTTTTTTAATTTGAATGTTCAGGGAGGAAAAAAAGTCTTAGTTTGGAATTTTATTGCAGTGTTTTGTCCTTTATTTTGGTCATGTTGTAGTTCTCTCTTTTCCCATTGCCTCAGAGCTAAGCTTGTTGCAACCTTCTGGCACTGATGTGACTTCCTGGCATGTGTGTCCTATACAAACATCTTGCTGTGCTTCCTTCCTATGGAACTGTTCCTCTGTAATCCCTGGGTTGGTCTCCTTCAGGGCATCACACGTTAACCTGGTTCATCAGTGCTGCTCTTCTCTGGTCTGTACTCCTGCCTCTCCATTGATTGTACCTCAGCCATGCAGCTTGTTGTGAACTTGGCTGAGAATTTTAAGTGTTTGCACTTGTTTCTTCCCCCCTTGCCCATCAAGAGAGAAGCTTTGTGTTAATTTTCTCCTGACACGCGAATGATTAAGAAAAAGTGCTTTGCAAGTCTCTGGTAATAATCTTGACTTTATTAGCACCCTGCACCAGCCCTTTTTGTGCTGGCTGGAGACTGACATGTTCTCCTGTTTTCAAGATTTTCTATCTAAAACAGTGACTAAAGCTATAGAACTGAGGAACTGAGAGTCTAAATAAAGAGGTTTCAGAGGAATCTGGATGTGGTTTAAAATGCCAGGGAGAAGGGAGCTGAAATGCCATTAGGAAGAAAGCTTGGAAACATTGGGTAGAATACTTTAAAAAATGCATGGCCTGTTGCAGGTGGACTGAAACAATATTATGTTTTTAGCATTTTATCTGAAAGCTTATATATAATAAATATCATTGATGTGAATTTGAACATATCACTGGCTTTGTGGCAAAACTGTTGCAGTGTGATGTTTAGTATTTTTATTCCCCCACTAAAAAGAGTAATTTTTGGATGCAGTTTTTAATTGTTGCATTTGTCTCAAAAGGCCCACACTGAAGATCTAATTTACTGTCTTCATAACTGTGGACAGTGCAGGGTGTTTAGACTTTCACTTTTGCTACAATGGTCTTATTAAATATGGATGTACTCTTGCTACATAAGGGGAAACTAAATCAGACCAAATTTGTTGCACTTACATAATTATGCATTGAGAACAATGTATAATTAATAAACTCATTGTAGATTCAGACTATGGGTTGTTATTACAACAGAAATGTAAAATTCTTTTTAAGGTGAGTTTTTCCTATGGTTTTCTGGAAAAGTCTCTACAAAATAGAGGTGTTGCCCTAATAAATTAAATTACTGGAATCATGAATTTCTTCTGGGAGAAGTAGGAAATGGTTCTAAATCAAGTAAACTGAGATGATTGTCTTTTCCCTATTTTCTTGGCTATTTCAATTTTTTGTGCCAGTTCCATGAAGTTTCATAGTTAAATATTGAATTAATACTTTATAGCTCAGTTTTTAATGTGCCAAAAAAAAGATTCTTTCTGAGTTAACAAAGCAGGAAGTAAATACCTGCCTGGCATCAATTCCCTTTTTGGTTGACACCTTGTTTTGAAAAAACAAGTATTTCTACTGTAAGAAGCCAGAATGCACCTTTTCATGCTCAGTTGTGCATTTTAGCTGGGATTACTGATAATCAGTTTGGGATTTCTCCTGTGGGGTCTGGGCACCCTTGTGAGCAGGTACCAAGTCTGGAGGATGGTGCCTGTCGTCAGGGTTCACTGTACATCCAGGAAAGCAGAATCAAAATATGTTTATCCCTCCTTGCAGACAGGGAATGGGTGATTGAAGGCACCTTTTAATTAGTCAGAATTTCAACACCTTACACTAAGATATAAAGGTGCTTAAATTAATCGCATTTAGAAATTGGAGGAATAACAGAACAGGTGTAATTTCTTCTATTTAGGTGCTTCTTTGTTGTTGCTGTTCTGCTGCATTTCCTACAGGCAGCAGGGAAGATCTGATCTGTTGAAACACTGTGGTCTAAGAGAACTTTAGGTTATATTTCTTCAGGCTGATATATGATAATTGTATTTGTCCTTCCTCTTGCAACACCATAGCAACGAGTCCTTTTTCTTGTTTGGGAATCAATACAGGAATACATTCTGCCAGCAGCTGAATTCTGGAGCAGTCCTGAAAGGCAAAGGTTTAGGGGGAATCCTGATGCCCTTTGTAACTGTAATTGCTTTATTAGCTATGGCTTCATGCTGGAGCTGCTGCAGATTTATCCTGATGACTGTAGGTGGAACAATGAGAAGAAAAACAATACAGACAAAGTCAGAATCTGAATGGCAAAGCACTGAGGCAAAAAGTTTATTTATTTATTTTTTATTTGAGAGGTTGCTGGTGGACTGTTTGGTGATGGCCTTTTAGTGGAGCTGTGTTGGGGCAATTACTTAAGCATCAAGATGAATTTTTCCTTTGAAACAAGATTTACAGGATCTGTTAACAGGTGTATGGTTTTTCTTGCTGGATGAAATGTGTGACATTACTTTTAGAGGGAAAAATTAGTTTTCAATCATAAAGATATCTTCTCTGTCTTCACAGATTATGATAGAAAGATGAAACCAAAATTGACCACTCTTTTTTTCCCCCTAGAGAATCCTGATTTCCATGCAACACTGCTGCTGTCCCAGCTCAGCTCAATCTGTGCTGTCATGGCATGAGGGTAATGAATAAAATGGTCATTTCAAGTCTCCACATCAAGTGGGTTCACAAGAAGTAAGTCAGACTAGAGATTTTTAACAGCTCCAAACAGGGAAGAGATCCTGCTGGAATTCTGTTTCATCAACAGTATTCACCACCTCCTCTGTGGGTTTTGGCAGGAATAGTTCTGTTATGTAAACTTTGCCTCCAAAATAATATAGTTAATGTAGTCTGATAACCAGTGGCTGCCTGTTAAAGGCTGGTAAATTTATAGTGCAAACAGGATTTCCCTTCTGCTAACACAGAAGATGATACAAGGTTAGAACACACAGTAGTATTTTTCCCCTTTCCTTTTTTTTTCCTTAGACCACGACTCAAAGTTTGTCTGTAGTTTAACTGCACTTCAGCTGCTCCATTTCAGTGTGGGAGAAAAGTGAATGAAATGTCAGGGTCTTTGTGGGGCTGGACAGTGTTGCCTCCTGCCTTAAGTAAAAAGGAACAAAATAAAGCCAGAAATTGCAGGTCGAGTAGCATTTCTAAATATATTCTTCCCCTATAGCAGGTAATTAGATTCATTCCTGTCCACTAGGAACCTTCCCAAATCAGCTAGAATTTTAAGGATAAAAATTATCTCCCTGAACAGCACTTGGAAGAAAACTGTAAGGTAGGGAAAACTTCAGGGAATTACTGTTATAATTCTTGTGACTTTACCAAATAAGTAGATAGTCTTCAATGTTGTAATATATTATTACAACATAAAACAATTACAGCCTTTTCTTGATTGTGCTTGCAAGTCTTTGACCATTATTGCAACCTGTGAGACTTTCAGCATCAATCTAAAAAAAAGCTAAAAATAAGGTGTGTTCCCAAATTATAATTTGTTTGTATCAGCATCTATCACTATGGAATCTGCAATTGTTAAATCCAGTGTTAGAAACTCCAGGTATTTCACAGTACACAGAATTCAAAAGCAAACCTTAATGTGAATAATCTTTCAAAACGATTTCAAGGGTTTTGGCTGAAATTTGAGTGGAAAAAACCCCTATATTTGTTTTGTCTTCCTGCAGTGGACCCTTTATGGCTAATGTATTGAAGACATTGTTTTTCCCTGAGTTAATGTTCCCCCTCCTTGTATGGTCCAGCTGTTGCTGGGTAGGTGATGATCCGGTGATGTTGTACCTGGTCCCTGCTCCTGATCTCCAGCACAGGCTTCTCACGGGTTTGTCAGCAAGTGCATCAAAGGCTCTGGGCTGCTACTGCCAGAGTGTGCTTTGGCCCTGATGAAGTGACCCTGTCTGTGATAAAACAGTGGTGTGTTGCAGGGAGTTGCAGCCCTGACGTTTACACTGCAGGTTGGGAGGGGATTTTTCCACCCCCCTCTTTAACCAGCACCAGACCTCAGGTAATCTCTGAGGATCTTCAGGAACAGCCAAGGAGTAATTACTGCCCTTCCAAAGCCAGCCAGCTCATCAACTTGGGGCAGTGTTGTTAGACTTGCCTGTTTTCTTTCTTGGCTGCCTTGGTTTTTCCTGCCTCTTTGTTCTGCAGGGTCTGCTGTGCCACCAGACCGAGTGATCCCCTCCCTGGGGTGACACACACTTTCCTCGTGCTCGCCTAGAGAGTAACTTCAAGGCTGGTGCTGCAGACACAACCCACTCTTGAGGCCTGCTTTTTGAACTTGAGAACTGGAAGCCAGATCCTGAAAAAGACAAACTTGTATTTCTTTCTCCTTTGGATCAAGTATAGGTGCCAAAGTCCAACAGAGCAACTCAGAAAATAGCACCTAATTCCTCAAGTGTTTCAGCAGCCCATCAACTGCTGTTTGGCTGACAGGTGGGGATGCTCGAGGGGAGCAGCACCAATGCCTTTCTTGTCTTTTATAGGCCAGTGTTTTCTAAAGAGAGCTTTGTTTTAAATAATTTCCTATTACCAAATATGTTTATTTAATTTTGTTTTTATCCTTTCATTTCAAAAAAATTTTAGATTTTGGAAAAACAGCCCTTTATATATGAAACTTTTTTGTATGTGATAACTGCAGGGAAGTCATACAGAGGAGAAAGACAACAGGAAAAATACTATTTTTTCTTGCCTTGTCTTCACCCTGTGGACAAGATTTAATATACCAAGCAGCTGGCCATGGATATACCATTTCTCATTTCATTTTGCAAGCATTTTTTTGCATTCTAATTCTTTTACCTTTATGCTTACCTGGCTTCTTGGGAGGCAAATGTGTCTCATTTTCTCCCACTTTTTTTCCCCACTCTGGCATATGTTGGAAGTATGGCTATAAAATGGAAATGCTTTTATACAACAGTGAATGCTGCAATAGTTTTGTATCAGGCTGTACTAACCAGCAGAAGATTTAGTATCTTCTCCATGCTTTAGGTCAGTTAATTTATAAAATGAGAACATCTTGCACAAATACCAAGATAAGCTGAAATTTGAGACTGAAGATCAGTTGCGTCCCACGTTTAATTAGGCACATATAATAAATTACAAATAGTGATTATGGAAGAAAGGAGGGGGAGGAGAGGAAGGCCACATATTGGGAAGAAAGTTTCCTGCAAGCTACTTAGGAGTAAATGAGCCCTTTCTTTAATTATCTGCACTAGTCTTTGAAATGAGAGTATCTGACTACAGCTGTTCTCTAAAACTAAATTAAAACCTGAAGAAAATCCAGTCATATTCAGAAAGGGTTTGCCAAGATTTCTTCATGGTCTAAAATGGCAAAAACTGAAGTGAAATTTGGGTAACGGAAATTCCCATGCTGGGCTCCCCCCGTGATCTTTTGGAAGAGAGATGGGATTTTGAGGATGATGAGCCAAACCCTGAGGTCTCTGATCTGATAAGCCACTTACTGAATTCTGTGTACTGAAACATGAGACTGTGTCTGGATTTTCTGGTGTTTGAGCCCTCTCTTGGGCTATTAACTGCCTGGTAACATTTAATATAGGGAACTGCACAGGGTCGTAGGAAGGGGAGAAAAAGGCACTGAAATCAAAAAAGATCAACTCTTGTTGCTGCTTTTAATGTAGTGTAAAATAACATGGCACTAAGGCAGAGGGGCTCTTCTGAAAGTTCGCTCTTGCTCGGAAATGTTGGGTTTTTCCAGTTCCTTGTGGTAATAGGACTTTAGAAATGCAGCACCCTCCCTTGAGGAAGCTCTTAGCAGCATCTGACTGTTATACTGATCGATGGGGTAGTGTGAGAGATGTTTAATTCTCACAGAAATTTATTGCTGCTGGAGAATGATAATGGGGACCTTGCAGGGTAAAGAGGCTTATAACAGGCAGCTATTTGTCTTGTGCTGTTTGTAGCCTTTTGTTAAACCCTTAGCCTGACTCTTAGGCTGAAGATTGTCAGTGATGTGGAATTTCTTAAGTCTGTACTTTAATGTGTCAAATATTTTTCCCTGATGTCCTGTGTTGGACGAGTACAGTTAATGCCATTAAATGCAGGTAAAACAATATAAGGGAAGAGGAGAAAGATGAATGGTCTAGAGATTTTAAAGGGTACTACTGGTGTTAGATTGATGTTTAATTGATGCTTAACATCAATTAAAAATTGAAAATAAAATATCCAAACAAGTTGGAAACTTGCTGTTGATGCAACTTAAGTATGATATGTTGGTTAATGATTATATGTTGCTGTTTTTCTAGATATTGCTTATCACAGATAGGAGTACTGGAATGTTGACTTAAGTCAAAACTGCAAGTTATAGAGGCCTTAGCAGAAGGTTCCAGTACAGTGGATAGAGAATTTGTCTAAAATAAAAACTCAGGTGCTTTTCACATGAGAGAAGAACCATGGAGTAAACCAGTGGAAATTGCCAAAGACAGTGAGATGGACAAACTTGTATTTGTCCAAATCAACACTGGAATAAAACTTGGCTGAGGATTGAATGAGAGCTTTGAGAGGTCAGTGGACTGCAGCCGTGGACATGGCTTCCTAAAGAAACAGAGACAGGGTTAAACATCTTCACATGCATGTGAAACCCCTTCTCCCCAGTGTGCATGCACATCTGGTTCTTTCTGTGCTATACTAGTCCATAATTATCAGGATAGAGCACCAGAACTCTGCCAGAGAAATAAATTGGTCAGTTTGAATTTTTTGAATGTATGGATAGTGCTCACTTCTGTTTGAACCTCTTGCTGAATCAGGTATAGTTTTCAAAGGCAAAGTTGTGTCAATGTATGAAAAACGATTTGGTTTTACTTCAAATGGAGATAAATTAATAGAAACCACCCCAGAGTGAACTGAAACCTTGAATGTAAGCTAAAGAAGATCTAAAGGCTTGCATATTAATCAAACGATGACACTTTTGTTCTTGACTACTTGTGCTGCTGTCACTTGCCTGCACAGAAAGTCAGTTTAAGGCCATTCTTAACAGAGTATGACTGCCTTTCCTAATCCTTGCTAGAATCAAAGGTGCCATCAATCCTCATTTGAGCTTAGAGGTTAATATAAACTCTTTTCCTCCCCTCTTTACCTAGATATACAATTGTGTGTGTGGAGACCACTTTCCAGTGTTTCAAGCCTTTAATTTATTGTTGCAAAATGCAAAATATAAAGCTGTATTTTTCCAGCTTATGTTTTTTCTTCTTATGAAGATGCTGCCCTCTTAGTATTCAGACTGAGAGTCAGTTCAGTGGTAATCAGTTTCAAATTAGTAAAGGTATCATTAAGCTCTATAAGAAGATAGTCTTTGTGAGGGTAAAATTCTTTGAGATTTATTTAATTTTACTGCTCTTCTTTGTTCCTGTTTCTCATGGAATAGCTCAGTATACTGTTATTTTTTTTTTTCTTCCTCTGACAGGGGGCCCTAAGTGTTAAAATGCTTATTAACCTGAGCCAAACCTATGAATTTGAGTACACCCACATTCAAATTTGAAGATTGCCATCTGGGCCCACCTCTGCATGCAACCAATGTCTGGTGCTGCTTTCAGACAGTTTGAATTGAAGAAGCACTGGAAACATCAAGACATTTTTCTCTGAGCTCTGTACAAGTTTTTTACTTTAACCATCTCCAATTTCTATGGCCATTGCTCCCTTCATCTTTCACAGAGATGCATTACTGTTGCCACATAGGGGTTTTAATTTGCTATAATGTGACCCAGCATGCATAACATGGAGGTTCTCTCAGAACCGGTTTAAGTAGTTTTCATTTAATTAAATATGTAATGGTTTATTTGGCAAACACACTATTTTGCTTCTTTCCTGGCACCTCTGCTTCTGTTTGATTTGCTGGGTTTGTGTTTTTTAGAAAAAACTGCAATAAAGGAAAATGCTGAATGATTACTGACAGTACTGCCTTAAATGCAAAGAGTAATAAAGTGATAGAGAGGTGGTGCTGTTTAAAGATGCAGTGCTGGCACTGGGTGGAATATTTTAAGATTTGTTTTCATCTAACATGAGTTAGGTTGAAGGCTGGATGCATGAGATAAAATGACATCGAGAGCGAGGTTATGCTGCCCCTATGAGCCTTGCATGCAAATCATGATGTAGAGTTTGCCATATGAATGATAGCAAAGTTCTTGTAAATGCAAATTCTTTATAAGCAAAAGTTAGCCAAGATTTGCATTTAACTGGGTGACAGGGAGCAAGGTTTGCAGAAGATTAGCAGCAAGCAATACAACTTAATAGTAAGGAGTAAACTGAATATTGTTGTGTTATAATATGTGCTCACAGAATTTATTTATAGGACTCTCTTAATCATTGTTCATTTAATCACCGCAGAAAAAATTGTAATTAAAAGCAGGGTAGAGAAAGAAGAGTGCTCAGAATTTAAAGGCTGGATGAGCTGGTGGATAACCTTTGTCTGGGACAGTAAGCAAAGCAGGTATAATGGTGAATAAAACAGGTGGTGACCTCTCTCTGGCACTAAGATCAAAAGGCAGAGAGCAGCACACATTCTCTCTTCCCTCTCCCTGGCTCAGTAGTATGGCCTGGTCTATACTGGTTATTAGGAAGCATCCCCTGGCTGTGCTTGCCTGAGGAAGGGGGTGTTGCAGTGCACCAGGGAAGAAGTCAGCGCTCTGGGTGATGCTCAAACCCAGTCCCAGTTAGTCACTGCCATGAGCCTGGGGGAGTCTTGTTTCCCTGTCTCTAAATTCCCTGCAGTCAAATACTGTTATCCCTGGTTTTGTCCCTTGTGTATTTTAGGCATGGCCTGTGCCATGTCTGGTTATCTGGGGTCTTTACAAGCATAGGTTTCAGTTATGCACTCTTATGAAGTTGATTATTTTCATCATGGTAATAACTGATGTAATTGTGGATGTTGCTAAAGGCACATCGTTGGAAGAACCTGGTTCTGTCTCCAACAACCTCAGTGTAAGTTGAGGGGGACTGACATTGAGCCCCCTGAAGCAGCTACTTTCTGGGCTGAACAAGGCCATCCACCTCAGCCTCTCCTGGCAGGGCAAGACCTGTAGAACCAGGTCATCTGCAAATGGTTTGGCACCACGTTTCCTACAAACATTCAGTTTTTGAAAGCTGGAAAGTTGTGTGATGGGGATTTTTTTTCACACTCCAGTCTGGCCAACAAGCAGTGCTCTGCCTCAGGTCTGCCCCACTCCTCAGCTTTGAGGGGGTGCTGGTGGAGAAACAGTGTCTTGGAAGATAATGAAAGGGACCTGAGCATATTTTTCCCATGCTGATGGCAATTAGAAGCAAATATGCAGGCTTTCCAGCAAGACTGTTTAACGGTAAGACTAACAAGCAGGATGGTGTTGCAGGACATTTGGGACTCATTAGTGCTCTGAACTTGAAGATGCATTACCTTTCCATCTGATGCTTGGTTTCTTAGTAATCCATAAAAAAAACCATTCCCTCCTCCCCTCCCTCCAGCGTCTTATAGTAGGAAAACACAGTATTGACAGTGCAAAACCATATCCTGTGTAGTCAGTTACAAAATCCAATAACAAATACCCTCATCAAAATAATCCCCCTGGAAAAAAAATCTGAATACAGGGCTCCAGTGAATGTTTTTGCTCATGCTGCTACATAAACCCCTGTGGTGAGATGGAGTTAAGGTTGACGTGCTTGTTACCATTTTAGAGCAAAAAAAATCTCAGCAAGGGATATTAGTTGTCCCCCAAACAAGTAATATGTGTCAAAAAATAATTTGCTGTTAAAGGAAACCTTTATACTTCAAAATGTGGGAATACAATATTAGAAACCCAAGTAACATTGGAAATAATAATGCTATATGGTAAGAGAAGTAAAAATAATTACTATTTATGGTATTAAATTAGATTTTAAAAAAATGACCTTTTTACATCCCTTCTCATCTGCTCTCCTTAGAATAAAGTGCCTGATTTAAGGGAAGCTGCTATGTTCATGACCAGTGAGCATGTTTCATTTTAAGTCATGTGTAGATCTGTTTGAGTTAGAGCTCAATGTGTGTGTTATTTGTACTGGTTTATTTAATTTGTACATGATGGTTTTGTGCACTAAGCCTCAGTAAGAAACAATGTTCATAACTTGTGTAGTATCAAAATCAGGTGGATTAATGGGGGACTAAGTGGATAAGGCAATTAGTGCAGCTACATAAAAACATTTCATAGATGGCTTTGCTAGTATACTGAATGCCAAAAAGTCTTCCAGTGCCTCATTCCTCGGCTAATAAGCAATTTCTGATCCTTCAGCAGGCGGTCACGATGGGCCTGAGAACAGCCAGTCAACAGTAACACACCCGCTGTGTCAGGTGTTGCAACCTCACTCGTTCCACCATGCTGGGGGAGGATAGACTTGATCAACCTTTTTTAATCAAAGAACTGGCTAATTTTTCTGAGAAGCTCAAATGCACCTGGGACTGGTTTGTGCATTACTGCCATGGAGGACTTGCATTCTGAACACAAGAAAAAGTAGTTTTTATGTGTGTTAATTGGTGTTTAATTTTCCCTCCCCTGTCCATCACCCTGTTTCATGTGCCTGTCTGTAAGCATTGGAAGGTGTAGGTGCTTTCTACCAACATTTGCAAAGGTTCCTCATGTCATACAGCCCCTTAGGTGTGTCCTGGAGTGAAAGACTCTGAGGTCCCTCCCAGTCTCCATAATTCTGTACTCAGAAATAACTTGCATATTTTAATTAATTTTGATGATGTGGAAGCTTAGAAATCTCAGTTCATTTGGGATAGAAAAAGGCCAACATGTGCTAAATTTCTTAAATGAATTAAACTGGAGTAATTAAGCTCAATTTAACTAATGATTTTGTTTGTACAGTCTCAGAACAAGTAAATACTGTCCTCCCCAACATGTGTGCTTTATTTCTCACACCCAAAAATATTCAGATCCCTGCTAAAATAGGGAGGAAGGAAGATAATGCACAGTTTCCTTGGGTTGTGTGGGTTTTGTGTGTGAGAAACATGAGCATATTTGTAATGTTTTTTCAGGACAAGAAGTTGATTTAAATCTAGAAAAACTATTTGATTTCCCAGCACAGAGCTATGCTGCTGCACAATTCTGCCTCCCACCAACTCAACCCAATGAATGCGTGGTGCTGCAAAATAAACACATTTTGTATCTTGACAATTATTGTGAACTACTTCAATTTTATTAAGTGCCCTGAGGCCTCTGTTCAAACAAAAGTGGACAGAAATGGCAGGTGAGCATTTCCCTAAGCCGAGAAATAATTGACTAATTTGTGGCAGGGGAATGGTGATTGTGACAGGTATAATTTTGCAGAGAATGAGACTTTCTAGTATTCATTATGATATTATTATTGTGATAAGCTTAGGAAGTCACTGCACTCTCCTATGATTTGAGACTTGTGCCAATACTGCAAAGTCCTGCATCGGGCACTGAGAAAATCACAACATTGGCTTAAGTTTTAGGGGAGTGCTCAAGTTTTGAAAGATTTTCCCCCGCCCCCACCCCCAGTCTTGGACTGCTTGATGGTTGAATTCTTTTTCTAAATCTACCAAAGCTGAAAAGATTCTTAAAACAAAACTGAAAATTAGAAGTGTCTCAGGAACTGGAACTTGAAGACAAATGTCAGAGGCCACAAGTGAGCAGCACTGTGTGACATTGCAAACATTTCACTGTGCAGCACCGAAACAATCAGTTGTCTTTGGCCAGGGAATAACATAAAGTTATCTGAAATGCAGAGTGAGATCTAAGTGAGTTAGGCTGTCCAAACTCTAAAAATAATGAAAAAGAAACAACCTCCCCCTGATTTACCTGTCAAAGGCAGCTTTAAGCTTCCCTACTGTTCAATTTATTGTAGCATACATCACTCAACGTTTCAATTACAGCAGGTAAGCCAAGGAAAAACCTGAGTGTAAACTAATTTTAATATTTTTCTATATTTAATATATGAATAGTTTGTTGCATAAAAGCAGTTAAAGATACTCTGTTAATTTGTCGTGTGGAGAAAGAGATGACAACTGGTGCATTCCAGGAAGGTAAAAATTCTTAATTATAAATGCCAGGCTAATTTGTTTCACTCTGAGCCATTGTTATTGTGCTACTGGGCTGTTGTGCAGTCTTGTCAGCTGTTTTCCTGAATATAAATAACTGTAATTTTCACACTTGTCTCTTCCTACAGTTTGTAAAAACAGTTGGCTACAACATGAAATTAAATTGATATCTGAGCAGGTTTTAATACAAAGAGTTCTCAACAGAATTTTTATCTTCTATAAAAAACCCCACATATGGACTTAAAGACACCCAGGAGTCCTGTTTTCAAGCAGGCTGTAGTTTTTTGTCAGGGAGCTTTGGTAATGCTTTCTTCTTAAGCTCAGTTCTCCCAAGCAAAGCCCCTCTTGCATTATCAGACTTGCCTGGGAGGCCAACCCTCCAGGCTGCCTGTGCAGGTCCATCAGCAGCTGCAGAGGGAGGGAATCTTGCTGGTGTGGGTGTGTTTCCCTCAGAAAACGATCTCCCACCCTGGATTTTGCTGTCAGAGGCAAGGCCAAGGATGTAGCTTTTCATAAATGGGGAAGTTTCTTCACATATTCAAGGATGGCAGCATAGGGTTGCTAAGCTGTTCTGCAAAACTTGCTTCAAACACCTTTTCTGAGGCTGAAGGGAGTGTAGAGTCAAAAGAACAAACATATTGGGGAAACCAAGGTGCTCTGTCTGGTAGAGCATCCCACCCTGACCTGTGCTTACAGCAGAGTGTGGCAGTGGAGGGAACAGGCATCCTGCTGGGTGCCAGGCTACCAGCCTCCAGTGTCTGTGCTTGTGGTCTCCCTGAGTCAGTGTGTGTGTTATGTAGGATTGGTACCTAGGCTAAGACGCTTGCATGAGTCTGACTTCTGCAGCCCACTACACTTTTCTTATGCCCAGGCAACACATTTTTCCAAATGATGATTTCTAATACTAGAGAAATATGCCAAGTTGTGATTAGGCTTTCTTTAAACCTTTCTTGTGTCTCCAGCAGAAGAGTCCTGGGAGTGCTTTGCTCCTTGGTTCTGGTTTCACGGGCAGGCTCAGCCTATGTGTCAAAGGCCTGACATGTATGCAGCCCTCTGGCCTGGGCCAGTGTTGTGAAAGCCTTGTGTGACACAGGCACCTCTTCACTGCTCTCTTGTGCTCTTCTTAGAAGTGTTTTGATGAGGCTGTTTGGTCAAGCTGGCCATAAAATCGTTAAGGTTGGAAAAGACTTCCAAGATGGTTGAGTTAACCCAGCACTGTCACGTTCACCACTAAACCAGGTCCCCAAGTGCCACATCCACACATCTTTTAAATATCTCCAGGGATGACAATTCTGCCACTTCCCTGGGCAGCCTGTTCCAGTGCCAGTCCTCAGTGCCTGCTTCCCCCATTGGGTACAGGAAGAATATAGGACCAGGCACAGCGTAATTCTTCATCTGGTGATAGGGGAAAAAACTTTACCAAGGTTTCTGTATACCTGTGTTTCAGTGTCCTCTGGATTCATTAATCAGCTGACCAAACCAGCAAGATATCTCTTCAAACATGCTGATTTTACAAGGGTTTAAATTATCACTATTTTGGGAGCTACAGGTGCTTTTGTATTCATGTGACTGGTCAGTGACTGGTAACTGGACTGGTTTTTGGGCATGTATCAAGGAAGGGCAGGTACTATTGTATCAAAGGTCTGGAAATTTTCAGAGTATTGGGTTAAATTTTTCAAAGCTGAAGGTCCTGTTATTTGGTGCATGAGTACAATGACAGAAAAACCTTTAACAGTATTTTATGTAATATCTTTCTCACTCTGAACAGGACACAATTTAGAAAAAAAACATGTTGCATTTGCCTTTGCCCTAATTATCTGTGGAGCTGAGTGGATGTACACACTTGAAAAGCAGCGGCAATGCGACCCTTTCATTGCTGATTGTAAAAAAAGAGCTGGAAAAACTTAAGTAGGTACCAGTGGTGTCTGAATGTTATAAAACCCCTTGGAAGGTGTGGCTTGGCTCTCATCTTCCAGCAAATTAGCACCTCTGTCCATGTGCTTTTGGGTAATACGAGCTGCCCAGGGAATTGCTGAAAGTGGGATAAAAAAAAAACCCCGAACAGAAAAGCAGTAGCCTTTGTTGCTCCTTTAGCTATTATATGCAGGATCCTGGAGCTTCTTGGAAGGAAAGAAGCCCCGCTGCCACGAGCAGGAGCTGTGTTGGCCTTAGCTGAAAATGAGCAGTTTTTCTCTGCGCAAATGGGAACGTTGTTGCCAGCCCCGAGCTGTGTGAGCGCTGTGCTCTCGGGAGAGCCGCTGCCATCGCAGGTGTGCGAGTTAATGGGGCAGCAATCGGCTCACGGGAGGAGAACAGGTTTTCTTGCGTGTGGCTGATCTTAACTCGCTCACAAGGACTAAAGCAGGAGGCTGTTGGCTGCTGCTGGTTTTTTCACCTCTGTATTTGCAGGTTTTCTAATATCTGTAGGCAGGGGTTGTACCTGAAAAGGTTGATCATGAGAGGAACTGAGCAGCCTGGTCCCTGTCCACAGTGTTTTTGGTAACAGTGTCTAATCCTAAGGAAATAAGGGCATTTATTTTGAAAGGAAAAAAAGAAGGGGGGGATTTTATTTATATTCTGTTCAAACATTGATAATTTGACTGTGCAGATTTTCTTCATCTGACATGAATGTCAAAAATGTGATTTTCTATAATATGGTAAAATTGCTGTCTTTTTTTATCCACTTGTTCTCCTTCTTGTGCTGCAAGTTGCAAATGAGATGTTTTGGCTGTCCTTTCTTCTGAAATATTTTTTTGTTTATTTTCCTTCCTCACTACTATTCCTTTCACATTACTGGGTTTTCAGCTGTCTCACATATTGTCTGTGTTTTCAGGAAACTTTCCAGTATTCTAATTGCTCCTTGAATCTTAGTTTGATCCTTGAAATGGTTTCTAATGATTTAGAATGTGGTCACACTTCAGAGGCTTGCAAAGGCCATTTTGAAGAGTGTCCTCAAACAGCTTCTACTGGCCCTGCAAAGAGATGGGGGCAAAGTAGATAATCATCTCTTGGACCTGTGTGGCTGCTGACCTTTGAGGATGTATTCTTTGTAGGTCTTGGCTCTTCCCAGCTCAGAATAGAGGAAGATCGACTCTTCAAATGAATCACTGTTTTGCCATCCTAGATATGCTATGTCCTGAAGAACCCACTAGTTTTAATGAAGTTTTGTTCATACATGAGTATTTTTCCAAAACTTTCCTAAAACAGAAGTGTTGTGTGTTTGGCAGAAATGAAAAGGCCCGATAGAAGAATGAGTTAAAACAGTAAAATTCAAAATTAAACAAAACCACCTCAAACCAACAATAAACAAATCTATGAAACCCAGAAAACCAAACCCCCAAATCCTTCCAATCTCATGACACTGCCGTGGTCATTCCTGTAGAGCTTGTGCTGTAGTTCCTCTGAGTCCTTTCAAACCTTGCCTAGTGCCTCTGGACTTGGGTTCAGAGAGCT
Organism: Pipra filicauda; assembly: GCF_003945595.2. NCBI lineage: Eukaryota > Metazoa > Chordata > Aves > Passeriformes > Pipridae > Pipra > Pipra filicauda. The sequence continues at coordinate 2,318,394 of NW_024104742.1, forward strand.
GGCATTTTTCCTGCGACTGTTCCAGAAGTTCTCTTCACTGGGCTTGGGCTATTTTTCTCTGCCTGTGTTGTAAGCTGATCCCTGTGGATATGAGCTAATGTATCTGTGCAGTAATAATGTGATACCCCCGTGCTCTTGCACAGAGCTGTTCACGGGTAGAGCTCAAAGCTCCCCTTGGGGGAGGTCAGATGTATTGGCCGGCTTTGTAGACATGATGCTGAAGTTCCTGGACTTCAGCTCAAGGTCACCTACCAGGCCAGCAGCAGATGTAGGAGCAGAACCTGCACCTCCTACGCTGCCTCTGGGGTCCATCTGTCACATTGTGCTGCTGCAGCTTCTGCTTAACACAAATTACAAGCAGCTCCATAACTGTTGGTGTCTGGCTGGATCTTCAACATCCTTTTTTGCTGCAAAGTTATGGGTTGGCGCTGCTGAAAGAGAGTAACAGGCACATTTGTATCACTTTTTTTTTTAGGAGATGCATCAAAAAGCTGATGCTGCAGTCTGTAAAGTAGAAGTATGTTAACTGGGAGGGATGTGGTGAGATCCCCAAGAGCATGGATCACATTAGGATCTGTGGTTAATGCCGAGTTACCTATGAGGTCCCAGAAGAATTAATTCCAGTTTTCAACAGGAGCTGTGGCTCATGTCAGGATGGTGATGCTCAGTCCTTGCTTCTGCAGGTCACTCCCAAGGCATGAAGTCCCATGTGAAGTGTGGTGCAGTCCAGGGATACTGTACTGGTGTGGGCTCCAGGTGTGCCCACATTCCCATTGCCATAGCATGTCACTCTTCCAGCAGAGACAGGGTGAGGCCCTCAGAAGCTGATGGTGGCTGCTGCAGCTCCTGCAGCGTGTACAGCTCTGCCTGGCCTTGCTGTGTGGTTGGGAATGTGGAGAGGCAAAAGGGGAGGGCAGGGGCAGCAAAAGTTCCTGTCACCAACCCTCCTGTGCTGTAGTGAAGGGAGATCACAGAGGTGGGTTAATTGAACAGTGCCGGGAAGCTTCACATCCTGCAAGGAATCCAGGAAGGTTCTAATGATGAGAGAAAATCCTGTGAAATCATGTTGTTATAGCTTAGCTGCATGCACTGAGGTGCCCCTGTGCTTTTGTGAATTGGGAAGCTTTGCAAAGCTTCTGCTTTGCAAAGAGTGTTTGCTTTCTCTATTTGTGTCTCTGTGCTCTTCTGTTGTGCCCATCCCGTGAGCCCGACTGCTGCTGTCCCTGTGCTGTGTGCAGTGAGTTCTCCACTTTGTTTCCTGCTACTGGCACAGTTATTGTTTCTGAGGAAAAGAAATGAAATGGCTGTTCACTGTGGGAAGAATAAGCAAAGATATTGGCATTTAGCAATATGCATTTGTAATCCATCTCTGAAGCACCCATTCAAAAGTTATTGTATGAGGCATCTTGTAAGAATGGTTGCTTTGTTGTATGACTTTTCAGTGGAAGAGTACATAAAATTTCACAACCTGTTCTTATTTAGTTGTAAGTCACATTTACTTCAAAGCTTCCTGGATATTGACTGAATCCCCTTTTTACTAATACAGTGACATCCCCTTATAAATCCAAGTTTATGGCCTTGACTCATGCTCTTTTTATCTTCTGTCCATCTACACAGCCCACAGCTATTGCTGGATAAGTATTTGAATGTTCTTCCTGTCAAATACGCGTCATCACAAAATATTGTTCAACAAAGCAGGTTTTCCAATGCCTTTCAATTTTCAGTATAAATATATAACTCTAGGAAGTACTACAGGCGTTCTTCCTCTCCCAACCTATAAACTCCATTCAGTTTAATCTTGTTCAAGGACAGTAAATTACTGTAATAGAGAAAAGCAGTGGGAATTGGGGCATGTTTATGGCTCTTGGAAAGCAATACCTGCCTTTGAGTCTGGTCCAGGGTGGTGATAATATGATGACTGTACCTAGTGGCTGAGGTGGGAACTGGGGTACTTCTGTGGAAATCCTGAAGCTTTGGTTTATTTTGTCTGTAGTAAACATCATCCTACACCCAACTTGTCCTCAATACCAGCTGTCTATAAAATCTACTGGCTTGTTACAGCAGCACCACTTTTTTGATGCCCTTGGTGGACTAGGGATCCAGAAACTACATGTTGAGAGAAGTGCTTTTTCATTGATTTCATTAAAATGAAAGAAATAACGTCCTGGAAACTTTTTGATTATCTTAGCTTTTGCTAAAGCTTGTTATAAGCCCTGAATTTTGGCTTTAATTTAACTCGGCAGTATGTGTCTAACTTCTTCCTTTCTGAAGCTGTCAAAAACCCCTTTATTTATTAGTGCCTACAATGTAGCTGTTTCTGCACTTTAGATTTAAAACATGATCTTTAAAAGTGGCAACCAATATAACACCGGGTGTCAGTAGCACATCCATCATGTCAGAGCGCTGTTTAGGAGGACAAAAGCGATGAGATGTTGTTTTAGCTATATTTACACGTCTCCTCTCTCATGCCTCATTTCTGTGAAACCCATTGCTGTTTAGAGACTGTCTGGAGCTCTGCTTCCTGCAGGTGGAAACAAGGGCCATGTTCAAATGGCATCAGAGGGCTGAGAGCGTCAAGGACGTTGCTTTCCTATAAAAGGAAACTTTGGAGGTTTTATCTTGACAAGAGTCATGGTTTTTTGGGTATTAAAAAGTGTGAAAGCATTTAAAAGTCAAACAAAAGTCCTTAAACAACATGAAATCCTTTCCCAAGTCTGCTTTCACTTAAATCTTTGACCAGGATTTCATATTTCTCTGATGTATTTCACCAGTTTATTAAGAATATCTGTAAATCTCTTTTCTTGCTGTGTAATACATAAGCCCAGGGTAGGATTTCTCCCCTTTACTGTAAACATGAACGTTTTATTCAGAGAAGCCATCTGATGAGTCCTTCTTTCACTCTTCCAGTGGAAATCTGTTGTCTATTTCTGGCATATTTCCTTCTCCCAGGATCTGGGATAAAAAGGATGATAATGTTCTTTTTGTGTTGCAGATCTGTAGTTCTTAAAGGGACGTTCCCTTGAAGATGGATGTATTACCTGTAATGACTTTGTTTACTTGTCCTGTAATGCAGCAATAGCTGCATTTACTGGGGCTCTTTTAAAAACCTGGTGATCATATTTTTTTTTCTTCCCATCAAAGACTAAACCTGAATCCCATCGAAGTCAGTGGGAAACTACTGACTTTGCCAGACTTGCATTAGAGCTATGGGCACTGCAGAATGCTTCAAGGAAGGGCTGATATCCAAACACCTTTCTTGAAGCATCTTTAATGTTTTTTCTCTCTGAGCAGAGAAACAGCATTATGGATAACCTTGGAAAGGCTCATTTCTTTTGATGGGAGCTGCACTCCAGTGTCAGAACACAACTCATTCTCAGCAGGGGCCTTTTCTGGAAGCAGAGAGGTGGTGATGGTGCAATGCTCTCTCTCTGGACACTTATTGCACTTCCAGCAAGCTGGACTCAAATGCCTGGATGGTGGGAAGAGTTAAGCGGTTTCTGCTGCATCTGACCTTGTTGCCCTGGCTTTGCTGGGAGCAGAGCAGCCTGCACTGTGCTCTTGCAAGGCTTTGCAGGGCCCTCCTGGCCCAAACATCTATCTACTCCTGCCTGGGCGTTTCCCTGAGGGGCACCAGCCCCTAAACCACGATTCCACCGCTCAGATTGTGCCTTATGGCTCTCAGATGAACGTGTGAAGCTTAGGAAGTGCACCCTCTCACCTTTGGCTGTTGTGAACAGTTTGCAAGCTCTTTATTGTAAACAGGTTCCTATACCTTGGTTTGATGGATCACCCACTGGCCTGGGATGTATTAATAGTGGCAGGCTCTATAGAGGTAATGCTTGCAAAACCAAAATTCGAGTGGAATAAAGGTTAAAAACAGTGCAGAAATAAATAAGGCATGTTATTAGAAGAGAAAGGCCTCTCCTCTGCTCTCTCTGCATCTCATTTGCTGAGGATGGTTAACAGTTGTCTCTAATTTGCAAGCTCTGGCATCTGCCTTTGTCAGGGACTGCCCTCATCACCTCTCTTCTCCCTCCTCTCTTTATCTCCACGTTGTGCCCACAGCTGGGTGTAACCCAGCTCTTCAGTGCTGTCCATCCTTGCTCCCCTGCTCTTCAAAAATTCCTGATTGAACCTCAATATAAATTAAAAGTGTTGAAACATGCTTGGCTTCAGTTCTGTAGCTGTGTCTTCCTGAATATTTAAAACAGAGTAACTTTGCTTCGTACATTGAATGCTAAGAGAAATGTGGTGTAAATGTTGGTAAAGACGTATAAAGTTTAGTTTGCTATGATGCACACTCTAAAAGAAAAACAAAACCCTGATATGAACATAGGCCTGCCAACATACTTTGGCAAACCCTTTAGAGATAAGCTTTACATTTAATGTCTGTGTGTGTTTTGTTAATAACCAGCTTTGAAGGAAGAGCAAAAGCATAAACGAGGTCTTACAAGGATTTCATTTGGAAAATCTGGGATTCACAGCTACACATGGAATAAATAACATAGGGAGAGAAAGAGGAGGTCTAACTTCAGCCAATATCCTTTAAGCAAATGAAAGCCATTTGTACCATCTGATGCAGGTGTCTCTTTCCAGGTGAGAGGATAAAGACTGTTGTAAATACCTCTTCCTTTTTAGAAGGGAAATTACAACTGTCTCCTCAGGACTTGTTTTTTTTTCTTCTTAATAGCAGCACCCACAGTACAGGGAAGGTAACTTATAACACTGGAATTAAGGTCACATATGTATCTGTGTTTATCTTCAGGTACCCCAGCATCCTGATGACCTCTGGTAATAAGAAAAGCCCTGCCAACAGGGACAACCTAAATGATCTGAGTAGAAAAATGTCTCAAAGCCACCTCTTGTCTCTTTTTAAGTGCAAGGGAGAAAAATCTGCTAAGATCTCTAGGTACTTGACAGAATATGAATGCTGAAATGTCAGTGTGTTAAGCTTGCTCTACTCACCAGCCTGTGTCCTGTATAGATCTGGATTAACATATCCATGGAAACAATTCCACACAACAGCAATATAGGTGGCTTAGAAGTTTTGCTTGAGTTTTTGAATTTGTGAGAAAATTAAAGTTCATGCCAGTAGTGTTTTTTTCAGCACTGCTAAGCACCCTTTATCTAAAACTACTCTGAAACAGGTTTCCTTTCCTATAAATATTTGCTTCTAGGGTCTGTGCTTTTAAAAGATACATTTTGAATATTTGTATCTTGAAAGAGTATGTTAGAACGTATAATTTCTTTAAGTTACACTGTTTATTTACTTTTTCATGCAGATAACTGTGCCTGGAATAGTCGTGATAGTTCCCAGGTTCCAGGTGGTTTCCTTAATTGCAGGTTTCTGCAATACAGAGATGAAACTTCAGTTTTAATTACTTTTCTAGTAGGATATGATGATTTTTGGTTGGCTAATATCAGCCACTTAATCTATCTGGCATCAGCATTTTGTCCTTTAAAGAGAAACTGTCTGATATGTCTGTACATAACAGGGAAAATTTTTCTTTTATTTGGTAGCTGGGATTTTTCCAGTTCCCTTCTGTGAGTACCTTGTCACTTGCCCTGTATCTTGGAGGATCTGGCCCTGGAGACTGTGGGAGGTGGCAGCAGAAACCCTGGGATATGTGGACAGGTGGAAGAATTGAGGGAGAACTTTAAGAATGAGCTTTTAAAGGTAAACTGCTCTCGAGGAGAATTTCATTAAAGCATTTATTTTTAACACTGCGCCTGGAAAACCATTTGTTTTGATCTGTGGTGCCTTATTTAGATTAACAGTTACCCTAAAACTGTAATAACTGTTATAAAAATATGTGATTATTCCCATTCTAAGAGTTTGGGAGTAATTGGATTTTTCTGGGCTCCTGTTAGTGAAGTGTTCACCTACAAACACCTGGGACCAGGGGCTCTAAGCTGGGGCTCAGCTGGTGTGGTGGAGACCTGCTTCCCTGTGGCAGTGGAGGCGAGCTGGGGTTTGCAGATGGATTAGCTGTTGCTGTTCCAGTTAATGATTTTCTCTTTCCAGCTATTCCCTGCATTTGTAGTGCTGTAAAAGAACTGCATAAGAGAAAGGACAAAACCAGTGCAGTCATGTTTTAGCAAAGGGAGAGTCTGGGTTTTTGGACACTCACTGTTTCTTCTCACTGTGCAAACACAAAGGTTGGTAACATGGAACTTGACTACCGAGTTTTGGTGCTAGGAAGCCTTATTTGAGGCAGATCATAAATCTCTAAAGGGAGGTCATGATCCAATTGCTGATGCAACCTGATTATATCAGTGTGAATGGAACTGCCAAAATACAATTAAGGAAAGTTCTTGTGTTCTGTCTTCCAGCCAGGATACAGCTGTTCATGTCACTATCACACTTCTTATTTTCTTGGTGACAATTGATCCAATATACTGTTTGGAAAACACATGTGCTTATTCTTTCAGGGCTGATTTATGACATGGTAAGGCAATGGCAAATTTTTAGCAATAAAACAGATCCTGTGCAGCATGCTCTATATGGTCAGCATTTCATCCACTGGTCCCTTGATACTGGGGGATTTGTGTTTGTTTGAGAGAATTACTTCTGGCTGCCCTCACCTACAGTTGCATTTAATATAGGTGAGGCGTGACACTTCCTTGGCTGATTCTCCTGTTATGCCTGGAGTAGAGAAAGGCAGGAAGGCTCATCGTGGCTCTGCTCTGTGTGTTGTGAAGGCCCAGACTTCACCCAGCCTGTGGATGTGAGTGCTGGCTGTGCTGGGGAAGGTGAGGGGCGTGTTGGGAGCTTGGTGTGGAGTTCACGTGGCTCTTCCGTCTTTGCCTCGTGTCTGCCCAAGGGATAATATTCCCTTGTTGCTCCCTAGGTGCTTGCCTGGGTAGGAAGGGCCTGATCCAGAACTCACTGGAGGCAGTGGGGACAGGAGTGCAGGTCTGGGGAGATTGGGTGGCTTTCAGGGCTTGCCAGGCTGGTGTAGAAAGCATCAGTGGAGATGAGTGATGGGGAAGAGAAAGCAGATCCTTTGCTCTATTGCCATCAGTATTATTCTTGTTTTCTATTTATGCTTTTAAAGTTAATTTTTCTGAAGGGAGGTTCGTTTTGATTAACTAGTAAACATTAGAATGTGGATTTTTGATGAAGTCAAAATTTGGCTCTTACTTTTAGAGTTTGATGATGTATCTGCTATATCACACAAACAGATGTAATGTGCACGAGGTTCACTCCTTAATTTTACAGTTGTTTTTAATAAACAGGCCTGAATAGCTTATTTTCTAGATTCATTTTGACTAAGGTTTGGTCTGGATTTTGAATAGAAATTGGAATTAAATTTATGCAGAAAACTGGCGCTTTAAAGTAAATTAAAATTAAATGTACTGAATAATAAAGTAAAATGTAATCAAAATATATTTCCCATTTTCCTTTAACTTGTTATCTAGTGTTTTATTAAATGCGTATGTTAATATATTATTAAACACGGTATTATTGGCACTTGCTGAATTGAAATGATAGTTTTTCATCAAAATATCATTCTGTGGTTTTTATTAATAGATTTCAGAAATGAAAAACTTCTGAATTTTCAGATCTTAGCAGCTCTTTTACTTCAAAAGATTTAAAGATTAAACTGAACTAGATTGGGGGGTGGGGTGTATAAAGAGAATATATTCTTGGAATCTGTGGGAGAGAGAGCTTAAATAATAAGTTTGGGTTTATTATATACCAGACTCCAGCTCAGATGCTTAGACAGTGACTCCCTCACATAATTTTTTAAACAAATTTTGTCAATAGCATATAGTGCTTGAATATTAACATTTAATTTGTTGATTTACTTTCCTTTGGAAGTCCAGTAACTTTAGGCAATGAATATTTTCATAATACATTGAAATTGCTACTTATAATGAAAAATACATATTTTAGACTGAAGTATTTTAAATAAAACCAGCTTCTCTTATTTGTTGTTGGGGTGTGGGTGAATGCCTTGAATTGGTAATTGCCAGTCATTAGATCTCCAATTTCTGGTGAAGATTTGCTGAGCTCCAGGGCATCAAATTGCCCTGCTCTCCTCAGCTGGGTATTTATGCAGATGTGATTAGGCAGACACCCAAGCCCTCTGCTGTGCAGCAGAGCTGCTGTTTGCTGGTGTCACTGTTTTTTGGGGGGTGCTCTGGGAACAGCCACCATTGGACACGTGGCAGAGCATCTGTCAAGGGGCATTGACAGCCCAAGGGATGGGAAGAATCTAAAATCCCCTAGAGGGATGGCAGACTGGAGTTTGAGACAGGATCTTCTTGGAAGTGCTCCATGGAAGGGCAAGAGGCAGCAGGTGTTTGGGGTAGAACCCCCCCAAGGAGCATCTCCATCTGAACTCTTACTTCAACCCCCTTCTCCTTTCAGTGGTTTTGCATTAAGGCTCTGCTCTTCCCCTCTGTGAGTTTGATGTCAGCTGATGATGTCTGGGCCCTGCTACCCTGTCACTTCTGTGGATGCAAATTCCCTATCTTTCAACCTCCCTGTTGTAACTTGTGTATTCTGTCTGCGTGCTGCCAAGCACTACTGGAACTATCAGTAATCCGTAAGGATTTATTAAAAGCTATTCTCTCTGAGGCCTGGAAGAAATTTTCTCATGATTTACCAAGCTGAATGTATAATCAGCACTTGTATCACTTACTGAATTCCTGGTGATATGTATTTCCCAATGGATTGGTGGATATTGTTGCAAATCAGCTTCCTTTATGAATGTCTTTGTATTGACTGTCACTTCTAGTTTTGCTGGTTTTGTTTAAGAGCATTGCACACATAATGGCATTTGGCCCAGAGGAAAGATGCCTCAAAGAGTAATGGGAATTTCTTTAATGAGGATCATTATTATTTGTAATGCACTGACCTGGCCATGAATCAGCTTTCTATTGTGTCCTATAAAACCAGAGGCCAAAAGCAGTCTTAGTTTTAAACTAATTCCAACCAAAGCATAGGTTAAATGTTAGTAGAGCTGACTGTCAAAAGAACAAAGCATGTTAATAAAATAACTTTGAGGGGTTAGAAAGGAAAAGAAATTATTCCTGATTTAATTAAAGAAGCAAAGAAATCAGCTGCTCTGGATTTGAGGCTGATTGTGAGCTGATGTTTCTTTCTTGTACAGAATCCACATTTGACCTTTTGATAGAATACAGTATCTTCATGGAAGAGAAAATGTCTCATTAAAAGTGAAAGTGATAGATCACATCTATTAATCAATGGTATGGAAATTCTTTGGGCCTCAGACTTTGTGTTTCGATGCATCTCTTGGGAATCAATACTGTTTCCAAGTAAATAAAACAAAATCAATAGGAGACATGTATTCCTTTTTGGTTGCAAATCATTAGTTTCCAGTGTTTCTGAACTTTAAACTACAAACAAAATCTTTATAAAGTTGCCTTTAAAGAATAAACAATATTCAGGGCACTCAATATGTATTTGAGATACAGAACCTTGCAAGGATCTAGTTGTTTAAGAGCTGCTCCTGTGGTCTTGCAATGCACTGTTACTGGAAAAAGGCTGTGTGATGGCTTTGAATAGAGTTAATTTTCTTCACAGTACCTGGAAGGTTTGGATTTGTGCTGGAAGCAGTGTGGATAAGTCAGGGATATTTCCTATATCATTGAGCAGCACTTCAGAGCCAAGGCCTTTTCTGCTCCTCACCCCACCCACCAGTGAGGAGTCTGGGGGGGGCACAAGGAACTGGGAGGGGACAGAGCTGGGACAGCTGATCCCAACTGACCCAAGGATATCCCAGACATATGGCCTCATGCTCAGCAATAAAGCTGGGGGAGAAGGAGGAAGGGAGGACGTTTGGAGTGGTGGTGTTTGTCTTCCCCAAGTCACTGTTACACGTGATGGAGCTCTGCTGTCTTGGGAATGCTGAACACCTGCCTGCCCTTGGAAAGTGGGGAATGAATTCCTTGTTTGCTTTGCTTGTATGAGCATCTCTACTTGATCCTGCTGGGAGGGAGGGACCAGCCATGTGGGGCTGTTACCAGTTGGGGTTAAATCATGACATGCTGCAAGCAGGATTCTGGTTGAAAATACTCCTTCAATGCCTTGGAGGTCTGTGGTAGGAAGAAAACAATCTGGGCTTTATCCCTCACTCCTTCCTGTGTCTTCTTAATCTTCTACTCCTGTTTGGAGTCTTCTCTTAGAGAAAATGCTGATACAGAACACCAGGCTGACAACCTTGTTTCAGGCAGCGTTCACTTTTCCCTGACACTCCCTTCTTGTATAAATTCCTCCCCAAAATGCTGCATTGGATCTGGTATCCTAAAAGCCACTAGAGTTGGAAAAGTGTTACTACGGTTCTGCTTTTCCTTCTGCTGTGACTTGGAAGCGATAGTGTGTTGTGGTGGTTTTCTTAGAAACAAACAAAACCCTCTCTGAGCAGTTGGGATGTAAAAAACCCAAGGATAACAAAAATCCTGCTGCCCTGTGTTACTCCTGAAGGCTTAGATTGGACAACAGTTAAAGCCTTAAGAAAACAAAGTAGTAACAGAGGGTGGGGAGAGCAGAGCAGAACACAAACTTCTCTGCAGGGAGCTAAGAAGCCAGTGAGTCATTTTTCCTCAGGGACAGAAGCGAGAGCCATTTGTCACACAAAAATAAGAAAGCGAATTTTGGGACACTGTGCTGCAGTGCAGCATTACACAGTCACTGTCCTACGTCGTTTCATTGAGTTATTGTGTTGTAAAGTTCACACAATCCCCTCCACTGAGCACCTGACCAATATTACTCAGGTGCTCGGGGAAGAATGGGCCTATTGTGAACTTGTATCCTCATTAGCTGTAACCTGCAGAACATTCATCCTGCTTCCCATCACAAAAAGCCTAATCAGTGTCCTTGGTTTTCTTCGCTGGATGATTCATACAGAGATGAAAGCATTGTGGTTCCATCTTGGTTAATGTACTTCATAATGTTGTGCCCCCCCCCCTTCTGAAGTTAGTTTTGTTTGAAAAAATGGACCAGGGAAAAGAAAAATTAAAACTGGGTGACAGAACTTTCAGTCTTCTGCTCCAGAAGGTCAAGGGTGCTTAACACACACTTGAAGATTCAATTTAAGTTAATTTTCTTGGAAATTCTTACTATTTTTTTATTTGCACACTGTTTTACTCATTGCTGTTTCCAAGACGTGAATCCTCCCTTCTCCTTGGTAGTGCTTCCAGAGAAGTCCAGTAGAAAAAGGAAAAACCCAAGTCTAACTTCTCCCAGCTGTTACTGTGAGGATATGTTCAATGTGCACTTAACACAGAACCAGATTTAATAGAAACAGAGACTTGCAGCAGGAATGAAACTTCAACAAATCTGTTAAAAGCTATGAAGAGGAGAAGCTGGTAGAAGAAAGAAGTAGAGCCAAAGTAGCTCAGACTGGAGCTGAGTGAATGCAGCAATAAAGCATTTGCAAATGTTCCTGTGAGTAAAACCTGCTGATTTGATTTGCTGCTATTGCCTTCCATTTTAATCACTTACAAACATCTGGTTCTGCTAATTCTTATTCACAAGAACAAAACACAGAAGAGGAAAGCACCATGGATACTTCCATAGATATCTGAAATATTCCCACTAGAAGTGTTAGCCCTTTTGAAAAGCTTGTTTTTTTCTTTTAATTTGCAGAAAAGACTATCAAAGTTACACATGTTCATTATATGAACTCTTGAAAACCACAACCTGTTTGTAGAGCATTTGTGAGTTAGAGGAAGGGAAGAATTCTGATACATGGTCTAGATCATGCAAAGAAGGGGAAAAGTGTCTCAGCTGTGACTGTCAAAGAGGGATAGGTATGAATAACATGTGACTACCAGTATATGAACAGAGGGGGCCTAGGGATGTTTCTGCTTTCAGTTTAGTTAAAGATTAATCCAAAGTCTGCAAGAGTTGACTGGTTAATTGCCCAACTTGGGTGTCAAAGTTGCAGAGAGTTGCAGGCTTTGAGAAGTGCCAGAGGTGTGTGTTCCACAGCATTAACACACGGCAGCTTTGTCACTTCAGATGGATTCAAAGTGTTCTGGTGGTTTAACCAACAGTGATGGGATTTGTGCAAGTTCAAGTTTTGTAACTCTCCACTGTCCCAATTTTATGCCAAGTCAAATACTGTTTGCCCTTCCATAGCAGGCAGTATGTAATAATGTATATTACAGTGATCTAATGGTATGTTTCCTGAACAAGTAAGAGCTCTTTGTGTCCTTGGAACAGTGTACTTTTCTGGTCCTTGGTAGAAATACCAGGCTATCTTATTATAAATTTGTCCTTTTTCAGATGCACTGTGTGGTCTCTAACACCCCCCTGAGTCCCTGTGACACCCAGCTCAGAGGGAGAGGCTTTATTAGGTCAACATCTCTTTCATTTTCTGTTGCTTGTTTTAAAACTTGCTGTGTGAGATGTCATCTGCCCACTCTCCCCTGAGGTGTAAAAGCCTCGTGCCCCCACAGCAAGGCAAGAACACACTGGTCCTCAAGGGGACCTGGGGGGAAGGAGTCTGTAAGTCCTTGTCCACGATGGGATTTAAGGCTATGATGTGTGGCTTCTCTATTTCACACTTTCATTTTTCTCTCATGTTTAAGTAGGTAAAGACAGGTCTAGAGTCCATATCTGCTTTTAAGGCCTGGGTATTTTATTCTTCAGTTTTTCCTTGTGTAACTTTGTTCGTTGGGGCTGTCGCTGTCGCTCCATCTCTCAATGGCATTGCTGTGCATGTGCAGAGGAGGGCTTATAGCAGAAAAAGCCCTCTTCCTTGGAAAACTGGTGGCTCTCAAAGAACTGCTTTATACCTATATTGGCCAAATAGTTGCTGGCTGGGGTGGGATTTTTTTTTGAGATCTCATAGGTAAGCACTGAGAGCATAAACAAGGCCTTGGGTGCCACTCTGGGCTCCCTTTGCTTTTCCTCTCAGCTCCGTGCTCAGCTGTCCAGCACCTGTGGAGTGCTGAGGTTTATCACTGCCTTTGAGGCTTCATTAGGTGTGTGCTATTCCTGGCCAAACCAACACTACGTGACTTTTGCTCCCATAAAATGTTAATACACCAAAAAGGAATCTTCGATTGATTTGATTTGCTTTGATGAGTTGGTAGCAGCCTTTTCCAGGGCTGAAACTGTAACCTTTGCTGCCCATCATTTCTCCAGACAAATGCTTTTCCTGCAGTTCTCTCCTGCAGGGAGATAGACCTCTTCTCCCTGGTTGGACACTCATTTTATGCAAATCTTACTCCAAGTTTCACTGTATTCCTCAGTCCCATACCTGAACACCCTGTTCCTCAACTTCTGTGGAAAACAGAAGTTGTAACTGTAGATATCAAACTGTATATTCTAAACTCAGGTTGCACCTGCAGCTTCCAGCTGCTGTTCTTCACTTGTTTCTGCCTACTTTCATGGTCTAAGTCTTCCTCAAAATATATGTGGGAAAAATTAAGCTGCACTTACTGAAACTGGGTAAACAAACCTAGATCCTATAAAGATTTCTTTAGTATGTGCTTAACTGTCTAGTGGGTGTGTTTCTGGCTGCAGGGAGCAGTGTTGAGTGCAAATGTGCCCGTGGGCAGGACATCCCAGCAATTTCTGTGACACCCCATTCAGGAGCTCCATTTATGAGTGTTTACATGCATGAGTAAAAAGACTTGCAAAAATCCGGTGGGGAAAAGTATTATTCTCTCCTTTCCCCTCAGAGTGACAGTGTAATGAGTCACAGCAGTGGTTTTGTATTTGTTTCTTCTTACAGGTTTCTTTGCTAAGGCAGTGTTCTTATTGTCAAATTGTTTGCTCTTGCTATAGCTCTATGGTCCTGTGTGCAAACGGAGACAAGAGGCCAGTCTGTACTCCAGTCTGTACCTGCTGGAATTTGATTTTGGAATAACTCTGGAAGCTTGAAGACTGTACTTTGTAAGTTAATCTGTTCTGAAAGTCCAATCTAATCTACCAAATGGGGATTGAAGGAACCTGTTATAGAAAGCTGAAGTCCAAATGAGGTCACTGTAAACTTCACTGTGGACTTCAAACAAAGGGAAATTACTGAAAAACACTTATTTGGTGTGTCTTCTTCGAGACCAAAGTTACCAATTAACTAGGAGGTACTGCAAGCTAAGAGTTGTTTTGGCTGTCAGTAACTGTCATAAAAGATACATTAGTTCTCTTACAGGCACTCTACCACGGGAATTTTATGCCTCCCATAAATTTAAACATGAATTATTGTGAGACAATTGCACAAAGGCTCCTACTAAATAACATCTGTTACAGTTAAGACACTGATTAGTTCATGACCTGGTGAAGCTAATGGCAAGTAAATGGTAGGTCATCTTGTTGGTAGTAATGCAAACATATCTCAAAGGGGTTGGCAGCCAGAGAGGGAGCATCATTACCTTTGATCTAATGTCCAGATCTATGTTGCCACTTCACTTGCTATCTTAATCATAAATTGATCCCAACTTGAAATTGGTTTACTTGAAAAATATTTTAGGATATGCTGACGTTACTCCCTTTAATCATGTTTTCTTGATCAGGTGAATTTTAGTAGCTGCTGTCGTTGATTTCTGAAGCTGGAAATTGAATATGTCAATGTGTGAGTGCAAATTTCAGCTGATGGCACTGTCCTAACCTTCATCTTTATTCTTGTTTTCATGAAAACTGATAAAAGCTTTGGTCAGAAGCTGCTAGAAGCAAGTTAGTCAAATAAGAGGTTAAAAAACCCACAAAAACTTTTACATTTTTTTTGGTCACTCTTGTATCATTATAGATTTAAAAAACATCCTTTTCCTTACTATTTTTTACTACCAAATGGAAAATCTATGGATTTTTATATCCCACAGACTTTTATTATGTGATGGAATGCTAGTGTCCTGGAAATCAGCAGAACTTTTTCCATTATTTGTATTTTTCTGTTAAATGTGTTGAACAAACAGGTTATTCTAAATGCATTTATTTGTCAAAGAAAGGAATGATGAGACAGACAAGTTTTAGGAAGAACAATTTTGCATCTTGGCTGAGCAGAAGTGACTCATCTAGACCTGCTGACCCTGGGTGAGGCAGTAGAGATCTCCTGACAAGAAAGCCTCGAGTTCACCTCGTGTCATCCAGGGCTGGATGTGAGACTCTCGGATGCCTCTTTTGGTCTAAAGTGGTGGGGAAGATAGAAAATTTTCAAGAATGCAAGAAAGCAGAAGAATGGCTCTGTAGGTGTGGTTAGAGGTATAAAGGCTCTTCCTGGAGTAAACTTGGCCTTGAGTAGGACAGCCAGTTCTACCAGCACTGGTGAATATTTGGTGTTACTCAGTGGTCATGGGATGTGCTCTGCAAGCACATGGTAAAGTTGAAGTTCTCATGGTTCTGCTATTATTGCTTCTGCTGGATAGAGCCAGACAGCATCCTCCCAGATGTGTTTTTGTTGCTGTGAGAGAGGAGGTAGGCACTTATGCTGTAGATCATGCAGGATTATTGATTTCAAATACAATGTACACAGACTTTGATAAACTCCAGAGTTTAGGAGGATTTCCTTTGCCTGAGATCTCTTGTCAGGTTTAATCAGTCTTGAAACAATTTTAAAAAGTATTTTGTAGGCTATTCTTGAACCCAGGAAGTGGAAAAGAATTAAAAAAAATATTCCTCAAACAAGCCCTAAATCCCTATTGCTTTTAGAGCCTGGTTTTTTTTTTCATTTATTGGCAATAAACATATAGAAACCAGTCTTAAACTAAAGCTGCTCCATCTCCCATGTGCTGTGGCATCTCTCCTAGGTGGACATGGACCTACTAGCAGAGGTGCCTTAGGTGTCACCAGAGCAGTGATGACACTGGTGGTGTAGACCCTGCTCTCAACTTTGCCTCTACAGCAGCTCTGCCCTGCACAGCATCTTCATGCTGGGGATGCTTCCCAAGTGTTATGGAGGTGACACCTCACACAGGGGATGTGGATAGTTGATTTTGGCAAGGAAAAGGAGAGGTGCCTGCCCTTTAGCAGGCAGCCCTTCTCTTGAACTCTTCATGGAGATAGTGGGAGATGAGGAATAATGGGAATTCCTTTTATAGCTGAACAGATGTGTTAGTTGTCATAATAGCTTCAGTTTTGATTTCCTCCACTGTCATATGTTTTGAGTAAATGTGTCCTGAGTAACATGTTGAAACTTCTGAGTCTGCAGTTACACAAACAGGAGTGAACAAGTCTTTTCTCTTAAAGCTTAATTTTTCTTTTATTTTGAAAATTTTGATTTTTGAAATGAAAGAGCAGAAAAGGATGGGAAAAGGAATTGAGATAAAGGGACTTGATCGAGACCATCTGGGGGATCCATAGTGGTGTCAAGGCTTCTGCCATTTGAATCCCAGACCCAGTACCATGTTTGCTGTTGAAAGCAGCTGCAGAAAGAGCCAATTTTGTTATCAAGGTTTCTTCTACATGTAATTTGTTACTTCCCCTCTCCTGGCCCTTTGCAAGGTCTTTAGGAAGCAGTTAGGGCAAACATTTGAAAATCCTTAGTTTTCCTCCTTAGTTTACTCAGATTTTTACTGTTTTTTTTTTCTTACTTCTGTGGGGCAAGGCTCCTATCAAAACATTTAGAGACTTCCCTGACTGACAGTCATCGTACCTTCTGTGACTGAATTATGCTACATTAGGTGTTCCACACAGACAGTGCACTGATCGATAGTATAAAAATCAGACACTGCTGCAGTTGCCACTGAAGGAAGATTAACTGCCTCTATAGACTTCAAAGAGCAGGAGGAGATGAATGGAGACAGGCAAACAGGCCAGTTTTCCCCAAAATGCATAGAATATACAAAGGGCATCTCTTATGCAAAATTCCCTGCTGCATGTCTGAGAGAAAGGTTAGAAGTAGAAGGTGTGTTTTGAGTGCACAAGTCTGTTTTCCATGGACACTGATTTGGCCTCTTGCTGTGAGTGGGTGTTTATGCTGATCCCAGAGGGTGGTTCATGACAAAAGGATGGATGCTTTTGGTGCTATTGCTCAATTTCTGAGTGCCTTTGACAAGTAGGGAGATTAATGAGTCGAATGTAACAAGAATGTATCAGGTGGGTTTTGTTCTTTGGACAGATTCTGAATTTAAAATGGGAATGCTCTGGTGTAGGTATGTTAAGACACTTGCAGGATGCAAAGATGGGGGAATCAATGAGTCCACAAAATTAAAACTGGATGAGAGGGAGCTCTCAGGTTCCCCTTAGACACCAGTGCCATGAGGACTTCACAGCACTGGGAAGCATCTACCCAGAGATTAGAGCTCCATACCCATTACTGCTGACTCCTACCATTCTGTGAGCCTGATAAATGGAAAATGGGAATTCTTTCACACCCTTAAGAAGTCTGGAATTTTCACGTTTTCTTGCCTGGTGGTTTGGCTGCTCAAGGTAAGTTTTGACCCTCTGACTGCCTGGAAATTTGTGGGAAAAAGATCCATCAGAAATCTCATCTGGAACTTTTTGGTTCAGGAGGTGTCTGGCAGCTCAAACACCTTGCCTGTGGCTCTTGCCTGAGCTGTGCTATGGGTGTGCCTGTGCCCTGCCAGGTACCTCACTGCTCTGGGCCTCATCTTGCTGACTTGACTTCTTGGCTTGACCTGCTGACCTGCCTCTGGTGATCACTGTGGAGGCCACCACAGCCCCGCTCTGCTGCTCTTGCTTGGCACTGTGGGACTGTGCCCTTGTTGATGGTCCAAGTCCTGGCAGATGGCACTGTGTGAATTCAGTGTGTGAATGATCTGTGTCCTCTGTGGACTGGTGAGAGTTACTGTTGGGTCCTGCATAGCCTGACTGAGAGAAGGAAGCAAAACGTGAGCTTTGTGTCCAGTCTGTGAGGCCCTGGGACACCTGGGGGTGCCAGCTGTGATTTGCTGCCTTGGAGCATGTGGGCTTTCCTAGGAATTGCCTGCAGCAAAGGTTGGGAGTCCTGCCCATCCTATCCCATAGCTTGGGTGTGAAGAGTGGAAAGGGGGTGGAGGAGCAGTGAGCATGTCTTAATGCAACTTATTAACTTGGTCTGTGGAGCACTTGCCTGGGAAATTCCTTGGCTTTGTGTGAGGATGTCCTTTTTAAGAAGTGACCTTAATGATGATAATGGTGCCATTTTCCAAAATCTGTTATTTTTCACTGCAAACCCCGAGAGCATAAACACTGAAGGTTTTGTTTGATCTTGCTAACAACCCACAGATTTGTTCTGTCTGCCCTTGGACTTCTTATTCTTCACTTTATTGAAAATCCTACAGTTAATTACAATCAAACAGCTGCTTTTTTCCAGAAACATGAACATCACAGACACGAGCACTTAAAGTTATTAAATGTAGCGTGATGTATTATTTAGTGTGCATGTGAACTTTTATTCTCTGTCTGATACCTGTAACTGAGTAAACATGTATTGTGTGTTCTGCACCTTTCAAGAAGGAGTGGGAAACTCCCTTATCCGTGTGTTTTGGAAAAAACTTCACAGAATGGTTGGGTGGGAATTCCTGTCTTTGCTGGTTTTCTCTGATGTCATCAGCACCAAGCTGGATTTTGCAGTTACCTCGCAGGGTCTCTGTCTGCAGAGTCAAATTCACTCTGTTGACAGTGGTTGTCACGTTTGGTCCACGTGACTGAACACATGCCCACTTGTGCCAACAATGGTACAGGAAAGAACATGTTGGTATTTCTTATGAGCAATGAGAAATTCTGGGATTCTTAAGAGAAATTCTAGAGAGCAGCAGTGTGCAAATATTTCTGTCTCTGATCCCTGTGTGTCCTGAGTTTGGGCTGCATGATGTTAACTAGACACCTGCTTTGCTCTGAAGACCAGAAAATCAAGCTTTTGATTTGTCTCATTTTAAACTGGTTAGGGGTAGCAATAGATGGTTTTTGGTGGTCTGCACTATTATAGCCTGCAATTAAAATCTTTCTGTGGGATTTGTTCCTGGACAGTGACAATCTGAGAAACAAACTCACTTGGGAATACAGTTCATACCAGGAAGGAAGAAGAATCTGAGATGTATGACTCAGTTAAATGACAATGATGGGTCTTAGACTGACGTAATCAGACAACTACTTTAAAGGCATGAGCATCAAGTGGGAAATAATTATTCAAGATGGAATAATGGATGAAATTAGGAAATATAAGATTATAAAATTGTCTCCCAAAGTAGATGGGGAGGCATATTAGAAATAAGAGCAGCAAAATTTTAATGAAAATACTTCGCAACTAGACACATTTAGCCCACTGAATAATGATTTTTGGGTCTAGCAATTGCAGTTCATGAGTGTCAGGGAGCTTGGGGTGGTCCCTGGGTGGTACTCTGGTAGAACAGCTGAACAGCTTCAGCTCAGACATGCACTGTGTGCTGAAAGCTGTGTAACAGACAGTTTTACAAGATGGAGAAGATAACCTGGAAGTAAAGACACTGGAGCAGAGGAATGGATAAGAAACAGTGAGAAATGTGGCTGTGCAGGCTTTTGAGAGATGGTCTATGTTGGGAAGTGTGAGTGTGCTAAAAAGGAAGGGATGGGGAGGGACGGTGTTGGAGCAGGGAAAAGGCGGCTCCTGGAGGCACGCAGGGAACTCACAACAGAGGCAGTCCTGGAGCAAATTTCAGTGCAGGTGCCTCCTTTCAATAAAAGCAAACAGGGCTCTTTGAAGAGGCCTGAGCACGTTGGCTGGGGAACGTGGGGAAGGGGAGATCAGGAGAAAACAAGAGAGATTGCTTCCTAAGGCAGAGGAGGGCTTGGTACATGGTTCCAGTATCTAGTACTGGGGCTGAGCCTAAACTGAGACTTGAGAAACTCCATGCTTCATTTCCTTTTCATATCAGCAACTTATTTAATCCATCTGTTTTGGGAAATTGAAACTTTCCTTTTAACTGCAGTCTGCAATTTTCTTTGGCTATTCAACATGTTTCTTTTTTAAAAAAAGCTAGTGACATTTCCCATTGGCGTGAGGTGATATCAGGAGCTATGCGGATTTGCATAGACTGCTCTTTATTTTTGAAGTGTTTGATGACTGCCTCTGTGCTTTGAAACCTCCTAAACTCCTTGCCTGTTGGTGAAGTACCATGTACAGTATTCCCACTGAGGGAAAGTATTTGACTGGTGTAATTTGAGAGCCTGGTTCTCTTCTTATTCACCTCAGTTTTATACCAAGGCAGCTCCAGGGACTTGTTTGAGTGGGAGCAGACTCAGGCTCAGTATCTCTTCAGTTTGTATTGGGACCATGTATCAGGATTAATAAATCACCTTCCTATCTTAAAAAAAGAAACAACCCCAGAACCTGCTTGGACAATAAAACTTTCAGTAATGAAATCATCATAGATTAGTTGGATTACCTGAGGGTAAAAGCGTGTCCGCTTCTCTCCTTAATATATTTTGCTCTTTGCTTAACCAGGCATTCTTGGTATTTCTCCTCTGCAGAAACACAACCCAGCACTTCTGGTGACTGGATAGAGGGTCAGATCAATGCAGGACAAATTCCTGTTAATGAGATTTTGATTCTTTGACATTTCCAATCAATGTGTACTTGAAATATGTGGAGGGAGTCTGATCTTACTGGTCCGGTTCTCAATTGTTTCTCAAGTAGGCAATCAGAAATATGTCTCATGTGGGTTAGGTTTTTTTTTTTTTTAATTGAGGTCATAAACTTGTGTTGCTCTGTGTTAATTAGCTCCTTAATATACCATGGTCTGTACTTCAGTAAAAGCTTGCTTTTGTTTGTTATTACCTTTCTAGAAAGAACTGCTAGACAACCTCAATGTCTCTTAATTAGTAACTTTTCCTAATTTACTTCCTTGGCAACGACTGTTTGAAAAATGAACTATTCTTGCATGTATATGTAATGCAACCAGAATTCTTATTAAACATCAGAGTTGCACAACTAGGGAACGTGTCTAACAGTTGGTATTCATCATGTTTCATCAACATCTTGTTTCTGGGGGATTGCACTTTCCTGTTATTCTCCTGACCTCACCTAAGCAGCAACTTGGAGGTAAAGTCTCTCATTTCCTGGGTGAATGAGGTAGCTATTCCAACCTTAAAATATTCCTTCTTGTCCTGTCTGAGCTGTCAGGAACAGGAACTTAGAGTAATAATGGTCTGTGTATGCCCAATTAAATGATGTCCTATGATGATGAGCCAAAATGCTGAGGCAGAACGTGTACCTACAGATCAATGGCAGGGTAGAAATATTTGCTGTTATCTGTCTGTCTTCTGTACTTGTGGACACATTTTGAGACAGCTAATTTCTTACAAAAACTGTTTATAGGTGCCTGTTCTCAGGAAAGCACCTTCTTTGGATTCAGAGTGTGTGAAGTCATTCAGACTTACAAGACTGTGTAGTATTAGCACCTGCTTACAGGCTTAATTCTGAACTTGAGTTTCAGTCCTGGGAACTGAGTCTAAACGGTTAACACTGGAATTCCTGACTTGCAGTGCCTGTGTTCTGCCTTAGATCTCATCCTGGCAATCTCCAGCTGTGGGAACTAGGATTGCTGCTGCATCCTCCCTGTTAGACAGGTCATTTTGAGCCATTTATTATAGCTACTGCAGTCCTTTTGACAAGGCTTTGTCATATCTGCCTGGCAGGGAAAGACTTTAGCTTAAAAGTTTTATTTTAGAATAAAGTGTAGCTCAAGGCCTGCAATGATAACTTTCGGTTCTTTAGAAAGAATTTTACTGAAGGGCAGTGCTTTCAGAAAAGACAAACCAGCATTTGAAAGTTTGGCCAGGCAGAGCTCTTGCAACAAAAAGTCACTCAGACATGTAAGGGGAGAGTTGTTTGAGATGCTCCCTCTGTGGTCTGACATTGAATTTTCCTGGCAACAAGGGCCCTCTGCATAAAAGAGAAAAAGACCCCAGTTCTAGGTCTCAGCTGACCCTCCAGCTGAACACAGCTGGGTCAGGCAACCATAAAGTAACTGTCAGAATAGTCACACAAATTGTGGTGAACCACAACTTCTCTTTCTGGAGAGGAAAAATAAAATCTAAATCTACTGAAATGGAAACAAAATAAAATAAAATGTCTCTAATATAAGGTAATCGTGTGCATTTGCCTTATACACCATGCTTTACAGGGTCTTAAATGGACTGCCAATTTCTGTCACTTTGGTTTTTTGACAGTCTTGGAAAACTGATCTGTTGAACTTGACTTTGAGAATAATGTAATGCTGGCAGCATAGCTCTGCTCCCAAACAGAACCACGTTTTTTATTTAGATGGAAATATTCAAGAAAATCCTTTTGTGCTGGAATTTTTATCCTTTAGGATAAGTAAGTGTCCATTACAATTAATAGCTAACCAAAAAGGAAGAATACTTTTCAAGATCTTGATGGAGGAAATGAATCTCAGAGAAAGCTGTGAATTGCTCTGGTAGTGTCTTTCAGCAATGGAATACTGAACTGCAATTGTAGTCAATTATCAGCTTTTCTCTACTGTGCTTTGATCCTCATAGCAATTTTTTCTCTTTGCTAGTGTGCATACCCCCAAAAAAGAAATGTAACAAGATGCCTAAATTGCTGACTGTCTCGTGCATGCTATTGATTGGGCTCACTGATGCTGTGTTATCTAAGACTAAATTGGTGTCAATTTTTTCCCTCTGAAGCCTGAAGATTTTGTGTTCTATTTAATTGTTAGAGAAAGGTCAGCACAGAGTGTACCCTCTGGCTTTTAATCTTAGATGGAAATGTCCTAAATGAATAGAAAACTGCATGTCAGCAAAATGAACTCTTGCTGAAAGCAACGTGTAGGCTTCTCATGTTTTGCGTTTGTGATGACATAAGCTTTGACCTTGGCCTGTATCTTTTTGAAAGAAGAGTAACATTTGTTCCCTTCAGCCTGATAGCAGCGCTGATGGCAGGAAATGTGTGCTTGCAACAGCTCCTGTCCTACTGCAATTTGTAGCACTGGATGGAGGAAGACTTTTTTATTCTTATTGAGACTTATGCTTTATAATTTCTCATTGTAAGGATCCTGGCTTCTCTCTTTATACAGTCAAAATACAGGTGGAAGAGACAGGAAGGGTTAGGACTTAACATGGTAAATTAATTTCTTTGGCTGTTCCTGTGACCACTCTGGCAGATGGAGAACTGAATTTGTGGGTAGGGCCATTCCTACAGCACAAGGACTTTCTGAGCTTATCCCTTCTCTTTTTTCCCAACTACAGCAGGCAGGGAATAGTACTGCTCTGTTACATCCCTTTGTCCCACAAAGGGGGAGGAATCCTCATTATTTCTCCCTGAACATTCACTGAGGGCTGAAAAATGGGAGGAAACACAGATAAAAACTATAATTCATAAGCCACTGGCAGGATGGAGATTCTAGCATAGACTGTGATGGGCCTTCCTACGAGAGTCTCCGTCGCAGAAAGATCCATGTCTCTGTGCCAGGCAGGGAGTAATCCTGTGCTGGTGCAGTGTAAGAGAAGATTAATTTTAGAATCTGCTTGCTGTGGTTGAATGTATAGGAACAGAAGTTTATTCTCCCTCCACCTGAGCTCACCAAAAAGTATGGGAAAAAAAATCCCTCAACAACTCAAGCTCATTTCCCTCAGGGCTTTGGCTCATATTTCTGTTTTGAGGTAGAGATTTGTGGTAGAAGAATAGCTGCCCATCTGTTAGAGGGGCAAAAGAGGTGAAATACATCAGGATCTTTTATTTCCTTCACACCCCATACACACCCCTCCTCTCCTAAGTTCTGCACATCCTGAGAAGAAACAAATTCAGTTTTCTTCTTGAAACCCAATGAAGGCAAGAAGGAAGTGGAACAAATGAAAAACTTCTTAGCATATTAAAGGATAGTTGGAGGGTGAAACAGGCCTGGGGGTATCACTGTGACTTTGAATGAAGTTGGGAAGTTTTGCTGGTCTCTTTTTGCAGAGGTCTGTGTAAACGGTTTCCAGTTGGGTGAATTTAGAGGCTTCCCTGATCTGATCAGAAATTTCACTTCAATTTTCCCCAGTGGCTCAGGGACACTCTCAGGCAGTTGCATTTGGGATGTTTTTTACATCTCCAGTTTGACCATCTGCCTTTGAGGATAAAATGTGTGCAGCAGTTGGGATGTTACAGAGGAACACCCAGAACACGCTGGGCAAAGTGCTGGGAGCTCTCTCTGTCTCATTTCTTTGTTTTGGCCTCACAAGGAGAACATAGAGAAAGGATTAGAAAAAGAACTGGGTTCCAGTTTTCATCCAAAGCTTCCTAATACAGTCCCAAGCTTTCTGCTGTCTAATGAAATGTAAAAACTGCTGCAAGTCCATCTGCCAAGCTGCACGAGTGCTTTGCTGGGTATGTAGCATATCCTCTTGGTTGCTTAAAAAGAGAGAGCGCAAACAGAATGTTTAGTTATTAATCAAGTGCCTTGATGGTTAGTAGGCAGCAAAAACTGATTTATCTTTGGAAAAATAGTTTTGGAGAGTGCAAACAGGGAAAGTCAGCTGAGTTTACTTGTTTGTTTTTTTAAATGGGCCATGATTTGAGTCAAAGCTGAGACCAGCAAGTTGAATTTCTGACTGAAGTTCACCTTGCTTTCTCCGAGCCACCTTCCTCATCCCCTCACTACTCTGATATTCTTTTTCACCTTCAAGCTCCCCCACCCCCTCACCCGTGTTGAGGTAGGAGGTTTGGGCACGGGGGCCAGAGTGGTGCTAAGGGCTGACAGGTCACAAGACTCGGTGGGGAGGGTCACAACCCCCCTTCCTCATGCCTGGCAGTTGGGGTCATTTGGGTGGTACAGCATGGAGCCAGGAACACTGGAGTTCTGGCTAGAAACCAGGTTTGGGGTAGCCTTGCTTCATCCTGTCTGCCTTTGTTTGCAGGAGATGCTGGTCCTGCTCTGTTTGGAAGCTGCAGGGGCCAGAGCTTTCCTGAGAAAATAGCACGTACTGAAGGGGAGGTCAGTGAAAAGAAGCAGACTGTGTTTGTGCAATAAATCCTGGTCCTTCTTCCTTTCACTTTCCTGGCATGGTTGTTTCCAGAGGGACCCATAACCATGAGAGGTACCTGTGTGTGCCATAGCATCGCTGCAGCACTCGGAGGCTGTGGAAAGATGAAGGGTGGCAGTGAGGTCTTACTGCAGAGCTGTGCTTAAGCAGTTATTCATTTTCAGGGATGGGGATTTCCTGGAAAAATCTAAAGAAATAATGTTCCAATTCCTTAAGAAATATGAAATGTCCTTAATTGTTTAGGGAGCAGAGATTTTTTTTTTCTCCCAGAGCTGGGCCTCGTTCATGCATAGAAAGAGTTTCCTTTGGTTTATACAGAGCTAATCTTGGAGGATGCTTTTCTCTAGCGATTGCTAATGTTTTGTTCATGTTTTGTTGTACTATGTTAGAGCAAATGGAGTTAGTTTCTACTGGGCAAAGAATTAAAAAGCAGCATTTTTCAAATAGCCCAATTCAGTGGAATAAGGGAAAACTTGCAGAACTCTTACCATTAGCAGGAACCTCTGGCTGAAGCTGCACACCGGGAGATTTGCTGCTTCTTCACTCTTTCTTCTTGCAATTTCTTCTGTGCCAGGCCTAGCTGCTTCCAGAAGCAATAATGTGCTCCCTCTCTTCCTGCATCATTGCAATGGGATAGCCATGCCCATTTTCCTGGAAGATGAGGCAAAGCTTGAACTCTCCAGGTCTGCTCCTTCTCACCTGCCCCGTGTCCCAGCCGACCTCCCTGACAGGCCTCGGTCAGAGCTCACTGTGCTGGATTTTTGTCTCACTCACTCAGGACACCTGACACCAGATGCTCGAATTTATTGCTCCACTCTGTTAAGGTTTGACATGAGGAATGGCCCTTCTCTTCCTTCTTATTCTCTCTGAGACCATGTTTACGAGAGCTGGATTTATTTTTCCCTTCATGTAGCTCTTTAAATGCTGAGGGCTCCATGTAGAATTATTAGTGTACTCTTGTCCTGCAGGCTGTAGGAAAGGAGATTTTTTAGCAGAAGATCAGACTTTCAGAGGGTCTGCTGTGATGTGTTATGTGAAACACTTTGATTTCTTTCCTTGCAGAGCACATTATGGGTCATATTGCCCTGAACTGTTCTCCTTATACCCACCTGCTGTCTTGAGCTCACTTCCTTACACTGAAAAAGTATCTGGGAAAGAATTGACTCAGAAAATAGTTCACAGTGATGCAATCCTCTAAGACTTTTGAAAAGTAGGCAAAAGATGTATTTGAAGTAATATAGCAGTTTGTTTTGGACACCTCAGCTTGCACCTGTGCTGTTTGCTCACTGGCACAGGTAAATCTGTCCTTGCCGTGCTTGTTAACTCTGTGCTTGTCTGAGCTCTCTGAGAAACCCCGGACACAGATGTTAGGATGTACAGTAGTGATTTATGATGTAGAATGAAGTGCTGGAGAGCAGTAAAGGTTGTTTATAACTTGGCTCTCTAAGCAGTGTTGGCCTGTTCTCGTATTTCTGCAGTGTAGTTCCCAGTACCTCATCTGCATGTTCAGCACTCAATACTCAAGCTTACTGTGCAGTTTTTGTTGAGACCTCATGGCCTGCTAAAAGAAGTGTTGGACCAGTGTTCTGCCCGAACATCTGCTTATGAAGTCACTGAGGAGAACTTATAAATCATCTTTCTACTCTGTATTGTAAAATCCAGTATTACTCTAAGCATCTTGCTTTAATACAATATGTCTCAGATTTTCAGAACAAAACCCACGTATAACTCCATTCCTTTCAGTGGATCCCTGTAATATCAGACTCCTGGTGTTTCCCTGTATGCACTAATTTTGCCTCAAAAGCCAATAACTATATTTGAGTCACACTTGATAATCTAAAGAAAAAATGCTTTTCTGCTGTGTTGTATTTCCTTTCATTAGATACTTCAAAGAGGATGTAATGTTGGTACTGTCCCCAGATACTTCATGAAAATAAATACTAATACCTAATTATTGCCTTACAAACAATTTATCTAGCAGTGGTACAAAATTAAATAGTCTGTTTTGGTTTTTTTTTAAAGCACATATATAATTGTCATCATAACTTTGTGATACTGAAAAAAGAAGTAGAATCCTCATTAAAAAACACATTTTTACCTATGAAATAGTCAAAACTTTAGTTGAGTTTCTAGAAGATGAAACATAGTCAATGAAATCTTAGTACTGACTATTCCAAGTACCCTGCTGGGGATCCTCCTTCCTGTGCTGGTGCTGGCTGAAGCTAAAATGCTGTACTATTTGATTTAAGAATGATTTACAATGATGTATTCTGGTGGATACATTTATATCCTGTAGTGCATTTTCCCATTAAATTCAGAACATGCATTTTACCGAGTATAGGACTCATTAAAACCAAGGAATTGTCAGTAAAAAAAACAGTGCTTCTCACACAAAATGCTAAAATGGGCTTTTGATGTGTATAAATTCATATAAGGGCTTGCTACCAACTGAGTCTTATCAATGCAAATTATGAACAATTTCTTACTAGTGTCAGGCACAGTACCATCTAGACATGTTTGGACATCAGAAGTGTTCATATTTTGTGTTTTATTGTAAATCTGTTCCTTGACAACCTGGTAAAATACAAAATAACAGAGACATAAAATGTAGTTAATGTTCATTGGCAACATATTTTTACATATTTTGTTGTCACAACTGAATTAACTTATGTGAAAAACAAAAAATCCTTCAAGTGAATTTAAACTATTACTTGTCATAGAGTATACATATTAAATAGTCTAGTGGCACTTTCAGTAAAATTTATACTATCCCTTTACCTTGTGGATTGACTGCAATGATAGTTAACCAAGAAAAGAAAAAAGCCATAATATTGTCTGCTTGAAAGCCAGGCAAATAAAAAAAAATAAGACACTGAATTCACCAGTTACAACTTTTTAGTTGCTGCTTTGCAACACCATGTTATCAAGGAAGAGATTCTCTGAAAATGTTGAATAGTCCATTCCTGTTCATCCTTCCATAAGGCCACAAACAACGAAAATTATTTCTTTTAATAAAACAAGAAAAAAATAAGACAGTATAATACACCATTAAAAGAGGCTGGTGAGTGCTCCAGTTCAATTATAAACTACTGTTTTCCTGATCAATAATAATTCTTTTTGGTTTTGAGCCATGGATGTCATTACTTTGGCTGCAATGGGTGTTCGGGTTATATGGCAGAAAGCTGTTCTGGTATTAAAACACAATTTCACAATTTACCATGGCAGAAGTCGCTTGGTGAATTGAGGTGACCAGTTCCATCCCTGGGGATTCCTGCTCTGTAGCCTCTGTGTCTGGTTTCTGTCCCATGTCCACACGGAATGGGTGACATCCAGGTTGGAATGGAAGTCTGGGGACCCGCTGGGTCTCAGGACCAGTCTTTGTGTGCTGTGTATTTAATGACGGGTTTGTGCTGTGGTAGTGGTTGGACATAGTTTTGTCTCTAAGGTCTTGATTTTTCTAAGTTTGTGTTGGAACACAGGATCCTCCAAACTCCTGGTGCAAGCAATCCCTAGCCCAGCTAAGCACTGAGTCACCCTGTCCTGGAGTCTCTGGCACACATTGCTTGTGCATTTTAATCCCATACTGGCAAATGGAGTAAATAGCCCAGAACTTTCAACAGAAGGTGCAAAAACTCTGCAGAGTTTCTCAGACTGGTTCAAGGCTTCTCAGCAGAGCAGGGAAAACCACGTTTTCCAGCCTCAACCCGAGGGCTGGGAGCAGAAGTGGGGCAGGGAACAATGAGGGGAGAGGTCGGAAAAACTGGGTCGCTGACTCAGCACTCCCTGGGGTGGCCGGAGGGAGCCGGGAGACTGTGGCTGCTCTCCAGCCCTTGGAGCAACCTGCCCTTGTCCACTTCATTTAGACCAGGAGCTGTCCTTAACAAGTAGGTGGGAACATTAAAGTTTCATCTCAGTTGCTACTACCTGTGGGGTGACTTAACCCAGACAGTTTCTGGAAAGATGCTCATCTCCCCCTTCCACTGTTTTTTAGCACCAGTCATAGGACTGTAGTTTATCTGGGTGTTTTCTGAGTCTATATACCCAGATATGAAGTGTTGCTGCCCACAGCCAGGAAATAAAACATCCAAAAGGGGATAGAAATGTTCTGCTTTTCTCACTTGAATTACCTGAAGATCTGAGAGGGATGCCTCTCTGTAAATTCCTTTTATATAAGAGATGTTATCTCCCCATGACTCACATTCAAATCTTAAATCATGTAACATCATTATAGGTGAAAATTATTCTTTTCATACCTCCATCTCTGACCATGTGAATACTTCTGCCCAGTTGGGAAGTTTCAGATGTTTTTCTCTCTCCAAATGGTGTTAGTAATGCACTTCAATGAGCAAAGTTTCCCTGGTTTGCTGCATAGGGCTTTATGCAGAGTTTTTATAGGATCTTCTTACTGTTCTCATGCCTTTATATGAAGTAGCTCACAAAGCAGACCAGGTGTGAAGTGTCCATGGACAGTATGTGGACTTGAGGCTCACAAATCCAGAGGGAAGTGTTCTGTTATTCCCTGTTAACATAAGCAGTTTCACAGCTCATGCACAGTAACACAGGAATTCAGATAACAACCACATTCACATATGCTGTTTTTGGAAAAACAAGTTGCAAAGGACTCTTGAAGATGCTAACCTTACACTGTAGTCGCCTGTAATGCAATTTTGGAACTGAAGCAGAGAGAATGGCAGCGTGAGCTATTAAAATTCAGCAGCACAACTGGCAGGAAAAGTAGTGTGAGCTGACTTCCAGAGACACTTGCTATTGTCTTTTGTTCTTGTCCTTCATCATGTTTTGCTTAATGAAAGAGCACAAATCTAACATGAAAATGTCTGTATGACTACTACTGCATACTCCTCTGTCCTAGGTTTATGTGCAGTAAAGCTAAAATCTATCTCTTTGCAGATGGTTGTTTTAGGTAATAAATCTGAGTCAGGCAGGTAGGCAGCTGTGTTTCAGATTTCAGGTGGGGCTGGGCATGATTAGCATAGACTACTGGGGAAACAGGCAGTGAGGATGAAACAACACGCTCAGATCACGTTCAGGCTCTTCCTCAGGGCCCTGTTACTTCAAACAACAAAAACACCCTTGCAAGGCAAGACAAAATGAATTGTTTTCCCTCAGCCAACACAGCTGCTGGCTGCTTCACTTGCCTGCCTGGGGCTGATTTCAGGAGTCACCTTGCCTTGCTGACCCTGCAAGTGAGTCCCAGGCAAAGTAGGGAAGATCTGGCTCCACAGCTGGGATGGGCTGGAAGAAGGGTTGCTGGGTTTTAAGATGCACACCGTGAACCTACACAATTAATATAATTATATATAATCTCTCATTCTCTAGCCCTGTGGTTGAGAACTATTCAGAAGGAGTTATGGGTTTATTGTGTCTTCTTCCTGGACCAGGAAAGACATATCCAGCCCTTTCATGGAGTGACAGCTCTGCTCCTAGCTTAGCCAGCAAATTATGTCCCTAATACAAGGCCTTGTTGGTATCTCCCTGAATTTTCTTTTTCATGCAGAAGTTGGTTCTACCATTTTCTGTAGATGAATATTGTAAATTTGGTCAGTGAATGTTATTATGGCCATGCCTCTTTAACAAATACAACCGTGTATAATTAGGCCTGCAACAATTAATTAGCTGGACTCTCTTACTAATGAATTACCTGAGGATATTAAGAGTCTGTTCAGCAGGAGAACTGGCATTATTATTTTAAAAAAAATGTTTGCAGAAATGTTCCCAGTGTAAAGTGTGTTATCATAATGCTGCATTTGAAGAACAAATGCTAATACAGTTTTTCTGTTGAAATAATTTAATTCCAACCCTGCTGGTTCACAGAAGTAACACATTTACTCCGAGTAAATATCCTAAGATTTTCCATAATGAAATTGTAGAAGTTAGAGGTGAAAACTGTGTGCTTATTCTTTCAGTCTCATTCCTTTCCCTTGCAGGATTTGTTCCTCTAGAATATATGCTGTGTTTTCTTACTGCAAAGGAATTTTCCTCTGTGTTTTACACACAGCACATTAAAATCTGACACCACTGAAATCAGAGGTTTTAATTTTGAGTGGTGATTTCTTTAGCAGATAAACAGCAATAATATTAAGTAGAAGAAAGAAAGAATTGGGAATTCTCCTTCGTCTGGCTTAGACATGTGGTGGGATGGGGGACTGGGTCTTTCCAGTGGAAATTAGGATGGGCATGTAAGTGCAGAAAGACCACGTCCTGTCTGTGTGTGTCCTGCTGCCTGAACACCTGTGGCAATAAGTCAGTCTCCTGACTGGTAAGATGTGCTGTTGATATGGTTGAGTGGTTCAGCCTGGCCTTGATAAAATAGCAGCAATTAGTATCATCTTTGCGAGAAATGCAGTGATCTTATCAAATTTTGGGAGGAGGTTAATGCTAGTGCAGGTTATTTGTGTGGCTTCGCATTGTAGAGTTTCAATTTACAGCATGAATAGTTCAATTTCTATTTAGGGTCCAATTCCAGGGAAAGTATAATTACAGTTAAGGGGTGTCACAGAACTGGTGAAGCTTTAGGTTAGAAAAACACAGGAGGTATTTTGCAAAAACATTTTAGGGTTATGCCTTGGTAAATACAGAGGAGGCATAACTGAGAAACAGCTTAATGCTCAGTTCAGCATGTCACTTTTAAAAGTATGAATTAATAAATAATTCTTCATCTGACTTCGTTAACTTGATTTTTGAAATATCCACCTCTGTTAAAGCCAGTATATATGTGTGATTTTCTAAATATGCAAAATATAGTTAGTGGCACCTAAATCAGAATTTATTTTACATCTGTCACGTTTGAGCTATTTTTAACGAGAAGATTATTCAGTACCATCTCAAAGCATACATAAATCTGCTCACTGGCAGAACTTATAATTCATTGAAGTGGGTACAACTGATATTCATTTAATATGGACAAAATTTGAAGATGCACATTTTTCTTTACTTTCCCCATTTGTTTTCTCTTGCACAGTACGAACACTTCACAGAGACCAAGATGGTCCCCTGCACACACCTGTTCAATCTTGCTGCTTTTTGAATCTACCCATTTACAGCAACCCCAGCTTTTAGCAAAATATTGAGATGCAATCAGACAAAGCTGTCAGATTGCTCAGTGTCTGAAGAAAGCTGCTGATTACTGTTGCCACTGAATTACTGTTAGCTGAATTACACTATTAAAGGCTTTTATGAAGTATTTGCATTGCTTGCTGATACAAATATCAAATCATGGCTGTGCCATGGTGAAGAAGGAAATAATGCTCATCTTGTGACACATTTCTTCCAAGACAACAACAACAGTCTGTGGAAAACATCTATATACAGAACACATTTGAGAGTGTCTTTTGGTTTCTTAATTGCTAAATTGTTCAAACAACAGCCCTCTCTATTGCTTCCAGCTCATCATACTGCTCTTGGCAACGAAGGCAGAGTTGGTGAGGCTGAAGCCATCAGCTATGGTTTTATGAGCCATGAGCACATATGTGGCTTCAAGTTCTGCCCTGGCAATGCTTAAGCCTCTTGTTGAATTGGGGCCCATAAGAAAAATTATGCAACTGGGCTGCATAGCTGTGAAGAAAACAGATCAGCTGAGTGCCAAGTGTCTGGGAGGTAACTTGCCCAAGAAGTGCATCATGTAACTGCATCTGTTTGTTGTCCCTTGAGTGTCACATACTGCTGTTACTCTGTGCAGTCCTAGCCCCAGAGCTCTGAGTTGGTGCAGGGTTAATTGCAGAAAGATGTCTGCGGCATGATGAGCCGACCTTAGCACTGGATAAAGTTGAGAGGAAGGCAATGCATGGAGAGATGTCAGCTCTGCAGATCATCCTCATGTCCTAAAAATTGATGCAAATGGTGTCTGTGACAAGAAGTGTCAACCCTGTATGAATGCTCAAGTAAAATCCTTTTACTACTTGCTCAGCAAGTACAATCTTTAGAGAGGTGTCAAACATGAGAGCAATTCTAGAGAACTCAGATAATGGAAAAAGGGCCATGGTTTAGCTTAAAAAGTGATGGCACACTGAATCTCTTCTTGCTTTCAACTGTAGCTGGAAACATCGTCTAAATGCAAACACTTGCAAATGGCCAGGCAGCTTGTGTGCTGCTGAGGCACATCTGCTTCCCCCTCGCCTTGCTGCGCTTGTATTGTTTCTTGCATTCCTTTGTATCAGTTCTGTTGCGAATACAAAAGGAAATATTGTGTTATTTAACAACAACCATTCACTACAAGCTGATGACAGAGCCTTCAGCCGGCAGGCACTCTCAGAGCACAGGGATACGCTGCTACAGGTTCATCTGTGGCAGCAGGGAATGCCACAGCAGTGTGGCCAAGGTGCTCTGCATTTATGTTTCATTGCTCAGAGGAGTCTTCCTCTGCTGAGAGGACTTGCCCTGTGTTCAGTAAGTTTGATTCACCTGGGATAAATGGATGGGGGACAGTGCTTGGTGCCTCCTAGACCAGCAATGTCGAGTGGCTTCCTGAGCTCTGCTCTGCTGCTGTGATCAGCTCTGTGTGGAGCATATGTGCTGGGGAGAAAACATTGATGGCTGAAGCTGCTAATATTCCTGCCCTGATTGTCTCTGCTCCTGGGCTTGTTTTGGTCCAGAAGGCTCTTTGCGAGGCAACTGGCTCTGAGCAGTTGGCCTTGGACCGGGATGTACGAATTGGGATACTTCAAAATAGCTTTGTATGGAAAAAGAGGCCAGAGATGTGCTGGGATGGGCTTCCCAGCTCACCCAGCGTGTCCCTCCTTGTGGGTCACTTAAGTATCCCCTGGATTTTGTGCTCTTTACACTTTCTGCAGGAGGGCAGGACAGAGCCCTGTCATGTCCCGTCTGCCCCTGGGCACTGTGACAGAGGTGGGGGGGTCATTCCAGCAGTGACAGAAGCAATCTGGTTGGTAAGCTTTTGCCTTGATGACTGTAAATGTGTGATGTTGTCTGTATCTGGGCATGGATATCTCTTGTCTGTAGTGGTAAGGTGTGAAAAGTAACCACATAAAGTAGAGCTGTAAGAAATGATACCAACCCATAATCCTTGGAGTGACCTGCTGTTGCCCCTTAGCACCTTTCTAAAAACTGTCTCTGTGTTACAATAATACACTTGGGAGAAAATTGTCTGCCTTGTCTTCTGTGCTTTATTGCTTGTAAATGTCATTCTGAAATACTTACTGGTGCATTTCTATTATTTAATAGCCATTTAATAAAATGGGATAAAGATTTTACATTTTGGCTTTTGCTTTCAATCTAGCAGGCACTGTTCAGTGTGGTAATGGCTCTGGTAATCAGTTTTCAGCATCGTGTGACTGACACTCTAGTGAGCGTGACTGCTTTTGGCCAGCCATAATCTGAAGTTATAAACACTTGCAAAAATTGCCTTTGAGTTTCTCATTTTAATTTGTGCCCATTATAAATGTGGGACTGTCAAGGAACTCTGTTGTCAGAAAGGACAAACAGACATCTGAAGTAATTGAATACTCGATTCTTTTTGCAAGCTTTTTGACATAATGATTTATCCTATACTTTAATACTACCTCTTTTCATTCTCCCTACTTTGTATTTTTTGCCTGATAAATATTTATACTAGAGTAAAAATAAATTCAAACTAGAGCCAAGTTATAACTTTATGCTCTAATAAGAGCTAAAAAAAAAATCAACTGATCTGGAAGCGAATTTAATGAGAATATGAAATAAAATAGTGACACTCTCAATACCAGATAGTCCTTGTGTTTCCCTGTGAAATGTGTCAGAGAGCTGAGCTCACTTGATAAATGTCCCAGCCTGGAGCAAGGGGCACAGAACTCATGTCCTGGGTTCTGCTTTAGGGTCTGCACAAGCCATGGCACTGGTGTCGTCTGTGTAGCTTTAACTCTCTGCCTCTGTTTCCTCACCCATCTCACCTATTTGAGAAAATTAAAACTGAATGAAATGTTCTTACAAAAGCCTTCTAAAAAAATTGCATGTACTTGAACTGGCCAAATATTGAGTAATTTCACTCCAGTCAGTCTGTATCAGCCCATTTCTTTCTGCCAGCTTCAATTAATCTGTTCCTGAAATTGTTGACAGCATGTGAATGTCTCTGCTGCTTCCTGTCTCTCTGCTTAGCACATGAGAGGGTGATGGACTAAAGACTCTTGTCATCCCCTTCTGATGTGGTTTGGCAACAGATGGCAACAGGTCTTTGAGAACTGTGTTGTTGCTACTCCCAGCACCAACATAATATTTCAGTGCCGTCTGGGAGGGGGATGTGACGTGAACCTGAACTGGCTTTCGGCCTCAAACATTCTTTTATCAATTAGCAAAACCACTGATGGATTTGACACAGCCTTGGGAGAGTGTTCCTGTGTCCTGCAATATGATCTGCTGTGCATGCTGATGATCTGCTCTATGCAGAAAGTTGGGGCATATGTTAGTCGAGTTTACAGTGGTTTTTTCTGTTCCCATTGGGTACACTGTCTATTGTTTGTTCTAGAAAGGCTGGAATACAAAGCCTGATGCTTTCAGAAATCACAATTATGCACAGTATATTAAGTAAACATTACAAGCAGAAGCCACCAATGCCAAAACTTCATCCAGCTGAGATTTCCCCAGGAGTATCTTCGGTTCAGTGCCATCTAAATGCTGGTTGGTAACCTGCTGATGTGCTGGGGAGTTGTGGTTTAATGAATGTGATCAGTATTTCACAGCATGACACACAGCACCCCTGCTGCTAAATGGGACAAGATCTAACACTGGGACTGGCTGGGACGTGGCTTCCCAGGTGTGTTGGTGATTCCCTTTCCCTGCCACTGACCTGCCACACTGTTTGCCATTTTTGCTGCACCTGTCCTGAGCCTCAAGATGAAATAGTTTATGGGTGGTTTCGTTGAAGGAGAGCCTGGGGCAGTGCACAAAGCCAGGGTGAGGATTAGCAGGTGGGGTCATGTTCTCTTAAGTAGGCAGGAGGGATGAAAGGACAAGGAGGAGTTGCCGTGTTAAAATAAAAGGCTCAGGGAGTGCTGGGATGAGAGGCATACTGAAGCTTAGCTAAATGCAAGTGCCAAGACTCTGTTATGTCAGTATTTGCTCTGCACAACTCTGGCTTATGGGTCTCAGCCACGTCAAAATGGTGTAGAACCGTCAGGGCATCAAGAGCGGCCATCCTGGCATCCCCTGGAGCTGGAAACAACCCCATGAGTGCCCAGGCTCACATTTTAACATGGAGATGGATCCTCAGTTTGGTATTGATGTGCTTGTTTTTTCTCCTTTTATTTCCTTTTTATTTTCTTAAAAACAGTACCTTGCTGACAGCAATAGTTTTGGCCTTCATCCTCCTCATCTTGAAGGACACATTCACTCATCTCAGAGTTGTGTCTGGTCCTGCTTCTTATAGCTCTTGGATACCTTCAGGAACCCCCATAGAGAGTATGCTTTGGTATTTTGGCCATCTTTGTTCTGCTGCTCACCATATGCTGGGACAGATTTATAAAGGATTACATCTGCATAATCACCAACCTGGTTTATGGCATCAGCTGTTCCAATTGGCAGCACCAGGTGCTTTCCTCAGTCTTCCTGCTTTATTTTTCATTTTAGTTTTGATCACTGCCCACAAAACAAATGATCCTCCTATGGCCACCTAAATGGCTGCCATTTTCTTATCACCATATGGCTCATCCCTCAGTGCCTTATCCCCAGGTCTGGCATCACTGAGCCCACAGGCTTTGCTGCCTTTCCCTTCTCCCAGACATGGGGCTGTTTGCACTGTCTGGGGATGTGGCTTGAGCAACTTCTGGCAAGGCAAAGGAATCTCAGTGCTGTGTCCTTCCCTGAGACACCTGTGCATTCCTCCTCTCAACATAAATAATTTTCCAACCTTACCAGTTCATATCTCTGTCTTTTGTTTTGTGAAATAGGATGGGACTTATCCGTGAATAGCCGGAAAAGGTGGTTTTACTACTTAAATTAACATTTCTATCTTCAGAAGACAGCTGTGGCAGCCTGTTGGCTGTCCCTTACTAGAAAGAAACTTTTTTTCACATCAGAGTGCTGTCTCTATTAGGGTTTGCAATATTAGTGCCATCTGAATTTGTATCACAGACCTTGTTGTGTTTTGGGATTGGTTTTGTGTTTTTTCTTTGTTTAGAACAGCCAGCTGGGACCTACTGTGTTATTTACCATAGAGATAATACACAGTGAGACATTTTAAACTGCTTTTTAATGTGTCTTCTGGCAAATTATGTCTGTTGCTGTGTTAGGTGTGAAGTCATCTTAAGGAGGACAAGTGATTTGGCATTTGTGCAGGCTTGTTGATTCTAACTAACATTTGCATTAGATTAGAACAGTAAATGCTGTCTCCAGTGAAGAAATGCTTTGCATTTTCTCAATGGTATTTTAAAATGGAGTATTGCTAGTTTGAATGAGTCAGCTGAAATTACAGAAAATGTTTCCTTTAAAATATCATCTGAATAGAAACAGCTGTCATATCACACAGGACCTGAAACAAAGCATAGCACAAAACTTGGTTGGCATGTAATAACCCTACTATTAGATTCTATAATGTTTTAATTTCTTCCCTGGGATATCTTTTGTTCA
The DNA here is from genome assembly GCF_003945595.2 of Pipra filicauda. NCBI lineage: Eukaryota > Metazoa > Chordata > Aves > Passeriformes > Pipridae > Pipra > Pipra filicauda. The sequence goes on from NW_024104742.1 coordinate 2,355,853, forward strand.
CTAGGAATAGTGCATTTGCATGTGAATGGAAAAAGCTAAATTATATTCCTAGGTTCATGCAAAGGAGCTAATTTCTAACACTATCGATAGAGGAACTTCATTTTTATTTCTAGAATCATTGTAACTTCTCTTATTGCCATCAGTGTGTTTGTCAGCTGAAGTTCTGAGATCATCTAAATATTGTATGAGGTTCAGTGAACAGTGAGAATAATCTTGCTAAGACCTGTCTCACTAATAGATTAATCAGTACAATAGTTTCTCATAGGAAGGCATTTGTAGTCAACTTAGTTTATGCTTATCTCTCTATTTACTTTTGGAACTACTTGCCACAGCTCCATTAATTCCGGTTCATTTCAATTCAGTGAAAATGCCCTGAAAATTTTAAAAGAAAAGTACATTTAATTTTGTTTAGAAAACAAACAGGGGGAAAAAAATCAAACCAGAAATAGTATCCTCTATTGGTTTATTTTTGATGCTATGACATAATATGAAATATAATTTTTAGAAGGGCAATCAAAAGGAAATCATGAGTGTGTTTGAAATCAAAATGATCTGGAGGTACAGCAAACACAAGGCATTTTATTTATTGCAAAGAAATTTCACACAGAAGACAGATAAGAGTGACTTGGTAAACAAGTAGCTTTTAGAGAGCAGATAAAATTGTAAAATGAAAGCGTAGACTGATGGACAGAAAATGTTAAATATGTATTCCCTGAGCTTTATTATCCATTTCACAAAGTGAAGCAGCAGACTGACTTTTTCACCTCTCTGGCTGGTTACATAAAATGGCAGTTACTGTATTTAGTCAAATTGTCATTTCAGATTAAATATTTCCAGGAACACGGCACAGAAGTATAATCAATGCACTGAAAGCTTTTCCTGAAAGGGGAGAGAAGGGTAATGGTAAAAAATGAGTGGAATATTCAGAGCAACCTTTCTTTTATATTTAGGCCTGGCACAAAATGTGGATGAAGAGGATCATAATCTCCTGCTGCTCTTGCTGGAAATCTCACTTTGCTTAAAAGGAGAATATGCCTGGGTCTTAAAAATTTGCTAATGGTGTGCTGCACTGAAAGCAATTGGCCTGTAATATTTTGAGTGGAACTCTTTTCTTTCCCCTCCCCCAGTACGGTGGGAATTTTCAAATTCAAAACTCGAGAGTAAAACACAACCTAAAGAAAGAGGGTGGAGAGCAGAATAGCTGATGTGGCCAGCTCATTACTGTGGGCTCATTGTCATTTAACAAGCTCAGAAAAACATGCTTTGAAGTCTGTATAGATCTTTTAGCACTAAAGCAATAGGGCTTTGCTGAGGTTTATTCACTGATCAGGGTGAGCTGTGCTTTTGAACTTAGTGTGCAAATTAGAAACCTCAGTTTGGGGTTAAAAGGATGAAGAAGGTAAAAAAAAAAATCTGAGAAATAATGTGGGAGTGTAGTAAGACTTTCCCTTGGTTTTGTCTTACTCCATTGTACCTGTATATTGTAAAGACTATGATCACTAAGTAACCTGATAGAGAGCCTTGTTTCAAGTTACAGTCAATACTGAAAAATAAAAGGGAATCAAAGATGGAGGTGGAGCCTTTCACTATCAAGGCTGGAAATCGTTTCATTTGCCCTGTAGGCAAACTTATTTTTTATTTATTTAAATAAATAAATAAAACAAGTAGTATAGCAGGAATTGTAAAGGCTTCCCAAGTACTTTTTTCTCTTTAATCTCAACGATCTTGCACAAAGATTTTATATGTATATGAACCCACCATACTCATCTGTGTCTTTGCAGTAGCTCTAAGATGGCCTCTCTGTCACCAGCTACCAGTGTTAACATTTTGGGCAGGTCTTTCCAGGTACAGGGATCCTTGCTTATCCAACAACCCAAGAGAAAGGAGAGCCAAAACTAAAGAAAGTGTAGCAAAGCTTAACTCCAGTGAGGGCAGGGAAATGAATGTTTGAGTAGCAGATCATTTGCCCTCCGTGTCTGACAGCACAGCTGTTTTTAGAGACACAAGAATCACAGCATTGCTGCACCTCATCGTAGCAGGGAGCAAAATGGGGGGTCTGGTTGTGGCACTTTTGAGTTCTCATCAAACTGAGCACTTCTTCAGTGCCTGTTGTTCTGACTGTGCTTCATCTTTACCAGTGGCTTGCTTGTCCTTCAGTGTAGGAGAAACTCTCTCCAAAAATCAAGTGAAGCCTGACTTGCCTTTGTTTCCTCCTTGGTCAAGATTCTCCATACTTTTCATACTGAGCATTTTTGTACTTCTTAACCAGTTAAAACTCCCTTTCTGTGTCTAATAATCTACCTTCCTGCCCTTTCACTCCACTACACAAACACTATAGATCTAGGACACTTTAAAGCTCTTACATTATTCCCCTTACACTCTTGAACTTACCTAGAGGATTGATTTTTTTAAATATTCTTCCCAGTCCATGACCTCTCCTGACAGTATCAGCCCAAGGCACATTGCTACTGTTAAGTTATAACACTCCAGACTTGAGCGTGCTTCTTATGCTTTTGCTGCTGGGGCTGTTGTTAAAGAAAGGGTAGTTTGTGCTTGGTACACCAAAATGATGCATTTGAATCTGAAATGAGGGGGCTTGCACTAAGAAAAGAAATCTGCATCTCCTTTGGTTTAAATATTTATTTTAAATGTCTTGCAAAAATAGGGAATAGTTAGTGCTATAGAGCAAATAGCTGTATTTGTAGAATAACGTTTGATCAGAAACATTCATAACAATTAAAATCAAGACAACAGCTTTTATTTTTCACACACCTTCTAGGCAGACGGATCCTCAAGCCCACAGCAAAACTATACAGTGTACAAAAGAATTGTTTTATCTTCGCTAACTTCTTGTAGCCTCAGGGACATGATGTAGTGGTTGTTTCAACTGAGTATGTGTCAAGCATTGCCGTGCTGTGGGGAGGTTTTATCTGGAATTTTCCCAGGACACGTGCTGAGAGTGTTTTTTCATTTGTGTGAAAGGCCTTAGTACTACAAGGAGTGGATTGATCTCGCCTCAGCCCTCACTTGGAAAGAAAAACATCCTGCTCCCCCTTCTTCTCCTAGTGTTGTCTCTCAGCTGGCAATATATACCTGAACTATACACCTGTATCCATCTTTCTCCTTTCCTTGTTCCCCCTTCAGTCTATGTCAACATGTGTGGGTACTAATCTGTATCTGTAAAGACAATATATTATGGACAGAAGAATTGTCTGTTATAATGTAACAAAACTCCTTTCAGTTCACAATGGCATTTTTCATTGATGTAACAGTTATCAGCAACTAAGAGAAATAAACTACAGAGAAACTGCAGTTTCACAATAGGGGGAAGGTTACGCTCAGACAAGAGTGCAAAGTACATTTATTTGGCATTTAAAAAACATATAAAGTAACCAAAAGTGTTGGATCACTAACTTTTTAACAGGAAAATATTTAAAGTATGTACAAATATAGGGAAATGTGGCATTCACTAAAGTGACACTATTGTTTTCTGCCATATCCTATTATTATATGAAAGATAGCATCTCTCATCAAAAATATTACATTTCTATGGATATTGTGATTCAGAATCAGACAGTTATTAAGGAGAAGATAGGATGGGATATATCGTCAGAGAGAGGTTTTCATATGCTCAGGTTTGTGCTCAACAGGCATGAAACACAACAGCCATATGGGGTCCATCCAGTACTTGTAAGAACCAGAGTGGAAAACAGGGCTAAATACTAATGGATCACTGGTTTCTGTAAGGAAAGAGAGGCTTCAGGCACTGCTGTGGAGTTTATGCTAAATGGAGAAGTGAACTCAACCATAACTCACTTGTAGGTGGCAGGACAAATTCATGGTTTAGAACCAGGCACTTGAACACCTGATCTGTACACAAGACAGTCATGGGTATTCATGCATCCAAAAATTAACAAAACTTCTGTATTGAATAATGTTAACCATCCTGAGATAATTCTATTTTCAGTCAAAACTAGCTGTATTCTTGCTTCTGAAAAGTTAAGAACACTGCACTTGATAATTTCATTTCATGTTTATTTTTTATATCCAGATGTTTCAAATACTTATGCTCAAGAGCTTAAAAAACTGATCTGGAAATTCTTCTGTACAAACTAATAAATTGTAGGCACTGGTAGTGTCCCTTGACTGACCTCAGTAGTGATAGTGTGGGCACATTTGCTGGTCAAGTGACAAGTGTTGTAATTCATGTACTTTGTGAATTAATTCAGCTTCAATAAGCAGAAATTGCTAAATGGTGTCAAATTATGGGTAGAGGTTTTATGAAGCAAGAGTTTTTTTTCCCTAGAGGTGAGACCGGCTAACAAGTTATCTGGTCTTTTCAAAGGAAAAAAAAAAGGCAAACCTGGTAGGCCATAGAAAATTTTGCATTCACAAAATCAACTATCATTGTCTAATTTTTACATCAGAGCCTGAATGTGGTGACTCAAAAACTATATCGTGTCATACATACAGTGAATTTTGCAAAATATATTGTTAGCTTTATGCTTGCCATTATGTTGATTTGTTACTTGCACACCAGATAAATCAGTCTTTTTATAAGGATTTCCAAGAGCAGCCTGGAGTCTAATATGTTGCTACCATACAAATGGCTGGTTTAGATCCAGAATTTGTGGTGCTTACATGGCTTTAGCCAACAATCACTTGCATAGTCTCCAGTTACAATGCAATAGGTTTTGTAGGTGTAACAACATGCAGTTGTGTATGTTACTTATTTTAGTTAATAAATTCTCATTGCTACATTTTTCTATAAAATATTGTTGGTTATAGCCTGAGTTTTTGGTTAGGTGCATGTTTTTGTAATGGATTCCATTATAGAGAGGAATTTTCCACGCTGCCATGCAAATCCTGTAGATTCTATCAGTGCTCTCCAGCAGTGTCACCATCAGAACAGTTTGTCAGGAATGGGGCCAGTCTTTCATGAACTGCCTGAACTTCTCATTTTCTTTGTCTTTGTCAGATTTTCAGCTCATTTCCATGTAATTTACTTGCTCCAGGACTCTGAAATTTTCCCAATGCTTCACATATTGACCCCTTCCCTCCTGCCTCTTCTGACTCCTTTCTTTTACACAGAGACTTTTACAGAGAGATTAGAGCATCTCAAAGATATGCTTTTATGAACTGATTGGGATTTTTATTATCCATCAAAAGTGGAGCAGCTTAAACCATTAAACACTTTCCTCTGTGTATGTTGTACTTTAGGGATAGCAGCTCTCTGAGTCTTCAGTAAAGCATTGGACAGGAACTTGCCTTTCTGTGAGTTCTATAAAACCCCTCTTTTACAAACCAAGAGTCAGAGAGCTCTGCCTTTAAATGGATAGTTGTCTAAGGAGAAATGAGCCCTGGGTGAAACAGTCCATTAATTTAATCAGCTTTCCACACATTCGTGCTTGTTCCAACATGGCAGATGTAAAACCCAGTGATATGAGTGTGGTTTTGCACAGTGGCTGCTTATGAGCTCCCTGGAGGCTGCTGCTCCTCCTGAGCCACGCTGCAGAATCTCCCTGCCGTGCTATTTTCACTCTGCTTCCATTGGCATTAAATTTTGAGACTTACTAAAGTCTAATGATGACACAGCTTATTCAGTTGTCTCACCACCACGTATATTTATTGTTTCTTTTGTTTTCCTCTCTTTTTATCTCTTCTGACACTTTTTGAATGATAAATGGGTGCTCTAATTAGCTATTCAGCAAAGGTAAGAACAACTTGAGCTCTACTGGCTACTGAAATTCTTTCTTTTAATACATGTACTTTTGGGCTGAATGTGATTTATGTACCATAGAATAGTTACTAAAAAAACTTCTGTTTCATGAGAGAGGAAATGTTCCTTTTATTTCAATAGAAAACATTTTTCCTGTGTGTTTTGCAAAATGTAACTAATTTCTTTTACACTTTCATTGATTGGATTTTGCAATTCAAAACATCTTTTACCAGTACACTTGTATGTATTAAAGCAAAACAATTTGTCTGAAATGAGATGCTTCATGCTCAATTATATCTAAATTTCTCATCTACAACTCTTGATTTCAATCTTGGGTGTCTGTGCAGCTATTGAGGCTGAAACAATGTAGAAAGGAAACGCTGTTATTTTCAATTTGTAGCAATTATTCTCAGAGTGAGGCAGATGTGGTGCTTTTGAGTTCCTGCACATGGCTCAGGCAGGCAGCCTGTGGAGAGGATGGCTGATTTCTGTTATACCTGCAACTGTCTTCCTGGATATGGACTGCTGGACATAATGTGTGAAAACAAACTCCCTCTGAACACTGGTAACTCTAAGGTGCAGTTAAGTCCTCCCATGCTTAGGACAGCACTAAACCATTACCAGAAGCAGGGCTTGAATCTGTGTTTATCATAAAAGATATGGCCCTGATTCAAGAAAATCTTCCTATATAAGTAGACGTTTAAACTTTGCTGTGTTTTAATACGAGCTCGTTGAAGTCAGTGGTGTTACGTGTTCGTGTCCTTTGAGGCAGATTAGCAAGAAACTGAGAGCATTAATGCAGCCTGGATGCTCCTACTCCCAGTCAGTTTGACGTACTCAAGAAGAGTAAAACACTATGCCTTGATTTAATTAAGAGAGTCTGGAATTAAGTGTCTACCACAATCCTGCCTTGAACTGAATAATTGTACACTGGAGCTGAAATCCTCAGAATGGTGTTGGGAAGTTGTAAGTGTATGCTGTTTGGCTGGACTGGAAATTGTGAAGCCAGTAGTGGCATTATTATTCTAATTGATACTCTAGTAGAACCTGGAGGACTTGGTAAAGTTCTGGAGACAATCATGTAGATTTTTTTCCAAGATATGAGAAAACATTATTTTATCCAAATATTTGTAAGTGGCCATGGAACAGGGCATAAAATGTACAGCTCTCTGTGCTTAGTGCTATAAGCCTGCAGAGTTGTGCCCCATGCTGTTTTCTCTCACTGATTCTGATAACTTCTGGTCTACAAAGTAGAACAGCTTTGAGAGAAGGAATAGAAAGCAAATGTTGCCATCACATGCTACAGATGCACAGTGGGAAGGTGGGCTTGCAGAATAAAGGTGATGGGGAAATTATTCAAAGCATAAAAACAAGGTCAATATGACAAAGCTACCTGCACAGCTAAGGGCTTCTTTAGGTCCCACCTTACAATTAAAGGTGTTTTCTAGAAGGAAAGCGTGTCTGAGTTGGCATCAGGAGACGCAGCTGAAAACAGTTCACCATGTCCCAGGCAAGTGCTCTGTCTGCTGTGTTCCTGGAGAGAGGGAACAGGAAGGCTCTGACCCTTCTTACCTCCTTTTGTGACCATTCCTACCTCCCTTTGTGAGCCTGTATCTGCTCTCTGGGAGAGCTGACAAGAGGTCAGGCTATGACTTTTTAGCAGAATGCTTGTCTCTATTTCACAGTCTGGTCAAATCCATGCTCTGGGAATAACTCTTGTCTGCTTTGAAGCAGAGCTAGTCAAAAAGAGATTCTACAGCAAACTACTTCTTGCTCTGGGGGCTGTAGAGGGCAGCAATGCCAGAGACAATACAGAGCATTGAGCTGCCTTGACCTCCACACTGTTCAGGAGCATCTGGGCTGAGGGCACAGTCCTCTGAAAGGTCAAGGGGAACTGTGCAGTGTTTCTTCAGGCACCTGGAGCCTTGCCTGGCTGATTTTGCTGCAAGTCAGCTTAACTTTGTAGCAAGAGACTCCTTGATTAATAAGGCTTTATTTTTTTTGTTCTTATGGCATCCTTTTCTACTTTTGGCCTTCTTGTGAGTTCTTTGGCCAGGTGGTTTTGTTTTGTTTGCCACCCCACACAGAACTAAATTTTAAACAGAAAACAGATTTGACTATGATGTGAGATGATCCAGGTGTGTGTCTGTTGCAATGGAGACACCTAAAGCTGTCTCCTCTGTGTTGTTGATCTTGTCCCATCCCTCTCCTGAAGTGTAGCTCAGAATTAGGAATTGCAAGGATGAGCTGTTCCATCAAAATGGAGTTTGCAGACTGACTCAGACTGTACAGAAAGTTTATATGTTGAACACTGATTCCCAGGGCACAATCAGTTTTTGTTAATCTTCTGAGTGCTCATTATGTAGGCAACTGGGAGCACCTATGAATCATTTTGAGATTACATTTCCTTTTGAGTATAAACATAATGTAATATGGGCTGTTAAATTAAGCATTGCAGATTGTAAAGGTAGGTAGGGGCCAGATTCAATTCATACATTTAGTAGACAAAAAAAAAGTTTCAACGAAGTAAACTCCTGCTGATCAGGTAATGCTGAGTATAATTAAGCTGCCTTCTGTTAAAGGGAACTGTCAGCAAAATAAAGTGCCGGCTAAGGTGAAGAATACAAAAACTGCAATGCACTACTAAACTGAAAACCTGCCAGCTTACCTGCAGCTTGTTTGTTCCTCAATCATTCTGAAATTTGATTAGAGGAACTAGGCTTGGAAAGAAATGCAAATACATTATTACCTTTCATTTTGAGATGCTCAGGCTTGTATCTATTTGCAAAGCTAGAGCTTCAACTCCATGCAGTGTGAAAAATGATTGTACTTTTTAATCCCTGCAAAAGCAGAGAGGAGTCATGTTTTAAATTGCATTACAGAAATACTAATAGAGAGTTTTCGGTTTGTTTAGTCATACCATTCAGAGGAAGCAAAGTGCTGAGACTCTGTGAATTGAAGCTTTATGAATAGATTGGTGTTCTGCAGGGTTTCCGATTTAAACGTTGTAGATTCTCCAGGACTCAACATGTCTTTTGGATTTAAAAAAATGTAAATTGCATAGTTATACTGTCACTAACATACTCCAGGTTAGAAAAAACAAAAACAAACAAATAAACAAAAAATCCCAACCAAAAGGAGTTTTATCTCAGCTATCTAGAGTTTGAAATTATCAGGGGCTTTTCTACACTATAAGTTTGTTTCTCTCTCGTCCCTAGAAATACAAACATTTTGCATATATTGAATATGAAACTGTTGAGTTGTTTGGGGAATTTGGAGTATGTTCAGAACCTTTAACTTTTCTTTTATCTGTCTAAGATATTCTCTTCCAATAGTATTTCATTGTCATAAACAAGTTCATGAATGTGGATAACCCTGCCTTGCACAAAGCATATGTTGGATTTCATAGAATTAACTTGCAGACCCTCTTAATTCCGAAGTATAATTGCTGCCACATGTTATTAGGAAAAAAAAAAACAACAAACCTACAACAAACAACCAGCCAAACCCCCCAATCCCATAAAAACCTCCAGAAAACCTGAAACACTGTAAGTAGTTTAGGCTGATAATTTGCTCACAGGTTTCCCTGGTACAGACTGAAGTAGAAGAAAAGTTTACTCCAGAGTTACATCTTATTCTTTTGTGTATTTATAGGTACTGTCCTGTCTGGGTTTTATTTGAAGGAAAGCTGAAATGTGGTGGAAGGCTATGAAAAGATATTGTGTTGAGGTGTGTCTCATCTCTGGCAACACTTACACAAATAACAGCTGTAAAGGAATGTGTTTACTTCAAATTCCTATGTTTTGGATGAATGTGTTTTTCTTAGTGAGGACTTGATTTGCTGTCACAGATGGAATGCATGATAAAATATTATTGTATCCATCACAAAATAGCAAATTTAGCACTATTTTAAATCTATAAATCTTATGAATATTGGGAGACAAATATTTTCTAGGAATTAAATCCCACTGTTTCAGCTATAGCAAAGTGGGGAAAATACATGAAAAAGCTTCACCCTTATTTTAATAATGAGAGAAAACTGGAGGGACTTGAGGAGAAAGGGGAAAGGAGTGAGAGGAGGCAGCAGGATAGAAGAGGGGCAGAAAGAGCCAGCCTGGGCTGAGGGAAGGCTGCAGGGATGTGGGTAAAGAATGAGTCTAAATTTTATGTTGAGGGGAACACACTGGTAAGGGAGAACACTTACTGAATTAGTGCTAAAATAGCTACGGAGACACGTGGCGACAAAAAGAAAGAAGGAAAGTGTAAGTATCTGTTTCCCTCAGAGGTAACTTTGAGCTTTGTTTGTAAGGTTTTTCCAGAAAGTGCCAAAGCTGGATGCTGTCACATGTGTCCCAGGCCTCAACCTCAGTGGCTGCTTATATAGTGCACTGAGCATCACATATTTGAATTATATATTATTATGTTTACTTATTAAGCACGGTCACACGTGCTAAAGTTTTTGTGTGGGAAGTAGACAATGAATGGATGCAAAGCCCATGATGACTCAGCACCTGTGCCCGGCACTGGAGCCCAGTTTGGGTGAGAAGGTGTCTGTGGGGCCGGGGCACAGCCCTGCCAGCCCTGCTGTCTCTGCTCACAGAGGCCCTGCAGATGTGATTTGTAGTGTTCAATTACCAACATAAAACTTTGCTGCATAAAACTTGAAAGCTACTCATCCTCCTGCGGAGGTGTCTGTCAGTCTGCTCTGAACACAGTGCACCGCAAACTGGAATTTACCGCGCTAATGAAATGCCTTCAGGGAGGAGATGATGAGCCATTAAAAGAAAGGGCACTGTCAGATAATTTAGGCAACTTTCAGAAAAAATGCTGCAAATGTGTTTCTCTTTTGTGTGTTTGATGATGAAAAACCACAGTTGCCTCCTCTGTGTTCCAGAGCATTTCCCTGCCGCTGTGGGGAAGTGCATTCCTGGTCTGAACATGGGGTTATCTGCTGCTTTATTGTGCTGGTCAGGCTGGGGCTGAACCTCAGCCCCTTGTGCTGAGGTTTCTGCAGGCTCCAGCCATCCTGTGCCCTCCACCCCACACCCTCCCACAGTGCTGTGACACCTCTCAGCTGTTGTCCCAGCTCTGCACCTCAGACCCTGGCAGAGGCTCCTCCTGCCTGTGTTTAAGTCTGTGTTCAATGGACATCGGTGTCAGTAAGTCCATCCTTCCTAGGGCAGCTTTGTTTGATGATTGTGAGTGTGACAACACACATTCCCCCTCTTCACAGCTAGTACCAGTGCAGGGGTTTGGCTGCAAAGATGGTGGTGGAAGTAATTTTTATTGTACCTTTTGAGGTCACAATTTTACTAGAAATACAGCTGATACTTTGCAATATTTAGAGCTGGTTTTAACAGAGTCACGTGTGAGTTGAAATAAAAGCCATAGTTTATATGTCCCTATTTATCAAATAGGTAGAAGCAGAAAATGTGTACAAGCTGCCTTTTATTTTTGGACATATTCTTTCTGTCAGCATCACACCTTACCTAACAAAGCAGGATTTCTTACATTTTTCTGAACTGAAGATTGCTGCTACTACTAGGAGAAACTGAAATCTAAACTTAGTGAATACATTTTGCTGTTATGGTAAAATCCAATGATTTTTTGTATGAATAAAAGCAACCTGCTTGCTCTTTTGTCCATTGGTTTCAAAAGACCTTAGTTAAATGCAATGATTTAAGACCTTGAAACAGAGATAGGATTAATACTGCTGTTTTACTTTCCTAATAATTTAAAAAACAACAGCCAAATAAATAATTTTGGCCCAAGTTTTGTTGTTTTGTTAGGGACTGAAATTAGAGTTACCAGACATTAACAGCAAAATTCAGGTTCTGTTTTCCTGTTTTTCTCATGGCTGTCATGGTTGTACCATGCAGCCACGCACTCCCTCCCTCCCCTGACTCAGTGGAATAGAGAGGAGAAGGGAAAAAGGGTAAAACCTCTGAGTTAAGAACAACTTAATAATTGAAATAAAGTAAAATAAAATAATATTAATAATAATAAGGGGGAGAAGGGTGAAGAGAGAGATAGGAATAAAACTCAAGGAACACAAGTGATGCACAATACAGCTGCTCCCCACCCGCTGAGCGATGCCCAGCCTGTCCTTGGGCAGTGATCAGTGGCCTCTGGGCAACTCTCTGCAGTTTATACCCTGGGCAGGATGCTCTGGGCTTTGGCCAGCTCAGGTCATTTCTCCTGGCCGTGCTCCCTCCTGGCTTCTTGTGCCCCTGCTCACTGGCACAGCATGAGCCACTGGGAAGTCCTTGACTCAGTGAGCTCTACCAACCAGCAGTGTGTTGTTGACTTTGTTCCCATACAAAGCACAGCACGACACCAGCTGCTAAGAAGAAAGTGAACTCTCTCCTAGAGAAAACCAGGACATGTCCTTTACTTGTTCAGTTCTCCAGAGTTTTGAAAGAGATCCCTGAGCAGTTTGATATTTTCAAAATATTTCTTTAATATCTTGCAGCTGCTTATCAGTGATGCTTGATAAACTGCATATAGCTGTGTGTTTTGTATTTTATCAATACAATGTATCCATGAATTATTAATGTTTGATTTTTTTCTCATAATTTTCTTGTGAATTACCAGATTTATAATTAAATGAGGAAGGGTTACTATTTTATTTATTTATTTATTGTTTCTCTCTCTGCTGGGAAAGCTGGAAACATTATCCTGCTCCTCTTAAAACTTGAAGTATTCTCTCATTCTGCTGCCTTCTGCCCTTTATTATCTTATAACAAGCCTGTAACCAAGTGTGTAGGCTATCCAAGGTACAGACTGCCCTCACATAACCCACTTGACTGCTCAGCATAAATGAGATTTTTAATGGTCTGGTTACTTGTTATTAATTGGCTTAGACAGGCTTGAATTTTGTCACACGTCTTGACCTTTATTGAACCAACAACTTTGACAAATATAAAGGTCAAGAAATTCTGGCCTTAACACCTCTTATTGGATTATTTTGCTCGCATGCCAAAATCCAAATCTCTGGTCCCTAAAAGTGCTTCTGTAAATACACCTAATTATTCTAGTACCTGAGTGGAGCTTGAGCATTAAAACATACTGTACATTAACAGTGGGTTAAGTGATTCCTGCTCCTCTGACATCACTCTGCATCACTCTGAAGGGAAAAAACAATCCACAAAATTTAAAAATATACCCTATTTTAAGGCTTAGTACTGTCAAAAAAAATCATGTTTCAGATCCCTGGTGTCCTTAGGCAGGATTTTCAGAGGGCTCTTTATGGTGGTTACATCAGCAATAGTTCAGGCTTGCAGAAGACAGAGGCAGGAGTAGAGTCACCATTGTCAGGTGCCACCCCCTCTCTGCCTGGTCTAGGCTGAGCTCTTCATCCTCCTTCATGTCTTTTTGTCTGTTCACATCCTAGGTGTGATGTGATCTGAGTAATGTTTGTTCTATAAAACACAAAATGAAATCTCACCCTCTATTAAAAAATGAACAGTTTTCATGGAGTTGCTATGTCTATAGGTTTCAAGAGGAGAAGCAAACTTTATCAGTATCTTATTTAAATATTGAATTTGATACATTTTCGATGAGAACATTTCTATTTGGCCTGTGCTTCTGAATTACTGATGCAACTTTTAGTGCATTTTGATTCAATAGTTGAAGAGATAGCAACATTTTTATCACAAAGAATTAAAAAAAAAAAGAAAGAAACCAAACCCACTTATTTGTGGAACAGCCCTTCTATTTGTGAGTGTGATTTGTGGCCTGATGGTGCTCTCTGCAACCTTTTTATGAATGTAGGTCACTGTTGTCAACCTGTGTGTGCTGCTCTCCTCGTCCCACAGGTCTGTAGCTATTAATAGTACCTATTTCCAGTCTTCCTTGAATGGTACTTTTCTTTCCCTGTGGTTCATTTGTCCTGGGTGTTTATGAGTCTTGTAGCTTTGACTTTTGTGAGCTGTAATTGGGGCCAGACGCTCTCCTATGTCAATATTCTCTAAAATCTGTGAGGGTAACAAGAGTGCAATTTACAGTTGTGCTTGTAAATGGCAGAAGCAAATATCCTGATGAACCTGACATATGGCTTTAGATGTGGAAATTCTCGGTGGCATTGCCCTTGATCTTCGCTGCAGCCCTTCAAAGCTGCTCAACCTGCATGAATCTATCATGAATATGGTTCCTGCCTGTAAACAAGTGAAGCATTTTATGTGTGCTGTTTCCTGCGTCTGTCTTTAATTTTAGGAGAAAAAGTAAGTGATCATCAGTCCAGAGTGAGTGAGCTGTTGAAAGGTTACAAATTGCTCAAGGAGTAAAACAAGGAGAATGGCAGTAATTCAGAGCTCCTGCCTTTACAGGGGGGCTTCTCCCACGGTGCTTGGGGTTCAGTGTTCTCAGCAAGGGCTGAAGAACAGGATGTGTCAGATGACGACAAGAATTGTAGGGGACGGGGGGATTTTGTATTGCAGGGACACATACAAACAATCTGCTTGGCTTTTATTGTGCATGTAGGTACCACCTACCTCACAGGAAGACAAGCAAAAGCTGAAACTTCTTGTGGTAGTGGTGCAAAATTGTAGGTCAGCCTGATTTGCTTCAGAGCCTGGAAACCCCACGATACCAAATACAGATGTCCTGGCTGTCGCATTCAGATAAAATGAGATTACTTTAAATACAGATGCACTGTAAACTCAGCTTAACAAGACTATTCATATTTCTTCATCCATGTGAGACATCTTACACTCTTCTATGATGAGCAAGATTTAATAAGTGAAGAGTCAGAGTTGTGAGTGGATTAACTTACTTCTAGACGTTGAAGGGCAGCACTTGGGTGTCCAGAGAAGCTGTGAAACAGGCCTGAACTATTTACTATTCCATTTTAATTGTGGAGAGGTTAATTGCCCTACTTTGCTATTTAGTGCTCTAAACCCGCCATCCAATTTGATGTATTTTTGGCATTGACAGAATCCTGCCAAGCCTTTCATTCTAGAGTAAAATCAAAATGTTTGGAGACAGCTGCCTTCAATGGATGCTGTAATTCTTCATGTTGTCTCAGTCATTGATATTTTTACCTTCAATATGTTTTCTACTCAATATATATTCTTTGAACATCAGAAGACCCTCAAGAAGTTGAGACATGCATACTTCTGCTCCTAAACTGAGGGTTTGCATATTGTTATACAACCCTGAGCTTTACTGACTCCAATAATTGTTAATTTAAGTGCTTCTTTTCTGCTTCAAGTAATCTTTGTTAGTGCAGTGAGACAGCTACTACCTACTCACTGTTTTAACACACATAATATAACTGAATTAAACCCTGACATGAGGTCCCTGATTCATTTTGAAGGTCAGCAGCCAGGCAGGAGAAAGGACAGGAGTAGTCAATAGCTTAGACAGAGAAACGATAAATGTAGACCTGTTTCTTCATTTAAACCCATCCTTTCAGATGATAAAGAGCTATAAAAGGAACCTTAAATGAGTGTACCAGCTGCCCTCAGCCTCTTTGCCCTGTTCACTCTGGCAGGCTGTGGCCACATGCAGCCTGTTTGACAGTCCTGCAGCCTGCACTGTGCACGGTCACTGCTGCACCTGCAGAGATGAGAACACTCCAAGTTCTTTGGCTGTGAGTCCTCCAGGCCAGAGGAGGATTTCTTGTGTTTGTGATGCTTAACACAATGAGACCTTGATCTTAAGTGAACAACTAACTGAACACCAAGTAGTGTTATCAATCATCTTAGAAAAAAGTTGGAAAACAGCATCTCATGCCTTAGACATCTATTTTGGTATCACTTAAAAGAGGATCTCAGCATCCAACAGGGGGTAAAATGTAAAAAATAATTACTTTTGTGTTAAATCTCAGCTTTTAATTAGTGCCTGCACCAGGGTCAGTAATGTTTTGCTTGTCTTTAACGAATTGTTACTGTGCAGAATAAAAAGGTGTGAAAATTTTCTCACAATTTAGTGCGTAGTCACCATACCACCATTTTTATAGTTTTAAAATGTTTCCAGGAGTCTTGAAAGATTTTAACACTGTAAATGCTTTTCTTTCACTTCTTCAAATCAATATTGACTTCATTATGACATCTTATTTCAAGGTTAATATTCCTGTATTGTGTAAAGCTGTAATTTTAGTGAAATATCCAAAAATAACCTGTAATTTCTTGTTTTAAGAAATCTGATAATTATTTTGCCCCACGGCAGATAATTTTGTTCCCGTTACATTGAAAAATACATTATTATTTTCTTTTCCAGTTACTACCAAGATGGATATTTTTCAACATATTACAAAATCATTACTAACTCAAAATAGACTTATGAAACTGCTAATTTGTCTGTCAAAAGCGGGCCATGGATGCAGCTGAAAGAGGTACACTAATGGAATGGCACTAATGCAATTTCGCAAATAACTTAATGAAGCATGTAAAGCATATTTCTTCCATTAAGTACACATAGTATGGAGTCACATCTTGCTCATTGGGTGTGAAAAATGTTTTTAATCAGCTAAAAGATGAAGAAACTCTTCAAGGTTATGCTACTGAAAGCCATAAAAAAAGGCAAAAAATTAGAGAAGTCTCATAGGAAAAAGCGAAGCAATAGCATCAGATGAGTAGAGCATTGAATGACAACAGAGATGAACATAAGGCAAAGGAACTGAATAAGCACTACTATAAACCAGGGAGTCTCACCAGGAATTTATTTAAAGTCATTATGTCTTAACAAGAAAGTGTTTAGAGGAGTTAAATACCAGACCCAGGACTATTCCCATAAGCCTTCCAAGTCTTTCCTTTCCTTAAGGTCAGTGTGATGGAGCATGCAGTTGGCTTCTCTCACTGAGAGTGTGTATTGCTGAGAAATCCATCCTGCCAATTAGAACCTGGGCAGGGGTCAGGGGGAGCTCAGCCCACGGTGCCTGGTCACGGTGGGGCCACGCTCTGATGCCATCAGGGATAAAAGCACTGAATGCCAATACAATGTCAGTCTGTGCCATTCAGGGGGACACAGGGCTGTAAAAAGAATTTAAAATCCTTTTAAGCTTTTATTTCAAGATGGAATATTTTTGTTGAAATATAAAAATAGTTCCAACTATTTCCTGTGGTAGATGCCAGTAAATTAATCTGTGCATGTTCTTGTTTGGAGTGCCAAATATTGAGGAAGTAATGCCTGTAATGCAACTGTCCAGTACAGATGAGAGGAAGAAAGTTATCTTTGTTATTTTAGTTATGATTTTACTTTTAAAGCTTTGAGTTAGCAAAGCATTTAAGAGCAAACTTTATTCATCCAAGCATTTTACCATGGCTAATGACAACAGGTAGTATAATTGGATTTCTGTTTTAAGTCACTTGGCTGATGATTACTTCAGTTCTAGTCACCACAAATTCATCAAAATAGGGATAATGCAATTTTGAGTGAAATTAAAACAAAAAAATGTTTTTTATTAATGTAAAAGTAAAATGTGCATGTGAAGTAGAAATTTTCATTTTTGATTTTATCGGTTTTCAATATAGATTGATATTGGCTTCTTATTTCTAAGTGAAATTCTTTCAACTAAGTGTTTCGTGCAAATTTAGCAATATCAGGACATCACAAGTCTAATTTTTTAAGGAACTTAGTAAAAAGCATTCACAACTGAGAATAAATTTGAACATTCCCCTTCAAGATTTTCTAATCAAAATTGAATCTTTTTAATCCAAAACAGACTTTATCTGAAATGTTAAAAATCAAATTGTAATGAACTAAGAAGCATTGAAAGACCTTTCAAATTAAAGTAACCATAGTCTTTATTAGAAATGTTGCAGGTGGCACTTTGAAGAGTTTACATTTTTGTCTCCATAGGAAATGGAATTTTTACAGTTACTTGTGGTCTTTTTTCTGACTTTCTCCCTTTCTTGCAGTGCTCAGAAATGAATTTGAACATTTACTAGTGTATTAAAGTCATCAACCCAATTTTAGCAGATTGAGTAACAGAGGTCACCGTGCTGTGCCTCTTTCACTGCTGGATGCAACAACTGTCCCTTTCAAAATGGCACTCAGAGAAAAAACTGTATTCCAAATTCTCCAAATCCTTTTGTCTAGCTATGAAGGAAAAGGCCTTTTTATTCATTCTTTCATAAAAAAAAAAATTGCTCCTTTTATGGAAAGTTCCTTTGAAAAACTACCATTCTCATCTATATATGTGAGAAGCGGTAAGGGAAAATTGCAGCAGTTCCTTTCAGTAAATGACCATAAAACAGGGTGAAGGTTTCACTAATCTTAGTGATTTCTTAGCTTCTAGTTCTCTTTAGTCATCTCTGCCAACACAACTGCTCTGGAATACATTGGATGGTGAAAAGTTTTCAGAGTTAGCAAAAGATTTTACTGAAAAAAAAAAAATTGTACTTGTCATGTTTTCAAACAACTAGTGTTCACATTGTAGCATTATCTGGCATTTCATTGAAAATCTTTTGGAATATATACTCCTAATTACAGCTTTATTGAAGAATACTGGGAAAATCATTCACTGGTTTGTCTAATAAAATCTCTGAGGGAGTTTAATTTACGACATCTGTATTCATGATTAATTTCTATGCAGATGTTTTGTGTGTAGTACTGCTAAAGTCAATGGAAATTTGCAGTGAAACACTGTAGATTTACCCACCTAATTTTTGCTCCAAGGTAGTCCATCAAGTGTAAAGTTTTGGAAATCAGATTTACATTCAGTTCTCAGCTACAAGTTTAATTTTCGTCTCGCTGCTGCCTGATAGGAATCAGGCATTAATGCCATTGATTTCAGCTATTACACTCATGGTAAGCCAGTTTGATGGAAGTTCACTTATTTAAAACACTGCAGCGATGCAGAACAAACAGGGCACTGAGTTGTGGCAGAAGGAGTTTTGCTGTTTCTGGTTTCTTTGCCATAGGACAACCCGGGAAAGAAAGATCCTTTGTTCCTTCTGGAGTTGAAGTTTTGCCAGAGTCCCAAGCGAGTGTTTAAGGAGAAGGAGAGCCCAGCATGGGACCTGTCAGTATAGGCATTGTAGTGGGCATTCTTTTCTTACAGCTAAAAGGACGAGACTCTAGAGAATATGTGTTGATCCTTCTGTTTAATATCACAAATGACAGAGGGGTGAGGAAATGGCACTGCTTAAAATCTGGGTGTGAAATAAGGAGGAGAGAGTTACCAGTGGTTTACTGTGTAGTGAAGTTGGGGAGGGGAGAAAAGGAATCCACAGGCTGCTGATACAAGTAGTTGGCTTGTTCCATGGATTACCCATGACCAGTTTTTCTGATTATGGATAAAGTCTGCAACTTCTTATTCTTAAAAAAGCTGTGGAAGCGATAAGTGGGACGGGTCATGGGGTGTAGTTCATTATTCTTTCACGAATGGTTTCTTCCTGGTTTAGCTTTGCAGCTCCTGCTTTCTCCAGGGCTTCATGGGTAGAAGGCAAAGTAGTAAGATTTGAATTCTCAGCAAGTATGCTGAAGGTAGAAAATTAGCTGATACTTGTTCACCCATCCATAATGGTAATTAACCCATATCTGTCTTAAGGGGGTTTTCACAACTTGGTCCTTGTGATGAAGTCATAAACCCCCGCTCAAAAGGAGAAGAAAATCTAATTAGAGTGCAAATGATATGAAATAAAAACCACCAATCAGTAAACAGAAACTACTTTACATAAATTGGAGTCAAAGTGTCTTTACAGAAATTGAATGTTTCTCACGCTGAATTAAAGAGATCAAGAATGAAATTACTAGTAATTTGTAAACTCTAACAGAGGAACATGCCAATAAAGAAAGTGTTGCTGGGAATTTGTAAAAATGAAGAAATATTCCTTTAAAAATATCATATGTAGTTTTAATAAAAAGTTAAATACATTATTATGTAAAACTAGGCATGTGTGCATATGCAAATAAATATGAATTACTAAATTTTTATACTAATTTTTTAAACTTTTTTGAATTGCATAAAAGGCTATAGATGATATATAATAAACCCTTCTCAATATTACCCTTTATTTGCATTTTAAGTAATTGAACCACCAGGACAATACATATTTTTCATGCTGCTCTATTTGATTAATGAAAAGACAAAGCCTGATCCACTTTCTGCATATTATCTATTTGTAGTAGACAATGTTTGTTATGAAAGAGTTGCCCATAATCCTGTTTCTGCCGGGGTTTTAGCAGAGTTGAGAGGAAGCAGCACGTTTGTCAGACAAATATCTCGAGCAAACCTTGGCTTCTGGTCCATCAGCACTTTGCACACTTCATCTGTGGAAACTCCCTTTGGTCTACAAAGTAAATGTACCAGATTTCTTTTCCCTCTTACTGTACTTATTTTATCTTAGTGATACTGTTGGTGCTACTTTAAGACATTGAAAGCCCAGCTGAACTCTGTATATGCCAAGTGTGGTGCTGAATTCTTCTCTTGGTGCTCTGTTAGGTCAGTGAGGTGGCAGTGATGTAAATGGGGGCCCAAGGACCCTGGAGTTTATTGTTAACTGTGAGGACAGAGATATGGAGATAGAGATCAACTCGGGAACTCTGGTGGCAAAAACCGTGTAATTGCAAGGGAGAGTGTCCAGCAGCTGGGAATCACAGCCCCTTGATGTTAAATTATCAGCTGGGTAATATGCAAACCCAGGCATTTATTGTTTTATCGTCTGCAGTTACTGATAGTCTTTGAGTTTTGAAAGTATATCCTATGCTGTATTTTCAGAATAAGATTGCTTCAGCTGAGGCATTTTAAGGACATGAAACAGAATGTAAGGATTTGCTTACAAAAATTAAATCATGTTTGCCAATGACAGAATGTACACTGACAGAATTGTGTGGTACAGGAAGTTCTGTGGTGGAAATTAAATGTAAGAAGACTTTGCTTAAATAACTGCAAAAACCTGAAGAATTCGAGAGAGCTGCACTCTGTCTGTGTTGCTTTTAGGAAGGATTGCCATTCCTTACCAAATGTTTTTGATTTCAGAGCAAGGTGTTTTCCCGCTTTGTGTTCTTTGTCAACAGAGTTGGTAGCCTAAGAGCTTTACATTATAGTTTTGATGGGAGAAAGAAGAAAATGTCAGAAGTGAGAATAAACCTAGTAGGAAATTCTTGGTCTGCATAAAATACATAAAATATAAATCTTGACAGTAGAGATCTGCACAAATTGGTTATGCATTTTAATATTGATTTTATTGATCCAGACAATGCAGAAGCTTTATTTGCTATCAAAGCACATCTCTGTGGTGTGCTGTGTTGTATTGTCTGGTTGTTTAGCATTTTGAATTTGTAAGTTTGTAGAATGACACAGGGTGATTCAGCCTTACTGAAGGCGTAGGGAAAGCTCAGGGGACACAGAGCAGCCACCATCCCACCAAGAGCTGCATGGCAGGGGTGGCCCTGCCTGCCCTCGGAGCCTCACCCCCCTGAAGGACTAGACACTAATTCCTTTTGTGGGAAAAGAAAAGGCAAGGTGCAGCTGGGTTAGATTTCTTTCCAAAGACAGTTCATACTCCTCTGACTAACGATGTGTGTTGTAAACTAGCTGTCATGGCAACTGGGAAGCCTCCCAGTCCCACTGCTCAAGGATCTATCTCAAAAGATTGCCCAAAATAAAGCACAACAGCAGCCTGCAGAAAACCCTCAAAGGAGGCAGCTGGTGAGGAATTAATGTTCAGGGAAGGTGGATGAAAAAGGTGGCACCTCGGAGAATTCTTTATTTTGTACCTCTGTGTTTTTGTCAATGAGACTTGAAAGACTGGGTAACTCAGACTAGCAGGGACAGGATTTAGGATGTGCACTGCATTAGTTTGGGATTCACAGGTGGGCTTAACCTTGATTTACTCAACATGTGAAGAAGCAGATCAATACGGTACCAGCTGGCAGGAAAAACCTGGACATGCAGGAGGACCAAATCCAGGGAAGAGTGTGGAGCAGTGTGAGGACACCCACATGCTTTGCACTGTCCATCCACCTTCTGTCCCGAATCCTTTGGACTTTATGGTCTGACAAGGCACAGCAAAGCATCAGCCTGCCCTCAGCTCTGTGCTGCTGTGATCAGATTGCTTCTCTGGCACAACTAGTTAATTTACAGGCTACTTGGGTTTGTCTGTCTTGCAATGAAGGTTATTGCTCCCTCTGTGTTAATCCCTTAAATGCCTTGGTTTCCTGTGCCCTGCTGTAACTTCCTTACCCGGGTATGACAGTGCGCTGCGGGAATGCAGGTTTTGGCTCTTGCTGCTGCCCCGTCTGTGACTAAGTGATTCTTTTTTAGAAATCAGAGCTGGCAGTTTGAGCATAATAGTTTTCAACTTTCTTTAACTAGTTTTTAGTCTATGGCATGGGTATGTGGCAGTTTCTGATTAGTGGGTTGCCTAAACAGCTTCATGGAGCTTGTGTTGCTAACCCTGCTCTGTTCTCCAGTTCTTCAGAAAAGTCAAGTGCTTTGGGCATTAAAGAAAACATGGTAAAAGCCTTTAATGTGCCTACTCCCCAATTACATCCCGAGTGCTCAGATGTAACTGATTTAACTTACCTGACCTTGGCATCACTCTGGTTGATATTCAATACGTAATTTCACACTTAATCTTTCAAAACATTCAAAAGAGGGAACCGATTTTGTTCAATTTCAACAACAAGTGTTGCATCTCATGGAGCCAAGGTCAGTCAAAATAGAGTAATTGAGCTGAATCATAGGATTAAATTCTCAGGGAAAATTGGACAAAATCAATTACAATTAAAGAGCTTAGCAATACAATTGCAAAATTACTTTGGAGATAAGTGCAAAATCTCGTCATTTGTTTATGGATTTCAGGAGGTATTTTTGTCTAAAATGCTTATGATAGTTCTTGAAATGAAAAAGTAGGAAATTTAAGAGCAATAACAGGTTGTAGTCTTCTACTCAAAATGTAGTCTGCCTGTGGTGCTCGTGATTGCAGGGCTCTTTGTTAGATTTAAAATAAGGTTATTGAATTAAGAGGCAAAATGAATCATAGATGGAAAAGGGATAATATCCTTTGGAGCTGCACAAAAAGGCATTGAAACCGAGTTTATTATTAAGTGATCACATACTGAAAGAAATAGATTTGTGGATTTGAAGGTCAGCTGAGACCCTGCTGTTCACCCAGTCCAGTCTCACATCCAGCACAGCCTGGGAGGTTCCTGCAGGTTGCCAGTGGCTCGTGGTCAGCTGGGATGGGGCTGTGCTGGGACTGTGCACGGCTTTCTGCCGGGATGGGACCCAGGGGAGAGGGTTTGACAAATACAAGGAACTGGGTCATGGAACCACACTGTGGTTGCTGCCCGTCAGGGGGAGGCAGCTGTGTCTGGGTGCACGTGGGGGGCACACCTGAGACACCAGGAGTTCCTCAGAGCAGGGATCACACACCCGTGTGCCTGTCTGCTTATGGTTCTGTGAGGAGACATTACCTCTAAGGGAAAATATGACATCTTTCTTTTGGGCTTATGTAGGATTAGATGTAACCTGAGCTGCTTGAACAACTGATATTTTGGCTTGCAAAATGATTAAAATAAAGAAAAAGTTGTTAATAGAAAAAAAACCACTAGATTTAAATGCAGGCTTAGTTTTATAACACCATAGAATGATTTGGGTTGGAAAGGAACTTAAATATTATCTAATTTTGATACACAATTAAAAAATTGCTCTTTAAGTTATTAGAAACAACATTTTTGCTTTAAAGAATATAAGATGTCAGGTTTTAAACTGAAACAGTTAATTCAGCACGATTTGCAAATAATTATATTTGATTGAAATTATAAATTGAGAGTATTTATTGATTTCCAGAGGTTTTGAATTGGCTTTAATGTAACATTGTTTTATTTAGACCTGAAAAAACCTGAAAAAAACCCCCACAAAACCAAAATGCCTCAGTGTGTCTTTTGGTCTCCCACACCATGTACAACAGACTTTTGGAGAAAATGGTAAATATATTATAAAGATCTACAATGAAAAATACAGACATTGCAAATGAAAATCTGGTATCTTAAATCCAAGTTGACATATATTTGATTTTGAAGTACAGAATGTTTCAAGTATTCTGTCCTGAAATGAGTATTAAGTACAAGAACTTAAAATCCTTTCTTCTTATTTTTGTCTCAGCAGGCTCATAAAGATGAAATAAAAAAAGAGCAGATATACACCCTTCCTCTTCAAAATGTTATGTTTCTTGAACTAATCTTCACATTACAAAAAACTGTAGGTAAAATAATCTTCTATTGAAGAGTAATGCAGCAAATATATCTGGTTTTATTTTTCTTGATTTGACTGCTCCTTGCAAGCCTCATTATTATTTGCCCTATGCAAGACTCCAAGTAGCTATTAGAGCATTTAAATCCCTGAAAGCAAAAATATTCTGCATATAGGCCAAAATGTTCCCCTTATTTTGCTCTCTGTGGCACTGCAACTCAGGAAATATGGCCATCTACCAGGAGCTGACTCAAACACAATGAGGTGGAAAAACATGACCTTCAGGAGGATGATTTAGCATGTAGATGGTAGAATACATTTCTATTAGGTTGCTTCCAGCTTGGAACCTTTGAGGGTATTTGTAAAAGAGCTTCATAAATACAGCATGTGGTCATATACAAAAATTGCTCTCATTAGGAATAAATCCTTGCCATAATATTAAGGGTAGTCTCTCAACACGGACAAAGTAGAATTCTTGTATTACAGACCTTATTTAACCCTTGTGTTGGGTGAGCTCTCCCTGTGTAGAAATCATGTTTGAACGATTGCTTTTTAAACACTAAGTGGCAGCTGATAATCAAAATCTTACCTCTAAGACAAGCAGAGCCAAAATGAGCCCTTGCTCATTATATAGTACAGAAAACCTCAACCCAAAAAGCCTTTCTTTATCTGCTGTGTGCCCCAAACTTGAGGGAAAGCCTTCTCTGAATACTGGCAGTGTTCCTAGTCCCTTTGTGTGCTTCTTGGTTATTTTTTGCTCTTTCCATATGGTGTGCAAAGCTTTGAACATCTCTGTCCTGCCTCTAGAGCTGCCTGTAGGTTAGGCCTAGCACCATGTGGTCCTGGAAACAACCTTTATGCCAGAAAGACACGAAGTGTGACATTTTGTTATTAATAGTAATATTGACCGTGATAATAAGGTTGTATTCTGCCAAGGCTCTAAAAAACCAGGAATGAGTGGGCAAGTTGGATAAGGATAAGAAGTATTAGAAGCAAATCTTTTTTGCAATATTTGTATTAACTTATTTCTGTGGTGATGGAAACAAAACCAGTGCAAGCAGTCTGAAGTGGAAGAAACCCCCTGGAATATACATATGATGGATATCCAGACCTCAGCATCTTTTTTGCTCTATAGATCTGCTATTATTCCTTGCTGCTTGATAATGAATACATGCATAACCTAATAGCCATCCCGTTTTTTAAAGAACAAAGAGGAAGAAATATGAGATTTACAGCCTCTTTCTCTCCTTTGAGTATTGCCTGGCCACATGACATAGATGTAGCTCCATGACTGTCATCCCCTCCACATTATGATAAGATTAAGCCCATTTGATGTTGAAATGTCATAAAGGCAGATGTGGTCCTTCAGGCCAACATCCTCTACAGCATTTCCACAGGTTTGAACAAAACTTGAACTAGAATAAAAGAATTGAGCAAACACTGCAATGTTCCCTTTCCAAGGGATAACACAATTTGTCCATAACCATTCACAGAAGAATTGCAAGATTTTCAAAAGAATAAGTGGTCAGTGCTCAATCAGCCTTATTTTGAGAGTGGTTTTGTGGAGGATTGGGTAAAAAAGCTGCTGGGGTGGAACTAATTGGGTTAGACAGAGGAGCCAAGAGGAGAGGAGTCAATATTTGGAGTGGGGATGCAGAATGTTGCTGTCCAGGATAAGGAGGATAAGAATGCTGTTGATGTTAGGTATTTATAGAGCACCCATCTCTTCAGTATATTCTGTAATCAATGCTTCTGTTTGCAGAGGTGCTCATGAGAAATATAACATTTCAGAAAATCTGTTGATGGTAAAGGACTAGGTCTTGGTGCCTGTCTGCCCACAGGAGAACCCGTGCTCATTTGCTGAAGAGAGGAATTGCTAGCTACATTTCAGACTTGACATTGACTTCAGGCTTTTAGCTTGTCCACAAATCACATCACTTTAATACAAACTGCCCATTTAATATGTGAATTTCAGGATGCAAATTAAAGATTTATGACTTTTCTGTCTGTCAGTTTTGATTCCATCATGTGCTTGTTAGTCATGCCCTACCGTGCTGCCCTGTAACAGTTCTGATTGACGTTGGCCACAGATATAAAAGATCACTTTTGATGCATTAGTTAATTACAAAGGAAATCATCCTTCTCCTGGCAAATTCAAATCCATCTTAAAATTTCATGGAGAGGTAATTCATTATGAGGAAAGTTATTTATGAGTTTACTAAAAAAAGTGGATCTGTTCTCATTAAAATAAGCTTAAAGGTACAAAATGATAAAATGTCAGTTGTCTACTTAACTCTTTTGGTGCACGTTTCTCTAATGAGCTGAGAGACTCTGAGAATTCTCAGCACTTACAATTAAATTTAGCTATGCAAAAGCAAAAAGAGACTTGGAAAGGACTTGTTTTATAGGTGTAAAAAATTAAAGAAGGAGGAAGGAACAGACAGAATGTATATGCACAGACTTTCTTACTTGAACATTTAGATGCTGCTCAACTATTGTCTTTGTGTTCCTGTTAAAACACATCAAGTTTTGCCTGTAGTCATTACTTACTCCAAAGAGAGCTTAGGATTTAAATTCAGACTTTGTACAACTACTGCTGTTTTATCCAGGGAGAGATGATAGAATTGGACATGACCTTTGCTAAATTACTTTCCTTCTTTGATTAGTTTCTGCATCTTTGGAATAGGATTTAGCCAGTACGATCCAGTCCTTTCAGTCCCTGAGATGAGGTGTGCCATATGAAGGTAAAGATATTAAGTTTTCTTTCCCCAATCTTCATTCTGTATGAATGAAGACTTTTACATATCAAGGCCTTGCTTAAGAGCATGGACTGAGGGATCAGTTGATCACTGTCCCCACATGTCCATCCATATGCAAGGGATGAGAGGTGTTACAAAGCCATCCTCTCACCATCCCCACCAAATCATCCCTGAGATGTGATTTGAAGAGGACGGAGAGTACCCGGTAAATTTGCACAGAGAAATATGTGACGGGGGATTCAGGGCGTCTTTTCAAGGAATGTGAAGTCAAGAAATCATCAAATGTATCAAATTACGTGGTAAATTTGTAGGATGTGGTCTCCTCTTGCCTGGGAGCTGTGGTGTGTCTCTGCCCATCAAGCAGCAGTGGCTGTCACTGACCTCCTGCTGTAAATTTTCATCGCTGCTTTTGCTGGATAGCAAAATGTAACTTTCTCTGGCTGAATGTGCAATCACACTTGCATTTTTTTTCGCGGGTGTATCTTTTACTACATACTGTGAGATCAGTAAACTGAAAAGGAAAAACCTGATGACAAGTATTCTTGGGAACGTGTTTACCAAATGACTGGAGGGTAGTTATCAGGGGATCCATGTAATAGACTTTCTTCTGCCTTCTTCCTGGCTTCCAAAAATATATAGTTTTTCCTACCAGAATTACAGGTTGCAGAAGAACTTCGAGTGGAAAAGATGATTGCATGTTTCCTCTCAGTTGTTTCTGTGATATTGAAGGTTACCACTGCCAGCAATCTGTGTGTCCTGCTTGGATCCAAAGGTGCTGGGTTCTAAAGGGTCCTGGATCTCCAGCCTGCAGGTTGTTTGTAGATGCAGCTAAACTTCTCTCTAACATTTACATCTCATCAGTCCTTGTAATCATTTCAGTTGAGCCTCCAAGAGCAAATTTCTCAAGGCAGCATGGATGTGATCCTCTTCCCCCACCTTTTTAGTGTTCCTATCCATGTTCCTGCTCCATGTCATGTGGCAGGAAAAAGGCAAGAGCCACCACATCTGCATCATCAGGTCAGCCAGGTGTGCTGCTGCCCCTGATTTACCTCCCACAGGGAGAAATTCCACCTCAGCTGTCACCTTGTATACTTATGGGTGTTTTGGAGAGCTTGAATACCATCATCTAGGCTAGGATGAGTTAACAGTTTAAAAGGAAAATCCAGGAAAGAAAGTTAAAATGCTCGCTATCTCCCGAGACTTTTCCTTCATTATTATTTTTAGAAGTGATGATAAATGTAATTTCTTTTGCCATTTGCTTTTCCTATCGCTGATTCATACTGCAGTTCTCATGGATCTCTTTGTAATGTAAACTTAGGCCAGATGTAGCAATATACTCCAATGTGAATCAGGAATTCTTTGTCGGCCCTCTGTAGACACCTGGGATGGCAATGGGTCAGTTTGCCATTCCTATGAAACCTTGGGCAATGAATTCTTACGTATAAAGTATATTGAAAATGAAGAGCAAAATGATTCATTTAGAAGTATTGCCTAAATCAATTTTAGATGACAAAGTTGAACATGATAACAAAATATTTGTTTTTTATTAGTGTTTTTTTTAAGCTTGCCCATTTTACTGAGCAGTAAGTTCACCAAATATCATTTATATATCCTAAATACTGTCATTTATATTTTTTGAAAAATAGTTTTATCTTCTGTTTTGTTGTTTACAAGACAGTATATTCTGCCCCTGACAGTCCATCGGCATCAGTGTGGCAGATACAATAAATACTCACCTTTAAATCCAGATAATATAAATCTACATGGTTTTTAGTTCAAATCAATGTAACTCATCACAGACTGAGTAGGCATCTCACTAATTTAATAAAAACTAGGTCAGCTATATCATACAGTTCATTTATTCTGCACTAAAAGGGGATGTGTAACTTAAAAAGAAAAATGCATGGTTCAGAATTAAAGCTGCTGCACTTGTCATTCCAGCAGCCACTGTTTTACCTGTGGAAAATCTCTATGATCTGTCAAACTTACAGTGCAAGATACCATGAAGTATCAGCAATTAAATACTGGGCAGAGCCTTAAAATTTATTGCATGCGAGTTTTCTGAGATGGATATGAAGACGTGAGATTAAAAATGTAGGTCATCCCATTTCCTGTCTTCTGATTCTTCAGAAAAATGCTTGCTGAAGTCTTATGATCTGTGAATTTGCATGCACTTCTATTGTTCCTTCACTGTCAGAAAATTAATTACCTACAAGGTCCTTTCTAATCCTGCCTCTCTCTGCTTCACAGATTGAACAAGAAGTGGCCTCTGGAAACAGCTGAAAGAGCTTTGAAAGTGCTTCGGAGTTCTTTTAAGACCTCGAATTGTTCTTACTTTCCCATGAATAGCTGGAGTAGAGAAGGAAGTATAAGGGTGAAAGAGCCTTTATTTCCTGTCTTGGCACCAGCTGCAGCTTCTTTAGTTTTTCTTGTTTAGCAGAACACTTGTAACACTTTACAATGGTTCCAGAAACTGCACATTATTGAATTTCTTTGACTGAGTGCTTATCTAACAATATGGGGCAGAGCCTCCCAGCCAGGTAGCAGGACAAAATGGCTTGGTAGTGAAAAAAGGTTGTGATATGTTTAGTGAATTTAGTTTTCTAGCCCAATAAAAAAAAAAAATCTAAGATGGCTTCAAGGCCAAAAGCTGTTCCTACAATGCTATTTAGACTTCATTGGTAATTGGTTTTGTCCCAACTCATTTTCAGCTACAGTGGTAGGCCAAAATGGAATGTAGTTTCCCAAAATAGTTGCTGCTGCTTGAGCAGGGTTTTGTGGAGGGAGGTGGCTGTGAACCCTTTTCCCCCTAGAGCTGTGACTGTCTTAGAGAAGATGCCACACTAGTGAGCGAGATGCTAAATGTATCTAACAGGATGTTCTATTGATCTCAATAGCATGAGCTTCATTTAGACCCCCATACAGCCTACCTAATGTATAACCTAAATCTGGCTGAGAAAATTTCCTTCTCTTAATTTAGCAAAGCATCAATAAGAATTTAAACTTATAAACCCCACTCACAGTGAAAGCCTATTTCCCAAAAGCTCTTGCAGGGCTTCTTGTGTATGAATGGTCTGTGAAAGGGCTTGAAGCATGTTCATTAATTTAAAATTATTCAGTGAATGCCCATGTAATTACAACTCAGTCTGTGAGCTGCTTATAAATGATCAGCTCTGAAACCTGTAGCAGGGATTCACTCTGTGCAGTTTGCTGTTTGTATGATGCAGTGATATAATAGTTTTGCATCTGTCCCTCTTTCAGTGGCTCTTGAGCTGCCAAATAACTTTCTCAGTTTGAATAGCCACAGGATAACCCTAATCACCAGAGGGATCTGTGAGTGATTTTAGCTCCTTGCTCGGGATGGTACCAGGCTGTGAATGCAGAGACTGTGCTCCCCACCTGCTGGACACCTGCATTTGCACTGGAAGGAAGCCTGGGCCTGCTGAAAAGAGGGAGATGGTGGGCTCTGGTAGCCGGTCTGGGTGATGAAAGACCCTGTCCTGTAGGATGGATGGCAGACAGCAGCTCTTTTCCACCCTCTTCCTCTCTTGAGACAAAGAAAGAGGAAAAAGAGGGATGAACATGTGTCCAGTCAGCATCTGTATTAACTGGCCCAATACCATATTTTTCACAAATACTGTGCAACATAGGTTCTCTAAACTACTCAGTGAGTTTTTTTCCATAAATGCAAATGCTTTAGGGTCCTGTGCATTTGAGTTGGAAAGAAGCTGCAAAAGAGTTCCCCTAAATTATACAAAGGACTTACCTGGCTGAGGGACTGGCTGCTGCAGTTATGACCTGTGATCAACAGGAGTTTTGGGACAAGATAGTGACCCTTATAAAGTGTACCTGCAGTCTTGTATTTCCTTCCTTCTCCCTGATGGTGCCTTGCAGAAGAGGCTGTGGAACTCAGTCCCACTGGGGCCCTCCTCAGCCCAATTCAGAAGTGTTTGTGGGCCTGGAACTGAAACCACCCAGGCACTGTACCCACCTATTGCTGTTTCCACCCTCTTTGCTGCTCCTCAGCATCTCCTGATGAAACTCTGCATGTACCACATTCACAATTACAGTGTGTAGAGCTGTTCCCTCAAGACGTGGGCTGCCACTTACATGATTCATCGAATTCATTTTCCCTCTCTCCCTTTCAAGACATCTCCCTGTTCTGCCTTTGATGAATCTGGCTCTGAGCCCATTATTTATACAGGGCACACGCTGTCGCTGAACTGGTGGCACCCACATGTATCTCCCTTGTTGCAGTAATGCTTTCCTAATCCTTAATGGTTGCTGTTAAGGTTATATCAATCATTTTAGATATGATGAGGCAGGAAGACAGAACCTCAGTTTAATATATAAACCAGGATAACTTTCTTGAACTCTCTTCATTCCTAGAACATTAATGAATGGAAAAGCACAGAATATTAATGGTTCTGTTTGTCTGATATTTAGCAACAAGGTAAAAATAAATTTACCATGCCCTTACTAACAGTTGATTTGATATCTAATTAGTTAATATGATGCCTCTTTGTTTTATGTCATGATTTTAATTTCCTGGTCAGTGAATTTATAAAGAGTAACAAAAGAAAAAGCCCTCAGCTTGGGAAGTGACACTGTGGAATACACTTTGAGCATAGTGGACAAGCTTAACAGACAAGGTGGCTGAAGATGAAGCAGGTAGTATTTATGCTGTTAGGATTATGTGGTGATTTAGAGCATGTTCTCGTAGTTAGTGTCACTATTTTAAAGCTTTTTTAAAGCTGTAGTATAATGACGTCATAGTGTGTGGGACATATAGTGAGAAAAACATAAACAACATAGTTTTGTAGCTTGGAATTTGTAGCTTGCTGATAGGGCAGTATGTGTCTCTTAACAACTAATTGAACCTTAGCTCTATTTTTACAACTAAAATTTTTTTGTAGGTATTATATTTGTTTAATTTGTACATTATGTGTGCCTCCAGAAAATAAACCTGCCAAAACCCCCAGGCTTCCCATTTTGCAAATAGCTGTTAATGTGATATTTTAAAAAATAATATTAATAATATTATTCACTCAGACCAGTATCTGAGATTCCTTCTTGGAAACATTTTCATACTTTGCAGGGCTTGCAAAGATTATTTGCTATTCAAGGTTTCGAAAGGAAAAGGAAATTGGAAAAAATTAGACCTTTGGGGACAGCTCGCTAAAAGAAGTGATAAATGAGCTTTGCCTTCCTAAGCAAGGTCTCCTTTGTGACTCTGCTGACACGCACTGGCCTTGGGGTTTCTCATGTATTGCCAGTCCCAGCTACACCTGTGAGACCCGTCCTGGAGGTGCAGCTGGTTTTGGTGTGCAGCAGGTGCTGCAGGGTTGCAGGGGCACCGTTTGAACTGAGGGTTAGTTGTAGGTTAACTTGTTTAGGGACAGGAAAACCTGGGTGCAAGCGGAGGTGTTTCTAAGAGACCAGGGGCTGCGTGTTGGGAGATGTTTTCTGGTGAGGCTGTGTCTGCACTTGGCTCATAAATCATCCCTACAGAGCAATTGCAGCTTTCTCTGCAGTCCTGAGCACACATTATGTTAACACCACACGAAGCATCTCAAACACTGCTCTTCCCAACACGGGGAATGGACAGCCATGCAGGGGCCGTCACCTGGGGAGGGTTAAATGTTCTCTCTCAAAGAATGAAAACTGAATGGTCTATAGTACAGATTAGTAAGTTCTACAAGATAATCAATGTTCTTTGGAAAAGTAAAGCTCTTTTTCTTACTGTTTCTATGAATATTTGTAATCATGGACATCGATATTGCCACAAAGTTACTACCAATTTATATTGAAGCTTGCTGAAAGTTGGAAGCCAGCATTGTAATATTTAAATGGAGACAGTATTGGAACTTTCTCTTGTACTTTGTTCGTTTGTACTGACATTGATTTTGGGTAGCAAGCAATGCTAGCAAAAAGGCTTGTTTATATTTGCACTTTCAAAATGAGCATGAAGCACTCACTGATGATTCATAAGTGCTCCTGTAAATAGGCTTTACTGATGTTGCTGTTCTTGCCTTCCTATGAGATGTCTAAGTTCACTGGGAGTTCTTAGGACTTGTCTCAAGTTTGTAAAGAGCAGGGAAAACTTTTGCAATGAACATCCTGAAAGTGCTATGCAGTTTCTTTGGGAAGTAACTCATGTTAAAACTGTTCCCCAAATACAGAGAATCTATTCACAGCAATCATGGGCTAACACCTATTCTTGGCATATCACGTCAAGAGCTCTGGGCTGTGCTCTGTCTCACGGAGAGATGCTCTGCTACCATCAGTCTACCCCCAAGCATTTTAGACTTGATTTTATCCTGCTAGATTCATCCTACCCACTGGTTTTCTTAATGAGACTGGAGCAGAGCCCATTGCCTGGAGGAGCTGCCAGGTGCTCCTCGGGCATGGCCAGTGTCCTTGAGCTGGAGGGGAAAGGGCCAGAACACATTGTACCTTCCTGGCACATGTGTGGTGATCAGCTGCAATTTGGCACTGAGGTTTGACTGTGTTACCTGAACTGGAGAAATGCATAGATCAGGCTGTTTGCAGCACTCCTCTGGCTACAAATGTCCCTTAAGAACTGGCCACGTTCCTTGGCATGGCCCTTAAGTTCATGCCCTAAAGAAGTGGAGGAACAAAATAGACCCGGACATGCCAAGTGACACCAGAAATGGTAAGGCAGTTTCTGCCCTCAAATATGAGAACTGGCAAACCAAATAAAAGCTCCTGTTTAGCTTACCATGCTTTTATCCCAGATCTCTTATTCATTTTTCTTCTTTTAGAACAAAAATATAAGGGGTAAGAGTTTAAATGGCAAACAAAAATGAGTGGGCCTGACTGTCCTGCTTTCCAAATCTAGGAAGTCTAAGTGTTATTGAAAGCACTTCAGATATGAAGTCTTATAGTCAGAACACTGATTTATAGGAGAGGTAGGTATGTAAATACCTTTGAAATATGGATAGTTGAAATTGTAACTTTTGGAGCTGGGGTTTAGTATCCTAAATTACTTTGAGGTTTGGGTTTTTTTTTTGGCAAATGTTACAATCAGTTCTAACATGCTATAACGATTTCTGCCTGGGACTTGATTTTAAGATCCTAATTAATTATCAAATATTGTAATAAGTAACCATAATGATAAAATCATATTACTATTCAGGTTGGCCCTTGTGACCTCTGTAGCATGCCTGAACTTTTAAATGCAGGGTTTTTTTCCAATAATACTTCAACTTTACTTAATACTAATTTATTCTCCTAGACTGTTTAACATCTCAGCTGATTGATTGTCAGTTCAAGTCTACACAGAACACAGGCCTTTTTTTTTCGCAGTGATACTGGAGCTGGAAGTCACATCACAACTTCGCATTCTCCAAGTAGGTACTTTCAAACATGGTCTCTGCTCAGAGGATGCCCATAAATCCCACAATTTATTACATTCATTAGTATCTAGATAAAGGTTATTAGGCAATCAATCAGGGCCATGTCTCATTACCCTTTAGTAGTTGGGATGTTTTCGAGGTTTTCATTAGGGAGTCAAGTTATTTTCTTTCCCGCTGCTGAGCAAAGAACTCCTCCAAGTGGATATTGTCTAAATTGGAGTATTGAAACATTAAGACCAGACCATGTGAAAAATGGTGATGACTCAGGCAGTTTATTAGCCCTCCTCAAAAGAATACAAAGAAGGAAATGTTCTTTCCAGATGGAGACGTGGATGAGTCATTTAAAGGGCAGCTAATAGGCAGGAGCTGTGGGAGAGGACATGACAAGGCAGACAGAGGTAGTAGCTGACAGTGTGAAGGTTTGTGGTGTGGTCTTCTATCTCACTTTTAGCTGTGAGCTTGTAAAAGCAACAGCAAGGTACTGTTAGGCCTTTCCTGCAGAAGAGGGTAGGAGAATGAATTCAGTTTGGATCAGCTGTTGTAGGACTGGGGAGCCAATTCTCTACCCAGTGGAGCTGCATTCATGCATGCAGGCATAGAATTATCCTCTGGGTGCTACTCTGGTGCTCCAGCCCTTTTCCTTCTTCAAGCTGGGGCTGGAAATCTTATGTTAGCTGCTTTTCTCAAAGCGTTTCAGCATTCAATCCCTGTTTATCTGCACTCTTAGAGTACAGAGGCAAGAGAAATCACCAACATTAAAAAAAAAAAAAAAGTTGAATTTATATAAATGTCCACAGAGGTTCTACCCCAGCTATAGTAAAAGGTTTGAGAGGTTTCTGTATATGCTGAAACCAATTTACACTGCTATCCCATATTATTAATGATACTTTTATCAATATTAATGGTCAGGATAGGTGTTCATAAGAGCTGTAAGTCAGCAACCACATTCATTTTGCCTCCATGTGTATGTATTGTGTGTAGGGATGACTAATGACTGCACGAGCTGCGTGACATTTACAGCCCAAAATCTAAGTGTGTGTCAAACTAGCCCCCTAATGGGTTTAGGTCCTAGCTCAAATTTACCGATTTTTTGCCCATGATCTCTCTGAAACTTAGACTGCATTTTGCAGTGGGCTTGGTTTCCTGAAAGGTGATTTTTAAGTACACATAACACAGTAAAGCTTCTTTCAGTTTTAGGTTTGGATTTGGTGAGTGTAACTCTTGGTGCAAAGCTGAGCCGTTTACACTGTCATCTCAGTATCTAAGGTTCTTCCCATGAGGCTGGTGGTGCTTCAGGGGAAAGTTTCTTATTCTTCCAGCCCCACCCTGAGCCATGGACTGGTGTGTGCTGCTGTCCTGCAGCACTGGGGTAGCTGGAAAGAGCAACTCCACTTCTGCTTCATGGTGATTTGGTCTTCGTGCGGGTTTGTCAAGAGTTGTAAATCAGGTGCAGGCAATGATGTTTTTGTCATTTTTACCTGATGGAAGTTGTGCTTCACTGTCAGACAATGCAAGTGTGATAGGAGGGTAATTGCCTAAGACCCTTCAGGAAGGGTTTGGGCAGCAGGGCAGCCTGTGACTGATGACTGTTGTATGATCCACTTTGCATAATAGAGGCACGAAGTTCTAATCAGCACTAGACAAAGCCCTGTCAAGTAATTGGCCAGTGTGATTTTGAACAATGCGAAGATTGACTGAAATTACTGACTTTCATTTTTGATGATGGAATTAGTGAATTTTGATATAGCTGGCACTTGAAGATAAAGTAATTCAAATCTGCACAGCTGACAGGATTATGCAGAGAAGAATACCGAGATATGCTGTGATGTAAAGGTTAATAAGTGAGGACTCACATTTGTAACAAATCTAAGAGTGCATCATGGATATGTGATTTTTAATTTCTTCCCCAAAATTGTTTCTATTGAAATTTTTCTATACATCTGTTCCAGAGCACAACTGGGAAACCTGCTCTTTAGTACTCCTGTATATCACCAAAGTAACTGGGAAATGAACTTCCATGTGCTATTTTTAACTTGGATGTACTCTGTTTGCTGTGGTGTCAAAAGACCTGTTGTAAATTAAAGTAGAAGCTGCTTGATTGCTTACCAAGTTCTTTGCTGTGTCACTAGGACATGGCATGCCAAGATGACTGAAAGTTAATATCATGTTCTCTGACATCAGTCTAGTGATGTATAGCTCACAGAATGAGTTTCCGTTGTCAGTAAAACTTTAAAAACATTTACATATATCAAACTCATAATTCTGACAGCCTTTAATGTCCTTTCAATATATGCCACGGATCCCAGGAGCAAGGTGACAGCTGTATATCTATCTCGTGGGTTGTTCATTAGCTGCTGAAGACAGGTATAATATCATTGCATATTTACTGCTGTGAATGCCAGGGCAAAGAGAAATAAAGGTGGAAAAAATGGTTAATATTTTTCAGAGATTCTAATTTTGCTACGGTGACAGCATCCAAAATAAGATTTAAATGTTTTCAGAGATGCAGGAATCTCTCTTTGCAATGCCTTAGGAGCTCAAAATCAGAGTGAGTGCAGGAGGCTTTCATAATTTCTTAATTAGAACAAACCAAAGAAATGTGTGGTACTTTGACATTACAATGAAAGGCTATAAAAACATAGTTTGACCACACTTGGCTCAGAAATAAAATTCCCTAGACATTATTAACTAAAAACATCCAAAATAAACAGAAGTTTCTCCTGTATGTCCAACAATGCATCATTTTACCTGGATGCTTCCCCTCCAAGGCTGCACATTTTCATGGACCACACAACCTGACTGCATCCTGGCAGGATCCTTCCTTAGGACCTTGGGACTATGGCTTCTCTGGGTGGTCAGCCTTCTCTAGGACTTTTACTGACTCTTGTTGCTGTCCAAGAGCAGTGACTCATATCAGCAATCCCCAGAGCTGCTTTAAAGAGCAGCAAAAACCAGAACCAGTGAAAGAAACAGCAGCCAGCGTGGATGGCTGAGGTGCCTCTGGAAAGAAAGGTGACCTGTAGGGTTGTATTCACAATATCTGCTCCTGGGTGTTGGCCACAGCATTGCTGTTGACCAACAGAGAGCACCTGTTTCACCTTCATTGAACCCCAGTTAGCAAAGCAGCATCCTCAGCAGTCTGAGGCTGGCTCTGTGCTCTCCTTACCTGCAATCCTGTATGACTCAGCCCTTTGGGGAAAGGGAAGCACTTAGGACATCCCTGGTGCTTTGTAACAATCATTCTGTTGTATCCCCCTGGGAGACCCTCACCAATCTGTGAAGGGCTTCTGAAACATTCCTCTCAATCGACTTCCGTGGATAACAGGAGCAGCTGGGTAGTGGGAACGGTCTCAGAAGTGATGAATCCACACATACACAAAGGAGATGAGAACAGAGTCACTAATCCCAGTAGTCACAGTCCCAAAAGCCTGTTTGTAGCCTTTGCCAATATTCTTATCATTACTTTCTGTGCTGAGAGCTGGAAAGCCAAGAGCTACTCCTCCAGATACGGTGGCTGTTTCATCTTGTGTGATTTATGCCTCCTACAAAGAACTTCAAGTGAAGCAGAAGATATAAGCCCAAGTTTTACTTAAACAGTTCACTATTAATAGTTTTAAAGGAATGAAATGGCAAACTCCACCTCTTAATACAATGTTTCTGCTGCAGTGGTGCAACGTGTCCGTCTCATCCCTTTGGGGATAACTTTTCCAGTGCTGTGGGTGCCCGCCTGGAGCTCTGTGCTTAAACATGGAAGGTTATCTAGAACTGTAGCTGCTGTGTTGGTACGTGCAGTTCCTTGTGGCATATCACAGCTCCTGCATGCTGGCTCTGGCATCCCAGGCTCTGGGATGCTCCTTATCCTTTGAGTGTGTTCTTTATACTGACTGAGCAGAGAGACGAGGTACAAGCAGCAGTGCTCCAGCTCAACGTCCCATCCTGCCCTCACAGCAGGAAGTTTTCTGTTGCCATTAAGAAGGGATATTTGTGCCTGTCCCCAGCACAAGCATAGCTAAGGCCAAAGTATATGTTGCTCCTATTAGCACTGGTTGTTTTGTAGTTTTTCAAGCAAAATTTCCTTTCCCCCCCCCCCAATGCTGTTTAGCATTTTCTGTGGTGACAGAGTCACTGTGTCTCCTGTCACCAAGTATATTCACTCCTAGCACAGTCCCTGGATCTTAGAGGAAAGGGATAGAACTAAATTAAAGGGGAGTATGGAGCTTGGCATGGGTTGACACAGGACAGGACACCTAGAGGAGGTGAAATTCCTGTGAAAGCAAGCAGTTTACCATATGGATGCTTCAGTTTTACAGCTGCAGGTAAATGTGGGTGCATTTGTTTGTTGGACATGAGCCTTATGGCACCTGTGAATAAAGCAGAAAGGTGTTTAAGTGCCATTAATATCTTTTCCATTTGCCAGTCTTCTAGCAAGAAATTGTGAAAAAGGACTGAGAAAGGGAGAGTGGCTCTTCAAGAATGAATTCCCAGCTAAAAAGCAGTAACTTTTCTCACTGATGCCCTTAGACATTGATGCTGATGGCTGGAATTGTGGGTTAGGTGTGTTGTGTTTAGGTCCTGGTATTATACCTTTCATTGTTTCTGCCAGTTTCTACTAGACTGTCAATGTTCCAAGATGCCTTTTCCAAGGCTACATTAGTACTGTAACTTCATTATGTAGGGGCTGATCTTTCCTGTGTGACTTATAACCTTTTACGATTTCTCAAGAAAGTACGTTGTGCTTGTATTTGGAGGAGTATAATGTAAATCCATAGTAGTAGTAAGTTTTTTTGGAAGACAGCTGCATTTTTTGTTGTATGCTTTTGCATTTCAGCCTTTGATTACATTTCAGTGTGCAGCAGTGACCCAGTAAGTCCTTGTGTTTGTCATTTGCAGCAGTGGCTGGCATCACTGAACTTTAGTGAAGTAGGTTTTCATGTATTCCTTAATTAGGTCAAAGCAAATAAATGTGTGGTACTTTGGCATTACAAGAAAAAGTCATAAAAATAGAAATAGAACACAAGCACATCCTGGCATATTTTTTCTACGCTCCCTTAAAAGCCTTTGCACATAAGAATCGAAACTAAAACTATTTACATTCACAGAAATGAAAATTGCTTGAAAAGGGTTAGTGTATAGCTAGTAGAGAGCATCAACAGCACTGCAGGTGAGGCAGCCACTGCAGAATGTTGTGAAGTGCTGAAGATCTGTCTTAGGCTGATGTCATTTAATTGATAAATTCCACATATTTTACTGCTGATGCTCTATCAAACCAATAAAATACATCTGCAAGAATGTCTTCAGCTGGAAGTCTCTTTCCATCCTGAGTGCGCTGTTGGAATCAGAATGTATTTCCCTCTTTACTTTGGATAGATTTCTTATTATAAAATGCTGTCAGAGAAGTAGAATTGCCACCCACTGAAACCAACATAAGTCATGTGCAAGTGAGAATATAAATGGATTTAGAGCTGTAGATAAGAGCTTTACTCTATTTGCTACACTCAGGCATCAGTGCTGCTCTTCAGGCTGGGATACAGCTCTATTTTGGCAGAGCACTTTACCTGGTGAATATCTGCTGTGGGCAGTGGGCAAACGTGCCCAGGCTTGTTGATGCAGTGAGTGAGCTCTGGTGTGTTCCTGAGTCCTCAGCACTGAACTGATTTGAAGGTCTGATCCCTCCCTATGGAGAGACAGCACAGATCCCCAAGTGGCAGCTGCCTTGAGCACATTCATGAGCATTATCTTTTCTCATATTTTCTGTAAATATTCACTCTTTAGAGGAAAAACCTTTTGCTGCATTGCACACATGGGTAGCTTCACCTTACATTTCCTCCTCAGCTGCAGTTCTGACGTGTCTGCTGTCCTGCCTCTGGAAAGGTGCTGCCTGTAACTACGAAGGGCGTGAACAGCACAGCTCCAGTGAGTAACCTGGGCTGTGGCTTCATCAGTTAGGGTTGTCTCCTAATTGTTCTAGACTCTTGATTTAAGCCTCCAAATATAGCTAAAAATACTCTTAGAAGCTATTTGTCTCCCAGCTACAGAGTTCCCAGACACTATACTACCTCCACTGCCAACTACTGCAATGCTTGCTACGAGGGATGACCGATCTCAGTGGTTATCCTGAATTTATTTAGCATTTGGACATGGCAGTGGCCATGTTTCACATCAGCTTTCTCACAATACCATCATAAAGTAGGAAGAAAAACTTATCTTTCTCGGTGCATAATGAGGCAGTAGGAGTATGGAGTTTGTTTGCTCTCTGGAAGTTTGGTGGTCCATCAGTTACCATGGTGATGGCCGTGTGATACTTAGAATTTGATACCACACACAAGAAGAGGGTCCTGGCTTTGAGCAAGGACTAGAAAGTACTGCTACATGTGTGATACTGTGTGTGGGCAAGATTCTTAATAGGTTGTCGTGCCTGGGAACTTAAAATTCACATTCATCAAGACATTTGTCATTCCTTTAACTCATTAAATGAAAAGATTCCACTTGGGTCGAAAAGTTCACAGGATTTCTTCTAATTATTTTGGTAAGCTTCATAAATTAAGCTGTCTAAATGCACTGCAGATTTTTCTCCATCACTAATAGTTTTCTGCATGCTTCACATGGGAAGGATTGTTTGTGTTCAGTTATTGTTCCACATATTTCTTCTTTTAGCAGAATTCTATAGGGATTTTCCCCAATCACTGTAGTATTCCTGCTGCTGAAAATTTACATCTGTTTGAATCACTGTTCTTTGAGACCATTTGGAAATATAGGCACTTGGGAGGTAAATTTGTTTTCCACACATGCAGCAAATATTGTAAGGAATAAGTTATTCTGAGGAACAGAAGGCAGAGAGCTGCAGGATTCAAAGTAGTTTTCCACTGAACAATAAGGATCGGGGGCTAAAAGGGGTGGATCAAGCTGGAATTTTAAATCTTAACCCTCTGATATTTCAAGGTGAAATTTGGGTTTATGAATATCTGAATCAGACATCACAGTGCCAAGTGTAGATTTTGACTCTGAATGGGAAACAATAGAAGGAGGGATCCATTTTCCTGGTCTGGGTGCCTTGTGCTAAAATATTTTTAAAGTTTCTGTGAACATTAATTGAGACACTGATTTACCTTTGTTAGGAACAAACAAAACATGTTTTCCCACAAGCATATTCAAGATTTCAGAATACTCCTAGGGAACTTGAAACAGCTGTGTAGTGTTGGGTCATTTTGTACAGCCATAATCCAGGTGTGTGATTGCAATAGGCCTCTTGTGAGGGTTGAGAGGGTTGTTTAGGAACCTGAAACACCCCGTGTTCCCATTTGACTTTCACTTAAAATTGTGACTCCCCTCCCTTACAGTTTTCCTTTAGTACAGAACACAGCAAAAGAGGCTGTTGTAGATCTGATATTCCTGGTTTGGGAAGCAGGAAGCACTTGGAAGCATCTCAGTGCTGCTCTTACAGATGTCTTGCTGGCTTGCACTCTGCATTGTTTGGAACCTCAACCAACAGCCTGCAGCCAGTCATTCTCTTTGCACCTTTGGAGTTTCACTCGTTCATAGCCTAGGTTCTGGTTGGAGAAAATGGAAGGCTTTCTTATATTTTAAAGGATTTTATTTATAATTTTACAGTATACAACTGTTGACTCTTCAGCCACTGGGAGCTGTGGTGCTTTCCATTCAGTTCAGAAGTCATTTTGCATAGGGCAGCTGCAACCTTTTCTTTTGCTGCCTCTCATAAATATTATATGTCTGACATTTGGGCTTTGCATCTCACAGTCACTGAGATCCTTCTAATAGCAGAGCCTGAGGTCCAATTACATGAAAAACCAACTGTGCTGAAATCCAAGAGTGAGAAATACCTGTTCACCATGAAGTATCCTAAAAATGACCACAGTATCCTGGCGAGGAGCAATTTCAGCAGCTCAACTCATCATACAAGAGCTCCAGTTGGCAGTGCAACCTCTTGTTGATTGAATAACACAGCCTAGTTTCAGATTAACACTCCAAGATCTAGATTAGCTCATTGTGATGCAGGAATGATAAAATTCAAGATATTACTCAAGATATACATAGTTCCTCTGGCAATTTAGCTGAGCCAACACCACCCAATTACTAGTATTTTTTTTTCTATAACCATTAATCATTTGTTTATCCTCAATATTGTATCCTAAAGACATAAATCCTCAATATATCCTAATGTATCATGCAATATAGATGTTTCCTTGTGTTGTAAATCCATATTTGTAGAAAAAGGAGGAAGAATAAAAATTGCATGTGAAATTTACTTGGAACTGCCTGTCTGGCTCTGGTGTCAGGCTGGAAAGCTCAGAACATCACCAAAATTTCTCATATATTTAAGGCTGAATAACTGTTTCCCCTCAATTACTTTATCTTTTGATCTCGTAAGAAAAATACCCCAGTCTTTCTCATAGTCTTAAAAATTTCCTGTTCATAATGCAGGTCAGGAGGCTGCATTTTTACATTTGGGGAATTTGAAACCATCTGTCTAATAGGTTCAAAGTACAAAGCCAAGCAGTAGAAACTGTGGTCCCACATTTAAGAGATTTAAAGCACTTGAAAAATGCAGGGTTTAAAAAAGAAATAGGCTTTCCTCTTAAACATTGTCGGCCTTGTCCTTATTCAACACAATTATTATTTTTAAACATTCATAACTTTTCCCTTTGTCATTTCTGAGGCATCAAGAAAATAGTTTTAATCTGTGCAGAATTTAGTCAAACTAGGGAGATAATGAAAAAAAGGGTGAAAGATGGTATGAAATAATTACTTGATGTGGGGTTTAATTGGGTCTTACACTACCCTGGGACTCTAGAGGAGACAGAGGCTGAGGGAAGAGGAAGCTCAGAGCAAAGAGCTGAGAAATGAAGGGAGTGGTTCACCGTGAGCTGCAAAAATGAAGGAGAAGGACGGAGTAGATGCCAGACTTAGACAAACTGGGATGCTATTCCAGGTTTGGTGGGTGGAGTGAAAGGAGCCCAATGACAAGGAGCTGAAAAGCAGTCCTATAACATTTCTGCAGTGTGCACACCTTCCTTGCTCCCTGTCTCACCGATAGACACACATAGATTATAAAACCGTGCGTGGGAGCACCACATGGTGCTTTCCTATATCTCTTAAAAATTCCATATGAAACGTTTCATGCTTTACCACCTGTCAGCTTATCTAGATTTATTTTTTTTGCCTTTACTTTTTCAGTTGTTGAAAACAAATGTGCTCTGCTGTTTGTTGCTACCCCTCCCTGCCCACCCCTGGCCTTCCCCCAGCAGCTGCAGTGAAGGGCACAGCCCGTGTGTCCCTGCTGTGACAGAAACCCCCACCTGCCCACGGAGCATGACTGCTCTGCCTGGGGCTCAGCAGTGGAACAGGGACAGGAGTGACAGAACTTGGCTTTTTGGTGCTTGGGAGAACAATCTGTGAAGGAGAACGTGGGCATGAGAAAAGGGGAGGTAGGAACTGTCTGCTGATTCTCAGGCTTGAGAGACTTGAGGGGTGGCTCAGTCTGCACAGAGAAAACTTTCCATGACACCTAGATGGAGAAAGGTCCCTCCTGAGCAGAATTCAGAACTTGTGTCTTAACTGTTTTCTGTTCTCTGATTATACATTAAACAGGATTCTGCAAACTGACAAATACATATGGTGAGACACAACAGCAAGAAATGGTGTTCTCTGGAGGTGGTGAGAGAGGCTGAGTGTAGGAAACGGTGATTCCAAGGTGAGGGGAATAGCAGGAGGACCTGGATAGACTCACATGAATTCTTAGACGTAGCTGAGGACTGCTGCTTGCAAAATATTTTCTTGATTTTGTGCAGCAGTTCTCCCCTTTGCCACAAAAAAGACAATGTATAAATCTGTCAGACTGGAAGGTACCACAATAAATCTAATGCCCGCGTGGCATATTTACAGCTTTATACTTGCCATTGTTGATGGATCTGGACAAACAGCATGCTAATTGCTGTTCTCTAGAGGGGTTAGGAGGAGAAGAATCATTAAAGAAAAGCTCCTTGGCATAATAAAGAATTGCCATTGTCGTTTCCAGCCTTCTTCTGTGTGTCCATGGAGGATGGAGTGGGTTACTTGATTTAAAAAAAATACCGTGTATTCTGCAGTTCGTTTCTTTATTATTACATGAGAACTGTTTTCAAGGAGAAAAAGGATGTATAAGGCAGGTAGCAGCCATGACAAGGACAAGCAACACTGGAATTAAAATGCAAAATGGATTATGTTTATTTGGAATTTTCTGTCATTTAGTGGAGGTTCTTTAATTTGTTTATCTCTCCCTAAAATTGCCT
This sequence comes from Pipra filicauda, assembly GCF_003945595.2. NCBI lineage: Eukaryota > Metazoa > Chordata > Aves > Passeriformes > Pipridae > Pipra > Pipra filicauda. The sequence continues at coordinate 2,400,141 of NW_024104742.1, forward strand.
ATTGAATTTAATTAAGTGCATCATAGATTTATGAGTCAGGGCAATAAGAAGAATTTTTTTTTTAAAGCAAGCTTGTTTGTTCCTCGGATGAGCTTTTTCAAAGATGTTGTAATTATATGCCTGGGTTACTGCTGGCACAGCAGAAAGTTCACTCAAATACAGCAATTGCAGATAGGCAAGGGACATGCCATGGGCTCAGAGAAGGCTGTCAGCCCCCATGGGCACCCATCTACACCTATCTGTCGGTTGCTTAAGAGATCATTGTTGATGCATCTTTAAATGACTCATCCTGGTTGTAATGCTTTTAATTACATACATGACATATCTCAAGTCATATCTCCCATAGTCCAGGCTTGTTTGTTTTGCATGTTTGTCTAGAATCTTCTACAATTCTCTCCATCTTTTCTTTCAAGAAATATAAAAGACTTGTCTGTATACTTGTCTATATACTTGTCTAAATTTGTGCCCATACAAAAAGCTGACCTGAGGGCTCTGAACTGTTGCCCATCAACAGCATCAAAACCAATTGAGTCATTACATTTACCACAGTACTCAAGAGAGTAAAAAGCCCCTTAGTAGAAATGAGGTTTTGACTGTTTCTCACTACAGCATTCCAGGTAGGTGGTGCATTAATGTTAACGAGGTTCCTAATCGCAGTTTGTCAGTGATGGATCTGTAATAACTAGCCCATGACTCTTCAGATTATTTCTGTAAATAGAAAGATAATAAGGGAACCAAGTGGGTCTGTTTTGTGTGTCTGGCTCACCTGAGGGAAGAACTGTCTTGCCAGGAATAAGGAGCAGGTTATTCATGTTCTGTGTGCCTGTATGAATTGTTCTTCAGTGTACTACATATACCTATAATTGAATGGGCAGAGTCTGAACTCGCTGCAGCAAATTCAATGGAAACCCCCTGATTGAATCAAATTAAGTGAGAGGAAGCCCAACTTTGATTTTGGGCCTTCTCTGTTCCTCCAATGGCTGTAATATATTAAAATAATTACTAATTGATGGGCTCTGAACCTTAGAGTAGTGTGGCTACAAATTACATATAAAAGGATGGTTTACTATACCCATGATAAAGCTATTCCTTTGAGTTTGCATTTCAAAAATGTTTAATACGTTGTTTTTAATACAGATACACAGGGATTAAAACCCCATAAAAATAATAAAAAATGCTTTCTTATTGTAACAAATATGGAACTTTCAGCAAAACAGTGAAATTCTAGTCCAAACTGAGCCCAAGGCAGCACTCCCATTGCCTTCAAATGAGCTGAAGTTTCAACTGCAGTAAGTTATTTAGCAGCTATAAATCTTAGGCTTTCAAACTGGTGCCACAGCATGTTGGGGGTAAGGAATCAGTCCAAAGACGTGCTGTGTTAGTCTGGGCTTCCAATTGGCCAGTATTTGTACTGTGTGAACATTTCATGAAGTCTGTGAAATTCGAGGCTGGTTTATTTTGGTTCAGTAAAATGAGGTAGAAGTAAACGAAGGAATTTAGACAATTTGAGAAAGCCAAGGTGGCTTGGGTTTTTGGTCAGAAACCACAAGATCCATAATGGCTTTGATCAAAATGGGGGGATCTTGGTGGTTTCAGTTGAGTTTCCTGTTCCAGTCTGTGATTCATTAAAACTGAGGATAGCTGTCAGCTGATACTGAATAAAATTTTTCAAACTGAGACATCTTCATGCAATAAATCACACTCCATTGCTACTGTGACTGCCTGTAAATAAGTTTTTCTGTCCAGGTCCCTGAGTGTGGGATCTCTGGAAGCCCTAGCACAAGCTGGAGCTCTCCAGACCCTTGACTCGAGCCTGCAGTGGGAATTTTTAGGCTCAGGCTTCTGCAGCAGAAGAGGTGACACCCACCCAGGGTAGCCAGGGCTGGGGCTGCCACGTAGGCCAAGGACTGAAGAAATGAGTGCCCCTGGGGACTGAGAGCCACTGAGCCCCAGGGCTGCCCTCACAGGGTTTGAGCTGTGGAACTTCAGCAGTTTAACTGTGATTTCAGTACCAGCTGTCAGAGTCCCAAGAAGCATATTGTGTTTCAGAATCAACATATGCTGGCATTTCAAAAGTGAGTTTCTCCTCTATCCTAAGAATTCCACTTTATGGGAATCCTGAAATGTCAGAATTTCCTCTCTGTTGTTGTCTCTGAGTGCTGAAGAGTTTTGATCACTGTTGCTGCAGTTCTCTGAACCTTCTTTGGTCTTTGGTGCTTTCCAAGATGGGGAAAATGCAGCAGCAGGCTCGCTGTGGAGTTATAAAATGGCATAATCATGTTTTCTCTCTTATTCTCTCTTCCTTTCTAAAAATTCCTAATGCTTTATTTGCCTTTTTAAGTGATTCTGAGTACCAAGATGATGTTTTCACGGTACTATCTGTTATAGCTCTGAGATAGCTTTCCTGAAAGTTAATAGCTAATTTAAACTCAGTCACTAAATATGTACAGTTAAAGTTACTTTTCCATGTGTGTTACTTTACATTTATTTACATTGAATTTTTTTCTGTACTTTTATTGCCTAATTATTCTGAATCACGACATTCCTATGCAAACCTTTGCAGTTTGCTTGCCTTTTTACTGCTCCAAATAATTTGCCACCAGGAGCAAATGTTGCTATCCTTGCCACCCCTTTTCCAGATCATTTACAAAAATACTAAATAGCATAAGCCTCAGGCCAGAGGCTTCATTTGAAGTCCTACTATTTATTCCTACTTTACTTTCCTGTCCTTTTAATCTGATATTAATCCATAAGAAGACATTCTCATGGCATTTTATCAACTTTTGGTTAAGAAATCTTGCTGAAAGCCTTTAGGAAATTCAAGCACAGCATCTAAACTGCCTTGTTCTTGCCCTACAGAGAACTCCTAAGAAGTTGCAATGCCAAGACTTACCTGTATGAGAACTGTGTTTGCTCGTTTTTGCTATAACAGGTTTGTTCCTTCCTCTGTGGTTTCCTTGGCTCATTATTTTATGATTTGGTTGTGTGCAGATACACTTGCCTTGAAAGCAATATTCTGAATGAGGTCACAGGCATCCTTCACGGTGAAGTCGAGTTAGGTTTTTTCTTTTGGTACCTAAACAAATTTCCCCAAAAAGCAAATGTTTATGATATGGAAGGATTTTGTCTCAGTGTCACCTACATTGACACCTACTCAGTATATGTGATTGTCACAGTCATTGTCACCTTTCTCATAAGTCAATAATATAAACTTCATTCTGCTATTTTGTTGCCCATACTGGAATTTCACTTTGTAGTGATTCTGTTCCTTCTTGGTATATTTTATTTATATATCAAGATTTATTCTGAACTTTCTTTAGTAAACAGCCTGTATATATATTTGTTCTTATTGCTTATTTTTAGGTGCAAATTCAGGACTTTGTTCAACTTCTGTTTGATGCTTCCTACTTGCATTTTGTTGATTTTTATCCTGTGCTTTGTTGGAGGATGCAGAGCTGTTCTAACTTTCCTCTAGGGAGAATTGTTATCCTAAACTGTATGTTCTACTCCTGCCAGCTTTCTCTGCCTATTTTTTTTTTTTTGACTCAGAAATATTTCTGTAGAACCATTTTAAATGTTAGCACTGAAATAAATTTCCTTAAGAGTTAATGCCATATTCATCTCTGGACATAGACAAACATCTGTCAGCGGTGATATAAAGGCATTTGAACCTGCTTTGAGGCAAGGAGCCTTCTAGCCCTATCACTTCTTTTAAATTGATAACTGGGTAAACAGATACAAGTTCTGTAATCTTCACAAAGTAGCAGATCCATATATTTTTTTCCCTGCAGCTGGATATTGGAGCTCCTCAGAGATAAAGGAAGTGGGTATTCTATTAAAGTGCTGGAGAGACAAGGATTCTGATGTATGCTACCTTTTTATTACTGTTAGGATTGAAGTAAAGAAGGGTTTTTTCTTCTCCCCCAAATTCCTTGTAATATTTTCAGCCATAACTGCAGCAGAGCGGGCAATCAGTATTTGCTTTTAAGAAATACAGTGGTGCTTTGGGGTTTTTTTAATTGGTGATGATGGTATGTTTCCAGTCCTTTAAAATATCCTGTCTTCAGTTAAATTTGTTCCTATGATGTGCTGCAACTTCGCAGAACTCTTTCAACCATATTGGTATGGTCAGCTCTCTTGCAGTACACAGAAGCAAAAACTCACACACTAAAAAAATGCAATGAGGAGCTGAAAAATATTTTTTTTTCTCTATCTTTTTGTTGGTAAATTGTCCATCACTGAATAGCACACCTGTGGTTGTTGCAGTTATTAAGTGACTACGCAGCTTAGGTTGAGTACTTAGGATTGCTAATGTGAAACCCTTCTGCCTCAGCACAGTGTCTGTGAAAACACTTTGGCTTTCACTGTATTTGTCTAAAATAGCACAAGGGGCAGTCACGCTGTACTTTATTCCACTTGCATTCAACACAATGCCTGCTAAGAATAGCTGGATATCATATTGTATAAAAAGTAGCATAATGGCATGTGACTGCATTTCTGATGAGGGAGGCGGTGTGTGACTGCCCTGGCGATGAGCTGCAGCCTCACACTTGGTTATGCAGTCCTGCCTTCCTGAAACCAAACTCTGCATGACTCATCAGCCACTCAAATATTGTCACAGTGTATCTCCATTGCACAAAGCAGTATTTAAGACTCCCTAATCACATTGCAAATAGTGTTGATAATTCTACACGGTGCTGAGAGTGAGCAAAAGACTTCAGGAAATCTTTTCAAAATATCCCTTATGTAAAGATGTAGACATGATATATATATATACATATATATATGAGGTACACAAAATCCCTCAGCAGGAGCTGCAGAAGGATATAGATGAAAGCACTGACAGTGTTGCTGAATTGTTAAATAATAAAGTTTACACAATTAATGTGGCTTTCAATATATCTTATTATGGCTAATTTAACGTTTTCCTTGATAATGTCAAACTAGTTTCACTATTATGATCAACTTCAATGTTGCTGGTAAAACTTGAAGGTGCAAGTCACAAGGACATAAAGATGAGGTTATGTACTTTTGAATTTAAAATACAGAAAAGATTTAGAAGATGGAGATGCTAACAAAAATAGAGGAGTAGAAGAAAGATGGAAATAATAACAGAAATCTAATAGTGACTAAAAGAAAAATTATATGAAATTTAGTGTTTCAAAAATGAATGCACATGGGAAAAATAAACACACACACAAAAATGGACTCTAAATCCTCTACTATTGCTCAGGGAAGAGATCTTGGAGTCATTGTGGGCATCTCTAAAGAATTAGACCATTTCTTAGCAATAAAATAGAATCTGAGGCATTATTAGTAAAGGAAATGAGAACAACACTATAAACATTGTTACACCATCACTTATTCCCCATTTGTCCACATGTTGAATGCACAGTTCTGGCCCTGCCCTCTCAGGGAGGACACACCCAGCACTGGAAATGTAGAGAGAAGGGGAACACAAATTGTCAATTATGGTCAAAAGCACTAAAAGGTTTCTCAGAGAGGAGATGTCAAATGCATTGGGATTCATTCATCCAGAAAGGGAGATGATTGAGGGAAAATATGATTGGTATCTATAAAATAAATAATGTGAAGCTGGCAGGTAGATTACAAATATATATTGTTTCCCATAACAGAATAGTGGAAGCTTCTTTAGATGTTAGGCAGATCTAAAGAAATTAAAAGATGACTTTTTTTTTTTTGTTGAACATACTCAGTTGCAAAATTCATTATTACTGGAAGTTTTTAAGTACAGAACTGTAAATAGGTGTAAAAAAGAACTAGGCAGCTTACCAGAGGATAGACACAGCAATGACAACTAAACAGGATTGTTTGGATGCAAATGCTGTTTGACTCAGGAAAAGCTAATTTGTGGATCCCTGGGAGCTGTGAGTGCAGGTATCAATGGCAGTATCACTCTGTTTTATACCCCTTCCTTCCTGGTCACAGCTGGAGACAGTTAGGACTAAACTGACATTTGCTCAGACCCAGTATGGAAGTTCCAATGTTCCCACCCAGAAAACTAGCATGCAGTAACTAAAGATGGTTATAAGATTTTTGTGTGCTATTGAATGATTCAGAATCTCCAGTGTTTATGGATCAAACACAGAGGTTATATGAGCTAGATGGAAAATCTGGTGTCTGGGAATTCTGGACCTCTGGCCATCCTGATCCCCTGTGTTCATTTCCAATACGTATGAAATGGTCACACCACCTCTGGCCTTCTTTCCTTGCCTCCCACTAATGCACCCCATTCCTTTGGTTTTGTTTTGGATTGAAAGCTATTTGGAGGGGAAAAAACAAACAAACCCAAAAGAACAAAATATCCTTCAGGGATTGTATCCTGGTTTTTGGCTGAAACCTGAAGAAGCCACTGCTGGTTGATGTAGAGCCCTGCTGAAGAAGCACAGCCATGGATTTCTGATGGATTTGCACATGAGCAGAGCTCACCTCCTTCTCCTCTCCTGGGTCTGCAGCTTCCCTGTCACAGCCTTGCTCGTGCCAGGAGGTTGTGGCAGCACGTCCTGTGCTATGCCAGCCTGGACAGCCACACATACACAGCAATGCACTGGGTCTTCCTCTTCCTTTAGCTTTAATTTTTGATGAAATATGCAGAAATTTCTATGTTTGAGACCTTTAGTCTTCTGTCATATTGGCTGAAATTGTTCAACAGGTTCCAAATGCGCTTGAGGGAAAATAGCAAACTGACAGATGGCCAGGCAACACAACCACATATGCCTCATTTCTTGAAGAAACAGGTTAAAAATACATCATTATAATAGACTTTGAGAAGGAAGGCAAAGAATGACAGGAAAACAATAGGTTAGAAAGTCAAGAATTGGCTATCTGATGTACACCTCTGCCCCTCATGGTCCTTCAACTTCAGCAGGAAATGGCTCCCGGTTTTATGTGTCTTTTGGAGCTGCACATTCTCACTGAATTGCCTGATTCCATCCCTGAGCTCTGACATGTCCAATCTTTCTGTCTTGTTCTGACAGAATGTACCACCCTGGGATTCATCACTGGTAGCTGCCACTAGGGAAGGGGTGAAATCAGAAGTTACTCCTGGTTTACAGCTGTAAGTAACTTATATGGTGTTACAGTGTATATCTATAGGCTTAAGTTACAAAATAGTGAGTTAAAGGTCTCCTTGTAGAGAGCTGGAAAGGGAGGTAGCCTGTATATTGTTTAAATTCCCTTTCACTAAGCAGTTTTCTGTCGAATGGGTGTTGTTGAAAATGAAAGATTAAAAGTGTTGGTTGCAGCTGTGTAATACTGGCTGGTGCTTTGTAAGCTTCCAGGTGCAAGTATGCAAGGTCCTTCTGGATTTGACTTTCACAAACCTGCTCAGTGGAAGTTCCTAGACCATTCTGAAAAGAATTTCCTAACCATTCTCAAGGAATGACTTTGCTGTGCTAAATTTTTGAAATTTGAGGGAGTTTTCTGTAACTGAGAACGTGCAGAATCACTTCTGGGTGTTTTAGAGATGAGGATGAATAGATTAAATAATTGCATAGAGCTATTTTTCACTTTGAAATTGGTTCCGTGCCAACTCTGTAAAGTCAGCACATGAACACAGTGCACCACATGTTTTTCACTCTTCCACTTCCCTCAATTAACTGGTCATATCAAGATGGACTAAGTGTTTTCTCTTCCTCTGCTCTTCTCTGTTGCACAGTTGCTACAGCTGTTGTCATATTTTAATTGAAGGAAAGCAACAGCCTAAATGTTTCTGTTTGTTTTGCTGCATGGTTTTATTTATGGGACCGATTTTTTGTGAAAAGCTGTCTGCTTATATTGGAGGATTGTAATTGTCCTTCTGTGGGCAAAGAATACATATTAAAAATGGAAATCAAGAAGAATTCTTCTGCTAACAAGAAAAATATTATTATCTTGCCTGTATTTAGAGATGTGGAGATAATCTCCTTAGATTTTCAGTAGCAGCAGGTTAATTAAAACAATCACCCCTTCCTTTTTAATTTTAGGAAACTGCTTCATCCCCTGAGATAATGTTAGGAAGGTACAGCACTTCAGGAGGGCAACATCCTGCACACAATAGAAATAAGCAAGAGCTGTCTCCATTCTCTGTCATTCACAGTGTTAGTAAATAGATTAAGCAAAAGGAAAACTTTGTCTGACATTTTATTTATACTATGAAAGTACATGATATGAAGTTCTAGCCCTAGTTTCCTTTAACATACAAGTGCTCCATAACCAAGGAAGATAGTTGCTAGAGAAGGGAGTTCATGGTAAGGTGTATCCATGCCCAGTGTTTGCCCTCACACATACAGAGTAACGTTGCTTTGTCACAAGATATTAACACAAAAATGAGAAAATGGGTTTTGCTGAGTTCCCTGAAGCAGTCAAAATATTGTTCTCTGGCACAGTCTGCCAGTGGAGGCCAGCAGGTGATACCTGAAAAGATGTAAGGGAGGTCTGATGAGACATCTGTGTGTTTAAAGTCAGTCATTGCATTTGACATTTAGTACAATCAATTTAAAAGCTGCAACTTTTTTATTTACTGCGTTAAATTTTCTAAAGTTGCTTTAGTACAAGATATTTGGAAGGAATTTAATAAATGAGCATCTCTAGAGCCCTGGAAGATGTAATCACTCTTCTTACCCAGGCTTCCTCATGAGTCTTTGGGTTACAGCGAGAGCTACTCTGCTGTCAGAGCAGAGTCTGCTGGCACAATAACTCTACTGTACTGATTTCATCAAACTGGTTTATTAGAGGCAGATTCTTCCTCCTCTATTCTTCTTCCAAGTCAGTCTGTCTGCCTGTTACCTTCCAGTCCTGCTGCCCACCTCCAAGTGCTGTCTGACTGGAGCTCTCACCCCCACAACACTGTAGTGGGTGGCTGCTTACGTGTTATATTTTAGATATTGTATTTAGGTTTACACATAGGTGTTGGCTAATATTTTATATAGCTGATAGATTTTTAGATTTGTTCCCTTTATTATTATCTGAGTTTTCAAGGATTCTGTTAAAAGCAAACTCTCAAACCCTTGACAATACCAGTGGAATAAGACCATCTAGGACTCTGCCAGCCCAGCCTCAGTGCCAGCCCTTTTCCTCGGGGCAGCTGCACCTTTAAGATGCCCAAATGAGTCTGTTGAGTTTTGCAGATGCTCCCGTTGCACTGCACTGAGCAGGTGATTAGAGGAAGGCAAATTGCCTTGTCTCACTTGTCTTTTATTTTCATGTATTTTTAGGTACTGTGTCCTGAAATTTAATACAAACTATCCAACCCTGATTGCTGTCCCACTGACATCTCCCTAGTTTTCTGTGAAGAGATGCCATGAATTCAGGTTCTGATGTGAATCGAGTTAGGCTGTTGGTGCTGCCAACCCCAAATTTAGAGAATAATGAATAATGTTCAGAAAAGGTTTCATTCTCCTTTCAGGCATTTTTAATGAGAAATGATCTTTCACCCATGAATCTATTTCTCTTCTCAACACTGAATATGCAAAGTTTGGTGTCCAAGTGGATTTTTATTGAGGCTCTCAGTGCCTTGTTCAAATTCTCTAAGGCGCTGATTTCAAGATGTTGGATAAGACATTTCTTAATGAATTAGGAAAGTGATCTTATTACACTACAAAAGTCTTGTAATAAAACATAATTTTCTATTTTCAGAGTGTTTTCAGATGGGATTTGCAAGACATTTGCATATATGGTATGACTTTGCCTGTATATTGCAAGATAAATTGGTGCAGTTTGAGATAATTTCTACTAGATATTCTTTGGATTTATCAAATAGTATTGCTATTTCTAAAGCTACTGTGAAGTAAATCAGATGCTTATCATGTTAATAGAAATATATTAAAGTGTATAACACAAGGATAGCAAATCCAGTGTGTACCAGATCATATATGTTAGTAATACCCTACTGCAAGTCACTGATTGAACAACAGCAGCTGAAGAGAATCAAAGGGCCTCTATATGTTTTTTGTTCCTCTTGATGTTTAATGAAAGCAACATTAATATCACGCTTTATGGTTGTGCTATTTAACTTTTAACTTAATGTGTTCATATTTCTGTATTAATTACATAGTTCAATTCAAGGGGCAAATATTATGTATACTAATAACTTAGGCATCCACTTCACTTAGAGCTGAACATCAAAACATCTAATATTGCAGGATTATATTCACTATCTACAACCCTTTTTGATACTGTCAGCTTCTGAAAACAAAGGCTAGTCAGCTAAATTGACTCTTTTATCCCTCCCTGGGGGAACTCCACAAAGAAGAGAATTAGTGCTGTTAGCATTTAAACTGTGAAGCCCTTAAGAAAATATTTTGAGTCCTGAGAAATCTCAATCTGCCAAATATGGTTCTGACAGGGGGTTAATTGTCTAGAGGTGGAATTAATGTTGTGTTGGCAGGAGATAAGAACTTTACCATAAGGTGTGGGGTAGCTGTGGGTAACTGTGATAGTGCAGCAGGTCAGCAGATGCTGTAACAGATACTGATTTACCAATACTCAGAAGACTAAAGTAAAAATTCTGTTAGATTTGGGAGTTTAGAATGTTTAAGGGTGCCCTGCCTTGCCACAGCTTGTACACTGGCTATCAGTCAGGCACGAGCAGTGCACTTCTGTTGCATATGCTGATTTCAGCGAGTACCCTGCGCTGGGGGAGCCTCGGCCGTTGACAAAAAAAATCTTAACAGATGTGGATTGGTGGTTCAACAACCCAGAAGTGACTCTGAAGATGTTCACAGAATGGAGATAATAAATTCCAATAAAATCATAGTAATAAAATCCCATTTTTTTAAATTGACTCTTAGAATTATTATACAGAGTGAAAAGAGACATGTATTTTTAGGTTAACAGCCAATGCACATTGAGTTAATTCCCATTGCAGTTTTTAGACTCTGACTGGAACTTTTAGTAACTAGCCAATAAGGTATGCCTGAGCACTAAGAAAGTTGAAATATGTTTGACTCATCTATGTTGGGTTTTTTTCAGGTATCTCAATACTTATAAATGCATGACACAAAGGAGGATGTTTGCACAGGGTTTCATTAAGATTAATTTATGACAGCATTACTGCTCTTGAACAATGTCTAAATTTAGGGCTACCCTACAACCCAGGGCTTGAGCTTATATCTTTATAACCAGCAGCTACATACTGTATATATACAGCTTATAGATGTGTAGCACCATCTACCTCTGGGAATTAGAGACTGATGGGCTAGAGAGGGAAAAAGGAGAGGTATAAAAAACTTGAGTTAAAAAAATTTGATTTTGGCAGGAAGCTGGTTGTGGCTGAGCTTGTTAAAGATTTGGAGAGGTACTGCAGGAACAACAAGAATCCCTATATTTTTGGTGCAGGTGAAATCAGGAATGGACATAAAGAAGTATATAATTCTGCTTTTGATTAATGCTAGCATATCATAGAAGCATCTGTCTGTGTGCCAGATAAAGTCAACAACGTGTCTCATTGTATTCATGGGTGTTTACCTTGTCCCATTTATTAGGCAGTGCTGTGTCCCTCCATTGCTCAGTTTTTCTGACCATCAGGGAAAATGTTTGAAACAGGGAGAATATTTGAAACACCTTCATCATCTTTGCTTCTTTTTGCTTCAGGGTGTTAGCATGGGTATTGCAGACACCAAGAAAAACAGCATATTCATAGACAGCACTCTATCAACAGGCTTGAGGGGAAACAAGCTGCTGGAGGCAGAAAACAAGCTCTACTTGAGGATATTTCTTAAATAAGAAAGAACTGTACTTGCCTTTCATAGCTATTATGAAATAGCTGAATAGTTTTGCCAGATCTCCAGAAAGATCTCCAGAACCATGTGCTAATGTACTTTTTTCCCCACATCATTCATAAGCACCAGTTTTTTTGTACATTTCTTTCCTAAATAAGGTACAATGTGGAAGTGTAACTTTGCTCTTAGCAGAAAGACACTTGGAGAGTTTTAGTTAACCTCAGAGTTCAGCTCCTATGGGAATGTGGAGAAAACTGTGCTTTCCTAATAAAATGTCGCAAAACAGTTGAAATCCAAATTTCTGAGAAAATGAGGACACACTGAAAACACTGTGAAACCATTAGAATGGCACAAATATATCAGGGGAGAGAGTTTACTCCAGAGCTTTTTGTCTTCCCAACAAGTTCATTATTGTAATACATTATTCAGTCTTGCTTTACTGCATAAATGCAAAACACTAATTTATGTATAATGGAAGACAGAGATTTTGCCCTTTCTAGTATATGTGATCATTCATTTGGAATGACTACTTGTACAGATCTGTGCATTGCACATCATTGGATTATTTATTTTTGTTATAATAACGGCATATAAAAGGCAAAAGGGAAGAAAAATTGTGTTCCTGAATTATGTTTGCATAGCTGAAGTTTCTTTCAGCCTCTTCAAAAGCCTCAGGCTCTTCTACCTGGGCATCATGGTTCTACTCTACAAATGTGATGTATGAAATCTGAGCTCCTGAAAGAGTATCCTCAGCTCCCTCCAGAGACTTAACAACTGCAGAGCAAAGCATGCCTGGTCTGTGAAAGCTTCTCTGTTTTACAGTCACATATTCTTTGGGAAAGCAGCATTTGACGAGGACTTATTTTCAAATTTGACTTTGCTTTTGGTGTTCCTGTCACATTCCTATTGTTAAATGACTGTCATTTCCTCCTTCCACCCAGGGCTGTCTGTTCAGCTCCTCTGGATTTAGCACAGGCCTGGTAATCCATGCTATTGATTCAGAAGTCCATCATTAGAGCAGCAACAGAGACAACTTTCTTTGGTTTTGTTCTCTACAAAATTCTGCTAATTTGTGGATGGCTATTGATGTGGGAATCCTTTATCTTGGCTCTCAGGGAGTTGAAATGTGAGTGACATTCCCAGTATTAGGTGGTTTCCCTTGATTATAAGTTTGCCCACTTTTCCACGTGACTACTGCAACTGGTTAAATATATTAAGACTATTTGTTTTATATATGTATGTGTGTGTCTCTTCCAGTGTATTCCTGGTCAGAATTCTGGTCTTCTGGGGACAGTTTAGAGAAAATCTTAGAACCTCAAGTCCAATATAGAAATCCCTAATCAGTAGATCTCAATAGCTCCCAGTTTGGTACAATGGTTACCCTACACTTTCTTAGCAAAACAAATACTCATTGTACAGGAAAATGTCAGTTGTTATTTAAGATGTGTAAAATTAACTTTTGAAGGAAACCTTTTGATGCAGATAAGAAACTTTTCACAAGTTTTGTACTTCGTTGCTCCAGATATTTATTTAATGAGGGAATATAATCTAATGACTGTAGTTTCCCAAGGGAAAGCTTGGGATTTTGATAACATTGCAGAACTTTGCAGCGTCGCCTAGTAACCCACCCATGCTACAGAATATCTGATGTCACTGTTTTCAACGTTGCTCTCAGACTGGGCTTGGTTTACAAGGCCAGAAATAGATGAAAATTGCTCAGAAGGGCTTTGTTTTGGCAAAGCAGCAATTCCGTCTCTAGTGAAAAATAGAGCTTTGCAATTGCAAATTGTCTTTTCAAAGAGGTCTTTAAGCTTTTTCACGCAGGAAAGTTTGTTTTAAAACGATGAAAAAGTAAATGAATCACCACAAAATGACTCACATTAGAAGATTTTTGCAAAGTAGTTGTCACAAGTAACTCGTGTGAATCATCTGGAACAGTTTTTGTCAGGAAGGCAAGGTTTTCAGCTTTCCCTAAACAGTGAGATGTAGAAGAGCAGTGCAATTAGAGATCTCTTAAAGTCTTCAGGGTGCTCTGCCCTAGGATTTTGCTGATTTCAGGCTGCTGAATGGTCTGGCATTAGTTGCAGCCAAAAGACAACATTAAATGGAAAAGACGTTTCTGAGGTGGAACGGTCAAGCTTTAGGTTATTCCTATACCCAGATGTGATATTAATTTACAGTTTTAATTACTCTGTCACATTATATTATCCCATCTTGTGTGTGCATAGTGAGTGGAAAACAACACATTTTTCCTGGCCTCCTCACTTAGAAAGCAGTGATAGGATTCATTTAATGCCAACCAATCCAACTGGAATCGGTTATGTGGGGTTTCTTTTTCTGAAGATTTCTGTGACTTCCCCGAGTAAAGTTCCATTTTGAAAAGTGATTTAGACACTTTTAAACCTTTTTATTGAGAATTACAGAGTGGAGCTATGCACATATATGTCAAAGTCAAAAGCCTGTATCCCTGATAAAGGTGAATTGCTCTTACAAGACCACTCTGATGTTCAGAGGTATTACCATCACTGGGGGGAGAATGTAGCGTTGGTCCAGTGGGGAATGGCCAAAGGCTGAATCACTTTAGGCTGCATTTCCTCTTAAATTCAGATTTAGGCCATTTCTGAGAAATTTTAGCTCAAATACTTACACAAAGTTGTAGTCAGCCATCAAGAGGATTAAGGGAAATACGGGATCTGCTGTGGCACTTCAGCCCCCAAAGCTCCACCTTGAGACAGCTCCACGGGGAGCACTGTGGAGCTGCTGGCCAGGAGCATCTGCACCGTGTCTGCTGCTTAAAAAAAACTAAAGTCACAGGTTCCTCTTGCAAAATAACTAAAATTACTCCACTGAATGTTCCTTTTGGCATATGCCTTTAACCCCATATCTCTTTGAAAGCTTAGAACTACAACTGTTTCAGCATAATGACTTTGCACGATCTTTCAAAGAAAATGACTTTCCACAATACATCAAAAGCTTATTAAGATTTAAATTCTTCTTTGTTTGATCCTGACTGCTGGTCAGTTTTCATCTTCCTTCTCTAAATGATTCTTTTTTCCATGTACTTCCACTAGTTTTTCTTTTGCTCAAGGCATAAACCCAGCTTAGAGATACTTGTAATCCTTTCCTTTTGCTAATAGATTCTTCTTTAAGTTTCTGTTCTTTTTTAAGGTGTTGACATCTGAAGCTAATTTTCTCCTTTTCTCCTCGTCCCCTCTGTTGTTTTCATTCCCCCTAAAACTGCCTTTACTTTTTATTTTTCCCCTTTTACCCTTGCAGATCATTGCAGAGACGTCCTCCCCCCTGTTCTCACTAGTGCTCTGGAGCAGTAGCTGCACACAAAATTCCCTTTCAGTGGTGCTATTTCTGGATGCCACCATCTGCCAGGTTTTTCTTCCATTTCAAACAAACTTTCAGTTCAGTTTCATCTTTCATTTGGAGGCACAGCTGCTCCTAAATGCTGGGTAATCACTGGTGTGCAGCACACACCTGTAGCCAAATGCATAAAGGAAATAGCAAAAAAGAGCTATATATTCCCAGCTTGTTAGCCATTAAACAGGTTAGGCAGGGAATGGGGACTCTCTTATCTTTGCTTGTGCAGATCTTTATTTTATAAACAATATTTTCTCAAAGGGCTAATAAAGAAGAGCAAACACAGAAGAAGGATTACCAAGCTCCTCTTAGAGTGAACCTTTGCTAATAACAAGTTTATCAGGGCAGTGCATGTGCAGGGGGCTTGGCTCAGTGTTAATTTGTCGCTACCACCGAATTAACTGTGCTCTATTTTGTTTTCTTTCCAATTTTACATCCTTGATTACATATTCATAAAACTGTCCTTCCTTCCAAGCATAAATACAACTGCTTTGAAAATATAATTGTCTGTGTTTATCAAGCACCTAATTTGTTTTACTTGCCAGCTACTAATTACATAGGAAATATAAATGAATTGCAGGTCATATATTCCATTTGAAGCACTACAAGAAAAACTTTCCAAATGACAAAATTGAATTTAAATTGCAGCATGGGACATATAACATGAAGTACTATCTCCAGCAGTACTAGTCAAAGAAAACAAACATTTTTGGCTGATGGCATGTTCAGATTTGTCAAAATATACTGAATGATGTGCATTCTGTTTAAAGTGAATTGTTTTGGTAGCCTAGAGAGCTTTCTCTCTCTTTGGTTTCTACGTAATCTGAGTCTATCACTGCTAAAACTTGTTTATAGTCGAGCAGAGAAAATCAAATGCAAAGCAGACTGAGAACACGGTAGGATTTGGTTTTATCCACCATGTCGTTCATTTTCTGTCTCATCCATTTTCTGAAAGAGATATGCAAATTCTGTCTTGCTTCCGAGTTGGATTATTGTACCATCTCAATCCATTCAAAGTAATAAAATGAGATTTAATAGACTATGTTAGTTAATTGTTTAGGAAACATGGAGTTTTAATCACTGTGACAACCACAAATCTGGGACTGGAGAGCAGAATGTCTTTTGCATATGTAACAAGTGTTGCAGAAATTTGGTGTTAGCCAGCAAATTCCAACTTTCACACCAGTCTTAAAACTACTGTCTGGAATTTATATAGCACTGAACAAACTATTAACTATTTAAGCTTAGTAACACATTGGTGGTGTAGGTCACTAAACATAGGTACGATCCTGCATATTTGGAATTTCAGCAGTGGGAAAGAAGAGCACTGAATTTTAAAAAGGAAGGTGATGCTAATAGAGCACATAATGAACAAACAGATTATCCAGTTGTGGTTTTTAGCTGCATCACAACTTCACAGCAGAGTCAGGGCTGAACTCATTGTATTGTATGTTTGTAAATGGGTTCTTCTGTAGGTTATTTCAAACACTCCTCACAGGATTACAGCACAGTTATCTAGGGAGGTACTTGGGAGCCACTAAAGCATTAGTGGGGGGATTTTCCCTATAGTTTGCTGTAGCCTGATATTTATCTTTGTACTAGAAAGGTGTATCTAGTTTCCTTTTCCTATGAAAACTTAGGGAGTTAAGATTCCTGCCCTATGGGATATGATTGGGTTTCCAGTCCTTGGATATGTTCACATTGGAAATACCAGCGGTGCAGAAGCACAGCCCTCAGAGGTGGGAAGGTGTGTGGGGTTGGCAGATGGGCACCACAGGCTGTCCTTACACATAACACAGGGGTGTGTGCAGGGGAATGTTGCTGAGCCCTGGGCTCAGACTGGAGCTGCTGGGACAGTGTTTGACCTTGAAAGAGGTTGACAGAGATCTGTTGGTTTCAATGCACTTCAGCCCAGATCCCAGAACAGTTTTTGCTCATGGTTTTCTTTCATTCCTGTTAATTGAAGATGTTGATGCCTCTGACTTGCTCGTGCTTGTTCCGCTTTCTCTCTATGCTTTTCATGATTGTCCCTTGTGGGTGTATTGGCTGTCACTGGGGGAAATAGTCGTTGGAGAAAATCACAGTTTCTAATGGTGACTCGAGGTAGTTTAGGATAATTATTATTAATAAGCAAGAAAGGTGACTGAGCACAGAAAATGTGGGAAAAAACTACCCTCTAGAATCCATGGGTAATATGGTATCAGGGTGGCAAAAATGGAGAAATCAAATGTTCTCTTCCATGACGGTGGATCCCATTTCATTAATAAAATATATATTTCTTACACAGAATTTTAGCATATCTTGCCTGGAAATCCAATAGAACAGTTGGATGAATGAAAATGTAATAAGCTGTTATAAATAAGAATGAGATAAGCAGAAAGATATTGGTTTTCTCCAGTCACAGAATATTTAAACATAGAAAGTAGCAGATGAAGTGGGTTTTGTAAATAGGATTCACTGAGTATTTATAAAATGTATGCAGTTTCCTTCTCTGATATTCCCTGTTTCCCTCCTTTTTGTTCTGCTTGAGTTAGGAAAATACATCTTCAGTTGTTAATTTTTAAGATCGCAGTGGCTTTAGGGGAGTCATCTGAGATTTAGGGTAAGGACTGCTGCACTTACTTAGCCATGCAAATGAAATTAGATTTTTTCCCAGGCTGTCAAATGCTGGGCACGTCTCCACTGCACTGTGTCTTTTCTTTCTTTTTTAATCTGGTGAAAGGAGAGGGTAAAAGATCATTCTAAGCTTGTTTGAGAAGTCAGTTTACAGAACGTATTACCCAGTGATTTGTGTTACACAAGATTATTTTAGCAACTGTTTTGAGTGGTAGAAATGTCCTTGGTGCCATCAACTTAAATTTTGTCAAGACACAGTAACATGCTGAAAGTGCAATAATTAGAGCATTTCAGTGGAATGCTCATTCCCCTGGCATTTCCAGGAAGGCTCCCAGCGGTGCTGGGTCAAAAGATTTACACTTTTGTCCTGTTACTTGTAAAGATGCATTTTTATGTGTGTGTAAACCTTCCGTGCTGTGTATGGGCACCTTTATTTCAGAGCAGAAGGGATCTATGTATCTTTTTAGCCCATTCTTCTTCCCCCCCCCTCTTTTAAATGTGATGTTTTCCTTCCATTTCACCAAAGTATTCTTGGATTGACCTTGGTGTCTTGGTTAATTTGAGCCTTTTATTTTTCAGCTTGTGTACTGGAAGAAGAAATTAGAGAGAGTTGTCCCCAGAACACAAACTGTGTTCACTGGCAAGAACTTGATTAGGGGAAATTTGTCTAAATAATTCTAGAAGCCAAAGTTGCAGAGTAGGCAAAAGAAAAACCCAAAGCTGCCAAGGTAAAATAATGAGGCAAAATTTGTATCTGCTGAGGTTAAATGTCTGACTTCATCATTTTCATCATTGCTGGGAATTTTTGTCTTGAAACAGCAAGACTGGTGCTTCACAGCACCGTGTTAGAGCCCTGAGTAACTCCACGTGAAGTCTTTGCTCTACCTGTAGACGGTGTTTGAAATTTCAGAACTTGGAATGAAAAAAAATAAAAATCAGAATCTGACTGATGTCCTGTAGGAACATTAGGGGGAAGAAGAGAAGTAATTTCTGAACCTTACAGAGGGTCTGCATTGGCCTTACAATATTTAAAGAGCTGAGATGTCCTTATGCAAAGCTGCAGAAACTGAAGTCAGGGCAGGGGCAGTGTAATTCCTCCAGGCTATGGACAGTGAGTCTTGTGCAGCACTTCAAATGGTGAATGGTTTAAAGAACATCTTTTAAAAAGTGTTTCATCCTGTTTTAAAGGCTTACACTGGGAAGTCTATCACCTTCAATGAAAAACTGTTCCAGTGTTTAATTAGCCTTTGTGATGGTAAGTTATTTCTTATTCCAGATTGAATTTGTGTGACTTCAGCTCCCATCTGTTGGGTCTTGCTTTTTCTTTGTCAACAACTTTGAAAAGCTGCCACCACAGCTCTCTCTTTCACCTGTATGTACAGTGATCAAGCTACAGCTGAAGCTTTTCTTGAAAGCTAAATATATTTAATGCCTTCAGCCCCACGTTGTAAGGCAGGTTTCCCAGCTGGTGAATTACATTTGTGGCTCTGCTTTAAACTGCTCATCACTTTTTTGCATCTGCCTTGAATTAGACTGGGAGCAACAGCCCAACAAGAGCTTCACTGAAGTTGGGTTTAGAGGTGATAGTGACTTTGTTCTTCCTCAGTTGTCTTCTTTTTAATCATTCAGGGATGGTACTAGTCCTTTCCTGCCACTGCACACTGTTGGGAAATCATTTTGAGGCAATCACCTGTGATGGTGCCGAAGCTTTTCCCTGTACTTCTGTTTTTGAATTAATACCATGACTTGTCTCCAAATGCATTACATGACAAAGGGCTGTATTAAATGTGTTTTTCTTAACAGCAGTTAACTGGCAGTATATATCAAGTTTATACCATGTGTTAAGCTGCAAGATGCCCAGTCACTGCTGCCCTTTCTGCATTGCCTTTGCCCTTTTAAATACAAAAACCAAGCTGGAAGTTCTACCTCCCTTTAAAATTTTCCTGCTTTCTGAGACAAGTTAAAAGTAAACCTCAGTGGTTCAGAGGCATCTTTGCTCTCTGCTCAATATTTGGGCTGGTTAATTTGGAAACAACAGTAGCTTAAGCTGGCTTTTTGGTGTCTACAGGAAAATTCCTTTTGTTTTCTTTTTCATTCACAATGTTATCCATCAAATACAAACCGGAAACATTTGCTCAACTTTTCTACATTGATTGAAAAAAAAAAAATCTAATCCAAGTAATGGATTTTTTCCTCATCTAAAATTCTCTTCTCCTCTTTCATTTTCAGGTTCTGTTGTACTGTATTTAACCTATTGCCCACCCTTAGTTCATCGCTTTAACTTCCAGTGTCTAACACTGTTGTTTTACAATTAGTAACATGTTAATAGCTAGTAGTTTAGTTTCCTTTCATTTTACCCATGGAAAGTCGAGACTGTGTGGTTATTTTCATGCTTCCCTTTAACCTGGATGGTACTTGTGATAACATCACTCTTTGCAATACACCACTGAAATTCTAGCTGTTTGACTGAAACATCTTTTTAGATATTTTCGCTAATTTTATGAATGTTAGGGGCTAAAAGAATGAAATGTGGGAAGAAAAAAATTTAATCTGAATCTGAATTTCCTTAAAAGGTGAATTTTCATTACTTTTCAATGGGATTTGGGAACTTACCTCTCCCTAGCCTCCCTGAAGATCATAGTCTAAATCTGGACAAATATTCTGTTACGTATGGAGAATTAGCTTGCAAACTGCTCATTTTATCCCTTTATTCCTCTGAAATACCATAGGGACACTTAACATTTTATTCTGGATCTAGTGATATTAGCAATGTTTTAGCAGGAGTTTCCTTTTTACATACAAGGAAATCATCTGAATCTTCAGTTTTTCCTTCAACTCGATAAAATTCTGCACCAACTTCTCATTTCACCTTCAAATGGCCTCTGTCGTCCTAAAGAAACCAGACAAGCAAACAATTAAACCCCAACAAAATCTTGAGATAAAGGAGAAACCGATATCTAAGGTAAATTCC
Source organism: Pipra filicauda (assembly GCF_003945595.2). Lineage (NCBI taxonomy): Eukaryota > Metazoa > Chordata > Aves > Passeriformes > Pipridae > Pipra > Pipra filicauda. The sequence goes on from NW_024104742.1 coordinate 2,420,817, forward strand.
AGGTAGCAGGAGCCTGATTTGCTGACCTTGCATTTACTCCTACATTTGTATTGTGGTGATGCTTCACTGTAGCTGCAAAAAAACCCCAAAAAACAACAACAAAAGAGTCCTTCCAAAATGAGGCAAAATGCAGCATTAGTTGCCTTGGGACAACTGTTACCTGCTCCTGATAATTCCCAGAGCTTGCAGTTGGAATTATAGAGGCAGTGGTGCTGTTCCCTCTGCCACATCTGACTGGCCTCACAGAGAGTGATCAGACAGCAGGCATTTGTAGCTTAATTAAAATACCTTTCTGTTATATCATATCCTTCCCCATCTTCTGTGCTGAACCTTGTCTTGTTTGATTGAGCAGATGCACGAGTGACATTGGTGCCAGGGCATGTATTATGGACAGTGAAGCCATCTCCCCTGTTGACTGATCTTTTCTGCTCAGAAACACTGCCCATACAATTTTAATGTTGAGTTGGAGATACAGAAGCTATTTAATGGGTGGAGGAAATACACAAATCAAGAGCTGACAAGTAAAATTTGCAACGGTGATGGTTAGAGGAGTTTTTTAAAGTAAGTAAAAGAAAAGATGTGGATCTGACTCTCACCTCCTGAGTGTGCCCCTCAGGCAGTGTAGCTGGTGGGACTACAGGTGGAGCTGCCAGGAGATCCCAAACCATTGGTTCTGTTTTATTAAGCAGATGGCTCAAGTGTGCTGAGCCCGAGTACTTCAAAGTGTTATAGATTTTTGTGATGCAGGATCTCGAAGCCCACACAGGTTTGTTCTCAGATGGTTTCAAAAGGAGGCAGCTCTCCACCTTCAGTCTTCTGAAATAAATGAGTAAATAGATTTTTTTTTCATCTGGATTCTGATTTTAATCTAAGCAGCATTACTCACTGAAGAATTTATGAGACTTTAATATTAAAATTATATCTGTTGAATAGTGCGATCTTTAATGCTCATTGTAATTTTCTGAAAACTTCTTGGACAAAAATCTTTGGATGACTGATGAATTTATGAAAATATATTGCAACCCAAAAAACATCCACATGTGTCATGCCTGCAGTATATATAAAAAAGTCTTATATGTTTATTTTCTTGGTTAGAGTCAGGGTGGATACAGGTGAAGAACCTGAGTCTGCCTGAGATGTGTTTTCAAGTAGCCTGGGATTGGGAGATTTTGCCAAAATGTTAATGAGTGGGACCTCAAGTCTCCATGTTTTTTAGAAATTTGAAGTAATTGCAGTTAAGGCTGGTGCAGGGGTCTGTACAGGAGGATCTTGCTGTAGCACATTGGCATTCACATTGACCGTGTCTCTGAGAGCTGCGTTTCTTCCCTGGTCCCTCTGATACTTTCCCTGTGCTGAGGCAGGTTCTGCTGCATCCCTGGGCTGCTCCACATCCTCCTTACGTGCCGTTATCCATGGATGCCCCGCTGTGCAGAGCACCCCGGGCCTGGCCCAGACCTGCCCCCACTTTGTCTCTGCAGCCCCGGCCGGTTGGGAAGGAGGCTCCGGGCAGGCCGTGCTTTCCTGCAGGCTGCAGCTCATTGCAGGCCAACACAGGGCAAAGAGCCAGGACAGCGAAAGGTACCAGCGGGGGAAATGCAGGGATGAGCCCCCTTCCAACAGGGAGGATAGAGGAGTGCTGTTACAGAGCCCTCCAGTGACACTTATGGATCCCAACCTTCCTGGAAAGGATCTGGTGTGTTCACTGCCCGCTGTCTGCATGGCTGGTCTGCAGCACACGTGTCACTGACCATGGGCTGTCACACTCAGCAATGGGTTCTCCATTTCCAAACAGCCAATCCAGTGTCCAAAGCAGAATCCGTGTGCTTTAAACCAGCGTGGCAGCAGACAGACAGCAAGAGCAGGTGGAATGTCCAGCAGCAGCATGAAGTGTGATTAGGTATTGATAATTCCCTTCTGAGCAAAGATGTTTCTTGAGGAGACTGTCCCTTAGCTGTTTGTGCTAACATGATTATCGACACCACAAATCTAATAAGCACCACACCAGAAACTTAGGGAGGGCTCGCAGCTGAATGCATGAACAAAGCTCTTTGGCCTGGTTTATGATGATGGAGTGTGTACTACTAGTACACAAATGCATGGTGTGATTTACCTGCAGCCAAGGTATGGCTTTGTTTCTGTACCTACAGTTGGTAACAAACCCCAACACCAGTCATACAAATTCTCATAACCTCCCTCAGAGAGAACAAGACAAGATCTTAACAGACATGATACAGGATGGCTTTCCTCAAGAAATGTGCCTGAAAGATCGACCCCATTCCTCAGAGAGTCTCTCAGGAACCTAATGATGTATGGGAAAGATTAGTCTAAGGGGCTTCTATATACTGTTAATTTTGTGGTGAGCCTCATTTGAATATCAGGCATGAGAACAGAGAGAGAGTACAAAACAGTTTTCATTTTCATACATCTTTGAAATTAGCAGCCAGGGATTTTGCTCAGAAAGAAAGCTTGTTGGGTTCTGAACTGCAAAAATGGGATTCAGACACCTTTTATTTTTCTTTCTGTTTGGCAGTAAAAGTCAACCGAACAGTGGTTAAAAAAATAAAGGAAGTATTTTGCTTACTCAGAGGTTATTTTTCCTGCAGGCATTGTCCTGTAACACTCCAGATTTGTTTGCTTAAATCTGTAATGAATTCAGTTTACTGAGAATGAGGTAGAAAATTCCCATCAAAAACCCTACAGCTGAGAAGCATATTAGATTTATGAGAGGGGTGAGAGTAGATGCTGTGTCTAAGAAAAGGTTAATGTGAGAATATTGGGAGGAGGGGAATCTAAAGCAGATGCAATGGGAACAGGGGAGAAACTGCCCTGGAAACAATAAGAAGATAATGAAAAAGTCAATTTTTCCTCTGGTAATGGCCGCTACAGGGCATCTAGCAGAGGAGGAAGGCTTTGAGCATAGCTTATTCCACTCCTGTATTGCTAAGCAACATGCTCAGGCTTCAACTGTTGTGGCTCAGAATGGAAACAATGAAGAAAATGTGTGAGTTGTAGGGGAGGAGGAGGCAGGTGACACAGGTCTTGTTAATGTAAACAAAATGTGTTACAAGCAGGCCCCAAATGCCAGATTTTCTGCTATACAGTTATGTGTTGAAATGGAGTCTAGGGAGAAATAGAGATGTTAGAATCTGGGATTTTTGTGCCTGGCTCTGCATTCAAGTCCAGGTAAGCACTGCTGCGGTCCCAGCACCTTCTCTCACCAGCAGGACAGCCACCATCCATCTGCCTCCCAGCCGAAAAAGTTTCTCCTCTGGGTGATGGACCACAGAAGAGAGTACTACTACACTCACAAAGGGAGTAGGACATGGCAAAGGTTGTGACAAAGTGATCAACTCACTGAAAATACTGCTTTTTGCCAGGTTACCTATGAATTTTTTCAGGTGACCAGCTTTTGCCTGGGTTATTTTTACACTTGAATATTACTTGAGTGAGCTAAAGGTTGGTTAAAAAGTGGCACCAACCTTGCTGCATGTAGAGGGAAATGGCAGCTGTCCTGGCTTTCCTCCTCTTGCAGAATGTGGTCTGGAAGCCATGGCTGGCAATTGTTCTCCCTGCAGGGCAGTGTTGCAGGCTGAGCTGAGAGCCCTGTGGGGCAGAGCCTCACGAGCTGCTTCGCTTTCTCAGTTGCTATTTAAGCTGAAGAATTCCTCTTTTGGCATTTTTTTTACAAGTTTATTTTTATTATTTTCTTTCTAAGCTGTCAAGTCCTGAAGATTTAGGTTTAGATTTGGTTCTGCATTATTTTCTACTTTTTTGATAATCCTGTGAAAAAGAGTATAAAACACAGATACAGCAGTTGCCACAGCATAGCCCTGCTGCCCAGTGTAAATCACTGCATGTGCTGCAAGGAAGTGAAGGAACTGCTCAGGGACTAACTGGGTTTAAATGCATCATGTTATTTTTATACTTGACCTTCTGTTCAAGATTTTTTCTAGGTTGTCCCTAGTTTTCTAGGCTGTTTAATATAGCCTTATCTCCCCCATTGCATAGAGCTGATACTTCATTGGATCCCTTTGGAGTACTCCAACAATCAGTAATGAGTTTTTATCAGCCAGTGTGAGCAAGAACGGGCTGAAGTGTACTGAGTAATTATAACGAATTTTTTTTCTTGCAAAATCAAGCCCTCAACCTTTAAAATCAACCTCCTCTGCCAAGCTTGGCCTTAAAATGCTTTGAAGTTAAATAATGTAAAGAGAAGAAATCTAGCAGAAGATGCTTTTCTGACACAAGCCATGACATTCTTATTTAAACTCCTGCATCCTCTGCCAAAGATCCCGAAAACTTTGGGGACCAATCAGCTCAAAGAGACCCATGTAATCCACTTCTGAAACTATGGGCACATGAAGCTTTGCCAGGACACAAGAGCTGCAAATTCCTTACTAACCCTAAATTAGGCTGATCTTTTTCTCTCTGTTGCTTCTAACTTGGTCCTTTGGAGAGATTTCATTCCTCAAATTAGCTCGAATGGAATATTTTTATTTATTTGTTGCAGTTCGTCTGCATACATAGGGCTTGAATTTGTCACTGGACCCCAACTCAGCTGAAATCTCAGCATCCACCAGTTGCTCAGCTCTAGGAATGATGCAGAGAGCTATTAGCATTACCAGTAGCAGTTCACAGGGTAATAAATAATGGAAAGGAGGTTTTCCTGCCAGGACAGCACGTCCAGAGTGGTTTTATGGGAGAAAAAAAATCCCCTGCCTTTGACTTTAGGGGAGCTTTGTTTAATTTCTAGATTTGTCACAGACACATCCAATTGTAGTTATGTCTAATCTCTGCTCCTAGAACAAATGCTTTCCATAAATAATATAATTAGCTAATCTTGTAATAGTATAATACTTTCTGTGACCTTTAAAGTGGCTATGAATTTAAAACCACCTTTCTTATTCTTTATTTTGAGTTTGTATTGAGAGCAAGAAGATGCAGTACCTTTGCTAGTCCCTGGGAGTCACAGTTTTAATACTTATTGCAGCTGTAGAAGTATCATCAGCTGGATGTCAGGAAGGCAGTGATGGCTGGGACCCTTTCCTTGGAGAAATTCTGCTGAAAGAGAACACTGCTTCTACTAAAAATATCAGTTCTGCAATAGTAAGCATTTTTTCCTCCATCAAAAGCTTAAATTGTGCAAAATGTTGCAGTTTTTCTGACAAGATTTTCAATTTTTAATTCTGCTTTGGTTTTGATCTGAAACTGTTCTCTTTTCAACCCTACTATTGAATGTCTTCAAAACAAACCATCCAGCTACGTTTCCTTAAGAGCAGCTTCAGCTGAAGTAGCATCTGAATGTTGGTACATCTGAATGTAAGTGATATTCAGTTAACTCTTTTCTTGTGCACAGATGTGGTTGGAATTTTTTTCTGCCTGTTTCTCCACTTAATCATGCATTCCATGGAGCTGTGCAAATTTCAATTAACAGTTCCAATGCAAAAATTACAAATGCTTAATTTTTACATTATATTATTGTGCTTGTCTGAAAAATCCCAAACAGCAGCTATTTTTGTATTTTTGTTCCACAGTGAATTTTCAGCTTTTCCATTTGAGTAGGAGCTTGAATTTCTTCAGTGTTGAATTTTGGTGTAGTGAGACTTCAAAATCTTAGAATCATAGAATCATGGAATATCCTGAGTTGGAAGGGATTCATCAAGGATCATCAAAGTCCAGCTCCTGGCCCTGCATAGCACAGCCCCAAGAATCCCAGCAGGTGCCTGAGAGTGTTGTCCAAATGCTTCTTGAACTCTGCCAGGGCTGGTGCTGTGATCCCTTCCCTGGGGAGCCTGTTCAGTGCCCAACCACCCTCTGGGGGAAGAACCTTTCCCTAATGCCCAACTTAAAACTCCTCTGAATCTTGAAAACTCTAATTCAAGCAAGTTAGAAAGCTAATGAGCTTATTGTAGAAAGTCTGCAGCACAGAAAGGTGTTGCTGTTGTTTAAGGAAGGTGACATGAAATGCAGTGTTTTCAGTGTTTTGGTCACTGTGACCTGCAAAGCTTTGACTGTAGCTGAGAGTTAAACCCAGCAATCCTAAATGCACATTTTCTTTGTTGCTGAGAGTCTGTAATCCTTTCCTGAAGGCTTCAACAGACTGAAGTAGAAGTTCTGACTCGTTTGTTCTGTGGCCAATGGGCTATTTGGGCAATGGGTCATGGCATGAAAACACCATTAATCCTGGCTGCTTTGCAGGACTGCTGGGCAAAAATGGTGAAGTGCTGCTGGTGAATTTTAGCAACAGAACTGAGAATCTTATTTGTATAATATATACAAATTATATATATATTATGTATATATAAAATCTTATTTGTATAATAAGACTCACTGGCATGGATAATACAGTAAGTAATGATGACTGCATTCCAAAGGGATATAAAGGCTAAATATCTGGAAGTTAAATGTCACAAATGTTACTTTTCAGTACAATCTGTTGAAATCCTGGGGCCACCTGAAATGCCAGATGACCGTACTTAGTTCTATATTTTAAAAATTACATTGTAGAATACTTGAACATATAAATTATAGGAAGTTTCTTTCAGTATTTAAATTAAAACTGGTATACTTCAGAAAATTTCTGTGTTTTAATGTAAAAATTCTCCTTCTGCTATCTGATATTTGAATCAAAAATCTTCAACTATATAATTTGAGTGAAAGGACCAGATTTGTGAAACTTCTCAGGCATTTGGATCCATAGAAATAGGTGCATCCCTGAAATAAACAGGACTGAGAACTGAAGTCTACTCTTTGTTTCATAGTGCACATAAAATTGAATCTGCTGTCGATAAGCTCACATTTGCTAAACTCTAGTGTTCATATTAAAGGATTCAAGGGGACAGCCTTTTTTTAAAATTTTGGAAACAACTGTTAGATACAAAAAAATACCACATTCAATTCAGTGCCTTTCAGAGTAACTTAAGTGCAGCCAAACTGACATTCTGCTGCAAACAGATACACACATCCTCTCCCCTTCCCTCAGCAGCAGCCTGAGCAGATGGATGAGCTTTGTGCTGTGCCCTGAAGGTGAACCAGCTTTGGGATGTGTCTCAGACCATGGTGCAAAGTGACTTGATTTAAAGGCCCTCCACTGAGATTGCTTGTCACCAATCCATATTCCCGGGTAGGGATTTGCTGCAGTCAGTCCTGGAGATAAGGCCTGGATGGGTAAGTCCCAGTGTGTGTTGGGCTATTCATGATCTCCATTATATCCTTCCAGTAGTGAAAAGCCCGGGGGGTTCTGTGACCTTGTATCCCTAAAGCAAGGTAGGAGATGATTATTAATTTAGCAGTGAAACAAGCAGCAAACACTCCAGCAAAGCAGACTTTTTGGTGTCACGTAGAGTGACCTTTAAAAAAGCTGTCGGTACAAATTTTTGCCACACTTCCTAAGATGCTGCTGCACATTTTTGGTTATAGGGGCTTTAAGTCCTTAGGGGCAGATTTTGTATTAAAGGAAGCAAACCACAGAAACCATAGAAAACTTGTAACACATTATTGAATTAGGGTCCAAAACATGAATCGTGTGTACAGTCCAGTTTTAGGTATGTCTGTATGCAGGTGTGATTATTTATGTCCTCTCTGAATACCAATTTGAAGGGGTTGGCAGAACCCAGCGGGGCTCTGTGAGTGTGGCCAGCACAGGGGGCTCGGTCCCAGGAGCAGACAGGTCTTGGCTGTCACCCAGGAGCTGTGTCAGGGCTGGGATGGCTGTTGGCTTCATCCCCCAGACTTCTGGCCTGGCCTGGCCTGCCCTTCACCAGGACTGGGATAAGTGTGCATGTCCGTGTCTTCTCTGGGATTTCTGTTCATCACTTTCATCTGGATTAAAAAAACCAAACCAACTGGTTAGTTAAAGAGTTATTTAATTTATTTCTGTTAAATAAAGAATTGGTTAGACCTAAAGTTGATGCATGAGGAAATTTTCCCAGGAGAGAAGACATAGGAGGTCTCCTTCAATGCTGGAACTTTCCTAGGAATTTCTGGTAGAGATGTTAATTTCCTTTTTCATGTTTAATGGTGTTTTTTCAGGTTTTTGGTCCTGGAAGCTATGGCAGAAGTCCTTGATGCCATTTGTGACCACAGGAACTTGTGGCAGAGGGCCCAATAAGGCACTAAGTCACTGCCAAAGGTACTCTTTGTTGTCTAAACAGTTTTGTAGCTTCATCTTATTCAAGATAAAATAGCTAGGAAAATTTTTGCTAAATATTGACAAGACAGGCAGTTTTCTTTGTTTTATATAAAGGGGACTGATGGAAGGGTTTGAGGAGATGCTGAACCAAGCTTTCAGGATTACAGTTTCAGGGAGGGATGGAGGAAGAAAGAAAAGAAGGGATGAAGGGGTTCTGCTATGCCACAGGTTTTCATAAGATGTTAGATCCTTTCCATCTAACTGCCTTCCCAGTGGCTACTGCTAGTCTGTCCTTTTGGGACTTTCTCGAGAAAGAAGAAATGAATTTGCAGATATGCTAAAAGCAAAGTCATTTGTATGTGATATTTCCTGAAGAGAGAAATGCACAGCAAACCCCTCTCCCTGGAGAAAAATGGACTCATGGGGTTATAGGTTGAAGTCTCTAAGAGGATAGCTCTTTCAAATATGGTTTGTAATACCTGACCTTACCCCTTACAGACCTGTTGCCCTCCAGGATGGAAGTCTCCTGGGGCACAAGTGTCCTGCAAATGTACGTGTCACCATGCATGCTAAGGACTGCACATCTCAAAGGTTTTGGTGGGAAAAGTGGTGCAGGCAGGGTAGGATGAGGCCTGTGGTTGTGTGCAGTGAGTGATACTTACCCACAGATCTGCTTTTGGCTGCAGCTGCCTGGCTATCTGTCTGTGCAGGGACCATAAACTGGATGGACTTGTGTTTACTTTGTGTTTGGGAGGAAGCCTGTCAGAGGCACAGTGCTCTACAGCCTCAATAACCTTTTACTTTTCAGGTAAGCAAGTGAGCTATTTCTGGCAGAACATAAGGGGAACTTTAAAGTCTTGAAGAGATACTATATCCAGTAGGATTTTATTTGATGGTGGTGGAAATGCCTGTTGGGAGCAGCTTTGGCAAAGGAAACATGACATGTTTCCCTGTACTGCAAACATACCATCTATTCACTGTGACAGTGTAGTCAGAGCAGACTGCTGTACCCACTCTTCCCCTGGAAAGCAAAAATAATTGTTTAATTTACTTTTCTGAGAATATAATCAGACTTGGGTTCTGCAAATCACTGCTTGGGCTGCCAGTCTCCTGTGACACATGTCCTGGGATTCGTTCCTGAACCCGGCCATGCCCCTGAGGTCCAGGTACCTGCTGGCTGTGCGGACAGTTGTCACCTGGGGGTCCTGCTGTCTCCTGTGGCAGTGCTTGGTGAGGGCCTTCCCTGCAGAGAGCAGTGGGATATGCTTCAGAGTAGCTTTCTTCTGATGTGCAAAATGTAGGGAAGGCAGAGTAATCCAGAGGAGCAGCTGGTATGTCCTGTTCTCTGTCATGGAATGAAGACCAGGTAGGGACTAGGCAGCGTCCAGCTCCTGCAAAGGCAAATGGTGATGTTCTGCCTTTAAATTAGCCTAGTTTGCAAGGTACCACTCAATTCTAATAAAAATATCTGCATTTAACTGAAACAACATGGACATGGTGGTGTATCACAGCTATTACCTCAAGCTTAGCTAGCAGCAATTTAGTGATGAAAGTAAGGTAGATTAAATAAGATCTCATTAATAAAATTTCATTTACATGTCTTAAAAAGAAATCAAGCATCAATGTGGTTTGTTGTTTTGGGTTTTTTAAATTAAATTGGCAAGTCACATCTGTATTTTGTTGGATGCCATGACTTTGCTATCAGACAGCAGCATTTGTCATCAAAGCAAATGTCTTGGGAAGGGGAGTGGACTAAATCTGTAGTGAAACTAAGTGCCACATTTGTGTTTACAGTTGAAGGCTGCTATGAGTTTTTATGAACCACCTCAGGAGTAGCAGCTGCAGCTTCTTTGGGAGGATATTTGCTCTGATATTAAGGGAATGGCAAGTGGAGGAGAACAATGAGCTTATATTTGGCTAGGACTTAACAGGCTCTATTACAGGCAGTATGATGTATATTAAATAGATCCAACTTGCTGATATAACTTTGTCCCTCTAGTAATAGAAAGGAGCCCACTTAATGCCTGTATTTATGGTTGTTGCTCCATCTTCCTACACCATGTGGAAGAAAAGCAGCTCTGATAAAACATGTATGGATTAAGGATCTAATTTAAATTCTTCCACTGGTTGCAGTGGAATAGGCTTTTGGTGAAGCTGCTGTGCCTTGTCTTTGCTGCTTTTTGTTACTGCACAAGTCTAAGACATTTACATGTATTCTGAGTTAATTACAGCCAGAGTGGTACCATTTCCTGGTAGTGAAAGCTCTGGTGAGGATAATCCTATGGAAAAAGGACTCTTTCTCAACAGCAGAGACTGAAATTCTGCTTCATCAATTTCTGCCCAGTCCTAACAGTAAAACAAGTCCTTGAGAATTGTAAAGCTCCCTGTTGTACAAAGTCTGAGGTTGGGCAGCCTGTTTGTCTGGGAGGTGGTAGAGACTGAGGCCCTTTAAATGCCACTGCATTGCTTTTTTATTTATTATTCATTCAGTGAATGTATCAAATAGCTACAGGCATCCATCTGTCATTCTGAGGCCTGTCCCATCAATTCAAACACACAGCTGCACAAAGGGACGGCCTCTCAATATACTCACCTCTGTCCCTGGCCTCCTCACCAGTCTGCAAAATAAAAATAAAGGCTGATGGATGAGTTACTCGCACAAGCAGCTATTTTAGTTCTTTCCTCTGGGTTTCGTGATGATATTTTAGCTTCTCCTTTCTCTGAGGGAGGTAAGAAACAAGTGACAAGTGCCTCCCAGGGCGTTCAGTGAAATGAAGCTTTTGATGAATCCATATCTGCTCGATCCCCTTTGAACCCCGAGTGCTCTGCTGCCCGTGCCCGGCTCCTCGGTGCACAGCACCCAAGGGTTTCTGGCTTGGGCACACTACTCTGACCTCAAGGCCAGATGCTGGCATGGGCAGAGTTCCACAGCTGTCATCAGACATTGTGTTCAGTTTTTGAGTCTGAAAATAAGTGAAGTGGCCAGACTTTTCCAGTGTTATTCAAAAGCTGCATTTTTTTTCCCCAGACTAGTGAAAACCACCTTGATTGGTCTGTCTCAGACAATTGTTTAGTTAACCTGGGAGATTTCAATCCATTTGGATTTTTTCCTCACATTTTATCGTAGCAATGCTTTCAACTGAAGCTCTCAAGGTTTTTTTTGCATTTGAAATGAGCAGAGTTCAGGGGAGAAACCTTTAGTGTCACATTTGTGCTGTCTGTTTAGAATATGTTTTTGTTCAGAGCTCAAGATACAAAGCTAAAGGTAGAGCTTTTTCAGTCCATCTCTCTCCCTCCTTCCCATTCACGTGGTGCAAGTGCAGATGAGAAGAACTTCACTGAAAACTGCCAACAATTAAAATCTTCTTTCATGTTCTAAAATAATTCATCCAGATTTCAGTGTTGTTGAGCTTGTTCTAGGGCACTGGAGAAATGCATGAGCCACAGACAAAGATACAATTTAATGTGCTTTTTAGGTGCGTATCCACAGTTAAAATTGACTTTGTGATTCTCCTTGCCTTTCTAATCTTTGCCTAAAGAAATAGGTTTGCAAATACATACAGTCTAACCAATATCTCTGTTTAAATCTGAAAACCTATTCTAGGGAGAATTTTTTCCAGTTGCTTGGTCCTGTTACCCAGAATCACATCTCTTTTAGAGTACCCTATTATTTATGACAACAAGCATGATGATGATCAGCATAAAACCGTAGAACCAATAAAAATTCCTCTTACCAAATGTATGCTGAACATATCCTCAGGCATTAAAGAAGTCAAGTGGATCAAGGAGTAGCTACTACTTTGCAGACATCTGGTAAAAGCCCAGATTGTTTCTGAATGTCCCCCAGCAATGAAAAAGTGCTATAGATAAAGAAATAACTAGTATTTCAAAAACATCTGCTAATTTCATGTTCACTGGGGAATTCACATCACAAAAAAATGTCACTCCTTCATTTGCAGTTACCTGGATTGCTTTTTAGTTAGGATAGTGCAAGTTGGATAATAACAAAATAGTTTCCAATTGACACAGTTGTAAAAAATATTCAGCTAATTTTATTTATTATGAGAACCAATATGAAATGTCTGACTCTGCACTTCCTGATGGCAGCACACAGGGGTTTGTGGCTCATTCTCCCCTTCCTCGAGCAGTTCTGCTTTGCTGGGTGAACAGCCTGTTCCTGCAGCATTAGGAATCTCTGGTGTGGCTGGGTCAGGCGGCATTAGCAGGAGCGATTCCCTGGCTCTCCTGCTGTTCTCATCTCCAAAGGAAGATGAGGGAGAAGATTTTAGCAATACAAGGGCAGTACAGGATATGGAAATGTTCCAAAGAAATGGCTGTGCAGTGGTTGGAGCCCTGGCTTGAAGCATCAAGAAAGAGGGTGCCCGGGGGGGGGTATTCCCCTGTGCTCTTAACTCCCTCTCTGAAAATTTATCATTCTTCCTTAGGCAGCTCCTGCAGAGCTTACAGGCTCTGCACTGTGGCTTCTCCTAAACTTCAATAAGCAGCACAAGACAAGTTATCCTGCTTCTCTTTGCTATGAAATGTAAATTCAGAACAACTCAGTCCTGACTGGGCCTTTGCCTGCACCTGTGCCCTGGGGTGTGGTTGGGGACACACCTGGGGCTCGTTGGACCTGCTGAGGAACAACCCGGCTCAGCTGGGCAGGATTCTCTGCCCACTCTGCCATTCCTGCCCCGTGCTCAGTGTGAGGGGAGCACAGAGATCATCGTTCCTGAGGTGGCTTCAGTGCCCCTATTCGGGATCAAAATATCTCCTGCTTTTTGTTGGAGGCTGTGCTGTGGTTTGCAGAGGGTACAGGAACGGGAAAGCCTCTGGAGGGACCCGGAAAGTGAAGGTTTGTACTGCTGGAAAGTGGGACCTTCTGTGAATAGCAATGTGTTTGCAAAAGATTCGAGGTTTTCAGTGGGGAACTGCCTTTTTTTTTTTTTTTTTTTTTTTTGTTTCAAGTGGAAGTCAGCTTTCAGCTAATATAGATTTATCCACTTTGGGATACAAAATCCTGCTTTCTGCTCTGTGCTATTTTTCCTGAATGCCACAGGAGGCTTTATTTTTCCCTGACAGCTAGCTAAAGGGCACGTTTATTTGACAACTCCTTCATCAGTGAAAAAGTAGAAAAGACATTAATCTAAGGCCATGTGCAGCATAGTAGTACCAAGGAGTTCAATTTTACTTCAGAAAACAATAGAGGAGGCTTCTTACAGCGGTGTGGGGTTAATTGGGAGATCAAATTTCTCTAAGTCAGTTCTAATGTGTGATCTGTGTGTGGAGAAAACTGCTTTCCAGGAATAAATCTGGTGTAAGTGGTAGGGGATGAGGGGGATGGGTAGGAGGAGAGTGGAGAAACTCCCGAGGTGAAAGAAGTGGGAGAAGCCTCTTGGGGTGTTCTTGGATCACACAAGATAAGCTCTACCTGCCGTGAGTTACAGCATTGTACTAATTACTTTAGCCTGCATTTTTAAAATTATTTATATTAAAGTATCATGTAGAGGCCTGACTCAGGTTACTATGCACACACACAATTCAAAGGCAGTCCTTGCATTGAAGAACTTTTCAGGAAAGGAAACTAGATCAGTACTTCTTACATGTGTGATTTGTTATTGGCCCTGTGGGAGTTTTCGTGGACTCAATGGGACATTGTAACAATGTACAGTGATGGGTGCCTTGAAGGGACAGCAGTTCTCAAGAGAGTAAAATCTAAATGTACCTGCTGTAGATAAACAGGTAAAGGGCCCCTGGAAGCATCTAAGACTATGTATATGTCTAAATCTAGACATGTGGCTTACACTGCTGTGAAACAGAGGAGGGAGGAGGAGAGAGCAGAGGATTGTGAACTTCTTGTGTGCACTGGCTCAGGGCACAGCCCCAAGTACCAGGAATGAACTCCTGGCTCCTCTGAGGGTTTTGTAGTTCTGTTATTGACATCAGCTGAGACAAGGTTTCCCAAGTCTTTGTTTTCCTTTTATAGCCTTTTATTATGATCTGACCGACTGAAAAGGTTTGGGCTTGTGCAGATAAATCCTTTTCAGGCATTGAATTTTCCTGACAGTTTTAAATGTCAATCTGTTCTTAGTTGGAGGATTAGTGAGGCTTATTATAGACTATGTTAATTTAGTCTGTATATGTAGATCTGCATTTTTAAGTAGCATGGAAACATGTGTTAACAGTTTTACATAATGACAGGTAAAACACTTGTCAATGTTTCAGCTGTCGATGAGAGGAGTCTGAAAGCTTGTCCACAAATGCTTTCCTGGGCAGGCAGAGCTTCCCTGCTTTGCCAGGGGATCAAGAAAGACCTTTCCTTGTGGACAGAGGAAAGAAAAAAAACTTAGGTAAATTGACAACACAGCCAGTGAGGATTTGGTGTGTAGTGTTGACAAGTGCCACCTAAGATGAGACCAATCTAATTTGATTCCCATTAAAATGCAGTATTTGAGGTTTAATGCATTCTTGTCTGCACCCAAGGCTGACATTACTTACTACAAGAAGCTGCTTTAGTGTTTGAAAAAAAACCCAACCCACAACCCAATCTCCAAACTTTAATTACACAGTGTTAGAAATGAACCTTGAGAAAGAGAAATCTGTGCTAGTTGTGGGGGAAAAAAATGAAGGAAAGTCATAAATCCTTTAGTGACATGTTTTTTAGAAAATGGATTCCTTTGTCAGTTTTATTTTTACACCAGGAAGAAACCGTGCCTTTTACAGATGAGGAGCTTGTATAGTTCTTTGTAGGACAGTATTTCTGGTATTCACAAGAAAGCAGACTAAACAGAAAATGTGAATTAGTAATTTCTGCAAGTTAAAGTGGAACAATCCCTTTTAACACATAATTAGATTAAGTGGAGTCTTTACAATTTGGAATACTGATTTGCAATATGCATGAGGTGAAAACTGTATATTAATTCATGTTTCTATATTTGCTTTGGGTAGTTGTCTTATAAAAAAAGTTGGTTAAAAATAAACATATATTAATTTTGGAAAATAAAAAGACTAGCAGAAAGGTAAACTTGGCACTGGGGCCTCTCTTGTTTGTGCATTATTGGAAATAGTAAAGTTTCTCATTGTTAGGTTAGTGCAATAAAGAGCTGAGCATCTACTGCTGATGGAGGAGCCAGAGAAGAATCCAGATTTCACTCCTGTGACTTTGAGATAACGGGAGTGAAATGCAGAAATGTTTGTTTAACTTTGAACACATGAAGAGAACAAATCTGAGTAATGCGGTGCATGTGGAGTGCTTTTTTCAAAGTCACATTGATAATGACATTCTTCCTTGCAGGCTGGGAATTAAAGGAAAAATATTTGTGCTCAGAGTCTTTGTTTTGTATGGGATAGGAAGCTCAAATCTGCACCACTTTGTGCGTGGCTGTGCTAAGGAATGAGTCATTTTGGTGTAACACTGAACAACTTCTACCACTAAGGCACATTATTACCTTTTAAAGTCACCTGCTCTGCTCCACTTGAGATTCCAGCATCGTTTTTTTTCTGTTGCTCTAGGAGTCTGTGTTAGAGTTTTAAAGAAGAGATCCACATAGTGACTTTAAGGAAGAAATCCAATAATGGTTGTTTTGTTTGTTTAGATGCTGCCCTGCACATTTCTGCACATTCCAGTAGTTGTTAACCAAGTGAAGCTATTGAAGTCAGTATCTTGCTGTCTTTATAGCTTGTTGTAAAAGTGTGGTACTTGTAGCTGGGGTGAAGGGGTTGTTTGCTATTAATAAAAAGCTGGGATTATTTTTGTAACCTTGGTTTCATGTGGCATCTCTGTGTTAAACACCCACGACTTGCCCTTACGAGACAGAAAAGTGTAATGGGGAAAAACGGTGTGTTTAAAGTACTGTAGGATCAAGTGTTTCTGAGGCCTCTGTGTTGGTGACAGGGGAAAGCAGAGCTGGGTGTCCTCACAGAGGCGGCCAGTGACACCAGCTCCCCAGGGCTGCACAGGGCTCTGGACTGTGTCTGGTGCTTCTGTCAAGGACAGGTAGCAGAGGAGGCCAGCACAGGCTGTGCTGAGAGAGACAGGCAGCCACACCCAGCACCTTTAGAGGGGAAGTGGCTCTGCTAGTGTGGTTCTGTGCCAGGGACAGTCCCCTGCAGGTCAGAGGGGCACTGGAAGCCATCTCAGATGCAGCTGCCTAGCAGGAGTTTCACTGTTCAGGGCTGCTCTTTGAGGTACCGCCCTCACCTCAAAGCAGTGATCAGGGCTGGAGGGAGCGGTGTTGCCTTGGGCCCTCTGAAACTAAGTTTCCAGTGTGCATTACTTCTGGTGTCAGGGGGGTGTTGATGCCAGTGTCTCTCATTGTGGGTTGAGTGTCATGACATCCCCCATTCCTCCTGAGATTGAACTGATCTAACCTTATCACACTTAGTTTATCTGATGACATATAGTTTGTTTTGATGTTTCTTTTTATGACAGTCACTTCCATTCCCAAAAGAAACAGCGTTACTCTAGTGCTAAGGATGCATCCCTGTGTCCACAGGGTACCAGTGGAGCAGTATGTTAAATGCAAACCTTCAGAAAACACATCTTCAGGGTCACTTAAACTTTGTACTCACAACCCAACAGTGTAGAAATGAACCTGGGGTCCTGTGATGCAACAACATGGGATTCACCACAAAACACAGATAGTCTATGAGCAGCTGGACTGGAAATATAGCCACTGAATTCAAGCTGCCAAATTAGTTTAGTAGGGGGAGATGTAAAGCATTTTTCACAGGTTGAAATGAATTGCTGTAGGTTATGATGCCCGTGACCTTTAAATATTTTTGACAGTAAAGCATAACCTGTTCTCATGAGAAGAAAATCCCCATCGCAAAAGGACACCTTCTTACATTATTCAATCCTTTGTTGTGCGTGGATAAGTAATTTTATTTGGAAAAGTTGGTATGATTTCATCACGAGGATGCCCTCTGCTTTAATTCAATCTCCCTGACCTAAGTTCAAACCCATCACACATTGTAGCAACTGCAAATAATTCCTTTGTAAAGATTGTCAGAAGTGAAATGAGGTTAAGTCAAAACCCCTCAGCTCTGCAGAATGCATGACTAGCGCACATGAAGGGGTGATTGGCAATTGCTGGCCCAAGTGTCAGTTTTAAATTGTCCTTGCAAGACTTGTCATCCTCAATCAAAGGTTCAGCTCAAAGACAAGGAAATTAGAGAAGTGCCTGTATGAGTTGATCTCAACTTGAGAATGCTCAACAAGAGTGTAAAAGTTTGAGAAGATAATTTAAGAAATGGTAGAAATGTAACTTTCTCTCCACCTGAATGTTAATGGCTAATACTATAAGCTACTTTCACACTGGTTTTAGTGTTCTGCCTTAGCCTTAAATGCTGGTTTTGGCTGGGATAGATTTCATTTTGTTTTTAGTAGCTGGTACTGTGCTGTGTATTGAATTTAATATGAGAATAATGTCGATAACACACTGATAGTTTAGCAGTAGCTAAGTAGTGCTCACTCTAAGTCAAGGACTTCTCAGTGTCTCGTGCTCTACCAGTGTAGGAGATGCACAAACAGCTGGGAGGGATTGTGGCCAGGAGAGCTGACCAGAACTGGCCAAAAGATATCCCACCCCATAGAACATCCTGCCCAGTACAGAAACTGGGGGGAGTTGCCCAGAGGCCACTGCTTGGGGCCAGGCTGGGCATTGGTCAGCAGGAGGTGAGCAATGGTATTGTGCACCATTTGTAGGTTTTGGGTTTTATTCCTATCTCTGTCTCCTTTTCATCATCATAATTACTATTATTATATTTTACTTCAATTATTAAAGTTTTCTTGTCTGAACCCATGGGTTTTCCCTTTTTGTGATTCTCCTCCTCATCCAGCTGGGGGTGGGCGAGTGAGTGGCTGTGTGGTACTGAGTTGTTGACTGGGGTTAAATCACAGCACCTTACTAGGTCAAATTTTAAAAATATTCAGGGACAGGCATGTAGGTGACAAGTAGGGTTTTCAAAGCATAGGAGACTAAGTCTGTCTAGCCACCAACAGGACTTGTGTCTTCGGCCTGACTGGATATTAGGGCTTGTGAGAGGAAAGCAGTTTCTTAGCTTGTACCTTTGAGATACCAAAATACTTATGAAGATAAAAGTTGGTCATCTCTGAGCCTGTAGAGTCTTCTAAATGCCTGTTTGGTTTTGGGCTGGTACTTTTTTTTTTTTTTTTTTGATGAGATGCATTCTGTGCTTTCTTTGGAATGTAGATTTTATTCTGCAGTAGAGTTTTGAAAACTAGGTGGGTTAAAATAAAGTGTCTTTATGTTAACACAGTGAATATGGAGTTGTGTTCTCCAAGTGGTGGTCTTTGCATAGGTGATGTTCTTGCTCCTCTGAGTAGACTCACAACTGATGAGTTTGCATTTAAAAAAAGCTTCTTCCTGGCTCTTAATCAAAGGTCAATATTAAAAGATGTAAATCCTGCCTGTATTAGGATGGGGGAAGTACATCAGAGTAATTATATCAGTATAGTTGCTCTTGTGCTGCCTTTCTGAAGTCACCACCTTTCTTGCCTTTTTTTTGCTAGAATTAATCTCCCATCCTGTTCCTAGAGGAGCAGGAAAAGACACTGACCACAGAAAGTTATTGATGAGCTGACTTTCAGCAGCCACTAACAGATGGGGCCAAAGCTGAAAAAACCCCCAACCAGTAGTCTTTTAAAAACAAACCAACTCCCATTGAATAGAGCTCGGTTTTACTAAGGTAATAGCTGTGGAAACTTTACTCTTTAAGAAGGGGGAAACTAAGGAGTAGGAAATACTACATTTCTCTCTCATTCTCTCTGTTTTTGAATAATAATACAGAAAATCCAGAGGGGGGAAAAAAAAATCCTTTACCATACTTTTCCTGCATATGTGTAAGATAATTGAAAGTGTCTCTTTGTGCATTACATCAAGCTACTTCTATGAGCTTCTCTGCAATGTATCTTTCAAAGTTAAATTTAACTTGACACCTTTCTTGGTGACCATTAATTTAGCTTGTAAGAGAGTCTTGAAATCTTTGATACTGATATTGTGTTGCTGCAATTACTGCCTATGGTCCTGCGGCCATGCTGAAATAAAAAGGGCTGCATACTTTCCTTTTAAGTCAATCCCTTAGAGGCTCAATCAGTTTGATTTCTGAAACCTGTGCTTGACAGTGAAGCTGATTAAATTCTGCTGGTATCAAGGCTGGGTTCAAAACCTGGGTACAATGTCATGTTCTCATAGTGAAGTTTATTATACCAAATTTTAATGTTTAAGAATCCAGGTTTCAAAAAAAAACCCCAAATAAGTCTTCCAAGAGTATGAGAAGGTGTGTGGAGCTGGGCAGAAAGTTAGACCAAAAACAATAGATCAAGATTCATGAGGCACAGACCTTTTGGTCATGTTGAATTACTTCTTTAAGCATGTTTTTGCAGTAGTAACTGAGGTTGCTGCTTGTCCCCAGGCAGCAAAGGGTCATCAAGTTGAAGCAGAGGTCAAATGCAAATTAATGCCCATGCTTTGATGCATATTTCTGTTGGCTTTTTGCAGTGTAAGGAAATGCAGTAAATTGCCCCAGAACTCAATTTAACATAAGTTTCTAGGGCTCTCATGGATCTTTCTCACTTTGAGATTATCTGCATTAGCTTTTATATGACATTTTCAGGCTTATCTAAGATGCAACTGAAGAATTTCTATTAGAGAAGAACCGATTCCTCCATTTCCAGTGCCACAGACTCTCATGCTCCACCCGCCTGTTACATCAGACTGTCTAGAATTGGCCTAGATCACTGTTATTATTTTGGTTTAGAAAAGCAACACTCCATTTTACCCCCAATTGCTCTCATAAATTATACTAGGAAATGTCTGTCAAGTAATAGGAAGCAATGTATCCTTGGAAATGAAAGGGACGGAAGTGTTAAAAATAATCCACTCCTCAGTAATTGTAGCATCCTTCTCCAAGCCTTGCAGTCAGGGCATTGAGCCAGGCAACAATAAGAGCTGGGTAAATGGCAGAGAGGGATTTTACCACTTTGTTAGTTAAGGTAATGTTTGTGGGAAATGATAAGCCCATCCCAATTTACCCTAAAGGACTCTGTCTAGCACAGCTCTTCCTTAAGAAAGATTTTAATGATTGTTGGTGATTCTTGAGTCCTGAGAAAACCTTAGTCCAGGGCGTGATCCTGGAACTCAATGAACTTCATCTTCTCGAGGAGTTGCTCAGCAGGGCAGGGATCTAACAGGCCCAAACCAGACATACTGAACTACTGCCCAAACATTTTCCTGAATTAAGGGCATTGAACTATCTCTCTGAGTAAATCCTTGCACTTGTGACTGTGTATATGGCTTCTGTTTTTCATTAACTTTCCAACAGGAAATTTCTTGGCAGAAATATTTTCATCACTGTAGTGATTTTACATGTATAGGAATGGCTGTCTATAAAAAAAAAAAAAAGGAAAGGCATTCTGAAAGGTAATGGCATACCTGAGGATATCTGCATGTAAGCCTTTATTGCTGTCAGTGGGAAAGACAAAATGCTTTCCAATCATCAGAAAATTAACCATTTGATATCCAGTGTGGGTGTGAATGGATTTAATGATGCACTCATATATTTCTGCACTGAGATAACTGAAGAAAACATGAATAGGATAGGCTGTTAGAAAAGGCAGGGGAATTGCAGGTTATTTCTATGGTTGAACTCTCCTGGGTGACCAAACCTGTGAATGCAGCTGTGCAGTACTGGAGAAGTAACTACATCCCTCACAATAGTTTCAGTATCCAAGGCTGCTCTGATGAAAGGTTTTGTTTCTGGTTTTCTGCAGTGTAAACGGGTGCCCAGATGTACCCAGAACACATGGAATTTTTCAACTCTGAGCTCTGTTATGAAAATTGTTGGTTCCGTCTAAGCCCACAATTACTTTCTGTGAAATTAGTGAAACAGTCTCACTACCACTACAGTTGAGAATATCTGAAATAGTTACTGGGATCCTGAAACTCATGGGGGAAGGAATTTTCTTCCACTAGAGGAATTTTATCTAAGTAACTGTGGTTATTTGAATTATTTTCCTCTTAAGATTGTGAGCAAACACAACATTATTCTTTCTGATTGAAGGTGATGTAGATCCTCACTAAGCAGCAGGGTAAAGTGAAACAAACCTTAACCACATGACTGCCTGCAGCCCATGAGAGAAGTGCCCTTGATTTCCCTGAATTAATCTTAAAGATGGAATAAAGAAGTATGAGACGTTATTCCAAGCAGGAGAAAAAGCATCAGTGAAATGATTTCATTGTGGGAAAACAGACTTGGATTTCATGCTATTGCTTTAGACAAATGAAATTAAAAGGCAGTTCTTGCATAGCTGTGTATTTACTTTCTAAACAAATGGGATCCCATTCAGTCTCAGTTCTCTTCTAATTCTCTCTCTTGCTGATGCCAGATTGACCTTTTGCTCCAAAATTTAAAATCAAAATGCATCTCCTCTCTGTGGACACAGATACAGCCCAGAACAGAAGATAGGTACTTGGAAATAATAGCATAGTTCACATACAATTGTACATAAGAGATATAAGGTCAAAGCAGCATCTGAATTCAGTGCTTGGTTCAGGGGGAGGCTGCACATTTTCATAGGTCCAACAAATACAGCACTGACAGCTGATTTTTCAGGTTCCTTTATTTTTTTTTCTTTTTTCATTCCCCAATGGAAAATTATTTTGAAACAACTTAAATAACTACAAATTCAGCAAGCAAATTTTCAGTGAAGCACAGTGTGTGTGGGTTTCTAAGGGCAGGCAACAAGCAGCCATGTTCACAAAGTGCTGCATGAAGATCTTTCAGGAGGTGTCTGCAATACATCTAAACCCCCTAATTTCTTTTGATTCCGAGTAATGACTCACAGTGATGTCAGGGCTAAACAGATACAAAAATGTTTTCAAGCCTGTGGGGGTATGGGAGGGTTTTAATGTCTCTTACTCATGTTTTTGACAATGGACAATTGCTTCTCTCTCTTTCAACCTCTTGTGTTGGTTTGGGCACAACACTCCATGAACATTACCACAGCCATAAGCCACTCAGTTTTAGGAATTTGACTGATTTAATGTTTATGGAGTCTTTAGATGTGAAGTCCTGTATTCCACTCTAAACGTGGAACTCCTATTCTTTGAATTCTGTGTATCTCTGGATGCATAATGAAGAGATTGCTGCCCCTGAGCTCATTAGTGTCTTTCCATCTGTTTTCTTTTTCCTGTAAGAATACACTGAATATTTTCCGCATCAAACATTTAATTTTAATTAAAGCAGGAGTAAATAAATGCTCTTGGCTAACATAAATTTGAACCTTGCATTTCTGCATTTCCTTGTCTAAATTGTACTTCTTGTGCCTTGTATCCTTTCTACCACTAACCCTAGGCAGGATGGACAGATGAGCATTGTGGATGGCCACAATTATTTCTCTCTGACTTTGCTGCCATGCACTGGAGGAATGTGTAGGATGTCTCAGTGACGATGGAGCAGATAGTGAGCCAAGGAATGTAAGACCTGCAACCAACTACTACTGAATGGATGTGGGAGGAACCTTTAATTCTGTGAAAAGTGGCTGAACTTTTTATTTTGTGGGGTGTTTTTTCTCCCTCCCACGTACTCTCCCCTCATTCCCCTAACAAATGTTGAAGCTTTGTGTTGTGTGTGTGTGAATTTTTGGCATGTGTTTTTTTGTAAACACAATTTCTAGGCTTTAACTAGTTGTATTTAGTGGCTTCAAGCTGTAGGAGTTGACTGCTGTACTCTATGCAACATATTTTGATGTTATTTGCCTCAGTGTTTAGTGGTTATTTCAGAGTTGATGTACTGACCAGATCAAATACAAGCAGGAATCACAGTGTTGGGGTGAATTATCTTTAATTGATAATTGATGTATAGGTTCCAAGACACATGAGGAAAAAGCTTAGGAATCTCTTATAGTAGGCAAAAATGGGTCTATTCCAGGTAATGGAAGTAATTTACTTCTTGGCATGTTGTTGAAGGAATCCTCGGTTGTACTGGATTAAGATGTTTTCACATCTGGTGGTGAAACAGAGAGGTTCTGGACCACTTGTATAAAAGCTTTTTAGGTGTAGCCTTCATGAAAATGATACTCAATTATATCTTTTCCTGTTTTTCATTAAACTATTTAGCTTTTGTCTTAAAAATAGTTAAATGTGGATTACACTTCTAAACTCACGAAGGGAGAGAAGTACAAGAGAAGATACTGCAAAAGCAAATGTTTGCTGTAAGCATTAAGTATCTCAGGTCCCCATCAGGACTGGAGATATGTTTTCAAGATATTTTATGAGCCCTTAAGAGAACAAAGTCCTTCCCATGATATGTTTCTTTCCAATGATGTCTTTGCTTTGTTTATTTACAGTTTGGAGGTTGTTTTGTTTTTGGTTTTTTGCTATTTACTGTATTGTTCAGAATTCTGTTTATAAACTTAATCCTTAAAACAGCACACTTGTAGAAGTGCCACGTGAAAAAATTCACACTGAATTTGTCTCAGTATGTTTAGTTCAAGTTGATTACCAGTTATTTTCTGGATGATCTGCTTAGAGTGAGGGTGTTAGAACCGTACTTTTTCAGAAGTACTATTTTGGGTTGTAGAGCATTGCAGATTCTGATTTGGTATAACAATAGTGTTTCATTTATGGAGTATGGCTAGCATTTAAGATCTTCTAAGCAAACTAAAACCTTAGATTAATCCTTCCAAGCAATCCTGTGAGAATCACCCATGTTTGCATTTTGCAGTAATGCAGAAGGAGAATATCACACAACCTGCCACAGGCTGGGCAGGGAGCAAGTGGTAAAGTGGGGATTAGAATTTGAAAGCTCCTGGTTCTCACGCCTGCACTCAACCCACCAGATATCACCAACCCTTCTAATCAAACCTCTGAAACTACAATATCCTACCATCTGCTGTGCAAATTTCCTCGGGGAACTTCAAGACTCTCTTTTACATTTCAGGCTCTCTGAAAACTATTTGAAAAAAAACCTGTGAACAGCTACATGTGAACAAAAAAATGCATAGAAGTCATGCATTTGTTTGTGTAGGGGGTTGGTTTGGGTGTTGGAATCGGCTCATTATTGGGGAAAACAAAAGGTGTCTCCTACAGAACACTTCAAATTTTCATCTGTTAGGCAAAATGTTTTTTTTTCTCATGATGAAAAGGGCAAAAAACCCAGCTTAATTATTTCCATCTTCCACTCGCCCCTGTCACGCTCCCCTTGATTCAATGACTTGCCAGAATTTACCCATTGGCACAACATTTATTTTTAGACATGTCTCTAGATTTCAAGTAAAGCTCACTGGTGCATACAAATTATTCATTTAAGCATTGATTTGAAAATAATAATAATAACATATATCTCTGTAACAGTGTGTCAGGAAAGCATTAAATGCAGTCATCCTGGAAGCAGTAATTGTAAGCAACGGTTTATTGTTGACCATTCAAATTTGAATGACAGACAATGCAAGCCACAAATAAAGAAAAGCAGGACTTGAAGTGCCTGTTGTGCTCTGGCATG
Source organism: Pipra filicauda (assembly GCF_003945595.2). Taxonomy (NCBI): domain Eukaryota; kingdom Metazoa; phylum Chordata; class Aves; order Passeriformes; family Pipridae; genus Pipra; species Pipra filicauda. The sequence continues at coordinate 2,445,472 of NW_024104742.1, forward strand.
TAGTCAGCATCCCTCAGAACACCAGCCTGCCTGCAGCAGCCACAGCCTTGGAGCCGTATGTTAGAAAGCACTTGCTCCATCTCCACTGCTGCTTTGCAGCACTCTTCTCACAGCCAGTCTGCACAGAGGAACAGCTCCTGTGCTGGGGTGAGGAGGGGTATTTTTAACCCCTCATAGCTGAATTACCAAGGGGCAGGTGACCTCCCTTCTCCCCTGATCTGGAACCTGCAAGATGCTAATACTTAAAAGGAGATGCCCAGGTATTTTAACACCCTTTCCTGTGCAGCACCAAATGAAAATGTTCCTTTGATTAACTCTTGGTAGCTTTAGCACTGACCAGTGCACCCATGTGTTGTGATGTTCCCCCACCTGTGCAATGGGGAAGTCTTCACATTTTGGATGAAGTTCTACATCTACCCTGGTCATAATTAACTTGAGTCTCCTGCACCTCACTTTGCTTAGGTCTCTCCTTACTCATCACATCAGTTGTAAGCTATTTAGTTATCTGACACCTGCCAAGGTGTGATTACTGTCCCACTCCTTTTGGCAGCACTCATAGTCTGAGGATACTGGCTTTCCCTTGCTGCTTCTGAATTTCATATGCGTGAAATATTCCCTTTGGTCTGTTTGGAGTTGCTGCTCTCCTCCATTAGTCCCCTGTGTAGAGGCTGCTGGCTTGGGGGAGCTGTGCTGAGGCCTTGTCTGCTGAGGGGTTTGTGGGAGAGACTGTGGGAGTGACTGCAGAGGTGATCTGAGCTGGTGAGAAGCCACGTGTCACATGCCATGCGTGTACCTGTGACACTGGAGAGACCCACAGCAGTGAGCAGGTGGTGCCCTTTGCTTTTCTGATCTCTCACCTTTAGTTAGTTGTCCTTAGGCTGTGGGACATTCACCTGGTGCTGTAGAATCTCCTCAGTGAGCAGTGGAAGTGTAATGTGGCACTGCAGGAAGCTAATGCACCATGTTTTTCACTAAGACAACACTGAACAAAGATGTTTCCCAAGGATTGTCATCTGTCTTGGCTAGAAACCATGTGCTCAGTCTCTAGACTATGTAGGATGAGAAGGACCTGCTCTGTGTCTGGAGCTTAAATGGCTTCTGCTTTACACCTGCAGATCACTACCTACGTGAGGTACATGCAACTCTGTGTTGCAAGAATTTGTTAGTATTTTTGAAATCTATGGTTAAAACCTGCTCTGAATGTAGTCGACACCGAAACATCATCCAGTCTTTGGGGACTAGCAGATAGTGACTGTTTGCATATTTTTTGGACAATGTGCTACATAATAAGCTAAAAAAGTTATTGATATTCGATAGAATCCACAAGGCAGGGCAGATGGATTTTGAGAGGGGTTGGTCTGTACATATGTGCATCTGTTTCTTCTGTCAGTAACTGGTTTATTTATGTCACTGACTGAGCGGCCCCTGATAAAATATCTACTGACTAGCATTCATCCAGGTTTTTGGTTTTGCCTAGAGTGTTTGTTTTTTTTTTGTCAAAAGTGTAAACCAAAGCACTTTCCCAGCCAACCAAAATAATTTGGAAGGCTTCCTAATGACTCCACTGGGACTTAATCCCCTAAAACAAGGGTCTTCCTTGCCATCTTGCAATAAATAAAAAATAAAAAAGAGAGAAAAGATACAATTCCTACTTGCTCAAGGATTAATGATCTGTGAATTCTGTGATAAAAGCTATAACCTAATCAGGAGAAAAATCAACTAAGAGATGTGCTAGAACAGCTAAAAAGTAAGAGGGGCTGTCTGGGCTGTCTGTGAAGGGGATGGGATGCCAAAAACTTGTAGCTGGCCCTCAAAGAGAAGTCCAAGGGTTGTCATGCTGTTTATGTGGCTGGTCTACAACCAGACTGTACCCTGACACCCCTCACCATAGTGTGGAGATGCTCTGAGTTCTATTTATTTACTTTTAAATGTGACTGTCAGTTCTGAGAGTGAACTGTAGCTCGCATCTGCCTCTCATTATTGTTTTCTTTGGGCAGACATTTTGGATGTGGGATGACTTGCTGGCAGACTGCAGCTGACCTGAGGGGCTGCTGTGCACAGAAAGGGGTGCTGTGCTTTGTCCATTCCTGTGCATTATGTGAGCACCCACTGGGAGGAAGCAGTTTTGCTGTAAATACCAGAATCTTGTATTCTGGAGGGGTGGGGACAGGGTCAAAGGCAAGAAAGAGGAAAAAGTGTGTTCTGCGTGGGAGAGCATAGTGTGCATTTCCCTTTGGGGTGTTCTGTCTGTGCTCTACCTTTAGGAAATCACAGTCTCCTACCAAAGGAAGGTGCCTTACGAGGGTGGTCCAGGTAAAAACAACACAAAATCAAACAAATAAAAAAGGCAAGTCACGCTTCTTGAACTCCTCCCTATTCCATGGTAGGATGAATAATTGCTTTTGCAATTTGCCTGGAGTTACCTTTATGTGAGGCCTGCGATCTTTCATTGTGGGCTCACAATCATTTCTTCACTGAAGCCACAAGCTAAAGGGGTTGACTGAGCACAGTAATTCCTGGCATTGCTAGACCAAAATATAGTGAATTTGGCTAGCTGGGAGTGATTTAGCTTCCCACTTCAAATTAATTAAATCCCATGCATGTTTAGAATGGGATTTCAAAACCAAAGCTGAAGTCTTAATATTATGTAGGAGTTTGGGTTCCCATGACAATATGGGCATGACAGGAATATTCAAGCCCATTTGAAATGGTGCAAATGCAACTGAGAGGTGGGACAGCTCTGCCATACTGGGTGCCACTGTTGTCCAAGTTTTAGCCTACAGGAAAGTACAGGAATGCTGGTATAGGAAGTATTTCACTAAGTCACATTGCCAATGAAAATACTTTCACTTATTCATATTTAAGAGACATGACTTCACACCAGCTCTATTTTCACAATTAGTAGGGGCTTCAGTGTCCTGTTAAAGGGTTGCCAGTAATTCTCATTGCTATTTTTTCAAGTTAGTCCTACTAGGATAGGGAGGAAATTTTCTTATTTTACAGAGAGACAGAGCAAAGGCTTCTGGCTGAAATTTCATTGCATAATTATGATAGAAGTACTGTTTCACTTCGTAGCTTTGTGTTGGAGATATTTCAACGAATCTACTGAAAGGATTTAAACAGGAGAATATTTTGCAGAAAAAGTCCTGGAAAATCTTGTTAAATTTAATATTTTGCAACCATTCTTACCATACTGAAAGACCCGGAGGGAACCAAATATACATAATGAATTGGATTACTTGCATTTACTGACAAATGCTGCCTAATACAGTTTTTAGAGAAAGAATTCAAATGTAATGCTAAACTACATTAAAGGGACATCATTAAGGTTGCAAAATTAAACAATCAAACATAAGGTTGTCAGTGCAACCCTAATTCAGGCCCCCTGTGTGTATGCATTATGATGCAGTCTTTAATTACATGATCATATACTACCTTTTTTCCTCCTGCCTCATTCAGTGAGCAGGATGAATAGCACTCACTAAATGAGCAGCTATTCAGTATTATATTTTCCCCATTGTTCAGTGTGTGGTCCCATGCTTTATTTATGGCACACTATTGAAACTCTGCTCTGAAAAGAAAATCTAAATCTCCTCATGGGTTTTTTAACAGCAGTTGCCACTGCAGTGTCTGAGAGCTTCACAAGCGCTAATGATGACTTTATCTTCACAACAAGCCTTTGAGATGAGGCAGTGACAGCAACTAGGGGAAGCTGAAGCAAAAGAGAAAAGGTCAGAAGTCTTTTGCCAGCTTGTGGTGCTCAATTTAAGATCTTTAGCATTGGAGACTGTAGTGGCAGTATTGCACTCTGTTTAAGAACAGTTTGTGCAAACTGAGCACCGATGTCTGTATCCCTGCCAGTCTCTGTCTGGTAGCACCGTGCAGTTGTCTTAGTTATGAGTGTCCCTTCTTTTCCTATTCTCTCGACTCTAATTTAGATGGGCCCCTCTCCTACTCTCCAATGCAGGCCCAGGTTTCAGAGTTCTGCACAGCTGTGTGTGTCGTGGTTACATACAGGAAAAGATGGAGCACACTCAGTGGCAATGAGCTTATGCAGTATTTTAAATACTAAAATGGAGGGCTTTTGTTGAATGTGTTCTGTTTGTAGTTCTTCAAAGCTCAGTCTGACCGGCTTGGATTGTCTTTCATGAAGGTAATATAGGGAATATCTCTCCCTGTTGCATGCCTATTGAATTCCATGTGTTTATCCTTTCTAGGGCTTGGAAAAAAAATTTGTTAAGAAGTTGATGGTACTGTCCTGATGTGGTGAATGGGAGAATGGAGCATACAACTCATTTCCATTTTATTTTCTGTAGTCTTTTTGAGTTTTTCTTCTATTTTAGTGAAGTATTTCAACTTTATTGTAATAAAAGTCTGCTTTGGATCACTTTGGGAGAGCTCATAGCAGAGAAAACTATGTTGACAAATCTCAAAGCTCTGACTGAGCATCACAGAAGAATATCCACACATGCTTTCTTTGCTGTGCAGATGAATTATTTTGGCTGAAGTTTGCATGTAATTCAAATCAGCAAGAGGACAAGACTTGTTATAAAAATATTCAATATTGTGTACATTGGCTAACCCCAGGGGGGAAGAGAAAACAGGCTCTTATAATGGGAAGACAAGGAATCTTACTAATGCATAGAATTACCAACCCTGGCAATGCAAATGTCAGGTTTTCAGCCAGCAGAGATGACAATGACTGCGTGGACTCAAAGATGGCATGTTGATAGTGCAGCTGACAGTCCTGCTAACATATTTCCAAATAATGTTTGTTAAACACATAATGGAGAAAAAAAAAGTTGCAGTGCCATCTGTAAGGTCTCGTTCTGGACACTACTGAAGTAATGAGCAGTTTGACAGGATTTTCTCGCATGCGTCAAGAACGTGAAAATATAGAATATGTTACATTTTGTCACAGTTGCTAACAAAAGTTGGGTATTTATATACATTCTTCCTCATCAGTGTAAATGCCCAGTTTGGCGCTCTGAAGTTGCTCTTTTATTTTGCTGTGGGTTATTTGTGGGGGCAAGCTGGTGAATTTTTTTTTTAGTATTGCTGAGTGGTTGGTGATAAGAGATCTCTAGACCATGCTATTATAAAAAACTGAGTCTTTCCACATTTGTGCAGAAGTCTTCTTCATTGCTCTTCTTCATTGTCTGGAATCAAGTACAAACCCAGGTAAGGAGGCTTCATAATTCATGTTGTGGTGAAAAACAAAAGCTTCTTCAGCTCTGCGTTCCTGCTCACTGTTCTGTCCATTAGCAATCCATGTCTGTGTACGGCTGTGGTGATGTCAACCTGGAGAAGAATAAAGGGGTGAGAGAGAAAGAGGAGGACTTCTCTAGTGAGCTTGGTTTGTAGCTGAATTGATTGCATTCTGAAGATGTAGGAGTAGGTTTTCTACAGAAGCTCTGGGGGTGTCTGGAAGCACAGTGGAGTTCATAATGTTGCCTCCTTGAAAGCAGAGACTCCTACCTTGGCTGTCTCAGTCTGGCCTGTTCGAAATACCACCTGTGATGAATTATCTTAGCTGTAGCACACAGATTTGCCCTTTCTGGAAAACAGTCTGATTTCTTGAATATATGAACAGACAGGCTGGCAAAGATCAGCTTTCTGCTTATCATACATAAAGCTGAAGCTACTGCTGAGCTGCATTTATGGATCTTCCAGTGTGTCTTACCGAATTCTTCTGTTGCAGTGATTATGAAACAAAGCCCAGTTGATGACAGAGTGAGTTGAACTGATGCAAGGACAGCCGGATTCTTCATTAGCTGAGTGCTATATATTTATTTTTGAGATTGTTTTCTGTCTGGTTGAAGCAAGCTTTTCTAACAGTAACCAGCGCACTAGAAGCCTGCAATTCAAATACATTGATATTAGGGGTTAGATTTTCAAAGGAAAAGGCTAGTGTGGACTTTTTAATGTCATAGTTATACTACTCAGGTAGAAGTGCTCACACAACCCTTAAAAGATGGTGTTCTTGTTAAAAAATCAGCCTGACTTAAGCCTTGCAGCTTTTTTATACCTACTTCATCAAATCCAGTTGTAGTTAACCCCTGCAGCAGAAGCCCTTTGCCAAGGGTTTTGTCAGGCCTGGCTCACAGGTTTGTGTGTATGGTTATGTATCTGACCTGATGGACCTTTTGTGCCTGTCTAGCTATGAGCTTTGAAAAATCCAGCAAGGAATCCTCTTTTCAAAGCCAGTAATAACCAAACAACTCGGGCAGCGGGCTCCTTAAACTCCCTTTCTCTATCTGCTGTCATATTGCACACAGTCCAACTTGCATATTGCAGAGGCACCTCTTACAGCAGACAGTGGAAAGTCATTATAATGTGCTAGTTGTAGTGTACTGTTCCACCCTGGATCCTGATGGCACGTTCTAATGGGCTGTGTCACGGTGGGCTGCCTGTCATGCTTTGCACAGGCAAAGCTGCTGCATCTTGCCAAGAATTACAGGGTTCAGTGTGCGACATTAGAAGCCTGTTGGAACAAAGCCTGGTGTGTGCTGCTGACAGGAGAGAACAACTAAGCTTGTGGTAGTAAAATACATGACTATCAAGGAATGTTGCTTCTCAGAAAGTAATTTGAGTGCTGTGTGATGTGTTCTCTGGCTACTCTGCCAAGTACTTTTGCATTTAATTAGTACCTGTTTGGAGAATGGGAAAAGAAATCAGTAGCAAACTCATTCTGAAGTTTGGAGCAGTGCTTTGGGCCATTTCCTCTCTACCCTGCATTCAGAAGCAGAGCAATTCACTTGCTGTGGTGCTTGTCCAGTAGAGAAACTAGATAGTCCTTCATCCACTGCCCTGCTGCCTGGCACTGCCATGTTTTCTGTCAGTAGCATCTGCAACAGGATGGTCAGCCTTGAGTGTTTACTATCTTACATGTGGGACATTTGTCATGGTATCTCCAGGCTTTGAGGTGAGGCCCTTTAGGCCCAGTCATACTTTTCCCAAGTCTTGTCCCATAATTCTGAAAGCGGACATTTTCTTGTTTCCCTAACTTGTATTTCCCCTTGAGGAAGAAAAAAATTTCAATTGTCCCTTGTCTGCTACTGAAGTACACCTGTAGTATTAAAGCTATCCCTTTTCTCACTGGGATGGGGGAATTTCGGTAGCACTTTGATTTTTTACACCTCTCTCTGAGGGATTCTTGTCCAGCCACGAGTGAGAAGCACCTCTTGAACTCAGCTGAATTTTAGTTAGTGCTGCTACAGTCAAGAAATTTGCATCAGGTAAGGAAGGGTCTTCTTTGATAGAAGGAGCCTTCAAAGATAGGTGGCCAGAAAAGAAATAGTAGAGCAGAGCTGCTGCCCTCAAAATGTCACTGCCTGCCCCATGAGCAATAAAATGAGAAACCTCTTCGAGTTGTGCAAGACAAACAGCAGCACTGGCAAAATTAATGGCTGTGCTTGTAGTGACAGCAGAGAAGGCTGGTGTACTGTACTCAGTAGGAATCTGTCTCCTGAAATGCAGTGACATCTCTTTTAGTGGGTAACCAGAAATCCTTGACTGAAGAAGCCTTTCTCCCATGATTCTGCAGCAAAACCTCTCTGCACCCTCCTTTAGCAGGGGAGGTGGCTGGGGAGGTGGCGGCAGGAATGGAACAGAGCTGAGATGGAGCTGTGCTGAGCAGCCTCCTCAAAACATTCTCAGCAACTGCTCAATTTCTGGCTGTAGCCTCAGCCCTTCTGCTTATATCCTTTCTTTTGGGGTTCCCCAGAGTCTAAAAATGCACACAAGTCACCTTCAAAAGGCAATGGTGCAAAGTGTTTCAAGTGTGTATGTGCGGGGGGCGGGTTCAGAACCTTCACAGATTTATTTTTTATTCAGAAGGTGGTTCCAAATGGTCTCTGTCATAGACAACGTTTGCTATCAGATGTTTGTTGGAGTTTGATTGATGAAAAGAGCAGACTTCTTGAGGAACCATGCTGGGACAGCTCTTCGTAGGCCTTTTGAAATAACTTCTCTTATTAGCTTTCAAGTTTCTCCTGCTGGGATCATAATGGGTTAAACAATTTAAAACCCCTTTTTTTCTTCTTTTTTTTTAAGGTAATTGAGAAGTCTTAATAGGCAATTAGTAAAAGAGGTTACTGCCCTGTTTTGCTCCAAACACTTGGGCAACAAGATGAAGAAAAGTTACTTTCTTGCATCTACTGGATGGCTGGCACTTGGTCTGGGGCAGATGCCTCTGAGTTCACAGTGCAGGAGGCTTCATTTATGAGGAATAAACTTTGTTTACCTGTTAACTTCTTTTGTGAAGGAACATGATGGAAGCTGATAATATTTGACAACTGGATGTTGGAGCAGAGTGTTATTCTGGTGGGAGGTGAAGGTGCACAGTTGTCAGCAGTACATGTGAACCATGCCTGGTGTCTGCCACTTGTGAGCTGGCAGTCGTGGTTTCTGTATCATCAAATTTTGGGACTTGGGAGGGAAGGGAGCATATTGGAGCTCCCTTTTAAGCTGTGCACTTCAGGTTCCTTCTTCGCAGAGACCAGGGGTCCTGCAGGTTGTGTGGAGAAACCATAAAGCTCAGAATTGGTTGACATCACTCAGTCTCTCAGTAACTGGAAGGGTGGGCTATCGCAAGGAAGATTTTCTTTGTGCAACTGCTCCTCTGAACAGATAACATATATTTTCTCTGATTTTATTCTGGATCACTGACTAGTGATTGTAAGGAAGGGTAGCACTGGATCAGTCAATGTTCTGCTTTTTTGTCTTGCAGTTATAACTTTATTTTGCTCATGGTAGTTACTGTGTATCACTGGGGGTTTTTAAGTGAAATCTTTAGTAATAATTTTTTGTGTTGGTCATTGGTGCTAAATCTGACAAGAATATTATAAACAGAAGTACAGAGAAACCAGACACTAAGTTCGTTCAGATGAACATGTAAATCCTCAGCACAAGTGACATTATACCCTTTCTTAACAGCAGAATTATCTAGCTGCACCAGTGGATAGAACGAGCTAATCCCCAGAGCCAGAGATCATAATTCTGAGCAAATCTTTCAAATTCTTGTATCAGGTATCACCTACTGTCTAGACTTGGGGATAAAGGTCTTGCAGTGCATAAATGGGAATCACTTCACCTTTGAAAATAATTAATGCTCACACACAGCAGTGAGGTGTATTCAATATAGGATTTGCTTTCAGAACTGTGCAGTTCCTTGCCTACTGTTGTTTGGGTGTATCTTTCTGATCCTCCTAGCCAACTTTTTTTTTTTTTCCCTATTAGTACAAATGCATTACCATTACTTTCTCTGGAATCTCGGGAAATAAAAAGTACATTAAGCAATTTCAGATAATGTTGTTTCCCACAGATAATCACATTTTGAAGACATTAAAGGAATTTGGCAACAGTTTCTGCTTTGTTACATCTTGGAGGGATGATTAACAAGTGATGAAATTTCCATTGTGAGTTGGTTTTTGTTCTTTGTGTACTGGTCTCTTATCTCCTTCTCTTTGAAGCTCTGAACATCCTTTACCCCTGCCCCTTCTCCATATCAGCCTGCTCAGAGAATCAGGGGGCAGATCCTGTTTTTAGGTGCTGGCTGTTCCTGGTAAAACACTGCTAGCCTGGCAAACCAGGATGATGAGCTGGGCTGGGAAGCTGAAAAAGTGAGCACAGAGCCTGAGGGCCAAGGGAAGAGTACTAGGGGAGTCCTTGAGGAAAAACACATTGCTGCAGGAAGCTGAAATACCAGTCCAGCTGTTCTCGCCTGCTCCAGGCCATCCATGCTGTGGTGGAGTGACAGCTGAGCTCCTGGGAGGGGATGCTCTAATTTGATACAGCAAGACCCTCCAGCCAGGGGCTGTTCATACAGTTTGAGCCCTAGCCAAGGTTTGGGCCGAACGAATTCCCTGATGTCCAGTTAAACATCCATGTTCAAAGTAGCTCTAAGAGCTTGCTGATTCTGCCAACTGTAGAGGTTTATCCATTTAAATTTTTATGTTGGAATGTCAGTGCTAAGGAAAGGGGTTTCCCCTCTCTTCTGCTGAGATCTGAGCCTTGCAGAGTGCTGTAATCTTTTGATGAAGGGAGAGAGAGGATAAGAAAAGATGAGGCATCCAGTGTCTAGTACTGCATTAAATATGTTAGACTGTCACTAGGGCTTCTTTCATGTCCCGTGTCAGATTGTGACCTGGCCTTAATGTGGCATTGAAAAGCCTGAAGCTTTTTATGGATTAATTACTAATGATATTTTGAGTACTGACCACAAAGACCAATATTACATTTGTATTGGGCACAAATCTTATTTCCAATGAATGCTAAGTATTATCATGAAGTAGTTGACCGTTTTTCTTGGGGAAAGGATCAACCACATGAAAAGTAAGGGGCAGTATCATATTTTGAGGGGTGTGAAGCATGTTCTCTAATAGTGAAATTCTTTTTGTAGGTGAGGAAAAATGACTGAAAATGTTTCTCATCTTCCAAATTGTTGATTTATCTGTACCACAATTCATTACACCATCAAGAATATGAACAGAATAGTTTGAAACAACTGTTTATACTTATTTTGTTTATTTGCAGTTAGAGGAATGTCTCTGAAAAATATTGTTGGAATTACCTGTTGTAACTATGATATTTTCAAACATTTAAATAACTTGATTTAGCTGCACTTCTATGTTTCAAATATTTCTAAAAGAGCTTTTCAGCTGTCTACTGACAAACATTTATGAAAATCATATCAATGTTTCCACGATTTGAAATATTAGGAATCACAGAGGGGGAAAAAGTTTACTTCTCAGCCAAGTCTATAATTGTTTTCTCATTTAAAAGAGGAACTAATGTATTGTTGGCAGTACACAAAGATTTTGTTTTACTGCAGTGTATCATTTTTGTTCTCTTGGGGAGAAGGGGGTCTATTTAATTTGCTGTCTCAGTTAAGTGATCTGTATGAATAACTGTAGATGATACTGTGATACACTCTGGCTGTTTCTCTAGCAACCACCTATAGGTTTTTTGTCTGCATTTTCACATTTCTTTCCAAGAAATGTTGGTGGGGTGTTTTTTCTGCAACACTTTTGTTCTCAGTAGCGTTGCTTGAATTATTTTTATGTTTTTCATTTGCACGCTGTCTTATACATGACAGTCCACCATGAAAAACTGAGAAATTGTTGTATAAATTACCCAAAGCACTATGGCAGTTATAGCGATCTTTAGTGATCCTTACGCTTTCTGTAATGAGTAGAAAATTGATTTTTGTAATTCCTCTTCTTTCTTTTGAAGATGGTAGGCTTATCTGATGAAATGTTACTTTTGCAACCACTGTGACAATTATGATTTGTGCAGTGGTGTAGCTCAGCTGACTCCAAATAGAAGTGAAATCTAAATTGCTTTGCATTGGTTGCACTATATTCCTGGATACTTTAGTGCTTGATAAATACAGTGTCATAACTTTTTTTTTTTCCCCAGTGACAAAAACTGAAGAATTCAGCATGAATTTCTGCTTGTTGTCTGTATTGTTTGTTTGGTTGTTTGTTTGGTTGGTTTTTTTTAAAACGTTCTAGTTGTATCAGTGGTTTTTGTTTGTGGAGTTGTAGTTTCATTTTATCAAACCTTTTGAAACAGATCTGAAGTACCTCTCTGGGTGACGGCAAATACTCAGAACATGTGCATTCTTCCCTCATAGTTCTGTCTTGCTTTCAGATTCTTCATCCTCAGGCAATAGATGTGGGATTTTTACGAGATGCTGGTGGTTGACTGACTTTGCACAGCTACCAGACAGCCCTCCAGGTGCTCTGTCACACCTGCCCCCCGACCCCACCCCAGCAAGATGTGGGACAAAATCAGAGGAGAAAGCTCATAGGCTGAGATAAAGGCAGGGAGAACACTTATCAATTTTTGCCATGGGCAAGACAGACCTCACTTGGGGTTAATTAAATCAATTTATTGCCAATTAAAACTAGAGTAGGATGGTAGAAGCAAAGACAAAAACATAGAGCCCCTTCCTCTCCAGTTTGTCCCAGGCTCACTCCCACTCCTTCACTCCTGACCCCTGTGCCTCCCCCGGCCCTCGAGGTGCAGGGGGTGGGAATGGGGGTCGTTGTCTGTCTGTCGCCTCTTCCTTCTCGCACATTGCCCTGTCTCCTTGTGGGCCTTCCATGGATGCTGTTCCTGTCAGGAAACCCAGCTCCTGAGGTCTCTCCATGGCCGCAGGGTAGTGTCTGCTGTGGCCTGTGGTGCCTCCTCCCTCCCCCTGCCCAGCCCTTGGTGCTGCAGGGCTTTCCTCGCTCTTTTTGCCTCACAGACCAGCAGCATTTTACCCTTTATTGAATATGCTTTGGCTGAGGCCTGCACAGAGTTGGAACCGGTCCTGTCCCGAGGGGACACCCCTGAGCTCTCCTGCAGCCCCAGGGCCAGCACTGGGGCACGGGCAACCCAGGACAGTAGTTGATGACCCATTTTTTTAGTTTCCCCCCTTTTATTTAACAAGACTTCCTCACTGTTTTCCCCTGTGGCTGGGCCGCGCGGGATGTCTCTGACTCTGAAGCAGTCGGCTCCTGTTTCCAGAGCCATCCCTTGGCACCGTCTCCTCCTCCACAGCTGTGACAGCAGGTCAGGCTGTGGCACAGGGTGTTGTGAAGCCCGTCTTGACTTTCTTCTCTCACAGGCTGCAAAACTAGTAGGAGGTTTGTGAAAATATTTAAGTATCCCCTTACATGCTGGGGATAACATGCAGTGTTTTAGTGGGCTAAGACTCTAACATGAAGGATCACCAGTTGTAATGACAGGTGTGCAATTCAGTGCAGGCTTTGGGCTATGGCAAAGAAAGGACAATACTGGTTTCCTTCAGTATAATTTTTGAAGTGTTAATTGCTCTTATTATTCTCTACCTATCTATAAAACTTTCCCAAAAACTCTTCCATGCATTTACAAAAATGGAGATATGCAGAAAGTGCAGGTTGCAGGCTTCAGAGTGGTGACACTTTGAGCTTTCCACAAAGGGCAGGTGTATCATATCATACATTAGACATCTGGGGAAGCTGAGGCTTGCAGATCAAATGACAGACCTACTATGTAGCCAGGGTAGCTTCTATCCTGGATTAGAATCAATCTGCTTAGTACTTTCATGTTAATGAAGTTAGGAGCTTTTTGGTATTCTCCAGTAATCTAGCAAAGCATCAATATTTTCAGTGACAAATAGGTGTTGATTACCTGGTGAAGATTGATTACAGGCTTTAAATTTGCTGGACTGAAGCTTGTGTTAATGTCCCCCCTCTAATAATCATTCAATTTACTCAAATCTAGTCTAATTTCAGCCCTACGGTACCAGTGTTTCCACTTGCTGGTGACGGTTAAGTCCTCATTGATATTGGCTAAGCCATTTGGACAATGCGATGCAAGAAGAATGATGGATGGCTTTAATTTGATATTCTTAGACTGTCTTTGATGTTGCTCCTGCACCACTGAAAACTTGCTGCAGAATTAAATTAACGCTGCATCTGCTTTGTATTTGTATTCCAATAGCCAGGGGGCATGTAAGCCTGCATTAAAAAAATAAACAGGAGCTTCTTTCTACTGTTGTACTGCTGGATGGGGGTGGATCTGAAATTCTCAATTAGAGTGACAATGCTGATAGCCAAGATCTTACTTTTTCTCTTATAGTTGCATCAGTTGTATCCTTTAGTAAGAGGTACAAATAATATGTTTGTGCACACAGATTTGTTTATATTGCTGAAAATGCAAATAATATTTTGGGGTAAATGTTTCCTTTTTGTGCGGAGGGTCCTAAAAAGTCCCATATTATAAGAAAGTGATGAAATGAAAGTGGGGGAAATATATACTCATATATTTTTTTGCCTCGTTGGTTTTGTCTTTCATATCAACAACTTGGACTTAATCAGTCTTGAGCTCTAAATTCTTAAATGATGCTTTTATTGATCTGAAAGAATGCATTAACTTTCCTCTCACGTGACCGCTCCTGTGAGCAAGGGCTGTATCCCTGGGTAAGCAAACACGGCAGGACATCTACATCTCCTGAGGCTTTTTGACCCACATGAGGGGACTGTTACCAAGTGCAATGAGAAGTTCCAGTAATTTATTTAAAAAAAAAAAAAAAACGCAAACTAACCCTGTTGCTAAAGATGGTGGTTTGTAATTAGGAGTTAATCATCATAGGAGTTAATCATCATGTTAAGTGTTGGTTGCAGAACAGGCTTTTCTCTTTATTTTTTCTGACACTCTGCTACTGGGATTGTGTTGGTTTCAGCACAGTCTGGTGATGTGGGCGAGGGGCAGGTGAAGGGTGGTGGATAAGCCTTCTGCTCCACAGGTGACAGCAGGAGGCATTTTTCTTCCTTTCTTTTCTTTTTCCTTGTGTCTTCTTCTGCTTGCTATACTAGGCTGCTTTCCTCTTTACACCGTGGCAGCCTGACTCCAAGAGTGCAGAGACTTTCTGCTGCAGAAGAGAAACCATTTCTGGGTTCTTTCTTGCTGTGCTGATTGTACCATCAGTTGGCCAGCAAATCTATCCAGCCTTGTGTGATCTTGATGGTGGACTGATCTCATCTGGCCCACTTGGTAACACTATGTGCTTTTCAGAGGTCTCCTGATTTTTTTAAGGTTTAAGCAATTGCTGGTAGCGTAGCATTGTTTAATCCCCAAATCTTTATGCAATCCTTTTGATACCCTTGGTAGTTTCATAATCACCTTACCTACCCATGCTGTTAATGTCTAAACCCTGAGATGCATAGTATAAACCAAAAATGTTTTCTCAAGCATCTAATAGGAAGAATTTTTGCATGAAAATATCTTAATTAACCTCCTCATTTTTGTGAAATTTCTGCCAGCTCGTAATTGCGAAGATGAAAATATTTGCCATGTTAGACATGGAAATGAACAAATCTGTTTCCAGCCTCTGATGTTGAAGCAGTTGAATTCTGTTTTTATGCAAAGATTAGAGTAATGGCAGAGGTGCATATTTGATGTTTGTTGCTCTGGGAGAAAAATCAAACTTAATATACCAATTAATACCTGACCAGAAATCTGCTCAGATCAATGAGTACCTTTCTGATGACTTTGAATTGGCTTTGGATCAAGTCCTAGTGCACAAATTAGAGATACTGTAGCTAGGTCATTTTATTCAAGGAATAGACTGAGCTAGAGACTGTTCAATTTTCTACTGACATATGCCCTTTTAAGATAGTCCCTCAAACAGTACCATACTCACTGACCTAAGTCCAGAGTATTTCACTCTGCAAAGGCCACAAGCTCTTGCCAGACCGATCAGCATCTGCACCAATGCTGTTTGCTCGGTTTATGTGGCTGGACTTCAATCCATTCAATAGCCTCAACAGATCCGTATCAGTAGTGAAGAGAAAATGGGTTTTACACTATTGAAGTGTAAGTAGTATTTACAAGGTTCAATAAGATCATTCCAAAGCTTAACCTTTCTTTTAGAGACTAAAATAAATGAGGGAGGACAGTGTGTGCTGTTTGGGCTGCTTTTCTGTTGCACAATTACAGCCAATGGATGTCTGTAGGTCTAGTTAAATGTGTTCCTGTATCACATAGGAGTAATTTTTAATATTCTAGGTAGACAAGTTATTGAAATACTCACTTGGCTCTTCAGAGGGCACGTGGTCTCACGTTATAGGGGCTGGACTGTCACTGGAGCTGTCCAAAATGGTTTTGGCTTCTTTTTTTTTTTTAGTTTCATTATATATCTGAGAAGGTTGCCTGTAGAAGGGAGTCCCTGAAGGTGCATTGAAATATCTGCACTGGAGGAATTTTAACTCCTCAGCTCTTCCCCCCGCCCCCAGCAGAGCTAAGCCACGGGCCAGAGAAAGCCTGGAAGCGGCTGTTTGGCATCTGTGAAAATTAAATCCCTCTGATTTGGACACCTAAGGATTTAAAAAAAAAATTGCACAGACTTGGCATTCAAAGACTGTCACTGTTCTTGATGGTTTTAATCACTATGAACCAAAAGCATCTGTAAACTCGAGATTCAAGTGAGTTGGTTTCAGGAAGGAAGCCATAAAAGCAATACACATTTCATGGAAGTATTCACAGCTGGAAGTTGAATAAGGTTTTTTTTAAGACAGGATGAGTCCAGATAGATTTAGACACTCAGTGTACCTTTTGGTACATGAATCCCAAAGAATAATAAAAAAAAGAAATTAATTTTCTTAACAGTTTTGGAATTTGTAGAGATGTTTTTTGAAGTGTATGCCCCAGTATTTCCTCTGAAATCTTAGAATAGAATGGTGTTAAACCCAGACTCACGTTCTGGCCATTAGGTAAGATGTGCTTTCAGATATTTCTGTGTATTTTTTTAGTTGTTTATTTTAACTGCATATTTAAATTGGCAACACCCACTCCCAAAACCCTCATATTTTGGACAGCACAGAGTATACCTACCTCTGCTTTACAGTGCAAGTGAGGGAAAATTATACCTCCTCTCTGCAATGATCACCTCTGCACTTCTGGCTGTTCCCTCAGCCTGTGCCTATGGGTTTGTTATTAATTTTTTTTTTTCGTTAATAGTTTTTTTTTTGTTTGTTTGTTTTTGTTTTTTTGTTTGTTGTTTTGTTTTGTTTTGGTTTGGTTTTTTGTTTTGTTTTTGTTTTGTTTTTGGATGGGGGTGGTCCTTTGGTCTTCATTACTGCTATCAATAGCACATGTCAGCAAATACCAATATATCAGCATAACTTATACTAATATTCCTTTCCCTGAACCTCTTTTGATTATTGGAAGCCTTATGGCTTTATTCCCTATGATGTTTTAAACAAATACTGCCTTATAGTCCTCTACAGAACCATAGGATTCCATTGTCATAGAGTCTTAGGAGTGTTGTGAACCTGGATTTACATCCCCTGGCCAGCACAGATTTGGTTGTGTTGAAGTACCACGAGAAGGAGGTGCTGAACAAAGCCATGAAACAACAAAACTTCTGTCATTTGTGTTTGCAGTTGCTGGTAGGATTTGGAGAAATTCTTGTAATAGTCTGTCTGAGGGTTATTACCTGTTATCGGTAAAATCTGCAGCAGATCTGCCTTGGAGAAAAGAGGAATCAATTTCTTAAAAGGGTTTTTTAACACTTGTTTCTCTCAAACAAGGTGTTAGTTTCTTGCGTCAGCAAGGAGCTAAATTGAAACTTGAATAGTATATCATCACTCTCCCAGCAATCTTTAAATGAAATACTTGCACTGCGTTTAGCTATATGTGCTCTGATAGCAATCACAGTTAACAGGTGTGAACATTCCAAGTGCTGGGTGCTCTGGCACTGAGCCAGGAGAGCATTTGGGTGTCTGCCTGACTTCAGGAGAAATGGACTTGGGGTTTCTTTAAATGAAATCAGCTTTCATGGTGCAAGTTCACACCTGGTTTGAGTTATCCCAGTAAAGATGCAGGGAGGGGTTTTTTTGGTGAACTTGAAAGGCTAAAATCAGTGGGCAAGGCTACTCATGTCTTCAATGGACAAGAGAGCCTTTATTTGTTAATGCCAGAGTTCTCACTATCTTGCATGACTGAACCTATTGTGAGGATCCCTAAAAAAGAGAGCTGGAACCTCTGCTATTTATGGTTTCAAATAAGTGATTGAGAATGGTTACTGTGACTGGGTTAACATGCTATTGAATGCTTTGGTTAAACATTTATTTAAAAATGTTTTATGAACTTGAAATAATGCACTCATTCCTGGCATCCAGTATGATTTGCCCTACTTAATCTATTTTGTTTCTCTTCCTTTCCCCCTATCTATTTTCAGATTGACTTTGTCCAATTTTTTTTATAACTATTTTTAGAGGTGAATGTCCTTTATGGTGTATTTTTAATCATGCTGAGTTGCTATATTATGTTAAAGTCTTATTAACAACTGACATGAACTGAGAATAGTTCGTTGTACTGGGCAGTAGAGTGCAATAACTTATGAATTCTAAAAATAACTTTGGCTTTTTGATTTCTCATTTTCTACTTCTGAGAGAGATTGGACTAAAAAAAAATTAGGATTTTAGATCCCTCCTGTTACAACATCATAAAATTCTTTGCTTCTCTGAATTGCATAATTAGCACGGTGTGACAAAGGAGAGGGAGGGGAAAATTTCTAGTACTTGTCCTGTCCCCTTCTACTTTCATTTGTGAGCGAATTGCACTTACAGGTTGAATATTTTGGAATCTGGATGGTTATCTAGTGGATATGAGGTGCTCTGCAGATCCATTACTGAAATCTGTACCTTTAGAAGTGCACAGGAGACCTTAGTGAGTTGTCCCTATGCTTGCTGGGCTGGAGAGATGATAGAGATGGAGAAATGAAGTGCTTCTCCCAGGCTGCTGGCTGACCTCAGTCTATGCAGGGACAGACTGGAATCGGGAGCCTCGCTGCTGCATTTCATCACTGCTGAATACTTCATGTTTTCTAGCACAAATGTCAGTGAGGGAAAAAAACCCCAAAACTATCTCCTAATGCCCTGTACCATTTTGTTTTAAAAAGCACAAAGGATGGCTGGTGCCCACTGCCCCTGCAGGCTGGTGGGTGGGTACAGAGGGTTTGCAGGGACCGGCCGGGCCGGTGCTCAGTCCAGCCCGGCTGGCACGTGTGAAGCACTGTGCATGTGGCCTGATGTCTGTACAGACCAGCATTCCTACAGCTGTTACCTTTATTCCTGAGATTCCTTTCATTTCCAAGAGATTTTCAAAATAATGTGCTTAAAGACAAGGATCAAGAGAAAAACATTCTTTATCCCTTTTCCCTTCCTGTTTCCATACCGGAGAGGCTGGTTTGAGGTTTTATCTCGTTCTCTAGTTGTGCTATTAGCTTGGTCTAATCCCCTTCTGTTATCAAGCTGCCCTTTTCTTGTCTTGATTAGTTTTCCACTCAAGAAGAATTATAGGCATGGGTATGAAGGAAAAGTGGGGGCTGTAAGAAGGGTTAAGGAACTGAGAAGTCTGTCTCCTCATCAGTCCCAGAGTGATGGGGAAGAGGAATGCTCTGCTCACTTGGACCTTTGTGGCAAACTTCACTGTTATTTTCACAAAGACAAAATGTTAAGATTTTATAATCTTCTTATAAAAGTTTATCTACTACACTGCATGGTTACTTGTGGTGTGGTGAGATAAGTGCCCTGTGTGAGGAAGGTGTGTAGATTTTGAATTTGGAACTTGGAGAACTGTGCTGTGATGTGAGGTCGGACAGAGTTTATTTGCATAAATCCTTCTTTCTCTTATTGCCTTATAGTTTGAGTGAAGAAGTAAGAAGTTTGTAGGTTGTGGCCTAAAGGGTAAATATCAGAAACCAGCTAATGAATTAATACAATGTAGGGTAAGTGTTTCAGTTGAACTAAGATATGATTTGCTGTTCTTATCAGAAAATGTCCAGTGTGATTAATTTGATGAAAAAAAAGCTTAAATTGAGCTATCTAAAAGTGTTCTTCATTTTCATTTTCACACTTTAATTTTCCACCATGTTTTAAACATAGAATAATTTGTGTTTCATTTTCTTGATATAGTCTAAGGTTTTAACTTACTCATGGTTAGATACAGTAGAACTTTCAGGGAAGTCTGAGGACAGGTATAGTATCCTAGGTGAAGGTGGAACCTATTTCAAGTTATCACTGTCTGCAGGGACCTCATCAAATTGCTCAATCTTGGGCCTGATGTGCCTGAAGTACTCTGGGGCACTGGCTGATTGCCATACTAGGATTGTAACTGAGTTGGATCTGTAAGTTTTGGAAAATGGCGTTCCAAAAGACGCTCCAGCGTAAGTCATGGCATTTGTCAGTTCTCAGCTGTTTTTAACCTGGGAGTTGTGTGATGAAAGTCTGACTGCTTCATTGGGCCTGGAACTTCTCACTGGGTTCCATAATGCAGGGCTTCTACAGAAGTTGCCAGAATCATCTAATCAGATAAAGACTCCTCAGCTCGTTGCGGTGTTGGATGGAGGAACCAGTTGTGTTTGTACTTCTCTCCAAGCATTGCTTAGAAGAGTTGTTTGACATCCCCAGGAAAGGGCTGCCTGCTGTGGACTGTGTGCACACACATCTGTTGCATCTGTTCACAATTTTCCTGGCTTCTGGGAATCCAGGGAGTTACTCTTCTCAACTTAATCTGTGTGGGAGCTCTTAACTGAAGTACCACCTTGACCCTGAGCATTGATCCTGACTGCTCTTACAGGACTTTGCCTTTGGCAGTAGTAATAAATGTTGTTTTCCAAGATGTGAGAAAAGAAAGTGACCTTTCCTGGGTCTTTGTCCAAACCTAGGATCTTTTTCCTTGAGGTAAAACCTTTCCACCTTGAGGTGGGTTAAAGAGAAGAAAGAGAGAAATTAGAAAGAGGAAGAGAGAAATAGAGGATGAAAGAAAGGTCACCAGTTGCAGCTCCAGCATCCATCCAGCTGAGAGGGTGTCCAGGGTCATGGGGATGTGCACTCAGGCTTCATGGGGGTACCCTTTTATAGATAAGTTCTCCCTCCCTGGAGATAAGTTTCCTGCTCTCTGTGTAAGTTAGTTGTCATGTGCAGTTTGTTCTCGACCTCTCAAGAAATTGGTTGGAAACCTTCAGGGGTCTTTGGTCTTGGTTCCCCCCCTACTGGGTTGGCCTTTGGTCAACAGTCCATGCCCGTTTCTTGACCTCATTCCTGTGCTTATGTTCAGGAGCCACAACAAAGATGTTTGTCCCAGGAAAGGGCTGCTCTACCTCCATACAGCCCCTTTCTCCAGCCACATCCTGTTCCTTCTCACAGTGTGTTATTGCCAACGCTCCTGGGTAGGCTCCACAGCCATCCAGCTGTTGGAGTTTGAGACACACACATCAGCCTCCTTATCTTCTAGGCTTCTCCAGCACCTGGAGCACCTCCTTCCCCTTCTGCACTGACCTGAGTGTCTGCAGAGCTGTTCCTCTCCCAGTAACTCTCCCAAAGAGCATCACCACTACAGATCTGGAATAAAAACCGCTGAGCTCTCTCAGCTGCTTTGAGTTCCACTGGAAAAAGGTTTGCAAAAAGACAGAGCTGGAGAAACTCAGTGAAACAACTGGCAAAGCCAAGCCCAGGAATGACCCCAGTAGGGTTCTTTAGCTGGCTTCTGCTACATGCTGCTGCACGTGAATTATTCACTGGCTTACACTTATGAATAAAATACGTGCCTCAGGAAATCCAGCCGCTCTGTGCCCTTCTTCTGCTGTCTCCTCTTCTCTTCTTCTCTCCCCCTCCCCCAGCATTAAGTCTACATTCATATTTTCTGCATTTCCAGGCTAGGACAAGTTTTGTGATTTAGTCATAATATTCCAGGGAATATCTGCTGCACTCAAGCCCATTCAGAAACACAGCTGTGCTTATTCAGCTTTTCACTAATAACTCTGTGTTTTCTAGTGAAGGATATTCTGCACATACAGAACAGGCTTCATATAAGCTGCTGGGACTCCTTCAGCATGATGGTGGGTGCTGCTGCAGGAGAAATGAACATTTTGGCTTTTAGTGCATTGTCAAGTTACTCCCATTCTCAGTGCACAGTATGTTTCGGAAATTTTTTTGTAATCTCTTAAAATACTATAAATTCTTTTAAAATGTTGCATGAAGCATGATGTTCACTGAAAACAAACACTGCCAGCCTCACCCAATCCCATAACCTCCCCAAATGAGGTTCAAATGAAGGTTATACCCCCATACCTGCACCTGTCCCTGCCTTCCATCTGTCCTTGACTTTAAATGTATCTGCTCTGTCACTGGACCTTTACTGATTAGAGGTTGCCAAAAGGGTGAAATCTTTTGGTTACTTGTTTATGTCATAAAGGGTTAGAATTAGATCATGAAACTATTTCCCCCTCATCTAAATTATTTAATTTTTCTAGAAGGGGGAAAACCAGTGTGTTAATCTCTTCATGAAACCTGTAATCCTGTATCTTTTCTTCCTCCCCAACAAGAATTATGGCTGATTTATTTAATAAAACATTCAGCAGATTTTACAGACCTCATTATCACTTTGCTTAGACTTTAAACAGATGCTGGTTCCATTATTGTGTCTGCTGCTGCATTCATTTGGCTCCACAGGAGCCAGATATGGAGGAATTGCAACAGCCTGAAAACAAATGCAGCCTTTCATTATGCTTTTGAGTCTAGATGAAAGCTCTTGGGTGATCCAAGTTGCAGGGATGGGCCTTGCAATTGCACTGTAGCACTAATAATAACAATTACAATGAAGATATTAATGACCTAATCAAAGGGTAATTCTGCTGTGCTCAAATTCAAGATTATATTGTAGGCTTTGTTGTGTAGGTAACACCCAGCAATGTGTTTCTACACAGGACTTCATCTCAAAGGTGGGAAAGTACAGGGAAAAACCTGAAATGTTGGGAGGAACTGATGATCTGGCAAAAGACTTCTTGAGGGTGTCTTTCCTGGAAGTTCTTTTGGCAGTAATGTAACTGCCCTTCCAGAATAGCTGAAATATGCTGGGGAGCAGGAGCATCAGTAGTTTATGGATCCACAAGGGAACTCCTGCTTTCTGTCCATCTTGTGTTGGGATCTAAATCCCTTTTCAGTTTGGACAATGCAGGACTGCAGCCACTAGGTTCATTGGAGGGCTTAAACTGCTCATCTGCTGGGTGGCTGCTCTGGCATGGACAAAAACAGAAGTGGAGAAGTCCAAAGCAAATTTCAAAGATACTTTTTGTCATCCTATTCCTGGTTTGAATTTGGTTTTAGGCTTTTCATGTGCTTTTTATATTAAACATAGTAAGGACCTAATGAATAATGGTGGAGAAGTAGCTTGTTGTTATTAAGGAGACCAATATTGTTGCAATGTACCCTTCATGTTTTGTCTAACAGTAGAACACAGTGCTGTGGCAGGTTTGCTTGTGGAAAAGAGAAACTTGAATGATCAGCAATATATTTTTGTTTTTCTTACAATGGTTTCCTCTTCTTAGTATCCATAGAGAGAGCTTTTTCAACCAAATATTACCGACAGCAGAAGCATTATCTAGTGTATAGACAGATGGCAGGACGATAATTGTTTAGAGGGACAGATGGTAGTTTCTTGTACCCACTTTCTAGTTTCTGTGTTTTTAAAGCTCAGCAGTTGCATTGTGCAGCATTCGTGGTGTCATAAAATACCAACCACTTTAAATAACTCTGAACCAGGCTTTCAAGTGATTTGTTTAAAAGGAGCCAGTCCTATTTAAAACATCATCAGCTGAGGATGCCTAGTTATTTGACAAAGCAAATTGTAATTTAGCAAAATTGTGCCTAACTTGAAGCTTATATTCTCAGCAAATGCAGACCCCTTCTGCCTCCTTTCTGTCAGAAATAAGAAGGCTGAGACTACAAAAGAGGAATACTCCTTTTCAAAAAAAAAAAAAAAATCTAACAGCACTAAGGAGAGGGCACCGTTGGAATAAAAATAATGTATGAGTTGGAGTGAGCTGCCACAGATATTGTTTGTAGAGGCATGTCTGGAATTCCAAGTTAGTTTTTCCCATGGACTACTGTAAATGTGATTAGATCCACAACATAAAGAATCTTACACATAAATTCCTTACAATGAAAAAACAAATATTTAGTTGCCCTATGAATCTGAGGATTACATGAAACACCTTTATCCTTCTCTACAAAGACTAAGAGATCTTTTCAGGAATGATTTTGTGAAACACTTGGGGATGCTTCAGGCCAAAACCTGCATGGTTTAACAAACGTTTTGCTTGTTGTCATCTTCTGGTGCACATCTCCCTCCCCTCTGCGCCCCTTTTTTCTTCATCTCATTCTTTTAACCTGGCAAAGGGAAAGAAGAGAGATACCTGTTCAACAGGATTGCTTTCCAAAGTAAGGTTGATGGGGGCAGCTTTCAGTATGACTGAAACCCTCATCTCACAGGGGATCAGGGGTCGACATCATCAGCTTATGTTTTCTGCTGGGCTTCTCTTTGCCTCCACACAGTTCTGCTTTATACAGCACATTGAAATATTTGCAGGCTTTCTGGGGTGGAGGTGAACTACAGGGATTCTTGCCTTTGCTCTGATACTGTTTGTATAATTATCAATTATCATATATGAAAGAAGACTACAGCGTTATTCATACGGTAGCTCTCAACATAGCAATAGCTATAGGCAAGGTGGCTGCATTCCCAGCAACAATCCTGGGGCTGCTTGAGTGGGGAAAAAAATTAAGCACCTGTACTTTCAGGAGCCAACCTTCAGGATGCTATGCCATGAGAGACTTGTCAGTCATAGTAATTTAAAATTTGAATAGATATAAGCAGTTGAAATAATAGCTTCAGTGTTTTTTAAAAAACCTTTGTATATATGTTGTTTGTCAGCTACCTGTTAAATGATTTTATAGAGGATGTATGGGGGAAAAAACAAATTTTAAATTTACATTTAGAGAAATGTGTGAAAACTGCACTTTCAGCCTGTGGACACAAACCTGCCCAGTTCTGAGACTAAATGCTGTCCGCTCTGGGAAGTGAAAAGTATGCTGTGCAACACCAGGCAAACCAGGCAGCCTAATTTATTTATTTATTTATTTTAATATTTTGTAGTCACAATGAACTGCTTGTGAGCAATCTGGAATCTCAGAATTATTTGAAAGAGATATTTTGCAAATAATTCCAAATAAGGAGTGTGTGTGAAAAATGCCAAGCATTGCTGGACAATTAGCAAACAGAAGGAGGCTAAATTCATTAAGTAAGTGATTCACTACATATTAGCTCAGTTTTCCTTCTGAGCTTTGAAGCCTGTTGGAGCTGAAAATCACTTTTGTTGTCTTTTTATTGAACTTTTTTTCTCATTTTCTATTCTGTAGTCATGTTGATTGAGCCATTAGTGTGAAAATAAATGTGGAGGCAATCACTGTCTGCACGAACACACATGAAACACCCTGCAACTGTTAAGAGGCTGAATTAGGTGGAATTTTCCCGTTTAAAATTGCACTTTTCTGATCAACACGAGTCCTGCCCACCCGGGTTTTTGTTTGAATGGTCAAACCAACTGAAGGTGTGTGGGGGTTAATTTATTTATTTTTTGTTGTTTAAGGAGGTTAGTTGAATTTAGTATCTGATATGACTTTGCTATCAGTTCCTGTGAGGGTCAGGGCTCCCCTCCCTCAGACCTCAGTGGGCAGAGCGGTGCCAGTGCTGGGCACTGTCCCCCGGTGCCACCCTGCAGTCGCCCGGCTGAGCCCACGTTCCCATGGGCGCTGACGGGACTGGGATTCAGCTGGAGAGTGCTCGAGGCTCTCCAGTGGCCTTGTCCTTCATTTCCACTACTCCAGTTAGCTTAATGCTTTTCCTTAACTGCTTCTGAATTCTTTCACGATAGCAGATATATAGCCAGTGTCATCTGACAGATTTTTAGGCATCTCTGTTGTAAACATGTAAGTATTCATTTAATGCTTGAATTGCTTTACCATCCTCTGTGGCTGTATTTCTCATTCCTTTCTGAAATGATCTTTCTTCATCCTTGGCTGAGTCCCCTTCTATACTTTGAGAAAAAGCTTCTTGATATCTAACACTGCCAGCTATACTTCTTCCAAATTTATTTCAGATTCTTTCCTAACTCATGTGTCCTTTTTTGTGAACTCTTTCTTCTTTCTCTCTGCTGTCTTGCTTCACTTTTTCTTTATGGCATGTTTATTTTAAACCTGGTTGGTCTTCATAAAGTCTTTAAGAAGACTTGCCATTCTTCATAAAAGCTTAAAAAGATTTCTTGAAAAATTACAAATGGCTGCTTAGGTTGGTTGTTCCCCTGACCTAGGGAGGAGATCTGAGCCGAAATATCTCAGCCACCTCTGGGGTCTGGGAGGAAGGTTTGCCCCCACTCCATTTCTCCCCTAAATGGCAACATAACCACCACCAAACCCAGGATTTCCTTGGCAGCTGACACCTATTTCCATGCAGTGGAGGAGCAGAGCCGTGGAACTCGCACAGGGGGACTGGGGAAGGTGGCAGGTGTGGGACTGAAGAGTCTTGGCTGTGATGGGGTTGGTCAGTGCTGCCTTCTGGCCATGTCACTCTGACCCACCACATCTTCATCCTGGTGCTGGAGGTGGGATCTGGGCTGTGGGGACCCTTCCTGAGGGCGTGTTGGATGCACTCTTTTCCGTGGCCTTGCTGGAACCCATCCAGAAATAGAACTATTCTTGTTTCTAGGCAAAATAGGCGGTGTCTTAAAGCAGCAGAGGGGTTTTTGTGGTGACTCTGAATCTTTATGAGTGGAAGCCATGAGTCAAAACAAGATTGTGATAAGGTTCTAAAACTTCCAGATCAGGAAAGCCCGGTCCTTTGAACTCCCTGATGAAACCTACCCTTTGCAGAGCCTGAAACTGAAAACCACGTGATTGTCTCCTTATTCATAGGAATGACACGATTAATCAGGCTATTCAGAAATCTACTGTGCACATGTAAAACTACTTCTAAATTAAAAAACCCCCTCATTTATTCTTGCCTTACAAATTTCCAAATTCATGTCCCTCTGCATAAACCAGCTTCCTACAAGAAGGTGGTGATTTCCGTTAGCTTTCAAAAGTTATGCAAAATATACTTCAAAAATAAGGGCAGTTGAGTGGCAGATTATCAGAAAATATTTGCTTCTTCGTGATCCTTTGATTTTTATTTTTTTTTCCTCTTCCCCCACTCCCCCTCCCCATTAATCTATACTACTTCGGAACAAATGTTTGCATTAATTGTGCCAACTTTTGAATTAGCAATAGATGAATCTCTAGCGGCTTAAAAATTTGCTTAAGTAAACAACCAATGAATCACATGTTCCTCTAGGGTTTTTTGAAAATAAACAACAATTTTTTTCCTTTAGTATGAAATAGGACATTTCTGTTTTAAAGATAGGCTCTCTGCTTGAGGCTGGAGATAGACTTAACTTTTCTAATGACAAAACATACTTTTTTAGAATTCTAAAAAGGTCGATTTCTGAGCTTGAAGCAATCATGCTTTTAATGGCTTGGAGAAAGGCTGCCCTTTCTGTGAGTGCTTTACTTTGGATTGACTTGAGTTTGGAGATGGAATCAGGTCAATGGCAGCAAAGGAACCAGCATTTGGTAAATTGTCATGGTCTCCTCAGCGTGCCCAGTGTTGTGCTGTCCTCTTTGAGCTGTGGTGATGTGATGGTGTGAATGATTAATCTTTCTTTCTAGCAGAGCATCTCAAAAACTAAAAGCGAGTTTGGAGCACAGAACTGGATCGGTTCAAGACATTTTCTAGGCCTTGTGTGAACTGAATGTTCTCAGTGTGCCAGGTTGTGGGGCTTTTTTTTTCCTAGCACTGCCTTAGTCACATCATTTGGCAGCAGAATATTTATTAAACAGACTATTTTCATCAATTATCTCTCTGTTTTTCACATGCATCATAGAACCCAGTGGCTTTTCTGCCACGTGTTGCAATGAAACCAGTGGCTTTCAGGTGAATGGAAACCATCCCACTTCTGTTCCTAATGAAAGACATGGATTGAGGCTTGTGCCAAAAACCACAGCAGTAAATGACTGTCAGCTGCTTTGTTACAGTCCATATGATTTTGCTCCTTCCAGTTCAAATTAAAGTGAAGATGTTCTCTGTTAGCAGTAAGGACAGTCTTTCTTTGAGTAATTATTTTAATGAAGAAATAGAAATGCTGTAGTGTTGATGTCGTGGGTTTAGATGGAGTTGATGACACATTCAGTATAAATGCAGTTCTGCATCTACATTTGTCTTATTTGCATGTATTTAATAATGAAAAGAAAATGAAGTATTCTGAACAAACTATAATGTTGTCCTTACCCAGGAGAGCTCAGGTTCCTAAGTCAAGGCATGTATTTGAGTGAAGACCTTTTTAAAAGTAGAGGTCCTGTTTTAAAGGAATAAATTACTCAAAGGCCTTATTTTTTTAATTTTGTGCTTGACTGACCAACTGACATTTTTAAACCATTTAGATAACAGCTTTTTTTGAGGGGGGGTTGTGACATTTAAGCCACTTGTGCTTTGCTGCTTCTTAGCTTTTATGTAATTATGCTTAACATAGGTCATGCAAACAGGTAAGAAAACAAGTTATCCGAGCAGGTGAACTGTATTAACACAGACTGGAGAGCAGACACTTGGTCTGATGTCAACTGTTAAACCATCGTGAGAAGTCAGGGGTGAAATGCTTAATAATCGTGCCACAGGAGAGTTCAACCAGCAAGCATTTGAAAGTTTTCTGGTAAAAAAAAGTCATAAATAGCCAAAAAAGGCTTATCTTAAACTGAACACATCATTAACTTAAAGCCTAAATTAAACTGTGGATAAAAGTAAAAATTTATAGGGGAAATTCACAAAATTAGAACAATGAAAAAATAGATCAATGGGGGAGAAGGGAAGAAGACATGAATCCTGAACTGCACATATAACAGCAAACAGCCTGGGGACAGTGTTAAATACAGAGGAGGAGGATGGAACAACAACAGGAGAGCATACTCTGTGCTAACCACAGAAGACTGAAAGGAGATGCTGAAGGTGGACAGAGCCATAGTAGAAGAATGTACCTCAACCAGGAGCCTCCAGTCTGGTGAATGTGGGCCTGAGGAGGAGCTCCAGGACCTGTCCCCACATTCAGATGCTTCCAGAGGAGGCTGCCCAGTGGGCAGGCCAAGCCAACTTGAAGCAAGAGAGTAGAGTGAGTCTAGAAAGCAAAGGGGAAAGAGAGCAGTTGCAGTTGGGAGAATCAGGGGAAGGATTTTCTGGATCAGCCATGTGCTGCTGGATGCCTGTTTTAGTGGATAGGCACAGCAGGGTCTTACACAGCTGGAGGTGTCTGATAAACCATTATTTCAGCACAATTTCCTCTGCAAATAGTCACGATTGAGTGGGGAAGGGTCCATTCATTCTCCTTCCTCTGTAACTGATTCAATGAGCCATGATTTTTGAGTTATTCTTTCTTTACAGCTGGATGAGACTGCAGAAGGCTGAGATAAAATGGCATAGTATGGGCAGGTACAACTTCTCACCGTTCTAGATGTTTTTCTTTGCTCTGCAGCCACAGGAATGTGACATAAAGATATTTGAGTTAGCTTAGATGCTGGTAAAAGGTATCATTTCAGTACTTTTACTGTGGTACAGTCACTTCTTTGAGTCAAATTGCTGGCTAATAATGTTGATGTTAATATTCTGCTTCTGGTGTGCAGTACTGTGTGTACTTTGAAGCAGTGAGGTGCCTTGGCTCATTTGTTCATTCCTGTAAACATTTTCTGCTCTTGATGAAGACATAAAGGAGCTCTTTGCTCTCCACAAGAAGAAAAGAAAGACTTTCTGAGATTGATGTTCTGGAAATCATTAGGAGACAACCCCTGGGGGCTGAGATCTCAGGCTTTATTGAATGAGACTGAAACTATGAGTATGTGTGTTCTGGTGTGCACTTTCTTTAGATACCCTGGTAAGGTGTTCTATCCTCATCCATACAGTGAACTTAGTGTGTGAGCTGTATGTGGAGCTGCTGGAGTGGGGCACACAGCCCCTGCTACCAGAGCATGAAGTGTGAACAGAGTCTCAAACCCAGGCATTTCTACTGGAAAGTTTATGCTCTTCTCTACAGACCAGAGTTTCATAGGGCCAGCAGCATCTCTGTTACCTCTGCCTTGTCTGAAAAGCCCTGCTGGTTCTTATATCTCTTCAGTGCTTGCTCAGGCTGATCTGGCTTTAGGTCTCATTTAGTGGCCATTTTATTCCAGCCAACTTTTCCCAGCTAGGCATGGCAAGTGACAGTGAATCACTGAACAGGTTTTTTTTTTTCCAGAATGATATTCCCTTTCCAGTGATTAATCAGTTCTGTGCCTCTCACTTTATGTTAGAACGTAGCTTCAAGTGTCTCCTCTCATGTTTAAGAGGAGGCAAAGTCATCACATAAACAATACACAGTTATCTTTGCTTGAGTGTATAACCATTAAATGAAATACAAGTAAGCTCCGGGAGACTATGGGCAGCAGAAAGTTAATCACTATTTCCTCATGCTTTGTGTATCTGTCTCTTCTGGAACACATTAAAAAAGGACATCAGTTGCCCACTAAGTACTGCACCAGATGCTATTTATTCTGAATGAGAACTGAAGGAACCATCATAAAGGGAAAATTCACATAATTTGAGTGTGCAGTGAAAGCAATTTGCAGTCGTGTAGGGAAATACTGGTTTAGAATTGCTATTAGTGAAGTTTCACAGGGAGGCAGAATATGGTGGTGAACTCCAAACATGAATATGTTTGTTTTCCAAAGGTAAGGAATTAATAGCTTAGGATAGAATAATCTAATTCAAACTGGTGCTAAATGATGAGTCACTCCCTATCTGCTCTTTGCTCGAGAAGGTTAAACTCCTTGCAGTGTTGTTAAATCATTTTGACCCAAGTGCTGTATGAGTTTCAAGGAGATATTCAACTCAAAATCATCATCTTGTTGAAAATTGTTGCCTTCTAATGTTATGTGCCTTTGCTTTCACCTCTGACTATAACTAGTTTCTGCCTGTTTGTTTGCTGTATTCTGAATTTGGAGGAAAAAAAAACATACTTATGAAACGTTGTGTATCTAAAGATCAAGTTCGTATATAAATTTTAGCTGAAGTATGTCTGAGGTGAATTTCCCTCTGAAGGCGCCTGTTTCTCCCTCGTGATGATAAAGACAGCCTCAGGTGGCAAGCTTATACAGACAACAAATTTCCATATGCCTCTATTAGGTTAGCTGAATCCTGCCTGAAGAGACTGACAGTTTGGCTGGAGTGTAGACTGAGGGTAATGTTTCCTCAGAATAATCCCATGTTTTGATCCCTTGAAGTGCAGGATTCCCCTAATATAAAATTGAAAAAGAAATCAACTTATGCCCGTTTAAAATATATTTTAGTGAAAGCACTGTAGGTCTGTTTCAGTGAGCAGAAATACATTTTTTTGCCTATGGAGCTCCTGTTCACTGAAGGCTCTTGGGTCTGCTCATTCATTGTGCACCTTTGCTGAACCCTGCAAAAAGCTCAGTAGTGACTGCATGGCCCACGATCCCTTTCTAAATCAAGAAAAGCTTTCTTAGCTGGTGCATTACTTTCTGTTTGCTTCAGGCATTCTGGTAATTCTATAACTATAAACTCAAGAAAAATCAGAGACCTACTCGTAATCTTGTTCAGAAAATTTGCTGTGGAGTGGTGCTGTAGCACGTAATAGATGAGTAATAGCTTTATTACAAACTAGTGGGGGCTTTTTGCTGTTGTTTTGTGCTTTTTTTAAAAAAAAAAAGAAAACCACATAACATATTTGTACAACATTAAAAAGTCCCTGTAAAATATATAGGCAGAGATAATATTTGATTTCTCAAGCTAACTTGAGTACTAGAAAGACTTGCTTGTATTTAATGGAGCAATGTGGTTTGGAATAACATTCCCCTTTTCTGAGCCACTGGGAAAGAAGTGTGACAAAATGTTTGTAGATCTGAAGACACCTACAGCAAAAAGTGGAGGACCACTGACCATAATGCATTTCTAGCAGTCAGTACCTATTTACCAGCGTGCCATAGAGTGCATTCAGAGCTAGAAGTTCTCTTTCTCCTTCCCCAGTGAGCCTAGGAAATAAATTCAGTTAAAACAAACAAACATTTCCCTGCTGAGAAGCCTGTGCAGTGGCTGTCAGAAAGGACATTTTAATTTATTGGTTACCAAAAAGCTGGCTGGCCCTAGAACACCAACAAAGTGTTCTCTGCTGCAGTTACTCACCATACAAAGTAAACTCAAATCATCTTCTGTGCTGCTGGTAGCATTTTTATAGTTCTGACTTCCGAGAGCAGACAGTGCTGAGTAGTCTCAGTTTTGCTTTTTTTCTTTGAGGAAAATGGAAAATATCTCAGGCTATACATCCATCTCTCTGATTTATAATTCTGAAGATAAGATTGACCAATGAAGCTGCTGCAGAATGATATTCAGTTATGGAACAGGGCATACTCTTTCTCATTATTTCTGCAAGATAGGCAGTGCTGATTAGATCTAAAAGTTTGCCTCTGGATAAGAGGAGATCAGGGCACTGTGTGCTGGATGACAGAGGCTGTGACCTGTCTGCAGAGCACACTCAGAACTGGCTGAGGGACGCTGGGGGGCCAAGATAACCCTGCACAGAGGAGAGTCAGCAGCACTCTAAAAATTTGCTCTGTCATCCGCTTCCCCCTCATCCTAATCTGTGTCATTTATGTCCTGCTTCTTGGTAAATCCTTTGATATTTGGTTGTGATTTCTTGGCCAAAAAGAGGAAAACTTACTGCAATATTGGTAGTGCCTTGGGATGCACTCGATGAAACCAGTAGTTTCAGGGATATTTTACTTGATCTCGCTTTAGACCTGTAGCTTGTATTCACTTTATGATATTAGAAGGTTAAGAGGAATGCTAACACTATGTCAGTGTTGGAAAACCCTAGAGAGACATGATCCAATTAGTACAGACTCTCTGGAAAGTGCTGCTTTATAAAAGAGCACTGCTTTGAAACTGCTGTCCTTTGTAAATGAAGGAGACTGAAGGGCAGAAGAGGAGGTCCATGCAGATACACCTGTCTTTCCCTCTGCTCTCTGTCCCTCCAGCTCGGATTATTTGTTTATTGCTGCCTTTATTGCTGGGTTTGGGCTGAAGACACTAGTGGCCTTCTACTTGGCTTTCCAGGACATACAAGGGTCGAGGGCGTGCTGCTTGCAGACAAAAAATGACTCCTGATCTTTCTCAGGGAATTCCCCAGAATCTGCTGCTTCATCTCAAATTCAGAACAAATGGGCTTGGGGTCTTTCAGCGTTTTTTGTTGCTGTGTTGTGACTTAATCTCCCTCCACATTTGGAGAAGTTTCTAGGCCTTACTTCTCTGGGCTGTCAAGCCCTGCGCTGTCTATATGAACCTTGCAAGTTTTGGTTTACACCTTGTATTCTGTTGCCATAGCACTGGCATTTTGTGCATTTGGAGCATGGACCTGTGATGGGTCCTCAAGAGCAGGGGCAACAGCGTGAGAGGAGGTTAGTAATGAGGGCACAAACAACTGATATTTAGTTGGCTTTTGTAATTTAACCCTTTCTCTTTGGTTTGCTCTTTTCATCATTACCATAAACAGGCAGAGTTTTAAGCATAGGCAGCTGTTTTACACAAAAGCCAATCCTGTTTTGCTTCTGCATGGTAGCATGATTTCCCCAGCCAAGGTTTGTTTGAGGAACACTGTGAAATGTGATGAGCCACAGGCTGTGTAGCCCACTCTGACCTGCTGCATTGCCCCACCAGCTTAGCCACTGCAGCTAATTAATGGGATGTAGCTAATATGGGGTGCCCACATGAGGTGCAGCAGAGTCCCAGAGCAGTTGGAGGCACCAGATCCTGCCAGCTCTCTCCCAGGGCTTCTGCAGACCATGCAGTGCCATGGTGGCATGGGAGCTCAATGGCACCTGGAGCCTGCTCTGCTTGGGAGCAGAAAATGCCCAGAGCTAAGCTGAGCACAAATATCCTGGCTTTTGTAATGCCAACTGCAGCCGGGGGGGTGGGAGGAGGGTGGGGGGGAGGGTGGGGGGGGGTGGTTCTTGCATGGTGGTGTTTCTTTGGAGAGGCACTCTAGGGGAGGGCCATGAGGGTGTAATCACCGGTATGTGCTTGTGAAATTACGTGTTTTCAGTGCTCTTCTGTTTCTTCTGTTCCTGCTTTATG
Organism: Pipra filicauda; assembly: GCF_003945595.2. Taxonomy (NCBI): domain Eukaryota; kingdom Metazoa; phylum Chordata; class Aves; order Passeriformes; family Pipridae; genus Pipra; species Pipra filicauda. The sequence goes on from NW_024104742.1 coordinate 2,479,051, forward strand.
CTGTGCCTTCCTGGTAAAGCTGAATAATACTCTTTCTAATAATGTATTTCCCTAAGCCCATGTCTGGATGTTGCCACTTCTGAGGTCAGCAGTTCCAAGAGTTTGTAGTCATGCTAGCTGGAAGGCTGTTTACTGCTGTGGTTTTTTTGTTTTGTTTTTACTGCTGCCTGATTCCTCTTTATGCCAAGTACTGAGCTCTGCAAAGTTGTGTCTTTGCACTAATAACTCAAGCACATGGAGATAGCTGTTCTGTTTGTTGTTCTCCCCCACCTTTCTTTCTTGATACCATGATATGATTACCAAAGGGAGTCTAAGTAAGCCTGTCAACACAGACACACACACACAACCTGCCCCTGTAACCAAACCAGAGTCCTCCCAACAGTGTTTTCAGTGAACATGCAGACTCTGTCATCATTGTCCTTAAGGGAGAACATCTGTTGTCCTATCACCAGTTATCTCCTCCTTATAGCTTTCTTTCCTCTTGGGCATGCAATCACAGACTGCCTTGTTTCCTGATGTTCTGTGTGATACATCCTCAGGGTTTTGAAAAGACCTGTATATTCACCTATCTGTTTTTTCTTACAATGTTTCTATATCCATTTACTATCTCTTCTCATGTTCTATTTTGCTCAATAATCTTGCTTTTTCCTCTTTGCTACATGACCATCCTATTTTCTGCTGTTTCACAGTTCAAACACGAGATCTGATGAGCCATTTCCCATCTCCTTATCTTCCTGCCCCTTTTTATTTTCCCTGCAGACTTTTGCAGATTCACTTTGGCTAATTGTGCCTGTGTTTGGCAAGAGCTGCTGGCACAAGCTCTAACACAGCTTCTTGAAGAATCACAGCTTCTTGAAAAATCTTACATCTTTCAGTTCTCTGGCTGCTTTGTGCTTTTAACTAATTTATCACCCTCATCTCAGAAGGACAGAGCTTGTCATAAAGAACAAAAATCCATTATTTCCTGAGCTACATTACATCCTGTGGTGCAGTATTTGAAAAGCTTTGCTTATTCTTTGCTACTGTTAACCTAGTTTTTGAATGGAGCCTGATATTTATTGACTCTCCAAATCCAATGCCTACCTGTTGTATGAAGTTACTCAGCATCTCTCTGTCTCGACATACATTTCTGAATTACAGTAATAGTTGTTTTTTTTTTTTACAAAATTGTATAAACAATTCTGTGTAAACAAACAGTTGTATAAACAATTGTATAAGCAGGTATTTTCCATTGGCTTTCATCACATCACATTTTGCCAGCTTTCTTGTTTTGGTTTCTGAGGGTTTGGTTGTTTGTTTTAAATAAATAAATAAATACAAAGAATCTCTTTCCAGGGTGAAAACCTGGGAGGTGAGGTCAGTCCTTCCAGGATTAAGTTTTTATATACAAACTCGGTTATGGAAGGAGAAGTATTGTCATCCATTCTTGCAAAGAGCAATGTAAGATATAGAGGATTTGCTTGTGCCTGGAAGCACGTACTTTAAAACAAACAAAATCCAGACTTGATATTTGCTTCCAATGCAAGCAGTACCATTTTTGTGGACTCACTCACAGTGCTGTCAAAAATGCTGTAAATTAAACATCCTAAAGAACAACCTGCTATAATGAAAAAATAATTAATGTTGCATAATATTATAGGCTGTGTATAATTTTGGTCAAATTCCCACTTAAAAATATGTTAGTAATTACTTTCTCACTTTTCCTTGCAGAACACAACCAGGCTGTAAGTTTTTGTGCAATATTATTGTAACACTAGAAAGGTTTTACTTTTCTTTCCAATGTCACTGAGAGCCTCAGAAGTTTCCTCTTTAGCAACAGTAAAAATGAAGTATGTTCCAGGTTCTCTGAGTTACATCTCTCTGGACAACTTCAACAGTTAGCTTGAATTTCCCCCCAAAATTGTGAGACAGTTCAGGGACAGAGTCATTAATTAATGGAGTCATTTAGTGTGCTTTGTTATTCTCTAATACCTGAGCTTTTGGACTGTGTGTGTGTGCTATAGGATATCCAGAGTTAACAGCTTTGAGTTCCTGGGGGCAGTAGTAACATACAAATGATTTTGTGCCAGTATCCCTTGTGTTCATCTGCTTTTGAGGTTGATTAGTCCAAACCTCTCCCTTGAGTTGGAAGTTTTGCAGTAAGTTTGAATGCCGGGGGTTTCAGGCCCTATCACAACCTGTCTCCTTCCCACTGCCCTGGCAGGGCAGCACGTGCTTGGTCTGCAAGTCACTGGGCACGTGCGCTCGAGGGAAGTATTCAGAATACAAAAACTATTTAGAAAAGCTTATTTAGTCAGCTGTGCTCAGCAAAAGTTTTCCGTGCTTCATTGAAAGGAGAATTGAATCACTTTTAGTTCAAATTTGGCAAAAGGGCTGTTGGATAATAGGGGGCCTCTACCTGGCCAGTATCCAAGCTGAGCACAATTTGAGTCACTGCCTAGCCAGTCTTGGTGTCTAAAAGTTTGTCAGACATTGAGGAATATTTTAGAAATTAATCTCTCATGCTTGTCACTTAATACTGCTATCTTCCTAGACCTTCCTTTGCAAACAAGAGTTTTATCTTGGTTACAATAATATAGTGTAATTAACTGGATAAGTTTATTAATTAGCATTATAAAACTTTTAAATTAAATGTAACGGTGAAGGGGCTCCCAAGGTCTAGCCATGCTGGAGATTGTTGTGTTTTCATACATCATTCTAAACAGATAAGAGGCTGTAAAAAGATTAGCATAACTGGTGACTCTATTTCATTGCTTTACAATCCTGTGATTTGAGTCATCAGCTTTATCTGTGTTAACAGGTGGCTTTAATCCTGAATTTCACCCTTTAGCTCTCAATTCTTGTAGATTTGGGAAGGCAGTGCTATATGGCCCAAATCCTTAGTCTTCATCACACTGAGTGTGTGTTCTAAAATTTGCATCACGTTTCAGAGCACTCCACGTGTGTCTGTGGGGCTGCAAGGAGCCTTCTGCTCTTCCTGGGTTTTGTTTTGCTTCTGATCTCTTCATCCCTGGGCTCCATTTGCTGTTGGACAATTTCTGACTGACTATAAGCAGTAGGTGAAGCTCTGCTGGCCCCTTTCCTAGTCCATTAAAACAAGTTTCTGTCCCAAGGGACCATCTGGACTGAACTCCTTCAGGTCCCCAACCTCTAGGCTACTGCTGTGCCCTACTTCTACATGACCACGCAAGAACATGTGGCATCAAAACACCTGCTATTTAAGCCTGACCTTCGAGCTGCCCTCAATCTAACTTACTCTACATAGATCCCATTTGGATACTTTGTCCCTTGGAGTGGCCTTAGCTTCTCTGAGAAAATACAGTTTCCACAAAGCAGTGACACCAGGGCAGCTGGGATCATTACTCCACACGTAGTTAAGAACAGGCCAAAATTCGTGAGGCCTCAAGGGGAAAATGTGAAGTTGGTGTGATGGGCCTGTGTGATGTCTTTCCTCTCCATCTCTCTTGTTTGCTGCTTTGATTTAAATTTGATCAACAACTATCCTGCAGGCACTTTTAACCTTCCACTGAATTGGAAAATCAGAAGAAAAGGAGGGTATTTGGGGTTATCTGCCAGCACAGTCCAATCTGTGAGGAGAAAAGCTTAAACTTTCTCTTCCCACTGTATTTGAGGAGTCATATCTCTTGTTAAATGTTGACAGCTGATCCTAGAAATAGTAGTTATTCATATCTGGTTATTTGGGATGTTATGTTTACCTGTGTCAAAAAGGTCTTTTTCACATCTGGAAACAGCAGGGGAAAAGGACAATACATGGCATTGCTGAAAATGGCTTTAATGAGGACAGCGGTGTTAATTACTGCTGGCAATGACAATAATGGAGATTATAGAGAAGTGTGTGTTCAGACCAGCAGTAGAGGAAAGGGTACATTGTACCAGACAACAGAGGCTGGCACACCAGGTGCATGTAAGCCCAAGCCTTGTGCCACCAAAGGTACCAGCACAGGCCTACTCCCATATTTGCAGCTGAACTCTGTTTTTAGGGTGACGTGGTGCTGCCACACTGTACCCCCTGCCTCTCCCCTGCCACACTGTACCCCCTGCCTCTCCCCTGCCACACTGTACCCCCTGCCTCTCCCCTGCCACCTTTGGGTTTGGGAGCTGTTGCAGTCCTGACAGCAGAGAGTAAGAAGAGACCTCAGGCTGGTGTGGGTGAGGCTGCAGGTTGTGGAAGGATGGAGAGTGGAACCTCTGTGTCCCCTGGCCTGAAGTGCTCTGTGCTGCCCCTCACCCCTTGAGTTCACAGCTTTCCCTGGTGTTGCAAATTGTGGCTGGGCTGGTGCAGAAGGATATTGGTGGTGGTGGCTGGAGGAGCCTCAGCAGGGACTGTTCCTCTGAGCAGCTGCCCACTTCTCCCCAGTGTGTGTTGCCTACGCAGTGAGAGCAGCTTGCATCCAGAACAAGGCAAGTGTGCAGGTTTTCCTTTAATAAGACAATGTAAAAAACCATAATTTTGGTAGGAGGTGGTTTAAATATGTTTTTTTCTTCTTGATGGGCTTTCATTTTGCTACTACTTTATCGCTGTGGAAAAAATACAGTTTTGCCTGACCCATCAGTGCAGTAGCAATATGGAAAAAGATTTAAAGTTCTAATAGTATTTGAAATCTAGCCATGCACTCAGTGCTGCAGAAAAGAAACCCAGGCAATTATTCATGGAAGCTGATCTAAACTTAAAACAACCACTGTTGATATTTTAAACTGGTGTTTCAGGAATAAAGCAGTTAGTGGAATTCACATGCCCTGTGTCTCCAGGCATCTTGGTTTGAGCAACCCCTGTGAACAGCCCTTTTCCTGTGGCTATCTCTGCCGAGGTCTGCGTTCCCACAGGGGATGGATCTATGCAGCATGCTATAAGAAATAATTTCATGCACCACTGCAGTCTCTTGAAACTAATTTAACATCCTATTTTGTTGCAGCACTTCTTTCTGGTAACAGGCGCAGCTTAGAGTCCCCTTCACATGCTGGCCATCTTCTTCCTTTTTTGTTTGCTTTTTTTTGTTTAGTTTTTAGTGCTTAGCATTTAACCGTTTATATTAGCAGTGCTGCTAATTACTGAGGTCTAGTCTAAACAGGTAATCATTATCTTTTTCCAGGTGGTTAATGGGGGCTCCTATTAGTATTACCAAGGACTAGCCAGGAGTGTTTGTTTACAGACATGAAGTTGTCCTCTGGAGGGCTCTAAAAAGAATGTAAAATGACATTTTCCAGTATCTAACCAAAGCCTGTTTTAGATAGGTTAGTCTTGAAATAATGCAAAGTAGTTCAAAGGGTCAGTATACTTGTATTCTTAAAAATTTCTGGGGCATACCTACTTTATTTGCATTCTGTGAATTAACTAAAAATATCACCAGAAGCTCTACATCTGTATATCTAAATTTAATCTTAATTGTTGCTCCTGTATTAATTGAGTTGTTGCTAGCTATGTTTGCTGGGCCAAAAGGTTTTTTCCCCCCTTATCTCAAATATTTTTATCTTGTCTCTTTTTGAGGTCTCACATGGGGATTTTCAGAATTCTCTGCAGTGAGAGTCTGCTGTTTTCTATTCAAATGTGTGCTGCTAATCACTTTGGGAGGGATTAAAAGGAATGCTTAAGTGAGACTTCAGCAGTCGGTACTTAACTCCAAAACTGAGTTGCTGAAAAACCTTCAGCTAATACTAATCGTGGAGGCACTTAGGGGGCCCTGGGTGTGAGCCAAAGCACCCTCTTCCCTGACATGCAGCAGGGGTTTTTCACCAGGGAGTAGCTGAAAGCTTGTTTTCAAGGAGCAGGTTTTCTTAAAGGGAATATTTATGAGCTGGGCTCTCTGCATTAAAAGACAATGGATTCTCAAACCTTTGGAAAAATCATGGCCTTAATTTGTACATGAATGATTAAAAATGGTTCTCAGAAGCTCTGTGCCATTGTTGTCACAAGAAGTGAGACCACTTAGCAAGCGTTAGAAAATCATCTTGGAGCACTGTTGCACAGCCTTGCAGGAGTAACTGGGATGTGGAATGCTGCCCAGGCCTGTCTGAGTGGCAGGCACAGCTCACTGTGGCTCAGGGTAGACAGGCTGGGTGTCGAGCTGTGCCACTCTGGGTGTGAGACCCTCTGGGCTCCCAAGGTTGATTTGGGTCCATGGTTGCTGACTGGGCCACCCTAAAACAAGAATATTTCCTACAGACCAGAATTTACCACTTGTTGATGTTATCTGAGGTGGTGTATAGTGCAGCAGAGGGATAGAAGCTTTGAAGGGATGATTGTTTGCTCAAAAACACTCAAACCACAACTGGTCTGCTTCATTTTGGCTGAGGTCCATAACATGAGTGTAAGGTCAGTATTATGAGCTGGAAAACAGGGTGAGAAGAAAGCATCTGGTTGTTAATTCATGTGTTAACATGGTTTAAGTCTGTGTGGTTGGCTCCCATATTCAGATAGTTTATTCTCTCCATAAAACTTTTGTTCTGTCATAGGAAATGACGTGGAATATCACTGGAAGAGAGCTAGTGATTCATAATCTATTAATGGATTCGAATAATTACTGTAGCAGTAGGGTCATAACACTTCCCAAAAAGTCTAAGATCAAAATAAAACAGGGGGAAAAGTACTTAATTAATTCTGTACTTTTCACATATGGCTCAGCTGTATTGTTGGTTTATGTTCTATTAGAAGGAAAAATGCAAGGATGTCATGTACTTAAGGAGTCAGCAGTGTTATCATCACTTCACCTTGAAGTGTATTGAGAAACATTTTCTTACTCGAAGGAGTGACCAGTTCACTATTTTTCTCCATCACTAGAGGGCTCAGATTGCTTTCAGAACATTGTGCATCTGAGTCAACTTTGGTCTTTAAATAGTCCTCGGTCTTTGTGTAACACGAGTGGTACAGAGGGAGCTTCAGTTCTTAATGTGCTGATGTATTACTGTGCTTCTGACCTGCCTTTCTCTTGCTGTTGGAAGTCCTATACAAGCAGATGAGGGACATGGCTGTGTTCTGCCCCATGGCATTTCTGTGTTCATAGTTTTTAAAATTTTCTATGATCTCTTTAAATCTCTTGGATTTGGAAGGGATTTTTGAGGTGTATCTTTGAAAACACATTTTAAAGCTAGTAGATGTGCATGCTTAAATTTCAGAACATTTAAATCTCTGGGGCAGCACCAAGTTTATACAGTTCAGTCAAAATTAGGAAGCATTTCTCTACTGAGAGAATGATCAAAAACTGGAACAGGCTTCCTAGAGAGGCGGTTGATTACACAAACCTGTCAGTGTTTAGGAGGCATTTGAACCATTTTTTAACTTTTGATCAACCCTGAACTGGTCAGGCAGTTGGACTGGATGATCATGGTGGGTCCCTTCCAACTGAAATAGTCTGTTCTATTCTGAAATGTGAGATGTCACTCTGCTACATGACAGAGCTCCTGATAACACTAGGAATTGTGGATTGAGAAACCTTTCATTTGACCCTCCTAAAGTGCTCCTTTTGGGGGTTAGACCCTGTACAGGTAAGAACAACACTGCACTATTACTGCAGAGTTTTTTTGCACCCAGTATTACTCCTGCATTCAGCAGAATGTGTTTCCATCTTCTGGAAATGTTTTATTTGGTCTGTTCCTGAATTAATTACTTTTGTCTCTGGAATGTTTGTGAGGCAGAGAACTAATGATTACATGCTGGGTATGCTTATGGGTATCTCAAGGATTGTTAGAGGTCTGTGTTTCTTGTCCTAATGGTGCATGAAGCCCAGCAGTGAGAAATTCAAGGAATCCAAGAGGAGACATCTTCCTCACAGCTTTTTACAGTAGAGTCGTTGGAGTGTTGTGTTGAGAGACTTGTACTCAGAAAGGCAACATTGCACCTGCAGTGTGTGCTGGGGGCTTCTGAGAGGTTCAGGTGAACTACCAGAAGACCAAGGAGGAGAGGAAAATAAGAGTGGACTGAATCTAGCTTAGCTTCCATGAAGACAGCTAAAGATACCTTATTCTTGAAATGGGAACAGGATTGGGCTCTCAGCAAAAGTATTGCAGATAGGGTTCAAGTCCTTTCACCAAAAACGTTCTTGCTCTTGGAGCCCTAGTGTTGGAAAAAGAAGGGAAGGGATAATTGGACACAAACTCCTTTAGTTCTCAGAGAGTGGCTACAATACTCCTGAAGTAATGAATGGAGCATGTCTGGCTGACAGCTGCAGGCTTTACTCAGGCTCTGTTAAACCACCATCTTCAGAGTCTGCACGCAAGCCTGATTTGTGGGAGTTTCTATTGAATGTGTAGGCTCACATAGCCTACTCTCTAGCAAAGCAAATTCCTAAAGAAGCCAAAAATCTTGATGGTAACATCACTTTTAAGCCTCTCATGTTCTTAGGTATTGAATCTAAAAGAAATGGAATGAATCAGTGACTGTTATAAATATCTTTAGTGCTTCATACAGTAACAGTTACATGTGCCATAAATGATACCAAGGTATTTTGTTGTGTGGTTGAACTAAATCAGTAGTTTGGTATTTGTCTCATGTAAGTTCCTAGCTTATTTCACATTTGCAGTATTATTAAACTCGACTAAAATTTTTTTCTTTTTCATAATAATCCCATTGGCAAGAAAGCATGGATTATTTTGGGTATATCTTGGAGGAAAATGAAGATGTGCTGTTAATCAGAGAGACATGCTTACTTTTTTTATGTGGGAAGTGGGCCAACAGTTCTACCTCTACTTTGAAGTTCACCAAGATAGGAATAATATTGCAAGCTCTAAGCTGTATTCAGTTTCTGGCTAAATTTTGTGTTCTCAGCACATAGTTCTGAACTGCACTTTGTTGAATTTGAGTGTGAGGCTCAGCAAAGATCAATCCTTCTCTTCTTTTCCTTTGAAGAGGAACTATCTGGAAAGGGGCCGTCAACTGTTGTAAATGGGACCTTGATCTCATTCTTTGTTAGGCTGTTGGGAAAGTGTTCCTCAGATTCAGTGACCAAAATGCAAGCAGTGCTCTGTTATGTCAGTGATCAGACTGGTCTGGAATTGTAATTTATTCCCAGTGAGGAATGTTTCCTAGCTGAGAGTGGTTGCCAGTTGTAGCACTAGCAAGTGAAAAGAAAATCAACAAATTATTTATTTATCATTGCCCTTCCTTAGCTGTGAGTTTTTAAATAGCTGAAGTGCAGCCCCTCTGAGCTCATGTTTAGCTACAGGAGGTGTGCCAGGGAGACTGTGGAAGAGGCTTCTTCTGACAGTGTGTCATTCCTGAATTACGTAGTACATCCCCTGATAAAAGTGCAAAGGACTATCTGCCCATGGGTCAGAGTGTGGAGGTGCATGTTTGGCAATGATGCACTCCTGTTGCATTCTGCCTCTTGGAGAAATTGGGATTTCATTTTGTTGTACGAGAGAAGCAAACAAGTGTTATTTTTGTCCTATACACTGAACTCTGGAAAGCCCTTTGAAGAACAACTTTCCCAGTGATAGGTAGCCAGTACCTTGTCATGAGTTAATTTAGAGTTACAACCTGCTTTTTTGAGAATGTTACCCTATACTTCCAGACTTTGTAGTTGTTCTTGGTGCTTTCTAGAACATGTAGTGATGCAGTTTCACTAATCCATTTTCTCTGATTACCTCAGTAAGTGGATTACAAGGTTTTTCCATCACTGTAGATCTTGATAGTTTCACAAAACGTATTTTATATTGTTTTTGATATGAGTGCTAAACAAAAGTACTGTATTTTCATCTAAGTCTAAGGAAGAGAACTCCCTTTACTTTGCAGAGTCAGAGAAGCTGTGTCTTAAATGATCTTTCCATCATTCCATAGTTAGGGATGTGATGTCAATGATTTTGTGGCTTCATCCCCCAGACTGGATAACTTCTGTTCTAGGTGAGGATGAGAAACTCACTGTAGGAGGTTCCATAGCCTGAGCAGTTTTTAACTCTGTTATGATGCATTTGTGCTTTTTCAGTTAAAGCCACTGAAACACATTTTTTTTGCTGCTCAGCAGCCTTAAGGACTTGTTTGTTTTCTGCACAAATTAAGATGACTGTTTCTTCTGAAGTTGTACTTTTTATTAAAGTGGCAGTCAAGAAGGGAAGATTTTATTCAATGGTTTTATATTATGGTGCACAGGAAATGGTACATTGAGACAGTGGTTAATTTTGTCTAGTTAAGGCTAGAATTGAGATGCTGAGAATAGTCCTTCCTTGCACCCTCCTACTGGCTGTTATTCATAGCAGGAAACAGCACTCAACCTTTTTTGAAAATTAACTGTCACTCAGGTGTTGATTCACACTACTGCTTATTCCATCAACAATCTTTAATTGGTATTTTTGTAATTCATGTAAAGTTACTGGTGCACCATTTATCTGAATTTGAGAGCCTTGTTTTGTATTTCTGATTATAATCCCTCTGTGCTGATCTGAACAAATTATGCCAGAGTGTTGAGACAAGAGAGTCAAAGTTGGCCACAGACTTCTGAATGCATATAAATTTCTTTTGTTGGAGCAAAGAGAGGAGGAGTGGATCTCTGACTCAGCTCCCCTCTCTCTCTGCTGACAAACTGTGAGCTTGCAGCTGGGGAAGTGCTATGGGAGGGAAAAATGAAGGCCAAAGTCATCGTGTTTGTGAAGCCTTGCCAGAACTTGTGAGGAAATTCCACCTAAGATGTCAAAGATACCTCAAAAAGTGAGAGGAGAAGAAGGACTGATAAAAGATGACATTTCAAGAGTAGCACCACGGTCACATATGATGGAAGTGTTGGATGGGGCAGTGGGAACAAAATCGTGTTTCTGAGACTCGAGTAAGACTGTCATTCATCTTGGTTAGAACAAATTCAGAAAAATGCCAAGTGAGGGGTAGAAATAGCAAGCAAGAAGTGTATTAGAGAGGAAATGAAATGGAAGACCAAAGTCTAGTTAAAGGTTAGGAGCTTTAAAATGGGAACAACTGAATCATGCTTGTGTTCTAAGAGGAGAGACTAGGAAATGCCAGGAACAGCTAAAAGGAACTGCAAGGAAGGAGGAAAGAAGGGATAGAAAATAGAAGTTGCAGTGTGATGAGTAAAGACCATGAGCACCTCTCTCAACAGGGGTGGGAGGAGTGACTGAGGGGAAGAGAAGGGGCAAGCTAAGAGGGGAGATAACATGGAGGGGAGAGAGAGAAGATCCCGTGTGAGGAAATGACACCAGAGGTAGCTCAGCTGAGTTGCTGCCATGAGTACATCTGTCTTACGCTCCTCTACCACACTCCCCACTCTTTCCTCAAAACTGCACTGTTTTGTGACACTTCTGTGTTGTATTGTGTTGTTATAAAGTGACTTCTAGTGATGTAATGGGTTGTCTCTATAGCTTTCCTTCTCTTGGCCCAGTTTGATGAACAAACAAAGCTCCAGTTTTCCTGTCATTTGATCAAGAAGAGAGAGGAGGGGGCTGGTGACATTTTTTTACTCAGTAGACTTTGTCCTTTCTAATGGTGCATCAGAGTGTCATGCCCCAGTCTGCTCTGATGAGCCATATGCAAATGAGTGCCAGGAACAGGGCAGGGTGTCATAGAACATAAGAAGAATGAAAATTATACATTTTTTCATTTTATATTTGGTGGTGCTCTGGCATGAAAAGTAAGGGAAATACTTTGGATATGAGTAAGACAACCTTTCTCATACTTGTCTGCTGGTGAGGTTGCTGCCTCCTTCTCCCTGCTGCCATTTTTCTGCCTCTTGCATTCATTGCTGTGCTCCTGCCTCAGCCTCTTTCTGCTGCTGACAGTAGCATTTTGGTAGAAAGCTTTGAGTTTTAGGTTCATACATGCATTTTTTTTTTTCTAACAAAGGAATTACGTATTAAGGAAAAAAAAATCAATATGTGGGTTCAGCAACTCTACTCAGAAGAGCTGTAGTTTGCACCTGCCTGATGCCCTCATTCTCTCATAGGCTGGGTTCTCTGTGGTATTTGGTTCTTTGCCATGCACCACACAAGGTACCCAGAGGCACGTGAGATGCAGTTGTATCAGGAAGCATCTGTCAGTAGGAAGTGAGAGGCTTTTTTGAACTTTCCATTTTTTATCTCTGCTGTATTGCAAATCTCATCCCAAGGACAGACTTCTACTTCCTGCTTTATTCAACACAGACCTCTGTCCGGGGAGACAGTATTTTTGGCATCCATTGGCAAACTCACACAGTCATGGCAGTGTAGTTTGATCTCCTCCCAGACACAAGTGCAAAGATGTGCAAAGATGTTCTTTTCTGACACAAGAAGAGTGAGTTTGTCTAATGAACTGCTTTTACCACTTTCTGAAGTGCTTTTATTTTCCTTAAACCTCTAACATCCAAATTTATTTATTTATTTAGGCTGGGAGGCCCAGTGAAGCTTGGAGCTGTGTGTGGGGGTGTTTCCCTGAAGGAGCTGCCAGTGAAATAGATACAGCTGAGCTGACTGCAGCACTTCTTGCTAGAGCACACCTGTCAAGAGGATGAATGAGCAGCATGGTAAGGATGCAGTATATCTTCAGTTTAAGAAAGAAAACAGCTCTCTGTGGTCAGTCTAGAACTGAAAGTGTCAGCCTCAGAGTACACCGTGTTAATCCATGGTTTCACAATCACAGTACGTTCTGATTAGTATTGCTGTGGAACAGGCTGCTAAAGCAAATTCCAGGGCACTTCTGTTATCTTAAAATGAGAGCCTGGGGAACTTAAGACTGAGCTGATCACTCTGAGCTGTGCTGTGTAAGCTTGTGCATGTCCAGTATTCTTGAAAATGAATTAATTTGCATGAAAGGAAGAGTATCTGTGTCCACAGCTAATAAATATCTCTCTTCCCAAGAATTTTGAAAGTTGCAAAATCCTCAGGTCAAACCATGCTTGATCCCAACTGTGCTCTAAAACACTGTTCAGGCTGGTAAGGGCAGCAAAACCATCTTCCAAATGGGCACTCCTTGGTACCAAGTTTCTGTGTTTTGCAATTTAACTAAGCTGAATATCCATTGTGGGAGAATTGTGTGTGCTTTTATTTCATTTCCACTGAATAATGAATATAGACTGTTACTGATTACATTAATATGTAATTATTACCATGAGAATCTAATCCCCTGAAACCATTGGTCACTTGGTGTATGTTCATTTAGCTACAAATGCTTTTCGTTTTCCATTTGTATTTTATCATTTAATTGCTTTACTCCATTCAACATCACCCTTTTTTGATCTCCTGTTAATCATTATTTGGAATGAGAATTAGCCCTTAAGCAAACAGTGCCCCAAATCTATCTTGCTTCTTTGTGTGTAGTGATGACCTTGTGTTGGAACAGAAAAAAAACAATTAGCTATCGCTTTAGATTTATAATAAAAATTCTCTAATTATATTTGAAAATTGCAGTTGAAAAAGAATCTTAATATTTATTCATATTGTAAATCAACAGGACCTCAGACTCTACAAAGCCCTGATCTTCTGAAAGTGTAATGGAAATCTTTCTTTAAAAATAAAATAAAGTCCACATCTCATTTCCTGAAAGAGAACTGTCTGTGATACACTTAGGAAATCAGGTAGCTCTGCAATGTCCCCCTGGCCCGTGCATTTGTTTTTCTTTCATAGGAGTCTTAAATGTGAGGGTGAGGAGGTGTCAGGGTTGTCCAGAGTCCTTTGGAGAAGGCCAACACATGCACAGCTGGTGCTTGGTGCCCACTTCAGAGAGGCAGAGCTGTTCCTCTCAGTAGAATGGCATTTTCTTCTCTGAACTGAACTGGGTTTGTAAGCCCTTGATGTTTACACTTTTTTGTCTAAAATTAATGAGCATCCACCCCCTTAAAAATCTCATTAAAGTTTGGTTTTGGCAGGTTGCCTCCCAGAGTCTTGACAACACTTTGGGTGCTGATGATCTGATCGAAGTGTCTTCTCATTCCCTCCTCCTTCCCCATCTGTTTGTATCCACCTCTTGTGTTACAAAAATAAACTGTTTGGGTTAGGAACTGGTTTTTTTCCTTTTGCTGGGTGCAATGCTGTTCTGGTGCACAACTCCTCTGCAGTATGATTTAGCCTCTGCTGGTCGCTGCTACCCTGCCTCCTCTAGCCAAGCAAGTTCCTTGAGCAGCTCCCTGCTGCAGCACAGGATAGTGCAAGTAATTGTCCTGCTTAACCTGCATCTCAGCCCATCCATCTGTAGCAATAACTCTGGCAACTTGCTTAAATCAGAGGCTGAAGCAGAGGGAGTATTGAGAAGGTGAACAAAGGTATGGAAGATTAGAGGCTCTGGGTCTTGTAGGGAAGGACGAGGTCTGGTCCCTCCTCTTCAGTATAATCTGCGCTGCCGCCGAGTCGTGAAGGGGGGAGTGACAGGAAACTTGTGCACTGTAAAATGAAAATGTAGCTGTATTTTAAGAAATTCTAAGATACTTCCTAAAATGCTGCTCTTCGTCTTCTGATTTACCATGATCTGAGATGATGGAAGGAACAAAGGAAGGAAACTGGAAGCTCAAACAGCCTACACTAGCAAACGCTGTACTTATGTGCCTTTGAATATGTTAAAGTTAGGATTCATTAAACAGAGCTTGAGGGTTGCAACTATCATTTAAAAATGCCTTCTCTAAACAAACAAGAAATAGTATAGCCAAATGCAAGTAAGATAAAATATAAATCAGTGGTTCTTTGCTAACCCTTCATTAAGGATGTCTGCAAGCAGTTTTACAGCAGACTACATAGTCATGTCTATTCAGTGGGCTTTAAGAAATGGGGGAGATTGTTGTTGTTTAGGAATATCAAAGAACTTTTGTAGTTATTATATAGCTTTGGTGAACAAATCATTAATCATCTTAAAAATAACTGGGGGCAGATAACATAATAAAGTGCCCCTGGGATGTGTTTCTGTTTTATCAACCAGCAGTTATAAGTAAAAGGCAGAAATGGTGCTTCTAGCTAGTTTTGTTTAAAACAGCAGGAATGAAGAAAGAATTATCAGGATGGGAAACACATTAAATCATGGCAAGTAAATTCCTTTCATCTTGAGTATGGCTGCTGACTGTCAATAACTGAGATTAATGCTGCAGGAAACAAAGCAGAAATGTTAAATATAATGACATTTAAAAGAAGAGCAATAACCAGTTTATTAAAGGGAAGTGTTTTGAACTCTGTGAGGTTGGCAAACGGAATTTCAGAAGCATTTAAGATACTTTGGCCTCATCTAAATCATCATAGGAGTAAATTGAAAAATATCCTGTAAATGAGATCTGGTGTCTCTTTGTATTATCTCCTCTAAGGGATATACATACTCCTAATTTTTAAAAAGGACTCAAATGTCCTGATGAGCCTGACATTCTTTATCCACAAAAATTGCCACTTTGACAACTTTCTTGTGTGAACACACTGAAATAGGTACTGCTTTAGCAGTGCATATTCCATTAACAATGAAACTGAACTGAGCGTTCTGTCCCACAACTTTCTCCCTTTCCCAAATTTAATTGTAGCTCTGACAATGCCCAGTGCTGCTGTCCATGGTGAAGTATGGAGCTGGGCTCTGAACTGGCAGCCAGGGAGAGTGTGCAACAGTTTTTAGTTCAGCCTCTGTTCTGGTCAGTGGTGTGTCTGTAACGTGGTGTCTCTCCCTTTCAGTGAATTAAATTCTTACAAGTTCTGCAAAAATTATCTTTAGGACTTCTAAGGCTCATTGCCTTGGGAAACCTAGCCAAAATTGTCTCATGGTCTAGTGACCTTGGCAAAGACAAAAAGCCTCTTAGTGGGGGAGCTGGAAGAAATTTCACCTCAAAGAGCTTGGTTGGCAGAGATGTTGATTAGAGGCTGTGGATGATGATCTCTGTAGTTCAGGGTGCTCCAAGAGTTAAATGCATCCTACTCTAGAAATTTCTGTGGAACCCTAAGGATGGAAGGGCCCATCTATGTAGAGAAGGTGACTGTAGAGGGACCTTTGGTCTATAACTGTGCTTGTGAAGGAGAGGACTCTAATGATCTTATTGAGTACACTGTCATTTGCCACTCCTACCACCTTCCCCTCTTTGCTTGAATGTTACATTTACTCCAGTAGATTCAAATAGGCTTTTGAAGTTCATTAGTAGAAGTAATTAATTTCTCTGACAATTTCTAGTTTTCAGACACAAGTCTTAGAGGGACACTTGGCCTTTTTTTCCTGCCTAATGCATGAGTAGCTCCTGTTAATATAAACAGGATGTCTTTAGTAAAGCTCCTGCGTGGTTGTGGATACGTCTGTCAGCAGTGCAGAGCTGCACAGGTACCTCCACAGGCAGCTTGGGCCACCCTGGTAATCATGGGAGCTGACTTCATACTGTTTAGAGTACAAAATGAAGTTTGCCATTGAAGTACCTTGTTGAGAATGAGTTGCATCAAACAGTATGAAAGTGTTTCCTCTTAAGGGCAGTGTGAAATTCTGTTCCTGTCAGAGAAGAGAAGGTGTTCAGATGTGAGTGGGGCCAAGGACTATTGATGCATAATGGAACCGTGCTCGTTTGGGAGCAGCTTTCGTGATGATGTAGTAATTAGTCCTCTAAGAGGAACATATTCACAGGCATTTAACAGCAGCTGAAGAAACAGCAGCAACAGAGGGGATCAAAGAGAAATGACATCAAGGCTGATGGCAAAGGGGGTGGTAGCTGGGGTAAGTACTATTGACCTTAGATCTGAAGAACGTAGATTATGGTTTCTCTGGAGCAGGCAACATACCCATTATGTTGTTTAGTAGCTCTCCTTTTTCCTTGACAATAATGAATCTCTGCAACTCTAATAGAATTTATAATTAGACACAACTAAAGCTTGAGTGAAGAAATTATTTCAGCCTAATACAGTGTAGGAGAAGAGTTTACATGTCTCTGCTCTTCAGAGGCTCTGTGACCTGCTCCGGGAAACCAGAGGCTTAACTGCATTCAGGGACTTGGTGGGGCTGGACACCCTTGCTTCAAGGCCCCTTTGTTAATTAAGGAACTAGAATTGCTTTGTGCCATGTGTTAGCCCATGTCTAACAGTATTGCTTACAGGATATGGGTCTGCTTGTTGATCTTACCTGCATAACTGTGAGTTGAGAGGGGGAATGAACAGTGCTGGAGACTGCTGGTGGCTTTTCATGGATGCAGACTCTCTGTGGCCTTGCTGTTGGAATGGGTCATGAACATGGCTCAAACTAGAACCAAGTCCAGCTACACGACCTAAGCAACTGCATTCTTTATTTTATAAAACTGGCACTCAGTAAACTTATATAGCCTTCATTTTTCATAGGAAGAACTCCAAGAGTGATGTGGGAAGTGCCACAGCGATTGGCTCTGGAAGTGTGATATCCCTGTAGCACACGGTAGATGAATGGAATTTTCCTGGTTATGGTGTATAAGAAAACATGGACAGTGGTGTGCAGTCAGGGTGATGCTTTGCTTTTTCCTGTGCTGTAGAGCCACTGGTAAAACACAAAAGCCGATGCAGTGTTGGGGTTTTTTTTTGTTCTTTGGTTTTGGATCCTTATTTTATGATATGCCAGCATTTGATGTTTCACATGACATAAATGGGTCTTTGTTAGTCTTTGGAAGGTTACTTTATTGATCCAGCATTTACAGATGTGAACATCAAGTTCACTGGCTTCTACTTATCAACATTCTGTGTGCATCTGGACTTCTAACTTTTTGCAGATAATAAATGCTTCTAATACTATCTGTACTGCTGTATTCATATTGACTTAAATGCCTCTTCTTACCAATTCAAGTACAACAGTATGTGGATTTAGAGGAAGAAATGTTTCACTGAATAGATTATCAAAAAATGAGAGGAAAAAGTAGTTTTCCAGATGACTTGATCCTGCTATGTATATCACTAAAAATATCAGAGAGTTCCTAAGCAAATGCATGCAAGGTTCTGGGTGACGTAGCCTAAATAAAGTCTGTCTGGACTGATGTTCTGCTGAGTAGGAAGGCACCTGAGTGAAAATGCAGCAAATGGGAGAACACTCTTAGTAGGGGTGAGAGATTGTTTTGGTTGTGACATGGTACTTTATAGGGTGGGTGAAAAGCAGTGGCTGATTTTTGCACTGTCAGTAGGTACATTCTGTGCAACTGCAGCAAGGTAGAGATTTTAGGATAAATTGAGCTGAGCTCAGGTCTGTGGAACTGTATAGTATACCTCTGCTTCCTATTACAGCCATGAATGAAGATTTGCAATAATGTTTCACCTAGGCTTTTAGAGGAATGAGTGTTTTCTTAGCAGTAACACTGAAAGAATAGAGAACTGCTTTTCCTTATTTGATGAAATGCCACATGAATTTGCCTTCTGCATTTCACTCCAAAGCAAAATGACTGCATCAAAAAGACTTTCCCCATTCTGAATCTCAGTGGTTTTTTGGTTGTTTTCTTTTTTTTTAGAAAAGCAGAGTAATAATGTTTACAAACTGGGCTATTGTAGGTTTTAAAATATGAGAAAATAGTATATAATATAAAAATTACTCAAAATTAGTTTAAAAGTGTTATCTTCAAATTGGGTACACCTCTTTTGTTTTGGAGGAGATTGTTGGGAATTTGGTGGTGTTCTCAGTGCTTGAAGTATTGCTTTTCAGTAATCTAAGTTGGGAGATTAGTTGGAGAATACGTAATTTTCCATAAGCATAAGAGCCAAGAGTTTTGAATAGTGGCCTCAGACTCCCCTGGGTCACTCACAACTTAACCCAATCATCAAACCAACAGATGTTAATTTTTCTTTAACCTTCTCTTCAAAATGGTTAAGAACACCATAAGGCTGGCTAGCAGGAATTTTCTCTTGTCTGTTGAATCTCGCAAGGATTAATGAAGAGGAAATGGGAGCTTTTGTTGTAAAACTGAGTGAATCTTATGGCCTTTATAGGAAACTATTTGTTGATTTAGTAGAAATTGTGTTTCACTAGCTGGGTAATTCATCAGTATCAGACACCAGTAGTACTGTATGTGCTGAAATCAATTTAGTGTGAGGTACAGAGCCCACTGGAAATCTTATGCTTTAAAATGTCTTTCTGGGTATGACAGAGAAGAATCAAGTGATTACCCTACACTGAAGCAAAAAAACATGCTAAGACATGTCAAGCTTTATCAATCAAAACTATTTAATAAAAAAACCCCTATGCATTGGCCATTTTTATCTGTGTTGGCAAAAAAATTCTGAAAAACTGCTCAGGAAAATTTTTATCACGTTGGGCTGCTCAGACAGTAAGATTGTAGATGAAAAATGTCAGGAGCACTATTAACTGGAAACAGTTGATATGCTAGTAGATGATGTATGAGTGCACAGGGCCGTGATGGTCAGCACACAGCCCAGAACAGGCCTGGCCTGGCTGGTGCTGAGAGATGAAAGGTTATCAGTCCTGGGATTCTTTTCCCCCCCTGCTTCTGGAAAGGCTGTGGGAGGGTGTCCCTGCAGCCACCGACAGCTGGGGGACTGTTGCTGGACGTGCCACAAAGGGGCATAAAATATGAATCAAGACACAAATACTGGGGGTGGGTGATGAAGGGTGGGAGACAGTGATTATATCCAGGAGTGAAGAGAACTACCTGCAGCTTTAAATCCTGGTGATATTTGGGTACATGAAAGCTCTCATTAAGCTTGGTGGGACTGTGAATGAGAAGGGGCTTATGGATGAGAGTATGACTGTCTTTGCCCCTCAGGTTTTAATTCTCTTAAAAAGAAATCCAGTTTCTGAAATCTTTTTCCCTCAGACCTTGCTGTATGTGTATGTACAGAGGAAACTAAAGACCTATTAGTGAAAAAGTATTTCATTCCATGCTGAATCAGGCCTGCATATACACATTCCCCCTATTTTATAATTGGTCAAGCTGAGCCATTCACAGGAAGAACTGCTTCAAGCTGAATGCCTAGGGCATAAAAATTACCCACAGTTGGAAGTTAATAATATCATGTAATAAGGCAAACTAATGTTTGTGCTAACAAAAAAGTATTGATTAAACTCTTTGCAACATATTGTTGGAATCCTCGTATTTAGATTCTTGCTAAAGGTTCACTGAGACACATCAGCTTCCCATTAACCACACAGTCATTGCTGGCTTGAGTTTCTGCAGACAGCAATTTTGCAGTGAGTGGGCTTCAGAGCTTATAAAAAACCTGATGTTAGTCACGCTTATGGTAGTATTAGAGAATATTTATTAGGACTGTCATTTCTAAAGCAAAAGCATGTAACAGGGGGCACAGTGTCCTGGTGATGGTCTGTGACTCACTGCATGAAGCCTGTGCCAGGCTGGCTGGCACCAAACTTCTGGGGTAAAAACTTTTTGTGAAAGCATATGTGTAATTAGGATTATTTCATTTTCAAGAAAGAAATTGTGTGTGCATGTTCAAGAGTATTGCACATTAGAAGATTAATTAGTCCCTACTTCTTTATTTAAAGCTGAACACCCAACTGACATGGATGCCCATAAGCACTGTACTGCTCTGGAAGCTCTGACTCAAGGGAGGGATTGAACTGCAGTCTTGTGGTATTCCTGGAGGTTAGAGCGTGTTGATGAACAGAAAGGATTGTTCTGGGTTAATTCTAAAATTTGTCTTCCATACTTTCTTGTTATTTTTTTCCCTACAGGAGAAAAATTAACCCCATTCTGTCTGTCAGAGGGAATCCACAAATTTGTATTCAGAAAGCATCTCCTGGTTTATAGCTGCTTACACAAGTCAACCTTTTTACAGTAGCCCCTGCT
This sequence comes from Pipra filicauda, assembly GCF_003945595.2. Taxonomy (NCBI): domain Eukaryota; kingdom Metazoa; phylum Chordata; class Aves; order Passeriformes; family Pipridae; genus Pipra; species Pipra filicauda. The sequence continues at coordinate 2,499,681 of NW_024104742.1, forward strand.
AAACCGAGTGTCAGTATTTTCCCTTTGTTGTCATACCTGTGGTATGGAATGCACTGGAGGAGCACTGGGAAACTGCAGGGTCCCTTTCTGCTGCAGCCCAGATGTTGGGAGCCTTCAGTGCTGCTGCTTTCCCAGCAGAGAGGGCCTGCAGCCAGCAAGTCACTGTGCTGCCAGGAGCTGCAGTGGAGAAGACCAAAATGAACCGAGGAGACAGAGAGGCTTGTTTTGTAGTATGCCACAGCTCATTGCTTATTTGTTGTCCAAATCTTTAAAGATGGGCTAATGGAGAAGGGGAACTAATCCCGTGGGTGTTGAATCTCTGCTGATAGCGAGAAGCGTAAAATTGCAGCAAAGCAGGACGGCCTCTGAAAATTTTCCTTGGAGTGAGCTCTCTTCCCCCTTGCTGTGCAAAACAACTAGAAAATTTCCATTATAACCATGCTCTTCACCCAAGTTAATAGCTTTGTATCAGGGACTGACTTTCCTGAGTAGCCTTCCTCAGAAGAGAGAAAGAGAATGAAAATTTTGCATGCTTTAAACTCTACCTTGCTCTTTTTTTGTGTCAGGAGGAGATAAAGATGGAAATGCCATATGAAAAAAATGGAATAAGTAAACACACTACTGGATATGCCCCAGGAAATTTAAATTGATATTACATATATAGTTTTATATTTATTCTTTTGCTTACCAACAGATGGATCTCCTTCTAAATACCACAGTTTCAGAACATACAGAAATTATGTGATGATAATGTTCTTAATATCACAATTATCAGAGGGCTGGAGCACTTCTCCTGTGAAGCCAGTCTGGGAGAGCTGAGGTTGTTCAGCCTGTAGAAGAGAAGGCTTCAGGAAGACTTTAGAGCACCTTCCAGTACCTAAAGGAGCTACCAGAAATCTGGAGAAGGATTTTTTACAGGGACATGTAGTTATAGGACAAGGGGTAATATTTTTAAACTGACAGAGTAGATTACATTCGATTAGATTAGAAAGTAGGAAGAAATTCTTTCCTGTGAGCTGGTGAGGCACTGGCACAGGTTGCCCAGGGAAGCTGGGTCTGCCCCATCCCTGTAAATGTTCAATGCCAGGTTGGATGGGGCCCTGAGCAACCTGGTCTAGTGGAAGGTGTCCCTGCCCATAGCAGGGGGAATTGGGAGTCGATGATCTTTAAGGTCCTTTCCAACCCAAACAATTCTGCGATTCTATGAATTATTCTTAATATCACATGAGTGTTGTTCCAGATCCAAATATTTCTTCCTCTGGTTTATTGTAATGATTCCTGAAATCCCTTAATCTACAGTTGGTAATCTCTCCCAAACACATTGCTTCTGTCTGCTATTAAAGGACTGAAGAGAATTTGTACCCAGGAAGAAGTATTTAGGGGGTTGTTTTTCTGAGGTTCAACCTTCCAAAATTTGAAAGGATTGGGCATTCATAGTCAAAAGGAAAGGCTATAACCAGAGGGGGGAATTGAAGATAGGAGGAGAAACTGTTGGCACTTCTTGTTTTTAAAAGTGTTTGCAGTCTAACCATATGCTTGTTACTCTCTTCCCAACTTTGTTCCCTTTAAATGTTTTCAGTTTGTAAGAGAACTGGCTTATGTTGTGGTTGCTGGAGGAGTAAGTGCAGGCTGTGAACAGGAGGGGAAAGAAAGCTTTAAGCAAAAGCTTTGGGACAGCTGGGCCACTGCAGAGGCCGACTGTCTTGGTTTGGTTTTACTTACTATGTTGTCTTTTTTTTTTTTCTACAAAACAACTGGCAGTAAATTCAAGAGCTAAGGAAGGTTCTAGTCCGTCACAAAAAAAAAAATCCTCCACTTCTGAGAAGGAATCATATTCTGGTCTGAATCCATTGTATGTTGAATGATAAATCTCATTCTTTATTACCTTATGGTGGCACCAGCCACAAATTTGAGCTACATTTGTAGACTGAATGAGGGTTCTGAAATGGCACCGAGAGCCAATTTGTTTTTCTTCCTGTGAACCAGCACCAGTAAAATAATAGAACAGATTGTTTGAAAGATGCTTGTGTGTCTTGAGACCTTCAGTCGTTGATCTTCAGAATGTATTATACATCTTTTTGTTTCAGAATTTCTTCCCAACTTTGTTTTTTTTGAATTTATTTAATTTGCTGTCATTGAGCAATGTTCTTCCTAAACAGGAACTAGCTGAAGTCTGAAGTAAGAGCTTCACTCTCTTTTTCCCTTGAGCATTAAGCCTCAATAAGAGTTAGACTATAATATTGGCAACCAGAATACAGAGGAACTTGCATTATCATCAGCTGTCATTCTGATCTGACAATACTGTATTATATTCTCAATACATACTTTTGTGAGCAAACAATGAGTGGCATAAATGACTGTGCTGGTCTGACATGGGGAATTTGACTTGTCAGTTAGAGAAGAATAAGGCGAAACTGGAATACATGGCCAAAATATTTAGCATAAAACTACTTGTGCTCCTCCTCTTCAGAAGGAAGAAGAAAGCTGAGAGGGAAGAGAGAGGCATATATTTAACAGATGGAAGAGGCTGCCTAATTGTGCTACCTCTGTCAGCACTGTTGTCTTCTGATAAATGAAGTGCCCTGCATTTGCTGCACAGCTGTGGATACTGAAGGAGAAACTGGAAATGTGTGTTGTTCAACAAAAAAGCAAAGATTATTTGTCTGAGCTCTTCACTTATCGCGTGGCTCCAATATGTGTGGTGGCAGGGCTGCTGGGTGAATGATTGGGGTTACATTCTTCTGGAGTAGACCCTCTTACAGGCTCTGACCTTCCTCGGCTCAGTGCCTAGAAAGCAGTGTATTCCAGCAGAATGGAGCCTCATGAAAGATACATTGCCAGCCACAAAGGAATTTGACCTTATTTAATATAGTCTTAGCAGAAATATAACCAATTTACTTGCAGGGCTCAGTTCCTTTAGAGTGATTTGGGCTGAAATACATGACAATTTAGTGTACTTTAAAAAAAAGTATCGTTCAATCAACTTTAAATATGGAAAAATTCTTTTTAGTATGCAGCCGCCACTGGAAGCATGACTGTAATTGTGTTCAGTTGAAAATCTCCAGAGGCAGAGTAATTTACCTTCAATATCACTTTATTATATCTTTCTTCTAACTGACCTTCGTGAACTGATATCAGTTAGGTGGTACTTCAGCCTTTCTGACTGTGCCAGAATAAATTTTTCTAGTGTATAAAGTGTTTTTTAAAGATCTGTGTATGTACTCTAGTATAGTGTTATGTGGAATGAGACTGATTGTTGCCATTGGAAGCTTGTATCAGGTTTGTGACCCCAAATAAAGTAGAATGTAGATAATAGCTGTAAACACAACTGTAGCATCTTTGAATTAAAGTTCCTATCTGGTTGTAAAGTTTACAGGTGCTTCAGAGACATGTTTTAATTACAGGAGAGTTGTTTCAGAATCACCTTATATGTGATAGAATAATGCTTGGAGGTGCAGCAGAGATCAGAGCTTTTCTGGTGTAGCTGCAGTGCAGACTCAATAAAAATTTAAAAAGCCAAGAGAAACTTGAGTGATAAAAAGGAACTAGGGAAAACTGTTTTACGAATGGGAAAGCTGTGGCAAGTTGGCCAAGTCATTGATTGCACCTAAACTGGATTCTTTATATGGCACTTTCAAAATAACATAGTTCTTCTCTGGAGAGGAACTTTCTGAAAAGCAAACTTTAAAACACTACTTTTTTTTCTTTATCAGAAGAGGATTTTTAATATGTCCCTGTAATTTATCATAATTGGACAGTCTGAAATGAAAAATACAATTCTGTATTAGAAATTACGTGTTTCTTTCTCTGTAGCACACCCTGTCCAGAAATGTTCTTGGGGACGGTGCTTCTCATACGTGAATCACTAACTAAGCATTGGAGGCACTCTGACCTAATCCACTTTCATCAGATTAAATTAAATAGAAATCACAAAATAACTGGCTTTACAGATCATCTCACCTCGGTCATTTTGTACTTGTGTTGGTGGAATTAAATACTACAGTAGACAAGATGATTACTTGTAAGGTAAGAGAAAATTTAACGTCATGTCAGCAAAATAACTGCTTTTGAAAGTGAAGGGAGCCAGGAAGTCCATAGTGAAGGCAAATGCTTTAAGGATAAGTTGTGAAATGCATTTAGAATTCAAGATCTGTGAAAATAAAAGTAACATCCATAGGACCTCTACTGCCTGTCAGAGAACAGAAAGTACAGGGGTGATAGGGTTTTAAGTTCATTAGAAACGGGATCTTTGATTGAAGGCCTATGGTGCTGGTTGCATGCATCTTTGGGCATTTGTTCTTTCTTGTTTAGCAGAGACAAAGGGGGGGAAAAGACGAATCTACCAATGTTAAAATGAAAATTAAGTCAAGCAGGTTTGAAAAGACCCTTTTGCACCACAGCATCTTTTGTAGCACTGCTGTTGTCGCTGCCGTCTGTGCCTTCAGGGCTGCGAGCCTCAGCCTTGGTTTTGAGATATGTTTTTTGAAGACAAGTTCTGAGCTAGTTAATGATTTGGTAGCACCTGCCTTGCATTGCAGATTAAAAATCTTGGAGAAAGCTGGTGCAGTGTTTGCCTGTGGAGCTGCAGTGCTGACAGCAGACCTGCAGATGTACAGTACCAGCACAGCAGCTTCCTCAGCGCCGCATCCTGGTCTTTGCTAGTAAGACAGACTCCTTTTCCTTCCTGTACCCCACGTTAGCAAAACTGCAGTTATTGGACTTTGCAAGTAGAACCACTTCTTAGAGAGGAGACTGTAGATTACTATAGTTAAGGTGACTCTGCTAAAAAATGAGAGGCACACCCTCATCAGTCTTGCTGTGATGGCTTAATGTGTTAGTCCAGCTCACACTTCCCTAACTTTCCATGCCACCTCTTTGCCAGAAGTTCTCAGGCTACCTTGGAAGAGGTGAGATTAAAAAAAGCAAGTGCCCCCTCCTGACCCCCAGGGAAACTGGAGTGTGTTGGCTTGAACTCAGCCCCTGAGGGGTGTGAGCTGAGCGCCAGCTTTGCCCTCGGTGGGTCGAGTGCACTGGTGTGCCCCCCCCGGAGTGAGCTGGGGGCTGGCAAGGGCTGGAGGGATGCTGGCAGAAGGCAGCAGGAGACTGGCAGTGCTTTGGGCCACCACAGCTGTTCAGCAGGTGAATGTGTGTCACAGGCTCTAAGACGTTTGCATTTCCTTTAAAAATTTCTGCAGTGAACAAGTGTGTTGTACTTGGTATTGCTGGCTTCCCCTTTAATGGGAGGAGCTTTTGGTGTTATTTGCCATATGGAAAGTGTTAGTCCTTTCTTAACCATAATTATTCTTTTATATAGTCTTGATCCTTTAATCTCCTTCTACCATTCTTGCCAGATAATGTAAAGTACTTTTTTTTATGGAAGTTTTGTTTATAAAATTAATATTCTTGCAGAGAGTGCACTTTTAAGGCCAAGAGAGAAAGTTTTCAGGATAGTTGCATTTTCTTATAATTTTGTGTGTGCTGCATTACCTTGAAAAATTCATAGGCATTGTATGGAAGGTTTCTTATTTAAAAATATGATTATTGCAAGTGATTTTGAGTTCTTTTCTATAAAGAAAAATATATCCTTTTATTGCACAGAGACAGAATGACTACTGAAATTTGTACTTTCCTCTGTGTTTAGTTTTGAAACACCATTTAGTATTTATACCTCTTATTTTTGCTGCATATTAAAATAAATCAGAGAGACAGTAAAATTAGACTTCATTTTCTTTGAGAAGAACCAGTTGTCCATGCATTCTCATAGAGTCTGGAGGAATTTATGATAGTTTATCAGCTGGTGAATCTGAATCAATAATTTAGTTGTCAGCTGCCTCTTTAGAAATCAAAATTTGTTGTTGATATACCGAAAAAATGTTACAGTTTTCTTTATTAAGAGAACTTTACAGTTGTACAGCAATTTTCACTTAAGGGTCTCAAACCATTTTAATGAAGTAGAAAAAAAAATCGTCTTCCATTTCTTGCAAGTGAAAAAGCTGAAAAATACAGTGATGAAGTGCCAGGGTAGAGAACCCGTATTTATATTCGAACGTGCAGAGGACCATTCCCAGCCCTGCAGCCATCTGGTGTGCAGTGGCCCATGTCCACGATACTAAATTTACCAAAATAGGGAGCTGCTCAAAACTGTTTCTTGGGATTTAGCTTGAGGCAGGGACCATTCTAAACATTGTTTAGAAATGGGGGCCGAGGGGATGAGTGGCAGGATTTGAAGGCGTGTAACACAACACTTACCTGGGACTGTTACTATAGTTGCCCTTTTTTCCCTGTGATCCCTGACCCCCCGGCTTTCCCCGTTGGATGCTGATGTGCTGCTGTCAGCGGGAGGCACCAAGTGAGTTGAGCCCGACTCTGTGGAGCTCAGTCCCAGCAGTGTCCTCAGTGCTGCCCAGGCAATGCTGTGGAAGAGAAGGAGCTGGCTAATGCAGCTGTGCTGCTTGCACCTCCTCAGGGTCTGGCCCCGGATCTATCGTTGCAGGAGAATTTTCCTTTGCAGCTGAGCTGAACAGCAGAGCAGAGATGAATGGGAACCATAAGTGTGAGGATTTCACAGGGGCCACATCAGAGCCTGCTGCAGGCCGGCCTTTCTATTAGGAGGGGGTGATTTGTGACATTTCATAATGCTATTTTCATCTATTTTGAAAATGATCAGAAACTAAATTTTTGTGTGGGGAACACAGATTCATTTTATAAAGATGGTCTCTTTTTTCTTTTTCCTGTTTATTTATTTATTTATTTAAAGAGGGGGAGAGCACAAGTTTTATCACAATAAATCATAGCGACTGGTGATAACAAAATATTTGTTAGGATGAAACTGTTATATTTGATTGGACATTAATCATCATCTTTGTGTGCTGTGGATGTGGTTTCCATGTAAATTGTTCACCAGAAAATACATAGTTGGTGTTGAAAATTAAGTGACACTTTAAATGGTAATATATTCCCTTTGAAGTAATAAAGATGGATGACTTTTCTCATTATAACTACTGGGATTTGAATGAGAAATATTTTGAGAATTGACAAATAGCAGAGGCTAGAGCTGCAGTCAATGGTAACTGGCAATATATGTGTTTTCACTGAAATTTTTAGTTTATGTGGCATGGATCCATCCTGATCTTAGAGAACATTTACTAAAGAATTCCTCCTGTTTGCAAGAAGGAGCAAAGCAGCAGTGACTGTAGTAGGAATAACTTGGGCACTTCCTCAATGGTTTGGATAAACTCACAGTGAGATCTGACATTTTTGTGATTTTCTGTGAATTAAAACTGTTGTGCTTGTACTGGACAATGACACTGTGAGCAAGTGAGGTGAGGCACGGGAGCCAGGAATATTTTGCTTCAGAGACTAGATGGCCTTTATTATGTCTTTCCCCTGTCACTGCCAGAATCTTACAGGTTCTCTTCACCTACTTGTGATGCTCAGCTGTAAATACCATCTGCTCTGTTAAATAGCTGTCCTGCTTCTAGGAACAAAAGGGAGTGAAATGCAGCCTTGAAGCTGATATATCTGTATTTTGTAGAAATTAAGCAAGTTATGTTCTAGCATTGGCCGAATATTTCTTAAAAGGTACCACCCTCTGTGGGGTTTTGCAAAACACTGGCAGGGTTTTGTGTAACCCGGAGCCTTACACTGCTCTCATGTCTGCTGTGGCAGGGCCAGTTCCTGCTGCCTTCCCCAAGACCCTGCTAATGACAGGACTGCAGCAGCAGCACAATGCATCACCTCAGGCACGTGTCTCCTCTTCCCCTTTTCCCTTCTTTACAGTAGTTTAGCAATAAAATCAACTCTTGCCATGTTTCACTGTCTGCCCCAAACCTTTTTGGGTTGGTCTATGCTTTCCAGAGCCTTTCTAGAACAGTCCTCTTTTACTTTCCTTGCTCTCTTTCTCCTCCTTTCATAGTTAGTATTTCTTTACTTTCATTAGTTTAAATGCATTACACAGCTCTATATGCAACTTATTTGTGTCCCATCATTTTATTGGTATTCATTTGTGAAGCCTCCTTCTTCCTCATACATTGGCTTGATTTTGGTCTGTTTTTTCTTTCAGAGGAGTTTATTTGGAAGCAGTTTCCCTGGCACAGAGTGTGTGTAAAGCTCCACAGGAATGACTCTGGCCAGGCACGTTGTGACCATGCAGGGATGGACAGCTCACCAGTAGCTCTGCCAGAGCTGTTTGCTATTAACCCTGGTGCAGTTCTATTAGTGCAATTAAATTCTGACTTAAGTATGTTGGGATATTAGTGCAAAACCTCTTGTAGATAGACTTTGTTGTTTGGCACTTTGAAGCATTTGACATTGAAAGGGGTTTACATTTTCCCCGTTCCTGATACGTACGTTCTGTGGGGTTTCCTCCTTCCCCCTGGACATTTGGATCTGTACTGATCACACCCTTTATTTCTATTACCTTTTTTTTTTTTTACTTTTCACATCAAAGGGCTCCTCATAACTTTCATTTTGCAAATTAAACTGGCTTGGTGCACTTCTTTGACCTTTTCAATATTCTGTAATTAGATTGGCTGCAATTCCTCGTTTCTTCCTGTTTACAGTCTCACTAGCCTCTGGGAAGGGATGGAATGCCCATTTGCTCAAAATATAAAATACTGCAAAGGTCAAAGCATAGTATAAAGCTGCATTTTGCTGACTGTATTAATGTTTTGAAGAGATGCTGGGGGAATATGAAGCATTCCACTTGTTCATGTATTGTCATGCAGGTTTCCTGGAATTTCTTCAAAGCACATCCCCTTAATGCATAAAATTTCTTACCTTAGCTATGGCATAACTTGGCATTGCAATCTACTGCATTCTGTAGGCCTCTGTTAGAAGATTCTTCTACTGGAGCTTTAAAATCCTCTTGACATAGACATTCTTGTAAATGATTGCAGCTTTTGAAGTTAAGGGCCTATGATATTTTAAATTGAAAAATCAGTGCTGTGGGGTTTTTTTAACTGTTTTATTTATAGGCTTGCTTCACTAAGTGTGAGGTATTAAAGTGGGGCTAATCACAACAAACCCAGAGCCCTGTAATATGAGATGAGCTTTGACAGGATTTGTTGTTTTGTTTTGTTTTGTTTTGTTTTTCCCCACTTTGCTCTTCTGAAGTAGTAACAAAATTCTATGGACCATCCCAGTTTCTAAATATATGCCCTTGAGCTACCCTCTGATTTGTTATGGTGGAGATAAGGTCTTGATATGTGTCACATTTGTTCTGACTGCTGTTTATGATGCCTCACTCGTTTTCTGGTGGAAAGTTGTAAATACTGTTCCAAGTCATTCTACTTGAAACCAGAAGATCACACAACAATCTTTTCCTCTGTCTTTTGTAGCTGCACTGTTGAACAAGTGTGTTGTTTATGTGAAGTTTCTTTAAAACCTCAAACATTACAAAAATTGTGGTCTCCTCAGTTAGGCAAAACAAATTAATCTCACATAATCTGTTTTCCTCAGGCTTGTACACTACTTATGCTGTATAATATAGGCAGGATACACATAATGTATATTCTTTATACTGCCTCCTCCACAGAACCCAAGTTTTCTGTGTGCTTGCTGAGGTGATTGTGTAGGAGATGAGGCAATCTCACAGTGTTTGGAGTGGAAACACCAAAGCTGGCTCAATGCCATCCTACCTGTCAACAGAGATTGCCTGGTTTCATCCAAAACAGTCGAGAAATGCTGAGGTAGAGATTCTGTCGTATGCATTTGATCAATAGGTACCTCTCAGCTATGAAGCAATTCTGCTTTGAGGACAGTGGGTGGTATGTGAATGTGGCCTTTATATTGGTTCCCAAAGAACCTGTATTTCCTAGTGCTAGTCTGCTCTTATAATAGCAGATGAGATGTTTGCCATTTAGAATGGAGGGAAAAAAAATTGCAGGAAGCAATTTAATGTTCATAAAATGGCCTCCGACTCATCCTTGATGCATATGGTGTTTTTATTTAATGTGTGAGAACTTAAATGCTACAGCAGTGAGCAGTAAAGAACTTCTGAATGTGAATAGCTCATCTGCACTTACAGTGAGCTTCTGAAGGGAACAGCTTCGTGTTTACTGCTATTTTGTAGCAGTGCTAGTCTGTGAAGGCCTTTTTGTCCTAAAGCTTAATTTATATGATAGTTGAGCTTCCTTCTGTATTTCAAGTATTAATATAATTGCCTCTGGGTGCATGGAATGGGTTTGTGGTGGACAATTGCACTCAATTACAGGGTTGCTTATTAAAAGGCATGCATTGTGCCAGGGGTAGAAGGAACTCTTATAATTAACTTTCATAAGCTGCAATTGCACAAAATTATACATGATGACTTTCTCCACAAGTGATATTACTTTCTGTGGGAATAAGATGAGAAAGCAACTTAGAAAGGTCTCTGGTCTGTGTTGTCAAAATGTCCTGGGTCATTCACGGGCGGTTTGGGTCGGTGCCAGATTCACCACACAGGAAACTTGTGCAAGCGCTCCATTGATCAGAAATGTTCCACAGTTTTTAGTCCACCTGAAGGGACTTAAGATCATGTTTAATACTTGAATATTGCAGAACACAGCTGGTGTTGGTACAAACGTTTATCTTCAACTGCCTACGGAAGGGAGCTCAGCTATACCAGCCCCAGTTCCTGCGTGGGGAAAGGGGGACATCCAGTCCCCTCACTTACTTCAGGCCACTTGTCTGCCCAGGAACAGAGACGAGACTTGAGGTCAGATTCTCCGAATCCCCAGCCTTCACCTTGCTTTTGCTATCAGTATTCCAGGAGAACACTTTTGCTGCCGAGTTAAAATATAACTCCTTTCTCCACTGGAAGACGAATACCGTTGAATTGGTAGGGCAGGGATTTATGGCTGGGTCTCTCCCATCCCTCGTGTCTACTGTAACTATTGAACCATTAGCTGCTCTGGCTGTAGGGAATTTAAGCCTCCTTCCTTTTGAATAATTTTGCGTAGAAATCCTTACTGGAACTGAAGAAAACGCTTGCCAATACTATCACTGAATATGTGTTTTTCAGGAGAAAAAAAAGTGTAGAAAATAAATTGGGTTCCAGTGAATCGGTATTTTCTGCCAAAAGAAAATGAGGTTTTTTGAAAATGGAGACCAACATCCTGTGTGGCTTTGAATATACTAGTATTTATGAATGTACACCTGTTTTAAGTTGAGAGCTTGATCTTTTATTTCCAGAGTTTAAATCATTGAAACTCTATTTGAAGTGTGTGTTAAGTTCTCTCCATAGGAAAAAAAGTGTGTTCCAGGAGAGCTATCAAATTAAGCTGATGTTATGCAGTCTTCTGGTGAACAGTCCTATTTCACCCCCAGAAACCCTCCATGGTTCCCTTTTCTTAATATATAGTCAAATGTAAATGGAGTTCTCTCTGACCACACTTGCATCATTAATGTGTGCATTCTCTGTGAACTCCCTGGTGATGTTTTTGCTTGCACAACTCCTTTTGGAATGTGAATGTCAAGCCTATCTGAATTTTAGACAGTGTGGTGCATTTTATAGCATTTTTGGATACTATTTGTTAACTGAATTTTATAATTTATGATAGGCTAAAGGTACTGGGCGTCATGACTGCAAATTGTAGGTGGTGGATTTGGGGATAAAGCCCCCTTGCCTTTTTGTTAGTCTGAATGTGCAGTAATCTTCTCTTTGCAGTTCTCTAAATGTATGATTGATCAGGAGAAATAACAGGTAGCTGGTGCTGTGCTTGCAGAGTTCAGCCCCATTGCAAGAACTGCTCGGAACAGCACATGACCATTGAGCAGAAGTTTTTAGTAGGACTAGTTGGGTGTTCCTGGGGACTTTTCAGTACTGAACTTGTGAGCTCAAAAGCCACTGCAGCATCTTTCTGGAAGAAATGATAACTTCCAAAGCTTGAGGAATTTTAAGTGATGTTAATCTTCCTCCCAATCTACTTTCTCTCCCTCTCTCTGCTTGTGATACCACTCCTGGAAAAAAAGTAGAGTATATTTAAGAATTCCTCAGGACACATTTTACTCAGGTGAGTAAATAGTGGGTATGAAAACCTGGTCTCCAAATAATGGTTTCTCTCCCAGGTTTACTGTCGAATGCTAAGTTAAACTTACACAGTTGTTACTGAGAATATAAATTGCAGATGCTGAAGTTACATGGCCTGTGTTTTCATTCTTGGTGGTGATGAAAAGATAGTTTGTACTCTTGCATCCTAAGGACATGATATAATGTTAGCATTTATATTCATCTGACCAGCCAAAATAAGCTCAGCTGCATTAAGTGAACACTTAAAAGTCATTTTTTCGGATAAGAAGTCAGTTTTTGTTGAGGTTTTTTAGAGCTGCATCAGCAACACTTTCAGCCTAAACAGCTCAGGCTTATGATACAGTTGAGATGTGACTAATCTTATATGTTATAAATTGTGAATCAGACCTTGAAAATCTAAAGATTGAAAAACATATGTACTTTCTTGTCTTCTCATTGGAGCACATCTGTGTTTTTCTCTGCAATGATAGGGGCTATGATTTTTACTTTTTAGAAGATAAAATGCCACGTGATGAGAAAAATCCAAATTTTGTAAGTCTGAGCAGAGGAACTGGGAACTTTGCTTAATATGTGAGAGCATTGGCCAAGGTACTTGTTTAGTATGTCCTGGGACATAACACCAGTGAGCCTCCTCAGCCCCATCCATGGCTGCTCATACAGTGCAAACCTTCCCCTGGGCCATAGAACAGGCCCACAGACCTTGCCATTCCAGCATCCTGTACAGTATGGGCCAGCTGACTTGCAGAATGAAACTGTTTCTTACATTCCTCTGCATAGCAACTGCCAGACTTTTGACAGTTTATATTCTTTCTGGATGCAGAGAACTTTGCATGCCCTAAAGGCTTATCTGTTTTGCTGCCTCCTAAAGCACTGCTATGCTCTCAGAGAAGATTTCTGGGTACGTTTCTGACAATGTAACAGCGTTTCAGACTGAACTGCAGATCACAATTCAAAGCCTGTAGGTCACTGAATGCTGGGCCTCTACCATTTTCTTTACAGACCCAACATTCAACTACTTTAAATAGAAAGCTAAGAGGATGCTGAATTACTTAAATGAGGTTGCAGTGGGCACACTCTAATTTATATAAAAGAATGAACATTGTAGCATCCATCAGCAAACCATGTTTCTAAAATAAAAATATGCACTTACAAAGTAGTGATAGTAGTCCCAGGGATCTGATATAATTAGAGGGGGATTATGATGAAAAAAAACTCTGCCTTGGAAAATTTTTAAGAATTTCAAACAACTCCATTTCTGTGTCAGGATGAATATGAGACTATGGTCATAACAGAATGTTCCCTTCTGGACAATGCCTGTGAGCTGGTGTTTAAGGACTTGCAAGGCATCTGTCTAATGCCTTCTCATCTCTGTTTTAAATCACAAGCAGAAGAGATTTGAGACAACATCTTTGTCTCAGGTAAAGATCTATCTCTTCAAACTGCCTGCTATTCCAGGTTAGCTTGAATGGTGAAAATTGTGTCCTTTACCTGGCAGCACTTTACCAAAGAAGTTTCACTGCAACTAATTCATTTCTACAAAATATTCTCTTTTAAAAATGATTTGTCAAGAAAGCTTTGTTTAACTTCTAGATCTTATTAAAATGTAGTAGTGCTTTTCTCAAAAATGTTTCACTATATAAAGTATGATAGCAGAAATCTCCTTTTGAAGGGTGGTCAAGAAATAAATGCAACTTTGGTTTTTACTAAAAATAAAAAAATTTACCTATACTACTATTTATTATAATTTATTTGGTGCTGAAAGATCCATTCAAGGACTCCTTTCCATACATGTTGGGAAGACACAATCTTTGTACAAAAAGACCAAGATAGACAAGAGGTGAGACTGGTAAAAACAGTTATTACAGAGACCAACAATTTGCATGAGCTGATTCTACCAAATCAGTGAAGAATGTCAGTTAAAGATTTATGTTCCCTGATCTTCTCATCAAGTCCTGAATGCCTGATGATAAAAGTGAAATTTGAGTGGGGATCTGAAGAAAAATGAGTTTAACTACAAAAGCTAGGAATTGCAGCTTGTACTACTTGCATATTTATGTCTTTTAACATTCTTGCATTGAATTTTATTCAATTTTATTCAGACCACATTCCATGAATATATTCTTACAGGTGTACTGGTATTTCATACAGAGTAATTCTAAAAATACTGTGAATGTAGTACATGGATGAAACTGAATCTCAAGACATTTCTGCATTTTCCTGTGCAGTATCTTCCTGAAATAAATGGTGCTCCTTGCAGTGGTTTATGTCCACAAGCATGGCAAATTTTGGAGAATTAGAGAAGAGTGGAGAAGGTGAGAGTGGTAGGATTATTAAGCAAAGATTCAGGAATGGTGTCCTGTTGGGATCCTTTGTTGAGACTTGAGTTTGAAATGTGCTTACTGTTTATCATCTTCTTCCCAAAGGCTGCATCCTTGTGCAGTGCTTGGAATGCAATAAAATACTGTCCCTCATAAAAATGAGTCTTAAATTCTGTGTGAAGAGTTACCAAGGCTAGGAGAGAAGGGGCAAATTTTGCAATAGTAAAAGCAGGGCTTGGTTACTTGGTTGTTTTTTGTTTTTTTTTTTTATTTGGTTTTGGGTTGGGTGGTTTTTGTTTTGGTTTTTTTAATCTGTCAAGCAGAGAGTGGGGATACTTTCAGAACTTGGGACTGTTTGGATTGAGAATTGTGCCTTTGTAAATGGTGGAAAAATGGCTCCATACACAGCTTCTCCAAGGAAACTGTCATAACAAATTAGAAGGAAGGCTCTTGTAGGGTTGCTTTGAATTTGGATGGGCAGATCTGAGGTAAGAACTTGACGACAGGCAGGTAAGAATGGGGTGGGAGGCCCAGGAAAGCTTCAGCCTCTGCCTTTTCCCTCTGTTGCCAGTGGAGGGCGTTTGCTCGGGATTTTATGTTTTGATCTATGTGCAGAATATATGCTTGGTCTTTAGAAATTACCTATACATTTTGGTTCATGTCTGGTCCCAGCCTTCAGTGTGTCTGCAGTAAATCTTTTGATTTCAGTGAGTTAGAGCTCTGTTAAAGAAAACCAATTATGCATGGAGTTTGAAATGGGTTCCCCGCATCTGCTTATACTTTACTGATATGGGACTTGCTTCATTTCTGTATCTATGTGGAAAGGAAATTGATATACAGAAACTAAGTTGGTTGAGGAACTGTTTTATGAATAGATGAATCTTCTTTGTGAGGGGAGAAAAAAAATCTGAGTTTTTTTCCCTAGCAGTGTCATAGACAACTGTTTAATTAGGGATCCACCTACCAAAAATGTCATCCCGATTCTATTTTTCTTGATTTCTATTCTCGTCAAAGCAATTTTATTTGAAAAGCTTAGTTTCACAGATTTCCATTAATTTTCTTTAGTATGTTAATGATAAAATGTACTTTACTTCATACAAGTCAAGTTCCTTGTGCCTGTGTTATTGAGTAGCAGTATCTCCTACCAGCTGGATTGGCATTAAAACCCTGATTCTATGTGTTTCAGAAGATTTGGGGTTTAACAGACTGGTGCAATCCACTTGTTCAAATGTAGTAGAAAACTACATATGAACATAACACTGATGGTGAAACTTAATCTTTCAAACAGAAAAGAGTTGGGAAGCTTGGGAGAAATGGATTCTTTGAGCAGTAGGATAAAGATGTTAATTCAAAATTCACAAGGTTTTAAGTTCAGCATAATCCAGCTCAAATGGATTTCCTTTTTCTGCTAGCTTTTTTTTTTTTTTAATCAGATTGTCAAGTTTTTCTGATTAATGACTACCTCTTACCTTCACAGTGATGATCATGAGTGTATTTACAAATATTGGCTAAAATATGCTTTGGTACTGCAGATAAAAATGTCAGGGTATCAATTATGAATGTACAGATGGAGGAAGAGGGAAAGGCCAGGCCAGCAAAGCTTTTATTTTTCAAGTTACTATCTTTCACATACAAGGCATATTCCTGGTTTAGGAGTAGGGGGAGCAGGCTGGGAGTGAGGTCAAAACCAGCTGAAATCTGCCCTGGCTGCTTCTCCTGGGGCACCTTGACCTGCTGCGAGGTTGTCTCACAGGGCAGGGCTTTCAGTCATGGGATCTTCTGGTTTTTTTCTCCTCCTTGTGCCTCTGTGGAGCTGAGGCAGCGTTTCAGCAGTCACCCCTGTCAGTGGTGTTGGTGACTCCAGCCACACACACTCACCTTGCCTCAGGCCCCTGGCAATGCTCCCTTCTGGTTCCCTTGGAAACACAGCATTTTGTTACTACTTGCTGATGAGATGTGTCACGTAAAATTGTGTACCAAGTTAAAATAGGAGGGAAATAATCCCTCACCAATATAATTTTAAATAAAAGCAATGAAAAGACCATTCAGGTTTGCTGCCCAATTACTTCTTGTAACCATTTGGCTGGGGTGTCATGTCAGCACCAATCCAGGTTTTTCTCTCAGCCTTGAAACAGAGCTAAAAGAAACAGTCACTATATGATAAGAAATCATGCAAGTGTGTAATCACTACAGAGCACAGGGTAATACACACTGTAACCTTAGGACTGTGATGATAAAATCAGCAAAAAAATTAGTGCAATTTTCTTTAAACTTAAAAGTGTTGATAGTTATCAGGAATTTTCTTCTGCCACAAGACTGCAGTTCTTGAGCTTGTTCTATTTTTGTGTGTGTGTGTGATGTTCTTTTATAAGAGTTACCACAGAGCTGATTTTTACAGCAGTATTTATGGCATTTGTGGAAATTGGGGAGCAGAGCTAGTGAAACATTGTCAGAGCTGCTCTGGGTATAGCTAGGTACAGAATACCCAAATCACAGTATTTTGATGATTTAAGTTTGATAACTGAAACAGCAGCAAACTTTCAGGAATCAGCATAAGACCAGAGTACATAAAGAAGCAGTCAAAAATGTGAGTGTTTGATGAACTTGACTGAAGAGAAAAAGAAAGTAAAACCAATCTCTTTCCTAAATGAGACACACAAATGGCAGTTTTCAACAGGCACAGCTCTCCAAGCCATGGCTCTATATGCTGATCAAGGTCCATGCTATAGGAAAAACAACTTTTTACAAGACTGACTGCAGAATTTTCCATCTGTACCAGGCTTTAGAAAGGCAATTCCATGGAGTCTCATCCTATAGACAATAGATGTATGCATAATCTGAGAAAACAAAACCATAGTAACCTTGGATGACTTGTCATGCAGCACAGTACGTGTTCTGGTTTGGAAATGGTGGATTACCTGATACAAGTATTCTGCAACAGAAGATTCTCAATCCTCAGTAATTCTGCTCCTAAGAGCTAATAAAATTTTTGTTAAATATGTAAATACATGATACATTTACCCAGATTTTCTGAAAAGGAGTTTTCTACTTACCTGAAAATAGATTTCCTAAGAGAAAGGGCTGATTCATGTCAGTTCCTTTTAACGTTGTATAATAGAATAAAACGGGATGTTTGAATAGATAACCTTTAATTACTAGAGGGTATGTATTTATTAAGTCTGTCTTGCAAGGAAAGGATTTATTTGCATTCTGATGAATTATCTGTGAGATAAAGTTTACAGGATCTGATCCTTTGAGTGTTGGTTTTGGAAGAAAATGAAAAGATAGGACTTACATTCTTTTAAAATTTGGAAAATAATTCTAAAAATTTTACCAACATTTGGGATACTCTCCAAAATAGAGAGGACTGCACAGACAGGATATAGCTTTATGTGTTATGAATAAATGTTTTTCTTAGCAGCTTTCAAGAACAGTCCAACATTAAAAATAGAACTGTGTACGGATGGTATTTGGAAGGCGTTACTGATGATGTTCTAGACATTTATAAGAGTGTTTCAACAATATTTCTTCATTTCAATAAAATACAAAAATCCTGTTCTCTTTTTCCCTATTGGAGAGCATGGAAAATGTCCCTAATCCTTTAAAGTTATAACTTGCTTATTTTCATGATACCTGGATTCTGTGATGTAAGAACATACTGTGTACCATTATAATGGGTCCTGGTATAGAAATGAGCTCTTTTCTTCCTTTACTGACTTTAAGCAGCCTGGACTATGAAATCTATGGAGTAAGTCTTTCTGAGGTACTCTGGCATATCCAGGACCAGATAAACACTTAAATTTAGTTCTACAGGCGTCGTAATTAGGAAATAACCACTGCTAAACTAAAAACGTCTTAAGCACTTGCCTCTATTCTCAGTGCATATGAATCACTTCTGCTTGACTCTTTTTCCAAGTTGTTGTCTAGTGAGGAAGCAGGGCATAGCAGTAATGAGGTTAAAAGAACAAGGACTGGCTTTTGGAAGAAATATAAATAGATTGCCAATGTGGACAGCGTGGATACAGAAGTCACGGTGTGGTCAATGTCTGTTACATCATTGTGAAAACAAAACAAATCTGTAGCAGTCTGAGGCTTTGTTCTCCATCTTCTGCCAGTGATCTTTTCTTTACCAGCCACTCTGGCTGAGTGGAATTTCCTGAGACATTCAGAAACTTATTTTACAAATAAAATCTCCAATCAGCTTGTGATGCCTAAGAGAAGCACTACACATTCATCACAGTCCTCCTTTTTCTCTGCATCCTGGCAGAGCGTTTATATTGGGTGGTGCTGCATACAGCTGAGCAGTGTTTCTTTATATTCAGTCAGGTCCTTGTCTTTATGAGATCCAAAGTCTACAAAAACTTAAATCCAGAGGAAAGTAAAAGGAAAATCCTTGAAAAAATCATCATATGGTAACATGTGTTGTCCATTTTTTTAGTAACTGCTAATATCATACCTGTTTTATGTTTATACATGCATTTTATCCTCAAGAAGGATGTATAGTCAGCCAGTTTCTTTTATCTGCGAAATGTGTAAAGCCAGCTGAGTGCAATGCTTGTCAAATATGTAATGTAACATACAATATGGCTGGTATTTAAATAGCATTTCTTTACATAGCTGAAAATCATCTTAAAATGAAGGACGCTGGAGAAATGTTTTGTCTGATACAAAATAGGAAGGGGAAATTGGAGCAGGGATATTTGTTGATGTCTCATTCTTAATAAAAATCAGTTACTTTATTTTCATACCTGTGGAAAGGGAGAGGAGGAACTTGGAGGATTTTTGATCTGCTTTAAAAGGGTGCAAGTGTTTGAGTCCTCTCTAGTCTCCTGCTACTGTTTTCCCTCTGCCATGTGATACATGAAGGAAGCTGCCTATGGAGGGAAGACTGAAGGAAGAGTGGAGTGTGCTCTCTGCAGAGTCTGAGTGGTGATAGTAGAGCTTCTCAGACAGCCTGAAAACAGGCTATGATGTAGTTCTAAGTGACTACTAGTACAGAGCCGTCTCATTTAATCAAGATTGTAAATGCTACAAGGTGATTTCATTTCCGTGTTTGATTACAAAAGCTTAAATGTGTCTCTAAACCTTTCAGAAGTAGGTTATTGTCTGCAGTTCATAATGACACACATAAAAATGTTTTACTGAGTGTTGGAGGCATTTTAAAACTTTGCCCAAGAAGAAAACCCAATGACTATTTACCATAATGTGATAGTATTTTTTTATTTGGAAACATTGCCAGCCATTTTCTTGCCGGTCCTGAAATGCTTGTTGCAAGCAATGAAATCCTCATCTTGTGTTTTGTCAGCCTGCAGTAGTTTGCAGTGCAGCATGCTGGGGGTGATCATATAATTTGAAGTGTAAATTGTAAAAGAAAAATGCGTTCGCTTACCTGGGTTTCCTGCTGGTGTTGAAATAGGCAATAGAGCTGTGCATGTCACAGTTAATTTGCATAATAGAGGAACAGAAAAATATCTAGATTTTATTTTATTCTGCTCACATTAACTTTACTGCCACAGCTTTGATTAACTTTAGTGAAAAGTGGCTGGATTCTTCATGGTCCATGATTTCTTAGCTCTCTACTTCTGAATAAACTATTTACTATCAAAAAGAGCTTATAGACCAAAATTAAATGCTTCATCTTGAGATGGTTGTTAGTGATAGTGGAAATTTTCATGTTAAAAAATACCCAATTTCTCTTCTTTCCCACTACTTCTATTCTCTCCCACCCAAGACTCTTGCAGTTTACATTTTCTCTGGTTGGAATTTCTCCATCATGAGAAAATATACTCAGTAATCTGAAGCATGGTACCAACTGGTTTTGCACACAAAAGAAAGCTGTTCCCTGCAGCAGAGCAGGAGGTGGGTACCATGGGGTGTAGTGTTTTCTGGGGAGCCATTGCTGAAAGTTGTAAACCTGGGAGAGAAAGTGAAGAATTGTAATAATACCCACCTCATTGCCTCCAGAGAAACCTGGGTCAAGCCCAAGTAGTTTTAGCACAGATTCCAGGTGTTTGCAAGACCAGGCCCTTAATTTGTGTCTTCCCTTTGCCTTCAGTGTGATTCACTGTAGCTTGTAAAGGTCTTGAACAATGGCATTAAATCACTGACTCCGGATGAAACATTTGTTTCTAGTGCTGGTCATCGTGTACAATCCCTGAGAGACTGCAGAGGCTCCCAGGTTGGATGTCTATATGTAGGCTCTGTACTTTGAATTACAGAGGAAAAAGAGCTCATTATTTCTTACTGTCAATAGAGCTGTCTGTGTTACCTGAGAATAGTTAAACAGAGGAGTGGTAGAAGCTAAGAGTAAACACTAATGTACCTTTAACATTAATAATTCACTGTATCATTCATAATTTAAAACTTAGTGAGAATTATTTTGCTTTATCTTGTATCATGAACCAGTTATAAAGAAAACTAAGAAAACCTGGTTGTTGTCCAAAGGTACTTACACTACTGGTCTTCAGCTCAGTTTATTCAGCCTCTCAATTTTAATGCTTCACTTAGTTGCAATGCTTAAATTGAATGCAATAAATTACTATTGTGTTTTTTAATAGTTGATTTTGAAGTCAGTAAAAGGTAGTATAGCTAATTCTTCCATCAGATCAGAAGCAACGCTCAACAGCCATTCCCTATCCTGTTTACGATATTTATTCATGATTTTATAGATCTGTGCCATATCCCCAATCTTTTTGGTTTGCAGGATGATTAAATAGTATTCAATACAGAAGCTATAACATATTTTTGATTATCATCTCTTTCCTTTTCTGTATGTTTCCTATTTCTGCTCCATTAATTTTAAAGTAGAGCAACTGGAAGTGTTTAGAGCAGTCAAGACATGGTCACACTGTAGATTCATAAAACTGCATCATGGTTCTGTTTTGCTTTTTACTTCTATCCTAATAATACCCAATATTTGCTTCCTTCTTTAACATACCTTTTGTGAACTGAGTTCATGTTTTAGTAAAATTATCTTTTCTGATGCTAAGGAGTTGTTTCTAAGTGAGCATAATTTTATATGGAAAATTATATTTGAGCTCAGTGTTGTTCCCTCCCCCCACCATGGGCATAATTTTAGATGAATGTAAAAGCTGCCTACGAGAAATATTATACAGGTTAACATGCTGTAATCAGTGTATTCTCTTGACGACTGGACACATACACAACAATATTTAACTGATGTCTATGTCAGAAAAATGTCCTCTCTAACTCTCACAATCTCCCCTTGCCCACTTCTTTCCACAAGGATTTCATCGAGGAAAATCACAAAGAGTCAGGTTAATCACATTTTGGTTTTGCTACACAGAGATTCTGTTGTATAAGAATGCAGGGTTTGTCATTTTACTCACAACAGGAATTCAGCCATAGGCCCTGTTTTCATTATGGGATAAAGTTGTCAGTGTAAGTT
The DNA here is from genome assembly GCF_003945595.2 of Pipra filicauda. Classification (NCBI taxonomy): domain Eukaryota; kingdom Metazoa; phylum Chordata; class Aves; order Passeriformes; family Pipridae; genus Pipra; species Pipra filicauda. The sequence goes on from NW_024104742.1 coordinate 2,521,417, forward strand.
GCAAAGGCTTCCTACAGGATGTAGCATTGCTTTGTTGGGGAAAAAAAAATCTGCTGCTTTTCTACCCTATCTTGCTTGTTTACTGTTCTCCAGAGAGGTCTATATAACGTCTTTCAAATGCAGCACAAGTTTTTGAACTATCCCCTCCTCTAAGTGTTTGGGTAGTCATATGTAGGTCAGGCACTACAAATAAACAAGATGATGAATCTGTGCACTGGATCTGCAGCTCCCAAGCACTTCTTCCTTCCCTCTGCGTGGCCTGCTTGAATTCACTGTTTTTCTAGATGTGGTTTACCCAGTCTGTGAAAAACAAGGCAAGTATGAATCTCTTAAGACCTTCTCTTTTGGGAAGGTACCGATTTTAAAATGGCCATAACATTGCCAAAGAATATATTCCTCTAATGTACCATGACTAATGAACTGCAATAGATTTTCCTTATTATGCCACTGCTATTTTTACTTTTGAAATAGAGAAACTTCAATCACTGTGATTATAGGTAACAAGACAACCTGACAAACTACTGAAATGTGTGTTTTTATTATAACTTCTATGAGTGCATTTAGAAATTGTTATTCTTGTTTTCATGACTCTCTAAGGTTTTAAAATTCTGCTTTGTAGAAATGAAAATGACTCGGGCCTGAGTACATTCAGATGTGGACCTCTCTGGGCTTTCAATTTAAAACTCTTCCAACATCGACGTTCTATTAGGAATAGAGGCATGAAAATAAAACCAAACTCTTATTTTTAGAAATCTGTTTAAGAACTTATACTGTATTTAAGAACATTTAAATGTATTGGTGATTTTTCACGGCCAGTACCATTTCTTTCAGAGTCTAACAATGATCCACTAAAACTCACAAGGGACCTTCACTGCTAATGGTAGGAGAAACTAATGCTTGCACGAGCACTGAGCTCCTGTCCCACAAGCTTGTTGCCAACACACAAAGTGTGCAATTAGCCATGAGATATCAGCTCAAATCTGACGTGATAAAATTAAAAGGCTCTTTTATTATCGCTTAACCACGCTCTTCAACCCCTCTAATGATGCATTTCTTCTATGTGGGAGTGTGGGAATCGTGTAGGTTTTGGTGATATAGGAAGAGCATTCCTTGCAGTTACCTGGAAATTAATAAAGAGACCTTGATTTTCAGTCAGCGTTGCTGGTTCTGTTGGTCGTGAGGGAAGATGCATTTGAAGACGAGGGCTTCGCCTTCAGTCTGAAATTTAAGGTATATTTTTCTCTATCTCCAAAAGGTCTAAGAAATCTTTTTTTTTCCATAAAGGATAGGAACCCTCATTGCCTGCACAGCACTACTTGATTTTAGGCAGGGCAGCTTACGGGTATGCAATATTGCACAGCAGCCAAATGAATAGAAATTAAGTTTTTATGGGAAATTTTTAATGTTTAAAGGCAGAGTCACCTTTTCAAATGCTAAACAAGACATCAGCTTTTAATTCTGTTTTTCAGGGTCTTCAATCCACAGAGATGGCCGTTCTCGTTAAAAATTTTCAAACCATTGAACATTAATGTCTAAAATTAACGGAATGCAGCATTCATGGGGAACTTCAACGGTATATGCCAAGCTTTAGTTTAAAAATGCCCTTCAGAAATAAAAATGGTGCTCTTATATAACATTATTTACTCTTTTAGTATTGAAAGTACTTTTCCCCCCCCCATTTACTGATAGCAAAGTAGTCTTTTCCTTTAAATACTTGAAAGAGAGACTCTGCTAGCTCTGATAATCATTTTAATAAAACTTAATGATTTTTAACCCAGAAAATTATTTTTGGCTTTTTTTATGTTAGTGATTAAAAATACCTGACATTTATATCTTGAAGGTCAGTCAACAACTCTGTGCACAGTGAATGCACACACACTCACACACTATAGCTGGAGACTTTTTTGAAAATCTTTTGAGTCATCTCTGGATAAAAAACTTGACATTTTCCCATACCTTCCCACATCTTTTGGAAGAGTTTGAAAGCCCACCAAAGTGCTGTGCCCAGATTTACCCAAAAAGAAGAGAGGATTATCCAAACTGCTGCACAAAGATTTTCTTTCCTTCTTATATAGAGCAGGTATAAAGCGTGAATCTTTGAAGGCTTATGTGTGGAAAAGGACAATGATCCTATCTGTCTATACTCTGGAACAGCCACTGTTTACACTCTTATTTTTTATTTCCTGATATAAGAGATACCTTCTCTTACTTTGTGGAAGCACAGGTTGCTCTTTAAAACCTCATCTCTTTTGGCTGGAGATACCCCAAAAGTCTTTTGCAGGAGGAAATTGCCAGTTTCTTTGTCAAGCAGAAGTGCATGCTGATACAACATTTAGCTCCTGCTTTAAGGTGTCCTCTCCAGTAGTGGCAATCTTCACCGTGATTTATTGTGAGGTTAAGGTTCCATGTGTAACTGGAGAACAGGCAAGTGTGGTGTTAAGGTGATTCTCAGTTTGCTGGTGTTTCCTGCACTTTTTTCATTAGCTTTTGTCATTAAGCATGGCACTCATCTTTGATCAATGGCCACCCACCAGTCACTGTTCTCTGGAGCAGACTATGTTTAGACATTGTCCTCATTTGGAGTGCATTTTTGTTGCTCTCTGGTGGCTAAGTTTCTTCTCAGAGATCCCAGGGACAAATCTGTGGCTACAGTGCTCTAGAGTCCCAGTATGTTGCTGTTCTTAGCCCACAAGCATGCAAGAGATTGAAGTGAGCAGATGGAGAAATAAGCCACTAATTCCCCAAAATGTTTGCCCCTTGCCTATGCAAAGTGTATTATCTCACTGACTTTGTCAGGCTCTGCTGAGGAAGGCTGCTGTGCACCTCAGCACTCTAATCTCTTGCCGAGTAAACTGGTGGGCTGGAGAAGCTGCCAGAGAATTTGAATAGTAACAAATGATAGCTGCAGTTGCACAGCTGGCAGATGGGGTGCCTACCAGGTCCCAACCTGCTGTAGGCTCTTAAACAGAGCAAATTACTAGCTGAGGATTTTTTTCTTTAACTTTTTTGTTTGAGTAGATCTGCATTGTCAGGAAAGGTGCTGCTTAATGTAGATATAGGCTGGCTGGCCTCCATGCTGTAGTGAAGTTAGTGGTGACAGAAGCAGCTAAAGGATGGTCTGAAGATTTTCCTGGTACCCAAGAGGAATTTCCAGCTTTTTCTGGAATCCTTGCCACCAGGATTATGGTGCTGATGATACCCAAGTTTCCTATTTTAAAGCTGGGATGGGAATGTGTGAATGAATGGCACTTCCTGTCTTGGCTGTGTATAAACATGGACCAGTCACTTCAGAGGCTGTAACCATTTCCTGCTGCATTTCATTGCTGCCAACCTCGGGTTTGGTGCCTAAAGGTGGAGGTGTTGTGTGCTGTGAAACAGGTACCAAAACAAGAGGGCAACCTGATCAACTGGTAGAATTATTCTCTGTGAGCAGGTTGCAGGAGTGCTCTGAGATATTTGCTGGTTGAAATATAAGGGATTGGTAAAAAGATGTGTATTTCTTGAAACAAGTGCTTAGATACAGCCCCTTACATGGCTGCAGTTGCGCTGCCAGAAATGCTCACACTCATTTCTCCCTGCTCAGAAGTGTCTCTGTAGTCTGGGATGTCCTTCACCCCTCAAACTGAGCTTGGTGAGACTGGGCTTCAAAAGCAAGTGCTGAGTCCAGCTTTTTGAAAAGCACCCAGAATGTGTTGAGTGAGGTTTTTTAGCTGTCAGAAGGGATAAGATTGTTTGGTCAGAGTTGTTGGTTGGTAGTTTTATTTTATTTGGCTCACTGTGCTGGTTTTAGGGTTATGATTTTTATTTTTGTATTAAGGCATCTAGCAGCTGAGATGATCTTCCACGGTATGTAAATAAATAGCTGAATAAAATATGTTTGTCTATATTATTAGGGAATTCATAAATTGACATTAATTGGAAAGAATAGGAAAACTTGTTTTGTTGTTTAGTGTTAATTTTTTGCTTTTGACAATGACAAGTTGTTCATCCACCCTAAATGTCCTTAGAGAAATTCTAAATTATTATTTTTATTGTTGTGCAGTGGCAGTATTAAAGTTTTCTTTTCTCCTAGTATTTAAGTATGCAAAAGCCTCCCACACTTAGCCAGCTCTGCTGCTTAGGTAAATTAAAGACTGACTAACATATATACATCAAACTTTGAAGCAAGACAAAAGAAAATTTGCTAGCAATCTTGCCTTGACGTGGTTTACCTGCCAGAGAAAAATCCTTCCTAAGTTTCATCCCACACAGCAACTTACTTTCCTAGTTAGAATTCCATACTTCTTGTAAGTAGAGCATTCAGTAACTGTGTGCCAGGATTTCAGCTTTCCGTAGGTGTCAGACTGGTTTGTCATGGATTTTGTTTTTGACACGGGATATATTTTGCTGGTTTTTGCTTCCCATAAAAGCAGCTCTCTCTTCTGGTCTGCCACCCCCTGTTGATTAGACTCTGCCAGTTATAGTTCTAGGTGGGACAGAGGGGTTTCTAAAAAGGAGTGAAGCACTACCCACAACAGTCTAGTACACTCACATACCGAAGGGACTTGGACTGGATTCCCTGCTCTCATCAATAATTACTCTTCCAAGTGCTTCAGTTCCAGTAGGAGAGATTGTGAGCTGTCCCCCAGAATGTCTCCAGCCCTGTGCCCGGTAACCCACCAGGGTGCGAGAGGCAGAGCAAAGGAACAGAGGCCGTAGCACAAGGGAGCAGTTTGTTCCTGCCCTCTTTGTGCCCAAATATTTGAACCAGAGAAGGCTTTTGCAGCTGCCATTTTTCACTTGAATAAAAGGGTTCCAGCAAAGCATTTCAGTTGAATCATGGTTTCCTAACAGCAGCATCATTTAATCCTCCCTGACCTCTATAGCCTTACGCATTGCCAAGATGTTCAGCACAGCGTGGCTTTGCACATTGTAACATAAACCCACTTGCCAGACCCCTTTGTGTAAATGTTATGAGTAGGCAAGTTACTTGCTCAGGTTTGAACCTCTCAAAGTCCCCAGGACCCTGTGCTAACAGCAGAAATATTGGTTCAGTGCAGCTTATGACAGTTGTGCTTAAAACTTTGAGGAAGGACTCTATTAAAAAGAGCTGGAGAATTTCAAATACTCTGGGAACATTTGTTTTTCTTTTGATTCCTGCAGATTAGCATAAAAACATTGAATTGATGTTCTTCACAATCTTCCACTATGTATTTTGAGTGCAGATTTAAACTCTGGCCGCTCAAACCTCAGAATGTTTTCTTTATGAAAAATTCCATATCTTTGTTTTGGGGGTGGACATCATAACAAGCAACAATTGATTTTGAAACTTCTGAAGAAAATTTTGAAAAATTTTTGGAAAAAACAGTGAAGATTTAATTAAAATGTTCAACTACAGTAAAGTTTCGTTTTGTAAGAAAAGAAATACAAGGTTGAGTATAAAATAATAGTAGAAAATTAAAATAAAAAATAAAATAATAGAAAATAGTTTCTTTTTAGAAATTATTTTTCAATTTAGATTTGTTATTTTTTCAAGTTTGCAAAAAAATCGGTTTGTAGGATTATTTTTGTAATTAATATGAACTTATATCTGCTTCAGATTTGTCAGTACTGTGTTTTGTAACATGAAAACTGGACCAAGGAAGAAGTTAAAACTAGCAACTTGACTGACAACAAAAATTATTCACATTTTCTGAAGTCTTAGAACTTCCTTGTTTTCCCTCAGACTATTTATTTATGAATATTTATACAGATCCGGTCTGAACTTCAGACCATTGCATACATAACACAGAAATTATTTCTGTAATCTCCCAGGTATTGTTAGAAAAGTAAACTGATAAGCACACACACAAATGCTGCTCAGCACAGGATCTGGGCTTTGAAGTGAAGGGGAAATGTATTCAGCCTCCGCTGTGTTCATTTCTATTACATGTTATCATATTGATCCATGTGATCTCACATAAATTTAGAGTTCTGAGAGTTCTCTTACATGAGGATATACTGAATTTTTTTGTTATTTGCATTTGAAAGTTATATTCACAGTTCGTACTTATTTTTGCCTAAATTGTTGCTCAAGGTTAATTATTTTCTGGAAGCCTTGAGAGGTGGTAACACAGCCCGTTGCTCGGTGTACTTGGTGTGTGTGAACAGCAGCACCTGCTCTGGGCAAGTCTATATATAATCTGCAATTTCATGTTGCCACTTGTGGAAAGATGTTGAATATTCTTGTCTGTCTTTTTGCTTGACTCACAGCCAGTCCTGGTCAAATGAAAAAGTACTCGACAGTACTTTTGCTGGTCATACTTCTACTCTTGCTCATTGGAAATACTTAACTGAGTGCCAACTGAGTCCAGACTTTCTTGAAAAGCTCTTACTTAAAGCAACTTTGTTAGAAGCTTGTTGGAAGAGGACTATTAATTTTTTTATCATTTTTTGAAAAATCTTTGGTCATTTTAATACATTATGACTCAGCAACCAGGCAACAATTCAGTTAAAGTGGAGTAATGTTGAAATGTGCTGGCTGAAGGGAGTCAAGGAATTTATGTCAAATAATCTGAGCTGAAAGAAAATTAGGATCAACTCCCAAATGACTCTACTACTCTAAATTTACCATAAAATAGTCATGATGGCAATTTTCACCAGTTGTATTTATCTAAAAGCAGGACAAAGCTTATGCTTGATTTCACCAGATGTCTGCCTTGCCCAGTGTCCTGTTTCTGGCAGTAGCCAAAGTGAATGACTGGGAGAAAAGTGCTCAACAGAGCAACAACATTGTAATATCTCCCTAAATATTTTCTCAGCTTCCAACACTTTTCAGTGAAAGAATTTCATGGCAAAAGGGTAATGACATTGTACTCAGTAGCCCCAGGAGACTTCTCTTCCATGAGCTTGTCCCAATTTCCCTCGAGCCCAGGTACTTTTTCAGCAACTTTATCTTCTGCAGTAAAGGCTTGCAAAATCAAAACCCATGTGAACTTTGTGTATGCCTGAAGTTCCTTAACTCTATTTTTTTTTTATGTTCAGTTGAAATCTGCTCTACACCACGAATGACCTTGTCCCTTCCTCTCTGACAGGTTTAGCAGCCGTTCCTAACTTTGCCCATCCCTGTCGTGCTTTCCTGAACCATTTCCAGACCTTCTATATAATTTCTGAAATAGTGCTGGAGTGAGAGGGGATCAGAGTTGCATGCATTATATGATTCTGTCATGTAATTTTTCATTTTAACCTCCAGACCCAGTTTCTGAGTGGGTATGTTTAACTTGGCAGCCCTCATTCTGCACATGATCTTTGGGCTGTTTTCTTGTGTCTTTCTTCATTTTTCTGCTTTTCTCCAATTGCCATTTTAATGTGGCCTTAATGTAGCTCTTCAGTCAGCCCTCATTTTCACTGCAAACTAAAGACGAGCAAATAAGATGTTTACATATTTTTCATTTCTGAGATTGACTCAAAGACCCTGTGTCCTGCAGTGTAGCACATCCAGAAGACTGAGTTAGAAGTTAATAACCCTGGATTCCATGCTTTTAGTGGAATGTAGTCATACAGATGTAGTCTTACATCTATATAACACTTAGGCTGGACCCACAGTTATTTCTCATATGTATCAGAAAAGGTTTTCCTGAATGCACTTATTTTTATGAGCACCTAGAAATCCATTTTTTAAGTGTATCCTGAAGTTGAAGTTTATTCCACCCATGGAATAAAGCATAATTTTTATTATTTCTTTTTTTTTTTAACTCCTTTGTACCTTTATATTGGCTAAGCTTTGGGGAGATTTTTGCATTCTGTTATGCTGTCCTCCTGTAGCTTCTGCCCTGAATTAAGGAATTAGGAAGCTGTTGTGTTCTTTCCAGGCAAGTGGGATTCTATGACCCACCTCTGCTACAGGGATTTAAAGATGTGTTCTTCAGCTCAGAGCACATTCTTTAAAGAAAAATCAAAATGCTAGTGTTTTATTAATGACATCCTCCTACTTTGCCTGGGTAGGCTGGTCTTTTAAAGCATTAGATTAGCACTCAGCAGCTTATTTTCTGGAGAATGAACTCACTTCAAGTTTCTCAGAAATAGTCATTTGTCAATGATTTGGATTTAATTTCTGACTATTTGCATATTAGCTTTTCTGACTCAAGTGAAAGTAGGAAGCACTGCTTGTCATACCTAAAAGCGTAATCTCAAGGAAAATCTCCCACTGGAATTCCAGAACAAAGGATTTCTAGAAAAGATAGCTATGCCCTGGAGTGACTGAGTGCTTATCTACTGCCAACTCCCCCCAAATTATAAATCAACATGAGTCTAGAATAGACTCTTCTACACTTGACATCTAATTTAACTCTTCCTGGCATTTCCATTGCAGAATGTCAGGCTTCATTTCCATTGTCTAATTAGAGTTATTGAAGACCAAAGCTTCTTCTCTGTCCAAGCTGCTGTGTGAAAATCTTACTCTGAACATGTTGGTACAGGTACACACAGGTACAGGGACTGCACATCTGAGCTTCCTGTGGAGTCACCTGCAGACATCTGGAGACAGGATTTTGGATATGTGCATACACTAGACATTTTCTTTACCTCATACAATGCTGTAAACACTGCATTTGCAGCTTTGTAATGCTGAAAATTCGGGGTATGATTTGAGTAAGGTCGACTGTAAGAACACTGAAATAAGGATTCCAATACTTAGAGAGGCAAACCAGAAAGAGAACATCACTGATGATATTCTTCTCTTCATACACTTTGTTAGCTAAGGTCTCATTTTTGGGGAAAGCAGGTCCTTTCTTTCAGGAAGCATCTTTTGTCTTGCAGGGTGAAAGCAATTGCTATTGTAGCCCAGATAAAATCTACCATTTAACATGCTCCTTGAAGACAACAAATCTTAGCCCTACCTTTATACAATGGTTACAACTCCAGAAAGGCAGCTTTGCCCTTGAATTGACACAGATGGCAGAAGTCAGCTCAGTTGCTCAGAGTTTGGTTTTGGTTTTCTTTTTGTTTGCCAAGGTAAAAGTCAGACAAGCAATATCTAAATTCTTTCCATGTGAATTGCTGTGATCTTGATTAAAGTCTCAGCTTTGGAAAGGGAGGTCAGTAGGGAATACTCTCATTTCAAAATAGTTCTGTTTCAGCCCTTTCCCAGGCCTGTCAGAGAATGCTTAGTACCTTGTCACTTGGTCCCATTGCTTCCTGAAATGCTTACAGCCTACAGTGTTTCACCACAAAGGACCAAATCTTAAATTAAGGGAGGGTTAATTAGACCTCGTGCACATCCCCCTTGAATTTGGAACACTTCTTAGCAGGGTTTGCTTGCAGTGGGTGTATCAGCTCTGATGAGTTCTGGTTGTATTGCAGCAGAGAAAGTGAACTTGAAGGTCAACCATGCCCTTGCTTAAGGGATCTGGTTACATCTGTTGTACGTGTTGCCTCTAGTCCTTACCTTGTGTGATCCCCAGCTTACTTTCTCCACGAAATTTCAGCATCTGTCCAGCTGTTCAGGCTGCCCATGTGCTGAGGGATAACTCACTGCATCTGCCTTGGGCATCTGTCCCCACTGGCTGGGGATGCCCAGCTGAACTTTTAGTTCATTAAAATAGTTCATTTAGTTCATTTGCACTGTCATTGGCCAAACTTGTGGGTACTTGTTCTGATGGCAGGAAACGAAGAGAAGCGACAATCCTTCGTTCAGCAGCAGCGTGTGAGTGAATGCTGGTTGCACCCTGACAACTGTGGGTCAAAGTCTGTGCGTTCATGGATGTGCTTTAATATTTTTACTTTTTTCCTTCACTGATACAAATTACCCAGTTAAGAAGTTAAGGCTACTCGTGTAATTCATGCCTTCAGGCCCAAGGCTGGGTTGCTGGTCAGTTTGCTTTGCACATATCTGTGTGATAAAGAGTCCCTCGTGACTAGACAATCAAATATTCTGGGTCCTGCAAATGTGAGTTTATAAATTATCTGATTTATAAGTGATCTTCATGGATGGGCTTTAACATTTTCTTTAAAAATAAAGAATGAGTCTCTCCTGAAACAGAGCATTTGCTTTACAGTTATGATGTGGGAATGATTTCACTTCCTCTATTCAGAATATATTCTTGACTTGAAAGCTGAAATACAGAGGCTGACAACTGCTGACCCACAATGGGATATTAGGCAAAAGATGCTTAATGATTCAATTGCTTTGTTTTAGAGTAATAATTAATAAAGTTTTGACAAATGCACAAGGTTATATTCAAGGATATTTCCCTTTTACGTTGAGGTTTTGATAAGCATTGCTCCTGTGAGGAGACATTTGCATTGGTCTCCTCCACTTATTCTTTTCTGTTTCAGCATCCCTTGAAGCAATAGGTTACAGTATACATATTTATTTTACTTTTTCTTACCGTATCTGACATGAATATTGACTTAATTCAGCAATTTGTAAGATTTTGGAGCACAGAAATCCACTGAATCAATCACTTTATATGCATATGGCAGCATCAAGCCTGTAAAAATAAAATGCAAACTTCTGGAATCTGACTGATTCAAATCAATTTCTGGGGAGAGTCAATTTTTCTTCTCTGGAAACAATCTCTCAACATTTTGAACACTTCTACTTGAAACTAAAAATCAAAGAAAAGGTCATCTTAAAATCTCTGTGTACAAAATCAGTTTAGTTTGGTCTAACATGATTTTATGACAGTAGTCCAATCAGATGGAGCATTCTGAATTGGGCTGGAATGATACGACTTTCATATGCATCAGGAGCTGCCTCAGTGGTCACGTCTCAGTTTCTTACTAATTTTGGTGTGAAGCTGGTTAGCCATGTGCTGATGGGCCTCTGTGAAAAAATCAGCAAACAACCCCCCAAAACCCACCACAAAGCCCTGAAAAAACGTGGCATCCCTGCTGCAGTGCTCGGATGTCACTGCTGCAGTTGTCACGGTGGCTCAAGCCATGGGACATTGAGTGCGACATGCAGTAGAGTTCAGATGCCCCGTGGGTTCAGCCTCGTGCTGGAACAGTGGAGTCACCTCTGGCCTGTCCTTTGATGCTTTCATCAAACAGATAGCAAAACTTAAATGTTTATAAAGCACTTTACATAGTGGTGTATGGCACGATTTATCAGAGACATAGTGAAGTTTTGTATTAAGCTCCCCTTCACAAGTCCCAGATTCTGCTGCTTTCAGCACAGGCACAAGAAAGGTGTCAGGTGGAGCAGCAGAGCTGGATAAAGCAGTGGCAAGAAACACAAGACTGAACAATTGGCTGGGGAAATGACTCCAGTGCTCTTTGTGGACCAAGAAAAGTAAAAAGACTGTATATGATAGAATCAGGAGAGCAGTGCTTAGACCACAAAACTCTTCCATAAAAATAAAATAATGGAATATTTCTTTTCATATTTTAGCAGTTTTTGAAAATTAATTATCCCATTACAAAGGAGACAATGAAAAAATAATTAGTATGATAAAATACCTCCCAAAAAAATAAAAAGTTGCTAATTAAAATATTTGCCTTGTATTTAATAGTGCATTATGTTTCTTTTCCTTGTCCAGACCACTGGCTTCTTTGTACTAAAAGATGCTAATTTCTGCAGCCTTTCAGAACATTTACTAAAGCAAAATAATTAGCTTGCTTCTAAATGTCAAAGTTTTCTTGCACTTTCAGCATCTAGGTAACTTACTGACATTACAGCCCTGAGAGAGAATTAAGCCTATGGGAAGACAATTGATAAAACAAGGGATATTCAAAAGAGCAAACTATGCATCCATAAGAAAAAAAAGTATTTGAAAAAAGGCCAGTGCATAAATTTAGGCAGTGCTTCCTTGCACTCATGCTACATAGTCAATCAGTTTGCTAAGTAATTTCTGTCATATTGTACTAAAAGAAATTTCTTCAGAACTTTATTTGTAACATCTGCTTGTTGTAAGAATCACCTGCATTTCTTCTCATAAGAATATTTGAATTTTGCTTCTAAGGGCAAATGTTTTATCAGAAATGAGGAAGGAAGAAAAAAATTAACAAGTTTTCCTTTGGAGCTGCATTATTTCACCCAAGACTTTAGTTGTTTTGCCTTATTGTAGAGGTTTTTTGGTTCGGGACACAGGTTTTAAGGTGGGATTTCTGGGGGGGGGTTTTGTGTAATTTTGAATTTAATGGAGAATGTGTTATCAGACATCTTGAAAGGAGATAACTTTTTCAGTGAATATGATGCTTTTGGAAGAAAAAAAGAACAGCTATATCATGAGTAGTGTGAGACTTCCCTGTATCTTGCCTATTTTCCTGCTAAAATCTCCAATTCTTTTTAGGAAGAATGATTTCTACTAGGCAGTAAAGGTTTTTCAGTCTTTTTGTCTCTCCAGACCAATTTCCATAGCTGCTGCTGGGTGGGATGCTGACTTTTATAAGAGAAACTCTTGTCCCTGGAGTGTGATACTTCAGAGCAATGAAGAGTCACCAAATTGTTACTTTGGAAATATGTGGCCTAAAGATGGTCTCAGTTCATTTACTACTAGAAACAAAAGCTTAAGACAAAATGTGACATTTTGCATGTTATTGATCTCACATCCCAAGGCACAACTGAATGTATTCCATAAGTGGATCCATTCTTTTCAAGAATACTTTTACAGTTGCAAACCAAGGTTCAAAGAAAGGTGGTTCATAAATATTTAACTGATATTGCATTTTAGGGAAGCAATACCTAAGTGGCAGCAACGGTATCTTCATGGCACATATTTGACCTGCTATAAACACACACATTGCTCTGTAATTGCTGTTCAGCAGAGAACAATTTGATTAAAGGATAATTTAATCAGGTGTTAGAAAGGGAGGTTGGGGGTCATTCACCCCTAACTCATTGCTGCCCCACTGTTTTCTGGTCCCAGTCAGCAGTCATGAGCTGTCCTGTTCACCCTGTGTATCACAACAGTTTGGTTGGAGTTTCAGGCATCAACTCCAGCAAATGTGTTTCCTACCCAAGAATGCCTGTAAGGCACTCTGGGCAGGGGAGAGGGTTTTACCTCTGTGCTGATTTACTACCCTTTTACAGGTGCAAGGTGATTCTAGCAAAAAGTCATTTGTGTATTTGAGGAGTCTGATCACTATTTCATTTAAGGAAGCTGATGACTCTGTCCCCCTTGGAAAGGGGAGTTACAGAGTGAATTCAGGCAAGGAGAGGCCGAATCTTTCTGAGATTCTGTTAAACCCAGAAAGGCAGCACCAAAGCAGTGTGGCTCTGAATGCTCCAGAGTTTGAAGGTTTGCCCAAGGAGGGCCTCTGGAACTGTTTTCTGTGGTAAACTCTTACAAATGACTTTCCTAAGGCAGACACCTGAGCAGTCTTCCTCCCTTGGGCATTTCCTTAGGCAAACAGGGGTCACTGAGGGATGAAGGCCACGCTGCTACCTTACAGTTGCCAACTAGGAGAGACAGAGCTCCCTTCCCTGCCATGGAGTTGTTTCATTTTATCCTGTGTGTCTCTTATCAGTGCTTTCAGCCACGTTGTCTGATTTGAGTTGTTTATTTGTGTTTCATTGTAGGCTCAAAAAAAGGGTTCTTTAAAGAAGCTGAATAATGGGGCATTCCTTACCTGAGGAATGGAGGGATTCCACAGCCTCTGTCAGTCCTCCTGCAAATCTCTGCTCACACCAGAAGGGTAAGATGATGAACTTGGCTCTTTGGCAATAAGTTTATGTGAAATTCTATCATCTAATTTTTCTTGTCCTATTAGGATTTAGCTCCCCTGTGGTGTAGGTAGTGATCCAAAAGAGTGTGATGTAAGAGGTCCTCAGCTGAGTGTTTTTAAATTAGTGGACCTTTAAAAAAGTTCTGGGAAGAGGGAGATGAATACCAGGGTTGTTATCTGACTCCCTGAAATTCTGCTCCAGGTAACGATTTCCTGTACTTGAGTTGCATTTTTTGGAGAGATGAGAGAAAAGGATTTTAGTTATATCCTTCCCTGAGAGGGTCTGCCTGTGAATCAGCAGAGTAAGGAAGAGCTGGGGAGCGAATTTGTACGTCAGAGCTCACATCTGCAGGTGTTTAAATTTACAATCCTGATTTAAGGTTTCTTCAGGATTTTTTTTGTTTTAAGGTCTAAAGTGTGCTAATAATAGGATAAAGTACATATAAATGTAGGTTGTCATTTGTCAAATGTCTCTTATTCTAGTTTCTTCATCTTTCAGTATTAATAAGTTATCAGAGTTACTGACCAAATATATTTTGATTTCTGGCTCTTTTTGAACAATATTAAGGCATCTGGGAAAGAAGTACAGGCTAAAAAAGCCTTATTCCCAGAAGAAACAGGGCGTGCTTTTTTTTTTTTTTTTTTTTTTTTTTTCCCCTTTTGTTTGTTAGTTTTTGTTTGGAGTCTTTTGTTTGTTTGGGTTTTTGTGAGTGTCTGTTTTTGTTTGGCTGGTTGTATGGTGGGTTTTGTGGTTTATGATTGGTTGGTTGGGGGGTTTGTTTGTTTGTTTGTTTGGGGGGGGTTGGGTTTTTTGGGGGTTTTTTGAAAAGTGAATTCTCTGTTTTGGACAAATGAGAAGGAGCAAGTGTTCACCAGTTCCACATTAGCACATGCATTTTGAAGAGGTGCTGTGTATTTTTCAAGTGAACAAGTTTGAACACCATCTTCAGTACAGAGTTTGCAGTGTTTTATAATTCATCCTTTTCACACAGAACAGGGGGTCGATGCAGCAAGGTAGGGAGATGATCCCAAATCTAGACAACTGCAGGAGTCAGGATACTTGTTTTCCCTGGGCAAAACTGGATATATTTAGAGCTGTGGTGCACCCAGAAATAAGTACATAATATTTCACATTTCTTTTCTCTGAGCATCAGTGCAAACTCTTTCTCTTGATGCAGTGTATCTGTGGCAAGAGTCTTATTTCAGTGAAGCAGTAAATAGATTGAGGTACCTGCTGGGGGTCTGCTCTTTTGGGACTCTGTTCATGTTTAAAACAAGGACTGTCTTCTACCTGTGTGTAGAATAACTGTGGAGTTAGAGAAGGACTAAAGCTGCAGTAGAAATGTTAATTTTCTTCCTAGTAAGTAATGCTGCTTTGGAAAAGGATGCACCCATATAAGAGAATCCAAATACTTTCTGAAGAATTCTATTGTTGCAAACCCACTGAATATGACCCTCAAAGCCCCAAAAACTTTGCTGTGTGTTGGAGCAGATGCAGGTCTGTTCCGGGGTGGTTGATAAGGGTTCTGATGGGTTTTTTCAGCTTACTGTATTTTGAATGAGTTGTTGGGAAGCCCTAGGCTAAAGCAGGGTGCAGATTTCATTGAATGGAATAAAAAATTCTCTCTTTCAGGAAGATAATTTAATAATGTGACAGCATGTATTCAATTATTTAGATTTAAAGCATCTGATTAGTAAAGTCTTTAGAAATCTTGATTACAAGCATCAACAATCATTCTGCATATAAGTATCTTGACTATTTAAACTTCTCTCATCTCAGACTATTTAATATTGTTTTTCTAACTATGCTACAGTTCAATGAGTCCTGTGAGCACTCTCCCTTAGTGCTCTAATTGCCTGGCTTCTGCAGATACCATATCAGTCCATCAGTATTAATGCAGCAGAAAGCAAGTACACTTGTGTCTCTACAAAGCCAATTTAAAATATTTCTAGAATATACTTTTGAATTACTTTTTCTTCATCTTATTTTAGATAACACTTTGATTTAAATAAAACTGCCTGTGGGGCATTGTAGATTGATCAAAAAGTGCTGTATTGTTCTATTAGTTTAAATTCTTGGTCCTGCAATAAATCATTTGCCTACTTCATTTGCATTTTTCAAGTTCTTAATTTAGTTCCAGCATAGGATTGTCTCAAATGGAGGAGGCAGAGATGTGAGATGAAGTGTGGAGGAGCAACAGTTATTGAAGAGGTACATGTAGCAGAAAGGATTTTGGCTGAAATATGTAATTAGAAGCTTTTTAAGAATGAAGCAAAGGATTTCAATTTCCCTCCAGTCTATATGAATAGACAGAAATTTTAAATGAGGGCTGCAGTGTGGGGTGGAGGGAAGATTACAGGACATGGTGTGTCAGGTGCATGTTTATTAGTAAGAATCTGACCTGCAATACTCAGATGAAAGCACCCTTTTCTCTGAGTGAGTATCTTCAGATAAATGCTAATCTTTAGCCTATGCCCTTGAAAGAACTCACAGGGAAGATTTCTTTCAGGGTTTTACTGCTCTTTATGTAGCTTTGCTTTTGAAATGGGGTATAAAATTTTTCTTTGGTTGTAATTATAGAAAACAGTTGACTGCTTTTCTTCAGCAAAACAGAACAATGATGTTCTTTAAATAGGTCCATTTATTGAAGAACTATTATATTAAGCAAGCTGAAGATTTACCTTTTTCTTCTTCCCTCTAATACATACATAGAACTTTGCAATCCTATAATTATGGCTTCTCATTTTTGGCATACAAATTGTTGGCAAATGGTTTTTCATTTGTTCTTTTGTGCTGAAATGTAGAACCTGGAACATTGTCTTCTTCCTGTGTTTGATTTCTGGGCATCTTTACTCCTCTTCTGGCCTGTTGTGTCTGTAAAACTGTGAACTAGTGAAATTTTTTCTCTGAGAAGTGGATGAAAGGAAATATTTCTTGAATTTGGCCCATTAATTTTTTTCAACACATTTTTTTGAAATTTTTTCTTTTTAAGTAGTGCAGAGTTGTTCCTGGGAAGGTGTTTTCTGGATGTAGACCTCTAGCCTGTAGTCACAGAATCACAGAGTCATCAAGGTTGGAAGAGACCTTCAAGTACGAGTTCAACCATTAACCCAGTGCCACCATAACCACCCTAAACCATATCCCCAAGTGCCACATCCAGATGCCATTTGAACACTTCCAGAGATGGTGACTTCACCACCTCCCTGGGCAAACTATTCCAATGTCTGACCCCTCTCTGAGTGAAAACCTTTTTTTTCCAAAATCTATTCTGAACCTCCCCTGGAGAAGGAGTTATGCACAAATGTACCTTCATGAATCTGGGTCAACTAACGTGTGGTTGACTGATTAGACTTGCAAATTGCTGCCAAAATCTTTAACCTAGAATTCAAAGAAACTGCACACCAAAAGAAACCAGCTGAGAGCCCAATATTTCTTCTCTGTGATGCCTTCAAAAACATTCAGTAGGTGTCACGTGGCAGAGTGTACAGATGAAGTTTGTGGACTCTATTTGGCAAACACATTCAAATGTGTTATTCATCAGCAAGAAACCACAGGTCTGCCTGTCTTGATGTTCAGAGAAATAAATATTTCAGTGAGGTTGGGAGGTGGAGGGCACTGCTTCACATCACAGTAGCAGTGCTCTGGCAATAGCAGGTAGCTACGAGGGCTCAAATTTCTGCAACATGAACTGTCAAAATTCTTCAGTTTTGATGAGAATGAGGAGCCCAGCAGACACTCCCAAATTCATGACAAGGCAAGTTTTATGAATGTGAGCAGACAAGGACTAATTTTAACCTTGGAAGGACAAATATACAGAAAGCAATTGTATCAATTGTTATTAGATTATTATGCTAGAAGGGCCTCTGTCCTGTTGCATGAATAGAAAAGAATTCATAATTTATAATATAATTTGGCAATTTATAGCTAGCAGCCTATAACTTTGAAAGTGACTGCTGTCTTTGTGTGATGGCTCATCAGTTTTGACTATGAAATGTGAGATTCCAGAGGTCTGAATTTTTTAAAGCATGTGAAACAACCAAAATTAAGTCCCTGATAGTTGTATTGCTGGAAAACATAAATTTATCTCTGATATTAAAATGTCCTAAGGAAGACATAGTTCATTTATTCTACCATTCCCCACAAATATAATAGCTAAATATTAGATATTTTCAATGTGCAAACTACTGTGGAGCTGGAAAACACAGAATGCATTTTAGAAAATGATGAGAAATGTTTATTTTGCTGCATGTCATAGGTCAATTTAGATAGTCTTAGTTCTTAGTGGAGACATATTGATTTTCATGTCTGTCCTATTAGTTAGAATGGTATATACATGATACCAAATGTGAAGAGCAGCCGAGGTTCATATATCACAGTCCCAATGCCAACAAAGACCTTTTTAACGCTCAAAAATAGTGGAAACAGAATGAAATAAAGGCCAATATTCAAATACCAAGTTAATTGAGAAACACAAAAAGGATCGCTTTTCCTCTGGTTTTTAATATTTCTTTATTGAAGATGTGCCTGGGTGCAATTGCTTTGATAGTTTGAGTAGCTTGGATCTGTTACAATTCTGTTGTCTGTAAATCATGTGTTAGACACAATAATATTTTTTTCACTCCTCCACACCTCTGGGCCCAGCAAACAAAACAGCTTAAACTTACTGTGTTTTAAGGGTATTCTTCTGCAGCTGATCACACAGCCAGATGTGCTGGGATGTCTGTCCTGTGAGCCCAATGAGCTGAAGCCCTTCTTGCCTTCCAGCTCAATCTATTTCAGCAAGAAATACTTTCAGACTTTGGACAAGAGAAAGAGCACGAGGTTGGGATATTTTAGGTAGGCTTTCTGACAGAACTGGAAAGATCCAGGAAATTTTTTTGACCAAGATATTACCTTGTGGACTAATAGGGATAAGAGGAACTGCTGGTTTTCAGCATCTTCATCATCTGTGAACATATATACTTTAACTTTTGATAAAAATTCGTGGAAAAGGCAAGTATTTAAGGGCAAATATAAAATTTTGTCAATAGATCCTTTGAAATATAAAGCGTATTCTGTTATTTTATTTGCCCATTTTGTGTGTGTGTGTGCATTTATGTGTATATATATATATATACACTAAAAATACAGACACATACGTACATATGATTTATGTGTGGTTCTACTTTTCAAAACTCTTGCTGATTATCTCCATTTGCTTTTGTGCATCTTGTTCTTCTCTGTTGTAGCTCCAAGAGGTGTGAGAGTGAGCTGTTTGCCAGACAGGCCATGCCATGGATGTGCAATGGGGAGCGGGCACCTCACTGCACCTCACGCGGTGAGAGCTGTTTACTCTCAGAAAAACAAAGGCAGGAAAATTCCTTCTTTCCAAGAGGGCAACGTTCTTACCACAACAGTTTCAAAGGACAGACAGAGAAATGAAGAGGCTGTTTGTAGTGATTAGAAGGAACAGACAGTGGCTTTTTTCTGGAATTCACTTCCTGCACTGGTGTAGGGGGCGGGCGGGCAGGTGCCGTGTGGGCGCTGTGATTTACAGGAACAAAGCAGTTGTCCCTGGTGAAACAACATCAGAGATCTGCGAGCCTGGTCCCCGTTCTCTTGGTGCCTGTAGTTTGGTAATAGTCCTTGGATTGTGTAGTCAGTCACTTCATTTTATTTTTGTGGAAGGCAAGAGTTTTCTGAACATGGTAGACTGTGGCTTATGTAAGTGTGCTGTAGGGTCAGGATTGGGTGTAGGGGTAGTAAAGTAAAAACTAAAGGCTGACTGCTGGCAAGAGTCTGCATTGCCATTAGGCTCTGATTCTTTTCTGCTTTTGTATGTGCTGTCGTGCTCTGGGAGTTTGGGGTTATTTTAAGTCATGTCACAGTTAGCAAGAGGAGGAGCTGCGGAGTTTGGCTGCCTGAAAACATGTTTAAGTTTCTGAGAAGGATGCAAAAGTCCAACGTGGTTTGACAGGGTGATGTGTGGAGTGGGAGCCCCTGTTTGATGGGGTTTGCTCTGATCCAGGGGATTAGTGGTGGGTGAAGCCGAGGCTGCTGAGGCTGCTGACCTGCCAGAGTGCCACTGCTGGGCAAGGAGCTGTGGTTTGGCACTGCTGGATTCCCACACCTTACTCCTGACTGATGAGTATCAGTGGGGTCCTGAGCATGTGTTCTTTCAGCAACAGGGGTGTAGATGTTAAGGTTGAGGCCAGCTTGGAGCTAGACCTCACCATTGTCAACATCTGCAACAATCTGCCATTTCCAGAAGGAGTGCTGGTGCAGTGCAGCATCAGCTCTGATGTATTGCTGCTCTGCCCACGGAGCATCTTCTGTGCTCATGTAGGATTTACCTGGAGTTCCCACATGCAGTTATACTTTGAGTTTAGTAAAACTGTAGACTGTACTTGCTGGCATTTTCTTAATTCAGACAGAGATGGCTTCTTTCTACTCTTGGTTTTACCAAGCTTACATTAATGTCCTTGTATACTCAGCTTAACTTTTGGATCTACAGCAATCTCATCTGGGAATCATCTAATTCTAGTCCTTTTTTTTTTTACTCTGCTTTTTTGAAGGGTTAATGTTTTCCAATCTGCTACCAGAGCCCTTCTTGCTACAGACTGCAGTAGGAAGCGTTCACACATTCGACTCCTGGTATTCCATACTTTTGTTTGTTTTTGTATTGCTGTGGCAATTTTTTTCGTATTTTGGCTTTGTTAGGTTTAGAGTTTGGAGAAGTACAGCACTTGTGATCTGAACTTTTATAGTGGGAACATGAGGTCTGCTTTTAGATTCTCATTCCTCTGTACTTTTCATGAAAAGGCAGCAAACTTGGGAAATGTTCCTCTTGGGTTGGGAGTAGAAAAAGTAGTGAAATGCTTTGAGTGGGCTGTTTGTGGGGAACTAGGCACTCTAGAATGAAATGAACTGAGAGGACATGAGCAATTCATAAGAAAAATTGATCTGTCCAGCCAGAGAAAATTGACACTAAAACTTAAAACTTAACCCAAACAAAATCCATCAATTTTTTTCTTTATTTTTCCTCTGGAATTTCAGTGCTTGTGAAGACCAGAGAACACCGGAATTGATTGATTGGGCAGTTCAGTGTTGTACAGGGAGTGTTTTCTTATGATGTTCCCATCTCAAATGCAGTAAAGTCTTCTAAGTATATAGACTAGCAAAAGCATAAGCTAGTGCTAAGAAAAACTGAGCCTAGTCTGAATCCCCCCAAAATAGGGGTGTTTTTCAGAAGTGGCAAACTAATGCAGGCAGGTATGGAATGACAAATCAATCCCAACATATAAATGCTCCTTAAGTGAGCAGTAAAATACATGTTTACACTTCAAAGAAAAAAATCATAAAGAAGAAGATATCTTTAAAGAAGCATAAACTTTTTAAAATGGAGAAGGTATTTTAAGCATTTCTTTTTAAAATTGTTATCAATTCTAAATATGTACTGGATAAAATAAAAGACTCAATTTACATGGAAAAAAATGGCCTGGAAGACCTTGTCCAGAATGCACCATTTTCTCCTTTAACAGAAAGAAGTCATTTATCTCTTTTCAGAAAACAGACTCCAATTATAGATTTTGTACATGTTACACTCAATATGCAGAAATGTGATCAGATCAAATGCCTACACACAGGGCACACCACTTCAGAATTACTTTGGAACAACAGCTTGCAATCTCTATGTAAATTCGTATGTGTCTCTATCTTGTTCCTCCAGTGTTTGGTGTAGCATGAAAAGCTGCATATATCGTCTCTTTTGAGGGGAAATGACTGATGCAATTTTAATAAAGGTTACTAACAGAGTGTTGTGAATCAGGTTCTATGAAACAGTAAGAGCTAGGTGGCAGGCAATTTTACCCTGCAACAATGCAAATTCTTCCAGTAGAGGAAAACCTGCCCATGGAATGTGACCTCTTCTTTGTAGTAGTTCAGAAGGCATTAAAATGCTTTTAATTCAAAAGCTGAAGATTAGTTTATTCTAAATTATTTCAAATACCAAGTGAAAGAAATTGCTTTAAAACATACCTGCCACATTTTGAAGGCCACTCTTGAAAATTGTACTTTGATTTTTTTCCTATTCCTCTGGCCTGGATATGGCCCAAGGGTCACAATCCTTGTGGGGGTTCAGTTAAAAATGTGCTGATCTGAATTTGGGCACTGAGTTTACTTTGGAGAGAGGTAGGGGTGGCTGCTGAGAGAGTTAAGGGAGGTCTGCCATGAAATGTGACATGATATGTCCCAGTCCCCCTGTCAGATCAGATTAACTTTAACACAGAGGTCGGTATGTGCAAAGTGATGCCTTTGACCTTTTGACATCACATTACTTAAATATGTGAATTGTCATCTGGGGTACATAGCAAAACTCCACTGGGTTAGATGGACTCAAATTTTCAGTTACCAGGAAAAGAGGAAAATTTTCCAACCTGGCAATAAAAACTGGGTAGGACATGGAAATGTGATGGAAACACTGCTAATGGAACAGAAGTGGATAAAGAGAGAATGGCTATGGACTGCAGTGTTTCTTTCATTAGTATGTTTTGAAGATGCTCTAGAACTATTATTTTACAGGTTCCCTGATGGTTGTGCTCTAATGACTGGGCTCAGCCACAGGTGTTTGTTCCCTGCTGCAGGTGCAGTTCAGGGCACAGTCTCTGTTCTGTGTCGCTGAAGGTGCAGTCGACAGCGAAGCAAAACAGCTGTGATAGAAGGGAGGATGATCTGCGTGATTTGGGGAACAGTAACAGAAGTTCCTTTGACATTTGTTTTCACTCTAGAAATTCTGCAGGGAGGAGAAGAAATGTTAGTTGGGTTTTTTACCTCCTTGGGATTTAGAGCAGTATTTGCAGGCCATAGGTTTGAGAGGGTGACTGCATAGATACCACATTTATATTGCAGAAAAAACCAAAATTACATTTCCTGTTTGTACTGTGATCATTGTGATTTGCATGTCTTGTGAGCAGCATTTGTTCAGAACTTGCACTGGTAGGGCTGTTAGACATTGGCTATTTCTAGCCAAAGGCTGAGTGCTGCTCAACTGGAAGTCTGGTGCCACTGTGGAAGCTGTTAATAGTGTTTTGGTAAATGCCATTGCACTCACTCTACAGTTGTTACCTGGCTGGTTGGTTTGTAACTACACCCAGTATCTCCATATTCAACTGCAATTATTTCCGTGACTATCACAGTGGCACCCACAACCCTGATTAAAATGAGGTTCTAGTCTTACAGAGTAGAAAGTAGATTTGCCTACATCCATACTGATCAATTTAAACAGAGATCTTTGCATGCTACCATGTCAGTCCCATAGGTTGTGAAGGCCTAAATTGCCAAACAGTTTAATTTGTTGTTGAGATATGTCTTTATTCAACTGCATAGATACTTGAGAGAAATGCAGAGGTCCTAATTAGTGTAATATGCTGTATATTCTCAGTAACTAGATTTATAATCTCCTGCCTTGTCTTGCATTCTCTGGGTTTTTTAGTAGGCTTGATAAGAGGCTTTGTATTTATTTTAATGGTAGCTATTTTCTCAATCCACTGTAAACCACTGTAAACTGAAATGTGCTCCACTCCAGCTTTCTTTCTGAATCATCAATTTATGTTTTCATTTTCATCTGGTTTTGACCATTTATGCAGTGCTTTGGGAATTCGGAACTGTAGCTGAGGAAAAGTGTAATGTAAGGGTAAAACAAATCAGTGTTGCCACTTGCTGCTTTTTTTTGTTCTTGTTTGAGTCTCTGATACCTCAGCTCTGATGCTGCTGCTAGTAGTGGGAAGTGCCATAATCAATGAGAAATCAGGTCTCTGAAGCATTCAGGTAGGAATGTATCATAAACAAGAGCTATCACTGGAGCAACTTGCTGTGTAGAGCTTTGCTGTTCAGATGTACCCAAGAGAGAAAAAGAAAATCTGGTCTGTGGCTGTTGAGAATTGTTCCTTTTAGTGATTGCAGGTAATTCTAAGCACTGCATTGGTGAGCAACCATCCTGATTCTTCTGGGCTTGAGCATCCTTTGTCAGCCCCTTCATGATCATCTCTGGGGCTGTCAAAAGGCCAAACATTATCTAAAGCGTTCACTACTTTTGTTTCCCTCATTCTCTCCCTTTCCCCGCCTTTTCTCTACATGGATGGCAAGTGAACAAAAAGAAGCAACGTGTTTTCTTCTACAAACATCGCTGCAGACTGGAGAGCAAATAGGAACCTCTTCAGAGAGCTAGCTGCTAAATGATAAACTTCCAGGAGGAGCTATTTTGGTGTAAGAGTGCTTCATAAATAAGCGATATCATTGTGCTCTTTATGCTAGAGAAGCATTTGTGTATTCATCTTTGTATCCCATTGCAAAGCTCTGGAATGTCTGCAGTAATACCTGCTTCAGTGCTGGGCATGGCTGAGCTGTGAGAGAACCATCTTTAGTGGTCTCAGTGGCAGTGGGAATTCTCAGCAGAAGTGAACTGCTTACGGTGTAAATCGCAATCAGCTGCAAAACCTTCTCTTTGGAAAGATAATAAAAATCAATAATGGGCCTGCTAATGTACAAAGGACAGCAAGAGGCAGACATTTAATTTAGTTAAAAAGTAATCGGAAAGGAAAGAGCCAGACTAAATAACCTGTGTAATTAAAGAGTTTAAAGGGACTTCCAACTGGAATGTGCAGCTTTTATGTGTGGGAAGTAGGGAAAATATATGTATGTGTACTGAGCTAAATTTAAAGTTTTTCTGGCACTGCCATAGACTCCAGCAAAGGAATTTCTGCTTTTGACAGTGATGCGAATATTAAAGCAATTTAAAGATTAATATGTTATATAGAAAAATCAATGAGTCCCTTAAATGCTCTAAAGCCTGAAAGGAAATGGAAAGCTCACACAGAAGAAAAAGAAGGCAAAGACTGGGCGGTGAATAAGACACTTGCTGTGAATTGATAGAGGAAGAGGAAAAACTGGCAAACAGATTGTGACTTTCTCAAATGTCATTTTTCTTAAGCATATTTCTCATTCTTCTAAATAGCTCAGTGTGAGGCAGTTTTGGACTCGCATGCACCCATGCTTGCAAATAGGAATGAGTAAGAGTCTGGCTCACATCCCCTCCCACAGTAGCCATGCCACGAGTCTGGGTTGTGAGGAATCAGTGAAGCAGTGCACCAGTTTGCACCAGTTTGCACCAGTCTCCAAAAGCACGGGCAGGACTTACCCTGCCCTGCCCGCTCCCCGTGTTGGGAGCAGCTGCTGAGCATGTCCCGCACTTTGGGTTGCAAATTTCCAGTTTAGAAGTGTTGGGTTGGATGGGCAGGGGTGTTTTGCATTTTGAGCAGCTGCCATTCATTCATTTGCAATTCTTTGATTAGATGTGTTAAATGAAAGTCATTCAGAGCTCTGCCAGGTTTCCTTGCTGTGGGCTGACCTGTGCCTCCCCGACCCTCAGCAGACGGGCTGCAGCGAGACTCAGCTACTGAGGGCTCACAGCCTGTGCCCCAGAGTTCAGGGGTTTGGTGCCTGAGAGAGTGAGGATTTTGCTGGAATATTTCTGAAAGGAGACGAGTGTAGCAAAAACCTTTCCCATGGAAGGTCTTTTAATTTTTCTGTTCTTTCAATTTTCCTCCTTAGTACACAAAACAGATTTAAAAAAAATTTACAGTCTCGTACACAAAACAAAAAGATGAATAAATCTTAAAGCACCAAGTTATAAAGTGTGAAAACATCTGAATGCAAAACTTGACTGCTGCTCCACACCAACAGTGCTTTAGTAACTTGGTGGGAATGGGAGATTTCTCAGAAATATGACTATTTTATTGAACATTTTGCAAGATTTTTCTAATTTCTCCAAGGAATAGAGTAATGTTTTTGTTAGAGGGTGTCTCACAGCAGTAGCACTTTAATAAAATATTGGTCTTATATTTAATAAACCAAGTCTGAGTGAAAGGTTCTGATCATCCCAGGACCATTCCCATGATTCTTTCTGATCACTGATGAGATGGATGGAGTTTAGAAGTCGTGATGATTTGTTCCAGCTTGTCATATTTTGTGTCAGTTTCTCAGGTACTTCTTTTGAACCATCTACAGTGTTTTCTCACTCAATCTGTTCTCACTCGGTCCTCATGTTCTTCCTGCAGTAATTACAAGCTGTTTGTGACAAATTGCTGTACAAAGTAGCAATTTTTTCATGTTTACCACCACCAGTTAGCTCACTGAAGTGACTGTTTGGTGTTTGGAGAGGAAAACGAAAAGTTGAATGAGTGTAGACAATACAAAACCTGGCTTTGCTGTGACAGCAGATGCTGCTGATGCATTTTAGTTTCCCTTAGAGTCACAGAATCATTGAGGTTGGAAAAGACCTCTAAGATCATCAAGTCCAACCGTTAACCCATCACTGCCAAGTCTACCACTAAAACATGTCCCTAAGTGCCACATCTGCATGTTTTTGAGCACTTCCAGGGATAGTGATTCCAACACTTCCCTGGGCAGCCTGTTCCCAGTGCTTAACCACCCTTATGACCCTGGAATCTGAACCACTGATTTGCAGCCTCCCTCCATTGCCAGTGCTTTGCTCCTGCATCCAGGGCCTCTGCTTCTTCAGTGTGGGGACACACAAGTCTCCTGATGGGGTAGACCAGTCACTGGCCTCCCCCTACTGTGCTGATGCCTTTTTGCCTTAAAATTTAGGCTGTTTTTCTGTATGAGTCCTGCTGCACATTGCTCCTGAAACTGGTGCATGAACATCTCTATCTTCCAGTAGTCTTTCTCCTCAGGAGCAGGTTTATTACCTGCCTTGAGTGAGGCTGCTCAGCAGTGCTTCTGCAGGTGCTCTCAGCCTCCCCCTCCTTCCCCGAGTTCCTCCAAATTGAAAGCCCTGGCTTCAAGCCAGAGTCTCTTGCTCTCAGTTGTCTGCAGACCTTCTGCTTCCCCACACCGAATGGTCTTACATGTGTGAGCCTTGACACAGCAGGCTGGGCTACTCCCACCCACCCCAGCTTTCACCACGTCTCTCCTGTGACTGTGTAATCACTTTGCCCTGTGCTGAAGCAACTCTCTTGTCTCTAAGCACGAAGCTGGGAAAGCCTCTGGCTTCCTCCAGCTGCAGCCACGTCTGGCTGTTCAGCTCTGCTCCCACCATGCTGGGCTGGCCTCTGCCAAGCAAACTCCTGCTCTGCTCTGCCCAGTCCCTCTCTGCCTGAGCTGCTGGCCCTGAATGTCCTTGAGCTGCTGTCAAACACCTCAGCTTTAAAATGGAAGTGTGCAAACAGGAGAACTCTTAAAATGCTCTGGGAACCCGCTTTTTAATTGCCTTCTCTTCTGCAATATGGTCTTCTGCTCCAGAGCACGAGATTAGGGCTTGTATATGCAAATTCCTTCCATCCAACTAGATAAAAAAACTTTAGAACCATTTTAGAGCTTTAAATCCCCGGTTTCAAGTTGTAATATTTAATTTGAATGAAACTATGTACCGTGATAGGCTCTTTTTTTAATAAGCAAGTGACTGGGCTGTTCTGGGTTTCCTTGATGGGCTCTGGCTGCTCTCACCAGGTAGGTGCTGCAGACCCAGCTGGGTGCAGCGCTGGGATCTTCCTGGAATCCTAGAACTGAACCTATTTTGGTGCCTGGGATTTAGCTAATCCCAGTTTGGAGTGTCCTACACGTTGCTTAGACCACTTCTTACTTCACCGTGTACTTAAGAACAGCAAGAAGCAAGGTCTGATTGCACAGTAATTATGAGCAGGAACTGCTCCCTGTGGTGCCTCCTCGGTTCCAGTGTCTGTACAGGCTCACCTGTCACAGTCGTGCTGTGCAGGAAAGATGTCTGATCACAGACACCAATGAAAGCAGAAAGCACCCACCTTTCCAGAGCCAGAGACCTCTCTAGGAACACATTTGTGGCAGAGGCAGGCTGATGCCAGTCTGACTGGAACAGAAGTGGGAAGAGGCAGTGGAAGGAGCGCAGGAGCTCCTTGCAGTGCTAGAATTGGAAAGTAGAGACTGCAAGGATCATGGAGCATGAGGATAGGTATGTGCAAGAATGAAGACAAAAGAGACCCTTATGGTGCAGAATGGTGAGCTGGGGAATGGGCAGGTGTTGGATTTCAGCTGGGAGAAGAAATAGAATTAATTGGATTGAGGGAACTGTGGAAAAAAAACAGAAAAGCAGCAGCACTGGGTAATCAGTGAGAGCTGTTGCTCAGGGACATGAGCTGTTGCTTTGCTCAGTGAATTGAAGAGAGTAGGGAGAGATGCAGTGAGTAAAGTTGGGGTGCAAGGTGGAAGGGGAAAGCACTGAACAGATGCATCTCTTTTCCATAGGAAAGGATTGTGTAGGTGGGGAACGAAGTTGCTTAAATCTGACTTGGTGATTCTTGTGTTTTGTTGCCAATCTTTTAATTTTAGAAATAGACAGGAGTTGGAGGAGAAATTTAACTTATAGGGTTCTTCTGGGTTTGGGTATTTCTTTTGTTGTTTTGTTTTAACACTGGGGTTGATAATTCTTGTTGGAATTCACATCACAGAATTAGAGAATCTTAGAATCCCAGATTGGAAGGGACCTTAAGGATCATCTGGTCCAACCTTTCTTGGCAAAAGCACCACCTAGACAAGATGGCCCAGCAACTTGTCCAACCAAATCTTGTCCAACATTTCCCTTAATTTCTGTCATTACTTTGGTAGGTAACTAGTACTTGGATTCTTAGCCCAAAAACATATTCTCTAAAACTTAGATCTGTTATTCACTGGGGTTCCAGTGTATGGATCTAAGCCACCAATAATAAAGTTTATATACATTTGAGGACTTCAGAGTGAGTTACAGCTTTGTGTTGACAGCTGTCGTGACTGATATGACTCAGATATGAGAGAATAGTGGTATCAAAAATAGATTGGGTTTTGTACAAAAGTAAGATTTTTATATGGTTCAGTCTGATAGCCATTTTATAAAGAAGTTAAAATAAATGCAGAGTTATCCAAATGTGAATAGGGTTCTTAAAACTTACCTTGAAGTAGAGAGGAAGAAAGTTCATTTTTAGCAGTACTTTAGGTATTGTGTATTTTTATTATATTATAAATTAAAATTATGTAAAAACATCTACAACCTTGGACTTTATTGCCTTTTTATATACTGCACTAAATAAGCAGAATATTTTTATTAGAAATGCTTCGTTTAAAAGGAACCTAAAGGTGAGAGTAGGAGCTGGATATCTTCATTTTAATGGTAGTGGGGAGATTTTACTCCCTTTATAGTCACAGTGAGCAATTCATTTCTCAGAGTCAATAGTCCTGAGATAATTCAGTGTGAGCAAAGGGGCAGAAAATAATTCTTTGTATATCTTGGAAAAGTTCCTTTTTTTTTTTTTTAATCTTTATTTTTAAAGAAGTCATTTTTTAAAAACAATGGGAAATAATCCATATTGTGGGGGCTGCAGCATATTTATAAATGTAACTGCTTTTGTTACCAGGGAACCTGTCTGAGTCAGCTAAGCTTAGCATTTCAGCAGCTTGTTCTTTCCTCTCATTCCTGTTGTTCTCCATCTGATTTTAGGCACCTAATGACCTAATGTACTTTATCAATGCAGGAACGGGTTGTCACACGTTTCTGTAAGTTTTGATAGGTGTACCAAATCTCTGCATCTCATGTATCCTCCAGGATGGCAAGAGGAGGCAAACGTTCTGTGCTTTACTCTAGTGAGAATTATTTCTACATAGTGTCAATATCTGCTCACAGATCAAGAGTATGGATCAAACACATTAGGAGTGTAAATGAAGCAAACAGGACCTTTGCAGAGCTTATCAGATTTTGAATATCTCTAATTTTAGATAACAACTTCCTTACTGCATCCTATTGCCAGTCTGAAACAGAGACATCTCTGGGGGGGGTTGGCTCAGTTTGACAGGAGCTGTAGCTCAGTGCTGATTATCTTCACTAGGCATCTTCTCCAGAACACAAACATCCAGGACTTGTACAGAAGAATATTATCTGTTTCTTGCAACAGTGCAATCAGTATTAAATTTCTACTGCTTTCCTTAGCAAATATGCTCCACAGGTGCCTTCAGTGACCAGAGTGCAGAGCAGGGCTGGGGGTCCCTCCACTTTGCTGCTCTCTGTTCTCCTGGGTTTGGGTCCCTGAGAGGGCTCTCCAGCCTCACTGGCAGAGCAGGTACAGCTGGTTCAACTCAACTTAGAGGCCAGTCTGTCGCTTTTACGCAGACAACTGTGTCTCTGCTAACTGATTTTCTTACCTGTGGCTTCATCTGTAGTGACTGGGGTTTAACCCTCAGTGATTTGAAAGGCCAACATTGTGGGTTTTTTCTCCACAGAAAGTAGCTGAGTACAGTTACAGTAACTTTGTTTCCTCATATGAATGAATTTTTTTCCCTGTTTTACTGTAATGTACTTTTAGATTAAAAATACATTTTTGGTCAAACAGTTGGTATTCACATCTTTATTTTAGGTAAGCCCTTGACAAATGTCTTATGGCAGAAATGTCTTTTGTGTAAGATGAGATTTTTCTGGTTTTAAGAAACTACTGTAAATGTTTCAACTCTCTGATTAGCACACTGGAAACATGCACAAGCATGCCTCAACCATCCAGGGTTTAAGCATTTTCTATCATCTTCTTTTTACAATTCTTATAAATTTCAACTCGGTAAATATGCTTAAAGTACAAGAGTAACTTCTAATAGATTGTAATCTTCATGCAGGGTAGATGCATAAAAATCTTCTGGATACCCTGGGGCATGTTCCTTTGTGTTTGAGATTGGTTGAATCTTTTCTCATGTAAATTTTGGAACTCATACTTGAAGAAGGGAGATTGAAATATTTTCCAACACCCCACTGAAGATCAAGTGATGACTCATCTTCTCTAACTTTGCTTTATAATGCATTAGGCTATCAAATGCAAGTAAATATTCATCCTCATTATTATTGATTTGAAAACAGAGCAGTGTCTCCCAAGATTAAAGGTACCAGTTTTTCTGCAAATTCTTTCATAGTGTCAGAGCTTAGACCATATAATTTTTGTGGTTTCTTTATATTTTTTTAAACCTCTGTAGTATGTCTCATAAGCCACAGTGCCTTATGCTCATTTTAAGTGTGTCATAGCAGAAAAAATTTTTAGAAATCTAGATAAGTTTTAGGCATTGGTGGCCAGTTAGAAAATATACCATTTTCAATCAAGTCCTTAATTGTTTTCAATTGAAAGAGAAGCTAGATTACTGTTGGTGTCCATAGAAGTCTTTTAATCAAAGTTGTATCACTTCAGGGTGAATCTTGAAATACAACATTGTTTAATTTTCTTTTACAATCAGGAGAGCCATGGGAATAACTGTAGATAATTCTCTAATGGTCTCTGACTTTTTCCATAGCAGTGTCCTTCTAATTGTCTATATTTACATGTTTCTTAGCACTACAATAGCTTCAAGAGCTTTGTTTTTAGACACTGTTAGAATTACTTTCCTTCTCCATTTTGATTTTGAAAAGTTACAGGAAAGCACACAGTTTTTGTTTGAGACCAGGTACACAGAGCCTGATCTGAAACACTAAGAAACCTAAACAGTCACCTGTAAATGTAGCTCAGCACCTTTCACTGCTCAGAACTTCATTCCTTTTGAGGAATAACTTTTCCTGTTGTCTTTACCATACACCTGCCAGTTCTGCATTCTTCAGGCAGTGGCCTCTGTGCTGAATTGCAGAAAATGTCTGCATGGCTCTTTGAGGAAGTCTTCCCTGTTGGATCTCTCCTACAGCTTTTATCCAGGCTTTCTCCAGAACTTAAAGGAATCTATCTCATTTTCCTTTCACTTTTGTCTCTCTCTGACATCCTCCTACAGTCATTTCAACTTAAGCTATGCAATTAACCCAGTACAGTAAATCTCCGAAGAGAATACAGTTTTATTCAACAACATTGTAAACCTGGAGGAGATTTCCAGAAAATTCTGGTAAGGCCTTCACCTTAAAACTTTATAAACTTGTCAAAAAGAATTTGTCCTGCTCCCTTGTTTTCAGGCCCCGTGCTTTGCTTTGCAATACTGAGATTTGTAACATGGGGCCCCCAGCTGACAAGCCACTGCTGTCAGCACAGCCAGCAGAGCCTTTCCAGAAGCTTTCTCTTCCTCTCAGGTTATTTCCTCACTGAGCTTGCAAGTACAAAAGCGGTGATCTGGGCTAATTTCAGGTTTTGGAGATCAAAGTCCCCTTCCTTGATTATTTTAGGTATGCAATTCATATCAGTCTTTAACAATGCAGCAAGAGAGGCTTTTTGAATTTATTGCTTTTTGAACTTTTCAGTTGCTTTAAAAGACTGGGTTCCTTCAAGCCGAATTCTGTACTGAAAATAACAAAGTTTAATTAACACTTTTTGTGCTGCTTTTTGTTGCTCTGCCAAGGTTTGATTGATTGATTCAACCTATTGAAACAAAATAAAGGTTAGGTGGTCACCTGAAGGAGCAAATCAAATGACTGAGCTGAGTCCCTTCATCAGTGGGCTGCCTTGGAGAGGTGCAGGAGGAGCTAGGAAATGTTTGTGTGCGAGGACTGCCCTGAGGGCTGGGTTGAGAACTCAGCTCAGGTCCCAATATTCAGCAGGTTCTCTGGGCTCAGGCTGAGTATTTCTGGGGCCAATATAAAGGACTTTTAATGGGGACAGTGGCAAGAAAACTTTTAGGTCTAGATACCCAGTGGGACTGCAGGTTGCCCTTTTCACACTGGCTGCTTCTTGCTCTGGTGCCCTGTCAGTGCATCTGGGCTGAGTTGCTGGTCCCTGCTGAGTCCACTTGCACAAGAGAGCCCCTTGCCATGGTGCCCAGCACCACACAGAAACACTGTGTTACATTACCAGAGCACACACTGACCAGAAATCCCATAGTTACAACCATCAGTGTAAATGTAGCACTTGCTAAGTGATCTTGTCTGTGCTACCCCAGTTAAGCTCCACTAACCCTGAAAGCAATTATATGAATTAGCTCTGGACTGAAATGGCACGGGTTGAAAAACATGTCAGTACATTTGCCCCCTACTTCATCTTGAAAACAAATATTGCAATGTTTAAAACCTTGAAAATTTACATGGGGTGGTATTAAAGTGTTAAGGTAGTTTGGAAATTTAGAGCACGGAGAAACAGGAAATATGTCCTATGTGCTGTCAGTATGACTCTGAATATAGCTGTCAGTCATGGGCAATTCTTTAATTTAATGTAGAAATTTCAGCTTGTAAAAAATATAACCTGCAGTAATGGCTTTGTTATTGGAAAATGTTTTTCTGAAATTGAAGGTTAGCCTTCAAAATTACAGTTTTGCAATGGTATGTTCACTATATTCTGCCCCAGTGGTATTGGTCTCTGGTATTGGTGGCTTATGTCAATCATCCCAGACAGTGGCACATTCAGTAGGGCATGATGCACAGGGAAAGATGTTAAAAAGTAAATAATAAATACTCTTGTCTTCAAACTATGAGTCCTTTGCTGAAGTCTGGTGAGGAATGTGAGGTTTCTCTACCCCAATACAGCGAACATTAGTATTTAGCAGGATGAGGTCCAAATCAGTGGTAAAAATGGTTCTGCTGGTAAATGTTGATATCAAATGCGGTAAAAATGAATATGAATTGAACATCCTAGTGATTTATATGCAACTTACCCACCCGAGGCAAAAAGTATTTGTTCTTTACCATATGTTATTGTGATCCTTGTGCACCTCTGTAAAACATTATGTGTAATAATGGAACTAAAAGCTCAGCCACCTTTGCCTTTCTCCTCATAACCCTTCATCTTTATGCAGGGGAGGGAGACTTCTTAGTTACTGGAAGTGATTTAAACCCCAATGTGAACCCAGTAAGGGAGAAATAATTTCAAAGGATCAAGTATGTACGCACGTCTTGAGTTAAACTGACCACAGTGTTGTACTGTGTGAAATTTATCAGTTTTGGTTACTCTTTGCCTTTAATTTTCTTACATCTGAGCTCGGCTTGTAAAAGAAATTCATTAGAATAATTTTCCTACCACATGTTCTCGATTTTCAATCGACAGCAACATCAGTGCAATTTATCTTCAGTCCACGTTTCCTCATCAGAGTTGTTCTGCTGCTGATAGGTAAAATTAAGTTGTATCCAAATTCTTTTTAAACTGTTCATTCATTTTCAAACCTTTTACATATAATTAATAGTCATTGTACCATAAGAAACCTTCAGAACTTAGCTTGTGAGTCATGGACCATGGCCATGCTTGAGAATGCTGGGAAGTAAATAACTCCAATAAACATTTAATTTAGATTTAGTAATTGATACAGAAATGTTTAGGGATGTTAAGCTGTATACTGCAGGAAGGAAAAGCTATTAACTGAAGTAATGCAGTTTAGCAGAAATTAAGATCTGAAAATGTGAATATTAATTGAAGTTCTGATTTCCAAATCTAAGCTAAACTAATTAGGTTGCTATTTAAAAGCTTGAAATAATTTCACTGAATTATATAATTTAAGTTTTGAAATGTTGTGGAATAGATGTAGTTTTTAAAAAATAAACTTGCTATAATAAAATGTTGATTTTCTAATCTGTAAGAGGTGGTGTGTGCAGAAAAATTCCTTTCTGCACATTCCAAAATATATTCTGTTGATTTCTCAAATCTGGAAATATAGCTGACTGTATCTTGAGGCATGGACCCCAGCTTCAGTGAGAAAATACCTGAGCCACGGTGGACACAGAAATTAACATTTACTTCCTGGAAGAGAGAAATATCATCTACTTCATCCATCTGATCAGCTGTGCTTTACTCCAGATATACCCTCTCCTTTATTTAATGGATCCAGGCTTGCAGGTCTGCAAAATCATAATGCACAATTTCATTTAGTCATAGGTTGTTCATTCTTAGAAGTCCTGTTGATTCTTTCAAGGGCTTCTCCCATAGTTAGTGGAGGATCTACACTGAGTTATACAAGCTGAGTCTGCCCATCCATATTTGCTTTGAAAGTTATGTCAGTTTTTGAGAGGTCTTATAACTATTAGTACTTACAACTGAAATTCATAAATTCTTTATTATATTATACTTCTCACTCATTATTCTAACAATGGAGTGTTAAGAGCTGCAGATAAATCAGCAACTGGTATTCCTTGCAGTTGTTTGCATCTTGAAGAGTCCTGCAGAATACTATAAACTATTTTTAATTTCCACAGATTCAGAAAAGCATAGAAAACTTACTCCCACTTCTAGAATATAGGTGGGTGGGCAGCATTCCAGTCCTACCTCTGGTCAAATAAGGCACACCAACTCTCCTGATGTTAATAGACCAGAGCCAGAGGAACCCCATTGATTTCAGTGAAGTTGTTTAGCTAAAGATGACCTGTGTACATTAAAATAAGAGAAAATCACATAATAGATTTTTTTTCTTGCCTGCAGCTACTTTGTTACTGCAAGGTGGTTCATTCTGCAGAACTGGGATTCAGACCCTCAACATGTCACTGCTCAGTGGTCTTGAATTTTGACTTTTAGATCAAGCTGTCTAAAATATGAAATCTAGTTCTTAATTGAAGTTTGCATTTCAAACATTTGCAGAGTTTGTGTGCATTTCTTAATGTCTTTTAATAAATGAGTGCCAGTGCCTTCATATATCTCACACTAGTGCAAACAAAGAGCAGTTGTTAATATTCCTTAACTATGCTCAGAAAACATGAAGGGGTGGCTTGCAGTTTGTGCCTGGAGATTTAAATGTAGCAGGAGCTCTGTGTGAATATCAAAGAGAGCTGGAGGGGAATAAAAGAATTTGGAGCTGGAAACAGCATCTTTTCTCTTTTGTTCTTCTGTTGCTATCATTAATAAATGCACATACTGTTTTTGCAGATATATTAGGAACAAGTGTAAAAATGTTATTTCAGGACTATATGAATTTCTGCATTTGCAACTCTTGAATGATCCTCTTCATTCTACTGTTTGTGTTCCTTGATATGTAAAGAGAAGAGAGGATTTGGTGCAAATAGGAATGGGTCTCTGTATCTGGATCTTCTTCTTTGCATGGAGAATATTCAAAGATATGCCTTGATCTAGTTTTCACAGTAATGGAGGTTTTTCCCCACTGTGGGAGCAGTTCCAGACGAGGCACTTCATTTCTGTCTCTTATTCAAGGCTGGCAGGAAAGGCAAAGTTCCCTCCACCCAATCCTCTTGGTCCCATCTTTTCTGAACAGTCTGGGAATCTTTGCTAGCTGAAGTAATAGTATTTTGATGATGCCTAGTGAAGGATTTTCATTCCAACATTGGGCCATCCTTGCATATGTTCCACCTTCTACCCAATTGATTTAGGTAAAGCCACTCAGATCATTGCTGTGGGATGGAGCCACAATATCATTGCAGCTTGGTCCTGGCAGAGAAGCTGCTGCATTGCAAACAGGCAGAGCTGTGAAGTCATAGCTCTTCTCTTGCTCTTAATATGAATTCACCTAGTGTGTACTAAGGTGTAAAAGCACTGAAAGAACACTGATGAGAGGAGCCTGCTTAATTAAATTTAGTTTAATTATATTTGTGCAGAGCAGTCACCACAAAAATGTAAACAATGCCTTCTGAAAAGGTGGGTGAAACGTGGTGCTAGTGGATGCAAACAGTAAGCAATAGATAGAACACTTCTGGCCAGAAAAACACTTGTTCTCCTGTGTGAGGACTGGAAACAGATGCCTATGTCTGATCTCATTTTCTAGCTGAGTTAGATGCTGGGCCAAAGAGTTAGACCAAAGTGCAAATTTTGGCAATCATGGTATCCATACCAGCGTGAAAACAGAGCAAGTGTTTCTCTTTCTACCAGAGGGTGGAATGATGTCCTAACTTGAACCTTTCTAAAGTGTAAAGAATGTTTCCTGGAAAATGTCAAATACTGTTTTAAATTGTGCTTTGCATGAAAGAGGCAACATTTTGTCAGGGGACAAGAAAACACTTTCACTAAGTTGGAAGTGTCAGGAGCAGCAATATTCTGTATTTAATGGTGCATCTGACTTAATGTAAATAACCTCAATGGGTACATTTTATACAGGATAAATCCTGTGCTGGTGCATTGGTCAGAACATTCTCTTTTTCCTTTGAAGCAAAGGTGCTTCTAAGGCAATTTCAGTGCAGAGTTCCTCAAGGCCATGGCATGAAGGTCTAGGACTGTGTCCTGGTTTTGTCTGGGATAGAGTAAATTTTCTTCTTAGTAACTGGTGAGTGAGTGGTTGTGTGGTTTTAAGTAGCCAGCTGGGGTTCAACCACTATGAGCTGCTAATGGGAATGTGTTCCTGCATCACTCAAATACCCTTTTCTCTGAGCTGGTCCACTTCCTACACATGAAGGGATTCAAAGCAATTTTAAATCCCCTCTGTGCTACTGTAGCAGCCCAAAGAGGTTTGAACATCTCCTGAAATACAACTCCCACAGCTGTGTCCGACCAGTTGAGTTCTTGCTGGTGCCCTACGAGGACACTGCTTGCCTGGCTGGGTGAGTGCAGGGAACTGTTCCCAGCGTGGGGTGTGCAGCTCTCAGTCATGCCCTGGGGTACTGCTTACTGCCTCACTCTTCTGAGAAATGTTGTCTCTGGAAATGTGTATTCTTCCCATGGATACCCCAGGCCTCTGAAGCTGACATTTGCCATTTGGAATTTCCCATGGACTCTTTCTGAAGCAGTAATCTCCATACTTTTATAGCTGCTGCATAGTAAAAAATTTCCCAAGCTGTGAGGCTTGTAAGTCTTGTACTGGGAGGCAGGAACATACAGCTAATCCCCTCCTTTTCTAAACAAGGTAGAGCAGCTGTTACTTCTTCTCTTGATGTAAGGAGTAGTGATGGACATAAATCCCATTAGCATTAACAGAAGTTAAATGTGTAAATCCCTGCTATGCCAGTGGAAGCACTGATTTCTCAGTTTCTCTAACCTTTCTGCTTCACTAAAATCCTGAATTTCCTGTTCAGGTTGCCCACAGCTATGCCACATGCATTTCTGTGGTGTCCTTTCTTGATATGACAACCCCTGTGAATTGTTCTGCTGTCAGTTTGCAGACCTTTCTATTCTCAGGTTTTCGTACTGTCACAATAAACTCAATTTAACTTTTAATCTCTACCTCCATTTGTACATGTAGGCATCATTTGTGATCATAATTTTATTAAACTGTTATTGTAATATGATTCGATAATACAGTGAAGACACCCTCTGTCTACTCAGAAATGGGTAGCCCAGTTCTGTGCCAAATACATTCTGACAGGGCCATCGCTCAGTGGTGCCCCAGTTATATCCTCCTGTTCAGTGCCTGGTCATCTGGGCTTATTCCATGTCTCTCACTTGCAGCAGTTCCTAATGTTTTCTGTTGTCCATCTGTATGTTTGATGGTTGTTCTTTTCCTCCCAAGTCTGCTCACCAGCTTCCTTATCAACATACCACTTCATACATCTGGCTTCTGATGTCTCTACCAGTAAAACCTGTTCTAGTGAGAGCCAGGTGAAACACCTACTTCCCCTTCAGACTATTGCTTTGTAACCTCCAGCCCATAAAAAGCCAGGTTATACATTAAATATAAACAAAGATGCCACAACATGAAAATTTAATTATTCTCCCTCTTCTTGCATCAACCATACAGTTGCAGTGTGTGCTGTTGCATGAAAATTTACACAGTCACCAGTAGCTGGGGAGAGAAAAACATAGAACTGTAAGGAATGGGGTTTCTTGAGTCTCCTGAAGTTGGAAAGCATCACATAGAGCTACCTTTGATAATAGTGATTACTATTGTTATTTTAGGTGCTAAACATGGCTTGCAAGCCTTCTTTCAAGTAGTTCAGTGTCTCAAATTGCTTCAACTCAGGAGATTTCACTTCTAGCCATGAAGTGAAACACTTTGCTTGAGCTCTGTGTTTGCAAAAGGAGCTGGCTGCCAGTTTGCTAATTGTGGAAGTCTTAAAATCATGTTTGCATGGTGTGTCACAGAACTTTGGAAAGCTGAGCTCTCTGAAAATTAGAACTTGTCCTTTTTTCACAAATAGGGTGTCTCAGATACTGGAAAATCTGCATCACACTATTGGCTCCGTATGCAGAGCCTAAAACACCAATGGAAATTTTCCACAGAGGCACATTGATCCCCCAAAAAAATAAATTTCTGAACCAAGGGTCTATTCCAATGAAAGGGCAGAGAACAATCTGGCTGTATTTGAACTTGTATCCTTTCTCGATGAAGGAAGGTACTAAAAAGAGAAAAGCAGGGAAAAACCACTTTCAGCATTCAGATTTTTAGATCAAGTACATTGCTGTTGATGACCATTATGATACAAAAGGCATAAAAGTCATTTAAATGGCCATTGCTGAGTTCTCCAGGTCCCTTAAAAAACAGGAAAAAAAGGCAATGATATAAAATAATTTTTAGCTTTCCTGAGGTTTAATTTTTGTAAGAAGAGAAACAGAAGGTCTGTTTTCATTCATTCTGCAATGCAGTCTCATTGTACATGCAGGAACAGCATTTATTGTGGTGTGTGATGATGATACAACTTCAGATGCTGTAAAATGGTAGCTTGCCTGGAAAGCCATCAAAGAAATGCAAAAAAATCAAGCCATCCTATCAATATGATATGTCCAAAAGAAGACTTCAAAAAAATCTCGAGATTCACATTTTGCATATTTTTATCCCTCGTATCTCTGGTTTTCAGTTTTATTTACCTTTTATACAATGTCTCTTATTTTGCTTTCACCTTATCATAATGTTCTTAAATGCAGTTGCTCCATGGTTAGATGAAAGGCTGGAACAAATTTCCCATTGCAGTTTCTTGTCAGTGGCTGTAGTTTGGAGTCAGCAAAACCTTCCTCATTCCAGCAGCGTTGACTGATTCAATTTCCATGCATCTTTTTTCCATGTATGAACTGTATCACCAATATGCAGAAGGTCAGCTCACTAAAGCAAGGAATATTAACAGTGTGCTTCAGTTCTTTTTTGCATTTTGCATCTAAACGACAAAATTGCTGTTGATGCATCACTTCATAGCCACCTTGAATGTGTTTTCCCTGAATTACATCTAACCTGAAGGCTACCTGTCTCTTTTATCAAGTATTAAAAATCAGTGATAGCTTGGTCTGCCCACCTTTCCCTCCCCAACTGCAAGTTCATATTAAAAGCATCCTTATTAACCTTGGCACATAAAACCAGCACTTTAATTCTTGCTGATCACTGATATTCGTATCAAGTTTGTGAACAAGAGGCAACAAATCCAAATGGAACTTCTGTGCTATGCAAAAACCATTCATATTTGAAGAAGAGAAGGAAACTTCTCTGAAGAGAGACTGAATTGTCAGAGAGTAGAGAGTGTTTAACACTTTATGTAAGCCTGGCAGCAGCCCTCTTCTTGAAAAGAGAATTCAAAGTAGTGAAGCACAGTTGAAATGCCGTGAGGAAGCGGTAAGAGAGAGTTTCCACTGGCATTATACAGCTCTTTGTAAATCAATTAAAAGTAGAAAGCAGTCTAATCTTTCCATTCTGAAATGTCTTGAAATATTTTTGCCACTTCTTTTTGTGACTGTTCTATAGAAAACTGGATGTGAATGTATCGTACTGACAAAAACAAAACTGCCTACAAGTTTTCTCCAGGGGTATTTCAAAGAACTAATCCCAATATCAGATCCAGAAAGCTCTGCTTTACAACTTTAATGTTTTGAAATGTAAATTGACTCATTGAATCATTTAACTTTACTTTATCTGATTATTAATATTACAATAAGGAATTGAGAAAATTGAGAATTAAATTTCTTTACACCTTTCCTTTGGAATAGCTGTTAGTCTCTCAGAATAACTATGTGTTCATTTAAATACCCTTAGTTATCAGTAGTAAAAAGTGGACTTCCCTGAACATTACAGGCTGCCTTAACAGCTCTGAAATAATAGTGACTGTTGGATTGTTTTGCAATGAAAAAGTGGCTCATAGTTGTATTGCAAGTATTCATTTAAAGAGAAAACACTTGTATTACCAGAACTCCTGTTTTTTTGTCTTGAGTCTCTATAGATTTTTTTATCTCTTCAGTCCTTTTCTTTTACTTCTTTAGCAAAAATACATGTCCCAGTGGCTTAGAACATATTTTTTGTTCTTCACTTCCTGCAGTGTAGCTTCTGTCTTTTCGCTTTATCATTTCATTTTTCTTGTATCTCACATATTATTTTATACTGAAAAGAACACATCTTTTAATGAGTTATATCTTCTTTCACTAGCAACTAATATCACCCTGTGCTCACTCCAGCCTTCACATTTAAAGACAATGAATCCGCTTCAGTTTTGTTCTATAAATAGAGATGCTAAATCTTAATTATCCTTTCAAGTTGCTATGTCTGTATCTAGCCATGCATATGAATGTTACTGATCAGCATATATGTACTACTGAATTTATTTTTAATCCCAAATTGCGTTCTTCAGAATAAATACAACATCTGAAATAATTAACTTGTGTTTGTGTGGACACATGTCAAATGCTGAGAGACCTGCCTTATTGATCTTGGTTTGCTTCAGTCCGGAATTTCTGATTTATAACATTACATTGGAGCTATGCAAGCTTATATTTTCCTTTTATGCCTGCTTTATTCAGGCTGGATTCCCAAAGATAACATGCAAGTGTCAGGCATGAAATTTTACAATCCTCCTGTATTCCTTTCTTCATGAATTTGTAGCATGCTATGAAAGCCAAGCTGCTTAAAAGGATTTTATATTTTAGCCAAGCTTTCACCTCCTAAGTGTATAAGCCTTTACAAATATGTCCCTAAATTTTGAGTTGAAAACAGTTTATAATAAGAAAAGTAGCTACTTTTATTTCCTCCATAGCAAAGTTATTACTTCATTTAAAATAAAAGAAATTGCTGTGAGAGGAATTTTTGAAGATGAAGTCTAGAAGAAATGGTGCTACATCAAAATAAGTCAGTCTAAAGATACCTAAATCAGTCTAATATTACATTAAGGGTTCTATTTACCTCTGAAGAAGAGCAGCTAGTGTTTCAACAAAAAAGCTTCCAGAATGTGTCTGTAGCAAAGAAAATACAAACTCAAAAGATCCTTTGAAATTTTTGATTCATATGGCAAAGAGGAATGCTGGGTGAGGCAAGTTCACCTGAATGCAGCAAGGTGTTGTCCTGGGCAGCAGCATTATCTGGACAGTTGATGTGCCCGATTCAGAAGGGGGTTTTGGCACAGCTGGTTTCACAGCTCTTTAACCTGTGGAATCTGTGCAAGCAGCCACAGTCAAAACACCCCAATTTGACAGGTCAAGAAAATAGACCATCAAAATGTCCCTGAAGAGTAAAGGGTGTTGTTGGGTTTCCACCCACACACACTTTGAGACGTTCCTATCATTTCTGAATTAGGCTAAGCCGTGCCATGGCCTCGTGCCTGTGCTGTGAAATGCCCCTTGTGCCCTTCTGGGAACGATGTTTGTGTCCTTGGTGCTGCAGAGGGACACGGGGAGCACGGGACACACAGAGAACTTAGGCCTGTGCTTGGTCTGCACGTGCACAGTGAGCAGCCTGAGGCCCAGAGGTCTCAAATGTCACACTGGGGGGAATTTCTTTAGTACTGTAGTTTTTTACGTTAACAGATTTAATAATATGCCTGTTTATATTAGCTATAGATAAGAACTATCCTGTAGAAATTCTGATCCTTCCTATTTAATTCTTTGCCAACTTCCGCCTTCAGAGCTTTTTTTTTCATTATTCCTTTCTCCTGGAAAAGAAATACTTGCTATTTTATACTTCTCATTACCTCCAATAAAACATTCTTTTTTCAGTCTTCCCTCAAGAGTTTCCTTGCCAATGAGTACTGTACACCCACCTTTGCCTGAACTTCTGGCACCAGCTTTTGCAGAACTTGAGGACAGATGGTGTATTTTATCTGGTGTTTTTGTGTATTCTCAGAAACATCTATGGGCCTCTGTCAAGTTAGTAAAATGTTTATTATTAATATTACTTTGGGTTTGCCTCCTTTCAAACCAGAAGAATATTGCAAAAGCTGCTTTTCTCGTTTTGGTACTATTGGGATCAGGGGATTACAGAAAAATCAAAATGATTTTATGAGAATTATTTAGGTTTTCACCTTTTTTATAATTTCCTTCATTTCTTGGCTTCTGCTCCCGCTCCAGGCAGATTTTTCATTTTAATCGGATTGCTCTACCCATCCCAATTATGTTTTGTGCTTTGCATTGTGTCCCTTAGCAGCACCTCATCCCAGGAGAGGATAACTGGGAACCAGATTGCAGAAAATGAAAAAGCTGAACAATAGGCAGCTAATGCATTGGGCCTGGGTGCTTCCTGGGAGCCCCAGGGAAACTGTCTGCTGCACAGGTCCAGCACAAGTTGAATACACCATTTTATGTTCCAGAATAAGGTCCCCAGGAAAGCTTAAGTCATTCTTAGACTATGTATAGCTTTTATCCTATGACAGAGGGGATTATTTTTGCACAGACCTCTTCTGCCTTGCATGGAAGGAGGAAAATCTGCTTGCTGTGGTCAGAGCACTATTCTGCTTTTACATGGAAAGCAAGCCATTTACTTTTTCTAGCATTGTTACCTTTTCCTCTGAGGAACTGGCATTTTACAGACAGCAGTCAACAGGGAAGCCATGCTGCTCTCCAGTTTGCTGCCACTAACAAAATCAAGGGCAGTGATGGTTCAGAGCCCCTGGACAGGCAGCTCTTCCCTCTTGGAGGCCAAATGAATTGTGAAAGCAGAGTCTGGCTTGGTCTCCATGGAGAGGGATGGCAAATTGTGTATTCCTGCACAACATATGTTTAGGGATTCCTTTTTCCTTTTTCTATCAGGCTTTTTCCTTCCATCTATGACCTCAAGCGGCTGCTCCTTTGTCTCAAACCACCATTTGGCTACATCCTCACTCCCTTTCCTTCTGAGCCCCTGCTTTGATCTCCCACAGCTCA
The DNA here is from genome assembly GCF_003945595.2 of Pipra filicauda. Taxonomy (NCBI): domain Eukaryota; kingdom Metazoa; phylum Chordata; class Aves; order Passeriformes; family Pipridae; genus Pipra; species Pipra filicauda. The sequence goes on from NW_024104742.1 coordinate 2,564,881, forward strand.
GTGCCAGCAAAGCTGACAAAGGCAGAGGTTTGCCTTTTCATCTGCCTGCTAGATTGTTAGTCAAGAGCAGCAGAGAAACATTGTGCAACCTGTCAATGCAATTTAAAAACCATACTCTAAGTTGCCACAGAGGTCTTGTTCACTGGAGCAAAAGTCCTCCAAGAACCAGCTCTCTGAGGCTGTTCCCCTCTTTTATGTCAGAACAAGACACTGCTAAGGCTTCTCCCACAAATGTTGCAGGATATGAAATTAGCCTGCTGGTCTTAGGAAGAGAGCAGCTCGAAATAAAGCGGTTATTGCCAGCCTGATGAAGTTCCACTCCATTTAACTTATCATAAAAGTATCAGTTTTCATATTGGATCACCTCTGTTAGGAGAAATGATTTACTGACTGTCACCTCATGCTCTTGCTGTCCAGGCTCACAGAAAACCCTCTCAGCATCTCCTGCCAAATTGAAGAAGGTGAGGAGTCGGCCACCCTTTATATTAATATTTTTTTAACACAACATTTGCCCCTCTTGGTTTTCAGACTGTGATCAAAATTCCCTCGATTCTGAGTAAAAGCTGAGTAAGGACCTTGGGGTATTGCCTGTGGGTGCTTGGAGACTGCTGGCATCAGGCATGGAATGAGTTGCTCTGAGATGAGCTCGTTCCCTGGTATTTCCTCCTGTCAGAGCCACAGATGTGCTTCGTTTCATTAGGTGTAGCTGTGGGCACACTGCCATCCAGCTCTGCTGCTGACTTTATCCCACTACTGCTGAAGGCCAAGTAATCATAATCATTTCAAGTTGATAGCACAGTATATTTCCCCAGGGAATGCTATTCAAATTAAATCAGTCATACCAACAATAATTTTATAATTATATAAAGGGAGCCCTCTACTTCAGTTATTTTCTTAAAAAATTGTGCATTCTATCAAACGGTTATTGCTCTTTCCGAAGTATTTTCTTCCCACAAATCTTGCTAGTCTTTGTCGTCTTTTATGTAGAAAAAAAATTGTAATTCTGGTAATTAGCATGGTTAAGTGCAATCAGTGTCAAAATAAAAACAAATATAAATTTCAGAATTTATCTATAGGTAGGCAGTAGCTGCCACGAGATGATTTTCTGCTGGTGATGGCAATAAGTCAGAGCCTTGACTAACCTCATTTTGAAAGCACTGAAGGCCAGATTAATTATTCCAGTCACACTCAATGGAGAATGAAATTCTCCTGTGAAACTGCCATGATTGATATTTATTGGTCAGACTCAAACTCTCCAGCTCCAAGCTCAGCAAGGAGCTCTGTCTTGGAGGTCCCAAGTAAATTCCTGATATTCCTTAGACATTAGGCAGGACCACGTGGGGGTAAGGCCTTGAGCAAAGCAGACCCTGAGGGATCTGGTGCAGCAAACTATATCAGAGAATTAAACAATCATAGGATGGTTTGGGTTGGAAGGGATCTTAAAGCCCATCCAGTTGCAGGGATCGGGAGTGAGTACAGCTGATCTCTTTGCAAGCAGGTTTATTTGAAACAGTGCAGCTTCTGCCTTTTTGTATTAATCCTTCCATTTTCTACAGAGGAGCAATAATTAGAGTAGAAAAATAACCTCATTTCTTTTACTGCAAGCAAATTGCTGAACATTTATGATGCTCTGAGTTAGATAAGGAGAGCCAGCTTAGGAGCTGGATGAGGCCTCTTTTTTAGGCTAGATCAAATTGATTGCAAAAGAACTAGAGCTAAAAGTGCTCCACCTTTTTAGAATGGGATGATTTATATCTCCTTTATGAAAGGAGATAAAATGTTCTGCTTCTTACACTCTCCACAGAAATAAAACAGAACTAAAAATAAGTCCTAATGCAGACAAGTTTAAAATAGAGCTCAGAGCAGACAAGTATTGATGAGCAAATGAGTTAATGATTTCTGACTGGTTGGGCATATACCAAAATATTAAACATAACCTTTCCTAAGTGTGTGTGGTTTTATTCCATTGCTAGGCAATGAGTAGCAATGACTGGCAGGAATTGTGGAATCCTTCACTGGATGAGGCTGAATCAGTGTTTGAGGCATTGCTTCAGTAGAGTGCAGGTGAACTTTGTATGTTCCTTCACTGCTCATTTTTCTGTACTCTCGACTATTTCAATGTTTACATGTAAGTGACTAATTCCTTTAAGGTGGTCAGGAAAGTTTTTCCAAGGCCATGATATGTAAGGGAAAGGAACTGTGAATGGTCAAAATTTAGTTATGAATCTGATTTTTAATCACAGGAGACTTCTGAATGTTATACTTCTGTGAGTTTATCCCAAGTGTTTCCTTTCTTCTATTGTGTTATCATCAACAGCTTGTGAAAAGATCAAGTTCAGGAGATTTCTGCTGGGTAGGAAAACAATGAAATTCTTAATCTAACTGTGACTGTAGCTTCTGTTTTCGTAGGTGTTTTTTGTCTGTCTTTAGAAAATCATTTAATCTCAAATGAACACTTCTGCTGCCAGAGAGAGATAAAACTGATTTAATGTTTTGAGCATGATGGTATCCCATCCTCAGTTTGGCAATTCCTGAAAAATAAAAGCCTGGGTTACATTGTAATCAGTCACTGATATGTTTTGGGGGCTATGGTTCTGTAACCAAGATTCTAGAATTAAGTTTGCCTGTCCATTTCAGCTGACCTAGAAAGCAATGCTTCGACTTGTTTCAGCTTTGCTGGTCAGGAATGTACATCCTTTGCCTTTCACCAAACACAAAAAAGGTCTTTACTTTTCCATCATTAACCCCTAAATCTTCTCAAAATGAAATAAAATTGCTCCTACAATGAAAGTATGAGTCTAATTAGCAGCAACTGATTCTTCAAAGTGTACATTGCTGCTTCTCATCTCTTGGAGTCCTTCCATCAAGTAGCATATTGATGTAATTAGTCTTTTGACACCTATGGAGACACCACACGTGTCACACTGTGCCTCATCAGTGCAATAAAGGTTAGAGAGAGAGTTGTATCAGAAGGCCATGTGCATGCTGTGTTTACATGATCTTCTATTCTACTTTGTGTGCCATGATTTGGCCCTTGAATTTCCACCTGGCCACAGCTCGTTGTTGCACCTCAGCAGTCCTGCACAGCTGTAGGTGAGGGCAGAGCTCAGCTCTCATGGGGAAGGTGGTACCATTTTGTTCTGAGTTTTGGATAACTTGTCACGGGGTGGTCTTCCTGTGCTGCAGCTGACTGGAAAATAATAATGTTGGGAGAGAAGCTGTTGCTCACCTAAGCCCTTTCTGTGGGTTTTGTCTCATGTCACGTGGCCATCCATGCATCGGTGAGCAGTGGCCGCCCTCCTGTCAGGAGATATCCTTTGCCTTAGGCTGCTATTGCAAACATGCCTTGTTATTCATGAAGTGCACTAATTAAGCATTCACCTAATTATAGTGATTACAGTTTCCTCATCTTAGTGATTTTCCTATGATTCAACTAGCGTGACACCAGTTTATTGCTTCTTCTTATAAAGCATTTTAAATGCTTTCTTTCAAATTCTGAGTCTCAGTCCAGAAGCACAGGTTTCACAGTGTTTCCTCTCTTCAGGACAGTGATTTGACCTAAGGATTGGAGCCTTCATTGTCATCAGAGCAATACTGTTTCCTTTTGTGACACATCTGACCAATTTTGACCAAAACTTCAGAGTCACTAGGAATGGTGACTTCACTCAGCTGGGATTCTCTTGCACACCAGTTTTGCCTCAAACAAATCCTCTTGCTTCTTTCTCCCCAGGGCACGTTACTAGCATTTGTTGGGACTGCCACTGACCTTTAATAAACTAATTTATATTCATTAATATACTTTCTTCCTCTTCAGTCTCTTTTCAACTCCTCCTTGGCCCACCTCTACATAGTGATTTTTTTTTCCCTTTCTTTGTACTTTTTTTTGGTCTTATTTTTATCATATAAGTGATGGGAGCAAGAGAAGTCATGCGATAATGTTTCTACTGATTAAATTAGAACTACAGTATCTACTGCTTAGGGCAACCTTTAACAGCTTGATAATGTGATAAACTGGAAACAGACAGACCAGTAAAACTTCCTTCTTTGCCTAAATTCTGTTTTCCATGTGTATTAACTACGTCATTACCATCCTCTGTGCTGGCAGCAATGCTTAGCATTAATCCAAATTAAAGAATTCATGAGACAAAGGAATAGTGACAAGTTCGGACCGGACTATGACCAACATCATATGGATTTATAGGTGGAAGAAATGCAGCTGTGAATAAATACCCACTTTGTTCCCGGTTGTAAGGAATAAATAAACAACTACAACATGCAATTGTCATGCCCAAAATTATAGGTGAAAAAGATAAATTTTGAGAACATTAGAATATGCAGTAGATATTTGAAGTACATCATCAGCGTCAATGAACACAAAAGCCCAGGAGGAAATTTGGCATTTTGTCAAAATCTAAATTATTAAAATAGCATTCTAATGCTGACCTTTTATTTTCTTCATTAGATGCATGCAAAGTGAACAGTTCAGTTTCAGAAACAGTATGGTGAAATTAAGAATGTCAACAGCTCAAAATGAATCATTTTCAACAAAATTTATATAACTCGTTTCAGTACTGTACTTTTTACTTTTGAACTTTTTTTATTACTTACGTTCACTCCATCTTGGACCCTCCAAAAGTTAGCATCTTGAAATTCCTCACAGACTAGGAATTTCCTTGTCCAAAATCCTGCATCCTGGATATGACATCTGGCACCTCCTGTGGTACTAAAACCTGTCTGAATATATAGAGAGATTAATTGTCTTTAGTGTCACATAATTTGGGAATTTCAATACTCCGGTTTTGTGGGTGGCTCCTGCTCAAGTTTTCCAGGCTTTTGGAAGCCTTTCTATATAAAAGCTGATTTGTTTTTTTGTCAGAAAACAGCATCTTTTCATGTAAAACACATCCCTGCAGAAGGGCCAGCCAGGTGCTGGTTGGAGCAGTGGTACGGAGCAAGTCCCATCTTGTTTCACTTCTGGACATTGTTTCAGTCATGGAGATATCACTTTATATAAAGATTGTGGTACATTTTCACTGTTACTTATCCCAACATTTTAATAATGAAAGTATGTCTTCCATTCTAGTATTTCAGCATATTTGTGAAGTGCAGTAGATAAGTACTGGGGAACTAATTTGTGGAGTTTTGCATACATACTCTTTATTTTATTTCAAAATTCTGTCTGAAGTTCAACTTCATACATTGGTCTAAAGCTTTAAAATAGGAGTGATAAAAATGTATATGAATTTCATGTCGTTATTTGGATGACTCAGTACCTTTAAATGTAACTGATATGAATGAGAAGTGAAGTTGCACAGTTGCTCCGAAAACAAAGCTGCTTGTGTGACTAAATGGCAATTTGGTTATGTGACATCAGGGGACATTTCACATATTTTGTTCCAGCATGTTGATGTCATGTCATTAACAACAATTACGATTCCTTTTTAAATCAGTAAAGCTACAAGGTTTTCAAGCATATGTATCCTTATTCCCCCACCCACCTATATTTCGCTTTTCCCCCTGTAATCTCAGCATAAGCTTTCTGATTTTTCTTCTTGTGTGTTCCCTAAAGGAGCTAGATGAATCTCAGAACCAAACAGTTCTTGTTTAGCTCCTCTCTGGAGCCCAGAGCAGATGGTACAAAGGAACACACATCCCCGAGGAGTTGCATAAAAAGCCTGTGGAGGCCTGGTACACAGTGGAGCTGCACTGCCTAAAACATTTCCATAAATCTCCCTGCAGTTCCATTCAATGGTGTCTTTGGCTGGGAGGAAATACAAGTTTTGGGGCGCTTGTAGATAGTGGTTTCTTTAATTTGATTTTAAGAACATTCAGTGCAGTGTCCCAGAGATGTCAGACAAAGGTCCTGGCAGGCTCAGCGGGGTTGTCAACCCGGGCCAATCAAGAAATTATGCTTGATGAACCTCTTATCCTCTAAAATTAATGTTGTTCAACTCAAATAATTCATGTAACATCTTTTCATTCCATAGAAAATTGATTTGTCCTTTACTGAAAATAAAATTAAGTCAATTACTTTCCAATCTATTATTTTAAGTTTATAGAATTAAACACGGGGCTATAGAGGAAAATTCTGCTAAATTGTAAGTGCATGTTTTATGTGTTTAAATTAACAAAACCTTGCAGCACCTGTCGGGAGACCCAGTCATTGCTAATTTTAAACTTGTTCAAAATTATCTACAAAGTCAGCAGTTGAGTTAGAAATAGATCCAATGAGTCCTGATTAACCAGGCGACACTTAAGATAAATGAGCCACCTAAACATCTTCTTAGTTAACTGTGGCTTGTTTGATTAAGTAGCAGAACTTAGAGCAGTTCCTTAGATAAGAGGTTGATTCCCCCACGATGTCAGGTTGACCTCAGCTGAAGAGTTTTGCATCAAGTGATATTAGTTATGTTGGAAAGGATGAGTAGAGAAGACCTGAAGAAGGGAGGGTTTTGAATATAAAGTTATATGAATTGGCCTTGGGAGAAAACTCTTAACTTTGCTCTTAGCAACACTGCAGAGGACAGATGCCTTATTCCTAGAAATGCACAGTTCCTTCATGAATCATCAGATGTTCTTTGTCTAGTGTTGTGTGATAAATTAATTACAGACCTGTGCTAAAAGGCTCAGATGTGTTACCTTTAATTTCATTGGTTTTCCTCACTAAGTAGAAAACACTGAGATAGTGCTGACTAGTAATTAAGAGCATCCTTGAGGAGGTTTTTTTTTAATTTCTCTCGAAAAACAAAGTATTTTGGGAGTTTCTTTAGATTCAAAACAGAGATAAAGTTATGAAGGAATTCAGACATGACATTCTTTAACAACCACAAGGAATCAAAACTTTTCTTTGTTTATGAAGTACTGGTACAACCAGCATTTCTGGGTCTGTTTTGAGTGACTTAATTTTTTTGAGGGTGGAGACAATCAGTCAATACAACTGCCTTCATCTAGTCTGCAACTACTTCCAGTTCTCATTTGTTCTGCTAGATAGATCTGCCTGTCAAGCATCATTCTGGTATGTTTTTGAGATGCAGGAACTTTCCAAAAAAGATTTTACTTTAGTTGCCATCGAAATGATTTCAACCCGTGCATGCACAGGTAGGAGGGAACAGTGAATCACTTGCCTACTCAGCTCTTTTCCAGTTCTCATTTCCAGCAGTACTGACAATGATAATACAATAGTACCTTTTGCCCCCAAATTCAGGTTTATCTACCAGGAATTACTATTGCTGCGTCTGTTAAAGCTTTCTGAGTTGTAAAAAGAAAATCAATATTCATTTGATGTTTGCAGCTGGAACCTACACTAGGTAGAAATGTAATGATTTTGCTGTTGTCAGCATAAGTCCAGAACTGAGCTGACAAACAGAAATTCAGAGGAATGACTGAAAAATCTTGTTAGTATGCCTACTCTTAACCCAAGGAAGAAGTGAGCATTTGAACGTTGTCAAAAATGCTTTTTGAGCAGAAGCTTTGGTTACAGAGCTCTTGATTCAAGGGAATTTAAAAAAAAAAAAAAAGGTTTTATTTGTTAAAACCTTTATTAAATGTAGTACTTGTAAGGATGGCCTTAAACATGCTGAATAATGATTTTGAACGTTTTTTCTTGTTTGCTTCATTAAAGCATTCCATGTTAGGGAAGGTGAGAGTCTGTGCTGCTCTGCTTTTTTTACTTTTCTCTTCTTGCTTGTCTTCCTAAAGATAGAGAACCAGGGACTCCTTCAGTTCCTGTCTTTGATCAAGATTTGCGCTTCTTCTAAGAATAGCAGAATTCTGGACCCTCAAGTTTAAACTTTTCAGGCTTTGTTGTCTTTTAAATACAAATATATTTCTAACTGAGTAGGTCTGTTTTCAGTAGCGCTTAACACTCCATGGAAGAAGGTTTTAGCACATTTGTAAACAGGATTTGATCTCTTTTTAGGTTGAAAAATTCAACTTCCCTATTAAAGAGAAACAGTATTTCTGTGTCTAATGTAAACAGGCAGTCATGGGAAATTAATTCATTGATAATAAGGCAACATCTAAAAATCATCAGATAGAAGCTATTACAAGCTGCAAGGGAGAGATTGGCATGGGAGAGATATTCCATTGTTAGCATCCAGAGCCAAACTATGGGTTCATTCTCCTATCAAAACTGGATTGCTTGTGCAGATATTCTTTATATATTATTTATCTGTTCTTCATGTATCAAAGACTGCATAAAACTGTGATAGCAAAGATAAAAAATGTAGTTCAAATAAATATGCAACACAGAAAACAATAGTGACTTGCAAGAATTGAAATCCTTCCTGGTAAAGCTATGCACTTGGTCCTGGAAAGATCTTGCCTGAGCTAGCAGAGTTCTTGGCAGTGTACAAAAGGAGAAGCAGTGGCATAGTTTTAGGGGCTTACCTGCCAGAGCTGAAACCTCAAGGGGAATAGCATTGGCCTGACCCTCTAAGCCAAACACATGGGCATGTGAGCCGTGGAAAGCTGCTCCTGCACTTGTGATGTGGGATAAAGGCAGGACCTCTTGGGAGGGAGATCAAAGGACAGGTGTGACAGTCCAAGCAAAGCTTCACCATTTCCCTCATCTTTTGAAAATGTGAAGGTGGGAAAAGCTGCTCATTCCTCAGTTCAGTGGGTACCACCCAAAGAGTAGAGGAAAGGAAGTTTTCATGTAGGGACTCTCAAATCAAAACCACGTGAATGTCAAAGCAGGAAGGTGAGGGGAGGGGTGTGTGAATCACCTGTGCTGATTGTAGAAACGGTGAGGAAACTAAATCAGACTCAGATGGCAGCTTGGCTGAAGTTTTGTTTCAAACTACAGCTCTGATTTGCAAGCTCTTGCTCTCATTGCAAAGACAAATTTTTTTGGTCATTTTTTTAATTCTCCAGTTTAATTTTGTTCGGATCAAATGCTTTGAATATATTTAGCAAAAATGTTCTTACAGAGATTTAAAAATACGAGGGTTCTTCAAACAAACTTTATGCAAAGTTGTCAGAAACCCACGCTACTGGCCTAAATTGTCAGGTAACTTTATTTCCTGAGAGGAGGAAGTTGGATATAGATTGTAGTCGTAAGATGATTCATATATTTCTTGCTCATCTCCCAACTGCTTCCCTCCTACAGAAAATACAAGATGCAGTATCTCCTACAGATATCTGTGCAAGCCAGTCTCACACACATTCTCTTCCTGTAGACAGATAAGTGAATAATCCAGATACAAACAGATTAAAATAGTTTGACAAGGAATACAGTTCATAGAATTTTAATTGATCCAGTAAATCTTTTACATTTCTGCTCGGTTAAACCAAAGAACTCAAACGACACCCTAGAGATTATTTTATTCTCATGTTCAAAAATGGATGCTGTTGTGCCACACTTGGAGGATTAATATATGCCAGTCTCTTACGTGTAAGCAGAATGTTTTTCACTTTCCAAGGAACATAAGCATTTTAAAAACACCAGAGAGCCCTGGGTTGATTTACAAAGATTAGCAATGCTGTCCATATAGCCTGCTTTTTGGCAATGTATGAGCATAGTATCTGCTGTGTAAATACTGCAGTCCGAGCACAAAGGGTCCAGTTCTGCCAGCTTTGCCTTTCAGACAGTCCCATTACGATGAGTAAAAAATCTCAGGCAGGATTAAGACTTTGCTACATGATACATAAACTTTTTCTCATGCTATGGAGATAATGAGTAAGCTTTCTTGTTTTTGTTTTTTTTTTTTAATGTATGGAAAAGAAGGGAGAATTAGAAAAAGAGATCTTCATTTTTTTCCCATAAAAACACAGGTTTTCAATGCATATGTCATTTAGTAGCATGTCCATCAATATAGGAATGATAACAATTTTGTAAAAACAAGCCCCCAAATACTATTTTAGTATTCAGTAATGGAATGCATGACACTGAGGTGCATTTATCCTAAAAATTGGCCTGCACTGACATAGGGAATCATCTAATATAATGACAAAAAGCTCTTCCAAAGGATAAAGTGATTCAGCTGACAAACTGGCAATTACTCCCACTGACTTTTCAAGTCTGTCTTTAAATAAAACATTTGTTAAAACATTCCACTGTATGCCTCGTGTCACCCACAGCAAGATGAATGCTGCATTACATTCTATCAGTTACTTTCAATTAAAAATATTTCAAAGCATGTTGATGGAGCTGGAAATGCACAGGGTTTAGATTTTTGGAACTGTGAGATTTACTTTTTGGTGCTGACTAGCAAAGACTAACAAAATTGTGTATTAGTTAATTTAATGGTTACAGACTTATTCATTCATAAGAAATCTACATTCTGTTTATACTTCATAACCACCATTGATCATAACTACTGTTATTGCAGAGCCAAATAAAGCCAGATTGGATTGTCTTTACTTGCCCAGTTGTTTTCTGCCCTGTGCACTGATTAGATATTTACAGCAGTTGAATAGTAGCTCTACAATGCTGTGACTCTTTGGTTGCTGTTTTCAGTACACAGGCTTCAGAATAACAAGGTATCATGGCCAATGAATATTACCAGAAGACATTAATCCAGTTAGTTTAGCATAATTTATTAGGCAGCACACAAACTAATAATGTGTCCCTGTGTTCAATATTATGGCACTGCAGAAGAGAGAGAGATCCCATTTTTTAAGCTGACAGCAGGTTCAAGGCAGGGTTTGTTGAGAGAGGCCATGTATCTAACTCAGCTGACTGTTACGTTTACAAATAAGGTTTGCACACAGCTTCTTGTACTTCTTGGAACCAGTGTCCTTGAAGAAGAGAGCTAAAGAATACCTTATGTACCTGAAAATGTATCTTTTTTTCCCCCTTTAAGGTATTATCTGGGCTAATAACAGTCCTATATTCACTTTTGAACCTTGCCTTGCTTGTGTCTTAGACTGACACAGCAACAACAGCACTGTTGCTAAAGCTGTGTATGCATTCACGTTATATGTCAATGTTCCATTGATCTATAAGGTTTGGCAGAGTATTGATAGCAAACACCACATCATCTGCTAAAATCAATGGACTGCATGCTGCTAAATCCTTAGAATGTTTTAAAATTTGGGTGTGAATGCCTTGCTCAGCAAGGACAGTCCACCAGAAACTGGCCAGAATTATATCTCAAATTGAAAGCTGTTAAAGGAAGAAAAATATCATCATGAAAGAAATGGATATGAATTTCTAACATCTCTAAGGAATGCTGGGCACAATCCTGTGAGCAACACCTGGAGTTTATGGTGTGTTTCGAATCTTTAGGTACAGTGAGTGGAAAGTCATTGTTAGGACCCAACAGTCTGTGCCATTTATTTATTGTAACATGCACTGGTTTTCAACACGTAGTGGTAAAGGTCCCACTGTTCTCATGTTAGCCTGTCTGTGTGGGGAACTGCATCACAATCAAAGCTCTGCTCCTGATCTTGCTAAAAGCTTTATTTCCTGCTCACCTCAGTTGCAAAAGGAGGCAGTTGAAAACCAGGTCTGTCTGTGGTGGGGTGGGAGGAGGATGCAGCAGGGGGTGCTGCCATGAGTGTCCTCCTCACACCCACCTGCCAAAAAATCTCAAACCCGTAATAGAAGGGTAACAATTACTACTTTCTAGCTGCAACTCTCTCAATAGACATCAATAGGAGAGTCCCTTTTTTTGGTTGCTCGATTACTCCATCAACAAGGAATTGGGATATTTAAGACTTGGGAGAAAATGAAAATGCAGGACACCCCAGCACACAGAATTACTGAGGAAACAGAAGCTAAATAGTTTGAATTTTCTGTAGTCCAGGAAACCTTTTTCTTGTTTTTAGACATCCAGTATAATCTGAGAAAAGAGTGATTTTTACAGAGTTGTGGCAGCTTACAGAAGAGCTGTATGATAGGACAAGGGGGAATGACCTCAAACTGAAAGAGGAATGTTTAGATGAAATATTAGGGAGAAATTCTTTACTGTGAGGGTGGTGAGGCACTAGAATAGGTTGCCCAAAGAAGCTGTGGATGCCCCATCCCTGAAAATGTTCAAGGCCAGGTTGGATGGGGCCTGCAGCAACCTGGTCTAGTGGAAGGTGTCCCTGCCCATGGCAGAGGGGTGGAACTGGATGATCTTTAAGGTTCCTTCCAAGACAACCATTCTGTGATTCTATGATTAGTGAAACAAAGCCACAGCTGCAGAAAAGTAATTCTCTCTGTACTCTTCTGGATATGTACTATACCATGTACTAATAATCAGCAAAGATGAGATAAAATTGTGACTTTAGAGACTTTATCTGTTCTCCCAGTGTTTTATAGAAATTTTCAAACATTTAACTTACCTGCTCAGAACTTCTGAATTTCAACTTTCTTCATGGTTATTAATTTATAATTGCTTTAGTTCACCTACGTGGGGTAATTTAGTATCTTTAAATTTTTAATGTCTTTTTAAGATTGATATTTATGGTGTGTTTATAACATTCTATTTGAATACCATTAAGCAATGTGGTAACAAAATAATGTAATATATCTGCTATGACATGTTGAATAATGTATGCGATTGTTTCTCTGAGAAAAAAAAAGCTTTCTCAGGCCCTCAAGAACAACACTAGAATTTATTTGTAACAAGTTCACTATCATTGAAGTTAGTAATTGCTTCAGGATAGCATGACTGATAAAAAAAATTCTCAAGACTAATACATAGAAACTAACAAGCAAAATTAACTTGTAAGCTGAGATGGTGAAGTAACCACTGAGATTAACACTTCAGAAAAATCTGGTTTATATATATATGAAGCTACTCTCCCTCTCTTCTACTTCCCTTCTTTCTGTCTTTTTTTGCTGCTGACTGTAATGTCTACACATACATGGTAATATCTGTGGGGCTCTGTATGGATAGTAATAAATAGTAGTATCTCCAACTGATGTTCCTAGAAATGACAGCTTCTGAAATATAGTCAGTCATCTGACATATAAATCTTCCTTTTGAATGTTAGCAAATAATACTTCTCTTCTAGATTTGTCAGCTGCCTTTTAGATTCATGGTCTCCATGGTTTGGTTGATGCATCTTTCAAACAACATGGGGTAATCAAAGCTGCCCTTGTTGGATCCCATTAGAATCTTTTTAAGGAACCCCCCAAGGCAATAGACTGCACACACCCAGAGCTTGGTGCTCTTGAGTTTCTCGTTACTCCTGCATGGGTTTCAGATAAGTGACCCTGCAGGTCTCTCATTCAGGGACCATGGTTAATCTAGATGTAGATTAGAGGATACTTGCTTACAAGGTTGCCAAAACGTAAAGAAAATATTATATAAATAATATTGACCCTTCCAACACTTTTTTTTTTTTGTTGGAGGGGATTGGAGTGAGAGGGAGGTTGGTTTTTTGGGTTGTTTTTTTTTGTTAAACCATCGTGGTAGATTTGAGTGGTGGCTCATTTAATAATACTGCTTTTTTACTAAGCATATTTTCTAATAGCCCACCTAGGGCACTGTCTTATCTAAAATGTTAAGGAGACTATAGAGAAAAATAAAGTTGAAGTACATAACTCCAACACAAGAATGTTTTGTCCATTTTTCCTTGTACAGGAATTCAAAATTGTTCAGTGGTGCTGATATGGATTCTGAGCCTTCTGAGACAGGACCAGCAGCCACAGAGGTACCCAGCATTCACGTGAGTCTGCTGTTCTCTTGATGCCAAACAAAATATCCTCCAAGATTTCCAGGCAATTGTTAAGATTAAATAGAACAATCAAACTTAATTAACATAGTTTATCAGTCAGATAGCTCCGGACATTTTTATGACAGTTAGAGCATACATTGGAATGATTTAGATAGTTTTCATTTCTTAGCAGGAACTAGATCTTTGTTTATGGTATGTCAGCATACTTGCATCTGCTGAGGCTCTTGGTCTACATCCCCAATGAATTCAACAGTTTTCATTCTGCTGGATAGATAGAGGTGCACCCAGAAGTGAGTGTGTTCATTTGCAGCAGGGCAGATGTGCTCCAGTGCAAAGCAGCCACTGGAGATGCTTCCATTTGATGTTATTGTTTGACAAGGGTAAGGGTTTGGTAAAGGGGCTCCTTTGGCACTGGGAGAAATGGTTATCAGGTCATGCTGTGGGCTGAAGTAACATAAAGATTCTTTCACCTTATCAATCTTAATCAGATACCCTCCTCAATGTTATAAAATATGTCTATGCCAGATGATACAAATAGTGGTGTTCTCCTGTGGTTCCTTATCTTTGGTTCCTTGTCTTCAGTCTCTTATCTGAACATGCATTTGATTTTTCCCCTCTGAAATGCCCGATAATTTTAGAGCTGAAAGCAAATCCTTTGAACTAAAAAGTTTTAGCCCCAATAAATCCGGAACTGAAGATTAAAATACTAAATAATGACAGCGAAATAATATATGAAGCTTTGATATATTGGGCCTCAAGGCAAAATATACAAGAGTGTCAAAGATGCAAGGTAGAAGAACAAGAAAACCTTTGTCATCTGATGTGGCTCTTGGGGAATTTTGGAATCATTTTGTGTACTTTTCCTGGCCAAGGGGTAAGGGATCCCTGTCTTGTTGCAACTCTCTGCCTGTACTGTGTTGATTCAGTGTTTTATTAATGTGATCTAGAATCATGTGGAAGGAAGAAAAGGACAACCTGTTTACAGGCAAAGGGCTTGTGTAGCGATGGTTATAAGGTGGCACCAGCACCATAGGGTGGCCAGTGAGGGGACAAGTATAACCTCTAGATATTTTAACAAAAATATCAGGCCACAAAACTTAAATTAGAAAGGAAAAGAACTCCAAGCCTGCAAATAACATCCTCAAACAGTATGGGACTGAACATGCATTAAATTAAGAAATCTGTGGGCTTGTAGCACATCAAGCTGAATGGTTATTTCTGTATCCTGCAATAACCAGGTAAGAATGCAGTTACACATAGATGTATTATAAATACATGCTAATTGCTGTCAGCAGTTGTGTTTTGAAGATCATACATTTTTTATGCATAGCAAGGTGTTAAAATACCCTTCCTAGTTATTTCTGCATTACAGCATCCTTGTTGAAAAAGCACTAGCAGAAAGGTCTTCCATTTTAGTATTTCCACCAAGACTTTGAAAGCTCCTGGTGAAGGTGCAAGAGAGATGTGACAGACATTGCATTAACGTAAAGCTCAGAATACTTATCAGCTTCTGCTTCCCAGGGAAGCAGTCACTCAGCTTCCTGTAAAGGCAAAACACATAAAGAGACTGGGATCTGTTATCAGCCCTTTTGGGCAGAACTGTGATACAGAGTGCTCTGCTTAATATTGCTTATCGCTAATTCTGTGCATGATAACTGAAGCATGAACAATATCCGAGTGGGAAGCAAACTAGATCTATAGCTGCATAGCCAAGCCTATCAAAATATATTGCTGAGCTCCTATAGCCAAACAGTTCTGCAGAATATCAGCTGAAACAGGATGTTCCAGCTCACTGGGCCTCCACTCACCATATGCTTGTGCAGCCTCACCTGTAATAGCAAATAGCTGTGCTCAAGGCCAGGGTGCATTAAGAATTAGGAAGGGATGCTGGAGTGAACCTGCATGATATTGAAAAGTGATGGGGTTTGTTACTTGCTATGTCCTACTGAGTTTGTGAGGCAATGACGAGGAAGTTATTGAGCCTTGTTGAAATCACTCACATGAGTGAGGAGTGTATATCACTCTTAGAAATATATATTTGCAAAGTCTTGCTGTGGAGATTACCCTGAAGAAAATTCACTCTTGTCTGACTCTTCATTCTATGAGAGAAGTAAGAGAAAGAATGATAGTGTTGCTCTGTGGCTTGTCTGTTTAAACAGGAAAGGTTCTCTCTTCTGAGCTTATCCTGTACAGGAGGAATCATCTGTGTATTTTGACCCAAGTACAGACATATATTGTTTCTGAGAACATAGGATGAGGGTGGGATTCCATGACAGTCCCTGCATCCTTCTTGCACCTGTGTAAGCTGGGGATCACAAACCGTACGCTGGTGAAGAGCCTGAGGATGCTCTCTGGTTTTAAAGCAGAACCTAAG
The DNA here is from genome assembly GCF_003945595.2 of Pipra filicauda. Lineage (NCBI taxonomy): Eukaryota > Metazoa > Chordata > Aves > Passeriformes > Pipridae > Pipra > Pipra filicauda. Next base: position 2,580,869 of record NW_024104742.1, read on the forward strand.
GGTCATCCTGAATTATTAATGTCTTTGTTTGTAATAATGTGTCCAAAAGAAGATTTTTTTTTTAATGTAGTCATATGTAGCTACAAACTATTTTTCTGGGAATTAATGCACAAATGCTACAATTAGACTATTGTGAAGAAACACATGAGGTTTATAACAGCTTATAACCTGTTCTTTTAACAGCAAGAAACCTATTTGCACTATAACCACACTTAGAGGAAATAATTGAAAAGTTTAGTTAGATCAAGTGTCTATCAACTTAATGCTTTTTCTGTGTATGAGGCTAAGACATCTTCAGAAAGTTTCAAGGCTTGAGGACTGAGGTACAGACAGGCCCAGCAGCAATAAGTGGTTTTCAAGTTTCAGGCAGGACTTTTTCTTAGAAGGGGGAGGATATTTAGTTTTAATTCAAAGAAAAAAGCTTAAAGCAAAGAGAATATCACTGTGTGTTTACGTCTCTTTCCTTTATATTTGGTCCTATAATTTCAATTACAATTCATCCGAGTGTTTGGGTCCCGGCACCTCCTCAAAACCTTGGTGGGTGACTGGTGCTGCTTCCAAGGAATGTTGGAACTGGGCTTCCATTAGTGTTAAAAATTGAAAGAACAAAATCACAAGGCAAAGGGAAGAGGGATGTTGTCTTTCTTTGATGTCTGCTCCAGTCAGTGCACTGTATGACATCTGTATGTCTTGCTGTGAGTTAAACATAATTTTGCCACTGATAGACAATCTCTGCAAAGATTCTCCCCTGCTGGTGGCTGTGGAATCCAGCTGTGGACAGAGTCCAGGCAGGATTGTCTTGAGCTCCCTGTGAAACCTGTTTAGTAAATGTGGTTCCTTATCCAGTGTTGATTTGGATAAACAAGATCTCAGGCTGTTTAGGCACATTCTTCACCAAAAATGTTTTTCTCTGTTTATTCTAAAAATCAATGTTTTTGTGATTAATCTTGATTCTAATGACATATTTTTTTCTCTGTAAATGTGCCCTTTTGGTAACACTGAGGGCAATAATAAGCTGGTGCCAAGTGAAAGTCAAATAAATGGGCAATTGCTAAAGGAAAATATTAGGAACTGCTGTAAAATCATGTGCCATTAATAGCATTTTATTTTGACCATAAATGGTAATAATTATTCTTTTATGAATATTTTAGAAGACTGGGACAGGTTATTTGGACAGGATGAGATAGGAAATTGTTCAATTTAACTATACTTTCTTCATATTAGATACTCTGACAATGCCATTTTCCTTTTTAAAACACTATTTGTCATTTCTGTCCAAATAATTAACTTGAACAGTAGGAAAATGCTCTTGTGATACCAATTACAACTTCATCGTTCTAATAAGTGTATGTATAAATGAGCACACATGCATGCAAATAAACATGTAGGGGAACTGGTGGTGCAAAAAAGCATCCAAAGTAAGTTTCTAACAGAGCTCTGTAGGCCATGGCACCAATTTCATGCTTGGTAAAAACCCTGTGTTGCTTAAAACATCTTGATAGCCAGAATAAAATGATGAATTTGTTCACATTAATTAAACATATTACCTAAATGTTGCATTATGAATGCTCTTCTATCTTTGCTGGTTTTCATTTCTGTGTTATGAAAAGGCTTGGAGAACATGAGATGTGTTGAGAAGGGGAAAGAATTAGAAAATACTTTGAAAATTTTAAATAAAACATTCCATATAGTTCCTTTTTCCTTAGAACAAAATTACAATGCACTTAAGAGAAAGAGAAATGTCAGTCAAAATACCAAAAACAATGTTAGTAGTGACCCTAAAAAAATTTGCAAGCAGGCAGGTTAATCTTTTGGGTTTTTTTCAATACACCTATCTGAACTCCAGCACAAAGTAATTAATTACAGGTTCTGGTGCAGAAATGCATCAAATATCATCTTTAGATGTCTGCCTTTTCATAACATACTAATTAGTCCTTTTTACACTGTGACTTTGTTAAAATGCAGGGGGTGGTAGAACAATGCTGACATTTGAAAGGGCCGGACTTACATTCCCTGATAATCCACTGGAGTCACACAAACTGCTTTTCTTAATTACCAGACAAAAGCAGCAGGCTTTGTTCCAGGCTGCTTTGCTCTATAGATGTATAAATAAACCCTAGCTTGTTTAACTGGTGTGTTTTTCATCTCTGAGTATTTGGAGGATTTTTGTCCTCCTAGAAAAGCTGTGACATCCCACTGCTGCTGCTGACGGGCTGTGCTGACCCTGCCTGTTGTAGAGGGACTGCACAGAGTCTTCCCTGAATTCAACTTGCCTTCTGATGTCCAGTTGCTCTCCCAGTTTCCTTAACTGTTTGTGGGTTTCATCCAGTTCCTCCAGGAACTGCAGAATTAACAGTTTGGAGGCTTGGCCAACTCTCATTCCCTTGTGTTCTCTGTGCATGCGAAGCTTTCCACTGACATTTTCACCGAAAAAATGAGCAATTTAACATTTGAAGTGGAGAATTTTCTATAAAAAGGAAGGAAAGAGAATGTATCATTTCCATCTTTTAAAAACCTCCACTCCTGAATGCTGGAAAATGTTCATTAACTGTGGCAACCTGTTCTGAGAGCACTTCAGTGGATTTAGGGAACAGCTGTTTGGTTTCCTATACAGTGTTTCTATAAGGCAGCGGGTTTATTTTTCATAAAATTTCTTCAAGATGCCAAGATTTGTGTTTCACAACTTCAGTGAGTTCCTCTCTACCTGGAGTTAAGGGTGTTTTCTAGAAAGGATAGGACTTCAGCAAGAGTTTGGTTTGATAAGATTTTATCCATATAGGCTGTGAAAAATAATCCATGTTAGATGTGATGGTGCAGCTAGAGCTACATACACTGGGCAAACAAAGGACAAAGCTAAGCGTGTTATCTCTTCCAAACTAAAAAAAAAAAAAAGATGAAAGAGCAATCCATAAATGATATGAAATCTATGAGGGCATTATGTGTTTATACAATGTTAGATTTATTGTTGGAGTATAAAGGTTACTTTAAATTTCTGAGAGGTCTATACCTGCAAGATATATAGACAACGTTGAAAAATCCCTTATAAAATGGATTTTGTTATGGCCTGAAGATGCAGCTTATCACAGGTAAGTAGAATATTGCATTGATCTCTGCTGTAGATAAGGAGACTGCTGGGGAGCAGCAGCCTTGTCACATGAAAAAAATTGTGGAGCACAAGTCAAACATGCTGGGGAGTTTCATGTTTATTTTAAACTGAGCTGTAATAAAAAGGGCAAACCCTGTGTTAGCAGGTACATGGGCAAGAGGAGTCTGCTGGGTGAGAGGAGGGAGTCAAGAAATAGTGCTTGGGGTCTGAATGGACATCAGGATTATGTCCTGAGAGAGGAGGGGAAGCACGTGCTGCGCTGATAACCTACCAAAGGCATGGGCCTTCTGCTCCTCAGTGCACACCAGGGTGGCACAGGAGTTTTGTCTGCTTCTGCCTCCCATCCTGCTGTGGTACTGGTGCAGAGTGGGACACTGTGCCCAGCATCCTCATGAGCCTGTCCACTAATCAGGGAGGATGAGCATGGTGAGCAGGTAGCTCTACCCTGCACTCCTGGCAAAGGATGCTCATTTCTAGGAATGTTATTTAAACAGTATCCAGGGACTGAGTGAGTACACTTCTCTTATTGTGTTAGGTGAAGGGCTATTACCAAAAGTAAAGTATGTTGGCACATCGTGAAATAGTATCACTTAAAAGATGAGCAGGATTTGTGTTCCAGAGAGCACATCATCAGATACAAGTGCATGCAAGTGGCGTGCCCAAGTGGCTGCTTAGTTATTCAGGAGCAAAGTGGAGGAGATGGAGTTGCTGATAGCAAAGGAAGCCAATGCCCAGCCCTTCTCCCTGCTGGGAAAGGCTGTGGTTCTTGGAGAGCCCCCGGTCCTGCCTGGCGGGATGGTTGGCACTGCACATCTCCAGCATTGGTAGTGCTGTTTGCAACAGGGAATAACTGGGGCAGGAGGGGATGACACTCAGCCTTTGCCTGGGATCAGGCAGTGCTGGGGCAGACAGTGAGAACTACTAGAAATGAATTGGGGCATTCTGTGAGTTCTTTTGTGTTAAATCACTGCAGTCCACTGATATGATATAATGTAATATAATAATATTTTCTTCCTATATCCTAATATAAAACTTGGTTCTTGCTTATTCTTCCTCTGTTCATTTTTCACCTCAGTAAGCTGGCACTCTCCTCCCTGCAGTTAAGGTGTAAGGCTTATCCTGTGCTTGCTTCTCAGCTGGCTACGTGGTACTCTTTCCCTCAGCAATTTTTTCTTTAAAAAGTATTAGTACAAATGGACAAATGATATATACGAGATCTTGGTCAACAGCAAAATGTAACGTTTTTCCTTTAAAAATTCCAGCTCCTGCATGTTCCTCACCCTGCTGCTGTGGTACTTTAATCACCCACTGAGTGTGAACCACAACACAGACACTATTATGCAAATGGTTAATGTTAAAGTGAATGGGTGGCTTGTTTTGCTTATTTATATAAACTTGTTTCTCTAAATCGTGTCTATGTACTGTGAGCTTCAGGGCAAACAGCCGGGCTCCGCTCCCGCTGCGTGTGAGGAGTTCATGTTTGCAGTAGCAATGCAAGCCCAAATTACAGGTGTGCTCTGCACCCAGGCTGTGCTGTAACAAAGGAACCCGTGATACTGCCTCTGGTCAGGAAACCACGGCAGTAGAAGAATATACCAAAAAAGCTTTGGTTCGATAAATCCCTTTGCTTTTTGTTGAGAATCTGGAGATGTTGGGCAAGAGGGAATTTTAGTCTGCCCAAACATGGCCGGTTTTGAATGTGAGTGCAGCCGTAGGAATATACAGTTTCACATTACAGATATGTGCTTTGGAATTAAAACAAGATGTGTGGAAATACAGCATTGTCAACGTGTCAGCCTGGTCGACACCTTTCAGCTGGCAGTGAATACTGATTGCCTTCTCCATAGCAGACAATTCTTCTGTCTAATATCACTTCCTTTAAACACAGCTGAAATGAAAGTCTGTTCAGTTCTAATGTTAAAGGAATTTCTTGGGTAGATCAGGCCAGAAATACACGTTTTCCTTTAAAAAAAAAAAAAAGTGAGAAAATCATAAAAGAAAATATTTCATTTGAATATTAATGTTTTTCACAAATGAAAGCAACTCTTGGAAAGGAATATTTCTTGGCTGCTGATGGGGCCTATAATGCCATATTTTTGGAGGAGCACTCAACAGCTATTTATTGTTACCTCTCCTATATTTTTTACTTTTATGCTGTGTTGCTATAAACATGGTGTCTTTTTGATGCCACAGTGATAAGTACTAGTAATAAAGATTTCTTGATAGTTTAAATGTGAGAGACCTGTGCTGTTACACTAGCAGGCTTCAGACAGGTCTGTTCAAGTGAGAATTTCCGTTTCAGTGGAAGGTTGAGCACTTTGACATGTTTGCATTGAAACATAACTGTTAACCTTTTCCAAACTTTTCATAAGTGAAGCAGAGTACCCATCTGGCCTGACTCCGAGGGGCCTCCCCATCCTTCCCTCTGGGCCTCCTTGCAGAACCCTGAGCTCGTGCCCACCACCCTCAATGCACAGCAGCTCGAGGGCATCAGCTGGAAGATGTTCCTCAGGTGTTGTGTCCCCAGCAGGCAGGTCTGGGAAGGCCAGTTTTGCCAAAAGGCATCCAGTGAGCTGCCAGGACCTCTGTGTGTTTCTCGTGGAAACTCCCAGGGCTTTGGCAGAAGTTTGCTACAGCTGAACTATTTCTGTAGAACCTGTGCTCTCACTGAACTAGTGAAAACTTTTTATTGTCTCCCTGAAATTTTCCACACTGTCTTCCTGAAGTTCTGTGTGTTTCTGGTACACAAGGAAGTCTGATGTTTGTGATATCTGCCTTTAGACACTTACTCATGTCACCTCATGAATGAAGGCATTTAAACTCATGTTTCATCTTTGGAGAGAGGAGTTTTTTACCACTGTAGGAAACATACCCTTTAATTGTCCCTGTCTCTGGGAACTTTAAATGAAGAGTCAGAGCTTGAAACTTTGGTCTTTAACATAATAAAACCCAGCCAATTGTTTATTGGTTTCCTTTTTCAGAGAGGGGATGGAAGGGGCATGTCCCACATTGCACTCTCTAATCCGACACCTCATATATTGCCAATTATCAGAACAAAATGGGAAAGAAAATCCTTTATAGATGCTTCTTTGAGAGCTTCACAAATAAGATTTCAACGGTGCTGAGATTTTTATGACAACATAATTAGAGCTTCCTCCAGATTGTAAAAACTCAATTTGTTGAAAATTGTGTAAGCTGATTTAGGGTCAAATCCCAGACTTCTTATTCAGGCTTCCCTCTGAATTTCCATTGATCTCAATGACATAACTGAAGTTCTCTATTTGTAGCAAAGTCTCTTCCTTGCTGCTCCAATGAGCAATCTTCCTTCTCACAAACTGTATTTCAGAGACATATGTTGAAAAGATGTTACTGATGCAGTTAACAGAGCAAATAGGATCTGCTGTGCCTGTGATGATGACTTTGACATTCACTTGATGCTACAAAGATATGAAGGTTAACTCCAACTTCGATAATCTCATGTAATGCAGCCTGGTGTCAACAAAGCCACAGGTGTGGACATAGAGATAAGATGATAATTTTGAGTCTATTTTGTGTTCTCTCTTATTTTTCTCAGTTACACTGTTCAAAGTTCAAATCTCTAGTAAATAGAAGAGTGAATCTCTGTTTTCTATCTCTTTTCTTTTCTAAACTGGTGTCATGGGGTTGTTTCTCAGCAAGTCCTGAACAAATTGGCTGAATTTACGAATACAAAGATGTGTTTTTCTACCTGCCAGTTTCATCTAACCTCACACTTGCATCTGAAAGCCAGGCTGTATTTGATGTGATCTAGAGGACCACCTATAGAGGCCCACCATGGCAATAATGGTATGGAATCAGTTCAGTTAACTGAATTGCTCTTGTGGGGAGGATTATTAGCTTATACACCAGATGGAGGAGCAGGTTCTTACTTTGCAATCTTGTTTCTAGGTCAAAAACCATGGGCAGGCCCCAGCAATGTTCCCTGAATTATGTTCTCCCTGAAATCCTCTAAAGAGGAAGTAGCATGAAAACTTCCTTTTCAAACATCAGATATCAGACTCCAAACTAATGTGAGGAATATATCACTGAGTAAGAATCTTCTGTGATTTCTTAGAATCATTTTGTTAATCTTGGTAGTGTGTGGAGAGACACACTTCACATGATTATTGCTATCTTACTGTAACCCTTAGAAACTCCTCCTGCCCCCAAGAGTCCCTTTGTACTAGGGCAAACCTGGGAGAGGCAGAATTTCCACATGGTGGGGCTTATAATCTTCATAACATGAGGTAATCAAAGGGTAGAAGAATGTGAATATGGCCCTTTTTGCCTCAGGAGCAGAACTGGAGGACAAAATCAAAGCTGAGTTAAGGTTATTTTGGTGACAGCAGAAGATCAAGAAATGACCTGTGGTTTTCTTTACTGTAGTACAGAGGTCATGCTGTCCAGCAGGCTTCCTGCTACAAACTATTGGGGAAGTCTTAGCAGTGCCAGAGCTAAGGCAGGCAGTGTTATTTCGGACCTTCAGTGAAGGAAGGAAACCTGGGAAGGTTTCCGTATTGAGAGGTCTAGAACCAGCCAGAAATTCCCCACGATGAACATCTAGGAAGCTTTTCCAAGCTCATGCTGCTTTTTCAGGGCTCCAGGGTGGGCAGCAATCCCAATGGGCATCACTGGCAGTTTCCTGCACTGAAAATGGAAAGGTGGCTCACGGGAGTCTCAACAGCCCACTTTTTTCATCTCTCACATAATACAGAGCTCACACACATATTTTTGAAAGAGACAGGGAGACCGTAATCACCACCTTCTAGGATCAGCTGCAAGGCCATAATTTTGCATACTAGATACTTTTCTTAGCACAGACTGAGTTGTTTCATTACCTGGGAGTTCACAGCTTTCCAGAACCTGACATTGCAGGGAACAGAGTGTTGAGATGACAAATGGCTCGTAAGCTTTTAACAAGACAAGTAATCTTTTATATCAGAATTGCTGTAGTATCTCCTCAGAATGTACCTTTCCACTAAATTGTCCTTATTGTCCATTTTAAACAGAGCTGAATTCAACCCTTCTTCTTTAGGGGACTTCAGATCTAAACTCTGAGGCTTATTTAAAGCATTGAGGTTTGATCCTGTAGGATGCTAGACCCCTTCAAACCAATATAAAGTCATTGCCAACAGGCAGTGCTTAGTGTGTCCCACCACAGTGGTCTCAGACTGCTTTGTGCACTTTCCAACAGGAACACGACCTCTTTGGTTTCCCCTTCCCTTCTCTGATGTTCCTGCTTCTCCAGATTCCTTTTTAATGAAATCCCACCAGAAAGGGTGGTAACACTGTAAGACTAGCATGATGTTTTCAGGTCAGAACCTGCTTTACCCTCTCTGTGCTCTCCAAGGGGCAGGTGGAATCTCCTCATCTGTGCTCAGGTGTTTTCCATCCTCACGGGACCTGACCCTCACTGCTGACTCCCAGACAGTACAAACAAATCTGTAATACCAAATGCCAGGGCACACACTTCTAGAGGTCAGCCGTATGCAAGAGGAACACTGGGCTGATGAGATGATCTGCAGAGGCAGCAGGCAGGTTAGGGGCATATTTCTCTATTTATTCTTGAAGAATCATCCTTTTTGGGAGCTATCAAGAAAAAATTCAAATCCAAGTTTTCTAATTCATTAGTTCTTAAATATTTTAGCTTTTTGTGTACAGCAAACTGTACTGGAAAGGGAGAAAAGAAAACCAGCTTGAGACATTTGCCAAGATTTTTTGCCTTTTTTTTTTTTCCAGTATGTGGAGGTGAGGTGTGGGGTGCAGGGAGAAATTCTCCAGCTTTGTCTAAGTGGTACAAGGTCACTTAGACTAACATAAAAATACCTTCTCTCTTGCTGCTGTGGGAGATGTAATCTATTCATTTTAATGGCCAGCGAGCAAGGGCCGCCAGCGCCGCCTCAGTGTCCCTGTCACTGCTGCTCTGTTCCAGTGCATGCCCCGAGGCACAGGTCACACCTCCAACAATGACAAAAAATTTTAACGTTTCAGGCAAGACTAGGTGATGAAAGCTTTAATAACTGTAAACTTCAGTAAATGTTTGAAGGAAAATAGCCACCGATTTCTGTCTTTGTGTGAGCAGACGAGAATGACATTGTAAACCACATAACCGGGCTGCAGCAATCTCGATGTAATTCCCAGCACGGCTGGAAGCTTTTCATGGCATTTTTGGGCCTTTGGCTTCACATGCCCTGTGCCTCTTCTCCTGCTTTGAAATGGGATAATGATATTCCCTTTTTCAACCCTTTGACCACTGCAATTATAAGGTTGGAGGCCAGTGGCACATTAAGTGTTTCCGCAGCACTTAACAGATCCTTGGTGTTGCATAAAAAATCAAGCTGCTTTAAATCAGTAGTTTACATGAGGGAGTAAACCATCATATGTTTTCTGAATATCTGGTAGAAAACATGTGAAATTAATTTGATTTTTTTTTTAAGTCCAGTTTGTAAACTTCATTTCTAATGATAAATGAGATTTTTAAACAACACCATTTCTGTGAAACAAGCAAGTTCTATGTGGGATTTTTTAAAAAATGTCTTCATGGTACTAGATGTTGTGTTTTAGTCCATGTCACAAACTTATAAAGTCATCATCTGAATTTGCTCTACTAACGGAGTTTTTCTTTTCCATTTACATTGCAATCTTTTGCTTTAAGGAAACGCTTTATATCATGTTGTCATGACAACAGAATATGCTCTTAGGTTGAAATGCTGACATTTCTCCCAGTGTTCATAATGCACCCTCTGCTTGCTTCTCCCTTCTTGGCCAGTTCTGAGGGTCTCTGCACATAAATGTAAATCTACAACAGAGAGATGGATTTGGGGGCCAGAAAAGGCTGACTGCTGTATTTTTCTTTTTCTGTGTTTGTGAGTCTGTGTAAGTGGGTAATCATTTTAAAGCTTGGGGACACTATTGTACCAACATCTGTAACATAATTCAAGGACTCACAAATACAAGGGCATTCTCTATATCACCAAAACACATCTAAATTGTCTTTCAACCAAATGTCTGTTCTGGAACTCACGTTCAGTCTTGGGTCTGTTCCAAATGATGTTAGGGGGAAAAAAGTATCCTATGATGGACTTGAAAAGACAGAAGACCTAGAATAGGCTGTAAGAAAAAAAATAAAAGTAAATTCTATTTTGTCTTATTATCCTCTGGAGATGTTCATAAAATTGAATACATGAATATGATGTGAGTCCCACAATCCTCAGGGTATTGAGATACAATCTTCATATTTCCTCCTTTACCAAAGAGAATAGGCAATGTTGAATTGTACTAATTCCTAAAGAATTATTTTATGTCCACAATAAATGGAGTCCATAGAAAGGGAAATGGGGAATCACTGTAAACAGTAACGTTTCTGAAAACATTTATTGCACGCAGCTTCACTGATTCACTCAGAAGAGTGAGACCTGAAGGTGACCTGTTAGTCCAAGATTACAGCCATTATTCCCTATAATAATGAAAACAATAATACCAATTTGCTTCTACTTTGCTTTTCCAAATAACACATTAACTTTCATTTGGCTAAATCTCTTATCTTTGATAAAGGTTAAAAAGAACACTTAAAAGCTTCTTAAACCTGTTTCAATGCTTGTCTATTCTTCTGAATATCTGAAAAGATGTTTGTAGGTAAAGTGAGTTCCTGGGATGGACATTGAAAGCAGCTGACAGAAAAGGGAAAAGAACAGAAAATCTCACCAGATATGACTGGTGAGGCTACATATGAATAAATTCTGATACTGGAAATATGCCTTATTTTTTCAAGCTCTTAGAATATAAATGAACTTATGGACTGGATATAGTTCTGCATGGGAGTTAGGCAGAGCAGATTGTCTCACATCTGCTTCCTGTAGGGTCTTTTATCATCTTCTGAAACATCTGGTACAAGCAACTGCTGGGATATTGGCTGATAACACACTGTGAATATGGTCTGCCTTGGCAACTCCGTGTTTCTTCACACAATATTGTAAATAGAAAAGTCTGACAGGGAGAGCACAAGCATAAAGTAGTTGTTGTGGCTTGGGGGAGAAGCTGAAGTTGCAAAGTAGAAGAGTAAACAATGGACTGATGCAATCCATGGGCAATATTCTCTGATTCAGCAGCTTGTGAAGTGGTTAATTGGCATTGATCGTGGTGTTAGTTAAACAAGAAGACTTGTTTTTATATGCAGGACACAGACAAGGTTAGAACTTCCTTGCTAAACTTTATGGCCTATTGAAACTTTAAAGCGTCACCTAAAATCTCTGAGAAGGACATGTCAGAAAACAAAAATAGTAATAATAATAATGCATTTTATCTACTTTCTCATTTAGTCCATAAAAATATAACTATAGGAGAAAACGGATGGATAACTCAGAACAAGAGTTTCAGCTACATGAAAAAATCCATGGATTTGAAGTCTGAGCCCTGGTGCCAAATGAAATCCAGAATATCTAATGAAAATTAGATCACTCAAGGAGCTTCATAGTGAGAGACTTGTGAGGCTGGCATTTGTGGCCTCAGAGCTGTTCTTATAATCAAATGCAGCATGTTCAGTACCTCCTCTGTTGTAGATGAGATTTGACCCCTAGGTTTGATTTGTATTAGCTAGTGATTATTCTCTAGTTTTCACCAGAGAAACCTTCAGATTAAATTTTTATTAAACAGGATGTAGGTCTCTGAAAACTTTCAATCCCAACTAATTGGCTTTTTTGGGTAGGAAAAGCTTAATTAAAAAATCCCCAACCAGTTGCAGTTATAAGCCCTCCTATTTCATTACATATGTGGGTCTTTCTTCCTCTCTGCATAAAACTTTCCATGCCAGTGCTACGTCAGCATGAAGACTGGTGTGTGTGTGTGTGTGTGTGAGTTTAAGAGTGAAGATAGATTAGCTAAACTAATGAGTATGGATGAGCTTAATTAATAGTGAATTTAAAAATGAGAAAATAATTATGGCACCAAGTAAAACAGCAAGATGAAGAAAGCAACTGTAACAGATTATGAACTGCAGTGGGAAGCTGCTAGAAGATGTGTCTTTGGCTTGCTAAATGGAAGCATGGAATCATTTAGTTTGGAAAAGACCTCTAATACCTAAGACTAAACAAAGCAACCACCTAACCCATCTCTGACATCAAGTATAAAAGAGTTCGTCCACTTAGAACTGATGTAAATGACAGTGAATGAACTCCAGGGGTGTTACAGTCTCCTCAACCTTCTTATGGGGTCAGAAGGAAAGGCAGGAGGAGCAAAGGGACTCCTGCGCTGCAGTGACTTCACTTGACATTTTTACTTTAGGTCAGAATCTAGTCCAGTGGTCCAGTTGTAGTAACTCCAACTCAAACTGTAAAACAGTAAGTTTTCTTCTTGAAATGCTTTCCACAATAAAACTGAAAGAACTCACAGAAGTCAGCTTGGGAAATATCCCCAGAGCATTGCACCCTGATTGAAATCTAGGGACTGTTGCCTTGGTGTACTCAGCTTCTACTTCAGCTAGGACAGAATTTAGACCTCCCACATATTTTCAGTTTTAGCTGATAATATGCCAGCAGGATGAGAATGAAGAACACTTCTCTAAAAGTAAGTTTTATCTTTCGTTCTCTCCAATTCTGGTCATTAGCCTGGTTGAGACAGGTCATTCTTTTGAAGCCTTGTGAGAGACAAGCATTTAGCTGAGGTGCTTGTGTCAAGATTCAAGCTGTTAAAAGTCACTGTCAATCACCAAAAGGCGAGTCTTGCTCCTTCTGCTTATCTCTCTTTACAACTTCTTTCCTCAGGATCATAATTCTATCCCTGTAGTTCACTCCACCACATTTTTCCTAAATAAAGAAATCTGTGCATATGACTATGTGAAGCATTTTAAAAGCTTCAACTAAGGCATCTTAAGAGAGCAGAGCTATTTCACATTCTCTCTGTTCTGGTTTTTGGCTCAGAGAAGTCTCCTTGATAATTTGTAAATGAAATCAAAATTCTTCAGAAAGCTGTGGCATGCCAGGATAACTGGGCTGTGAGGAGCCCTTGTGTCCTGAAGCTTGTGCACAGCCTGGGAATCTGGGAATTCACTGAAAATTTTTTTTATAATCTCCCTCGTCTAGACTCTAAGAAGGTTGGGGTTTTTCCTATCAGTTGAAGTTCTTTAACAACAAGGTTGTAGCATTTCCTGAAAGAAAGAGAATGAAAAGCTTTTAATTCTCTTACATGCATTGCTGATTTGTTCAGCTGGAGGAGATTTATGTGGGCTGGTTCAGTGTCTCTCCATTCAGTTAAGAGCAACATTAATGGTATTTCTAGTGGGCAAACTTGCTCTCATTCTCGCCTTCCCTGTCACTCAGCTCATTTATTTTAATTTTCATCTTTTGAGCAAAACCAGGTCTGAATTAAGTGAGCAATATATCCCACTAATAATGCCCTATTGGAATACAGTATGTAGTGACTCCAGGTCTTCTTTCTTTGCAGAAAATTATGTATTAGCGTAATGTAGAGGGTGTCTCCCCCTTCCAGAAGTCACACCTGGGGAGTTGGAACCCGTGTCTAATATTGCACCAAGGACGAATGGGGCTGACTGTGATGGAGCAGCTCCAGCACAGTTAGACTGACCACTGTCTGGGCTGACAAACAGCTATGCTTCACCAGAGACATCACAAAAGTCATTAATTTTATGCTATAGCCTTCTTCTCATTTTATTTTGACATGTAATTTCATTATCCAGTAGTTTAGGTGGGCACTTTATTACATTTCCATTAGTGGCAAGCTGTAGGTAGCTGGATCGTTGTCATCTTGTTTTAATACACACACCACCACAAAACTGAATCCTGTTTCCATGCTTTTAAGATTTTACAGTGGTACAAATTTCCTGATTGCAACATTTATTCCTCATTGAAACATAGGACTGATGACAATCTCCTGCTGTGCTATAGCATTCCTAATCAGGTGACGTGGGAGTCACTCTGTAGATTAAAAAGCCCCCATTTTCACATGTTTCAGTACTATGACCAAGTGAATCAAACAAGGGGAGTGAAAAGAAAACCCTCAGTAACTCCAGCCTCATTTATAGAAGTGTGTATCAAAATCTGAAATCAAAAGCACAGTTTTCTGGAGGATTTTGCAGTGGCCGGGTATTATCCTCTGTGCTAGGATGAGCCTGGCTGGGCTTTTGGAATGCAGCAGGAAAACATCTGTGGCTTCTGTAGACCTTCTACAGATGGGTGTACAAGGGCAGGGACACTGCTCTGACATTTCTGCAGTTATCACAGTCAGAAAAAACCTGTTCTGATGCAATGGAGAACGTTGCTTCTGAAGCAGTGTCTGACAGTGTCTGAATAAACATCCAAACCAAACGCAAAGTCAAAAGCCTTTGAAGTTTGCCCATAAGTTTTAGTTGAGTTCCTCACTACTTGGAAATAAAAAGTAATACTGAATAACAGAAAATTGCTGAAATTTAAATTGCTTGTACACCCACAGAAATGCAGTGGGTTTGGAGTTTGACTAATGCACAAAAAGAAGGAATTCACAACATTTTTTCATAAACATTTTAAATGCCTAAGTTAATGCATAGTTCGTGATAAGGAATGAATTTAATACTTTGTAACCCAGGCAGGACATGATAGGAAATTTTCCTTTTTGCTAAGAGGCACATATATCTAAGGGAGAGCATAAATAAAGACCTAGAGAGTAGAGTAAAGGAACCTCAAGAAAGAAAACTGGCATCTGAATCATACCAGGGTCTTACAAAAAAATGATACATTTTCTGGATCACAACACATTTGTAAAACTTGCTCTCAGCCTAAAAGAAAATGGAGGCCAATGCAGAAAGCACAAAAATATTTGTTACTAGTCTGGGCTAATGAACAATTTGAAGATGCTAATTTTCCTTTCCATTTGCTTTGCAGCTGACTGATCTTTTTTGTTAATTGCAAGCAAAATTTTAAAATAGCAGAATTTTTCTGGTTTCAGTTCATTGCATGCATTTTCAAAAGCTGAAATACTATTTGGGTTTTGTGTTTGTGCACGTGTTTTTTAGCAAAAATTTATTTAACTGAAAAGGGAATTTTGTCTTTGCAGAAATTAAAGTGTGATGAAATTGGAAATGTTGCACCCATACCCCCCTTCTCCTTCAAGTCCTGTTTGTTTTTGTGTAGTTAAAAGACTAAATTTTCTTTGAAATAACAGATGTGTATGATACATGGGGAGCAAAACAGCAAAATAACATGATTGCTATTTAATCAAAGCATAAGGGTGTGAAGCTGCCTTTCCATTGTTAGCAAGTACTGCTGTGTGTCTTGGAAAATTGGGGACAGTTGCAACAACTGGTAGAGCTTTTGTGTATCAGATCCAGCAGTATCATTACCCAAAATGTGAATCTATATTCCATCTATTGAAAATAAATATTTATGACCGAGACTAGAGAAGACCCCAAATTATCTGTGCTGGATCATAATCATAAGTGAATTTGGCACCAGAACTCTGTTTTGTCTCTGAAGCTAAAGCTGCTTCTCCCCGTGGTTCACCAGGGAACAGACTTTCAACAAGTTTGTGGGTTTCTTGCCAAATTTTTTCTTTTAAACCAAATCTTAGCTTCTGCTAATGCAATATCTCACAGACCCATAAGTGAGTGAGAATTCAGTCATTTCTTCCTAATGCTACGGCTTTCTAGTTGTGAGGGGCGTGAGAGGCTCAGGTCATTTTATGGATCTTGCTTTGGTAGCCTATGTGTAATTCAGATATATGGGCTGTCCTGCAATCACAGCTTCTGCCTTGGTGCAGCTTGGTCTCCCCATGAAGCTTCTGTTTGCAATACAGTTGTCAAGAAGTTATTGATCAGGTTGGAGTTATTATACTGTCCCATACAGCCTCTTCCTTCTTTTTGTCATTTTGTTTGAATTGGTTTAAGTCTTCACAGTAATACTTCATGGCTATGGTGTAGCAATCAGTGGTATTGCCCTGAAAACGTTCCCATCATCATTAAGAATGCCTGGTTAGTTAGATGAGTGAGGTTCAATAATTTTCCTGCTTATTTTTAGCAGTGACTTTTTTTAAAAGCACATAGAGTCCCTCTCTGTGAATATCACTTGTGCAGAACAGCAATCTGGTGAGGTTACCTCTGGTTTTCTCACCTCTACTTTGATGCGCTTGGTCAATTAATAAGCTTTAATGATGCTCTGTGCAACTTTCTCCTAAAAAAACATGGCTAGATAATGGATGTTTGCAAGTGATTGACTAGCTGGCAAAACAAGTTGTTGGTAATGTGCTCCATCTGCTTTATGTTCTCCAGGATCCAGTAGCAGTTGGTAGTGAGACTACCAAGGCGGCAGTCCAGATTTACATTGTGTCTAGTGTGTAGGCATGAAAGGAAAGAAACGGAGGAAGGAGTGTTAGATTCCCTTCAGTCTCTGTACAAGCAAGTAGGACACCTTAAAACACATTAGAAAGAATTTCTCTTGTGCATGACTGAAAGTGTATCAGAGAGACATTTTTCTAGATAATTGTTCAAGTAGCCATTTATTATATATCTCCACTTGTGCAAGTGAAATAAATCTCATATAATTTAGCTTTTTAACAAACTATCCAAATAGCGAATGAAAATGCATTCCAGTCACTTCTACTGCAATGTCTCTGTCCTTTATAGACACACTGGCACACTTAAGTTACCAGAATGATCTGGATGTGAGCCTGGCTTTAGGCCAGGGCAGCATAGGTGCGAATTGCAACTTAAACAACCTAATCTAGATAAATTCCCAAGTTTAGGAATATGTTAGATGTAGTTTCAGGTCTTGTTTCTCTTCTGCAATTCATTAGCTTCAGCATTTCTCCATTTTGCAAACAGAGTGTAGGCTTTTCTTTCAGTTTTAGTTTGGTGGTCGTGAAGCACAAGTGTGAGGCCCAGGGACTGAAAGCTGGATATCGCTGGCATCACAGCAGCAGCAGCAGAACAAAATTTCTCAAGCCTCAACCTTGAAGTTGTAAAAGCAGTGAGAAAATGCTGCCTCCCCAAGAAGGTTTTCAGGTTTTCTGCTGGGCCATCTAACTAGGGTATTTGAATGATGGAGGTATTTCCTAGCTAGATACTAACACTTGAAAATGAACTGACACTGGGAAATCTCGTTTTACATAAACAGTTACTAGGATGATCTTTCAATTGCCCATCTTGGGCAAAGTTTGAACTGATACTTCCCCCACAGGCAGAAGGTTCCATGTCTTATTGCCACTCCTCTGAGTCATCCAGGTATTAAAATAGTAAAAATCCAACAGTTTCCATAGTGACTGTCATTATTTAATATTTTCTTTCTCCTGTCCTCTATCTGCCTTTAGAGTTGCTATTGCTATATCGTTTATTTTCTTGCAGCAGTTGCGCTGCATGACTGATGGTTAAAATAGCAAACTCTAGAGACCGATTTTCCCCTCAGTATATGTCCATGGTTGCTTTAATGTTAATAGAAATCACATTTGTGGAGAAGCTTCATCAGTTTGTAATTTACCCCCTTCATGCTAGAAATCAGAATCTAGTTTATTAGGATTATAAAAATACCCTTCTGCTAACCTTAGAACTGTCCACTCCTTGCTTGCCTCAGAACCTCACGTTTTTCCTGGGGCTTAACTTTATTAGAACAAAAACTGGTCCTAAAACAACATAAAATTAAACCCATCCTTTCTCTGTGGCTGTTTTTGCAGTTGTTACCCTGAGAGAGCTCAGCTTGTGCACTGTCAACTTTGCTGGCCTGGGGTCTGGGGAGAAGCTCCTGGTTTAGCAAATCCTAATAAGGTTTTGCAGCACATTCCCCCCTGCATGGGATGGTGCATTCAGGAAAGCACCATGGGTTTGATACAATTAATTATGCAACTAATTTCTGTAGCCTATCTCTGATAATGATTTCAGTACACAATTCAAAGTACTTCTATTAGGATAGATAAAAATCTTGACATTGCACTGCTTCAAATTATTAAAAAGGGCAGCTCCCTTTGTTTGTTTGGCATGAAAGTCTCTTAAAAGGAGACTTAGAACAATACCCTGGAAAAATGTGAGGCTTAAGAGAACAACAAGGGAGATATTTTCCTCGCTGTATGGTATTGACTGAGTTTGAACCATCAGTTCTCCTTGAGAAGTGGCACCTTTTGATCTGGAGCTGAATGCTTGCTCAGAACTTTCCTCCTGTTCAGCACCAAAAAGAAATTAGTTACTCAAATTAGGGAATCTGGAGCAGAAGTTAATCATCAAACTGAAATCAAACAAGTGAGAAAAACACAAACTCTCTGAAATTAAGGTTTTGGTAAAAATAGTTTACTATTTTTAGGCTGCCCAGGACTTGAATCCAGCTTGAGCTCTGTGGGAGGAATGTGCCACCTTTGAGGTACAGCTCAACCACAGTGAAAGAAGAGGCAAAAATCCACTCATTTAAGCCCAGCAGAGACATGGGTGATCACAGAAAACAGGTCTGTCACATTGATCCCTTTGTCAAATCCACCCCTAGAAGATCAGTTGAAACCAGATTTTTTTACCAGCACTCTTTATGTCATACCCTTAGCAGTATGCTCCTACTATTGTTTGGCAGCGTGTCCTGTGACCTTAATACAGCAAAGGAAGGATGGATGAGATTCCCAGTTCAGGTACAAATTTCTAAGCATAAATAACCCCAGCAAATAAAGGTTTTGACTAAGGCATCCTACCCGTAGCACAGCAGTACCAGAAGCTCCTGTTCTTTCCTCGTGGCCTTTTGCTTGACAGATACATGTGTACTGCCCTTTGTGAATAGACACTTCTCCCTCAATCTGTTCCATCAGCCCTCTCTATCCCATGTACCCACTTGTATAAGGTGTGAATTGATATATTTTTAACTTTGCATCTGTGTGGGTGCATGTGACTGGCAGGCTTCCAGCTTTTGTTGTTTCTGAACTCTTGTCTTCAATCATTTTGGAAATAAGCCTTGTAGGGAGACACTAAGCAGGGATGAAAAAGGATTTCAGCCTACCTGCTATGTGTGGCAGTAACTAATCACTTAAAAGGAAAACATAGAGATAAAGTTCAGTGCAGAATTGAATGGAGGAGAAAAATTCAATTTGTTCTTTTAAATCTCAGTTGTGCAACCCTTCGAATAGGTGATTGTGTATTCAAAAGCTAAAAAACTACAGCCAGATTTTCTATGGGGCCAGATAACATCCTGGCACCCCTCTGCTCTGGCTCCCTTTCTATCATCTAGAAAGATTGTGGAAACAGAGCAGCCAACCTGTCTCTGTCAAATGACCACTCTACTAGGAGAGTAAGTTATATTTTAGTCAAATTGTACTTTTTTGGTGTGACTATTTAGCCCAGGCAGGGAAACTTATTATTTAATCCCCTAAAGTTGCTTCCAAACTAATAACGTGCCCCTCTGTGAAGCAGGATTCTGACATCCAGTGTGAGCATTAATGTTATTTCCAGAATATAGTGTGAAAACAGTCAATTCACAAGTCACTGGAAGATGTATCCTCTTCCCCAGCAAGTTTATTATCTAATAGAGATGTGATATGAAATAAACAGAAAATCCAGTGAAAGGCATTATGGTATCATATCTATCATGTGGGTAGAAAGGAAAGTGTTCTCCTGTTGTTGAAGACGCAAATAAATTGAAACATACTCTAACATAAAGGGATACTCAAATCATAGAATCATCTAGATTGGAAAATACCTTTAACATTATCAAGTCCAGCAGTTAACCCAGCACTGCCAAATCCACCACAACTACATGTCTTTTAAATCCCTACAGAGGTGGTGACTCCACCACTTGTCTGGGCAGCCTGTTCCAATGCCTGACCACCCTTTTGATGAAGGAATTTTTCCTAATATCAAATCTAAATCTCCCCTGGCACAACTTGAGGCCATTTCCTCTTGTTCTTCTCTTTCTTGGGAAAAAAGATCAACCCCCACCTTGCTAAACCTCCTTTCAGGCAGTTGTGGAGAGCAATAAGGTCCCTCTGACTTCTCTGTCTTCCAGCCCCGGGGAGCTAAAATCTCTGCCTAGCAAACCTGTCTTCCCACATAAACAGTTTTTCATAATAAGTGAAAACACCCCTTTCATTAGACTTGCTATAGGATCTCTGGCCTAGCTTAGAGAATACTAGAGCTTCCTCTCTTCATATGCCTTCTAATGAGCTTTTAATGATCACTGTAGTGCAGTTGCCTTAGAGCATGGTGAACAGACCTTACTGAGGTTGTAACTCAGATTCCCTTGGTTATTTTCAGTTTCGTCTCTTTGTCTCTGTTCCTGCATCTGGACTAACAGTAATATATTACTTTCATAGAACTGGAATATACAAGCACATAAGAAACAATAATGAAGTATTTCAGCTGTTCAACCATTCAGAAAGTCCAGTAGACACAGGATGGTCACTTTTGTCTTAATTGAAATAAAAGCACACAAGTGTTGAAAGGGTTAATAGTGTCTCTGAGACATTCTGGAGCTGTAATATGTTAATTTTTCATACCTGTGTATAATTTCTTTGTATTATTTCACTTCAGATTCTTAATTGTGACCTATTTTTGTCTCAACCCTGTTTTGGATTATTCTATATGGAATGAAATTTTACACCTCTTTTGTCTTTTTTTTCTGTGCTAAACCTTCTAGGCTGAGCATATTTCTCTGCTCTGCTCTAATGCTTTCCTTTATCTTCAGGGCATTAGTTGTATCTGTCACAAAACCGAAGAGCATCTGATAGAAGTAAAGTTTCTCCTCCTTTTAAACCATGGAAAAATGTATTGAATGTAATGTTTGGTTTTGCAAATCTTATATCTCTTCGGTATGTGTTGCCTTCTGCCATCAAGTCTCAGATGTGTTGTGCTGTATTTAAAAAACAAGGCCACTGTCACGTGTTTTTGCTGTTCAACTTGGTTCTGCTTCTCTATGTGATAAAATTAACAGATTTGGGTGCTTCTCTAGAATAGTAAACCCAATCTTAGTAATTAAACTGGGAAAACAATACTTAATTTTGCTAATTTACTGTAATAGAGTACCAATACAGAAGTTGAAAGCTGTTCCTGATGCCGAACACTCTGTGGCCAGTAGACTGGCCCAGTAAGTCAGCTGAAATAACTTCATGGAATTTAGATTAGGCTCAATGTTATTTGCCTGTCACGAGACTACAAGATTTAGTGTAATAGTGGGGTTTTTTGTGCTGAATCATCAGTAGGTCATGTCCCATTTATTACATTGGGAATGTGAAGCCTTTGAGCACAGATTTGTCTCTTCCACCACTGCCTGTCTTAGCATCAATAAGGAGTCAGTGCCTTGTCACAGTTCTTCCAAATATGCTCTAAAGATGGGAAGCTTCAGGAAGGTGGAGTGGCTGCTAAGGCAGGTAATGAGATGGCTTTTTAATAACCTGCTGAAATTAAGGCAAGATGAATGCAGAGTTTTGCAGTCTACACTGTATATCTGAGTATATTATTTCATGCATCCAAGTTTCTAATTTAGGTATGTAGAAGAGTTGTACAACAGATAAAAGCATCTATGGGAAGTCTGAGGTGAGGGAGGTGACCTGTGCATTCACCACATTCCCTCTTACTGAGAACAGTTCTTGTATGTCCCTGGCCACCCTGCTACATAAGATGATTTTCCCCACTGTTTGCTCTCTCCTGACCTACATCCTGGTGTACTCACACAAAACATTGTTTGCTGTGAGAGCTGCTGGCTGTGAAACCCATAATGTAGCACAGCTGACTTCATGGGGAAAAATTAAAAAACCAGTGATGTGAGACAAGTTCCATTAAACCCATGGACCTTGAAAGACAAATAAAATAGATTAATATAGTACAAAACATGACAAAACTTGAACATTGTTTCAGTTCATCGGGGTTTTATGCATTACTTGTTGAATTGCTTACTGTGATGACAGAAAGTAGATTGAAAAACATGGAGTAAATAAAGAGTGAAAGGGAGAAGGCCCTCAGCTTTGTCCTTGTAAACTAGCAAGCAGAGAGTCCTAGGCCATCTGTCACTTCTCACTTCAGAAGCTCATGCCAATATAGACATTTGAGGCACGTTTTTCTTATGAATGAAGAAGAACTCCATTTCCCCTTAGAAGGATGGTAAATTCCTGGTGGAAACATAGATAGCAAAAGATCGTGTTAAATTTCCCAGTGAGTAGTTTTTCCATTGAAAGAGTCTAGTTTTGGGAGGTATTTAACAAAGAACAGATAGATCATAAAAAGTAATACCCTAGTATTTTTTCTACTTAACCTAATTTAGACTAGTTCAGAAGACCTTCTTTAATCATCTGATATCATAACACAGAAATGTGTTTAGCCTTACCAAAAAAAAATCTCAGAGATGAATCATTGAAATAATTGATCTATTAAAGTTCTGCTGGAGACACATTTCAAGGGCATAAGTTATTTCTACATGTCATTAAAAAGACTTGGTGCATTGCTACAATTAATTATTTGATTAATATTAAAGTGGAATGAGATTTTTGACCTCTCAATTGTATATGGGTTTTCTTAATGTGTTGTTTAATTCTATGAGGACTTTGTAGCTATATCTGTCAGCTCACAGTTTGAAACTGAATCCTCAACCCCTGACTAGTAATGCACTTGAATTTGGAGAGATTATTTGGAACTGAATTTTTTGAGTTTTCGATGATTAAAAAGGAAATTGAAAGAGCATACAAAGTTACAAACCATATGGCTTGTTTTTCATAGGTACATAGGGATTGCCATATTCAGGGAGATGATAAATTGTTAACCATAAATTATTTCTGAAAGTGGTCAGCCCCATATTCCACCTTGGAAGATACAAAAACACCTACCACATTTCACAAGTAAATCTCAGGCACCTTGTTGCAGAGATCAAGTTACCTCTAGTTAGAGATGGGAAAAACACAGAATGGGGAGCTCAAGTGACATCTGGGACATCACTCAGCAGCCAAGAAGCTGCACCACGAGGAGAATCCAAATATTTGGAGACATGTCAGTGCTGGTAGAACACTCCACAAAGCTTCTACCATGTGCTCACTGAAAGGTTTGCTGTAGAAGTTTCTTCCTGGCCTGAAGTAGTTTGTGGCAGCAATCAAAGAGACAGTGCACTGTTGATTTAACTTATCCTTGTTCAGGAACATTTCTAACTTGCTTTGGAGCTTGATGTCTCTTAAGTCAGGGAGCCTCATGCTAGCACAGTGTCTCACTCAGGGTGTAAGTTCACCTTAGATGGAGAACTGAGCCACATTTGTTTAGTACTTTTATGAATGCTTTCGTGAATACTAAGTGCTTGGTCTCAGTGACCTATTGCAGTACTGACTTGACAGGTTAATTATAAGTGATGTGAAAAAACCCTATTTATTAGCTTTAAACTTTATTGCACTTCAACTTGCTTGTTCCCTTATTCTTGTTCTAGGAAAAGATAGATAGTAGCCCCACATTTATCTTACTATTTCTTCTGTCATGTCCGCTATCCCTGAATTAAGTACTGCACATTTTTTATATTTCTACTCTCTTACACAACAAAATATATTGAATTCTTGTGAGGGGAAGAAAAGACCTTGCTCTCATTAGACAGATAGCATTTGAAAGGGCCAAGACTCTGTTTCAACATTGTCAATTTGCAGCTGCAGAAAGGCTCAAGTTCTCTGTCTTTCCATGATTATACCTCTGAGGCAGAGGCTGAGTAGGAAGCAGTTATGTCTGAAGAGAAAACAAATGACACTTTGTCCTATCATTCGCAGCCTGTGAAATCTCTTTAGTCCAAACTGAGAACAGAATGCTATCCTGAGAGCAAGAAACCCAGTCAGACAACCATTTGAAAACACTTCTAAACCAGCCACACGTCCGTCCTCCCTCAGTTACAGCATCCACATTATGTTTCCCCTCACCAAAGTGATGGAGTTGCCATCCCTCCAGGTGCTTCACCGCAGAGATTACCGAGCTGGGGCTGTGCAAAGCAGTGGCTGGGGCCCAGGATCAGCCTTGTATCCATGTGCTGAATCCCACCCAAGATGTATGGGGAAGGTGGGGAAGAGGGTGGCCTTTTGTCCTCAACTGAAGGGCTGGCACAAGGCTCCGACTGTGCTCGGGAAGGCAAGGTGAGGCTGCAGGGCTGCTGCTCTGAGCTGGGTACCAGAGAGGCCCGACCTATTCTTTCTGAAGGAGTTAATGGTCTTCCTCTCCTTTAGCACTGGCATTTCCAATATTTTCTTCAGGCCTGCAGGAGGACCTACAACTCTGTTCATGTCCTAATGCACTCTCACTATTGCAGAGCAAATATCCACCTCTCTTCCTCTGCTATCAGTGGCATTTCTTCCAACACCAATGATGCCTCTAGCTTTGTTGGTCCAGCCCTTGCCTCTTAGTCCATCTCAGGAATGGATACTACTTATATGTTCTCAAATGCATTCTGAATTCTGTTTGCAATGATCTTTTACACTTTTGGTACATTGCATCCTCTTATTCCTCTATTCAGCAAGGAACACTAAATCAGCTGCTGAAAGGCAGTGCTGTGTGTTTCCTGCTGCTGTGGGAGAAACAGTATTTGCTACAATTCATTGCAGTATCAAAGAGCTGTCTTGGATTCTCCTGAGGCAGATAACCTGCTAGAGAATCAGCTGCAGCATTCACAGGTGCAGCAGAGGCATTACTGCAGTTAACAGTGTCTCCTTAAAAAGTAATATATTTATCAGTACTAATAGAACTCGTGCAGTGCTATATGATATTTTCTGTGCCATCCTCCTTGAAAATGCTCAGGTGTAGAATATTTAGGCTTAATAAAATTGCATCCTCTGGCATTAATAAATAAATTTCTTAGATCGTATCAGAGCTGAGATCAATATTTTTTGCCACAGAATTTCATAAACCCAGCATGTGCACAGTAACATGTAGATGCTTTTGAATAGCCCAGCTGTAGCTGCTCTATCCCACAGGCAAACACTGCTGTTCTTTGACCTCTGCCATGAGGCCAAATCTGAGAGAAATGTTGCAAAAAGAAGGAAGAGAGAGAGAGTGGAGGATGGAAGGGGGCATTATTCAGAGTGCAGGGGAAAAGTGGGACAGTCAACTGACTCTGCCCATTCTAGAGTTCATGGAATTGGCGTTAGCTGGAAGATAGGATTGCACATTGCTTTGTCTTTCTGGGTACCACAGAACTGCAGACTAATCTTCCAGAAATCTGGAAGTTTCCTTTCATTTTAAATGGCCTTTAATCAGGTACAATGACCTTCTGAAGAATAGGATAGTTTAAAAAACTTATCTTCCATTTACTCTTAACATTGTTTCCCAATGCTTTATAATTCTCTGTGTTATAGCAGAAAATGGTGTTTCTTCCTTCTAAAATATACCAATTTTGACTATACCATTATGGTTGTATAAAATTTAATTATTTTATTGATTATTTGTTCTGTATTTAGAAATCTTGGCAAGGCAGGAAATTTTTTTAAAAAAAGGGATACTGCTTCTGGGGCATGATAGTTTTGCCTCTATCTAATGTTGTTTCAATAGAGAACTGTTCTCGAAGTCTTATTTCACAATTATTTGCATTTCATAAAATAACAAATCCTTGAATCTTGTACTTGTACAAGCAAATATTTGTACTTCCTACATTTTTCTGATGTCTCATGGTATCTCTGTTATCTCGTGGCATCTGTGTCTCCTGTTCTGTTGCAGGTATACAAAACCTTCCTTCTCAGCCTGAAAACAAACTAACAACCATAAATACAGTGTAGATCCCATAGGTTCTTTTCAGTTGGGATGAACAGGAAAATATAGACACAAAGCCATTTTTCCCTTTTTACTCGCAGGTCACCTTTGGGGGTATAAAAAATTACATATTGGGTGCATGAAATGACAGGCTTTTCCAACATAAGACTCAGCAGCTGTCAAGATCAGCCTGAAGGCCTGAGGGATATGGCCTGCCATATGGGATTCCTGAAGCTCTTGCTGTACCTATTCCACTGCAGCAGCAACAATACACAAAATGCTGATGGGAAGAGTAAGCACTAATTGCTTGAATTCTGAACTTCACTGTTTTGTGGCCAAAAGTTTACTTTCCATTTCCAGTAAACAGTTCATCATTCAGTGAACCTCCATAATGCTTTTGAGCTAAAAGAAGCCTTTATTGTGTTTAAATATAACATGAGGGGAAAGCTGGAACATAAGAGGTCCTGTCCAGACACATGTGGCAAGATGGCTGAGCAAGGGACTGGTAACATCTTAAGGGCAATGTTTATAGCAGCCAGTGCCACGGGTTTGACTCCAGCACACAGTGTGTGTCCCCTCCCCAGTCACTGGGGGTCCATGGGATCTCTGCCACTCCCTCCCTTCTCTCATTTCAGTTTGTCCGAGTGGTTGAAGGAGCTGGACATTTATTTTGTTGTCTTTAGAGAAGTATGGAAGGGCTAAGGGAAAGAGAAGCAAAGTAATGCATTTTATTTTGCATTGAATGAAACAGTTCTGCTTTTGAAGAAAAAAAATTTCTTTTTCCTTTCCTAGGGAAAAAAATCCCCACTATTGTTTGCACATCCCAACTATTTTGATATCCTATATCCTTTCCTTTCTTGAAGAGGCAAAGATGAAATTCCACTGAGCTGATCATGGTCTCCCAAATGTTCAATTTAGCTCCTACCATCCTTTTTTTTTTTTTCTGCTCTACTCTAAATTTTCCCTCTGGTCTGTTCCTGTATTGCTCTCATGCTACCTCCTTCCCAATTTGCTTTTGAAGTAAATTCAATGGGACAATGAAGACATCACTAAGGACAAGTGCAGAGTGAGGACAGTGACTTAACTCATTTAAACACACAGGCTCAGATCTCCATCATATTGAGTGAATTCTGAAGGACTGCAAAATCTGACGCTGCATGTGCCCACATAGCTCAATTTTAATGTGATATAAAAGAAAAATCTGCTTAGTGTTCAAGTAGAAATTCTCACTTGGCTTGCAAAAAAAGAAAAAATAATCCTAATGAGAAATCCATCTTGAGGACTCAATTTCATTTCTTCCAGCTCGAGAGAAGCAATTGTGTCCTTCCCTTGTTTACAATGCAGTGGAAGGAAACCAGTCACCCACAGTGATGTGAGCTGCAATTAGCAGATCAATAGCTACTTCCCCTCAATAAAAGCCACAGTTCTGTGCTGGGCTGATATTTTATTCCTTTATTGTAATCAGCACAATGGCTCTTTCTTTAATCTCTGCAGGTGTGTCTTGCCAGGTACTTGTGCAGCAGAGATAGGTGTGAGGCAGAGGGCCTGAGCTGAGCTCCCAGCACAGCCTCGCCCCTCGCTGCAGTCGGGTCCTTCTGCACCACTGTGTAATTACTCACCTCGTTCCACTTCAGTGCCCTGTGTGTATTCCTAATGATTTACCATATGACTAAGTAGAACAAATCTCCAGTGACATAAAATGCAATCATTTAATCAGTACAATATTTAGATATCTGCTTGGTGTATGTTTATGAGGAAGTTATTTATTTCTGATGACTGAGAGCTGCTCTAGTGAAACTAATAGTGATGGATTATTTTCTTGGCTCTAACAATTTATCTGATGAACTGAGGCTGCATTTCTTCTTTGTCAATTGTCCAAAGCACTTGGGCTTCTCTAAATATATGTATTACTTGTAATTGCCAAATTACTTTACCAGTGGTTCTTGGTTTTCAGACCATTTGTGATCTGTTACCAGCTCGTACTTGCTTATGAATAGAAGAGATCTGTAATTTTGTTTGGATTAGTCACATGGCCTTTAACCGGATGAGCAGGACTCCTGATGTGATCTTCAGACCTTATGAATTCGAATTTTACTTCTAAAGGCTACTTATTGATTCACTGGTGTTTCATGGCTGCTTCCTTTTCCTGCCAGTATAATATTATTTATTTATGAAATGCAAGCATAAACTGGACATGAATATAAAAAGCTTATTCTGAACTTGGGGGTTTTCTAGGGGGGAAAAAAGATTGGGGTAATTAAAAATAAATGTCAGGCAAATATTTATGCTTCAAGAATCCTTCACTCCCACTGAAGTACACACACTATAGGTATGGGTTCCTCTCTATATGAGAGAACACTTGTGGTTTTATATTCAGAATTCTTGTTGGCTTCAACTGTCTAGAAATTGGCTGAAGGTTATGTATATAGATAAAAGGTCACCAGTGGCCACAAAGTAAGTCATAACTATTACAATTTTTCATTTAACAACTTGAGAAGCATTAAAGTAATGAATTATCTATTATCCTTTCCTAGTAAATGCGTTCTCGGCGTGATAAGCAAGAGTCAAATGTATGAATATAACCCAGATAAGAAAATAGCTGACACCTGGACACTGGGAAATGAAAAGCTAACTTTTCCTGCAATGCAATTAATTCCTGAAACAGTTAAGGTTTAATTGAATGGGGAAGCATCACAAGATAACTTTATTCTTGTCATTGGGTCATTTTTACCTTTGTATGAGAGGTGTCATGCTTGATAGAAACCAATTAGAAATGAATTTAATTTTGCAAATTGTTCATTTAATCTTTAGTTCTCCTTTATCTGACTAGAAAATAACATTATTGAAATACATAGCGAATGTGAATTCAGTGATGTATATTGCAAGAATGTTTGAGATTTGTTCAATAACTTTGCATCTTCTGTGCCTCAGGAAGTGTCTCCAAAGACGTTCACAGCCGTCATTATTTGACATATATACATTTAAAAGTCCTGTTTACTCAGAAACTGAGGCCTTTGTGCTGGTTTTCAGACCGGTATGCCAGACCCTTCCTTTGCTTTTACAGACCATGTTAATGGTGGTGTGGCTGTGATGGTCTGAGATATACGAGAAGTAATTACAGAAGTGTAGCTGAATGTCAGTGGATATCTATTAGGAGTTTAGAATATTGTCAAGGCACAAATGATGTACTGTTGCATAATACTGATGCAGTAAAACCAAAGTTAATTTTAGCGGGAGATTGGGACAATGTTTCTGAGGAGATTTCAAGAATCTCTCGACCCTGTGCAAATACTTTTCAAAGGGGACCAGTAGGGCTACCCAGCACTTAGATGGGCCCTGCCATTGCTTCAAATGATTTAGCAGAGAGGAAGATGCAAATAGTCAACTGTGAAAAATTAGTAGTAGATATTTTACAAAATTGGTGAACTTCCCTCATCTTTTGCAGTGTTTTTCTTCATATATTTTTTCTTTACTGCTTCTGCTTTGTAGGTTCTGTATATATCATTGTTTGCTCCTGAGAGTATATAAAGCTTCAGTCCTCCTGTGCTGGAGGTTGAATGCATGTGAACACTGACTTCTCTTGAGCACACACTAGACACAGAACCCAACAGAACTGCATGGATGGTGGGTGGAGGAAAAGCATTTTTAGCTTGAGAGTGTAAAAAAGCTCAGGTGAGCTGGAGAGTTGGGGTATCTTATGTCTCTCCCATGTACATTAAAGCTGCCCTGATCCATGCAACAGGATCTGAGAAGGCAATGCCAGGCTTTCAGCAGGCTTATGCCTTCCTGAACACATGCCAGCATTTGAAACCTCTACGTCATAGGGATAGGACATGCTCAGCCCCTTTGGCGTGGCCTGTGAGTTAGAACTCTCCGGTTCCTGTGTGCATTGACAGAGAAGCTCAGACTCTGGGGGACAAAAGACCTGCACAAAAGCCATGATGGGCAAAATAATTTCTAAACAGCAAATTCAAGATTGGAAATGACTAAAGTACCTGCCCATGCCAGGAAATTTTGTGCCTTTGCCTAATGTGTAAGAATCCAGGGAATTCCTTCTTTCCTAACAGTTAAACTGGATGACTGTTAAAACTAGGTGTTAATGCTCAGGAACACAGCTGAGTTTGACTGGCTCCGATTCCCTTGCTCTTCACTCTGCAAGGTCCATCCAGTGTTGTCAGTAGGCTCAAGCCCCTTTCCCCTGCCTTTTCTCTGGTTATCAAATGCAGGGTTGTCCCCCCAGTCTGCCCAGTCACTCCTCTCTGGCTCTCTGGTTCATGGCCAAGTATTTCCACGTTACTCACAATGAATAAGTAAGGCCGAAGCCAGCCCAGACAGGCAGGATTTTAATGGTCTATAGACTTAAGGCACGTCATATTCCTTCTGATTTCCCTATTGCATTGGTGTGATAGGTTGATATATTACAGTCAGTTTTGTTCTTAGTACTCACTGGAGCCCTCCAGTCTGGTATTAGCATTGCTAAACAGGAGCTGAGCTCCCACATGAATAGGGCATTCTGCCCTGCACCACTTGGTGGGTAAGCACAAGATTGGAGTTGGTGTATGGATTTATGATGCTGTGTTTTTCCACTCAGGAGTAACCTTTAAGAAATACCTTGCTCTTTCTAGGAAGCCCCAACCAAGTGTTAAATTTTAGCTCTATTATATGACAATGGCACCTGGTGGTTACTGGACACAGGGTTTATGCACTTCTTAATGAATCATGACACCACCCATGTATTACCAGAGTGGGATGGTAATATATCAATAAACAAACTTCCCTTCAAGCCAAGCAACAATAGGACCTACAAGCTTGGTTGATTTTGTATGTCAGGCTGCGCACACCTTGTAAAACCCAAAGAGAGAATGGCTTTGCATTCTGAAAAGCTCTGTTGGTTACAGCACAGTAACCCAAGTCCTTCAGCTTCTTCAAATTTTGAAATGAAACATATACTGCTTTTGCATTTTATTATATGGGTATTTATTTCTCATTGCGCTTTCTTTAATTTTGGTTTTGTATCTTGGAATATCAGTTTGTGTTTTCTGTAAGACAAATCATGGACTCACATCAACAAAGAAAATCCATCTTTCCTCTTATTTGTATTCAGCTCATGTAATTTTATCCTGGAATGGTAAAAATAGGTTTGAGAGATTCACATATAATGTTCATCAGATCTTAATGAACGTGTGAAGTGATTCCATCACAAATGTGTACTTATAACTTCTGCGCAAGGTCAGCCTTTGTCAGTATTGATTGGGAACAGAATTAAAATGCCAGAAGTTGTCCAGTTTATCATCAAGCTGCTGAAACTATCTCCTCTCTGATATTTCAACAAAGGAGCCTCAGGCAATCACAGTAATTATTCAGAAAAGCAAATCTCAACTACTTTTAAATGCAAAATTCTCTGTCCTAGCCAAATTATTGTTAGCAAGGGATTACAGCATTATAAAAGATACTTTGCCCTTCCTTGTGCATGAATTAATCTTGTTTACATCTGACCAAGCAGCAAAGACAAAAATTCAGTCAAAAAATTCTAGAGATCAGGCTTTGATGCACAGCAGATGATGTCAGTAAGTATGAAATAATGCAAGAGTGTTCAATAATACCTACTTTTTAGCTGAAGCATCTTGTGACATAAATCAATACACTCCAATAAGACTAAAGCGTGTTCTATGATAACCTTCAAGTTATTTCAACTAAAACACTAAATTCCCTCACCTGGAATAATCTTAAATGTGGTAAGAGAGGTTTTTTCTTTCAAACTCAGACTCATAGGTTTGAAAGCATATAAGCAAATGAGAGAGTTCACAGTGGGACTCTCACTTCTTTCACAATTAACTGAAGCAAGTCTTCTTAACATGTTATCAGAGTAGCCAAGATAAAAATAAATAGGTAAATAAGCATAGAATGTCAGAGCAAGGAAAAAACAAGTCACTCATAGCAGAGACCTGGGGGGGCAGGTTGCATGGCAAGCAACAGTTAGCAACTCTTAATCCTGCTCAGTTTTTAAATGAAGGTCTTACCTGCTGGTCTTCAAGGAAGGTTTAGAACAGGGATTGGACTGGAATTGAAATGCTAAAGGTGTAGTGAGGAACAGGCTATACAGATTGAAGACACATGGCGTGACCTCAGTTGAGGCTGGATCCTCTGTTTATGTTAAGTGACTCTTGCAGGCCCTTGTAGATCATATTCTGCCTAAACCAAGGTCTGGGCTCTCTTTGGCCACAGTGCACTCCAGCACCCGAGTCCTCCGTGCCAAGGACAGCCTGCTGTAGAGTATTCCCCTTCTAATGAGGCCAGATCTTCTACCTGATAGCACTCTACATCACTCAACTGACTAGTTCATTTAGGTTTAAATGGCCCTTCTGCCTGAAGAGAAGTGTTGGCTGCTGTCTTCATCTGTCATGGCCATCTGCTCTACTCTTTTTTCTTCTCAGCGTGACTAAAGTAACTTACATATGAGAACAGATTGTGGGACACACATTAACCTCTTTAGAGACCATGAATGATCCCTAAGGAGCAGAGAGTTTACTCTTTAACTCTGATTCCTCTTTTCTTGCAAGCACACATGCTATCTCATGCCACTATTCCCACATCTGAGTGTTTCAGGCATCTCAAAATAACTGTGTCTCTAATTTTCTCTTTGGGGCACGTTTTGCCTTTAGTTTTTACAGGCTTTCTACTGACGTCAATGAAAGCTGTGTGCAAATACTAAGGGCAACATATGTCCCAGAGTCAATACTTTCATTTTTCTCATGTCTTTTCTACCATAGTAGAGTATCATCTTGAATCAAATGTGTGTCACTAAAAAATAATAACATGCTATGACTTTTTGAGCTCTGTCATTGCACTCACTGAATGATCTTAGACATACCCAAGTTAATCGCCTCACTGCCTACCAATACACCCCCTTCCTATAAACACAAGGTTGATTAGTGTTAGTTGGATAGGATTTCAATTTTACTATCAATAGTTCCTAAAAGCAGGTTTTAAAAATAAAGATGCAAGTGGAAATGTTTCCCTCTTTAGTGGTATTTAAAAAATGTAACATATATTTCCAAACTGATTTACTTTGTGTGTCTAGAACACAAAGGTTACTGTGATAAGAAGGTGGTACTTCACTAGAATTCAGGTTATGGGAATCACCTCATTTCCTATTAAGAGCTAAAATCTCCCAGATTTTCTGACACCAAAATATATAAAAATCTGCAGTTCCTTAGAGAAAGGTCATGAGTTTGTGTTTATTCATGTTAATTCTGCTAAATAGTACAACATACTGTAAAGTACAATAATTTAGCCAGAATGGAATCAAACTGTGATATCAACAGAGATACATTCTGAAGGGAAAAAAAAGCAAACAATAGAGGATGAGAGCAACCAGGGTAATTCCTTTGAAACTTGCCCAGAAGTCCCACACAACTATAAGGACTTCCTTAACTGTGTCTTCTTCCACTTTTCTTGGGAAAAAAAAAAAAAAAAAAAAAAAAAAGAGCAAATGTGGTTTATTTGGATTTGAGATGGAGCTGCAAGAGACAATATGGTTGGGAAATACTCTTTCCTAATCTAGTCACTCACTGAGCAATCAAATAAGATGAAAGACCAACTGTTTTCCATACATGCTTTATGGTCTGACTCACAAGCTTCTCTCCCATTAAACAGTGCTTACCTACATGAATAATCCTATTGGATCCTGAACAGCCAACCCCAGGGAAACTCCCTGTGCTGCCCAGGATAAGTGCAGAGTGCTGAATAAGACTCAGTTAACATTTTACTATCATTTTCACTTTACTATCTAAAGTCCTACTTTTGTAACACAGAGGAAGCCTAATACTCACAGTTTGCACAGAGGGTGTGGAGTGTCTCTCACTGGAGATAGTCAATATGGACAATCCTGTGCAATGTGCTCTGCAGTGACCCTGCTTGAACAGGGAGGTTGGACCAGATGACCCACTGTGGTCCTTTCCATCCTGACCCATTCAGTGATTCTTCCGAATGTGACAAATATATTGCTAAATGCCCACAAATCAGCATCATACAGAAACAACCAGGGCCTTCTCTGTTTGCCTATGAAATAGCTTCCAGATTGAGTGCAGTTTAATAGCCCTATTCCAAGCTGACAAGTTGTACCTATGTGTATCTATTTTAATTGAGGATTTATATGTTCTGCAAATTTTGTGCAATTTGTTCAGGAATTTAATACCTCTGCCACTGATGGAACCCAGGAATAATTTTTATTCCTTGAAAAGTAATCTCACAACAAATTAATAAGATAGAAATGACAAAGGTGAATGACAGAAAGATGCTGACACGGCTTGGGGAGCAGATAGTTCTGTTTGCAGAATCAAGACCAGCATTAATTTGTCCCTGCCCAAGGGTGCTGGTTTATTTTAGTTAAAGCTCTCAATGTCTTTCTGTTGTGGCATTCCCAGTTGAATGAGGAGGATCATGATTCTCCCTCTCACTTGCTGTAACTCAGTGTAATCTTTGCTGATCTACCCAGCCCACAGCTAGCAGAGTACCCACAGCCCTGGAGTGCAGGAGTGCAAGTCCCCGAGTTGCTGTGGTGAACACTCAGGGTGTGTTTTGGACAGCTGGTGTTAAGCTTGGTTTGTAAAGAGTTTAGAAGCCTTGTGATGAAATAGCTGACTGCTTTCCTCCTCCTCTCAAGAGCTCAGAGGCTTTGCAGCCAACACAGGCAGCACCAAAACCTTCCATTTCACAGAGTAAGCCTTTTTCTGGAGAGATTTGTCTTCTGTTCTTGCCTTTTGTGTGAGATCCCTCACAGCCCGTGTGACTTGTGGGTGCTTTTTCCTTACTCCGCTAGTGGCTGTACAGCTCATTTTGTTCCTGGCTGGTATACCTTAAATATTGTTTAAATATTAGCAGAGAAACAAAAGATTTCACATGATATAGTTGAGAAACCACAGGAGAGCAAAACAATAGATCAGTAAAAAGGTCAGACTCTACCTATCTCTCCCAGCTTCAGTACTGCTGCCCAAAGAACAAGGGTACTGATTCCTGGTAGCCACAAGGAAGAAAAAAATGATGAGAGATCTCAGGTAATAAAAGCTTTTTTCCACTCAATTCAGCAAATGCAAGAAGAGGCAGCCTGGCCTTGGGCCAAGCCAGCCCGGCAGCTAATGCCATGGTGAATTGGGAATCTTCTCCACCAGTATGAGAGGAAACTCTCTGCCTTGCAGACACAGTCTCAGCTCCCCTGTCATCCTCTATTGCACAGCAAACAGGAGTTATTGGGGGGTTTTTGTACGGCCCAAGCATCAGAGAAAGGAGGAAATGTAAATGTCTGAGGTTCAAGTGAAGGTACCACCCAGGTTAGTAGCCTGGCATCAAAGTTAAGAGAGCTTCAGTTAGAAATGTGTTAAGATGTTTATTGCAGGATAATGTATCCCTGTGAAGATCTCATCTTGGTCTCACTAACTGCAGCTCAGTTCCATCCCTCAACCATGAGAGTTTTGCATTCCTTACAAGGGTTGCTTATATTAACTATTCTAATGCCGAATATTCTTGGCACCTCACATGTTGTGATTCAGCCCTGGATTCTGGTAAATTCCTGAAAATAAATTTACCTTCATCCCTACTCCATCTGCCAGTCCTGGCTCTTCTCTTGGCAGTGTCCGGGACTGTAGAGTTTTGTGCTGAAAGCTGTGCTGACCTATTGGCATCTCTCACAGAATGGATTCTACCTGTAACTGCAGTTTCTACATTGACAGTTATACAGCCTTGTAAATAATATGTTTTAGATGAAAATACTTCTCCCCCCAGCTCTACCTGATTAACACATTTGCTTATATACTTTTAAATACTTTTCCCATCCCAGTAATTTACAAATCAATACCTCTGGCACACAATTTTGTTTAACAACATAGGCCAACACTTAATTAGGGCCTAATAATCATGTGAAAATCCTGTTAACACAGTAACATAATATGTGCTGGATGTTTTTTTTGTTCTAATCCTGGCCTGCTGAAAAGGAAGCCATAATAAACATCTTTCATAATTAATATACAAATGTAAAGAGATTGAGCTTGGGCCCTATCGTCCAGATACAGCTTGTGTGGAAACAGTAAGTGATAGTTATGTAAGTTTTCTAGGCCATCAAAATACAGCCATCCCAAAGGATGTACTAGAGTATGTATGTACAAGGTCAGGATTAAAATGTCCTTACTGAGCCTCTCTTTAGCTCTATTACGTGCAGCTGTGTCTTGAAAATGCTTCAGGCCAGAGACTGTATTTTTCCATTTGGTTTTGGAGAGTCGGTAGGAGCACTGCAAGCAAACGATAACCACTCCTGATGAATCTCCTGCTTTTAGAGGAGTCTCATGGGATTTTCCTACCATCTCATGACAGTGATGTTGCCCTATTTATTTACTGGTTTGGAGGGATCTGCCTTTTGGAAGCAGCTGACAGACCCCCCCCAGCTGAACTTTAAACAGCTACTTTATGTAAACTGCACTATAGGGTCTCCTAAAACAAACATGTTCTTCATACACACACAGTGCAGCAGAGTTGGCATGAACCAGTCCAGTATGTGTTGGCTTCAGTGTCATGCAACTTAGAGGACATGTCATGCACGGGCACCAAGAAATTTTCTGTGCACCATCATCCATTTTTTATGGGAGTTAGTTAAGAAATCCTGGAAGTAAGCAGAACAAGTCTAAAAAGACTGTATGTATACTCATATTGCCTTAGAGGAAATTTCTGGGCTTTTTTTCATTCTGATATGCAGTTTCATTGCCACAGATGATGCAACACAGTCAAGTTACCTCTGGTCTTGATAGTGTAGCCCATACTCCTCCTCTCTCGGTGTGCAGCTTTTCTGGAAACGCAGTGACCTGCACAGCCTGAAGAAAATAGTTTGTAGGTACAGAAGGCACCTGTCCTGTGTGGGAGGTGCACACCTGGGTTTGGCTGCAGTGAGGTCAGGGTTGCACACTGGATGGAGGTGCCCTGGAGCACCTTTGCTCACGTCCTTTGGGTCTTCTTTTAACTGCACTGTCACAGTTCTGAAGACTCCTGACACTGCTCCGACAGACCCCACACAGTCAGAGTTTCCATAGGGATCTCTTAGAAAAAGTAGCTTTGAAGTAATTCAGCATGGACTGCCAAACATCTCAAAGTTTGTAAAACAAGTTTTAAGTCTGCTGATTTATGTGACACCAGTAAGAGCCACCTATAAGCCTCCTTGGTAGAGATAAATTGCAGAAAATATTAACTAGTGGTTCCATTAAGCCATATACATATTCATGCAAGATTTGTTATTTGTATACTCGTTATTTTTTCTGTCGTAAGTATTTAAAAATCAACACCTTTTGTATGCAAATTTCTGCTTAATAATACTTGCCATCCTTCAAATTAATGAATTGCAAGCATAATTTTGCGCATGACTTTGAATCACAGAACAAATTAAGATTCAGTCACAAAGATGCCATTTATCTTCAGTTTTGCAGTAGATGATTCTTAGTGCCCTGTGCGTCAGCATGTAAATATTCTGGCTGGAGATGCACAGGCTTGTACAAACAAATTAGTGAAAACTTCATCTACTGACAGTGCTTATTTTCTCATGTTCTTATATGTTTTTAGTAACTGCAAAGTACTCTGAGCATTTTCAACAGCTGTGTGTGTATATATATATGTAGCATTGACAGAGTATCATCTTCACACAATGAACAATATATAAAAGGCCTCCTCCTCACGGATACATAAGGGTTGTATAAAGATTTGTGGGACTTAGCTGTGCCTGCAAATGTTGTCCAAATCATAGCAGAATCTAAACCTTACACTTTCTAATATAATAAGCAAAATATAAAAGTTCATGGCAAAATTCTCTAACTGTAGAAGGCTGTTTCTGAAACATCGCTTTCCTCCACGATTCCCTGTAGCTCAGCTGGCAGGTCACTTCCACAGCATTATGTAGAACCTGTTTCTTATTGTCTAATTGCCAGTTAATGCATCCATCACGTAACCTTGGGGCTTGGTGCTGATATAATTGAAGTCAGAGGTGTAAGGGAGAGACTGGGCACGGAATTCTTGATGCTGGAAGAGCAAGGCATAAGTGCAGGCCAGTCAGGTGTAGCAGCTCAGTGTTTTGGTTGAATGAGTGATCCCTCAACCAGGAGAAATGATGTTTAAAAAATGTAATGAAGTAGATGCATATTACCCAAAGTTACACGTTCCTAAATGAAACAATGCTCCTATCGAGGGCAGTTCATTTCTGACTTGAGGACAGATTTGAGGCAGGTTGTTATTTTGGTTTCATCAGCTTTAGTTACTGCTTGGTTGGTAAAGAGGAAAAAAAATTAATCAAGCTGCACTACAATTAATCTGTGATATGATATGGCATGAGCAGTTATTACTCACAGTGAAAAGCAATTTACCAATTCATCCAAAAATAGCATAGGAAAAATCTTATCTGGAAAAATGATCATCTTACGCATTATTTCCATTTATGCATTAACTCACTACAGCTACTTCTTATTAACTTTGAGAACTGTTAAGCATTTCCCTAGTGTGCATATCTTAGTAGGATTTTCCACCATTTGTGTTTCCAGTTGGTATAATGGCATTTCTGAGGAAATGGTTCTTGCTTGTGTTCCATTGCATTTTCTTGCTTTTTCAGTTTTAAGCACCATCTTCAAAAGCCTTTTTGATTCAGGATTTCTTCTGGTTTTTGGAGTGGGATTTTTTACAATATTTGTGTTTGCAGGGAAGGTGCTCAAAGCAGAAGCAAGGACGCAAAGATTTTGCAATGTTTTCTCTTAACCTGCAGGAGATCTAAGAATTTGGTCCATTCCTCATTTCTCAGAGCTGCTTGTGAGGTGTAGGCAGTAACTTGTGATATTTTACTACAAACAAGGTCTTCCATTGCACTGCTGTAATAGTAGTTCTTGTGTAGTGTTCTTGTCTTCCAATCACAGTAATAAGCTCCAATAATCTTTCCACTCCACTGCTATTTACACAGTCAACAGCAGCAGCACTGAGTGTCCCCAGTAACAGGCCAAAGCCAAAGGAGGCTGACATCAAACCTGTGAGCAACTTCTTTTTGGTTATAGCTGTGAGTCTGAAGAAACATCATGGTAGACAGTTAATCAGAAAGACACTTTACTCTTGACTATTTGCTGTTGTGCTTGGCACATAACTGCCATGGGCATGGGCTGGTTTCCATCCAGGTAGGCTGTGTTTGGTGTCAGCTAAACTGTTTTGCTGCTCAGTCTTGCTCCAGAACACTCTGTAGAGCACATGAGTCATAACAAGGTGGTGCTTGAGTCCTGTGTGTTTCCTGGCACAGGCAGGATCTACACATACCTTGTCACTCCAGTTGTTTGCCTTTTTTTCATTCACAGTAAGGTCAGAAAGATCTACTTAAGGTTAATGAGCCAATTGTTGTTGTAAAAGACACCAGTCACAATGACTGTTTTCCTGCTTCTTATTATGTACATAAATTGATACTGGAGATGGAGAACTATTGTAGTGTTCAGTATTGTTCTGTGTACAAGCAGACAAAAATTGCTTGCCGGAGATAATTACCCACTCATGTACAACTCAGAAGAACAAATGACTCTTTCATTAAGTTTGTGATTCAGTACACACATTTTCGTGCACTTCGTTGTTAGGCACAGCACATAGAAGATGTATTTTTAAGCTTTGAAACAAATTTAGAGTAAATTATAGCAATGTGAACTCAGTTAAGTTCCCCAGGATTTGCTGAATCTGTCCACTTAGTTATATGCAGGTGAAAATTTGAGTCTCTTACTGTAGCATACCTGCTGAGGCACAGGAAGAAAATAAACGTTGGGCTAGGAAATTACCCTTTTAGATGATATAGTTGTATAGTGAAATACTGGTTTTCCTCAGACATTTTCTTGCCTATAAGCACTAAATATGCAACTAATTTTTTACTTAAATTTCCAAATTACAATGTCATTGTTGCTTAGACTTCAGAGGTGAAGACTCTTCTGAAAACATCCTCTTTTGGTTGGTTGGTCTCCCATCCACAGCTGAGGAGAGCATTTTCAGCAAAGTCCCCACCCTAATATATCTATTTCCATGTTTAACCCCTACTGAGATACTTTTGGCTGCCTACAGAGTCTACAGTAGACTAAGTTGTGGGGTTGTTCTTTGGAACCATTTCCTTTAGTAGATAACAGAACTATCTTGGGGTCATCCTTGGACTGTCTTTAATCTGATTCTGAACATCAGTTTGGTTAAGTGGCTCTTTTCCCTGGTGCAACAGCATTGCTACTTCTCTCTGTGTACTGTTTAATTTATTTTGGCTTTGCCTTGTGAGTTGCCCCTTCTGAGGTACCAATTCTCCACCCCTCAGCTATGACATGCATCAGTGAATGGACCTAAGCTGGCCCATAGTTGAGGAAGGTGATTGATGATGAGGTCCCTCAGCAAGCAACAACTAATAATAAAAATGACCTTATGGGTGATTTGAATTAGTGTAAGCAAGCACCTACTCCTCCCTGGTTCCCAATCCAAACCCGTATTGCACTCACTTTCCAGTTTGTCAAACACACATTCTGACCAGTTTGGGGAAAATGGTGTGCATGGTAGAATTTCATTCCATAGGGATGATTCTGAGAACTGTGCATACATATCTAAAATTATTTGTTCTCAAACACTTTTTATGATCACCTGATGACGTTTTCACTAGGATAGATTCAGCTCTGCTGTTTTGTAGTATCCTCGAACCTTTACTCATCTGCTTTGCTGTCTGCAATAATAGTTTGCTAAGTACAAAGCAGTTTTCATTTGCTTATAACAAAGTGATTTAAATGTGATAAAAATACGGAAACTGACACTAATGAGGGGGATTTTTACAGCATTGAGAAAGCTGGGATTGCCACTGGTGATTGATGTGCGTAGAGCTTCACACCACACAGTTCTGCTCTCTTCAATCATATGCCAATTATTATACTAAAATGTTAGTGATACAGTCAGCAAGTTATACAGTTGCTGATTTCTCAAGTTAGCAGAGAAAATGCAGGTAATTCAAAAAACATGACAATTTTGGAAAGTTACTTTGTCACTGCCTGTTGAGAAAAACCAGAGAAACCATTCAGAGATGCAGAAATAGGCCAATTTTGTAACAGCTACAGATGTTCATTACAATTTGTATCATGAGAATCTTGTTCGATCTCTCTTAGTATCACAGCTAAAAGATTGTTATGAGGGTGTTATAAGAATTATTCTATTTTCTCTTCTCTTTTAATCTTTGTAGCAGTAATGAGTCATCACAGAATTTCAGTCTTCAGTACATTGCCATTTTCACAATCACGTCAAAATGCATAGCAAAAAGAGAAACTATGCAAGTTGAATCCCTTTCTGTGAAAATTTTAAGAGAATGATGGTCTGCTTATGATAAATTGTATTTCTAGGGCTCTCCCTGATGCAGCATTTTCTAATCATAGCTATAAGGTAGGTTGTCACAGAATTCCAGAAAGAAGATGTGTGAAATATCATTAGGAGTTTATAATGTGTATAATAAGTCGTATCATCCATCAAATATATGCTTGTTAAAGTATCATGATGGATAAATTACCACCTTATTTATTGTAGCTGAAATCACACATACAGCTTCAACAGTAATATTGGCTCTGTTTCTGGCCTGTAAGGGGCAAAATCACACAGATAATCAACAGTGCACACTTTTTTTGGGC
Source organism: Pipra filicauda (assembly GCF_003945595.2). Lineage (NCBI taxonomy): Eukaryota > Metazoa > Chordata > Aves > Passeriformes > Pipridae > Pipra > Pipra filicauda. The sequence continues at coordinate 2,622,303 of NW_024104742.1, forward strand.
ACAGAGGACCTGGTGATGTGTGAAGAGTCCATATAAATCCCAGGTCCATCCTGGAACCATCAAACTACCCACTGGAAAACACTTGGGCAGTCTTATTCCAGGCTGACAAATTAATTCCTGACCCAGCCTGACTGAAGTGTGTGTGGTTACACGTCAGATAAAGTTGGCCCCAACTGGACAAATCACATCTGCTCAGTACTTCAGTGATGCAGTTGGCAAGACAGGGTGTCCATTTCCCTACCAGAGCAATGATGATTTATTTGCACTCTTGCTAAATTGTGTTGACCTCACAGTGGTGATGTTCAATATGTGTAATTGTATTTGTCTCTTGGAGGATGGGCTAATGGAAAATATTCTATGATAAATACATTCAGTCCAATTTGCCATTAATAGATGATGTGGTGACTGTCAACTTTGCAAAAGAAGCGTAAAATGATGCCCACTCAAGTCAGGATGTGAACTCATTTTCCACAGGCTTAGGTGGTAACTCAAGATGCAAGGCAATGTCAGCTAGGATAGGTATGCTCCTAGTGATGTGCATATTTTATTTCTGTTGTTTCTCTTGGTTTATATTTTGCATAGCACAAAATCTATTATTTAACTTCATAAATCACTGTGTACATTCTATCAGTTTTAAAAGACCGTGCCAATTTTTCAGTTCTATAACGAACTAATTTTGGTCTTAATTTAAAAGGACATCAGGTTCTCAGAGGTGTTTTAGCAGTAACTTTCTTTTCTTTTAAATGTGCCCAAATGAGGTTTAGTCATTCTCACTTGAGAATCCTCTGTCTCTGATTTTGGGCACCATGAAAAAATCACTTTTCTTGGGTGGCTCTTGCAAGCCACAGAAGCAAGAGAGAGAAATGGTGTGGAGGTTGCCTTAGGAAGCACAGTAGAATCTGGATCTGAACTTCTCCTGGATTAATTTTTCTTGGGACTTGCAAACAGGAGCAAATCTGAATCTCTCCCTGGATTTTTGATTCCCTTGTCTTTGGTATGGATTCATTTCCTATACATGTAAGAGCACTCAGAATTTCCCACAGCAGCGGTCTTCATTCTCGAGACTAGGAAATTAAGGTCAAGGATCTTTAGGAAATGAATCCCATACTTGAAAACCTTACCAGTTTATTCTGTTCCATCTGCAAATCTGCTTGCTGTATTGTGTAATTGAAGGTCCCTCAATATGTCACTGAAAGTTGGTATTAATGACAATATTAATGTCAATATTTTGAAGAGGCTGGTTCAGCCCACATCAAATGCTCCCTTCCTGTCAGTCATTAGTGTGGGCTGTTTAGTGTTTCTGATGCCATTTTTCTATTGCCAGTCAGTGACACTTGCCCACTTTGTATAAGGACATGCTGAGGTCTTCAAGTGGAGTAATAAATTTTCTATCCTACTTTATTAAATTATTTTCTGTTATATATACTAAGCACTCTTTGTGAAATATTTTCTATCTCCGTGTTTAGAAGGGGAATGCATATTAGGAATTGCAGAACAACAACCCACAGGATTTCTTTCAGGATTGAATTTATCCTGCTCATCAGTTCCATGACATCATCATTTTCACACTTCCCTAAATGACTACTTAGGAAAGGCAAAATTAAAGACAAAAATCCACATTCCACCACTGCTAAGAACTGCCATGATTTTTCTGTAGTATCTGAAGAAAGGAGCCTGATGTAGCCAGGTTTAGTACAGATACACAAGAAAATACAGACCTTACTTCATCATGCAGATGATTGTTATTTATACTGAAAAATCATTAAATTACGTGCAAAGGAGAGTATTTCAGAGCACAAATGAAACTGTAAGAGGATCTGCTCATCTGTCCTTTAAAATTAAAAAAAAAAAAAGGGACAACCCAAGTGATACTGCATCGTAATATCAGGGCTGATTATTTCAGGGCAGCGTGAGCTAATGCATGAGGAGAACTGCAGCTTTCATGTTGTTAGTTTAAGTGTTAACAGACACCTTCATTTAATTTAATTTCCTTGATAACAGAAAGAAATCCAGTCCCATAAAAAATATAAGGCAAAATTTACTATCCATATTAACATGAATTTAAGGCCATTGCTAACAGCTACTGTGGAATATATACAGAAAGAGATGTTTTATTCAGTGCTGGCACAGCTTATCAGCAGCATGTGTCTGCGCTAGCAAGGGGAGCTGCTGTACTCCATCAAAGGCTGGGGCAGTCTATAAAAACATTCAAGAAACTGGGAGAAGCAGCAGACTCTGTTCCAACTAAGAGAGACAGCAGCTGTGTGCCAGGATGTCGTACTTCCTGCTGTAACAAGTAACAATAGTGAGCATAAATTAAGGAGGTGGAATGGGAAGTGATGGAAAAGAGTAACTGAACAACTTAGTGACAGTAATTTGCGAATTGTTTAACTGTTTGGCATATCCCAGTGCCAGCAAGGCTGGATCCAGCCTTGTATATCCCTTCCTGAAGATTGCCATTGCTCTGCTGTTGGTTTGGATGCAGAGAACAAAGACAAATAATAGTACTGGGAAGCTGAGCCTGTATAAAAATGGACACAGAAAAGATACCTCGTGCAGGACACTGCTGTGTTCAGGAGCTGTTAGTCGTTTCTGGATAGCCCTCTCTTCACTTGACCCACAGACTGAGACCAAAGGTTCATTTCACACAGGTCAGCTCAGAGCCAGCAGATAGAGGTGACCTTCAGGTACTCAATTTGGTTTGTCCCTGTGGGCTGGAACTGAACAGCCTCGCATCCTGCTGCCAGTTCTCTGACTCACACAGCTCTCTGTTGGCCCCTTTTTGTTTTCAAGACCTTGTGCTTTCGTTCTGGAAAATCTCTGCAGTGACGTCTGGAAAAAAAATTCAGCTTTGAGCCTAATTTGTGTTTTTAAATATAAGTATTCAGTGAAGTTCAGAAGAGGAGCAGTTCTTCCCTGAAGTATCTGTACCTTCCAACCAGCAATGAGGCCCCCAAAGAACAATAGAATCCTGAGCAGTGGGCAGTGATGCTGAGAAAGAAACACAGCCACAGGATGTCACCACACAGATTTACAGATCCCCTGACAGGATCACCCTTGCAGGGTACTCTGGAGCTTCTATTTAAAGTTCCCCTGCCTAATGTGATTATGTCCACCTAGAAGAAAACAGGGCAAACAGCAGCTGTCCACTGTGGAGAGAAATCCCCTTTCCAGATGTGTTGGGATTTCTTACTTCCCGAACTTGCCAAGAATGACATATATAAAATACGTATTTCTCTCAACTGTATGCAGGAAGCAAGAAATCCCATCACTCAAGACCCAGCTATGGGGTACTCCTGCTAATTTCCATGGCCTCCTGCAAAATGCCATAGAGCTTAGAGTCTCACTCCCAAAGGATCTGTGTTCTCAAGTGTCAGCATTTGTTTCCAGAATAATTTCTGTTTTGCCAGGTGACATTTCAGCTCCTTTAATTTCCTCCCCTTGTCTTCACAGCATTTTTATGGCTACCTTTTCAGTATAACAATCTATCAGCCTCATAGAGAAAATTTTGATGTATTTGGCCTCCCACAGTTGTACAAAATTCCCTAGCAAATCCCCTACTCTTTTAGAAGAAGGTATAATTGCACTATGTCTCTTTTCCTTTTCCAAAGCTGAGTGGGATTTACAATAATACAAGTAGAGCATCAAAGGAAATAAAACCTATTTGTCAGTTTTCAGCTAGCAAAAGAGAAGCACCCACCCACCTTATCCATGTGGGTGTTCTTGGCCTGTTCCAACAAGGTACATGCTTTAAAATAAGACTGGAACAATAAAGCTTGGGAATCATTCAGCTGAAATCACCAGCCTGCATACACTTGGCAGATTAAAACTCCGGAAAATTTCAGGCTGACATTTAGAATGAAGTGAAATTGTTTAAACTACATTTAACAGTAACTTTTCTATAGCCCTCATCTCTTCATCTTCCAAGCAGGAAGCCCGTGGGCAATGGCCCAGCAGCCTGCAGTGAGTCTGGCTGAGATGGTGCCAGTCCAAACGGGTGATATACACTGCACAGGTACTGTGGTGATTCAGCGGGCTGCACAAAGACACCTGACAGAAACTGTGCAGAGATGAGGCTTTTTAGCCCTTTAAAACCATATCTGGAAGATATTTTGCAGTATCACATGCTGGAAAACCACCGCTGGTTCCTGGCTGACTGACCTCTGTGTTAACCCCTACCCTGTGTAAACCTCTAAGATGTGTTAATCCCTAGTTTAACATATTGCTGCTGCACTGAAAGCTGCAGTTATGCTGTGCTTAGTATAAAGATTGGCTAAGGTTCAGGAAGCAATTATTAAATTTTTAGTAGAACAGTAAATTGACTCTTCAGGTTTTTGGATTAGATGTATCAAACAAGTTGTTCATTTTGGCTTGGGGTTGCAAAGCAGCCATAAATGCCAAGAACTTCTTTTCCATGATTCCAGAGTACTTTGGGCAGTAGCAGCAAAATTTGCCCAGCTCTAATTCAATTTTGTTTCTTTCCTTGTTTTATGGTAATGTCCAAACTTTATTGTTCCAGTGACATATCCCATTTTGGAAAGTGGTAGCATAAGGTTCATTTTCTGATCTTGGCAATTGGTTGCAGTCTCTTTCTTTAACTGTAGCTTTATGATTGAAAGGTACTTGCCTAATTTCCTGACATAAGGGTGCTTATTTGGGGGGTAGTGTTGATATCTTATACTGTGGGTTTGATTAAGGCCCTTAGTTTCCGGAATTATACAGTTCATTGAAAAATGTCTTCATAGACCATAGAAACCATGAAAATAAAGCTGGAAGAGACCTCTGGAGATTATTTATTCCAAACTCTTATTCAAAGCAGCATTAATTTCAAAGTTAGATCAGGTTACTCAGGGCATTGTCCACTCGAGTTTTGGCAATCTTTAAGAATATATATAGATATATATAGATATATAGATATATATATATACACACAGATATATATGTATATATAAAATATGATATTATGGTCTTCCTTCATTCCTGTTCCTGTAAAGACACATAATCAAGTAATAGACTCATTTAGGCAAAGCAAGCAGCAAGAACTTCTGGTTCTTGCATACAGTTGGAGAAGGTTATGGAACTCATTTCTTCTTTGAAACAAAAACTTTCATTCAGATGTTACAGCTTTTATTTTTTTTTAGTGGATGGGAACTTCATGTCTCATTTCTACTTCTAAAAGAACCCAACCTCCATTTTCCTGATTCATACAGAAGCAAATCACCTTATACAAGTGGCTGTGTTAACCCCTACCCAATATCAGCTAAGAATTGTTCACTTTCTTTTATTTTGTCCTAACTAACTCAGATCTTTGGCTGCTGCAATTCTTACACTGGGCATTCATACTCTACGTTGCCAGACTACCTGTATTTTCAGACAAGGAGAGCTTTAAAGGTGCAAATTTATCATGTGTTTGTACAATACCTATCCAAGAGGGCAGTGCCTTCTTTATGGATTGGAACCATGACTGAGGAAAAAATGTTAAATAATAAAAATCCAGTACACTCTGAAAAGCAACTATGTAAAAAGTATTATTTCTTTAACTGTCCTGCTCACCTCTTTGTGTGTTCCAGTGATCTTAAGAGAAAGACCTTGGAGAAAGGTCTCTGTGGGAGATGTTTATCTCACAGTCCCGGTTAGCTACCTAAGGAAGGAAGGGATTTCTGCCTGGAGAGTCTGTTCTCTCTTCCTTGATTAGCTGTAGAAAGATGCTTAACTTTGAAACAAGTAATGCTGGTTGAGATACATTGCAGTGAGAGTGGGAGCAAACGTGGGAATCAGCTTACGAGCAATAGCCTTAGCAATATGTGCAGAATATTAGGATTTAATTGCTTGCTTCTCTTGCAATATCCTTCGGGCACTCACTGAAGTTGGAAGTAGCCTAAAACTAGCCCAGCTGCTTTATACAGCATTAGTTTCACACAAGGATTCTGTGCCATGCGAGTGTGTTCGCTCTGGCAGTGGGCAGAGCCGAGAGATGGGGTGGGAGGTGAACACCACCTGGCATTTCTTAGCACAGTTGTCACTGGAACGGTAAAACCTACTCAAAGGATGCTGTGGCATTAGAATCCTCCTCCCAGACAGCAACAGAATTTCCAAGAGCTGAAAGGCGCTCACAGCCCGAGCATGAATGAATGTGCTGCCGTGACATTTGGGCTGGTCACGTTCTCAGCTCCCCAGCAGCTGGTGCCCCATGAAATGCCCCAGGGCACAGCTGGTGCCACAGGGCACAGCCCTGCTGACTGCACAAGGATTCAGTGACCTGTGTAGGTAAGCAGGGAGGCTTGCTGGCCTATTAGATACTCACCACATGCTATAACAGGGGAACTGACCTTCCGGGCTCCATAGCCATGTTAGTTTGCCTTTAGAGAAAAGGAGGCTTTCTGTCATCCAACAGAATCATTCCTGTGTCATACTCAAAGACCCTCTTCAGTGAATTTTGGTGTTTAACCATAAGTCACGTGTAACTTCTGCTCACCTTGTGAACTAAATAGAAAGAAATGTACTCTCAGCTATTAATTGTAATGTGCTGGAGTTTATTTTTAGGAGCTTACAGTACTTAATGTAGGAGAGCTCTGTTGTTCTAGCAGCTGCATGTGTACTTATCCTCAACAGTAAATCATTGTAACCAAACCTCATCAACTATCAATCTTATCATCTTATTTTCCACTATCATGATATACATAAAATAGTACTTATCTACTTCTGGTAATATAACTATATAATCATTCAGTCCTTGTTCTTAGTAGGCAGACTTTTAGTGAAAATCCGTAACAACAGGCAATTTTGCAGCTCAGAGAAAATGTCAGATAAATAAGGGCATAACTCACACTTCACTAAACCTGTGGAAAGACTCCTATTGACATCAATAGGAATTCTATAAGGTTTTAAATGTTTCATCCTCTTTTACCCCTTTTTTCCTTGTACAGTTATCTGTAATCTTCTCTCTTAAATACAGTTCACCTCATACATGATAATGATAATGAACCCCCAAATAAGGGTCAGAGGAATCCATTAATCTATCTATTAATGGATAGAAACTAGCTGACAACAGTAGCCCATTATAGCTTTGTAGGATTTTGGTGGCATAAAAATCCATGGACACTCCCAGAAAGGAGAATTTTGCAAGATTTTCTTCCACTTTTAGCCAGAATACTGTGATCCTTAAAGATAGGGGAAACACTAAGAAACCTCCTGGGCATTGTCTCTTTAGGGACTTTATCAGGAACAACTTAAGTGAATTTGTTTCTTGAAAAGCTTACAAGGGTTTTTTGGTTATTTTTCTCTGCTTTTTTTAATAGTACACATGGAAACACTCAGAGGATTTTTAGAACCTTTGTTCAAATGAGATATAAGAAAGCATTACACTAGTTATGAGCTGAAATGCATGCCTGAAAAATATATGCTCTTCATTTGAAAGCATATTTCAATTTTAAGACATTTGTAGATAAATATGAGCTGCCTCTTTCCTAGCAGACTGTGCATGGCAAAAGCAGAAAACCTTCAACGTGTCTTAACTTTAGGAACAGGAATTTGGTGCTGTTCTCCAATTATCTCTGTTTTATTTTATTTTTCTCTCTAGCCATCTGCAGCCCCACTGAGGTCTTTGCCTTCCAAAGCCTGGTAAATTCACATTTGATACAGAAGCACATAGGCTGAGCACTGAGGCAGCAGCAGTAATCTTTGCTGTGCTTTTTCTGGCAACAAAGCCACACTAAATAATTCTCACGCTGTCCTGTCCCCTGTTCTGTTCTGCTTCTTGCTTTTCCAGCTCCTTTAGGTTACTGTCCCATCAGATGTTATGATTCATCTGTTTGTAGGGCTTTGGCTGTATGACTTAAAAATTAGGATTAAGAAGAAAATATTGCAGGATTTTATTGGTTTTTATCACAGTCTGTGTCGGGGATCTAGTTTATGGCTTGTTCCCTGGAAGCTAAAATAGTCTTGCTTAGAGCTTATCCCCACAAATAGTTGCATCAGCCTGGCAAAGGGAGCGGTAAAGGGCAGTGGTGAGCAGCAGTGGCCAAGCCAGGCTGAACTCTTCCAACTCTGGCCTTCCACGCTGTGATACCATGATTAAAGCCTGGGTCCAAAGCCAATTAACAGCTGAGTAAGTCATGTGTGCCCCTGCAGTCTGTGAGCTGTGCCACAGGACCCATGGAAGGTGTCTCCCATGCTGCAGTAAATATGAGTGGGTTTATCCCATTTCATTATGTCACCCTGCAGTGCTTAGTGCTCAGTCCTGGTCATGGGCAGATGTACCTTCTCACGGGGTAACTCACATGCTATAAATCAAAAGTTGTGCTGTCCTGTTCATCTTACATATCCTAAGTTCTGTTCAAATCAGTGTGGAACCTGATAAAGATCCAGCCATTCATTTTTTAACTTAAATTATTTTTGTGTTTTAAATTAAGTTTTCCTGTGCCCTATTTAAAATCCTCCACACGCTTTCTCCAGCTCTCCATACAGTACAGACTTATCTGCTGCACACACTCTCCAGTGATTGAAAATACTGTGCTTTTCACTCCCAGTGCAGCCAAGTCAAGCTGATAAACATGCTTCCCCTTCTCCTGCGTGTCAGTTTGCAGTGTGCTGAACTTACATTTTCATTAACTTGACTTTTAACAAAACTTTTCGCGATCCTCCAGGGACAACTGCTCCCTGGTGTGACTGCTCAGAGCTCCACTGAAGTCAGACAACTTATGACAATTGCTACCAGCTGAGGTCTGGCCTGAGAGCACTGGGTTGTGTCTGACACCTCAATTTCTCATGAAGCAAGATATATCCTAGACTCCTGTCCTTTCACTGGGCAGCTTTCTGCATGAGGAGGATTGCATGGATATGAACGGATGAGAGTTTCTCAGCAGAAGTTTCTGCAGCTATTTCTTCAGAAAGTTCTTTGAAAGCAGTTTTCATTGAAAGGGGAAAGGGGAAAGACAACCTCATTGTTTTGAAATGTAATTTTCTTGCTGAATTATTTATTGTTCCTTCTGCTTCTGTTGCCTCAGGTGTTCTTTCAAGTGAAATGCCCTTAAAGCTGATCACATCAATGCCACTCTGTCTTCCCTCTCACTTTTCCGTAGTACTACATTTCCTTTTTTTCTCGTGTCTGCTAGGAGAGCTATGGCATATCAATTGCAGAGCCTACAGCTTCACAAAGTTACCATGCTAGACAGCTTTGAGTTTCAGGAACGTGTCAAAGGTTTTTTCCTTCACTTTTGTCCTTTCACAGCACAGAATACTTGCAAAGATGCCGTGGTCGTTTCTTCCCTTTAGTTACATTACAGAATTCTGATTATCAGATAAAATTGTAATCTCATTCCCCCCCCCCCCCTTTCAATTTGGTGAATGTCATGTTGTTTGACCCATGACTTACCAGCCTGTTTGCATATTATGTTTAAGAGTCGAGCTCAGAAACCACCACTATACTTCATACTAAATATTTAACTCATGTCCTTGGCAGGAAGACAGAACCCTAACCATAGATTTAAAAATGGCCTTCAAAATCAGAAACCATTATCTACAAAAAAGGTTTATTCTCAGTTCAGCCATCTATAATTACTGTACAATATCAAGCATCTGTCTATCCTATTTATATTGCAAAGATGAAATTATAACCATGTCTTTATTCTCTTTATTTCTATACTGAGAACCAGCATAATCCACATTCTTTGCAAAAATAATCACCCTCAGCCATTTAATGCTATTAGCTTTTCATTTTCACTGAGGCTTCAAAATCTCTCTCCATACTAAATTTATTAACCATTGTCAAATAAAAGTCTTTTCTAGATATAATTATCTGTTGTTCTTACTTTATAAATGTAGCAGCAAGAGCAGCACTACTTGATTAACATCAGTAGCATTAACAGATTTAGAAGAAGGGGCTCCTGGTGCAAGTGTTCTCACCAGGGTCCTACTGAACAGCAAGGGTTGCAATGCTTAGCTCAGCCAGTAACCAGAAACACATTCACTGTGTGCTGGCTCAGACTGCAGAACCAAGTTTATATTTCTCATATGAATAATTCCATTGCCATCAATGAGACAATTTATATACACTAAATTCCCATAGAGCCGTATGTTTTCAGGCTCTTGCTGAGTAAAATCACATAAGCGTGTCTGCAAAAATGAGAGGAAATTCTGGGGTTTGGTCATAGATTAACTCTGTTGCTTTTTCCAAAGTCTCAGGTTCAACTTTTAGCATTTTCTTTTGATTGATTTAACCTCTGATCCAAGTCTTACATCCATTTTCCTGTGTTTTTAATTTCTGAGGCTCAGCCTTGCCCCACTCTGTCCCCTAAGTAGCAGCAAAGTGGAAGTTAGCTCTCGGACATCATCTTCATTTCTCAGTGATGTGAAAAGACACAACACATCCATGATTCAAAATACAAATAAATAATTAAAAATTCCAGTTTTAGAGTCAGAATCAATTTTTGTTTTAATGCCCAGACTTCAAAAATAAGGATTTTTAAAATAATAGAAATACATTGTTTCTGCTCCTCTGCTGACATTTATGGGAATTTTTTTCAGCACAGAGACTAATTTTAGAGTGGAAAAAGTGAAAATGGATATGCAAAATTCAAGCTAAAAATTTTGATAAATTGTTGACAGTGATGCTGTTTAGTCTCTTCAGTTACAGCAGTCTCAGTACTGGAGACTACTAATAGTAGCAGAATTTTACTGTGTTTTTGTTAAGTTCCAGTTATTTTAACTGTGCAAGTTAAACGAGTTTGAGTTAAAGCTAAGAAAAAAATTGAAATATAAATATTACAGTAGGGAACAATGGAGAACTAAAGGTCAGATTCTGTGCTGACATGTACAGGCCTCTAAGATTTTGGAGGGGGAGAAAGGTTATTTAGCGGCTCATTTTCTTTGGTTAATTTTAGCTTGTCACTTTTTTCAGGCATTAGAAGTGAGCAGATGGTACTGATATTTTGCCCACTTTTATCATTGCTAACCATTCCATTTGGAATGTATTTATGCAGCCTCATTGTCATGGAAATGCACACAGAGGAAACTTTAAATCAACCCAACCATGTATGTGCTTTAGTAAACCTTTGTTTTCCTTATTTAGCTATTTAGCTATGACATGAGCCTGTTTTTTTGTGAATCCACATAATTTTCATATTTAATGTTTTAAGAAAACCTGGTGTGAGCAAGTGTTGACTATATCAAATTAATTTTGGAGTACAAATACAGGGGCACAGAGGCTTCAGTACTGCATTTACATCCAGGAGCAAAGGCAGTGGAGTGGTCTCAGAAACTTCTGTTAGACCACAAAACATTTGCAAAGGTGCTTTTGGCTATTCCTCAGAACCACTGAATATTTATGTAGAGTGAGCATCTCCCTTCAGTAAACTGATCAAAGTGAGATCGATAATGACCTGTCCTCTGCTCCAAAGCCTTTATCATATCATAGAATATTCCTAGAGATGTAAAACAAAGGGGACAAGGTCTATGAGGGAGATAGAGAAGACAAACAGCAGCAGAACATAAATTCAGAGCGTCTGTTGTTCAGTGCCCAGCCCAGCAGTGCCTGGGGAGGACCTGCTTTCGCTGCTCGTGGTCCGTGTGGCAGCTCCGCATCGGCACGGGCCAGGCAGGTCCCTTGACGGGGAAACTCAGTGGCCAGGGAATGACTGAGGCCCTGCACTGACACACAGGAGAGAAGAACTGCAGTTCTGTCCTGATCCAGTCCAATGCTTGTCAACTCCCCAAAAACCACAGCTCTGATCAGGGCAATGAAAGCAAATCGTGTGTGTGCAAATGAGTCTCCTGGTAAAGCCAGTGCAGTTGTAGCCCCACAGAGGAAAGCAGAGACGCTGTGAAGGCTAAAGATTTCCTTATGTTTTCTTCTCTGTGCACAGTTGCTCTTAGTGACTCTCCTTCTAAAAAGAAACCAACAAAACAAACAAAAAGCCAAAATAGTTGCTCTCAAGTCAGAACAGCTTCACTCAGGGCAATTATTCTGAACTTCTTGGGAATATGAGGGAGTCTGGTTTAATTTTCAAGTTTTCTGGTTTTGTAACTTCTGCATTAGTTCTGTCTCCTGAAGGATGTTTGTGAATCATCAACCTCAAAATGCAGAGGAAAAAATTCACCCATAATAAATGCATTAGCCAGTAGTGAAGAACTGGAACATTTCTAATGCTGGGAGAGACCTCCTGGAGAAGGCAAGCAGCAAATTAGATTTGCGTTACTAATTGATAGGGTAGCATGAAAGACAAATGCAATTTGGGGCAGGATATGGAAAGACATCATGTGACAGAGCAGGACGAAATGTAATATTGTATTTAATTCTGGGCACCAAATAACCAGAAAGGTCAGTTAGGAGTTAATTAGGATGCAGTGTATCAGCTCCTAGAACCACAGTCCCCCGGGGATTCTTCTAACTTTAATGCACTTAGCACCAAAAACATTTTCTGCTTCTTCAATGTACTAGTCATCCCACAGATTTGGCTTCATTAGAGTAGCTTTCTCAACTGAAATGTCCATCATGATTCTGTCTTTGCACTTCAGACTCTTCCTGGAAAAGCAGGTGGATGGTGGCCACTTCACTACCATTGTAAGGGATTTGAACTCTGTATGTTCTCTGGGGGCCAAAGATGCACATTCACAAGTTCTCTAAAGTTCTTCATAAAGTTCTTCTCTAAAGTCTTTTTCATAAGCATTTTCTGCATCATTTGGATCAATGTTTGAATCACAGCAGTAATGGGAAAAGAGGCCCAGAAGGGTCAGTAACTTTAAAGTTATAATGCTGATTCTGTACAGCCTCTTTCTGTTATCACAACACCAAATCACAGTCTGAATAGCCCTAAATCTCAGTTTTAGTTGACATCACATTTCTGAAGTTGAAATGCTTGGAAAAGCCTGCTTATGGTAACTGTCAAACTTTTGTACTTCTATACCAGATGGTAACTGTCACCCTGAAATTAGCACGGAGATAGATAATATGAAGGTACAGATTGAGTGATTTATGGGCTTCCCCTTTTCATTTCAGTGCTATTACAGTCTCACCTGAGATCACTGCTGTAGCCTAGACGAATGTTACAAAGCAGAGGGTAGACTCTGTAATCATGTTTTGCCAACATCTCCTGAAGAAAGTGTTATTGGGATGAAACTGTAAACCAACACTATTGGTTGGGAAATTAGAAAGTAGCCACTCAGGGCTCAACTGTAAGTAGGCTGAATAATACAGGGTTCTCTTTGCTCTTTTATTTATCATCTCTTAGTAAAATCTCTGAACAAATATCAGTTTATCTTAATGAAATATGGTAATCTGTGGTAGTGCATGAGGTGATAGAATACAGATGGAATGGGTATGTGTACCTATGACCCACAGTACAAGCCTGCTTCAGTCTATTAGCAAATGTACTGTAATGTTCCAGTCGGATTAGATATACAAATACAGATTTTTAACATTTGTGGATATCCAGTTTGGCTATCTAATTTTGCTAGATTCATTTTCAAAATGTATGCTCTTCTTATTGCAACCAGAAACACTTTACTTTGTACTCAAGAAAGGTATTTGAGTTTTTTCTTCTATTTCTGAGTATTTATTTTTTAATTTTTTTAAAAACGTTTATACTGCACTTAAAATTTTCTGTTGGATTCCTGAGATAGGATTTAAGCAGAAGCTAATAAAATTATTGGAAATCACTTGGGCATGAATTCATGTGCACACTAGTTAGTCCTCTTAAGATTCTTTCATTTATTAGCTGAAATTTCAGGCATATTACTGGGTCTGTAGGTTTAGACAAATTATCTCTCCTTTTCAGAAATCTCCAGTTACTGTGAATGAGCCCCAGCATTGTAACATTGTGTAACCTCTGTGCTTCCTTACTGGCCTTTCTTAAAAGCCGAATAACTGAGGAAATAGAACATTTTGGCAAAATGATCAAATATCCTCCTCAACTATAAAATGTACTTTTGAAAAAGTCCTTTGGAGAAACCATTTTGATCCAATACTTCGTTTTAGTATAGTTATAACTTCCTGGTATTTAGTAGCCTAAAAATGAGAGAATGAAAAGAGGTCAGCACCTGAACCTCGATCAGCTTCATGACAACGGAAATTTCTGCTCCCTTTTAATTCAGCTAGAGGACAGATTCCCAGATCTGAGGGGTTTAGCTCTTTCATTATTGCAGTTTAAGTGTGATTACTTGTTTTACATATCTGTAAAGTCATCTTATTTCTAGTTTTTAAAGTTCTTTTATTCCAACCTGTAAATTGAGAAATTTCTCCTCTGTCCTGTGTTCTCTTTCAATTTTCCAAACTTAAATACTTTCAGGTGTAATTGGAAGACCTCTCCACCTTTCTGTTCCTCTTGAAGAAATTTAGAGTAGGAATAAATCTGTCAAAACTCCCATCAGATGAAATAATAATTTTACTCTTTTACTTTTTGGTACCTGTGCTCAGAATATATAGAGCAGAGAGTATATTGCATAATATCTTCTCCTCTGGAGACAGACCTTTGTAATTATATTAGCAATACTATTCCATTATAGTTGAGCTCATGCATACAAATAAAAAATAATCTAAGTAAATTTTACATTATTCTTTTTTAAAGAGGCATTAGGCTATAACCCTCTAAATTAGTTTTTCTCAAACATAAATGTAAAGCTCTCATATTTGGACTGAGCCTTAGTCTTCCAAGACTCCATTATCCGATGATCAGTTGACACTTGCAAAGTACTGCAAGTGGTGTTGTTTTGAAAAGATTTTATTGTCATTGTTGGATTACAATTGCAGAGCTTCCACAAAAAGGTACTTGGGAAAGATTTTTGAAAAGAGAGCAAGCGTGCAAAGTAAAAGACTTTGTGTGATCCCTGAGTTTTCCTTCCTGCTTCCCATGCACGTTTAGCAGGGAGTAGGATGGATGTCTGTGGAGTCTGGAGTAGCAAACAGGGCTTATGAGAAGGATCACAGATGTCTTTTCCTCAAGAGGAGAGAGGGTGCCAGGCATCAGCTGGTGTGTTTGTTGAAACCATCTGGGATGTGATCAGGGCCCTGGTTTGGTCCCTTCATCCCTGACACAAGGATGAAGAGGGAAGGTCAGTCACTATCAGTTTAAGGAAGCCTGTGACACAGAAGGAGCCAGGGGAACAAAGTACTTCTTCCTCCCTTGCTCAAAGAAGGTCCAGCACAGAGCACAGATAGCTTCCTGTGCCCCACAAAATTCATCAGATTTGAGGGCAAACTCACTAAATGTGCAGATTTTCAAACACCTGGAGAAACAGCCTGAAGAAGGAAAGAATTTTCATCTTTCACTGTAGCACAGATAATGCTGTCTTGATGCATGTATAAGCCATATGTATGATGTTGGTGCATCAGGGAAATAATTTCCTTTCTACAGATTAACAAAAATGGAACATCCCTGTCTGACTGGCATATTTGTCATGGGTGGAGATCAAACAGCTGCCTAAAGGGCTGGCAAATTTGACCAGTCGAGTGCAGACTGAGATCCACTCTGGTTGCCCGCGAGTGCAGAAGTGGTTACCTGGCTGCTGCTGAACTGCTGTTGGTTCTGCTCAGGTGCCTTTTCCAAAGTTAATGCAAAGTGAGCAGATCAGGTCGTGTTGCTTGGTCCCAGGAGGCCCCACGATCCAGGTGCAGGGCTCTGGGGCTGGAGGAGCAGCACAGCTCTCCCCCTGGCCCAAGGCTGTAGCGGGAGAGCTGACAGGGCTGGGCATGTTCAGGGGGCTCGCCAGCTGGTGCAGCTCTGTTTGCTAATATGGCAAAAGGTGAATTGAAGCATGGAGTTCACTGCACATCTTTGCAAATACTGTTGGGCCAGTGCACAGTAACAACAGAGAGGAAAATTGGACAGTAACAATTAGCTGTTCTCTTTCTTCAGTGCAAAGAGGAGAATTCTCTTTAGAAATGTCAGTTTGGCTGAACTACAGAATTTGCCTTAAGTGCAAGCAGTGAGGAGAACCTAGTAATGAACTGGGACATGGTTTTACTCTGCTTGCTGATTTCAGGAGAAGCCAGGGCTCAAAATCAATGAAATCAATAGGAGCCCTTCCTTTGACTGCAATATTCTTCACTGTGGAACTTCAGTGATATTTGAAATACGTCTATATTATTAAGACACTTTGTTTTTTATTTGCTGTGCACATTTACTGAACATGTGATCTCCTCATTAGCCTAAATAAGCTTATAATTCTCATCTGAAAGAAGATCAAAGGCCAGGAAACTTGCAGCTGCACTGTTAAATGGGATGAGCAATAAAGTACACAGTGATATGCAAAGAGTTAGGGTTGTACCATTATAAGGGAAATATCTTATTTGCAAGTAGAGAGAAGACCTACTTGTTTTTCTATCATTCCAAATAGGTTAGTAGTGACCCAAAACAAATTGCAGCTATGCCAAACAGGGGATGTTCAGTGCTATCACTGAAGAAAACAATCAGCAGTCGAGGTGCATTATTGCCTTTAGAAGTCTAAGTGCATTATTACCCATAATAGTTCTCCTGTAGCCATCAAACTATTATTTAGTAGAGCAAACAAAAAAATAAAGCAACATGTTAGATCCAGAATGGCCAGAGAGGTCCCCCCAGTACACAAACTGGACTAAAATATACACTTATTCTAATACTGATGCCAGTAATTTCAACAGTGTAAGGCATAAAGCATTAGACCATGTTCAGTAAGATACATCTCCTTCCATCAGATCTTTATCTTTCCATTCATACATATCCAGCACAATAAAACATGGACTCTGAATCCTTAATTATAGGTACATATAAGCACTATTTTGACGATATTATATTGTATTGATTTTTCCTCCTAGCTACCTCAATGTTTAATAATAAAAAGAAATAGAAAATAATTACATCTGCTGTGATATTAAAAACACTTCACACTGCTCTCTTTTAGTCCCAGAATTTCTGTTCTTTTCTTTAGAATGACCCCAGTTCATTATGTGGAAGCCATGGCAGGAGGGAGCTTTTATTAAGCTTTTTATCTGAAACTATTCATTTTGATTTAAGAGTCTGCTTTTGTACCAGAAAATTCATTGGGATTTTTCTGTGTTCTGGGGCAGGGACAGGAGTCTGAAAAATAAGTGTTTTGCTGCAATACTGCTATTTCAGGTACTAACTCTATATGTGCAAATGAAGTCAAACTAGTCAGTGAAAGAGGAAAATTAAAATATCTGTAGATAAGTCAAACAGAATCTGGAAATTAATCTGCTGAGCTGAACGTCCCAAAACTAAGCTGTTACATAGATCAGTGTGGTTGTGAATAAGCTGAAGAACATTTTCTACAGAGACTTCAGATGGACAGATCAACAATTTTCAAATGTCATGACTGGTGGAAGGTGTCCCTCATCTTCACCTCACTGTCCTCTTTTAATACTCTGAAATTCAAAAGCAATATGATGATAGGAAGGTGAAGAGTGCTTTGCATGTGATTCAGCAGGACTTGCTTCTTTGAGTGGTAAACAAAGGATAATCCCCCTGTTTGTACAAGAGAACAAAAAAAAGAGATGTAAGCACTGCAACCAAACATGAGTAAACTGCATCCTCCCACAGAGGCACCTGAGTACTAACACACCATCTAGTTAATCAGGTCATAGACTACCAGGCCAAGAGATGCCTCTGTGCTATTATTATCTAGCTGTGTTAAGCATCTATGAACTTACTGTTCTTTGAACTGGAGTTCTAAGAAAAACATCTACTTTTGATTTTCAAATTACCGTTGATAGAATTCTTCATAACCTTGATTAAATTGTTGCAAGATCTACTAACTCCTGCTGTTAAAACCATGAATCCTATTTTTAGCCTGAATGTATCAGGCATCTGTATCTAACCACTGAGCCTTTGTTAAAGCTTTGTTTGCAGACTGAAGATATCATTGGCAGATTTATGCTCTCCACATTGGTCCTTATATACAGTTGTCCCCTTTCCCCTTCATCTTTTAATCAGTAAACTGAATAGACTCAGTTCCTGTGCTATCCATTCTCCCATCTTCTAAGCATTCCTGTGTCTCTCTATAATCAAGCAAAAGCCTTTTGAATTATACTTTTCCAGTACAGGCCTCAGTGGTATCAAATAGAGAAATAATATTTTCTCCTAATCAGTACTTCCCTATTTATATATTCAAAGATTAATCCATTTGGTCTCAGCATCACACTGTGATGGTTATCTACCAGGATCAGACAGCTTTTTTACAGTCAGTGCTTCCATGTCAGTCTTTTATCTTGTAAATAGTGTTTGACTGTATATGTAGGTCTTGACTTCTGTTTGTACTATACCTTTGTGTATTTTTGGACACCCTAGGATGTGACCTAGTGCACTCAGATAAATAATTTTTTACACTATATATACCAGCAATTCATTTCCACTTCAGTCTTAATCACCCTCACAGTAGATTCATTTTTGTTAGGTTTTAACAGTTCAGAGATGCTTCCCTAGTCCCTGCAGATACTCCCTGCAGACACCTGCTGTGGAGTCACGGTTTTCAGAGTTAACGATTAAGGAACAAGCCTCACAAGGAAGGGAGAAGGGAAACCGTGAGGAAACTGACCTGATAGTCACAGAAAGTTTAATTATCTAATTTAAATATATCATGTTAAGTCACTCTTAAAAAGCTCCTGTGTCACGTTATCTTATACATATTATATGGCAGCTGGTTCTCCTCAAACCACTGTGCTCGATAGTGAAGTCCCTGAGCACCTCTGCTTGCCAGACTCTGAAATCAGTAAGTGATCAGCCAAGGCTCAGGGCTGAATGCATATTTTCAGCTGTATTTACAAACTTTTTAGTGTATAATAAGTGATCTATGCTTAGTGATTTTTCTTTTCATTTCAAGAAACCATTCGTGATGTGTAGTGATCACCTGTATCAGTGTGCAGCTCCTTGCTCCATGCGTAACAAAGACTAAAGAAAAGATTTTGTCTTTATTTTAGTCACTAGAGTTTAGAAGTTTTACTGTAATCCATAACAGCTCTCTTGACACATCATCTATTCTTCTCTTTAATGTTAACTTGCTTCCAAGCTATTCTCCTGTAAAGGTTGCTTGCTGCAACTCCTTTTCATGTAGACTTTTAAACTTGTGGCTCAAAGTCATTCCTACACAAATAGCTGATTTCAAGGATTCATGTGTTTGCTAATTTTTCATTAGCACTGTGCAAAGATCATAACAGTATTCTGGATAATCTGGGTGAGAACCACATTTGCTATAGGCCAGAAAATTGAGAAATAAAACTTTCATGGTGTATTTATAATTTGTAAATGTTTTCTTACCATAAATGTTCTTAGTCCGTCAACATTTCATGAGGTTAGTTGCTAGAATAGAAAGTCAGCTGGGGCCAGAACAAAGTGTGGAAACAGGGAGTCAAAGCTGAGTGTAGAAGATGAGGTTTTCCCATTGCACTGGTCCTGTGCAGAGTCCTGTTAAGTACCTTCTGCTGCTTGGTTGGCTTTACAAGCCCCACTTGCCACAAAAGAGTTAAATAACCTTTATGTTGAGCAGGGATCTATATACTGGGGGGTGGGAGTGGGGTTTTTTTATGACAGCATGTGAATTAGGGATTATTAAGGCAGCAGTGGCAGAGACTCTTAAATCATGGCAGAGTTTCGTGTTAAATTACATAGTACTGAGTTCTGTGCTCCTGGGTAGTTTTTCTTAATTGTGCTTGTTAAAATGTACTTTAGGGTTACATGTCTCAGACAGTGATTTATGGGCACAGATCTTGCTTCTGCTCATAAATAAGAAACTGTGCATCGTCCTGAAACTGTGCAGCTGCCTGACCCATGAGATACCTGTCAAGGTGTGCTGTCCCAGCAAATCTTTTCACTCATTCCCTGAAGGCCACTACCAGATGTTCTCTCAGTCTGCCTGGTTTAGGGGTTTTGTCTGATCTCTTGCCCTAGTACCATTCTGATTATCCACTAAATTAAATCTACCTGAGGAGGCCCCTAGCCCTTTTTCTGGTCAGTTTTTCAGGTGTTCTGCCTCAGGTCAGACCCTGACTGCAGTCAGCAAAATCTGTACCAAACTGGATTTGAACCTTATCTTCTGTCCATTTTTTGCATGCTGCTGAGGCTCCATTCAAAGTTTGCCGTCTCCTTGTTGTTACCAAAAGAACTCAAACTAGAAGCCAGCCTTCATAAATTTAGCATATTAAGTCTCATAAACCTCAGTACCAGAGATTTTTCTCCAGCTCAGATGAAAAGCAAACACAATTCTCATTTGCTCTGGTAAACTAGAACAGATTGTATGAGGAGTTATTTCACATTTCTGTTCAGAATTTTCACACAGATTTCTAGTGTAGAAATCAGTTTCAAGGTTCTGTTTTCTGGTAGAATTTATTCCTTTAGTATGTTACTGCAATTAGTCTCTAGTGCTTTCTTTCTTGCACTGCGTGGAGTGAATCTTGCCTGCTGTATCATTTTTCTTAAATACTGAGAACTCCAGTAGAAGTTTGGTAACAATATATGTGCTCACTAGGACATTTGGTGGAACATTATACATGTTTCTAATTAAATATCCTACAGGTGAAAATTTTATAAGCAAATGTTATATTTTTACCAGTACAGGAGGAGAATTACACATCTAGTTGTCCCTTCCTAAGCCTCTATTTCTCAAATGTTTAATGAATTAAGCAAAGAAGACACTGCTACCTGTTACTCTTGTCTATTTGTTTTAGAAGACAATTTGTTGTCTCTGAGATGTTTCCATGTATTTTACTGCTCCTGACCATGCACGCACACATTCATGGTAGACCACTTTGAAGTGCCATTGCTCCCAGTTTATATTTGGAGCGCTAAGGCACGAGAAGAAAAAGACAACTTGAAGTTGCAGACGAATGCAGGGCTCCTGCTAGATCTGCAAGGAACAGTACAGCAGCACAGGTACAAGAGGCAGGTCTGAAATGCTGCATTTCAGAGCCAGCTGGCTCAGCAGTAGCTCTGATTTCTGCAGGACACTGAGCCACCAGATGTAAGTGTGCTGGTTGTGATTTCTCTAAGGTTACACGGAAGCCAATCCACATCTCCCGTGATAACAGTGATCAGGAGACCATCCTTTCTCCTGTTGTTCACCTCCTGGGCGTGCAGATCTCACTGCAGAGACAAAGTGCTCCGAAATCTTTGCAAGCTCGTGGCTGGCAGGGAAACAGAGATACCAATTCTGTACAACATATCAGAGACAAGTGGAAGAAAGGATACCACTTACCCAACACTGCTGTAACCATCAGACTATACTGTTTCCAAAATACTCTGAGTTTGTGTCTATTTAAAGTGTTTAAACAGGCTTTTCTTAGCTGCAGAATATGTAAATTCTTGACTTTTATTTTCAAAGATCCATATTCTTCAGTTCTAGTAAATGTCTTTGAAATATTTCACTTAAATGAAAACTTGCATATAAATATTCAATGAGTTCTGCTGACCAGAATAGATGTGCTCATTTATCCTTCAGGCAGACATCTTGGAGAGTTAGGAACAGTTATGCTTGCTTGGGGTTTGGTCCAGGAAGTGCATTTCTCTGTCAGTGTCAGGCTTTCCTGTTGCTCTGAGGCTCAGTATCCACTTCATAATGTGGATGAAAAATACTATATATGAATCCTGTTATATACACTTGTTCTTTTTTCATGCTATTCATTATGCTGAATAGATTGTCCCTGTTCACTGAAGGGAAGTTGGATTAGATGACCTTTAGAGGTCCTTTCCAACCCAAACCATTCTATGATTCTATTATTAATCCCTCCTTTCAGTTCCCTCATGATTCTGAACTTGGTTTCATATCTTCCACAGTCTCTATTTTTTTCTCTTTGCTCACAGGCTGTGTTTTCTAGGCTTGTTTTAGCATCTCTTTTTTGAGAGGACTGGCCAAGGTCTGTAAGGAAGATACTGCCAAGAATCTAGGACCCAGAATTCCTCATTTCCTATTCACTGTATATCAAATTGTCACTGGGACACTAAACATTTGTATCACTGTGGGTGTAATAATACTTAATAACACTACCATTGAATGATAAATATTTTCAATAAACATTGAAATTTACCAAGATCAGGAACATGGAAGTAAATACTATTTCATAAAGGATTCAACACAGCTGTAATTAACAAGAACTGCAGATCTGGGAAGATCACTTAAATTGTTTTTATTGAAAGAGTCCTTGGAATCTGAAAAAGAACAGTTAATAGCATGTGTAATGCCAGAAAAAGACTAAAAAGGGACCAAGTCAGATTTATCTCTAACCAAACTTGAAAAACAGCAGTGGATGGTAGATCTTCACAGAATACAAAATAAAATTAAATAAACCAGGTTATTCAGCTCCTATAGCTGCAATCATGGTTTAGCTCCAACCTTTTCCCTCGCTATCCCCATAAATACTGTTATCCTAGATAAAATTTGTTTTAATCAGAATTAGTTCCATGACTAAGGTGATTTCTGACCTCTGTGTTCTGTGTCACTTCATACAGCACAGCCCTTTCAAGCACACCAACACACAGGCTGCAAAACTGCCTTCCAGGTTCTGCACGTAGCTTGCCTGAGTATGAACTAAAGGGCAAACATTTCCCATGTTATTGGAAAGACCTTACATATTTGTGATCAATTCAGCTTTTATGAGAGCTCACTAAATTCACTATTTGCACAGTTAGCTTGAAATTGCTTAACTGTAATGAGCAATGAATATCAATTATGTGATTACTAATGAAAACTTAATCTAGCCTAAGCACAATTAATTTCTGTTGAAATCTGACCCCTCAAAATGTAAGTAAATTGACTTGGTTCTGTTTAAATGAAAAGATTTTTTTTAAATATTAATATTTTAACAAGCCATGTCAATTTGATAAAACAGGGTGTCCAATTCCAAAAGTTTCCTCTTCCATTTGCAGATGCATACATTTGGAAAGTTAATACACCATATGTAATGAGAAATTTCTGCACACCGATTTAAGGCATAGAGAACTATTTGTACCCAAAGGCCCCATCTTAAAAGATGTGTACACACTGATCATAATATCCCAGGTATACTCTGTAAGTCAAAAGGCTTGATCCTTCAAGCCTTTTGAAGAATTATGTCATCTGATCCCCTTATCAAGATCCCTTTAAGGGAGGGGAGCCCTTCCCCTAGGGTAATCCACAGACCACTGCCAAGAGAGAAGGCCAGGAACTGAAGAACATGAGATTCAGTGTCTATGAAACTGAGAGATTAGTGCTATAAATCCCCCCTCAAGACAGGACAAGGATTGGAGCTGCTATTCCTGTTGCTGAGCCTGATCTGTCTGCATGGTCCTCAAGAGCTCAAAATATGTGAAATAGGTGACAAGGAATTGGTTTTTTCATTTGTCTCAACTGCCAGTGAATGAATTGTGTTTCAGTAGGGCTGTTGTACCAAAATATTTGAGAAGACTTGGGGCTATTTCTGAGGTTAGAACTGAATTTTAAAATGTACGTGCCACACCACACTTAGTGAGAGAGTTTGCCCCGGAAAGTTTAATTTCATATCAAGCCCTTATGAGACAAGCAAAGGCAATGAGACATTACAAGAGTTACCAATCACTGCTTGTCTGCTAGAGGTGGTGATTCAGCATTTCAGCTGAATATGGAAGACCTGATTCAAATCTCTTGAAAGGGGCTTGGCCCCCCAGTCTGGATAACTATCGTGATCTCCCCGTTCTGGAGTCTTTCTTGTTTACCTCTTCCACGTCAGTGAGTAGTGGACAGAGCTCCTTGTCCAGAGGAGAGGCTGAGGGTGCTCCTCTGGCCCAGAAACACATCACAGTTTAGGAAAGACTAGGACAGAGCCCTCCAGGCTCCCAGTGCCTTGTGCTAACCACTACTATTGAAGAACTACTAATTGGTTGTCAATCTACCATTTTCATCTTCCAACTTCAGACGATTTGTTGAATGCTAATTAAATTTGTGAATTTTGATCAGGAGCAGTGGCCAGAATTTCAAGAATGAATAGGAATTCAGTGTTTCAGCATGTTCATGCATTTTTGTGCTTGACTTTAACTGATCACTTCACTTTGAAAGGAGCCCTGAAAATCAATGCAATAAATAAACACCAGTATTAAGCTCTGTACTTGTTTGTTATGGAATCTGTTGTTTTAAATTAAAATTTCAATACTCACTCATACTACAAAGTAGGATCACTGTAAATTTTAACCCAACATTCACACATTGCAGGGTACACCCATAAAATTTCTAGAGGTTATTAGATGTTTTACTTGTAAGTTCCTTTATCATTGATTTAAATGCTGTTAGCCGCAAGGCTTGCCGACATCAAGCTTTTGTTGTTGTTTCTTTTTTTTTTACAGTGAGGAAAGCTGGGCAGGGCTCTAAGTCTTCAGACACTGATAATATGCATAATATTATGTGCAGCCTTTTAATAATACAGCAAAAGGATATGCAAATATGCCAATTTCATTTACAGAGTTGAAATTTGCTTCAATAATTCTTGTGAGATAAGAAGAGATAAACCATATGTATTCATTTGCATCAAAAGCCTATTTACAGGAACTTTTAAGAATAATTCTGGTGCTTTCTTTGTCCTAAAGTACAAGTTGGAATTTTTATTTTCTAATAGAAACAGGACATTCAAGTGAAAATGGACTATTGTATACTGGATACAAGGCAGCCTGCGCTGGTGTCTGGCTATCATGCATCCTCTTCAAGAGCCCAGAGAAAATATTTTCACCACCAGTCATTACCTAGGTAGTTCTTCTCCTACATCTATCAGCCAGCTTGGAAGTAGCAGTTAATGTTATATACTGGAGATTATAACCTCTACATGTAAAATAAGCAATTTGACTGAGTTTTCCTCATGACATTGGTCCCCAGGAACAGCTGAAGAGCAATTTATACTAAGGCGGGTTGCCAATATAGTGAGATGGTCCTTCAAAAATCTTTGACTCCTTCAAGATGATCCCCTCAAAAGTATACACTTGTAAAACAGAGATGGTATATAAATTTTAAGAAACTGGAACAAGGATATGTGGCACAAAATGGCCTAAAAACAAGTCTTTGATACATAAGTTAAATGACATCTACTGTTAGCATTTAAAAGGCTTTTAGGAGTAAAAATCATAGAGTATTAGTCCTTTTCTGAACAGCTTGAGGTTGTTGAGGGACACAAGGAGCATTTTTGTTGCAGGAAAATGATTCAGCCTAACTTTGCTGGTCTAGAGATAAGCAGTGAATGTGTAAGACACTTCCAGCCAAGTCCCTTGAATCGATCTGGTTATTCTCCAGAGTGTAAGTGCCCCACTGCTCTCAGGAGTCAGCACATCAGCTTTGCAAGCTGGTTGTAACAGCCCTTGTACGACCAGCCTGTCCCCGACTATCCCAGGATGTCAGCATAGCAGGAATCCAGAGGGACCAAATGCCATTCCTGGGGGTGATGGCTGAGTCCAGGCTCTCCCCTCGGTTGAAGATCAAAGGCCAGGCAGTGTTTGCTTAACTTGTCAGCTCTGATACAGCCAAAGGGAATGTGCATGTGCTGTCTCACACAGACAAATCTCTCCAGGCAATAAGAAGGCTTGATTTAGTCTTGCACTTCTTTTTAATTACAAGCAGTGTTCTTCGTTAGCTCCAATTTGTCATTTTTGAAAGTAAAAATTTTTTCTAATGTTATAAAACTGCTAGAAACTGCCTGTACATGTTCATGACAGAGGATTAACAGTGGCCAGGCCACCTATCATTGCTGAGGTTTTGTTTCACATTACTTTGGTTTCTTTAGATGTCATAATGGTACAGCTTGCTTAAAATAGGTAGCCAGTCATAGAATCCCTCATGTCACTGGTATTTATCATCCAACCACGCAGCTGGGCATTCACTGTGTGTGCTACAAATGGCTCTGGCTGTGCTCTTTGTCTGGGGAAGGATCCTGAAGTGACATTTACTAGATATTTCCCAGTAAAAGCAAAAAAAAGAGGGGGGCAAAAGCAGTAGATTTGAACGCCTTTGTAGATACTGTCATTTTCACTCTGGAAAAAAATGAGTGACTGGAAAATTTAAGGGGAAGCCATGAAGTTTAGCAGATTCTGCCTGGGTTTACTGCTGAAGCTGTATAAAATATTTAAAAGTACTGTAAGAGGCCTAGAGTAAAGTACCTCTAATGGAGCTGTTTAAATCTCAGTTTATGAAGAATTAACACCTGGCAAAACTGTTAAATGAGGGGGCCAGGGGGTGATTAATAACAAATAGAAACATAACATTTTTCCTTGACCTAGTTCTGACTGAAACCTTTAATTCTTACCCCATTAAAGCTAAACAGTAGAACAACGGGAGCATAGAGAACAAAGATCTTACTAAAAACTGACAGTGAGTTATCTGGACTTGATCCTGTATTTAATATAACATGAGGAAGATGTTCAAATTACTGCCTCAGCTTTCTGTATTCAGCTTGAGACAGAAGTGAGCATATAAAATGGTATTTGCTAGAGCTCCTGACTGGCTGAGAGTCATAGTGAATTATTTGATCAACTAACTTCCTTTCTCATAGCAAGGATCTTGACTTTGAAGCCTCTAAAACTCGAGTATGCTCTGAGTAATAAGAGAACTCGGACACATGTTGCTGTAACAGTTTAAATTACTGTTATTTTGTGTTACCACTTCCTTAGAAAAATACAGAGGGAGCCTTGGCCTTGCCAGTGCCTAACCAAGTGTCTTAGATCAACCTTAACAAAAATGGAAATGAACCAAGATGGCCAGATCTGCACTGAAATGACTGAAACACGTGTGTCATTATCTGACTACCTGTCAGCAAAATACTGTGAGTGGGCTGCTGGGAGAAATACTTTCTTAAACTGATTCAAAGAAATTATCCAGAGCTCATGTCGTTGCCTGGTTTTAATATTTAATATTTTTTCCAGGGTTACCTAATCCTAAATGGTTGATTATGACATTAGCATTTCAGTCTGTAGAAAGCAGGAATATTTCCCAGACTCCATCGAACAAAAAGCCTTCTGGGAAAACTCCTTGATGGATCAAAATGTGGGTTTTCTTTTCACTCTTCCACCTCCCTACATTGGCAGTGCACACAAGATCCTTCAACTGATTTCACAAAGGGATAGTATTCACATAAATATATTCTATATATATAAACATCCTATTATATGCACATTTTAAAGGAATATTTCCTACAGGTCTTACTTAAGAATTGAAAATGCACCAATTTGGGCTATATTTAAGCAATGATGACTGATGGAAAGGCTGTTTCTTTTCAGTTGAATGTGCCAAGATTTAGCTTATCTGGTAATTAACTGCTGGGAAAGGCCTCCCTGTCAGTCACCACTGCTTAAATAAGTATTAGATGGGGGGGAGGGGAGAAGGCTTGTCATTAATCACCAGGAAATTTCAGACAGCTGCTGTTTTGCTGTAACAGAACATGCAAGTATTAAGAAAAATCACCAACAGTTACCTGCCAAGGTATTATAATTATATGTGGGCCTGTGAGTTGTCTTAGATGTGGCTCATTTATATATAGCATTCAGACATCAGCATAATAACTGATAAGAAAATAGGGCTATACCAAATTTTTGATTATCAGTACACTCACTGTGCACTCGGTTACTTTCAGTGTGCTGTTGTGCTGTATTGCAATATATAAAAATTACAATAAATAAATAACAAATATGGTACTAATTATAAATTACCTAAAATAAAAATATATTTCATATCTATAGAAGCATATCTTTCTTAAATGTATTTAAATATAAAAATAAGTTAAAATTATGTAGATGATAGGCACTTATATAAACATACCAAAATACAATAAACAAATAAATATAACCTACCACATAAACAAAACATGGTAAATGTCCACATAGGCAAAAGAAGCTCAATTCATAGTTGTCTGGTGGTACTTTAGCTCTGGTTTGCTCAGAAACAGTTGCATGGATTCACTCTCATGTCTACAACACCTGCTCTCCTACTGTGCTGTTAAGTTGAAACTCAACTTTTCCAGCCCTAAGCTGTTACTGCTGCCCTAAAAACTCTTCTACACTCAGTCAAGTGTCCTTTCACCTGAGATTAAAAGTGGCATTGGCTCCATCTCTCGCTCCCTGTGCATTTACCTGTCTCAGGAAGGGACAGGCTGAACCCCAGCTTTCCCCAAGGCAGCACATACAGCAGGTCACTGCTCTGCTGGGGGGCTCTTGGTGTGTGCCTGGCACATGTCAGGGAATTGCATGAAGGTTCCAATGGTTCCACATTAGGGACCAACAGTCACACAAAGGGTTTTTTCCATCTTACCAAGAGGGTGGTTCATGGCACTTTCCCTTTCCAGCATCAATATCCAGTACCAAGAACCTTCCCAGCAATATTCCAGGGTGAACAGTCAGCTAGTGTAGTTTACCATAGATGCTATAAATATTACTAGCTTTAAATGCTGGTGTACATATGGGCTGAAATCCTAACCTCATTGAAATGGGTGGGAGCTTTGCCAGTCACTACACTGTGATCAAGATTTCACTGTATCTTAAAATGTAAAATACCACCATATGTGATGCATGTAAACCCCCTGTTTGCTGTACCTTTGGCAGGTATTCTATATAACAATGTTAAGATCATTTCTCCACAACTTATTTTCTTGAAATTTCAATGGAGTCATATGTATTGATGATACTGAGATGAGAGTAACTGCTTCTAGATATATTACCAAATATAACTAGTTTAAATCCTACGATTTCAGAATGAGAGATATAATAAAGCTTATCAGAGACTATAATTGCATAGCAGGTTGCCCTGGGGCAAGTAAGAACTAATGAAGCCACAGGATTGATATTTTAGCCCAGACACAAAACAGACTTCATAATTTGATGCAGACACATTTTCCTCTGCAGCAGAGTTGATGAGCTTGCCTATTCTACAGCATTTGTACACGGCATATTACAGAGCTTCCTCATGAGAAAATCAGCCCAGGTGTGTGCACAGTGTGTAATGCCCATGGACAAGATTGTGCCCTGGCTGGAAGAAATGCTCCCAGTACAGAGACAGGAATGGGAGAACACTTGGGAGAAAGACAGACCAGGTCAGGTAAGGGAGAAGGTGGAATCAGTGACTTGGAACTTTGTTTTCCAACACTAAAGACTGATCCCAAGTTAAGTAGAACAAAAGAGTATTTTATGAATTGGAAGGCATGCTTTTTTTCTGGTAACCACAATTTGCAATTTAGGCTTAACAGAAAGACAGAGGAAGGGACATTTCATTGAGAAAGTTCATATATTAGTCAGTATTTGATCCACATGTGTGATTTTTAATATAACTTTAGATGTTTTCAGACTTAGGTATATTAATGTTACAATTTATTATAGAAATGCTTCACCCTAATTTTAGGGCTGTCTAGGGTTAGGATTCAGCCAGGTGAGCCAGGTCAGCTCTATCCTGTCACCCACTCTCTCCATGATTTTGGGCAATTCCATTTTTCAGTCTCAGCTTTACCCCTGCAGAGTGAAAATAGCAGTGATGGTACCTTTGCTTGTCTTAGCTATTCATATCTCTCACACAAGCATAGACTTCTGACTTTTTTTAAAACCTGACATATATTGTAAACAGCAAGATATGAGCCTTGGTAGCGACTTTGGGGAAGAATTTGTATTCTTTCTGGATGTACCACAGTTCCTTTTTCCTAGATCTTGTAGGACAATACTACTATTATATAACTGTTAAATGATGATGTTGATAGTTGTACAGAATTGGTGTGCAAATGAGCCTTTAATAGAGATGTCCAAAAATGGAAAGGTTTTTCTGAAAGAGTGTTAAAGATGAAGCAAACGCAATAAGCCAGGCTATGTCTCAGCACTGCAGAAAAAGCGTGGTGTGTGCTGTCTGGTTTACCTGTTTATCACCTTGCCTTGAAAACTTCTAGTTATTTTTAATTTTGTTAGGTTCTAATTTGAACTAGGACTTATACTGAAATTATATCAGCAGTTTCTCCTTGCCACCGTTGTTCTGTCTTGAGTTTTCTCAATAAGAAACTTATTTTTTAATACTGTATTAGGAGTATATTATGGATGTTCTGGATTGTCCAAAAGAGATAAAGAAAAGGATATGATGCAGTAATTTATAAACTTCTGATTTTAGAGCTCTTTACTAAAAGGAAACTGGAATTGAAGTGGCTGGTTCAAATGAGAATGGTTAAATGAAAAGGTCTGTGTTTGGTTTTGGTTATCCTCAAGATATAATCACATCATTTATCATTCTGTTAGTACTACAAGCATTGCTAAAGTAAGAGGTTCCAGAGACAGTACACTGTAATTTTTTTTTGTTTACTTTTTAATTAGTTTTGTTACAAAAGTCTTTCAGGTACTAAGAATACTTCTGGTTGGGTTTGGTGGTTTTTTTGTCATTAACAAAAGCCCTTCAGAGACCAAGAGTAATTTTGGTTGGTTTTTGTCGGGTGGGTGCTTCCAACTCAGTTGAGGAAGTAGCTGACTTGCTCTGAAGTGAGACTGGTGGTCCCCAGACAGCTGATGGACCTGCAGCCTCCGTGTGGGGAAGGTGCAGAGCCAGCCAGGCATCCAGCTGGGAGCTCAGCAGTGGATTTGCTTCACTGCCAGTGCTGCTGTCTCATGCTCCAGCTGCTGCCAGTGACACTCTGTATTCCCTCTGCTCCAGCACCCGATGGCCCATTACATGTAAGTGCTGCTTCCTTGGTGACTTCAACAAGGGAGTCAATTAGAGCAGCCCCAGCAGCCCAACTCCACTGCCCTGTGCTGGACCTCGAACAGCACAAGACTGCCTGTAAATATCCGGGCTGGTATTATTTCTGAAGCAGCTTCAAATTGCCTGAGAATGTCACAATAAGCAAATGAAAGACAAATGAACTCAATTAAAGATAAAGGGGGAAGGAGGAGCTGGATTTTCAAAACTGCTTATATGATTTAGAGCCATAACTCCTGTCATAACTCCCAATTCACCAGGAATTGACTGTCTAAATTTTTCAAGCTCTTTTGAAACTACCACCCCATATTTTTTCCCTGGGCAGATATCACTAGCTCTTGCTTTTCCCCAGTGAGATAACTGTATCATAAATAACATTCAGCAAAATAACTCCATAATATGGAGGTTTTATGCACTTTTTATACACTTTCAGAAGGATCTATACTGTCTATATAAAAAGTTAAAATGGTTTAGTTCTGCCATGGATTAATACATATTTAAAGTCTAAAATATTGATTCCTTGCCAAATCTCATCTGGGTAGTATTTTCTAAGTCTGTCTTCCATTTCACTTTGGTTTAAAGGATCAAAGAAGTTACACTGGCCAATAAGCCAAATAAATTAGGGTGATTGAAATCTTAGATTCAAAATTAAATTTTTCTAAAGGCTAAAAAAATTGTGTTGTGTTAGAGGTGGGTAAAAGCTGTAAAAACACATTCTCTTCACTGAAATGAAACGCTCCCATCCCTGGAAGTGTTCAAGCCAGGTTGGATGAGGCTTTGAGCAACCTGGTGTGCTGGAAGGTATTTCTGCCCATGGAATCATTGTCATTAGATGATCTTTAAGATCCCTTCCAACCCAACCCATTCTTGATTCTGTGAGCCTATGCCACAGATGGTATGTATATATATATATCTCCATTTTAGTGTCTGGTCTTCCTTATATCTGAATATATTTAAACAAGGCCAAGTTTTAATCTGTACCAATGACAAAGACCTTACCAGCTCTCTGCTCTTATCTACTCTGCAGGGAAAATAATATGTGAGTGTATTTAAACAGACATATATGTACATCAGAAACAAAAATAGCAAAGGAGAGAGGGAGACAGATGCATTGACCAAAACAAATTGCGGAATACCAGGGATGAACAGAAATTTTAGAAAGAGAAATGGAAAATTAATCAAAACTCCATCTCACATCAGGACATATTTGCAGAATGAAAATACCTCTGGCCATAAAGCAAAGCAGATGTTTTGAGGAGGTGGGAATGTTCTCATGTTCTAAGAGTGGAGCAGATTTCTCATGTGTCATCCTTATTGCTCCCCAGTCTTAGCACAAGGTGATATTTGAGGGAGAAAGCAGCAAGATCAGAAATAAGAGCATTCCAGCTTGAACATAAGAATTGCCAAATGATATTGTAAGATTTACATGTGCACAATAACAAACCAAATAGGTCCTCTCAGTCATGAGAAAAGAATATTAGAAAGGTTGATATATTGTTGTTATTATAAAATACAGAGTTATACATCTGAAAGTAATTTTTTCCCATTTCATTATAGTTTACAATATCCACACTCAATACTGGCCATTAGGTCTGTAAACTATGATAAAATGACTTCCTACCTAATCCTAAGCAGTGCCATTATGAGCAATTTTAGCATATTTTATTGGGTCAGTGAAATTTTTATTCTCTGAAAGACTGTAAGAGAATGAATTGCTTTATGAAAAATACAGCGTAGTACCACGTGCAGCTTGGAGTGCTAATCCATAACCAGTGAGATTCCCTGGCTTTAACAAACACCCTGACTTCAGAAGGCAAGTGTTTCTCCTCTGTGGGTGGGTGGCTCTCTCGTACACAGCAGTCAGGGAATGCCATCTCTGGTAAGGCTGCCAAAGTTCATGGTCTCTGGGAGTCTGAGGACAGAGAGGTGCTTCTGCAAGTGAGTATTTTCCAAGCAGGTTAACTCGGTAGCTACTGCTAAGTAAACTGCTGTTTGCTGGCAAGTATTTCTCTGTCTGGTACCTCCATCATAGGAAGGAGGAAAGCAGGTGCTAAGGAGAGCTTAAGTCCTTTCCATTTGAAGACTCAAGATATAAGGGATTTCATCTTCCTAGGGGTGAATCCTACCTAACAGGGAGAAGGAAGGTGAGGGTGTTAGTGGCAGACTGAGGGGCTGTGGTGGGAGTGTGCTGATCTAAAACCTGTGCAAGGCTTCTCTGAGCACAGGATCTCGTGGTGTGGCAAGCCTGGAGGTACTGCACATTGCTGGGTCTTCTCTGCTCCATATCACAGCCTCGGAGGGGAAAGAGGCTGAGACAAGACTGGTGCGTGACCCTGGTGTGTGAAGCAGTAACCAGACATATAAGCTGGTGTGTCTCCAGGTGTTGTAAATGACAGACTTAATTGTGGCAACCCATATACAATGATTTCCAGGCTTTTTTGGTATAGGGACCCTAAATGGTTTCCAAAGGAAGCAGAGATCTGAATGAGGTAAAGTTAAGGCTGGTGGTGTTTTTTCCCTTAGTTATTTTTCTTGGATCCCTTTAGACCACTACCCTCTGGGGCTCATAGACCGTAGGCTGAAAGCCACTGCTGCAAACATACATACAGATCAATCAGTGGCACTAATATTGTTTATAGGTTGTCATTCACATTTGTTTTGGCTTTCTGGACTGAAAACTTTTCAGGGCAGGAACTGCCATTTTCTGTGTATAATGCTCAACACAGCAAGTACTTGATTTCAGGTGACAATACAGGAGCCCAATAATGAATAACAATAATGAATGAGGCCAGTGATTGGCCTCTAGTGTCAGGAAGCATTCCTCCATGGAAACCAGCAAGTCAGAGACCTGCTTACAATGAGGCAGAGAAGGAGGTGAAAGAAGTGTTCCTTCCCTTTACTGACTCTATCATTTCCTTATTTTCGCAGCTATTTTATTGGTAAAGTAAGACAAAGGTGTTGGGTGGAATGTGCATTTCTTCCTATGGCTATTGTACTTGCAAAACAGTGCAGTATAAAATGTTGCAACATGCCTGCTCTCTTACAAGTGACTGTCCAAACAGACACAAATATTGTACCCGTGTTGTTCATTCCAGAAACCTGACATTTCTCAAGATGAGGCCAAATGTGTTTACAGATGGATTTCTGAGTTTATTCAAGCTGAAAGGTACTTCTCATCTTTTGAAATGTCAGACTGCTGCTCCAAGAAAAATGAGTACAAGAGATAGGGCCACTGTTGCACAGCTCCATTTTTAAATGAGCAATATCTGATTGAAGATCCCAGGATTCATACAGTTCAATGTTGTGCTATGATATATTGGCTGCACTGGCAAAGTGTAGTTACTTGACTGCACTGATTATTTGCTTCCATTGAATGCCCACAGCAATCCCAAAATTCTAGTATCCTTTACAACCTTTATATCTGTTTAAACATCTGTAATATCACCTGAGGGGCTTTACTTTTAAAATGAGTGGTTTAATAAGTTGGAGGGCACAGGTTCACTGTAGAGCTGCTCTGTAGATAGGTAAAGAGAGGCATAAGGAGAGCACAATGTAGTTGTCTCACTGTGAATCTTCAGTGAGCAGGATACCTGTGCCTTACAGGAGCAAATTGGGAATGGCAGGACTGAGAATGGCAGAAAACTCATGATCTGTGTCTCCTGCTTCAACTCCCAGTATCTGTGCCTTTCGTAAAACTTCTCTTGACCTCCTCTATACTCTAAAGTCCTCTATTAAAATCTAGGTGTAATATCTCAGCCCTCATACCATACTGTTCGTGTACCTTCCATATATATGCTGGCTGGAGATGTTTTTGTTTCAAGCATCTATTAAGAGTATGGAACGTGCCATTTTATTTTTATTGTAGATGAATAATTAGTTTTAAGTATTTGACTCTAAATTGCTTGGATATGGAGAATGCATCACACCAGAAAATCAAACAGGAGAGCAGAAGATTAAAAATGGTTAATAAATCATTTGACTATTACAAAACTCCATTTTTGTTCCTCTGGTAGTACTGGAATTGTGTTAAGAGCCTGCTGCAAGACAGTAATGTGGATTTGCTGTTGAAGCCTCAATTGGACCACTGTGCCAGAGTACCAATTACCCAGTTTACACTTAGCAGTGGAACCACTTTGACCCAGCTCTCTGCTAGAGCAAGATGACTTGTTTAGTTTAATATTGTTCAGTGCAAAATTACAGGTTAGATTATCTGTAGGAGCTGCAAAGTTTAAGTGTGGCAAAAGCACTGTGAAGGATCACGTCAGCTAGCTTCCATTAAAAAAAAATAAAAAGGGAAGCAGCTTTGAAGATCTGCGTGTAATTTTTTGATGTTAATCTTTTAGGATTCCTTTTCCCACAGTGAAGGTGTCTGTTGTTGGCATTTATTACAAACTTCATTACAAACCTCAAGTGCTTGACACAAGGTGGTTTATTTTCATTGCCTCTTCAGACAATTTCATCACAGCCTCTCTTCTTTCTTTCCCATATGACACCTTTCTGTGAGAACAAATATTGACATTAGATATTTTCTGCTTGTATGGAGAATAGAGGTTTAATGATAATTAAATCACTTTTAAGTAAAACTGGTACTGCTGCTTCAGACAAGGCAAGGGTACACGTGGAATTTGTCCTAAAGAATCTATTCTATGGGGAAGTTTATCAGACAAGATTTGTATAAACAGGATATAAATAATATCTAGCTGTAAATAATAATAGTCCCTAAATATCACTTAGAGCACTTTATGAAAAAATTACAGGATCAGGCCAAATCAAGGAGTGTAAGGTCCTTAAAAAATCTCTTGATATTCTCAGTAGATATAAAACAAGAAACCCAACTTGCAGTCACTCTGCCGTGGTGGTGCATCTCAGTGAAGACTGAATTCTTCTGACATTTTCTACATATCTGACTTCAAATGTCTTCCTTCTGGAGACACCCATGAAACTTGCTGGAAAGTTGAGCTGTGTGTAATGTGGTGGTTTAAAGAGATGGTAGAGACAGCAAAACCATTGTTCTCTTCTCTCCCTTGATTTTGGAAAGCCATACAAAGAGAGAGGCTGAAGGCTGTTAGAGAGTCAGGAAGTGCTGCCTCTTAGTCCAATAATTTTCTATCCAAAGCAGCAAACAATGTCCTCTGTAATGAACAGCTAAGATGACAGTGTGGTGCTCAGTACTTCCCAAAAGGCTCCAGACTCTGATATGAGAACTACCACAAACCCAGGCAGGAAAGTCCAGGCCTTCCAGTTACTGTACCCAGGTGTTTAACTGGTTCAGATGATGCTAAATAATGGGTACTTGTGGTCTTATGTAGAAATAGTTGTAAAAATTACTAAATATAAAAAATTTATTTGAATTAAAGACAGCACAGGAGGAAAGGAATTAAACTGCAGACCTCTCAGTGCAGTATCAATGCCTAGTAAAATTTTTCTAGTGCATTTTTTGTTGATAGAAACTATTATCATTTTATATAAGTTGGAATACATTTAATGTATACAATAAATCTGGTATCAGATAGAATTTGGACACACACTCCCCTACACACCACTCTCAGAGGAACTCAGTGTCTCACATTTATGAAGCAGTGTGTGGTAGACTAAGTCTATATTTGCTGCTGCAGCAAACATTTACACCTAATGATGACAAGTGTACCCTCTTTATGCCATAAACAATTGATTTTCAAGCAAAGATAAGAGAATTATATATTATGTATTCCATCTGTAAAACTAATTAACTCCTTTGATTTAGCTGAGAAAGGTGATGTTTTCTGAAGCTCAGCTTTACTGAAAATTGACCTTTCCATCTACAAACATACCATTTAATTTACAAGAGAAACAAAACCTTCGGAATTGTATTTACTCAGTAACTTTAATAAAGGTCAACCCTTTTCAGAAACAATTGTAAATGTGGCATTTAGCCTTTCATATTTTGGAAAGTGTTACTTGAATCTCCACATCCAAATAGAACATTGCCTTTGAATTAAAAACAGCTAAATAAATAAGAACAAATTTTACAAAATTGTCTAGATCTCAGGTGTGGTAATTAACCTTTAGCCTTTATACTTCCCTAGGACTATTTTCTTGAGTCTTCTGTGACTGAGGTCAACTAATGTTCAATACCTATAGTACATATACTAAGAATGAATATAATGTGTTTTAAAAGGTCCACCAAGTTCAGCAGAAAATAGAATAAGCTTTTTCTTTGACCTTTAGGAAGGAGACTTGGCAAATTCATTGAAGAAAAGCCTGTTATTCTGAGATATGGAGGCCCCAGCAAAGCACTCTGACTCCAAGTGTAGGTGCCCCCTGCAGCCAGTGGGTCCCCTCCTGTGCTGGAAGGCAAGCAGCTCTCCTCTTTTGTACTGAGTATTGCAGTTGAGCCTGGGGTGTCCAGCACAGCCCTGCTGTAATGAACTGAAGAAAACCCAAAACAAAACCAACCACAATAGATTATGCTTAAAAGTCGAAAATTTCAGGGTTAGTTTATTTTTCATTAAGACCTTTCTGAGATCAAAGAATCCAATTGCTCTGGTGTCCGGGTATGGAAAGTGGCATCCATGTATGGATAATGGCATCCAGGCAGAATTTCCTTGTACTTTCTGTCTCTCATCCTTACCTGTGTAGCTGTAAGGACTGAGTTTTTCAATCTGCCAATTCTCAAATACAAACTAGAACAAATGAAAGCCATTTGGATGAGAACCCCTTGAAGTTTGCACAACCTAAAGAGGAAACAGTCAAATGAGAGAGATAAGTAGGGATTTAAACATGTTCTTTTCATTCCTAGTGTCTGTCTGAGAGTGCATTCTTTCTTAAGACTGGACTCAGGTAGAAAGCTTTCTGCCATCTCATGTGATGCCATAACAGGGAAAAGGTTTGGAAGTCTTGGACCTTCTGAAGAAAAGCCCATCTCTTACAAGGTATTTGTGATGTGTTTCGCTGTGTGGTTCCCATCAGCAACTGCAGAACCCTTCCAACAGCTTCAATGAAGAAAGGATTTACATAAATCCAATAAAAAAGCTTACATTTGTACTCATATGATAACATTTCAAACTAGCATGTGGAAAATGCTGCCTAATAGAATTAACCACAGAATTGGATAGCTCAGGACATTTCAGTCAGATTAATACTAATCTTACAATGATTTATAGTGTGAGGAAACTTCCTCTGCAGAATAAACATACTGGATTCAGTTAAAAAATGTCATAACTGTTGACTTCAACGCTGTTACACCTGGAATGTATTAAAATTGTCCTCCCAAGAGCCCTTATCTACAGTTTTTAACCACTATTAGTCCCACTGCCTTTAAGAGCCTAAAATAGTTGTGAATGAATCCAAAATTACTGTTTCTTTGATCTTCAGAGTTGCATGCTAGTCCTGTGTTTTTTGGACTGAGTGCTGTAGGCTAAAATTTAAGTTTGAGAGCTGCTGAAGCAAGAAATTGTTTTGCAGAGGCAGCATTAAAAAAGCCTCTAAAACAAACTCAGTGTACAACATATAACAGGGCTAAGCCAGAAAATATCTTGCTCGATGCAGAAACTGTTCTGGACTGCTGAAATTCCTTGTGGGTTCCATAATAGATAAGTTCAAAAAGCTTCTTGACTGTAAAAAGTTTGACCAAAGGCGAATCAGCTTCCAGCATTATTCATTCAAGACAATCATCATAGCCTTTAACCTTGACACCAGCATCTGACCTAAACTTGTGCATCCCTGAATCTCTTTGCTAAGAACCAATCTCAGCCATGCAAGTCCAGTGCATTACCTTGTGTGAATGATATTGAGAAAACTCTTCATCTCAGTACACCAAATAATCCTGAGGAATGAGCCATGGGAGCAGAAAGGAATCCACTTCAAAGGACTCAGCAAATAAACCAGCCAAAATTAACAGAAGTAAATATTTTATTATGTCCTGATATAACAAAACACATCTAGACTGGACTCAGTGGGGTTTGTAGCAGCTCTTCACAGGAAGACCAACTGAATTTTGTTACCAAGCATAAGCACCTTCACCAAGCTGTCATCCAGCTGATCCTGTAGGCATCCTGACAGTGCAGGTGGACAATCCAGAGCCATGACAGATGAAAAAGAACAACTCCTGTTTCCTGGTGCATAATGCCTTATCTCGCTGAGAGAGGAAGGAAAGCATGCTCATCTCTCCCTTTGCAGCTTGTTGGTGATCTTGCAGCAAAGTGAAGGTACAGTGCTTTTTGTGCCATGAATTTTATATTGTTATTTAAGATTACATTACTGAAATTAAATTGTTTGTAAGCTTTCACTAGCTACAGAAGACAGTCTCACCAGATTACTGTTAATTGTGTGCAGTATGGTAGAACCTTCAGGATCAATGAGAAATAAGGTCATTGCTAAACCAGACAGGTTATAAGTGTTGTTTTGTTTAGCTTTGGGCTGGGGAAAAAGGACAGGCTATGAAAAAAGGAATCATAGAATCATTAAGGTTGGAAAAGACCTCCAAGATCATTGAGTCCAACCTTTGAAAGCACAGTGCAAAACTAAGTATTAAACAATCACTGAATGACCAAAGGTCCTTTACATTAGGTGCTCTGTACCTGGTTTATGTAGTTAAATTTAGTTTTATAGATAGAGGATTTAGAAATCTCAGTTTGAATTCAAATTATGCAACTCTTACTATACTAAGACCAATTTTATTCTCTCAGTATTACTAGAAACTGTCATCACTTAAGCCATGAAAGGTGTTTGATTCTGTATGAATTAATGGCTATAATAATGAAAAGGACTAGTTGGAAGTACTTGACAGATTTTTCACTGTAGAGGAGACTAGTAACATTTTGGCTATATGAATTATTTATCTCAGTACAAAAAGAACCTAAATTCTGTCTCATCATGAAATGGTCATAAAAATATAGGTTAATGACAGAAGTTCAGTTAATCTTTTCCACGCTCACAGGAATGCATGCTTCACTTTCATAAACTGACTGTATTTTCTCAAATCTTTCAGGGTCCTTTGCAGTGTTGCCACTAAAACCTCAGTCTCACTCAACACAGTAATAAATCTCAAAGCTAGCTAGAGAACTCTTTGCAATGTATTTTAAGTGACACTTCTGTCCTCTCATGTGTCATTTAGACAGTAATAAAATGGTAGTGGTTGGCATGAAGCTCAAAGGATCAGACTGTATGTATTGGATCAGACAATATATACATATACAACATATACTATAAACATAGCGAGAAGGCAGGCAAAGCAGTCTGTTCCATTTAAGTTCTAAAAGTCCTTTTGTATATCCTTTCCCCATTCCAGAACAAATTCCCTTCTAGGCTCAAAAGGGAAAATCACTATGTTTGAAAGCCTCATTGCTTTGGAGATGAAATACAGTGCAGTTTAAACATCAGAAGAAAATAAAAAACGTGTGCATGTGGAATATGGGTTAATAAAAAATAAATGTTAAGTCAATATGTTTGGTTATCTAAAAGAAACACTAATAAATGCATTGTTACTTCCTGACTTTAACTGTGAAAACAAACATTTAGAGCTTTCACTGTTAACAATTGACATTTGGTGGAATTTACTATGTTAAGATAACATATTTAGCAATAAGCGCTGCCTTGAATCAAGCATTAAAAGCAATTTGAGAATGAATACTAAAAAGATTCTTTTACTAATGAAGGAATCTCCTTAACACAAAATTCCAAGAGACAAATACATCCACTGTCAAGCACCAGCTGTGCTAGAGTTTCATGTTTATCTTATAGAGACCATGGGTACTAAAAATGTGCCCTTCACCCTTTCAGATTGGGCATAGCTATTTCAGTAAAGAGAATTCTGAACATACTGTTCCATATTTTGAAAGAAGAGTAAGAAAAATCCTGTATGTGTTTGTGTCGATACACTTAAATCTTGCAACAGTATTTGTTATTTGTAATGGGATGTGTGAATGGGATCTGTCTTTGAAAACTTACTCCTAAGGGACTGTAGCTATTGCACTTGCAAATGTAAGGCTTCTGGCTGCAGCTCCAGTGTTCCAGCAGCACGCCGAGGGGGTGATTGGGAAGCGTTTGGCACACTGCACTATCTATCTAACTCCCTCATATTCTTCTTTTTCCTTCTCTCCCTCCCTGGTTGACACAATTTTCCACTAGCAGTTTAGAAAATGAAGAGATAAAATAACAAGTTTCCGTTTATTCCTTAAATATTCAGAAGTCCCACTGATCACAGTGGGAAGTTTGCATATGAAAGGATGACAAGGTTGGGTTGTAACCAAAATTCATATTTGAAAAATGGCAAAAGCTTATGCTCTAAGCTTTTGAGATGATTAGAATGCAGCAATCCCATGCTTCTGTTCAGCTGCTATTCTAATGCAGGCAACTGGACAGCATAAAGATATATAAAATAAGACTAAAAGTGTCCTATTAAAACCACAATCTTGCTTAACAGGTATTTCTTTGTTCTTTCTTTTCACACCCATTTAGAAGAAATAAGCAATAAAGAGAGCATCCTACCCAGGAACAGCATGCAAAGAGCAAGACAAAAATGAAGCTGGTCATTGCTATCTTGGATGATGCCATATTTCGGTGCCCTGGTATTTTGTATCCCATTTGTGGCTTCTAAGCTGTCTCAAGCTCCTTGCTAACATTTGATTAAGACATCACACAGTGTCTTGGAGGTGATATGGCAGCTTCCCCTAGGCAATTTAAAACAAAAAAAATAGAGGTGTGAGTGCACCCACACACCTATGGACTGTATTGACTTACACAGAACGGGTCTCCTGAGACTGGTGACAGAAAGCCAATGAGTCTGGGGCTTCCTCTGTGCCCTCAGAAATGCTGCTCTGACTGGAGACTCTGCTGACTTGTTTGGAGCAGTGTATTAACTCTCGCATAAACTGCCTGCACACATTTCTCTATTTTAAATGCAGTTCATTCTTTCATGGTTTTGTGAGCCTCTGTTTGATGACAAAGTAGCTCTTCGCTTGTCAAAGGCTGAATGCCACTTCTGTACAGCGCTGGAGCTTTTTGTGCCTAGCTATCAGTGCATGCCAGTGTTCAACAGCAAAGTGATGAATTCATAAAATGTACTAGCTGCTCAGCATTAAAAATTCTGCACCACTGGGATGATAATCACACTGACTTCTGAGAAAATGTTTTGGGGTTTGGTATTACAAAAGGTCTTTGTGGCTGGGAGTTGATGCTCTAACCCCTACTAGTAAGAGGAGACTTCTGCAGCATATCCCCCCCTTCCTTTTTACAGATGCCAGCAACAGAATAAATTTTCTGTCCCTCAAGACTGTTTTTGGGAAACAAGATATCACAAGGATTTGAGCAAATAAGCATTCTCACTGGATGTATTCACAAAGCTGTTTTGCCAGTGTTTGCAAATCATCCAGGTATGGATCAGAAATCATGGTGTGACGGAGGTGACCAGTAACACAAAACCTAGAGAGCCGATACTTCATTCATTCCATATGTAAGGAAGATGAACAGCGCTATTGCCTTTAATTCCTCTGGAGGGTTTTTCACATGAATATGTATATGCAGACCCTGCTGTTCCCTTTATAGATTAAATTTTGGAGAACTGAAAGAGTTTCTTATTGATTCTGAAGCTAGAAGGTGAAAGCACAGCCATTTGACTATGTGTGGTTACAAAGTATGTATTTTATTACATGCAGGCATTAACTTGCTTACCTCTATGAATATAGTGCTAAACAGTTGCTTTTAGCAGTTTCTCACGTTTATGTCAGCACCTCGTTTAAAAGATAGACTCCTGGAGGCAGATGAAGGAATTTCAGAGAAATGAGGAGAGCTACCATGAGTATACAGTAGCCAAAATTCTCTAATCTAGCCCTGCTTTCATACAGGCTCCTGCATCTCTATTTCACCACGAAGTCACCAAGCTTCTCAGAGTGACAGAGCTTCTGCTGCTTTCACTGATTTATATTGTTTTCAGGTACCTAAATTAGAGACTTTATTTCAGGAGGTATTATTCACAGTTCAACTCTAATGCAAAGTGCAGCTACTCAGCGCAGTTATTCTGACTGCTTTAAAACTGTGCTCAGATATAGAGTCAGTTGCCTAAGTGGGGAATCAGAGTTTATTTTTCACCTCTCTATTTCAGTTACTTTATATCAGTCAGTCAGTCACCCCTGGTTCTGCAAACACGAAACTGCTAAGCCTTTTTTAAAAAATGTGTATCACATAATGTGTTCTTTGAGTGTTTGAGCCTGTGCCCATTGAGGTCAATGACAAAGCTTCTATTGACTTCTGTGATACAGAATCAGGCCCTGAGGCTCAAAGAATTGGTGCATTGTTAATCCCTTGGTGCTTGCAGGCAAAAGGGCTTGTAAATGCATAACCCACTGCCAATAAATGGATGCCAAGCAGTCAGCATTTCTTGCACCCAAAGCATATGCACTTAATATCTGTACAGGTTTTCAGAAGTCTAAATGAAGCACAGTCCTTCTCTAGGCTCCCAGAGATAACTTTTCTACCTTTGGATTAAAGCACCATTAATTAGCAAGCCAAATTTTGCTGTATTAATCAAACCAAACACAAATCTAGCATATTTTTGTATGGAAGAGAGGTATAGTCTGCTTGTTTTATTATCTCCTCTGTCATTGATCCTGTACAGTCCATTTTACAGGGTAAAGTTTTGAAACGATTAACTGCCCTGTTCCCCCACAGTCCTTCACACATTTCATCGATTTCTAGTCACTTCACTCAGCCCTGACCTTGCTGTGTTACAGTTGTTTCTATAGCTCCAAATCCAGTTAATCTGTGCTCAGTGTCTGAATCTATAGCTGAACAACCAAAATATTTAAATATTACCAACCCTTTGCTTCTATCTATATTCTTTTTGGCTTCCTACACTGTTATTGTATGATTTCAGTACTTAGCATACAAACTGTAGGGACAGATCCCGAGGTCTGTAATGCTTTCTTCAGCAAAAAGATCTACTGAAGATGGAAGTACATTGCCAAAATTTGCAAGGCTTTTTGGTTTAATCTTTTTTTTTAGAAAATTAGACTATTTAGAGAATACTTATCAATGTCTTTGAAGCACTGAAAAGCATTAGGCAAAGGGGGTAAGGGTTGGAGAGAATATAGACAGTTTTCTAATAATCTGAATCCAGAGGTAGGGAACATTTTAATGTTTAAGTGAATTTTTAATCTTAAAAGGAATATATTTGGTACAAGTAATCAAGAGATACATAGGATTCCACAATGCTGTTTTCACAAAGCTGC
Source organism: Pipra filicauda (assembly GCF_003945595.2). Taxonomy (NCBI): domain Eukaryota; kingdom Metazoa; phylum Chordata; class Aves; order Passeriformes; family Pipridae; genus Pipra; species Pipra filicauda. Next base: position 2,666,123 of record NW_024104742.1, read on the forward strand.
TGTGAAGTATTTATTTCTGGGTCAGTTGGAAGCATTCAACCTTTTGAATCAGAAATATATTTCCTGTTGTGGGCAATGTACACACATATGTACTGCATGGACTTTTTAGATGTGATGATCGTGGCCTAATCAAAATAAAATTAGGATAGTATTTCCTCCTTCTTTTTACATGTCATCTAATGACTTGGAATCCAGTCTGATGTTCATTGATGTCAAAGATGGTATCTTATTCACTGTACATGGGACCAGAACTTTATCTCAAGCTTACATTTTTATATTTCTAGATTTAATCAATCAGATCTAGCCTGATGACCTTGAGGCACTCTGTGAACTTTGAAAAATGCTGTTGCTACCAAGAGCTGCCATTCAGCTTCCCGTTGGCTTGAGTAGTCTAAGTGGTCTTGTATGTTCCAAAACCTCAGTAATTCAGCAAAAACCTTTTGATGATCACCAACTAAATTCAGAGAGTAGATCTTCCCCAGTGAACCAATTTTGGAAATGTTAGTTATGTTTTGTCATCAAAAATGAGTGTTGCTGACGGATGTGAGAAGTGCTGTCAGCTGATCTTTGAGGTTTTAGCTTACGGCTGCAGTTCTGAGAAAATTATTTTCATGTATCTATTTTAGAAGATCACTATCAGCTCATTTGAAATGTATCATAATCAAGGAGGCATATGTGAATGTAAAGTTATGGGGATGGCCAAATGACTATTTGTAAATACAAAAACTACAGGAATAATCTCTTGTGAAAAAACTGGTATATATACTGCATACTGAACATATGCAGAAATTAGTTGAATTTTGGTTCATTATTGTGCAAAGTACGGAAAATGCATTCACTGGGAACAAGTGAAACAGCTGGATTCTGGTCTTGTTTTAAATACAAATCTCAGCAGTTACTAAGTTCCCAATGTCATCTCCAATGTGAAATAGCTCTTTTAGCTTGAGTAAAGCTCATGCTGCAGTCGAGGGGGCTGTGGCCTGAGCTAAAACAGCAGAACATATCTAGAGTGCATGATCACCCTCACATGGTTCTGTGCTTATGTGGAGACATCCATCATGGCCTGATGTTTATTTGGGTTTGACAAGTAGGTCTGCATGGGTATTTCTCAGGCTGCTAATTGTCACTGACTGGAGTTTCTTTAGATATTGACCCATGGACTGTTCTAGAACAATTTCTGCCTTTTCTGAATTAGTTTTATTCTCTGAATTACAGTGTCATCCCCAAGCCTCTTTTTCCTAGTCAGGCAGTGTCCTCTCCCCAGAAATTGTATGTGAACTGCCCTTTTAGAGAAACATCACTAGGCTGGTAATTATTTGTACACAGATGTGCCATTGACTGCTGACTGAACAGGAGCTGAGACAACTCCTGGCACTCTGAGCCATATTTTACAGCTAGACTTTGTATCTACAACAATGCAGCCTGCTGAGGTGACATCTTTCAGCATTCTTCTGCAAAAAGAGACAGAGCATGTGGAACGAAGGGTCAAATGCTGACTAGAGGTATAGAAACTGGCAGGTAGCTTCTAGCAAGAGCCAAGTGGGAGATAAATGATTCAGAAACTACAGGGCCCAGAAGATGCAAAGCTTGAAAAACTGTACTCGCTATGGTCCAATTCATACACAATTAGAATAATGCCCTGTCTCCTCCTTGCTTACTGCAGATATTTGCTTTTCATGCTCTCAATATATTAGTAAGTCCATAAAAGAGAATATTTATCCTCCAAACTGCATCCATAATCCAATCACATGTATGCAGCAAACATATGACTTCATATGTGCCTTAAAGCCAAACTCCTCACTGAAAACTTTAGGAGTGCTGATCTACTTGGAAGTTGAATTCAGCTCCAGCGGCAAAGCGAGGTTCAAAGTTCATGTATATTTAGGCATAAGGGATTGTGTGATGCTGGTGCAATGAGGTGGCCCTAAAGCTATGAATAAGCTTGCAGTGAAAACATACCCTTTGGTGCTGCTGTCATTGGATTTCACCTTTGACAGCAGAATGTTTCCCTAAAGAATAACAGAAACAAATGCTTTCCAAAAGATTTCCAGCATGTCACTTTTCATATATACTTAATACTTCAAAACCTTATAACAGCACTCCAGAAATTTACAGCACCAAGGGACCCTATTTAGCAACGCCGTCCCATTAATCTGGTTTTTTTCCCCTTCAACTGCATAATTATATTAGAAATAAGGAAAACAACTGTGTATTCACAGTCCATTTTAATAGGCCTCAATACTTTGCTAAAGCACTGCAGTGGATCAGTTGGAGTTAATTATTATATAAGATTACATTGCAAATAACAACAATATGTCAAACTAATGTGTAAGGTCTGCCTTGCAGCACAAAAGTGAGAAATTTCAAAGTTAAGTCTAAAATTATGTGTTTGCATTTCCTCCTTAACTTGCTACATCACACTTAATGTGTTACAGCCCCAAAGAAACCTTGTGTAAGACTGGTTACTTCTTAGTTAAGCCTTCTCATAACTACCTACAGCTGATTAACAAGAAGGTCTTACAGACAATCCTGAATTGTCTTGTTTTTTGGGATTTAATTACCTGGTTAATCACTGTGAAAGTACTTGTGGAGTTGGTTGCTGCTCAGTCAGTGTCATAACCTAGGTAAAGGGGCAGAGCTACTGTTTCTGAAAAGGAGAGATTTTTATATAGACAGGTCTCAAGGTAGAGCTGTAAAGTGACCTCTCTGCCACCTTTTCCTTCAAAAAAAAAAAAAAAGAAAAAAACTCCATGGTTTTTTATTTTATACTTTCCAATGTATAATGAACAAATATTTTATGAAATGTTTCAAATACAAAAATTCTAGTCCTGCCTTTCCTGTTGTTCCCTAGTCTCCCTTGTACCTCAACACTATGGACATGTAGGAACAAAATAGGCCATTAGCTTTATTCAAAGACCATTCAAGTCAACAGAATGGTGCTTAATGAATGTAATGGTTTTTAGATTAAACTCTTGGTTACTGCATCCCAAGTACCAAGAAAATAGCATCTGACTCATGGAAAGGAAGGATTTGGCTTGATTTGCATTCACTGTTTTCTATTTGCCAAGAGACATAAATTATTATCTGAGACTGAGCATCCGTTACGGTGCTCATGTTCTGAACAGTTCTCTGTAGCACCAGAGGGGCCTGTGGTAGCAAGGGGAACAATCACATTTGATATCTGTAATATCTAGAATGCAATATAACAGATAAAGTAATAATTTGAACCAAGAAAAATCACAGTGCTTCTTTTTTTCATTTAATTTTCTGCTCTTGAAACCTGATTCTTCATGGGGTACATATGCAAGTCAGCTAAACAGTAAAAACAAATGGTAAACTCAAGATTATAGAATCATTTTTAAATGAAAGGAATTTTCTGCCTAAACTGTAGTCTCAAGGGAGTTAAATCCACTACTCAGACCACTCACTAGTGTGCAGGCCTTGATCAGAATCTTTGTGCCATGCAAGATATAATCCCTGCATTTACACTGCAGAAAAGTCAAACAGAGTCCATTTATACCACTCCACAGTAGAACTTATTTCATTCATCTAAGGTGCTCTACCTTGGATGAGGATTTGATGCAGTTTTTGAAAAGCAACACTAAGAACTGTGGGACAGCGAACACCAAGTAGATGGGTGCCTCTTCCTGGACTTTGTCTGAGTAGTTACACTGTGAAATCTGCTTTCAAACTTCCTGAAATTAATGGCTGTATAAACAACACAGAGCTTCATCATCAAAAGCAGGATGCTTTAGCAACATCATGGCTTAGACAAAGTTTCTAGAAACAGATGTTCAGTGATAGCAGTGATCTTACCTTCATGTTAGTGCTTGAGTGCTTGGCTATTATTGAGTGTTTATGAGGACCCAGGAGAACTCAAAAGAGGATTCTAGCAGTTCACATGTTCAAGAGCAGTTTCAGGATAAGCTGATACTAAAACAACATTTAACAGATGATAATAAATTAATATCTCTTTTCCTGTAAATCAGGTCTGTGGACTCCTAGAACACATGGGCTGCTTTTGAAGAGTCTGCAAAAGGTAATTAAGAAGAGTAAGCTATTGTCAGTCAACTTCAGTTTGCTGTATAAGGACCACTGCAGATCTATTGGAAAATGCTTAAGACTCTTCAAACTGATGTAAGGTGAGAATTTCTATTACAAAACCTTTCTGCAATTGTGTTTGGTTTTTTTTTTTCACTTCTTATGCCTTCTGTTGTGCTGAAAGAGCAATCAAACAGTCAATCAGTTTTATACTGTAATTACCAAGATCCAGCACAATTGCTACAAGGTGTGACTTACAAAACCAAACAACTTTTAATCAGGAATGGAAGTTTCATAAAGCATGAGAACACTTCTGTTAACATTGGCTATATTGTTAATATCACATCTTTTCAAACAAGCCACTGGCTTTCTGAAGGATTTGCTTGTCTCCTGAACACTGGAGATTATCAGTACCATGTTGTGTTATTCACATCAACCTAAGGGTACAACTGTAGCCATCTTTGTGCTCTCAGTTATCTCACTGAAATCAATGAAACAAACCACGTTGGGTGAAATTCATCTGTGCAGATGGACACTGCAAGTCCTTCCCAATATGACAAAGTATGATTTAAAGACTCTAAAGTATTAGATCTTTTAGTGCAAATCAAAAAATCAAAAAGTTTTAGATCAAAACGTCCAGCCTGTGGGCTACACTACAGTGTTGCAACAGGATATCTCTCTCCTCCTATGATTTTTCTCTATTGCCTTCTCAGATTCTGGGCTGTTTTCTAAGGAGATGCTTTTTTTCCATACAAGTTGCAAAAGAGGATCTTTTCACATTCAAAGTGATATTTCTTGGGCAGTGACAGAGCAAGGGAGAGACCAATACTCCACAAACACTATATTCCCCAGGACTAAAGGAGACAGATTAAAGTTCATTTTCTGTCTAATATCCTTCCCATATTAACTAATACCTTATTTATATGAATCAAATGAATTCTAAAAAAAGAAAGTTGATTCCATACCCTAGTGCTGCAAAGGCTCACTCCAGAAGTAAAACAGATTCTTTGAAATTAGAAGAGAATTGAATGTCAACTCTGAAACTTTACCAGACTGTTGGCTTAAGGGAGGGTAGGAGTCTCTGTCTGATCAAGTGGAAAAGAACAAATCTGAAATCCATAAAGCTCTAGTGAAAAACATAAATTCTTTTTGTCTAAACATTCATTTCTAAGAATCTATGTGTTGTTTTCCAAAGATGTTCTCATTAGAAGACACTAATGCAGATTTGAACTGAGATGAGGTGAGCTATGATAACATACAAATTCACATTGGAAGGAAAATAGACTTTTGATTGGCAAACAATTATCTGAAGCAATTATTCACTACTTAGAGCTAAACTAGATTGTCTTTAAGAACAGTATATTTCAGTAATTATATACAAAAATTAAATATTCAGTGGTCATATCTTTCACAACTGAAATGGGTATGAACTGGATATAACTCCCACAATTGCTTGAAAACTGTATTCATAGGTATATAATAAAAAGAGAGAGGATTCACTTTATTAACAGTATAAAGGGGCTACCATTACCCTTTTATTTGATTTACTGCTTCCTGATGTAATAAATACAGATGAGCACAGCAAAAGTACAGGTTTAAGTAAGAATTGCAGGGTTGTGTTATGCCAGCAGTGCCTAGTGTACAGTTAATCGGAAAGCAGAAGGTAATATAAATTGTTTCTGACATTATGGGACTATAATAACACTACATTTCCAGCAGCTCCATAGCTCTTAGAATTAGAACTATGTATCCTGAAGATACCACAAGCCCAAGAAATATGAAGACATTTGTACGTACTGACTGTTTCCACGTTTGTGTCTTAGTTGTGCAATTGTAATAGATACAGGTTATTACCATAGCAGTCCGTGCTCAGTTCTGATAAAAGTTGCTGGATGAATTTGCTTCTGCTACCTAAAGTTGAATTAGACTCCAGCAATGAAGTAATGACTATTATTTATGAACAAGTTCCCTCTTTGTCCCTGTTCCTATACAAATCTTGATCATCACTCCATGTACTAGAACATATTCTTATGTGCCAGACCCTATTATTCTGCCAGGATGTATAGGGTACAATTCTAGCTTTGATGGTATGGCTAATAAACCTACTGTACATTTCCATAGTTCCAGGATTTTGCCTGTTAACCATTCTTAGAAAAAAATTAATAAAAACAAATCAATGATTCAAGCAGTCTCCTAACCTGTCTCTAGAACTGACCAGAAAAAAAAAACTTTTACAGAGCTTTAGACACACTGTAAACTCCCATCATGCATAAGGGAATAGGTCTTTCTTGAGGCAACCAGGAACAACTTTTTGCCATGAATTCTGAATATTAATCCCTATAGCTTTTTACTAGTTAGTCTAATGCATTTACTCTGCTAATTCACATAAAATTTGACACTTTTAAAAACAATTATTTTTGCTGAGAATACTGTGTAGAAGACAGCTTTATAGATTAGCTATAAACTGCACAGCAGAATATTTGTTAAACTGTCTCTCGTCTGCAGCTTTTTAATTTCACTTTATGTCTCTGTTATTGCATGGTAATGAAAGGTAAACAGGAGAGCTTCGACAGTTTGTTCTATGGCCACTCATAATATAATATAATCAAATCTTAACTACATGTCCTTTTGACATGGCTTCCAAAATGTATGAAGCTGTAATGTCTGTATTCATTTTCCCTCTTTTGACACTGTACTTTCCCCTTGACTCCTTCTTATCTGTAGTCTCATCTTGTCCCTGAATCCCTCTTCATCTTTGTTTCTGTCTCTCTCCACTATCACTCTATCTGTTAACTTTCTACTGTAGAATAATCAGTTTAGCTAATCAAAATGCTGACATTAACATAAAGGTCAGTTATTTGTGTATCCCTTGTTTTTATAAATACCCAGTTTAAAACCAGCAAACAAAAAAGGCTGTAAGACACATGAAACATTTGTTGGCAATTATGGCCTGATTTGGTTCATATTGGAAGAAGTACCATGATTTCTAAAAACTTGCTGCCCGAGCATCTCTCTTACAATTAGAGAAAGGAATGACAAAAGTGATAAAGTCAGCTTAGTGCAGTTAAGATGAAGCTTCAGTCACAGAATCCTGCTGTAGATTCTGCTGTGACTTTATGCTAACACTATGGGTTTAGCCTAGTAACATCAGAAAGCACAATGAGAACGCTGTGTCCCAAATTCCATTGCATTTTTCTAATCTACTATTAGACATTACAAGGAGAACACATTAGCTAATTATAAATCATTACCTTCTCCTGATGGGTAGATAGTACACAGAATCCCCAGTGTCTCAGAACACTACAGATCATCTACACATGAAGCTTGATTATCCTGCAAAATCTTGGTTGTATTTAGTAAGGGAAGGTTTGGGAAAGCATCTGGTATGACCTCAGTTACCATGGAACTCATTAATTTGAGTCACTGAGCATCCCTAGCAAAGTATATAAACTATTTACATGGCATTAATATCCACATGAAGCCAAGTAATCTCCTACCATTTTTTTCTAGAACACACTGGATTCATTGTAAGAAAGATGAACTGGGATGGGGTCTCTTTGGATTTCTCCAAAATCCATATGGAATGGCTGCTGTACCATTTGTATCTGCAAAGACTGCCATGAAACAGACTGCATAAGCAAACAAGCAAAGTGTGTATTGAAAATGCTAATAATAACAACAATAATAACAACACACAAGGGGCTTCAGGATTAAAAATGTGTGTGATAATGAAAATTCATTTGTCTCTTAGCACAGATGTATTTTGGATTATCACAAGACTGTCCATTTGGAGATTAGGCTGTGAAGCACCATTTTATTGGAGATAAGGTACCCACCCTACTGGCAGTGTTTGAAACCGAGACTGACACATGCCACATTCATTTAGGCCTATTTTATCTCTTCTCTTGTTCTAACACCTATAATGTTAAACATAATTTCTTTCATATTTTTTTCAGTGCACCATCAGCTGTCAGTGTGGCAGGTGGCAGTCAGACTGGAATACTCAGCTGCAGGGATGGAGAGAAGAACTTTGTGAGAGCAAGTGAACAGGAAGAAAGTAGGGCCGCTAGCAAAGGACACAAAAAAAAAAAAGAGGATAGCAGGACTTTGTGAAGAATGCATTAGAAATAGGCTGGCACTGTACAAAATAGGAAAAGATAAGTAGTTTGGAACCGGAAAGATAAATTATTTGGTTATAAAAATGTGATTTTGACAACTATCTTGAATGTCTAAACTTTCTGTGCCTGTCTGTAGTTTTCAGATCCGCTATCCTTACCAAAGGACATTTGGGAGCAGAGTGCTCTACAGTGAAACTGGGCTGCTGCTCATGATCTTAATCCTGGGTCTGAAACTTCCCGGTTAGGTGAGCTGGGCCGGTTGCTTTCCCTGATTTTTAAGTTTTTACATCTGTAAGGGAAGAACATAATCACGCTTCATGGAGATGTTTCCAGGAATTCATGGATAATATGCATAGAGTGCTTTGAACTTCAGGAGTACCATGGATGTAATGATGAACCTTAACCCACCTGTCCATACAAATGACCATTTCTTAAAAAGAGATAAAGTGACACCTGCCATCACAATCTAAACAGGGAACATTATCATCCACCTCACAGCCTTATCCTTGCCCCTGCCTGAACTGGAACAGACTTCATCTTTTGGGTATGATTCTCATAAAGGAACACAATAGGTAGTGACCAATTTATGCACCTCGGGGTAAGTAGGTGTCACACATATGTCACTAAAACCATATGTTATGCTCCTGCATCATGACTGTGATGCCCTGCTCTTCACCTGTGCTTTTGGCTTCCCTCAAGGGTAGTGGTTTGCATCTCTGATGTTGTTCATTAGCATATGTGCAGTAACCTGCCACAATCTTGTCTTGACCACTTACATGACACTATAGCCAGTGGCACTGGTTGATTATTTTGCAAATGCAAAGCCAACCACATTTAATATTATCCCTGAAAGAACTGAACATAGACCCAAACAGTGCCAGAGTCTAAGATTAAGATTTAAAAAAGAAAGCAGAGGAACACTAAGGTAAAGCAACCTGCTGAAATCAGAGGTAAAACATTAAGGGAAGAACAGTCTTTGCTGGGCCTATGAGATGGACTACTTGACCTAATATCTCTTTTCTCTCTACATTTTGTATAGTTCTGTGAGCCCCAAAGCAGCAGAAAGAAAAGAGCTGCAGGATCCATACAGGGAGGTTTCAAGGAGATGGGTACAAGACTAACCCCTCAGAGAACCCAGCTTCAACCCAGCACAACAGCTCCCTGTGGATGTGCAGAGCAAGTGGCTCAGGACTGGTGCTCCAGGTACGCGGGATGTCCGGCACACACCTGGCTGCTCCCCATCAGGTTGCCCGTGCTGTGCTCTGTGCTGGGGCAGCTCAGACATGTCCTGCCTTTCTACAGCACCAGGGATGAAACCGGGAGACTCCGTTGGAGTTCCTTCCTTTAGAGCTGGTTGGGAAGGACCTAATATTCCCTAGTGTGGGATTAAACTCTTCCTTGCCTTTCTTCACTTCATGGCACAGTGGGCGGATGATGCCGAGGCGCTGGCACTGGAGGAGGGATGGGGAGCACTAGGGCGCAAGGCAGGCAGCCCCTCCGGGAAAGCGCCTGGGCATCCCTTGCTGTGGCCCTTCCCAGCCCTCCCTCGGCAGCCCGTGCGCTCCCGGCTCTCCCCTCAGGCGGGGCCCAGCGCCGCCCGCCTGCCCCGGCCCTCACCGGGCCTCTCGCCCCCGGCCCCGAGGAGCCTCTGCCGCCTCTCGGCTCGCGGTCCTGGGGCGCCCGCACCGCCCGCCGGGCACGACCAGGACCCGACCGCCCTCTTCTCCTCACCCGCCCGGCCTCCCTTGCCGGCCCCGGCTCAGCCCGGCTCGGCTCCCGCCCCTCCTTCCCTTGCTCGCTCCCTCCCCCGCCCGCCCACAGGCGCACGCACCGCACTCTCACACACACACACTCACACACACACCGAGGCGATGCAGCTTTAAAGGGGCAGCTGCAGCCCGGGGGCCGCCCCACGTGAGGCCGGTGCGCTCCCGCCGACCGCAGCCCCGAGCGCGGAGCCGCGGCCGGGAGACGGCGGCGCCGGGGCTGGGCGGGCGGGCCGAGCGGAGCGGAGCGGCTGCCAGCCCGCCTCACGCCAAGTTTGATCGATAACCCCCTCCCGGCCCGGGCGGAGCAGCCTCGCCGGCTCCGCTACCCACCATCTTTGGGGGAAGTCCCTGCGCTGGGGGGGGGCTGCTGGAGACGGGGGGGAGAAAGGCAATCTCGCAGCCAATGAGCCCTGCCAGGCTGGGGTGAAGACGAGAGCAGAGGGATTTGGGGAAGGAAAGAGGAAAAAAAAAAAAAAAGAAGAAGGGAAGAAAGGAGGGGGACCATCCTCCCCACCACCTCCGCCAGCATCGCCACCACCACTGACACCGCTCCGAGTCTCCAGTTGCGCCCATGCCTGTGCCGCCAGTTTCGGTTTAGGGGCTGAACCGCAGGGGCTGAAGAAAATGGGGCAGAGCGCGCCCCGGACCCTCCTGCTGCTGCTGGCGGGGCTGCTGGGGGAGGCTCTGGCGGGGTTCCCCAACACCATCAGTATAGGTAAGCGCCCGCCGCGGCACCGCGACCCGCGCCTTCCCCGCCAGCCGAGGGGAAGTTGTGCGGAGGGGAGCGGGGGGCGAGCCCGGGCGCCGCCGGGAGGGAGCCAGCCCCGCTCCGGTTCCTTCCCCTCGCTGAGGGCGAGAGGCAGCGGCGGTGCCCGGGGGCTGCGCTGGCGGGCGGCTGCGAGCGGCGCCGGGCTCCCGCTCCCCTGCCAGCGGCGGGGATCGGGTCCGCGCTCTGCGGAACCGTGCCCTGGAGCGGCACATCCCGTGGAGCACATAATGTGAGAGAGTCACGGCGGGAATCTGTAGCGACGTGCCCTAAACCCGGGGCCGAGGGAGCCGTGAGGCTGAGGGCAGCGAGTGAAGCGGGGGCTGTTCCCTGCCGTCCCTCGGAGCATCCTTTGGCTCGGCCGTGCTATCGCTCCACCAGACCGTGAAACCGCACGTTTGCCACGCCGCCGTGTCCTCGCACATAACTCTACAGTGGCGATATTTCGGTAGTCTGGAGATGATTTAGGAGCCACGGTCCCCCACGTTAGACTTTTAAAGCTCTGTGTGGGCATCCGTGTGGAAGTGGCCTGGTTTTCAAGGTGCACCTGCAGCTCCCAGTGACTCCCATCGCTCGGGGGCAGCTGGATGTGATGTGTAGCTTTAAAAGCCTAACTTTGGGCTTGGAATATGTATTTCATGTAGGTGATCTGTCAGAGTTATGTGCTCAGGTTCAGCCTGCTCCTTTTCATTCTTTCCTGCAGTGTGCAGCATGCAAATGTAACTTATTGGCACTGTTTCTCCTCAAAATCCATTCTGAAATACCTTTTCCATTTTTATCCTTTTTTTTTCCATCCTAGGTGGACTTTTCATGAGGAACACTGTTCAGGAGCACAGTGCGTTTCGATTTGCTGTGCAGTTATACAACACAAACCAAAATACCACAGAAAAGCCCTTCCATTTGAACTATCATGTAGATCACTTGGACTCTTCCAACAGCTTTTCAGTGACAAATGCTTGTAAGTAAATACATGGTTTTTAAAAGATTTTTATTTGTTATGTATCTTTACATTCAGTTTCTCCCTGGTAGCCTGGAGTTCTCAGTCATGTAATACAGTGCAACAAATGTGTGCAGTGACTTGAGGTTTAGTAGATTTGCAGCATTATGTGGTTGAATAGTACCTTAGGAAAAGTTCTCTCACCGCTTCTTTTCATCCCTTTAGTTTTGTTTTCCAGAAAAACAACCATGTTGTTGGTATATCAGTGCTGTGTAGCTGTGATCAGTGAATTGCCGCTGAAGATCCCTTTTCTGTTGAGGCTGGAACCTGGGTGTGTGAAAAGGCATAATTTGCATATAGTGCCATGTAGGAAAAGATCAGAAACAACTGTTTAGACATGACCTTGAGGGGACAAAGCTAGAGGGGCTTATTTGCCTCCTCTGCCCTGAAATACTGAGTTGTTTTCTTACAGTGCGAGTCCTGTGAAAAGCTGAGGAGCCTGACTGTAAACTGACAGATACCGTTAGAGCTGAGGGGAGAGAAAATGGGATCAGAACGCTTGGCATTATGAGAAATAGCTTTGCACAAGCAGTGCATACGTATAATCTCAGCTTTTATTAACAGAAGATGCAAAACAGAACTTTAAGTATTGCTAATGTGGTGTTAAAATGCGAAATCTCTTTCAGAAAGAGATGTGCGTGTTCTGCATTTTAAAAAGCATTCCTTTACCAATAGTAGTTCCTGGATATTTGTTTTACTGATGTCTCCAAATTCAGTTCTATACAATTTTGATTTTGAACCTTTGAAAATGAAAGGAGTCCTCTTAGTTGATGCACTTTGCAATGTGCAGATTTATGTCTGTACATGATCTAAAGGACCTTTGAATGCAACGTAGTAACTTTGTGTTGAAACAGGTTTCCTCTCACACTATGCAGGTTTATATTCACAGCATAAAATGTTCAAACAGGAAGCATTGTACTAATATAGTGAAGTACTAGAGTACAGAAAACTTATATCTTTTACTTTAAAACAATTTCATGTTTTGAATATCTTATTTCTTTATTTTTTTTGTTATTGGGGATAGAATAGTTCTTATATTCCTCTGTCCCACTGTATATTCTGAGAAAGTTGATGGTTAGAAAATATCCAATAAGGAAATATTTGGACAAATTTTGGATTGATATTCTAACATATCCCCCATGTGACTGCTTCTTGCTAGTGCAGCATTACGCTTTTCAAAGGGCTTTGAATTAGGACCTTTAAAAGTTTTGCAGAGGGGTTAATTATGTAGTATTCAATAAAAATATTTGGTAAAGTGAAAAAAATGGTAAATAAAAGCGTGTCTCTACTTTGCATCTTATTTTACTAATCCTATCCAGCCTCAACAGCTCTTACAACAAACATCAGACTATTAATCCTTAATCAGTGTAATCCCTTCAAGAGGCTGTATCTCAAACACACTTTCCTAAATATCAATTATATGGATTTAAACTAAATACATTGAACTGCTTAGGTGATTAATTATTAATTGTTTTTTAAAAGTTCTACCCGCACTTCTTTAAAGATCCCACCAAGACAAGTGAACCATACGCTTGTTTAGGGGCAGTCAGTATATTTAGTCAGTGTGCTGTTCATCTTCGGACATCTAATGATTTTTGTCATTGCTTATCTAAAGCTGTGGTTATTTTAGTGAGATTGTTTTCTGTACTATAGGGCTGCGTGTCCAACATCCATATTACCAGTGTAGTAAAATTGGGAAAACTTAAATCTCTGGAGGAACTGCAGACCAGAAAACATGAACCTACAGTAACCTATTTAAAAGTAGAAGATGTGCAAAAAGAAACAGAAGAAAAAAAATGAAAAGGTGACCTTGTCCATAGCTATGTCAACCATCTCATGATACTGTTGTTAGGAAAAATTTGGTGAGTCCAAGTCACCAGTCATAGGTTTCCAGTAGCTCAAAATACATTAAAAAAAATAGCAGAACATTTGGTCTTTTGAATCTGGAAGCAATTGTCTTTGAAAGTCAGAACGCTCATGTGTATCAATGCATTAGGATGAACTAAAAGCTTGTCCCATTACCTAGTTAACATTCCAGCTTAAGTACCTTTAATCACATCCTCGCTTCCTAGTGGAGTGGCAGATAATTTCAGGGTGTTACCACATCCATGAAGGAATTCTTTCCACAACGTTTTTACTTCACTTGGAGATAAGCATATATTGTCTCCAGTGATGTCACACAGCCGTTTGATCGATATTTGCAATTGGCAGGGATCCATGGTAGAGGAACCTGCAGTGACTGCCTGCCTTCACTGGAGAGGGAGACCGGGGCTGACTTTGTGGTGGGATAGGTACAGGAACTGAGGGGAAACTGGAGAAAGTAGCATGTATAGCTTGAGCCTGGTGCCTGTACTAGTCAGTATCCGTAAAATAATACTTTTTTTTCTCCTTTGCTTTGATTTATATGGCAGTGACTGTAGTATGTGTTCATGTGTGCAGGAATTGAGGGGGGCTCTGCTCAGGAAAGACTTATGTTCTTACTGTACAGCTGCACATCCTGCTTGATGCAATCTGGTGCATTCCAGAGGCAAGAGAAAAAAACCTCTTCTGAAGTATTCTCATGAGCCAGAGAAAAAATGCCCACCTCTGGTACGGCTGATTTGGCAATATCCCAACATGGGAAGAAACTTGTTTAGAAGCAAAAGAAAATTCCTGCCCCAAGCCCCTCCCCCTCAGTCCTTTTTCAGTTAAATGATGCATAATCTGATTTATGTACATGTATTCCCTGCTTCACTGCTAGCACCGAGCCCCTCTCTGTATATTTAATTTACACATATTCATACAGTATTAATCCACTATATTTATCTGCCCATTTATTTATTTAGCTGTATGATATCTTAACAGAGAACAAATGCAAACACAGATGAAAATTCCTGAGTATTTAAAGGTGAATTGAAGTTTATCAGTTGGCTCCAGGGAAATTATTACATCTTTTAAAATATGCAGCTTTTTGCTATCAGAAGAAACAGAAAGGAAGTTAACTTGGTCTGTGAATGTATAAAATCAAAATCATGTTATATTTTCTTTTAAAATGCTCATGCAGGGAGTGAGCTGGCTTTTTTAAAATCATACGACTATAACAACTCAAATATATAAATTTGTCACTGGAGCAACATCTTTCACGCTTTTCTTATAACCCCTGCTGAAGGATGTTGGTATTAATGTTGAATTGTGTGTGCAGTTCTGTAGATTGTATTCCCTGGAAATAACCCGCGTATGTCGTTCTGCTCTGCACTTGTAGTGCACTATACTAACACTGCTCCAGCCTCTGCAGTGTCAGCTCATTAGCACACAGATCTCATATTCCCTCTCTGCACTGTCATTGCAAAAAATTGCTGTTGTACACCTTTACAGCCAACAAATGTGCACTCGCGTTATGTACAATTTTCAAGAGATATTTAGAAAAGTAAACTCAACCTTATACATAGCCTCCATGGAATTTCTCAAAGGAAAGCATTAGTTTTCATTAAAATCTGTTGATCATGTAATGATAGTGGTGGGATGCGTGCGGATGAAAAGGGGCTGTGATTGCAGAATCTAATTAATCTGCAGGCAGATTCCATCTCTCAGCTAAACCTAACCTATCAGCTACAAATTCTTGTCCCATTAGTTTTTCTGACTTTTTTTTAATATATCTTCTGAACCCAGAAGGCTTTTTGTATTTTATTGAATGTTGGTGTGTAATGGGAATGAGAGCTTTTTCACAAGCTCTCATTCTTCAAGAGATAAATAAAGAGGGAAGATGCAAAGACGTGCTAAGCTTAAGTTGCTAAAATCCTCTAAGTGATTGTGTGGGTCCATTCTTGAAGGGGTCTGATTTCAGACTTTCTTAGAAAAATATACTTTGGCATCTTTGCTGTCCTTGTGTTTAATCTTTAAAATTCAACTTGGAAGATTTTAATGGGGAAAGTGCCTGTTCATTGCTGTGAGAATGTTGCAGAAAATGATGCCACAGGACTAGTAGCAGCCAATTTTCCCAGTTTGACTGTATTGCTCTTTCCCAAAGCACAGGTGTCTGTGTGTACACGCTCACACGCACACTCGCTCGCACACGGGAACACATGCGCACACACGCTTTTTCCTAAGGTGCTGTTCAGCATTTCTCTTTGCCAGTGGGCAGATAATTTGCTTCCCTTGCATCTGTGTGCTCTTTGGCCAGCTGGCAGAGGACACTGATGCTGCAAGTGGTCAGCTCCCTTCTGCCAAAAGCATAAGCATGTGTCTCGGAGAGTCCTGCCAAGTCTGGGCCGTGTACTGGTGGTTTTGTGTGAGTAACGAGCACAGGGTAGATGCCGAACTCTCCTGACATGGAATGCACCCTGGTTTCTGCATCGTTCTGTGGTAAAACACCTGGAAATGTGCTTTCTGCACAACTCTACTCATTACAGATCACTGAGAATGCCTTTTATGTGCTGCAGAAGGTGCTCAAGTATTGTATGTTACTGCTGTATGACAAAATCAGGTGGCTTCAGTTTAGGGGTTGGAGCTTTTGTGGTATTGGGCCTAGGTCAAAAGGTGAAAGGTGTTTTCCAGTTGAAGTTTGTTTCCACTTCATGGCAGAGCAGGTGATTTTTCATTAAGCTGAATGTGATTTCAGTGTTAGCAGAAGGAACCCTACCACCTTCAACTATATTTTATTATTTTTTTAATTAATTTTAAAATAAGCTGACTCTTTTCTTCTCTGCTGCATACATAACATTGATGTACTGTTTAGATGTTAGGGTTCCATTTAACTCCCACTATAGAGATGGAAAAAATACATTGTATGGATGGACACTTGAGAAACTCTGAATTCACCAAATGAATGAAGAGTAAAGCATGATGAGAGTGCCATTTATTTTTCTAGTTTCAGAAAGATTTTGTGCAGATGCAGACATGAAATTGTTCACTTTTCCTATATAATGCTGGGCCTGGAGCACCTGTAGGGCTGTTAGGGTGGGATGGAGAGCTCCTGATTAACTAGACATTCCAATAAATATGTAACAGCTGTAGTTTATCCCTGGGAGGAAATGGAGATGCCATGATGGGAAACAAGCCTGTGACAGAAGCTTTTAACAACAACAGAAAAACCCCACAGTTCTGTTGAAGGCTGACTTGGGAGCTTGTCCAAGAGTCACAGAAACAGTGGGTTTCTCTTCTCTGAGTTCGTTGTGTTCGGTGTCTGGGCGGTGGGAGGCCATCCTACTGCAAGTGTAGGACTGTTATGCAAGAAGGTGTGAAATGAGGGAGCTGATGTATTTGCAGGGATTCTTTATTGTCACAAACCATCGATTTAACATTTTCCATTTAAAGTACATATTTTGTCATCACCAATTTTGGAATGCTAATTTTGATTTAGCAGGCATCCTTAAAATGTTTTAGAATACGTTATTTTTAAAACAGCAGCAGTTTGGTTTCATAGTTCATTTCAAACCAAGCCAGCCCATATAATTGAAAACCTGTGTTCATTTATTTTGAGAAAGGTGTTTGTGTGAATTTGTCTTGGCATTTAAGTTGCAGCCTGAGAGCAGTACTTTCTATGCTGCTGGAGAGTAGAGATCACTGGAAGGCCATGACCCCCTTTCTAAGGAAGCTCATAAGGCAACCAAAAACTCGGTACCTGTTGTCATGAGGTTTGCTGTATGGGAGCTTGTACTTCCACTGGAACAATGAGGTGATCTAAAAATAGAATTATAGAAATGATTAAATGATTGATCTAGATTAAACCACTTTCTGTGAAACTGTGATGATCACAGCAGTAGAACCAACTTCCAGATTTCATCCATGGGTATTTTCTTCCTCTAAAAATGTGTGTGTTATATTTCCCATCAGAGCCAGAGGCTTCCCTTTGTTGTATCCCATGCTCTATATTGTTGATCTTCAGAGTATTCAGAGTATTTCAAACTTGAAATCATCTTAGAGTTTTTGATGTGCACTCATCTGATGAGGACTCTAGAGTAGACACTCCTGTTGGACCGTTTGTAGTCATTGCAGTGTGGACACCAATAACTACCACACAGCCTCACAGTATTGGGGAGTTTGGAGATATTTCAGTATCACCAAAGATGCAGAGTTCGTATATCAGTGTGTAGCTATATGTGAAATATTCAAAGGCAGTGCATGCCTTTTCAGCTGATCTCACACAGATGTAACTGTTAGTGGTAAAACCATCGTATATACACAGAGCAAGAGAGAAACGGGTGTTGAGGTGTCTGCCTAAAGAGGAAGGGTGAATGTAGTAACGTGTTATGTCAGTGTATCCACAAAGCATTCATTCCTGCATATCCTTCTCATTTTGTCTGAGGCTCTGGATCTGTTTTATCATCTTAACTGTTTCTAAAATAGCAAGTGGCAATGTGCAACCCTGACACAAACACTACACAGGAGGCACAGAGCCCTTATGCGTGAGGATCAATCTGCAGGGACGCAGTGCTGTGGATAACTTGCCCAGGCACTTGTAAAAAGGGTGAATTGCTCTCCTGAAATTGGATAATAGCGCAGGTGAGCACTCTTCTGCTGGAATGATCTGTCTGGTCACTTGTATGTAATTATTTTACCAGACTGTTTGGACATTTCAGATACGCTGAAAGTTTTTTTGCTTGGTTTTGTCAAGTGCAATTTACATGTTCACTTTCAGACCACTTGTAACTTGAGTGATTGCCTTTGGATGTGTGGTCCTGCCCTTGTGCTGGGCTTGTATTTGTTGGAGTTTGTTCAAATGTGATGTTTGAAATTCTGATCAAGAATTTAAAAAAAATGCAGGACTGTATGGGGACTTCATTGCCTTGGGACTTTTTTAATCAAAGGACTGTCTATAAAGTTATATGCAGCTTTCTGGGAAAGGTATATCCACTCTCTGATGGTATCTAGTCTATACTTACTTCATTTTCTGTAGACTTCATTATTTTCACACTTTCTCCTGGGCTGATGAGTGTAATGGTGCTTTCTGATTTCACCACTGACAGTTTTGTCATATGCAAACATCGAGTATTTGGGTCCAGCCTTTGTGGTAAAGGGACTGAACTTGGGAAATTGTGGCATCTTCTGGTGGCTCGTAGCATGATTGGGAGTCAGTCGATTTGTCCTGTTTGGTAGTGCAGTTTTGCTATCTCTTGTACAAGGCTAGTACAATTTACCTGTATCTGACAGGTATTGCAGGGTGTTGTTTTCAGTGAAAAACTTGGAGAGCTTCTGCAACAGCACCTTCTTCGATTTTCAATTTACTGATCACTTCTTCCACTTCCTAAAAAAAACCTAACCAACCAACCAACAACCAAAAAAAAAAAAAAAAAAGGAAAAGGATTAAAAAAAAAAAAAAAAAGGAAGAAAATCCCCTCCAAAATCCAGCCTACTTTCCATCCTATTGAAAAATGAATTGAAATTAGCACTTAGAAATTTGCTGTCCTTGCTGGAAGAAGACACACATTCCCACTGATGGACCTGGGAGAACGTGTGTCAAAGTTGTACAGCAAGCCAATCTATCACTTGACAAAGGAGGAATTTTCAGCTCTTTACCTGAATGAAGCAAAGCTGTTGGAGAGAAAGCAAATTTAATATTGGAAATTTCTTTGTCTCCTATGCACCCGAGGTCTTTATTACAAGTATGGTCCATAGTTCAACAGCACAGCATGTGCCCAATTCTTACCTACCTTATCCCACACTCAAACTGCTTATTTGAGTGATGGGAGAAAGAACCATCTTTACTAGAAGTGCTGCTGTCTGTTGATTTCTCTCAGGGAGGTCTGTAAAACGTGCTGTAATCAGTATCTCACAGCTGCCAGATTTCCTGAGATGTGCAGCAGTGCATTTCAGGGGTTGCTGCCTCCCATGATTTCGTTGTCTCATTTCCATTTGAGAGATCTGAGTCCAAGATAGGTGCTGCAGCTGCTTAGCGAACATGGATCAGGCCTCGCGAATCACAGGGTTGCTACATCATGACACACACCTTGATTTGCCTTTATGCCCTGCTGTGCATGTTAAATTCCTTAAAACTTTCTGGTGGTTGTCACTGTTGTTGTGTTTGTGTTGTTTGTGTTTTTCTTCTGTGGAGGAGGTGCAGGGGGGAAGGTGGTTTGGGGAGAGGTAGTAATTGGTATGTTTGTGCAGGTGATGAACTTTCCGTCGCCTCTCTACAGGAGGGACACTGATTCTTACCATTTACAGAGGTTTCATCTTTTAGACTTTACCAGTTGTGTCACCAAGTTTGAATTCTAATGAAGTCTGCTGATCAGAAAACTCAAGTTCATATGCATTCTTTTCCCCAGCAGTTAGATGAGAGCTAATTAGTGTGTATTGATTTGCGAAGGACTGACCCAGAGTCTAACCCTGCATTGAATCAAAACTGTTAGGGGGATTCTAAATTGTCTAGCAAGTTTAATGTAGTCACCCGTCTTTCTCCGAAGTGTTTGTGCAGTGGTCAGGTTGCATCTGCAGAGTGGTTTCACTACCATTGTGGAATATGTCAAATGGAGTTGGACCTGAGGAAATGCTGAATGAGTGAAAAGTCAGCACAATACCTGCTATCCAACTTTGAATTTTTTTTAAAACATTGTTTTTTGTGCTTATTTGCTTAGGACTTCTTGATGAATAGAAAATAATGCTAAAGAGAAAAAATGTACGTGGTCGTACTGTGCCAGCTAATCCTATTTCTTTCCTATTTCAGCCATGTCAGCAGAGTGATTCTCATGACTAATGGTAGTTTTTATATATTTATATTGAATGCCTCAGCCAGCTCAGACCAAGTTCCTCTATAGAACCATGATCCCACTGCTGTTCTGTGCATCCCAGAAACTAATTGTGTATCCCAGAACATCACGATTGAAAATTATGGAAGCTGTGTGACTTCTGATCTTTCATTTCAGTTGTAGTTCCAAAAAAGGTTTTAAAGATTAGATTGGAATCAAGCAGAAAATTAGAGAATTAAAAATAAAAGCTTTTTTAATAGTTTCAGATATAAAAAAATTGACTCCATTTCAGTTGAAGCCAAATGTTTTGTTTTAGAAATGATGATTTCTGTTTTGTACATTTTTTTTTTCTTGACTGAAACAATTTGACGAAGTCTGAGTTAGCAAGATGTTTCGGCAGGCATGAATCTGCCTTTTTCAGTCTAAAAGCACCTATTCTGTCCAATTTTTATAATGACATATAGATGATGGATGTGAAAATAAAATTGTGTGTGGTTTGGGAGAAGCTGTCTGCTTTTTTTCCGGGTATATAGTTCAAGCTGCTTGTGATGGATTTTATGGATAGATGATTTTTGTCAGTTCAAGTATGTATGGCATGTCTTTCCACACCATCTACAGGCAACTTACTTTATTACCTGGAAAAGCAGTGAGATAAGCCCAAAATTGATTAAAATGAGACCAGTTAACCCTCCTGAAGTTTTCCACTACTCCAGTTGGGCACTCCGGGTGTGGAAGCTGCCTTAAAGCTGCATTAGTATGCAGCTTGACTTCATGCAGAGTGTAGTTATGTATATCTGCAATGACCTGTAGGACCCACATGTTTTAATGCTTCATTGTTCTACTCTAAGAGAAAGAAAAAAAAAAAAAGCCTCTTTGGATCCCGTTAGATAAATAGGGGCAGTCAAGAGATGTAACGGGGTCTTCCTCTGACGTGACTGACACCGGGTAAATCTGGAGTAGCTCTGTGGGAGTTTGAAGGAGTGAAGTCAGTAAAGGCTAAAAGCAGAGTAGTCCCTCATGGAGTATTCCTGGCTTTAAGCCTCTGGATAAGTAGGGGATATAGATCCAGGACAGCCAATGGATTCTTCAAGGGAGATTCTGAACATCTTAATCAGTAGTGTGCCTCTCCTCCAGGACTACGCAGGTTGTCCAGACTCTTGACTTCAGCAACTAACTGAATACACCCTTGTGTGGCATTGCACATATTTCCTCTTGGAACTTTGGGAACTTTAGCAAAATGATCACGTTCAGCAGTAATAAGTGTCCCTTTATAAATGATGCTGGGTATCTCAGAAGTATCTGTAATAGACTGTGTAGGGCAGAATCTGCCAAGGAAAGATTTTGTTTTTCAATTGAAACAAAACAGTGTAAATCAAATAGTCTCCAGTGGAAAGTGCTGACCTTGCTTTTAGCAGAAGGCACTTATACCATCTCTACTTTCAGATTTTCTTTTTTTTTTTCCTTTTCCCCCTACATTTGTTTTTTTGGGGGGCGGGGGGGGGTGTAGTTGTGAGCTTTCACTATTTTTCTCTGCGTCAGTTTATGGATTTTGCAATTCTTTCATGAATAGAGGCTGTGTGACATTAAAGCCGATAGACTCTTCTGTGAAATTTAACTCACTGTGTCTCTTAGGTGCTTGCATGAACAGTGATAGTCTTGACTGAAAAACATGGTACCTTTTCCTGAGTCACTCTAGAGATAATTCAAGAACAGATCTCTGGCAAAACAGGGTCTTTTGGCTGAAGCATAAAGCTAACATTTTAACTTATTTTCATCTGTAAAAACACCCTGTTGTTTTTCATAAATAGGGAACCTATTGTGGGTAGTGATGCTGCTAACTTCTGCATCCTGGTCATGTTCCAGCTTGGATCAGCATCAACATAAATCAGTTATTCTCCTGGAAGCTTTATTCAGATAAATTATCTGCACTTCCTGTCTTAAATTCTTATTGTGTTGTTCTGCAGTGCTAGCCCCTGTTTCACGTAAGATGCATTTGAGATTTGAGGCAATCTCTGCATACGCTGGAGGATACAATTTGATATTGGAGTATATTTTCCGTGTGGACTTTTCTGAAAGATTCTGTGCTATCTTGGTACTGTCTGGAGATTCTCTGTGTTAATAAGAATTGTTTTGTTAATTGATTCCAGAATCTGCTGCTCTGGAATAGTCTGCCTTAATCAAGATCTCCACATGAATTTAAAAATTGCATCTTTCTGGATGAAATTCTGCTTTCTATTTTGTGGTCTCTAAAACTGCTTATATCAGCCCAGTGTATTTCTTGTATATGCTGGGTTGTTTTCGGTTGATTGTAATAATCTCTGTAAGGAGATTAAAATCAAAAATTATTATTAATTGCATTTTCCAGAAGCCTGGGTGAAGCTATGTATGAAATATGAATCTGTCATTTAAGTTTCTCAGAAATTCAGCTCTGTAATTCAGTGAGTGGAGTACACTTGCAAAAAGTGTCTGACAACTCCAAAGACAGACCTCCTTCTGCAAAATGGGTGTGGGAAGGGCAATAGCAGTTTGAGTCTCCCCTGCTGTCCTGCCTGCCTCATCCCTGGATGAAAGAAGCTATAGAAATGTAGAGCATTAAGATTAAACCTCCTGGATAATCAGGACTGTGACTTTGTTCTGCATGACAGAGAAGGGCCTGCAGTTCAGAGGCTGCTGCCTGCTTTCTCCCCTGAGCCTGCCAGCAAAAGGGTCAATTAGTGCCAACCACAGGAGTAGGGCTCTGGTACAAAGGCCCGTGTCCACTTAGAACTGTTCATTTAAGCTCTCATTAAGGACCTCAGGTTAATAATGGTGTATGCTGCCACCTATTCATTTACCTGAAACTGAGAGACTTTATTTTACCAGTTTAGCCATCCTTCTACCCAGTTTGGGTGGTTTTCTGTGACTGAGTCCAACTCTAAATCTCCAAGAGAAGTGTATCATGTTGTGCTGTGATGATTACAGTTAAAATGTGTAGAGATTTGTTGCTAATACAGAATAAAAAGTAGTAACTTTAAAATATTGATGATCAAAGCAATAAAGATGTGCAGCTTGATAAATTCACCCATTCTTAAAAGCTGGCTTTTCTGTATAGATGTCCTGCAGACAATTTTACTTTTACAATATAATTAAGGCTTTCCTTTTAACACAGCCACAGCCTGCCTCATTTCTCAGAGGTGTAGAGGAATCAGGTGGGTTGTGAACTTCCCTCTGTTTGTCCACTGGTGAGTGAGTTTTCTCTTTTCAAAGAGGTTGGTGCCATTAATCTTTCTGCTGTTGGTGGTTAGGCGAGAAACACGCCACTGAAATGCTGGGGTGGTGTGGCTGGGCGTGCTGATTGTCAGTCACATTAAACTAGCAATAAGCTTGTAAATTGGATAATGCTACAACTTGGAGATTATTTTAATTACCAGGGTATAAATTTTCTGAGCAACGGGCTCTAAGACTGAAAAGTGATTGCTTATGGCTGTAGGGGGTGTAATGTAGCTTTTGAAACTTGGTCCAGCAGCAGTTTGGTTACCTGAGTGTGCACACCTATGCTGTTGCTTCCTGCCTGGTACTCTATTCAGAGGGCTTGGGCATTTCTGCAGAGCTCATCTGATGGTGTTTCTTTGGAGCAGTACACTCTGTGTGAAGGAGCTGAGGTGATGGCCTTGGCTCCCATTCATGGTATCCACAGAAGAGAATTGCTGCAGTCCAGTGGTGTATTGAGCTCTCTGCAGTGATGCCTCGTGGCAGCTCAAATCCTGCCTGGAAGCCAAGGAGTGCCAACCTCTAGGTCCTTGGGAGAACTGATCATTCCTCTGTTTTCCCCAGAGCACACACCAGCCATCTTGTAATTCCTAACCAGTGAAATAGGGTAGAAAACCTAATAATAATTTGCAGTGGTTGAGATTTTCCTGCAGGAGCAGAAGGTATGTGCAGTGTCTCAGGGCTGGTGACCCACAAATCTGCAGGTTCTCATGCTGGGCAGCAGTGGTGTTGCAGTGATAGTCCACAGCCCAGCCAGGCTGCCAGGAGAGACAGAATCACTACAACTGCAGCAATTAGATCTTTCTCACTTCAGGGCTTTGAAAGCTTTCTTTGGGATCTGTACTCCGCGGAGATGTGGTTTTTCCCTTTAGTCTGCTGTCTTTATTCCTTTTTCTCTGTTCTCTGTTCTTGCCTTGCTTTGATAGATAGGAGCAGATAGAGCATAATTAAAAAAAAAAAAGAAAAAAAGAGCTATTTCACTTCCCAGAGACAGCGAACAGGCCTGTGAATGGCGCCTTCTGTTCCCCGTCTGCCCGGGTTCACCTCGCACCCAGCAGCCTCAGCGTTGTCTCATTCACATGGAGGTGTTAGGTTTGTTTAGCTCTCAAAAACTCTTGAGAGTGGGCAAGTTTCACACTGAAGTGGTTAAAGATCCCAAACTTGCTCCTGTTTCCTCGTGACATTGGTCACTACCCAGGCCAGGTTTGCTCAATTGCTGAAACTTTCTTTGAGTCTGGTTTGACTTTTGAGGTGTTTACCAGTCCTTGAGATGGTTTGAGTTTCCTGCAAAGCTGGAAGTGCTGGAGCACTGGAGGGATCCTGGAACTTTCAGTGGAGCCTGTATGTAAAAACAGTAACCGTGTGAATGAAAAACCAGCAGTATAATCCATCAGCATTTCTTTAGTTTCTTGAAGCCTGCCATGCCTTTTGCACTGATATGAGACTTCTGCAGCTCCCAGTGATGAACCGTCTAAAACAAATGACTGAGATTAGTATTATTTATAGATAACCACAGAGATCATTCATCCCTCTCAAGCTGTTTATTTTTGGGCAGCCCAGTAAAACTGATGAAATTGCCAGTTGTCTGAAATGCTGCTGCCAGTTGTTTGAATGAACAGTATTGATTATAGTTACAGGACTATTCATCTCAGACTGGCACACATACAATACATGGATTATAAAAATGTTGTCTCTGTTGACAGCTGGGTTATGAAATGATACACTGAATTATATGTCCTTGTAGGCAGTGTATACACTGACTTTTCTTATCCTAATTCAAAAGTATTAAAAGTTACTTGAAGGAATACAGAATGGAGTATCAGACTTTGAAAATATTTTAGTACCTTTGTTAGAAACAACCAGTTAACAAGTTTCTATTGAAATGAGCTGACACAGCAAAACTCCAGTGGGTACTAACTGGTCTAAACAATCTTCTGCTGTGAAGGTGGAGAACATTTTGTTTTATTAAATGAGTAAAGGAGTTCTTAGAAGATGCAGATGGAAAAGAGACCATTTAAATCTACTCTATTACCATAGTTTTGTTTTAAAATCAAAGCAAACCTCGAGGCTAACCCTGTTTGCAGTGCATACAGTAGTAGTCTTCTGGCTTCAGAGCAAATACGTTCATCTTTCTGATTTTTTATTTTTAAAAAATGCAGTGATGCAGTGATCATGTTTGTCTACACTTACCCTCAGAAGTTTTCCGTCCTTCATTGTGTCACTTACTTAATGATGTGTATCCCAGTTGCCTGGGTTGCTCCATCACGACACCTTTTGGTGTGGGATCCACTGGAGAGGAGCTCAGCAGATGGCCCGTTGGCTGCGGCTTCTGTCCCTTCACTGGAGCAATCTGTTCTTCCAACTCAAATGAGTTAGAACCCCAAAAGTTGAAATAAAAGCCCCTCTCACATTTTAGAGAATGTACTCTTTCATTGATGCATTGCTGTATGCTCGAAGGATTCCTGTTTTGAAAAACTGTGATTGTTAAACAAAGATTAGATAGATTTTTAAGTGCTATGCTTGAAAATTTCCATTGTCTTGCTCTGTAGTCATAAGTGATCAAAAATAAAGTGCTCAGAGCACTTTTATTGTAAGTTTTACTAATGCTTCCTTGTTTGTATCTGAAATAACACCATTGCCTCCAGCTGCTACCCTGAGAGCAGACTTTCCCTATATTTACCTGAACTAATTTGGTACATTGAACATAACTTCAGCAGTACACAGTGGTGACAGTTGTAACTGTAGAATGCTCGGGTGTGTTTTAAAATGTATTTGCAATTGTAGCAAATTTATTAAATAACTGCATTTAAGGTTTCAGAAAATATGTAAGTCCAGATCACAGCTGGTGTAGATTGCGTTAATGTGCCTGATGGAACCAGATTTGTGTCACCATGGTTCTTAAAATGGTCTTTAGCAGTTCTTTTTGGCAATACAGTGATAAAAATCTTTACAAATTTGCTGTAACTTTGTGTGTTGTTTAGTTGCCAAGGGATCATATTCTTCCTCAGCTTGCATTACCTGTGGTAACTTTAAAATGGAATATTTTTTATCATAATTTCGGTTTTATAAACTATCAGTTTCCTGAATAGGAAAATAATTTTTTCTCTTGTTCTTTCTTTCTTTTCCTTCATAATCTGAGATTTTTTTCTTAACCCATAAGTAGAATTTGTAACCATGAAAAAGCTTCATTTGAGCATCTCTTGTCATGGGTTTTTCAGATCCTAGCAAGCCACTTCTTATGTCTCCTTCCTTCTGCTCAACGCTCCTGCTTGCTTTTCATTTGTCTCAGTCTCTGCAATGAAGCTGTTCAAATACCACCACTTTAATTGATGATGCTTTATTTTTAAATGCTTTCTACAAAAATTTAATCTCCTGTTATGAGGCAGGATATGCTCATTCTCTGTATAAGTGGATGAGTTAGCGGGATAAATATCCTACATGTTCAGGGGAGAATAGACACCTCCACGCCCATGCTGTCAGCAGATAGAGAGATGGATTCTGTTGGTAATCTGTGTGATGCAGTGGCTGAGAAGATACAGTAGCAAGGATAAAGCACTAGCGACCGCACTTGGCAAAATTTGGGGATATCTTCAGCTGTGAATGGCTCTGCTTAATTGTTCCCAAAGCCTCCCCTGCTGAAACGATGCATCAGAGCAGCACAAGCTGAGCAGTTGTGATGGCTGAACTTGCTCCCGCTGCTCACGAACCAGAGATACCGTAAATGCAAACAGTAGGCGCTCCCCTTACCTCTAATTAAAGTGTGAATGGAAGTTTGACTATTCAGCTGCAGTATGAAGTTCCTCACAAAGCCAACCTGTGAGCTGCAAAGCAGGTATTTTTGGTAGATACATACTCTCAATACCTTTGGCTTCCTCAGCAGAAAGGACAGCTTGAGTACAGTGATGAATCTCTCTTTTTTCTTTTTTTTTTTTTTTTAAATGTATAACTATGGACAACTGTGGCGTTTTCTACAGTTCATTTCAGAGTAAAGAGGAAAATCTCCCAGGAATCCTAAGGAAAGGTGTCCTTCCCTAAGTGGTATTTTCTCATTCTTCTGTGGAGCTGCAGTATGACTGCTTCTGTCCTGCTTGTCTTTTGAACATACAAGATCAATTGTGATAATAAAGATTACATGTGATGGTTATCCAGATTCTTAAGAAAAGAATGGCAGAGGAGGGAATAAGTAAGGACGATATTGTTGTTTGAGAGGATGCTTGTATGTGGCTTGTAGCTGAAAGACTTTCTGTATGATATTCTCCAGTATTCTCTGGAGAGAATTAACGCCCATAAGGGCATTAACACCTTGTTGGAGAATTCAGGTGTTGAAATTGGACACTCAGATGCCCAAACTTGCCTTTCAACAGTCTGCTCAGCTGTATAAAATGCTGGTTGGATATTCTAGTTCACAACCTTTCCACAGTCATCCATTTAGGTAGCTTTTCTTAGTCTTGGGCAACAATTACACTTTTTAAACACAGAAACCCTGATTACATTGTTTTAGAGGAAGAACCCTTCCTCTCATGGTTATCTTTATTTATAAAAAGCCTTGATTTTTATTTATATTTTTCTTTCCATTCAAGCTTGGTTTTATTCTTTTTCAGTACAATTGCATCATGGATTAAATGCACATCTTCTGGTTGTGCAGACAACCTCTGCTTATATCAAGGACAAAGATTTTAAAATTATGTTTACAGCAGCAACTCTGTGTAATATTACTGTAATCAGTAATGTTCCTTAATAAGTGACACAGTATTATTACTTCATTCCTTATGAGAGTCTCACAAAGGCGAGTTAAGTTTTCCAGCGTGAGATTAATTTCTCACTTGCTCCCCCCTGGCCTCCCAAAACTGA
Organism: Pipra filicauda; assembly: GCF_003945595.2. Taxonomy (NCBI): domain Eukaryota; kingdom Metazoa; phylum Chordata; class Aves; order Passeriformes; family Pipridae; genus Pipra; species Pipra filicauda. The sequence goes on from NW_024104742.1 coordinate 2,694,577, forward strand.
TATTCAGAACTAAATCTTTTAGGAAAAGAATATAATTATCTTGCATTTCCCACGTTGTTGGCTCTAATTAGCTGACTGCGCTTTGGATTCGCTCCCTCATTCGGGAAGTTTGAATGGACTCTGTAGATACAACGATTTTAGAAGGAGGCCGGAGAATGCGGCTTGTCAGGAGAGCACAGCTCTGGAGAACGTGATTAGTTTCACTTATTGGTTGACCCAGCACATTTATTCTGCTTAGCTGAAGTCATGAAAATCCTAGATACTGAACTTATTTACATTTCTTTGAACCGTCCTTTTGGTAAAAGAAAATATTTTCATTGTGGCAGTTCAGTGGTTTATCTTTATTCCTTGGTAATACTCTCCCTCTTGTGTTTTTATTCAAAGTTAATTGTGTGATAACAGGATATTGTTTATTTGAGAATGGTTTGGGGGGCTGGGAGGGAGGAAAAATTAAGACCAAGTAGGTGAAGGGAAACCACAGCTTAGAAAAGGATCCAGAGCCAAGAGAGTTAAATTGAATTTCTTTCTAGGATGTGAAATGGCATGAAAATATTCCCTTCTAGGCCACAGCCTTGGTGACTTTGCTGGTACTGCTTTGAAAGATTTTCAACTACTGTATTATGGGTAGATTTTATGGAAGGGAATGTTTTTTTATGAAGAGCAGAAATAAAATCATTCTTGCTTCTGTTGGAACTAATATGTAGTGCGTAGCCATATATTCATGACTACTGTTATCCTGTTTCTGTCAATCTCTCTTCATGTTCCTGTAGTCCCTCAACAAAATAAGAGGACAGATTCAGAGTAAAGAGGAGGCTCCTATTAGCTGGCCACCATCTGAATCCTTGTATAACCCAATAATTTTGATGGGATGAAAAATTTCTATTGAACATAGATTAAAACATAATAAAACCCCAAAGGTTCTGTTCTTAAAGAGGCAGTGCTAATTTATGGATTGCATATACTCAGTGTAAAATTATTTCCTGCTGTCCTTACTCATAACACCAATGTGACAGAAAATTGATAGCCAGAGAGAGATGTTTTTGAATTATGTTGGTGGTTGCAAAATAATCTGGGATTTTTCAGCCCATGGAGTTCATCATTTGGTTTGTTTGATGTGGTTTCTGTACGTCTCAGGACTTCTTGAAATATTGGACTGTCAGTGCTTAACTAAAGCTGGTGACAGCCTAACTGTGTTTGCATTTCTGGCATGTTTTTGCAGACTTTTGTTGGCTTAGAGGAAAACTATAAAGGTCAGTAGCTTGCTCTATGCTCAAATAGCAACTTCAGTGTTCAGAACCGTGCTCCTAACCAGAAAGGGTGTTGCAAGTGTATTAGCATAATGAAAAAGATTAGAAACAAATTGGAATATTTTTAAATGTTTCACATTTACTTACAGCAGATTCAACAGTGAGTTTAACCCCAGAGGCAAAGAAGAGCATAATAGAGGGACTTGAATGCCTGTTTTTCTTTTATAGGTGATCTCTGTAGAACAGGAGGTAAGAAATATTGTCTGGGCTTCTTGGGGAAGCTTGGAAGAGCTGATGAATTCATCAGTCCCTTTTATGCAGCTCTTCTGGAGGATTTAAATCTTCATGTCTTCAATTTATTAAATTATTATGAGAAACTCATTCTATTGTTATCAAATTCATTTTTCTTATGCAAGTTTCTGTGCTATTTTTGTTATAGAAAGGTATTGTCTCTCTGATAACATTGCCAGTGGGAAGGAGGGCTTGGTCTGGCTCACGTAAATGGAAAATACATGGAGAAAATCAGAGTACAAAGAAGTCTTCTGTGCCTATAGCTGACATTTCTTAGAAAATGAGGTCTCTTAAGCCTCCTATTATAGTCTAGAAAGACACTTCACTTAGTCTATTAATCTATCTGAAAAGCTTTACTACCTGAATTCACCAAATAAATCTATTCAAGACCTACAGAATTCAAAGTCCAGAAATAATCTGTTGATGGGTTGCTTTGAAAAGCTTGACCTTGTCAGGGAGTCTATTTGAAAATCAGACTAGCAAAATTCAGTAACAGTAGGCTGGCATTAGCTCCGTACCCATATCAGTTTAAACAAATACACATTATCATACTCCTTTTTGTTGTCTTAACAGGCAGTGTAGAAATACATACTGGTATGTATTTCCCCCAACTCTGCTCTAATTTGGGTGTTGCACAGTTGTGTTTGAGACACTGGTGAGACTCATCTGCTTATTCCTTGGCTGAACAATACCCTCTAAATTGACTGATTGCTTATGGTATGGCAAAGGGTGATTAAGAGCTCTGGAAGGTTTACTGAAGTGACTTACTGAGGGAAGGTGCAGAGAAGCAGAGTTTTCCTGGTTTGGAACCTAAGTTTGTGGTATGCTGCGTTTTTGCTGAATGACGTGAATACTTCTCTTGATGACTGTTACACTGGTTCTAGCAAGAGAAAAATATTTATTTTAAATTTACTCTGAAATTGGCACTGCAAGTTGCAAGTTAAAATTCAGTATCATTAATCTATAAAACCTGGAAGATGCTGTGAGTTACTTTATAAAAAATTAGTAATGCAGAAATAATTTAAGAAGGTTTGTGGGGTTTTTTTGGTGAGCAAATCAGCCGGTTGAGGGAGGTGATTATCCCACTCTGCTCTGCACTGGTGAAGCCTCACTTTGAATATTGTGGCAGTTTTGGGTGACACAATATAAGAAAGATATTAAGCTATTTGAGAGCGTCCAAAGAAGGGCAGCAAAGATGGTGAAGGGCCCTGAGGGGAAGCTGTGCGAGAAGTGACTGAGGGCACTTGGTCTGTTCAGCCTGAAGGAGACTGAGGGGAGACCTCATTGCAGTCTCCAGCTTCCTTGTGAGAGGAAGAGGAAGGGCAGGCACTGATCTTTTCTCTGTGGTGACCAGTGACAGGACCCGAGGGAATGGCCTGAAGTTGTTTCAGGGGATGTTTTGGTTGGATATTAGAAAAAGGTTCTTCACCCAGGGGGTGCTTGGGCACTGGACAGGCTCCCCAGGGCAGTGGTCACAGCACCAAGCCTGACAGAGCTCAAGAAGTGTTTGGATGATCCTCTCAGGCACATGGTGTGACTCTTGGGGATGGTCCGGTGCAGGGCTAAGGGTTGGACTTGATGATCCTTTTGGGTCCCTTCCAACTCAGCATATTCTGTGATTCTGTGACATGGGTACATTTAAATTAGACATTATTTACAGTCTCTAACTGTAGTCACCTATCAGTTCCTATTCTGTTGTGCATAGTGAGCTGATTTTTTTAAAAGCTTTTTTGAAAGGTCGATGAAAAATTAATCGAGTTCATTGAGTTCATGAAATGGTTCCTCCCATAGTTATGTCTGTGCCTCCTGTGAATAAGAGCTTCCCTGCCTACAGAGCCCAGTCATGTCATTCAGAACTCTCTCCAGTTTGTCATCTCTCAGTAAGACTCTTCCTGTCCTTGGTGCAGTTTTATTCCGTGGTTGACCTCCCCGAACAGGTGGTGCTGCAAACAAGGGACAAGCAGGAATGGGGACAGGCCTTCAGGGTGATGATGGTCTGCTGGAAAGAGCTTATCCTGCAGCTCACTGCAGAGCTCGAGGAACGGTACAGCCCTGTGAGAAATTTCCTTAAGGCAAAGAAATGTATTGCCGTCTGTCATCCAAACTGCTGCAGTTGAGCTGTTTGGTGCTGGTCGGTTGGATGTCAGGACTGCTGTCATGGAGATACACATTTCCCCCAACTCTGCTCTAATTTGGGTGTTGCACAGTTGTGTTTGAGACACTGGTGAGACTCATCTGCTTATTCCTTGGCTGAACAATACCCTCTAAATTGACTGATTGCTTATGGTATGGCAAAGGGTGATTAAGAGCTCTGGAAGGTTTACTGAAGTGGCTTACTGAGGGAGGGATCCACAGTGCATTACTCCTTAGAAATTCAAACCTATTTTCTGCCATAAGGATTAGAATTTTTGTTCCCAAACCAGAAAAGGCTTGGATACTGTTGCAGCAAATTTGTTGTTTTGAACTTTCCCCTGCCTCAATTTTCCTCTTCCCTTCTAAGTTTACACAGTGTTTTTGGAGGATGCTTGGAATTTGTTGGTGCAAGTTGTTAGCAGATTTAGTCATTCTTGTGCAAAACCAGAGAGGAGAGTTTTTTTGATACTTCTAATAAATGCTGCTATTACAGAGGGATTTGGATGTAAGGTGCTAATACATCTCTGGAGATGGAGCACATCTATGAACCAAGAGGCTAAGGAATCTCTTGGAAAGTAGGCCCTGATACAGATAATTAAAGAGTAGGTCGAAAAGGGATTTATTCAATAGCAACCAATTTATTTAAGTATGTATTTATTTACATGCAAAAACCCCAGTACATTAAAACAGGCCCATGTTTGAAACAAATCAAATCATGTACCAGAAACTTATAATGTAAAAAAAATAAGAAGTTGACAGTGAGCACACTGGTTAACTGTACATATGAAACAACAGAAATTCATGCCACCACTGATATTAACCTTTGTGAATATTTGATATGCAGCACACACTATCTTATCTATCAAATTCCACTTTTTCGGTCAAAAAAACTGCCAGAGACATCAGAATATGTTTGCAGTAAAGATTTTGAAAAAAACCCAAAACCAAAGAGGACAATGAAGATGCTTTGGCACATAAAGCTCTTTCATGAGTCACTTTATACTTCTCAAGGGGCACCAAGAATTCAGTCTTAGGATCCTCTTGGATAGGAGGATATGGATGCAAAGCATGGGCTATAACCCTCTGATGATGAGCTGTGGTGTGAACAATGTGTGTGACTTGGTAACTTTGGTAAATGTCAGAATCTTTTCAGAGGAAAGCTAATGTTTGCTAACCATGTTTCTGATAGAGAGGAGCTGTAATGGTGATAACCTAATCAAAATTTTTTAAAAAATATCTGTGGTTCTCCATTTGTATTTATACTGATGAGAACACAAACATGGTAAGATCACAGCAGGATTCTCTGGCCTTAATGGTGTTTGTGAATACAAGAGCTTCTAACTCATAGCAATGAAAATTATGGGAAAGTTCTCATGTTCTGGTGACTGTCCTAGCAAGTGCGAGAGAGGGAAGAAAGGGCTGACATTTGAAGTCATTGATTTGCAGGTGTTCTACTGCTAGGATAGACTTTAGTAAGTATTAGTAGGGAAGATACTAGAGAAGTGTGGAGGTGTAGTGGTGTAAATCAGACTAAATCATCTGAGTGCCCCTAATCCAGCTAGACTGTAATGCATCATGAAGGGGGACCTCCTTCCAGAGTGAACATCACAGTAATTTAACCATCAGCTCTGATTCAGTGCCTTAATCACATTCTTCAGCCTGTGTCTGTTCATCAAAACACCTAAGCATGTTCTTATATTTGTGCATGCAGCTTTGGGATCTAGGACCTTTAGTAAAGCCTTGCTGGCGTCAGTGACACAATTCTGTGCATGTGGAATAAAACTGTCTAAACTGTGGTTCTTCAGGTGTGTGTAGTTCTAGAGAAAGTCAAGTGCTGCCCCACACTGCCGCTGTCTCATGGCACACCAGGTTTCTGATGAGGACTTCCAGGACCTCTTGAGTAGAACCAAAGGGTTGCTAGTCTGGCTTTGGTATGAGGCCTTTAGCTCTTCTCTGTCAAGTGAAGATGTGGGAAGAGCCCCACTTCCCTGTCACCATCACACATATCCCTGCAGACCACAGTCTCATGCTGTTGCTGATGATTAATGAGATTGTTCTCTGGTCACAAATGTAGCAGTGTCTCATGGAGCACAGAAAATGCGTTTGCACCTGGTTAACATCTCACTATGAAACTGGCTGAGAGCAGACTTCAAACCAGTATTTAAAGCTGTGACAATCTGTCCAAACCCTCTGAGATTAACAAATAATTTCAGACTTGGTCTATCTCTCTTGGCTGCCCCCTCCTCCTTTGAAAGAGCAGCAATCAGTTAAGAATTAACATGTAGCAATGTGACTTTCACAATCAGGCTTTTGCTGTACCATTTCCATCAATTTTGGCTTCCACATTATTCAGCTGTGCACCAGACAGCTCTTTTGTTATGTGCCAATTAACCCAGCTTGATAAATAGTGATTATGCATAATTTATAAAGAATAATATTCTTGTTGTTCCCTGCAAATAAGACACTGGCTTAACTGAGGGTACTGGTCTGTGAATTACTGTCAGATGTGATTGTGAAGGTCCAGGAGGCTGGTAGCAAGAAGGACTCTTTGGACTGTAAGGCGGATAGAAATTATAATGAGAATAAAAATAGATGGGGGATGCTTTTGTAAGGGCAGTGGGGATTTCAATTTTGCATTTCTGTCGTTTGCTCGTTCAGTGTACTCAATAGGTCTCTCAGTTCTAGTCCAACTCTTGCTGAATTCCATGTGAACTTCTCCAATGACATTGGTGGGTACTTTATTGGACGCCTAAGGAACATCTTCAGATAATTTCCCTGGCTGCTGAAGGCAGCTTTAACAGCCATTCTGTTTCCTGTTCTCTGTTAACTAGTCTGAAGCCTCTCAGACTGTTAAGCTGACAGCAGTGGGACACGAGGACTGGGTGAGAATTGCATAGCCCCATGAACCTTGAGTAAACTGGGGAAAGAGATACAGAAGTGTGAAATCCAGTCCACCAGTCCGAGATGTTCTTGCAGTGCTTGCTGGAATACTATTGCCGAGCTTCCAGCAAAGTGTTAGGGACTATTGCTTTGGGTAAACTGGGCTGTCTGTCAGCCAGCACCATGCTCTGCATTCATAGAGCCAACTGGAAACCCTCCAGAGCTGGAGGCTGCTTGCACAGCTGCTGTTTTGGCATTTGCACCCCCTTTCTCCTTGGACAACCTTAGTTGTGGCCTTCACCTCCTGGTGAATTTTACCCCATTCAGTGCTTCAGGTGTGTTGGCCGTTTTGCCTCTTCTATCTCATCCTCTGTAATATATCCCCACAGGCCCATAAATGGCACCACCTCAGCAGACTCAGCTCATCTTTCATCACGCTGCCAGAGCCTTGTTTTGATTTATTGCCTTTCACCACAGTGGCCCAGAATGAAGTCAACTTCTGAAATCACTTAGGGAAGGATCTGCTGAACAAGCATACATTTAATAATACGCCTCAGCCTTTTTACTTCCTCCATACTGAGGTGTTCCAGTGATACGAGAAATCCCTTCAGAAAACTGGAATGCTGGAGAGAGCTGCTGCTGATCCACAGCTCTGAGGCACAGCATTGCCTTCAACTGCTGTGCTTTGATTCAACCCTACATTCTACCTAACATCCTCAACTGCAAAATGCTGCCCTTTTCTGATGGGTGTGATTTATTTTTTACTTCATACCACAAAGCTCTTTCTTTCTCTTAGCCTGTTGTTTGAAGTATTGACGAGATGTGTAAGATAAATCATCTCTGAAGATGGTAACAATGGCAACTTGGGTACTCCCTGGTCTACCACATCTTGTCATGTTCATATTAAAAACATTTTTTTGAACATGTCTTTTTGTTCCAAGACATAGTGCTTAATGAGTTTTGGGACTCTCATTACTTTGAATAAAGTTACAGAAACATTCATGATTTTATATTAAGCTATTAAATGTTACTGTGTTTATTAGAATAGGCTAGTATTATTAGTAGAGTATATTGGATATGCATATTAGTAGTATATTGGCTGCCTGTCAATAAATGGCTGCTAAATTTTCTGGTGTGCTATAACTGAGTAATTTTTGAAAGAACAGGGTTTTTCATATTTTCCTCTGACCAACATTTTTAGAAAAATTGCTTCAGAAAATAAGAGATACAGTTACCATCCAAAGTGATCACAGCATGCTGGCATAACATACGAGATTAAAATTAAAAGCATTTCAAATGGTGCAGCAGATGGAAACAAGTTATTTCACTTGAGTGAGTGTTACATATTTGTGTTGCATGCACACTGTCCATGCTTCTGCAGAGATTAGTCACGAAACAGGAATTGGAGTATCAGATGTGAAGGACGCAAATGATCTTTGTTTGCTGTGAATATATTTAGACTCTCACGGGAAAAGCTTTGCCAGCTCCTCTGGCTCCCTCACACAGGTGTTAGCTCATCTTCCATGCTTCCTGGAGAAAGGAATATGTGGTTATGTGTATCGGACAGGCTAAGTCTTTTCTCAAAGGGCAAAGCTCAAGGAACTGCTTTACATCCACTTGTTAAGTCTCTGTCACTCTCTAAACTTGAGGGAGGCCCATGGCATAAATATTAAGCATCCAGGATGGTGGAGATGCAAACGGGAGGAGAGTGTTGGCATTGCACATACTGCTGCTGCTGGCAAGGCATTGATCATGCTGGAGTAACTGAGCAGAAACATCTTTTCATCAGGGGATAAAAGGAAGATACCGATGCCTTTCCATTTTTCTCCAGCAGTGAGTTTAACTGTCTGCAAAGAGAAGCCTCTTGCTGCTTCTCCTCCAAATTCTGCTTTAGTGTCAGGACCAGCATAGGCAGAAAGCAGAAGAGGTCACAAACAGTACAAATCTGAGTCCTGCAACAGTGTTACAAAGTCTTCTTTCTAAAAGCTTTTTGTTTAAAATTGTGTGGTATATATTTAATGTCTTTCCCTTAAAACTAAAAGGAATGCTTTCTTGTGAGCAGCTCGTGGGACTGGTGGGATCAGGATGGAAAGTGCTCTGTTAACAGTAGAAGACCATGAATTGTCAGGATGGGTTTAAGAACAGACAACTTGGTTATAATTTGTGGGGCCTGGTCTGAAAGACCAAGCAAGATAATGCAGTACTCTGATCAGCACATACTTAAGTGTAGTCCTTAAGTACCTAACATGTTTTTAAATCATCCTTCAGAAAAATCAGTTGATCTGTATGGCACATATATATCTCCTCCCACCTTTAATTCATTTTAAGCTTCAAACCCCTGTTTTGCTTCTTTCAAACTCCAATGGGTTATACTTCAAAATGAATCATGATAATCTGACTCATAGCTTTTGAAAAGGAATGCTCTCATAGTACTCAGAATCCATGATATTTTTTAAAAAATCGGTGTGTAATAAGGATGCCAGGTAAACAATTTTATAATTTGGACATTCTGATAGGCTGATACTTTTCCTGGAAACTGGGTGGAATGACTCCTGGGTTTCTGCTACCATCAGAAATGTGTCATAAATACAGAGATTCTGAATGGCAAGTGATTTTTCTTTTTTTAATGAAAAACATACATTATAATTTGGTAGGTTTGAGGGACAAGAGACTCATCTTGTGCTTAAGTTTTAACAAGGTTAAAAAAAATTAATTTTTTTTTTTTAGCTTTGTGGCTAGTAATCTGAAAGCAGAGGTAGCTAAGATTGTACAGCATTTTAGGTTTGGAAGTAGCTTGGGAACTAAACAGTGAGTAGAAAATAGCAACACAGGTAGCATAGCCTGTTCCAAGCTACTCAGGCTACCTGCAGTACTCTCAGACCAGAACAGCTTCCAGAAAGTTAAGCACAGCTTTCCCAGGACAATCAAGGTTGTGTTCAGCCCATCTTTCTGTCTGTCTTACAGTTTGATGCTTAAGAATGTCCGTTTTACTGACATTTCAAATATATTAGCTATTTTTTTAAATGTCAAAGCTTTCACTTGCATATGTATCAAGTTGGCAGTTTGGGTTCACCTTTACCTGACTAAAGGTACACTAGTGGACAAATACCTCAGACCTGAGTGAACATCAGCTGCCTTTCACTGAGAGCTTTCTGAAACTGCAGCTTTCTTTTGTCAGCCTTTCTGTCTAAAAGGATCTGACTTCAGAGCTGCACTTCTTTCTCACGAGCAGCCCTTGCAGGTCTTGGCAGGCCCCTCTTGGCATCATGGCACGGGTGAGACTTGGTGCTGCTGGTGTTCCCACCACACTGTTACAGCCTAAGTGGCCTATTTTTATCGTTGCAAGCTGGCATTTTTCATACCCTCATAAAGTTCACACAAATGTTTCAGTGTGAAAAGAAGATCCAGCACACAGCAAATTCATGTACATTGTTAGGGTTTTATTTGACCATGGTAGTATATATAAAAGCCAAAATGTGTAAAGTTTAATGAGTCAAGTATGTCATAAATAATTGGGCACATGAAGGAAACCAGGGCTGTGGTGATGTATTTGTACAGCACTCAGCACGGAGGAACTGTAATTGGGATTGGTGTTCCAAAGTCATCCTAAAGAGCAGATAAGAAATAAAGACTGCTTTAATAGTGTGTAATGGAGTTGTGATAGGGTGACCAAAGTAATCTTGAACAGGATCTTGACCAGGGAGTGTTTGGGGATGCTTGGATCTGAACATGTGTTTTGAATTGCTTTCCAGTAAATGGTTTGTAAAATATGAGTGGATTAATCCTCATGCCTTTCATTTGCAATTTAATAATATCCCCCTCCTGGTGCCTGAATGTGCTGGTTTTATTTTATTTGCTCTCCTAAAAAGAAATGCAAACTGAAGGAACTGTGTATGTTTGAAGAAGGCATTAGATAGAATGAAGCAAGCAAGCTTAGTTCTTTATAAAAAGAACTAGATAAAGCACTGCAGTTATATCATTGAGAAAACTGATGCCATAAATGAAGTAACAAGGGTAAATCATGATTTTGTTTTGTGTTCCACTGTGAGGTTTTGGGTTGGGACTTTTTTCTTTTGTTTTGAGTGTATTTCTTTGTTTTTGTGAGTGCATATCCATTTCTAGGTAGGAAGAGATGTGATGTTACAGCCAATGCCTCAGGAAGATTTGTATCCAATTCCAAGTTGTAACTTCCTTGGTTCCCTTCTGCCCCCAAGAATATTCACTGCTAACTATTCCAGAAATAGCTTTTTTCAGAAATCCATCTTTTCTGACCTAAATTTTAAACAATACAGTGAAATATTTTCTTCACGTCAGAACTCAGTGTCTTAATTAAAATGTAAAAGATGGTTTTATTGGCTATAGGTAAATGCGGTTCACCTGATTTTAAATTTTTAATAAGATGAGTTTGTGTTTAAAGGAAGCTCTCAAGTCTGATTGCCTGAAGCCCCCTGAAAGTATCTCATTCTGCATTCAGGGGCACTGCTGTGCTGATCTCCTCAGGGCTCAAGGTAGGGAGAGTGCCCCTTTTCATTCAGTGTGAAAGTGGAAGAAAGCAGTAGAGGCATTGTCCACTTCTCTAAGTGCAAGACTGCAGGTTGACTGTAAGAAGTGATGTTCATGACCACCCTTGCATTATTACAGCAATGAAGGCATCGGGTGGAGCCTTAGGTAGGAAATGGCAACTGCTCTGAGATATGTTGCACGTTATTCCATTGTAAAGTAGTCCCATTAGTCTGTTGGCAGAAGCTGGCAGTGAGAATTGTGTGGAGTCCAAGACAATTGGCAGAAGAAAGTGGAGGGAATAAAATTATTTCACAGCTGAGGGAAACACAGAGCACAAACCTGAGGAACTGGTATGAGCAGCACGCAGTAATGTCCGTGGTGATGGAGCTCCAGCAGTGCCTTTCCTCCCAGAGAGCTGTAGGTGTATCACTGGAGCAGTGTCCCTTTGACACAGGTTGATTTTGTCAGATCTACTTTATAAGAAATTGATATGGACAAAGGGGAAATTACTGGTCCATAAAAAGAATAATGAAGAAGGAATAGTATTGTAACCTCCAACCCCTGACTCCAAAACTGCTGAGCTCTTAGATCCCGTGTGGAAGTGGAGGGTCCTGCTGACTTTTACAGTTCAGTCACTAATGATATCATCCAGTGGAAATGGTGTATTAAGATCCACCAATAACATATCCCTTTTGTTGGCTTTATGTGTCTTTCTAAACAAGCAAAATCCAAAACTGCTTGTAAATGTTCCTAGTAACGCTTCAGTTGTTTGTAGTAAGACTGGAAGTAAAAAAAAAAAAAAAAAAAAAGGTGTCAGAGAAGTTTTGACTTTAGCTTCCAGGCAATAGACAGTAGAGATGTCAGAGCCTGTACAACCTTGCAGTGTCAGGAATACTCACAGTCACTAGAAGATAGAAAAACTAAACACCATTAGATAGCAAAAATAAATTTTAAAAAGACACAAAACATCTAAGAAGAACTTGTGTGAAATGGGGCGTCTTTTGAGGTTCTGGCCCATGGCCTTCCAGGGGGCTGAGTGAAAAGAATCTTACCTGTTAATCTTAGCATGTTTCAGTGGTGGGCCTGACTTGTCTGGAGGGAGGATGGAACTGCAAGTAAAACAGAAGTCTGGGTTCATTGGGTTACACTGACACTTAGGATGGCTCAGCTGCTTTCAATACAGAAACCGAGATTTATTTATGTGGCTTAAGTGGGATATTGTTTGCTTGGGTTTGGTTTGGTTTTTTATTTGAAAGTAAATTCTGCTTACCACTGTGATCACTCTGGCTCTGAGCGTTTTCCTTCCTTGGCAGGAAACACCAGTCTGTCATGACCCGAAAGTTTCTTATCTTCTCTTGACATGCTTGAGAATTCACAGGCTTCTATCATATCATCCCTTCCTCTCCTGAACACGATGGCGTGTGGCAGCTCACGTACTATGAGAACAAGCCCAGTGTTAAGTCAGCATTAATAAATACTCACCTTACACCTAATGCCAAAATAATGGCTTATCATGATCTCCTGTTGAACTGCTGCTCAGGGCCTCTCTCCCTTGTTTGTGGAGGTTGAAACTTATTCAGATCAAGTTATGAAGCAACTTGCATATGTGCTTGCTTTGGAAAGAGATGTGCATCACCATAATTAATTAAGAGCAGTTTCATACAGGCATAGCTCAGCAAAAAAAATTTTTTTTTTTTTTTCTTGAGGAATGAGTTTGCATCAGGATGTGTCCAAATCATTTCTTTAACAGCCAAAGTATGTGTTTTACCATCTGCATTTTTCAAATAGGGAAAAATAAACATAAATCAACTGTGATTAATTAAGGAAAAATACCAAAATTCTTACTCAACCATGAGGATAGTTGTGATTGTCAATAGAAGGTACTTTGTAAAAAGAGCTTAAAGCTGAGGTTTAGTTACCATTTTTAAAGTTTTCCTTCTGGCCCAGTGATGTTAGAATAATAATGTAATTAAAATTAATGTAATTACATGTTTGTTTTTTTGGAAAACAGAAAGCAATATGGCTGTGAGTTCATGGATATTCAGTTAGTTCTTTTGATAATATAGGAGATTAGGTCACAAACTATACAAAAGATATAACAAGACTGTGAGTTCAAAAATGCAAATAAACACAGAGGACCAAGAAAATTGGCCTTTTAGCTTTTCCTTATAAAAACAAAAGTTTATTTGCCTTTTAAACAGGTCAGTAAAGTAAAATTGTCACGCTACGGTGCATGCAGGATAGTCACGAAGAATATGCTACTAACAGAAGACAGAGAGTCTGTTAAAGGGTTAAATCTTTAAAATCTGCAGTGAATACAAACCTGAATCAGGGGAAATACAACTGGACAGGGCCTTGCATTTGTTAGAAGATATTGTTGGTGATCATCCAGAATTTTCAGGAAAAACAGTTGCAAATACCTGAAAGGCCAAATCAGCCTCCATGCAAGCAGCAGCTCCATGGTGGCTGTAAGGTGTTACATGGAGAAGGTCCTGCTTATGGTCAGGTTGTCCACAGACTCTGTTTGGTTTTTTCCTCAGATTACTCACAAATTAAGAGTGGGCTCTTTGCATAAGTGAGCACAATCTGCTATGAAAATGCATTTTAATTCAGTGTTTTAAAATAGCCACGAAAGACAGAATTATGTCCGAAGGACGAAGACCTTGAACCATTTTCAAACTCAAGGCCGCAGTGCCTTGGTGCTCATCTAAGAACAAGAAAGAGCACAAAGCTGACCACTTTCCAACTGGTTCCCAGCACAGGGCAGAGGAACAGGGGAGAGGAACTGTCCCCACTGGAGCCAGCCACTGTCAGTTCCCTTTAGTGCTGCACCTCTTCTCTACTGACTTTGTGGGATGTAGGAACCAGCGGTCCTAACAAGAACTGATCTGTATTCTCCATTAAAATCCTAAGCTTGGATAACATGCTGGGCTTTTTGGGCTCCCTTGTGACTTTTTTCAGATGCAGTGTCCCTACAAAGCTGAGCGATTTCAGTTGAGTCACAGCTCAAAAGTATTCCTGAGTCTTATACCTCATACCTGATAAGAAATAATGGGTGAACCCGGGATTGTTTGAAATACTCTGGGTTTTTAGGATCGGGAGACCTTTGAGAATATGTTTTGTTTGCATTGCAAGAAGAGATGTTTCCTGGAATACTTGCTTTTTTCTGCAGTACAGAATCTACATAAAAACTAGTAAACTAGGCCATTAATAAATATGTAAAAGAAGCCTGATCTGTGAGGTACAGGCTCAGTGTATGTGAGGACACTGAGCTCCACTAGTCCCACTCTATTGATTATTCATGTGGAATTAGAGGGTTTACAGACCACTGAAATGATTTGGAGACTGCCAGACTTTCTAATGTAATCTTTATTGTTTCCTTTTTCCACCTGTGAGTTAATGCTTTTTATTTGTTACTTCAGCAGATATTTTTTATGGAAGCTTTTCAACTTTATATCCTTCTGGTATATAGTTTAACAAAATGCCTTTTTAAACAGTGTATTTAATTCCTCAGTCATCCCTCTGGGAATAAATTCTTACTGTATTATAACTTCTTTTATATCTTTTTTTTACTGTGGTGAAGAACTTCTGCAAACTTTTATTTCAGAAATCACCACTTCTGATTTCCTTTCTGTGTCTCATGCACATCTCTTTTATGTCTGCACCAGCTGTAATTTGCTGCTGGTATCCAGAGCTGGTCATGTCCTCTTACAGTATCTTAAACACTTAAAGAAATTCCTTAATAGCATTTTTATTTTTACATCTGGACCTCCAGGAAGAAAATCAAATTTTCACACCTGACTGCCGATTTGAGGTGTTATCCATGATGCTGTGTCAATGAGCTGATATTGTGGAGAATCCTGTTTAAGATTACTTTAGCAGTCTTTAGTGATTCTAAGTGGTAGCCTTTGTGGTGGGAAGTGTTTCATGATGGTACTCTCAGAAGTAACGATGCTGTATATGTGTGTGTAGAAGTCAGGTCTTCCTTACTGGTAATTACTTGCCCTTGCTTTTTGCAAAGTTAAATGTGCAGCATTTTGGCAAAAGTGTTTAATGGGGTTAGTTGGAAATTGTTGTTAAATCCAGTTCTTGACAAGCAAAATTGTTACAATTGAGTGAACATTTTTCTGGGAGACTTATTTTCATTACAAATAGGACTTGCTCTTCTCGGTCCAGAAATGGTTTGATTAGAAGTGCTGCTGTGTCACAGTGTATTGCAGTTGTACAGTCTTTGCTATGAGTGAGAGTCCCAGCCCCTCACAGATCAGGCTTCCTCACTATGTCTGATGCAGAATCCCTTCATGGAAAGAATGCAGGGTCACAAGAAGTTTGCACTTTTCCTACAGAGCTGAACAACAAAGATCTTTTTTCCTGCAACTCCAATGAAGTCGGCCATGTTTATAAATTGAAATACTTTCATTTTTGTCCAAAATGGTCATTGTTCAATCTCTGTAAAGGATGGGAAATAAGGAAGTGTGTGAAAAAAAGACGCTTTTGTCTGCATTTGGATTATTTTCTGGTACAAGATGGGTTCCTCAGGACAGCACAATGGTTAATTACTAAAAGCCTCCCAGTTAAGGGATACCAACTCTTGTCCCATGAAGCAACAAGATGTGTTGCTTATTTGTGAGGTCATGTAATAAGCCACAGACTTTCCAAATTCTTCTGAAAGGTTTTAACACTTGAGTAAGAAGTCACCATAATTTCTCATTGAAAAAGACCACACAGAAATTTCAGAGTTATGGACTGTAAGGGAATAAAACATCCAGACGTCTTTGATCTGAATCAAGGAAATCTCAATCTGGAAAACTACACCTTAATGTTTTGACTTTTAGGCAGACCTGACATTTGTTACATAGCTGCTAACAGAGATCTCCAGGTGCTGTCAAGGGAAGGTATTTTACAGATAGGCAATGTAATCCCGTGTTTCTTTTTAGAGAATATGGAGAGATGGAATATTACAATATAGCAGAAGTCACAACCAAAAATGTGTTCAGGCCAGTTTAATTGTTATAAAGTCAGTACAATTTACTGCTACACTGAAATTATTATATATTATCTCGTTAATTCATTCCATCTGCTGCATCATAGAGAATAATATCAGGAATGGTTAGAAGGCTTACCTCAAATATACTTTGAAAGTCTGATTGCATTCAGTGTTTTTCAGATTTTCACACCCTTGTCTGTCTTTCTTAGTCTGTTCACAGTTTTCCAGAGGAGTTTATGCCATCTTTGGATTCTATGACCAGATGTCAATGAACACACTGACGTCATTTTGTGGAGCCCTTCACACATCCTTCATCACACCCAGCTTCCCAACAGATGCAGATGTGCAGTTTGTCATCCAGATGAGGCCAGCGTTAAAAGGAGCCATCTTGAGTCTCTTGACTTATTATAAGTGGGAAAAGTTTGTGTACCTCTATGACACAGAACGGGGTAAGCACCATCATTTTAACTGATTTTTATATTTCATAGCTTGCTTTAAGTATTACCAGAACCAGTATGTGCAGCCCAGTTTTCTTCTGATGTAGGTAGCATGTGGTCCTAGAAAGAAGAAACTAAAGTGAATGGATAAATGAAAAGAAGGCATCCTAATATTAATGATCATTTTTTAAGAGATTTTCTGGAGGATATTGTTAACAATGTAAGCATTCAATTGGCATACCTGGTTTCCATGGAACCACAGACTCAGCACTTGCCAGGGTTTTTGAGTCCTTGCAAAATAAATAAAGTCGACACTATGAAGTTGGCTGTTAGGCAAAACCTTCCACCCTGTGTGACATTACAAATCCTGCACCACTTTACATAAATGCACATTTCTGCTGTCACTGGACAAAGACAATCCATGCTCAGATACTCTCTGGAGATGTCTAGGCATCAATAAAGTCTAAGAATAGAGAGCATAAGATGCTTTAGGGCTCGGCTGGAGAAAAGATGCTCCAGATATGTCACATGGATATCCAGAGACAAATTTACATACATGGCAAGAATGACCAGAGTTATGTTTTACTGAGTGGAAACATACTAAAACCAATGTTTCCAGACTTAAACCAATTATTAAATACTAAAAGCACAAAATGTAGCAAATACTGTCAAAAAGAGATCTAGACATCAGAAACCATTTTCTGTGAGGAAACTTGCATATTTCTGTGGAGCAGCTGTTGCCACCTGCTCTGAGCATACAGAATTTGCTCTGTTACAGATTTCACCTGGGCAGCATTTTTTGTATCAAATAGATGTGCCAATGCTCTTCTCACCAGTTTTATGATTTGCAATTCCAAGACCTTCTTCAGAGCAAAGGGATCTGGATAGAGACAAAGAAGCTTAAATTCTGTTCCTGGCTCCCATGAAAAAATTCCAATCCCTTAGGCTACTGCATATTGTTAAGCATCAAGTCTTCAGTGGCTGTGCTTTTCACACTGAAGATTAGTAACATCGCCCAACTAAGAGCATATCATATGTTGAAAGAAAGTAATTTTCAGTCTGATTTTAGGTGAATGTCAAGAGTTCAGAATTTTCTGAGTGATTTTGAGGTGTTAAATGTTTCTAGAGCTGAAAAACACTAGCTATGAGATCAAGTATGAAATATGGAGAAGCTAAAAATGCCATTACTTCTTAAATCTTGTAGAACACCCATACATCCATATTTCTAATTTAGTCCACTTTTAAATGAAAGCTCCTGTGAGTAAGCCATTTGTCTGAGTAAAAAAGGCTTGATGTGTCCAAATGTGATAAACTTACAGCATGTAATAAAGTAAAATGTCATTTATTCCAGGACTGATGAAACTTATCATGATTAAGGCTAATAAAGTTTGCTTTAGAAAGAGTTTCAGCAGTTGTCCAGGATCATGCCTAATAAGAAATTTGGCTCTTCAGACTGGAAGAATAATCCAAAACAGTACGAGTTTCTATAGAATTTGTCTAGATGACATGACTATCAGACTAACTGAGATAGTAACGGGAGTCATGAGGGGGGGACTTGCAGCCTCAAACTTGCAGGTTTTGGCAATTCATTTTGTATAATCTTTAGGTAGAGTCTAATCATGAGCTTATTGTGATGACTAACCCTTTTGGAACAGTTTAGGTTGTGTCTAGGCATTATTTTGCCTTGTTCATGCTAAGGTTTTAATCACAGGTTAAAACATAGCTCTTGCTGGTGGAATTAGCCCCAGGAATCTGACTTTACCTCTGTTGACATCTGCCTCTTGTGTTGTCTTCCTATTCACATCCTACTCATAATATTACAATTACTAATCCAGATCATGTTGTGAACCTACAGTGGTTCACATGCACGTAGGCCCTGACATTCTGATCTAAGTGTCAGTGACAAATCTGAATTAGATGACAGTGAAGGTGAATGTACGGTTATAAAATGAAGCTGAGGACTAGAAGATAAAGGACAGTTGTGTCTTTAGGACAGAAGAGGCATCAGTACATATAGGTAGCTTGGTGATGGATTTTGTGTTGTTTGGGATAAAGTTACCACATATTATCTGTCCTCCCTATACATACATCCTCCTTGCTGCTGTTTGGTGACATACTTGCCATCTGCTAAAAGAGGAACAAAAATGAACAGTTTATTGTCTTTAGCTACTGGTGCTTTAATTTGGTTAATACAAACTTGATAGCACTCCTATCAGTTATAATTCTTCCAGTGTTATAACAAATTAAGAAGTTTTCTATAGGAGGGAGAGGCAGGGCAATTAGGTACTGAGAAATGGACATTAGAGTTCTTTGTTTGAGGAGTGGTAATCATGGATGAGACCATCTGAAATATGTGGCAATTCCAGTAAGCTCCCTAATTTCTTGTGATAGACCTTCAAATACCAAAAAAACATCCCAAGAGTTTGGACAGTAATAATGGTGAATGACTCCTTGTGTCAGGCAGTGAACAGACTGTACATGTTCCTTTGCTGAGATACCACTGGAAATACAAACACTAGAGCTGTAATAATTTTTAATAATTCCTGTCTTGGATACTTAACTGCTTTGGGACACAAACACTGTCAGGAGAAGGTGTTAAGATAGTTAAATAAACTATCATTTAAATACTGCCTTTCTAAGAAGATTATAATCTCGCTGAGAATCTGAGAAATCACTAAATATTACACTATTCTTTCTTATGTTGAATTTAGTTATGCAGTAAATTGTTCTTGCAAGTAGTTTTACAGTGTTCTGCTGAAGCAAAACACTGCCATGTATTAAACATTGCATTTTCTATTAATAAGCACTGTAGCATATTACAGAGGCCATACAAAACTGAATAAACCCTGTGGTTATAATGAACTCTTTCGGTTTAAGCTTAGGAGAATGGAGCTTTATAAAATTGCTTCCTTTAATCAGTGGTCTTTTTGTTCTTTGCCATCAAATCATATAATCATATGGTTTCCCCCTTGGTGACATTGGGTACAATACTGTCATGTTTGGCTCCTGCAATGAAGACAAAAGATAAATCTCAAACAATAGAATAAAGTTAAGATGTACAATTACACAGATAGGTGGTGAAGCTTTTAATCCAGTGATTTAGTGTGTACATTGTATATATATTTATATTCTTAAGTATAAAATAATATTTTATTTTCCGTTGCTATGAGATGACTGAATGTTGCAGATTGTGCTCTCAAATATGTATTTATGTGCAGGTGTAAAATTCAGTTTCTTAAAACCTTCTAAAGCACACAGAAAAAAAATAAAGTGTGAGATTCATGATTTTCACCAGCAAGAATTATATCATTGCTTATTTCAGTTGCTGGACTTATTCTTCTATGGAGAAACAGAAATTTAAGAGAAATACCAAATTCCATGTTCTTTCCTAGTACCAGAAGAAGTACTTTGCAGAGTAATGATGCATTAGGAAATGGCTGCTAAGGGAAGAAAGGACTTAAGCAGTGTGTAGAAGAAATAGTCATGTGTTCATTCCATGCCTCATGTGTTTAGTTCATGTGAAAGGGAAAGGCAGGGTTGATTTCTGTTTGTATTAACTCACATCAGTAAGTTGACACTGTTGGTTGCTGTGATGTGTGCAAAGTATCTGATTAATTATATGGTGCTAACTGCCTCAGTAGGCTTCTCTGCAGTAGAACTAAGACTAATTAAGATTATGTCAGGATGAGATGAGATGAGGTTACATACAGAAAGCTATTAAGAATTTGGGTAACACTTGTCAGGAAAGTCACCTTTTGCATCTCATGCTGAGAGTTATGTTTCATCAAAAACCTCAGGTTTACTTGCACTCTTCGGGTCTGTTTCTCTTCTTGCTTTACTTTAAATCAGGTATTGTTCCACTGAAGTCAATGGTCCGGAGTAACACAGGTGTGAATGCCTGGAGAGGTGAACTTGTGGTTTTTCACAGTCATCTAATTGTTGCATGAAAGTGTGAAGTACTTCTCATTTAATTATAAAAATGGTATGGGGAATTATAATACCGAAGCTTTTGTTTATTTAAATTTTCATGGTGCTCCATTTCAGTTTATTTTTGCCAGAGAAACGTAATTTTGTACAGATTGTTCACTTTCCATCTGTCAGTATAACACAGGCATTTTGTCCTAAGTCACTTTGATTTGTCGTACCTACTGTGCAGAAAGACACTGATATCTGTCATGTAGATCATTTAAACAAAATCACACCAGGTGATTTCTGTGATTTGCATCAAGTCTTCATGTTCTTCCTTTGGATCATAGGAGTCCTCACAGGACATGAAAGTGCTGTCTTGGTTTGTCTAATGCCTACCAACTCAGTAGCAGAGGTGCAGAGAGATCACAGTCTTTATGGCACTGTATCAAATACCTCGCTAAATCTGAAGTATTTCTGTCATTTGGTTTTGATTTAACCTGTCAGTACATATCTAGTGTGGCCTACAATCAAGGCAAAGGAGTTTTGATAAATAAGGTTGTGGTTGGCTAATATATTTTTTTAATTGGTTAACACTGGCTAGATGAAGGCTGAGGCAGAGAGGTGTTAATCTAAAGCCCCGGGTTATGTGGCTAAGGAGAGGTGAAAATGTCTACTTTAAAAGCAATTACATCTTTAATCCTTGCTGCTACAGAAAGACAAAAATTTGACCTGAACGTAATGGATGGGTACGGATGCAGAAGGCCTGAAAATACAGCCTCAGGAAATATAACCAGTCCTATTTCTTTTAGACACAAAACCTTCTGGTCCCCTGTTGCATAAAGAAATGCCAGGTAAAGAGCAGGGGGGGGAAGGTACAAATAGAAGCTTCTCAATGATCATGTGTAAGGCATCAAATTGCCTTAAAAGGGGTTCAGTACAAGGCAATGAGATCTGATTCACTGCTCCTGCTGAAGACAAAGAATAACTCTGTTTAGTTCTGCTTTTACAAAATGAGGTTAGTTATCTATTGCTATCAAAGGACAAGACACTTCTGTACTGCTTTCCCTGGAGAATGAGAGATTGGAGCTGATAAAAGAAGCAGTATGTAGAACCAGGCTCATTATAGCTTCCACAAAATTAAATTGATGGATTTTTTTTTTTGGTGAAATAAGAGTTGCACTGAAAATTACTCATATATAGAACATAACATTTTTTTCTGCAAAACATCTGGGGTAAGATTAATTTTTATGGAATCTAAAAAGACTGCTTTAGTACTTGATGGATTCCTAGGGATTTTAGAATGTTGTGTTCTGGTGGACTGTCTCTCCTGAAAACAGCAATGGAAAATGTAACCCAACACAGAATGACTGACTCCTGTTTATAAGCACCTTCCATCAGCAGAGAGGTGCAGAAGAACTCCTCCTTCCACATAGCTGATTTGTTAAACTCTGTATTGTATTTCTGCATGTCAGGAAGTTTTATTTTATTTATAAAGATCATTCTTCAATGAAGGGGGAAAACGAAACCAGTGGAAGCAGCTACACCAGCAGTAATAAACCCTGAATTCAGCACCTGCTGATCAGTCAAATGTCAAAAGAGTCAATAACTGAGCTGTTCATTAACATGTTTATTTTTCAGAGCAGGGGGGTTATTCCACTACCTGAAGAACTACTTTGAATCGCTTGCATACAGAAAAAAGGATTTAATGCTGGCTTATGCTTTTCTCAGAATTAAACATGGGCTTGGTCCATTTTAAAATTACAATTCTTGTTTGCTAGTATGTTTATAACCTGTTTAATTCTCAGTTGCACCTGAAAGGTTGATGCAATGTATTTTGTTTATGCTTTCAGAAGTATGAAAGGATTTAAAATCTTGACATTTTCTTCTGTAAAAATCAGTCTGTGGTGAAGAATAATGGAACATACAAAGCTTGTTTGGAAGCCTATAAAACACCAGAGGTGACAAAACAGGGAAGAGTTACTGCAAACCTTGATTCTTCTGAGTTTTTTTGGCTCTGTACAGGAGTGTTTTGGACAGCAGCCCAGGTTCATGGGGATGACATGCAGACAGTATCAATTGTTAGCATTTAGGTAGCTATGTAGATGAACTGTCTCATTCTCCTTTCCCCACTTCTTTATATAGTGGGAAATGCACAGCAGGGAATAAAATCTTGGCAAAACCTCCTGAGCTGAGGCTCAATCTCCATGTCACAGATCTTTACATTTGAAGAATTATGTGCCCCAGGAACTGCCATCCAGAAATTTTCTTCTAGGTCAAAAGAGAACTTGTAGCATGGCCACAGAATGTGGCTTCTTTTGCGTGGCTTTTCTTGAAAGGTTGTATGGTGTAGGTTCAGGTTTTCATGCTCTGGTACAATAGAGAACACACACAGTGTAAGGATGCTTACAATAGAAAATCCATTATTTAGATTTAAAGAACAATCATATTTCATGCACTTACATGCAATAAGAAAATGATCTGTTTCTTTCACAATCAGGCTTTTGGGAATGAGTGATTTTACCATATTATGATGCCTAGAGTTTGTATTTATATAGAATTGAAAGTTGTAGATACTGCTTAGCAATATTTGTATGAAATATAAGTAATTTACCCTGACAGAGAGGCAAACCTTGACATTCTTATTAAGGGTGCATTGTTTTGTTGCTTTCAGCAGTATAATGTATGAACCAAGGCTCTGCACAGGAAATACGCCAGGATCTTAACTGAAAAATTCCAGGATTGCTTTACTGTTTAATTTTACTGCCTAAATGTGTTTGGGAATAATCTGAGCCTGAACAGTTAAATCTAGCTTTTGATAATCACTTTCCATTTATTTCCTCTGAAATCTCTGAAGTCTCATACAGACTCCTTTTATCTTGGTCTCTGTGGTACACAGATCCAGAAGAAAGCCCTTTCACTGATCCTTGCCCAAACAAACATTGAGACCCTGTGTGGGAGAATGGATGTTGGCCGGTTTTTAGGTGGACTGAGAGCCTTAAGCGTTTTTCTCCTGATCTTTCCCATTAGCTGCTATTTGTTTAGCTTACCCCTGGTAATCACTTAAACCGTTTTTCTAGCTTATGGACAAGAAGTGTGAGTCAACTTTGAAAGTCATCCAGCATGAGATGGCAAGACTTGCATGCTGGCAAGACTAACATGCAGCTGAAAACCAACAGCACGGAGTTCATGGGGTATGCTGTACTGCAGCTTTGTGCCTCTTGACAAGCACACAGTGGGTTCAGTTTGGTGTTGAGATGCCTAGACCAAATGCCTGAGCATCCTTTGAAGCTGTTGGAACGCACACTGCTGCCAGCAGTGCTTTTCAACAAGAGGAGTAACTACACATGTGCAACACATTTGTGTCTTGTTTCATGGGACCTCTGAGAATAAGGAAGTGTGTCAGCCCATTCATGAAGAAAAGGATATTATGGTAGCCTCACTCACACTGGCTGTGAATCTGGTTGTGGCTGAGAAAGTGTCAGTATCTAACTTGACTTTATGTGAAATCAGGTCATAAACCTGAGTCAGAACGTTCAGTATACAGAGTATGAACAGGCAGGTCCTGCATAAATAATTTCTGGAAGTCTGAATTTCTGGAAATTCTGTTCATGTGCACCCTCATAGTCCTAATGAAAGCAACTGAAACTCTCAGGATCGTGAGCTGTGGCCCTGAATATCTTATGTAGTAAACAGGAGAACCAGCAGCATTTCCATTCACCAAAACCTTAGAGATGAGCCTGGGAATGATTGTATTCATAAGCTAAATCATGTAAATGCATGCATTTAAATATTTAGCTTTTCATAAATATGCATGTTTTATCAACTTTCGGTAGAGCCGTAATATTTAATTTTTTTCATTGTTTGCACGAGTCATTTAAGTGGCAGAAGCTTGAGGTGTCATTTGATTTTATGTGGCCATCAGCAAGGCTTAAATGGTCAGTATCACTTCTCCAGATTTCTTGAAACGAAGCTGAAGTTCAAGACAGTTTCCAAGTGCAGGTAGAGAGAGGAAGGGCTGAAAAGATACGTGAGAGGCATTGTTGGCCCTTTTGCTCTGAGGCAAAGGAAAGGACTTGACACAAAGCCAAGCTTTGGAGGTGATAGAAAGGATTTGCTTGGAATCAGAGGCGACGAGGTGGAATTTGTTGATCCTGTCGAGGAGATGGGACTTTTTAGACTAGAAAGGAAGACTGTAGAAAAGAATCCCTGCATGCAAAAGACTGCAGGTAAATCTTTATCAACCCGATTTATTTAACCCATCTCACCCAACAGATCTAGGAGTTACTGAAAGTTACTTCGCTTGAGTTTATGTTCCATCTGTATATGCAGAACAGCTTTAAAAACTTGAAGTCTTTGGCTCCGATGCTCCAAGCAAGGCAGACTGGCTTCAACTGGGGAACTGGGCTGATTCTGTTCATGGAAGTAAACTATCTCAATGACTTAAAGTCTGCATAAGGGGGCTGGTACTCTGAGTGTGACTGAAGACAGCAGCGCTATTTAACACAGAATCAAGAGGAAGCAATTTTTGAGGTGTGACGTTTAACATTGAATTAGTGTGTGAACTTTATACTTGTTTCAATGGAGGAGCACGTTCTGGTTATCACGAGTTTTCCAAAGGAAAGACATTTTGACACCCTATGCCTTAATGCAATTAAGGTGGCAGTTACTTAGCATGTTAGTATTCTTACAAGTTTGCAAATGTTATCACCCTTCACTGGATCTTGACTGTGTGTCTACTCTTCCTGTGCATCTTTCTTCACCTAGAAATTGTTGTTTCTTAACCCGAGTGACAGCTATTATTGGTGGCACATGGAATTTATGTAACAGTGGCTGTTTCTTATTCACAGTGAGGGAACAGATAACCAACATACACTGTGAGAGACCGCACACTTCTGTGAGCTTGATGTGATAGTGAGAAGATGGTTTTCAGCCCAGACAAATGAACCATTCACTGAGTGAAGAACCTCTGTGGAATGAGCACAGGCTGTTGTGGCTTAATGGAATGACTGTAATAGTTGCAAGTGATAAAAGAACACCAAACACAAAAGAGATTTCTCCAGCGTTTGAGGAATATATGAGTAAAATGGAGTATCTCAACAAGTTAGTAAATCAAAGCTTCTCCTTTCATAGAGCAACCTCAGATACTCCAAAACAGTTCTCAACTGAGCAACGACATGTTCTTTTCTCACTACTAAAAGAGAGACTTCATATGCAGTTTGAATTTCTTTTGATACAGAGTTATATCATGCTGGGTGAATGGTGTGTAAAAATTTAGTTTTGTTAAAGGCTTTGTGCTCCTGAGGTGATTTTCATTTGATGGTCTCAAACAACAATGAATGGATGTTGATATGCAAGGGATTCCAGTCCCATTTTTGAGGTGGAAGATTTGAGGCACTGATCAGCAGGTTACCAACCTGGTCTTCATCTGCTTATGTATGCGGAAATACCTTTGTTGCATTGAAAGCACAGTGAGCTTTGACTTAAGATCTGCAGAATGTCATAGTGGAATTCAGTGACCATGGTTACTAATGAAAAGCAGTTTTTCTTACTTCTGCACAAGAATTCCCTTAAATTTTACCATGAATTTCCCTTTTCATGTAGAAAAATACTTGAGCCTTTGAAGGAACTCATAATGGATTACTTAGAAGCTTTGTGTTTAAGGGAGTTATTTAAAGGTGTTTACCATGGAGTTTATATGAACAAATCCATCGGTTATAGATTCAGTACTTTCCTTCATCTATGACACTTGGCCCTTTTAGATGTAGTTTCTTCTTTCAGGCTTCAGAGAATTTACCAAACTAGTTTGACCATGTGCCTTTTTCTTCCTAGAAAATATCAACTCTGTTAGTAAGTATAAAGATTACTCAAGTGCTTTGTAGAAGAAGAATAAATGTGCATGCATTTGTGGCAAACCCACTCAGCTAGCAGGTAAAATGACCTTGTATTGTATTTAGGTTAAGGAGTTTTTAAAGGATTTTTCTTTTTAGAGAGAGATTTTTCTCTGGTTTCTCATGAGACGTTTAATATCACACTGCCTTTTTTTTATTTTTGAATTCTCTTCTTGCAATTCAGAGTAGGACAGCACTGTGAGCCTGCATTTCAGGAGGTGTATAAGATACAGTAGTACAGTGGGATGAAAAATAGCTCCATAAAGTGATTAAGTATTAATCTCTAAAGAAAAAAAAAGTTAAAAGTTCCTGACATGAATTTTGTACTCAGTAACAAGTAATTATTCATTTCTTCAGCTTCAGTTGCATAGCTTTTTCTTGGCCACCTCTTTTGCTTTGATTCATGATGCAAAGAATCATTGGGAGGGAAAGGTGACCTGAGGTTTTATTCCTCCTGATCCTGAGCTCATCGTGTTCACAGACTGTTGCTTTGCACTTACACGTCTTTCTGACTTACCTTGGTTGTCAGCAGCCCAAGGAAACAAATCAGTGGTCAGTGCTTTGCACAGCTTAGCAGCATTTAGTCAGGGCCCCTCTTCAGCTTGTTAAACTGAACAGAGTTGTCATCTCCTAGAACAGCCCAGTATCGCCTTTAATGCTGAAGCATTTCTCCTCCAGTGTTTAGGCCCGGATTCCTCAGTGCTCCGCGGCGCAGGGGTGCCCTGGAGTCTGGATTTGCCCGTGAAGTGCGTCTGTGCTCCCTCCAGGTGCGTGGGATGGAGCCTGAGTACAGTGCTTTTGCCAGGGGAGTAGCTCAGTGAGCAGTGTG
Organism: Pipra filicauda; assembly: GCF_003945595.2. Taxonomy (NCBI): domain Eukaryota; kingdom Metazoa; phylum Chordata; class Aves; order Passeriformes; family Pipridae; genus Pipra; species Pipra filicauda. Next base: position 2,721,681 of record NW_024104742.1, read on the forward strand.
GGTAGTGCGTCCTCTCTGAGACTGAAGAATTCCATAAGCCCGAGCTGTGACTGCTGGAAACACAGCCCAGTCCTGTTGTGTGCCCCAGCACAGGGATCTGTGCCGGAGCTGGGTGTGTTGGGAAGCTGTGAGCACCACAGTGCCGTGCTGACATCAGTCTGGAAGGGTTAACAGATCCCAAGCAGTGGTTGTTAAGGTTTCTTAGGAGCTTCTGAGGTGTCGTTTGCTGAGGAGATATTTTTGTCAGTGCTGATAATAACAATAACATGCAGTGAATTACCAGGGCTGTGCACATACTAGGCATAAGAGGACTACTGTTATTTGCATGAAGTGGTAATATCTTTGTAGCATTTCTTCTGCTGTTTATGAAGTTATGAGTTATTTCTCGACTTCCTATTCATATTCAGGAGAGAAGTAGTTCATTTTTGATAACTCAGATTTTGATAATCTGCCCAACTGTACTTGAGAATGGGGTTATAAAAGAGCAAGACCACTCTACACTCTGCATTGAACCCTACTGCCCAAGACCAAAGACACATCCAACTTGCTCTCTTCAGTTGTGGCGTTTTTTTAATCAGCACCTATGGTTTGTGAGAATTTAACTGAGGCTTCTTCCCCTTTGTAAAGTAAAAGCCACTTCCAGATATTCTAGTTTAACCTAATGAAGTGACCAGTCATCAGTGAAAAACCCTTTTACTCCTTTCCTGTTGTTGTGACATGGTGTACAAAGCATTCTCAAATGCAGTGGCTCTGAGCTGTTCTTAAGCTGTCTAGATCTCATAGTCATAGTTAAGAGGACTTTCCAGAGAAGAAAATGGTCATTAAAGGTTTTCTCTAGGTACCTTAGAATGTTTTAGACACTCTGAAGCCATTAGATAAATATGGCAAATAATGCAGACATGTTCAGGTGCACGATGTTTCATGCTGGTCACTCTTAAGGACATAATATTGTCACTTGTAGCAGAGGCTATATATGGCCATGTAAATTTACACTATGATCCCCCTGGTGGTATAAAAATAATGATGTAGTCTCAGAATTAATGTGGGAAAGCATTTGTTAAAACTCTTGGGTGCCTTCAACTGAGTATGATTGGTGTAATTACTACTGAATTATGTGTGGTTCTAATGGATGAGTACATCAAATAAACTAAAATATTGGATAAAGTTGTGATATAAACAATATATTTGCTCTATTGATTGTAATTTTCGGTTACATTATGTCCTGTTGAGCCATCTGAAATATCTGAAAGAATCCATAATTGTCACTCCTTTTTATGAAATGCCAAAGTCATATACTACACTGACCTCAGTCTATGTGCATTAATTCATCAAGAATTTAAGTTGATGAGTTTAAGTCAGAACTGCAGTATAAAATCCTTTCAGTGCAATTTAATTATTTTGCAATTTAATTATTAATTATATATATATAACAGCATCGTAGACTGGATTCTGGCATGATCTGCACCTAAGACTAAAGATATTGTGTGTTTTTAGATCAAAGAATACTATTTGCTGCAATCTTAGTTCTTACCGGCTTTTTTTCCCCCAGCTTAAACAAGGGGATATTATGGTTTTAGGAGCAAATATTAGTCTACAGGCTGTGTAGTTTAGCACATCTTTTATTAGCAAGATAAGGCTTTATTCTTTAAGGGGAACGAAAAAGAAAAGAGAAGAACAAAAACAGGGAAATGAAAAACAAAGAAGCCAGTCTCCTGACATTGTTTGGCTCAGCAAGATCAAACCTTGCAGCTCACTACAGTGATGTCAGTAATGGATCTCTAGACAGAATTGCCTATTGCTTGGTAGTACTGCCATTATCGATCAGTTGGTTTTGTCCATGAACTGACAGTGATAACCACAAATTAGATCAAGTTTTTATTAGAGGAATAATATCAAATTATGCCGGGCTGTAGACAAATAATAATGAGTTATATGAACACATAATTATTACAATAACATTTTTTGCAGATATTTCTTGAAAAAATAACCCCCCAAACCCTCCTGTTTGTTTTTTCCTGATGTTTGTTATGCAGTTCTCTACCTCCCTCACCTCACTTGGAATGGGCAGGACTTTCAATGGCATTAACAGATTTTTAATGGCATTGTAACGGTTGCCACAAAGAGGTGGAGAGGTGGGGGCAGGAGGGGAGAGCTGAGCTTCTCTTTGAAAGGGAGGTATCTGAGGGTGAATACAAGGATGCATAAGTTATTGCAGCCTCAAGGCAGCAGTAATTTATGCACTGACAGTTTGAGTTTCATGCTATGCTATTTTAAAAAAGCCTTACAATGAACTGCCTCAGTTACACAAGTGTCTGTGGTGCTTTTAGAGATATTCCACATCATGGAGACAGTTTGAACACAAACTTTTGGAACATATTCATCACAGTGTGGTACTTGTCCTGTTTCAGTAAGAAAAAAAACAGTAATAAAAAGGCATAGTTACTTTCCACATTTTAACATTAATTTGGGTGCCCTAAAGCATTTCTCAGAGTTGTCTCATTGCTTATTTATCTGGTTTTAGATATGTTGGTGCAAGTGAAAATTGTGTGCATCTGTATTCTATTATTGTAGTTGTTATTGTAGTCATCCTCTCCGGAACCATTTAGCTACACTTCTCAAAGAAAACAGCAAAATGGATGTGAATGGCATACATTTCATAATGACCCGTTTGGTTTGTATGTTTTCCTTGTGCTACAGTTCAGAGAGGAGTCTAAGTGCACACAGCATTCATAGCATACAAGACCAAACAATGCTTTTCACATGAACCATATAATAATATCTCTGCAGTAAAGCACCATTTCCTAATAGGGAAGTATTCATCTTAATTATATAGCATTAATTTCCATTATTTTAACAATTATTGTGGAACTACACATCTGGAGGCATAAATAAAAGCAACGATTTCAAAAGTTTGACCTGTGTAGAACTACACTGAGTTTTCATTAATAATATACATGAAGCCAAGCACACTAAGTGTAAGCAGCTTTAGACCATTACAATTTAGATTTAATTTATGTAGTCTCTGGATTGACCTTCTTCAAAAACTGGCCACAGTAGGCAATGTAAACACATCACTGTGTGGCTCAGAGTGAACTTTAGATGCCAGCTGCATCCTCATAACACTTTATTGGGTCTCTTTTGAAAATTACGGATAAAAAGATAACAGGATATATGTTGTTATTTGTTCTTAAGTTTTAAGTGCTATTCATTTTGCATAGATATTGTCTTGGTTTATGAGATATTCATGTGCATTTTTCTGCAGATAGTGGTTTTGTGACTTCAGTGACCTCCCTCTAACTATAAAGCTGGATTTTGTCAAAATGTTTTTAACATTAAAACCTTTACTGCAGGGAATTCCGACTGCTACTGGATGTAACCAAGTCAGTTCAGTTGTGTAGAAATCAGCAGATGCCTCAGAGCATAGCAAACGCCATTCATTGCATTTCTTTGAAGTCAAGCAATGCAGATTTGCACAGGTGAAGGTTTGACCTAATATGTTTAAAAATAATTTCTCGACAGGTCCATTTCAAACAACAGAATTGTAACACAGAGATAAAAACTTGTACAAAATCATTATTATGAAAGAAGATGAAAACAATATGCCAATTTTTGATATTCAAATGTGTTCTTTCTTCTAAATCCCAGGCAGGTAATCTTTAGGACTTCACATGAATAATGGATGCTATTTAAATGTTTGCTTAAGAACAATGACTTCATTGTATCAATAATGAGAAGTTTTGCTGTGGACCACTTTGTAATATTTTGATTGTCTTGTTTTATACCACCCTTGAGGTCAAATGGTAGAACTTCTCTTAATTACTCTATTTAACCTGCAGTCATTACTGAAGGTGGGGAGTGAATACATTTTTACTCTCTGTTTCTGCAGCATCTGTCACAATGGGGATTCTTGGGAACTACTTTAAACAAATAATTGCTGATTATTACACTAGAATGAAGGGAAATGGAGAGGCTTCAGAGGATGTTTTACTAGAAAATCGAGAATTAGCTTCAGTTTTATTGCTTGAGGTGTATTTATATGAGTTACAGTATGAAGAATAGCGGCCTCAATTGTCACACAGAGACCACAGTCTAGAAGCAATAAAAGCAAAAATTGCTGTATCACAAGGGAAACTAGTTTTCTGTAAACTAATAAAAATGATGTTCTAATGATTTCTCTGTGATTCTTCAGGGATTTTCAGGGACATATTTGTTAAAGAAAAGCTGAAAGCTGTTGTATTTCCCTGGTTTCAGTCTTTTTTAATGACTCTCCTTTGCCGAATATTCCTTAGTGCAGTGTCTTCTTCTCAAGTTACTATTCACAGTCTTTTCTCATTTCCTTTACAGGGCTTTTTTTTCTTTATCCTGTGATAGCATAGCAGTAGGTTCTTCAACATAAGTGACAAATGTATATTTTCTTTCCTGACTGACAGAATTAAAGCCTAGAAAGAATAACTTAAAGTCAAGTGGAACCTGAGAAGGAGTGGGAAATGTTGAGTGAAACAGAAATTACGACATTCATTTTGGACGAAGTTGAGAAATGTTAGTTTATCTGTAAGAAATCTGGTCTATGTTATTTCAAGACTAACTTGTAGTCTAATCTTTGTTCAGTTTTGAAAAGAAAAGTCGTTTACTTTGTTTTTGAAAAATATTTTCCTTCATTTTTTTCAACCTGAGTTATAAATTCAGCTTGGCCTCAATTAATTTATAGTTGTGGTCCTCTCCTAACTGTCTGTTCTGCAGTGAATGCAATGTTAATTGAAAAAAAAAATCACCAGCTCTGTTACTGAATTAAAAGAGCTGTAATTGCTAACAGGACACTTCCATAAACAGTAAGTGAAATTATACACCCACATATGACTCATGCAGGGCATCAAAAACATTTCTACTTTATTTGAGACCACACTGACCAGAGTTTACAGAAGAAAACCAGCCAACAATAAGCATGCTGCTTTTTTGCCAGAAAGAAATATATCAGGACATTATTTTAGTAATCTCCGCATACCAGTTGTGGTTAAAATTGCTCAGGTGCAGAGCAAACTTTTCCATGTTTGTTTTATTTTCTGTTCATTGTGGTTTTGTCCCCATGACATTTTCGAACTGCTGTGTAATGCTGATAATGCATTATCTCTGTAGACTTCTTAACCGTTGTTCGCTTAAGCAACAAGTTAGCAAAGTGGGTAATAACATATTATTTTATTGATGTAAATGAGAGATGCTCTCCCTTTGCCCCAAGTGTTAGTTTGTATTTTTGTTGGGAATGATTATCAGAAACATGCCAGAACCGTGTCTGTTTGTAAGGAGCTACTCAAGAGCTAATGCTGCTGAGAGAAGTTTCTGCCCAGACACAAGAACCATCAGACAATAAGCAGTCAGGTTGCCTTGCTGTCATGTGTCTTGCCTGGTACTTTCCAGACAGGCAGCCTAATCTCTGTTATTTTTGTCTTGCCTCATACAGAAGATGAATAGTACTTGTGGCACCACAGGAGTCAAGTGTAGCTGTGGTACACACTTGCATCTCTGGTGGTGAGAGTATTTTTGCAGATGGAATAGATGAACCTAAACAAAATCTAATGTTAAGACTGTCTTATCTCTTAGCCCTGGTGGCATCTATCGTTCTCACACTGGCCCTTACAAATACCATGATAAAAATCCTGTTAAAACTGAGAGCTTTTCCTTTATCCTATTCAGTTTTCAAAGCAAAAATCCTAAGCGACAGGCTAGAGACTCCAAAATCCATTAAGCTATATAACAAAAAAATTACCCTGCCAGGAAAGTAAGCTTTTATTGTATTCCTTGTGGAGAATGGAGAGGTTGGTGTCTCTACCATCAGCTGTGGCCCTGATCATAAAGGACCACTGCATACTATTGTATTCTAGCAGCCAGCTCTGCCAGTGTAATAAAAGCAGACCCCTTCCATACCTCTGGTCTTTTTAGATAAGTCAAACTGCAAAGTATCCCAGCTTTTTTCTTCTGCAGTAATAGAAATATGTAGTGTAAAAGGCAGGCCTCTGTACATTGTTTTCTGATGGTGCCTGGAAGAGACTTTATGCATGAACTGGGCTTGTTTCACTAATTGGATTGTTGCATTCAGCTGCTCTGAGTTGCTTTGACAATACCCAGTGGAGCCTCTGCATTTTGTGAGCAAGGGTACGATCATGGGGCAGCAGTTTCACCGCAACTGCAGCTGTGTTAAAACCATCACATTTGCTGACCATTCAATAAAGGTCATTCTGTTTGTGACAGAACAAGCCAGCCAGAAAAGAATTACATGGCTTCAGGCCAAAAAAAAAGGATAAGGGCACTATGGAAATATTTTATCTTTAAAGATGTCTCCCTTTTTCTTTGCTTTTTTCCCTTGGGATTCTTTCCAAAGAAATGAAGTGTATTATTCATGTGACTTTTGGGAGAAAGAATATTTGAAATAGCCTTTTAGCAGTATATCACTGAGATCAATATGTGTATGTCAGATACAGGTGTTGCAGTTTTATTAACTATGTAGTGCAGAGGGATGTGATCTGATCCAGCCAGGTGGGGAAAAGCACTGGAGTGCTAAAGGTGGATCCAGTGTGTGTTTGAAGATCATGCTCCATGTTGTTGCTCTGAGGAACTGTATGACAGATACAGGAACTGAAGCTTCAGTAGGGAGTGAAACTTTTCTCACATTGTCAATGATTAATGTTTATTTAAGAGGAAAATCAAGCAAGAAAATACGAATTATAGCAAGGAGATGCTTTCCTGTGCCACTCCAGATGTTCAGCTCCACTCAGAATTCCTAGAGGAGTCAATGGGAGGTATGTCTAGTGTATTAGACTTTTCTGTACTGCTTGAATCTCATGTCAATTGGCCATGAATTGATCTCTGTGACTTCCTAGAATATTATAATTTGGCTTCAAATTTACCCTTTCTCCCAGCTCTGGACAGTATAAAATCAGCTCTTTTAAAAGACCTAAGTTACTCCTGATATTCTATGAGAGCTGCATATTCATTTCTTGTCAACAGGCATGAGTTTCCATTTTGGTAAGTGCTACTGGTAAGAATTAGATTCCTGGTGGTTGAAGACATCCATCAGAAGGAAGCTAAGAAAGATAAGTTGAAGTATGTGAAGTTGGTAAATAGAGCTGAAGAGACATGGTCTTCAATTTTTTATGCATAATGAAGTAAAATATTGTTCTGCTTTATCTTTAATAATTTGCTGCCGTTGGCCAGGAGAAGTTAATTTTTAGCTTCAAGAGACAAGCCATGTAATTGTGTTCAACCAGAAGTAATAAGCCACCTGCACAGTGCAAAACCTGTGGTGCCTGCAGTGCAAAATCACAAAATCATCCTGCAGATGTGTGTTTAACCTTAGTGTGAGCAGTTTGATATAGCTCTGAATGCTGTTCCCTCCACAGTGAATGGCAAAACTCCCTGGAACTCAGTGTGTTGGAAAAGCATTTAGTGATTAGGATTAGGTGAATTACTTTGTGATTACTTTGTTTCAAAGGAAGCATTTGCAGGGCTAGACTGTAAACAAGATGATTTACAGATATTGATATGCTTTGTGGCCCTGGCCTGATATCAGAGTTGAAGAATTATGTGAAGAATATTGCAAATTGTTGGTTTTTAAATTCTGAATGGTATGAGGTCCTTCCTGTCACTCAGATTTAAATGCTGAGATCTGAACTTTGTCTTTTTGTAAACTCTTTTTGGAATAGCACACACTAATCTCTTTGGGAATATGGGTCGAATAATTGCAAGTGATCTCTGAATTCCCACAAGAATCCCACAAGGCTTTAGCTGAAGCAGATTTAGGCTAATGCTGATTGCCAGTGTTTTAAAACTCTTGACAGGGAATGGGGAAAGAGCTGATCTAGAATATACAAAGTTAATTTAGTTCTCTTCCTGCTTCACTCCCAAGGTGTTATGGTTCCAGGATGGAAGAGGGAGAATAAAATATTACTATATGTGGAAAATGAGGTGGGAGTGTTATGTGGAAGGCTGAGGAATTGGAAAGTTGTTTCTCTTCTGCTGTTCGAGATAGATAATGGAATAAATCCACTCCTCTCCAGAGTCCTGAGAACAGAGGACATTTGGGAGTGTGCTTGGGATAGACTGAAGGTCTAAAGTGATTTATTCTGGAGTACCTGAACCACTAATGTAACATAATCAGTGGAGGTGTAGATGTGCTTTGCTGCATGGCAGTAGGACCACGGTCTCAGCCCTGTGTCTTTCAGCATGCTTTTATTTTTAATCCTCCCTCAGTTCCATATCATCCAAAGTGACAGAGGTGAATCACAATGGGGGAAGTAAATTGAGCAGAAGCCATGAAGTGTAGCAGAGGAGGACAACAGTGCTATTTCTGAAAAATAAGAATGAAGACAGCAAGACTTCCATTACAGGAGAAACAGAAGGGCTATCCAGTGAATGAGGACAGAGATGCACAGTGCAGACCATGTAAAACAGGAACAAAACTTTTGCTGCACTGAAAAGAATAAAAAGAAAGGGAATCAGTGAAGTGATGGCACACACTCCAAACACTGAGCAAAAATATCTGGCATTGAAAGCTGAGACCTTTGTGGGAGCTGTTAAACACAGCAGTACAGCTGGAATGTGATTCTAGAGCTCTTGATACACTATGGTATATAGCACAGTCATAAGGATCCAGTGTTTAAAGATATGCTGTGTGTTTGCTTTTTTTTGCAGAAACAACAACAGTAGAACTTTTTGCTGTAAAAAGAAAGATGTTGGCTTGATATTTCACTGCAGGGGGAGAGTTAGTTTAGTTTTGAGTACAGCCAGAGGGGACCAGCTCCCTGGAGTGAGCACAGGCATTACATTTTGAGCCTAGAACATCTGTACATTAATAATTAGTAAGGTTAGATGGAAATTTTTTATTGAAGTCAACTCCGGTTGCTTGCAGGCGTGACCGACCTGGTTTTCCCTTGTATTTCATACCTGCATGGAGATAATTACAGTGGCAGAAAGTGTTAAAATTTTACTTAGTTTACTTGGGGGGAAAATATAAGAGTCGACAAGAAGTGTCACCCTACTGCAGGAGGGCAGTGATGGAACGAGAGCCTTCTGTTTGAAAGTGTTGATTTGCACAGAACACTTACAAACTTTCCACTCTTCAAACCAGAGACCTCCCTTGTTCTGTGAAATCTTTCTTTGCCTGAATGACTACAGTAATGTTAAACTGGGAGATCAGAACTATCAGTGCTTGGGCTTCTAGCTGTGTGTGCCATTCACTGTGTATTTTCTACTTCAGATTAGATAATACTAAAGTTTTTGCATATTTTACCATTGTAGTTTACTAACCATGCAATCAGATTTGTGGGACTTTGGAGTCATGGAAGAGTAGTCATGCATCAGTATAATATCAAAGCAAATGGAATAAAAGAGTTCTTTTGTTTCACTGAATATTGGATTGAATATTCAAATAACATATAAGCATTGTAAATAATAATAAACACTTGGCAGCATAATTGCGTGCAAAGCCCAACATAATTGGAGTACTGAGCCTGACTGGTCCCAAGGATGTGTTTGTTATAGTTTCCTAATTTTACAAAACAACTCTGAAAAAACATTAAGAACAGTTTAGTTTAAAACTATGAAAACAGGGAGTATGCAGTTTACATACAACCCCTTCCTTGTCATAGGTACTCTACCACACTGCAACCATGGAGGGGAATTTTCTATCTCCTTTCACTTCTTCAAGCTAATAGTCTCGGATATATGTACATCCCATTTAGTCGGACAGTCCTTATCTGTGCACCTGTTGAATGTGTTGCAGTGAAATAACTAATTAACAGCATATTCTGTAGAGAATTCTGTGCCACTTTTTAAGCAGGCCACAGAGTACATATTCTGAGATGCAGATGTCCTATTTTTGTAAGTGATTTCCAAAGGGACACAGGACAGGTATTTAGGGTTTCAACACACACGGAGTCACATTGTGAAAAGCACGTCAATGGGATCTATGTTTGCCTGCCACTGAAAGCAGTGGAGTGGAGGTACCTCACCCACTGAGGTTCTTCAGCATCTGCATCTTAGTTGCCTCTGAAAACCTGGTTCCACCATCCTACCCAAGCCATTTTTGAAGATGAAAGGCAGATACCTGTGAAAATTTTACCTATGCTGTACTGTGAAGTGAACCCATTTCTGAGAGGATCATAGGCAAAAGTATTAGTTGTTTCAAATGCTCTGGTTCTTACCATTTCTAGATCATTTAACAGCATCTTTACCATTTGCCACGTGCGCATGCAAGACTAAGATTTTTTTCTTTTTTTATTGATAATATAAGACTAAGAAACCCAGTTTTACATGTTCAGTGATTTTGCTGTGTAGTCATGGATAGATATGGGTCTGTAGTTCAGCAGCAGTTAACAAAGATCTAGTGGCCATTAGTTCTTGAAGGATACCATTGATACCATTCCATGTTCATGGTGATCCAGCAGTGTACACTTTCATTATGCTAACTTTTGGACAAATTTTGAGGGCATGTGCCTGTCTGTTGGCAGGTTCTTTATATGCGGGGCCAGGTATTAGCAAAAAAAAGGCAGAAATAGCTGAGTGACTAAAAAGAAACACATGTGCAGGCTGTGAATATGGATCCATAAATTATCATTTATATTATCATAAAAACTCATTTAAATTTCAGAATATTTTTAAGCTTGGTACTCACCCTTTGATTGCTATATTTTTTTTAGTGTTCAGAATAAATAAAAGGAAATTAACTTATGGGTTGAGACATGAGACACATTCCAACTGCAAGGGCAATTAAAATGCTCGATAGCAAAGGGTGAGATGTTGATGAAGAGAGACTTTGAAAGGCTGATAGCATCTGTTAATGAAAATTCTCAGAGGCATAAGATTTGTTTGCTCAGGTAGTTTGAAAACAGAAAGTATAGATAAAGGTTAGGAAGAGGAATAAATATTTTTCTAACGTGATTGACTGAAGGTCAGATAGAATAATTTTACTATGTTTGAGGACAATTCAACTAGCATAATTTTTTTTCCAAGACATTTATCTGAGGTGAATCCAGGGGGGGGTTTGTGATGAATATGTATTTCAATTCATAACCTGATTACCATAATCTCCTGTGATTGTTTCTTCAAAGGAATAATATTTATCATTTTTTAGACTCAGCAGTTCCAAACATGTTTTTAAGAGAAAGCAGACAGCAATACTCTTGCACACTCGTGCTAAAACACCTATACATGTCGTGGTAGAGAGTTAACTTGTGTTATCAATATTTTTAAGTTTGCAGCCTATATTGAAATTGTGTTTTTCACTCTTTGGGTATGTGAGCCCAAGTTTTAGCTATATTCGAAATCCTTTTCTGTTGATAAGTGAATGTTTCCTTTTTCCAGAACATCTCTTGCCTATAACATAATAAATGCAGTAATGCTTTCTTTTACCTTAAAAGATTATTTAAGCTTAAAAATAATTCATTTTTATTTCCTTTCTGAGATGATAATTCCATGCAATACTTTCCTTCTTAACTCTATTTGTAATCGTATCGCGATTATGCAACTTTACCTGGAATAATAAATACTCTTTCCATCAGTATCCCAGCTCACTGGGGCTGGTAGTTATTCAACTTACTCTAGCAAATAAGATAAGAGGGAAATGTATTCTGAGATACCATATGGATGGTTTTACTATATACTTTCAGTGTCTAATGTGTTTGTAGGCGGTACAGGAATCTCTGAAAGTGTACATTTAACTGTGTTACAGGTTGAAATAAATATAAATCTAGATAAGGATCAGGACAACCTGAACTTGAAAATTGGCTCTATTACTAATACTGTCTGTGGGATAGACCAAATAGTCTTTTTCTGTGTCAGATTTCTAATTTGCCTATTTAATATGGTAATATTGACAACGAATCTGTTCATTTGCAGTGCTTTGAGTGTCATTTAAAATTGTTGTTAGCATTATTCATGTTTTTGTAAAAATTTTCTGAAAGCCGAATGACGCAAGAACATCTGGTGTGAAGTGCAGTGCTTTGTGCTAAGTGTAGACCACTCCATGGGAGAGACAGGCCCACGCAGGATGTACTTCTGAAAGAGTGAAGCTGGGCTGAAGTGTGTTGTTAAGGTGGAGGCACGTCAGAAGTTTTGTAGATTCATTGGAGAGAGGAAGGAAATCCATACAGCCACATCAATGCCAGTGTCAGCATTACACACTGGAGCAGACCTTTTGTTTCTGAAATAAAAGACCGTGTTCATTGCATCACCTCGCTCAGCCCAGCCAGAGCCAAGCCTTCAGAAAGGGAGTTCAGTGGCTTGGCTCATCGCAGAGCAACAGCACACTGTGCCATTATTTATCAGGTGGCTCTTCATTTTCTGTTTTTCTCCAAGTCATACAATAGGCCAAATACTTCTCAAAATCAGTATTTTCACCAAAAAATGAGTTAAATTCTCCCCATCCTGCAACATTTGCATATGCTCTGATTTTGAGTTTTGTAAGCTTTCTGTTTGAGAACTGGCTTCACCTGGAATGTGCTACAGTTGTTTTGCAGACAAGTTAGGTTTTCCTTTCCAGAATGATAATTGTTAACTCTGTGATTCCTAATTAGAATCTTTTTTTCTGAGATAAATATGTAAACACAATTAGATATGTATTTTTAACATGAAGTAATTAGCCTCATCAGTTGAGTGCTAGTCAATACATTGAGATTTTTGTTGGCTTTTAGTTTTTCAGTTGCAGGTAAAGGTTGTGAGTGATACCTACATAGGGATGCCTTACACAACTTCATTCTTTTATGCATTTTCTTCCACTGATTTCCATGCATGTTGCAAACACAGAAAAATTACACATCATCTCTCTCTCTCTCCTGACTAGAAAGAGGATATAAGAGACTGTCATCCAAATATGCTTGAAGTTAAGGACAGATGAAGGCCAGAGTGTCTCGCTTAGGCCTCATTATGGTCAACTTTGTGGTGTCTGACATCAAGAGGATTATAGCAGAGATATTTGCTATCCATGGTGACTAGATCTGGTTTCTTCAGTAACCAGTGCACAGGAGTGCACTGGTTTCCTATTTGTGTGAAGGAAATGATTGGAAGTATCTGTTTGTCTTGGTTTTTTCCTTTTTTACTGAAGAAAATTCTGTTCTGATTATATCATTCAAATGCTTTGCAGATGAAGGCTGGTCTGTCACAAGCAGCAAGGCTTCTCTGGCTTGCTCCATGCAAGAGGCAGTAAGTGAGGCTTCAAAACACTGTGGTCATGGGCTAGAAGTGCCCAAAGGTGAATAGAAGGGAAAGAAGGCTTCATGTAGGCAAGGCTGTGGTTTTGTACTAAGGTTATGGTGTTAGCTTCCTGATGCCAGTAGGATGCTGGATACTCAGCAAATGGTTTATGTTGGTTTGGCTGATATTGCTTGGAACATCTTTGCTGGAGAATTCAGGGCGCTCAGGGAAATTGGTGCTGACCAGGAATGTCACTGGAGCTTAACTTTTAGATTTGTATCTCACTGTATGTGTAAGAGTACTGTGCTTATACTGCGTGGTTTTAGGTTTTGGGCTCTGCTAGGCAGACAAAGCCCTAGACTCAGTGTAGAGCTTTGCAGATGAAATTTCTCTGTACTTAAGCAGATTGGTTTGGTGTTTTTTTTTTTTTAATTCAGATCTTCTAAAGCTTGGAATTTAATTATTTCTAATGCTAATGTAGATTTACAATTTCAACATTCACATATAAAAAGTTTTCCCTTTGGGTGAGCTCTCCAACTTCTGGGCCCATGTCTCCCAGATCTTGGCATCGGCTGGTGACAGAGTGCCCTCACTGCTGCTTCTGTCAGCTTTCTGGTAGCATCAGTATCAAGAGTTTTTAGTAATACATACTGAGGATACCCTACAACCCATGCCCACTGAATAACACAATGCTCTTCACCTTCTGTCACTTCTCAAATACATTATTCCTTTCTCTGATTTTCTGTGCTAGTTCTGCCTTCACTACATGATTGTTTACCTGTTATATTTTCCTCAAGCAGAATGTACTCTGGTTTTGAAGTGGTTCCATCACATCTGTTCTGTTACCAGTCTGCATCCAGAAGCTATAATCACTCAATTATTATTCAGTCGGAAATTATTTAAATAAAGATTTGCATAGCAAAGCTAAAACTAGAGCACAGCTCTTTTGATAAACTTGGGATCATATTGTTTTATTGAGGTATCCCTATCTGTCCTACCCCAGGAGACTTGCTCACATCATTGTGAAAGTCATATGAATAAGTCCCCTTATGGAAGTGACAGCATTGCTTACGGCATCTTTATTTTTGTCCTTGGTTATTGTACTCTTTGATCCCTTACTACATTGCTCTCATTTTACACTGGCACAGCTTCATTCAAAAACACTGGAGTTGCACTGACCTAAAACTTGAATAAAATGAGGGATGAATTAGATGCAAGGTTGTTATGAAAGAAGAGATCAAGGTGAAATGGATTCAGAAAGAGCCACTTGGGGTGGGAGAAGAAAAGGTATTTTACTTGAATTCAGCAACTCTGAATTCCTGCAGGTTTAAGCTGTATCCCATCCTAAGCAAATACAAACCAGATGGTTCCTGTAAATTCTCCTTTAGAGCCAGGCAAGTTCACATTCACTCAACCAAGCTGACATATCTATTTGTGTATATTTCTCTGTTCATGGATGACAGGTTGCAATACTGTAATGTATGTGCAGGGGAAACTAGAGGTTTACAGAACAGAAAAAGCAGAAGGAAAAAAAAACAGTGTTAGAGTGTGTTTGCTACTTGCTGTAGAAATGTGTTTGCTACTTGTCTGCTACCAGAGTAGTGGAGTGTAAAGATTTACGTGTTGGTTACCAGCTAGAAGTGATCAGGTCAAAACCAGATGGAATACACTTATTCTGCTTTTATTTAATAATTTGAACTTCTGTGTGTTAGACTGAAAGAGCACTTCAGGGTACTTGAGATCTGCTGCATCGCTTCCTGGTGACTCAGTCAGTAGCTTGTTCCTTGTTTGTTCCCCTACTATGGAGTTGTTAAGCAGACATAGGTTATGGGAAGCGTGTTTACCTCATGGACATGTTTGGATTTTGAATGATGGGGAGGGTTTGGGGTTGGCTACTTGTTTTTTTACTCACGCCTAATATGTTGATCTGTTTGCTTTCAAATTAGTGCCAGGCTCAGTGCCAAACACACAGAATATCTAAGTATATCTCAACTTACAGATCTCTAGTACACTGGAAATGTAAGCTGGTGTCATAGAATTCGTATTTGTCTTGGGGAATCACTTGCCTGGATGGCCTCCTTTTTTGGTGAGTTCATTGTGCCCTTGTCAAACACAGCTCCACACTTAAATCCCTGAAGTTCACTCGTGGGCCAGAAGCTTAGATCTTTGTATATCATGTCCCAGATACATAGTTCAAAACATCGTTCAGATCAGAGCTGATGTTCATTCAGTTGGCGCAAACATGCTGCATGTCAGGAAAATACACCCCTCATAGATCTTTGGTACTCAGCAAGGCAAAAGGAAGAGGGACTGCAAACTCTTTCATTTCTGTGGGAGGCTAAGGGCATTCAGGAAAAGAGTGATTTACATAAGTGGTAATTTCTTCTCAGTAAGTACTTTGGTGCCAACTGCGAGGGCTCATGTGACACTACAGATGTTCCAGTGTGGTCGCTTAGTCATGTCCCATTAATGACTGCTGTTATTTAAACAACGGTAAGTTCAGTGATGTAGTACATAGAATTTCATATGGCTGAGCAAATTGCTGAGGTGAATTTTGCCTACATGGACGTGGGAGAAATTTCGTGAGCTTTCAGAGATGCAAAAGAGTGAAATGTTCTCTTCACCTGTGTTAGAAGGGTCAGCTGAGAGATGCTTGTATCAAAAGAACGATTGGGAAAACTGAGGTACAGGCTTTGCTTCCCTGGCAGAAGTAGGAAGATGAATATGTGTCTTAGCCCAACTGCAGGGAGGACTGCTTAGAATGTAATTCCATCTGGGTTGTTTAAAGTACAGAGATAGCATTGCAACAAATAATATTCTCCCTACTTTGAGGGAAATTTATATGTGAAATATTTTCCTTCTTTGCAAGCTTCATTCAGCAAAATTTGAAATATTTGCTTCAGCTTGCTAAGAGGCAAGCTGGGTACTTGTTTTGTTCTAGTTTTATTACTATATCTACCTTCAGCCCAATCATTTTGAAGGCTGTTTAGGTGAGGGTTAGCACTTTTAAATCATCAATATTTTAAGAATAAGACAGACAATGACACATTTGTATATTAAGGCCAGGATCCCCTAAGCTTTTAGTGCAGATCAGATTGACTTGTGAGATTGCATTCAAAGATCACAGGAGCAACTCCTCCCCAGTACATGGATAAAAGGGACCAAAACATAATATGAATCTGTTACATGACCTGGCAGGTATGGACACAACCATTGTGTGACCAGACTGTTTTTAAATCTTTAACACCAGCTTGCTAATAACATTATTAGTGCAGTGAAGGGACGTGGTGCCATCAAGTGAGCCAGCCTCAGAAGCAGTGCATTCACAAAAATGCATGCCTTTCATCCTACTGCTTTTTCACATCCAAGGTATGACTAAAAAAAAAAAAGAGGTTGCAAGACCAGATTGGAATCTGAATAATTTTTTTCTGTTGTCTGTATTGCTGTTAATGACTACAGGATGTGCAACTCTGAATTTTAGTGATGGTATTATGAGCTGGTTTTGAGGTGATCTCATTGCTGTCATCTTCTAGAAGGATGACAATTTTTCTTGTCTTAATTAATATTTTTTGGCTTTATTGATTGAAGTAGTATAAACTGGCAACAGTATCAGTGAAAGCCTTTCCTCCATGACTTCTTCACAGACCTGTGATGAATTATCGCTTCTTAGTCTTTCAGAGTAGGTCTGATGCACACCAAAGAAGAACTACAGACTGGAGATAGTGGCCATGGCTGGCTGGTCTCCTTTAGGGGGAATGAGGTGAGAGGTACCTGTAAGAGTTCCACACTTCCAGGGGAGAGCATCTCTTGTGAAGCATTCACAGGGTGTGTGCACTGAGGGCAGGGTGTGGAAAAGTGCAGTGTACAGGCCTGGTCACCAACATGTGCAGAACAGGGAAAATAATTTCCCCGTTCATTACCCAGGCAGTGCTCCTGAACTGGCACAGCTTGCATTGTTATGCTAAGGAGAAAGGAAAGTTCACATTTGAAGATAAAATGGTCCTTTTATTTAAACAATCACACCGCTTATGTAACAGCTCTTTTAATGGTAAAGTACAGCTGGAGCCTGGAACATGTTGTTTACAGAAATGACACGTAATGGGGAACGATGTAAAGTGCAGTAAATGGCACTGAAGGCAGTAGGCATGGAGAGAGACCGGAGGCTGGGAACAGCGAGGATGTGAGTGCTGCCCTCCTGAAAGCAGAAGCTTGGAACCAGGCTTTTGTAAAGCAAGGGGAATGGGCTCTGTAAAGGTCATCAGAGGACTGGCCTAACGAGCTGCCACAGGAAAGGCAAATGGTTCTTCTCAAAGCAAGGATGGGAGAGGGAGAGGGCCTGAGAGACAGGAGCTGGCACAGCACAGACAGTGACCACAGGGAGAATTTCAAGAACTGGCAAGGGTAGAGGGGACTGTGACTGTAAAGACTTGATGTGACAAGAAAGAGGAGGTGGAGAACACAGAAATTATGAAGCTCTGAAACTTTTCACAGTAAGTTTACTGTAACTGTATTTTCATGTATAGGAGAAAGGCTGCTGAGTAACATCGCTCTTCTTTCTCTTGAAATGGTAACCACTGACTAATACACAAACATACAAAAATACACACACACTCACACCCACATAAACATGTAATTGCACAAAATTAGGAAAATTGCCTAACTTTCTTCTGAGATATTCAAGGTTTGACAAAGCAAGTTCTGACTCAGTGTTATCTGAAACAGGGAGCGTGGCAGTCAACCGATAGCATCTGCACTCCAGCATGTTCATTTTCCTTCTTTCCTTGAGACAGTTCATGACTTTTGTATGTGTCATGGCAAAAAAATAGAGCTAAAGTGTCATTCTTTAATAATATGTTGAACCAATTTGCTCAATTTGGAGTAAAAAAAATTGGACTTACAAACTGTTTGTTGTTTACAGCAAGCTCAAGGTTCATACTTAGACATTATATGAATGATGAAACAAAGTTGTAAATATTTATTACTTGGTGGAATCATATTTTTTTTAAAAGCATATCTTTGTACACAAAGCATTTGTAAATCCCCATTAGTGGTTTTTATGTTCCCACATCAAAATTCCTCGTTTGCAGCCAACAAAGTATCTTAGGCTTAGATCTTCCTCCTACACGTAGTGGAATCACAATGCTGTCACAGACATCACAACCAGTTTTGTAAAATATGATGTTAAGGAAGACTGAGTTCATTGTACTATACATATGTAAATGCCTCTCTTTCAATAGTCTCAAAGGAAAGAAGATGCCAGAAAGAATTCTAAACGAGCGTACATATTAATTGTCACCACCTTTCATGGGATAGTAAAGTGCATTCATACAAAGGAAAGCATTAAGAATCAAGGAGGCTGCATGGGGAAAGTGAGGGCATTTGACTGAGACTTAAGGAAGTCACAAGGTAAATTATAATAATCTAATTGCAATCCAGAAAATCACTCTTTCCTTGTTTGTGTTTGTAATGAGGTAATGATGCAGCTCCTCTGGCTTCAAACAGCCACTACAGATTTACAGCAGGCTACGGAAGATCAGGCAGCACAAGTTCTTTGTTATTGCCGTACCCCGACAAGGGTGTCTGAGTTCAGAATAGCTCTTGGTGTAATTTGCAGCAGTGAATGTGTTGCTCCTCTGGAGCTCAAACTCCTTTCAGTTTCAGAAGTGTGGGGAACTGGTTATCGCAGAGCACAATTAATGAGTTGTTGATCCTTTGTGTTTATGTGCCTGCATGGAGGCTTTTCAAATCTGGCTGTGGGTAAGAAATCCACAGTATGACTAAATAACTGGACTGAAAGTTTTGGAAATAAATTATCTGGACAGAAACGGCTACATGGATGTGCTTCTGAACAATAAAACTCCACTGAAAACCACTGTGTGCTTGAAGTAGGTGACCTCTCTCTTTGACTGGCATCTGCTCAGAGTTGAAATGATTAGAATTATGCACAAAATTAAATTTCCTGAATCAAAACAGGTAATGCACCAAATTCCCATCTACATACTATAATAAAGGGTTGCATATCAATGTCTGATAACTCCTACATAGCATGACTTGAAGGAGATTCCATTCCCAGTTCCACTGCTGTTCACTTAGGGACTTAGTTCTACCTGTTGCTGAGGCACGGCTGTTCACAAGAAATGAAATGCTGCTTGCCTGTATAATTTCCCACTGTGCAGTCTTCGGTCATCCTGTGCTGTTTCTCTCTTCTTGAGGATGCTAAATGAGTTGATATTACCTTAATGAAAGCATTGAAAGGGTGGTTAGTGCTGTTAGACTCCATATTTAAAAGCATTTTTTGAAATCAAAGTGAGTATCAGTAAAATATTCTCCTGTGGTTGTGGCTCCAATGACCAGTACAATGACTTAATTGGCATTCTTGTGCAGTGCTTGGATCTCTGCCAGTTAATGACCCATTGCTGCAGTCTGCAAATCACCTCTTCTGTCCCTCTCCTCAAGCTGATGGACTTTTGCCCAAGTAATGGCTGCAGGCTCCTATTCTCAGCTGGCACAGACCCCAGCACGACCATAAACATCCCTGAGAGGATCATAATATGATATATTGGACAGATTCTGATACGCCTTGCAGTAATATACCACCAGGCAATTCTGCTGAAGTCAGTGACTTTGCCAGTGGCATCACTGAAAGAAGAGACTGGTCCCTACACTGTTGCTTCCTCAAGTAACGAAGCACTTCCAGGCTCTCAGCTATTCTGTGTCCCTTTAGATGATGCAAGTTTTTGTGAACCCTTTGTCAAACATTCAAAATAGGTTTTATGTTTGTTCTCTTTTTAAGTGGTTGCGTTGTCTCTTCCCCCACAGGATTTTCTATTCTTCAGGCGATTATGGAAGCAGCAGTACAGAACAACTGGCAAGTGACAGCCAGATCTGTAGGAAGCATAAAGGATGTTCAAGAGTTCAGAAGAATTATAGAGGAGATGGACAGACGACAAGAAAAAAGATACTTAATTGACTGTGAAGTAGACAGAATCAACACCATTTTGGAACAGGTATATGCTTTTCAGAAATTGTGATCTCTCTGTGACAGACATTGTTAATATTCCCAGAACTGTCTATTTCTAGAAATTAATTAAGTGTCCATTGAGATGTGAGTCCCAACAGCTGCCCAGTTACCTAGTAAAATTAAAATGCCACAGTGATGCTCATAGTTGGTGGCAGCACTTACGTGTAACCTACCACGAAATGTCTCTGTGATATTTTTTCCCAGATGTTAATAATGAATTATTTTTAAGTAGGTTGAGAACCTAAAACCTCAGCTGCCAGAGTAACATTATTGGCATTGAGGCTGCTTGTAGGGATTGCAAGACAGGTGCAGTTTGTTAAGTGGAACATGAAACAAGAAGTAAAAAGCCACTGAAGTATCATAGAATGATCTTAAAGAATTCCCGAAAGAAAATACTGCTAATGAAAAATTCAGCTGGTAGTCCAAATGACACATTAGCACTTTTTGGTACATAAAGCCCTTCCCTCTGCACAGCCAGTGCTGTTGACAGGCCTAAATTGCGAGTGATAGAGTCTAAACACTTTTATGGGGAAGGATGCATTTGAGGTGACTGTTTTGCTCTTGTGTGGCCTTCCCAGTGTTTCCTTTGCCCCGGAGGAATGGCCATACCCTCTGGCCATCCCAGCAGGCTACCCAGAATGCCTGTGCCACTGGTTGTGCTGTGCAATGTGCTTGAAGAGGTGTAGTAACAGATACAAATCATTGGGAGCGGACACAGCACAGTTGCCTGCTGCCTGGGCTCACAGCAGAGCTGGTGTTGGTGTGAAACCAAATCCATGGTGCTTGGTTATTCGTAGGCATTTGGGAATTCACTTACATTAGGACTGAAAAACCCTCTGATTATTGCCACTTCATAAATTTAACTGTGGGTTTATATTATGGAATAGATCAAAAGTAACATTTAAATTTCATGAAGCATTAGCATATCTCTTAGAAATGTTATATTGTAAACTACCAGCAAACTGACCTCACTGTAATAAACCCTGGGAAATACAAAAAATATATTCATTGAGTTCCTTCTCAAAGTATTCAGTTCCTGTCAAACCTTGAGGTATATCACTGAGGGTCAGTCTGTGGGGGCAGCCAGATGCCAGAGCTGCTGCTTACAGAGAAAGGAAAGAAGTGCTCAAGAGAGCACAGCACAAGGTGATGCTGGTCTGTAACTCTGACAACTGGTACGGTTGTGATATTAATATGCAGCACTGCATTGTACACTGTATTTTTAGGCAATATGGTGAGTGCTCTCTTTAGGGAAATTCGTACTGTAAAATGTAAGAAACATCTCTTCTTCTGCAAAAGATGCAAAACACCTACCCACGGCCCACTCTTCTGCAAACACTGTAGGAGAGCGCTCCTGAGCCAAGCTTACATGAGGGCCCACTCTCTGCTGAGAAACAGGCCTTTTGTTTGATCTAACTCCATTTACATTTGTTCTCTCTTTCTCTTCTGTAATGAAGTGAGAGAAAAAAATAATCAAACCTTTCCAGTGCCTGAAATGAAAGCTATATACCAAGCAAACCATATAGCAAAAAACTGGGGACTCTTTTCTTCTGCAGCTATTCTAAATTCAACTCTAGTGAAGTTGTAATTTTATTAAATGGATGATTCAGCTTTCTGTCAATGTGATTAGCATCTGAGTAAGTAGAAATTTGCTACTGGGGCCTCCAGGCTTCCCCAAATTCTACAGTACACACTGATGCCTCTGATGCTAAAAATATCTTCTGTTAACAATTTCCAGAGGTTTTTTATTGCATACTGAAAAACAGTGACTTAAGTTTCTGCAGAGAAAGTCAGTAATGGCGGCCCCTAGGTTGATAGCTTAACAATTATTGGTTTTAGGCTTTTCCTTCCATCTCCTCTGCTTACTTTGTTATCTTCTCATAAAGTAGTTAAAAGTTTTCACACATATGTGTGGTACTTAAATCCATCCATCCAGCTTGCTCAAGGGAGTGGAGAGTTGTCTTTTTTTTAGCCAGTTGTGTTTGCTGATAGCATACCATTGAGGGGAGAGATAAATCTGGATTTGCATATTTCAAATCTAGCAGTTTATTGCAGTTTAAAAAGTCAATTCCATGGTGCTATGTGTGAAGTCTAGAAAGTCTGCTTAGCTGAGAGGCAGTAACATCAGAGCACATTTCCACATGCTGATGCACAATTGCAGCTGGGTTTGAATAGCTTTCCTCCAGTGAGAGCAAAGGGAAGCCAAGACTCTCTACCTGTCTGTACTGATGTCAGAGAACTGATGGACAGACTGCCTCCCAGAGGGTTAATGTGGGCTGCCTCAGCCAGCTGCCTTTCCATTCCTCTCCCTTTTTTGGCCTCCTAGGAGCACATCTTTAAGATCGACCCTCACATCACCTGGGAGTGATGCCTCCCTCCCGAGAGGGTGTTTACGTGGTCACTTGGGACTGTGTGACACCTGTCATTTCATTGTCTTTGGGACAACAGTAGCATTTGCCAGTGACCCTGAATTTCAGAGGCTTAAATAGAACTTATCCAAGAACAAAAGTCATAGCAGAAATAAACAGACTGTAAACCACTGAACAGTCTATACACACACTGAGTTTGCTATCAGACTTTTGGGCTCTCGACCAGGCCATTCAGCAAGCTTGTCAGTTCTCTGCTCCAGAAACTGTGTATCATGGCTCTGTGTTAGTGCTTGGGTTAAATAGGAGTGACCTCTTTTCCTGTATCAGGCTGGTCACTGTGTGCAGTTCTCTTCCTTTGATGCTTTTTTCAACCGGTTCAGATGGGGGTATACCTCGCTTCCAAAAGTTCAGGCTCATCTAAAGACAATTACACATCTGAGGATTTTCTTCAGAGACTCCAGATTGTTCTGGAATATTCTGTACCTTCCTCCAGCGATGTACAGACATGTGAGTCAGTGACCTTGAGTATTCCATAGGCCTTTAGTACAGATGCTAAATCTGTATGTTCCTATGTTTCCAAGATCTGTAACCCATCATATGAAGTATTTCTCTCTTCAGAGCTGGCTGGTACCTGACCTTTCCCAGCTATAAATGTAAGGTAGGGGAAAGAGGGCACCTCAGCTCCTGCTTTACCTGAGTAACCTGTTTAGTGCCAATTTCACTCTGCCAACACATCTGTTTTCATTCCCCATTCAGATTATTTTGTGATGGGCCTTATATTTTGTTCTAGAAGTGGAAACCCTGCTCAGATCTCTTCAACTGCAGAGTAAGGGGAAGCAGAGGGATTAATAGTTATTCTGTAAGTTACCATCTGTTTGTTCACTTACCCTATAGTTCTATAACCACTGAGCATGTGGATCTATATCCTTCCTTGCACAACAAAACTATATCCAATTTAATCATCTAGTGGCCTCTCAAGCATACAGATACCAACACTTATGTCATGCAAAATTCATAAGCTCCCCACACTTCTTGTCCCTTGATGCTAAAATATTCTGTATTCCTTCACAGATAGATACAAAATTTTGTTCTCATAAACAGAAGAACATTTTCTTCTGAGAGCTAACAGTAAGCTTTAGCCTGTTCAACCGTGTATTTAGAGACATGTTTTTGAGTTAAGAAATATGTTTTTCTTATTCCCAGGATAATAAGCTGTATTTCAGACTAGAATGGCTTTATGTCCATTTAGAAGAAAATCTCCTGAGGGAAAATGAGGAGGGAGAAACTCCATTCAGGATCAAAATGGTGAAACTTTACAAAAGACCTGTTTGTTCCAAAGACCGCATGCTTTTGTCAAAAGGACATTATCTCCAAACATAGTCATAAAGGTTAGGCTCCAAGGAAATATCTGTATCGAGTGAAGGCATCTCACAAAGCAGAAGCAATATTACAGTAGGGAATGCAGTCCCCAAAGTTTTACAATGACAGCCAGACTGTCAAAGACGACTTAAAGTGAAGCATCTGTAGGATTATGAAGGGTAATCTGATTGACTGAACTCTGTCCTGTGCAAGCACCGACTGTGACTTGACCTTCAAGTCTGAAATTTTGAGATTAGGAAGATGGTGTGCAGGTTCTCAGTACAGCCACAGCTGCATCTCTCTGCAGAGCTGCTCAGATCTCAGAGGAGTGTGCTCACTGCACAACAGCTTTCACACTGAGGGTGTCGTAAGAATAAACGCAAAACTGTAGTATTCGGTTGACCAGTAGTCATTAAAAATAACAAGAAATAAGGAAAAATGTAATTGAAAAAAATCAACACCACTGTCATGTAAACTTCCTGCTTTAAATGTTCACTTATAAACAGTCTGGTGGGGGTTTGCCTGTGTTCTCTGCAGCAATTTAAAATATAACTGCCTACAAACACAGTGGGACACTTAAAGCAGGAGCAGAGCTATGAGTAGCTGTAGCTTCTGCTTGCTTTTGAACCCCAATAATGCCATGTCATCTGAGGGTGGCACACCACAGAGCACACCCTCCAGAGCAGTGCATCCCTGCCGCTTTCTCCAGGACTTGGTGCCATGGCCATGTCAGAGTTGGATTTTATCCTCTGTCTGAAGCTGTGTAGAGCAGAGAAGGGGGTTCAGCTGAGGCTCCAAGAGAGTATCTGCTATGTACAGTGTTGTGTAACATCACTCTGAAACTGGTACAGTTCATTTTTACATTTCCAATGAACTAGAAACTTAAAATTTAGGACATTTCTTCATTAGGTACCCATGAGTATTGTTGAAATCAGGATCTAAAGCAGAATGAAAGGTCACTTTTTTCTCTTCATGTCCAGAAAGTTTCAGCAGCTCACAAGTCCGTATGGGCATGTGGGGAGGAAAGGGGAAGTACTTAGGTCAGTCACCCTCAGGACTGTAGCCAGTGGAAGGGTAAGTTAAAAATGGGTATACGTCAAAAGTGACAGCTGTATCTGCCTTGAAGGGCCTGCTCCTGTCAACTGTGAAACTCCTAAAGGGCAGGAGATGGATTGGTAAAGCAGGGAAAAGTAACATCTTGGGTTAATCTGCCCCACATATAGCACATTTCACACATACCTGAGGAGAGAATTTCTAGCTTGTAAATAGGAATGTCTCTCCAAAGCCATCACCTAGACTTCATAAAACAAGACAGGTTCCAAATGGCAGGAATTTAACGGAGTATTAGTCATCCTGCAGAATGACTGAGGTAATGGCACACAAAGCTTAAAAGTGTTCAAAAGACATTAAAGTGTGGTTTTAAATGTATCTGATCAGTTAATAATAATAATTAATACAAAGAATGTCTCACTGTAAATGTGGAAGCTGCTGTATGTAGATCGCTGCCAAGCAACTCTGGTTTCTTATGCCAGAGGCATATGAACCTGAAGTCACCATTAGTTTTTATTTTTCTGTGATAGTAGCAATTACTCATTTTATGTTTTATGATAATTCATGGGATATAAATGCACACACCGATGCACACATGCATCTGCTTTTAATGTTTTGCATATTTTTACCACAACATTTCTAGTATGCAGTTATGCAGTTACAGTCATACAGTTTATATGGCAACCTCTGTATTGCCATTAAAATGTAGAGAGAACTAGAATCTCTGTTCAGTTACACTACTCCAAGTAGAATCAACCATTATCCTGAACATTATCCTGGAGACAATATTTAAATTGATGCCAATATGCTCATACAGAGACTGTATTTGCTTTGAACTTCAGTTAATAGGTAGCTGTAAAAGCACAATTTGCTGCATAGTTCACTTTTCTTTGCAGCTTTTGAGTGCACAGAAATGGTGCATGTGTTTGCCCTGAGCAAGTGCTCTGAGGGTCCCACTCCTTGTTGAGGCTGTGTCCACACTGCCTGAGCTGTTCCTGCAGCTGGCACTAATTGTTACCCTTGTTGACAGTCTCGGGAGAAAAGTTGAGCCTGAGGGCCATTGGCGGAAGCCTCTCACTCCCTCTTTTGATGTATTTTAGAGGCAGATGTACACACTGATGCTTCTCATGCTGTATCTGGACTGGGGGCGGGGGGGGGAGGATTTGGTGTTTCATTAGCTGTGCAGGTATTTTTCAAAAGCAACATTGACAAAAACTCTTTTAAAGACACGGAGTATTTGAGGGAAAGGCAGAGCTGGCTAAAATTTGCTCAACATGAGATCTCCTGAGTTTTTTGTCCCACTCTGTTTGTCCATCTCTGCATCCCTAGTAGCTCTGGGAATCTTTGTCACCTCTTCTAAGCCCCTGGCTGATTTAGAAATCCCTCGCTCACTCATCTCTTCCAGGTTTTAAAAATCAGTGTTGTATAAAAGTTGCTTTGTTTCAGTTCTGGCGTTTAATGTGGTTCTTTCTTCTCCATATAAAGGATAAACCCTTTCATCTTAGCAGACATTACCTTAATTTCTGCATCTGTCTCTCAAATAGTTTAATGCTTGAAACTCTGCTTCTAACCAAAGGCTTTCCTTAATTAGTTTCCAAGGCAACCAACCATCTTGGCGACAATTCAGATAAACCAACTGCAGGGAGAGGAAGGAAACACACTATCAAAATGAATAGTAATAGCACAATACCACTGTGAAAACAGGCGTTGTACATCACCAGAGACAGCGCGGTAGTTCTGGTGTCTCATCAGTTCATTTACAAGGGAAGAAGTCCCAACTCAGTAAAAGAAAAGCTGCACAAGAGTGTAGGTCTTTTTTTCACAGCTGACTAGGCTGGGATTAATGGCTTCAGTGTGATATGAATCACGTATCGGGGTAGGAAAAGAACCACAGGGGTTTTTAGGGTCCTTCATGCACCAAGGTGTTCCCAAGTGTATTTTGTAGAGCGCTGTTACCCTGCAGTTCAAACAGCAGGATTTGCCAAGTGGGGGCCACCCCCCTGGGCTTTTTTAGCCCAGATGCTGGTGGTGCAGTATGCAAGACCCTGGCAATTCATAGCTACAATCCTGCAGGGAGAAGTCCCTAAACATGAGGTCCGGAGGTGTGATCCAGAGCTGTGGTGCATTTGCTCTGGGCTACAGATGGGTTTGGATCAGGCCATTCTACAGCAAAGTACCATCCCAGTCCCATCTGTCACTGCTTGTAATTACACATTCATGCAGGATTCCTCTCTCTTATCCCACCTTCTTACATGTGCAATTCCACTGGCCTCTGGGGATCAGATTAAAGCCACCAGGGGCAGCCAGGGCTAAATTTATGAAGAATCAGGCCCTGTAAGTCATCAACTCAACTCAAATATAAACTTATCCCACAGTATCCAACCAGTAAGCTGGAAAACAGCATAACAATTTTAGAGGAAGTTAATGTTCCCAGGCTTAAGAAAAGCCCATGTTGCTAAATTAAATTTATTTGTGTCACACCATGGCTGCGCATGTGCAGGTATAATGGTGTATGTACCACTGGAAGCTTGTTCTTCCAAAGCATGTAATGAATAAAATTATCAACAATATACATAGACCCTTAAAAATACCCCAAGTAATTCTGTACTGGGAGAATCCATGTAAAGAATCAGAAAAGAAAAATATTACTGTGACTTCATTAATTGATATGAATAAAACAGCCTCCTCTGCTGAATGAACTAGATCTAGTAAAAATAAATTAACTCTTCGTAATCTTTTTCAGTTCATGGTTTATGCACCAAGTTATATGGGGAATATTGCAGAGTGCTGTTTATAGTGAAGCAGAATAAACCTTTCAGACTCCTTCAAAGCATTGAAAAACCCAAATAGAGTGCAATTCCAGTCACAGTAAAATGCCGTTTATAATAAAAAATATAAGAAAAAGTAGCCTTGTTTTTCCTGGAGGAAGTTGCATGGACTTTTTTTTCTTAATTTTGTAGGGCATTTGAAAAGGAAAGGAAATGCTTAAAAGGAGGAAAAAAAAAGAATGGCTACTATTCAGTATTTTTGGTCTGCTTGAAGGCAGTGCTCTGCAGTACAAAACCCCTTCCAAAAGATTCTCATGTGAGCATTGGGACTGAATTACTGCGACACTTCTGGGTTATATCCAAATAATAGTTTGAAGTGATCCTGACATGCAGTAATGGTTTATATAAGCAGAATTCTTTTTCCAAGGACTGTTGTTCAATTCCAGGGAATAATATGGGATTTTACTTTGACATCCTGATGGGAAGTATGGAGAAAATGGGAAATTTGTGTATTTTTTAAATTATAACATGTGACTCAGTTTACCTAATTTCTTCCCCTCTGCCTCCCACGGATATACATCCTTTCATATTTTAAGCAGCCATGACTGAAGAAGTTTTGTGTATCCCATGGGATATACAGAGAAGAAATGAGCATTGTTTATGTTTGTGATTGCAAGGGTGTGCTCTTAGGAATGTTCAAAGTGTGTTGTCAATACCAATTTCGTGGTATTGAAAACCAAAAGGGACAGTTCCGTATCTCCTGTGTCACAGGGATTGGGCACACGATGCAAAGGCCACTAAAGAACCGCTTGTTAATGATGTGGAACCACTGTCAAACTGTATGACAGTGATGAAGCATTTGTGACTCCTGCAGAAGGTTTGGAAAACTAAGAATAAATGTGAAATTACTGTTATTAACAGTCTTTGTGGAAGTGACTTTAGGTGTTGTGAAACTTAGTGAAGCACACTAAGCTGGAAGTCGGTTTTGATGGTGCTGATTTTGATATACCTGATGTGGACTTGCAGGTCTACAGTGAGAGCATCCCCACCTGCTGAGAAGCGAGGAGGTAGCATAGGGAAAGAAAGTGTATGTGAAGTTGGAAATGAGGATGTTATTGTGGTGGGACCATGTTACATGGGATTGGAGCTGGTTACACTGCAGATTGAAGGAAGTTTAACCATGAATGTTGCTAGGGAAAGCAACCTTTCTGTTATTTCTGTGAGGTCTAAAGCCTCCATATGAAATTTTAGGTGAAATTTAAATTTAGGAAGAACTTAGGATTTTACAGAGGCTTCAGAAAGTACCAGAACTTCTGTGAAATTACCTCAGATGTAACTTGGATCACTCTATTACGAATAATTTTCAAGGGAGTGTATTTCTCAAGTAATATACTAGAACTGCATAGATAAAATATTATGTCCTTCTTAAAATTACACACCTATGGAAATCACTGCTGCAGAGTAACATATGTAATTAATTGTTTGCTTCCCATAAATACAACTGCAAAAAATCCTCCAGAATGCAACTGGATTTTTAGGCTATTATGCTTACTCAAGAAGCTAAAGAATTCACTAACAAAGAATTTCTGTGACATATCTCTTCCAGGAAGCTGTCTGGGAACAAGTATCTTCTCTTGAGAATATCTTGGCAAAATAAGGGGCAAAGGTCTCAGCAATTTTGAGTATCCTTTTCATATGCTACAAAGAATTTTTGTTGTGGTTGTAACAGCCACTTATATCTGATCTTGTTTTTAGTGAAATAGCTTCAAGTAATGAAGGGTAGCTTAAATTTTGATTGTTTTTGACATGAAGGTTTTTGTATTGAAGGACGCGACTTGTGAAGAGAGATGCAGTCCTGAGAGATATAGCACTGTTTTTGTCTGTCTAAACAAAGCAGAAATTTTGATAGAAAGAAAAGTTTATTTGAGGAGTTTCATTCAGCTTAAAGAGTAAATAACTGTGATTATGAATGTCAGTTGACAGGAATCATAAAACTCTTCATGTCCATGTTCTCCAAGGTTTGATATTTTACAGTAGAATATGTCCTTTAACAATAGTTGTGCCAACAGATTAGTTAATCTGACAATATTGCTAAGTCACATCAAGGAAAATGAATTTAGGAAAATTTGGTCAGGGCACAGAAAATTCACAGAAAATTTTGTCATCACAGGGAAAGAAATTAGGAGAAAGTATCATGCCCTCAGAACCTATGTTACAATTTGTGATATTTTTCTGAAGTAATTTCTAATGTAACCTTTTATGCACAAATTAAATGCATATTCCACTACAGAATCTTCAATCAGCAAATGTCAGATTAGTTATGAGAAAAGAAGGTTTAGCCATATGGAGGGAGAATGAAGCACAATACAGCTTTCAGATGTTGCATTTAATTACCCTCCAAGGACTAACATGCACACCATCATCTGGAGATGGCTTTAAAGGCAGAATTTCACTCTTGATGTCACTGTCATCAAGGAGAGAGGCAAAGGAGAGAAGGGCACAAGAAGGGGGCCAGAGAGGGAAAAGCTTTAATGAAATGCTGCAGAGGCATCTCAGATCCCTGCTTCCACCATGCACATTTTTGTCTCCTCCTCCTAGGAGATTCCGGTTCTCTAGGAGAGTCTCTCCCGTGAGAGATACACTGCAGAACAGCCAAAAGCTGTTTGAAGAATGTTTTATAAGCCCAAACAAATGATCTTGATACTGTTCTATAGAGAAAAGTGAGATTTGGGTTATGAGGTGTAGTCACAAATGTGTAAGGTGGTAATTGCATGGAAGTAAAATCCTTAGGTCCATATATTGCACAAAAATACAAGATACACCAGTTGGGACAGTGTATGGGGTTGTGACATTCCCTAGAGGGCATGAAGACTCTGAAAAGGTGATGAATTAATCTCAACTATCTCTGCAGTTATTTTTATCTGCAACAAATAATATGTGTGTGGAATCTTCATCTTAATATTTAATACATTCTTCATTTAATATTTAACTCAAATTTAATCTAGTACTCATTCTTCATATAAATGAAATCATTGTTTACTGCATATTTTACAGCATCACAATCCCTGGTGGCCACATTCCCGTCCCATTAATACTAAGTGAAGAAACAAATCGCCTTCCCTGGGTTTGCACTACAATTACAGTCATGAAGTTTTGATGCTTTGTATGAGGGAAGCTACTTCTGCTGAATGTAGAAATGGTTTTGTCTCTGTGGAATTAAAGGCAGGACAGGTATCACTTGTTTGGCAGTGACAGACCACCACTAGCTGGGACGTATCTTTTACCACCACGAGATTGTGGTTCCTTCGGAACCTCGTATATTGGCGTTAGTGTTGTTGGTGTGATAGAAAGAGACAAAATCATGACCCCCAAAAAGGAGGGTTTTTTACAAATTTACTGAGGGAAGATTGAACTTCATCTAGTGTTTATAATACTCAAAGGGAATTTGCACTTTCTTCAGGCGCCTGTGTGGAAATTGGAAAACCAGCAAGTGGGCTCTGCAAGCTTACAGTAAAATTGAGCTACTGAGGTTACAGTGGATCTTATTTCTGCTGTGGCATCTGGTTAGATGAGGAAAATCCTGTTCACATTTTAGGAGAACTTTTATTTTCTGCTCTTCTCCTGTTTATCCTCCTCCTGTCTGGAAAATTTACATGAGAAGGGGTGACCCGTGCAAAGTAAACATGGCGAGGAATGATTATGTACTGCTGTCAAGTGCTGTTGCACCTTTGCTCCCATGGAAACGCTGTAGAAGGTACCTGCATTGCTGTTAACAGTGCACTGACCCCAGAGAACTGCAGTGCCATTGCTGCAGACCCCATGGGCAGCTTCCCTGCTGCAGGAAGGGCCTGCAGGAGTGGGAGGGAGGCAGGGGAGAGGATTCTGTTTTCCAGCTGAAGAGTTTCATCGGTTTCTCCTTCTCTTGAGTGGTAGAAACAGAGCTGAGATGCAGCACTTTGCAGGTGCCACTCAAGAGAAGGTAAACACCTTGCTAACATACTGACAACGTTTTGGGCCTTGGCTTCAACCTTCATTGAACTAATCGGATGGTCACCCTGATATTCTGTTCCTCTCCTTTCTTGAGTGTGTCCTGAGGATCAAATTAGCCAGTGCCACTGGTCCAATAGAGTGCTGCATCACAGGGCACAAGTTTTCAATCACTCAATCCAATATCAGGTAGGAGCTGCTCAGATCTGAGATAAGATGGAAGTAACTCCATCTTCATAACAGAAATGCTATCAATTAGGGTAGAAGCTAGAAACCACCTGACCTGATACCCTGGTGAGAAGGCAGTGTGCTCCACAACAATTTAGGCTTGCCAGACAGTTGTTGCTGTGCTTGATATCCCTCTGTTCCCACGAAGTGCAATCAACACTGATAGCTGATCGTGATGATACTGTTAAATTTTTTTTTAGCCCTCAGTCCATTTGTCTGTTTTGCTTGTTTGCTGCGGGAAGGAAAGAAAGAATTGCACGATCACTTCTGGCATTTTCTCCCTGCTTTGAAGGCAAAGGTGTCATAATTTTATTTCTATAGCAAGGTTTAAAGGCACATTACTGTTCAGCTGGAGGTAGCTAAGGTCTCCTATCCTCAGAAATGTGAACATATACTTAAAAATCAGTAGATTGGTTTTTTTTCTTGAATGTGGGCTTTTTGCAACAATGGAATTCAAAATAATGCACAAATAACCTCAACAAAGACAACAAAATCCTTTTTTTACTCCGAGCTTATAGGAAATCTCATTTTTCTTACTACTGTCTTTTTAAAACCTAAGAAAGAACTCTAGAGTTACACTGCCTTGTTCCCAGATAGGGTCGAAATGGAAAGACACATTACAGCAGGTCAGATCTCTGCCTGTCATTCCATTAAAGTGGCATATTTCTGCCACTTGTCTGGTATGAAAAGCACAGTAAAAATCTACAGACTTTCTTTGTGGCAATACTGCCTGTCAGCATCAGTATGTTATGGGAAGATCTAATAGACTCATAAAATATCATGGTTTTGAGCTATACTTGAGGTAGTCTGTACATTTGTGATCTAGTTTTTTTCTTTCTTTTCTCATTTGTGAATAAAGGATGACAAATAACTTTGATTAAACAGACTAAACTGACCAGATGGCAGTGGATTCAAATGGAGTCAAGATGAGCTCCTAACAGGTATTAATTTGACATGGTAGTTTCCCTTTCACTGCTGCCAAAGTCACGACAGCTACTTCTCTCAGTAAAAGTGCAGGCGTATCCTCTTAGCTTGTATTTTTCAATGACTCTTTAAAATCAAAGCCCACAGAGGCAGGAAGGTGGATTTGAAAGTGGCTGAACTGCTGGGCTTAGGGGGTTGTGATAGCAAGACAGAGGCCAGCTGGAGGCTGTTCAGTATTTGGAGTCCCCTAAGGGTGCTGGGGCTAATACTGTTTAACCTCTCTATAAGTGAACTGAAGGCTGTGGGATGGAGTGCAGTCTCAGCAAGTTGGCAGATTATCCCAAATTGGGAGTTTGGTACACCAGGTAGTTGTGCTGCAATACTTGGACAGGCTGATGAAGTGGACAGAGAGGAACCTCATGAAGTTCAACCAAGGGAAATGCAAAGCCCTGAGCCTGAGAAGAATAACCCCATGCTCCAGTACAGAGGCTTCCTGGCTGGAAAGCAGCTCTGCAGAGAAGGATCTTGGGGTCCTGGCAGTCAAGCTGACCACAAGCCAGCGCTGCAGTGTCACAGTGAAGAAGACCAACAACATCCCGGGCTGCACTGCACTAGCATGGTCAGCAGGTCAACAGAGGTGACCTTTCCCCTCTGCTCTGCAGTGGTGAGGCCACATCTGAAGTGCCGTGTACAGTTCTGGGCTCACCAGTATAGGAAAGACACGGGCATCCAGGAATAAGTCCAGGGAAGGGGCCCTATGACCACTAAGGGACTGGAACATCTGACCTACAAAGAAAGGCTGAGAGAGCTTGGGTTGCATAGCTGCCTGACCTGGAGAGGAGAAAGCTCAAAGCAATATTGTCTGCAAATACCTGATAGGAAGGAATGAAGAAGTTCGAGTCAGGCTCTTCTCAGAGAGTCTCTCTGAGTTTCAGGGTCTCATCAATGCCCAGTGACAAGACAAGAGACAAGGGCACAAACTGAAATGCAGGAAATTCTGTTTGAACATAAGAAAAGTCATATTACTGTGAGGGCGGTCAGACACTGAAACAGGCTGCCCAAAGAGCTTGTGGAATCTGTCTTGGGGATATTCAAACCTGACTGGACATGATCTTGAGCAGCCTGCTCTTGCTGCCCCTGCTTTGAGCTAGTGGGTTGGAACAGACAATTCCTAGAGACCTCTGCCAGCCTCACCCGTTCTGTGATTTCCTCCATCCATAAAAGAAATTTTATGAATCAGAGACAGACCATTGATATTTTTAAAAGACGAACTAGGACTGCTCAGTCCCACTTGCCAGACTTGCACTGTTCTTCCATTGCTTGATTTCTTTTGAGTCCACAGGGTCTTGTCATTCGTTAGCTCATTCTTTCCTTGCCTGTGGTCTGCGATTATTGCTCACCTACACACCTTGTTCTTACCATCCTAGTTCCTCATC
Organism: Pipra filicauda; assembly: GCF_003945595.2. Taxonomy (NCBI): domain Eukaryota; kingdom Metazoa; phylum Chordata; class Aves; order Passeriformes; family Pipridae; genus Pipra; species Pipra filicauda. The sequence goes on from NW_024104742.1 coordinate 2,756,002, forward strand.
AGGTCCTTGGAGAAATATTCATTTCCTTGACTTTCCTTGCCTTGACTTTCATCTAAGAGTTCATAATGTTTCCTTCATCCTTAACTCCAGTACTTAATTGTCATGGCCTAAAAACCCAGATCCATGTTCTAGACCAGGAACTGCCTGTGCTTGTAATTTGACTAGGAAATAAGTCAAAAGATAGTGTAGCAATTGTGAAGTTAATATTAAAGTTATTTTGCTTCCTCTTCATTGTCCTTCCTCTTAGGTGTTGTGTAGTCTTTGAACTACATCATGAGAGAATTGTCATTATTGCTTTAGAAATATTGCAACAGTTCATACCAATTTAATATTAGCCAAATAATATCTAAAGTGCTATCTTCCAGACTAAGGAAAATGTAAAAACTAAGGTAATTAAAATTTGTACTTGCCTTTTTATTATAATGGTGACTGATGCAGTGGAAACCAAACTGTCTTTGGGCTTGCGTTGAAAAAATAACTTCCCCAGGCAAATCAAGAAAGTAAAATTGGCAATGCTGACTTAATTCCTCAATCTGGCATATAGGTCTGCACTTCAAGTAAGCCTGGTGTTGGCCAGCAGATTTTACTTTTACTTTGAAACCAGATACATTTTAATTATGTTCCCTCTAGATATTCTCTTAATTAATTGGAAATATCCTAAGAGTTAATTAAAAATACAAACTTTATTTGATTCTATATCAAATCTGACATTATGATCTTTTTATCTACAAAGTAAGAATTATGTGGGATCAGAAATCTGAATTATTCATGATGGTTTCCAGCCATTTTTTTCCTTCCTCCTTTGTTCAGTGTAAAATCTTATAAGCTTTTCTTTCAGTCAAGGTGAAAGCAATATTAAGTCTCGGAAGTCAAACTTACGAAAGACATGTAGCTCTGTGAAATCCTTGCCCTGTAATCCTGGCTTTCTATTCACCACCACTATTCAATATCCCACTTTCAGTATAAGCTTCACAATATATCAGCAGTTGATGAGATTTATTTGTTATACTCCTGTTTTCCTTCTTCATAAAGAAGCTTTATCCATCCCTTCACTCCCCTAGGAGTAACACATGTCTGTGATTGTTTCTGCTGGGCTCACTAATCCAGCAGCTCCCTTCAACATGCTGGACAGTTGGTAGAGGGTGGAAGGTGAGGGAGGAGTAGAACTGTACTTGTTAAGATTTAGGACTGCAATGAAGTGTGTAGTGAATTTTAAAAACATTGTTAAGATCCAGTTCAATGGTTATGAGCTAACAGGGTTTGTTGTGTGAGTAGAAATGCTGGCAGGTCACTTCTAAAAGATGCTTTATGAATTAAAACTTGACTGTAGTATGTTGAACCTCTCTACAGGACTAACCAGAATTATTTCTGGTCATTTTGAAGACATGACAACAGATGAGACAAAGTTGAGTCCGATCTATGCTAATGAGCATTTCCTATTTGCATTATTGCTCCTGATGCCTGTAGCGGCTCCATGTGTGTTTTTCTTACAGCCTCTGACTTCATCTGTGGTGATATTTTTCTCTTAAATAAACACATTTCTGTGTAGAAACGTAAAAGCTTTCTTATTTGTTATTAAGGTTGAAACCACAAAGAGTATTGTTGTTCTTAAATAAGTTCTTTGTCTCTAACCTGCCTTTAAGGTGAAATTAAAACACAGAGAATTCAGTATGCAAATAGCATGCACACCAGATGATCTGAAGAAAGCCTGCACATTTCCATAGAAAACAAATGTGAGTGGAGGAAAGCAGATGCTTTCTACCAACGGAGTGTACATACAGTTCTCTAGAGGACCTGAACAGCAATTTATTTTCAGACTGCTGGAAGTATGCAAATTCCTACAGAATTAAATGTGAATTTAAAAGAAATGGCATCTATTAAGGACAATACTACCCAAAGAGGCAATTGGGAACTTAATAATTTAATCAAGAACTTGAACAGGCTCAGCCGTATATCTAAAGTCAGTGACTCAAATGTCATCTGTTTTTAGCAAAGACATGTTGAAAAGATGTCTTTTAAAGTATAGGCATTTGGAGCATTTTTCTGTGACCATGGACAAGTATGTTTGTATGGTGTGTATAGATTTTTGGATGATTCTCCATCAAAAAGCGTCATCTGTTCACTTGAGCTGCTCATAGGATGTAGTCAGTGATACACGTGTGTGTATCACCAGCATTATGTTGATTATTTTTAACCCAGCAGTTCTGGGTAAGATGAGTTATGTCCTGACACACATGGAATCACCACAATTATAAATTAAATTCTTACTGCTGGATGTTGTTGCACCTGATGGCTGTAGGACTGGACAGATGTTACTGAGATTACCATCTGAAGGCAAGGGCTGGGTCCGAAGTGCAGTGGCATAAGTCTTGCACGAAGGGATTGCTGGTGAGGCAGCACTCAGCTGCATAGACGTGGGAGATATGTATGTTTTCCTTCTTTATGCAAAAGCACAGTGTTCCTAAAGTGGGGATGAGCATACAGGATGGCAGAGTTCAGGCTCGCCAGACACTCTTCCCTGTGACCCTCACAGAATCCACCTGCTCAGTTCATCCTACTGCCTTTTTGTCTCTTAGCAATTCCATTTAATGACTCTGTTTGTACAGAGAGATGCCCAAGTGGGGTCAGGGAGGGCAGGAGATGATGTGCAACATAACATTTAGTAGAAATTTTGACAAAATGCTTAAGGTCAGATGTATCCATTTAGATGCACTGGAAGTGACAAGTTTTCAGGCCTTTTGAAAGCTGTGAAAAGGCAATGAAGGTCACTGCTTATAACTTTGGGAATTTGACTTTAAGCATTCATGTATGACAAGGCTTGGCCAGGGTTGTCATGGCAGGAAACTCCCTGTACAACCTGAAGCCCACCCAGCCCTGCTGTGCTGGTAGTTTAATAAAGACAGTGAGTGGCTGGGCTGTGTCCTCCACCTCTCATACACTCCACAAACAAGGAACAAAGTAAACAGGAGTTTAGTGAGTGGGTGGATATAGTATTACCTCATTTCAGAGCAGAAGACACTGTGATCACAAGAGTGAGTTTGCTGGGTAAGGTCATCTCTGCAAGCGGAGTCTCCTCAGCCTTGTGAGTTACTCTTCATTTTACTCTGCTCGTGTGTTTTAAAAGCAGAAATTACTACATCATGTCCATGGATTGAGCATAAAAGATTACCAGAATGATCATTCTCTGGCTGTTTTCCACTGGTTGAGAGTCACCTTACAGCTGAATAATATGTCATTTTTTTCTTCACACAGGTTGTAGTCCTCGGCAAACATTCTAGAGGCTATCACTACATGTTAGCTAACCTGGTAAGAACTTTTCTAAATGACAAGTATAGCTGCATTTTAGAGGGTAATATATTCTGTTCAGGTTGTGGCAACTTTAATAAGAAAGTGGAAATGCATGGATGAGTTCTTGGATTTTGAGAAATTACTTCAGTAAATGCTAGAACTGGTATTTCATTTTTACTCAGTTATGGTTGTTCTTTTGTCTGAGAATCTCATATCCTCTACCAGTTTTAAAATAATAATTTAATTGTATGCTTTGCACTGATTTCTGTCCTCATAAATTAAATGTTTGTGGCTGTAATCTTCTATGTAACATACTTTATATTTAAGTACTCCAGGAAAAATAATTTTAGCATATTTATGTATAAGTGGTAAAAAGCTGAAAATTAGAACAATTCCATTAACTAAACCAGCCAGACTGTTTAGCTTTTCTTTTGTATTTCAGACTGTAGGGCTGTGCCTTTGTATGTGCTGACCTACCAGGAAGAGGCAGGACATTTTTATTTGTATCAGAGCTTCTTCTGGATTGTAGGATTGACTTTCAGGGACTTCTGTGATGCCTTTGAAACACCATCTGCTTAAGTTCCTTATAAACATCTTGTTTTGTAATTAATCCTGCAGGAAGACTCAGTTTTGAGTTCTGTGTCTACTGTGATTGGAAAAATGTTTTTCCAAACCTCACACTTTCTAGTTAGCAATCCTACTTACTCAAAGATTTTCTATATCCATGTTTTGGTGTGATTAAAGCAGAAAAGACAAATTTTAAATTACTCTTATTTAGTATAAGTACTGTCTGACTTTAAAATGTGTCATTTTGCATTATAAGAACCAGTCATGATCTCACTGATTAGCGTGTGCATAGAAATACAGAGGTTCTTATTCTGGGTTGCCTTTTAGCATGTGTAACCATTGACATTCAGATAAACATGACTGCAATCAAGTCATACTAATCAAAAAGACTCCAATTTACTGCCTCAGGTATAAATAACAACAGAGTGGGAGAGAATCATCCCCATTCTGTTTGCAAGTGAAATGCTAAGCGATGCTGTGATGGAGAACTGCCTGGCAACAGGTGTGTGCTTTGCCTCCACAGAACAGTTGAGTGTCGAGTGGTTTTCTGCTCCCAGCCCTGAACCTTCATTTGCACTTTGCTGTACAAATGGGATTTGAGGTCTTTGACCAGTTTCATCATGCTGAGGACAACAGAGGAAATAGTACTTCAAGTTTCCCCCCAGTTTTCTTTCTGACTGGTGAACATTACATACCACGTTGCCACAATCCAACAAGGCAGTTTTGTACTGAAAGAACAAAAAGATGTTTTAAATTCTATTCTGTGTCTCCTTGGTAGAATATTGTCAGCTAACAAGAGGAACATTAATCCATTTCTTTTGTGCTGCACTTGTAGCAGGTAAAACTGAGCCAAAGAAAAGGGACTTTGGATGACAATGATTCTTGTTTTCTACATGTGTCCTCCCAGGGTTTCACAGACATTGTTCTGGAGAGAGTAATGCATGGAGGTGCCAACATTACTGGATTCCAGATTGTTAATAATGAAAACCCAATGGTTCAACAATTTCTACAGCGCTGGGTGAGGCTTGATGAAAGGGAATTCCCTGAAGCTAAAAACTCACCATTAAAGGTATTTATTTTAGCCTGACAGTGATGGCAATGATATGCTTTTAATAATTATTTGTGACTTTTTAACCTCAGATATTTGCATGTGTATGATACAGATCCCTGGTTAGACTGTACTGCAACATTCACTGCCCTTCCAGAAGAAAGAAGCAGAGGCTGGTAGTCAGACACAAGTGCCCACCATGGTGGGAGTTCCTTAGAGGCAGAGGCTTGGGCTTGCAAATCCTGTCGTTGTGCAGTGGATATAACAACTTTTGACTTGAGCTTCTTGAGTTAGTTTTGGGGTGGGGGTGGGGGCTAATTAGGTTAGGGTTTAGATGCAGACTGTGGATTACTAGTCCATTTAAATGGTAATAGAGAATTTCATGTGCAAAATGTAGTAGCTCTGAATTCACTGAGGAGCCACTGCTACCTCACAGTCACTGCTGACAGTTGCCCTCCTAATCTAACCCTGTATTTTGCACCTCTGTCCTTTACTTGAATAGTCTGGCCATTATATCTGCAACCAATAAAATTTTTCAATTTTTTTTGAATGGAAGTCCCAGGTTCACCAAAACTGTCATAGAGTGAGTGAAGTAAATGCCATTCTTATTAGGAGACTGGCAACCTGTTACTCTCTCCCCCAGATCTTTTTGTGCCTCTACTATAGCATCTCTGTAGTAGAGATGCTATTCACTGTCCAGTCAAGGAGTGCATCAAGGATACTCTGTCCAGGCATGGAAATTATAAAATCTTCTAGGACCACTGCATATTACTAATATTCCTATTACATTCCTTCTTTCTCTTCTTTTTGTGAGGGTTGTTCTTTTTCAACAATATCCATAGGTGAATGGATATTGGTCTGGTGGTAGATGAGAAGATCTTAAATTCTGTCGCTCCCAGAAGTCCAGTCAGGGAAGCCAAACCTAAGAACCACAGCCATAATTAGACAGTTCATGTCTTTCCTGTTAATTTGGGTGGGACACATGCAAGTTGATGAACAGATTTGGATTTCAAAATTACTTTGATAAACTGGGATCATGTCTTGGTATTAGTAAGACAAAATTCAGGAAAGCATTAAAATACTAGATAGGAAGGAAAAATCTCTTCCAGTCCCATGCATGGGGGGTTACCAGGGTAGGTGGCAGTGCTGGGTTGGACTAAAGACACAACAGGAACCAGTTACGAGGTTCTGCTGCTTCTGGCAGTGCCATTCAGAGATACACTTTTCCATCCCTGGGAGCATATGATTTCTGTGAGGGAGGAAAATTATCTTAATCCCACACCATCCCACAGCCTTGGTGGGCATTTCAGAGGAAGCAGAGAAAGGCAAACAGAGGCCCACAAAGCCCAGATTAGTGTATTGTTGCCCGTGGATTAGGACCTAGTCCTGCTTTCTAAAGCTTCCTAGCAGTGATGCAGAAGTGAAGATAAGTATCATACTAATCTTAAAAGCTCTGAAATACATACAGTTAACCTGAGAAAATTTTATTCCACTTGAAAGCAATTTACCTTGAGGGAATAATTATTCTTCCTCCTTAACAAAGGTTCTTAAGTATATGGTACAAACACAAAGATTACATTACCTTTGCACAAATGTATCGCTCATTATAGAAATGTGCACAGTATTTGTCAATCAGACAAAAAGCATACTTAAAAATTGATGTACAGTATTTTTGATTAGGAAATAAAATTGCCTAGAGATTAAAGCCCCGATGTTTAATTTATTCTGTATTTTATCAGCCTTTCCCTTCTTTCTCTCTTTTTTCTCTTTGCATGCTCATGCATTTATAAGTAGAATTCAAATAAAGTAGAAAATTAGATAGCTCTCTTGGCATGACTTGGAAGGGACTGCATTAAGGTTACTGACAATTGACGCAGTCTGCTGAAAAAATTATCAGTGTGTAAGTTTTATGTAGTGCTAGATTGGACAGCTATTACAAGATTTTTTTTTAATACAAGAACAAATACCTTAAAAATACTGTCTGGTTCTGTATTGTTGCGTGGATTGTGACGTATAACCTTTGTTAACTTTCTAAAAGAGGAGAGAGTGATCATTGCAAAGCACTACAGGGAGAGGTGCAGGTGGGCATGATCAGAGAATGCCTGTGCCTTTACAGGCAGAGGAGGAACCACCACACACACCCAGTAAGAGTTTATAAACTGTTGTTGTTTAAAGGTCAGTAAGAATGTCTGCTGTATAACGTTTTTCACAGCCCTACCTTTGCACTCTTTTTTAGCAGACAGAATTCTCTTGATCTGCACATGCAGACGCCTCACTGTGTGCAGAATTCATAAGGGCTTCTGTCAAACTGAAGGATAACACACAGTTTTAAGAAACGCAGACCTTCAGTTGTGCTATCCTGCCCTACAGGATAGAATTAACTTCTTCTGAATATAATAAATCTTATCCACAAAGAGAGAATCAGAACAAGCAGTTGAAACTTGGATTTCGGCCTAACTCGTGCATGGGCAGCACGTCTTCTGGCACGAACTCCAGCATCAGGTTCCTTGGGAGGCAGGGTCTCTGTGGTACCACAGACTGCCAAAAGAAGGGCAGGAGCACCAGTACATGCAGATCCCTCTTACATTCTTCTTTTTTCCTCTTCATCCTCTTACAAACGCTGTGGAAATATGAAGGATCAGTTACAAGAGGGTTGAAATCTGGTCTTACACACTGAACACATTTGATTGCTCCCAGTAGGTGTGTGCTGACAGGGTCTCCTCTACACAGACCCTGAAGTTAGAGGTGTAATGCCAGTGAAAGCCAGAGATGTCACATGCAAAGTCCAGGAGGGACAAACTTTCAGACAAACACATAAATGTGGAAAAAATGTGAAAAAACCCCCACTTCCATAACATTTCCTAGGAGATACTAAATTTATAGCACCAGGGGGTGTCACCAGATATATGTGACAAGCAGTGGACGAAGTTGACAGCAACAGGAACAAGTAAGTTAAGTTGTTTGGGAGTTTTGTTCAAGAGCTGCTGCTACACACAGTTTCCCACCCTCTGCAGATTTGCCATGGAGTAAGGGAAGGCAGGTGGGAAATTACTGAAGAGATGTAATGCCTAAAGTGTATTTTGTGATTGCTTGCCTGTATAGCTGTTTTCTAAGAAAACTAATCTGATCTGTTTCTTGCCACAGATGCTACCTAATCAGAATTGTGATCCAAGCAGAAGTGATTTATGTTAACTTCAGTTCAAAGCTGTCTTGGCAATCTTGTTAAAACAAAAAAAATTACTCCAAGCAAAAACCCACATATGAGCTTTTCTTTGGTAGCAGTATGGTCCAGCATGGAACTGCAGACTTTTGTACTAACCTCATTTAATGAGGTTTCCAATTAAATTGAAATTTTGTGCAACTATAAACTGGTTTTGTTATTTTGCTGCTATATATGCTATACAAAATGAAAATATTTTTAATTTGTTAATTGAAATAAGTTGAATTTTTAAACTAACAAATCACCAGCTGAAAGACAGAGAGCAAGCAAATGGCTTGGCAAGCATGATTCTTGTAAGAGTGTTCTAACGAAGAGGAGGACTTCACCTGACACACGTGGGGCAATTCTAAGATCGCAGTTTGTCACCATCTTCTCTTTGCCCCCATTGCAGTACACATCTGCACTGACCCACGATGCAGTCCTGGTCATAGCAGAGGCTTTCCGTTACCTCCGAAGACAGCGTGTGGATGTCTCCAGGAGAGGCAGTGCTGGAGACTGCCTGGCTAACCCTGCAGTACCATGGAGCCAAGGAATTGATATAGAAAGAGCGCTGAAAATGGTAAGGGCGAGTGTGCTGGCTAATGAATGTGTGTATTCCACAGCAGCAGCAATTCTGCTGGGACTGTGCTTGTGTCCTGCCCCGTGTACACAGAGCTCCTGCCCTCACACAAACAGCTGCAGCTCCTCAGGGGGAAAAAGAAAGAAAGTGAAAACAAACTTAATGACAAGCTCCGAAGGGTGGATAAAATGTATTCAATGGAGAGCAAGGCATAACAAACTAGCTCTCAAAGCTTCGGCCACAATCTCATCCCTCTAATACTGGTGCAGCAGCTGCCTGGTTGTTCACACCAGAGCACCCACAGTCCCTCAGATCCCCCGTCACACCCCAGCTTCCCCTGAGAGTGAGCATGAGCCTTTTGCTGTCAGACATGTATTGGGGGGTTCTAAAGTCTGAGCCTGCAAATCTGACTAAGAGAACTAGAGTGGGTCTACAGCATGTGTATTGTAAATCTTGCAGGAATACATGTATTTATGAATTTAAACACAAGTGTGCAGTTTTGTTATTTTGACAGTAAAAAGTCAACTCAGATTGGTTTAAAGCAGAAGAATTGTTGTTGGTCACAGCAGTACTGCTGGATTTCAGCACCAGCCTGAACCTTGACACAGTTTAGCCTCCAACCAGTTCTGATTCCTGGCATAACACTCAAAACAGATTACCTGCTGCATGGCCAATTTTTTATCCCTGACACTAGTTATAGTATGGGATCCTACCTCACTTATGTCTCTAATGTTGTTGATTTTTCACTCTTCTTATGCTGCTATTTGTGTTAAAGCTAGTGACAATGAAAAAAATTGAATAATGTTTTTGTAGATACAAGAGACAAAAAGTCTGCTTTTGATCTGGCTCAAATAACTCTCAAATAAACCTGTTAGAATTGATTATATTAATGCAGACATAGAGCTGGAGTGAGTGAGATCAGAATTAAGCCCATGTTAGGTGTAAACAAATCCTAGGTCAACCTTCATACACTTGGCTTAATTACTGCTTTTTCTCAGTTACCAAATTGTTAAGGATTCTATCAGGAGGTTATAATGAATTGTGGGCAGTTGTAATCGGATTATATTGCTCTTAGGAGTGAGAGAGGTGGTTCAATCTCACATAAAAAGAGCCAGAGCTCTTTTTTATGCCATTTTGTCACTTCCTAACTGCACATTCACTAATGTAGTGTTGCATACTTTTGAAAAGAAATAACTGAATTCAACCTTCACAATAGTTAAAGAATTTATACTGTCCATTTGAACTTAATTACAAGCAAAACATAAAACTCCTCTGAATGAGGTATGAAGTATTCATGTCAGTAGAGAAAACTAACACTTCTACAGGACACTCCCTTATTTAGGAGAATTTTTTTTTAAAAAACATATTAAAAAATATTATAAAAAGCCAAACTCATGATTGGCAAAAAATGCAGAAGTTTGACTTTTGGCTGGTTGCCTTGTATTGTTTTAGCTATCCAAAGTCATGCAAGTGAGTTTTATATACACCTCCAACAAGAGCTACCCAAGACCATCCCACAGTGCCTTCCAGTCCCCATCCTGTTCCATCATCCTCTCTCCTTCTGTTCAGACAATGATCTTGAATCTTTGCTTAGGAAAAAAAAAAAAACAACTCTGATTTAACAATGTTTCCTCTCTACTCTGTAGCATCAACTCAGATAAGAATATTTTTTTCTGAGATATCCTTGAAATATCCATCCCCTGCCAGCAGAAGGTTCAGTACCACACTATAGTTGTCCTGCTGGCCAAAGAGAAATAGGCATTACTTGAATCTTCTTCCCTACAGCCTTGAAAACTGTGCATGTCTTTGCTTCTGAAGCTGATTCTAAGACATGAGGTCAGTGGCAGTTTGCCTGAGCAGATCTGGACACTTATAAATAGTCACTGTGTTTGTGATTGCCTCCACATGCTGCTACCAGAAGAGTTTCAGTCCTGGTGAGCCTTCCTGCCTCGGTGCAGCCAGGTTTTGCAAAGTGCTGAGTTTTCCACTAAAGACAGAAACAAATTAAATTTGAAGTCCAGAGGTGTCCAGTGCACGAAGCTCATGTCTCCATGCACATCAGGATGAAGTCGGTCTAACAAGCTCTGCTGGGACACACAGTCACTGCTGTGCTAAGGTAGCCAGACAGCTTCCAGCAGGAGCCAAAAGCAGGCACAGCAGCTCACATCTGGATGCAACTTATTTGTCAACTACCCTACAAATACATTTGCTCAGTCCACAGTTGATAAGACCTCTTAGGGTCAAATTTGGTTTTCAAAGTCCATTTCATCTCTCTAGCTTTCTGGAGATGAATAACTCACATTTTCTTCCAGCCCCCTGTAATGATATAAACTATTTTAAGAAAGGTTCAAATCCATTTACTCGTATGTCCGTCTGAATTTGGCTCACTGGATAATTTAGGGTCCGTGGAATTTTGGTTATTTTATGTAGCCTTGTCCACTATCTCTAAACTGTGAACAGCAGATCAGTCACCAGCCCTGAACAGTTTGCCTTTGACTAGTCTAACATCACTTCTTCCTGGAACTTCCACAGTTTTTGCTAAATATTAAAGCTAATTTACCCCTCCTGAAGTTTGAGACTGTTACCTCTTCTGCCTGAGATGACAGCTTGTCGGTGTTGCTAAGTGATGTGAGTGAAAATACCTCATCCTTTAATACAGGGAAATAAGAAAGACTTTTTCTTTGAAATGAGGTACTTTATACTTCCCCTTTGGATGATTCATGTGAGTAGGCAACGCTAATGACTTACCGTCTGCACACCCATCCATCCCGACCGAGACCAAAACTCCATAAGCGGTAGAGGCAATTGTCTGTGCTCATTCAGAGAAGACATTCATTCCTTTCTCCTGCACTGGGACTGATCTTAAAATAAAGCACTTCCTGGAATGTGCTATGTCAGTCTGGTCCACACTGCAGATCGCTCTGTACCATGTTGTGAGGGGTTTAATGGCACTGAATTGTTGCTCGTGCCTCGCTGGTGCTCTGTGCTGTACCAGTGAACCCAGCGTGACCAAGCGTGGCAGAATCAGTCTTTCTTACATTTAACATGCCTGCAGGGCTAATTTCACTTAAATGCAGCTCACTCTGCGGCAGTGAGTCACCAGCTGAGTACTAACTAACAAATATGTACAGCTGGAACTGAGAGAATTTGGATTGGTTTTGTTTTGAAGAATATAACTGGCTGTGTCAAAAGCACTACCAGGCTCTTACATAGATAAAAATTTGGCTAGAGCTAGTGGGTTCCTGCAAAATATAACAGAACAAAAAGATAAAGTGAATCTTTTATTAAAATGTTTTTCCTGTTTTTTCCCTTAAGGTGCAAGTACAAGGAATGACAGGGAACATCCAGTTCGACACCTATGGGCGGAGGATGAATTACACCATTGATGTGTATGAAATGAAAGCTGGTGGGTCACGGAAGGTGAGTTTCAAGATATGCATCCAGATTTCACACCTTCACCAGAAACTAATGAAACAAAAATACCATAGAGGCAGTGTAATAACGGGGCCCTGAGAAATCCCCACCTTCTCTGCTGTCTTCCCTATCCCAGGAACCTTCTCTATTCAGTTCCTGGACTAAACCACTCACCTTGCTTAATGTCTTCATTGGTTTCCATGTCAACTTCAGGCACAACTTCTTCCTTTAAAACCCTTCTGGAGGTTTTCCACTGCCAAGCATAATACCTGCTGTCATGCTCCTGTGCTTAGCCTTCTCTTCTAAATTTTTTCAGTCTTTCCTTCCCTAACCATATAGTGCTTTAGAGCCATAGTGAAGCTGGAACCAGTGAAACCTTCTGAAATTAACAGAAAATAAGTTTGATTTTAGTTAGAATTTCCTACTCATTCTCTTGTCTCCTAAATAAATTATAGATCCTAAGTGGGATAATCGCCTAGTTCTGTGTTATAAAAGACGTTTAAGGCAGATTTTCAAAAATAATTAGGTAGATAGGGTCACAGAAGTACTGAGAGAGGAGTCTGCATAGCTGAGTCTCTTAACTCCCCCTGATTTCACCTGGAGATAGGTACCTAACCTGCTTGGTCACCACTGAGACTCCTTAAACACTTCTGCACATGTTTGATAACAAAATGCCTGTGGACATGGCTCAGGCACTCATGTAGGTGTACAGTGCAGCCAACAGTGTTACTTCTGTGTTGTGCAGAAATATAAAAACTAGTGTAATAGCCTAGTGGTGTAGCCACAGCACCACGAAGGTCAGCACTAGCCAGCTGATAAACAGTCACCTCACAAAGGGGTTTGTATCCTGTACTGAAGATAAAGCTGCTGTGCCTGCATTGCTGACAATGTCTGCATCTGCTCTCAAGCCAGCTCAGGAAGGTCTGCAGGGGCTGTATTCACTGGCCAAACTGCAGCAGAATATGGATAAAAATTACAAAATCAGAGAACTTTATTCAGAATGCTGGGCAGTTTATTTTCTTGCCTGTAGTATATTCTTATGCTGTGGAAACATGGGAATTTATTCCACAGGCACCACGATGATGTTGATTGAGATAGGGGAATTTAATATGTATTTTCACTTTGATTTGGCTTGTGCTTATTTGCTCTTGGGATTGAGAACATTGTTTCTTTAAGGAAATTAACTTAAAGCTAATGTGGTCCTTTAATGACAGAAACAGAAATGTGAGAAATGTTACAAACCCATATGTTTTGACAGTTTCTTTTATAAGTTCAGGTACCAGAGTCCTTGTAAAGGTATGTAATGAGATAACAATCTCCATTTTTATAGGCTGGTTATTGGAATGAATATGAAAGATTTGTGCCAGCATTAGATCAGCTCCCCTCTAATGACAGCTCATCTGTGGAGAACAGAACTATAGTAGTCACTACCATCTTGGTAAGTTTTATGTTCTTAGTGTGTTTGTGTTTAGGAAACAGGACACGTGGCTCCTGAGGTGTGTTAGACACCTCGCCAGGAGGCAGATGTTGAATACTGTGTGACTTCAAGTGACTGGAAAGTTCAGTATCTCCCAGAGATGTTCTGAGGGCTTGACCCTGCAAACTTATCAGTAAGTTTGCTCACAGGAGGAGCTCACTGAGCTCACCATTGTGTTTTGCTGCTTCTCAGACACTTGAACTCAATTAAATGCCTCATGTAAGTGAAGTTATTGTGCATGTATATAAATGACCATAGGATCTGGCCTTTCTGCTGTAGGGTCAAATCTTGCACCCCTCACTCAGGTACAGCTCCTGTAAACGCAACCCCTGTGGACTGAGTAAGGGTGGCACAATGAAGCCTGTAGAGAACTGGAACTGCTCTAGCACTGTGTGAAAAGCAGCCTATACCTGTGCAATTCCAAAGGAGCAAAGCTCTTCCTGTGTCTCACGAGCAGCAGCACCTCCCAACGCCTCTACAGACCTGCTCTGTACAGTATTCATTGTGACTTTTGTGCCTGTTACAGTTCTGCTAAGCATGAGCCAATTTTATGCTATTTCCTGAAGCATTGTATTTTATACTCCTATGGATTTAGCGAGATGTAACCACCATTTCAGCTAGAATTTCCCAAGAAGGCTAAGGGAATTCAGTGACAAAAAATTCTGCTGAGGATTTTAGCCTAGATTCCCTTAGGCTGCTTTGGAAATACCTCCATCAGAGCCCCATTCTAGATCACTGGGGCCTTAGGAAATGATGTTGGTGGTACAGGTGTTGGGTATGTCAGTCCTTAAACACTAAAACCTGAATTATTACTGCAGTGATGCTATTTGACTGCCTAATCAGGCCTGCAAACAGAAGTGTAACTTTGTTTAAAAATCCTGCTGTCTTCAGTGGGTCAGTACTAGGAATGCAATCAACAGTATGTGTGGCTGTAGGATCAGCCAAAGATTTTTAAACTGCAGAAGTCTGTCTTTCTAATTTCTGTACCAAAGCAGGAAATATTGTAAATACTAGCCAGTAATATAAAGGATAATAACAACTCTCATTTTGTGTGGTTTACAGCTGTATTTTACATTCATAGACTTTTGATCTTTACTTTTGTTTCAAAGGAATCACCATATGTAATGTATAAGAAAAACCATGAACAACTAGAAGGGAATGAGAGATATGAAGGCTATTGTGTAGACTTAGCTTCTGAAATAGCAAAACATGTTGGAATAAAATACAAACTGTCAATTGTTGGAGATGGGAAATATGGAGCTAGGGACCCTGAGACTAAGATATGGAATGGCATGGTGGGTGAACTGGTCTATGGGGTAAGTTTCTCTTAACCTTCATTTTACTGTTCTTTATAAAAAGTTATGCTCAAAGTTAATAAACTGCATAATAAAGATCATCTGTTTGAATACTACCTTTAAAATTCTAGATATTTCTTTGTAGAAATTTCTTTTAATAGTCTACTTTTCTAATTGTTTCATTGCAGGAAAGTGTCACTTTTTTACTGCTGTTCTCCAAATCAGAGTCCACAAAATGTTGAGAAGTAGCATTGGGCAAATTTCAAATTCTTGTTTAAAGCAGAATTTCCAGTTTGCCCTTCATATGCTGCTGCTTCATTTGCCACATCTCCTTTTTCTGTATCAGTCTCCTAAGTGCTGGGAGGGTGTCCCTCCCATTAAAGGTCTCATCTGTGATTCTGGCCCTCGTTGAGTCACTGATGCTGGTTTGCGTTTGACCAGAAACTAAAGACTCAGTTAACCCCAAGGTTGTTTTTATCTTTTTTCTTTTTAAACCCTTGATTTGGTTTTAAAAATCAACTGGCAGACAAAAAAAAAAAAAGCCTAATTCATTGCATTCCTCTATATTTCTATATTGGGTGTACATTGCTTTGTTTAGTAAGAACAAAAACAGTCCGGAATTGCCATTTTAGAAACTTCTTTGAAAATGAGAATTTTGGAATACAGATAAACCAGATGGAAGGGGGAGAAAATTGGCTCTGCAGAAAAGACTTTTCAAGCTGATATTTCATCTTTGCTTTTTTTTTTTTTTGCCCCAAATGCTAATGAGATGATTTGTGATTCCGCCCAAATCTTTTTTACAGTTTATTTTTAACAAGCTTTCCTCTATTAAAAATATCTGAGCAGAAGCGAATATTTCAATTGCTTCCTTTTGTTCCATGGCTGAGTGTAATTTCTAAAAGTCACCTCAAAATTTCCTTGGGATAATACATCATCATTCTTGCAAAATGTTTGGTGAGATAATTCTTTTCAAATGAATCAGTCTTCTTAAAATAATTACTAGATTTGCAGAAGTTTTCTTACTCTGGAGCAGTCAGTTCTGATGCCTTATTATATATGTGGTAGTCTCTTCAACCTCAAAATATTTTATAAAAATAAAAATGTTTTTGTGGTATCATATTATGGCAGGAAGGGAAATGTACTGATGAGAAAGTAAACAGGGGACTGGACCCCTGGATTACATCTTTGCTTCCCTGTTGCATTGAGGTTTGACGTTAAGCAAACCTTCTGAACTCCCCATGCCTCAGTTATGCAACTTGGGAAACTGATGTTGGCTCTGTTAGAGAACACAAGTCCATTGAGAACCTCTGAAGCAAAGGTTTCATTTAGTTCCGAGCAAATTACATTGCACTGGAAATCTAAACCCTCAGTTTCTCTGTGTGTGGTTCTAGAAATATCAAGAATATCAGCTGTAATTGGGTCCTTTTGATCTATTTTCAAGTGACAAGCAGTTTATTCACTTAAAAAAATAATCATACCATAGGCAAAAAGCAAGGCAAAAGAGAACCTGAACTTGCTGCTAACAGTCAGGCACAGGGACTGTCTGCACTAGAGGAGGAAAGGTGTGGTGTGGGCAACTTCTGCTGGGACTTGAGCTGAGTAAGATGAGCCTGTGCAGCTGCTGTGCTATGTAAGATCCATCAGGATAAAGGGCCACAAAAATGCTCAGAGGGGTGGAGTACCTCTCCTATGAGAAAAGACTGAGAGAATTGAGACCGTTCAACCTGGAGAAGTAAAGGCTCCAGGGAGAGTTTAGAGCACCTTCCCGTATCTAAAGGGGTTAC
Source organism: Pipra filicauda (assembly GCF_003945595.2). Classification (NCBI taxonomy): domain Eukaryota; kingdom Metazoa; phylum Chordata; class Aves; order Passeriformes; family Pipridae; genus Pipra; species Pipra filicauda. Next base: position 2,772,654 of record NW_024104742.1, read on the forward strand.
AAGAGAGCTGGAGAAGGACTTTTTACAGGAATGTGTAGTGATAGGACAGTAAGCAATGCCTTTAGACTGAAAGAGGGTAGATTCAGATTAGATATTAGGAAGAAATTCTTTACGGCTCTGAGCAACCTGATCTCATGGAAAATATCCCTGCTCATTGCAGGGAGGTTGGCCTAGATAGTCTTCAGAGGTCCCTTCCAACCCAAACAATTCTGTGATAAACAGGTTGGCTGCAGCTGCCTTTTCCACAACCCCTCGGGACGAGCCTTGCTCAGAGAGCTCTGCCTCCTTAGCATCAAACTTAGCCCTGTCCATGTCCCTGTGACCAACCATACTTGTGACCTTTCCACACCAGCAAGACCAGCCCTGCAGGCACCACAGACCGTAGTTTAAAACAACCCCAAACCCACCCCACCATGCTCATTTTCCCCTGCAAAAAGGTCTGTCCCTTTGTGTTCTGAGCACAGTTTGCATCTGTGTTTTCTTGTTAATGAAAAATTGAGGAATGTTTTCCTCCCTGACCCCCAACAGCTCCTGTGCGCAAGCTGTGAGCTCTGTTACTGAAGCCTCTTCGCTGCAGTGCTCAATTATTCAAAGGTCAGAGTCATCCCATGAGGTTTGAGTGGAGGCCCAGGTTAATTCCTACAGCCCTGCTCTGCTGAGCCAGCTCCCCGGCCTGCCAAGCTGAACTGACTGGCAAGCTCCATGGAAATCCACCTGGATTTCTGTAAGCAGAGGAAACAGCCCATGAACTCTGAGTGCAAACCTCACCAGCCCTCCAGACCTTTTCCCAGCTCTATTTGCAAACATCATGAAATACCCTTGGCCTCTTCCTCCATCTGTTGAGAGGGGGCTGTGTACCACACTCATGAAAACGTGCACTAAGCACTTTGAAGATGAGAAATGCTCTAGAAGTGCTAATTATTTGGAGCAAACGCCTCATTTAGGTACTGACTTTCCTTTATCTCTCAGGGGCTTAAAACTCTATTAGGGAACTAAAACTGTACGTTACTCTAATGCCCTTGTGAGCCTTGTCGGCAAAATGACTGTCAAATTTGGCTCCTCTGGATTCCATTTTGGGAAGACAAGAAGGAGATTAGATTTTAAGTATCTTTATTAGCATGTATGGAAGACGGACTTGGGGAGATAAAAGGGTCCTGATTGGTTTTGGTACCAGTTATCCAGCAGCTGAGCTGAGTTGTGGCAGAAACACAATCCTTTAGATTGCATTTGTCTCACATAATAAACAGGGACTAGTCATTTGTCAAATACAGTGTATTCCTGACCCAACAACCTCCTCACCACCACCTGGCACTGCTGGGGCTTTTTGAATACTGTGCCCTTTTTTGCTTAGCCCCATGCATACGACTCTTTCCTAAAATTGCTCTTAGGACAGTCATAGGAAGTGAATGGCTTGTCATTTTAATGTCAAAACCCTAATTAACTATATTTAATGTTTGGTTTGTGCCAGTTTCTTTGTTACTGTCGCTCTTGCTTCCTGTGGAACGCAGCACAGAGCCAGGAGAGAATATGCAGCCTCCAGACCACTGCTTGGAGGGCTCTGAATGTCAAGGAGCAGAGGGATGGGTGGGATGGGAGGGGGCTCAGACTGCACTGAGCTGTACCCAGAGCAACAGGGGTGCTGTGTCACTGTGCTACAGGTCCTGAGGCTGCCCAGCACAGCCCTGACTCCAGGGTAAGACTAGCCAGAGGTCAGCATTAACTAGGCTGACTGGAGCACTCCTGGGAGTTACACATTGCCATTTACCCACTAAAATACTTCCCATTAGAAATTCTCCCTCTGCTTTCTCATATCACGTCAGTGGTTGGAGGCATAAAAGTCTGCTGTGCCGTAGGGTCTCCGAAGTCAAGGACAATCTCAGCTCTCCCTCTTGGGCCTTTCCTTGCAGCTTTGCAAGGGCCTGTACCAATGCACCTGGTTACTGAGGGATGGGAGCCCTGGAGGCAGGGAGTTCTGCCTGAGCAGATATTCCCAAACTCCCTTGCTTCAGGCAGGAGAAGCCAGAAGTCTTGTTAGAGAGGAGCTAACAGGGCTTTGTGGTTTATTAGCAATTTTTAAATGTTGGTGATAGTAGTAGGAGTAGAGATGGTAGTAGTAATAATAATTAATAATGATAATGAAATTTGATGTAAAATGAAATTTATCTGATTTTTTGTAACTCAAAAAGTGTCAATTCAGGTTGGAAAAAAACCTTAATTTTGCTCTTTCATTCTGATGGTGTCAAAATAAGGCTTCATCCTAGCAGAAAAAAAACTACCAATTCGAGCACTATTATTGTTTTAAACTAAGAGCAATTTCTAAAGCATAGTGGAAACTTTTGACAGAACAAAAATAGAAAATAGATAAGAGCTTTTTTTTCCTGGACATTTCAGATGAGGGAAAGTAGCTAAATCATTCTCAGACCAGGAGACTGAATCACTATTTAAATCTAACCAGCAGAGCAATCCAGCAGGGCAAGTGCTGTCCTCCAGTAACCCATGGGCCGAGGATGTGCCCTCAGCTGGGGCCGTGGAGCAGCAGCACCTCCCTCAGCACGGCCCCATGAGGCCAGTGCTCGGGGCTTTGTACCCACCAGCTGCTGAGCACTAGACAGTCGTCTTTTCTCTTCTGTGGGGTCAGCCTCTTTCTGTAGGCTTTTATTTCTTCTTTCCCTTTTAAAGCAGGCTGCTGTTCTTCCTTCCCTGTTCAGCCAGGGAAAGCCGTCCCTCTCCGGCCCTGATGCTTTTCACAGCGCTGAGGCTAATTGACAGGAGGTTTAACACAGATCTTAATTGTAACTACAAATGCTTTGGGAATGAAAAGAGCAGCCAGACCTTACAGCCTTTAAAACTCTTCTCGGGTTAAAAAGGTCTTTGTAAAAACCTTTCACTATGTAAAATAGCACAAAGGAATGAAGCAGGGATGTAAAGGACAGGCAGTCTCCAGAATGCAGCAGTTTGTCAGAATGAGGCCACCAACACATCTCCCTGCCTTTAGTAGACTGACCAGCTTCATGTGGTGCTGGCCTCTCAGGCTCTCCCAGCAGTTGAAGAAATGCTGCAGATGGCATCTACAGCCTTTGAATTGTAGGAGAGAGGAAGACTAACTCAATTCCTAGTTCTCATCAAAATGTCCCATGTGCTCTTAGTCCGTGGCAGAGCCTGACTGTGCCATGAGTGGGTGGGTGAAGCTTGCCATTCCCTCCTCACCCCTGGTTTCTGCCATGGTGGCACTGCCACGCAAGGGGACAGGATCACAGCCCTGGCACAGAACCACACTGCTGTGGGCCCAGACTCTGGCTGACCTGGGTCTCAGCACAGACACAGGAAGCACACATGCCCACAGCTCCAGAAGCAGATGTACCCTTTATGTCTCCATCTGCGTGTGGCAGTAGTGTGTCAGAAAGAGCTGTGGGCATCCACATAAAGCACAAATGGACTTAACATTGACAAACTGCAGCAGACAAGGCCAACTGCCCTTTTAACACCTTAATACCTTTTTACACTGCTCAGCTAGTACACATTAAGATTTCAATGCACAGCATGTCCCTAGTCAGATATCAGCTGTTGGTTTTAAATAAGTGTGAGCTAGTGTGTTAAAAGCACATTGCCCCCATGACCTGGCCTCTCAACACACCCCAAATATCCTTGGGGATACTGGCCTGTCTTTACAAAGTTAGCTTTTGCCAGCAAATACCACAAGTGATGTGTCGCTCTGTCTGACACTCTTTTCTCATACCTGGAAACCTCAGACTGCAGGGAGAAGTCTTAAAACATGCTCAGAGTCAGTCACCATTCCAACACAGTCTCTTCTGATGCCTCAGTGTACCTGTATTCAGCACTTTTGGGGTGCCCAGATGTTTGGCTGCCAGTGGAAGTCAGACAGTGTCTCTTTGCTTCAGTCTGCACACAGAGTGCTGCCTTGCCATCACACAAAGGTCTTGCAAAGTGACTGTAGCTCAGACCCACTTCTTGCAAATTGACACACGAGCAAAGGAGTTGTTCAGTTCTGCGGGCAGGAATGACCCCAAGCACGTGCAGGCAGGAGCATAGCCTGTATCTCTTGCTGTCTCTAGTGCATAGCTTTGAAGTTAGGGAGAGTCATCTGTAAGCAGAAGAATTCCATCCCTCCTTTTGGATTACAGAGGTGGAACATCTTATCTTTTTTCTTTTCCACATAGAAGGGGATTTCCATTTGCTGTTTTTTCTCCTTCCCCATAAGAGTCTTGAGGTTTGCAGCTCCCTGGGGTCAGCTTTGAGCAGAGTGGGCAGCGCCTCTGTGCTGCATGTCCTCTCTAAATCCATCCCTCCCACACTAGTAGGCAAAGACAGAACAAGCCTCAGAGGAATCCATGACATTTCTTGCCCTGCTCAAATGCAGTGAAGATGATGTTTGAAACGCCATTAGTCATGAGTGATTAGCAAAGCTTAGTTGTTGAGGTTCTTAAACCCCCTCCAGTTCTGCACAGAGAGGGACATGTTTCTGGTTGTGTTCTTTTTTATCGAGCTCAATTTGTATGGGTTCTGCTTATCTGCAGCCATAACAGGGAGGGAAATTCTCAAGAGTGCTGCAGTTATTAATGATCCTTTAGGGTGCTTAGAGCTCTCCATAAGCTCTCCATTTCATACTGTATCTCTAAATAAATAAGCAAACTGCAAACTGGTTTTTAACCTCCCTAATGCAACTAATATTCAGGGAAGTGGTGGGCAACCAGGCTTGGGCACTGGATTGTAGCTGGTCCACCCTCAGTGCTCTGGTTGTTGATGGTTTCCCAAGACCCTGCATGTGAACTGATGTTTGTTCCCTCTGCAGAAACCAATTGCTGCCATGTTCATTTAGGGATGAGGGTATTTGCTGGTGTTTCCAATGTAGTGAACACCTTTGGTAAGAACAATAGGAAAAGAGGGAGACTGAAATGTGTCAGAAAGATAAATGTTTGTATCCCTTGTAATATTGAAATGCAATTTGAAAGTATTTACAATGAAAATCTGTACTGTATGATATGAATGAGGACATGGTAGCAATTGAGACCTTTAAAAAGCGATTTGTCTGTGCTTCAGCACAGCATCATCTTCATCCCCCCAAAGTCCCACAGGAACATCCTACATGAACTCAGCTGGGCATGAAGGAGATACAGACCTTATTGCATGCTGCATCAGCACTTAGGAAGAACTCCACCATGTCTACTTTGGCAATTAAAATGTTACTTTGGGAGAATTAAATTTCTCCAGGTCCAGGAAAACATTCCAGAAACTAGATGCTCTTATAGCTGAACCAGCCTTTTCCTTCCTTGACAAGGTGTTCCAAGGCTGGTAGTCCACGTGCAGAAGTGCCAGGCAGTAAGACACCTGCATCCCACCTAAGCTTCAATTCACATGGAGGCATTGCTAAGTCTCTGCAGGGGTCTCGATCCATTAAACTTTCTCTAATAAGGATTAATTTGTAAGTACCTCATTAGTTCAACACGAAGTACAGTGGCCATGGTCAAAGTGCTCAGTCTTCCAGCCAGCCGTGGGCTCTGACTGCATTTAAAACTGATATTCTGTGTGCATCTCATACTGACTGCAGACATCTAATATTTAACAGTAGCTCAACGAGCAGCAGCTACAAGACAAATATATGTTTTGGGGGAATTCTTCAATGAAAAAGTTCCAACATCATCCAGTTCTTTTACCTCACTCTATCCATGTCCCCCCCCAGTCTCTCCATTACTTAGGTGATGAACACATTCATCTGCAAAGCCAGTAACACCCAGGCATCCCAAGGCATTTTCAGGTTTTATATTCAAGCCACGTTAAGCTAGATTTTTGCAGTAAGTGACCACATAGCTGAGGGTTTTCTCCTTGGGGAAAGGGTCACTCAAGGGGAAAGGCAGTGTCCCAGTACACATGACTGTCTAAAGGGGCTGAGCAGGGCTGTCAGAGGAGGCACCCAGGGCCATGGTTTCCGAGTGGCTTCCTTACATGCACAGGCATGGCTTATCTGATTATTCCAGGCAGTGAATTTGTGCACATACCTTGTAGTTGCACATGCCAGGATAAACTGCTGAGGGACATTCCCGAGCAGCTGGAGGAAACGCAGAGGTCGTGTGTGCAGACAGTGCCCTGTGGAGGGAGGGCTTATTGTGAGGGGGGCCCGTGCTCATCCGACAGGGCTGCCAAAGCCTCGGTCAGCAAACCCCGAGCCAGTGCCCCGGGCACTCGGTGCTGCCAAGGCACCAGCGGGCACAGAGCCCATGATGCTGAGATCAGCCTTAGCAGAAGCCTTCACCATTTCTGCTTATTAAACTTCAAAAGAAAACCTCAACCAACTATCTAGGAAGAGGAGCAAACCAGACATTAATGATAGTCACGTACATCACCATTAGATTTACATGAAGGCATATTCAATTGTTTTATGGCACAGATTTTAATCACTTCCTTTTAATGTTTCCTATAACTTGTATTCAAACTTCTACTTAATCAGGCTTTATTTTTCCACCAGAAAGAGATACATAGTTAATAATGGGGGAAAAAATCAGATTTAAAGGTGCACAGTGGTTTAGGTCCTGGTAAGTTAATCTTTCTTGCATAGACATACAGATGCAGTTAAACATGTTGAAAATCTATTCTGGAATGTTATTTGTAAAGGAAACCAATTTGTTTTCACATTCCTACCCTGCCATGGAATCCAGCAAAGGTGTATTGATTGAAGGGAAGGGTATTGGGTCAGGGTATCCCATGTGCTGGTCAATGACAGGTGCAATAGATGTGATTGTGCTTCCAGATGGCACAGCCCCAGAGCATGGTCTGTGTTACAGGGCTGCAGAGGCAAATCCAGTATAACAGGAGGGCACATAGGAGACTGAAAAATACTGCTTTGCATTCTTTTCAGATTACCCAGGCTATTTACTCCTCAGGGATTCACAAATCTGTGTTACTGTCCTTCAGTGAGCACAGAAAGGGTAGGCTGACTGGTTCCTATCCCCCACTATTTACTATCTTCTGTCCTTTATTGCAGTGGAGTTTCAAAGGAGTATACAAGTAGCAGTACCCAAATGCAGCTGAAATTCAGTGACTGATTACTTCTCATAGGTTCATTTTAAAGATCCTATAATCAGTAAGGCAAGAGAGCTTACTGAAAGAATGGAAAAGACAAAATTAAAACATAGAAAACATAATTTGCCTGAAGTCTTCAAGACAAATGGGTAGATACAGACCATTACTAGAAAATTACATTGTTTTAGTTGCCATCTCACTGTCCACTTTGTGTAGTGTTTATTCATCCTTTTAACTTAATAGAAATACCTGCCTCTGTCATGAGCACCTTGCACAGATTTGATTGTAATTTTTCGTGTTAATTGTTGTCTATTAATATCATGTAGTCCTTAACTTCAGTGACTGCAAAATAGACTGCAAAGAATGTTTCCACTCACTCTTGCAATTTATCATCTGATTCATTAGCCTGACATTCTAGATTGTGCTTCTCTTGTGTCTGATTTGTAGCTAACTTGGGTTTGTTTTCCCTTTTCAGAGAGCAGATATAGCTGTTGCCCCCCTCACCATAACACTGGTGCGAGAAGAAGTCATAGACTTTTCCAAACCCTTTATGAGCCTGGGCATCTCCATCATGATCAAGAAGCCTCAGAAATCTAAACCGGGCGTATTCTCTTTCCTGGATCCTTTGGCTTATGAAATTTGGATGTGTATAGTCTTTGCTTACATTGGCGTCAGCGTAGTTCTTTTCCTAGTCAGCAGATTCAGCCCTTATGAATGGCACTTGGAAGACAGCACTGAAGAACCACGTGACCCTCAGAATCCTCCTGACCCTCCAAATGAGTTTGGAATATTTAACAGCCTTTGGTTTTCCCTGGGTGCCTTTATGCAGCAAGGATGCGATATTTCTCCAAGGTTTGTTCCATGTCACTCCATCACCTTTTTGCATTTTATGGTCATTTTCTGATGCCATGGTGCATATATGTTACTTTTTCAAATTTCTTTTTTAATTCCAAATTTTTTATTTTGAGATTCCATTCAATGTTCAGCATCATCTTCAAGCCACCATGCTTGCTAACATTCACCTCCAAAGTGAGTAGCATTGCTTATAATGCCATTTATGCATTTCTGCCAAACTTATATCCACCATGTTAAGGCTGTAAAATGCATAGGGTTTTCTGTTTTCAGCAATGCTTGGAGGGCTACCGTGTTTTTGCTGCATATCTCATTTTACGGTCATCTCCTTGGTGCATAAAACACATTCTGCTTTGCAAAATAAGAACTATTTATTTTTGAAAGTCACATGCAACAGCACTTTAAAGCATCTCCACTCCCATTAAGGCTCCTGCTAGTCTTTTTGCTTTCTTTTGAGCCTAATTTCTCCTGTTTTGTTTTTCTTGAATCATCCTTTCATCTATTAGTAATTTGCTTTCCACCATATTTTTGCATATAGTCAGGTCTCTGTATTCACTGTGTCTGTACTGCCTTGTATCTGTATTGCTATTTCAGTCCAGTCTAATCTGTTGTCCCTCTGTTCATAGTCAATATGGTCTAATAAGCATTGCCCGTTTCCATAAAGATATTTCTTATTCATGAAGACAGTCATTCTGGATAAGGCTGTAGTGAAGTATGTTTGACATTAGTTCCAGTGTAACCAAGAACAGTGCTATTAAGTATTGCAGACTTAATTTCTGTTTTAAAGAAGTATTTTAAAAACCACCTGAGAATAGTGAAGTTCCCTCTGATTGAACAGTGCGTTCCACAGATGTTTTTTGAATAACATATAGCATGTTTCTGCATTTACACTGGTAAAATGCTTTAGTGATATGCTTGTGATAAGCAGTAAAATTATCTAGTTTCTTAGTGATGGAGCACTAATTACATTTTGTATGACAATAATCTAATAATCAGTTTACAGCTATTTTAATTATTCCAAATACCTGCTTAGTACAAACAGGATGCAGTTTTTTCTATTTAACAAGGTTGCTATTTAGAAGAAGAGAGGCAGATCTTTTCTAAGCACTGGCATTTGAAATGCACCTTTTTAATCTCCACGTTTATTACCTTTTTTCAATACCCGAATCACTGAAAAGTTGCCAGGTTTTCCTGGTCCATATAGCAGTGGGGTTCTTGAGTAGCCCCCATGAAACAAGTGACTATGAAGTTTCATGGGAAAGATCATGATTTTACCTGTTATAGTGTAACAATGATCCTATAAATTCACAGTCGTTGCATATTCAAATGTCCTTCTGATGGCAGTGAGATCCAGGACTTTGGTAGTTACTGATGCGTGCCTGGTGATATTTGATGCAAGTCACGCCCACATTTTAAAAGTCTTGACAGCAGCAATTGTATTTCATTCTTACCGAGGAATCCGTGTGTACCCTCTGTAACACACACACATTTTGCCCTGGCTGTGACCACGTGTCAGTTCTCCCGGTTCCCTGTGCCTGGGTGTGCTGCCTCCCTGTGTGGTTACAGCTGTCAGTCTGTTCCTCCTGTTCACGCTCCCTGTTTCTGCTTTATGCCTAAATCCTGCACTGAAACTTTGCCTAGCTGCTTGCTGTGGAAGGGGATGAGCAGTGATAACATTTAAATTGCTGTTGACCATGTGTGTGCCCAACATAAAGGACCGGGAAATAAGCACTGGGACATCACATGGAAAGCTGCAGGCATTGCACTGTTTCCACTAGGTCTGGTTATTGACAGTTAAATAGAAGTGCATAGGATTTTTGTTAAGCTCTCATGTGACTCTTTGGTATGTTCAGCCATTTCCCTTATATAACAAGAGGAACATAGTCTGGTTTTTCTTAATAATACCATGATAAGTGCCTTGGATATACCTACAATAAAGAAAAGAGGCAGCAGTATACCTATTTATTTTAACTGTCCGTCAGAAGCTATTAGCTCAGTATTAATATATAACCCTTGTTTGAAAGCATTGTCCAGTTCTTTTGTTATCTTCTATGATAACATTCCAGGCAGTTACATGCATTGTTACTGAAAAGAAAGACAAATTTAATACTTGGGTTTAAATTCCAGAAACACTGTTTCTTTGACCTATATGTTGATTTAAGTTGATTAAAATGTCAAATTTCTTTTCCGTAGAAGGGACTATTCCCAAGTATTCCATTCTTAATCCATATCTTTGTAAGGTTATGCCATTCACAGTACATTGACTATATGAATGTTTCATACTATTTTATTGCCATTAAAAGGGGCTTCATTCTTCCATTGTGAGTTTTGTCTGAATAAATTTCTTATATGAGAGCATACAGCACTTGTAGAGAGATGCCGACAAGCAGTCTGGAGAGATCACTTTTGTACTTGCTGATAAAGGCTCTTTCAGCTGCCTTTGTGTGGAACAGCTGTGACATCTAATGACTAGTTAGATCTATCCTCGGTGAGTATGCTGTGTGGATATTCCAGAGGATATATCCCTATACTCTCCTCTCTATATTTAATAGGAGTCGTCTAAACAGAATCAGAGAGCAGCCAAGGGGTGGGGGTTAGTGCATCCCTTGATGGAATCAACACTTATTTCAGCAGTTTTGTTCTGCTATCAAAGGCTGCTGTGTTTTCTGCATAGTGAGCTAAAGCATTGAAAATTCACTTTTGATGGATCAAAAGTAGATTATTAAACTTGCTTTTATGTGAGATGTGTACAGCAAATGGAATCGGGAAAAGACACAGTCAAATTTGTAACACTGTTTTGAGCGAATGTATCTTTGAAATCTCTATGTGAGCATGTATTTTCATTTTGCTCTTTATTCAAAGAGGCTAGATTAACTAATTGCCGATGGAAAAAGACAGGGGGTTCATTACAAACTACCTCAAGAGGTTGGTCATTTCAAGGGTGTATTTCTAGGTCCCTGTTTTAACAGCAGGAGACTCGAGAGACTCCTATTAAAGGCCATGGGAATGACTTTGTGGGACTTTCACAGTAGCAATGAGAGCCAGGTAACTAGAGATTTCTGAAACTCCCACTGCCATTCCTATGATGGAAGCATCTCAAGCCAGTGCTTCAGATGCTGTTGTTGAGTGTGTTGTGTCCCTGTAGCTGAGGCGAGGGCTGGCTGGGTGAGCAAGTGAGGGACTGGGCTCTCAGGTGACGTGCTCAGAATATCAAGGGCTTCTAGGCCAGGAGAGTTTGCACCAAAGTTGTTCAGGGTTATTTGTCAGTACAGCAACCACCTTGTGTCGATCCAAAGAGCCCAATTAAAAATTGAGTAGTTGTGAGAAGCTTATTATTTCTGTGTACTATAGGAAATCAAATATGTTTTATGGCCATGAGCAGAAACAAAATTCAAACTATCTTGATAAATGAGGGTTTTTTTGAATGTATTATTCTCCTGGAAACTGAATGTGAATTTGAATATTTATTTTGTTTTTTTCTCTCGTTACTAATTTGCTCTCATTTGACTCCATGCTTCCTTTTAAATTTCCTCTCAAGGTATGCACTCTTCCTTGCTTTTGAAAACACCGTCTGACTCTGTTTTGACTATTGAGTTATAATTGTGTTATTCCAGGTCTGTGTTGCTCCTCTCATTTGTTAGCACTCTAATTCACTTTAAAATAATGTCAGACAAAGTATCTAATTATTGAGGGGATTGGGAAAACTACATGTTGGGATAAAGCATTAGTTGTTTTGGTTTTAAATTACAACACTACACATGTGAACAGGTGTGTCTTTGTCAGAAAATGTGGTGCTGGTATTAAAAGCTGTGATTGATTTTTCTGTAATTATCTGAGTAGTGGACAAACATTTCTATGGGTCACAGTACAAACCATATGGTTATTCTCTGATTACCAGCCTGGTGTTCATGTACTAACCCTTTTTCTCCTGCATCCCTCCACACCAGCCCCTGCAGTGGGTATAAGGAGTCTTCGTATCAGCAGATGGCCTGGGGGGAACTGGGGTCCTTTGGGCAAGGAGGCTGCCAGGCCATGCTTGTCCACGTCCTTGTTCTTCAATTCTGTCTGTCTGTCTATCCGTCTGTCTTTCCTTCAGTGTCAGCTTTGTGGTTTATTTAATTTTTCTTTTGCCCCATCCTGTGCTCCCACCAGTGACAGCCATGTCAGCCCAACTTCGTAGTAGCCGCTGTTTAATCTTCCTTCCTGTGCTCATGGGAAGACTCTGGGAGAAACAACTTCAGTGTCATCCAGTTTTCTTTCAAGTGACCAACTCTTCTGAAAACAGCTCTGGTCCCCTTCTAGCAAGACCCCTCTCTTGCATACAGGACCCCTGAGGAAGTGCCTTCTTCATCAAGGGATCCCCCCATGCCCCCCTTCCCCTGCCTCTCAGCTGGTCTCAGTTTTTGTCCTGCATCTGTCTCATTTGGTTCATGCAGGTTGCAAGATCTCTGGGGTGAGATATTTTTACCTTTCTTGGTGTGTTGGATGCTGTCTGAGCATGCAGCCCAGCACAGAGTTTTTATTGTTGCAGCAGTGTGAGCTTGATGTTTCACTGGTTTGGAAAATGCTTGTCTTCTGCACATCTCCATCCCAGCAGCCCATCTGTCCTGCTAACAGAAGGGGCAGCTGCCAATGCAAGTAAGAAATTTCCTATGGGAAACAACAAGAAGAATGAACACATACTATTTTATTCCCAATGCTTCTACTGAATTTATCAAAACACTCTGGCAAGTCTTTTTTTCATCTTCCTTTTTCAAGGCCTACCTTAAAGCAACAGGGCCAAGAGAACCTGGAAACTCCAGATAGAGCTAGTTCTGCTGTAGGCAAGTGGATGTTTCATCTGCTGTACCTGCTACCCAAAACCTCTGCTCAGTCTGGCTCTGAAATTGTCTAACTCATGCATGGAGAAGTTCAACTCCAGATCTTCTCTGAAGACAGAAAGTATGTAGTGAAGGAAGGAGCAAAAGTAAGATGAGTTTCACCTGATGTAGCCAGCTGAAAGCAATGGACTGATTTTTGGTGAGGCATCTTGGTTCCCTCCAAAGTCATGAGACAGATGACTTTAGATTTATCCTACACTACAGCAAATGAGATAAATCTCTTTCTAAGTATGTCTGTCTCCTCTCTTTCTGTCCCTTGGCTCCAAAGGAAGCTTTACATGGCGAGTTCAGCAGGCTCTGCTTTGTAGTTGGCTAAAATTGTGTTAGCCCATGTAAGAGGCCAATTCAGTGTGTAGGGAGAGGTGGAGAGATTCCACGACTTCATGCATAATTCTGTATTTATATTTCTTCAGATTCCCTTTGCAGCCACTCAGTAGCCTTCTGTTAGTGAGCACAGCAGCTGTACAGCCCAAGCTGAAACTTGGAAGCCTTTTATCCTCTTGGGGGCCTTTAAGACAGGCAGGGAAGCCTCCTCTGATTCTGGGTGATCCAGTTGATGTGTGCCTGCCCTGAGGAACCAGCCTGCATCTGCCCTCTTGGTAGGAGCTTCTGCTTCAGCTCGTTGGGCAGAGGAGAGTGGAGAACAGTAGAGCTTCACCTCTGTGTTTCTTCTCCACATTCCTCTCACCTATTCCAGATTGATTTCTCTGGTTTTATTGTGTTGGCAATTTTTTTAGTTTGTTATGTTCTTTAATGTTGGATGGATAATTTTTTTTCTTTCTTTTATTTCTTAATAATTTAATGGCTTTTTTTTAATGGCTCAGGCAATCTCAGGCTCTGGCCAAGACTGGGCAGTTTACCAGCAAAACCCCACTATGTGGGTGGGGTGGGGGCACGTCACGAGACTTTTGCTTTTTGCCTACCTCCATCTGTTGGTAGGACAACTTGTACCCACTGTCTGGGGATGGCACTGAGGGGTTTGAAGGAAACAAATAATCAGGTAAGAGTTTTCTTGCTTTTTACTTCTCTTCACACGAACTGAGGACTACACCACCCAGGTTCCACCGATGTGTCTGGGATTATTTCTCCACGTAGCAGAGCTAAGGGAAAATATATGAAATAGCTTTGTGTCAGCACCTGAAATGATTCTTGGTCAACATGCTGTTTGAAGGACAAGCACTGTTTGTGGCAGTGACATTCCCCACTCGGCTGAGTGACATGGCACTGGCATCCTTCAGCCCAGAACAAATACTTTGAGCCTGATGTTCAATTGCTGTAAAGCATCAAGAGCTCTTACTGACAGGATCTAGACCTCCTGACCATTAGGCATTTTGTGATTATATGTTTGCAGATAGGCTTTTTTTTTAATCCTTATTGGATCCCTTTAAAAAACCTCAACAAAACCAAAACACAGTTAATTTTTTTTCTATTTCCTTCTCCATTGCTCTGGTGGTTATAAATCAAGAATATGCTTGACTTGGAACAGTGCAACATGCGAATTTTAATTAACATAAAACATAAACCAAACCAGCCTCTCTCCTCACTTCCATATGCAGATTCAGTCTGTAATTCCTGCTCAGTTGTGATGAGAGAAGGATACTGCATCATTTTTTGGTGTATTCCTTTGCATGTTTGCTCAAATTCCTTTTTGCAGTTTACTGTATCTTACATTTTGGGAGTTGATGCAGTAAAAAGTGCATTTGTGTACTCCAAGCTGGGCAGCCCCCAAAGAGAGACAATAACAGCATATCACAGCAGGCAAGTCCAGCGCAGGGAAAGATGGGCACATGGAAAAGACAGAGGTCTTGTGACAAAAGCCTTCTCCAGCAAAGTATTTGTGGAAGTCAGGAGAGCTTGTTCCTCTCCAAGCCTCAAATGAAGTATTTCTTAATTGACTGTCCTTGTTTTCACTGAAAGGCAAAGGGATTTTCACTAGATAAGACCAGATGCGCTCGAGTTTTCTCCCTGATGAAGGCTCTTAGGAGCTGGCTCACAGTCCACCTGTTCACAGATACCTGGAGGATCTGGACAAAAGGGTTGTGCATGTGAATTTCTCTTCAGTGAAGAAGAAAAAAGTCAAGGAATGTCTTCAAAGCAATTTGATCATGTGTGTTTTTCCATAGATCTCTCTCAGGGCGAATTGTCGGAGGAGTCTGGTGGTTCTTCACTCTCATCATTATCTCTTCCTACACTGCTAATCTCGCTGCCTTCCTTACGGTGGAAAGGATGGTTTCACCCATAGAGAGCGCAGAGGACCTGGCTAAACAAACCGAAATAGCCTATGGCACTTTGGATTCAGGTTCAACCAAAGAATTCTTTAGAGTAAGTCTGTTCAATCTCCACTAGAGTTTTTCTGAACTGTAAATGCCTAACTTATGGGTTTCAGTTGTTTGGTTTTACCCAGCTGTAATAGCTGTTCTGGTGAAAGCTGCTTTGTGCAATCAGGACAGGCCTGAGTGCAGATTTTAATATCAAAATGCATTTTATCGAAAATGAGTGGTTTTGCTCAACCTGAAACATACCAAGATGGAAATCTGACCTCTGCATATCATGCGAAAGGTTTTGTAACACCAGTTCCAGAACCTTGGTCTGATGAGCAATAATGCAGTCGTTAGCACAATATTTAGCAGAGAAAACTCTTTGTGGGGAGTGATGCTCTTGACCTACTTGCTCTGCGTGCCCAGCTGGCAGCCGGTAATGCCATCCGACATCGGTGCTCACTTGCCAGAACGAAAGGGGGATGGGAGACGTGTTGCTGCTCATTTCTGTTGGTGCACTGATTGCTGCCATTGTTGTTTCTGTGTCTTGCTCGCTCACCAGTGTCTGGCTGTGGCCCTGTCAGGCAGTCAGAGGTAAAACTTCTGTACCCCAGAACACTGGGGTGTATTCACCTTGGTTAGAGAAATGCTGGGTTTGCAACATTTGGGGGTACAGGGGGTGCACACTTTTATTTACGATCCTTTCTCTCTCCTCTCGCCAAGCCACAAGCTGAACTGCAGAGAGTTTGGTGAGGGGCATTAAGAACTCTAAATATGACCTCAGGCCACTTTTATGTCTCTGAAAACGTTGTCCTGAAAAGCTCTTATTTCTGGCCTTCCAAGGGCAAACTGAAATGCTCGGCCCTTTCAGGGTTCTCTCTCAGTGGTGCCAATCAGGTGCCATTCAAACCAACTTTTTTTTGTATAGAAAAGTGGTCAGTGCTGCAAGACTAATTACTGCCTGTCACGCATGCTGGCCAGGTGCAGGGGGGAGGGAGGAGGCAGACAAAAAACCCTTGCTGCTGTAGGCTGATGAAATACCGAGGGCTCCTTGAATAAATCCTGAGGGCTCCTTGGATTTATTTAATATTTCAATACATGACAACACATACATGTATGTACATCTAATGTAAAGATGAGAGTGAATGCAAAGGTATTTTATGAAGCTTTTGTACGCTGCCTTACCTACATGTAATGTCTTTACATTCAGATGGATACTCAGTAGTTCTTAATTAACTGTTGTAGCTGGTACATTACAAAGGCTTCTGTTTGTGTTAAAATCCTGTGAGGTAAACACTGACCTTGTAAGGGTGACATTAACGTATAAAAAGTTTTGTTCCATTTAATTATCAGCCTGAGGCAGTATTATCTGCACAGCAAAAATTAGTTGAGTGGACCTGTCAGAAGAGGTAGTACAACTTGATTAGAAATATTGGTTCTGTTTATAGTCACTATACTGTTCTTAGAGGGAAAAATATCTTCTTTTGAATATCATGTTACTGTTAATACAAAAGGAGGGCTTGTATAGGGGTGTTTTTTCATTTCCTTAATAGTTTGACACAACAAGGAAATCCCTTCTCGTGAAGAGATCAAAGGAGTGAGTGTTTTGTGTGAAAGGATACAAAGTCTGGTAAATGTATGAGTACTTTGTTGTGCTGTTGATAGTCTTGAGATGAGCTGTGACTCTCTCCTGGTGCTGGGGAAAGCAGGGCTGTAAATGAGGCTGATCTGTCAGGAGCTGTCAGCTCCATCTGGCCAGGAGAGGAGTCGGATGGGGATGGAGGAAAGCAGAGCCCTGGTAGTGTGGAGTGAGGCTGGATGGGCCAAGTGGGAAGAAGAATGGGCCCTAAGTGGTGCTTCTCTCTCTTCAGCATTCTCAAGGCACACAACATAATTTCAGTTGTATTAACTTTTGCAGAGTAATTAATTTGAATAGGGTGATGCAGCCATGAAAGTGTTGTAATTAGAGTCTTCTTCAGTTGATTTGAAAAGGGCAAAAGCTTTGCCTTAGGTTAAATGTGTATGTTCACATAAATACTAAATTGTACAGTCTTTATTAGTTACTTAATGAGAGGGTAATGGTGGCTGAAACTTGAAATAAGTCCTAGAGGACTCTGGGTTTCTGAGGTCCTACAGCACAGACTGCACCTCTCTGTGTTTTAGGGGATTTGTTCTCCCTTGGCAGATCTTTTTTCACTGTTTCTGGAACATCAGTGGGAGTGATGGTACTCTGAGTCAGAAAAGCCATGGGTTTTCCTGGGTACAGGGTGATGTTTATGCCCTGTGTAAGGGGAATATCCTCTCTCACCCATTCTCCCCCAGCATTTAACCAATTTAAGCAGCAGTTGGCTGAGTGGTTCAGGATCAGGTGCCCAGTAAGAAAGGAAGTTTTAACTGAGGGAAAGGTGCATGAGGAAATTAGTGCAATCCTTGTTTCCACCAGTTGCCCATGCTTATCTACACACTCTGGCTGTGGCATGTGTAGGTAAATCTTCCCTAGAGATGGGGGAAGTTACCTGGCTGTGAGCAGACGGTCAGCACATGTGTAGATGCAGCAAGAACAGTAACTATCTCTTCATAGAGCTGTAAGGCTAAAATGTTTCTCAAAGATATTAGTCAGATATTGATCTTAACGGTTACTGTTGGCAAGAGAAAGGTGCCAACAGAAAGGAAAAATTGCTTCCTCATGCATTGTAGAGGGAGCTTCAGATCCCCACCGTGTCGTCTGCATGTGCTTAGAAGGAGCTCCTTCAGAGCCTTCAGGCCATGGCTCCCTTCTGCCAACCCCATTTCCAGATAGGATCATTTTTGAAGGTCTCCTTTACAGTGTGAATACCTGTGAATACCTGAAACTGGAGCGATACCAGCCCCTCAATTCAGATGAACAGATGGTAATGACTTTCAGCCACTTCAGGCCTGGGCAGACTCCAGCCAGTGACCTATTTTACAGTCCTGGCGGTTTCCCTGAGCATCGCAATGTCTCCCGGGGAGACGCTGTCCCAGCCATGTGGGTTCAGCTGGATACACCATGGCTGTTCCAGGCAAGCCCAGGGACTGCTGTCGGCCTGACAGCGCTCTCACAGTCCAACCACAGCTGGTTTGTTGTAACAGCTTCACAGCAGACACTGTTCACACTTCTCACTTGTTGGTGACTCTCTGTGTAAGGGAATTTGTCCTCCCGGTGTATCTAAGAATCAAAGGAACCTTCCTGTGTTTTCATGGTTGTTGCTTGTTTCTGCTCAGAAACATTTTACATTTTGCACTAATTAGCTTATAAAGGCATTTAAATGGCAATCAATAGATTACATCAATTCCCTTTTGGCTTTTAAAGGGCACTCATCCATATTGAAAAGGAAAAGAAAGAACCTCTCCTTAGTTATTTATTAACACACAGTCCCACATTAACAATGCCAAAATACCTCTTTCTCTTTCTTGAGCACTGGTGGAGGCCTGTACAAAAAAGCAGTTTCAAATCACTAAACTACTGCTTTTAAGGGTGTATCTGTTAGAATTATCTTCTAATACATTCAATTAAAGTTTCAGCATATCTGAGCAGCTTATCAAATCAATATAACACTATTTAATCTAAATGCAGCACTGAGCCTAAGTATAATACCACAGTCTAATAGGTTTCACCTCCAATATGCATATATTCAAAAGGCATGACCTTTACAACCAATTAGTAATTCTTGTATAAACTTGGCTGTATTTGAACTTCAGTAGAAGTAGAACGAGTTTGTAGACATTTAGAAATCTAAATTACCCCTGAATTTGTGGTGGCTTAATTGATAACAGATATGAGTGGTGAGAGACTTCTGCAAAATAACTTGCCAAGTGTGTGTTTGATCATTGACAAACACAGCTGACCTGCTGGTACACTTCACTGAGAACCTGAAATTTCAGAAGGTGCCCTCAAAATTTATCTGGTGTGATCAGGCTCTACAGGAAACGGTGAGGCAGGTAACATGTAGCAAGATCTTCTTCCTTTTGTGGGCAATTGCAGGTGGCTCATATCACACCATTACCAATGTAGTTAATCACCATTAACTAAAACTAAGGAAAAAGAAGGTCTCAAAGGAATGTTGTTTTATTGTAGAATTTTTTTATTTGTATATTTCTCAGCAATAGTTTAAGGATGTCTCCAACCAAACAACTCAGCTATCCAGTGGCTCTCCCATGCCTCGGGTGAAAGGACTTACTGCCCTGAAGTCAGTTCCTAATTTTTTTCTCCTGGAAATGTCATTAGTTGCCAGGCCTGTTAGGAATTTCAGTAGAAAGGCCAAAGACCCTCTGGGCATGATGGTTTCTGCTCTTACAGTTGGTTCATCAGTTTCTTCAAAAAGTGGTTCTTTCCAAACCACATTCAGATGTGAGGCCTTTCTGGACTTTAAAACTACAGGTTTTAAGACACAGGAAGTCATGTTAAGGATGGCCCCCTAAGATATTCCCTGTTTTTGTCTCTTCTTGGTTTCATCAAGTCAGAATAGTTTAGCAGGAGCAGGTAGAAAAGCACAAGATGCTCTGGCAAGAGGCTTTGCATTTGTGGTTGCCCATGCTGAGGAAAGGTGCTTTGACGTGGGAATAGCTACCAGAAAAAGCATGTAAATATGGTAAGGGAACTGGTGAGGTATTTCTTGAAAAGAAATTTAAGTACAAGTTCTTTAGCTGGTAAAACTTAAGCCGACACAGAAAACAATTTATTCAAAAGCAAAGAAAAAAACAGCAGACAGATAGGCACCGAAGCTGAAAATGAAAATTAATCTGAAAAAAAACAGTGAAAGAACAAATGAACACATTGCCTCCAAATTCCTTGGAAATTAAAAGAAAATATTCTTTAAACCCATCAAAAAGATTTTGAAATAACTTCCACTAAAAGCTTTTGGGGTAACTCAGACCTCCCCTCCTGTTCAGCACTGATGTGTGTCGGGCTGTGTAACGTGGGGCTGTGGTGGCACCAGTGGGTCCCTCCTGGCTCGTGCAGAGAAGACTCCCCATCCAGGTGCCTCTGGGGCACTCAGTACGGGCAAACTGTGGTGGACAAGGCCAGTGCTGTGCTTGGGCAGCCAGGCAGGAGCACAGCTCCGTCCCAGAGCTGTCAGGAGAGAGGGAGGAATTATGACCATAATGCATTCAGAAGCACCAGTGTGTTACACTCCGTTATAAGTTAAAGAGCTCGTTCCTTTCCTCTGATGATAAGGTTGTGTGAAGATGAGACTGAAATAAATTCCACCAGCAAGCAGTTTAGGTAAGGAAAAGCCTTGGGTTATACACCCATAGCTGCTGTGTGATTTTTATGCATTCTGTGCAGTCAAGCAATATTGAGATCATCATTAGAGCCTATTAAAAACACCATCATGAACTCTGTGTGTGCTGTGCTAAGGATTTCATCTGTAGTTAAACTCTTTGATTTTTAATTTCAAAATTTATTTTACTAGTGAAGATGAAGGACTTGTTTCTAGTACAGCACTCACACAAATGCTGTGCTTTTGCCTTTGGATAAAACTATGATTAGCAGTTTGAAGCCTTCTGTGTTCTTGACATGGAGCAAAACAACACAGTCATCATAACAAATTCCTGACAAAAATATTGAAGTGTGATTGTATTTATGGGCTTTAAAGAACAGAACATCACAGAAAAGTGATAGCTTCAAATAGGAGTTGTATAGATCTTTGATAGGCAATGTGGTAGCAATTAATCAGAATAAATACTGTGGTTTAACTGTTTTTAAACACAGGTGTGAAAATTTTATTCACCCATATATTCTCTCTCCCTTCCCTGTTTACAGGTGGGAGTGTGCAGAAATATTAAAAGGTGAATGTATGTGTGCAGAGAGATCACAGCCTCCCCATTGCATGGATGATAGATGGTCTGCTTGTGGGGTTCTTTTAATCTCTTGAACCTCCTTTCTGCCACATGGCCAACAGGCAGTTTTAAAGGCAGCAGGAAATCAAATGTGACATAATTACAAAAGAAATGGTTTCCCATGAAGTGATCTAATGTCTTTAAGGCTATAGATTGGAGAGGAAAATGTATCCTTACGGGAACTAAAATTAACAGCTCATCCATCATCCACTGCTTGGAAAGGAAGCGTTTGAATGGTGCTGGGGTTAAAGTGGCTGAACTGTTTTACTAATTTCAGCAGGAAAGCTAGGATTTAGCAGAGCTTTCAGTCAACACTTAATAACAAATATTTGAATAGATCTCTCCATTATCTTCAATAACAAAGGGCATTTGTCTGTCAGCTCTGCTTGTGTTTGTGGTTTTGGCTTTGCAGTTCACCTCTGTCTCAGTGCTGCCCAGCAGTCACAAGCTGGGTCTTGGGGGCCAGGTGGTATGTGGAGCTGCAGCCCTTGGGAAGCTGGGCACAGGGGGGCTGTAGCCTGTGGGAAGCTGGGCACAGGGGGGCTGCAGCCTGTGGGAAGCTGGGCACAGCAGCTCACAGTGTGTTAACGCTGTAACTGTGTCTGCACCACAGAGGCGAAGCAGAAAGCGCCTGGGGGGAAAATCACTTGCTGTTTGAATGCTCTACTTTTTTGGAGAGCAGCTCTATGATAATGGTAATGACATTGCTCAAGACAACGAGGACCCTGGTTTTTCAAGTCTCTCCTACTTTACGTAATGCTGCTGTGTCACATTAGTACATGCTTATTAGGGATTCATTTAAAATACATGGGTGCTGATAAATTACTCACAGCACTGCTACTGTTACTTTTGCATAATTAGAAAATATATGAAGGTTTAGAAACTCTAACGATGTGAATATGAATACATCCCCTCTTGCAGTCTGCTGGGATTTCTCCATCATTGCCTGTATATTGGCCTTTTCTGTCTGGAGCTGAAAACTCATTAGACCTGACAGTGTTCAGATCGTGTGCTGGAAATGCCGTTCTCTGTTAATTTATTACGGGCCAAATCCAGAGCAGGGCTGGTGTGCTGCTCAGTTACCCAGACAAGACAACTCTGCTGAATATGTCAGTGCTGGAATGATGCCCCTTAGCCTGAAGGCTGACGTAACCCTCCCTGCAGCCAGCTCGAGTGCGTGCTGCTCCTGCTCCCCAGGCGGGCAGACAGACAGACAGAGACAGGCTTACCAGCACAGCCGTCTGGATCCCTGGCGTGTGCCACCCAGCCCATCATCCATCCCCCCTGGAAGTGCTTCTTTGGGGCGAGCCCTGTGTCCGTGAGTCATGGAGGATTTACAAAGGCAGCTTGTCGCTGGTAAAGACTTTCATTTTAATTTCCCAATCAGCATTGCAGCGGGGAGGAGTGGATGGCAGCAATAAAGCAAGGAGATGACTATAGTCTGAAGTTCAGTGTTGCGCCAGGAAGGGACATCTTAAAATCTTGATTTGCATTCTGCTGCTCACACTGTTACTGACATGTCAGCGACGTCTGGTTGCAGCCAGAGTGACTCTCTGCTTGTCTGTTTGTGTGAGCGGAGCTCGCTCCAGAAAAGATGCCTGTTAAAGCAGCTACAGCTCATCACCCGCCTGCTGCCAAAGGTCACACTTTCTAAAGGACTATGATACACAGGAAGAAAGTCTCAAAAGACTCCTACAATATTGTATTGTTTTTATAAGACAGTTTCTTTTGTAGTCGGGCCACTATGTATGTCAGGTGTGGAAAAACAAGTGATGCTGAAGCCTGGAGGGGTTTTTCTAGGCTGCTTCCCCATCTGTTTGGGTGGGCAGCACTGCCGTGAACCCTCCTTCCTCACCATCACCACTTCCATCAGCTCCCTGCTGGATTCCCCATCCCTCCACCCCATGCAGGGGTTGTCTGCATCTTAGAGGCTCCTAGAGAAATGCTTCAGCCCTGGGGTTTGTGGGCCTGATCCTTCCACTCTCTGGGCTTCATTTGCCCCAACTGGAAAAGGAAAACACCATTTCTAAAGCATAAGTTACTATCTGAGCAACAAATCAACGTGACAGTATCTCCCATCACAAGCTGCAAAATACTATTAGTCACCAGGTCATCTTTTCTTTTACACTTATGCATATGGTCTTAAAGGTTTGTGTGTTCCTACAAACACACAGACTAGTTTACATGCACATGCTTGAACCTTGCTTTTCTGTGGTATCCCACAATTCTTAAACTGAGTAGAGTGGGTAGAGTTTGGTAGATTTGGGGGGTTGGCCTTGCTAGAAGAGAAATGCCCTGTGCATGCTCATGGCATCTGACCTACTTTCTTCTGCTGAGAATGTAATAAAAGCAAGAGGTTGATGTAATGATGGGATTGATTTTTCTGTCCATATAGGTAAGTAAATTGCTGGCATCACAAGTTATCTGTGGCTAAAAGCTGTGACATTGATCTATTAGACTCTGCCCTATGACCTTCAGTAAATGACATCTCTGCTTTCATGTCCACACTGGGGAAAGGGGACTAATGGTGCCCTCTGGCCCTCATGAGACCTATTTTTACCTTCTCAGTAAAGAGCTTGGAAATCTCAGGCAGACAGGCCTTACTGACAATATTTATCATGGTCCTATTACTAATGTAGCATCATTAGGCCAACCCCACATGCTCCAGAGCTGGGATTGGGCTGGGGGCTCCCACCACCGTCCCTCACTCCTCCCAGAGCCAGCTGTGCCAGGGGTGACTTGACATCAGGCTTGAGGGGGTGTGGAAGTCAAAGCCTTATCCAAAACAACCACGACAGTGGTAGGCACTTCATTGGAATTTACCATGTAGGAAGTTCGAGCAAGCAACTGCCTAAACCCAGTGGATCTCAGTGGTGCCCAGGCCAGGCAGCAGCGGTGGTACCAAGCCAGTCTCTGGCAGTTTTTCATTCTGGTTTAGTAACTTGCTCTTTAATGGTTCATAAGCTACTGGATTCATTAGCTGCTGCAGAAGAGCTAATTGCACACGTGGAAGGAAAGCAATGAGTGATGATAATGAAGCTAAGGTTCGCATTTAAGTGCCCAAGTTCATACCGGTGAGGTGTGCATCTATATAAAGGCAGCTTGTATTATTCAGATTAAATACCTGCACTTTTTTTAGGATGGACCTTTGTGTTTTGTATCAGCAACATCTGTCTGATTTAAGGGCTATAAATTTCTCTTGTTATAGAGCTATAACATGGTCATAGAACTGGTGTAGCAGAGGAGTCTGCTGCTTTAGGTCCTTTATTGATGTCTCTGCCTGCCTTGGTGTGTGTGCCATGGTCAGGATGGTCTGTGCACTTTTTTATTTTGCTGCACTTCCCTGTTGGATTTACTGCATTTCCATGTATGTTGGCCTACTCCAAGGTATATTAAAGTTTATGTAGCCTGGACCCAGCCCTGACACCAGGCATCTGTAACTGGCTTCCTTGTAGGTCTTCTACATCTCTAGTATGCCCCTTCTGTTCTTACACTGATATTGCCCAGCACAAAACGTTCTCCTGTTCTTCCTCATAGCCCAGCCTAGTGGATTAGTGGAGAGACCTCATCTTAGTTTTGAAGGCAGAGGTAAAAAAACTAACATCAGTACAATCTAAAATTTTAAACAGTATAAAAGGGAGAATATGTAAATGGATTTTATAACTAAAATTGATTTGGGTGAAAAATGGGTGAAAAATCATCATGGCTGGGTGATCAGCAATCATCACCTATAATAGAAAAATTTAAGCTTGACTACTGGGAAATCCTTTCGTGGTGCCTGCCATAAGAAATTAAGGACCATTTTGGTCATTTTAGTAAAATATCTGAACAGGGTGCATGAGCCAGGCATTTTGAAGACCTACAGGTTGTGGAGAAGGTGGCAAGGAGGGGTAAATGTTCTAAAATAGACAAAGGACATCCCTGTAACATACTTTGAACTGCAGAGGATAAATACTGTTTCCTTCAAACATAACATTCACTGGTGCTCGGTAGTGGAGGAGGTGACGCAGTGTCACTTCTGGCAGAAGCAGATATCTGCAGAGGGGAAAGGTAATTTGGTCAGTGGGAGGAGGCTTCAGCCACAAAGGTATTTTAGAGCTAAATTTAACCAATGTCAAGGAATTGTCCAACATGTGCTGAGCTTTGCTGTATAGCTCTAGGTGATTTGGGATGTGCCAAAGCGAACCAAGGCATCTGGTTTCATTCAGCTGGAGCCACAGTGCTGGGTTTTTTGGTGGTTGGATAGGTTGAAGAAATAACTGCAACTGAGAGGCAAACCTGCCTCCTTCCCACTGTGTGTATGGTGCACCCAGCCCTGGCCGGCCACACTTTTGGATGCTCTCACACCCTGTGGGGTTGTTTGATTTCTCATTTCACTACTGGAGCCAAGCACACATCAAAACTGGGGGAATTAGAATGAAAGACAGTGTTAAAATTGTGGACTGATTGAATTGGCACCTTCTTTTCAAACGAATGCTTTGCTACCCAGAAGCAATGTGTATTTAGGTACCGATTAGTAACAGGCCAAGTGAAGTGAGTCGTCGGCACGAGAGCTGCTGGCTCTGCTGACATGGAAGGGAGCTGCCTGCACCCTTGGCTGAGGTGTTGGTGGCTCATATTTCTGCATAAACATCTCAAATAAAGAAAAAAAAAAGGCAGCACTATTGACAAAGCAAAGGCCAGCTCTATTTATATCTGCAGTAAGGCTGTGATAATGAAAAGACGCTTTAATGTGTCCCAGGGCCTAGATGAAACGCTGAAAATGTTGCTTTTAAGAAAAAAATGATAATAATATCCCCTTGAAATCCCAAGGAAATGTGTGTGGTGGACTTCTGGAGAGCAATATCAAAGAAATGAAATAAGAATTGCAGAGCATAGGGAGTTACTGCAGTTATGGGCTTTGAATTGGTTTAAATCTTTGCTTTTAAGCTTTTTTTTCTAAGTATCTCTTTAAAAGTAACACTTTAATGAGAGAGAAAATGTTTTACTGACGCTGAACTGTAACAACAGTGCAGATCTGTCAGACTTTACCTTATTTTGAAGTGTAAATCCTTTCCCTATGGTTGCTTCTGCTGTCTGGCCCCCCTTATGGGTGTCAGACTCCTGGAGGGGACTGGGAGGGGTGGCGTGAATGTCTGCAGAGGAGGACAGATGGGTGAGAATCTTCTTTCAGCAAAGGATTTGCAGCTTTATAGTTAGAAAGGAAAGAAATTTTCCTTTTCTGAAAATCTTTTAGGGTAGTTGGTTTTTGTTGAGGCAGTTGGAAAATTGGGAAAATGTAAATATTTACTCAAAATATCATCTTTCATTTCATCTTGTTGCATCTTTGACCAGCTTTAGTCAACAAGTTGTTTCATGGCATTGAGCAGGTGTAAAATATGGTTCCTGGGGCAGAAAATACCCTTGAGCACTGCTGAGTGAGTGTGCAGTGTCCCTTTCTACAAGAAGCCTCATCATAAGTCATTATTTTGGCCTCATTATGAATTTAGGTGAATGGCTGCAGAAAGCAGCACTAACCAAGCAGGACTCAGTGGCCAGAGCCCATCACCTCCCTGGTCCTCTCTCCCAGGACAGCCGTGGGTCCTCACCAAGACCCCCCCAGCTGGACTCTCTGCTCCAAAACCAGCACATGCCTGATGCATTTTATTTTAACCTTTCCCAGTCAATACTGTTCATTTCTCACTTGCATTTTTGTCTGCTTCTACTAGATCAGATTGCTATTCTCATTTAGGTTATTTGATAATAACAAGATACTGTGAAAATCCCACTTGGCAGAAGAAAAGGTGGGCAACGTTCATATAGAAATGGGAACTGATTTTTAACCACATCATCCAGAAGAGTTAAATGAAGGCAGCAAACTTTAAAGCTTAGGCTATTTGTTGAAGTTGAAAAGGGATCAGGTTTTGAGTCATGGAATTTGGTTTTCTGAAGCATGAATGATGATATTCACCCTTTGCCCTTGGAGCAGGGAACGTGCTTTGTTTGGACCATGTGCAGCCCTGAGTGTGCTGTTGGCACTCATGGGATAACTGTGATTATAAACAATGCACAGATGTACTGGCTGTTGCTTTCAGCTAGTCTGGCCAGCTGGAAAGAGTATGAAAGAAGTTATTACAGACAGGTATTCAGGTGTGAGTCAGAAGACTAAAAGGAAAAGAAATTCTGGTTTATCTGTGTAATTAGAGGCACGCTCTGTAGAGGAAAACAGAAAACAAGCAAAAGTATATGTAGTGCATGCACAATTGGGAAGGCTCACCGCTGTAGCTTGCTGAGAGGTAGGAGAAGGAGTAAAGCTTTCATAAGAGTAAAGGTTTCATACCTTTGTTTTGTTTCTTAGGTGCCCATTTGCAAATATAAATGGGCAGGTGCATTTGTATTATTTATGTTAGAAGAAGATGAAGGTTATAAGGAAGAGAACCTTGAAACTGGGACACGCCAGGTTTGCCACTGCTCACTCAGCCTATGTGTTGGCCAGCCAGGCTGTTTATGTTCCTTTTCTGCCTGAGGGAGCTGCACAAGCAGAGCAGGCAGACCGGCCGTGGGCAGTGCCTTGGGCTGTGGTGTGGGCTGCCCGTGCTGCCTGCACTGCTGCCTGCTCAGGGGCACAGCGCTGCCACGGGGGCTGTGCTGCCCACAGGGCACGAGGGTGGTGGCAGCTGCTGAGACAGTGACAACCACCCCGTCCTGGCACTTCTGGTAGCCCTGGGGTCCCCAGAGCCCCTCTGGCGGGTGCCTGGGCACTGTGCACTGCCCTGGCCAGCCCACATGCATTGAGGGGGTGGTTGGAAAAGCAGGAGATCCAGGCCAGTGTGCTCGCAGAGCGGCAACAGCCTGGTTTGGCCATCGGCCCATGGGTGCCTGTCTGAGAGCCCCAGTGGGACATCTCCCCTTGGGCAGGACCCACAGCCCTGCAGCCAGCCAGGGCTCAGAGCTCCCCTCTCCAAACCCACCTGCTGAGGCTGGCACAGGCCAGGAGCTGAGCTGCCACACCCCCCTTCAGCTTCAGAACCACCATCCTTATCTCAGGGTATTCAGTGTTTTCTGTTGCAGGGGAAAGTCAGGAAAATCCCGATTCCTTCTTTTACCTGTGTAAGGACCATTTCAGGCCCCACTTATATCCCTCTTCCTCCTGGTGCTGGACAAACAAAGCCCTACAGCCCCTCTTTAGCCAGAAAATGCTCTCTCTCTTGCTTGTTTTTCACACCCACCACCCAACCAGCTCCTCTTCAAGCTGGGCTGTATTGTCTCTCTGATTTCCTGTTGTCGATTGGGCTGATTTTAATTGGTTTGCATTTTCAGTTGTTTTTCAGCTCATCAGGAAGGATAATTAAAATAAAATCCTGCCCTCCGTGCTCCTCTCCATCCGTTGTAGCAACACCAGCTGAGCATGTTAATCTGAGGAGCAGTACAGGCAGGGCTTACTCCCTCTGAAGTGTTTGGAGGCTGGTTGTTAAGCATTACATTATTCAAAATGCATTAAATTGTCCCGAATGAGGAGGAAACATGTCTTGATCATCAAGCTGATGGACATTAGCAGTCTTCCACCACAAGTTTGCTAAATTTGAACTAGATTCACCTACTGCCTGCCTCATTCCCGTTCTGAGAGGAAAGCTGTGGACAGGGAACTGGCAAGGAGTAGGAGGCATAAATTCGAGATACCCACAGCTTAGACCAAAAGCCTTATATAAATCCTTTGGATTTCTAGACTTTAGAGAAATGCAGTTAGTATTACTGCCTTCTGTTGACCAAACAGGAAAGTTTAACTGGTAGTCGAGGATATGAACACTTAAGAGTCTGGAGGTGGCTTTGAGATCTGAGGGTGGTTTAAATGTTACTGCTGGGGAAGAGGGGGAAGGGGAAATAACACATTTCTCAACATTTCCAGGTTTACAAAACGTGTATGCTGAACTAAAGGCTGTTAGGATTGGCTCATTCTCAAGACAAGGAAAGCAGGAAAAAATATATATAGATGACAGGCAAGCACTTAAGCAGAGATTTTTTTCAATTTATTACTAATACTTGTGTTTGCTATCTTTTAGGTAAATGTGAAAACTCTTGGAAGTTTGACTATTGACTCATAAAGGATTTTGTAATTAGCATTTATACTCCTTGTGTGAACACCACTATTAGAAGCCACTAGAATGTCATGGTCTCCTGTACCATAGACCTGCCATTGGCACTGTGAAAAGCAGACTCCTGCCTTGCTGAAAACTTGTAATAAGCAAATGTCAGTCCTCCCTAGCTGCAGTTAGTGTAAAAAAAACAATGCTGAGGATTTGTGTGAAGAGGAGAGGCTCCTTTTGCATCTGTTGGCCATATAGATGAGCTGGGATTTCCCATCCTCCCTCTGGTTCAGTAGCAGAGCATCACACAGGCAGATAAACCCAGCACAGAACAGGAGCCAAGTTCTGGGACAGGCACACACCGTTGCTCATTCCGACTGCCAAGCTGCCAATTACATGGTGATTAGTAGAATAGATGTCTGAGATATGTTTCCCCCTCCCCAGACATTCTGTGTTTTTGTCATTGTTCACTGGGCAATGTGTCTCTTTCCAAGCTACCTTGACTTTTTTTATTTGCTAGCCTTAATCAGTTACAGGGTTTCATTAAACCTCCAAGCCAGCTAAGCCCAAGGAGCCCTTGCCCTTGTGCCCTTGCCAACGTGACTCTTCATTTCCCTCCTTTTGTCTCTCCCAGAGGTCAAAAATAGCTGTCTACGAGAAAATGTGGTCGTACATGAAGTCGGCCGAGCCTTCGGTGTTCACCAAAACGACGGCGGACGGGGTGGCGAGGGTGCGGAAGTCCAAGGGGAAGTTTGCCTTCCTGCTGGAGTCGACGATGAACGAGTACATCGAGCAGCGCAAGCCCTGCGACACCATGAAAGTTGGAGGCAACCTGGATTCCAAGGGCTATGGTGTAGCAACCCCCAAAGGCTCAGCATTAAGGTGGGTGGAATAATATAACAATATCCATGTTGTTATAGTATTCCACCTACCCTGATGTATTGTGTTGTCATTTTCTTTCTTGTGGATTTTGAGGTAACTTTAAAGTTTAAAATCTTCAATATTCCATGGAGTTAAATAAGACGGTAAATTATGGTTTCATTTATTTAATGCATCCATTTTTTGTGTTCTCTTCGTGTTGTCCTTTCTGATTGTTTGTTGCTGTTTTAATTTTACAGTTCAATGGCTTTTTCAATTTAAATGGTAAAAGCCAAGTTAACCTGCCATATGTGACGAATGTTAACTGCATGATGTGGTGTTCTTGTTACTTTTTTTCTCAAAGACGATTTCCCCATCCCGCACACTTCAGTTTTGAGCAAATGTTATCCTCCATGCCACCTTCCAATATTTAACCCTGTATTTGCTGTACAGACATTTTGATAGCTCCACGTTCTGTGAAATTTTAGCCAATTTGTCCTCTTGTGCTCCTTTTTTTATACGTTACGATTTCCTAAGCATTTGTGCATTTTTTCTTACAAGTTATGTTTTATCGTTTCAAGAAATGCTGTTAACCTGGCAGTATTAAAACTGAATGAGCAAGGCCTCTTGGACAAATTGAAAAACAAATGGTGGTACGACAAAGGAGAGTGCGGCAGCGGGGGAGGTGACTCCAAGGTCAGCCTCAATGTCACCACAATCGGGTACCTTAGCAAAGAGTAATCGGCAAGGCTGTTATTTCGCTTCTCAAGAAAAAAAAAAAACCAACCCCAAAAAAGAAAGCAGATGAAAACCATTTCACTAATTGTGATGGGGGAGAAAAAAAGCCATTTTCTTGCTCAGTAGCTCTTTCAAAGAAACGGTCTTATTTAATATCATCAGCAGGCTTGGTCGAGCTTGGAAACCTTATTTAACTAACAGATAGAAAGTCCAGTACTGGTGGGATCTACTCCGAGCAAATAAGTGAGGTGACTGTACAAGAAACCAGTGATGGCATCTGGCCTCTGTAATAATCCCTGAGGACAAGGCTTCAGTCCTCATCCATGATTTAGCTGTGATGCAGAGCGGGTTTTGAGAGGCTTTTCTTGCCAGGACCAGCTGTGCCAGCACAGACCTGGAGATGAAAGGGCTTCTTTGCTCTTTGGGGCAGGGGTCAAGCAAACCAGTACCAGCACGTGAGGCTGTGCTGGCCTGAATTGGTGCTACGAGAGCGCCTGGGAGGAAGCCTGATCTGCTGAGATGCTGGGGTGGGGCTGCAGCTCAGGGAGGGAAAGGGTGGCTGCTCACCTAATCACAGTGTGGGCCAGAGATAAGAGTTAAGCAAGGATCATGGCAAAGACATAATGTTACACAGAGATTGTAGTCCCCTTTAATGGTAAAACTGTAGCAACAAGGGTAAGGTGAGGAGCTTGTGGTAGGCAAAGCTGAAAGGAGGTGCATTGCTTGCAACAGGGAGGTGTATTGCTGCACCAAACTGGATATTGATCTTAAGGGAAGAGGGTTTGGAAGTTTTGCCAGGAGTATTCAAATGTCACCTTTTGTACGGCACTGACCAGTCTTCTGCACACACGTGTGTAGGAGCCCTGCCTCTGTGTTTGACGTGCCTTTGATACAGATGTAGGCTCAAATCTGGCTCTAGTCACAGCAGTGGCAATGCTGTCACTGCCTTCTGCTGAGCTGAGGCTCCCCCCAGCCTTCCAGGCAGCGTGTTTGGTAGTGAGGCTCATGAAGTTACTTCAATGAGCTCGTGTATTGCAAAAGTTAACTAATGTGCTTTCCTATTGCCACCCTTACCCTGTAAAACTGGCAGTTTCTGCAGTCTTTAACCCAGTGAGGAGAAGCTGTAGCTAAAGTAGTCAGGGTACTGTTTGTCACCTCGGGTGCTGGAATTACCAAGAAAATTAATTTAAATGACATTGTTATACTGAAAAGTACTGAAATTCATTTTCATAGTGACACTCTCCTACAGCTAGTAAAACCAGTTCTTTAGGGAACAATAACTCCTAATCTTGCTTATAAAAATGCTTCAGCTTTGGTCCAAAATCAATAATACCAGTATTTTCAGTAGACTGCAGTTTTGGACAATTACTGCAAATTACTGCTGCATTCTATTAATAAGAGTTGCTTACAGTTGACTACATAGGAAATTGCTCGTCTGGTCATGTCTGATGTTAGCAAAAGCCACTGTGTAATACTGAAGGAAGGAAAAGCTCTTGAATTCAGGTTTGTTCAATAGCTGGAGGTATGCAGTGCTCAGCAGCAGCCTAGTGATGAGGATGAGCTTTTTTATGCTTTTTAGCTCTGCTGCTCATCCTTCACAGAACATTTTTATCTTATGTCATACTTGGCAGTATATTAAATGTTTAATATTCTTCTGGGATCCAGCACCTCATTGTCCAATGCTGCCTCCATGAAAGAAAACTGTTTGTGCAAACCAGCTCCAATGAACTTCATTGCTCCAAGTTCATTGAATTAAACTCAGCCAGTAAAACTTCCAGCCCTAAGGAAACTAAAAAGGATTTTTTAAATGGTCGTAATTAGGGCAGGGCCATCCTTCTATTTTTGGCTTGTTCTGAAAAACCTTTTACAAAGAGTGATCTTGTCTATTAGCAAACCCTTGGCCTGCTCAGGAAGTGTTGCAGGAGCGAGTCAGGGATGCTGTGATAACATGAGTTGGTACCCAGAGAAGAGGGAAGGGGAGCAAACACATTTATGAGTGTTTTGCTGTTTTAGTCCAAAGTGCTGTCTTTCTGCAGTTTGTTGTAACCTGCTGTGGTGAAGGACTGCTGTTTGTCTGAGCTGGAGACACCAGCTCTCGGGGCATGGCTCAGCTGGCACAAGTTCCCAGGGAGGAGAACGTGGGTAGGAGAAGACCTCCCACCGAAGACTAAGCTGAGGGAGGCGGAGGAGGGATTAGTTGCTGTTTCCAGGGGTGTGGTAAATCAAAGGGCTTTTTCGTTATGAAGTGGTTTTTCTGTTGAGGTAGCATCCCGTAGGCTCCGAGTGCTGCAGGCTGCGATGCAGCGCCCTTGCAGCAAACAGGAGGTGCCTTCCCTGCAGTGCACTCCCCCAGCACCGAGTTCAGGCCATGTCCCCACCCAGCGGGAGCCCCGCTGCCCTCTCAGGAAAGCTGAGCACCAGTGCTGCCTTCTGGGCACTACAGCTCCAACAGTCTCGCTGGCCTCTCTCTCCTCTCTGTCCTCCCACCAGAAGTTGCCCTCATCATCTCATCCCGTCTCTCCGGTTAATTGTTTATACGAGCACGGCTTCATTTATAGAGCTTTCGGAGGAGGTGCTTCAAAACTGTTCTTTTTTTTTTCCCCTTAAAGGAGGTGGTAGCTGGTGGGAATCAGAGCAGACGGGGTGGTGAAGGTGCCTGAGGCTGAGATACAGAGCTTGCACGGCGTCACACGGGGTGGTGTGGGGACCATTGCTCACTCGGGGCAGCTCTCTCTACCGGCTGAGCTGACAGGCCCCCTCTCAGCTTCTCCAGTAGAGACCCAGGCTTGGGAAATCGCCACCCCAAGTTTGCAATCATCCGCCTGCTACCTACTGCCCATGGGTTGTGTGCAGGTGAAGGAGTTGTTGTAAACTGATAGTGCCGGGTTCTTGAGTTGAATTCCTCTGTGCACTCTGATATTCTAGCTCATGCTGAAAGCCAGAGGTAAGTATGCAGCCTGCTTGCCTGTGCCAGTGCCCATCATTGTACCACAAAGGACCCAGTCACCCAGAAAATGCCCTCCTGTGCTTGTCCTCCCTGCGGCCTCGCATGCGGTGTGCCTGTGCTTGGAGAGGAATGATTCTGAGTTGTGAGTTCATCTCTTGTTACCATATCTTCATTGACATTGGAAATTAATCAGTGACTTCCAATTTCACAAGGATTTTGAAGCGGGAAAGAAGAAAAGGTATTCCATTGACTTTCTGCAATATTTTTAATCTGTTGGGTTACACGGAGTGTAAGGTTAGTCCTGTGAGCTTCCTGTGCTCCTGGGGTTCACTCATAATTTAAGACTAAAGAGATTGTGCCATTTTAACAAGATTGTTTTAAAGGCCTCAGCTGACATGTGTCTTGTTTTCAGTGCTACCAGTCTGTGCCAGCGCTGGTGTGGAGCAGAGGGTGCCAGTCTGCCCTGAAGTGCCTTAGCTGCCGGTACTGCCCTGGCGAAGGGAGTTACCTAGTTTTTATAGTGGTCCTTATTTAAGAAGTCTGAAGGGGAATGTGCTCTGTCTATATGTAATTTTTCTGGGATGCATGTCAATACGTGTGGGCTGACTTGGCTGGTGCAGACGTTCTGGTACGTGCATCAAAATTTGTTCACTTTGCCCTCCTAAACAAGCATAAATTCAGTTTCATGGCAAAATTATCCTCTCTTCAAATGCTCTTATACATGTAAGATGAGTTCTCAATCATGAGAGAATACAAAATAACAGTTATAAAAAAAATATTCCAGGAAATATGTTATAGTGTATTACAAGTTTGGAAACTAATTATTTTGTTTATTATACAATCCTATCATCTTGGGGCTGAGTGACGGCTGAATAGGAGTTTAACAAGAACTAGACAAAAGGGGATGCAGACAGCAGTAGCAGGCTGAGTGACAAGTGAAATTAATTATTCAGCTGCATAGGAACAATTTTCTGCTAAGATAAATTTCTATAGTTCTGCTGTTGATAGATTTCTTGTATTCTTATACCTTCATGGTAACATTTAATGACAACCAACACGGAAGGAGAATGTTTGAATGCAGCTTCTCGCCAGCTTCACGCGCCAAGATTCCTTGCTAATTATTTGACTCAATTTTTCTTTAATATATTCTTTTTTAGGCTGATATCTCTTTTGGAGGATATCTGTGAAATGACGTGCAATGTAATGCTACTTCATTTTCCAATTGTTTCTTTTTAATCGTGGGATTACTTTTCAAATGTGCTAGTTGTGTTGTGCCCTCAGAGCCACGCTCCATGGAGCATCACGTTCCCAAGCCCTTCCGAGCTGTGAGCGCGGCCATTAGCAGATGGAATCTGTTCCCCCATTTCCCTGTGCCGGTTTGCTTTGATACATTTTCAGCACAGCCGTTGGCATTTGCAGCATAATTTTTTTAAGTGGCATATTTTTAGAAGAAATCTGTTATGCATTACTTTAGATGATACCTGACACCTGAAGAGCACCATTGCCAAGCGCGTCGTGCGTAAAAGGGGACATTTGGGGAAGTGGCTATCTCTGAGAGATGCAGCACAATTTATTTGAGCAATTTGTTTGGAATTATGTTCATCAGCATGAATTTCCTTGTCACCCATTCTATAGGCCTGGGTTATGAGCTGGAAAAAGATAAAATGGCCGATCAGAGCCAGTGACAGTAACATAGAGCTTAATTTGTGCTCAGAGCTGGGAAAGTTATATGAAATTATTGTATTGTGCAAATTAGTGACAAAGCAAAATAATGCTTTAAAAGGAAGACGTCAGAATATTGGTTTAATTGACAGCTATTACTTTATAGCAGATTAGGAAATAATACTGTGTATGTTTTGTGCCAAGAATGAAGTCTTAATGCTCTAGAAGTTCATTGGAGTATCTCACTTAGGGCACTGCCAGAAAGGGCAGAGAGCCTGCTCTGGTTTGCAGAAATGGCAGTGCTGTTGTGCAGATTGTTGAGGGCATTTCCCTGGGAATGTAACTGGGATACTCAGAACAAGAATTTGGGATGAGCAGGTTGCCCAGGCTGGGAAGGAGTTGGTGGAGTCAGGGCTGGTGGCATCTGAGGAATCTGAGGATTGGGAACTGTTTTGTTTTGCCTGTATAACCTTTGTCATCCTGGGGTCTGGCTTTGCTGCCTTGCCAAAGCCGGACCTGACTGTGTAAGGACATGTGCTTGTGCAGCATTAACTGCAGCAGTGCTGCAGGGACACCACATCCTGCCTTTATGGCCATAAGAAATCTTTGTGAAAGACTTGTTACTTGTGCACTCTTTTTAATAATACCTGTGGTGCTTAACAGCTAATTTCCATAAATTGCTTACATGAGTCATTTATCCTGTACGGTAAGCATCAGTGTGGGAAAAGGGGAGGCAGAAGGCTCCATGGGACTGGAAAAGGAAAAAAAGGAAAACCAGCAGCTGGAAGTGGAGCTCCCAGCAGCAGGAGCAGGGCCCTTTCTTTGAACATCTCCCCGAGGGTCTGGGCTTGGCTGTTTCCTCTTTAATAGTAACTGCTGTCATTTAACATACAAAGGGAAAAGTAAATGCCTTTCTTCTTGTTCTTCTTCAAAGTGACTCTAATGTTTCAGCATTGAGCTCACGTGGACGCAGGCACTTGTGCTGCTCTGTGGATTTCTCTGTGCTGGCCAGCACTGTAACCGTGGGTTGGACACCTTTAGCTTTGTACAAGCGCCGTAGCTGTTCTTTGAATGTCTTGTGTAGCCTTTGGACTAAGCAGCACCTCCCTGCAGCCTGCGGAGGAGCCGAGAGCAGGAGCCGCAGAAGAAGCCGTTCCAAGAGGAAAGTAAAGACGGGGGGAAAAATGGATGTGTCTAGAGGCAAGAGAAAGAGAAGGTGAGGGGATAGCCCACATGAAAGGTAAGTTGAGTCTCTTGCTCATACCCATCCTGATTAGAAAGGATCCAGGCAATGGCAGAAAAGATCCGTGCTGCTGTTTCAGATGTTGTAGGTTTGAGTGTGACGTTAAGCATCTGCCCTGCCTTGTTCTGCCTCCCTGTTTGGGGAGTTCTTCCTCCTACCCCTCACCACATCTGTACCTCAAGTCTTGGGCACTGCTATGAATGAACTACAGTGACTTGTTAACAGCTTGCATTTCCTAATCCCATTGGCATGGTATTATTGCATTAGCACTTGGCACTTCTATTAAATTATGGTCCTGTTAGTACAGAGTTTAATTTGTTTGAGCTACACTTATGAAACATATAAATATACTTTCATATATATATTCTTTCATAGAGACAGCTGCTGCTGCCAAACACAGGCTGCAAACTCTGCAAAGAGCACAGGAGCTTGCAGCCTCAGCTGGTAACACATATGGCTCTGTACAGGTGTGCACAGTGTGTGTAAATGTTACAATGACATCGTGCACCAGTTCAAATGCCTGAATTTAAAATGTATACCTAGTTACCACAAGGAAAAACATAACAGATTCTGCAAAGATACAGTCGTTGCTCCAACCTGCCCTAAAAAAAAAAAAGGCAAGAATCCTTGAGCTGACCAAAAGCCCTATTTACAAAAAAGCCCAGTAATGGAGACTAGAACAAAGTTCTGCTACGAGGAACTATTGCAGCTACCAAGTACTCAGCAGGAACTAAAAAAACCTGTCCTCTGGCAACCAGGGAGCTGCAGCCCCAGGATGCTGCTCACCAGCACTTGGGGCCCTGGGGTCTTGAGCACAGGGAACTGCTGCTGGCTCTGCTATTGAGGTAAAACAACATCCTTCTGCCAGAGGGATATATTGCTCTGCCTCTGAGCGCTACCCCAGCCATTGACATGCAGTGTATTTCTTAGGTGGCTGGGGGTTATATGGGGCTTGAGGCGCTGAGTTTTAATCTTATAATTTTTAAAACTCTTTGTCTCTTCAAACTAGGTGGCTTTCACTTTTATCCCTTTCTCTGCCCACCCATAAAGCATTTCAGTCCCTCAAATGTTAAATCTCGGAGATGTGCAATTGCTGGTAACATAGAGCAGGGGAAAAGTGTGGGTCTGAAATAGTAGCAAAGAGCAACCAAGGGCTCATTTCTTAAAGAAATCCCTGGTGCTTTTTCCATGAATATTAAATGTTCAATGTGGAATACCAAAGATCACTTTCTGAGATAGAAGATAACAAGTAGGAACAGTGATTGACAATATTGGTTTATGTCCATGTTATCAGAGCTCTTCACTCCTGCTTGGGGTACCAGGTAACTGTAGTCTTTAAAGAAACACATGGGTTTGAATAATGAGCCTGTTTCCACCCAAAATCTCCCCCATCCCTCACATGTGGGTGTGTCACAAAACATGAAGTTGTGGCACAGAGACGCTGCTAAATTGGTGTATCACGACAGGCAGATGATCTGGGCAGGAGCAGAGCCCTTGGACAATGCGTTCACCCCCAGTTTGTGTCTTTTCAGAAGTTATTTCAGTAACAAGATCTGACAAAAAGTCCATTCAATAGTTGCAGATCAGGCTGGGATTTATAGAGCTTGGGGGAATAAAGTGCCTCATTTGGTTCAGATGGGTCTTTAACCTCAAGCGATGCCCTCTAGAGAGTAATGCTGGATTTGGTGTATCTTCCTGGATTGTTTCTATCTTTATATTTTAACAATACCAAGATGATCATTAGTGAGATTTTTATGGTATTCTGTCAAATTAAGCAGAATGCCTGGGCTTGATTTCTGCCTTTGTCAGTGCCCTGTGTGGCCGTGTGCCTGCACGGGCTGGCTCGGGGATGCAGCGGTGGCCACTTGCCTTCTGGCCCGCTCAGCTGCAGTCAGCAGGACTGGAAGCCCCTTTCAGCATCAATTCCCCTTCCTCCTGCCAGCCAAGTGGAGAAGGCTGGTGATTCTGCATGATGTGTAGCAGTGAGGGTGTTCTCTGCTGTGCTGGGTGCAGTGGCAAGCAATGGTGCAGTTGTTCAGGGTCATTCTCCCTGTGCCCTTCACGTATTTACCTCTTGGAGCGTGGCAAAGGTGACACATCCCACATGTCCACAGCAACTACCTGCTCTGCTTCCTCTGAAGTTAGTGTAGATTTGCCTGTGACACCAACAGGAACAATTAATTCAGTATTTTCAGCAGTTCTACCCAAGAGGATTTTAGGAAGCATTTGGAATTAAGAAAATGCTTGTTTATTTGTGCCTTAATCCACTTGCCTTTCCTGTCACTGTGACGTGGATTTTAGAAACCCAAGCATTTAACTTTTGAATTCTTTGATGTTATAACCTTGTTGGTTGAGTTGTGCTGATCTTGGCAATCCCAGAGATGCTCCAGCCAGCAAGGACAGCTCTGGTCATAAGGAACAAAGGAAAACAATTCCTGCTGCAGAAGTGAGAATGCTCTAAATATGTCAGATTGCTAAATTAAAGGGATTAGGTAAAAATAAGAGGGATTAAAAAACTCAAAAAACACTTTATAATGCAATAACTAAGACTTGGTACCACCACGGACTCTCGCCTCCTTCACATCACTGGGATTTGGATGGGAGG
This sequence comes from Pipra filicauda, assembly GCF_003945595.2. Lineage (NCBI taxonomy): Eukaryota > Metazoa > Chordata > Aves > Passeriformes > Pipridae > Pipra > Pipra filicauda. The sequence goes on from NW_024104742.1 coordinate 2,811,657, forward strand.
GTGATGAGTCCTTTGCAGAGAACACAGCCCTTGGTCTGACTATGGGCCACACTCTGATGTGGAGGGAGGATGTCACGCTTCATTAATCTTGCACTCTTAGGAGGGACAGATTGGCCAGACGCTTCCTGTGGCTTTTTGTTGCTCTGATGCCACAAATCAGCCATAAACCTGGCCTAGCCAGATATTAGTCCAGATTTACAGCTGTTCTGTGCCATGCTGTGTGACACAGCCGGAGCCCGGGGGTGTCTTTGGCGCTGCAATTTCACCTCCCCCAGTGGACCCAAATGGGCAGTACTAAGGTACAGTGAAACAGAAACAGCTTTGCTGTGAATACCACATCCCAAGTGGTGTGTGCCTGCACTTCCACAGCACTTCTTCAACTAGAGGAATTTGGCGTCTGCTGTTGTACTGCTGGGAAAAATGAGCAAGGGCCTGTTGGTGACCACAGAGGATTCTGCATCGTGGCAGGTGTGGAGTTTGGTGCATGGGGAGGTCACGTCTCAGGCCTGCTAATGATGGACGAGGCTCCTGGTGACCATATTTACCATATGTTGGGAGCCAGCATCCATCTGCCTGTGTGAGAAGAATCCTCATTGCCACGGGCCTGATATTTCATCTCTGAGTGGACTTTTCTGTCACCGGATGAGATGGACCACATCCCTCCCAGGTGCTGCTGGGGACATGGACGTCCTGCCTGAGTAGCCCTGCAGAAGCCATGGAGCCCTCCTGGGACCACTCATGAGCAGTGAAGCTGCAGAGGTTGGAGCTCTTGCCCAGCATTTGACATCCTCCTGAGCCAGCCGGGATCCCTCCTCAGCTGATCAGCTCTTCTGCAGCTTGTTCTCTGCTATCCTGAGCCTCAGCCCTGGGCATGAGTGAAGAAAGGATATTTTCAAGACAAGAGAGGAGCTCTCAACGCTGATGTTATCCTGGTCTTCCTTCAAGCTCATGGGTGATTTCTTTATCCTCTACTCCCAGAAAAGCTACATTTTAACTCTCGAGGTGCTGCAAGCAACAACGTTGCAAAAGTGCCACACTGTGTTCTGTACGCCAAATATTCTAGGGAACATCGGAAGTGGGCTGATGGTGGAGGTGAAGGAGCAGTAAGACCCAGGTAGTGAGAGGTACCAGGGCAGCCCTTGGGCAGTCCCACAACCCTGGAGATTCCGTGCAGCCCATGCACTGCCCTCTCTGCCCTGCCCCACTCCGAGGAAGCCCTTCAGTTAGTGCTTTGAAGAGCCTTCGCTTGTTACACCTTTACTTTGCACCTCCCTTTTCTGAAAGATTGCTTCTAAAAACTCTAAATGAATTCTGAGCAATGGTTCATCTGGTTTGAAGGAACAGCGTGCTGCCTGCCATGTTCATTCACTCTCCTTGGCAGTGTTTGGGTTTGGGTATAACATTTATATTACATCCATTAGAGCATAGAATGGGGTGTGAATTACTCAAAGCTGTTCCAATCATCACTTAAAATCTTTATGGATTGCAAGTAATAAACATAACTACAGCATTGCTGAGACTTCATGCCACTCAGCCACCAGTTAGACACAGCTAAAAAGAGTCTGCAGATTATTGGGTGAGATATTCAAGTCCTAAAGTGACTTTTGCTCCTAATTTTCACTTGCAGTGGTTACCGGCTCTTTGTATCACCTGCTGTGACTTGTGAGGACCAACCCCAAGCACTGGCTACAAAGCCACTAGCATCATTCCTGGAAAATGGCCCTTTCCTGGCAAGACCGCAATGTTCTTTTCATAAATTAACAGTACTTTTCCAAGAAACTGCTCTGACTCTTCACTGCAGTCCAAGTTTGTTCAGGGAAGGGTCCTGTTTGCAGCACTGGCACACAAACACGATGGCCAGTAACTGGAACCCAATTGCCTGAAGAACAGTGTGGCCAGCTTTTGCAATCATATGTGGGACCTGCTGGACCTCTGTCTTAAGCCAGTAGAATTAGTGATGGCAGTAGGTAAAACATCTGGTTTGGGGTTATCGGCTTTAAATAGGTGCAGGAGAAATCATGAAAATGAACCTAAAAGGTCATTAATCAAACTGCCAGAAACCTGTTATGATTTATAATTTGAGAGGGGCAGAATTTCTACCTTCCCACTTTTGGGACTAATAAAGATCTATTTCTTTGATGATTAATTTACTTGTCCTCAACTTCAAACTTGTTCTGGCCAGAAAGAAATATTATAATGCCACCAGTTTTCTCAAGGGAGATAAAATTTACTGCAACTAACCTGCAGTAGTGCTTTGGCAAGAGGAGGCAAAGCAAGAAATCCCTCGGACAGGAGAGAGTGTCTCAAAGAGAAATAAGAAGAGAGATGGCCTCTGAGTCGTCATGTTCCCTCTTTTCCATCTGAATGGCATGAATATAAGATAGATAGTAATGAAATAGAAATGTAATGAATGCTCTGCAAAGAGCACATAGCAGCTCCTTCTTCTGAGAGGGGGCTCTGCATGCTGAACATACTCAGCTTGGAGGTGATGTCATATTTTATACAGGATCAGCCTTCATGTCAAAGAAGTGCTGTAGCAATTCCTGAATTTGGAGAGTTTTTAAACTTGAACCCAAAGCTTGGGGGTGAGATTTTAATGAGTGAATGCACATTGTTTCTCAAAAATCAGTTCACTCCATCAGTATTGTCCTGACACCTGGGGCCACCAGCAGCAAGGGGTGCAAAGGGGCTCGTGTCCTGTGCCCAGAGGGGCTGGAGTGCAGTAGGGAGGAGGCCCCAGGGCCACACAGCAAAGGGAAGAGGAGGTTCCCTTTGAGATGGTGTTACATTAAATTTGGAAAAAGACTGGCATGGCTAGTTTTCCAGCAGTAACTGATGGCTGAAGAGGGGAAGGTAATACTGCCAGCACCTGAATAGAGTCTTCTAACAGGGTAGCAGAGAAACCAAACAGCTGAAACACCGGTGAGACCCACCTCTGTCCCAGGTGTAAAATCATGTTTGTGGCAGCCTGTCATGAAGCCTGTAGAATAGAAATCAGCCATAGCAGATGGCTTAATTGTCTGTGAGGGCAATACTATTCCATAGGAGGCTCCTGGTACTGTTTCTCTAAACTCAAGTCTTCCAGTCATTTGTAGATGTCAGCAAAAAAAAAAAATCCTAGTCGGGTTTGTAAAACTGCCCAACAGATCCAACCTCACGTGCTTAAGCCTGGATGAGCCAGATAAACTGGATGAAAAAGACAAACAAAGAAACAACAAAATCCTTCAGTTATGGGGAAGAAGAAAAACACTGCAAGTTTCTGCACAAGGATACCATCCTGTGGCATCCAGAAAGCTGATGTCTCGATCCAAATGGCCTCATCTCGGTTTCTTGGTGTACAGAACACAAGAGAGCACAAGTGCTCAAACCTCTGAACGTTTTACTTGGATAAAAGCAACCACACTAATAGAGAGCTGGTCTGGAAACAACATGGAGGAGATGAAAAAGAACCACATCATAAATTAAAGCAAGGAAAAACAGTGGAAGCCGCCTGGGAAAGGGCTGAGGACCTCATAGGTTATCCTATACAGCCCATCAACAGCAACCTAGTTAGAAAAACAGCTGAAAGACACAGAATTATCCCAGGAAAAAGATGAGGAAATGGAAGTCTTTTGAGAGAGAGACACAGAAACTGAGGAAATTATCCTCTGGGCTGGACAGAGAGACAAGTAAGTGGCTGGGGACACAGCCTTCCCATGGGACCCAGGCAAGTCGTTTAGTGTCTACTTTCCTCTGCCCCTGAGGTGATTAAAAAAAAAATCTCCCCATCAAACAAACAGTGCCAGAGCAACCTGTGGAAGTTCTTCTTTGTACAGCCATCAGCCCTCACTCCCAAAAGAGCCCTGTGCTTCCCTCCACAGCAGCCCACAGAACACTTGACGACTTGGTGGCCTTGGACTCACTGGCATGGGCTGGGCGCTGGTGGGACCAGCTGGTTGTGAGCTGAGGGGAGGTACAGATGATTCGTGTTCAACAGGTGAGAAAATGCCAGGATCCAGACATGGCACTCTGCACTCCCATCAGGATCTCAGCTAAAACCATACCTGACTCTGTCTGTTAAATTGAACCAGGTTACACAACTACTCAGAGATGAGCAATCAGAAAATGTACCAGCAGCCAGGCTCGCTTTCCAATATATTTACTTACCCTGGGAATTTGGGAGTGGAGGAGTTCATCCCACACCGGCTCACACTGCATTCCTGAGGCACTGGACCAGTGGTTGCAGAAGCATCATGTCTTCTCCCACCATCAGGTCGCTCAAATCCTGCTGCACGGGAAGCAGCTCATGCATTAGGAGGTCTTGGGATTTATTTCCTGGAAGCTGACAAAATTGTTCCTTTAACGAAACAAGCTGCATTTTTTGCTTCACAAATTGGTGCCTTTTCTTGCACATTGAGAGGGTGTTCTCACTGAGGTACCAATGTTCATCCCAGTGCCCCAGTCAGCAAAACAGCCGAGCCGAGGGGGGCTTGGAACTGGCTCAGGCAAATCTCCAGGTCGTGTGCAGGGGGAACAGGATGGGCTAAGGCAGGGGAGGAACAGCGCCAGCAGGGGAGCCCCCTGGCATAGTGACAGCTCCACCAGCAAAGCCTTGGTGGGGCAGAAGCAGGCAGTGGCTCCTTGACACCTGTCTGCCCATCCCATTCATCTCCTCATGTTGGGACAAATGGGTGGACCAAATCACCTCTCTCATACCCAGGCTGTACGCACTCAGCCCTGACAAACAGGGCCGTGACAAACTATAGTGAAAACCCCAGTTTAGGCAAATTCCCATCTGTTTAGCTAAGATAATTTTAGTTTACTACTTTTTCTTTTTTTTCTTTTTTTTTTTTTTTTTTTTTGGCAATTGCGTGTGCACAATTAACTGCAATCTTGGTTTTGAAAAAAAAATACAGCACCCTAATTAGCATATTAAGCCTCCTCATTTCCCAGTACTGTATAATGTTGTGAAAGCTAATCTATAATGTATTGGATGTTATGCAAATTCTTGGTGCTCCATATGGGGTTTGTAAAGGCATGCAAATTAAAAATAGTGTTTGGAATAGGACTGGGGGGAGGGGAAAATTTGCACAATAAAATATGCAGGTAGGAGGAAAGGTGTTTATAACCTTCTTCCTATTGTTTGTGTATTCTCAGCTGTACAATGCTTTTCAAAGCAGAGAGATGTGTTGCATAAAATCTCTCCAAATTGGATGGTTTTTAAATGAAATTTAAAATGAGAGCACTGTTCTCTAAACAATAATTCATCCCACTCTCTGCTGGTGCTTGTAAGTGGTAGGTAAAGGCACTCAGCTTTCACTGACTGGCATTTCAGTCATGCACGGCTGCTCATAGTGTGTTTGCCTGGGTGCCACTGGGGGTCTCAACACAGCCACTGCTGTCCAGGAGAGTCCACAGTGGTGGCCTCGCTAGGACCTGGCTAGTGGCCATCAGTGTAACCCAGCGGGGCAGGTGCATTACTTGCAGCACCCAGGGTGTTTGCAGTGTGCAGAGCGTGCTTTGATCCTGTTAATGTTTTATGGCCCTACCTACAGGAGGATGTAAGTGTAGCTGCAGCACAGCTGGCTTTTTAGGATGCCACTGGCTCCTGGTGGAGGGGCTCTGTGCCTGCTGCCAGCGCCGAGCCAGCAAACATGGTCAGTCTCCTGCGGCTTGTCACCGCCAGCCGTCGGCTGTGTCCGCCTGAGTGCGTACAGCCAGCCCTGATTGATACTTAATTAGATTACAGCTGCCGCTTAAAAATAGCCATTTTATAAAAATAAAATCTTGGCTGGTGTCAGACGGAGCCCTGTGCAGACCAGAAGTGGTGCTGCCTCTCCCTGGGCATCCAGGAAGCTCTGCAGGCAGTGCTGGCATTGCTGCCACTGGGATCAGGGACTGGTGGTTCTCCTCACCTCGATGGCTTTTCCTTGCCCTTGCCTTCCTGGTGGCCTTGGTGACACCACACTGGGTCATGTCAGTGGGAGTGGGAAGTTCAGCTCAGGAACTCTTGAACATGCTCATTTTTATCTGGTGCTGCACAAGCTGCCTGGGCTCAGCTGAGCACAGCCTATCCCACCTCCATGGGCTGCTGCCCTCCTCCCTCAGGGCACGTAGCACCTCCGAGGGCAGCGCTGTCCGGCATCAGCCACCGGCAATCTCACAGCCATCTCAGAGGCAGCTCCTTCGCAGATGAGGGAAGGGGGCTTTTCTTTACCAGCTACTTCTTCCAGCATCTTGCCCTGCCCCAGACATGGCAGGGCTCGACCCTCCTGGTCTGGGGACCTCTCCCTAAATTCCATTGTGCAGTTAAGCTTGTATTTCAGGTGTTTTGTATAGGTTGTGCTACTCTTTCTCCTGAGTGTCTTCCTCTCAGCAGAGTCTCAGGCCCTTTGGCCAAGGGTGGGAGAAAGACAGGGAGCAGCAAGATCCAGACACGAGGCTGGCCCTGGGGCAGACATGGGCTCAGCTCCTGCATCTCCTCCACTGACAACAGGCCTGGATGGACCCAGAGCGGGCCGTGCGTGTGTCTGCCTGGTGTTATCCCATGCAAAGTGGCACAGCATGGCTGAGGATAAGGGCCCAGCCCTTTCTGCCCCACCAACTGCCCTGCACAGCCATGGAGCAGGAATCAGAGCTTTTCAAGCAGGAGCAGGAACTGAGGATGTCCCTTATGCAGGGAGCCTGTCTAATCGAAGCAGGCAGGAAAAAAACCCAAGACATCACACAAGGAGGAAGTGGAAATGACAAAACCCGACTGAGAGCTCCTCGGGTGCTGCTTTCCCACAGGAAAGAGGCAGATGAGCTCAGGTACCCTTGGGCTGTGGGCTCTTGGCAGCACCAGTCAGCAGCTCCTTTTGTCCTGCCAGCATTTCCCACCCTGGGCACTTTCAGCAAGCGTTTCGGTATTCACTCATTTGCTTCACAGAGGTCTGCATTTGCTTATTTTCTGCTGCAGTTCCCTGGGCTGGGGGAGTTCAGGATGCAGCAGCTCCGGGGAGTGCAGCCAAGCACCGTGCCTCCGAGCACAGCTCCTGCAGCAGCAACCACAGGAGCTGGAGAAGCCACCGCTGGCAGGGAAGCAGCCGAGAGCACTGGCAAAGCCTCCCTCCAGGAATGCACCCTGGGGGTTTTTGCTCTGCAGATGTGCACACACACACACACAACTGTGGGCTGTGGGGGACCGGGAGCCACGAGCGCTGTTTGACTGTGAGAAGCCACAGGGGCTGGATTTGGGGCTTCTGTCTGTTAGTGCAATACGAGGGTCCTGCTAGATCAAACCCACCCGAATCCATAAAGCTACTGCAGGTGTCTGTGGGGCACCAAACTGGGAAATTGGCCTTGCTTTGTTTCTACTGCCTTCATTTAACAGTGAGTGCCGATTACTCAAAGCGATATGGGCAGGACCTGGTAATGTAGAGATGCTCTAGAGTTAACTTAAGGGGATGATCCAGTTGCCTGCAGTGTAAATACTTTGTGGCCAGGAACCCTGCTTTATCGCTTTGTATAGTATTAAAGTAGTTTAAAGATTGAATAACATAAAATAACATAATATAATGTTATTTATGTTATTTCCCACGTGAAGAACTCCTGTAAACCTTGCAGTATTGAAACTCAGTGAACAAGGCATCTTAGACAAGCTGAAAAACAAATGGTGGTACGATAAGGGTGAATGTGGAGCCAAGGACTCCGGAAGTAAGGTCAGTCGCTGAAGGTCTTTTTGTACTGATTAGCAATCACATTTTGACCCACTGTTTGTTTATACCAAGAATGACTTTCAGAAGTTGCTATTTACATTTTGAAGGTTGAAAGAAAAAGACTAGAAAAAATAATTTAAGTCTCAGAACATGACAGCATTTTTCTTATATGCAGTAGCAGACTGTAGTTGTAAGTATGTTTTACTGTGTGAGTATTTTGCTAGAAAAACATGCAGAGAGAAGCCCCCAAAGTCTCCCAAGGTGGTGTTTTCAATTAAATGCACAAATTTTAGCACAGTCATTTTGTATTATTCAGGCCAGCATCTTTTCTTATTTTTAGTTTTATTGAAAAAACACATTTTTGTTTCAAAATTATGACTTAGCTTCTCTACATGTCAGTTTGGGAGACAGTCACATGCTTGCTAAGGATGTAAATTTTCAGGACAGACCATTGATAAGGAAAAAACTCCTCTCCCACCTTGTTTCCCAATTCAGTCTGAAATTGGTTGGATTTTTTTAAAAAAAATCTAGAAGTCCCAATGGTGAGTCATTACCTAAATGTTGTATATTCCTTTTTATATTGCTTTGAACCATTTTGCTGCTGTACTACCCTGTTGCCCACCAGCTGTGCTGTGGGGCTGGCCAGCCTCATGTGGAACCACTGTAGTCTCCAGGGGAGATCACGCTCCTGAGGTGGATCACCCCTTAAGTTGCAGGAAATATTTATTTACACCATTCAGTTAAAAGAAAACACAGAGGGTTTTTTTTTCTTAATGCTTATAGACCCATTGGGGAGAAAAACCCTGTAAAAGTGCTGGGCTTGTTGGAGTGAAGGACATTTTCAAAGGCACTAAGAGGAGGAGAAATCCAGCTCCAGCTGAAATCGGTCGCAGTTGAGTGCCTAACTCCCCTGGTGCCTTTGGAAGTGCTCTCTGTAATCATTCAAACAGAAAACTGTAATTTCAAAGCACCCTCTCAGTGTCGGAGGACAATTTCAAGTTCCAGCGAAGCCAGTAATAAAATTTCATTGATTTCAGTTGGACTGAAAGTTGCTTAGGGCACAACCCTGTAGCTGTTGTATGAGATAAATTTGGGATCATGGGATATGTGAACACACAGCAGCTGCAGAAGGGAAGTGCAATTGGAAAGAGGTATAAATGAGTAAGATCTTTAGTTTACATGGCAGGCTGTTTGTTACAACTGCATGTATCCAAATTGCTCGTGAAATGCACAGACACTTGCAAGGTAGACCCTATTTTATTCCGACTATATGCGAATTTTTCCCTCCTTGGAGAGACTTGTTAACCAAGCTCTGTCAGCAAGTGTCTTCTCTGGGCACAACCAGGTTGCTCTGGCACGTGCCTGTCCATCCCAGAGTGGTGTGGTGTGGTGTGCCAGCCCAGCCAGGGCCGTGCCAGCCGCCCTTCCTGCCCACAGCCAACCCGCCTGCCCATGCAGCAGCAAAATGGTTGCAGCTCTATTTATTCTGATTACAGAATCCTGTTCTTAGAAATGCAAGCTTCTCCCCCATCTGACATGTATTGAAGGAAGGTAAACCCTGGCCAGTGATTTTTGGTTTACAATGTCTGTTTTTATTCAATAACTCAGTCTCCCAGAGGTGCTAGTTTAGCTCAGGACTCTGCTGCTTGACGTCTAAGTAACTGACCATCTTCCTAGGGTGTTGGGTTTTTTTTAATATTGAAAAAAAATGTAAATAAATTTAGCAGCATCTCAACAATTTTACCTACATTCACCAGAAGCAAGTGTGCAGTGGTTTGGCTTTTTCTTGTTCTGGTTTTGTCACGGCCTTTTCTAAAACCCACTGTTTTACTCAGCCACTGCTTTCCCCGGCACAGCTTTCCCGCAGTGCCTTTGCCACCAGGGATGCTCGGCCATAGGCAGGTTTGCTCTGGGACACCAAAGGCCTGGGACAGTCAGTGGCCAAAAATATCTCATCGCCTTGGAATCAGCCAGGGCTTCACCCGCCACAGGGTGGAAGGCAGAGCAGTGACTGCTGTGCAGCCCCAGGCTGCGGGGATGGGGGGACAGCACTGGTCCGTGAGCCGGACACCAAACACCACGAGTGCAGCTATTCCTGCTAGGACTAAGTACAAAGTAACTTGTCTGTCTGCCCGTCTGCTTCTCACAGCCAAGCTAACAGCGTCGCTCGTTTCTCTTAGGACAAGACGAGCGCTCTGAGCCTGAGCAATGTTGCTGGGGTGTTCTATATCCTTGTGGGAGGCCTGGGGCTGGCCATGATGGTGGCACTGATCGAGTTCTGCTACAAGTCTCGGGCCGAGTCCAAGCGAATGAAACTCACCAAGAACACGCAGAACTTCAAACCTGCTCCCGCCACCAACACCCAGAATTACGCTACCTACAGAGAAGGCTACAACGTGTACGGCACAGAAAGTGTGAAAATCTAGGGGTACGGCTGCGGGCGGGAGCTGAACCCGCTGGGGTTTCCTCTTTCTCTCTTTTTTTTAACTGTCTGTGCTATTGTGTTGTGTGCATCAGCGGGCTGCTGCAAGAGGGCTTTTGAAACATCATCTTGTGGCAGTCTCGAAGTGTCAGTGGTTTAAATTTCTGTCCTGATAAGAAGTAAGCTTGGTACCATCCTGTATTGCACACAGTGGTAGCTGGCTTCATGCTGTAGTGAGTAACTCCTCTCTCCAGCATCGTGCTGGTTCAAAATGGAAGTATTTTGTTAAATGCTTTAAAAATCACATCTCTCTTGCTGGTGATCTCTTCCCCTTTCTTTTTTAAACTATGATCAGGTAAGTGCTCTTAGGAAGTCTCAAAAAAAATCTACAATAGAACAAAAACTTCTACACTAGAATTTGTGATTTCTAAAGCAGGAAAAAAAAAATAGAGCTGAATTGCTGAAAAATTACTCTGGAAAAGCCTGGTTAGCCCACAGCCTGTGCCTCTCCCCCGGCTGAGCTCTCCTGCCCCTCGCTGCCAGGCAGTGATGAAATCTTTCTGGTTTTATTATAGATCCTCACCCTGACAGCATGCAAGAGGAAAAGCAGTAGAGAATGTGGCTACTTCATGGATTTGGACCACCTGAGCCAGTCGTACTCTCTCCGAGGTGTCAGGCATGACACGCGTTGATGATGGTGCAATGTACTTTTAATAGGAAAAACTGATTTTTTTTTTCCTTCAGTGCCTTATGGAAGACTCTGAGACTCACAACAATGCAAACCATCACTGAAATATTCTTGCTTTGCTTGAAAGAAGTAAAAGAAAATAAGAGAGGAAAATGAAAGAAAAAGAAAAAGAAAATTAAAAAAAAAAGAGAAAAAGAAAATAAAACCAAAAAAAAAAGAAAAATGAGAAAAAGAGAAAAGGAAAAAGAAAAGGAAAGGACTGGTAACAAGATATTGGTATGTGAAAAAAAAAATTCTTGTAAAAAAAAATCAGTGCAACGAAAGCCATTCTTTGATACCACTGCACAGTAACTGAACTTGTGTCCTGAAAGCAAATCGCAGCCGGTTTCCTCAGCCACCCCAATCGTATCAAATTATGAAACTCCTCCTGACACAAAGCCTCAGAAATCTGCTGCGTGCGAACGTGGACCGGCCTGCCACTGCTTGTAGGAGCTGATGTCAAGATGTTTCAGTATTTACTTACAGTGGTGTGATTTTATTTTTTTTTCTGAGCCACTTTGGTCTCTCCAGCTAATTTGAGCAATTCTGTATAACAGTAAAAGGTGTAACACCTGAAGAAAAGAGTCTGTGCATTCAAACCAATTAAGGTCAATGACTGTGAATCCGTAAATCCAAAAGAAGGGAATTTGTGGAACTGCATGTCTTGCTTCCAGATCAGTAAATTAATTCCTTGACAAGGTAGCTAAAGTGCAGGCAGAAAATATTGCATTCCTTTTTTTGTTCTATCATCAGGCATACCTACAGGTGCTTTATTAAAATGACATTGGGTGGCTTTTAAAATAAAAAAATAAAGGAAAAGCTACTTGCTGTTTAGGTTCAGACCATATATCTCTTTTCTTGCTGTGCATTTGCATTTTAATTCACTGTTTAATATCAAGCAATGAAGCAAGAGAAGGGCAGGTTAGTTTTTCCCAGGCCTGCTTCTGCTTCACCCCAGTTCTCTCCCAACTAGCACTGTGCTCAGCTAATGCTTCTCAGTAATGGTCCTTGTAAAACAGAAGTAAGGGAAGAGGATAGTAACTCAAATTAGAGCTGCAGTTCCAGAGTAATAGTAAGCGATCTAACATGACTCCTGCTAGTACTGTTATATTATATCAGCTCCTGCCAACTCTTGTTTCATGGCTCCTGGTGAGAGGATGCTCCTGTCCCTGCCTCTCAGTGAGGAGGACACGGCGCTCCGCCAGCTCTGCTCCAGGCAGGGGCTCGCTAGCACTCACATCCAGCGTCTTAGACAGCAGCATTTCAGCCTGGAACCTCTGCCTGGAAACTACTTAACTTCATCTTTAAAAATAAAAATTTAAAAAAAAAAAAAAAACAAAGGGAAAAGACAAAAAAAAAAAGAGAAACCACAAACCTTTAAACATATTGTCAATCACATGGGAAATGTTCAATGGAATATCTGCATACTAATTACCTCTAATCGACAATATGTATTTTCTGTAGTTTACGATATAGAGTTTTATTTCATCAGTAACATACAATGAAAAAGAAACTCATTTAAACCAGTCTGACCCTTAGGAGTTTAGTTTGCTGATGATAGATTTGAACTTTTAATAGGATTTAAAAACAAAAACAAAAAGCAAAAAAAAAAAAAAAAAAAAAGAAAAAGAAAGTCTCGTAAAAAATAAGTATTTCCAACAAACTGTAATATAAAATCATTTTAAAAGCTCATAGGAGAATAATTTATTGTTCGAGTTTTTAACAAGATATTGACAAAAAAATTGTTGTTTTGTTTTCATTTTCTTTTCATGAAACTGTGATCTTTTTTTTTTCGACTTCTGAACGCGATCACGTCCCCAGCAAGGGCGAGCTAAAGCTGTGCGGTTATGAGTTGTATTTAAAACAAACATTTTTCTTAAAAGCTGTATAAAAGATGTATGTTTATCAGATCAATTTTTAAGAGTGGAGGCTTCACACCAGTGAAGGGAGTTTGGTAAATGGTTCGATATTTTTTAAACTTGCATGTAAAGCTAAAACAAAATGTGTTGAGTGCTTACCAATTCCGGCTACCAACTTCAAGCTATTGGAAGTTCGGCAGTAGTCTCACAATGATTTGTTTTGGTATATTTTTTTAATTTGTTTTGCTTTGGGGGATTTGGGGGTTCTTTCCTTTTATTTTTGGGTTTTTTTCCTCTTTTTTTTTTTTTTTGTAATTTAAGTTCCTATTTTTGGTCGTTGAAACTGCACTTCAGTGAGCAGAAAAATTGCCAAGCAAACTAATGGCTGTAAAAGCATAAACTGCATGTGTGGGCATCAATTACTGAGCCTCATTTTGATGAGGTGTTGTACAAAGAGTTTTAATACATTTTGTAAATAAAACTGTAAAGAAAAAAAATGAAAGAGCCTGCTTATCTTTTCATCAGAAGAGAAAGAGTCCCTCCCTACTGCTGTCCCTTTGACTAGTCTGGGATGCTCCACAGGTATTTACCACAGAACCCTCAAATGGTTTGGGTTGGAAGGAAACTTAAAGATCATCCAGTTCCAACCACCCCACCCTAAACTCACTGCACCAGGTTGCTCAAAGCGTCATTCAGCCCGGCCTCAGGCCTCAGGGGTGTCACCAGTGCTTCTCCCACCACACTGCTGGGAAATGCATATTTCTGGTTTGGTACCCTGCAAACCAACTAATGATGGTTTGATGAGTGAAGCTGATTGATCCTGGCCAGGTCCAAGGGGCACCCTCTGGGGAGCAGGGAAGGGGCAGGGGAGAACTCTCAGGACTCCAGCCAGGGCAGGAGATGCTCTGCCCCTGCAGTGGGCAGCAGTGTGGGTAAAAACATTCCTCAAATGGTGACTATACAGATGTATTTTCCTGCAATTCCCACCTTTTCAGCAATGCTTTTTTAAGAAAAAACCTTCACCAACATTGCAACTAATCCCAACTCAATAAATTAGAGTTTACTTCATCCACAGCATGTTTTTTTCCGAGTCACCACAAACTATGAACTGTAGGAAGTAATCCTGATATTAAACAGGATTAACAAATGGAAAAACATACATGGCAATCACTGATATCTTTTGCAGCTCAGCATCCAGCACCCAGCAGGTGGTCTCAACCATGGGGCTGCTTCAGCCTGGCCCCAATCCCTGTAGAACTGCTGCCAGCCACTGGTGCTTGTTTTATATGAGCACATCAGTGGGACACAGGCTGAGCCCACCACCATGTCTTCGGCCAAGGCTTCAGCAACAGCAAAATAAGCTCAGGAATAAGCAAGGGCTAAGTGAGAAAAATAAACAGCAATTATTTGACCCTAAACATCTTACAGAGACAAAGGCTTTGGGTTGTGGGTGTGAGCAGGCTGTTGTGCTGGGCACACCAGGCTCTGTGCGGGGCCATCCTTCTCCTGGGAGCAGGGACACGGGCCTTTCTTGCCTTGGCCCTGGGATAGCCCGTGCTGAAATGAGCCTATTTATATGTAAAGTGCCCACACAATGAATGCAGGGAGGCATGGAAAAAAATATTGTTCTGTCCTTTAACCTTCATTTCATGCTCAACGTCCAGGCAAACGCGGACAGGCTGCATTTTCTAGAGAGCCGTCTTGACCTGCTCCCTGCTGCCTGACAGCCAAACACAGCCCTGCACCAGCCACGGGGGCGAGCAATGCTCCCTTCCCCGGGGACCTGCCAAAATGGGCCACTGCAAGCAGGGCTTAATGTGCCCACTGAGCCCCAGCAATGAAATGGGAGGGCGTGAGAGGAACAGCAATGCCAGACTGATGCCAATCCTGGCCCTGCGTGAGCAGCTGGCGTGGTGCTGCCCCACCGGGGCCTCAGCAAGCACCAGGTCCTGCAAAATTAGCGTTGAGGTTTTCTAATACATTTGAGTCGGGCAAAACAAAGCAATTAGGGTGAAGAGACACAGCTGCACCAGTGAGCTGAGAGATCCTGGCCAGCTGGGACAGGGTGGGAGGTGGCTCCACATGGGACTGCAACCACAGGGATGAGGGGCAGGAACAGGTCCTGGGCCAGGCTGCAGCTGTAGGGAATCCAGAGTATCCTTGGGCTACAAGGACAGTGCACTTCAGGCCAAAACCTGGACTTCACTGCGTAGGCTGCAGCAATGGCAGCAGGGCTGCACCACAGCCCTGGAATGCTGGGCTCTAACACACCCCAACGTGACCTTGTCTCTAGGCTTCGGCGGGGGGGAATAATATAAGGAAAAATTCAGAGTAATGTATCCAGTTTCCAGAGTCATCAGTGGGAGCAAAAGGATGTCAACAGTGTTAAAGTTCAGGCCTAAAAACCCAAAGCAATAGCAGCTCCTCCCCACAGTACAGAGCACACCTGACAACAAAATAAAATCCATACTGTATCATTATGGCATAGTTTTTCCTTCAAAGGTTTTGTGCAAAGGACTGCAACATTTATTTTTTTAAAAATAATTATTCTTTATGGCTATTTAAATAATAATACATCATGGATATCAAAATTAAATTACAAAATGTCTTTGGTTCTCATATTCATCATTTCAATCTGGAAAATTGGCTCTGTTTTGCAGGCAGCAATACATAAACAAGATCTGGATAATGATAGCTCTATTCAATTAACCTGAAGGATTTAAGTACAGAGATAATATTTGCATGGATATTATAAATTTCAAAGTAATATTAGCTCAGAATATAATACATCTAAAATTGGTATCAGGGAGGACAGTGCCCCCAGGAGCAGCAGTGCCTGCAGCCCAGCGCTGTGCTGAGCCACGCTCGGTGCCCCCGTGGCACTGGGGCTGCAGGAAGAGCCCAGGCTGGCATTTCACCATGGGCTAATTCCAACAGGGTCAGGGCAGCCACTGCTGCATCGTGCCCAGCCCAGGAGCCTCAGGCTGAAGCCCCACCACCACGATGGGACACCTCTCTTGTGTGTGCCCTGTGGGGAGACAAATTTGGCTAAAATTCACCCCTGCTCCCACAACATCCCAATCCTGCTCTGACTCTGGGCTTCCTTGTCTTCGTTTCATCAGTCTGAGAAGGACTGATGAGACTGGTTTGTAATATGGCAGCAGCACTACAATAGCATCAACAAAAGTGCTTTCCAGCTTCCCCCAGGCACAGGCATTGGCAGCAGCTGCCCCACAAGGCAGGGAGCAGCCAGAAACCACACGGTATCCAGAGAGGAATCTGAGCAAAGGAGCTGCCATACACACCTTACAGCAGCATAACAGTAAAACCTCTGCCCTTCCCTAATGGAGTTGATCAAGCTCACTGGAAGCACCTGCAGCACTGGTTTTGCTGGATGCCATGGCACTGGCAGATGTGCTGGGTGGCGGCGACACCATGGTCTGACACAAAGGGCAGGATAATGAAACTTTTGTGCACACACTAAGTATTTATTTATTGCTGTTTCTAACATTGAAGTGTTAACCCTAAAGTATTTATACCATCGTGGCATTTTAGGATGACAGGACATCTTACAGCAGAGCAAGGGGGGAAGATCCCACTCTACAGCAACTTGCAGTCAAATGAGCAGGAACGGGCAGCAGGAGCAGGGAAGGTGCCATGAGAAGTGATGGAGCACAGGGCAGGGGAGAGCAGAGCCAAGGCAGAGCAGAGGCTTTCCAGAATCATTTCCCACTGGTGAAGAGGCTGTTGACACCTCCAAGCAAGCAGGCAGAGCTGACAGTCAAGGTGAACTTGGAGCTAATTTGTAGCAGCAGATGAGGATTGAAACCAGGATGTGCGGTGGCACCTGGCCTGCCCCAGCAGACAGTTACAGGGATTCTCCTGTCATCCGTTTTGTTGTGTTTTCAGGTCTTTCTTACTTTATTCTACTTTCAGGAATGGAGGAGATGAAGGCAGCAGAAAAAAAACCGAGCTAAAGCCAAAGGGAGGTAGCTTGAGGAAGGGCTGGACCTGCCATCTAAGAGTGGGGACCTGCACAGAGCCAAGGAATGGGGCTGAGCTGGTGACTGGTCCACAAAGGGTTAACCGGGGTCCAGGCAAGAACCCAAGCCTTGATGGCAAGGAGAGGGTAAGGCACTTAAAGCTTATAAAAAAAGGCACAACATAAACTGCAGCCCTGATGCTGGTAATGACTGGTGCTTTAGATAATGTTTAGCATATAAATAAAGTAATTGACCAATTAATGAGCACATGGCAGATGCTTGATACGCTGTAACAAGTAGGGAAGGGTGTGATATAACACCAGAAATTGATTAAGGGAATATAAAAGCAGAGCAGTGTGGGAGAGCAGTGCCTGGGCCCTGGGCCAGCTGCTGTGGGCAGGTTTGGGGGCAGGGCCACAAGAGCAGGGAGAGGGGACAAGGGTTTGGTCCCTGCTGCAGGGGCAGAGTGGGGCATGGTGGACAGTGAGGGAAAGGAGATAACTGTGGGATAACTTATGTGCACCTGCAGCCCAGAAAGCCAACCATATCCTGGGTGGAATCACAAAGAATTGTGGACAGCAGGTCAAGGAAAGTGATTCTACTCCCTCTACTCTGCACTTCTGAGATCCCACCTGGAGCACTGTGTCCAGCTCTGGGGCCACAACATAAGAACATGGACCTGCTGAAGCGAGTCCAGAACAGACCATGAGGCTGGAGCCCCTCTCCTATGGTGGCAGGCTCAGAGTTGGGGCTTTCCAGCCTGGAGAAAAGGCGGCTCTGGAAAGTCAGAGCACCTTCCAGTATCTGAAGGGGCTACAAGAGAGATGGAGAGAGATTTTTTCCAAGCCATGGAGGGATAGGACAAGCAGGAACGGCTTTAAACTGAAAGAGGACAGGTTTAAATTAGATCTTGGTAAGAAATTCTTCCCAGTGAGGGTGGTGAGGCACTGGCACAGTTGTCAGAGAAGCAGTGGATGCCCCATCCCTGGAAGTGTTCAAGGCCAGGTCGGATGGAACTCTGAACAACCCGGTCTAGTGGAAGGTGTCCCTGTCCATGACACGGCGTTGGGACGAGATGATCTTTAGGGTCCCTTCCAATCCCAGCCGTTCTATGATTCTATAACGTCAAGATGGATTAGGGAACAGGGAGGGGGATCTGCTGCCGTGCTCGGCGCAACACTGACATGCAGCGGCCGGGATGGGGGGAAACGCCGCCTCCTGCGACCGGCACGGTCAGAGCCCTGGGCGGCCCCGGCCCGCGGTGAGCACCGGGCACCGCTCGCTCCAGGCACGGCTGCACGCAGCGAGCCTCGGGTTTATCCCTCCCCTGTCCTCGGTGAAGCAGATTTTTAATATCATTCCAAGCCTTTCGACAAATATTGGATTTGAATTCCAAATATGGGCTGAGCAGGTTAATTACCCAAAAAATCCTGCAAAATTAATGTAAGAGCCACGGTTTGATCTGAGGCAAATAAATATAAATGGTGTTTATTTAATATTCCCCTGCCCTTTAAACAAGGGAAGTTTGCCAAAGTTGAGGCAAAATGCCTTATTACGGAATAGCTGAAGCTGTGACCTATCACAGATGCTGCAGATTACACAGAGCAATTAGAACATCACAGCAGACAGGGCTTAATTAATGGGTGCAGGTTGTCCCCCAGGACCATGGGCCAGGACCACCACCAACCCAGCCTTGTTTGTTCTTCCCCACAACTCTCTCAAATGTAGTCATAAAATCACTTATGTTGGAAAATATTTAAGATCATTAAGTCCAACTCTTAACCCAGCACTATCATGATCACCACTAAACCATGTGCCCAAGTGCCACATCCACACACCTTTCAAACACTTGCAGGGGTGGTGACTTCACCACTTCCCTGGGCAGCCTATTCCAGTGCCTGATCAACCTTACAGGGAAGAAGTGTTCTGTAATATCAAATCTAAACCTCCCCTGGAGCATTGAGATAATTTCCTCTTGTCCTGTTACCTGGGAGAAGAGACCTGGCTACAATTTCCTTTCAGGTAGTTGTGAAGAGTGATAAGGTCCTCCCCAAGACCTCTTTTCTCCAGTTAAATATCCCCAGTTCCCTCAGACACTCATTAGACTTGTGCTCCAGACCTTCCCCCAGCTCTGTTGCCCTTCTCTGGACCTGCTCCAGCCCCTCACTGTCTTCCCTGTCATGAGGGGCCCAAAACCAAACACAGGATTCGAGGCATGGTCTCAGCAGTGCCCAGCACAGGGGGACGGTCACTGCCCTGGTCCTGCTGGCCACACTATTGCAGATCCAAGCCAGGATGCCATTCTTCTTGGCCCTCTGGACACAGAGTTATTAGTGTGCCAGTGGCATGAACAGCCAAACAACCTGGCCAGCTCCCCTTCTTTCCATGCTTCCCCCAGCCCTCTGGGACTCACTGACCCCCCCCCCTTTTTCCACTCAAGGTCTCTGGCATGCCCCCTGCCTTGAGCTGTGCTCTAATTACAAATCCCATCACCAAACCCTCACTGACATTTCCACACATGCAGCCAAGTCCCTGCAGAGACCCATGTAGGATAGAAGGATCAGAACGACTGGCTTTTTTTTTTTTAGATCTCCTTGAGGTAGAAAACCCTCCTGTACGCACGAACTTGGTGAGAGACTGCTCCTGTAGCGCAACATAGCAGAGCACACCCAAGTTATCCCAGCCACAGCATGTTCTTTCACAAAGTTCAGTTATTTCCCTCTACTGTGGCAGTTTACTGCGGGTGTGTCTGCACTTGCCAAACCAGTGGCAGAGTCAGCATAAGCATCCCCATCCCAAATCTCTTCTCCTCTCCCCCCACTGCTCCTCCCACATCAGGGGTGAAGCAGGTGAGGGATGAACCCTCCTGCCAGGGCAGGTACACAGTTCCTCAAAGCCAGATTTTAAATGATTGTTTCAACTCACCTTTCAGTGTCTGGGATGCCAGACAGTCCCCTGGTTTTTGGGTGGTCACACTGTAGTCAGTGGCCAGGGTGACCTCTGCCCAGGTTCACCCAGCTCGCTGTGCCAGCCCTGAGCCCAGGGCAGGATGGTGGCTGCAGCCCCAGCCAAAGCCCCACCTCTCACACTCCAGGAAATCCCAAAGACTAGAGTGACTTTGATAGAATTATTTCATTTTAGAATGCCCTAATAAGTTAATTAAAAGTCTGAGCATTTAGCTTGGCTACTCTCCTTTTTAGGAATTCTTTCTCACCTCTAATGAGCTGGATAACTCTTACTCAATTCTCTTCCCAATTTGTCTGTGTCTTCCTTGCACTGCAGGGCAAGGGTTTGTAATCTTCTACAATTCACTCAGAAATAACCTCTAATTAATCAGAACAAAGCTAATCACAAGAGTGTTACTGATCAAGTCTATAAGCACTAAAATTTTTTAACATTCAGTATTTCAAATAGAGCCACCAAGACAACACCCCTCTGTCCCAAATCCGATTACTGAAAGCACAGAGCACCAGGAATGCTCAACTTCTGATTGAAGTTCCCTTTCTCTGGATAATCCACCAAAACACCAACAAACCAAACCCTCAAAATATTTAAGAGACAAGTAAGTCTCTGTGTTTAATAGTATTAATACTTGATCCAAGAGGAGATTTTAATGAACTCTGGATGAGGGATAAATGCCTCAAAGTAAAAGGTGTAAACTTGACTGAATGCAGGAAGGCAAACCCTGACACGTGTGTCACTTCACAGTAGGCACCACACTCTGTAACCAGCCCTTCTATTAAAGGACAGGTGCAGAGGGCTCCTCAGTAAATTCAGGAACCACCCTCCCACAATTCCAACTAATATCCAATTTTCATAATAATCCCTAAAGCAATGAAGTGACCACACAGAGAATGATTTACGACCCATTGAGAAAACTATTGTTTATTTAGAAAAAAGGTTACACTAGTAGAATTCAGCAGATAAAAAAATTCTTTTTTTTTTTTAAAAACGTCATTGTGAAATCTTCAGACTAAAGTTCAGCAATACAAAGCTCCTGTAGCTGTAACTGAAACTTAATTTATTTCAGTTTTGAAGAGAGCATTTCCAATCAATCTAAAAACAACATGACAAACAAAAGGTGTGACAAGGGACAACTGAGCACAGGTTTAGGTTGGGATGGGACAGGGCTCATTCTTTGTTTCTTTAAACAAGTCAACGTTATACACAATATACAAATAATCTCTAAGCATTGCATGAAAACAGTGCTCCCACTTAACTTTTGTTTTTTAGTTACTGATATTAAAAACAGGCCAAGTAATAAATAAAAACTGAGTTTAAATGAGGTAAATCCAAAAAGGTTCAATAACTGTTTATTTGTGGTTTTCAAACATCTAAAAGAATGCAATTTCAAATTGAAAGAATTACTAAATTCAGGCAGTATTTTCGACAAACTAAGTGGAACTATGTACACATGAAACCTCATTTGCACTATGGCAACTGTTTGTTTGCAGCACATTGTGCTAAAATATGGAATAGGTAACACTTTCAGCCAGGTACTGAAAATAAATGTGTAAGAAACTAAGCAACAAGTTAAAAATACAGTAATGTACAACTTAACAATTAAGTCCTTAGCACGGGGAAATAAAGCAGAGAACTGAATAATTTAAGGAGATGCAGATGGGTCCTCTTCATTCACAATTTTCTGTGCAATCTATACTCTGGAAAATACATTTCTGGTCACAGCTGGATATCTTCCCATTTCAATGTCACCTGCAACAACGGCATACATAATTGGAATTAGATTTTGTTCAAATGAATGCTAATCTCACAACTTCACAATTTGTTCCATTCACAACTCAAAGAATGATGGGGGAAATAAAACTATTTTCATCATTCTCTAACTCTAGTTTATTCCCCAGCAAGAACTATATTAACTTAAGGACTGCATTGTAAGTAGTGTAACACTAATTTAAAGACACAAATAGGAAACAAGTAGTCACTTGTGAAGGTATAAACTCTTTTAGGAGTATGATCCCCTCACAATGTTATTATCTCTAAATTAAGCAGGAAATAAATGCAGTCAATCAGATATTGTACATTAGGAAGAATGTTAAAGAGCACAGGAGCACAGGACCAGATTCCACAAATGTGTTGCTACACAAAGCACTTTTTCGTACTTCACTGTGCACACAATGTGGTGCTGTCAGTATTCCAGGCCAGATGCTCCAGTTTACACAGCTGGATGGGAATTCCACTGTGCAGCTGACATTTACCTGAGCACTTGTTACTTACAGTCATCAAAACACAATTGTGCTTTTTCAGCTGATGAAAATCCTCACTTTACACTGAATTGCTAGTCAAAACTTCACATTTTATTATTAAAGAAGCTGCAAGTGCTCTGTAGTGAACTTCATCTACCAAGACTGTCTTTTTTCTTTTTTTCCAAAGTAACATTTAAAGAAATGGGGAAAAAACTGAGCTCCATCCACAGTGATCAGATGATACTGGCTATGAAGGACAAAGAGCCAAAAAAATTCCATTAAATTCTTTCCAGAAAGCTCATAGTTTTCAGTTTGGAAACTATTCACAGAAGTATCTTCATCATTTTAAGAAGATAAAATATTAGTACTAAGAAGCAATAACCTGAACTCCCATCCTTTCTACTACTAACACCTTTCAAAGAGCACATGGTATCAGCACGTGCCTTGTTACCCAAAACCCCTCATGTGCCCTCACCTTCAGTGGGTGAAGGAGCCACAACACCAAATGGAACAGGAGACCCTTTTTGCAATAAGCCCCCCTTTGCTCTGAGGCCACAATCCATGAGTGGAGACTTTTTCCAGAAGACATTTCCAGACGATTGAAAGATTTCAGAATTCAAATGTTGTTTCTAGTTTGTTTTGTTGGACCCTCATCAAAACATCCTATGTTTATGTAAGCAAACCTGCAATCCTTAGGCCTCTTGAACAAGGATTTCCAGCAGCAAAGCACTTACACCTTTCAGATTTGGTCTCTGTTAGACAGAGGCAAACAGAAGAACTGAGGACTACGTCACAATCTTTCCCTGACAACCACTACAAGGAGCAATGTTCATTTCAGAGTCCACAGTCAATAAATCTCACCGCTAAATTTTGCCTTAAGTATTCTTAAACTTGATATCCATATAATTGAATTTCAAAACTAAGGAGGTTGGAAGGGATCTCTGAAGACTGTCCGGTCCAACATCCTTGCTCAGAAGGCAGAATGAACTAGAGCAGTTGCTCAGGGCTGTGGCCTTCCAAGTTGGGTTTGGAGTACCCCAAGGATGGCAGCTCCTCTCACCTCTCTGGGCAAACTGAGTTTCTGACCACACTCACAATATCCCCATCTTTCAATAGGACTCACAGCAAATCCTGTCTGTAAGTGGTAGCATCACTTTCCAGACAAGCCAAGACAGTCATGAAAAAAATAATTTTCAGCCATCTCAACTCTCCTTCAAAATCTTGGACAAAGAATGTGTGTATTCAAAAATGTTAACTTCCCTCTCTAACAGTATTGGTTTGCCTGACACAAAGGAAAACTGCCTGTCTTACATGTTTTTCAATATCACTCTAATGAAAGCAAATAACCTCAAACCATGAAAAATGTGTGGCTGAATAAAAAATTGTTTCTACTTCATTTCTTGACTGCTCATAGAGTCTACAAAGTTTTAATAGAAACAATTCATCAATTCTAAATAGAGAACAAACACAAGAATTATAAAGCACTTGGGCAATTTGTGAAAATCACAAGAGGAAGAAGTCATTCTTTGATATTTGTTGAATACTATCAGTCATTTTCATGCTTACCCAACATAATCACACTTTTTAAAATGTAAAACTGACCACTGCTTTACGTAGAAAGATTAATAGTAGTCTGTGACTGAAGTTGCACAGGTCAAGTGAACTAATTTTAAGTTTCCTGGGGCACTGTCCTTCCCAAATAACTGAAAACAAAATATTTTGAAACTCTTAAAATGGTTCAATGCAAAGAGGAGAAAAAATCCCACCCTCACACCTGTAAAACAAAATATAAGGGTCCACATATATGCATAGGTCTGAAAAAAACCAAACCCTAAAACATTCAGGGTACCATCAACTTCAAAGAACAATTGACTTTTCCAAAAGATCCAGTCTGAATACGTGTTAACCAAAATACCCTGAAGTTTCTTTTCTTTCTTTAAATAGTTAATGCCTCTATGTCAAAGTTTTCCTTTATCTTCTTCCTCCTCAAATCTGATCAGATAAAAGATTAAGCAGAGATAGTGAACTGACTTACTACACTATGTAGCAATTTGGTTTAAAAGCTGGTGCTTTTGTTAAGCAAGAAGAGGATACAAAACTTGAGTTTACAACATATTAGGCAAGACACTCCTAATTAACAAATAGATTATGAAGACTGATGACTCTCAGGATCACATGGATTCACCATTTTTTTTGGTATGGCAACTTCCACCAAACACTGCTGACCTGACACAGCACATCCCCCTGCCTTTTTTTTTCCCCCAAAAAAAAGAATTGAGCATCTATATACCCTCTGTGCTGATGATGGGGAAGTTTTTTCCCCTAGAGTAGAAATTTAAAAAAAAAAAAAACCAAAAAATTACCACCCACAAAAACCAACCCAAAACCACACACACCCAAAAAAACCATGGCAAAACCAAAACACAATCAGCCCAAAAAAATCCCCACAAAACAACCAAAAAAACCAAAACCCCACCCAGCCCCCTTGGTGATTTCAGGCTGTTTTGTCTGTATATCCTTTACCAGTCAACAGGACCCAAGGGAGATACCAAACCAAACAAAGTAAATAATAAAAACTTTTACCTTGACTGAAAGAATCTTCATTATCTGTGCTTGTCTGAAGACTTATGAGTAGATTCAATGTTAAGGAAAAAAAATATGTATTTTGCTACATATAATAAAAGGAAGATCATTTTCAGTAATTTTCTGAAATACTACTGTGTAAAAGGATATTGTTTCTTTTCTTCTTTCCCTCCAGCACTGTCCCGTTTATCTTTCTTCTCTGTTTTTTCTTTATCATGTCTTGATTCCTTTAAAAATACACATATGGGAAACAGCTTATTATGGTACACATTGTACAATCTGATTACAACTGTAACACTTAACATTACAACTGGACACAGTTAAAAAGAAAAAAAAATATCAGTCAAAATGACAGTACTCAGCTTCTGTGACTTTATTTTAACTTCCTCTTCCAGTTCTCTGATGACCACTGGCACCAGAGCTAAAACTGGCAACTACTGTTTGGTGGTTTACAAATACAACTAAAACATACCTACCTGTTTTCACCAAAAAAAAAGCTGTGCTGACACATGCACATGAAAATCTGAATTACAGACTGGGTATATGTAAATTAAGCCTGCTTTTATCTATTTGCTCTCTACAGCAGTCTGCAAATATTCTAGATTATTCAAAACCTGAAGGTTAAGTTCTGAATTTTCCTGGTTACTGCCAAAATTAACTAGTCCTCCACTTATCCTGCAAGGAGTGACTGGTGAAATATTTAAAGCCACAAGATATCAGAAGTTTCAGAAGCATTTTCCTATACATTCAAAGTGTATCTTTTTAATTTAGGCCATAAAGCAGCAATAAAATTTAGGGGACAAAAAAAAAAAAATCAGCTTGTTCTGTCAACAACAACAAAAACATCAACAAAATTAAAACATCTTATTTTACCTTTTTGCTACCAGAGGAACTCTTCTCCATCTTTTCCGCCTTGATTGAATCACTTTTCTCTTTTCCTGAAGATTTTGATTTGTTTTTCTCCTTCTCTTTTTCATTTAAGCGAGGGGAATCAGAAGGACTTTCACTTTTGCTGTGTTTTGAAGAACCAGCTAAAAACAGAACAGAAAGTTGTAACCCACAGCAAGTAAAAGCCTAATAAACACACACACAAAAAGTTAAATACCTACTTGTGCCATTTTCCTCTTTGCGTCGTTTAGTTGAATCCTGCGGTACCTCTCGGTCACTGTTTGAATGATCCTGGCACCAAATACAATTATGCAGATGTTAGACTAAAACATACTCCTGAAGTAGCACCTGCTTATAGTGTCATTTTGTTGAATATGTAAAATGTAACTGAGTTGTTACATCTTGTGTGAAGTTTCTTGAGGTCGGTTTGGAGGGGGAGAAGTTTTGAATGTGTTACTGTAAACCGACCTTTGAAAGAGTAACAGAACAAAAAACCCAGCTCTGATATGAGTCACTTCTACTCAGATGGGCTGTACAGCCAATTATTACTGCAAGGACTTGGAACAGAAGGCTTCCCAAGCATATACCAGCTGTCTAAACTAGTTCATTAAAAATGTCACCAACCCTTTTTCGATCTTTCCTGTCCTTCTCATCTTTCTTCTCTCTCTCTCTGGATCTCTCCCTTGACTTGTCCATATCTTTCTTCTCCACTTCTCTCTCCTTACTCTTGGACAGTGTTGGAGTGGTGTGGTTTATGTAGTGCTGTTAAATTAAGGCAACATCACCAAATATTAATATGTACTGCCAGATGTGTAAATAAAAAGTCTAACATATTAGATCTAGCTCAAAGATCAAAATTAAACATAAATATTTTAGCAGCAAAACAAAAAGTGATTGAAGACACGTTCAAACTTGTCATCTATAATTTAACCTACAGCTTATTGACTCAACACTGGAAATTCAAGAATATTTTCTCTTAACCGAAACACTTATATTTAAATACACACAATGCTGTTCACCAGCACTGCTGGATGCACGAACACAAACCAGACAGCAGGGCTACAGAAACAGGATATGCACATTACTGGAGTTAACACTTGCAATCTTGCCCGAAATGAATGAATGGAATCAGCTGCTTAAACAAGCTATTATTGATTTTTAAGGAATAATCTTTATCAACCAAGTATTTAAACCAACACTTTGAATAATGTATCTTTTCATCTAACTCCAAAACTTCAAATGATAAAACCAGCTGAACACAGATAAGAATTGTTTTTTTCTCTAATGTGTTTTAGATTTATTCCACAATCTCTTCTAACCGATTCTGATAAGCTCTGTAAAACATACTAGTTTCACAAAGTTGAGAATTTTGAATATAAACTGGGGTCATGGGGAGGAGAATAGAAAAATAAGTCGCAGTAATGTCAAATGTAACACCTGATGAAGTTTAAATGCTACTGTATATATATACATATACATATATGTATGTATACTTACATATATATACATAGAAGGTAGCACATATGTTATATAAATACATATATTAGTCACTAAATCTGTCTTTTTAAATACAGTTTTAAGTTAGATCTTATTAAGAAATACTAAGAGCACATTTTAAGTAAGTCTATCAAATACCAAGGGAAGTTGGTTTTAAGTTATAGCAGCACACAGATTTAAATCAGTATAACTTTAATCTTTCTCCAGTTCCATAAGCTAACGATTTTATTTTGGGAAAAAAAAATCTTCTTATTAAAATGCTCTCTGTATTTATTTTTTGAGACACACTTTACCTAAAAGGACACCAACGAAATAGGTAAGTAGAAAGATTACTTCAGAACAATCTAGAAATCACTTGAACCAAACCAGTTAGAGCTTCAAGTAACTTTATTCTTTAAATTTAATTAATCCTGTCCTTCTCTAGTTTCAGTAAATATTTAACTTACCAAAACCTGATGTTACTGGTCCTATGTTAAAAGTCACACTGACAATGTTAGGTCTGTTTTCCTTTATTGCTTAACCGGAATTTTATTTTCCTCTTACAACAGAGATTGAACCTTCAATACTTCTTTCACTGGATGTCTTTCTTTTTGTTCTTTTCCCTCACTCCTCCTCTTTTCTTATTTCTTATTCCAAGTAAATTTATCCTTGCTCCCTTCTTTGCTGACAGTGACATGCAAACATGTTTTCTCTAAGCAGCTCCATTCAGTTGTCTCCCAGAGATGATTTCCACGTGAGAAAACAAACACGTAGCTCTGCTTTCTCCTATTCCATTTCTTATGTTCTCATGGCTGTTCACGATAGGTTCCACTGCTCTTCTAACCATTCCAATGCAGAGTTTTGGAAAACTACATCCATCTTCCCCAGCTTTACAAGAACAGCTTTATCAACTTGCTTCTAGATGGGCTGCCAACTGAAACCACATCAAATTTTGGGCACTGCTGTACATTGTGTAACTTGGGCAAATGACAAAGAAGAATAAACACAAACCTAACTCAAGTCTGGCACCATTTATTTCATAACCTGCAATGTAAACCAACATTTCCATGGTCTGCCTCTGGAAAATGAGCCAAGCAAGGAAAAAAAGCAAGCCTATAAGCAGACAACAGCACTAGACTTCTAAACTTTCAGTGGATGCTGAACTCATATCTTACAGGCTTCTGAATATCCCATCTCTTCCCCAAACAAGTACATGGCAGTAAAGAGAAGAGTTTTGTCTTACACAGTGTTCAGAGAACATTGTCATGAAGTGCTTTAAGTCTGCTAGAATGGTACTGAAGAATGAAGATTAGTTCATTAAGTAGAAAGATTAGAAAAGAGCATTTAGGAGAGGAAGGAAAGGTTTGGACATCCCCACTCCCCAAGCACTAAAAGAATAAATCCACTAAGAAGTCACACACTTCCAGCTGCAGTACACTTCCAGCTAAGTCTACACAGAGTTATTTCTAAAATGTAACTTTTCAAATTAAGAAAAATAAAGCTGTTTGTTAATCATTTAATTACAAATAGCTCCACTGTCTGCTTGACTACGTCAATGTGCTAACAAGCAGAATACATATTTTTAATTAAAAATTTGGCTTAACTAATGAAAATGTGAGCAAAATTTCAATTAGCCAGTGGAATAAATAAGGGAGGGAAGAGTGAGATTATATACACTCCCATATATCACACTACAGATAGAGTTGAGCTCAACACAAATATTGTAATCTTTTAATTAAAAAAATTAAATATACAAGATACCATGATGATGATTTATAAAAGTATCTGGATTCAATCTATAGACACTAATTTCATCAACTGTAAGATTAAAAGGACACTTCCTATATACACTCTCTCTATAAGCAGGTATAGTTGGCATTGAAAAGATTCAATTAAAAATCCATCAGCAAGTGCCCATTACAGACTCACAGCTATTTTGAATGAAAACATACAAAGTGTTCTCAACACTGTTTACACAAAAAGAGCTACAATTAAAACAACAGTGTAAACACAGAATAGGAAGTGGTAACCCATTAAGCATTTTTAAATTAAGTGAATATAAGTAATCCTAGATATACCCATAAATTATCCAGGAAGTCCAAATGGTTGGCATTTTCCAAGTGATAAATATTTGCACTGTTTAGTTACACACTGGTACTGACTGTGCAATCAAAGATCTTTATAGCAACTTTAGAAGACCAGATCCATTTCCCATCAGTCACATACCCTGAATGTATTGGCACATTTGCAGTTGTGACTGTTACTGTGTAACAGTTATTATGCGTTTGAGTTCTAAAAAAGCAACAGAACAGTCTCAGAATCTGTCTAAAATATGATATTCCAAGGGCTTGTCAGGCCACAAAGATGACCCAAGGCCCAGGAAGCCTGGCATATAAGGAAAGGCAGAGAGAATGGGTCTGCTTAGGAGAGAAGAGAAAGCTTGGGGGTAATCTTATCACCATGTCCCAGTATTTAAAGAGTGGCTACAGACAGGATGGAGACACGGAAGACAAGGGGTAACGGGTACAAATTACTCCCAGGGAGATTCCAACTGGACACAAGAGGAAAATGTTTCATGGGAAAAACCATCAGCCATTGGAATAACCTCTTCAGCGAAGTGATGGATTCCCCAACACTGGACACTAAGATCTGGCTGGACAGGGCGCTGGGCCATCTTGCCTATACCACGTTTTTGCCAAGAAAGGCTGGACCAGCTGATTCCTGAGGTCCCTGTCAGCCTGGGATTCTGATTCTACGAACTCCTGAGAGCATTCTTTAGTATTCCTTCTCCTAAGACAGTGAATCTGAAGAGCATTTACAGGAAGCAAATGCACAAAGGTGATAATTTAGGAGGTTGTCTGTGATGCTTAGAAACAGTACTAAAGCACAAAAACATGAATACAACTGTATGGGGAAAGAGGAATGATATTCCAGAGATATGCCTCAAATATTCTTTGTTTTAAGCTGTTGTTTTTTAAGTTGTATATTCAAACTCCCCCAAACTACTATAATAACTATTTTAGCTATTTATTAGCTTTTCAACCAAATGAATGACTTAACCATAAGGATACTTCTATGTGTTTACAAGTTTCAGAGGGGAACAGAAAAGATACTGACCCATAAAATCTCTTCAAAATATTGACAGAATGGTAAATTCAAGGGATTTTTGTTATGTTGTTTCTACATAACCAACCTTTTCTCCTGTATAGTGGTTTTTTTACAGTAGGACAAAAAAAATCCCTGTTAGTATACTAACATCTAAACGAATGGAATTTGAATTTTATGGAGTTTGCCACAAGAGCAAAAGTTAACTTCTCTCTGCAACAAAACATGAAAATAAACTTTGGTGCTTTCTAAAAGATTCAAACCTTTGCTGAAGAGTCCTTGAGTTCGTTGAGGTTGTCCTGTAGAAAATGAACGGAGATGACACGTGAGCTGGAATAGTTTTCAGAAACCAGAGGGACTTTGGGAAGCACGGCCGTACCCTTGAAACAAAAAACAGCTACTCCTTCTGGAATAAATCTTATGTTAATACTGTACTCTGAATAAAGCTAGGAACTGATATACTTATTAAAAAGAAAGAAGGGGAAAAAAAAAAGACAGTCATATCTATTCTCTAGACTCTTACTAAATAAACTACAAAATGTGTCTATATCTAATTCTTTCTAAAACAGTGAAAAAACACTCTCTGTCTAGACAAAATATAAAGAAAAGGCAGTCTTAACTCTGAATATAGCTGAACCAGAGGTGAAACAGGCTTAAAATACTTTTAAACCTGTATCTTCTCCACTTTCAGTTAAATGTGGTAGAAGTCACTCTAGAATGACTTTACGCTGCCATTTACGAAAAACTTGATCATTATGAGTAGTTATCACTGTCACCTGTTTCCTCGAAACTAGTAAAAGCTATTTGAGTTTTCCAAAATTAAGCTAAATCTTTCAAGTAAATCTTACACAGAAAAAGATGTACTCTTTGAAAAAAACAGAAAAAAAAAAAAAGAAGAGGTTGTTCTAGAGTTGGTAAGATGGTGAAGTTTAAAGACCCACATAATCCATCACAGTGCTCTTGATGAAGTATTAGTAACTTACAGTTTTAAATGTTCAACGTACTGCAAATTCAAAGATTCCATGAACATAGATGGTTTAGAAATAATATAAATATGGAGCAAGGAATGGCTACCCTGAGTCTTCAAGTAGGCTACGCCCATGGTTTTGTGCTGCGCTTGAATGCTTGGGGTTTCTCTTTGCTGGGTAGGAGGCTTGGTTGCCACATCTGGTTTTATCGTAACGCAGGGCTCAACACGGTGGGAACCCATTGGAAATAAACAAACCTCGAAGGGAAGGTACAACAGAAGCTGCATGCGCACTGAATATACACAACTACAGGAGAACTGATCACCAAGGAGACTTTAAAATGGAACTCCTTTCAAGACTCCTCCTTAGAAGGCACATATCGGTATGATGCTCATCAAGAAGCCTGATGAATTCAGAGGTATCGCACATCCCGTATCATCCAGGAATCTTCAGTGCTACAGATTCTTCAATAGAAGTGCAGAAAAATATGCTCCACTCTGTTGCAAAGACTCATTTGCTTGTAGCTACCATTGCACTCCAAAAAAACTGACTGCTTAAAGCAATGAGGCACTTCTGTGTAAAAATTCTCTTGCAATTTCCAAACACTATTTTACAAAATTTGTGCTAGGTCCTTGAAGCATTATTTTGGTTAATTAAAAAATATTTTTATAGAAAAAAGACAGTCCGCCAATAAAGAAAAGGAATGCATTTTCTAATGCAACAAAAAACCTCCAGTGGTTCCAGTGTATACTTGGCACAAAACTTGAAGGAAGTCGAATACTGGCATCCCAAACTCGTGAGCCTAACATGGGTGCTGCCTTCCTCAGGCTATACTAACCTTTACTGTTGAGGAATGTGATGGAGAAGAATGTGTATCAACTTTGCGGCGTTTTTGTTCTGAGGAAAGAACAGAACAATGGCATTATTCAAACATAGTTAAAAGAGGAGAATCCAATAATATCACTTTCTGAAGTACCAACACAATTTAAGCTAGAATTCATTTTGTACCACCAAGTTTTGTTTTCCTTAAGCTATCTAGAGTTACTAGCATGCCTTGACCCTCTTTATGAAGTGAGCAAACTGCTGCAAAATTATGCTCACTCCCAACTTCCACTTTACAGAAGTCAGTATCTGAATTTCAGAGTTGCTTTGAAGACCCTGAAAAGGTGAACCCAACGAAAAGCATTATGACCCTCCCTTATGTGGTTTGTCTTAAGCAGCACAAGTATAAAACTCAACATCGACCTCAGATCACAAAAGCTTAAAGTATCAACATTAAGGATTTGCTAACCCTTAACATAAGAAGCAAGTAATAAAGCTTCCTGTGTCCTTCTTAAGGACACAGACCTACATCTTCCACTCTCCCTCTTTTCTTCCAATACAAAGGTTGTGATGAAACTCTCAGAGTACACTACTGAGGTTTTTGCACTACATTTTTACAAAACTTGAAAGGCCAAAGTTTTACAAATATATTTTAATAAAAGACTGTTTAGACTTATAGTAGAAAAAAATTAAAGGTTTTGTGAAAGCAAGCATTCACAGAAGACACATGAAGTTCACACATTCATAGCCTGCATTTTGGAGATATTCTGACCACCTATTTTAGATACTGTATTGAAATGCCAATGCCAAAATCCCAGCTATTATGTAGGGATTTTTTTTCACCTTCTCAAACATTTTCTGACGTTCAGTGACTTTCCAGTGACATTCTGTTTTTCTAGGCAAGAACAGATATCCAAACTTACCCCTTTCAGATTCTGATGTTTCTGATCGGGGAACAGGTGACTTCAAGGACCCAGCTACTGGCACCTTTTCTCCTCCTTTAGCATTTTCCTTGGATTTCATTTCCTTCGCCAAATCTCTTTCTCTGGATGGCTCCTTTTCTCTCTCCTTTTCTGCAGCTGACTTTGACTCAATGATGGTAACAACCGTCTTGGATTTTTCTTCTTTTGAAGCTTTTTCTTCTTTCTTGACTTTTTCCTTCTCTTTGTCAGATTTCGGCGTTTTCTCCTTGATCTCTCTTGCTTTCTCCTCTTTGTTTGCCCGTTCTTCCTTCGGTTTATCTTTCCCATCCTTCCCAAGTGCCTTCATCTCCGGAGTGGCAGCTGGAGTCTTGTCTTTTTTTTCTTTATCTTTTTCCTTCCCGCTTTTTTCTTTATCATCTTTCTCTTTAATAATTTTGCTGCACCGAAAATGAAAAGGCCAATTAGCAGGCATGCAAAACACACCTC
Source organism: Pipra filicauda (assembly GCF_003945595.2). Lineage (NCBI taxonomy): Eukaryota > Metazoa > Chordata > Aves > Passeriformes > Pipridae > Pipra > Pipra filicauda. Next base: position 2,844,779 of record NW_024104742.1, read on the forward strand.
CAGTTTTATCACAAAAGTTTTACTTCTAAGGTTTGATAGCATTTCCTGAAGCAGTCACTGCAAGATTTCAGATTTGCTGTTTCTTTATCAGAACAGCATCAAGCAAATGTTCTCATTTGTTTCATCTCTGTTTAGCTAAAATGGAATGCATTTAACAACAATGTCTGATTGGTACAGCTGTGTATTTTGAAAGAAATAATCTAATTTATTAAACACTAAAGAAATGTAAACAATCTATTCAGAACCTGAAAGTAAAAATAAAAGACAGGTAATTTTCAAGCATAGTTCTGTAGCTTGGAAGGAAGAAAACTGAGAATGAGTAAGAATAGTTTTTCTCACCTATTAGATGCACTATTTCCATTGCTTGTTGTCACTTTTGGTGTAGCGTTGACAGTTTTATTAATAACTTTCACCACACCCTGAGACTTCTCCTTCAGTTTATCTGTTTAAAAAAAGAGAACAACTCTATTTTAACAAGCTAATACACATCCTGTTGGTTAAAATAAAACAAGGAGCTAAGCATATTCATGTATGGTCATGTGTAGGTAGCAGCTAAAATAGGCAATTAGATTAAGAACACCCCCTCCCAAAATCAAGGAAAAATAAAGAATGTACACTGTCCCTATTTAGTATCACATTTATATTTTTTCTTTTCAGCTTAATGAGCCAAATTTTGAGACAAGCCTGCAAAGTCAGAAGAACTCTACTAAGAAATAAACATATAATAATCATAGGTGTGTTTACCAGTCTCCTCAGTAGTGCCCTCTTCCAGTCTAACTGTATTTATTGTGAGAGACGTTGGCATCCCAGCACCACCTGGCCCATTTTGTACTGTTGCAGGTACAGCATTCCTGGCAGGTGGGTCTTTGTGGTGAAATTCATTTTCAGGTATCATGAAAGGCTTCCTACTTTTCAACTGTCCAGAATAGCTGCAAGTCGCACAGATTGTTAAATATGCACAAACATAAAGCAAAACATGGGTTGAATCTTAAATGAGGATCTAATCTAACAGTTCATCTGTTATTTATTTCACAGTTTTTCCTAACTGATACGCAGTTTCTTCCCCCTTTATTGATGAGCTCAAAAGAAAAAGAAAAACAAACAAACCCACTAGACACAGAAGCAGCCCTACCTCCACACCCTCTTCATCATCACCACACACACACACACAGACACACACACACATCTGTCAAACACAGGGAACTGCTGACAAAACTTAAACTGTTCAGGCAACCTGAACTGCCCCTCAGGCACACAAGGATAATTCCACGTTCACCACAGAAAGATGGAACGTGTAACTAAGCATTTTAGAATCATATAAACTTTCAAAATCTAAGCAGTCTTGCAGAAATAGCCCTCAGCTTTCTTCATTTTACTATCCCTCCTATCTCCTTGCTGCTATGCTATTTCTCTAAAATACAGCTATGCCCCTGTGAGTGGAAATCTGTACTATTTATAAAGTGTTTTACTAGAGTCTTGTAAAGGAACTTAGTGATCATCCAGCACAAAATGAATGTTTTCATTCACACTGCCAGCACCGAGACGCAGGATAGCGAATCTTCTGTGATAAGGTAAAAATCAAATGTTAGGACTGTAACAGTTCCGAGTCTTTAGATGCCTTTCACGATCCACTTTTAACCACTTTCTTAAAGTAAGTTGTTGTTACCCCATAGCCAATGCATATAGATCAGGTCTCTTCTCTTTCTCTTCCTGACATATCTTGTGTACTCTTCTTTCCAAGGCTTGACCCAGGTTCAGCACTTTTGGATACCATGGAAGGATTTTGGTCAGCACAATCAGGATGTTTCTGATATGTGTATATTCACCCGTTTCCAGGCAGTGCACAGAAGCCTAAAACACACATTAAATTTAATGAGGCTGTTTTTTTATTAAAGCTTCCAAAAACCTCAGGGTTTTGGCATCTCTATTTACCTTAGTTAATTTATAGTGCCATTTGTGTACCACGTGTCTAAAATTCTCATAATCCAATTGATCAGCCTTATTTCCACCATCAAATCCAGTTGCCCGTAATATAGTCAGGAAGCCTGGATAGTTGCCACATTCCTACATATGCATCAAAGAAAAGAAAAAAAATCATTTTTCAGGAAACAAAACTAGTAATTCTAAATTCTAAAGTCTAAAGAATAAGACACAATCACAGTTTACAAGACTTACACACTTTTTTTTTTCTAAAACCTTGTTTATATCAAAATTTTAGTGGTGGGTGAGAGAACAGATTATTCATAATTTAACTAGGGTTTTTTTTGCAAGGAGTATTAGGGGAGTTTCCATATGTTCCCTAAAGTATCTTCAAGACAAGCTATGAGAAAAATCAGAAATAGAAGGGTTTTTTTAGCCAATATATTTTTAACACCATCCAAAATTACTTCTATCAAAACTACATGAATTACAGAAATTTAATTCTACAATTAGACCGGCAGAAAAATCCAATCACACTGTTTTTAAATCTAACTAAATTTCACTAAATCCATTTTTATTGGGCTGAATTACACAAGTGGCCATTACATATTCCAAGGAGAAGCTCACATACCTTTTCATATATGACTCTGTCACTGTGCCATCTAGTCACGGTTTCCAGCATACAGCATAAAAACCTGCCATACCTACTGGCTTCATTTTCAGTGCAACTTGCAACTGTATATATAATATCAGAGAAAACCTGTGAATAAAGCAAGAAAAAGTTACTATGACTTTACTGAACAATAAAAACTATAAGAATCACAAATTTCTCTCATCTAAATCACCATCAGGGTGGTTTCTAAATACAACAGAAATTGCTTATAAAATATTTTGTTTGTTTTCAAGCCTTTCTTACCCAACTGCTGGTCCTTCACACTTAGCCCAGAATCTAAGCACTGTGTACAGCTGCTGCTGACACAGTTTTCAATAGTTCAATAGTTCACTGACATAACTGTTTTGTTTTCCTCTAAGAGGAGGCCATGGAAATGTAGAGTACTTAAAAAGGTTGCAAAACCTGAAAGCAACTCCTATGACTGCTAATGACTTTGCTCTGAAACTCTAGAGTCTTAGGGTAAAACACAAACATAACCCCCTGAAGCTTTAAGAAAACTTGGTTTGTAAGATCTGAAGTACCAAAGTGAACTTCTGGTTGTTACAGATTCTGAAATTAAACTTCAGTAATTATTTCTTTACCTCTTTTGGGAGGCAGTGGAGACACTAGTTTGGCATGTTCACATGGTAATGATGTACACACATACACATATACACAGTTGTAGCTACTTACTCGGTCATAGCAGAGAAGTGTGGAGAAGTTGGGTGTTTTCTGCTGATGCACCAGTTCAACAAAGTGAGCACAGTAAACTGCATCAATTGCCGAAAAAATGCACCGGGGAAATATGCACAACTGCAAAAATTTGGTGATAGTCTCATTTTTGGTAGATTCTTCCAAAACAAAGAAGTTGAGAGGGAAAAAAGAAAGGAAAAATAAAGTAAATGAATGGGTTAACATTCAGCTACTCTCTTCCCAAGAAGTTCAGTTATCACACATCCATACTCTGGTGTTGTATATTTGGCAGCTTGGTATTCATCAGAAAAAGTCAAAATAAGTGTAACTGTTTGAGGATGGGGGAAGGATAGCAGGGTGGATGCAGCAAATGTTTATTTCTTATTGTGAAAATTCTTCTACTACACAATGCAGGAAAAAACAGGTTCTGGAAAAGTTTCAGTAAACTTCTCCACCTGTTCCAATTGTGCACATTAACCTCTTGCTATATCCCTACACTTGCTTTCACCTTTCTAGATAGGGCTGACTTTCAGCTCCGTTTCCTTAGAAACTGAAGAACTTGCTGTCTATATAGAATCCATTAAGAATCATTTTTCCAATCAATCAATTAGAAAAATTTAAAGAGGAACAGTCTTCAGTAAACCACCACCCCAATACACACATTTTGTGAAAGTTTCATTCTAGCGCTGAGTAAAAGACTGCACTGTATGCTTTGAGTTACCTGTTTCCATTTGACAGATCACTAGTTGGTAAACTCAATAGCCAAACACATTCCCAAACTGGTCCTCAAATGGCAAAGAGGAGCATAAAAACAAACTAGGAGGGATGTGCAGCACAGAAGGAAGGTCAGAAATAAAATATACAGATGAAAGCATGGAACTGAAGACTGGGATGCCTTCAGAGGGAAGAACAGCCATGATCCTCATGAGGCCAATTGGTGGTTTTGCACAGGTCATAAGTCATTAATAACCAGGATTTACCTGCTTCGATTTTGTGATGCTCATGGAATAAAACTTGTTCAAGAAAGGACTGTCAGCTTTTACTAACTAAAAACTTCATGCTAAGTTCGTTTAATTTTAGTATCTACTCCTCAAAGGTTGTAACAAACCTTTGGCACTTTAAAAAAAATGTATGAAGAGAACCACAGTTCACAGAACAATCAAGTGTGTTACTTCAAAAATTGTACAAATAGAGCAAGTAAGCAGCCAGTCAGAACAGCCAGTCTCCAACTGTTTAAGGTACCAGTCTACTTATTCTGCCAAAAATTAACCTATTCTTAATGATACAAACACTCTATCAAAACTTTCTACACAAGAAGCCAGTCTTTAAAAAATTAATTAAATAGTAATAATTTTTAAAAGTAATAATAAAAAACCACTACTACCGTGGATGTGCTGTTCAATTTCCTCATATAGTACAATTACAGATTATTTATTTCAGTAGGGAAACTGTTGAAATAGTAAGTTTGTCTCTGGATACAATACTGGGAAACTTCTTGCAGCTGAAGCCTGAGCACTCGAGAGCCAACAATAAGCTATTCCCAGTATCCCACAAATGCTTGTACTATGAAGAGTATGTGTTTACATACAGATCATATCTACACAGTTTTCTACATGCTTTCGGGTGCTTCCTTAAGTAGACAAATTTACCACGTAAGCTCTAGACCAAGCTTTAGTCAGGTAGTAATTTTTCAACCAGTAATTTCACGAAGCTCATTCGCTGTCCACACCAGTACATTAAACATTTATAGGGAATAACTTCTCTTGATTTAATTGTCAGTGTTTCTTCATTAAATCAGTTGGGTGGATCTTACACGAGTCGGACAATAAAACTCTTTTCCACTGGGTTACGCTAGGCTTCTTGGGACAGACGAACTACTACTTCCAGTTACAAACTCAAAGTTCATCCAGAGAAGAAAACTGACCAGAGAAAAACATTTCAGATTAACCATATCAAGCAGAGTTCACAATCAACATGAAACATTACAGAGGCTTTGTAGGAGAAAAAACTTGGTTCTGCCTCCTGCATATCTGCCACATGAAACACGTGCATGCTGGTTTGCTGTGTGGTGCTGTTATGCTGCCACAATACTTATCTTGACATTGGAACATGGCTTATGCTGCTGCCCAAACACTGGCATATTGCTCCTAATCACAGGATTCAAAATAAGTTAATGCAAACCACTTAATGAGACTCTACATGCCTATTTCTTGTAAAGTAGCCATTATCCTAACTCAGCAGCATTCTAACTGCAATTAGCAAGTACAAGCCAGCTTGCAATTACAACCTTCCACTGAATTGGTCAATCTCTTACTTATTGCTTAAATCAATGCAATATTTAAAAGGTCTTGACATGGCAAGAAATAAACAAAACACCTCTCTGAAAACCTCAGCATTTGCACAGACACATTATGTTCTAGCTAAAAATTTACCTCGCTAATGGACCTCACATATAAAGAGATCAAATTTTCAAATAACCATTAAGGCTATTAGTGCAAGAAAATTCTGGGGTCAGTGATAACTACAAAAACATCCACAGCATTTCCCCTGGACACACTTACTTGCCAGAAGCCAGTTATCTTTCTCTAGTTTCAGTCTCTGTAGAACTCTCTGCACATGCTCCAACTGCTTCTTCTCCTCTTCAAGGAGCTTGTCCTGCAGAGCTGTGCAACGTTCCTTTTCTTTTTTCTTTTTATTTGGAGGCTACAAAATGTCAACATAACTCATTTACTGTTATACTAACATTTGCTATAGACAGAGCAATAAGTTCCCAGTAACACTAAAGAATACTTGAAAAGCTTCCCATTTCACTCAATAGTGTTCTGCTCTAGTAATCAACTGATTTTATGAACACTAGCTGACTAAAGACAAAAGCAAACAGATAAACCACAGATACAGGTATCAAGAACTGCTTTCTGAAACACATTTTCTAGTAATTTTCACTAAGTGGAGTCATTGGTACTTTTAGCATGGGAATTATAAAGAAAATACAAATTACGTTAATGTGACAAATCAGCATGGATGAACCAGATCTAAACAACCTCAATATAATACTTCATGAAAAGAAAGTTTGGACGACAAAATTGTATCACATACCATTTCCTGATTGTCATCTATGGCTTTCATCTGGACTTTCAGTTTATTGACTTCTCTGTCATAGCTGCTATGTGGGACGGCAAGGTCATACATTGTCAAAGACCAGAACGTGGCATAAAACTGAGGGCTGATGTCATCCCAAACTTTGGGGAGGTGCAGAGAAATCACAGCTTCATGAACAGGAGCCATCACCAGCTCACACGATGTAATATATTTGTGAACTTTGTGCTGCTGTTTATTTCCCTTCTCTGCTTTTTTTAGTTCATCATACTTTGACTGTGGATTAGAAAATATGAAAAATAAACTGTAATCTATATACACAACCAAAATTTAAACTTTAGCAATATAATTTAACTTTTCTCAGAAACCTTTCTGTATAACATTTACACACATGCAATGTCATTTATGTACATAAAGCACTGAAGAACATCACACAGAACTTTAAGCATTCATCTGTCTTCACTGATGCTGCTACCTGTTATAGTAACAAATTACACTACACCAAGTAAAATCTGCTCTTCACATTTAGCACTTTAGATGAAGGAGCAATTTATTTCTGACACTTTCTGAGTTACCACACCATTTGGCAGTTGCAACACTTTCCTCCACAGCAAAAATCCATCTAGAACACCTGCAGAAGAACTTACATCTTTGGGGGAATACGGAGGGAGAGAACTCCTACTGATGACCCAAGACATCAGAAAAGGTGACTTCGTTAGCTACAACTTCTGTCAGTTGTATGAAAGTTGCCATGTGGGCTGCATTTTCTAACAAGATTGAGGACAGCTTCTATTTCTAACTCTACTCATAAAACTTTGCAAGTTTTATTTAGCAAATTTTATCAGGAACCTAACATATCTGCTGGTAACACCTAACAGAGCAACACCAAAAGCAGACAAATGGAAGGGTTGTACTCACTGAAATGTGGTGTGCATACATGGGTCTTGAGAGGAAAAACGCAGCATCGTGAGGTGTGTGAAACTCATTACACAGAACATCGATAGAAGGCACTCGCTTAATGTAATCCTCTGTGCTTAGGTTGGATGCTAAAAACCCACCAAATTGTACCAGGGTGTCATGGCACTACAAGTGAAAAGATACAAAAAGTTAGCAAACAGCATTATTTTGTTCAAAAATTAAGTTAGGGAGAGCTTGAAAGCTTGGGTTTGTTTTTTTTTTCCAACGCCACACAGGAGAGCAAGAATTTTAAAGCCAGTAGAACTCTGTAAGAGCATTCTGTTCTACCAGAATGGAATGCAACTAGTTCCTACTGCCTAAGGTAGCAATAGCATTCTTTAAAAAAAAAAAAAAAAAAAAAAAAAAAAAAGGAAGTTCCACTACCAAAGTAAGATCAGAAAAATATGATGGACAACTTCAGAAAAGAATTTAAGTTTTTATGACAAAGGATGCTTTGATCTTTTACTCGGAAGTCACTTGTCAATATAATATATATTTAATGCATTCATGTACTTTAGTAATACAACCACTGCAATTAATTTTAAAATTCTTATATATTCATATTTATTGTACTGAATTCTTACACATAAATGGATATTTTTATGTGCTGAATTCTTATATATTGTGCTGATATACTAGAAGTTAACAAAAAGGAGGGGTTCTCATAAACACAAGTGGTTTTACTTGCCTGATCATACAGCTTTCCCACCAGCTTCAGATGTTTTTCCCCTCCCTCTTGAAAGATCACACCATTTCTCTGCTGAGCCATAAGCAGGCACAGTGGGAGGGCAAGATCATGGTCCAATAATGCATCTTTCAATCTCTGAGATGATTTCTTTGTATTCCTGATTTGGCCAAAGTATCCACCCTGCACAGTACAGAAGAAGTTACCCAAGTTTGAAAATGATGCCTCAGAAATGGAATTCATGTGTGCTGACTGCAGGAATACTGATGAATTAACATCAGTTTCCTGTCCATCAGTAAAACTCCCTGGGTCTTGTACTGCAATGTATGGATAGAAGAATCAGACACTAACGAGTCCTGCTTGCTATTAACTAGTTCTTTTACTCCCCTCCCCAGGGAGCTGCTCACCCCAGAGCAGGGCTGTCCCAGCAGGACGGCACCACATCCCAGCTCGCTGCCTGCTGCAGGTCACAGGCCTGCCATGTCTTGTTAACAGGATGTGTGATGCACAGTTCAGGTCCACACGCCCTGTCTTGGCTGCCTGTCTCAAACCTTGTAAGCTCAATGGAGGGGGAAACTCTCTGATGAAAGCACACCACCTTTCTCAGCCATGCTGCCAGAGCTCATAGAACCACCATTAATTAGCAACAGCTATTATTCTATTTAACATGAACACACCTCAGCCTTCAGTTGTTCTCCACCAGTCATGGCTTCCAACTGTTCCATTGTCATTTCTTCAGTAATTTCTATCCCTGCCATTTTCTGTACAACCTCTTTTAAAATAAGCAAATCGAAGCTGCACAGAAGACAAAAAAGTGGAGTAAAAACAAGACAATTTGTTTAAGAAATGGAAGCTATGACATTCAATACACATTACAAAGCAACATCACAGTGCACGTTAAAACAAAATTTTCCTTCTTTTTGAAGAAGAAACTAGTATGTTGAGCACAAGGATTTCTTTACTGCAAGTAAAAAGTTAGTACTTAAAAGCAATGCAGACAATTCAGCAGCTGGATTTTAGAACCCCTTCAGAACAGTTACTTCATTGTTTTTGAAGATGACAGTGAACATGGTGCTATTAACTTTTAAGTATCATCAAATTAATCATAAAGTTTATTGCTCCCTTTTGTTGTCTGCCATGTTTCAAAGTGTATCTATACAGTTATTTCATGAACATGGAATATTTTCTTATTTTGCTAAGAAGTTTCTAAACCAGTACACAGCCTTAGAAATGTACTGGGAAAGTTAGCCTGGGAAGGTTATTTGGAAAGACAGAAAACTGTTTCCTATTATTTAACATACACAACACATAAAACACTCCAATAATCATCCTGTCCAGAGACTAGGCTTTACCTCCTGCTCTGAATTCCATAAGGACAATGACCTTTCCTCAACACAAGTATAGTAAATTGTATCACAACCACACAACTGAGAAACGTTTTCCAGTAATTTCTGAGATTTGTGTGACCTGCTTATAAAAATCATTGAGCCATGCCCTCCAAAACAAAGCTTTATATTTAAATAATTTATATGGCTTACATTTTTGTTTGCTATTCCTAACATGGTTAGCATGTTTTTTGTCTAGGAAATATGCAATACCAGGATATACTCCAATTCAAATACCTGAATATTGCAGTTCTATGGAATTGGTCCTACTGGTAAATCCGTTTTATTTTTATGATCCCAAGTACTAAACCGACTTTTTTTTCCCCCAAATACTTAAAGTCTTAATTCAGGGAAAAGACAATAAACATTACTTACCCTTCCTCTGTAGCTCAATGTGGGTGTACCATCATCAAAACAAAACAAATTAGGGACAGGGGAGCACATGAGACTGTCTACATTGCAGGGAAGGGGAAAAAACTAGATTTCTCAACAAAAATACCCTAAAATAACACGCCCTGTTATCAGCATTGGTAAGTTACCTTTCAATAACCATATGGGGATTCCTACTAGAAAAAAGGTTGATAATCACCTATGTGATAAAATTAAATAAGTAAATGAAATAATAATATAAGTGATGACAATGGAAAGACAAAAGGAAAATTTTAGTTGCAAACCTTGTTTAAAAGTATTTTTTGAGTTATGATTTACACTGGCATATGAAGAAGCAAGTCAACTGCCACTAAATACATTGGATAAAGTATTTAAATAAGATGTTAAGAGCTGTCCCTACAGAGAAGACATTATGAGAAAGGAAAAACTAAAACTGTAACAGTCATACTCCTTTATATTGGATAATTGTTTTTTAAATAATGTACAGTAACTCCTACGATAAAATTACAGACTGGCAGGTTCTCTCCCCATCTGGTTAGCTGTTAAAAAAACTATTAAAGTAAGTTACAGATGAAAAATGAATACTTCAAAAATGTCACAGCTATACAATTAGAGGAGAAGTGTACTAAAGAGGACATTATTCTTTCCACTATTTAAATTTCTCAACCTTCCCAGTTACTCTAAGTGCAGTTTTACCACTACTAGAGCAACTACTACATCGAGTGCCCACATACCAGTAAATGCACAAATAATACATTATAAAAATTGAATTTATAAAGATCAATTATGCGAGACTTGCCTTTTCCCAGCTTTCAGTTGGTTGGCTACATACTGCAGTAGACCAGCAAGTTCAATTGGGTATTTTCGGAAAACTGCACCACAAAAGCTTGCCAGACCTAAACCAGAGAGAAACAGCTGTGACTGCACCTCATGGGATACTAAGCATTAAATAAACATTAACAAAGTACATATGGGACGTTAGCCATAAATGCATTTTTGCATTACAAAGGAAACACTATTTTCCTATTGATTAAATTTGCCAGCTCTCCATTTTGTTTAAAAGATTAACCAGTGCAAGTGAAATATCGATCATAGTGATCAATGGTATAGTAGATCATAGGGAGGGTAAAGCATTTTAAACATTAATGTAATAAATAAACCAAGAATACTAACTCTGCAGCCAGCTCGAGATCGTAGTGTCATCGTGCTTCATTCTCTCCTTTTCAGGGTTTGCCAATGCTTCAATGATACAATCTTTAGTGGAGTTAAAGACAACATTTTTCCTCAACTTATAAAAACAAAAGATTCACAGATCTGTTTTTCTGGTTCCACAATTTGTAATATATGAACATGATAGGCAAGTATAGAAAGCATGATATAGGAGATCCACTAACATAGTTATGGTATAAAAACATGAAACCATGAACTTCAAAGCAGTATTTACTTTACTATTTACAAGATCGTTATGCCTTCAAGACCAGAGTGAAAGTAAAGAAAATCCCTTAAAAATAAACAATAATTTCCCAGTGTGAAAGAATTAGAGAGGGTTCCATAATCCACTAAAAGTGCAAAGGTATTTGCAAACCTCACTAAAATTTCCAGCAAAAAGCAACGAGAATAGAAAGCAACAGAAGGTATTTATTTACACAAAAGATTTAATCTGGCTACAACTGCAGCTTTATCAATAACTAATGTATTGATTTCCATTAAAGGATACATGCCAAGACATCGTAGTTCAGTGAAGTGAGGTATTTCAATGAATCAACGACCGGAGTTATTAAGTTATCGTATTTTTGTATTTGTGATAAGATCTGAAAGTTACAAAAGACATGGAGCTGAACATGGACAGTATTTGGTACCTTTCACGTAATAAAACCACTTAACAATATTTGTCCTCAAAACCTACAGAAAACATGCTTTGAAATTCATATTTCAGAAGATCATAAGCCACTGTCAAAGCAATAGATGATCTCATTAATTTCTGGTACCTTAAGATACCAGTGAAACATATCTCAGACCTGTGCACTACTAAAAAATGACTAGATGTTAAAATTTGCATCAGAAGTAAAAAATAAAGAAATCAGAACTGCAGGTCCCTTCCTGCACTTCAATATCTGTTGTTAGTATGAAATAGTATTCAAATACATGTTACTACATACATAATCAAATAAAATTGTAGGATTGCTGTGGCTGAGCTTCCCAATTTGTCTCCCAGAGGGTTTCACATTTTCCTTAGTTAAACGCCTGTAAAAGAGAACACATTTTATTGCAATAGACAAGCTAAAAGAATATTAAAACAACAGGTTAGTTCCAGTGAAGAAACTCCTTTATTAGCCTCAGAGATTTAATTCTCACGAGCAGGTGTGTTTTCAAGAAATGTAAACATAGAAATACTACTCCTCTGAGAATCAGAAATTGATAATCCCACAAGATTCAGATGGTACAACCACACCAGTTACCCCTGTATTACTATGGGCCATATTCTAGTTTCACCTTGGAGCACTTCGCTTTCAGAAGTCGTCAGTGAAACCTGCACCACATACAAAACTACCATGTGATCCTAATCTCTCCTGAAAATTTCATTTAGCCACAGATCATTTTATATTTGTTGCATTCTGATCACTGAAAACCAAAAATAATTTCTTTGTGTTACACTTGCACAATCAAAATCCACTGCACAAGTGAAGGGAGGGAAAGTTTACGGTCTATGCAGCAAGTTAGAAGGGAACCAAAATCACTGTTTCTAGCTTTCACAGCTCCAAGTCCAACCCAGTAACTACTACTGTCTTGCCTATGTAGAGAGCTTCTGATTATCCACATTATAATACCACACCATCTGCTTTTGGCAACAACAAATGCAGAACCCAAATTCCTGACAATGTCAGAGATGTTAAATGTGATGTAAATCTGAAATTGCTGTGAGCCCACTTGAAGATGAGAATTAGTCATTTTGTTCAAGTTACTGCCCTACATCCAAACCTACAGAAACCACGACAAGATTTTTGAGACTCTTTGGATGAAAGAGTCTCCATACTCAGAGAAAATATGTTGCACTCATATTTCCATAAGCAAAATAACTTATGAAACAATAGCATACCCACGCAAAAAGTTTTAAATCACTTAATGGGACATTTCTCATAGATTAAGTATCCTTGTTGGTGACAAATTTGTCTGTATCCTTGCTTCCTTGACATTTTTTAACAACAGTAACATTAAATACTTCATGAACAAGGACTATCAGTGAAATTACAGAGTCATTAGAAAGCGAATGTATTTATGAAGTTCTTTTTTCTTCAGTTGGTGACATGTAGTACATTGTATCACAGTTCCCAACTATTTATGGGAACAGACTACTTACTTCATGATATACTTGGCTCGGTCTATGGTTTGAGCTTTAACTTTCACCAGCAGTGGGTGACTGTTGTACGTTTCGTTCTTCCACTGCCCGTAAAGGCGGTACCTTCAAAGATGATAAAGGAAAACTAATTTCAGTACTGACAATTCAATGGATCATTCCAAGAAGTGGAAACTAATTATTCTACCCACCTGTACTGGTATGGAAAAGTTTTGAACATCCCCCATAATTCCTCAGACATGCATGCATTGCAGTCCATCAAAGAAAGGGATGGAAGCAAGACTTGATCGGTGATACTCAACAAACAGCTGAACAGCGTCTCCTGAGAGAAACAAAAAACTCCAGGTAACTCCCAAGGAATTGCCTCAGAAGGAATGTTATGCATGCAATGCAGACAGAGTACCAATTTCCATATTATCAGTATCCCATTTACACTTTCCTAAACATTTCTCTTTTGCATTGAGCTATTTTAGAATAACTGTAGCAGCAAAAAAAAAAAAAAAACAAAAAGTGAAAAACCCTGAAGAGACTAATTTTCGCTGCAATTATTCAGGAAGACAGAAAATTATGCTAAGTGAGAAAGAAGAGGAACAAGTAATAGTGAAAAGTGCATAAACCTCATATTGAAAACTCACTTGTTGATTTAAGAAAAAAAAACAAAAACTTGTTTCTTCTTAAGTTAGATTTCAGCTGGACACTTGTGAACAATCTTGATAATTCAATAACTTAGACAATTTAGAAGTAAATAAATTAACCAAGTTAAAAAAATAACAACTATACTAATAAACACCTCCACTACTTCCATTTCTCTTTTTCTCTCCGCTTTCCCTAGTAAATTCTTTTAGATACCATGAAAAGTGTATTTACAGAATAAATAGCTGGAGGTTCTCCAGCTGATTCTGAGAAAAGAAGTAAGATGCACGGACTAAAGAGAATAAGATTAGATCTGAGGAATGCAGGGAGAAAGAAGAAAAAAAGGACAGGAATAAAAACAAACCCCTGATACTAGACTGTATTTACCTTTAAGAAAAAAAAAATCAAGACAAGTCAATACCTTTATTAAAGCATTAAACTCTATAGAGTTTTACAGAGGTGTCACACAGTTGTTAAACATTTGGTCACAATCACAATCTTCCATAAAAACACCTTCCTCCAAAATAAACTCACCATTTTCTCTTTATCTTCTTGTTTGCTTCCATCAGACTGAAACTATAATAAAGACAGGTTAATTGTAGCACAATTAACACAACAGTTGCAGTTTCAGAACAAGGGTTACTTCAGCAAAAGCACAAACCTGCAGGGTCACGCATATATTAAGTGTTTAATTTGCCAGATCTGTCAGCATTAAAATATTTTTAAACAGAAATTCAAATCCACAGATGAAATGCATTCCTTACACATACAGGGACTTTGCACAGTTTTGTCCAAAAAGAGATGATAACTGAAACTATGTGGAAACTTGCTATTATATATGAAAATCTGAATTTTCTTAACTGGAGAGAGGAAAAAAAATGCCCTAAGCATTCACCTTCTACCTAAAAACCTCAGGACTTCGAATGCAATTATCAACAGCCACAGACTATTTCCCCACCTTTCTCTCACAGTAACATTCTCTTAAGCTTTTAGTCTTCATTATTAAATTACTTTTCTGCTCTTCTTGCTCCACTCACCATGAAAAGCATATTAAGCTATCACACCAGTAAGTGCACGATTATTTTAAAGGTACACTTAAGCATGAAAGCTGCAGTGCAATGTTAGTAGTCTAACTTTTAAACTACTGTATGGGTTAACTCACAGTCAAATTACCTCCAGTTATTTCTACTGTGTGTTAAATGTAGTTTCACAACTAGAACATGCTGATGGCAACAGTGCATTAAAAATAACTTTCCCTATGTTACCTTAACCACTCTGTCACTGACGAATTTCTTCACAGTTCCAACCTAGAGCAAATAGCTAAAATGTTGCTCATTCTTGTCAGAAACATATTAAACTACTATATAAATAGATTTACAGTAAACCTGCACAAGAGATTCCTATAGCCAAGTAATCTCAATTCCGCTGTACATATCCACAGAAACAAGGGCTTTCTCATAAACTGAAAGTGCCTTAAGTTGTTCATAAAAATGTTTATTGATCATAAAAATGATCGAAAAATTTGTAAGATTCTCCAAATTCATCTTAAGTCAAAGAAATTTTTTCTGTTTTATCATTCGAATACCTACACAATCATTAGACATGAGCATTTTTTGACATCAGAATAACTGGTATTTTTCAAGTTTTGACCAGCTGTTGTGTCATACCAACCTCTTTCATAAACGCTTTTCCAAGGCGCACTACTTTTGCAAACAAAATGGGATCATGGGACAGATGAGGACCAAGGTAACAAAGCATGTTGAACACTTCCTTTCTCAATTCCTCAAAGCTCTCTGCTTGTTTTGGTGCTCTCTGGTTTGGCAAAGAAGAAATCGGTGACCCTTTAGCTCCTTTAGGTACACCAACTCTGAAAAATAAGACATGCAGCATTTCACATGAAAATAGAAGTGAAAATTTTAGAAATGTATCAATAATTAGGGTTTATTAGTGAATTCATGCTTGTAAAGAAATCGTTTTCCCCTATGACAGAACTCTGGTCTTCCCTTTACCTGCGGTACAGAGGCTCAATTGTCACATGGACGAGCTGGCAAAGGGCAACCGCGATCGGCTTGTGCGAAGTAGTGTAAAAGGGAGGCATCTGATCCATAATACTTTGAGCATGGTGCCAATCACCAATTTTTAATAAGGCTTCCAATAAGCCAAGCTTTTGATTATCAGGAGGCTGCAAGATAATAAAGGAAAAGTGTATTCATAAAGTCTTTCTAACACTTCTCTTTAAGCAGCTGCAATCCAGAGCTAGAGAAGAAAAAAACCAGTACTTCAGCTGTGTAATGAAAAACTGTGCAAAATAAAATCCAGCCAGACATTTAGACAATAAGCAAACTTCAAAAGAAATAATAAACCAGTCCACGCAGAATCTAAGATCTGGATCAAAAAGAAAGTTAAAAATAAAATTTAAAACAGGAATTTATGAAGTTGCCTGACATATGTCTGATCATGTACTTTTCAAACCATCACAATCTATTGCAGTTTATTTCTTTACAAGACATTTTAAGAACAATGCAAGCATTTAAGAATCCTTTATGTTGTGTGTTTTTCTGGATTTAAAAGCACAAATTTCTCTTGCAAAAGCAGATTAAAATAGAAAGAAAAATAAAACCGAATCAACCCCAAACCCTTTCCCTGTCTCTTAGTGTGCCTGTACCAGAAGTTTCACATTAGCAACTATTCCAGGAGACTCTAGATTTAAGTGCAAGTCTCTCTAGGCTGTATGTGCTACAGCAGGCACTGCTCACACACACACAGGCTGCTCAAGTGGGCCTCTCTTAGGTAAACAGGCTCTTCTGACGTGAGCTCTCCAAAAGCCAACAGAGGCCTGGCACAGAAGGGTCAGGCTGGAAGTGCTGCCAAACCCAGCCGTGCTGCCAAACCCAGCCGTGCTGCCAAACCCAGCCGTGCTGCCAAACCCAGCCGTGCTGCCAAACCCAGCCGTGCTGCCAGGTGTCCTGATCTCTCCCTGTCTCCCTATTATACAGTTATGTCAAATGCATCTTAAAAGGTCAAAGCAGAGAACTCATTTATCAACACTAAATTATTCATATTTGACTCATGAGACAATAATGAATTTTAACCACATAAAAATAAGCACTTTGTGGATTTAAAAGAAAAGTCATGCCAGTAATTGTTAAACACTGCTTTCCTTATCCAGGCATTTATTCCATGGTACTGTCTCAAAAATTGTACATTGAAATGACATACTAGATACAAAGTACTTAAATTTAAACTGTCAACAGCTTTCACACACAGTTACTCCACCAATTGCTATGAAGTGCACAGCTAAGCACATACAAAAATACTTTTAACACAGAACAAGCTTTTCAAGAAACAGCATGCATTGCATAACAGTGTCTACAGTCAGAGAAATTGTTTTTTGTTAAGTACAGCTCTTAATTTTCCCATCACACAGGTTCAGACTTTGTTATTTGTCATTTTAATCCTTCAGAAAAATGCTGCAGTTTCTGCTACAGCTTAAAATTCCCTAGTTCTTAATTCTAAAGCTTAGCCATAAAAACTGTCTTAATTCTTCTGACACTACTTGCAATACATTCGCTCCCCATGTCCCATCAAGAGTTTATTTTTCCATCAGATCATGGTGACAAGCCCACTTCAGACAATTCCAGGCAGCCCCATCTGACTGCAGAGAAGGTGGACCAAAGAAATGTAGTATAAGTGAGAAACTTAAAGCCAGTGAAAGGAATCAGTTTAAGCAGCAGCTGTGGCTGCAGTTGAGAGCCAGAGAGAGTAACTGTATCAGCTGCCTGAGGGAAGAAAATGGAATTAGATTTTTCAAGCTAGGCAAGAAAAATGGAAGGAGGGAGAAAGGTCAGAGATTAATAGAATCAAGGAGGATACAGAAAATCAAGAACAGAAACTATCAAGACTGATGGAGCCCTCCCTCCACTCCAGTATGCCACTTACAAAATGCAAATACCAAACTTTTATTTTACTCTTTTTCTTTTAAGTAAGATGTTTGAGAACTACTTAGGCACTCAAATGAGCAACAGAAAGGTCGCTAAGAGATTAAATAATTTTGTTTCTAAAGTAAGGCTTGTACACTGAAACAAATTAGACCTAGGGCAACATGAATATGACACAGTAGGAACTTAAATAAAGAGTATAATATAAATTTATACATATGGAGATACAGATTTAAAGTAAAATACAACAAACAGTTACAATTAAGAATGTTCAATTACAACCTTTTTCTACAATGCAGGGTAATTATACCAACATTCCTAAGTCTGGCAATTCCTTACATCCCAATTCTTCATTGAGAGAAATAAGGAATAAACTCTCACTAATGTCCTTCCTTTTGTGAAATCAACTAGGATTATACTTCCACAGGTCCTAGAAACACAGTTGTTAAAGGCTGTGAAGTGTATGAATGTTGGGACATACTGACACAATAAAAAGGGAGGAAAAAATTACTCACTGAATCAAGAATATTAAACATAGAGAAATCCAGAACAAACCCCAAAGCATGCATTTTTGCACATTCCATATAACAGAAATGCAGTCAGAGCACAGACAAGCCATCCAAGAAGTACGTAACTGTCA
The DNA here is from genome assembly GCF_003945595.2 of Pipra filicauda. Taxonomy (NCBI): domain Eukaryota; kingdom Metazoa; phylum Chordata; class Aves; order Passeriformes; family Pipridae; genus Pipra; species Pipra filicauda. The sequence goes on from NW_024104742.1 coordinate 2,863,123, forward strand.
TTCAAGTAAATAGAAAAATGTTTTCAGAACAATTATTTTGTTTAGTTTAATGCAATTTAAAATCATTTTACTGAAAAGAACGTTACTCAGATACACACCTTTTCGGTTTTCTCCTCCTCTTTTTCCTTTTCTTTCTCCTTTTCCTCAGTCTTTTCAGATGACAAGACAACCATTGTAAGTTTTCTGACAATTTGTTTAGCTTCCACTATCTCTCGCTTGTGTTCCTCCATGATGGCATTATCCCCTGGCAGAAGCTGAAAAAACAGAACAAATATATCTGAAAACTGAAGTGACCTAGTGCTGCTCTGGATCACTTGAGCTCAAAGCAGAAGTCTGTCCTTCCTTGTTACTAATCAGATTGCCTTTCAGGGAATCGGTTTCTTTTCCTTGTTACCACCATCCCAACAGGGAATTACACCATTTAAGAGACTATTCTAAAATCAAGGACTCATGAGAAATAATACTGCTCTATTTCTTCACAACCGTGACTTGTCCAAGCTCCTGTTCCCCTCCCCAATTCACCGTTCAGCTGTAGCTGTGCGGCGACAGTTTCCCACAGATTCCATGATAAGACTGACCCAATTCAGTGCCTTTAAACCAAGTGAATATTCAAAAGCATGAATTTTCACTTGCTTATCTAAAAAAAAAAAAAATTTAATCCCCAAGGAAAACCAGATAACCTACTTAGTCACACATTCTGACTGCCCCTTTAAAGGAATACCATTTAAAGCTGACTAAATTTTCTATTTATCAGCAATGTGGGTTAAACACATGTACCACCTGCTCTTTAAAAACCATCTTAGATTAAGAAGTACCTAGTATAAGACCTCAGCATAATCTTGTACTTGAGAATGATCAGGGTGAGGAATATAACCCCACACTCAAATATTAAAAGGTCAAAGTCCAAGACAAAAGAAAAGCTCTTTTTCTGACAAAGCCAAACCTTAATTTAGTTCCTAAAACCAAGCTCAAACTTAACTGCAAACAAGTAATCAAAACTTCCTCCAGAGTCATGACCTCTCTGACACAATGATCTTTTCTTTTAATGTTTTTAACAAAGGATTTTTTTACTGTTTTTTCTTTCCCCAAACTGATGAGAAAAGGGAAGACAGTAGAATTCCTACACTTCACAGAAATTTGGGCAAGAAAAAATACCACTTGGAAAGGTAGAAGGTTTAAAGAGCTGCACTTTCTCATTTGAAAACACAGGGAACCTACTATGATTCACCAAGAAACATCTAGTACAGAATTTCAATGGGTAAATTGTGTCTTCAGGATGCAATACATATTCTACAGAGAACAGTTCTTACAGGCTTTGGAGGCAGGGTAGAGATAGGGAGAACATTCTGGATATGAATGATAATCCCACAGTGCTCTTGTACAGCAGCCACACAACGTGCACCACTTCAGACTCAACACCTACACGCTAATTATTTTCTAGAAACTCACAGCAAGTTAAACTAAGCCTGAACTGGAAACAGATAAAAAAATATGTCATCCCAAACATGGACAGACACAGAGACATGGCAGAGAGATTCTGGAACAAGACTGAGAATCCCCATCACTCAGGTGAACAGTGTACATGAGCCGTGGGACTGTCAGAGGACGTGCCCTCACCTGCACAGTCTGAGCTGAGATTGCACAGGCCACTCTCACCCCGTCTGAGCATGTTCTGTAAGCTTACACACATTCCTGAACAAACAAGCGTTATCATCGCACATTCCTCCCTCCACACCAATTATCTGAGACGTGCACTCCTACTCTTGCTCCACCCAACACATTTTTAGCCAAAATACTCGACAGTTATTGACCAATCAGATTGTGACTAATGCTATGAACTGCCACACAAATTAATGGCAGGACTACCTTCCAAAACTTCCACAGCTGTAACTAGAGCTCATTTCCTTGATTTCAGTGCAAGAGTTGAGTCTTAAAATACCTAATCTTGAAATATCTATGGATATTCTGGAATTTAAAATTCTTGTATAATGTAAAATTAATCTGATAACTGTAACATTCTGTCTGCCATCTGTCAAATTGGGATGGTGGTTGGGTGATGTCTGACTGTCAGACTGCAGAGGATAAGTCTCTCCGATTAAATCTGAACATATAACTCCCTTTCTCTTTCAACCTAACAAATGGTCAAGATTCTTGTGGAGAATGAGAGACCTATTCAGGAACATGCAAGAGCTTAAAAAAAATAATCCTACTATTAAACTAAACAAAGAATGTAAGGAGCCAACTGTCCTACTGCTTTTTTCAAAAACCGATCTTGTAAAGCAAAACTCAAAGGATCTAATTCTTAAGGAAGGTTGTTAAGGAAAATTACTGGGTTACTGACCTATTCAGACAGGAGGTAAACAATCTGGAGAATGTTACATAAATAATTCAAATAAAGTTTATCAGCATTTATATTTCAGTGTGTGCTTATTAGAAAGCACTGAAAATTTTAGAAGACATTAAATACTGTATATACAAAGGCATGAAACAGTATGCCATGAATCTGAAGATTTAGAAATAGGGTTTTTTTAATGTCCTTAGCTTTGGCATTTGACAAGGGTAGCACTGTCACTTACATGAACATAAAGATCTTCCAACTCTATGAGATTATGTTGCAAAAGGACAGCAGCAACTCTGTATAAGGAGGAAGGTGTCTCACCACTCGGATCCTAAAAAGGACAACATTGCAAATTCAAGAAAAAAAAGCAATCAGACCACTGCAAAAGGTTATGAAACAGAAAAGAAACCACTCAAACTTCAGATGAAACATTAACCCGCAGTTCTCCTTGTTTTCATGTTATTTAACTGCTGTTTCTCCAAACCCACTGGACTTACTGCGATACACAATCAGTATTTTCAGAAACAAAAACATTCAACTTTCATCATACCTTACAGTGGTGCTTGCATGCAATTGATAATTATACATTTAAATAAGAACCTTGAATATCTTATCAAATATCAACCATGACTCCCCTGCAAACATGCTCTTCACTCTCAGGGACAAGTCTTTTGTTTATAAGGTACAATCTCTTTGTTCATGCCAGTCCTTAGACAGCTACTCAAGTTCAAGTGGAAGATATCAGGATTGTTTTCAGCTCTTTTAGGGAATACTAAGCACTATCCTATAAGAGACTTCCAACTCAAATGATGACATTACTGCTTTTAATACTGGAATTTTACTAATTAAAAATCTGCAGAAAACATCCTATCACTGACTGCAGTTCAACATTGTGTATAACCAACCACCAAACCCAAAAATTAGGAATGGAAATATATTACCTGATAAAATTTGAATTTGAACCCAAGGATATGGCATAGAGTTTGAGGTTCACACATGTACATGTAAGACTCAATCAGTGGTACAAAGAAGTCATCATACTCAGGCCTGCACTCATAGACTTCTAGGATAATATCCAAAACTCTGTTAGGATCAAGGTTGAAACATCCTAGTGGAGAAGAACAGAGTAGAGAAGTTTAACATTGCTAATTTTCATCTTCAATCTGTTTCTAAAATATAAGCGTATTAATTTTTAAAATTAATTCTTTTCAGTTAAAATTGAGCCTGGACTTATAAACAGCAAAATAATCTGGATCATCTATAAACACAGCACTGATGATTCTGTCTTGCTGGATTTTGAACTAGGCAAAAATAGAGACAGGACTTTCAATTCAGATTACAGAGAAAGAAATTAACACCCTGAGAAGAACATTTAATAAGAAAAACCCAGCCTCACTAAGACCACAGTGCCAGCAAAAGGCATGGGCTGCTGCTTCTCCCCTTGTGCTGGCACACATATCCATTCAGTCACACAAATCAGTCAGGTCGTAATCATTTTACACCTATTTATTTTATCCAGACACATCCACTATGCAGATATATAACTGCATCAGTCTTTCCTCCCCCAAAGACATTTCCATTTCACGAGAACCTACCGCAAGTCAGTTCTTTAAAAGAACTGACACTTTGTATGAAGTCTATTTGCAATTCCTAAAATTCCAGAAGACAGAAAAACGTCTTGTTACAAAATTCCTCAAACTGAGTGTATTTTTTAATGTAATAACTAGCAAACCAATCCTTCTCTCTAGATCTCTTCCAAAACAAGTAGTGTTGTTACAGGGATTTGACACTCAGGCAAAATTACGTGATAAATGAAATTTTTTTTTTTAATAAAATAGCAGGATAAGCTTTTGCCCATTACTGCACTGGCACCATATGAAACAGGCACTGGTGCAAACATTGTATTGTATAGTACACAATACGATATAAATATTGCATTGTACAGAACTCTTTATTCTAAAACAAACAGTAAAACACAGGCAATTACAGGTATTTCCGGGTTTTAATTTATTTTGCACTTTGATGTGACATTCTTGTCAAGACAACTCAGAAACATGGACAAATCACTAAAAAAACTAGATAAAGGAAGAACATTTACTACTTCTTATTTCTCTTCATAAGGAATCACTCATTCAACTTCCTCAAGAATAAAAGAATATTCATGCATTGAACTGAGCACCTTAAATAGTAAAAAGCATTACTTTGTTACATTCCAATCTGCCTGCTGAGGTGACAAGCACTTCATCAAAAAATACTGCTGAAATGAATTGAAATCACAGCATATTTGAGGTTGTACCATAAATTCAGAATCTAAAGTAAGTTTACCAACACAACATTCCGAAAATTAATTTTTCCACAGAAATGGGAACTTCCAAATGTCATAATTCTATCCAAGGTGATCTATTTTCTGTAGTCATAAGATCATAAAGGAAAACCAAAGCCCATATTCTTCCAATAAATTCCTTACCTATTAAAGATTTGATATTTTCAAGGATTAAATCACTAGTGATATTTCCAGATAAGTCTTGACCCAGTTCTGCAATGAGCTTTGCATAACCTTCGTTCTCCTCTCTTAGCAAATTAAACTTCTGTTGTTTATAACTGCAAATGAACAGAAATTAAATACTATTGTGTAACACATATCCAGTGAAACCATTTATGCCTCTAGCAATTTGTTATACAAAATGCTAATTTTGAACACATTTTTAAGAACTTGTAATTTACTTGAGCTATTGCAAAAACTACTGAATGCAGTACACAAATTCCTGTAAGGCAGCAAGCACTCTCCAAACAAATCCAGCTCTTATTTCAAATGCAGACCATTTAAAATATGCTTACACTTAACAGGAAAGCTTGTTCTTACACATTACACTGGAGAACTGCTCTCTAGCAGTCCATGCTTAAGGACCTGTTCTAGTTTCAAGTGAAACACTGGATGCAGAGACAGAAACCAAACATTCCCCAAAAAACATAACCCATAGTGCCCAAATAAAGTAAAATAACTATGTTTGCTTATTTATGAAAACAAGTCTATGCTTAACTGATGCAATAGAAATAGTTAAATTTCTTATACTTTCTAAGTTCACATATCAAATAAAATTAAGTATTAACTTGCATATGTAGAATCACTGTAGCAAAAACATAGGTAACATGAAGACTTTATACTGCTCAAGAGTTTGAAAACTAAGGGCTAACAAAGTTCTTTTGTCAGTGACAAGTTACAAATACATTTCATAAAGAAAACTGAATACCTTTGAAGAAACATTACACTGGTAACAAACACTGTTACCACACTAATTATCACTGCCCCTCCCCAAACAACCTTTTTGCCCCAAAACTTACAATAGTTTTGTCTTTATTTTAACAGACTTTTGATTGAACTGTTGAGACTGCTTGATGAGTCCCAATGACTCCAGCGTCTCTGGATCTAAACGCTCCTTTAGGACAGTGTCAGATACAAGATACTAAAAAACAACAAGAACATACACCAGATTTGTGAATTACAAAGACCTAGAAACCATATGATTATTACTTTAGGCTACATATGCATTCTGACTACAACAAAAACAATTTCATGATATTAAATGCATTTTGTTTCAAACACAGAAGTGGTCAAAACAAACTATTAACCGAAACTGGAATTTTACAGTGGCAGATTTTATATACAAGAGCACCTTGAAGAAACAAGCCCTAGAGTCTAATTGCTGATTACCAAGTATACACTGCACAGCATCTGGAGACATTATTACCAAGAATTGTATATTTACAAAGGCTTATTCTCATATTCTGGGAGAAAAGCCTTATTTTCACATGCTGAACTTTCCTACAAATCAAGTTTATTCCCTGTGGTTAGGAATGCTACTTCTAAAGACAAAGGAGGTTGCACGAAGGAAAAGTGCAACTCCAAGCATACTTCAGTAGCAAAATTTCTGTTGAACTGACAGGTAGAAAAATAAAAGTTCTCTCAAAACTCCTTAAGGAATTCAAGGGAGAGCTGTACTATATTCCTCTACCACTACACTTTGAAGATGAATTTTTAAATTATTTGGGCATTTGTGAAAACATTCTGGAGGGGGAAAAAAAAAAGAAGGAAGCTTCAACACTGATTTTTCTTGTTAGATTTTGACATGCAATTTTGCCAAAAGACTTCCTAGGTGTAACTTACCAAACAGGCCAACACCAGCTGTGTAAAATGATCCCTCTTATTTTTTTCCTCTAAACAACTTGTTTCAATGTCTACAAAAGAAGATGGGGGGAAAAAAGAAATCATTTCTTGTGAAATTTTTCAAGAGTTTCTTCTTTTAATAACTATTCTGATAAATGCTAATGATACTAAGGCAAAGCAGCTTGTGGATAACATGCTATCTTCTTGCCACCCACTCGTCCCTCATGAGGTCCACATAACATTCTGATGACAATTCTCACACATCCACAAGTCTCATGAAAAGTTAAAACAGAAACTAGAACAATGTCTTAATTTTTCTTGCCCTTCTCTTTGTTGCAATAACATTTAGGTAAGCATTAAAAATCAATAATAAGCACAAAACCAGAAATACAAACTGCTGAAGAGAACTCCATGATCCTGGCCTTAATGTAGTGTCCTAATCTCTCCCTGGGGCCTCAGAGTAACTACCATTTACTGTCTGGTCTGCAGTCTTTTACCAGCTATGATTCTTTATGACCATTAATTTCTTTTGGATTGCCAACTACTGAAAGCAATTCATAAATTCACTCCTAAGGGAAGCCAGGTCAGAGAACAGTGGCCAAGGAAGCACACCTGCCTAAAGTAGTTTAAAAAAAGCACATCGTTACAGGAAGTGAGGAGCTGCAAAAGGAGTAAAAAACTCCATAAAAGAATGCAAGGCAGACAGTACAAAAACCAACCAAACAAAAGGCCCTACAAAAAAAAAACACACATAACTCCATTAAAATCAGACCCACAGAGAAAACATCAACAACAAAAATGTGAGAAAGAAGACCCCAAGGGACTAAAAACTAATGATGCAGTGGAAGTAGGGTTGAAGTGGAATCAAGAGACCACCCAGATCAGCCTGGACCCTACAGCTCAGCCTCTCAGCCAAAGAACAGTCTGCTGAAAAATGTTAGTCCAGGAAATGTGGATGAGTGGATATATCCCAATTCTCATACACTAAAACACATTAATTATAAGAAAAAAATTGCCGATAGTAGCAAATACTGATTAAAGAGAAAAAGTGTTAGAGGAAACAAGCAAGAAAGTGCCCAATGTCCTTCGTCCCAGACTTTGAAACCTAAGTCTCTAACCTTACTATTCTCTGCTACTAGTCAAGGGATGGTATTAGGCTGCACACTAATTTGAAGGAAAAGAGAAAAAAAAGACAAAAAAACCGCAGACAGATACAAAAGTAATTATTACAAGAAGATGATACAAGTACACGGAATGAAGCACTATCAATAAAAAAAAAACAAAATCAAAATTCATCACTTAGATGTTCAAACCAAGGCTGCACATGTAAGCTTAATTAGGTGCCTCTCTTCACAGGCAGCCATAGCACAGAAGACACCTCACTCCTTTAGTACAGGTAACAACAGGATCTGTGACAAGCAGACCATCAAAAGCATTTTCTGAAAATTTTCAAGTCATTGAAAACTAGACATGGAGCAAGACAGAAACTGCAAGCAGTTAAAGCTATGATCTGGAAAATGCTAGAAACATGAGAGAAACAGCTTTGGATCAACATGACAGTATAAAAATCCAGAAGTTATCGCCAGTATAAGACGTACACATCTTTAAAGCCTGCTCAGCTGGCAGACAGTGACTTGCCCAGTGATGCCATTTGCCTTTAGATTTATGGACAATTTGCATAAGCTCCATTTCACTAACAGTGACTGTACAGATAAAAATATTTACAGAACACATTCTGAGAAGAGAGGATCTACCTACTTGTAAGTCAACTTTTATTTAAAATATTTAAGAATGATAACATCACTAAGTCACTGATTCCATTAGCTAACACTCGACATTCTTACAAGCTAACTCTTTTAACTATTCTGGGCAGATCAACTTCCACAGCCTTTAATAGGCAAACCTCTGGAAATGGAATGAAAATATATTAATGAGTGAGATACAGATACACTGAGGAGGAATCAACACAGTTTGTAAAGAGAAGCCATGCTTTACAGATTCAACAAAATTTCCCACAGAAGTCAACAAGCAGATGCACAAAACATGTATTTCTCAAAATCTGTTACAATGCTGAAAGGAAGGGAACCCAACTTACCTAATATGCAAAATACATCAGCTAGGATAGAAGGCATGTCTTCTCGAAATTCCTAAGAAGGAAAAAGATCCCACTTAATGAACACAGAATTCCAATATGCACTTACAAAATTCTTATTCTGCTACATAAAACACTTAATCATAAAGTAAGTTCATATTCATTAATAATTCATATTAATAATGAAGATGCTTAATTATTGACTAATATCTAACATAAGTGCTGCACTAATTATTGATACATAATGAAACACCATAACATTTTAATGTAATTTAAAAGTGTATCTAGTGACCAAGGGAAAAAAAAAAACACCTGGTCAGTACCTCCATTTCTCTAGGCCCAATGGAACTCCCTGGGTGAGGAGCAGCAGCCTGTACAGTGACCTGCACTTTCTCAAGCACCAAACAAATTACAATTTCCTACAGCAACTAAAGATCCAACACTGTCACATGCCATCCCAAAAGCAAGGTGCCCTAGAACCTTGACTGCCCTCAGACCCAATGCACAAGTTAAAAAAGTACAAGTTTAAAAAGGTTACACTAGATTAATGCAACATGTACTTTTCCTTAATGTTCCATGCACAACAATAAAGCAAACCAAGAACTTCCAAAGAATAAGAAATACTTTTTATAAGATGCTTTTAATGTATTTTTTCTGGTTGGTTTTTTTTTTTTAAGGAACAGAGGTATTTGGTAATCTTGGAGGTTTAGAGGAAAATACTCTTTTCCCTACTTTCTCATTTATTCAAAGCATTTTAAGAAAAACCTTTCTTCAAACAAAAAAATAAGTCTAATGCATTATTTTAAAGGCCATCACAGAACTTGGACATCCCAACAGTAAAATGGCAGACGTTGTTACACCGTTATAAAAACCAGTAGGTGGCATTACAGATGTGCTGCATGAGCAAGTGACACTTATTTTTAGCATTTATTAGAAACTTCAGGCTTCATATGCCCTTAAAAAATGACTTAATTTTTAATTTATGCTGAAATGAACACATCTATTCCTCACCAGAAAAGGTAGGGGGAAAAATGAAACCCTGACAAATTACATATATATCAAGTGCATCCAAAAGAAGAAAAAGAGCTTGACAAGAATGACTTCTCAGACATGAAAAAAAAAAAAAATCTCTTGAATATTATCCTGCTTGGATTTCATTTGGACTTTTATAATAAAGTAAAAATTTAGTAAGTATGCAATGATTACAAACATATACTTACTATGACATCGCCAAGAACATTAGAAGCTTGATCATGCTTTAAGTTTCCTCTGACAACGTGGTATGCAAGCTCATACAAAGCCTGCTGGATATCTGTTGAAAGAAAAGAGATGATTAAAGAACATGTTACATAATCCTTCACCTAACTGCTAAAGTAATATTTACAATAATGCTGAAGACTTCAGACATCCTGCAAGCAAACAGGGTATGCTTCTGTTACCAATGAGAGGGATTACTTTGCTACTGCTGATAGAATAAAATTGATCATCAATATCTAAGACCTCACACAAGCAGATAGTAAGAGATATCCACTTTATCTAGAGAGTTTATGGAATAATTGTAATATGGGATGAAAAACTACAGTCCTGCATATAATAACTTGAGTACTGGTAGTTGGTTTAACAAAGACACCTTTACCTTATTCACACAAACACCATATTCTACATTCATAGAAAACATTCCACTATTTTCTCCTTATCATGTCTCATCACAGATATGCTTTCAAAAACCATTTTTCTTGAAGTAAGTAAAATTTAATTGGAGAAAAAAGTGCTTAAAAAGGACTTTTTAATTTAATTTTTTTAAAGACAGTCTCCTATAACTCAAGAATACAATCTTACAAAAGCCTGTATTAAGCTGAAGCACTAAACAGAGGTACTGCATTTGAGAAAAATCTTGCAATGTTAAACACGGTCATTGGAAAACCAGCTGTGGTAAAACTGTAAGGTTCTTAAACAATACACTACAATGTTGTGACATTTTTTACTATATGAAAAATAACAAGCCTCCATGCTTTCACCTTGCACTTGTACCACATGGTTCCTTCAATAAACAATATTCAATAAAGGAGTTGCAGATCTTAATGCCTCAAACCAAGTGCTCAGTAACACGGTGACTGCAGACCACTATAGCTGAATTAAACCCAATTTTAGTTTTTAAAGAGGCAGGTTAATTTCACACTTGCACACACCAGTGTTCATGTATTTAACTCTTAGAATAAAATTTAGATGTATGTTGAGTTTGCAAAACACATTTCATTTTCTACAGCAGAGACCAAATACTAGATGATGCTGACACCACTCACTGAAGACAATCCCAGTTGTGGATGTTGGTATTGCCTTAGTATTTGTAGTATTTGACTTTAGCACAGACTAATGGTCACCATATATGAACATTCCAAGCACATACATGCAGAGGTACCATGATCAACTATTTCCAGGTTTGTTTTTTTTTTAATTTAACTAAAACCAAGCAACAAACCACACAACCAACTTACCTCTGAAACCCACATCATGGTTTTTGTTTTCGCTGAGAGCACGACACAGCTGCACACTGAAATAAAAAAATATTAACAGAAAAAAAAAGAAACAAACTGTTAGATATTGGCATACACATAAATGTTTTGGGGTTCTTGTTTTTGTTGTTGCTCTGGCTAAAGCAGCTTAAGATTCATGGCTGACTATGAGAGAGACTACCTCTGACTCATTCAGAGAACTTACACAGCAACGAAACAAGACTCCCAAGAGATCTCATACACATATAAATCGCAGACTTAAAAAATATTCTTCCTAACATTACACACTTATACACCGAAAGGTGAGAGCATGAGGCAATTTTAGTATGAGTGGAAGCATGGAAGTGGCAGCAATAACCTACTGTTGTTATCCAATGAAGAAATTCTTCTCACAGAGTTACTATGACTATGATAGTTTTCAAACTCTGGCCTGTAAAAAAACTTTCAACATTAAACTAGGTACATGATGTTTTACCAAAAGAAGGCAGAATTTTATTTAAGAGAATCCACTATAGGATGAGACCTGTCACATTCCATTGTCGTTGGTCGCTCCTGGGGCTCCCTCAACCCAACAGCCATATGCAAAAAGTACACTAAGTACTCTACAGACTGTTCCATGAAATAAATTAATGGTTCTCTGTATTATAAAATAAATTCTTAAAGAGCAGGCTTCTCCACTACACTGACAGCTTAGAAATGGTCATGCTTCCAAGATACAAGGATCTTCCCTCTTCTCTACCACAACTGTCACCCCAGGATGAGCCTTCAAAAGCAGTTTCACATTTAGAAGTGACAGTTTTTTAAAAAAGGGTAGTGATTTATCTATATTATAACAGACACCAATGAATATTTTAAGAACTTTTGTCACATTTGCACATTTTCAACCAAAAGTTCACATATTTTTCCAAGTATCTTTCCCATGCAGAAACTGAGGACAGTACCAGAGCTATGTTGCATTCCTACATGAGATGGCAAGACTACAGTTTCCTGTGGGAGCCATTTTTAAGTTGTCTCAAATAAGGCAGGTATGAAGAATCATTACAGAAAAATAAACAGTAAAAGATACTTCTGTAGCAATCCATTACTCATTCTGTTTGCATCCTATATAGATCACCGCCTCTCTAACAGGACTAAACAGCTGTTCCAGCAATCACAGGATTATAATTAGCAAATATAAGGTATACACACCCTTTACAGACAACTGGAAAGTGGGGAGTTTCACACAATGTAATCAGCAGAAACAGAGAAGCTGAGCAAAAAGCGAGGGTGTGGCTTAGATGTTCTAAATGCTATTGAAGAGAACGCAATGTATTTAGAAATAACCAGAATAGAGACAGCAAAATAGGGGAATAGGTACTTTATTTTTCATGAACAGTAAGCACATGTTTTTTAAATAATAGATTTTATCCCCAGCTGTCCTCAAAGAGTGTATCAATTCAATATAAATCAATTTCCTTAAATTTTAATTACTCCTCCATAAAGAAAGCAGCCTATAAGCACTCATTTCTATGCTCTGTATAACAGTAAAGTGAAACATCTGATTTAAAAAAAAAATTATCTGAGATGCACACTTTGACCCCTATATCACAAAGTGGTATCATCAACCAGGTTAGCAAAGTAATACTACAAGGTAAGAGTTTTAACCTCTTCCCATTCCCTTTCCAGCAGCACCAAAACAGTACTATCAACTTCACATTACTTTAAGACGTGAACCTGCTTGATCAATGCAACAAGAAACTCAATATTTAAGATCAGTCTGCAAAACAACTTGCTTAATATTTGCAAATAGAACCCACTGAATTATTAAACTGGAAGGAAAAGTGGTAAAAGAATTTCTTTTTGTGTTCATGTTCTTTTCTACAGGCACTCTCTCTCCAAAGGAAGAAGACCTTTTCCGCAGGCGCTGCCAGGCAGTACAGGGGAGCCGATTCAATGACTTGGTGCAGAGATGGACACATTCACCAACACTTCTTCCCTTCTCAGCCCCACAGTTCCAGCTCTCACATTAGCTACATTAATTTTATTGACAAACCTGGCAGAAAACTGGTCAAAAACTCAGCTGACTTGAAGCAGCTCACCAGCAGGTCAGACAAACACCCAGGTGACTGAAGACAGGGCAGAAGCCCTACCTTCCAGTAACAACTAGATGAGAGACTAGTTCATCTATCTCAGCTGAGTGCATCATAAATTAAAATCAAAATACCTGCACCTTCACAAGAATAGATATATCAACGTTGCTACAGTCTGTTAAGAGTTCATCTGCAACTGTTATTACTCCGACGTTGCAGCTCACTGCTGCAAGCTGAGGATGGAGAACTTCCTTGCTCTACTAAAACACATCCCTTCAAACGAAGATAAAACTGTGTGAAACAAGAAATTCTGAAGCAGCGCGAGCACCTATTAAACAAGTTTGTATGGCAGAGCCAGCAACTGAACCAAGGCCTCCCAACTCATACACCACATCCTATAACCTCCATTTCACTCCCACACATGGATTAAAGCAGTAATTATCAAAGTGCATGTGCCTGCTAACATCTAAGTATATGCATAATTTAACTGATGTGGGTAGTTCTCCAGTTGAGATAAAGTACAATCAATTGCATTCTGCAGTCAGGATGGCAAAACTACAACTGAACAGTTTCCCTGACTCTCAGCCCTTTACTTGCATAAGCAAAGTCAAAGTGTTGAGTTAATGTTGAGAGTGCCTGAAAGATCAGGTCTCAAAATTTCACATTCACAGAATGTTAAGCTTCTTCAGTTTATCTTGAGGCTTAACATATTGCATAAACTGCCAGACAAGTACTTTATTAAAGCCCTCCGTCCACACTAAAGGTTCCCTGATGTGTTGAATCTCTCACAAAATAAGGTATCAATCAGTGCTTGCCACTGTATGTATATTGTAAATGTCCATATGGGCTTCAGTCACGGACCAGCATCTTGTTGGGAAGACATGACAAAACAGTCTCACTACATGGGCAGTACACAAATAAGTCTACAAGGAGTCCAGACTGAGCAGCATAAGTAGTCACCCTCAGATTCCAACTCCATCTGTACACAGTATCTGGCAGTAGCAACAAATGAACATAATAAATTGTATTTAGATAGAGAAGGGTCTTAACAATATAAAAATTGACAGACAAGATGACCACATCCTGATCAATGTCTAGTTTTGGCAGCTAAGAACATTTGAAACTACCACGATATACATTTATGTATTTATGTTTTGAACAAGGTCTCTGAAAAATTTCCTGGAAGCAAACTGTCACTGTTGCCCTACTAATTAACACTATGACACGCTAAGACACACAAAATCCTTACCTTCTGGTTTTTGGACACTACTGTTAAATCATGACACCACACCACTCAAAAAGAAAATTTAAGAAAGGAGAGCAATTTTTTTAAGCATCCATTATTTATCCCAGTAGAAAATGAAATACCAAACTAAAACAAATAATTTGCTTCTCTCAATACAGTTTCATATTCCTCCAAAACATAAAACTGTGCTTTCATTTAGGCAACAAGTATCTGCCAAAATACTATCTCAACCGATCTAGTCAGATCATGAAAGTCATTTCATGCTCCAGCAAGTAAATATTTTTTCCATAAGACCTAACCTTTTCTTTCTACTAATTATGGGGGGGGGGGGTTCCTCACTTTTCAAAAAAGTTGGTATTTGTCTCCCTGTGAATAAGCCTACCACTTTGTTTAAAAACAAACCAAACCCCTCCATACAGAAGTGAATGCTCTCTGACTTCATGTGTGGGCTTTATCAGACCAGGCTTCCATACAGTAACAAAAAAAAAAAAACAAACCACACCTAAATTTTTGCAAATCCTCTATTTGCTAGCAATGTCAGTTTTCTCCTTTGGCAGTATCTTTCCCCTTTCCATTTTTCTAACTTATCATTATAATGTATTGTCTTAATTTTGAACCACAAAACCCACGACTGGACTTAGGCCTAGACCTAATTTAAGTTTCTGGGCGTATTGGTATTAGATAAGTAATACGATAAAATTAAGAAGTATCATTACATTTATTTCCCTTTAATATTTTAAAATATTTCATATTTCAATATTTCATTTTGAAATGACAGCATCCTAGTTTTGTTTTCCTGTAGCAAAATAGGATAGGAAGTTATGAAAAAAGAAACATGAACTTACACACTGAAGACTCTCCCAATAAAGTTAGCTTCCTAAACAGTTCTCTAAATTGTGGCTACAGAGATGTAGTTTAGGTTCTAGAAAGTAAGTTAAAGCATGTTCCTTTATGTTTATAAAGCTACCACTGTAAAACCTCACAACTGTCATCCAAGACACAATCATATTTCTTTTAAAACATATGGCCTCTCTTGCAAACTGCTCTTCAAGTCATGCCTGGAACTGCATTTAAGCAGTATTCCAAATGAAGTGCAAATGCCACAAATACAGGAATTTAGCTAATCATTTTGGTTTTTTGGTCCTGTAGCAAATGAACACTTTATTCCCATCGTGGTTAAGAAGCACTGCTCTAAGGGGAGGGGAGAATCCTAAAAGGTTTTATCATGGTCAGAAGCTGAGGTAACTTGCTCAAAGTGCTGAGAATTCAACGTGAACAGAGCAGCTGCCTTTATATGATCAGCTATGACATTTCTGTCCTCCTGTAAACTCCACACAACCTTCCAACATGTTTAACTTACATACTAACGTGATAACGGCTCCATCATAATTCAAACCAAAAGTTACATGGTTATAAAGAGAGGCCCCTTCACTACAAAATGGAGGGCCTGGAAAGAACAGTATTTTGTGCAGGGAGGCTCTACATTCTCTATTCTCTAACCTACTACCTTTTTCTTCATGCACAAGGAAGATCATTAGCAAAGCTGCACACCCTTTTAAGAAAGATGAACAAAAGAAAATAAGAAAAAGAGCGATTCTCAAGAAGCGTTTCTCAAAGCGATCCCCCCAACACCGGTTATTTACAATTGTAGGGTTTTTCAGTTACAACAAAAACAAAAGTGCATGGAAGAAAGAAGAGCATTTAAAAAACATAGTACACGGAGTACCGCTGTTTA
Source organism: Pipra filicauda (assembly GCF_003945595.2). Classification (NCBI taxonomy): domain Eukaryota; kingdom Metazoa; phylum Chordata; class Aves; order Passeriformes; family Pipridae; genus Pipra; species Pipra filicauda. The sequence continues at coordinate 2,879,281 of NW_024104742.1, forward strand.
AGCTAACAGAGTAACGCGAAATGGCCAAACTGGTGAATTACCCCAGAAGAGATGCACTCCTGGAACGCAGCACACAGCAATCAGTTAACTTGCCAAGATGGCTTAAAACAGACACACGTGAGGCCCTGAACGGAAAGCTCCCAGCACACCTGGCTTGGTCTGGGAGGCTGCACCCAGGCCCCTCGGTGCACAAAGGTTACTTTGTGGGATAGAACAGGCATGACTGGCTGATTTACCTCGCCTGGGTCAGAGAATACAGCGCCAGTCCCCTCGGAACCGGCAGAAAGGTGGGAACGGGGGCCGAGGCCTCCACCAGAACGGCCAGCACCGCGGAGCCAGCGGAACGGGAATGCGCCAGGGTCCGTATTACCGGGGGGGCGGCTGAAGAGGAGCCCGACTCCCGACGAGCCGGGCCCGGAGGCTGGAAGGGGGCGCTCGGGGCGCCGGGCCCAGCTGCGGGGGCCGAGCGTCGGGGCGGGCGGCAGCACCGGCCGGGGCGGAGGCCCGGGCCCTCCGCCCGACCGCGGCGTCGACCCCCAGCCCGGCAGCAAGGACGCAGCCCCGGCCGCCGTCCTCCCCGCCGCCCCCCGCCCTCCCCGCCCCGCTCCCGCAGGCCGCAGCGCCCCATCCCGCCCCGCGGCCGGGCCCCGCACTCACAACTCGCTCTTGCCGCCTTTCTCCCAGTTCTTTATCCACTCTCCCGGGAGCAGCGCCGCCATCTTCCCCGAGAGGCGCCGAGGGCCCGGATGGAGCGGCGGCGGCGGCGCCGGGTCAGAGGGGACGGACGGGCCGCGAGAGCCGCGGGACGCGGCGTGCGGGGAGGCGGCGGGGCGGGGGCTGCGCCTGCGCGCTGTGCTCGGGCCGCGCGCCGCGGGGCGGTGCCACGGGCCGCGCGCGTGCGCTGGGAGCGCGGGGCGGGGCGGGCGCGCGGCCCTCGGGAACGGCCGCGGGGGCGGGAGCGCGGCGGGGCCGCGGGTGGGCGGCGGGGCCTGCGGGGCCGGGGCACTGCCACACCCGCCCCTGAGCGCGTCACGGCCGCGGGCCCGTGCGCTGGAAACACCGCGCGGCGGCCGCGTTAAACCGCGCGTGTGCGGAACACCCAGGTGGGCGCGCGTGCGTTGGGCGCCGCCGCCCCCCCCCGCGCCCTCCCCTCCGCAACCGAGCGCGGCGGGAGGTGCGAGACGTAAAAACAAAATGGCCAAAACGGCGAATCGTGGGGGGGTGTTATAATTATTATTATTATTATTTTTAAAAATAAAAATGGCTAAAACGGAGAATCGCGGGTTTTTTTAATTATTATTTAAAAAATAAAAATGGCTAAACCAGCGAATCCTGGTTTTATTATTATTTAAAATAAAAATGGCTAAAAAGGTGAATCGTGGGGGGTTTTCTATTATTTAAAAAATAAAAATGGCTAAAACGGTGAATCGTGTTTTTATTATTATTTATAATAAAAATTACTAAAATGGTGAATTGTGAGGGTTTTTCTATTATCATTTAGAAAATAAAAATGGCTAAAATGATGAATTGTGAGGGGGGTATTATTATTTTAAAAATTAAAAATGGCTAAAGAAGCAAATCTTATTATTTTAAAAAATAAAAATGGCTTAAAAGGCAAATTGTCTGTTTATTATTATTTGAAAAAATAAAAATGGCTAAAATGGTGAATCATTTTAATAAATACTGTTAAGAAAAGCTGTTAAGGGTTTCAGTAAAAATTATCATGTAGCATCTAAATGGTCTCTCCCTGGATATAAAAGCTTGGGGCAAACCAACTATATGTATGTTGTCTTCCAGTTGTCGTCCCTAATGCATGTGCCTGTTTTATTACGTGTTGCTCATCTGAGCATTGTTAGTTGACAAGGTGGTGATAGATCAAACCCTGATGATCTCAGAGGTCTTTTCCAACCCAGTTGCTAATCAGGATTTAAGAGTTAAAAACATTCCATGTGGTCAGGCAGCACATGTTTTTAGTCTTTCCAGACATTCCTCTTGCCTATCAGGACATCTTTTGTTGTTGCCTTCTCAGTCTCCTGCGTGACTCCACCTCTGCTGAAGTGTAAATCATTACACGAATACAATGAAACTCCAGAAAATGGAGAATTAGAAATAAAAATAAATAAAAGATGAGGTGAAAATGATGAAACAGAAGAAAATGGAGAATTTTAAATAAAGTCAAAAGCTGAGGCCTCAGTGCACCTGTGCCTATGGCAGTGCCAGCACTGCTGTACTTTCTCTGCTTTGTACTGTGTTCTCCATGTTTAATCAAAATGAACAGTTTTCAAGCACTTGGTGTAGAAGTGGTTTTCCACTTACAAAATAGCCCTGAGAAGAAAGTGTGTAGAATTTCAGCAAATCCATTCTACTTAATTAAGATGCATAGTATATACATATACATGGTATATGTCTCTAAAACACAGAGACTCACACATTTTAGTAAAGTAATGCAGGCAAAGCAAAATATTTTGAAAATAGGTATGTACCAATTCCTCTTCAGATTAATATATTATTGACACAGAGTGGTTTTTATTCAAGGCTATAAAGTCGTAATTATTTTTGGCTTATCCTTGCTTTTGTGGTGGACATCTTTATGTAGTGAAACATCTTTCTCGGTACCACCTGATGTTAGCTGAATTGTGAGGAATACCTAGATTAAAAAATAAGGTCTGTATTTTAGTTCTATAAAACAGCCTTTATAGTTAATTATCCATCTTTTCATGAGGCTTTTGTGTCGTAGAAAAAGCGTCGTGGGCATACTAAGATTCGTATAAATGAGTCAGAGAGCCTTGTTAAAAGCTAGGACAGCTTTATGTTTCCTTCTGTTATTTATACAGGTTGATTTTTACCTTTCTAAATAATGGGATAAAATAAAATTTTGAAAAGAAGGAAAAATGATGACGACTGCAAAAGCAGGATGTGTCACACCGCAGTCTCAAACCACCTACTGTGCTTCCTGCCTGAATAAAGAAGTACTCTGAAGGTTTTGTCCTAACTACATTAAAGAAAATGCCTATGTCACCACTATGGTAACAGCTGGATAGCAGCAGGAAGTCATTTAGCTTAATGGCAAATACGAGGTTTTCAAGGGTGTAGTACATTATCCAGCAAATACATAGCTAGAAAAGTATCAGTGGTAATTTAAACTTATAAAAATGTATTTATTCTTGGTTTTCTAAATAAATACTACAGATACCTATTAGGAGAGCTGGAAAAAAGCAGAAGAGATAAAACATCTAACAGCTCATTTCCTCTATATTAACCCACTCCATGGATTCATATGACAAGACACAACTTTAACAACTGAGTGCTTTGCTTTACTTTCCAGACACAGACGTTTAAGAATGACTGTTTGGGATAAAATGTCCTTTATTATTTGGCTTATCATGTCCATGTAAGAATTAATTGTCCTAAATTCTCAATTTATTTTTTTTTAATCAGTCATTGTTTGGCAATTGCTCTTTTTCTGGAGACATTTCTGAAATTCTCACACAGAAGAAAAATGACACAGAGAAGGCATGCTTCCACATTTTCTAGATGATTTCCATTTGGTAAATGCTGTTTAGGCAAGTAAGAATCCTAAACATTAGCTGATACCAGCTGTTTCCATTCCTCTGGGCAACTGAAAAGAGAAACATTCTCAGACAGTGATTGTCAAACCCATTTTACAACTTTGGGTTTTTTTCCAGAGCTAAACTCAGTGTCACTTCATCATCCTGAGCTATAAAATGTCCCAGATTTAGTTAAGATGAGTGGATGTGGAGAAGCACACTGTTTGGGAAAGGTTTGCTTGTTTTCAGCTTGAAGTCAGAGTTGTCGTTGTTTACCTCTCTCATCCACTTGCCAACACAGGCAAGAGCCAACTGCAGATTTAGGTTTCACTTCCAAACCTTGTTGACCTGGAAGTCTTCTGGTCAAGACTTAAGTTGTTGGTTCTGTGTATGTTCATGCAACCTGGTGAAAAATGAAAGGCAGAAAGACTAATTAAACTCTTCTACATGATGCCTATGAAGAAGGGGCTTTGTTTGTCAAAAACAGTGCTGGGAGCAATGCCTGGAGTAATGTGATTGGAACAGCACTTCATAGGCAGTAGATCAATTATTTGCTTCACAATATGCTTCACTCCTTCCATGTGTATTTCTCTCTGATTAGTGTATAGCTCTAACAAGTCCTGTTTGCTTTTTTCCTAATTAACTTTTACAAGAAAAGCCGAAAAGACCCCCAACACCTCTGTTTCAGTGACAGCTTTGAACAATGGAGAACCTACAAGTACAGGAAAAAGGATTATTATTTCTTTAATCACGGTCTCACCAAACGGCAAAATGTTAGTGCAGAAGTGGAGATCTGTGAGACACTGCTGGGATTTGTTTGAAGGGTGGAGACAAGCTATTCTAATGGGCTTTACTCCCAGCCTGTGCTGGAACCATTGCATGGACAATTCCTGTTTGTTTGCTCTGAAGAATGACAGCATGGTAGAAAACTAATAAATTAATTAAGCATTTTGTCTTCCAGTACATACACCTTCCTAGAAAAGGCCTTGTCAAGGTCAGTTATTGGGATTTCATGATAACAGTATGTTAAGCATGAAAATATAAAAAAACCTCAGGAAATTTGCATGTTTTGCAAGCTGAGCAGTGCTAGTACCACTGCAGTGCAATTTAGAGTCTTGCAGTGCTTCCTGAGTCCACTAATGCAGAAAGGCAGAGTACAACTTGTAAAGCAGCTCACAGCTCATCACTCACTCGCTGATCTAATAGCTGGATATTCTTCAGGAGGGGTCTGTATCATTACACCTCTTGGATAACACACATCCCACAGAAAATGGGATGACAATGCACTCTGCTGACAAAATCCATCTGGCAACTTCAGCCCATAATTGGCCTGTAGTCACACATACAAAGGGTCTGTTGCAGCAGCTCCCTGGCAGCGTCTCTCCAGCGCTGGGAGAGTCAGGCAGCCCACACTGGTGTCCCAGCAGCTCTGCAGCAAGTGCTTACAGTTTGTCCTCCTGTCCCTCTCCTCTGCATGTGTGCAGTGAAACTCCACATGGCTGGAGCCTCTGAGCAGGGTTGGCTGGGTGCTGGTGATGCAGGAAGTGTAGGAAGCCAAAGTTTACAAACAGTCAGCACTTATCAGTGGGTGGACAGGACCTACCAGAGCTGTTGGTGTGGCTGTCAGTGCAGTGGGGCAGGCCCTTATCCCATGGCATAGGTGCCCCATGCTGGTTTATTGTGAGAGGTGGGAGTATTTATTAGTGCATTGAGGGAATATGAAGGTTTGAAGGTAAAACCTGAATTTGGTAAGTCAGACTCTTACCAACATAGTCCACACCCTTGTTTGGGTTGTGTACCCCAGATACCAAGTGTGTTAAAGTGTGTCTGTGTCTAAGGATAGTGATGTAAGAGAAATCCTGAACAGCTACCTAACCTTGGCAGACTGTTAGCAGTCAAAGAAGATATTTCTGAAACTCTCGGTCCTGATCCCTCATTCTTGATCCCAGCCTGCAGTCTGGGGCACTTTGTCCATTGTTCTGTATTCTGCTGCTGCATCTCTTCCTGGTAGTTTGGCTCTGAGTGAATCCAAAGCCAGAAGACACTTGATTAAATACATCTGCCTTTGACGTGTGAAGAATATCTTTTTTAAGCTTCTACTTTAACATCAATATAAAGCATTTAAGAACTACAGAAAAGTTTGCTCAGCTAAGGTTTGGATGGTCATGCTGAGTTTCCTCCACATATAAAAATTCTCAGACATCATCAGTAGGACATGAGGAAAATGAATGACCAAAGTGATCAGTTAAAAGGGACATGTTTGTTAACCACAGCACTCCTCTTTGCTCCTCTCCACCTCTTTTCTCCTATCAGGGTATAACATGTGGAAGCATTCAGGGAATAGGGAAGCACTGCCTTGAACTTGTCTTTTTTCTACCTGTTATATCAGACTTACACAGTATCTGTGTGCCAGCACTGATATTCCAGCATGAAGGAATTATGAATAGAAAAGCACATATGTGGTCATATGCCACATGCTTGCTGAGTCCAAAGTCCCAGCTCTAGATAATTATTTCTTGCATTAATCAGTTCAAACAGAACCAAAATAAATCACTAGTTGCATTTTCCTCTTCATTTGGCATTTATCTTTGCTCACCTGCTCAGTGAATTGTGAAAGAAAGTAAACGCTGCTTGTCCCTGATTTGACACCACATGCAGTGAACTTAGTAGTTTCAGTGAGCAGCATACTAAGACATCATATTTTTTTACATGCTTAAATGCTAACTTTTCCACAGTACTGCTGCCATTATTTGATGGTTTTAGTTTTAATGAGAAGGCATTTTATTGCATCATCTGATCAGCAACAGATCTGGGAGTTGTAGGAACATTTGTCCTGCACAGGATTTCATTGCTGAAATTGAAAAGGCTCATCATATCTTTTCAACTTTTCCTGTTTCTGTACCATAATGATACCTCTATTTATCTCAAACTTCCCTTGAGATTTTTCCACTACCTTCATGAAAATGTAATGAGAATGATGTCTATCATCTGCTTGCAACAAAAGGAAAGAAAGAATGTTCTGTAAGTGCTGTGGATAAAGGGAAAGGGTGTCATACTGTTTTGGAAGAGAGAATCAGATTTGATTTTCTGTGGACCAGCATACAAATGCATAGTTTTCCTACCAAATGACTGCATCTCTTGGATGCATCCAAGAACATTGGATGTAATTCAAGGGAAAAGAGAGCTTTCAGACATCTGTTACTTATCAGTTATTTGATTTTCTATTGTCATATTCATGAGAAAATGTTCCTAATCAAGGCACTGTCTTGACATTTTTCCATATTTGATTTTCTTTCTCTGCTGCACCTCTGAAATTCCTGCTGTGGATTGCTTTTTTCACTCCATTCATTAACCTGATACTAATGGTCCAATTAATTAGTCAATAAAATGAGTAGGAAATAAATTACATTAATTTCTTAGGTAATATGTCAACAAACCACATATGAGTTTCCCATATGAACCTTTGTGACTCATGACTCATTATGGACTAAACAGTTTGTGTCAAAGAATTGTGTGCTAAGTCCAGTTTATATTTATCTGACTCAGACAGGTCAGAACAGATTGAAATTTTAACACAACTGTGTAAAGAAAGTTTCAAACAGATTATACTTTTTGTATGATCTGATTTTTTCAAATTTATATTATTTGTTATATTTTTTAATGGAAAGGATCTCAGGAGGCAATTCCCCATATTACTCTGAAGTATGTATATAAATATTTGAAGTAGTAATTTTTTTTAAAAGAAGTCTAATTGTAATAGAAATTTTAGTATGGTGCACATTAAGGTAATCTCAAAAATGTTACCAACTCCTCCCATAGAAGGATGTTAAGAGATCATTTTTGCATGAAATAACCTGAAACATTTGGTAATTGTCCGAGCTACGAGATGTTCATGTTTCACAGAAAGAAAAAAACCCAACCAAACAAAACCCAAACCAAACCCAAACTCGTGCAGAAAATCCCTCCAAATCCACCTACTGGACTTTGCTTAGTCAGACATTGGCAGTGATTGGCAGCTCCCCATTATGCCTCTAAGTACTGCCCCTTCATTAAAAGTGTCTTTTCAAGTGAGCTGCAGCCAAAACCACTGTTCCCAGACACTTCAGATTACTTTTTTAAATGACATTTTTAATGAAAAACAGCAGTTTAAATCAACTCTATGTGATAATATATACAGAAAGTTACTTTCCAGAGTAGAAGAAATTAATTTTGTGTGAAATGCTGTGCAGTACCAGGCTTGGGAGAAGAGTGTGTATTTAAAGTGCCACCATGTGTGCTATAGAGCATTGACTTTCCAAGATAACTGGCTGGTTTCTTTACTTATTCATTGCATAAATAACACGAGCTGAAAAAATACAATATATACTTCACATACATAATGCAGGGAGGCATAACTACAGAAACCCCATTGTGCACATGGATATGTACACTTCTACATTGAAGTTCTTTTCTTTGTTTGTTTATTTCTCAACTTATCTGAGACTAAAATACAAGACTAAGGCAAAGATACCCAAAGTATGGAACTGCTCTGTGGTCAGTTAAGGCCCATAATGTAGTGGCTACAAGTCCTTCCACAGAAAAAGCAGACAAAAAAGCTCAGAGGGACTACATCCATATGAAGTCAGTAAACTGAAGTTTTTATTTGTTTTAATGCAAAATACTCAACAAATTTTAGGTACAATTTTGTTCATTCCATTTCAAATGAAGAGGGAATACAGCAAATGCAACATTTGTTTCCATCCACTTGATGTCGACAAAGTTGAAATTTTCTTGCAGGTTTAATTACTTTCTGTAGCTCGGTTGTCACTGTTGTACAATTCTATTGACAATCAAAACTACTTTGAAGTAATATAATTAGTTTTAATGGTTTTGGGTCACAGAAGGCTTCATATTAGTTTTATAGTACAACTGTACTATTTCACTTCCAGTTCCACTGATGCATTCAGAACTTTATTCAAACTGCACTTTAAGTTCGTTAAACTCAACAGAAAACAAAGAAATAGCTTGGGAAGAAAATAAAGATTTTATGAGTATTTTTGTCCTTATTGCTGATGTTTTTCTTTTTCATTATGTTTTCTTATTTTCTAGTTATTCTGTATATAGAAGAGCTTTTTTATTTAAACTTTTACCAAACTTTTTGACTTAGACATCAAAACCTAAAAGTGGGTCACTGCAAAAACACCTTGTGACCTCTAAAAATAATCTGCTTCATTTGGAAAAGTATCAAAACCTCAACAGAGCAAGGGCCTTTGTGAAAATCATTGCTAATGAATGTATTAATAATGTGGTATGACAAGGAATTAGAAGATTAAATATTCATGTTCACATTGCTGTGTTACCTCTTACTGTATTGTATTATGGCAAAGATTCTTAAATAAATGATCTGGCTTTGGACTGATGTGAAATGAATTTAGATTGATGTGACTCACTATTGCAATAGAGCTGTTTGTTTCTTATAGGCTCTGCATCACCAGTATGATGCATAAGTAAATATTAGTCCTGGGTTGTGGGTCATTCTTTTTTGACTCAAAATGGAGTTTTAGTAGGTGCTGGACAGCAAAGTGAGAAACAATCCTTATTCAAAAGGGTCTCAGTCTAAATCCTGAAATCTCTACCAAACGTTCTGGTACATCATATAATTGCCCTGCATCTCCTGAAATTGTCCCAGACTATCCTCCACAAGTCTTTGGAGACACGTGATCTGAGAAAAATAAGTCACTACTATTCATATGCACAATGGGAAAACCAAAAAAGTTTGAGGGCGTTACTCCAAGTAGCTGAGTTTTCTTGAGGATAAGCAGGGAGCAGGTCCCCTACATACAGCCAAGTGTCCTGGCTATGTTAAAATGTATTGGGTCAACCATGAGGGCACCTGAGCTTCTAAAAAAATGAGAAAATTAATGGAATATTTTAATGTTCAAGACCATCTTAGTCTTAGTCATAACTGGCAGATGATTTTGGCTACAACTATCAAAGAAAATAACTTGAGTTTTCTGTCCGATTTGGAAAATTCTAGGAAAAAATATATTCAGGTTTAACAGATCTAAGTCGTAACAAGCTGTAATTGTGCGCGGACAAGACGTAAGAGCAAGGAGAGGACGCTGGGATGAGCAGAAACTGTCTGGAGAAGATGGTGCGACGTGGAGGGGCTGCCGGAGACGCTGAGGGAAGGGGAGGCGAGGGCGGCGCGGAGCCGGGGCACTGAGGGGACCGAGACACGAGAGGAGCTGAGGCGCCAGGCTGAGGGGGCTGAGCGGGCTGAGGGAGCTGAGAGGTTTGAGTGGGCTGGGGGATTTGAGTGGGCTGGGGGATTTGAGTGGGCTGGGGGATTTGAGTGGGCTGGGGGATTTGAGTGGGCTGAGTGGGCTCAGGGGTTTGAGGGCTCTCTCCCTGCAGTTCCCGCCGCCGCCGCCACGCGCCGCCCTCCGCCGGCCGGAGCCGCCCCGCCGCGCCCCCACCGGCCCGGCAGGGGGCGCCGCTCCCGCCCGCGGGGCGCGGAGGCTGCCGGGAGCCGCCATCTTCTCAGCGTGCGGTACCGGGAGCGGCTCCAGCGCCGGGGCCGCACCGAGCGGGACGGGACGCGTCCGGTGAGTTGTCAGGGGAGCGCTGCCGCGCCCGGCAGTGCCCGGGGAAGCGGTGGGACCGGGGGCAGCGGGAGGACCGGGGGCAGCGGGAGGGACCCCGGGGCGGGTCGGGCTGCACGGCTGCCCGCACTGGCGGCTCTCGCTGCCCCGCGCGGCTCGGCGGGGTCCCCGCCCGGGGCAGGGGGCTCGGTGCCCCCGCGCCTCCCTCACGGCGGTGCCCCGGGGGTGCCGAGAGCCGTCGGGGCCGCCGCTGTCCCCCCGGCCGCTCACGGCCCCGGCGGGGTGGTCCCACGGCGGGGCGTTGCCATGGGGACGGGCACCGCCGCCGCCGCCCGGGGCTGCCCCGAACCGAGCCGTGCCCACTCGATTATTATTTTTCTTTTATTAGACCCATCAGACTTTCTAGAATTTCCTTTCTGCTTCTTGTTAATAAAAATGCGATTTTGTTCAGTTTTTCTTTGTTAAGATCGCAGTAGTTCTTAAGAATTCTGCAGGGAGAAGTTCAGTCAGGTAATATTTTTTTTAGCTGTAATTGAAACTTCAGGCAGTTCTCTTTTGCACAATGGCTATGGTTTTACGCTTATATATTTCTCTTTAAGTTTATTTCTGCTTCTGTACTACTGTCTGATGCTCCTGTCTTCCTGCTAGAAGCCCTCTAAATGGTTGTAAGTAGTCATTTCAGTCGAGGTAATGTCTGTCTTGTTAAACTGTTATTAATCTGCACCTGCTACAAAGTACAAATATGTTTGCAGACTGTTTTCATGACTCCTGCACTGCTACAATCTTACATTGCTGTTTTCATTGCTATGATTCATGTAGCTAACTGGGAGGATGCTTCATTTCTTCAATGAACAGTTTGAAACAACAGTATCTTAGAATAGGCCGATTTGGAAGGGAAAGTAACCAACTATGAAAAATCATTTTTTTTGTCAAATACTTTTTTTAAAATCTAATATCTTTATGAAGAGCAGTAGGAAATGTATTAATTTAATGTTCTCATTGTTTATCCTGAAGTAAATCACCACGTAACAGAGAAGATAACAGTGAAGTATTCTCTCTAAGAAAGGAAGTTTTCATGTAATTGATTAGTTGATTGAGCTTTTATTTGGATATTTTTCATTTTCATAATTGCTTCATTTTGCTATCTGCTTGATTGCTTTGCAGTTTTCTTTGAAGTCCTTTAAAGAACCCCCAACTACTTCCTTCCGTAGAAAGCTTGGCACCCACAGCGTTGGCCAAGAAGGGCAAAGGAACAAGTTAATGATTGTTCTGCTCCTCCTCTGACCTTGCCCTTTGTAACCAGCAGCAAAAGTGAAAGAATTCTGATGAGGGTGGTTGTTTGGTTGTGGTATTTTTTGACTGCTTCCACTGATATGAGGCAGACTTGTGTTTCTTATCAGAAAAGTAAAAAAAAATATGTGATCATATCTCGATTTTTATAAGTATGAAAATGGATTTCATTGCAGTGTGTACATGTGATAGGGCTTCTGTGTCTATTGCTGTCCTCCCAGGGTGGGTGAGACAGCATTTGGGAGCTGAAGAGTTCCAGAAAATCCCAACTTGTAATCAGATACAGAATTTCCTAGGAGAGAGAAGTCTGGGTCATGGGATGTTATTCTATCTGCTGTTACAGTTTTTCTCCTTTTTGCTGCCCTCTAGTTTTTAATTCCAAGATTTTGTTTTGTTTTCTTTGGATTTTCTGAAGTATCTCCAATTTATGTGCCTTGCTAGTTTTAGTAAAACATCTACATCTCAGACTTTCCCTGACCTCAGACTCTTTCAATTTAAGAATATATCTTAATTTGGATTTCTGGACCGAAAGAGAATTTTAAAATGTTTTTTTGGTCATAGTTTTGAAGTTGTGCCTTCAGAAACAAAGCTGAAGATTATGTGAAAGTTTTTTAACCTCTGGTTTCTTTTCTATCAACAGGAATGTAAATACTGGAATTTGTTCTAAAGATTGTTGGAAAATAGGGATGAAACCAGTATCTGCTTTGATTAATCTAGTGCTATACTTGGTCTGATGGGATACTAATTTCTTAGGGAGAACTATTGTAAGTACCTTTTGTATTTTTTTGTTTCAGCAACTAACAGCATACAGCCTTTTGCTGCTTTTTATTCTTCATAGCATGTGGTATTTTTCATGGAGTTCTAATCCAAAATATTCTGAACATGGTGATTGAAAGTCAGGCTCTAGAAATAGCAAGATTTATGAACATGAAAAAAGTAGCTGTGTGTGAAGATTAAAAGGCTGTTAAGACTAAAGAAGGCATGCTGCAAAGCTTGAATGGAGTGTCACTCCTATCATTAAAAATGTAAAATGAAGCTGCACCTATCTTGCAGATCATTGTCTTTCTCCTTCTATGTTTTGGAGAGCTTCTTATTAAATAGAAAGGCAAGCAGAGTGTTTTCAACAGGTGCAACTTTCATTTTTGGTACAATATTATAATCAGAATTAATCCCCAATTCGAATTTAAGATTAAAATACAGAGGATAATTCAAGACGGATTTCCAAGGTTACAAGATGGTATTTGTCTAAATACATATATATATATATGTACATACGTAAAATATATATGCAGATTCTTCTCATTCTTTAATAGCAAAACATTCCTGCCAGTGACAGCAGAAAATCTCAGGATGCTGTTTGTGCCCCAGGCTGCAGTGAGTGACTGTGCCATGAGCTCAGCTGGCTGGGCAGGAGCCCTGGCTGGGGCAGGGAACGCCCTTGGCAGGGGCGAGGCAGGAGCCGCCGGACTCCCTGAACTTGGGTGCTTTTGCAACTTGGCTTTAGAATCCAGGAGGCTCAGCAGTTTTGCTGTGGCATTAATCATGCTGTAGCTAAAGCACTATATCATTATGAAGGAAGCCCTGTTTTCCCGTATTTTTCTTTAAGTTTAAAGGATTTGTAAAAGGATGTAGCACTAAACCTGAAGCGTGGCTCATATTCAGGGCACTGCAAGTTTTGATGGGCATTTTTTACTGTTGGTTGTTCTCCTTACTAACCCCTGTTGACTGGGTAATTTTTTTGTTCCTTAGCCAAAGGAGCAGTAACTTACTTAGGCTACAGCATGCCAGTTTTTCCTATAGTGGCTGATATTTAATCTTTCATTCTCATACAGTTTTTCTGAAGACATTTAACTTGCAAGTTCACAAAAACAATTTCTTTTTTTCTCTGCCCTTAGCAGATGCAAATTTGTCCCACTCTTATCTATGGAGAGCCTTGCCATGAATCCATTTTTTCTTGTTTATTGCTCTATTCCGTACCCATATTACTTCTTCATGAAGAAAAATACAATGCGAAAATAATTCTCAGAATGGTCTGTTGGCCTGGTAATGTAGTTTTCAAAGATGGGGAGAGTGTAAGAGTCTTTGTGACTAAAGTAAAAAATTAGGAGGATATAATAGCTTACAGTAACCTTGAGCAGCTGACTGACTTCCTTGGATGACTGACCCTGGTGGGAGGCTAAGTAGGACCTGTCTGAAGAACAGACAGATGAAGCTGAGCTGATGGGTTATGTAACCTTTGGCACTGAATCAAGAGGCATTCTGTAGACACACACCCTCTTTCTAAAATAAAGTAAAATATCTCTAGGCAGAATTTTTTTTAAAAATTGCTATTGATAATTAGATGTAAATATGCTAAAATTTGTAAAGCCTGTTCACATAAATCCTGTGTTTCTCGTGGTTTTAATCCTTTTAAGTACACTTCCAGTTAGCAGCACGCACCTTCCTTGATCTAGTTGCAGCTGAGCAGGCAGAAACTGAAGTTCATTGAAGTGACATGTGCATAATCTGTGTGTCAGCCAGTACAGTATGTTCTGTTTGATATTTACTTGGTGCACTACTCACATTTCAAAATTCAGTCAACAATAAACACTAATATTGCTCTTACAGTCAGCAAGGCAAGGGGTAGAAGCTCCATGTTTGTGTACCCTTTGGTCAGGAACATGAGGCTGTGCAAGTAGATTTCTTATTTGGAGGTTACTGCCATGCTTGTCATGTGGAAGAGTTAAAAATAACTCCTTAAAATGCCAGTCTCTTTTAGGGTTAGGGCTAGAAATAACCATATCTAATAAAATATACTTGAAAGGGACAGTGGGTTCTGTACTTTTCCTTCAAAGTATTTCAGATCTAGGTAATATGATAATGTCATATTTTTGCATGAAATCATACCTGTTAATATTTTTTAAGCTGATTTAATCATGGGTTTTTTTGCAGAACCACAGTGTAAAATTTTGCATTTTGAATAAGTTAACATTTTTTTCTATAAATTTTTGGTTTTATCTCTTCTGCTGAAACATAATCAATGGACTATCTAAATGGATACTTTGGCTTGGAAGTGGGTGATGTGACAAATTGCCATCAGATCTTTAAAAGTAGGATTAAACTTGGCTCAGCTTCTGGAAGCTTTTCAGGCTAAAATAGATTTTGTTTACTCACTGTATAAGGAAATATTTAATGCTTCAATAATAGTTAAAATAGCTAGGTTTTATAAGTGAAGATGGTCTTTAACATTTCTGGATGTTCTACTTTTGATTCACATGTGCTTAATTAAAACCTATGCAGAAAGGCTTAATTAACCTCTGCATACATACTCTGTTTGCTGCTGGTATGTATTATAAAGTCTTTTATACCTGTCTTAGGTGGCTGATTTTTGTGAAATTATGTTTCTTAGCCATAAACTATTCAAAAATTTACCTTCAGTCATTTTTCTTCTGCAGGTAATACCTGTCTGAGCGCTGTTATGATGCAGGATATTGCTTTAAATCATTATTCCAACAAAATGGAGTAAGGCAACTGTTAAAATACCCATGCAGAAATACTATTCCTGAACTACTTGTAGTTTTACACTTTGAATAGTTTTTTTTTAACACTTGTTTGAAATAGAAATAATTGAACTTGATGCTGCATTTAAAGTAGTACTAATGTTGTATATAAACCAATGCTTACACAAGCAAGGAGTTTGCCTCAATGCTTAATGAATATTTAAACTTCTGTTATGAAAATCCACTTGTTTTCAATATATGTGTGTATAAAAATACATGTTTTGTGACAGCTTTCATATTACTACATGTAATTACTTGTTTGGGGTTTTTTGCCCTTCAAAGTCAAAACAAGCATATAGGTCAGATTTGTAGGTCAGTCAATGTAATTTATTTAGAGGCTATTTTTGAGTTTGCTAAGCTAAACCAGAAAGCTACAGTATAATTTCTAGTGTCATTACATTAGTCATGAGCTGACATACAGAAGGAATTAAAGCTGGTGCTGGGAAGTCTTGTGATTACATGAAGCACTCATGCTGGGTCGTCACGTTTTCTCTGCCTGCTTGTATGTTAATTATCTTTGTCATCTTGGCAGGGGATGCAGCAATCCTGCAATGCACAGGCATTTTAATTTCCCCCTCTCCCTTCTGAACTCTAAAAATGCTTTTGTCCTTCCTGTAGAAACTAAATCTGGTTTTATATAAGCAATTGTTATGATTATAACATCTGCATTGACCTCACAGAAAGTATAATCAATATTAATGCAGGCATTGAGGAAGCTGAATTTTTGCCTGCTCACCTAACTTAGATGAGGACTGGAAATAGATATATTTCAGGATTCATGTGGAAAATGGAGAAGGACACTTGTTCAAATAAATATGTATTCTGTTCTTCCTTTTTACTAATTGCTGAATTATTACTGCTTTGTGCTAAGAATTTGATTTGGGCAGTCTCACAATAATTTAATTTACCACTTTGAGATGTGTATGAGCAATAGCCAAGACTTTCTAAGCCAATAATGTCACCACACTTGTCTGGACAAGGGGTGAAGTTTTCCTGTGCTCTGATTTCATCCATCCTGGGATGAAGGCAATGACTGTGACAGTTTGTGGTTCTTGCACAAGACCTGCTGTAGCCAAGTTGATTCCTTTCGTCCTCGGGAGAGATGGGGCTTGTCTGAGCTCCCTTAGCAGCCTTCTGCAGAAAGGACATGGGGCAGGACTAGCAGTTGATACTCACCCTGGGAAAGTGTAGGGAGGAATAGGAGTGTGCAACAGGTGGTGAGGTGATGGCAGAGGCACAGGAATTTTTGGAAAGAGAGTGTAGGTAGGGCATGGAAAAGTGGAAGCAATGTGCTGGGCGTGAACATTAATGCCAAGACACTGATCTTGAAAGCAGTGCACAGCTCGTTGTTAAAATGCCCTAGTGAAACACCTGGTAGTTTATTTCACAAGATATTTTGCTCAAAGATAAATTGAGGTATGTCTTTACAATGTAGCAGAAGTACAAAAAGTTTTTTTTTTTTGTTTCTTTGGTTGGGGTTTTTTGGTTTTCTTTTAAATGAGGTGGGGGTCATGGCCTTCATATGGGGATAATAGGTAGTTGTGCTTGAAAAGTGGGCTCTAAAATCTTGCAAATATGGTCTGGTTCAGACCTGTATTTTAAATTGAGTAACTTTGTATTTCAGGTTCAGAAGCCTTTTGGCAGGGTTTTACTCAGAAGTTTTGTTAAATATTTTGTTTTTATAGCTTTTAAAGCTATAAACCGGTGGGTTTTCCAGGTAAATGTTTATAGGCCTGTCAAACATCTTGATATTTCTGCCTTTCTTTACATATTTTTTAAATTATTTTGGTTTTAGTGTTATGGTGTTTGCCTCTGTGGGGCACATAATGGGTGAGAGGGGAGGGAAGAGGAAGAGACGTTTTTATACAGAAAGGGTGGTAGTTGAATTTAGCCAGTTTCCAGTTTGTGTATGGGTGTGATCTGTCCTTCTGTCTGTGAAACTAAACCAGATATTCTTTGTTTAGGAAACCTAAAGGAGAGCTCTGCCTATGCAGAGATGACGTGTAATATCCCCCATAATTCGGACTGTGCCACTCCAGACACTGACTGTGGCCAGGAATGGGCACAGGAACGCTGTCGCCTGGGAACGTTTGTTGGATTTCCCCTGGGCTGCCCGGTGTCGGCGTTAGCACTGGCACGAGCTGGCTTTGTTTACACTGGAGAAGGTGACAAAGTGAAGTGCTTCAGTTGCCATGCAACTATTGAAGGATGGGCATCTGGGGATTCTGCAGTTGAGAGACACAAACAGCTTTCCCCAAACTGCAAATTTATTACCGACTCTGCTTTTCTGGAAGATGATGTGGATCCTGTAGGCCAGAACTACCAGCACAGAACTGAAAATGGTTCCAGCAATTCAGCCCTCCTGTGTGCCCTGGATGACCCTGAGGTGGAGGCAGATTACCTTTTGAGAACTAGGCAGGTTGTGGATATGTCAGATACTTTGTATCCTAGGAACCCTGCTATGTGCAGCGAAGAAACAAGATTAAAGTCTTTTCACAACTGGCCCCTCAATGACCAATTGACACCACAGGAATTAGCTAATGCTGGATTTTATTATACAGGTGTTGGTGATCAAGTGGCGTGTTTTTGTTGTGGTGGAAAACTGAAGAACTGGGAACCCACTGACAGAGCTTGGTCAGAACACAAGAGGCATTTTCCCAAATGCCTTTTTGTACTAGGCCGGGATGTTGGAAATGTTCCAAGTGAATCTATTCCTGATGAATTTGGGATAAGTGGCCTGAACAATGCACAGCACCCAAGGAATCCATCTATGGCAAAGTATGGAAGACGTTTACAAACATTTTTGTCTTGGATATATCCTGTTGACAAGGAGCAACTTGCAGAAGCTGGGTTCTACAGCGTAGGTAAGCCAGACCTTAGAATGGCTAATACCTTTTGCAAAGGAATTGTATATGAGAAAACGTCTTGTTAGGGAAAAAAGGGCATTTTTAAAAATTCTAATATGCAATGATTTGCCAGAATTGTGTTACTCTGTTAACTACTTCTCACACTTCTTGTGTCTTAAGTACATTATATACATTATATCAGGTATGTTTAATAGCAAAATAGAAACTTGGTCATAAATTTACTTCTAGCAGTAAAACAGCCAAATGTTTTCCTTGCCTGCTAAAACCCTCATAATACATCTTTCACAATGACAGTTATTGGAGTTAGTATTTTTTAAGACACGAACTGCTGTCCTCGAGACCTGAGGTGTAAGGAGTGGGCCTGTGGCCTGCACAGAGGCCTGTGAACAAGACAATGCAGGTTGTGTGCCATTTTACTTTGTTAACACATGTTTGCATTATTATGGCATGTGGACATCCAGAACTAGCAGATGCCACTACTGCCTACTGTAAAAGCTTTATGAAGACACTGATGCCAGTGGAAGAGCTTTTACTCTTAGACATGTAGTG
The DNA here is from genome assembly GCF_003945595.2 of Pipra filicauda. Classification (NCBI taxonomy): domain Eukaryota; kingdom Metazoa; phylum Chordata; class Aves; order Passeriformes; family Pipridae; genus Pipra; species Pipra filicauda. Next base: position 2,897,658 of record NW_024104742.1, read on the forward strand.
TTTGACTTAGATAAGACTCCAGTGTCTCTGTGCATTGGTTTCCCAGTTAGATGGAATTGCACAGTGCCATTAAAGACCTTTGAAATTCCTCTCTGAGAGGTGCTGTATGAGTGCAAAGTGTGAGGTCACAAAGAAAAGGAGTAATCTCTTGCTCTCTTCTTAATTAACTTCTCTTAGTAGCTCTCGGAAGAACTTTTTAATCTGATTCCATTTGTTCAACCTGTGGCCATAAATAACCTTTGGTATATTCCTGTATGGGTTATACATGGACAATATTTGTACCCAGCAGAAGTGTTTTTATTGATTTCTTCTTAAATTCCTAGAAGTACCAAGAGATCTGTATTGTGAAGGTGCAGTAACTGGGCACCAGCTTATCAGACCCGTGGCTGTTCAGGTGACTTCTGTGAAAACTGTTTCCTGTGGCCTGAGAATAATTTAACCCTCTAGAAAAACTCTGTCCATACCTCCTCTCATCTCAATAAACACAATAGCTAAGTAGTTTCTGGTGCAGTCTTGGATTACAGCAGACACAGTGCTAGAACAGAGAGAATGCAATTCTCCTCAGCTGGTTATGCTACTGCTGCATAGGGCCTGTTGAACTTAACATGGAAATGAAGGACCAAAAAGACATGTAAACATCCCTAATTCTTTGTGGCTATCTTCAGGGCTTGTTTACTATTGGATGGAGTTAATAATAGATTATTTTTAGCTTTTGCTTTTTATCTATAATAACTTACTCAAATAAAATTCAGGAAAACTTCATGCTACTCTTATTTTGTATTTTTTTAAGCTCAATTCTCTCCTGAACATTTGGTTTAAATCATGTGTGTTGTCCTCCGTTAAAATGGAGTTCTTTTTAGTTGAAATTGTGAATCAGTAAAATAAAGATTTCATTTCTTAGTAATGTAACATTTTAGTTGCAAACTTGATGTTATGCTTACTAGAAATTCTTGTGTGTTTCCTCAGGTAATGGTGATCATGTTGTGTGTTTCCACTGTGGTGGAGGATTGCGAGAATGGAAGGAAAATGAAGATCCATGGGATCAACATGCCAAATGGTTTCCCGGGTAAGGCATTTTTTACTGTTTTCTTGGTGCATGTCTGAGTCTTATTTACAGTATGTTGCATTTTAATGACAGAGCATATTAATAAAGGTTTCAGAAGGTTGATTATGGCTTAATAATTAAATTTATGAAAATAATTTTATGTTGGCTTATTTCTAGACATTATTAAAGGGAAGGAAAGATTTCTGTATCTGGACTTAACTGGTCTCTTAGCAAGAAGAATTAGGTAGTTTTGTGAATATGTATCTGATTTTTCTTCTCATTATCCAAGTGCTACATCTAATGGTTATCTTACTAGCTACATACATGTCAATGTTTGTAACTTATACCAGGATACAAAATGACTAAGCTTCTGTCACAGTGCAAACAAAGCTGAAGAAGTCAGCAGTGGCATGGAATTCAAAACACAGTTCTGTATAATTTTAAAGGATGAAGGATTCCAGACCCAGAAGCGCTTTTTAGACTGACAATGTTGTCTTAAATCTATTTTGAGGAAAGGAAGAACAGTATATGACTCAGTAATTCTTACAAGTGGACAGAAGCTGTCCAAGTACAAAGTCTCAGTTACTTATGTAACACTGATAAAATCAATGTCTTTTATGTGTTTGCTGCCAAATTTCTCTTCTGTGGTGAAAGGCTCTCTGGAAGTTTGAGATTGGTATTTATGTATTAGCTGTTCCCTTTTCCAATAGTGGTACAGGCAGATTTTAATTATTAGCCTCTGCCACTCGAAAGAGATACAATTCCAAGTTTTTGGCTTGGTGCAGCAAATGGTTAAGATGTGTTTTCTTGCTACATTTCACTCCTCTGGGTTTGGGTTCGATTTTGGTTTAGGTTGCTTAAACTATGTCAGATTTGATTAGATCCTCTGAGGTCATTAAGAGTCCTGTTTGGGGGGTTGTTGGCACATCAGTGGCAGTGTCAGTCTCACAGCTGCTGTCTGTGTCCCCAAAGGTGAGGTGGAGCTGGAGAACTACTACCAAGGAGTTGTGGCATTCCCTACATCTTGTGGTAGGGAAGAGCTCTGCCCAGTGGCTGAGACTGGCTGGAAAATAGTGAAAGCAAGCATGTAAGGCACCTGTCTTACCAGTGACTGCTTTGGTTGCAAAAGGCTAAAAGAACCAGCATTTTAACATCATGTTTGGTTTTAATTGGTCTTTACCTTTTTAAACCTGTGGCATGAGCTGTCATGGCCAATAACTCTTCAGCTTTCTGTTTCACCAAAAAAGTGAGAAAGTAAAGTACTGCTTAAGCGATTAAGATATTTCTAGAAATGTTTCAATAACATCACAGATGTTGACTAAACATTAGAGATTTTAAAAGCCAGCATTCTGAATTATGTAGGAAATTTATCAAAGCTTCCAAAGTTATGTAATAAATTTTTGCTTCTTATGTGGTTTTAGTAAAACTAAATATTTTCATTTTTAGGTGCAGGTTTCTGAGCAAGGAAAAGGGGATAGAATTTATAAATAATGTTCACTTAAGAGACACATGTAGTGATCCAACAGTAAGTGTCTTGCTTATTAATCATTTTGTTAAAATAGAAAAAGTCTTAACATAATTTTCATATGAAGTTACTCTTCTTATGTATCTGTCATTTAATTCTCCTGCTGCTTTTTTCACTGGCAGAAAGTGAAAGACATCAAAGTAGGTTTTGGTTCTGTCAATCAGAGTTTACAGTCTCCCAGTTCTCTGTAGCTGGATCATGGAACAAGGCCAGGGTACTCTGTATATGTTTTCTATTGGGTACTGAACAAGTGCCATTTGTTTTATTGCCTGGGAACCTAAGGTTTATGATGATTAAAAACAGATAAACTTTCTTTTCTTGTTACAAACGGTATGAAAGAGATAACAAAATACTGATCATTTTGCAATTGTTCAGAGTGAATTTAAAAAATAATCGAGATCAAATAGCTATTTTCTGTTTTGTAACTGTATAGGTTTCCTTCTACTTCTTCAGAATTGTAATTTTGTCTTTTTGTATTTCACTTTTAGACAGAAGCTGCTGAAGGGACAATACTTCCTAAAGGTATTCCCCCCTATTTTGGAATATCCATATTTGAATGTATAGTGAAGGAAATGATTAGATTTAAAAATAACCCCATAACATTTTTAAATAAAGCATGACAGGCAAATTGTTGGATGATACTCTTCCATTGCTACGTTGCTTCTAAAGAACTGCAGAATGAATTTTATTTCTCTCAGGGGAAATAGAATCATGGTTTGGTAAATATTGTAAAGTAGAGATTGCTGAACCATGGAAGAAGAATGTATAGGATGCAGTCTGACATCTAGTGAGTGTACATCAAGCATTGAATTAGCAGTGCTGTGGGATGGATGTTAAAGAATACTGAACTGAATCCTTTTTCATGGGGCAGGAAGAGTTGGGCTCTTAAATGGCAGGGACTAGGAAGCTGAGAAAGCTGAAGTAGTTTGTTATGTGTTCCAGTATTTCACATTCCTGCAATGCTTTTCACAAATACCAAGCAATAAAAGGATAGTAGGAGGACAGTCAAGCAGCTTCATCCCAGGGAATGAGAGCTGTTGCTACTAAGAGTGGTTACACAAAACCTGTTTAAGAAATCTCTCACACTGCTCATTTATGAGTGTGAAAATCAGGTTAAAAAATTTTACTCTTTGAACAATTTTGATAAGTAAGAGGAAGGGGAAGGTCCAACATGCTGAAAAATGTTTTCCCAAAGTAGTGTTGTGTCTTACCATGGATAGACCTGCTTGCTTGCTGATGGTGCTGTGTTTTGGTTTTATAAATTCAAATTGTTTATTGGTTTCTCTCAACATATGTATGATTTTTTTTTCTTCCCTGAACTGAACTAAAACTAATGTTACCAAATACCTACAAGTAGCAAAATTCTCAAATTTGAAATATGGTTCCTTTGGCTACGAATTTGCAAACGTCTCTTAGAGTACTGTAGTGAATACTGTCCAATAATTAGGTTCATCCTTGTTAAATTGTTTTTATTTTTTTTTTTAATTTCTTGTTTTAGATGGTCTCTTACAGAATCCTTTGGTACAAAGTGCCATAGCCATGGGTTTCAGTTTGTCTGAGATTAGGAACACCATGGAAAAGAGATTGCAGATGACTGGAGAAAGTCACACATCTGTTGAGGATCTGGTAGCAGACTTAAGTGCTCAGAAAGAAAATACAAGGGAAGAAGAACCAAATGAAATCCCAATTGAGCAAGATGAGCTTATTCAATTACAAAACCTCTGTGTGTACTTTCATATCAGCTCTTTAGTCTGTGAAATACTTTTTGTTGTTGTCTGTTTATCCTACCCTCCGATCCCAGCCTTACCTAAGGTGAAGTTACAGTATTGTAACTTAAAATTCAAGGGATCTGTGTTTGGACATTCAAAAAACTGAACAAAGAGGGTGTTAAAATATTTGAGTGTAGCAGCATTTATAAGTATAACTTATAAAATAAGTAATATTAGTACCTCAGAAATGTGTGATACTGAAAGTCTAGTGTGCTTCTGGGAAAGGTTATATGTGCTAACAAAAAAGCCAAAATTGTGACAATTACATGTGAAAGCAAGAGTAACTATAGGTGTGGGGTATCTTGTGGCAAAATGAAATGGTCACAGTGATACACTGTCATATTCAGTGTGCTCAGTATGAAAAAGTCTTAGTAGGGGATTGGTTATTTTTCAGTATATAATTTTGCTTGGGGTAGAAGCATTTTCCTTCTTGGCCAATGAGAAGAATTGTACTTCTAAATGGTGTTTCTTTTCAGTTATTTGTGTTCCAGCTTTGCTGGGATGTGCAAGTCATGCTCAGAAAGCCCTTGTGGTGCACTCTGCAAATAGACCAAACCCAGGAATTCTGATTCAGGAGACTTGTAATTTAAGACAAGCATATGGGTGGCATGGTAGGCAGAGATCTTACCAGCCTACTCCTTTAAGTAAGATTTCTGATGGACTTTATGGGCAAAAAGAACTTGCAATGCAGCTGGACATTATTTTGGTGGTTTCAAGCTCTTACAGATATAGATAGCTAAACTCCCTGCTTGTACTGGCTTGGGAGATGTAATGAGATGAGAAGGGGAAAAAAAGAGGATTCTATGCTGCAGCTGGGATTCCTCTCTCTTGTAATATTTTATTTTGTTCTTTTTAAGGGTGTGACCTTTAAATCATGTGAAGAAAACATTGTCCTTGTGTGTAAAGAGAAAAAAAAAGAATGAGATTGATTGTTACTGAGTATGTTAACTTCTTTTTATGTGTTTTTCCTCAGACCTCAGCACTGAAGAGAAGTTAAGACGCTTGCAAGAAGAAAAGCTCTGTAAAATCTGTATGGCTAAAGATGTGTCAGTTGTCTTCATTCCCTGTGGTCACTTAGTTGCCTGTAAGGAATGTGCTCAAGTACTTAGTGAATGCCCTCTGTGTCGTACAGATATTATGAGAAAACAGGACATTTTTATGTATTAGTGAAATACACAGCACTAGGGATGCAAATGTTTCCTGCTTTATTGCTTTAAATATGTGCAATGTAATGTTAAAAATGCAGTTAATTCCAGGATGTAACCATATGGCAGTATTTAGATTTTTCTGCTGTCAAACTCTACGCGTTTTAACACTTCAAAAATTATTTAAATTATTTTTCTGAAGCGAATTTTTTTGTACGTAAAAAGCAATATAAAAAGGTAAATATGTATATTTTGTAACTTCAGTTCATAGACTGAAAGCCCAAATGATACAAACCTTTGTGATCATTCCTTTGCTTCACTTTGGTAGGACTCTGTATGACTGAAGTTTATGCAAATACAGTTGTATTAAGAGCCTATCCCTGTATAAAATTTGTAAGTAAGTTAATTTAAAATGCTGTTGTATACATGTGTATTATAGCTGAGATTTTAACTTCTTAAAAATGTTATGTAAGATTGAAAATATTATTTCTCTAACTGTGGTTGTGACATAATTCAGAATATACACACAAACCTGCTGCTGAATACTTCACCTTCTGTTTACTTCTTCTGCTTTGTAAGTTTGTCTGTTTTATATGTGTCTCCTTGTCTATTTTTTTGGGTTTAGATGTATGAATTGGCTTCAGTAAACTGAAATTTTAGCCATCCATTTTCCACAAAAATCCCTCTGTATATAGAATGTACATTAATTTCATTGATTTTTGAGAACTAAACAGAAATGAAGGAGATTTTATGCACCTTGTGCCCTTCATGAGAGGAGTGGGCAAGTTAAGGACTATTCTAATGAGAGTCACCTTAAAATACTCAAATGTTTTCATACTGGACTCCATTTCCAATTAAAAAAAATATCACAGCTTTGTATTTTAGTACAGCTGTTTTATGGTTACTCTTCTTTATTATGTGACTTCCTTGTTTTGTGGAGTACTATGTTCTGTGTATATACTTTCGAGTTCTATATAGAGAATATAGTTTTTCACATGGTAAAAGTTTTAAATCAAATACACAGAAATTTAATATCTACCTTTTCTATTTTTTTTAATCTATGCTGTGTGATGTAATGAATATGTAAAATAAAGTGCAACCTAGTTGTTCCTTGAGCAGTATTTGATTTGCACCTGGAAAAAAAATAATTTATAACAGAAGGCTGCTTTCTGTTGTTTTTTGTTTTATAACTGAACTGTTATTAACGTAACCACAGTGTTATTAGGCATAATGAACATATTTTAATTGGAGAGGAAATAAAATCTATTGTTTGTATAAATTAAAGTTGTTTAATTATAAAATTAAACTACATTAATTTTGCTATTTTTTTCTGATAGAATTTTGTCTTACAAATAGCTGATGAGTAGAAATTCGTAAAGAATTCAGCACAGATGTTTTATTTTGCCTTCTTGTGCCTTTGTGAAGAGTTTAGAGTTTCAGATGTCCTGCATGCGGAGATTTTTCAGGACAGATATGGACTGGCAGTTCTCACGGGCTGTTCCTTGCACCCCTTGCAGGGAGGGTTTTCTGTACTTCTCCTGGGAAATTGCAGGGGGGTTGTTAGCTCATGAGCTGGTGTATCTTGCCTGAAATAGCTTTTTTAGTTAAGGTGGCAAACTGTGTTTTGCTGACTTGCTTAAGCAGATGGTTGGTTACCTAACCTTGTCCTGGGTCATGTGAGAGGCTGCTGGGATCAGCTGGATCCAACTCACAGGCTGCAGGACTTGGCACGCGGCAACAAAGGCCTGCCTGGGAAAGAGACTGACCAAATTTGCTTAAACTGGTACAAAACTAAATCCTAGTAAGGAGATGATTTGGGGTGTAAATACAGTATGTAAAGTGTCTGAGAAAAGCTGGAAAGTAGGTGACAAATAATACCTTCTTAACTGACATGGAGAGGAAACACATGGTCCAAGTAATATGGAAGCAGAGCATAAATGCTTCACATTAAAGCTTGGTAACTTTTAAAAGGTATCCTTCTGTGTTTTTATATACATATCCCTTACTGCATCTTTTTCATATAATATTATAAAAGATACAGCTATATAGCAATTCAGCTTGTAATCACTTGGGGACATTAAAGGGTTAAAAGCCTGTTAGTGAGATGACAAAATAACTGCTCTGTAGGTTTAGTTTTTTGTTGGTTTTTTTTTTTAAATGCAATTAGAGTTCTATTCGGACTAATGTGAAAAAATAATTAGCATAATCATCAAATTCTGACAGCTCAAATTAGGAAGATACTTTTTTCAAATTACTTTGATTTTTCAGTATCTTAAACTGAGAAGTTCCATGGCTGCTGATACTGGGTGTTTAAAGTGTTTAAAGACATAGAAATGAGGGATGCAAATACAAGGAATGGAAGCACAGGGGCTTTGAAAAGGAGGTTAGCAGCAGGACAAAGATGCCTTGGGAGTTGATTTTCATAGAGGAGTTACTTAGGAGCTATACAATATATTTAAATATCAGTATTCAGTAACTTTCTTCCAGTGGCTTCTGTGTAAAATCTTCCATTTTATTTGTAGCAGCAGAACTATTAAGAAAGGGTTTTCAATAACACTTCCTGGAAGTGTGTTGTTTAGAGAGCTTGGAAAGTACACTCCTCATTTAGAAACGGAAGGCTAAAGCAAGGAAAACACGGACAGTCAAAGCTTTTGTTACACATGTAGCTTTTTCTCACTGCCTTGAAACATGGGGCCCAAACCATAACCCTGATTTACTAAGCTGGAGTTTGTGTCTCTACAGATTAGTAGCTGTCTGGGGTTTTTTTGATTTGTTCTGAGGCTTGATCCAAGGCTTGTAGCACAATAAAAAGTTTTTAAATTATTACAGCTTGGGTTTTGGTTTTGTTTTTTGTTTGGGTTCTTTAGGCTTTGTTTTTGTTTGTTTGTTTTTTTAATTAGAGTATTTAAACATTTCTTTTAACATGGCCTGGTTAGTTTTGACCACAGTGGTCCAATGTTTGTTTTTGTTAGCTGTGCATGCAGTCTGAAGCTACAGGACAAGTTTTCAAAGCATTGTTGTTAACCTGAGGCCTGGATTTGAGTTACGTTTTATGTTTGTTTTATTGAAACTAACAAAAATGTCATTACAAAGGGTTGGGACTGAGTTACAGCTGGGCACTTGATTACCATGTGCATGTGAATTGTCAAGCTGAAGGGTTGTACGCTGGGATGGAACCTTGCACGGAGCAGTGACATTTGCTGCCACAGTATTCAGGAACTGCTTGGCAGAGACTCTGCTCTGCCTCTCAAGGTGTGCAAGTTCAAGCACATGATGTGTAGGGCCCACCTGAGGGAAGATTGGCTCTTCATAGAGCAGAGGAGGAGCTGGAGGTTTTTGTGGCTTTTGCAGTGTTTTCTGCAGTGGTTTGTGTGTGAGCAGCGAGTTGTCACAGTGTTCTCTGTTACCCCCTGCTTTGGGCACGACTGACTCCTGTTGGCAAGGCCAGATGTCAAAGAATGGGCTAGAGAAGCACTTCCACTGCTGTCCCTGAGGCTTTTTTGTGCCAGTCCTGTGCAGAGCAGCTGGATTCGCCTCAGCTCTTGAATCATGAAGGATGTTGGTCCTCTTCTCCAAAGGGTCTGACGGGAAGAGCCACTCTAGCAACATCACCTTAATTACTCATGGAACTGAGGGACGAGTGAATACTCTCCCTCTTACCATTTTTTGCATGGCTTACATGTGTTACATTTTACTGAATATCTTGAAAACTTGATTGAGAAAATCTTTCCTCCCCTGTGCCCCTGCTGTGGCTTTGCACTGACTCAGGTTGTTGGGAGTCCTTTCCCATCTTTGTGGGCCACTGTGTCGTGTGGCTTCGAGAGCCCTACTGATGCTGCTGTACAGCTGCAATTACAATGTGGCTTTCTGTGAGGAGGCAAATGACCTGTGGCAATGAACAACCTGTGCTGAAATTCAGATTTTATCTTTAATTTTTTCTTAACCAGGAATTCCTGTTAAGCAATACTGACAGCAACATTACAGTAAAACTACAAGCGTTAACTCGGAGAACATGGCTCTGTGACTAACCTACCAAAACACTTTCTTTTTCCTAGGACAGTAAAGAGTATACATTCAGTTATAAATGGCTTGGATAAACAAAACCCCAAGGAAAATCTGGGCACAATGGTATTAATTATATTGTGAGTATATCATATTTCAAGGTGGGTGAAAACTGCTTGGTTGGTTTTGGATTGTTATTAATTTAGAGTTTTATAGCCTGCATAGGCTGTTGGCTGAGATTAATTGCTTGATAAGTAAGAATTACTGAAAATGTATTGGAGAGATATTTGAATTAGGGTTTTGCTCCCAGACTGAAACACTGTGCTTACTATCAAAAAAAATGAAAAACACATTTGCAGAGTCCCACTGTGAAAATATTTAGAAGAATCATTACAATAATTGCCGAAAAGCCAAGTTTAGTATAAATGCATATTGGTCACCTGCAAATTTTGGAAAGTGAATTAATCTAACCTTCAGAGATTAACTAGACTGTATTTAAATTTATTCATGTTATGTCTTTTTGATCTTATGAAGTTAGCTCTTGCTGTAAAACTCTTGACACAATTTCTCTTAAGTAACTTAATTTTGCAGCGTATGATGAGAGTCACCACTTAATCCAAATCTTCTGAATACCCGCTTTTCAAAAGTGGATATCGAGCCACAGTCATCTCTTCCTTTTAACTCCTGAGTAACAGAGAGAGGCTTTTGAGCCCAGGATTAACTTTACCACCCTGTCCTGCATAACTGACCCGTGTGATGTTATTGGAGTCACTATGGGAGCTCTCTCAGAAGGGTACAAACCACCAGAAAAATAATTGTTGCTTCAAATGGGTGTTTTGCAAGAATAGATGTAGCAAAAATAACAATTAGCACTTTCATAACTTTGTCAACAGTTGTTGTAAAAGCTTAATTGGCAATTGCAAGTTTCTTTGAGGAAGATCCATGTTCCACGTTGGGAGCTTCACCTCTGCTGGGCTCACAGCTGGAACCAGAAGTACAGGGGATGGAGATATGGGTGTGCCCTGGGGGAGTGGGGTTGGCAATTGTTGTCCTCAGCACATATTGTGTATTGTGAACATCCCAGGTGTGCCCTTCGCCACAGAGGGGGAAACACTTTGGTCACAGCTGCTGGCACTGAGGCTTCACAGCACTGCTGCTGTTGTGCTAAAGGAAGTGACAGTCTAAAAGAAGTATTTTTATCTTAACGGTTTTGAACATCTGTGCAAGCCACCAAGATGTCATAAACTGTTGTATTCCTTGCTACTTGTTATGCATTGTGCCACTTACAAAAACTCTTAATCACAGCTAATGACAAGATCACACTTTGCTTTGCTTCCACCTCCCACTGAGTCAGTCAAGGAAGTGGAAATGGCCCTGAGCCCCAGACACAACTGGCAGTAGGGGGGACTTACAAGAAACATAGTCTGAAAGGAACCTTGAAGTTGGTTGATGGTGAAATCTAAACCAAAGGGACATAGATATAGGACCTTGGAAATGTGGTAGGTCAGCCCTAGAAAACCATACAAGTTTATTATCTGAAAGAGTAATCTGTTCCTTGACCTTGTCAATAAAAACCTCCCATTGCCTTTACTTCTCCTTTAACCCTCTTAAGTTCTAGCCTCAGTAGTTTGTAGGGAAAAGACCAAGATACACCATCCACTGTCATTATCCAAACCCTGTGTTTGCCTGCACACACAGAGGAGAGCTGTCCCATTCATTTGATGGAGGATTTTCTTCAAAGCTTAAACATAAATGTATTTGACTTTGTTGTTTGTAATTGTTTTGCTCTATGATCTTATGCAGAGGTTGAGCTGAATAAAAACGTTTCTGTCTTAGTTCCACTCTTATTTCACCTAACCACAAGCCAGCCTCCTTCCTCCCCTTTCCAGGCAAACCCTGGCTCTGTGTCAGTCTCAGGAGGGCTGGAGCCCCAGGAAATCTGACCAGCTGAGAACTGCTTTCTGTTCCTGACGGGTGAGGTGCCCTACACATCCAGAGTGCGATGTAGATTCACTGTTTTTAGCTGTTGCTCAGCTAAAGCTGCTTCCCCCACTCGGTGCTAGTTGTGGCTGTTTGGCCTGCTTGACCTTATTTCAGTTCTTGGCAGGTTCTCTCCCCAGCCCTTTTTCTGTCACACAGGCTGTTCTTTGCTGCCTTTAACCAGGCCCTGCCACTTACCCGCTTACCCAGTTTGAAACATGTTTCTCTGGTTCCTGTGCATCCTCTTCAGACTTTGTCACCGATGCTGTCATAGTGCCTGACTCATAAAATGATCCTTGACTCACAATCCTTCTGCCTGGACTTAGCTACAGGACACTAGCATGCCTTGCCTGTGTCTTTCAAAACTTCCCTACATCTGGAAACTGGAGCAGATTGTGTCCTGGATCCAAGAGAGGTGGCCTGAATGGCAACGCTTACTTGTTCCTGTACACAGGGCGAGGTGATGCCTCAAGTGAAAGCAACTCCTCCTGACTGAAGCCAGGAGAAGGGCTTTTTTTTATTTTTTCCTACCAAAAACTGGTGTGACCTTTACACAGTTTGGTGATGGAACTTTAAAACTAGAGGCTTTTTATCTCTAAGAACAAGACGTAGCAAGAGCACCTCACCCAAGCAGGGGAGTGAGCACAGGGCTTTGGGTAATGAGTGACACAGAGGACTGATAAAGCCACTGATAATGCAATTAGCAGGAAGGCATCTGCGACTTACTGGGGTTCTGATCATTTCTAGAGCTGATAATGAAGGGGAGTTAAAACTTCCTTTTCAGTGGTACAGAACAAACTGTGATTCTGTGCTCCTTTACAGGTCTGAGAATCAAAGAAAATCCAGCTATGAGTTAGGTGTTCTGGAAAGACTTGGAGAGAAATAGGGGCACACAAGGGAGACTTATGTAAATGGCAAAAGGAAGAAATTATTCACAGAACAGGGAAAGGCCTAAGGAGCTACTGATCTGCAATCTCTCTTCTGCAAATTATGGGAAAGTAACCCATTTTTTGGTTTTTATTTTTGTTTCTTATGTAATAGCTCATCTTCAAAAGGATTTAGAACAGATTTCCCTAGAGTGACTAAGCCAGTTTCAAAAACCTGGGAAAAAAAATCTGACTGGAAAGACTGTTTCTTCCCTCTGTACCCAACTCAACAGATAAAAATATGGCTGTGCCTTATTCAGTACAGGCCATCAAAGTTACCATCTCACCTTGGAAGGAACCCAGTATACAAATTCTGGTTTGTTTTCCAATTATCCTAAGCAAAATCTTTAAAAAGTAAAGGATTGTGTATGGGGGTTTTTTTATTATTTTTGTTTGGTTTGGTTTTGTTTGGTTTGGTTGGGGTGTTTTTATAATAGAAAAGAGGAAACAGAACTGCAGAGGGGGTTCCTATTCTGCTGCCCTCAAAGAAAAGGAAGCAGCACAAGCATGAATCTCCTGCCTGGAAGAATGAATCAGCCATCTGGCAGCTTGAATGTATTCTGATCTTCTCTAGTGGTGAACCTCTGGCCATTAATTCAGACATGGAATTGGTATCTGACCTCTCCTTGCTGAATTTCCTAACTGTGTGATGATCAGAAAGCTCTCTTTGGATCAAGCATAGTAAAAGTGCCTGTTGTAAAGTCTTTGTTGAGTCCTCTCTGAATTGGGCTCAATATCAGAAATGGTGGGCTTTGAAGCTCTAAAGAGTAACTTCTATGAAAAAGTTGACATAGTCCTGTAGAGTGCTTTCTCCCAGTTTTCCACAGAACTTCTTTTCTATCAGATATAAATCCTTTCTAGGCAGGTCAGAATTTTAAATATCTCTATTTCCTTATCATGCTTTGATAGCACTTATTTTTCTTTTACATTTTTCATTGTATTGGAAAGGATGCTAGAGTGCTAAAACTATACAGAAACTTCAGGATGTTCTTTGATATTTTTTTTTTTTTCGTAAATCTGAACAGATGGTAGAAGCCCATTCTGGAATTGTTAGCTTAGAAAAAAGTGTTGTGCTCACAGAGGAACTGCTTTTCGTCTCCCCTTCCCTGTTGTACCAAGTGGAAGGCTCAGTCCCAGAAGCATGATCAGTTCTTGAGGAAACTGCAGCAGTTAGGCTCTTCAGAGACTCAGTTTGGTCCTCCATCAGAGAGCCATTTTGGTGCCCCTTAAAGTGGGGAATCCTCCCAGGGCACAGCTGACTTAAGAAACTCCTGTCTTGTGATCAGTGGAGCAGAACAGAAACATTCCTGGCCTTACAAGACCGCAGAACACTTTCAGTTGTGCTGACTGAATTGCTCCTATACTCTAAACAGAGTCTGAGAAATGATCTGGTTTAGAGGGGGGAAGTTAAACCAGTCCCTTAGAAAACAAATGTCCCTCCTCCCTCCTCTGATGAGGCAACAGTTTGGCTAAGACAGCAGCCGGGCAAACAGCTGAATGAAACAACTGGGAGGGAGGAAATGAACCAGTGAGTGCAAAATCCTCTTAGGCAGGCTCTGTGAGCAGGGGGCTGTACTATGTCCCTGCACCTGGAGTCTGGTCTCCAGAGTGTTTCCATTTGTGTCACAAGTTTAAAAATGCAAATTCTGTCATGTGAGTCAGGACACCCAGAAGTGTTATAGATCTGGGCTTCCAAGGCCTGAGTCAGCTTTGGAAATGGGCTGAACTCTCTGCCATGGTACTGTCAGCACTTGCACGCTAATTCCTTCAAAAACACACCTTAAAAACTATGTCAGGTTTTCTTCTGTTAAGCACATTTGCCTGGAAACTCTCAGCTGTGAGCTCAAGTGTGAAGTACAGTGATTTTGGAACAGACCAAATATCTGAAGCACGTGCTGTGCATGGATTTCACGCACAGCTGACTGGAGCTGCCTCGCCGTTGTGCTCCTGCCAGTGCCCACAGTCAACTGCTCTAGTCTTGCAAAGTTTTGGATTGAAGTTGTAATATGAGTTGGCCCTCTTGTATCTGAGGCAGGAGACACATTACTGGAATTCTGTGTGCAGGCAAAATGTTGTAGTTTATTTTCATGGAAAAGTTGTCTATCTGGCAGCTGTCAGAAGCTGACTTTGTAGGAGGAAGGCACAAATGGATCCAGTTGCTTTCCATCTATTTCTAAGTGTCATTTTATAACTGTATATGTCATGTTTAAAGCTTACTTGAGGTTTGGTGTATTTGGTGGCTTTTTTTTATTCACAATTCTTCTATACTTTCCAGACAGACATTATCAGATACACATTAAAGATCATCATAAGCACCTGCAGCTGTAACTGAAACCAAGAACATAGTTGTATGACTAGGCATTCAGGATACTATTTTAAAGTGTTCCCTATACGGGAACCTTTCTGCTTTTTTTTTTTTTTTTTTTTTTTTTTTTTTTTTTTTTTTTTTTTTTTTTTTTTTTTTTTAAATTTTTTTTATTTTCTTTTTTTCCCCCCACAACCTTGACAGGAGGGACAAAAACATTCTGAAAAGCTATATAATATAATTCATTTTTGTAGGCTTATCTCAAGTACCAACTGACACATTGTATCTAAATTCATAGGTGACATCAACTTATATTATTCTGAGGTTTTTTTAAATTTTAAACACTCCTTATCTGATCACTGTTGCCACTGTAAGCGTTATTTGCTCTGCGGATGCCTCATCTTAGTTTTGGAAAGATTGGAACCGGTGGATACTCTTTGCTGAGTATCCTGCCTTTGTTAGGCAGGTGAGCAGAGTAACTCGGCTCAGTGCGTGCTTAGTTATGCTAACGCTCTCCCGAAAATTTAAAAGCAGATAAACACGAGAGGTTGATTAGAGACTAATTACCAGGACAAAACTATTATTGTGCTGACTGATCTAAATATAAGCTTACGTGCAACTATTCAGCATGAGTAATGTGCTTAGCATTACACAATACAGTGAAATAAAGTGTGTCACAAACTGTATATCTGGTTACTTTAAGAATTCTGTGCTGCTTATATGGACTGCTTCAGGTTCCTACGAATCTTCATGCAGGGAAAAGAAGGAATCGCAGCCAGAGCCCAGGAGCAAATGCTCGTTTAAAAACCGGGAACACACTTGGTGACGGGCAAAGAAAGGACACGTTTCAGGAGACACACAGGCTGCCCCCGGTGCCGGCAGACACCGCTGTGTGTCCTGCAGCTCCCGAGATAAGGACACTGTATCCCTGTGGGCAACCTCGCATTTATCTCCCGAGCCACGGGCTCCATCGCACACGACCGTGCTTCCTGGGGGGAAGCCGCGGGGCCGGCGCAGCGCGGGCCGTTGTGCTCGGCCGGGAGCGAGGGGCGATGGATCCCTTTGGAGCGGCCCAACTTCGCCTCGGCCCCACAATTATTTCCAATCGCTCCAGTGCAGCGAGCGCCGCGGGCCTGCGTGCGGCCGGCCGCGTCCCGCCGGCTCCCCCCGCGCCCCAGCGCTCGCTCCTTTTTAGGCCGTGCGGTGTTTGGGTCCCGATCCCAATCCAATCCGATCAAATCCCACCCCGATCCCGGTCCCGCTGGCGATCCCGCCCCGGAGCGGCCGCGGCTCCCGCCCCGCGCGCGGCCCCGCGCATGCGCCGCACCTTGTTTACCCGGCTCTGCGCGGTGGCGCCGCGCGCGGCCGGCAGGTGTCACCCCAGGCCCAGGAGAGCGGGCCACGGCGCGCGGCCGCCAGGTGGCGCCTGCGCCCTCCATTCGCCCGCGAGCCGCCGAGCAGCGAACACCCCAAACAATCCCCAGCGCCGCCGCCAAATTAAATAACCCCAACCCGCCCGCGCCCCGCGGCCCCTCCGCGCCCATAGCCCGCCACTGGCCGGCACGGGCGCGCAGCCGGGCGAGCCGCGCCGGGCACACGGGAGCGGAGCCGCGAGCCGGGGCCTTCCTCGCTGCCTACGCCGACACTGGGCAAGGTAAGTTAGAAAATGGCGGCGAAGCTTCTGGAAGTTTGGCGGGGGCACTCGGGATCGCGGTGCGCGGCGGCGGGGAGAGGCCGGGCCGGGCCCCGCGGCGCCCGGGCCCGTGCGGGGCGCCAGGCCGGCTGGCCGCGGGGACTGCGCGCAGCCAAGATGGAGGACGGCGGGGCCGAGCCGCGAAAACACTCCAGCCCCCCGCTTCCCCACCCCCCGTTCCCGGCGCGCCGCGGCGGGGAGGGGGGAGGCGAGCGGAGCGCGGCCGGGAGAGCGAGAGGGCGCCGAAAGCGGCCCCCCCTGCCCGCCCGGGGCCCCCTTCCTGCTCCCCAGAGCCGGCCGCAGGCAGGCCGGGCCCGGCGCTTGGCGAGCTAAAATGGAGAACCGCCTTCTCCTCCTCCTCCTCCCCCTTCTGCCGAGCCGAGCAGGGGCTGCCGGCAAGATGGAGGACTCGGGCATTGTGTGCGTGGGGTGTGTGTGTGGGAGAGCCGAGCCGGGCCGGGCCGACCGGGGGGGCAGCGAGGGGACGGGGGTCGGGGCGGCCGCGCTCGGGGGAGAGCGCTGGGCCGCGCTCAGAAAATGGTGGGGCGGCTGCCGCTGCCCCGGGGGCCGCGGGGCCCCGGGGCCCGGGGAGGCCGCGGAGAGGGGGCTCGCACCCCTGACAGCGCTCGCCCGGCTCCCTTCGCCCGGTTCCCCGCTGCCCAGCACTCGAGTTCTTCCTGCCAGCCCGCTCCCGCCGGCTTCCCCGCGTAGGGAAGTGCCGAGAGATGGGGGTTTCTCTGTTCCATCTCTCTCCCCCGAGCTGGGGCAACTCCGGCCGCCCTTCCCCGTGCCTGGGCTGGCGGGACCTGGGCTCCCTCGGCCCGAGTGAGGACATGGGGACTGACCTGCCTTCCCCCCCCCGCCTCCCTTCGCTTCCCCCCCTTCCCGCCCCGGCGCCCAGCTCGGGGAAGGCCTTTGTGGGGCGAGTTTTCCCCTCCGAGTGACTTTGGCCGAGCTCCTCGGCGGCTGCCCGCGAAGAGGAAGAGTTGTGGCAGTTTCCGTTCGGCTTCCTTTATTTTTTTTTTTTTTTTTTGTAAAGAAAGGGCGCTTGCCAACTTGTGCCGGGGACGCCCGATGCCGGGAGCCGCGTGTTGCTGGAACCCCGCTGGGCTCTCGCCGGCCCCGAAGGGGGAGGGGGGGGAGGAGGAGGAGGAGGAAGGAGAGAATGCTTCTTACTGGGGGGTTTTGGCGCCACTTTTGTTTTAGATAGTGTTCCTCTGCCCCCTCCTCCTCGGCACGCACTGAACTGAGCTGAACCCTGCCCAGGTAGGAGGCGAGAGCTTTCCTGGTATTTTTCTTTTCTGGGCGCTTATTTTCTCTACATTGATTAAAAATAGATATGTAGTTGTTTCTGCGGCTAGGGACGGAGGGACAGGGGAGCGAGCGGCCGCAGATGCCTGGGCTGGGAGGCCTTGTTTTTCGGGAATTCCTCTCCCTGCCCCGGCGCATCCCTGGCGCTGGGCGTGCTGGCTTTGGGGGCCCGCACCGCTCTGCCTCCATGCCTTCCTCTGTCCTGGTAGCGTTGTATAATCCGTCCGTCCCGTGGAAATCCGGGACCCACCGACCTCATTTTTTATTATTTTTTTATTCCTCCCCCCGGAGAGCTGGCGCGGAGGCGCTCGGGCCCCTCTTTCGCTCCTTTTATTTATTTATTGTACTGCCCCGGCTCGGCTCTCGCTGCTGTTATCCTCCCACAGGATGCGGCGTTCGGAGCTAATACAAAGTTTCCCTCACCGGCGAGTCCGGTGCTCTGGTTACTGGGCTGGTGGTGGTTTTTTTTTTGGTTGGGTTTTGTTTTGGTTTTTTTTTTTGTTTTTTTTTTTTGGTTTTTTTTAATTACTTTTTGGCTGCCCCTTCCCGTGCGCTCCCCGGGGCCACACCCCGGCGTGTCCGGTCTCCCGAGGCGCCTCACCCGGCGGGGTGACCCCGCGTTTTGCCCGTGCCCGCGGGGCCGCCGCCCGGGCGGGCGCGGCGGGGCCGGGGCGGGCGGGCGGGCGGCTGCCGAAGTGCGTCACGGCGGCCCCGCCGGGCCTGCTCCGCTCCGCTGTGCGCGCTGTGCCCGCCGCCCTCGGGCCGCGCCCGCCGCCCATTGGCCGCGGCCGGCCGGGAGGGGCCGCTTCCTCCGGGCCGGGCCCCCCCCCCGCCGCTCCCGCCGCCGCTGCCCCCGCTCCGCGTCCCGCGTGGCCGCGTCCCGGGGCTGCTGGAAGGGAACGGCAGGAAAACGCCTTTTGGATCGCTTCCCTCGAAGACGTTGTACGGCCGCTTTCGTGCTCTCCGGGAGTTTTGTTGAATCCTGTTTTAAATGGCCAGGAACGAGAGTTCCTAGGGTTTCCTGTAGCGAGGTGTTCTCCAGGCATAGGTCTCGCTGTTAACTCTTGGCGGTTCAGTCTCGATTTGTGATTGATCGCTTCTTTCTCGTTTGTAGTCGTGGCCATTTCAAGCAACTTTCCCCTCTTATTCTCTTTTCGTTAAAACGGTTATCTGTGTTACATATACATATATATATATATATATATATATATATATATATATATATATGGGCTGCCCAGGGAGGTGGTGGATTCACCGTCCCTGGAGGTTTTTAAGATGAGACTGGATGTGGCACTTAGAGCCATGGTCAAGTAACCACAGCGGTGTTGGATCAAGGGTTGGACTTGATGAGCTTGGAGGTCTTTTCCAACCCAGTTGATTCTATGATTCCCAGAGTGTTTATCTGGTATTGAACCCTCCTAAGACTTGCTAAATACCCGTGTGCAGGCCGGCTGGTTATGTGCAGGTAAATAAATACCACGAGTGATTGTGCAATTGACAGTCATTAATCTCTGCCATCTTGGTATCACTTGCTAATTATCCCCAACTCATAATTTTGTGGATAAATCTTGGTGGTGATCAGTCACAGACTCACAGTACCACAGATTTGCTATGGGGGCTCCTTTAGTGGGTAACACAGATTCTTTTCCTTATAGCCATGATAACAGTTTCATTACTAAATAAAACATGGTGTGGGAAGGCAGCTGCCGTGCTCTTAGCATAAACCTGCGTCTTTTGGCTGCTGAAAGAGTTGGAGCTGAATGAGGTGGAATCCCCATGCTGTTATGATTAATTAAACAAAGACTAAGAAAGCTTCTAAGTTGTACAAAGGAGAAAAATATCAATTGAATCCCATCTCTACCAGATAGATCTTTTTTCCATTAACTGATGAGGCTCATGTTGGTCCTTCTTGGCAAAACCAGTGACATTTTACAGTGTTTTCTACAGGTGGCCTTTGTGCAACCTGAGACAAACACCTGAATTTCTGTTGCTGTTGTTTGTATTAAGTTAGCTGTGGTAAACTTAAGGTTGGCTATTTTATTAATTTAATTCAAATAAACAAATATACAAAACTAGCCATGGAACTTAGAGAGACTTTAATTTTCCTGTGATACTTCCTAGCACTTGCATAACTCCCACGATATGTACTTGGGTCAGAGTTACGGTTTTGGAGCTTTTTCATGTATTTACCCTTTCAGGAAGATACTACTGAATAAAGTCAATAAGCAGTATAAGGATTTGTTGAATTTTTATTTTAGAAGTTCAATTAAAATTCATGTCCAGTGCTCCTCTTTTAAATATTGTCTTGATGTTTTGCAACTGAAAGCTGAAGTTGGTTTGAGTGAGTTGGTTCAAATCAAGGAGTCTGTGATATTTTAAAAAATTGGCTTCTGTGAAATGACAAGAAATTGGTAGGTTCATAGATTATTAAAATACTTATTTTAAAAATGCATTATATTACTTGAATAGCACTCCATTTTTAGAATAGGAGTATTCAATTAGCTGGCTGTTAATCTAACTCAAATTCCATAAATATATCACATTCCAGCTTTATGTGTTCAAGTCTCTAAATGTGCAGAATGGAATAATATCCACTTGGAAGGATTGTAAATAGAATTCTCAGTTAAACACTCTAGTTTTATTTTGTTTCAGTGTAACTTATCAACAACTGAATTCTTTAAAAAAAGTAATGTAGACAGCTTCTCTTGAATATTACATGCTATTACAGTCTCCTGTACAAAATAGCTGCAGGCAACAAACCACTTGAAAGTTCATGCTCTTGGTGGTGGGAGCAACTGTGTTAGACTTGGTTCAGTCATGAAATGATGTTGGCACATCAGAGCTTTATGAACTTTTTAAAATTAGATTGCTCTTTGTCACTTTTGGTTCAGATTTAGAATGATTCAAGAGTCCTTGTTTGTCATGTTCATTTGTTGTGTTACTGTCTCAGTTGTTTTGCTGCAGGCAAATAGTATAGGAGAGATTAGGTTTTCTGAAACTTGTGAGCCAGCAGAAACAGGTTGGATGTTTTACAGAAACCTGAAATACTTTGTTGCTTATTTTCACTGGATGAATCCCCAAAAGTAAGCAAATATTTCTACTGGTTATTGTGCTTGTTGGTTGTGTTACTGGAATGCTGTGTTTTGTCACAGAACTCTGCCTACAGTGTGGCCATTTCATCTCTAATTAGTTTGAAAACTTAGAAGAATATTGTAGGTGTGAATTTCCAAAATGGTTCAGTTCGGTTTTGGTGGTGGGTGTTGTTTGTTTGCCTTTTTTTTTTTTTTTTTTTTTTTAATGTGTGTAATTAAGAAAACATACTGGAAAGAGGAGTGTGTTGTCGATTGTGTCACCGATGCGAGAATTTCCAAGAGCTTCATCTGCTTCAGTACTTGTTTTGTCATGGAAAGAAGTGATTGATGGCAGCCATCAACATACCAGTTTAATACTCTTGAAGGTCTGCTCACTTTCTCACTATCACTTAATACATTCACATTCTGAAAACCTCATCTTTCTTATATGAGAATTACTGACAAAGAGGAAGAGAGAATGAAGTGCTAACTTAGTCCTTGGGAAACTGAGGTGAGCAGGGAACTGGAGTTTTAGGTTGGAAAATACAAAGCTTGTACACAGCATCACAAAAGCTTAAATGGTGACATACAAGCGTATTGCCCTGGATTAGATTGAATGCCATCCAGTATTTTAGATAAACTCCCCTTTTGAACTCCAAGGGTAAGTAAAAATGGGAATTCTTCATGGTCTCAGTACTCTGCTGTCACTGGCACAGGCAGTCCTGCGGTGTGGGCTGCTCTGGGCCTCCTTCTGCCTCCTGCCCCTTCTGTCCTGTTGAGTTCGCGCAGAGGTGGAGCCGAACGGGGCCGCGGCCGGTTCAAGGTCCGGGTGAAGGCGCTGGAGCCGTTCCCGCAGGACGGGCGCGGGCAGGGACAGGGTGCGGGTGCAGCGGCCGCCCCCGGTCCCCAGGGGGCGCCCCGGCGGCGGGGCCGCGGAGCGGGGGGAGCGGGGCCGGGGGAGCCCCGCGGGAGCGTCTGCGGGGGCACAGCTGCGGGGGCACAGCTGCGGGGGCACAGCTGCGGGGGCACAGCTGCGGGGGCACAGCTGCGGGGGCACAGCTGCGGCACTGCAGCTCCTGTGCTGGCATCCGGGCCCTCTCCAGCACTGCTGCGGGGAGTAAGCCAGTTAAAAACTTCCACCGTTCACTGAACAGGTTTCATGGTTGAAGATCGGTCCAGTGACTTCAGTTGGCTTTTTATATTAGAAAAAAAGTCTGCCTTCAAATAGTTCTGTATCTTTGTGGTTTAAGGGCAAGCTTTGAAATCTGATGTAACTTTTGACAAGGTCAGGTATTTATTTAAGAGTGTTACAGTGGAAACTTATGTTCTGAGAGTTGGAGATTAAAAGTGCAGTTTTAATTGTATGTTGTTTTAACTAGAATTTATTTTCTTTGGGTATTCTCATCTTGCAGTTTATAAAAATCTGGTAAAGTTGGATTTTTTTCTTTGTTTTTTGAGTATAAGTACAAAGTAAGGGAACCCTCTGAAGGGGACCCTCATTTAGCTCATCACAGTAGGGCTAGTGCTGACTTGTTGAAGTTGGGAAGCTTGAGGGGCTGTTACCTGACTGGCTTCTGTCTCGAGATGTTTCACTGCTCAGGTATCAGCACATAATATGTGTTCTTTTTTCTTCATCCTCTCAGTTTGGTGAGTGGGATCACTAAGACTAGACCAGAATCCTAAATATGGTGGATTATGCCATTGGATTATTTCACAGAATACTTTATCAGTTTTTAGTATCTTTGTATTTCCAAGTGTTGCACTGTTACAATCTCATATGAGATCTTGGGTAGAGAAGAAGAGAGGGTGAGATGTTTCATCTCTCAAACATTTTCTGAGATCTGGCACCCAGTTTTGGAGATAGGAATGTGGGAAAATTTGATCCCCCATGTTACCCCCTTAGCTTTTATGTGGCAGTTAGTTTTTTAGCCTTTACTGGCTACAAACTTGCATGGAGGAACACAGGCACAGTCTGTTTTTAAACTTCTTTATGCCAATTTGACTCAGAAATGAAGGATATGTAGGACTAGATTTGTATGCAGCTACTTCTTGTCTTATTGTGGCTTCAGAGGGAGATGAAGTTAGCTGTCAGATAGCTACTCTGTCCAGGTATTTACTTTATTTTTGTCTATATTGTACATTTTTGGGTTGTGTAGCTGGCTATGATTTCCCCCTTTAGAGGACTTACTTTTGCAAAAGAATATGATCAGAAGAGTGAGTAGATGTAAGAAGACTGGCATATATGGCAGGGTAGATTGTGATCTGTGATTGAGAAGTTAATCACAATACCTACCCAAAAAAAGTATCTGAGCACATGTGTTGGTTGGTTTCTTTGGTTTTTTCTATTTTTTTTTTTTTTTGGAGGTAGGTGAATGGTTTATTTTTTTATGGCTCTGAATATGATGACTTATTAGTCCTGCCCTTACACAACCTTTTATGCATTTGACTTTATGCATTGACTTTATGCATTTTTTTTTTTCAGTGAAGGTTTGTCATTGGATTGGTGCAAGGGAATATGTGTGACATTAGAAGTCAGTTTGCTTTTTGCAGTAGTTTTTTGGTAGCACTTCTGTGAAGCTCTAAAGAGGAGAGTATTTTTCCATCTGTTTCCATTGTTCAGGCGTTGCTAGAGCAAGCTGATGACCTCTGCTTGTATTTTAAAAAAGGTGCCTGTTGCCATGTAATGGGTATCTCTGCAGTGCTCCAGACTGGTAAGAATTGTAGCTGGATTCCAAATCTCAGGGTTGTTTTCTATTAGCAAAATAATGAAATCGAATATACTGACATTTCATAGAACACAAAACATTTCCGAAACTACTGATCACTTTAAAAAGTAACAACAAACCTTAGGTATGCATGTTTTATTTAGCTGGGATTGCATTCCAAAATTGGCTTCGAGTTGCTGCCAAGGTTTGGTGAAATGCTGCTCAGCTTCTGGCCTGTGAGTGAGAGAGCTTTGGGTGATGTGCAGGACACACCTGCCCGGACCTGCAAGCTTCCCCCTTCTGCAGTGGTGCCCCAGTCCCGGCAGGGACAGGCACCCTGTGCTGGACACAGGGACAGGCACCCTGTGCTGGACACAGGGACAGACACCCTGTGCTGGACACAGGGACAGGCACCGTGTGCTGGACACAGGGACAGGCACCGTGTGCTGGACACAGGGACAGGCACCGTGTGCTGGACACAGGGACAGGCACCGTGTGCTGGACACAGGGACAGGCACCGTGTGCTGGACACAGGGACAGGCACCGTGTGCTGGACACAGGGACAGGCACCGTGTGCTGGACACAGGGACAGGCACCGTGTGCTGGACACAGGGACAGACACCGTGTGCTGGACACAGGGACAGGCACCCTGTGCTGGACACAGGGACAGGCACCGTGTGCTGGACACAGGGACAGGCACCGTGTGCTGGACACAGGGACAGGCACCCTGTGCTGGACACAGGGACAGGCACCCTGTGCTGGACACAGGGACAGGCACCCTGTGCTGGACATGCTGCTCTGGTGCTCCCTGGGAAGGTGTGTGCTGTAGCACATGTGGGCACATAGCACAGAGGACTCAATGCAGTTATTTTCCTGTTGCTTAATGCATGTGATCTGCCTGGAAAGAGATGGATATTTTTGATTTGGAGGTAATTTTGCAGTTCTTCATTATGACTGAATTGCAGTTTTTTACTTAATATAGGATTTCAGCCTAAGTTATAAGACCTTCCCTGCAGCATCATGTCTGGGAAAAAATCGACTTGTTTACAAATAAAAATAAGGTGTTCAATCTAAGGCTTTTTTAGTTTTTCACCTGTTATTGCTTTAGGTAAAACTTCCAGTTCATCCCTTAAGAAAGGTCAGCTCTGGAAATTTGGACCATATTGAGTCTTAGTAAGCAGATAATAAGTGAGTAATATAATTGGCTGATTTTTTTTCAGAGTGTAATCTTCCAGCAGGGAGAGTTCATTATAAGGAAGATTTGTAGGGAGTAGGGGTGTGAGTAATTAAGATCTGTATTTTTTTGTGTGTTATTTTTATTATTTTGCTGTGAGCAATTGGAAATATATATACTAAAGTTACAACCCCCCCCCCCCCCCAAAAATACTAAATATCAAGAACATGGCTTTGTAGTTCATATGTGATTTTGAGGTGTCTAATTTTTAATTTGCAGGTTACTTTATTTGACACGAGTCTTGGAATAAGATGTTTTTTGTAATTATGGATATAGTGGCCTAATAACTTAATTTGTATAATATGGTGGTACATCCTGACCACTGGCTATTTCACTGCAGATGTCTTTAGAAACAGAGAACTGATGAATTATGATGTTTTTTCCAAGGGAGGAAACAGGGAAGACTTGATCAAGACCTTTTTTTCAAAACAAGAATAATTAGTGGCTTCAGTCTACATATCATATGGCAGAACTGTGCTTGCAACAGAGAAACAGGAGAGAGAATTGATATGGACTGTTGTATCTTGATTTAGGGTAAAGAATACAATTTAAATGGATTTGAAAAAGAAAGACTATTGTATTAATAATTTAAGATTAATAACATAAGAATTTATAAAATTTTGTTATTTTGTACTATTTTGAGATGGGAACTGTTCTTACAAGAAAGTTCCAGCTTGGTGTGCAGCCATAGACTGTTTTTGTAATTGTTTCTTATGTACCTGTTTGAACAACTATATCCAAAATACTTTCTTTTTAACACCACATAAAATAAAGCTTTGCATTATGAATGTGCAGGTACTTCCTAGAAGTGATGCCCCAATGAAAAAACTATTTGTGTTCTTGGTCACAGAACTGTATAGGTGGGAAAGCCCCCCTGCAGGTCTGGTCCAACCTTCTCCTTAAATCTTGTCCTGTAGCACCAAGAATTTGTCCAGTGAAGTTTGAAATGTCTCAGGGTGGAGTTTCTGCAATCTCTCAGGCAACCTATTGTGCTGTTCTTATTGGAAGGGCCTTTTTTATTTCATGTCTTAAAGTCACCTTAAATTCTTATGAAGATTCATGCCTTTCCACCCCCCGGTATATGTTTGGAAAGTATTCCTTGATGATGGAGGCTTGGGAACTTAATGCCCTGGCTCAGAGCTGGTGCTGGGTTTTTAATTAGGAATTTTTGAAAAAGAGAGAGAGGTGAATAGCTGCTGAGTGACTTTTTGGGGCTTACATTTCTCTTCCCTCTAGTTGCATTTGCTGCCTTTATCCTTCTCCCGCTGTCCATGCTCAAGCTTCACTACTGCGCCTCTGACAAGTCTTGCAAATAAAACTTCCCTTCTTAAGCATTTACCTGTTCACTTAAGTGTCATTCATACACTAATCAGAATGATTCTTTTTTGCAGTTTTCATGTTTAAGCAGTGATATTTTTATTCCTTCTCATAAGTATTTTTTCTAGAAATCTACAGTTCATTTGAAACTATGGTAACCAGAAGGGAAAGCTACACAAGTATCTCTCTTCGATCTGTGGTATAGGCCTGCTGTTACTTGCCTAATAAACATTTGGCTAAAGAAAAGGTGAAGCATCAACATGTTTGCATGTTGATTTACCAAACACAGAAATGGTTTATTAAGGCAAATATTTGAATGACTATGGAAAACGTTTGGGGTTTTTTTCCCCACTGAGTTACATTTTGGTCTTCAATATTCTTTTTAAGCTGCTCTGTTTTATTGTGTACTTCATTCTAATTGCTTTGATAAGCTGTATTTTCAACACTGGTATATATTAGTATTTAATTTTATAAATGTTCATCAAGTAAGAAGTATTGCTGATGTGTGTATGCTGCATTACTACTCTGCTGGGAAACAGCATGGATTCTGTACACAGACAACCTGTGGCTTGACAGTTCAAACATAATCAGAAAAATCAGCCTTTAGGCATTTTATTTCTCTTGCTGCATTGCATCGTCTCAGTTATACTGCCCAATTTCTATTCAGCAATGCAGTGGTTTTATGAAAGTTAATAAACTTGTGTATTCAGAGTATGTTTGTACCTCAGAGCAGTAGTTGGTGCTAAGCAAAAATTTTCTATGGTGGCAAGACAGATTGTATGCATCAGTATGATGTAAAAATATCAAAAACATTTTTAGAGACTTTTAGTTTCAATAGCACTGGGTAGAATAAAATAAAGAAATGAAGAGCTACCCTCTTCCTATACAGTAGGTCACTCATTAAGATTCTTTGTATTCACCCCCAGGCGGAGTAACAGTCTCTATAAAATTGAATTCTCAAGGGTTTTCCTTTCAGTACCAAGGGGCTATAAACTATGCAAAGAATACCTTGCATTCAAAACTGGTTAGTGAAGTTTTGTTTACAAGAGAGGATTTATATATTCTTTCATAATCCTACAAATGGGCTTAGTCTTCCTCTATCTCCAGTGAAGAGAAGCATGGAAAAATTCTTTTGGATGCAAGATTGAGTCAATGTTCTTGGTAGCTTGGGGATTTAAGAAACTTACTGAAGTTTTTCAATTCCTTTACAATAAGCACTATTTGTTAGTATATAAGGAATGAAGCATCCCATGAGATGAAATAGGATTACCAGGAGGAAGGAGAACGTAGCCAGGAAGATGGGTGAGGTAGGAAAGTGTGAGAATATGTTGATGGTTACTGGAGCCATTTTGAAATATGTTGTGTGTCCATTTGTATCACCTTCACTTTTTTATTTCTGTTGTGGAATTTGTTGGCTTTGAGCTATTAGATACATAAGTATCCATAAGTAACTGCTTTGATGTAAAAACCTAATCTTGGAATAGGTTGTTCTGTCGGATGTGAAAGCTGCAAATGTTTTTGTTGAATGTTTAATTTTTTAGTTCCTAACTTTATCAACCATTAAAGGCTATTGCAGTGGGATCTGGAGGAGAGAAATCAAGCTAGCAATCAATTGAAAAGGTAAAAGTTGGTTTTTTCAGTGAGGATAGTTGGTGGAGAGACTTGTTACTTACTGATGTGAAAGAACAGAATTGGGCAGTTATGTAACTGGAAATAATTTCTGAATGTGACTCCACGTGCAGAGTTTCCTCCCTCATTCATTGGGTTCTTCCTTCCATATTTGTTCAGGCTGCTGCAGATGAGTCTTCCCATGTCACAGGGCCAGTTCCATGGGTAGCTGCTGCTGGTAGGGTGGTTTTGTCTCTCCTGACTGCATGTTTTATCATTTGTCTTGTGCCTGTGTTTTCTTCCCATTTGAACCTCACAGGTGTACTGGTTTAAGGAGCTGAACTGAAGAGTGTCTGTGTGTTAAATCCCTGTGGAGTCAAATGGGTGCTGCTTCTGCATGGAAGAAGATAAGGGAGCTTTCAGCCAGTGAGAATACAAAGTATTCAGTGTTTCCGTAGTTGAAGTGTTGTAGTGGCAATGTTTTCTGTGACTGTAGGACCAGGAAAAGAAAACTTTTTATTCCTGCAGTCATCGACTACTTTTCTACGTGGTCAAACTCAAAAACCACTAGGGCGATATGCCAGTTCCAAAAGCAGTCCTCTAATCTCTGTAGTGATCTCTGTTTTATCTTTTTTTTTCTTTCCTCCCCAAAATGTTACAAAGTCTGTCATAGATCAGTTAGAGTTCTGCAAGGAAATACAGGACTGTGCATTAATTTATGCAGGCAGGAAGATCATGTACATTTTTCTTTGGTTTTGGTCTGTGTGCTGGTTAGAAGTTGTGCAGGTGTTACTGGGAATAAGATGGAAGGAGTAGGAGAAGATTTTAGGAACAATTATAGAAGATTTTTCTCCCCTCAAGATTTTCTTCCAGCCTTGGCATGGTTAATCAGCTGCTGTTGTCAAAACCCTGCTAGACCTCCTCCTTCAGCTAGATGCTTCCCAGCCTGTTGTGGTTAGATCTTATTATGAGCCTTTGCACTCTGGAGTTTTCTGTGGTTTATGGAAGCTGCAGTGCCAGTTCTATACATGGTCTGACTTCGGCCTGTTCACAGAATACAGACTATCCTATGCAATGATCCAAAGTCCCAGCCTTCCTGGCTTCTGAGATTTTTGGGGCATGCTGAGGCTATGGGTCTCACCTCTGGGAGTACCTGATAATTAAATCAGACATAACCTTTTTTAATCTCATAAAATATTAATATTGTCCTTCAGAGATACTGAGAAATGCCTGAACACGTTGCATGCCTCTCCTCTTTACCTCACTTAAACCTCAGTTCTCAGACCATTTTTTCTTCTACTCTTGGAAGAAAGCTTGCAGAGTATTTTTTACAGTGTGGAATTCTAGGTAACAAGGTACTGGCTTCCTTGAGGTGTTTGGGAAGAGCTTCACTGTTGATTGATCAGAAATTATTACATTGGGATTCATTGCCTAATTCCTTGCCATTTTACAGTTTAGATCTGGGGGAGCTGGTCAGCTCTAGGCAGAACTGGGATTTGTTGAAAATAAACTTCTGTGTCAAAGTCAAACTGACAGCTGTATGCTGTGATTTTGCTTTGTGAAGTTGTAGTCAGAAATACTAGACAACAGGAAAGTCATATTTACAAGATTTTTGGAGTACTGTAGATCATTTTAGGTTGTACAGAGGGGTATGGAATGTGGGTTGTTCAGCATGCATTTATATAAGCCATGTTGGAACAGGAGTTTCTTTTTTGGTGTTGAATTTGTAGAAGGCAGTAGGCATTGGTTCCCCCAGTTTTGCAGGTGCTCCTTAGAAGGACTGTTGTGAATTTAGCTGCAATTGCCTGAGCTCTGTTTCTCCTTACTGCTGTTGAAATGTTTCAGTGGGACTTCCCTGCTTGGAAGCGTGCCAGAATGAATGTGTGGGAAGACTTAATACTTGCTACTTACATAGCATTTTGTATGTTCAAAGTCTTCTGCAAATATTAACTAATCTTTATTTAGCATTTGTGCCCAATTTCTGTCAGTATAAATCAGTAACAGCCAGTTATGACCTCTACTTTTTTTGATGTCAAAAGAACAAACTGCTGTAACTAGTATAGTAAGAATAATCTTTATCATCTTATTAAAGTACCAGTTTTTGTCACTCTACACTTCTGGCTTCGTGTGGTGTAGAAAAAAGTTATGAATAGAGCGTAGTAGTACTCTTCAGGAGGTCTGTGTGCTGTAGGATGCTGAGTGCTGGAAGGAATGGCATTGCATTCATTTTGTGTGTGGTATTTCAAGCTTTTCTGTGCTGGTTTTTGTTTCTGCAATATTAAGGGTTATTTCTTTCCAGCCTGGGGAGCCACAGCGTATTCGTAACAAGTAATACTGTGAGAATAATGTTCATTGTGAGCTTGCTTCTTAAGAACTGTCATTCAGCTTAAAACAGTCTTAAGTTGAAAATTCTTAAAATTACTTACAGTATACCTGCACTAAAAAGTTACTGAGCTTTGCCCTACTTGTATTTTGGCATTATAAATGCCTGGTTTTAGCAGCTGGCATGACAAATTCATTAAGCTGTTAGTTGTTTTAGGTCTGGTAAGGTTCTTGCAACACCAAACTCCAAGTAGCTGTGTATGTTTTTATTAGGATCCCATGCTCTATTTTGAATACTACTGTTATGTTGGGTTTTGCCACTGCAGTTGATCAACTGTAAATAACTAGTGTGTTGTACAGAAGTATTTTGCAGCAGAAAAAAATATTGTTCCGATGGTCATGTATAGTCTCTGTTCAGTTTTCAGAATTTTGACAAGAAAATTCTGTTGAGTCTGTAAGTTTGAATTGTAAATTGTGATACCTTAAAAGTTGACTGTTAATTTCAGAGAGAAAAAGTCTGTAGAAGAAGGTCTGATCTTTTACTTTGCTGCATTTTGTCTTTGACCAACCAGTTTACCAATTTTGTTATGTATTAATTTGTTTTTGACTTTTAGTTAATGAAGATTTTTACTGTTTGTTGTAAAGTTGAGTAGCTTTAGAAGTTAAATGGCTGTGGGACTTTTGACCTTCACTAAGTGTCTAAAATGTAGCTTTTAAAGAAAAATAGCATTGTACAAAAATAAAAAGTGTAAATAGGTATCCCAAATACAGGCCTAGTATTGCTCTAAGAATGCTTCGGATCTTAGCTAAAATGGACAAAAACTGTATTTCTATTCGATTATTATCTGTCAAAACCTTAGTCTCAACAACTTTGGTATGAACACAAAACCAATTTTTTTTAGTTTATTTTCTGGTAATAACATGATTTGTGGCATCTACACAGATCAATGAAGAAAATAATTAGAAACAGAACTAGTTTTCATTATGTACTCTTGGATTATTAAACTACTCAGTGGTGAGTTCTCTCTGGGACTGAATAAACCCAGTCCTGGCTTTCTGTGGAATAATCGTAGATTCTGATCATGTCGGATGTGCTGGAGAAACATTGTAATAGTAATGGGTTACAGAACCCAAATGAGACCACTCTTGGCTGTACTTGGTAAAACGAACTGGTGGTTTGCTTTTCTGCAGGGATGTAACATCTTTCTATTTCTGTCACATCTCTGCTGCTTTCATTGCCATTTCATGTAGGCTTCAGGCAAAGGTGATCAACTATTGGCTTGTCAGAACATTTATTCAGACATCACAAACCAGAGTGAGTTATGAATTTTCATTACTGTTGGAAAAGCAGCATGTGAGGCCAGACTTTTACATTTCCTAGCTGGCTGGATAACACTTGGTACTGGTGTTTGGGTGCTGTACGAAGTGTGGCTCCCAGTGCCATGGCCAGAGAGGGTAGCAGTGTATGGCAACCCCGAAAGCAGTTGTAGCCTATCAGAACAGTATGGACATCTCTCTTTCTTTTGACATAATTTGACAGTTGATCATGTCTGCCATACTGTCTCACTGATTTTGAAAGGAGCTGTTTTGCACCAGCCACAGGACTCTTTTGTCGAGCCAGCTCAGCTTACTAAACTGTTGGAAAGCTAATTCATTCACAGAGAAATTAATAGACTGTTGCTCAACAAAGGGTCTGACAAGTGCCCTTGACTAAGAGACATGGCCAGAAGTAAAAGCAAGGAGAAAGAAGTAGGACTGTTCTTTCTCTGGTAGCAACCTATCTATTGTATTATTAAACTACTATGGTTATTGTTTGTAGTTTCATTCATTATTTAGCAAAAAAGAGGATAGATACGGTTAATGCAATCTGTTCAAAAATTGGTATAAATGTGCTTAGTTGATAATTGAAAGGAACAATGGAATAAAATTTGAAATTACTAGAACATGGACATGTTGTTGCTGTTGAACAGCTTCCTTTTCTACAGCTAAATGACAACTTGAGAAGGTGTAGAAAAGGCAAAGATTATGAAATAGGGAAGTGAGTGGAAATGGTGGAACTGCTTAAGCTTTAGAAAGGATTTTCTGTAATTTATATGTAACGTGTTTTATATTCTAAATATCCAATAATGGTGTAAAACTTTGAAGTGAAGAACAGATGGTTTTAAATGTATATGCAGTTTTTAGGATTTGGTAGTTTCTGCACAAAGGACTTAATGACATTTGGAATTAAAGGGTAAGTGTTGCAGGTCATACGTTGGGACTTGTGTATCATGGTATTGTAGAACATACTCGAGAGTCTTAGAAAGGTGGGATATCTGTGCTCTCAGACTGCTAAAATTTTGCCATTGTTACTTCTGTTTAAGTGGTTCTCTGGATCCACTAATCTGGGAAAAGATTATTCTCCAAATAAAATGGAGGAAGATTCGTCACGTGTTTCAGGGAACACATAAATGACTGAATAAATCACTTAGACAAAGTCAAACAGTATAATTTGTGTATTGCTATACAAACACTGCTGTTTTGGGCATCATACAAACAATTATTGCAATGGTCACATTCTGAAACAATATCTTGTAGCAAATCATAAGTTAATATTTTATGGTAATAAACAATAAGCAAAAAATGTTATTTGCATACAAAGAAAGTTACTTGAAAAATATATTTCAGCATTATTGTTACTAGATCCTCAAATCCTGAGAACACAGCACTAAGGAATGTCTTTCTATGGATATACATATAATGAGTTCAGAAGGAAAGGAAAATTAGTTGTTTACTTTGAGAGAAATACAAATTACCAAGAAATAGAATTGCCAAAAATGGCAAGAAAATACTTCCTTAGACTATTTTAGTGATATAGTATAATGATAAACAGTCATATTTTTGCCCATCTTTTGTAAATAAGGCCTGGCAGCACTCTAAGTGCCACAGCTACATGTTAAGAAGGTGCTGAATTTGCCTATTTGTACAGTCAACCTGTAATTCTCAAGCAGATTTAATGATGAGTGAAGTATCTTCTGTCCAGGACAACTCTGGCATTATGTGTTAATGCAAAATTATCAGAAATGTAGTTGTGGGCCTCAGTCTAAGGTATGTCAAGGTTCCATGACTGTGTGATCTGGTACTGCTTTGTGTGAGTATTAACACTCGGGGTATCACTGTCAAAGGACTCCTGGGTGTGCTTCTGTGTCTCGTTGGCACAGAGAGCAGATGTTTATGCAGAAACCTGGATGATGGTGTGATTTAAGTATCACGCTGCTGTTTTTGACGGTCCCGAAATTACATCTTGCTGTGCTTAGACTCTTTCTCTGGTAGCTTTAATTTTGGAATAAGATGATTATTTGTTCTGAAAATGCTGTGCAGCTCCTTGGTTCCTTGTGGACTGTATGTTGACACTTCAGGTGGCTGTGCCTGCTGGTGTGTGTTACCTGCCTGTGTTGCTTTATGGGTTACAAAATGAAATTCATAAGTTATATTATTGCTGAAGTTTCTAATAACTGTGAAGTATTACTGGAATCCTGAACTTCTCTTCATTGAGAGCTTAATTAAAATAAAGGCACAAGTTATTGCAGAAAAGTCAGTACCACTAATTTTGGTTAATAAAGACTAAATTATATGGTGTGTAAATACTGTCCATTTCATAATGGCTGAGTATTAATCTTCTGATTGTAATTTGGTAGCAGTTGCCTTCCTGAAGTAATTCTTAAACCATGCCATTTTCATTTGTTTCCTCCTGCTCCCCCATTCCTGCCCCCAGATATTTAGATTTACGAATACCATGTCTTCTAACACCGTTAACTCCCATCTTTTGGAATTCTCTGAAAGACACGCCAGTGCTTCCCTATTTAATTGCATTAAAAAAAGAATATTTTTCTTACATTGATGTTTGCTAATTCATCTTGTGAGGTAAATGGTCTTTGGCATAGCAAGTAGGAGCAGGGGAGTTTTCAGTAATGCAGATGGGTCCACATCAACAGCCACCACTGTCAGGGCATAGGAAGCTCCATCAGGACCTTTTAAAGAAAAGTGCTTAAACTGAAGAAAGCCTAAGGGACACCCTGGGGTTTAGGGACCTGTGTGCAGCTATGGAAGTAGACTTGATCAGTCAGTACCAGTTAGGGCAAAAGATTAGAAAGAGAGAAATACAATATTTTCCCTGTTTTCCACTCACTGTTATTTAGCTAGGTGTGCTGTTTGCTGTGCAATATCACAAAGGTGCTTTTTAATTATGTTTTTAAAAACACTTTGTTAGGCTTCTACAGCTTTGCCTACCTGTTTGATTCTGAAGTCCCACAATCTGCTTAGTCATAAATTCAAGTTCATAAAGCAGTTCTTGAACTAAAATTTCATTTTACTCTTGTATGTATTGATGAACAGGATAAAAACCAAACATTTTTTCACTATCTCAGGAAAGGTTTCCGCACTAGATCAGTCAACATTAATTGAAATTATTAATTAGCTTGGAGTGAGAAGTACAGTATTGTACTCTTGAATAAATGTTAGGTTAATAGTCTGTTTTAAGGACTAGGTTTATATAGTTAAAAGACTGCCTTTTAAAGAAAAATTTGTGGTTACATATTTGCAAATATTTGTGGCGGACAACATTTTAAGATATATACACATTCTGCAAATGGATTTCTCTGAACATCATCCTTGTAGTGTTAGGACCATTGATGAATGAGCTGATGAGTTACTGCCCGAGTTTGTATTTTCCTGTACTCCATGTACTTGTAGAGTTTTCAGTTTGGGAACTGCAAAAGCCTTCAAGAAGTTTGTAGTACTTGTCACAGGTTAAAGTGAGATTTTAAAAAAATCTGTGAAAATGTGTAGTTCATGATTTCCTTCTGGTCAGTAAGGGATCAGGAAGGATGTAGGAGCCTGTGCTGCAGGGGTGGGTAGATAGAGATCCAAGTGTGAGTGCTTTCTGCATGTGAATACTCAAGAAGGTTTTGAAGAACTAGGTATCATCTGTTAGAATATCCTTTTCTTGCTCCCCACATGACGGTACAGGCAGCACTGAAGCAACTGTAACAGAAAATTTGTCTTCTATAAAATGACTGAGGGAAGACTAGGAAGATGAATACTTTCTATTCCAGGTTTGCAGTTTTCTTTGGGCTTTGTATGTTTATCATTATTTCTGGTTTCAAACTGTTTAACTGGAAAACAGGTCACTTGTTGTGTATGAAAGTTTGTGGAAGGGCTTGTTTTAAATGACTGGAAATTAATAAATTATTTTTTCAGTCTTTCTTAAAATACTATTCTTCACAAGTGATTTTGTGTCTATATTGAAAATACTGAAATATCAGTATTTCCTGTGCAAGAGAGTTTTGCCAGTTGTGGCTTAACAAAGGTATTTAGTAGTATGTTCTCTTCACTCCTGACAAAATGCACATGTAACCTTCCTTTCATGGGATGGAGGGGACTGGAATACTGTGGTAGTGCTTGATATTTGTGGCTTTGAACTGCTAAGGTTAAGCAAGTTGTGTGGCCTTTCACTTTTCCCCTCTCCTTGGCAGTGTGGGGGGATTGTTACCTGCCTGTGCATGGGTGTTATTGATGCTGCTTTAATTGACCATAAGCAGTTTCTAGAGCACATCTTGGAGACATATTGTCTCCTTGGGGATTTATTGCATTTGCAACATCACACCTCTGATCCTGCTGCTTGCTGAATATGATTATCAGCCATTAGGACTGAATATTTAAACATGGTCACTACATAATGTTTTCCTCCTCAATTTGGATTTCTGTTCTCCGTTAAGGATCTCTCTCCAGTGTGTTTAGTTTTTGTGAACTTCTTCCATGCGCTGTGACATTTTTCCTGTGCTCATTGTTACAGTGTGAGTTCTGTCTGGTTCTTAGTCTTGCTGACAGAAATGTGGATAGATTTTTACAAAATAAATTTTTGTGCAAAATGTATTTTCTTCATTTTCCTAGGGAAGATAAAAGTTCCTTCCTTTTTCCTAGGATTCAGTCAGTCTCTAGGTGTTTTATATTGTTTTCTCACCCATTTGGCCTTGTGTGCTCCAGAAAACTGAAAAATCACATCTGAATTTTTAGGTTCTCCCATCATGCTGCCCAGGTGAAAACTGTTAACAAGCAGCGTGTCATAGTGCACATTAAAGACTGTATGATATAGAAAACATGAAATAGTCTTTCAGCCTGGACAATTTAAGTATTTTTTACTTGTTTGGTTTTGTTTGTTCCAGCACACATGGGTATGGTCATATTTTGTTTACATTATAGTGCTGTGCTGGAGATGGACATGTTTTAGACCATGTGATTTATTAATAAATAATAAAATAATATTTAGCCTGTTATTTCAATGTAAATTTTGGGAATGGTAAGTATTAAAACTTAAATCTGTTCTTTTAATTTCAGAATGGGGAATCAACCTAGTGTGTGAAACTTGATGTGTTAATTGGTGAGATTTGTGGTCTAAATTGGCAGCCAAGGCACTTCTTTGTCTTCTCTCCCTTGCAAATATTGGTTGCCATTTTGAACAAGAAGATTGTTTTAGTGAAGGAGAAACATTTAATAGCATCATTTTATGCTAGTGCTTGAGGGTTGTAAATATTGCAGTCCAGCAAATACTTGGGAGATTTCTTGAGCTGGAAATTGCTGCGTGTGTTCAAGGTTTTGCCTTGTCCGTAAAGTGAATTGCTTGATGAGCACTTCATTTTCTTCAGGGTTATTAGAGGAAGTGAAAATATTTTGGTATCTGCTTCTGGAAATAGTGCTGGGCAGTTGTCGTTTTCTCTGCAAATTTGATGTTTTTGCTCCTATTTAAATTGAGGCAATTGATTCTTGGCAAGTCAGGTGAAGATATGTTGATATCGTTAAAATTTTCAATTTATACTGCACAGTGTTTCATGTATCAGTTGAAACAACTTTAATTTTCTCCATTAAATGTTCTTTTGAGGGGAGTTGAGGGAAATGTTATTGCAATTCTAAAATTGTGTATTCAGGTTGGGCTGTAATACAGAATCAAATATAGAAACACTGTAATGTAAAGAATAATTAAACCTTCATTGCTGCAGAATGTATCTTGGTTGTCTGTAATCACCATACAGTTAATAACATCATTATATGGTCTGAGAGAGAATGGCATTCGGTTACTTTGCTTGGGAAGGAGAGATGTGTATTTGTGTATGCCACAGAGAAACCTGAGGATATTCTGTTAGGCCTCAACGGGTAAGATGTCCTTTGTGGATTGGCTTTTTTGGTAGTCCTCATAAAATGCCAGAATTATTTCCTTAATTATATCCTAGGTGTTTAAAGCTTTATGCATTTACTTGTAAGAAAGCTGTGTGAACAACAATTTTGATGGAGTACTATTTTTCTGTATCACTTCAGAGGGTGAAAAGGCTTATTTAGAGCTTGTCACTGGTGGTATGTTTACTGCGTGTGAATTCAGTACTAAGACTTGATAAATAATTTTTAACGCTTACTACGCTTTCTTATTTTTATTAATATACATGGATGTTAATTGGAGTTAATTGCCTTGGAGACCTGATCAGAGCTCTGTAAATTGAGTGATATCTCTATTTCTTGCTACAGGTTTTTTCATTTTTCAGATGGTGTTCCTGTGCTGTGATTTTATTTTGCTGTTGAACAGCTGTGACTTTGCTATTCTTTGCTTTAGTCCTTGGAATGCTCCAGCTGTGTTCTTGGACCTTTCCTTACCACCTAAGTGAAGTTCAGGAGTAGCTCATTACTGCCTGTTCCGTGGGCCCTCATCAGTCTTCGCTGACCTTTGGAAAGGTTCGGTGCTGCTGTCTGGCTCCCTCTCTGCTGGGCTGCAGTTCTTTTACCTTTGTTCCTTCCCTGCAGAAGAGGAATTTTACTAGTTTGTGGCTTAGCAAGTGCATCATGCTCTGATCAGCTGCAAGAAGTGCTCACACACCTTTCTGGTTGTTGTTCTCTTCTGCCTTGTTTTCTTAGTGGACTGTGTTTAATACCAGGGTCTGCGGTTCTGGAGTAGTTTTTACACTTAGCATATAAAGTCTTAAGTTAATTCACATAGTAATAAAATTTATGTTCTGTAATTAATTTTTTTGGCAGGCATCTGTTTCTCAGTAATGAATTGGTAGCAGTTCCTAAAATGTCTGTTGACTGTCTAGAGAGTTGTAGGAAAGCTGGCATTTAAAAATCTTTTTCATAACTGAAAGAAGTGGGCAGCTTTATATTAACCCATCTTTCCTCAGAAAAACTTCTGACTGAAATCTCTCTCTAAAAATTTAAAAACCCAGTGAATTGTTTTTCTCTTGACCTCTGAATTGGAAGGGTAGTTACTTTCCCTTAATCTCAAAAAGACCCTAAAATAAAAAATCACATGCTAAGGATAGAGATACTAGTTGTTTTTCTTAAAAATACACAAAAAACCCCCAAACACAGAGGAACAAAAATCCCAATTCAACATTGTGTTATCTGTTATCACTATTGTCTACAACTCTTAACAGCAGTTGAAAACTGTGGCTCTGATTGCAGGTTCATTTTAGGTTGCTTGCAAGACTAAATTTGTAGCATTTAATGATCTAGGATTTTCATACCCTAGGGCAAGATTATAGTAAGTGGAGGTCAAGCTGAACAACCGCCAGACCTGATTTACACTCCGATAAAAATGTTCTTGTCTAACAATTGGATTGAATGTTATTACCTCTTTCCCTAACTTGTGCTGAAAATTGTTTTATATTGTTTCAAGACCAAGGCAGTCTGATGCCAAAAAAGCATCCTCTGAATGGAATATTAATTTCACCTTTTGAGTTTGTGAAGTGGCAGAGAATCAGGTAAATGTATCAATGGCCTTGGCACCTGTATTGTGAGGGATAGGAGACTCACTCAAAATAGAATATTTTATTAATGGAGAAGCTCTCCTTAATATGATGTTCATGTGAAAGCAACAGTCAATGATGGTGAAATAGGAAGAAAAAGAAATCTTGGAAAGATGTAACCCCTTCGATTATTGGCGTTTGAGAGTGCCAAGTTGTTTCAGGAGGATTGGTGTCATTACTTCTTCAGATCAATTGATTGACTAGTAACTGATGTTTTGAGAGTTGTGTAATAGATCGTGACCAAAACAGTGAGTGTTTTAATATATGTTAGGTGAGCAATTAAACTGTACTCTGAAACATTAAAAGTAATTACACTTCGTTATATGTGGGCAAACTAAAGGAAAGATGGCAAATATATTTCAGTTGAAGCATTGTGTTATTGTAACTAAACATCATGTGTAGCTGTTTTGTCAGGTGATGGTAACTTCCAGTGGCATGCCTGTATAGGAATTCCATTTGAGTTGGAACAACTCC
Organism: Pipra filicauda; assembly: GCF_003945595.2. Classification (NCBI taxonomy): domain Eukaryota; kingdom Metazoa; phylum Chordata; class Aves; order Passeriformes; family Pipridae; genus Pipra; species Pipra filicauda. Next base: position 2,936,918 of record NW_024104742.1, read on the forward strand.
AGGTATTATACTTGTAATCCTGATTAGTGGTACAACAGCGTGAGAGTTCTATACTGCTGATTTATGGCCAGAGCAATTCTAAACATTATGTGACTTTTTGAGTAAAAACACAAAGTTGGCAGTTTGCATTAGTAATGCAGAGAGATTACTGTAACGTAGCTTGTTGTTCATCCAGTGTTCTTATGAAATTGGTGCCTGGGGCATTAAAATGAGGACTCGGAAAAATCTGCTACTTGATGATACTTAGACATACTGGGTTATTTTTTTGTGTAAGGTTATCTTAAACATGCATGAATCCTAATCCAGTTACCTAATTTTAAGCCTCTTCCCTTTTCCCATAATGTATAGCCAACCCCGTGATTACGAACTGCATGTAATTGAATTTTTTGAAAAATAAATCATGGTTTCGGGAGCTGTGAACTTGCTGTAAGTAAAACAGTAAATGATTTTGCAGTATCATACCAGGTTAAAAAGTTTTTATTTGTCATTAGGTGTTATGATTTGATGTTAGAATCCTGAATGGTCATTACAAACTACTGATAAAAGTAATTTGAGAACAGAATCTGTTAGGCGTAAGAGCAGAGTCTGCAGAGTTCAACACAGGAGTAATAAATAATTATGTAATTGATGGCTGACTAATTAAGTCAAAGAAACACTACTCTTGAGTGAGTATCTGGAAGAACTGAATAACCTACTATGGGGGAGTCAACAAGATTGAATATCCATTTCAGAAAATTAAATGTGTGTTTAGAGAAAGTCTATTGACTTATTTTAGCATTGCATCATTGCACAACGTAAAATGGAGTGGAAAGATCAAAGCAATCTGAAAGAGGTATTGCCTGTTTTAAATAATCCCTCTTCTGTCCAACCCTTCAAAATACTTGGAATTATTATTTAATGAGAGATGTCAGAGAAACTAAAGTAGGACTGAAAAACTCTCTACATGTATGTTGTGTTCTCACCTGCTGAGTTACCCATTTCTGATATGAGTGTTGGGAAGGTGGGAGATAAGTAGTTGGTACAGAAGAGAAACCTGTGCTAAGAGTAAGGATGTAGTTAATTAAAAAAACACAGCAGTTGTTGGGGAAGACATGGTGACAGATACAGCACTTGCATTCTAGCAGTTCTTGTTTTAATAATTAAAGGTAATTGCAGACTGATAAGGCAAATATGATCATGGACTGAAAACCACAAGAAGATGATCCAGTTCTGATAATAAACTAGAAGCCAAAACTGTAGTGACTAAAGCATTTTCCCATGCAATTGTGGGACAGCTCTGGGGTTTGTTAATTGTCCTTTGGTGATTTCCGCCGTGGCAGTCGACTCTTCCATCCCTCTGTCAGAGGTTACCACCCATGCCACGAAAGTCAGCAAAATGGGGTTTGTCAGCCCATCGATGCTCCCTGTTTGCAAGTGCAGAATATTAGCTTTAATTGTCACTGCAGATGAGTGCCATTAATAGATCTGACTGTGAGACAGAGCATATGAAATAGGAAATCTTGTTGTCTTTGTTGTTGGGGGGTGTGGGGGTGCTTTTGGGTTTTTTTTGGGTGTTTGTTTTTGTTTGTTTGTTTTTCTTTTTAGAGGGTGGGGATTTTCTTCCTTTTTTTCTTTTTTCCTTTTTTTTTTCCTTTTCCAGTGGAATGGTAGTATTCAACTGAGTTAAGTTCCCACCCTGGATAACATCCTCTTAAGAATGCTGGAAAATGGTTGTCCAGCACTAAATGTATCTGAGTTTGATACACAAAATCATGAGTGTTAAACTGCTGTATGAATTAAAATGTAGCTGCTGTAAATACAGTCAACACTGCTGTGTGATGATGTTTTACATTTTGTACCTACTTGCCAACTAACTTCAGCAGACAAAAGTGTTTCTTGGTATTCCTTGTATTAAAGGAGTGAGTAAACTATGATGGCTAAAAAATGGTGGGTTTTTTGTTTGTGGGTAAAAACAAGAGCTTGATTACTTACCTTATGCCCAAGATGGCATTTTTGTTTCAGCTGGGAGGAAGAAAAAGGAAAAACTCAAACACAATATTTAGCATGCGAGACTTGTTCCATGTGCTGGAGGTGAGGGCATTGGGAGGGGACTGGTACCTCCTAGTGCTGGAAAAATGCTGTGAGTTCCATGTGCCTCCAAGAGTGTGGAGCAGTTGGGAATTCAGCTCCCTGGGCTATAGGGTACCCCCCATTCCAGAATGCCTCACTTGGAGTGGGGGAAGGGAGAGAAATCGTAGCACATGTAGCTTGTTTAAGAGACATCTGGCACTACTGCTCCTGGTTTTTTTTTTTTTTTTTCTTTTAAAAAGAAAATACAGGAAAAAGAGGCTGAAAGTAACTACCTTATCTCAACAGCTTCTACTCTGTTGCTGAACTTGTAAGTTTGATAGTTGTAGTTTTGATATTTTCGGTGTATTGAACATTGCTCAAATAAAATATTTACTACAAATTGTGATACTTGCATCATGTTACCAGTAAATTTTCAGCAGAATTTAAATTTACCTATAGGCTATAACTGTCTTTTGAAAGAGGAGGGAGCTACTAGATTTATTTACATGATGAATTTACTCAAGAGCAAACATGTAAGGGGACAGGATTTTGATTTTTTTTTTCTTTTTGGATTAAATGAAAAAAATAGGGTTTAATTTTGGTTTATTTAACCAGCTGTACTTGTGCATTTTAGATCTGTGTGGAGTGGATGCTCTTGTGTCCCTGTGGTGCCTAAAGTACAGTATTTGAGGCACTTACAAAGGAGGATAACTTCAAAAGGACAAGTCTCACTAACCTTTGCTTCAGAGTATTTTACACACATCAAGACTTGCTCGGTATTTGTCAGCTTACTTAGTAGAATGAGATTGGTCTCTAAAAAACCTTGGTTTTATAAGTTTTCTTCATGTTAGCTTTCATGAAACAGGCCTGGTTTGTTGCAGCTCTCCCAGCTGGCATAATTTATTACCTGCCACAAGTAAGCAATAACAGAGTTGAAAAAAAATATTGATTTGAATACTGCCAGTATCTTTTGCAATGTTCTTAGGACGTATGCAAATGGCCAGGCTGCTTTCCTCTGCATGTTTAATGAATGTCAGTAGTTAACTGTAGGTCTCCATACATGAAGCTTCAGCACCAGTCATCTCTCCCACAAAACTATTTTAAGAGGATGCTGTTTTAGGATGAATAAAGAAAAAGGAGAGGGTCATTTTTAGACTTGGTGATGACAATATGTATTTTTCTTCATCCATTAATGAATTCATTAATGGATTATTAGCATTCTTCATTGTGGATATATTCAGTTTTCTGAATTGTGTGTGGGAAAGCCATCCATGCACATCACAACTGCTGGTTCATATGAAATTAGTATTCAGTGCTGCAAATCTCTGAACAAACCAATTGGGATTTTAGCCCAAATGTTATGAGGGAGAACAAGAACAAAATGTTGGGTATTAAAAAATGTTTAAGCTATGACTGAGGATGTATGGAGCACAGATGTTCTGAGGTTGGCAGAATTGCAGAGATAAAAACCTTGTTATCTTTCATTAAAAAGTTATCTTTATTCTGTTTTAGAAGCGAAGCCAACTTTTGCATACATGAGTAGTTTGCTTGAATTTTATTTTTAAGGATGATTATTTAGATTGATTGTTGAAAGAGCCATAATCCACTTATGAAAGGCTTAGGTCTTAGCTGTCACACTGCTTGGTTTGGATGCGGCACAGTATTTATTCCTCTTTTCTTAAATACTCCTTTTCCTTTTGGATGGCATAGATTTCAGCTGGGCCTGGGAAGGAGGGATGTCTTGACTGTTTACACCACGGTAATGGCAGTCTTTGGGCCTCCCTGTAGCTGGGAGTTGACAGTGCTGCTGCTGTGCTGTCAGTGCAGCAGTGATCCTACCGGGAGGGATGAGAGCACCCTGCGCTGGGTGCAGAGCAGCTGCATTCCTGCAGGTGGCCCAAGGGAATACCAGGAGTGATGCCCTTGCTGTAGTCCAGGCCTGTTAGGAAAAAAGCTGGAGTGGAGTGGCAGGAGAAAGCAGGATGGAATTGAGTGAAGCATTCTTACCATGACCACCACCCCTCTTTTTTTTTTTTTTAATTTTTTAAGTTATTTTGGAGGTTGGTAAGACTTAACACAGTTTGACTCATAATCTTTTCTGTTTGTTGCTGTGGTGGGTTTAGTCTCTTTTGGTTATTGTCTGGAACCAGTTCAACCATTTTTATGTAGTGTGAACCTTAAGTTAATAAATCTCAGTGAATCTCAGCAGACAAAACATAGAACTGAGCTGGTCTCTTTTTGCCCTCTGATCTTGGAGGGCTTCGGATCAGATCACCGTGCAGGGGAGTACAGGGGGCTCTTCCAAGGACTATCCAAAGTGCACTGACCTGGGCTGGTACAGCCTGACTGGGAGATGTGCTTGAGACATTTGGCTTCCCACTCTTCATTAGTTTTATTTTATGGGGTTTTCCTTTATTTCAGCCATCTAATACTGACTGTATCTTAGAGCAGCAGCTGAAGCTATTGCAGTACGTACTCTGTAGTCCCTCTTCCAGAATTTATAATCAAATGCAGTTGATCTTAGAAATGCCCAAAGTTTTCTGCACAAATCCCTGGTGACCTGGACTTTCCTAAGGAGAAAATCCGTGTGGTAGGAGGGGAAGCTGTGAGACTCCTCTAAAGTGAGGCAACTTGCAGACTCACGTTTATCAGTGGAAGAACAAAAAATAGGACTGGGTGGGGGATGCCTTGTTGGTTGGAAAACTCTGCCTCTGCTGTGTGTCCTGAAGTAATTCATCGCTGTTGGCTGCACATTACAATGGTAATTCTGCTTGAGGATTTACTGTGTAGCAGGTCACCTGCTTGCTGTGGACAGTGTGGATGTCTTCATTCCTGGCTGTTCAAGAGCCAAGATTTTGAGGTGTGTGCAAAGTACGTTTTTGAAAAATCAGTATGCAAAGGGGCATATTGATCTCTACTGTAGTTTGGAAATTTAGGGCATTTAGGCAGCTGCAAGGTATGCTTGTCTTGTATCATAAATGTAGTACTACTCCTTTTTCAACTTGTTTAAGTAGACATAAGTGGCTATGTGGCTTTTTGCCCCCCACCTTTTTGCCCCATTTATTTATTTTTTTAAAGTCTTGGTTGTCATCTGACTTGGCTTTTATTCTTCCTAAGAGCCTCATTTTCCACGCAGTCAGACTACAACATCTGGAAGCAATCTTTGCTTTGGCAAGGAAAGATGTGACAGACACAATGAGGTGTAACTTCTACTTTTGTTACCTTACCTTTCTGCTTTTTAAAACATCTAAAACCAAACCACTTTAAAGATGTGTGGGAATTTCAGGTGCATTTTAGCAAAGCTCAGGAATACTGTTGGGCAGGATTGTTAGAGAGTAATATAGGCATTTCCCCCTTTAATAAGAGTAATGATTGCATTTATTGTATGGTTTAATTACAGTTTAATAATCTTTAAGTATTTTGTAATGCTTGTTTCAGGTGTTTTAAACTCACATTTTACTGGACAGTGTAAATTGCTAGATACCAGTATAGAAACCTCATAGGACTCAAGCAGTAACAGTGTACTTATATTTCAAAATAGTGTTTAACTTACTTCATTAAAGATACTGCTGTTATTAATGGTACTTTAGTGAATAATTCTATGACTCTGAAGCATGGTAGGAATCTCTTTTCCTTCTGTAGTAGTTGTTCCATGTATTTAATAAAACCAACAAAAGTTAAAAAGTATTTTTAATGAGAGGGGGATTATTTGGTGGTGAAGTTGAGGTTGGCAGAGTTATTAGGGTGGTACAAAGGTTCTTGTATATTGTTCACTTTCTGAGTCTCTAAACTTGGGGTAAAGTCTTGATGTTCGCTTTAGGCTTTAGACTGATTTTTTTTTTATACGCCATTAATTTTTTTTTTTTTTGTTTCAGTCTCCCTGCAATAAAGCCTGTTTAAGATTCTGCTTTCACAGCATTAACCTGTGAAAACAAATTTTACTTTGTGTTGGCTGGTGTGTGTGTTACCTCTGGGACCTGTGTTCCATGTGTGTGGCTGTTCCGGGCTGTCTCGGTTGTGGTCCCCATCGCTGTCAGCCGGGCTTTGGGCTCGAGGCTGGAGAGAAGGGAGTGGTGATGGAGGTACATGTGCTGTCTGCTGCATAATGAACATGTAGGAAATGATGTGAAAAAGGAGTGCTTTGAGGAGACAGCTAAGACTGGGCAGGTGCCTGCTGAATTTAGAGGCAGAATGTGCTGTCTCTGCACTGCGTGGGTCCCAGGCGAGGTGCTGGTCTGCAGGGCCACCTCTGCCCTCCACAGGTGGCAAGTGCAGCAGGGGATCAGGTGGGTCATTGGGGTCTTACTGCCTGCTTGGCCCCACAGAACAGCAGGCTCTTGGCAGTGGCTCCTCTCAAGGGAATACCAGCAGGAGCCATGCAAGGACTCCAGTTTGCCCCTTGTCTTGGGTGTGTGTGGTGCCACTGTTGGTGATGCCTGACCTTGGCAAAGCTCCTCATTGGCTTTGCTGTGAAGGGGTAGAGTTCAGCTGCCCCTGATCCCACATGCAGCCACTTGTGGAGTTGGCTCAGTTGGCTGATCAGTGGAGAGCCATGGGGGTAGGAAATGGTTTTGTTTTTATGATTTGCTTGCTGCTGGTTCGTTTGAGTGCTCCAAGAAGCAGGAACTTTCCTGTGTGTTTAGGGAGTGGGAAGGAGGACTAATGCTTTCAGTAACAGCCCACAGTGTTGGAAAAGCATGTTCTGAGATGGTTTTTTCCCAGTTATTCAGCAGACTTGTTGCAGGAACTAAAGAACAAACATTATAAAAAAATGAATAAAGAGCAGCCAAGGGAAAAATGGTAGTGATGGCATAAAGTAAACAACCACCATAACATGGCTTTTTTTATTTTTTTGAAGGATGGAGAGATGGTGGTGTGGAGGGAGTGTAGGAGCTGGAAATTTAAAGGAAAAAAAGTGAAGAAAGAGACTGAAAATATTAAGAGCTGTATGAATTTGGTCATGTAGGTTCTTTGGCATGTTAACTGTTCAGCGGCTTTGGCACCATGGGCTGTTATTGTGTGTATCAACCATGTCTGTGTTGGTAGGCAGGGAAGAATGTAGATTGATGGTGTCTAGTTCAGGTCTTCCTGTAAAGGAATTACAAGTCTCATTTGTTAAGCAAACAGTACAAAAATAGTCAGACCTAAAGGTATTAATTGCATTATTGTTCAGTTTAGTCTTGATTACACTATCTTAATGTGATCAGAACTGCTGATATGGTTAAAGTAGAGTTACATTAGATTTCTGCTTGAAGTATGGTTTCTGTATTTTTTCTCAAATTGCAAATTGCTTTAAAGCTGGTTAGCAGCTGAAATATTAGGTTGTGTAATACTAGTAGAAATAACACACTCTCTCAGGCCTGCATGGAAATTTGCATGTCATGCAGTTGCTCAAAATCTCGCTTAAAAATCCATTTATAAAGATGGATGCAAAAGGCAAATGAAGAAGCAGACTTGTTTTGGGGAAAAAACCCCAGACAACCGAACTTTATTTTATCAACCAAATATTCTGGTCTCTCAGAAAAGGAGTGAGGGGCATGATGTAGCTCATAATAGCTTTCTCTTCTAAAATAGTTAAGGGAAAATATTGGACATATTTCTGATCCTTTATTTTATTAGACTTGCATTTTAACTGTTGCTGCTGCATAGTTGGTCCTGAAGCATCAGCATCTCTCATTCATGGATAGATAAATAATTCAGAGGTGAACTTTAGCCACACGCTTCAGCATCATAGTTTTAGAAGTTCTAATATTCTGAATCAAGTGAGGTCCTTGATTTTACAGGTGATTAATTGAGTTACAGGGAAAAAATCAATACATCTCTGAACAGCCAATCCTGCATTACCAAAATCTTTGTTCTGGCCATGTAGCCATTCTTTTTAGCTTTGCATTTCTGCCCTCACAAAAAATGGTAACTGCTTTACTGATTTTTCTTATAAAACTTCCAGATAACAGATGCCAAGCAACAGCAACAAAAAAAAAATTCCTGTGTAGGGAACGCCCCCAAATCAAACCCCACCTACGTGAAACCTCACTGTGAGCTTGTTAAATAACACTGGAGGTCCTGCATTTACACAAGTGGATGAAACACAGGCATCTGGGACTGATCCTGTGATTCTTTATATTTTTTGTATGTGTGTATAAATGTATTTAGGTATATTCTTTTAAAAAAGGCTGCTCAATGAACTATATTAATATATGTTTAGGCTGTCTGTGCATGTAGCAGGAATTGTGAGAGGACAGGTAGCCCTCAGCAACTGCTGATCACAGCACATGTGTTGTTGTGTGAATTGTGCTGGTGAATTCTGTCAGCTTTTGGCAGACTCAACATTTGGCCAGTGCATTTCAGTTAATCACAACCATACCTAAATTAATTATTCATGTGATAGGGATTAATAACCTTTAAGGTGTAAATCTTTTTTCAGTGAAGATACATTTAGGGCCTTGATATTGTGTCATGCTTAGCTCTTGCTTTTAACAGTCAAATTATTTTAAATAGAAACCCCTCCTACATTTACAGTTGGAAGCATTGTGTATGATTAGTGTGACTGGACTACTCCTGTTTTTCTAGTTGTTTTTTGAGTTCATTAATGTTTTGTTAGCAGTTTTAAATATCAAGGTATAATAAAGGGAGACACTATTTCTGCTATTATAATTGTTCTACTTGTTTTGAAAGCTAAATACTGAGACTAGTCATACTACAGCAGCTGTGTGTGTATTTCCATCTTTGGAAGAGTAACTGGAATCAAACATGTATATGCCTTTATTTCAGAAAACATGCAGGAATCATCCGGTGTCTTAATGTAATCTAAATATAAAGGTAAAGCAAATATGCTACAATATTATTGCAGTTTTAGCAATATGTTATAAAGTTTATTGCAGAGAAATAACTAGGTCAACCTCTGGATGACCTGTCTTTTTGAGTTTCTTCAGTTAGCTTTAGGCTAGAGCTCCACCTTGTGATCCTTCAGCAGGATACATTTTCTTTTTATAGTTAATAATTTAATTATGATTTCACAAAGTTGAGTGACTTCAGAAAGTTTTCGCAGGCTTGAGAGTATCTCCTTGGGAAAATTAAAGTTGGAATTCTGTGAACGTGCCAAAAAAGAAAAGAAACTGAAGAGCTGATTTTTACGATGCACTTCAGTTTAGATTTAAGTTCTTAAAGTAATCTGCTTATTAGAGCGTATTTAATGGATAATGCAGACTTCCACGGTATGAAACGGCATCTGCAAGAATCTCACTTTTTCAGACTTCACTGTGATGAACTTGATATATTTTAAAAGTTCTGATAGGATGGTTGCATGGACTGTTTTCCTTTCTTACTGGCTTCCGGAACCACCAGGTGCTTGGAATGAGTCATCCAGTGTGTGCATGAGGAAGACATGGCTGGCAGTAATCTTGGATTTCCAGAAGGCTGGAATGAATGAATGAATGATAGCGGCATGAAGGATAATGGAGAATGACCAATGTCACTCTTTTCTCATACCAGGAGACCATGAAATAAAATTGGAAAGTGATAAATTCAAGGCAAAGAACATGACTCTTCTCATAGTATGGAGTTTGGCTGTGGGAGTTCTTGTGTGGAAGATGATCCCTGCTGAATATTGAGCTCAAAAAGTAATTGGAAATAATAATGGAAAAAAAGAAGGTGTTATGAAGTATAGGGACAAACACTGTGGCTGAAAAAATCCCTGAGTTATTTCTGGATGCCAGGAAGTATTGAGGGAAACTTTGCTGATACGAACAAAGCAAATGTGTTCTTCCTTGGGCAGCTTCTTTTGGCCACTGCTCCTGAGGGCACTGCTGGTTGAGCACTGAAAATCCATGTCTCATTCTGGATGTGTGTAAATCTTGTAAAATTATCCTTTTCTAGGACAAATGCAAGTTGTTGTTTTTTTTTTTTTTAATCATTGCTGGAGCTTGAGCTGGACGCTGGAGATCCCTTTCAGTCTTACCTCATACACAGTTGCAGGTGTTCATCTGTAGCTGTTTTCCATAATACCACACTATATAGTTGCACTCACCAGGGCCAAGTTTCTTCTTCAAGAAAAACAGTTCTTGAAATGTGAATCTCAGTAGTTTAACACTTCAGCATCTAGCAAGAACTTCCTATTTCTTTTCAGTTTTATGAGGTGATTCTGACCAAACTGCCACGTTTTCTCCCATGTTTTGTGGTCTGTACTTAGAAGAACAGTTCTTACAAGAAGTTCAAGTTGGTGTGAAGGGCAGCCAGCTTGTTTTGTTAAGGGATTTATTTGGCTTGTTTGATGTAGAGAATATGTACTTTAATTGTGTACTCATTCTTTTTCATAGTTTTGTTTCATTTTTTTTCTTTAAGGTCTTTCTGTGGTTGTAAGAATATTGAGATGTTTGCAAAATTTGGTAAAATAGGAGGTTTGACTTTCATAAAGGGAGCCAATTTGCATGTAAGCATCCTGATTGTCGCTTTGGTAGATGTGTTGCTTCTCAACATTGAAGAACGTAAACCAGAAAAAAATCAAACAACAACACATTGATAGGTTGAACTTGAAACTGGGCAGTGTGGTTTTTGAAGTTTGCATCCTTGCTTTGCACTGGGACTGAATCACAAGCTTGCTTCAAAAAGGACTGGTGTGGTTGTGTGGCTGTATCCTTTTTTTTTTCATTTTTCTTTTTTGTTTCCCCCTCCCTATACACCTGAGCAGATGCCACCCTGGTAACCAAGGCACTAAAGTGTGCCTTTTTTCCAAGTTTGAGTTGCTGACTGGAATCAAAGTAAATATTAAAAAAAAATATTAAAAATAAATTTTATAACTCCAAGGTTTAGAGCATTTTGATATGTTACTGTCTGAGTGTATAGTTTCACAGGCAGCCTGGATGGTACAATATAGCTCCTCGCCACCAAAGAAGGGAGTTTTACCCTTCCCTCCCTTGCTTGTGGCTATGCAGTCTGGTGTTTCCTGTGCCTTGGCTCTGGATATCTGCTGTTGAACCAGTTTAACTTGAGAATCAAGGGGAAAAATACTTGAGGTGTATTTTGCCCATTTTAGTGGGGATTGAATTGGGTGATACCCAATGGCAGAGGTAATGGCTGGGCAGGGCTGTCACCCTGCCTGGGACTGATGGTTTGCTACAGGGAGTGTAAATGGAATGCACTGGTCATATGCCCATGTGGTTTTAGGGAAGGGAGGAATGGAATGGCAAGGGTTGCTGCCCTTCAGCAATAGTGATGTTTTGGATGGAACATACTTTGGTAGTTGCAGACTACCTTGAGATTCATCAGCCTTTCTTGAACCTTCCCTCTTTTTGCCACTATTTATTTCCACTCTGGTTCTCTGCTTTTATGTAATTGTGGGAAATGTGAAGAAAGACAACCTGCTAAGTTCAGGGTTATGGTTTCTCTCAGCTCTAAATTCTGGAAGCTACAGTGGCCCCTAGCATTCGGAATCAGCACTTGCAGGAAGAAGCCATCCGGCCTCTGTGTACACACGATTGAAATGCAGCCTCTGAAGCACAGCTACCAGACATTGAGCAACATGTGCTTAGCATGCCAAAATTAAATCATTCCCTCAAATACCTAATCACTCCAGCAAGCTGTAGAGTCAGCAGACTGACTCTGAGGGTTTTCCTCCTTAGTATTCTGTCTTTAAAATACCTGAACATCATGTTTTCTTAATTTCACTGTGTTAAAGTTAGCCTGGGGTAGCCAAGTGACACAGAAAACTTCAGCCTGGATTGTTGCATTTAAAGTATCTAGGGAGCTTTTTTCCCCTTTAAAAAATAGGGAAATAATAGAAATAACAAAATTTGTGAATAGGTGACAATACTATTATTAAGTTTAAAGCAAGTATTTCACAATCTTTAGTTAAAACACCATGGGTGTTTCAGATGTTTTCCTTTATACCATGTGAATAGTATTATCTTCCTTGATGTTCTAAAATCTTGGCAAATTGCTTTAATTGTTAAAACTGTTGTTAAGGCTGGTTTATCAGCTTTGAAAGGCATGGAGTTGTGAAACATCTGTTTATAAGAACTTGTTTTATGAGCTTATATTTATGGAAAGTGACATAGAAGTTTGCAAATTGGAGATACGAAGTTGGTACCTATAGTGTCCTTAAATGTACACACACTGGTTTTGGTTTGGTCAGCCAGAAATACCATAGTGTTCTGAAATCTGGGCTCTGCTGTGCATGGTGTTACAGGTCAAACTTAAGTCTAGTATAGATTTAGAAAGTAGAGCTGTTACTTGAAAGGTGTTAGTGAAACCCATTCTAGTTTGCTCATCCTATTCAGAAAATAGTTGTTGTTGTTGGGTTTGTTCATTTTACAAATGTTTCTGTTTTTACTGTGATGCTTTTACCATTTGTGGGGGTACTTTGTAGTGGGATCATGGGAGGAGTCAAAAAATCTGTAAACGGGAAGAAGCTTGGTTGGAAACAGAGGATGGTGTGATCTACATTTTCTGTGTTTCCAGCTTTTTTATGCCTTCATATTTGGAGTAATTTTCACTGTATTTTTTTGAATTTTATTCTAGAAGTTGCCCACTACAAAGGAAGAAAGAAAAGTAAGCTTGCACTTCAGACTGCTTTTTGAATATCTTTCTAATACAGTGGTGTTCCAGAAGATGATAAAGAAATGATAGCAGCTCCAGAAATACCAACTGATTTTACTCTCCTTCAGTAAGTGTTTTAAGAATTTGCGGTTTCTTTTGTAAATCTACTGTGTCTTTTTAATGTTATTGTTTGCTTTCTTTTGGAAACAAGGAAACAAAATGACAGATAGAGTTCGAGATTTTTTTCTATTGAGATGTTGATAAAGCATTGTTTTAATTTTTTTCTTGAGTATTATTTCAGCAGAAATAAAAATAAGTGTTTTAAAATCATTTTTTAAGAAATGGACATTTGAATTTCCAAGATTTACCTTTTTATGGTAAAGGGATTGACATAAATATATTTCTGTGCACTGTTGAAATGGATTAACTTGGTTATGAAATCTAAAAAGATGCCAAGATGTAGTTTTGTGTCAGTGAGGTTATTTGCTTGGGTGTTTTTTCTTTTCCAATGAGAAATAAAAATTGGAAATAAACTGGAAGATGGTTTAATATGAAGTAGTGTTTCTACAACTGCTTATAATGGGTTTGTACTCCATTGGTAGAGTTCATTGTGTGGTGAAATGTTTGGAAGTTGTATTTAGTTCTTTCCTGTGAAAATTAGAAGCATCTAGGAGTCGTTGAAGAAGAGATTTTTTTTTTTCCTACCTTTTTCTTTCTTTCAGTCTTCCCCTTAACCCCCCGTTGGAGGCTTTTCCAGTCTGTCTGAGTGTACCCAGCCAGCAAAACCAGAAATGGCAAGATGCATGTTAAAAGGCAGAAACCTCTTATCAGATACTTGAACTAGTGAGAGACCATAAGTTTCTGGAGTGTTTTAGAATGTTACAAAGAAATCCATAGGAATGAGTCTTCTGTGCCCCCTAGTTATCTTTCTGATTGTGTTGTTAATTGAATCAGGAAGTGTGCACAGAAATGTGTTAAAAGGAGATCTAGTAGCATCATTTCAGTTAAATTCTACAGGAAATGTAGAAGTAGAGAATATATAAGCCAAACATTCTCTGTTAATAATTCAGTTGATTTCAGACACCATCCCCTCATCAATATTGGCATTAAAGGATTTGTATATTGATGCAGCATATTTTAATGTGCAGGAAATGAAACAAATGACTGTATATTTAGTGTGTTTTTACCTTATAAGTCTAAACAGGACTACAGGTAATCTTTTTGAAGAAATCTCACCTAAACTTTTATTTTGTACCTTTCAACATAAGTGCAAACCTCTAAACTATTTCCTAGGTTTCTAACAGCAGGAAGGAATCTGTTGAGACGCTTTGATTGTCTGGGAAAGTGTCAGAGGGTTTTTTTTGCTGTTGGGATTTTGGGATTTCTCCCCTTCTCATTTTGTTTAAATGCTTGTGGCACAGAATTTATTGTGCTCTTTGCTTTTTGAGATGCTGTAACGCTTGTCACGTGCCAAGAGCAAGGTTCCCAGCCTGTTGCTATTTTCTCCCTGCCTTCACATCTTTTAATCTTACTGTATGGCTTTCTTCACTGGTACATTGTTTGGAGGAGGCTGGATAGGGTGTGAGCGTGGGGATGTGCTCTGTTCCTCAACAGTAGACTTGAAAACAAAAGCAGTTTCACTGTTGGTGTTGACTTACTGGGCTGAGAGCATACTGTCATCTTACGTAGTATATTTAAGACCATTTCTGATGAAATGCGTAAATGGTTTGTCTTTTTATCCTTGCAGGGAGTCTGAAACACACTTCTCTTCTGATACAGACTTTGAGGATATTGAAGGAAAAAACCAAAAACAAGGCAAAGGCAAAGTATGTTCTATCTTTAGGGATACTGAAACATTTCCACTGTTAAGAAATGAAGAGTGTAATACTTGCTTTGAAGTTGAGCTAGAAATATTTTCTGAAAACACAAGCGTTTTGTGAAGAGAGTTCATATTTGTGCTTGCATGGAAATGCTTCATCTTGACTGTTTCCATGATATTTTCTTAGTGCTATGAAGGCATAAGGGAGGTAGGGGAGAAGAGGATAATCTTTGATTTGATTAGTCCCTCTACATGTGTTTCATCCTATACATAAATTTGGGCAATACAGTCTCTTCTGGTTGGTGTCATGAATACTGTCTCTTTTAATTTGAAAAGTGAACAGAAACCAGTAACTCAGTTAAAAGGGTTTTTTAAATAGGTCACAGGCAGGAGGCTACACTGCTGGAGTGGGGAGGTCTAAACTCAGTTACCAGCCCTTCTCTCCTCTCCTCCCCACCTGCCTCTCACTGGCCTTGCACCCACTACATGTGGCTCCTTCCCTGACGAGGCTGTGCTGGGCTGTGACCACCTCAGTGGCCACCCCCTGTGCCTGCACCTGGGGAGAGGGCCCAGCTATTGAGAATTGGTGATAAGTTTTATAAAATGGTGGTTTAATTTGTGTTTAAAGTAATTTTTTCTTCTTTCTGTAAGTCATACTTGATTTGGGAAATCAAATACAAAGACACCAGTCTGCTTTTCCTTACCCCCACTTGCTAATATGTGTTCAAATTAAAAAACCAAAAGGTTAGTGAATTGCAGAGGAGACTTTGTGATGTGTTTAGGGAATTGCCTTAGCTGTTTTCAAGAAAATATGTGTAATGTGTTTTACAGTTTAAACATGAGAAAAATCTATGTGTAATACACAGTCACTAATCACATTTTTATTTGCTACAAGATTTTAAATGAGGGAAGGAGAAAGTGGAACCTGTAGAATTCTCGCTGGTCTTCATATCAGTCAAGATCTGCTGTTATTCTGAATGTTTTTTATATATAGAATTAAAATCTGGTTGCTGAAAATCAAAGGCCTTGTGTATATTTGTCATGGTATAGATAGTGATTTGTTTGGCTTTTTGTTTTCTAATATTACATAAAACCCAGTTAATACTTGGGGGGTGTGTGTGTGATTGCAGACCTGTAAAAAAGGAAAAAAAGGACCAACAGAGAAGGGGAAAAGTGGAAACGGAGGAGGGAAACCTGGTGGTCCAAATCGGATGAATGGACATCACCAACAGAATGGTGTGGAAAACATGATGCTGTTTGAGGTAGTTAAAATGGGCAAGAGTGCTATGCAGGTAAGATCTGGGTTATCTCTGTGACTTGAATTATATATAGTTTAAATAGAACAATACTGTCCTCTACATGCAATGTAATCAAATGAAGCCTAAAATAATATTTTTCTTAAATTTGTTGGTTTTAGTTGCAGACAAGGATCAAAATAAAGTGGTTTTTCATTGTCAAGGTTTGAATTTGAATGAACTAATTTTTCATTTCTAAATGTTAGGCATGAATGGTAGTGGATCAAGGGTTGGACTTGATGATCTTGGAGGTCCTTTCCAACCCAGCTGATTCTATGATTCTATGAATAATCACATATATAATGAAGAAATTCATACTGTGATTCAAAGTAAATTTTCAGTATCCTGAATGAAGAAAGTTTATTTTAGATTACATGACTTTAAAGTCCTTTTTTTGTGACTGTAACTGTGGTTTAGACCTACAGCTGTCATAGAACTTAACAAGAAGCCTGTAGTTTGTAGATGCTTCCAGAGCTTAGATTATCTGAAAATAAATAGTTGCTTCTCTTCTCTCACCCAAAGTAAAATCCCAAGCTACAATTTCAGAGCTCCTCTTTAAAATTTCCTGACCCAAATTCTAGCCAATTCCAGTGTAACAACATACATTAGCCAAGTCAGCTTAGAGGAAGTTTAAGCTGTGCATTAGGCACTCTCCCCGCTGCATTTACTAGCGGGGCTGAAGTCACACTAGTAAGAAATGCAGCATTTTTTTTTTTTAATTCAATTAACTCTCTAAAGTGTTTACTTGACTGTGAGTCTTCCAGTGGAGAGAGGGTTAAAGCGTGAGCCTGTCAGCCATGAAGCCTTCCTGCTGACTCACTCATGTGACTCCTCGGCTGCCTGGAAGAAAGTCTATCTTTGGGACTGGAAACGTAGAGTTCACAGCTTCTGTGGGACGCACGCAGAAGGCTGGGTCGCTCTGCAGGGCTCTCGAGGTTTGCAGGCTCCTGCACTGGGGCTGGGAAGAAGAATCAGTTAATAAAATTGTGGGATTTGATGTTTTTATGACCTCGGCAGTAGACGGTACCATACACGTGGATGGTTGCAACATAATTGCATGTAAATTCTGTTTTCTCAAAACCATTATCACAGGTTTCCTATTAATTTGCTCCACATTAAGGTTTGTTAATAAAATGCTCTTGTTCCTCTTTAGGTTAGTGACTACAGAGTAATTACTGTCCATGCAGTGTAGGGCAGTGCTGTTCATCCTGTTTTGGCAAATGTGCATGGGACACATTTCATCAAAGGAGCACGTTTTTGAAAGAATACAGGGAGCTGTAGCTGTTGGAACTGAACACCCAAAGAGTAGATTTAGAGAAGTGTCACTAGCTTGGTGAGGTGGGGTGATTGTAAATAAAATACCCGATTCTGTAAAATATACCAACTATTTTTGCATTCTTCCTCCAAAAAAGTTACAGTAGGAGGATGTGGTATTCTTGTGCTTTATGTTAAGGTGTTGGTTTTATACTTGTGTATGTATGTTTATAGAATGAGTTCTTTATTTTGAGGACTAATATGGCAGTAGAGGATTATTCAGACATTTAATTCTGTAATCAAAAAAGACAGAGTTCAAGTTACTGAAGGAATGAAGAAGAATCATTTATGGAAAGCAGTTAAATAACTCTGTCTTCAATTTATGAAAACTGAACAGTGCCTTTTTTATTTGTTTCCTTTCAGTCTGTAGTGGATGACTGGATAGAGTCATACAAACATGACAGAGATATAGCACTTCTTGATCTCATTAACTTCTTTATTCAGTGTTCAGGCTGCAAAGGTAAGATACTGAAATGTTTACTCATCCATTTAAGTAATATTATAGTATGATAACATTTTGCTTTTATACTGCAGATGCTGTAGAAATGCTCCATCCCTGCAGCTAGTTTACATTATCAGGTTCTTGGAGTTAAACTAGGATTTCTGAAGGTGTGAGCAGGAGGTTTAGAGATATTATACTGCAGTTTAAAACGTAGATTAAGCCTTTTGTATTTACAGCAGATAGATTGCAGTACTGGTACTTAACACTTGCTTCATCTTCCTCTGTTCCTGCTATTATTTCAGAAACCATCTCTCTTAACACTGATAGTTTAGCTTGTTCAGTCTTGGCATTCTAGATTGGATTTATCTGTTCTTATCATTGAGTGTTTTAAGATTGCTTCATAGCTTTTGTAGACGTGCTCGATTTAAAAGATGCAATGGACAACTTCATGGTAGCCTGTCTACAGTAAGGTGGTATTTCTATATTTTATTTTCTTCTCTTTTTTCTGATTTTTCTTTCCTCATTTCCACATCCTTCATTCTTTTTCGTCTTTCACTTCTTTTTGAAGAGGAGGTAACTTATCCTGCAGCGTCACTGAGCTTGATAGCGTAGGACTGGATGTAATTTGTTCTGCTCAAGCGTTTCTCTGTCCTGATAAACTTTTAACATGCGTAAATCTCCAGAAAGCCAGCAGCGTTCCTCAGAGGTTATCCGTGCTTTCAGGAGCAGTGACCTTTTGATTATTGTTACAAGATAAAGCTGCAGAATCTCTTAATGCTTTCTGTGGTGATCCTTGTCATGAATTTTGCAGTAAACTTCGGGAGATCTATTTGGTTTTTATATCACTATTTACACTCTAACAATTTGAGGCCAAGGCAAATAGAAATTGCATGAAATCACTCTGTTTATTGGAGTGCAGAAGATAATAAGTAGCCATACAGCTCTTCAAAATTGTCTTACACCATCTAGAATCTTGAGTCCTAAAAGGTCACTTCAGATGGTGTAATCTCTTGTTGATAAAGAGCTCTGGCACAAGTATCTTTGACTTCTGAATATGAGTGAATGAGTAAATTCTAGATATGTGTGTACATGCACATAAACACACTTCTTAAATAGAATAATAAAACCCTATATATACATATAAATGTATGGTGTCAAGTGCTTGTTATACATGGATGCTAAAAGAAAAAATGTGGAAATTATTTAAAAAATACATGTGTAAACTGTAGGTTAGCTGAAAATCGATCATTTTTGCATTGTAGCAGGAGTCATGTCATCTACCACCTACCCACTTTCATATTAAAAGTGCTAACGGTCAAATATCTAAATTGTAGGAGTTGTTACAGCAGAGATGTTCCGACATATGCAGAATTCTGAAATAATCCGAAAAATGACCGAAGAATTTGATGAGGTAATTTAATGAAGTATTGATTACATATTGATATTAGTTTTATTTTTACCTGTCCTAATGTTGCTGGATCATGCTGTTAGAAGTTTGTTTCAAGGATGAGTTCATCTACAGAAATGACGTTTATGAATGAAAATATTAAATTGCCTTATTTCACTGAATTTGTAAGACAAGGAAGTAAAGCTCTGCATGTGTGTAACTTGTTTTATTAATGGTTTAAAAAATCAGTATCAACTGAGTTTTTAAGTAGTGGGAACTCCTACTACTGTGGGTCTGTGTGGGATGACTTCCCATTCTTGCTGTGTATGTAAGACCTTAAATTCTCTCTTAAAATGGCTGCTAAATTTATTTCTATGCATTCATTAATCTATAAATTGTGGGGTTTTGAGTTTGATTATTCTCCAGTTAAAGACTAATGCTTTTCCTTTCATGGGGATTATAACTGTTTTTCCTTTAAATTGTCCCTTTCTGTCCACTGAGCATTGGGGTAAATGAGATATGTTGGGGATTTTTTGATGGTGAGGTTTTTTTGGTTGGTTTTTTTTTTTTTTTTTTTTGGTGGGTTTGAGTGATATTCATTTCACCCTGTGTACCAAAGAGCATAAAGGTAGCTTTAAAACCTCCTCCCCACATTTGTCCAGTACAGAAATAATCCCCCTGCCCCCACATTAAAAAAAATCCTGAACTTTAACTGAGGGGAAAATGTAGTACCCTTTTTTAAAAAAGGATTTTAGTGTTCCTTAGAAATATCTGAATGCATAAATAGATTTGATTACTCTAAGGCAATATTGTATGAAATTTATAAAACCACAGCTGGGACTGTTTGCTCATGTTTTTTTTTAATCATTGTCAAGCTCACTTTTTCTTGTAATAGAATTCTAACGAACAACTCTGATTTCTGATCCCTTTTCATGGGTCCTTTTTTAATTTTTCAGCCTGTATTGTTGTTCAGCCTCTTAAAGAAACTCTTCACAGAAGCACTGACACAAATAATTTTTTTTTTTCTCCTTGTCATTTTACCATGATTTGTAAAGGCTCCCAGATCAGGAGAGGAACACACGTTAGTTGTATTCAAGGTGTTGTAGTTGGTCATTTTGTGACATCAGGAAATTTCAGTCTGATGTGTAAACATCTCCCTCTAAACTTTATTATGGTCCTGGATTGACTGTTCCTAAGCCAGCCACCCAGCTGTTCGTGTGATGGTTCTGGTGGAACCTGAAGCAGATTTGTAAGGCATATGATTTTTATTTTTTTTTCTTCTTTTCTGGGAGTCAGAACAAGAAAGAAATTAGTAGTTAAAATGTTGTCTTTGTGCTACAACAAGCCTGAGCTGCAAAGTGGATGCATATTTATGGAATCACATTCTTCTGATGTATCATTTTTAGCGCCTTGGAGGTTTTGACTTTAAAGTTGTACCCATCTCTTTTTAATCTTTATTTCATGAAATAATTTTTAAGACATTTGAAAGAGTTTCCTTTTCTGTTTTTTAATAGGATAGTGGAGATTATCCACTAACTATGGCTGGCCCCCAGTGGAAGAAGTTCAAATCCAGTTTTTGCGAGTTCATTGGAGTACTCGTCCGACAATGTCAATATAGCATCATATATGATGAGTATATGATGGACACTGTCATTTCACTGCTCACGGGGCTGTCAGACTCCCAAGTCAGAGCATTTCGGCACACGAGCACACTGGCAGGTCAGTGGATTGGATTTATTTGTGTATTGCCTACATCTCATGTTTTGTGCTGCACAGGGAAGGATTCTTCTGGATAGACTTCTTGATACGCGACATTCAACAGAGTTTCATTGCGTGATACAGTTTTCATCTAATGCAACTTGGTTTGGGACAGCTTTTCATTGGTTTTTTGTTACTGAAAAGCACAGCATTATTTTAAAGCATTCTTCACCAGCTGTCTGGTACTTAATTTTTATTACCTTTAAGTCTGGTAGAAAAAGTAAATAGAAGGAGACTTTAAGTCTAAAGTTGTTGTTTATGTTGGATGCAATTTTTCCTACACATTAAATTGTGCTGCATATTGAGGCTGTGGTACCATGTAAAGTAGCATTTCCAGTCTTTGCATTAAAAATAATTTTAAAGCATGTTTCATCAGTGATACATTACTAAGTACTGTTATGGTTTTAAGTAATTGACCTTTTCATGTGATTTTTTTTTTTCCAATCTGTTAAATTATGAAGAAATCCCTTATGAATTAAGTATAGAGTGTTTTAAAGAAATATGTCTTTATATGGACAAGGATAAGCTTCTTGGATAAGGAAGTCCTAAATGTGCACTGATTCCTGAAGAAGGGTTGTGAATGGCATTGTGTAGCCTCAGCTTATGTGAGGTTATTGTAGCAATTTTACTTTGAACAAGGTGAATTTAAGCTGTATGTGGAACTGAGTTTTTGCCACACTGGAAATAGTTCTTGTTACCTTCCCTGGACCTGTCTGGTTTACTGCTGCTTCAGTGCTGACTGTCCTATCAGCTGTTCTGTATCGTTGATAACTCTCTTGAGTTTACATTAGCACACTGCACATGCTGTGAGACTCCCACCAGCCTGGGCATGTCTTATGGAGAGAGGAACACATTTACAGATGCTGCTGTATCATCAATTCTGACTATTGTAACATATGACTAATACAAATTTTAGGTCTTAAAAAGCAAGTTTTTACCCCCTTTTTTAATATTTATTTGAGTTGTGCCTCAGTAAAAGCTGCAGAAGTTGCCCTGTTGCATGTTAATTTATGTCATACAGAATGTTTTTTTCAGCAGTTCTGTTTGCATTTGTTCACATCAGTAGTCAATTCTGTTGATTTTGTGTAATTGCTTGTGTGTTTGATCTGAGTTTACAGTTTGTATTCTTGAAGGTTGTGTTTTATATGGAATAGAAAGCCAACAAAATCCCTGTATCCATATTTACTGTTATTTGTGGTAATTTTGGCTTCTGTGATGAGCTCAGACTTGTTCTTTAATCTTGATTTCCTTGGAGATCACAGTGTGAGATGATATTTCAGTATAACTGCTTGTCTTTAAGTCTTGCTCATCAGCTTTATGCTGGTGATACACTCACAAGAATGTTCCATGTGTGCTCTGCCAGTGCAAGCCTTTTCATGCCTTGTTACAGAAGTTCACAAGAAAGGCAAGTACACTATTGACCTCCTCCTCATTTCTCTGAGAAGGATATTTGTCTGCACCCTTTTAAAAAGGGTTGCTTTATGTGCAAGTTTCTTTTTATTTACAAATAAAAAGACAGCAAAAAGCCCATGCAAATGTGTTTCATATTTTGGTCAGTTCTCTG
This sequence comes from Pipra filicauda, assembly GCF_003945595.2. NCBI lineage: Eukaryota > Metazoa > Chordata > Aves > Passeriformes > Pipridae > Pipra > Pipra filicauda. Next base: position 2,959,079 of record NW_024104742.1, read on the forward strand.
GCTAATGTGCTTTCTCTGCTAATAAAAGAATCTTTAAAAAAACCTGCCCCTTGTTAAAATTAAATTGAGGAGAAAAGACTGGTGTGATATGGTGGTGTTGGTTTTCTGAGACATTTCCTTTTGAAGAAAGAAACTTGTTGTGTATTTAAGGTTGAATGGTGTCAGTCTTACAGACTCTGATAATGGAATCCTTTTAATATTTCCTGGGCTGTTTGTAAATCTTACATTTTACCTTCATTATGGGGAGGAAGCATATCCTATATCTCAGTCAAGAATAATGCTTATAACATTGTAAAATTGACAGAAAAGAACAGAATAAGTATTATCTATTGTGATGATTAGTCATTATGCAGTACTTGATAAAACACTTCTAGAGTTTGTATACCAAGAAATTTATAGTGAATATATTTTCATAAATACGGAAAGAGTTGGCAGGAGGAGGTGTCAAGATTTTTGTTTATAAATTTTCTTAGATCAGAACCTTTTAAATAATCCTTATTCTTGTCACTTTTTTTTTTTTGTAGCCATGAAGCTGATGACTGCTTTAGTGAATGTGGCATTAAATCTTAGTATTAACATGGACAACACACAGCGACAGTATGAAGCAGAACGAAATAAAATAATTGGGAAACGAGCTAATGATAGGCTGGAACTCTTACTACAGAAAAGAAAGGAGGTTGGTGCAGCTCTAACTGGTGTGCACGTGATGAGTGTTCATAGCTGACAACTCATAATTAATCTTGGTCTGTAATATGTTTTGGTAGTTGTTAGTCTCTGTTTAATTCTTCAAAGTTGTTCACGTTTAATGTTTAAAAAACTTCAAAAGGTGCTTCTTACTGTCTGATTTTCTGAGATAAATGTAGACTTAAAAATAGTAGTGTCATAGGAAAGTTAGTAAGAGAGATGGCAATTAGTAAAAGCTAATTTTTTTGTTGTATTTCTTGACTAGTTTCCTAAACCAAGCTGGAATACATAACAAAATTTGCTATACATTGACTGATTTTTGGCTTCTAGAGATGATCTCTGGGTTCTTGGAGCAAAGTACTGCTTTTATAATGTCAATATCGATCTCAGCAGAAAGTGTGTTTAAAGGCTTTAGATAAGGCTTTTTTGATCTACAGAAAGCACTGTCAAAACTGAAAATGCAGCCTACTTCTATTTTCTTTTGTGTAAAAGCGACTTGCTGATTCACTGCTGACAGTGCTGTCTTGTTGAAAGCCCTAATTCATTCAGGTTTCAGTATTTTTTGGGGGGGAATTGGTGGTTTGTTTTATGTAGGGGCTTCTTGAGGGGTTAGTTTTGTTTTGGATTGTTTTTTTGGTTTTGTTTTGTGGTTGGGGTTTTTTGGGGTTTTTTTTTTGGTTTTTTTTAGACATTAGAAATAATCTTCTCATGATCAAAGGAAACATCTGACCTCTACTCTTCAATGTTTGTGCTGTTACCTGTTAAGGTTTTTGTTTTCTTGACAGTTTAGACAAACTTAACAACTTTGTCTTCTGTTTGTCTTGCAAAGATCTTGCAGTTTGAGACTGATCCCTTAAACACCCATTCAGTATAGTTGTGCTAGATGTGTGTACAGGACCAGTCCTCATATGATTAATACATAGATAAATGAGAAAGGCAGGGATGTTACAAGAAAATGAAATCAAATTTTCTTATAAATAAGCTTAGAAGGACCTTTCAGAAACCTAAGATGTCTTTGTTACACTTGAAGAACAGTTTTGCAGTGTCACAATTAACTAAAGTTTGTATGCTGTGATAGATACAATTCCTTAAATAATAGTATCTTGTACTGTGAAACAGATTTGTGAATATTTCAGGAAAGGATTTGTTGGTCATACTTCAAACATTAATTTAGTTTGTGTAGCATCAGCACTGTCTCATCTGTCTGTAAAAGTGCTCCTCACTGTTTATGTACTCTGTACACTCTTTCAGCTTCAAGAAAATCAGGATGAAATAGAAAACATGATGAATGCAATATTTAAAGGTGTTTTTGTGCACAGATACCGGTAAGTTTCTCGTAGTAAGTAATTTGTAGCTTCATTAATTTATTTTGGAAGCCGGTGACAGGTTATTTCTAATTATTGATCTGTTTGAACTTTCTGCCCCACTTCTCTCCACAGAGATGCAATTGCTGAAATCAGAGCCATCTGCATTGAAGAGATTGGAATATGGATGAAGATGTACAGTGATGCCTTTCTCAATGACAGCTACTTAAAATATGTGGGGTGGACTATGCATGATAAGGTAAACTGCACTGGGGAAAAGGAGCAGAGCCAGGAAGCATAACTCCAGGCTTTTGGTTGTTATCTTGTCGGACTGGGTTCAGATCTCCTGACTATTTGAATCTGTCACTGCTTTTCTTACCACTCAAAAGCACTGGCATTTCAACATATATATAAACTAGACTTGAATCTTGTTTTTAGAGAGTGTATATATAGATTTTTTTTAAGGAACTGTTATTTGTAAAGAAATAGTCTTTTGTATTTATTACTGATCCAAACTTCTACTTTAGAATACTTATTTAAAATCAGTGCATGTCATATGGAATAATGCAGTCCTGTAGCCTGTTTTGCCAAGTTAAGAAACTTTCTAGCATTCTCCTCCAGCTGTAAAAAAGCATGAAGTCCCCTTTTGTGCTGGCGGGTGCCTCCAGCTGTTACTTCATAACTACCACCTAGAGCTTATTCTCTGCTTGGAGGGGTCAATAGACAGAGTTTACAAATACTCCTGATTTTATTGAGTCAGCACATTGTCCCAGTCCTTGCATTGGAGACTTCAAGCTGTTGACTGTGAAGTGGCACAAATGAAGGGATGCTCACTCGTGCTGTGCTCTTTGTGGGTTTGATATAAAAAACCAAGAACCTCTGGCAGTGGGGTGATAGGAACTGCGTGGAGTCAGTTGTCCTAGACTTTGGAAAAGTCATTCTGTGTCTGTACCTTAAAACATGTCCTCTGCTTTAAGTACATCTTGTATTTCAGGAGTATTTCTCTCATTATCTACTTACTAATTCTGATCAAACAAGAGATGGTAGTTGGTGATAGAAATACAGACGTTGTCAGTTTTAATTTAATAGAAATGAAACATATAGAGTTCTACTTAGAAATATCTTGAGCATTTAGAAAGAATGAAACTAGTGTATTTTGACTTAGAGATGCTAACTGCAGTAAGATATTGGGGTTTTGTTTGGCTTTTTTCTTTCATTAGCTTGTTACAAACAATGATCGTTGGTAGTATATTGGGGCAGCATTTAATATTTGAATTAATTCAGACTGTAAAAGAAACTTATCTTGTATGATGTGAAGATCTGTATCCTATAGTTGACTTTTAATTCAGTTCTTTTTTTTTTATTTTAGCAAGGGGAAGTAAGACTCAAATGCCTAACTGCTTTGCAAGGGCTTTACTATAATAAAGAGCTTAATTCCAAATTGGAACTCTTCACCAGTCGGTTCAAGGTTAGTGTAACTTCTTATTTTTAGGTACTGTATTATTATTTTTAAAGTTGGATTACACTTCTTTCCTCTTGAAAAATATTTTCTTTTGTGTTCTTAGGATAGAATTGTGTCTATGACTCTTGACAAAGAATATGATGTTGCAGTCCAAGCAATAAAATTACTCACTCTTGTTTTACAGTAAGTACATGTATATTTTCTTATCTGACTTACAACAGATATTGAAACTTAAAAAATGTTTCTAATCCCTAACCCTGTGGGTTAGGCCAGCAGCATGACACTTCAGATCATTTGAAGTCTATAGAAATATCTGTGCATCTTACACTCAGACAAATGGGAATTTCAAAAGTAGTAGTAATCTGACTAGAACAGTGCTGTTACTTATGTCCCACAGTTAAGTAGGTGTATGGAATTTGGGATTCAGCCTCCCTAGTTTGAAGTGATCACAGAATGTTTGAAATGAAGAACATGGAATCTACTGAACATTATGCAGTAGTTGAACTGTGGAGCATAACCTTCTAGCAAAAGCTTATACTTGATCAGTATATTTTGTTCAGGAAGACTTTGGAACCAAGACTTTGGGTTTTAGCATGACAAATTGAAGGAAAACGTTTCGATTCTCCTTCATTTTCATCTTTCTCATTAGAGTTCATAATCTGTTAACTCAGCCTCTTTTTCTTCTTTCTTTCGTCCCATCCCTACCCCAGGAGTAGTGAAGAAGTTCTGACTGCAGAAGACTGTGAAAATGTCTACCACCTGGTTTATTCAGCTCACCGGCCAGTAGCAGTTGCTGCAGGGGAATTTCTTTACAAAAAGTAAGATGGAGAAATTATAGTTAACAACTTCTTCCTGTAGAATTCCGTGTGTGTTAACACTATGATTCTCGTTAGTTTTAATTAGGAAAAGGAAAAAACTGAATCATGAAGTGGCTTTAAGAGAGAAGAGAGACTGTAACATTACTGTAGTTTCTGAACTGTTGTAGTTTTTCTGAATGGAAATAGAGAGCAGTTTTGAAGGCTGCACTTGAAAAGCTTGTACCTTCAGGGAATGTAATAAAAATGTTCGTCTGTCTTTTCCTTTCCCATTCTTCCTGTGAAGCATCTTAAAATGCTCATGTGGTTTGGTGCCTAAACTTGGGCTTGCATCATAACGAGTGTTCTCCCATTTGTGGTTCCTCCCTTGCACCCCCCTCTCCCCATTGACTCATTTGACCATTTCAGAAAATATTTTCCTGTTTAAAAAAAAAATAAAAAATTCCAGCATATTTCAGGTGTGTAGGAGAACAAAATAGACTTTTCATCTAATACTTTTCAGACCTTCTTCCAGTATTTCTTTGCTGCTTTAAAGTCTCATGTGGGGAGATTGAGAAAACATAGTTTGCTAAAGAGGAGCATAGGACCTCAAGCACCTGCAATTATCACTGATGTTTGTAAAGCATGTTGTTATAATTATACATTCCACCGGAAACAGTCAGCGAAATATCCACTCAGCATATATGAAATTGTTCAAATGATACTTGTCCCAAATTAATTCCTTTCAAAATAGAACGTGGAGCTGAGCAACGAGGTATTAAGTGTGTAAAAAATAGTATCTTGATGTGAATTGACTGTGGCAAAGGCAATGAAGAAGAAACTTGTCAAAAAATAATTTTTCTTTTAGGCTTTTCAGCCGCAGAGATGCTGAAGATGATGGAATACTTAAAAGGAGGGGAAGACAAAGTCCGAATGCTAATCTCGTGAAGACATTAGTGTTTTTCTTTTTGGAAAGTGAAGTAAGTTGTGCTCCAGGGATATCCTTGTTTTTGTGGTGTGTGTGGTTTTTGTATTGTTGTTGTGGTTCATTTTAATTTTTTTAAATTTCATTTTCTTGTTTTTCTCTTCCCCACTCATTGATTAATAACCATGAATCTCTCCGGGTTTTCCTGTTATTTGAGCAACCTGGGAGTTAAAAGACTGTTTTGCGTGGCTGTTTTTATTTGAAGGATCTGTCAGTACAGTGTTGAGACAGGTTGTGAGTTCTACTCTGACAAATATTCCGTCATTCTACATACTGATGTATAGATGTAAAGAAATTGTGATTTAGGAGATTTAAAAGGGGGGGGTGGTGAAACAGAACAAAAAAACCCCACAACCACAATCCTTACCCACCTATCTCACAGGTTCTGACAGATGTTGTAGCCCTGCTCTTTGTAGCAGTTGGTCTGGATTCATCTTTTAAACTTAATTGGGGAAGAAAGTCTTTGTTTAACCAGAGAGCTCACAAAACTTGCTTTGTGTTTTTGCCACAGGCAGGAGCCAAGTGCGAGAAATACCCTGTATTATAGCTCTGTAATGAACTTTATTGCTGATCAAATACTTAATCTGTTCTGATTTTAGTTGCATGAACATGCTGCTTATCTTGTGGACAGCATGTGGGACTGTGCAACAGACCTCTTGAAGGACTGGGAATGTATGAACAGTCTTCTGCTGGAGGAGCCTCTCAATGGAGAAGAACGTAAGAGATTTTTCTAGATCTTTGTTTATGTTCCTGTGCAGTTTCTGTTACTCTTGATGTATAGGGAAATAAGATGTTCACATTTATGAGTCTCCATATATTCTCTGTGTTTCCATGACTATGAGAAATCAATCAGTAATACCAATTGTAAAATGTAGGGAAGAGTAGAAAGAGATCACTTCTGGTATGGGAGTGAGACAAAAGAATAATGGTGGGAAGAAAAGAGAAGGAATAAGCGTTGTTGTTCCACAAGTTCAGGCTGCACTTTCGACATCAGAGAAACTAAGTTGCTTGTGGAACTGGTTCATTTATTGAGTGTTACAACTACCATAGAGAAATACTGTAATTTCTTTAATGACAGTAAACCCAAACAAAACCCCTGGCATAATTTTGTAATTCATAGGTCCCAGTAAATGGACCTCTGAAAAAATGAAAAGAAACTAAATGATTATAAAACTTGGTATCTGTTTCATCCTGTCCTGTGACTCATCCAGGGATATTCTCTCAATTTTAAATATTTCCTGCTGTTGTTTTATAAGGTGCTTACTTTCTCTATCCCCTCTGCCATCCCCACCTCTGGAAATGAGCTGTTGGCCTAAATGTCTTGTCTGTCTTCCTTTAAAAAACCCAAACATATTTTGATCCTTGTGGAAGATGAAAAATCAAGCTGTGTGTTAACATCTGTTTCTTAAATTTCAGCTTTAACGGATAGACAGGAAAGTGCACTGATTGAAATAATGCTTTGTACAATTCGGCAAGCGGCTGAATGTCATCCTCCTGTGGGAAGAGGAACAGGAAAAAGGGTAGGAAGCAAAAAACTACTCATCTAGAGATGTGGGAATGGCTCTGTGGGGACACTGCAGGAAGAAGGAAAAGATTGTAGGCTGTTTCTGCTGAAGGGAGTGAGTTTGGAAGTTCAGCTTTGGTCTCCACAGCCTCCAGTATCCAACTGCCCTGGCTAGTTCACTTTTTCTGGACTTTGGCATTTGCTTAATGCTGTTTGAACTACTGCATTTGTTTGTACTATTAAAGGTAATATAAAATTGATTTTCAAAGCAGTATTGCTTGGAAAGGAAGACAAAAATCAATGTTTGGAAAAAGTTAAAACTATTTTCAGTGAGCAAGAGCAAAATGAGGGAAAGAAAAATACACTCCACAGTGTCTTGGAAGGAGGACAGTCCACCAACTGGCTTTTTTATGACTTTGTAGAGTTTAGGCAGCCCTCTTTTACTGAGGCATTAAACAGGGAAGAGAACTGCTCTCAAGACTGGTGCTTTTTTTGGTAAGGAACCCATTTAGGTACAGATTGAAACCTTGTATGAAGATTAGATTGGCATATGAATTGGGTAAATACCGTTAAAAAGAAGGGTTTGCTGTTCTTTCATTATCATTCCAGTCATGGTATTTTGTTGCAGGAAAATACCTTTAAAAAATCATTCTAGATTATCACTTCTGTTTTCACTATAATCTTAATCATAGCATGAAGTCTAACTTTGAATTGCGTTTTTGAATGCTGAATTTTTTTTTCTTTTTTTTTTTTTAATTTGCATGCCCCCCTCTCTTGCTTTTCATTGGTATTTTACAGTGATATTAGAGGTCTGTGTACCTAATCATCATTTCATTGATGATAATGAAACTTTGCTCCAGAACTTTTAGCTGTAAAATCCTCACAATACCAATATTTTAGGTGCTGACAGCAAAGGAAAAGAAAACCCAACTGGATGACAGGACAAAAATTACTGAACTTTTTGCAGTGGCACTCCCTCAGTTGCTAGCAAAGGTGGGTTTAATTCCATTTCTTGCTGATGGACTGTTGCTGAAATGTTTACAAGTATAGTTTCTGTAATTAATGGTATGGCTTGCCACAAGTATTATTTTTTTTCTTACTAGTCTTTTGCTCGTTCTGTAATGAATTATTTTGTCCAAGACTTTTTCAACTAAATTCATTTCCCTGCCAATTTTACAGTATTCTGTAGATGCAGAAAAAGTCACCAACTTACTGCAGTTGCCACAGTACTTTGATTTGGAAATTTATACAACAGGACGATTAGAAAAGGTAAGGTAACATTCAGTAACACTTAAGACAAAAGGAAAAATCCCAGAATTTAGACTTAGTCACTGGAATTTCTGTCACCATTCTAGATGTGTTTTTTTGTGTAAACGAGACTTTTATTTATTGTAACCTTTATTGAGAATGAGACTTGGACTTCAGAGCTGTGACTGGCTGCTGTTGTCAGAGATACTGAAAGTTTGAGTTTTCTAAGGCCTGTCTGGCAGGTTTTAACAGAAAATCTTGCCACTTAGATGAACTTTATTTGAGAACATGTATTGTTGGGTTATGATCATGTTTGAGGTATGCTACCTGGCAGATAAAAGTTTGTAGAAATAGCTTATAAGTTATTTCTTTTTCTGATCACTGAAACTAGTAAACCACCATCTTCATTGCGTGAAAAAGGGGAAAACTACCATATCCCAAATTATGTAGTTACTGCTTTCATTGTAAGTGCTGTGATGATGAAGTTGGTGAAGCTCTTCTCATCTCTCTTTTCTCCTCCTCAGATGTGCTATTGCATTGTGAAGCAATTGGAAATCATTAGAGTCAAAAAGTGATAAACTGTGTAGTTGACAGCATAGCCAGCAGTGATGGAGCACTAGAGAGCAGCTCAGGTTGAGGGAAGGCCCATAAAGAACGACTGAAGTTGGCTCCAGTGCCAACACTAGAATGCTGTGAAACTAAATCTTCAGTTATACAGCTTTTAAGACCATGTATAAATGTTTGTGTGAGTAGGAGGTAAATTCTTCTGTATTGTTCAGTTGTCAGTGGAAATTCAAATTAGATAAAACCATGCAGACACTTGCAAATTTTTAATGACTTTTTAAAATGCTGTGAATCTTAGGTCTTTGACAAACTCCTACTTATTTTTTGATAAGTAGACTTTTAATTTCTCAGAAGCTTCACTGGCTTTCTGTGTTTTGTGTTCTGTATCATAGTTACAAAAGTAATAAATTGAATTTACCTTTTAAAATTACTTAAGGTTTATTAAAAGTCTTGTGTGTGTATATATATGACTACATATTTTTTTCCTATGGCTCATCTTCCTTGTAGCATTTGGATGCCTTACTGCGACAAATCCGGGATATTGTGGAGAAACACACAGATATAGATGTTTTGGAAGCCTGTTCCAAAACCTACCACGCTCTCTGTAATGAAGAATTCACAATCTTTAACAGGGTTGACATTGCAAGAAGTCAGTTAATAGATGAATTGGCAGACAAGTTTAATCGACTTCTTGAGGACTTCCTGCAAGAGGTATTTTAATGTGCAAGATCAACTTTTCCTGCCCTTGTAAATGTTTCCAGTATGTTTTTCTGCCTTCCTCTGTGAGTCAATGAGTAAGGGATGGGAGCTTCCCTCTGACTTTCAGAACTGTTAAGTCAAGTGCAATAACACAACTGTATCATTGCTGTGATTATGTAAACACAGGCTATTCTTGTATATTAGAGCAGTAGTCTTATGTTTGATCTCCTTTTGACAAATGTCTTTTGGAAATTTGAGATAAGTTTCAGATGAACAATGAAATTACATAAACTTTTTATTCTTAGGTTTATGTTTTTTAGAGTTGTAGTATTGTAATTCCACTAGGATTCTCCTCAGATGTACTACTGTTGCTAGTCTTGCCTGTGATTGCATGTTGCTGTTGTTAAATATCAAAATCTCTAGAAAACACTCCCCCTCCCTTCCTGAATGCAAGCAGATGCAGTTTAGTAGCTTAAAAATAACTGTTCCCACACTGTACTGATCTGAAAAGTGAGAATTTTCTGTTGGAGTATTTAACTTCACTATATGGCATCTCTGACATTCAGACAAAACTTGTTTCTCCTCCTCATTGGTGGTAAGGAGCATAGGAAGTGTCTTTTTGACAACTTCATTCTCCACACTTCTTAAGTGCACGTAGTTTATCAGGCTCTGCTTCTTTTCTTCTCTTGCTCTTTGTCCTGAACTAGGACTCCAGTCTAGAAACCCTAGACAAGAATTGTTATCCTTTTGTTTCCCTTTGTGAGGAAAAGAAAGAATGAGTGTAAAGCAAGGAAATGAGATGTCAGTTGGCTTGAAGGAAAATGGCAAATACTCTGGTGGAAGTGTTGAAATCCATAGTTCTTTGACAGGGTTGTGCAACTACAGAACAGTAAAACTTGCATTATCTCTGCTCGACTGAGGAGGAGTTTCTTGACCTCAGATAGTTTATCCTATGTATGAATAGATACTTTTTGGACCCTTTCCTTTTTACTCCTTTTCTTTCACTAAATGCAAGTTTGTCAGAACTTGTGGGAAGATTAGAACAAACTACTTCTCTTACCTCTGTCAAAGACCTTTTTCTGTGATTAAAGTAAGATTGAAGTACTGACCTGTGGCCCATCTAGTCCAGTGTCTTTTGTCTGACAGTGGCCTCTGCTGGATTCTTCAGAGAAAATAGAAGCACCTACATTATACATTGTATTCTGCTATCCTAGACTTCCCTTTCCCCCCCCCTTCTCCCTTCCCCCTCCTCTCTTTCTCCTTCTGCTTCTATTTTATAGAATCACAGAACCGTTTAGGTAGGAAAAGACCTTTTATGGTCATTGAGTCCATCTCTAGACCTGAACTGATGCCTTATCTTTCTAACTCTTCTGAAAGCAAATATGACATTAATAAATAATTTAGAATCAGGTCCCCACCCCATCACACCCTCCAGTTTGTGTTTGGTTTTAGTAAGCTCCCCAGTTTGCTTAGAATGTTTGAGATACCTCACTGTGTGATTATTAAATAGGGGGAGGAACCTGATGAAGATGATGCATATCAAGTCTTGTCAACACTGAAGAGAATCACTGCTTTTCACAAGTAAGTTCTGCACACACCTGTTGGGGTTTGTGGTGTAGGGCATTATTTTTGTTTGTTTTTAATTTGATATCTCTTTTCAATGCAACTTCATGGGCATTTTTTGCTTTACTTTTTTTTGTGTGTGTTGGTGGTGGTTGGGAGGGAGGTATTTATGGTTGGGGTCTTTATTCCACTAATTTATTTTTTTTAGGCCAGTTAAGCTTTTAGTAGTTGTTAACCTCTAATTGCAGAAATGGTATTAGTTAAATTACATTTTACTTCATTTCTGATGCTTCCAGTGCTCATGACCTATCAAGATGGGACTTGTTTGGCTGCAACTACAAGTTATTGAAAACTGGCATTGAAAATGGAGACATGCCAGAACAGGTCTGTAGTTAAAATGTGTTCTTCAGGCACAACAACAAATAGCTTTTGTTGCTGTCTTTTTTTTTGGCCTTTGTCATCTAATGCATTTTCCCCTTTTGATTTCAGATTGTTATTCATGCACTGCAGTGTACTCATTATGTAATCCTTTGGCAGCTAGCAAAAGTTACTGAAAGCAGTTCCACAAAGGTATGCCTTGTTCCTGTTGTATTAGTAAATAAACATTTGTACATAGCTGCAGTGTCATCAAGTGAGAGCTGTGATGGAATTAATTGAGACTAAGAATTTTCTTTATAGTGGTATCTGCCTAATTCTGCTTTTCTGATAAGTTCATTCAAATTCATAGTTTTAGCAGTTAAATGCTTGACTTACAAACCTGGTGTTTACCTCAGTTGTTACGTTTATATTATTTGAATGACAGCATTATGTTTAATTTGACAGAATTTTAAAGTAATTGTAAATAAATGTGATATCAGGCATAATAACAATGCTAAGGAGGGGTAGACTGCAAATTATAAAACACAGTGTGGTCAGTTTTACTACTCTCAAGTAGTGAGTTTGAATTTGTTTACAAACTGAACTACCTGTGACAAGTCAGTGAGATCTAAGAATTTGCACACTGTCACAGTATTCTTATTGGTCACTACGCTGCAATTCCACTTTGCTCTTCATCAGTCTTTTAAATATGTTGTTAAATAAAGGCACAAGAAGATGAAGTTAAATTTGAGATTTTCTGAGGGAGTGATGAGAAGGCCTGTTCTGGTTCTATGTATAGTAATCTTGAAGGGCAAAGCTCTTGCAAATGTCATCTTTCTAATTTCACTTCTTGAAAAATCTTGGAGGAAGGATTAAGGTTTCCTGTATCCACTGGGCAGCATTGCTTGAAGGGGGTGATCAGGTTGTGTGAACTGCCTCATGGAAAAAAAAGTTTTTTGAAAGGCGAGATTGTTTAGGGTGGAGTTTGTAAGTGCTGAAACATTTTGATGATTTCTTTAAATTTGAAAAAAACCCACTATAATCAAACATACTGGAAGCTCTCCACAGTCCTGAAAGAAGAGTGCTCTTTTACTGGAAATTTATGCTGAGTTGCACTTTGTTATTAGAGTTACTGTTAACCCATCTTTCTTTATGTCAGAGAGGAGATAAGTGAATTCAAGTTTTTTAAACACTTTGTTTGCCATACTTGTAATTAATGTACATGACTGCCACAGTTTACCAGGGAGATAACAAAGAGAACTCATGGCATTAATAATATAAGATTAATTAATAATCCATTTTAATGTGAGGATGTATACATTTTTTCTTTTAAAATTATTTTCATTTTAGGGTGTGGTAGTTGGAGCTCCTGGTAGATGCAGGAGTGGAAAATCATGCTCTGTAACTAATGATTTTATAACAGAACACCTGTGCCAGATTATGGTGGTTTTCCCCTATCATGTTGAGACTTCATTAGTCCAGTGAGTTATTACAGTCTGAAGGTGTGTTAACTACTTGTGAACTTGAACACTGGCTGGCTAGTTTACCCATCTGTGTTTTAATGGCTTTACACATTTCCAACCCCAAATATCAGATATGAAGTGGAGACAGATTGTTGTGAAGCGTTTACCTGTGTGAAAGATTTGGAGGCTTTGTTAGCTTATTCTTTACAGGGTAAACAGTCTTGAGGTTTTTGTAATAGTGAGTAAAGCTTTATCACAAGCCTGATGGCAGAAGCTGAGTGAAATACTGACAGTACAGTTTAGAAATAAAGATTAACTTAGCTGTTTTGCAGTAAAATGTAATTTTCAGTACTTTCACCAGGAATGAAAATAATTTATTTGAGAACTTGTCCTTTATTAAGACTTTTTTCTGCTTCTACATAATAAATTTTTGTGAATTAAAGCTTTTAGGTTTAACTTCTGAACTACAATTATTTTGTTTTATTTAACTGCTTGACTGCTGCCAAATATATCAGGTACCTACAGAAGTTTCATTGACTTCTGACAGTGGAATATAACAGCAAAAAATAGACAGAAAACCAGAAGTGACAGAAATGTGCTGTGCCTAAAGATTTGCTTGGTTGATTGGTTTATTTGTTTTTTTGGTTGGTTGGTTTGGGGTGTTTTGTTCTCTGACAATATTGGGTGTTAACTGTGTGCTGTTGTGAACAGGTTGACTAAGTATAGGAATTAGCTTCATAATACAGGCTGCTAAATTAAAGACTACATAGATAGTTCAATTTTAATAAAAATGTAAATAAATAATTTTGTATGAAAGAAAGAAAATAGTCCCATGTGTAATTCTCTTAACAACAGCGTAGTAATCTGAGACAAAAGTTTTTATGTGGGAAAGGTGTTCTAAAATAATTTTATACTTAGATTCCTGTCAAGAAGCAGCTGTTGCTTTTGTGATTCCTGTTGAGATTAAATCATATGTTGTACCTGCTTTCTTGAAGGAAGAGCCTTGTTTCAGTTTAGATTGCAGGGAGAGTTCTTAAACTTCTTTCAGGAGTAGTTCATCTTTGTTTGGGCTGCTGCTGGTTACACAGCTGGTGTTTTGTATTATCACTTCCCCAGTTCTACAGGGCCTACAATCTTCAGGTGATTGAGTAACACCAAGTGTGGGTGGGACTTCAACCAATCTGATACTTTATTTGCTCAGAAATGTGCTTTTTGGGAAGTTTTGTTTTCCAATGAATGGGGGAAGAAAACACCAACTCTCATCTGATATTCTACTTTATCCCCAAGGAGTGAGTTAAAAAAATAAAATAATACCATGTAACCTGGTCTTTTTTAGTTATAAGCAGCTGCCTAAAATCTATCCTCTAGGTTGAAAATACAGATATTTTAAAGAGAAAATGCTTTATGCTCTGGAATGTTTTTTGGGTGGGGGCAGGTGTTTGGTTTTTTTAGGTTTGATTTTGAGGGGGTTTTGTTACTACTTTTTTAATAAATAACTTTGTGGTTTTCATCCCAACTGCCATTTTGTTTTGCACCACACAGGATGACCAAAGTGAGGAAATTGCTGCTTGCCATTTTTTTTTTTTTTTGTAATAGTGATTTTTTAATAATGCACTGGACTTGAATGTTACCACTACACAGGAGGTCTGTGGTGGAATATTCTGTGAAAATTCATGTACTGAATGTGACTATAAAATCAAAAAGTTAAACTGTTACATGAAATCATTCTCTTTGAAGGAGGATCTTCTACGTCTGAAGAAGCAGATGAGAGTGTTCTGTCAAATCTGTCAACACTACCTGACCAATGTAAACACTGCTGTTAAGGAACAGGTTAGTGACTGTTGTTTATACTGGTAGTCTTCTAATATTATGCTTCTAAAGCAATTTTTGGTACTTATGTGGGAATGTGGTATGTCCTGCATGTTCAGGCTGAACGCTCTTGGAGTGTGAATACACACTGTACTTGTATGCTTGCCCTCCTCAGGTAATGTAGGTAGGATTTGAGAATCAATTTAAACTGGATTCTTTCTAGTAATTTTAGGCAGCAAAAACTTTTATTCCAAAGGGCTTTTTGTTTCTTTAAATAATGACTTTGCAGGTGCACTGTAGAAACCTGGTTTCTAAGTTCAAGTGAGAGAGTTCCATTTCAAATCTCTTGCTTACCGTGTGCTCATGCCCACACATCTCCTGTGGAGCTGACTGTGGGTTCATAGGCTCAAAACTGGAAGAGCTAAGGACAGCAATTTGAGAGAAGTTATTTTTTTAGTTCTGTCAATTATATACAATTATATTTGTGTGCTTATCCACTGGAGAACCATTAATACACTCTCTCTCTCTCTCTCTCTCTCTCTCTCTCTCTCTCAGAAATTCTGGCATGAAGTTTTTGGGGGTTGTTCTGTATTTTTTTTGTCCTGTTTCAAAAAGAATTGAGACATCATATTGGGAAACACTTGTTCTGAGGATAACAGGGTCAAAGGAAAAGGTTAAATACTTTAAGGGACTGAGTCTCTTCCAGTCTGTGGTCAAATAGTTCTTTGGTCATTTCACTCATAGGAGTTTGAAGTCCCAGTGAAGAGAACAGGTTACTGATAGCAGGGTTAATTCTAAGTAAATGCCTTTAACAATCTTGAGAATGCTAAGATGAAAAAAAAAGAAGGGCAGTATCTCTCTATAGGGAAAGACCAAATTATCTGCTAGGTAGATTGTTTAATTAAACAAATGGAAAGCCAGGAGCCTCTTTGCTTCTAAAGATAATAATAACCTGGTTGAAGTTGAAAATCTGGTCCACTGAGTCGCACAATTGCAGCTTTTGAAACTCTTGCTAGAACAAGAATATCCCTGAAACTTAATAGATGTGTTCTGTGTGAAAGAGCTATCTGGTATAATAGTCACAAGGTGTAGGGTGTGAAAGTGCAAGTAACAAAAATTACTGAGGCTATGAGTAGGTCTCTTTAAAAAGCTGTATAACTCTCAGTCTGGTGAATGCTCTAGAAACTAGAACTACCCAGTTATACAGGGTACCTGTCACATAGGGTACAGTAGCCTTGGTTCCACTTTTCTTCTCTAATGTCATGAAGGGGCAGAAGGGACTTCAGAGGAGCAGGAAATTGTGACCAGGAAATTAGTAATATTCACTTTGAGGAGTTAGAGAACAGATCTGTTCATGGAAGTACTTGAGAGATTAGAGTTGCCTTGGTCTGTTTAGTTTGAAGAGTGTCAGTCTGTGTCAGGTACTGAGACATTTGAACTTTCCAGGAAGGTGGAGTACAGATATTTAAGTCTGACATCAGATACACAAGTTAGCCAGCAAAACAAAGAGGTGGTTGGACTTCCGGAAGTAAGACATTATGATTTAAAGGGGTTGAATGACCTCAGCTATTAGATGTTCTACAAATGTGATCAAAACAATTTTAAAAAAAGAAAGCAAAAAGGAGACTGTTATGGTTGGTGTCCCTAGTGACCTAATGTAGTATCCATGAGGCAGAATTCTGGAGTTTCAGGCTCCTCATGTTTTAATCTCACAATGTTTTCATATTTAGTTGGCTTCATCTGTGCAGTATTTTTATTTGGAGACCCAGACTTGACACAGGAACCTGCTGCAAGAAGCTGTGCACATTTTGACTTCCAGGAGGCCTCTGTAGTTGTTCAGAACGTCACTGGCCTATGTACACTGCTGGGCTCTAAGTATTTTGTCAAGTGCAAATACATTATTCTAAATAAAATCAACTTTCTAAGCAAGTATTTACTAAGGTTTCTTTTTAACAGGCTTTCACAATTCTGTGTGATGTGTTGATGATCTTCAGTCATCAGATTATGACAGGAGGACGTGACATGTTGGAGCCACTTGTTTACACTCCTGATTCTTCACTGCAGTCTGAACTACTCAGTTTTATTTTAGATCATGTCTTCATTGATCAGGATGACGATAATAATAGTGCAGGTTTGTACAAAACTTATGTTCCCTTTACATTATTGACCTTCTAATTAATATGTATTTGCCTGTGCATTTCTGGGTTTTGGGTGGGATTTTGTGGTGTTTTGTTGTGGTGTTCTTTTTGTCACTGAGGGTTGTGCATGGGCACAGGGGTAGGTTTGGCTTTTAAATGTCGGCAGCTGATCAAAGCATTTGCTGGTTTGGGAACATGTAGGATAATCACAGTAAAGGTTTGGTTTAATAGGCACAGTGATATCGGGGAAGAGACTTGACAGTGGACAATGCCACCAGAATTGAGATCTGATTTTTCTGAATCCTGACCACTAGCCATATCACTTTTATCTATAAATGCTTAAATATAAAGCCTTTAAACCTGACAGTTGTCATGTTCTGAACTCTTCCAGATGGACAGCAGGATGATGAAGCAAGCAAAATTGAAGCATTGCACAAAAGAAGAAATCTACTTGCAGCTTTCTGTAAGCTCATTGTATATACTGTGGTGGAAATGAACACAGCTGCAGACATTTTCAAGCAATATATGAAGGTAAATCTGAAGCTTAGTGATCATTAGTAAAACTACTAGAATATGGTAGCTGTGGATTTTAAAACTATTATTTAATTTTTACCTTACAAGATAACTGATTCAAAATGTGAAGAATTCAAAACTCCGGAGTTGTAGGCCTTTAAAAGTTCTTTTTCTGTATGCAGGGGTAAAAATGACTGAGATAAGTTTCACAGTTCCAGTGTGTGGGTGGTAGGGAGGGAGGAAAGAAACTTGCTCATTAATTTTTTGTGTTGTTTTTGATAGATTTATTTTCTTATCCTGATTGATGGTATATTTTTAAACCAGTTATTAGTTTAGCAGGCCTTTTGAGAATCTTCTCCCAAAGATCCTCTCTAATGTCTAGCCTCATCAAATAATTTCAGTTTAAACTTTGTAGAAGAGAAACAAGTTTTGAGTCCCACTCTCCCCATGTTACCTTTATATCTGTTTCAATCTTTCTTAAATATAAAAACCCCTTTTGGCTCCTGGGATTCACAACTGTGCAATAGTATGAGTTCTCATTCTGTGAACATGATAAAGCTTTGCTCCTTGGTGATTACCTTAAAAAATGTAAAATTTGGGCAGCCTGCTCTTATCTGTCTGAGTGCCCTACATATATTTTGAATCTCTAAATAACTAATTGGGTCTTTATTAAACCTGAAATACTTAAAGAACTGAACAGGCAACTGTCTTCATTGGAAAAATTTCAGCTGTGATGCTGTCTGTAGGTGCCTCTTTTCAGCAGAGAAAATAGAAAACTCCCCACCAGAGTTACAGGAGTTACTAAAAAGATTAGAATTTAATCTTGTACCCTAAAGGGGTGAACACGTGTCATTAACAAATGTGTCATGGCCTTGAAGATAAATAGGTCATTCTGCCTCTAAAGTAATACGAACAACAAGAATGAAAAGAAATTTTCAATGTTTTTAATAGCAGATCCTAGATTTTATTTTCAGAAGAATTCAGTAGTTGTAATGTTTTCAGCTGATATTGAAAGCTAATGTTTTTCTTTTGTTGTTTTTTTGTAGTATTACAATGACTATGGTGATATTATTAAAGAAACGATGAGCAAAACAAGACAGATAGACAAAATCCAGTGTGCTAAGACACTTATTCTTAGTTTGCAACAGGTAAGAATTTACAGTATTTTTATGAATTAATTCCACACTGTAGATCATGTCCTGTTTAATAACTGGTGTGAGGTATTGATGAAGGAATTCTTATAGGAGGTGGCAATAAATAGGTCTAAACTGAAACACATTTTCTTACAACTCTTTGAAAGACTGCAGAAGTCTTCTTATGCTTAGCAAATATTGTGCTATGAAAAGTGTATGTGAGAGGCCAATAAATACAAAATCAATAACTGTGACACCTTCATAAGTCTAAAACAATAGTTTAACTGAGAGTTTACTTACTTGTGAACAGATAACCAAGGGAAAACACTTCCTGCGTGCATGGTGGGGGATTGTGGGTTTTTTTGTGGGGGGTTTGTTTTATTTTACTTTGCTTTGGTGTGTTTTTCTGATTTTGGGTTTGTTTTTTTTAACCTGAGAGTTAATGGAAAGTGTTAGTAATTCAGTATCAATGTTTGGTAGGGGCTTCACACATACTCGATATTAAAACATGATTTAAATGCTTTCTTCAGTAAATGAGCTTCCTTGTGTGGAGACCTCTGTGCTTGGACAGTGTGCATTTCAGAGTTTAGCTCTGAAGTGCAAACTTCTTAAGCATAGCCTTGATTTAGTTGTCCTAAACTTCCCTGTTTGTCTCTTGGTGTTGTGAAATTAAGGGGGGGGAAGCTGTAAAACATAGTTTTTTACTACAGCTTAACTCTGTGTGTATTGGTCCAAAGTTTGACATAGTCTTTAAATACATGAATTTCCCTTCTCATTTCATACAGCTTTTCAATGAAATGATTCAAGAAAATGGTTATAATTTCGACAGATCTTCACCGACATTCAGTGGCATAAAGGAACTTGCTCGACGTTTTGCTTTAACGTTTGGATTGGATCAGTTGAAAACAAGAGAAGCTATTGCTATGTTACACAAGTAATTGTGGGCTTTGTATTACTTCCATTTTTGTAAACACTAACAGAAAATTATCTTTTCAGTCTTTCAAAGTGAGTTTGGTTGTACAAAATGCATCAGCTCTAGAGATGATACAGCCAGTTTATGAATTGAGATGACTGTAGTTTTGTGTCTGAGTAAAACCCAAATGTTAAATGTTGTTGGTGTTCTCCAGCATCATTGTTTAAGCCTCTAAATCATAGCAGTGTTGATGGTATAATGAAAAAGTATTTTTAATGTCTTACCTATAACAGTAAGAACAGATCCACTTCACTGTCAGTGGTGGTTGTATTGGTCTCATGCAGAAAACTTGCAATGCAGAGTAGAAGTGGCATGACAGAAAGAGTGTGTCCAGATTCACTGTTCACTTTTTTTGACAGAATATGGAAACAACAAATTATTGCTTTCTCAACATAAAGGAGAGGGGTTCAGTTCTTATAGCTCACTGTGCTTAGAACTTTTTCTATTGTTTGTGCTTTTTGTGACTTAATTTTTAACTTTTTCTTAGGGATGGCATAGAATTTGCTTTTAAGGAGCCTAATCCACAAGGTGAGAGCCACCCGCCATTAAATTTGGCATTTCTTGATATCCTGAGTGAGTTCTCCTCCAAGCTTCTCAGACAAGACAAAAGAACAGTGTAAGTATTTTTAAAGTATTCTTGATATTTATGATCATAACCATAAAAGGCATGCATCAGAATAAATATTTATGTGTATTGTATTCACCTCAGGTGGAATCAAATATAATAACAGAGGGTAAATTGTTTTTGTCCTTGTTTTCATTTTATAGTGGATGAACAGAAATCACATTGTGGATTTGCTGTTGTCAGGCCTTTTTGTTAACTAGATGAGGAGCATTGGGTGTTAATTTTAGTAGTTAATGATCTTGATGTGTTAACATCTTGTTACAGATATTTTGCATCTTGGTAATTATGTTTTCCTTTTAAAGGTATGTTTACTTGGAGAAGTTCATGACCTTTCAGATGTCTCTACGAAGAGAAGATGTGTGGCTTCCTCTCATGTCCTACAGAAACTCTTTACTAGCTGGTGGGGATGATGATACTATGTCAGTGATTAGTGGTATTAGTAGTCGAGGATCTACAGTAAGAAATAAGAAGACAAAGCCAGCGACAGGCAAGCGGAAAGTACCTGAAGGTAGAACTTTGCTCATCTTAAAATTTACTTGTGTAGATATTCATATAAAGTATACATGTTGTTCTCTATTTGTTAGCAGAAGTGTATTGAAATACTTTAATGTATTTTTTTTAAAACAGGATAACTTGTGTACATGTCTGTGTCTTAGTGGAAAAGCTGTTCATTTGAAGATTCTGAATAAAATTACACTTGATTCACGAGAGGAAATAAAGGCACTACACTGTGTTAAGTCGCATAATAGAAAAGTATATTTAATATACAGCCAGTGATTATAAATCCAGGCCTTCTGAGGCACATGTAAAACTTTGTGGTAAAAAGTAAAGCAGTCTATTCTCAGTAAGCAGAAAGGACACGCATGTAACTTGTGTTTAAACATTCAGTTTTAGAGTAGCTTGAAAAAAACTTTACTGATGTTCTTACTGCGTTTCCTTCCAGCTGAAGAAAGCAGCAGTAGTGACAGTATGTGGCTGAACAGGGAGCAGTCGATGCACACACCAGTCATGATGCAGACACCTCAGCTGACTTCCACAATAATGAGGGAGCCCAAGAGATTGCGACCTGACGAGAATTACATGGGTGTCTATCCTATGCAGCCCGAGCACCACCAAGCTCCCCTCGATTACAAGTACGTAGATGAGTAGGTCTGCTTTGTGTTAGTGTTCATACACAAAACCAGTACATGTTTAAAATAGAATAATGGTCTTTTTAAGCACGCAAGTAACGTGGATGTTGGCTCAAAGGCAACAGGAAGAAGCCGCGCGACAACAACAGGAGAGGGCAGCGATGAACTACGTCAAGCTGAGAAGCAACTTGCAACACGCCATGTGAGTGAGAGTGAAATGTTCCTTCAGTGGTTTGGGGAGGGTTTATTAAATGCAGTGTTACACCTGTGTCTTTTAAGAGGGATCCATGTTCTAGTTCTTACCTTGTTTTTTTCTGTGTCCTGAAATGTAAAGTTGCCTTAGAAAAGCGGTGGTAAATGAACGTGGCATTTCTTGCTTATTTTTGAACTGAGATTCCAGAAAAATTGAATAGTAGGGAGCCATGTAATAAAGGGAACTGGTTGTTGAGCAGTGTTATCTGTAGCAGATAGATGCAATTAATACATGTGAAACATCATCTTTATGTATTCCTAACTCCAGAATCGTTTTTAGAAATAGAACACTGCAAACAAGTTTTTAAATAGGTGTTCAGTGTGTGGAGTAGAAAGTTTCTGATCAGCTTAAATCTACTATTTCTGTTGCTTTTTAATGTACAAGTATGCCTTTAAAAGAAGCTGCTGTCTTCAGCATTTCTGTGATTGGTACAGACTTTGTCTCACCTAAACTGAACCAAAGTTGAGAGGAGACCTGTAGTATCAGTTTTTGTAGAACTTGCCAACCCAAACACACAAAACACTTCCAGAAGTCCTCTGTATTGTGGATGAAGATGAACACAATCTAATGTTTTTAAACAAGTGTTGTCCTTCATAGGTCATACATTTTTACTGGAGTGTCACTTACTTCATTATGAGTCATCACATGTGCATTTTGACAAGCATGTTAATAAAAGTATGTTCCAGAACTCGTTTAGCTGAGGTGGGAAGACTAGGTTTAGAAGTTGTCTGCTTTCCCAAGGACTGTGTGGATCTACAGGAAAAAAAACTAAAACCATGGGCATATATGTTGGGGAGCTTTACATCTTTCCCCTAATAACTTTTAATTGTTCTGTTATCAGTAATTCATGTAACATAGTTTCAATGGTGGCTTTTTTAATACAGTGACACCAGTTAGTGAAATTAGAATGACTCCTTACTTTTCTCATAAGGTTTGATGTTGTGTGTAGAAGTTGTGAGGAAGGAGGATGAAGGACTGTGTGGGAATATTGTAATGGTTTTACACATCTACTTTGTTGCAAAGACATTTTTCCTTGCCTTATCATAAGGCAGAAAAAATTTTACTTTAAGTGGTAAAACTTAGGTTCTTTTTCATTTGAGCATTAAGTGCAAAATTAGGTGTGGTTTAGATCTGCTTATCAGTTCTCACAGAAACAATTCTTGCAGAATCCCCACTTAGCAATGTACCACACTTCAGTTATCTTTGTTAGCCATTCTCCCACACTCTAATTACTGTCTTCTAGCTGGTTAAATGCCAGCTTTCTTTAATAGTAGTTGTGCATTATTTTAATTACTTAATTCCATTAGATAAAACAGAAATGATCATTTGTTGACAGTTCCTTATTGAGCATTAACCTTTTAAATATTCAGATAAAACTTAACTTGATTTGGTGCTACACAGAATGTTTTTCTTTTCATTTCAGTCGACGTGGCACAAGTCTAATGGAAGATGATGAGGAGCCAATTGTTGAAGATGTGATGATGTCATCAGAAGGGCGGATCGAAGATCTTAATGAAGGCATGGATTTCGACACCATGGACATAGACCTAGTAAGAGATTTAGTTATGTTTTTAGTGGACTTGGGATTTGTATTTCTGCTTTTAAAGTAAGATATTTGAATCAGATTTTCCTTCTGGGGAAGCAGAAAAATCCTTCTTGTTGCTCTCTGCATTGTTAAAGAGGGCTGTGCTAAAGAGCTCTGTGCCGCTGTCAGTAATTCTTACTACACTGTAAAACCTCTGGTTTTCTTGTGAAATTATAGTTAACCTGTTTATTTGTTTGCTTTCTAAAGCCACCATCAAAGAACAGGAGAGAAAGAACGGAACTAAAACCAGATTTCTTTGACCCCGCTTCAATCATGGATGAATCGGTAGGTTAACTTACGTAAGGGAAATAATGTAAACTCAGTCTTAAGGTTACCATACTCTCTTACTTCAGATTTTAAGTGGAAAGAATTTAATCTTCAAGTTGTCTTTATTAGCTTATTTTGGCAGATTGGTACAGTCAGAGAAATATTTTATGCTGTAATTCAGCTTCATAAATTCTAAGATAGTCAGTGTTCTTTGCAAGTTTATAGGATTTTTGTTCTTAATATTTATATGTAGCTATGTAAAAATTAAAAACCTTTGAGTCTGAGAAGAAAACAAATCTGGTATGGAAAAGACCCTTGCAGAGGTTGATAGCAAAGAGCGTTAAAAAAATAAAAATAAAAAATCGTGCACACACAATATAAAAGGCAAATTTCCTGTTGTGCTGAGCTTAGTTCAGTGACTCTGTTGTCATTACCAATTGTCAGCATTGGATGGTTTGAGTTTTGTGGGTTTTTCGGTTGGGTTTTTTTCTTTTTTTTTTTTCTCTTCCATTTTTTTTAATTGGCATATTTACTTTTGTGCATAAGTAAGATAATGAAGAAAATGGAGATAATAGAGATTCCTGTTTATAGAGATGAGAGGTATTTTTTCTTTCCATATAAAGTTTTAGGTCCAAAACATCCGAAGTCTGTAGTTTCTGCTTGCAGTTGCCCTTTTATCCGACTTGATAAATCTGCAGTCTCTATTCTCTTTTAAAAATCTGCATGAGGGATTCCTTCTGTCTTGAACCACTTGTAATGTATGCAGCCATTTTTGACCTTGTGTAGCTGGTACAAAATTACACTGGAAATAACAAGCTGCAGCAAGCCAGCAGAGGACAGTACAACAATGCTTCCTGGGAATCTTGGACAGCTTGGTGGAATTTGGAAGACGGTTATGTATTTTTTTACAGTATTGTTGCAGCGTGAACATGTTCTTGTTTATGGGAGAAAGAAGTCCTAAATACTGTTTTAAATGCAAATCCATATATTTTGTACCAGTAGGCCTTTGCTTCAGTAATAATGAATCAGTTAGGTCGTGCGTCTGGCTGTCGTGTGTTCTGTTCCTCAAGTAACACCAAGAAAGTATCTCACTTGTTCTGATTTAAAATAGTTCTTCCCTTCCCCTTCTCCATTTTTTTCCTGGATTGATCTGTGAAATAATTGCCAGTCGTTTTTTAGCCCGACAGTGCTGAATATTTGGCCTTCTACAGGTACATTTCGTTGCTTTCAGAAACCTTTTAGCTTCTCAGTTCCTTAAGAGCCGCTCTAACAGGTTCAGTGCCCGCGAGGTTCCCGTCCCTGGCTGCGTTTCCCGGGCGCGGCCGCGCGAGGGCAGCCGAGGGCAGCGCAGCGCCCGGAGCCCCTCCGTGCTCGACGGGAAAGAGCCAATTTCGGAAATGCAGGAAAAAAATATAGAAAATCTTCTCAGAATAAAGTTAATTTGCTTTATTCTCATACCTTATTTCAGAAGTCTGCTGTTCTCAGAGTTGCTGCGCTTGTTTTTAATAGACCCAGGCGTAATAAAGCAGTTTAATTTGTTGAGATGCATGTGGTATATGATGAAAATTTTAGCCTGTCTGCTCATGTTTTGATGTGCCCGGTTATTGCCGGCACCAGAGGCAGCTCTGTCTGTGTGCTACATTGTATGATGCATCTAAAGTGAATTTAACTGAAAAAAAACCAGTAAAAATTGGTTTGTAAACAGATAAAAGTGAACAGCAGTGTTAAGATTCAGGAAAATTAAGTCCCTAGTGGCTCTTTCTGATTTTATAAAGTCCTGTAAAAGCTAGGACAGTCACAAAATCTGGATCCTCTGGTTGTTTTTTTTTTTGGGTTTCTTTTTTTTTTTTGGCATATCAGTGGTGATACCTGCTTGCTTTCACGAAGGAAGTGGAAACTGATTCTTTGTTTCAGGAAAGCTTTTTCTTACCTTAGTCACACAGTCCCAAAGGACAGTTGTTTGATTTTTACCTGATGATTGCTTGATTTTTTTTTTTTTTTTTTCCCCACTGTCTTCCTGACAGAGTGGCTACATTTCATAGGGAGTGTTCAGTTTGTTTCCTGGTTGGCTGCTGTGAGGTGACCTGTGGTTTCCATGGTCACAGATGCAGCAGCAACTGGGGTATGGGGTGTTTTTTGTCCCAGGTTTAGTTGCTGGAAATGACACACTTGATTTCAGCTTCAGACCAACAGAATGTCATTGTCAGAGAAGTCTGAGTTAGGCAACTAACTAAAAATTCTTTCACAATTATTACCTAAAGTAATTAAAACACAGGCTTTGTCATATTCCTACTGAATCTAATGAATTTGAAGTGTGAGAAAAATATTTCTAACTAATGAGGAGCCCTTTTCGTATCATTACCTAAATCAGAAGTGTGGTGAATCTGGTTTGGAAGAAAAATAAACTTATAATGCCTTAACATATCTTGAAGTGTCTTAATCTTAAAACATATACTAATTTCTTTGTTTTTTGTTAAATGTGTAGTAGACTAAAAATTGACACCATTTCTAACTTTTTTTTTAGGTTCTTGGGGTGTCAATGTTTTAATACCAGAACAGCAAATAAATCAGTGGTGAAGTCATTTTCTAAGTGGAAGAGGAAGTTTTTCAATACAAAATTGTGGTAGATACAGTGAAATTCTGAACAGATTTTTCTCTAAGGAGAATGACATGCTTTCAAGATCAAGTGCATTGAAGGGGCAGTTTTGTTTGCCTGAAAAAAAAAAAAAAAGAAATGTAAAGGACAAGTAAACAATTTGAGGATAAGCTACACTTTTTGTTGGGAAAACAAATCAATATTTTATTTATGTGCTATCAGTTTATTTCCGGATCATAAGAAGTATTCCCTCTGAGTTTTATTCTAACAGTCTGAGAGGTGTTTGGTACAGATTTGAGCCCCTCTCTATACATTTGCTGGCTGTACTAAATAATCATAAGCTCTGCTGGATTGCTGTTCACATCCATGAACTGAAATAGTAGATGGATTGGTTTTCTTACAGTGATAGAACCAGAAGAGTTGTCAGTATTTTCAATTAAATGCAAACTTCAGCAACAGAAGGTTTGTATTAATTAATCATGGAAAAAAGTACATAAAGCAGAACTTTAACAGCTTTTTAATCTAAAACACACTTTTATTCCAAAAGCTTCATGTTAGCCTTCTCAGAAAGGTCCATAAACTATGAGCTACCAGAACGTAACAGATCTCACTCATGCTTGCCCATTACCAACCCTGAAAGTTTGCTTGTCCTTTAAGAAAAATGTAATGTTGTGAAATTCCTTCCAGTAGTGCCACTGTATTTTGTCTCCAAATAAAAGAAGCTTATTGTAGTATGTTTGCAGAAAAATTCTAAACAAAAATTATACAGCTTATTAGAGTGTGGGAATAGGGATCTAAATTTTAAATAAAATTATATATATATATAAATTGGTGCTGATTTTATAATTGCGCAGTTTGTTTAGTTTTTTCTTACTTTTAAATTCCAACTTAAAATTATGAGGTTTCAGAAATATATTGAAAGTTTAACAATGTTTAAAAATAGAAGAGCATGAGAATTCATGCTTTAAAAATGATTTTTAAATTTGTATTTTATATTGTTTTATCTATCTGTCTTTGCAAGCAGTCTTCAGGTTAAAGATACTTCTAACAGGTTACAGTACATTTCCTCTGTATGTAAATTAGATTGGATAATAGAAATTCATAAACAACCCATAATATTCTTTGAAAGCTAAGCTTTAAACTTCGTTTTGTGTCCATTCACAAATAAATTAAATTTGGTCTAAAACAGAAAGTGGATTTATGCCATTTTGACATCGACTCATTTTGCAAGGCTTAGGCAGCTAGACATCATTTTAAAGGAAATATTAACTTATATTACATATGTATATTTTTTGTCAGTTGTCTCTCAGTTCTTGAGGTATATTATTTTAATCATTCCATGCCTTAATACGCTTGCAATACAAGAATCTCCCCAAATGGGTGAACACAAAAAGGCTTCCTGTTTTTAGACTCAGAAATTAAACATTCGGCTGTGGTAGCCAAAAACCATAGATTATCTAAAGGATCATGATAAAATATAATTATTTTACTAAGTCATGGGGTAACAACAAACTCAAAACTAGATCTGCCTAACTCATTTTACATAAATAAATATTCTCATGTCTAAAAGTACTGCCTATATTGTTTTTCACACCACTGCATTTAATAGAACTGCTGAGAGGACTGTATATATGATTTTAAACCTAAGTTGATTTTTCTTACTCTTGAAGGAGTGTTTCTTTGTGAAAGCAGTTCTTACAGCTTTGTTTTCAACCAGCTAAAAATGTTTTATATATTTACCTTAACCTGTTGTCCTCCACATTCTATTGTCCTAATTGTACTGTTTTCTGATTTGTATTTATGTCTTGAGACAGTAACTTTTTGAATAAAAATAAACCTACAGTATGTTGTATGTTTGATCTTTTTAAATCGGGGTTATGGGAGGACAGTGAAGAAAGGGGTATGAGTAATGCAAATGTTATGTTTATAGAAATCAAAATCTTTTTCCATGTCTTTTAAGTGTTTGTCTCAGAGTTGGGATAATGTATGAAAAACTGCACTGTTTTATATTTGTAATAAATTGTACAAGTTTTTAAAATGTGAATAAAGCACTAATTGGGTAATAATTTAAAGCAGAAAAGTTAATGCAATCATGATTGTTTTAAATATGCTTTAATTTGAGATAAACTTGTTAAAAGAATTAGTGTAAATACAGAGTGAGCTTTTCAAGAGGTTAGTACCTGCAAATAAAATTTTTAAAATTTGTATAGAACTTTTACATGCCAAGAAGTCAGTGGTTAATTATTTTTGTGTTACATTTTTTAAAGGTGTATCAATAGCCTTTCTGTTGGTTTCTTTTTCCTCTTAACTTTTATCTGACATTACTCAGAATGCTTTTGATTCAGACACTGGAGATGCTGTACAGAGTCCAGTTGAAATACCACTAAACGTGTATGTGACTTCCCATCCCTTAAATTTATCAAACACCTGGGAAACATTCTGAGCTTAATTGGCAAGACAGCAAGGAAATGAGGGGAAAACCCTAAACATCTTCTTCCCCATTCCCTTCTCTTCAACTACTGAGCACCTCTGGCTGGGTGTTGAAAACTCCTTTCTGATACAAGACTTTTTAAAGCAGTAATTTTAAAATCTTCGAGATAATACTTCTAATCCTTGCTAATGTAACTTTGGATGGTTTGGGTTGCTTTTTTTTTTCTTTTTTTTTTTAAGTTATTATTATTGCAAATGTTCATTCTTGTCTCTAAATCTTGCTGTAAGTTCAATAGTATCTTGTGGAAAATTGTTTTAGTAGGTCTAAGTTTATAATGCAAGAAAAGTACCTTCACTATACAATGTAAAGTCTGTTCTAGTCATACCATTTTGGTACAAAAGCCTGTAAATGAAAGAAATTTGGGGTTTGAAGAGAGATGTGATAAAATGTAGAAAACAGCAAGCAATTCAGAGAAAGTAAAGCCTCTCCTCTGGTTTAGCAGAGAGGCCACAGAGAAGGTATTGACACAGAATGAATTTCAAAGGAATAGTCTTCACATATTCTGTAAAAAGTATTTCTTGATATTAAACAACCAAAGACAATATGTAAGAAGTTAGTGATTGCTGTTGTTTGTTTGTTTGGGGGTTTTCTCCTTTGGTTGGTGTGCTGCTGATTCCTGTAGCTTCTTAGAGCTCGTAAATCCCCATCTCTTCTCATCTCTGTATAACTGAAAAAGTGCCTCTTTAAAATCTGCCCCTCTCTGGTTTCCCCATAGTTTACACATACACTTGTCCTGCCACAGGATTTCAGGGTACCAGTTCAATTAATTTCCTACCCAGCAGTTTTTTGAACTGCTTTGATTCACAACAACATTTTGCTGCTTTTTAACCCGTAGATGTATTAATTTTTTTATAGCCTAAAGAATATCAAGAGCGTGTTCATTCTTTGAAACATTTGTCACAGTTGTCAGTTTGTGCTTCAGCATTCTTCTGATAAAAACACAGATTGGTTCTTTAAAAATATATTCATTCCTACTTAAGTGCTTTAATACCCTTTAATGAATTGTTTGGCAATTATGCCATGGCCTCATTTTTCATAATCCTAAGTAATTTCTGGTACTGAGATTGTTTAATTTCATGTGTATTTGTTGGCATCCAAAAGGGATCATATTTTGATGGAGGTGGATGATGACACATGGTCAGAAATCAAGGTAATGTAGGACAATACTCTTCTGTAATAATAATTCTATTCTAAAGGTAACAATTCGGTGTGAATTGTACCTGTCACTTTCTTCAGCTGTCCTTCTCTCCTATATCCTTTCTTCATGTTGCTGAGCTTTCTTGAATCTGTTTCTTTGATTAAATCTTAATTTTCATTTTTCTTTAAAGTTTTAACAGCTAGACTTCGAGTCGTTACAGATTTTGTAAATGAGTGCCCTCCAGCTAGAGATTCAGTTGCTGGTTTTTGTTGTGGTTTTTTTTGTAGCTCCTGCCAGATTTTATGGATGTAAATCATAGTGGCAGTACAGTGGTGAGAAGCTATAACTGTGCCCAGAAAAATGATCCAAAGCATGTTAAAGTGGTTGGATGACAGGCTGACAAAAAACTTCCCCATCCTTCCAGAGAATATGAACAGTTCTTTAATGTCATCGTGCTTCCCAAACCTGATTGCGTAATTTCTGCTGAGCTTTTCTGAGCATTTTTTTGATTGGAAACTAAGAGGAAAGGTCGTTATACTTTGTCTATATTAACTGTTTTTTTTCTGAGGAAAAAACTGCAATTACCAGTGTAGAAGTGAAATTTGTGTTCGACCGATAACAGCTTGAATTCTGCACTTTCAGAAAAGCTGTTTAAAAGCACCTAATACAATAAAATGTAAAAATAATAAAACCTCTGGGGGCCTAGAACATCTCAAATTAGGAAGGTAGTAGTTGGTAGTTACTTTGTGAAAGCATTGAAGTAATACAACAAGGCTTGGAAAAATGGATTAATTAGTTTGAAGGCAGGTTCTTGTTGAGGCGGGTAGTGACAGGCGAGATCAGTGAAAACAGCAGCAGGTTGTTCCAAATCTGGTGGGCCTTGGGCATAGCCAGAATGATCTCTTGGATAAGTGACCAGTGTCCCCTTCACTTCCATTATTTGAGTGCCTTTGAGAAAGCTTTTGATTTTTATTCTTTTCACACACCGCTACACCCTTTTTTTTCCTTCAGAGTACGTACATTGTTTATTTCTCAGAAATTTAGCAGAGATGACATCCTTGTGCTCCTTTAGCCCTTCTCTAAACTGCTCATTCAGTACCTTTGACCTTAAACTTTTTTCTGTGTACCTTTCTCTCCAGATCACCTGTAACATCTGTCAGTAGTGAGGCCCCAGTTCCTCGTGCCTTGGTGTGAGCGCAGTGCCCTGGTCAGCGGGGTCAGTGGTGGGGTTGGGTTGGCTCAGAGCTGTGGCGTCTGTGACAGGGTGTCCTCTCTGCCCCTGATCCCGTGCTGTATTTGTGTTCTGGAGTGCTGCTGAGTCCTGTGCTGGCAGCTCCACGGGAAGCCTCTGATTTACCACCTTGTGGCCATGCCAGGAAGCCTCACGATTTACTGCTTTTTCTTGAATAGCAGTTAAACCACAGTCCTTGAGCGATGCACGTGCCCATCTCTTATTATTTTAACACACTCTTTTCACAGTCTTGTATTCTGTTTTCTTCTGCTGAACTCCACCAAAAGCAGAAAAGCAAACCACATCCACTTGTTTTTCATATCGTGCACAAAAGCACTTAAAGATGTGGCACATCTTATATTTAGCCTGCTCTTTGTATTGTTCATCTTAAAGCAGTGAACTGTCTTTTACACAACTGTTCTCTACGTATCAACTGACAAAACCTGTCTTTCCATTATTTCTGTTGGCAGTTTATAATCTTTTGAATCTTGAAAAGCAGATTTTCTTTTCTTTTTTTGTGTTTTTTTAACTGAAGGCTTCCATTACAGACAACAATCAAAGTGCTCTGTGAAACCTAGTGTGGATTAGGGAAGTGGCTTTGTCAGTGAAAACACTGTCTTGTCAGTTCTGTCCTGTTTGAGAGACTGATGGTGTTACAATTTATGGGCTTATTGTGTAAATGCTTGTAATCAGAGAAGCTTACAGATTCAGACTATCAGTCATTTTCCTTGTTTTTTTTTCTTGCTCGTATCAATAGCTTGTATGTGGTGAAAGCAGCTTGTTGAAGTGCTATGAAGTAAAAGGAACAGATGTTCTATTTAAAGTTGCTTTCGTTACAAATTCTCTTATTTATTTTTTTTAACCTTGCAATGCTTCGTCTGCTTCAGACTGACTTTTAGCTGCATAGTTCTCCACCTCTCCTGGGTTGGATTTGTAGATCTGACAGAAAGAAAGGGTGCCCTGTAGAACAGAGAGACTGCCAAGGATGCAATTTCAGCTGTTTGCGTTTCCTTTTCCTGGGATTTGTGTTGAGTTAACCAGAGAGAATAGGCTGTTTGTGTTTGTTCTGGCACACTACTGATTTGTCACAGATTGTGACAGAGCTGCGGATTTTGTGGATTTAGACAGTTTAGAAGCATCATCTCATCACATGCTGTTTCTGTAGTTAACAGATTTAGGTCACTTGATCCGTTAGTAAAGTTCAAAAGACATGTCTTGTAGATTTTTCTTAAATCCCTCTCCCGCAAGGAAAGTCAGATTTTTTCTTTTAAGTTTGATTTGCTGTTCATCTCTCATTCATTTACCAGAAGTGAGTCACGTGTGGAGTGGCCCATAGAGCCAAACCACAGCACTCAGTGAAGTGTAATGAAAACCGTGGTAACTTGGCAGGATGAGTCTTGTGGGTGGTAACGACTCGTGTTCAACAAAACTCAAACAGGTCACGGCACCAGACCTGGTTTGCACAGCATCACTCACATCTGGAGGACAGGGTGCTCTGACCAGTCACCGCAGCTTGGTCACCATGTGTTACCTCCTTAGGCTCTGCCTTCCACGTGGTGTCGGATGTGTGGGGTGCCCATCTTCTCTCAAAGAGCAATTAATCATTATTAATTACCATTCCTAATATTACCAAGCTGCCAGTGGCCTTGCCAGTCCTGTAACCTTGGGTCAGCCACATTCTGACTCACCAGAAAGAATACCAAAAATGTTACTTTTTCTGGCAAGTTCATTTTAAATTGCTTAGTGTGGTCAGCTCGAGCCAGGCTAATGTGGTCATGTCTCGCCTGCTTGGAGAGTGAGAGAATTGCTTTTTTTCAGAAAAATATTAAGAGAAATAGACCAGCTTGATTTTGAGCCAAAGCTTTCAAGGCATTGTATTTTAGGAATAAAAAGATCTGCTTAATCAGCATTAAGTATGCCTCTTATCCCTATAGGATTTAGTGGGGAAGAGGGGTGGGGACCCTCCTTCACCTGTGTACATTGAACGGGATGATTATTTTCTGAATTTCAGAACAGTGGCTCTTTCTAGTAATGAGAGACTTATACTGTAAAATTTCAGTGTAAAGGAGGGTGTGTGTTATAGGAGTTTGGAATGAATGAACCTTGTCTTTCAAGGCAGATACATATCGTTAGATAAACTGATGTTTGTGGTTCATATGATTACAGAGAATTCTGCTTCCAAAGAATTCTTATTTGGAGTTCTGCTACTGGCAAAGTAAAGCTCAGGTTACTAGTACTAGGCAGCTCAGATCAGTATGAGATTTTAAAAGTGAGGCCTTGTAGCTTTTGCAAAGTCAGAGCATTAATTCTGTTTTCATTCTAGTGCCATAGCATTTAAGGGTGAGATTTCCCTGACTTTGTATGAGAGACAACTCTGCATAGATAATTTGTGGTAACTTATTCAATGAATTTGGCCTCTTAGATTTGTTCAAACACTGAGTGTTTTTGCAGTTATTCCTATTTCTGATGGTACTATCCCTGGTGGAGATTCAGGTATTTTTTTCTGTCACTCTTCCAAAATATAGGGAGTTTTTCTAGTTATCTTTGGTCCCTGTTGTCTGTTTTTAATATATATCATTTTTGGACAACTGAGGCTTTTTAATGCTATTTCAGTATAGTTCTTGACACCTAACACATTACTGAGTGAAGATAACCTTCATATTGGCAGACAACTTGAGACTTCTATGACAGCTCCTAGTCTCCAATGAGATTGAGGAAAAGTTGCAAGTAATTTTTTATGACATCCAAAATGTTGTTAAAGCAACAAGATTTTTGTTACTGTATCCAAACTGGATGTAATTTGTAGTAAGACTGTAGAGTCACAGAATGGGGAAGGGGTTCTGTGCAGGTCCCAGCTGAGCACCCTGCACCACAAGTCTTTCCCTGTCTCCATCGCTTGCCCCAGCCAGGAGGAGGCTGATCCCCCAGTGCTGGGGGCTGCCCTGTCTGGCAGCCAGCACATCCTGGTCCCTGCCCTCTCCAAGAAGGGCCTGTGCCCTTTACTGTAACCCTGCAAAGCCTTCGTGGGGCTTTCCCAATTCCTCACACTCCTCTTGGACTGGGGGCCCTGCAGTCAAGGTGGTGCTCCAGGCATGGCCTTGCTGGAGCACAGACTGTCAGACCTCTGTGTGCTGCCAGCCTGGCTGCCCTGAGAAAGGGAAGATCCTCTCTAATCCACTCAGGCCAGGATCAAGCCATTTTTAGATTCAGCTGATTCTCAGCAAGCACTTCCAGAATTATGAGGCAAATATATTTTACTGTGCATTGTATTAAAAAATCATTATTGGATACAGTATTAAATATTCCATGTATGCCTGTTTAGTTGCTCGACCTGCATGAGCAGAGATTTTACTGCACTGGAACAAGCAGAGCTGCTCTGGAGAGGTGTGGAACCTCCCTGGCCCTGCTGGCAGGCAGCTGGCATTCTGTCAGGAGTACAGGTGGTCTTGAATACATTAAAATTATATCTTTTCCTAATTATTTCCAGTTAACTCTTGATATTTGTGTTTAAATTGCACATTCAGTGCCGTACAGTAGCGGAGTGCAAAAGGTGTGGAGTGGCCCTTCCCTCCCTTTCTTCGGTTGGTGTGGGCACAGCCTGGGTGTTCTTTGGGGCTGGCGTTGATCTGATGTCTTGATGCCAATCTTACTGCCCTTCTGGGCTCACAGCTGTCCCCCCTGGGGTAAGGTCTCTTGGGGTTTGGGGTGTTTTCCCCCTTCTCTTTTTTTTGCCTCTATCACTTTGTCCCTGCAGATCTTCACAAACTAAATCTCTACAAGAACATACAAATAAGCAGAATTGCTCTTGTTGCTTTGCTGTAACAAAAACTAAAAAATCCTTTTTTTCAGAGGAGGGAAAGTCATGGTGACCCACTGTGGAGTAAAGGTAAAATTGGTTAATAACATGTTTCATAGTAGTGGTGAAGAGAACAACCTTTAACTTAAAGGATACTTTAGGGGTTTTGTGGTGAGAGCGGGGCTGAGGCGTCTCCACTGTGTCTTACAAACTGTCTGTGGGGACTTTATCTCTTCCCCTGTGTCACTTGGGTCCCAGAGGTTGTCACAGAGCACTGGGAAGGGGTGTGTGTGTGTAGGTGCCTGACTGGTCCCCAGAGCCTCTCTCCAGTTGGAGGTGGTGAAGGCTCTTCTTGTCCAAGAGCAGCTTGGCAGAGGCTCTGACCTTTCAGCAGGTGGAGGATTACCTCTGTGTTAATGAACAACATGGAATTACTTCTGGAATCAAAAGGAATTAATTGATTAAAATGGGCTGAGCTCTGTGCCTTATGAAAATATTAATAGGTAAGGAAAATATTAAATAACAGGAGCCTCTGATAAAAATTAAGGAGGTGGCATAGTAGAAAGGTGAACCGGGAGAGATGTTTGCCTGGTTTTAGTGGCTTAGAAATTTCAGGGCAGATTGTACTTTTCAGCACTGTCGGGATGTGATTTACAGATGTTCTGGTTTAGATGTGTAATGGAAAGTAGGTTTTAAGTGCTGGAGCGTCGCTGTGGTGAAGACGGCTGTGCTGCCCGCTGGAGAAGGGTCAGGTGAGTGATGTTGGGCTCCTGGGGAAAGGGCTTCATTGTTCTTGACCAGAGGTTTGGGGAAGAGAATACTTTTTGTTTGGGCTTGAGTGCAACATAAATGTGGCTAAATTTATTCTAGGACACAAAATAGCCCAGAAGTCTGTGTTGTGGTGCCTTATGCTGTACAAATACTCTTTATCTTCCCCTTGTGGATCCTCCAGTAGCCTGATAGGCGCCTGTGCTTCCACAGCATAAAGTGATCTGTGCAGGGGTGGTCACCTTGCTGGTGTTCAAGGGTAGATGGCCACCAAAAGGGCTTCCTTAAGAGCCTAAAACTTGGTACAAATTCCATATTCTCACCCTAATGCCTCTGGGGAAGCATCTGGCCTTGTTTTGGGTCCTTATCACACCCTTTATTATGGATCAGTGGGGACAAATGCTGTCTAAGCTGGTTATTCCATTTCTGTCACAAGGACCGCTCCTCCCCATTTCTCCTGTAGGGCCCCTCTCAAGATAATAAGAGATCCTCACTATGTAGAGTGGTCTTTAGTTAGGGCTTTGGAGGGAGATTCTCTCTGAATCATCATCAAAAAAGATGTGTCTCAACCTCTCCTGGACTGTGTTTTCTCTACTGATGTATCCTGTCAGTGGCTGTCTGGCTAAAAAGAAAAAATCAGAAGTCTGAGTGTTCAGCAGGAATTTGGGATGGCAGTTCCACGGAAGTCAGTCATTCAACTTCACATGTTTTCCCCAGATTTCCTTTTTCTTTAGGTCTGTCTTGTGAATGGATTTGTCATGGCTTCAAAGCTTTTCAGCCTGGAAAATACTGATGATTTTTCCCTCCTTTTGTGGCTGCCTGACCTAGCAGTTGGACAGATGCCTTGCAGTGGTTTGGGGAGTGCCCACCCTGGCCTTGGCCCTTGGAGCAGCAGACCCTGTGAAGTGGACACCAGGAAAGCATTAAAGCAGTAACATGAGAAAGGACGTGGCTGCTGCCATATAGTTATAAGATATAGCTGTATATAATTTCGTTAATAGCAGTTACCTTCATCCGTTCTTTTCAGCCTTGGGTTTGAAATCTGCAGCCTGTTCAAAGCGCTGTCCTCGACTTTTTACTGCCTTCTTTACACCTTCCTTCTCAAATTGCTGCAATTTCCTGACTCATTAGACATTTGCATAATTAATTGTCAAATATGCTCTTGGTGTAGGGAAAGAAAAGGGAAAAAACCTGCACAATTTTTATTTAAAATCTGAATAGTTTTAAACTGGAATTTGACTTTGCATTCAGCTCCTGAGCTGATGTCAGGGCTGAGGTAATGCCAACTCCTGCACCAATTAGGACTAATCACTGTCATTTAGGAAGGAATTTAGGATCTATGAAACTTGATATGCTTTCCATTAAATAACGAATGTTTCTGTCTCCGCCCTCTCTGTGGTAGTTGAAGTGTCCTTGGTGCTGTAGATGGATTTGTTTTAAGCTAGGCTGAAACTTTGCTGGCTCCTCGTCCCATCAGTGAGGCGCATTGTTAGAGTGATAAAATAAATGTTAGAGGAAATGGGAGCAAAACCCTCTTCTTTCCTGAGGAATGACCACAGAACCTTGGATGACTTGATTTTCTTTGCCTCCATTTTGCACTTCATGTAACTGGGTCCATTTCACAGCAGCTCCTCAGTGTCCCTGTGTGGAGCACTGAGGCCGTGGGAGCTGAGCTGGGGGCTCAGCATCCCTGTGCTCCCAGGTAGCACTGAGGAGGGGGTCAGAGCTGGGGAGCCGGGGAGGAGAGCCAGTGTTTTCCTGGAGATGGACTGGGAGTGGCTGGTGAGCTGTGGAGTCTTTGCTGTTTGTCTGCCACACAGCAGAGCTCTGTGTTCATCTTACATCTGTAAAAGAGGCTGAGGAGCACTACAGGTTGTAAAGGACATTCACCTAAACAAACAGCGTGGTAGGAGGTGTGGTGTCATTGGGGTGAGCTGTGGGCTGGCCTGTGTGGTGGCAGTGAGCTGGAGTCTGCTTGTGGTTGTGTTTGGGGGGACAGACTGAAAGTGGATAAGAGGAGGCATAGGAATCAAATGAAATATAGGTTAGGAAATGAAAAAATACCATAAGAAAGGGAAAACCAGGGAAATTTCTTACTACCAGTCAAGGTGGTTATCTGTCCATGAGGTGGACCTGTGCATGTCCTGGGAGAAGAAGCCATTAAGGAAAATGGACCTGCCAGCAAGTGGAGAGAGATGTAACTGAGGAGGAAACTGCTGGTGCTGCTCTAAGAACCTGGGCTTTGAAGGAAACTTTAGTGCTGGGTGGAAAATCTGAAGTCACTAAAATGGAAAGGAAGAGGAAGTCGGGGAGCCACAGAAGGCGAAAAGCTCAGCGGTGCTGAGCTGGCTGGAGCCCTGCTCAGGTAGGTGAGGGCAGGAAAAGCAGCTCCTGCCTGCACAAGGATGGGCCCCTTTGGTGGGACAGCTTCCTCCAGCAGTGGGGCTCTAATGCTCCTCATGGCTGTGCTCTTGCAGCTTTTTGTCTCTCTCTCATCACAAAATCCTTTGTGTTTTGTTCTACTTGATTAAGTGTAATCCAGCACATGATGTAATACCTGCCTACAGGTTAATCAGAACATTCCTGGGTACCACGGGGCACTAAGCCAAAGTTCAGGTTGGTTCTGCAGAATACAGGCATCTCAGCCCCCTCCTCATCCCTGTCCTGGGAGCAGGGGAGGGATTTGACTCCACTCTGCTGCTGCTTCCTCCTTTCTTTTTTCCTTTTTTCTTTAAAGAAGTGACATAATCTAAAAACTGATTTAGTCAAACACCTGCAGCCCAGATCTTAGGTCTCTCTCATTTGGGGAGAATAGTGTTTTCTCTCCCTGACAGCAACTTGCTGTGTTCCCTGAAGCACCCAGGGGCTGCTCTGCTGGGTGAGGGGCCGTGAGTGCTCTTGCAGCTGACCCAGGGCTGTGTGCCTGGGGAACATAGAACAGTAGAATCATTTAGGTTGGGAAAGACTTCTAAGATCATCAAATCCAACCATTAGCAGAGCACTGCCAAGGCCACCACTAACCCACTTCCCCAGGTGCCACATCTACACATCTTTTAAATCCCTACAGGAATGGTGATTCCATGACTGCCCTGGGCAGCCTGTGCCAGTGCTTGGCAATCCTTTAGGTGAAGAAATGTTCCTTAATATCCAATCTAAACCTCCCCTGGCAGAACTTGAGGCCATTTCCCTTCATTCTGTCACTTGTTACCTGGGAGAAGAGGCCAACCCCCACCTGACTTACAACCTCCTTTCAGGGAGTTGTAGAGAACAAGGTCCTCCCTGAGCCTCATTTTCTCCAGACTAAACACTCACTGCTCCCTCAGGACTCCCCATAAGACTTGGGCTTCAGACACTTCCCCAGCTCCATGGCCCTTCTCTGGACACGTGGGGAACACCACTGAGCTGCAGTGCTCCATTTCCCACCCACCCCGTGGGAGGCAGGATAAAGGATTTAGGTCTGTCCCAAGGAACGACTGCAGGTTTTGGAAGAAAGTCTTCAAGTGGGGACAGCTGGAGGGTGCTGTCCCCAGGGTGTGGTATTTGGTGGGGATAGGCAGATCAGTCCCCACCATGTATCATCTGACACTCTGACTTTGTCAGGCTGAGCTCCATCCTGTGGGTGTCTGTTCATCCCATGTGGTCCTTCACAGACATCTGTCCTGCTTTTCGTGCCCCAGAGCCTGGATGTGAATACTCCCACCATCTTGGCACAGGGCACTGCTGGCTGGAAAGGAAACCTCCTGTTCTCTGGGTTTGTTAGAGAAGTCTGTAAAGGTTTCATGGCTTTTTCCGATGGTTCGGGGAGGGGGAAAAAAAGGTTTTTTTTATTTTAAAGGTTTCCTTTTTACTCTGGAGTTCTGCAGCCTTGCAGGCACCTGAGCAAATGTTTGTTCTGATGAACTGCTCACGCTGCATCTCTGTGGTCAGACTGAAGTGGTTTGAGCTGGGTCACTAATAAAAAATAGATATTTGCATTTCTGTTCCAGACTGTGCTCAAAGCAGCAGGCGCGAGCGATGGCACTCGGTGAGCGATTGCGGCGTTTCATCGCCTGCCCTGTGCCTCCCGTCTGTCTGCTGCTTTGATGCCCGACCTCCAGAAAGGCCCAGAACTCACCTGGGGATGGGTTTTTAAACGTGCATCATCTAATTCAAGTACAAAGCAGATGAACAATCTCATAAATGTGATCGGTCACTGATGTGCTTGAGTCAAAGCACTGTCTCTTTGAAAATCCAAATACCTGTTCATCTTCAGTCAGAGCTGCTGGCTTCTGGGTTTTTTTTCCCAATTTATTTATTTTTAATATCTAACTGCTGGAATGGCTGCACTCCACCCTTCAATACCAGGGGGAAAGCCTGTGCAGCTTTGCTGGCAAGAATGCCTTGAGAAAGACATGTGATTTGTGTTTGTGCATGAGCAGTGACAGAATTGAAGTGTAAATAAGGGTTCAGGCTGTGTAAATCTGCTCTGCACTAGGTGCTGCTTGGTGGTAAATCCCTGTGTCCCAGAGGGAGGAGGTGGCAGGAGCCTGACTGGGCTGTGGCAGAACAGAGCTGATGGGTGAGGAAGGAAGCAGTGAACACACAAACCCCCCACCCCAGGTGAGACCTTCAGCACTTGGCACCTGGGGGGCTTCTGCTGCACTGTGGCTGAGCCCGTGGTGATCCCACTGCTGGGGTGCTTCAGGACATGCTGCCTGTTCCCCAGCTGTGCCTTGTCCTCTTGGCACGTGGAGAGGGAGGTTTCAGCATGTCAGGGATTAATGAGTGGAGCCTGTAT
Organism: Pipra filicauda; assembly: GCF_003945595.2. NCBI lineage: Eukaryota > Metazoa > Chordata > Aves > Passeriformes > Pipridae > Pipra > Pipra filicauda. The sequence goes on from NW_024104742.1 coordinate 2,998,929, forward strand.
AGAGCCTGGGAGCACCAATCCCAAAGGAAGGGGTGGAGGCAGTGGTGCTGGGATGGTCTTGTAGTCCCCTAAAATGACTTCATTTGCTGGCACTGGGGAAGGTGCTGAAATCACCCCAAGGAGCCCTGTGATATGGGCCCCTCTGCCTGGGAAATACACCCAAACCTCGCTGCAGCTCACGCCGTGTGACTGTGGCAGGCACGGGGCAAACAACCTCACTGGGTGCAAGGCTGGGCTCCTGCCCCTGCCATCCCAGCTCCCTCGAGAGCTGCATTTGTGGAGAACCAGCTTTTAATCCAGGAGGGGATTTTCTAGGGAAGAAAAGGGACCAGCTTCAAAAAGGAGAGGTCAAGTGCTGGGCAGAGGTTTGGCCTCAGCGCAGCTGAGGGCTGTTTCCAGAGAAAAGTTATTTATAGAACAGTCCAGAAATAGCAGCATGATCCATCTGTGGTGCTGCAAGACCCTTGTTCCCTGCCAAGACATTTGGGGTGGCTTGACCATTTGAAATATTTTAGGTACAGAGCAAGATCAGCTACCATCAGAGCTTGCACAGAGGAGCAAGAATTGCCTGGGCACGGTGGCAGCAGCAGCAGCAGCAGCCCTGAGCCCTCTGCCCAGAACCCCACACCAGCCGTGCTGTCCCCCCAAACCATTTGCTTTCTGAAGGTGTTTGCAAACACTGAAGTCTAATATTAGCATCTTTACCGTATTTATTTTTGGAGTGCAACTATGATGGAGAGTAAAACATTTCAACTCTTCTTAATCCCCCTTACCACCTATGGAGACGTGCTGAGAGTTGGGGCTGTTCAGCCTGGAGAAGAGAAGGCTCTGGGGAGACCTAAGAGTACCTTCCAGTACCTAAAGGGGCTACAAGAAAGCTGGAGAGGGACTTTTGGCAAGGGTATGCAGTGATAGGACTAGGGGGGAATGGCTTTAAATTGACAGAGGGTGGGTTTTGATGAGATATTAGGAAGAAATTCTTCCCTGTGAAGGTGGTGAGGCCCTGGCACAGGTTGCCCAGAGATGGTGTGGATGCCCCATCCCTGGAAGTGTTCAAGGCCATGTTGGATGGGGCTTGGAGCAACCTGGTCTAGTGGAAGGTGTCCCTGCCCATGGCAGAGGATTGAAACTAGGTGATCCTTAAGGTCCCATCCAACCCAAACTATCCTGTGATTCTGTGATTTACCTGCCAGACCCCCAGGCTCCTGCCTGTCCCAGGGCCCTTCCAGCCACCAGGAACATATACAGGGCTACTTCTGCTGTGCGTTGGGTCACTCGTGGATGCTGACAGGTGCTGGAGGGGAAAGAGGAGCACTGTCTGCTTTCCTCATGGATGAGGTTGTGGCTTGGTGGAACTGCAGGAGACTTGTCAGCATTTATAAATAAATGGAAAAGGTGCAAGAGAGGGACTGGACAAGAAAGCAGCTCTGCTGCTGCCCCTGGAGGCAACACCCAGCACTGGGTCTTTTGGACCCACCCTGGGTGCTGCTAAATACTGGGGGGGGCTCTAAGGGGAGACTGGAGCACTGCCTCACAAGCCCATGGATCAGCGTGATGCAGACACCCATGGCAAAGGAAGTGGTTCCTGATCTCAAGAGGCTCAACTGAGACTGAAAAACGTGAGTGTTAAGGTGAGTTTTGTTCACTGTAACATTGCATTGATTTGTCCTGTACTGGCACCGCTCTGTGTAGGAGCAAGACCACGATCAGATCTGTGCTGCACGCAGCTGGGGAGGAACTTACCTGTGAAATCCACTGTCTTAAGGACAGCTGGCTTTGCCACTGTGTTTTCTGGTTGTATATTCTTTCCTGATAAGAAGGAAAAAAAAGAGCTTCATCCACCCTTCCCAGCAGTGGCTGGTGCAAATTTCATGTGATGTGTGTAATTTGAGGACTGGGGGGCAGTAGAGATTTTGGAAGCTGTTAAATAACTGTGTTCAACAGTGATTAAAAAAATAACTGTGTTTCCTTCCCACAGGTGAGTGTTGGACATTTTCTTCCCACCAGAGCACTGCTGGGGCTCGCAGGTAGGTGGAGGAGGGCGCTGCTGCTCTCTGCAGCTGCAAAGAGATGAGGAAAATAAATGGAAATTGGAGTTTCCTCAATTAAGAGTGGGGACTGAGCTTTGCCTTCCTGCAGGAAAGGCGGATCTGATCCTGGGGGTAGAAAAGGCCACCAAATCCCCACTGTAGGATCTGAGTGGAACATTGTTTTCCCATGAGAGAGCAGGACCAAGGACCAGCTGTTGCCTGTGGTTGCCTGTGCTTAGCTTACCCTATGGCAAACCCTCAGTGGCTTGCTCGTGTGACTTTGGGTTTTTATAGGAAAATACCAATATGTGCTCTTAGCAAGAAGCACCAGCTGAAGGCACAGCTCATTTTAAGACATATTCTTTCCACTGCTTAAACCAAACAAGTAAACCACAGCAAAGGTAAAACCTTCTAACTGGGGGTTTGCATGAGAAAGCGGGGCAGTCATGCTTTCTATGGTTTTATTTATTTGTTGATGGTTTGTGTGTGAGATGGGAGTCCCCACATCATGCATGCTCCTATTTGGTCTAACCAGCTCTTCCTCAGGGTAATGCCTGCTGTGCTCTGGAAGGAGCAGAGATGCTCTGCCTTGTGTTAATGTGGTCAATGTGACCATGGTTCAGTGGTTTGGTGTTTTGGGGGCTGGAGGTTTTGCCCCATTGCATTCATTGTGGTGTTTCTCTTTCACATGCTCGTAGGAGAGGCAAGTGCCAGAAATCAAAACCAAACTGCAAAGCTCATTTAAGAATTATGAATAAACAACAATGAATAAATAATCCTGACCCAAAAGCGAGCTACGTGCCATCTCACCCTGGGAACATCCCTCTTGGTTTTGAGCCAGGCAAACCTGGCATTACTGGGCTGCATCCCAGGGAGGGGCCAACCTGAACCCTCTGTGTCTGACCGAGCACCGAGTCCCTCTCGGCACTCACGGGGAGGCTCCAGCAAGACAAGTGAGAGGGGAGTGGTGAGGCAGCAGCTGTGTGAGGGGCTCATGGTGAGACAGGAGGTGGTGGGTGAGATATGCAGTGACAGTAATGTGTCAGGGTGGTGTTTCAGACAGCAACCTCACCCTGTCTCCACCTCCGTCCTGCCACCTCGCTGGGAGTGTCCCAGGCTCCAGTGCTCCACCTGTGGTGGCTGTGACCCCCCTTCTCCCTCGAGCACCCCCACCCAGGGTCAGTTATGGCCAAGGCTTTATTTCAGCCCGGTCAGACAGGGTTGTACTTGTGCCTCTGTCTGGAAGGCAGAAATATGGAGATGGATGTTAGTGTGTCCCAGCTCCTTTCTCCCAGGTTTGGCCCGGGTTAAGCAAGGACACTGGGCCAGGGCTGGGTGTTCAGCCAGACTCAAGGCTGAACCAGGGCTCCATCATAAAGTCTGTCCCCCCTCATCTCCTCTTTAATATTTATGTCCAGACTGCAGAGGTTGGAAATACTTCCAATCAATAAAATAGTTTGACAAAACCAATCAATAAAATGTTATAAAAAGCAGTGAAAGATGGAGGAGAGATCCATTGGTTGTAAAATGCCACTGCTGTGTGCAGCCTCTCCAGACAAGGAGCATGAATTGCTGGTGGTTTCCAAAATCCATCTTTCCCATGGGGTGAGGAATAGGAGGGTTGAACATCTTCAGCTGCTGGGATGGGGTATGTAGGGCTGTAATATCATCAGTGGGGCATCCAGGCTCTCCTCTGAGAACTAAATCCACTGGTAAAACCTCTTGGTTGTGGGTCTAGAATGATGGCAGAGCTTGTGCAGAGGCTTGTGGTCTCCAAAGCATTCCTGTGCACCTGAGCACCCTCCTGCTGCCGTGGGCTGGGGGTGGTAGGGCAGTGCAGAGCTGGTGGGGACCTGAGGGGCTGCTTGGACATGAGGGAGAGGCACTGGGGTGCCAGTGCAGCTGGGTTACTGTGCTGGGGCTGGGCAGCAGGGCCAGCCTGATGCCATATTGAGCGCTGTAGGTAACCCATATGATGTCCCATGGCAAAAGCATAAAGCTGTTCCTCGGGGTCTGGCTGGCCTTTCCATCCTTTTAATCTGGTGGAAGTGGCAAACAAAACCTTGGAGGCCCAAAGCAGGGAAGATCAGTGTGCTCTGCAAAGCCTGTGTGATTGCTGAAGCCACACACGTTATTTTTCTTTCATTTAATTAAAGCCCAGGAAATGTAAACTGTGACAGTTCTTCAAGGAGGAAGTGGGTACCACAGATCACTTCCTCGGCAAAGGAGATTATTACATGTCTGTATTTTTTGTGGTGGTTGCAGCTGTCAGTGTGTGACTGCTGGGCACTGGCTGCCCCATGCCCTGCTCACCCTGGCACCCACCTCAGGGTGAAGGCAGCAATGAGTGTGTGCTGCCAAGAACAGGCAGGGCCCTCTCTCCCAAGGGTTAAACCCTGTGATGTTGTCTGCTCTTGGAGGGTGGAGAGAATTTAATTCCGCAGCTCAAAGCCTGGTACTGCAGGAGCCAGGTGGAGACCTGTGTGTGAGGTGGTGGAGGGAGGGAGATGGGGAGCTGAGGATGTGAATTTGCAGATCCTGGAATGGCAAATGAACAGGTTAAACAAAAAACCAAGCAACTACTGTGCTGTATCTGAGACAGGTGCTGGGTGCACCACAGTAAGCAGCAGCTCAGTTGTAGATCCAGTGACTGTATCCTCTCTCTCCTTCCGTGTCAGTTGTTCACCTCAGTGACTCTGGAGCAGTTTCCACGCATCCCTCATTGCTTCAACCCCTTTTGCTGCAGCTGATTTACCCAGGGACCGAATCTTGTCCAGAAAACCAGTTGGAATTTGCAAAAGATTAATTTTTCCCTGTGAGAGTGGTGAGGCCCTGGCACAGGTTTTTTAGAGGAGCTGTGGCTGCCCCATCCCTGGAAGTGTTCAAGGGCCAGGATAGATGGGGCTTTGAGTAACCTGGTGGAAGGTGTCCCTGCCCACAGCAGGGGGGTTGGAACAAGATGATCTCTAAGGTCCTCTCCAACCCAAACCATTCTGTGATTCTTTGATAAGAACAGGGGCTGAGCTCTCCTACCCCACTGAGCCCAGGTGTGGGGCAGCTGCTGCCCTTGGAGGACAGGCAGGGCTGGGCTGTGAGCTATCAGAGGTGGAGAGAGGTGGCTTCTCTGTCTTCTTTTATTCACTTTGGTAGAACAAACACAAGTTCACCCTGCTTCCTCCTTGTCCCTTGGGGCTGTGCAACATCTTGTGTGGCCCCAGGAAAGGCAGAGGAGTGCAGTGTCCAGGTAGCTTGGCCCTCTGACTCACACTGGTGGGGAATGGCTCCCTTGCCTCCTGTTTTTCAGGACAAAGAAATGTTAATTTCATTAAAGCTGATGCATTAAAGCTACTTGCAGAGAGATTTAGAGGTTTGGGGTTTTTTTGTGGCTTTTGTTTGTTTGTTTGTTTTTGATTTGTTGCCTTTTTTTTTTTCTGAAAACTTTTCTCTTATAAAATTAAAGAGAAACAAAAAAGAGGACGAAGAAGACAGTGAGCCCTGGTGTGCAGTGACTTTCATCATCACTACATACAAATGAGTGTGAACAGTATTTCAGAAAGCCAGGGGAGGAGGGAACAGAGAAACACACACCTAAACTGGCACCTTCTTATCGATGGTAAGTCCGTGTGTGCCTGCAAGTGTTTGGTTGAAATCCCTATCAGCTACTTCTTTGCACCCCTGGTGACCCTCCAGTGCAGCATCTCCCAGGGTCTTGTGTCAGGGTGCCCACTGCCTGGTGCCCTGTGCCACTCACACACCAGCAAAGAGCCTGGAGAAGGCTGAACTGGAACCAGCCTTTTTGATCCCGGGAATCACTGAACTGATCGGCAGTGGGAGTGCCTTGCCTCGCTTAGTGCTCCCACTGGATTCAAGCTCCAGGTGTTAGATATATGTATTTATGTTACCGTGGCAGAGCTAACAGTGCTCACCTCTACGGGAGAGTTGTAAATATGAGCCTTTCCCTGTCATCTGCACTCGTCTTGATTTTAGAGCTCTTGGTGCTACCTGGAGTATTTAACTGCACCCAGCTCTGACTAATGGTTACAGAAGCACATAAGATAGAAAGATTAGCAGCTCAGCTGTCTGATTAATATGTAAATGTACCCAGTTATGTGTGAGGGCTCTTAATGAAGTAGCTCACACTTCTGCCTCTGTATATCAAAGGTGATTGATGGAAAAGTACTTCAGGTGCCTGCTGGAAAAGCGTAAAAGTTGTTTCTATCTACATCTTGCCTTCAAAAAAAATCTGTAGACCTAGGGCTGAGATTTCCTAAGGGAGGAAAACCAGCCCAGTCTGAGTTTAATCTAAACTAATCCAAATTGTTGGCCATGCTCCTGCAGTATCTGTAAATTCTCAGATAGGAATAATCCATCAGGATCTTGTATAACAATCCACATGGTATCTTAAATAAACCTTCCTTTTGGCTCTAGCCTGCAGCTGACACCTACTGTAAATTATTTGATGATGCTTTATACAAAGGGCTGGAGGCAGAAATGGCTGTTGTGGTGAAAGCAGGAGGCCCCAACCCTGTGGAAGATGTTCCTGTGCTGCAGCTTCCACCCGGCTCAAGTCACATCACAACCCGTCCCCAGCTACCACTCAGTGAGTGGAGCCTTCTGCTGGGCTACCTGGGGCAGGTGCATGGATCAAGGAAAGCAAATGGAAATCCTGAGGCATCAGTGGATTTGTGGAATGCAAGGGTTTCCCTGCTGGAGAAGGAACGCCACCTGAGATCTCAGCCCTGCAGCACAGGGCAATGATGCCAGCACCCAGGACAGGGACTGTCACCCTCGGCGTGCCCCTTGCCCCCACTGAGCTCCCCTGTGCCTCTGGTGGGCAGAGCTGGCAGCTCCTGGGGCAGGAGGCATGGGGTGCCCCTCCAGCTGGCAGCCCTGTGACATGCCCTTCCCTGCTGGGGAGGGAACATCCCTGAGATCACCTTTACATCAGGCTTTCCTTGTGCCCTGACAAACCACTGTGTACGTTTCAAGATCACTCTGTAAAATAAAGACCGTTCTGCTGAAACTGGTCTCGGGGCTGAAATTTTGCAGCAGTAGTAAAATTTGGGGTGATGCTGCAAGCAGAGCAGTGTGTGATGTCTGCTCCAGGACAGGGCTGTGAAGTGCTCCACTGCTGCAAAATCTCACACAGATAAAGTGCACTACAGCACCTGGCTGTCAGAGGAGTTCAAAATATTCAAGCCCTGTTACAGCTCTCCTTTGCTGCATCCTTCTCACTCCCACAGGAATTCGGGGGGCTCAGAGCACACATCATTTTCACTGGGGATCCACAACCTGTCCCCAGTGGGAGGGGAGCCCTGCTCAGGAGCCCTGGCCCAGCAGTTCTCTCTAGAACGTGTCTCACGTTGCTCTCTCCTTGTCATGGTGTCTCGGAGCTGGCTGAGGCTGTAATTGCTTTGTCTAAAATTTTCCATGCCTCTAGCCAGTTTTTTTTGGTGTTGCTTTTAAATAGTTAGACCTTCTCTAAGGGCAGAGGTTGGAGTGGTGTGAAGTTTCCTTGTAAAAGCTGTTTGCTGATGTTTTCTCTGTGAGCAGAAACGTCATCTTGGTCGCTGGGCAAGGGAAGAGGGAGTGACAAAGAAGAAAGGCACCAGTGACAAAACAAACCATCATCACCATTCCCAGGGCCGGTTTCAGCTCTGGGGAGGGGCATTTGGGACACAAGTCCCCTTTGGTTGTCTTGCAGGAGAGCCCTGTGGAAGGTGTGAGGGCAGCAGGGTGACTTGTGACTCCAACCAGGGCAGCTCAGTGATGGTGGGTGCCAGCCCCCGACCACCATCCGGACATTTCTCCATAAATAAGCACCACTGCTGGCTCTGAAGTTTTTTTTCTACCACCACTTTTACTGACAATCATTCTCATAATTTTTTCCCCTAAATGCAGCAACCTGGATGATACTTTGGCATTTTAAGTGTTGCTTCATATTTTCTTCCAGTTCCTCTGACGCAGGAGAATCAGCTCCTTGTAAGCACTAGCACAGATAATGGTTTATTGTATTCCTGATGACAAATTGGTTTAAGATAATTATTAGGCTGATGTTTAAAGCTTTCAGTGTAAATCAGTGCAATTAAACACAAAATTACGCTTCATAATTCATACAGAGAAAGATATTTGTCTGTGGCTAATGTTTCAGAAGAAAATTTTATGTGAGAATCATTCAGTCCCTGTGACACCAGTGTCCAGCTAGTGGTGCTGAACTGGAACTGTAACATTCTTGTTTCCTGGTGTTCCATGGCTACCACTGAGTGGGTCCCCAGCACTGACCTGAAATACTGAGGGGCTGTGAGTTCCTTCTCCTGATTCTCCATGACAGCAGAAAGAGTCAGTGACTTCAGCGTCTTGTTCCAGACTTCCCTGATCCTCCTGCTGTGAGCTCCCTGCACTGCCTTCTCTTCCCACCCTTCCATGAAAGGTAGGTAGGAGAGCAAATCGATGGACATTTGGTTGTGTTCTCTGTGAGTGGGTCTGTTCTTCAGCTGGAAGATGTTAAGGGTTCACAAAGTACATAATAGTCAAAAAGCTTTGATCTCCCAGGCAGACAGGGGAAAAACACAGTGAAGGATACAGCCCTCCTGAGAGCCTGAGGAAAGGGACTGGTCCATCACTGCTTTGCATGATGAGTCACTGTTTGTAACAGATGGGAGACACCCAGAGTTGACTATTTATTCCTGCCTGAGATGATTTGGTTTCCCATCTCCCATCTTTGGAGGTGTCCCTTGCTGTCAGGCTCTGGGCTCCCCTGGGCACAAGCACTTGCCCTCTCCCATCTCAGCCCCCACTGGCAACTGCAGAAGGACGTTTGCTGGGCTGAGAGGGAAGGACCATGGCTGGTGGGCTAAGGATATCCTGGAAGAATGGCAGTCTGGGTTTTGACTTCTGTGACAAAATTATTGATAGATTTTTACCCAATGACTGTTTGGTGGGTTTGAAATGTAAATATTCTCAGTGAAGTGAACTTTAGGAACTGCAGAAAAGTAGGTCACTCCTGGGTCACTCCTTTACAAAATGAGAGTGTAGCTCACAGACCTAATATATATATCTCTATATATACATTTATACATTTTTATATATTAAAATATGGATGTAGTACATTCACTTTGCTGTCATGTAAGAGATTATTCATGTATTAATAATTCCTAACAGCACAGATCTTAGATCTGAGTGGAGAATGTCCAGAATTTCTGCAATTCAGTTCTGTCTTAAGGCTTCAAATCTTTTGATCCTACATTATAAAAGCAGGCCTAAAGTTATTCAAGAGACATCCAGTATTTCAAAGCCAGGTTTCTTAGTCTGAGAGTACTTTAAAATTTGGCCACTAAGCAGAGCCAGCCTCTGTGTCCCTTACTAAGGACCAGCATTTTGGGTGTGCATTGCAAAGTCCTAAAGCAACTTCATGACGAGATCAACTTCGCCTTGTAATTTGCATTCAGCCCTTGCATTCAGCTGTATCTGGCCCTTTTGTGGGAGACTTTTTTTTTTTCTTTTTCAATTCAAAAGCACTTTAAAGCTTTTTAATGGCAGTAAGTGTACACCTGATCTGCCATTTTCAAGCTGCAATTTATGTTGTCTCGCAGCAGCATTAATTCCAGCCCCCGAGGCAGGAGAAGGGCTTACGGCCACCAGACTGATGAGCGGGAATGGATCTGTGCTGTTTAATTAGGAGCAGCAGCCATTTCCTACAGAGCTGCCAGCACAGGGCCTGGAGGCAGCCCAAGCTCCAGCCACCCCATAGGGCATGACCAGTCCTGGCCCCCACCTCACAGCCACCCACGTTAAGGGAACCCCTCTGGGTGGAGAGAGCAGCCGGGACTGGGCTCCCAGCCCTCACCTGGGCTCCCAGCTACACATTTGCCATAGGAACCCACAAACTCCTTGGGGTTTGAGCTGGGGTTCAGCTTGAGAGCAGTCTTGTTCTGGGGACCCTAAAGATCACATATAGCTCTGAGTAGAGTAAGAGATAAACCCCCCACTCTTATTTCCCTTCCTGCAGGAAAGCACTGCTTGTTTTTGTGCTACAAATTGCTCTGTGTTTAAGGACGACTTTCTGACAGTCCTGGTGAGTCCTGCTTGCTCCAAAGCACCTGGGACAGCAGAGTTGTCAGTGTAGGAGGGATATTGGCTGACTATAAACTTTCCATGTTTTCCCAAACCAGAGAAAAATTGTCAAGGAAGAATGTATACTGGCAATGGTCTTACGGCTGTTTTTCAAGGGCAGAAATGAAACTGTACGTCGTGTGATAGGGACATAAACCACCACGAAGCACGTACCTGTCAGAAGGGGTGTAGTGCTGGTTTTTTTCCCTTTTCCACTCACTTTATTCCTGTCCTTGCGAGCGGGACAAATGCTTCTCATCAGCTTCTGGGAGACTCTAGGGGAAGGCAGAGAAAAGACTAGGAAACAGGCAGATAAAACTGGAAACAGTAGGACGTGATGGATACATTTGCATATTATTTTGCATTTGTGAGAACAATCATAACCCACTTGTAGAGGGATGACATCAAGCAAATGACATGTCAGCAAATCAGTTTTAAGACCCTTCATTTTTTTTTTCCAAAGTAAATTCTCTGCGGTTATTTTCCTTTATGATCTAGGCCAATCCAATCTACTTACTGGGATTTAAGGACTGAAATTTGGGATAGCTTTGTTTTATCTGTCATGCCAAAAAACAGGTAAATAAACACAACCTTATTAAGCGGTACTGGAAACTGGGGGGTTAAGGGATAATGATGAGAAATGTGCCTGAATGGGAGATGCAGGCAGTGGTCATACACTGGCAGCTTCCTGGGGTGGGAACAGTCTTTAATCACCTGGCTTAATGGCACAGAGCCACCACCACTGGGAGAAACCAATCCCTGCCCCCTTATCTTCAGACATTGCCTTGTCTAATTCTGGCTCCAAAACTTTTCTGTATTTGAGAAAATGGGACTTCCTTTTGTATGGGAAGGAAAACAATACAAGCAGAGCTCAGCAATCTTCAGAAGATACTGAGAAGCAAAGGCATTTATTTGGTCAGGTACCAGCTGAACCCCTCAGAAAATACATTTTGATAATGCAGAAAAGGTGCTCAATCCATGCGGAAACCATTCAATAAATGTGCCATGTTTGGGGTAAACAAGTTTCAGCTGTGGTCCTACTGCAGGATGGAGTGTCCCACCGTGACCCTGCACGTGAGGCACAGCACGGGCCACCACTGCATGCTCTGCACCAGTGGGTCCAGGGGATCGATCGTGGTACTGGCCCCACAGCTCTCAGAGCTGTCGTACTGATTTTTGGTGGTGCTCGAGTCATCACAGATGGGCAGCAATGAAAGCAAACTTGGAAACCAGATGAGGGAGAGCCCAGCTTGACACCAGTCCTAGACAAACACGGAACAGCGCACGCAAGGGGATGACTAATGAAGGATGAGGAGTTATTCCATCACGGTAGGGTTGCAGAAAAGAACCTCATATCTTTTTAATGAGATTGCAAATTAGGCTGGTAAAGGTAATAACGTTGTAGTAATTTACACAGATGTTTTGTTCTTCAAAGCTATCGATTAAGGAATTAGAATTATATAAAATTAATATAGTACATACTGAGTGGATTTTAAGGCAAAGGATTTACAAGCTCACAACAGAGCTGCAAATGGGGGAGCAAGAGAACTTGTGTCTGCACAGCTCTGATGGGGCTCAGGTCTTGCTCTGTCACAGTTTAGCACTTCTGTCAGTGGTTTTGGGGAGAAAATGGAACAGCCATAGACACCGTTAAATCAGAAGGAAGGTGAGGAATGTGTTAGTAAGTCACTGAGGCTGAGCATTTGGGCTTTGTAGCTTGGCACAAATAAACAGTGTTTGTTTTTCAGTAAGGTCAAGCATCAGGCCCTGCATCCTGGAAGCCAAGCTGTGTTTGCAGGGCAGGAATTGCTTCCCAGAGAAGCAGGGAGCCAGGGAACAACAGAGAGATTATGAAGAATTAAAACTCTTTGTCCAGCACTGTAGCTTGAAGGTATAGGAATAATTTTGGTGGGATAGAGAGGGGAATTTCTCCTGGTAAGGAGACACTGTTGTTTCTGTGTTTGGAAGATTTCTGAAACGTGTGCACTTCTAGTCTCTTAAGAAAACCACTGCTGCTGTGGAAGGCCCCTAGAGGAGGTCACACAATCCTAGAATGAATTCTAGAATAGTTTGGGTTGGAAGGGACCTTAAAAATCAACCAGTTCCAGCCCCCCTTGCTCAGCCCACCTGACTGTGATGGGGCTCCTAGTGCCGAAACCCCCCCAGTGCCTTCCAGAGGTGCTCTGGGAGAGGTGTATGGAAACACAGCTTTGCTTGGTAAATACTGCTGGAGTCAGAAGATGATCCTGTCACAGACAGCTGAAGGTGGGTATGCTGTGGACACACCGATGAGTACAGAGGCAGGAAAAGAGGGATCCAAGTGATAAATTTTGCATTTCCCCTTTGCTGCTGCCTTTTGCTCCTCTGTTGCTGCTTGGTGAGAGCCAGCTGTAGCCTTCAAGCATTAGAAATATTTAAAAATCATCCCCTTTGCTCAGGGGAAAGGTGGCATAGCAAACAACTGCCATGTTCCCCAAGAGATCAATAACACCCTGCAGGAAGCTAAATCGTCCTTTATTAATCTGATGAATTAGCCTGATACAGGGAGGAAGAGATCAACAGCATGGAAAATAAATGCATGCCCTGAAGCAAAGCTTGTCAGCTATGGAAATAGAAGTGTCTTTCCTTTTATCCGTAACAAATAATCCTGAAAGTTACACTGGGAGACCAAAGTGACTTCTGAGGTTTCTCAGTGCAACACAGATAGAGAAACTCGCTTCTCTCTTCGAAAAGCAATTACACAATCACACAGAGACAAGCAGTTTCCCTGCTGTGCTGCTGGATTAGAAAGCTTGAATATCTTCCTCCTTATTCTTCAAGAGGGCCTCATTCAGCCAAGTACTTAGGTATATGTTTCAGTATCAGAGTCATTCCAGGGAGCTCAGTTTTAGCTTTTCAGAATCAGGATCCTGGGAAAAAGGTGAAATGGAATGACATCAGGCTTCTACCTTGTACTGAAGACGGGGAAAAAAAGAGTTTTCATAACAAGGAACAAAAAGCAGCACCCCTAAGCAGCTACACTGAAGATGCACCCCTGGGTTTTCCTCCTGCCCTCATGGGAACAAGCTGTACACTGCCAAGAATCATTGTGGCTTTCGCTCTGAAAGTGGCATGATTTAGCCATTCCATATCAAATGTGGTCAGCTTTTTGGAATTCTCCACACTACCTTTGGTTGCATTGATTTGACCAAATCAGGGCTGGCTATTTTGAGTTTTTGAAGAACATTCAGTTTGCTAGTGTGGAGAGACTCCTGCTGTGACTTAGGGACATGGTTTGGCTGTGGACTTGGCAGTGCTGGGTTAATGGTTGGACTTGATGTTCCTTGAGTCTTTTCCAGCCTAAATGATTCTATGACTCTGTGATTTGTGCCCCTTTTCTTTCAGGAGCATGGTGCAGCATCACCCAACTGTGCTCTGCCTGGGCCAGAGCAGCTTGAACCCAGCAGCTCTGCAGCAGAACTGGGGCAGGTTCTTGTGACTGCTGGAGAGTTTTGCTTCCTGCAGCTGTGTGGGCTCTGCAGTGCTTACAGGAGCTTTTGCATACCTGCTCATTTCCTAGTAAAATAAGCATGAACGCTCATTCCAGAGCCAGGACAACTGAGGTGTCAACTTTCATCTCACTTAATGTTTTCATAAGAATGAGAATTTCAGTTTTTATTTAAAAAGTCCCCATTTCTTACTTAAACTGTCAGAAACTGCTTGAAGAAATTTTAAGTCTGATTTAGGATTTGATGGCATGTCAGAATTTGCAAGTGGCTGTACATGGCAACCTGCACTGATAGATATGGCTCTAAAACTGCCACTGGGGGTGGATTTTTTGCAGGCGTGCTAAAGCCAATCTGGAAGATATTCAGGTGAAGAAAAGCACGTGGATCTTGATCTATTTTTGTAAGAGAGATAAGGGCTTCATTTTCCTCACTGAACAGAGCATGAGTCAAAACCAAGACACATTGGACCTTTCCAACTTACTTTTATTTCTTATTTGATAGGAGATACAAATACACAAACAGTCCCTCACAATTATTGGGTCTGTGCAAGCCACAAGGTGTTGCCAAATAGCAAGAGGGGAATTCTGCAGGTGCAAAACCCAATTCAAATGATGAACTGCCTCCAGTGTCACTCATTTCCCATCCCTATGGGCAAATACAGTTTTTTTTCTGAATCTTTAATCTACAACACTGAATAAAGTTATGTAAATCTGGTGCAATGAAGAAGGCTTTTAAGTTGTGATAGGTATATCATGGTCCTCTCCCATTCTGTGAAATTGCTTTACAGCCAGGCCATAATCGCAATGACAGACATGCTTGATTGAGTTCTGTCTCTCTGCTAATCTATGGAGTCATTTGCAGATGAAAATGAAGAGCCATGTGTATTTGGGAAACTGGGGATGCACTGAAAAATTATCCTTTTAATACTGAGCATGGAGATTCCCTTGTGCTATTATAAGAGTGCGTTTTAGGATTAGAGTCTTTGGAAGCATCTCATTATAATTATGATTTATTTTTTAGTGGTTTTTCCCCATAAAGTAATATTAGAGATTAAGGAGCATACATTTCAGGTGATAGGGGAAAAACTGAAGATTAAGGCAAGGTACTATGAATGTGAGTGTATGAGAGATGGTGAAGATGACTCATTTCTCTAATGCGCAGGGTGAAAGCTTAACTGAAAGGGTGAACAGATGAGAGGCAGAGCACAAGTGGTGTTTTATTGTCAGATCCTGAAAAATGTCATTTCAGACTCTCAGGGGAATTCTGCCTGGGCTTTCTTGTTCTGAGTACAATTTGTTGTACATGAAAGAAAACGATGAGTAGGGGATGGGGCCTTTCACAGCTGGACGAGGAGAGCCACACGTTCCAGGGTGGACTTGCAGTGGCGTGTTCCAAAGTACCAGGAAGGCTGGCTGTGTCCTTTGCTGCTGAGGATGAGCCAAGGAGAGGTATGTCAAAATGGCAAAAGGTTATCTTGGGTCTACAGTAGTGGAAGGGCTCAGTGGGACTCACCAGGTCCCAAAGCAGTGCCTGAGGTTAAATCCACCCCTTGCAGCACTGGAAGGGCTTTTCTCCCCTCAGTTTTGCACAGTGGGATGTCTGCATGCTGCTTCTGGAGCCTTGTGTGGCTGCAGTCATCCTGTGCAGCCCTGGAGTGTTCACATTGCCACGGTGAGATGGAGATAACAGCCCTTCTTATCTACAAGCGTCCTCTCAGATATCAAGATGATTAAGCACACGTATTTGTAAAATGTGCCTCAGCACATCTTATGATTGATGACAATGATGACCGGGAGCAATGAGTCAAAGTGAAAAATCAGAAGACAAGGTGAGGCAGTGGGGAGATAGCGACTCCCAGTCACCGAGGCTCTACCATGGTTCTTCCTGCCAGGGATCCTGACAACAACCAGGTTGCAGATGGGGCAAAGGGGTTGTGGGTGCTCCTTGTCTAATCATGATATAAACTGTCCCCCTCTCCTGAGAAGGCTGTCCCCCATCAGGTGTGCAGTGTGGAGAAGGGCCAGAGCAGATGTCAGGAGGCTGAGGCAGGGAGGGGGTCACTGGGGGCTACTCTGCCCTCCTTGTGCAGACCGGGTCTGATTTTCCCCTTTTCCTCTGAGAAAGAAGAGGAAGAGTAGACAAAGTGAAGCAAAGAGTACCTTGACATATTGACTCATTTCTATGCCCAAAGCCCGTGTCCTAAGGCTCCCTGCTGGCTCCCCTCATCTGCACCCAATTACATGCCCAGAGAGACAGTGACTGATCGGAGATCTGATCATATTTCTGTAACAATCAATGGCATACCTTCCCTGATGCCAGATCAGACCTCTGCGAGGAAAATGCTTCTTGTCAACTAGTAAAGTTGTTGGAATGAAAAAAATTACCTTCTTCAGAATCCTTTGCTGTGATGAGCTTTTAAATTTAGCCATCCAGGGACTTTTGATCCAATCTGAGTGGAAAATTGTAACCTTTGCTGAAGAGCGTGATTCTGCTCAGTGGTAGGTGGCTGGGTGCTCCGGATCTTGTGGGCTTGAACCCAGAGGGAGGTTCGTTTTTAGGTCTCATGTTGACTAAGTTTTCCTCTCTCATTTCGAGAGAGCAGTGTAACTGTAAGGGAGGATATTCAGATGATCCTTGCCTTGGGCCCTTCAGAAAAATTGCCACATTTTACATTGAGGGCAACCTTCCTCACATAGTACATCTCTGCAATTAATTGTCTTGACACATGATTAGTACCTAGGGGCAAGGACGGATCGTTCTGTTGATTGGGCAGGGATGCATTATTAATTGTATAAACTGGCTCAAGTCAGAGCACACAAACCAGTGGCTGCAGTTTCTGTCACTGTGGAACTGATATTTGAGAGAGCACTAGTGATTTGTGGCAGGGCAATGCTCCTTTGCCATCCCAATATGATTAAGGTTCTCTCACTGCAACTCATAAGAATTAGTCTTTAACCCTGATCCCCTGCAACACTAGGTCACTTGGCATTTCTGGTACCACGCTACACCCTCCCATTCATTCTTGTTTGTTTTCCCTCGCTGCCCAGGCATGGCATGTGGCAGACAAGCAGTGCAGGCAACCTCTCCCCAGCTGGCAGGGAGCAATGTGGAGTTTTGAACTTAAAAAATGAACTAGCTGACCTTGACTCATTTTGAAATGACGTGATGTCCCATTTAGAGTTTTAATTCCATTTTATGCCAAGAAGTTATTTTGAAAGGAAACAAGTTCAGGAAGGATGTTATAAGATCTAGCAGAAGAAAAAAAAAAAGAAGAAAAAAAGAAAAGAAAAAGCCAGTAATAATAATAATGATCATATTGTGCCATTTCTTCTCTCAGCATCCCATGCAGTTGAAGCAATTTTATAGCTATTGTTACACTGTGCGGGATCTCTTCTTAGTATTAATTATCAGACAATATAATACAATTCAAGCCTTACATCCTTCACTGAAATGAATCCTAAAATATTTCACTGCTGATTACAGGTTGTACATACCAATGAGGATGCTTTGGAGAGCATACCTGGATATATAGGAAGCAGCCACAGATGAGTAGGAATGATGGCATCTCAGAGGTGATCACAGTACCCACAGTGTCCTGAATTTGTAAAGGGGAAGCTGCAGGTGGAGGCCAAAGAAAAGTCTGAAGTCCTATGGTGGGAGGAATATGTGAGAAGTGATATGGCATGAAGATGGGACCAAATATTAAGGTTTTTTTCAGGTGGATGCTATCAATTGTGAGCTGTGCATTGCAGCCCCTGCAGCATCTCTGCTAATGGGAGGCACTTATATGCACTGAATTTTATTCATGTTCATTCTGATTTTGTTTCCAGCTGTGCAGGCTCTGAGAGGAGCAGTTGACACTTGCATGCTTTCAGTTACCTCCTGCATGGGCAGCTCACGTGCTCATTTCTAAACCTGCCCGACATCTCTGGAGCTGGTGGTGTTGGCGGGTCTGCAGTGGTCTCCACCATGGGGAAGACATGCCCACCCTCATCCCAGGCACACAGCCTTGGGGGGCCCATCCTGCCCCCACATCTTGCCCGGCTGCACAATGAATTGGCTGCCTGTGTGCAGCTTCACGCAGTGCTGTCATTATTTCTCATCTTGATAGCATCACCCTCCGCTCTCATTACATTAGAACTAGAAATTGTCCATACCAACTTTTTAGAGTGACACCTAAAGGGATATTCATGTTGTGTTACACGCTGTAACTAAGTGCCTCCGGCTCCAGCAATCTTTTTTCCTGCCAGCCTTGATTCATTAAGCAGCATACGGAAGTATAACAGTGACTGATATTAGGTTATATCTCCCTTGCTAACCAGACTCTAATTTGTCTTCTTCATTTTTATTTCCAGTGTTTTGCACTGTTGTAATGAAGAACAAACAGCACAGGAGATAAAGCACCTACAAAACTGTAGCTTTTTGACTTGTGCATTTCTACCAGGCCCAGGCATTTCATTGATAGGACTTTTATATATTGGAAATTCAAAAAGAAAGACTTCTTGGTCTAAAGGATGTCTTGATTTATTTGGGATGTCAAATCAAGAATAAACTTTTTGAGTTTAAACACATCCAAGACCCGCAGGCCACTGTAACTGGCAGTGTACAGAGATGTCCAAGGTCTTAGAAAGCTCCTGTGGAAGACTAGGCAGGAAAAATAGACAAGCCAGATATAGAAGGAAAACAGCCAAAAAAGGTCATCATAGTAAATATTGAACATTATACTCCTTCCCCAAGGGAGAAAAACCCTGTTTGAAGTGACAAGAGCAGACCAGTTTGGTTTAGCTGAGGCTCGACGTGGTGCAGCTCCTGAGCTGCCTCCGCAGAACGTGCTAAGGGCTGCGGTGCCCTGGTTTTCGCAGGGCTGTGCGACACTTTGCTCTTCTGTTGATCACCTTTGTGTTTGTGTCAAACCTCATGGAAACAGAATTAAAAATAAACTAACGTAAACTCTACCATGTACAGAGGAAGGTGTAGGTCTGCCCAGTGCATGCGGCGGAGATGGACAGGCAGCCGCAGTGCGCAGGAGGGCTGCACAGCTGAAATGCTGCCTGGCCCTGTGGTTGGGTGGGTTTTACATCTTGCTGTGTTGTGTGCTCAGGCAGTTGTGCAGAACATCCTTCATTTCTGACTTCTGCTCTCCATTACGTCTGTGCTGATGGTGTAAGAGAAGTGACCGAAAAGCTCATCCAGCCAGGAGCCCCAGCATCTCACCCCTGTACACCTTCCACAGCATGAACACTATCACTAATGCCTTTTTTATTTATTTTTTTTTAAAACCAGGGTCTGGGAAGCTCTGCATGGGTGGTTTGTTGCTGGACTCTGTTGGCAGGTTATTGCTGCAGTTGCTGAAGGTGCTCATGGTGCTGCCCCAAGCTCTTGGTGCCCTGTGCCAAGGGTGGCTGGGTGGTGGCGATGGCCTCTCTGCTCTTGGGGCTTGGAGAATGGGTTTACCCCATAACTCTTCTTTCCCTGTTCCATCAGAAATGACCCCCCTGCCCTGCCTCTGCTCACATCCTGAATTTATAAGCATCTTCAGGTAGTAATGGCTTTAGAGCTGCTCCTGAATAAAAACCCTAAGATGAACACTGCAAGAACAGTAAGAGTGCTACACTAATCTGTAATAAAAATCAAGTACCCTGCTAACCAAATACTTCATGTCTTCATTGAATTTAAACCCTACTAAAATTTCCTCTTTTAAGTGGACAAAAAATGTTTTCAACTGATGATGGATATTTTAAATTCATTTTTAAATGATTATCTTAAGATACGCTACAGACAATGAAAAAAAGTGTGTGGGTGCTTGGGGCAACACTAGGGCAGACACACTCTTCAATGTGAATTAGTTTCTGTAATCACCTATTATGTAATCACCTGTCATGTGTTTTATTGTTGTTATTAGTCAATTTGCATAATATTAATATTTATTATTACTCTGGCCCCCAGAAGGATTCCAGGACATCAAAAGAAGCTCTGGCAACTTCTCATGCTCCAGCTGCAACTGGAAGGCACTGAGACAGTGACAGCAGAGCTCTGTGCTGTGTGGCCGTATCACTCCACGTAGGCAGAGGTGAGCTGTGCGTCTGAATTTAAAACACCGCTGAAACTAAAATGGAAAGACAGTTCTGAGGGCTGGTGTCTTTCCCCAGGTCAGAGTTTCCTGTAGTGTCTCTGGTGCTCTGGGTGTGGATGACCTCCTCTTTTATTCATTTTTGTTGTAGGCAGTAATTTTGTGAATAGTTTTCTAGGCAAAGCAAAGGTTGAACTTTTGAAGCAGATGTACATGGCATGACCTTTATGTCTCTTAGCCACTGTCAGGCTTCGCTGAGTGCTCTGCACCCTGACATTCAGTAGGGTAGTAAAGAAATGAAAAGTACTAATGTAACCTTTATAAAAATAGTTAAAATCATAATTTAATTTTTAATCTCCCACTATGGTGTTAAAATAAGCTCAATAAACTTTGGCAGTAAATTACATTCAGAAGGAATTCAATTTAAATAACATTATGGTTATGATAGTCAGAAAATTATGTCCTAAACTGCTGCTTCAAGAAAAAATTTAGGGTGGGACTGTTGACCTTTCCAATTTTTGGGTAATACTTGGGCCACTATTAATTTTTTGGTAGTTGATCTGGAACCTGAGGTCCTTTCTTCTTCCATATCCTTCCCAAGCAATCAAGAAGATGTTGTAGATGAACACCTCTCAGGAGCCAGGGCAGATGAATATTAAGTATTTGAGCCCCAGCACTGAGCCCCAGCATTGTGTTTCATTTCATCTTTATAAAAGACCTGCACCAAAAAAAAGTAACAAAAGACTATCTGAGGCAAAGAGGAAGAAACAAACCAAAAGAATGGATTAAACAAGGTTATAAATTTGTTCGATAGTGAAAATGATTTCTTGGTCTTCCTATAAAGTGACATGGTTTGCAGGGTGATCATTAGAGATCAGGCTGTAAATTCAGGCTGACCTTGTGACTCTGGAGTACCTATTGCAAACTGAACATGCCATAGGCTCAGGTACACTAATACGTGCTGGAAACAAGTGCTGTGTGATGACTGAAATCTGTACATGAGATAGAAGTTATATAGAACTATATGTACGAGATTATGTGTCACATCTTACATGGAGGGATCTGAAACTATTTCGCAAACACGAAATTTCTCAGAATTGTTTTACCCAAAATGTGTTCCTTCTGCACTCCATGGTGACACAGTGATCTTTATCCATTGCCCTGGATGCAATTTTGAACTCTGTTTTGTCTAAATGGACAAAGGATACTGAGGAAGATGAGGGACATGTGCCCAGCACTGGTTTGGTTGGTTGTTTTAATCTATGAGATATCACCGTTCTACTTGTTCTCTCGCAAAATTAAATCCTCTCCCATGTAGCCAAGCCTTTAATTGCCTGTAATACTTAAACAGAGCTTGGAGAGGAACCATAAAAGTCCTTTGATAAATAGGTAGGACTAGAGAAAATAACAGTGCCTGAGCTCTGCTCACCTCTCCTGCATCTGTGGCTGCTCAGCCTGACTGCATCTATCACAGTGGAAGGGGACATGTGGCCTGTCAAGGGGGGAAGCGTCAGGGAAGATAAATACAGTGAGGAAATACAGTAATGTCACCAGTTCAGCCAGACCAGGAGCTATTACTGGAGGACTGACTTTATTTTATAGCTATTGGGAGGTTTCTGTTCCTTTGAAGCTGAGGAGAGCACAGTGAAGGTGTGGGAGGTAATGTTCAGCGTGGGGAAGAGAGACAGAGGAAAAGCAGTTTGCACTAACAGGGAAAATGCACTGAAGGGAAGGAAACAAATCTTGCCTGTGGGTGATAAAAAGGTAGATGCACATTATAGACTAGTGGGTGCTATTTTCTGGAGAAATGGTGATCTCTACTAGCAGGTGAGCAGGCTGCAGTGCTAAAGACTCATTGCATTGTTCCTGATGCTGCTCCAGGCTTAGGTAATTTCACACTTTCTCTATGAAGAAATAATCTGCTGAACTAGTTTTACTGTATCATTTTCAGTGAATATAATTTAAAAATGTTTCAGTAAAACAGCTCCTTACCCCTTGAAGGAAACTGAGAAGTAGAAGGCGAAAAATTAGTGGTCTAGTTTCATGTTATTAGATTTCCCTCAATCAAGGCAGCAGTGAATATACTGCATTAATGGAGCACCAACTAGGTAGAACAAATGGATTGTGATTATTTTTCTTTTTTTAATGGTGTTACTATAAATACTTTGTCCCTACCTAGCTTTCCCATTGGAAGTGAAGCATGACCTTTAAACACATGTAAAGAAAGCACATACTAATATCTCCATAGAAGTTTCAACTTCCTGTGACAAATTAGGAACATGGGGACTTTTTTAAAAGCATTGGTCCTTTATTCTTGAAGATAAAGGCAGATGAGTGTGTTACAGATGCTGAATTGGACAGGATTACACACCTATGATTATATTGTTACTACTGGGACCTTAGTCAAATTGGGGGCATTTCTAGGCTCTTAATAAAGAAAGACAGGACTTGTTCCAGGGGGTAAAACTGATAAAAAAGGAATGGGCTAAAAATGTGATATTCCATGAAATTATCTGATATCAAAGGCCAGGAAGTTAAGAGAAATATTTCCACTGGCTTGTAGTCTGACATGGCTTAGTCAAGGAAAAAGCACATTTGGTTTGTTTTCTTTTCTTTTGCAGTGACTGTCCCCTTTTTCTGTGAAATGCAATATACTGTCTAGAATTCTCTGATTTCTTGAGCTTTTATTTGTTTCTTCTTTTTTTTTTCACTCTGTAATTTCTCTGTTGTTTTTCAGCTAAAGTGTGTATGTGTTATCTTAGAGAATGGAAGTTAGGTTTACTTCTCTAAAATTTTTGTAAAAACTGAGGAAATTTTGGAAAAGTTCTAAAAAAAAAAAGATGATGCCCTGAAGCCTGCCAGGATTATTCTACTGTCTATTAGAAATGTTAGGTGAAAATACTGCAGGGAGAACAGTAAAAAGGGTGTTTCAACAATACAAGAAGGCAAGTATTTAATGAAATATTTGTGTAAAAACTAATTAAATTAAACTAAAATCAGAACTGTATCTTGCTTTAAAGTTTGCCCTACAAAACCTTGGCGGGGGGAAAACCCCTTCGTATTTGGTGATGAGCTCTCTGAGCTGGGAAAGGTCAGAGATTTTCTGCCTGTTTTAGCCATAGAACAAGAGCAGGAAATTGAAGTCAAACACCTACATTTAGCAGCAACAGAATGATGTGCCTGCCATGGCCCAAGTGGCAAAGGGCTGGCACCGTTTCCTTACCTGGCACCAGTGTGGTCCCTGACTGTCCTGTTGGCACTGCATTGCTCCAAGCCAGTGGGCTGGGGTCTCTCTGGAGGGCTGGGGTCTCCGGGGGGCTGGGACCTCTCTGAGGGCAGGTCACTGCAGCCTGGTGCTTGGAGATGTTCCTGGGCACATTGCTCTCTAAGCAAAGCCCTAATGTGTTTTTTGGACAACCCTGAGCGTGCTTATGAATAGTTCATAGTAAAAGCTTCCATGGAGAACATAAAAAGCAATTAAATCTTAATGGCCTGGTGTTTACATTTTTTGAACTACAGGTTGGAAAGCCCGAGTGCAAATTGTTCCGACACAGCTAACATTTTGCGGTGAGCGGATTTGTGGTATGTACTGGGAAAAAAAGTGTATCTAACCAATCTAGGCTCTCAGCTTTTCATACACATTTTCCTTTTACCAGTAGAAGTGAGGGGTTTCAGTGATATTTTGGGGAACAATTCCCTCAGAAAAACGACTGTTTGTACCTGTGTATTTAAGGTCTCAGGGAGAGGGGAGCCTGATCTCATCAGACAAGGAGGTCAGGATGAAGATGCTGTCCCCAAACACCATCAGAGTGTTTAGACACCATTCCCTCGGCAGCCACGAGGACTACACACAAATAAAACATGACTTAAGTGTGAAGTACTTTATAGTTGCTTTTAAAGAGCCATTCCCACAGGGGCAGCAGCCTTGCAGGGGGCTCTTTCCCAGACTGGGACTTGGGCCCACCTCACATAGACCTGCTGGCAACCTTTCATGAGTATGTTATGCCAAGTCAAGCAGCAAGTTTCAGCTCCAAATAAAATTTCCCCTTAGACACTGGGGAGTATGACATTTTTGGTGCCTTAAGCTTTTTCTTGCTCCCCTCTGGCCATTGCCATCTTAACTTGGGTGTTACCCACAGGCCAAGAGACACATCAAGGGAGGCAAAAGCTTCCCTTTAAGCCTTGCAGACTGCGTGTCTTTGTGCCTGACAATTTTTTGTGCCTTAAAATAGAGTAGTAAGCCACTACAGAATCATAGAATAGATTCCTAGAATATCCTGAGTTGAAAGGGACCCACAAGCATCATCGAGTCCAACTTCTGGCTCTGCACAGGATGACCCCGAAAAAATCACACTGTGTGTTTGAGAGTGTCGTCCAAATGCTTCTTGAACTCAGACAGGCTGGCATCACATGCACTCTTCCTCATCTTGTCCTTCTGGCTTACCTTGACCCTGACATGGAGGGGTCAGCCATGCCTGGGACCAGGCTTCCCAACCAGTGGGGCTGCCAAAGCATGCCAGCCAAGGGGAATGGTTTTCTGCAGGCATTTGCAGGAGCATGCTGGCTCTCAGAGGGTATCCATCTGGTACAGATTGAAAGCAGTGACCCAGAGCTGTGTGGATCCTCTGCATCACCCAGACTTCATATGCTTAGCTTCTAATCTTTGAAAAACCCACATCTGCCTTAGGGAATGTCCTTAAACACACAGAGCTGTGACAGTGATATGAGGAATAAGAGTCTCTTTTGGCATGTAAATGTTGTTGTCTTGGACAGCTCAATTTCCTTTGCTCTTTTCTCTCACTGTATTTGATTTAGTCTGTGATCAATAGTGAAATTAAAAGGACGTGGGTTTAGTCCACCCACAGACTTTCACTGTGCTGCTTGGAGATGCTAGATCTGCAGGGTTCTACTGATCTGTGCTCGAATGCTGGGTAGTCCTTGCCTAAAGATTGCTACTCTCCAAAAAAACATGTTTCCTGTTGTCTGTCAAGAGAAGTTTCACTGGCTCATGCTCTCATTACAAGTGGGGCAGCTCTGCTGTTGATTTCAGTCAGAATAGGATTAGAACTACTGTCATCTTACTATCAGTGTAGGTTATGAGCTGATGGTACTGCCTGGCATTGAGTTCAGTGCAAGATGTCTTGCTTGGGCTGAAGCAAAATAACTCTATAGCAGTCTTTTATCAGTGGGAAAAGATAAAGCTTAATGAGAGCATTTTCCAGGATTTGTCAGAAAAAGAAAAGAAATTTAATACACATAGGTATTTTATAATGCATAAGATCCACATGCATGTGTGTGTGTATACATGAACACAGCTTCAGTTCTAGTTGGTTTTGGTGTTTTGGTCTGTTTTTTTTTTTGTTTTGTTTTGTTTTGTTTTAGTACAGAAATGTAATTTTTCTTGTTGCTGAAGTCTGTGATGTAGACCAGAAAAGCAAGCTGTGCTCAAAATACTAAGGTCAAACTTTCAAAGAACAATTAGTATAACCAGAATGTGCTTTTTGTCCTTACTGAGATAGATTCTGTCTGTTTTGGTGACAGCCTGGTGTGTGAAGTGGACATGCAATGAGGGTCACAGTCAGTGTCATCTCTATACAAAGTACTCAGTGGAAGTGTGTGTGTGTATTTCTCTGTACTGAGACCAATGTAACATCACCACAACAGATTCTGAACGATTCATGAAATGAAAAAATCTGTCCTTAGTGCAATGAGAAAATACATGCTGGGCTGTACTGTACTATCTGTTCCAACAGTTAGTTTAAACCTGGTTAATAAACAACCTAAAGTTTAACACTCCCATCTGTATATTTTCCCTTTGTGTTGTTGCAGGTAGACTTATGATTGGAATCTCAAAATATTAGAAACTCAAGCTGGACACAGGGATGTGCACACAGAGCATTTTTATTTTGCCATGAGCAATATTTGGTTTCAGGGGAAGCAGTTTACACATCACCACAAATTGATAGTATGGGATGATGAGGTGAGCACAAGTCATAAAAGAAACCTGGATTATACAATAAACCGGTCCCACTGGGATCAACTGGTACATACTCAACTCTGTATTTATGAACCTTCAGCACAGTGTCATTTGCCTCACTCTACAGCTGTATATTGGGAAGGAGAGACTTTGTTATAGACCAGAGGTTCCTATCAGGAAAGCAATTCCGTATGTGCTTCCAGGGCAGCAGAGACCCCTGTGCTCCTTGTGTGCATCGTCAGCACCGTGAGAAGCAGCTGGGCACTGCTGAATAAGATATCAGGTATGACAAAAATACACAGATAGGAAGGACCATTAAAAGCACTTTACCCTGTGAATTTTCAGAGTTCAGTGAAGCCTATTAGAGAAAAACCAAAACAAAATGTTTGAGAGGTGACTTGACTCCAGGGAATAAACACATCAGGAAAAAATAATGGATGTCAAAGGGCTTTTTAACTTAACTCTGAAAAGTATAACATGATCCAGCGGGTGGAATCTGGAGCAGACAAATTCAAATTGGAAACGTGACCTACATTTTTAATAGTAAGTGTGATTAGCCATCAGAACAAAGTACTCACAAAGTAGTGGATTCTCTCCTGTTGATGGCTTCAAATCAAGACTAGGTACCTTACTGGGAGATCAGCTTTAGTCAAAAATAGTTATGCTTTAGTCAAACACATGTTACAGGGCTCAGTATAGAGGTAATTGGGGAAATGTAATGGTCTGTGGCATCCAGGAGGTCAGGCCAGATGGTATAATGATCCCTTCTGGCCTCAACCTCAGTGAATCTCAGAATGAATATAAATGCTATCATCTGGATGTGCATTTGAAATAATTGCAGGCAGAGATTAGACACGCAATTGCATATGGTTCAGAATTGATAAACTTTCCTCCCCTCCAGAACAAAGGCCCTTATTTATGCCTAATTACATGGTGCTGTTGTAATTCAGATAAATATCCGTTAAGAACTCAGATGGGATGTCAGCAAATCAATTTTAACTGTGCATGTGTGGTGTGGAAATCTAGTTTCTAAAGCTTAAATTGAACTCCAGACTTGCTGGCACAGGAACGGATCCAGGAAGAGCTCCAGCGTGGACATTTGCTCCACCCTGAGAGTATCCTGATGAGATTTAGACCTGTTGACTTTGAAGTTGATTCAGTTAAATCACAAAGATGTGGGTCCTGGGCTTCAAAGCATCTGGGTGCCTAATGCTGATGACTACCCGCCCATTGCCGAATTTTACGGGAAAGGGTTGTTGAAAGAGTAATAGCAAAAAATAAAAATGTTCCTGCTTCTATGAGTAGTTTTGCTTATGCTGATATTATCACAAAGAGCGTCTCTGCTTGTCAATGCACACGCATCTGCAAAATAACCTGGTGTTGCGCTGCTTCTGGAGAAGGAAGAAGTATGAACTATTAACGGGCAAAAGAAACCGCAATAAAACACAGATAACTTTTAATATGAATTTCACCATAATGTGTAGCTTTCAATTTTAGTGTTATCTCACTCACAAAGCATTCAAAACAACTGCACAGGTAAGCAGTGAGATTGCACAGAGGAAATAATATTTTTAAAGTTCAGTGAAATGTCGTCATTTCTGGTATGTGGGCATTTACCTGTGCTCAGAAGACAAATGTTGATGAGTACAGAGAGTTTCATTCATAAAGGTCCATAACCTTTTGTATTCTCTGTTCTTCCCCAGAATCAATTCTGATTGATGACACCAAACACCCAATTCCCAGGTGATGAGAAAGTTTGTTTTTTCAAGTTCTGAGCACTGCACAGAAATTTTCAAAGCAGCTAATGTGCACCTTGAGGACTGAATATTCTGAGGTAAGGAGGTTTTCCCTAGGCTATACATTTAATTTGAAAGGGGCAAAAGCCTGGATTTACAACCACCCCCACAACTACCCAAAGATTTGAGCAGTTTTTATAGAATCCTAGAATTGTTAAGGTTGGAAAAGATTTTTAAGATCATCAAGTCCAACCATCAACCCAGCACCACCACATTCACCATTAAAATATGTGTACCATGTCTGCACATTTTTTTGAACACTTCCATGGTGACTCCACCACTTCCCTGGGCAGTATGTTCCAATGCTTGGTCACCCTTTCCATGAAAAAACTTTTCCTAATATCTAATCTAAACCTCCCCTGGTGCAAGCTGAGGCCATTCCTCTTGTCCTGTCACTTGTTACCTGACAGAAGAGACTGACAGCCACCTCCCTACAGCCTCCTTTCAGGTAGTTGTAGAGAGCAATAAGGTCCTCCTTTTCTCCAGGCTAAACACTGGTTGGCCTTTCTCAATCTGAACAATGTGTTTGTCCTGGAGGATAAAGATGGAATGCACACCTACATCCCAACTTCATTTATTATTACTATCTTCCATTTTTCTCCTTTTTTTCCCCAAGCAAGATATATAGAATGTATGCTCATGACTAACATGAAGGCTGTACAAATATATGCTAATATGTGAACTTTAAGCCAAAATTTATTTGGATTCTCCTTCTGCATTGATGCTCAGAACCTTACAGCTACTTGCACATTTGCTAATTGTAGCCTGCTTTTCCCAGCCTCTTTCATTTCAGCTCAAAAAGGAAACACGGTAATGGTGACTCTGCAGATACTCTAAAATAACCAATGTTTTACTGAATCTCAGCCACTTTCTTATGTGAATAGCAAATCTCTCTCTGCAGATACTATTCTGTACAGTTATGAATATTTTGTTAGATTACACTAAAAATGAAAGTGACACGAAATAATGAAAATCATATTTAGATTTAGCAGCGTTTTAATGTGGCATTTTACCAGCTAAATATTTTTGCAAAAACTTCTCAAGAGCTCTTGATTTTGAAGCTGCTTTTTCAGTAGTTCTACACAAATGACATTTATGGTGATACTGTTGTATCAGCAAAACTACCAATGCAAGTATTTTGCTTTTTATCTTGCTTTATAGCCCTTTATACAAGGCCTTCCTGTAACAGTTCTGCAGTAGCATTAATTTCACAAAGGTCCTGAAGGTCATTCTTATTTTGAGTCAAACAACAATATCCAAGAATTTTAATGATGCTCTTGCGTTAGTGTTATCATATTCAGAATTGTTATAAAATTCAACAATGTATGAAAATGTCATTACTAGGGATGAATGAAGCAGCTCATCTGAAAATGAAAGCCCAAATCTTTGCAGGTGTTCAAAAACTTACGGTAATTTCACTTTGTCTCCCCTTCCTCCACTTCTCAGGTACTTCTACAAGTTCCGGTGCCTTAAATATCATCATAATTGATTTTTCTAGACAAAGGAAGTGCTTAGAGATAATTATCTAAACTTAAGTACAGCATTTGGTACAGTGCCATGTGGGAAATTATTAGCTAAAAGGGGAGATTAGTACAGAAATTGAAAAGTGAATAAGAATGCAAGAAGTAGGTGGAGATCAGGACTGAGGGAAGGCAGTAGGGCTTCCCAGCATCAGTCTTGGGCCTGATATTATTTAACATTTCTTATTAATGATGATCCCATAAAAAAATAAGTGTGTGCTAATGGAATTTACCAGTGCCATAAGGGAGGGAGGCACTGTCACTACAGAGATGAATAACACTCTCATTTAGGAAGAACTTGAGTAACCTTGAGAATAGGATAAAATGCATGAAATTCAGAAGGATTTGACTGCAAGTCCGTTCTTCTGGGTCTTAACCAGATTTCTACTATACCTGTGTGTTCATAGGTAAGAAAAGACTAAGGAAGGGAAAATATAGACCACACAAAGCAAGGTATTTTCACCAAGATAATGAAACTCCTGTAATGATGCATGAGGCACACGTTAAAAATCAGACAGAACAGTGCACACTATTCACAAAATGATTCACTTCACTTTTGGGAAGCTATGGAAAATAATGATTAGAGTGACCATGGGAAGGTAGTGTGAGAGGAGTTTGGCAAAATGCATGCTGAGGGAGGCTGCTATAAATGCTGCATGGGAATAAGCTCTAGGAAGAAAAAACATCTATTTAAAGTGAAGGACAACATTGGCACAAGAACAAATGAGCATAAATTGGTCATGAATAAATTTAGGATGGAAATTGGAATCAGGTTTTCAAACAACAGAATAGCAATGTTCTGCAATTGCTTCCAGTGAGAACAGTGGAAACAACGACAATAACAACAAACCCCAAGCTACTTTTAAGATGGACTTAAGTTTCTGAAAGGGATTATATGTGTTTGGCTAAGATAGCAGAGAAGTAGACTTGATGACCAAAGAGGTCTGTCTTTCTAAGCCTGTTTCTCATGACCAAATATTTCAGAGCACTTTTCAATGCTTCCTTCCTTCATGTATTTTTTCGGATAAATTTTTTAGAATATACTGCAGGGACTGCTAGCTGGACTGATTTAGGGAAGGCACAGAACTGTTTTGTCCAGAATATATTGAATACTGTCCAAACAAAACAAAGGAAGTGTCCAGTGTCCCATGGGGCAAGGCTTGGTGCTTAAAGAAATCCTCATTTTCTGTGGAAGGCAATAGGGACAAAGTCCCAACAGGAGCAGCACCCCCTTGAGCCTCGATTCTCTCTTGTTTCCCTTATGCTCTGAACCTGCTGCTCTATTTTGTAGTTTGCCTTCTAGACCCCACTGTGCAGATGCAGCAGTATGAAACAGGATGGCAAACAATACTTTAGATACATAAGATTAAATGGATAGAAACCTGGGCAGTCAGTGTGAGAACAACTGGATGCCAAGCTGCAGTGAAGGTGGCTTGTCTGGGAGAAGGGTGGATTCCTCCAGCCTCGATAGTGTGGTACAGAGCTGTGTTAACATGTTATGGTTTCTTTCTTGCCCAGGAGGCACCTGTGTCCTTTGTTTTGGTTTATCCTGCTTAGTGCCTCCGTTACTGCCCCTTGTTCCCAAATCCAGCATTTCCATTACTTCTTAAAAGCTGCATTTCCCCTAGTCAATATGACCATAAAGGGATTTGTATGGAAACCTGGAGCTGGGGTTCAGTAGCCGTAGTTTTATGGATTTCTTACCCACACTAGCAAAATTGGGTATTAACAGCTCTTTCACAGTAAGAGATGCTGCTTCATCCAAGTGCCTGATATGCAGGTTGGCTGGGTAATGTGGTGACTCCATGATTAGGAGAGGATCTCACAGTCAAAAGTTTTATGATTTTCTTTAGTTGAAATCTAATGAGGTGGGCAATGAGACCTGCAGAACTGAATGATTCTGGTTGGTTTTCCTCTCCAGCTAACTACACACATACTTTTTCTGAAATCAGTTGTTATTATTGAGAATAGGTTAAGAAATGGGAAAGTTAGATGAATCCCCAAGAGTACAGGTAGTTTGGAAAATGAGAAGAAATAGGCGCCAGCTTTACAGCTCGTCACCATCCACATTAATCACGTTTGCAGTAGGCAGCAGCTACTTTATGTGCAAATACTTTAACAACTGGTTTAAAAAATGAAGCAGGATGGCAGAGCCCCAAAGTTCACGTAAAGAGGGTAATGAACACCTGTGTATTGAAATAGAAAAGGGAGTTTTCAGTCCCTCTTCAGCTGAGGTTTCTGCAGCTTTCTCAGTCCCTCACTGAGGGACTCCTGGTGGGGCAAGAAGGCTCTTGGTGCCTGGTGGGGCAGCGACAGCAAGGTCAGCTCGCTTCCTCTACTGTCTCACCCCTGGGGATTTTAAAAACAGGCGGTTAAGAAATAATCCCTGCTTGGGATAATAATTCCCTTGGCCAGAGGAAAAAAGTACCTGGTGCAGCCATGGACAGTGGTGCCCTGGTCCTGCCGGGCCATCCCCAACCAGGGCAGCCCTCGGCCCTGTGGCCGTCGTGTGCTTCACCAGTCCCATCCCTGCCGAGTGGAGCCACATGGCTGAGAGTGGCTGTGAAATGACACCTCTGTGGGAGAGCTGTGATGCTGCGAGGATGCTACAACCTATGCAAAAGGAAAACGGAAAGGGGCAAAGGAAAAAAAAACCCACAAAAATGCTGTGTTCGTTCCTCACTCTTCCCTCAGTGCTGTCTCGCCCCTTGCAGAGGCTTCAGAAGTGTGAACACATCCTGTTTACATCTGCCACCAAGACAGAGAGGCCGAGGGGAGCACACGGCTGAGGCACAGTTGGAGGCAGCACCGTGCACAGGGAGAGCTCCCTGCGGTGGGAGACGGCCCCGGCATGGACACGCTGCCCATCTACCACGGGCGCATCACACGGGAGGCTGGGGAGAAGCTGCTGCTGGAGGCGGGCGTGGACGGCAGCTACCTGCTGCGGGACAGCGAGACCATCCCCGGAGCCTACTGCCTCTGCGTGCTGTGAGTGCTGCCATCACCGCCTTGGGCTGTGGGCAGCCAGGGCACTGGGGCTGGGAGCGGGGTGCTGGGAAGGGCTGCTCAGGTGGCAGCTGATTTCCAACCTTTGCTTCCGCAATACGGGGAGTCCCCGCAACAGAACATGTGCTAATATTACCCTTTGCTTACATGTGTGACACTTTTGGCTCCTTCATCTTTCTTAAGGCAGAGGGGTGCGTAAGGGATGTGGGGTCCTTCGCAGAGGGAAGAGGAGCAGGTTTTGCCTTGCAGAGACCACACTTCCTATGGGCAAAAATGGAAAAAGAGAAAGCAGACCAGGAGCACATAAAGATGGATGAGCGAGGTGCCATGGAGAAGTGCCAGGCAACTTGGCTTAGGATGGTGTGTACTGCCTCTTTGTGCTGGATAACTCTCTTGCTTTCTGCCTGCATTCTTCTGCTTCTTCACTGTGCTCCTGGGTGTTCTCAGCAACATCCCCAGTGTCCCCTGTCATCGGGGAGGGTAACGTGGAGTGCTGTCATCCACAACAAGCCTTTGCTTCAGGATGCTCTCAGTCAGGCTAAGTGTCCCAGGAACCATCAGGTGAAACTACCTGTAATGCACATGAAATACTGAAGGGTAACAAACTAAGTGGTAATGTTTCATGAAATGGGGTGAAAAGGGAGAGATCCGGTGGGATGGTCTGTCAGAGAGAGGATAGACAGGTTCCTCTAGGAGAGCTGGGGGACTTTATATTCATAGGACCTCATTTTAATGAGGAAATTTAGTTACCCTACTGTTGGCAAAAGTCTTGGAAGTCCTGATAGTGCTGTACCATTGCATTGGAAGAACAAAGATGTGTCTATCAAGATCCTTATGCTTTAAGGAACACAAGAGAAAATTGTTTCAGGTCCAGTACAAAATTAGCTAACAGGGGGAACTCAGGTACCTGGCAAAAAAAACAGAAGAAGAAGAAAAGTCCTAAGTCAGGTTTTCCCCAAATCTCTTGAATACATTTCCAACAATATGTAGTTAAGCCCTCGGTGAGCATCATTATCCCCCCGTTATAGACCAGTAAATGGACACATGCAAGGAGGTCATAGGAGAAATCCACAGCCTTCTTCTCAGGGAAAATCTTTGTGACAGAAGATGTGTTTTTTATTCTCTCATGAAACCAGAAGGTGAACCAAGATAGGTGCTTCTGCTAACAAATACCTTAATAACAAGATGAAAAATGGGAAATAAGAAGCATCTTGAGTTAAATGAAAATGGAATAGACATAGCAAGAGAAAAGGAGCGCTATGATTCCTATGGTGGGAATAGGAAATAAAAGCAGAATCTCTTAAATAACCATCACAGGAAATGGTGATATATCACCTTTACACTCAGAAGTCATTCAATACAGGTGAAACACCAAGGCATTAGAGAAAGGGTCAGACAGAGTGTTACAATGCTGAATAAAATAGAGAACACTAAAATTAGTCCACCATTAGTCTAAATCAGGATATAGGTATGTAACAAGGTCTTTCATCTGCACACAATCAAGTTGGGATTTTTTGCTATATTAGTGGTAGTTTATGTCCTTCTAAAGAAATTTCATGAATGAAATAGGATATAGAAAATGAAAATAGGAATAAATTAAAGGTTTTCTAACTGTGAAGCTCTGCAATCTTTGGAGGAAAAGAGACTTCAGTAAGAAACAGAACGCTACATAATTGTTTTTGGAAATTATGAGCCATTCGTGTCTTCATGGTACATTGCATTCAAACATATATATATGATAAACAAAAGGATAAAAGCAAAAAAACATTAATGGTGAATGTTATGCAGGTTTCTTACAGAACATAGATCCTCAATATTTATTTTGTACAGGAAATAACATCTTGGATAAATCCAGATAAAAAATTAAATGAAAAATATTACAGCGATTATGATCTTATGCAGACAGAAAGGTGGCTGACAAATGCTAGAGCTAAGCCTTTGTTCCAATGCTTGTTAATATTTCAATTCAAAGCATTATGGAAGAAATAGCAGATATGGTAAAAAACATATCACACAATAACTTTGGAGACAGTTATTATAAAGATACCAGGAAAGGATCTCACACTAAAGATAGCAATGACAGTTTGAAGAAATGTGGGTTATAAAGTAGAAAAGTGCTTTGACAGGTGAAGTTTACCAAAGCAGAGACTTTAGTGGAGAGATTAGAGAAGCAAAAAAGGAAGGCATGAGAAATATAGATATGTGTTCAGTGGAGGATGCTAAGCCTGGTTTTGGTAAAATAAGCTAATGGACATAACCTGTCCGAATTCCAGTGTGAACATCATGGGCAGAGATGGAACAGGTGCTAAGCATGTATGTGCATGGGAGCTTTGGTAAAAAACTGAAGGAAATGTGCAGTTGCTGTATTCACTGTTTAAGAAAAAGAAAATCAAAGAAAAATAAGTATCTCTCTGCTTTTTTATACTTTCTCCTAAATAATCATGAAAATTATTAGGAATAACAAAGTTATTCAGAAATTTACATTTTGGTTCAGAATCTGTGCTGAAGATCACTGTAGGAATACACAAATATAACAAGATCAGGCTAAAAATGTATTTACTAGAAGGACTGAAGTGGTCTTTGAAACATCGGAAACAAAGCTGGTCATTTATTAGATATATTGCAATAAGTATTGGAGGTAAACAAAACATTTTGCATCTTTGCAACAGGAATTTCTAACAGAAGTGAATCTGTGTCATACAACCAGGGATACTTCTATTGCCCCTAGAAAACAAAAAGAGAAAAATAGCCCAGCTTTCCGAAATCAAAACATGTTCAGTCTGTCTTCTTTCCCGTCTCTCTCCACTTCTGTGGAGATGCGAAACAAAACAAACCTAAACCCCTGCAGCTTCCCAGTTCTAACCCATTTTAGTTAGTTTTTTTGTTTTATTTTTTTTATCATGGGGGAATTAAAAGGCATAGCTCTGATAAAGAGAAAAGAAAAATGTATCCATTTATCAAAAAAGTCATTAAGGATATATTTGGACGACACCTGTATGATCAGTTTGAACTTGCATAGGTGGCTGCACTTCCAGCTCCAGGTACAGTAATTTTCAAGTCCTGCGATTCCATTGCATTGTTTAGGCTCAAGCAATGTTTCCTTTTCCCAAGAAACTGCATAAATCTGTAATGCCACCATCACCACCACACCCTCCCCCTAGGATACCTCCAAAGAGCCCTGACATATTGCGGCAGCCTTTGAGCATCTTAAGGCTCACGGTAAGGACTGCACCGTTCGTGGTCAGGCTCATTCACCTTTTGCTTTTCCAATTAAAAAGTGGAGCCCTGACCTTTAAAAAGGAGAAGAGTCAAAGACTTCATGAATCCCTTGTGGCTGACACTGATTTTACAGGGCAAGCATAAAAGAGACAGGTAGTAGCATAAAACCTGACCTATAGAGATGGGTAACTGCAGCAGGCAGGACCCTGTTGGAGCATTCATCTAGAAAACTCTCCTTTCTCTTTTCTTTGCTTCTCCTGAGCTGTTGATTTATCTCCCTTGAATGCTGCTTTCTGCTATCCGAAGCCACAGTGTGCACATGGTGTGCCTGGAAGCCTTCAAAGAGAGAACGAATGTTTTTTTGGTGTGATTGTGGCAAAGCACAAAGGACCCCCTTTCACAAATATTTTAAGGCCACGAACTATGCATGGAAGAGTAGGAAGGTTCTGATTTGCAACTGTTTGCCCCTGGGCTCTTGCAAACAAGGGTGCTGCCTTCAGATTTTGGCAAAGATTTTAATACCAGATGCTCCCAAGGTCTTCATTGTATGAATATCATTATTGAATTGATAATATGTACTTTAAGGATATTGTGAATATGTCAACAGAAGTACACGATCTTTTCCAGGGATTTTTTAGATTTGCATTGAAAAGCAAGGTTTTTTGCTGTTCCTGAAAACTGGGCTACAAGAAATGCATATGCTTTAGAAAACATACACGTTTTACCTGTAAACATGTTAGGCACTACACACAGTACACCAGGGTTTTAATATCAAAAGCTGATTGTTCCAGGGAGCTTTCTTTACTGGTCTGGTTTCCTCTTTGCTCAATGCCCCATTTGACATTTTTAGCACCCCCAGAAATCCTCTGTGCTCACAGCTCCTAATGAAGTCAATGGGGGACACAGGGCACACTAATGGTGAATAGTTTGAGAAGCAGCCTCTTAAACCCTGCCTGAAAAATGTATAAATAAAATGCCTGAGAGTGCCAAGAGCCCCATGTTCCTTTGCAGATATATGAGCACACATGCAGAAACAAGCAGCTCATGCCTGAATTGGCAAAGATAAAGCATTTGTAGTTTGGGTTTTAAAATTCGTATACTTGAAAATACTGGGAATGTTAGTAGTTGTTTCAGGGCTTTAAGTAAGACAAACATGACGTGCTTGTCAAACTATACGTTCAGATGATTTGTTTGAGACCAGCCATTCACGTACTGTGCTGCATTCAATTTGTGGAGAATAATCAAAAGCTGGAATTGAAAGCTATTTAGAGCTCTTGAAGCAACAGTAATGGCAACAGGGATAGGCTGCAGTCCTATCAGATTTTACGTGTGCTATTTTTTCTGTCGCTGTAACCACGGTGCACGAGTTCAAGGCAACGTGCCGAAACTTTCTGATGCGGCAGAGGCATCAGCTGTGCAGCGTGAGGGTGTAATACAGGATCACAGCTTCAGCTTAGCGTTTCTTTTGTTTCCTATGTAATATTTTTGATAGAAATGGCAGAATAATTGCGTTTATTATAGCACCGCACATAATAATCATCGTAATTTGGAATGTAATTTGGAACAAAAGGAAGAGCCCCTCGATTCAATGTTGCTGTTGTAAATATCACACGCTGTTTTCAGCTTTGAAAAGAGTCTTCTATAGCACGACAGTAAATTTTACTGGCCTGAGTATTTCAGCTTCCTGCTAATCAGTGAGTGTCGTGTTTGCTGAGCATAACTTAGCTAATGACTTTCAGATATTCCAATGGCTTTCCTTGGAAATGTTGACAGCCTGAATCATGGAATTTATGAAGCTTAGTTACTGGCCTGTCATAAAGTAATTTCCTTCTGTTCAGCATCTCAGGTTTGAATAAATTCTCATTTTATTGCTGAATTTGAAGAAATTCCTCTTTGAGGTACTGCTTTTGCCTGGTATCTCCTCATATCAGACCAAGACAAACCTTTCTCAGGCTACACACTTGCTCTTTAGGTAAATCAGCAGCTTTTCTTCAGGTGGTTCAGAGTGTTGAAGTGGTGAAGATACCGACAATCTTCCACAGAAATCTCTGCATAAGTTCAGAGACATTACACTAGATTTCACTTTCTCAAGGTTTTGTTAATTTCAGAATAATAAATCAAGATAATGTGTTTGCTTTAAGTGCTACAGCACTTACAAAAAGGTAATATTTGTTACTAATTCAGTATCACAGGTAAATTTTTGCCACAAGAAGTGTTGGTAGGGGAATCAGTGACAGAAATCAGGGACAGAAATGTAAACTCAAGAGCTGCTGTGAGTGAAGCTACAGTGACTCTGTTGGGCTTTTCAGATGTAAACACCAGTTTAAACTCTTTTATTCACTCTTGCTGACATAGAGCTTGTATCTTGCACGTCATCTCAACGTGAATGTCATTTCTTCAGCTTGAGTTAGCTGATGAGTGGTAATTGCTAAGTTGTTATGCCTTGATTGTATAGCTGAGACCTAAATAAGGAGGGAACCAGGCTGCTTGTCAACCAGAAAATGCAAATTCTAAAACAGAGTGAGGAGAAGCTTAAATAGGATTTTCTCCTATGTTAAATAACAAGACTTTTCAGCCCTTCTGTGATTACTAAACCAAGCAGGACTACAATAATTGGAAAGAAAAAAGGAAGAAAAAGAAGTAAGTTTAAGCAGCTGGTTGGATGACCTCTCATGCTCATCAGCTGTGTGCCATTGGCTCCTCACTCCAAAAGCACTGAGTCCTCCATGAGCTCCCCCGTGGCCCTCCTCTCCAGAGCATTGTAGTACTCATCTCCACGGTATCAAGTGGTTTCTAAGCATTACCTCTGTTTGTGAAATGAAGAATTTAACTTCATTTCAGAGAAGAGAAGCGGTGACACAGGAGGCTCAGGTCAGCAGTACCCTTTAGCTTCAGGTTCCCAATGTGAGGGCCATGGGAATGGATTTTGAGACTGCCCAATGTTATTCTGTACAACTCGCTGACTTTACTTGCATTGCTGAGGTCTGTTTCAGTGTTTCACATAACTTTTGCTTCCAAAACACCCATCTTCAGTTCCCGTTTTTCCACCCCTCCAGCATTTTGTGCTGCTTCCAGCTCAAACCTCCTCATGCTTCACCTCCATATATCATTGCTCTTTCCTTGCCCAGCTTGTATAGGCAAAGGTCCCCTTTTCTTTTCTTCCACATCCATCCCACCCAATCCCAGTCTTCCTTTTCAAGATGCCCAATTGCTAAATTACCTTCCCTTTTTTTCCTCACTAATCCAGGCCAGGCAACACATGTACATTTCTTGTGGCTTGAGATCATGGACACTGCTTAGTTGAGTGTTCATGGTACAGCCAGCCCAGACATGGTGATGCTAAAACTGCTGAAAATCTTTAGAGTGCCTCTCTTGCAGCCTAGAGAGCCACCACTGGTTTCAGAGAGTACAAGAGATATACCTTATTTAAAAAAAAATTTGTGTTACTTCAAAAATCAGGCAACCCCCCCAAAAATTAGAAGTTGTTTTTTTTAGCATGGGAAAAACATTATTTTGTCTAACATGTCCCTTCTCTGATGCTTCTCCATTCTCCATCCCTAAATAGGCTGAGGCAAACACCTAAGAAATGAAATTTCAGTCTGAAAGGCTGAAATGTGACAAAGTTATACTAAACTGAGCCTGGTCGGTGTATAGTGCTCAGGACCTTTGTTTGTAGACCACAGCACTGTCTGGTTCTTAAACAATGTTGCAAAGTGAAATTCCAAGGTAAGGTCGGGTTGCAAATGTGCCAGGTAAGAAGCTCTGACTGATATAATGCAATGACATTTGAAGAGAAAGCTACATACAGAGGAAGAAATTATGTCATTTATTGTTGACATGGCTTTCCCTTGTCTCTCTGTCTTTCTCACTCTATTTTTTCCATTTTGGACTCAGAAATGAATACAAATTAGTTTAATACAATTTCCTAACTGAGATGCAAAGTTATTTTAAAATATACCATGCAGCTGAAATGTCATGGTTAATTTTAATCTGCAGCATGTGGCTAATGTCCTCGGGCTGTTTCAATGGTGCAGAAGATTGTAATTATTCACCTGTTAAAGTAAATGCAGCTTTAACAAGTCTGATCACAGTTGAAAAGGAGGAGTGGAGAGGATAGGTAGACAGATGCTGCTTCAGTGGGTCATCTGTGAACAATGCCTTTGTAACTCTTTCAGAGGAATTATCTAGCTATAAAGGAAAAAAAGACTATAATATAAAGTGGACTATTTCCTGTAATAGCAACTTTTTCTAGATTTTCCTTTGACAAAGTTTTCTGAATGAAGGTATTGCAACAGAGACAGTGTTAGTGCAGTTCCCAGCCAGTATAACATATCCTTTCTTATGGAGATGAAAAATAAGTGACATGTCATAAAAATATCATCAGTGGTGACCAAAGCACTCTTTCATAAGTGCTATCTGATATTGTCCTTATAGCAGTGGCTGTTTTCTGCTTCCCCTCACCAGCATTTTGGCATTTTTTTGCCTTTGATAAAAAATTTACAAGACCTTATTCATTAAGATGTTAATTCATGATTACTCCGGTCCCTTGAGCTTCACTGACAGGAGAGAGGAGCTTCGCTCTTGTCAGTGAGGCTTGTGTCTGTCCTTGGGACAGGTGAAGGGACTGAGGGGCCCTTCACTGAATCTCTGCTTGGCCAACAGGAGCTGGTCCTCCTCCAAGATATGATGCTACACCAGTGTCACTGTAAGAGTGCTCTCTGAGATCACACCACACATAAGGACATTGTGTCACTCTCGGAACTTTTTTTCTACCCTGAATAGAGTAAAATGTAGAAAACTAAGCTGTCTTCTCGTGGTGGCTGGGGAATTTCTAATTTCCTGAGACCTAAGCTCCAGTAAATGGACTTTTTCACCTGCTTTTGCCTGTTGTTACATGTTTTGCTCTTTGGAAGGTGATGTTCTCTACAAGCTCAACTTTAACTTGTGTATTTAACTTTTAAGAAAAACACCTTGATCTTCCTTCAGCCCACACTGATCTTAGTTAATGTTGGGTAGTTTAAATCATGAAAACCTTTCTCATGGGAGGCCGTGCCCATGTAGCAGTAAAATTGGCTCGTCAAAATCATGTCATTTGTACGTGGAAGGTAAAAAACTCTTTGAAGTGGTAATGAAGTAAGTTCCTGCCACGACAGAAAGTTTTGATAAGATCACGTTCGTTGGGAGAGTACTTATCAGAAGAACTGTAACTCATTTTGTGGAAACCAAGGTCCCAATGGAAAGTGGTGAAATGGGAAGATCTAGCTGTTCACCCGCTCAAGAAAATGCATCCTCCTTCCTTTGCTCATTTCCTCTGAACAAGCAGGTGTGGATGCCGAGGCCATCTCCCATCTACACACTGGCTCTGTTTCCTGGTGGCTTCAGAGCAAAAACCACATGATAATGTTGTGTTTTTCAACTTAAGCACAGTAAAACCTTTCAGGTCTTTCAGGATTTTCTCCTCGGGGAAAAAACATGAACATATGCCAGGTGAGCAGAGGGCTCTCGGTTGTCCCTCATGAGGCCGTGATAGCAATGGGATAGCAGTACCCCTCCCGTTCTCCACGCTGTGCTGAAAGCACCTGTGTTCCCAAATTCTTGTTCCTTTTTCTGTATCTCAGGGGCTTTTAATCTGAATTATCCTTTGTGCTTTCCCTGTGCTCAGTGGAAATATTTTGCATGGTAATTTTTTGAAAAATACGGGATAGGTGTCTATCTTACATCTCACCACAATTCAGCATTGAATATTACTTAATCTGACTTCTATTTTTCAATTTAGAAAGCACTTCTGGCAGAGTCCTGAGAGCCATCAGACAGTTCAGAGACAGAGCAGCACCACAGCCCCCCAGCCACTTCAACTCACGAAATCTCTTACGTAGAGAAAACGATGAAAGAAACAACAGATGGTGGCTTTCCAGACAACTGAGCCATTTGTGAGAAAATCAGATTTTAAAGAGATTGAAGCAGTTGGAATGCTTTGGGACAACCAGGAACAAAGATGGGTAGTAGAATCATGGAATGGCTTGTGTTGGAAGGGACTTCAAAGATTATCTAGTTCCAACTCCCCTGCGTGGGCAGGGATGTCACCCACTCGACCAGGTTGCTCATACACTTGTGCATAGTGTAGTATTAAAAACAGAAGGGAAGAGAATGAGTTTTAGATTCATGGATACTGATTCTGTTGGGTTTGAGGCTTGAAAAAAATCACTGTAGAGATGGTTAAATACCCACTTCAAAGAGATGGGACTAAATGCCAGCACCTCTCTGATATTTCCCAGTATATTATAGCCTGTAAAATCCTCATTTCCTTAACCATATATTGACTAGTGTGCTGCATACTTAGGTACAGGAAAGCTCCTTGTGATTTTTAAAACAAAATTAACGTGAACATCAGGTACTCCTGAAAAGCTGGCAATACAGCCTCGGATCTCAGAGGCTTCAAGAAAAGACCTGATGGTATGAGATTGCCTGAGAGCCCTAAAGGGAGCAATTGGATTCCCTGAACATGAACATACATCATCTAATGTCTTAGAGGGATGTGCTTTTAAGCAATTGGGCTTGAGCTGTGGCCTAAAACACCAGTGTCTGTGGTGCCATGGCATGGACAGGAGAGCACTGTTGTCCTTCCACATCTCTCCCTCCTCCTGCATCCATAACAGATTGCTCACACCTCTTCACAAGGTCCAAGTCCCTGATAGACTGCAGCTTCCTGGGGGAAGCAGTGGCAGCTGTTTTCTCCTCAGGTTTCCACGAAATGAGCGTGGGCAGCCATTTTCACATCTATCTGGTGGCACACAGAGAGTCTTGTTTCTGGGGGAATTACTTCCCAGGTTGAGCCTGAAGAGGTGGATGAAGCTGTGGTGGGATTGTGGGGCAGCATCAGTCACAGTCCCATGCAGGAGGAGCTTGAGGGCACTGTCTCATCTGCTGAACAGGGAGCTTGTCCCTGCAGCAGCCCCAGTGGGAGTGAATGGCTTTGTGTCCTTCACCTCTGTATTTAATCACAACGGGAGTCGGGTGGTGGGGGCAGAGCTCACAAATCCTGGCAGGCATTTTGCTCCCACTTCGTGGGGTTGTAACACAGTGCCAGCTGTTAACAACTTCCTGCTTGGGTAAATTATACCAGACACTGCTTTGCAAAGGTTGCTGCAATGATTTTTAGACAGGAATTTATCCAGGAGCCATGACACAGAGCGTAAGTAATTGCAATCATATGATATTTCTGTCACTGATGGTTTCCGCAAATTTTTAGTAACTGCTATAATACCATGAAGATTTGGAAAGAAATACAGTATTTTTCTGCTTTCTTAAAAATAGGAATTGATGCTGAAATAGGGAATAGTCCCTGAAGTCCTGCTGGGTATTCATGTAAATCTATGTAGTATGAAATACAGTCTTTCTTATCTGATACCATCTAAACTAATGTTGCACCCATGGAGCTACTATCAATTTTTTCTGTGTCTGACATAAGTTTTTGGATATCTGTATAATAATCTACCATGTAAATCATTCACTGGGTTCATGAGAGAAGTAAGACTGACTTTGGACATGAGCGTGTGTCTTGTGCTATTGGTGTATGACTCTTTATTATCAAAAGACTCCGATTTTAACAGAATGAAGATTCCATACTCTTATAAGTCTCCTTTCTCCATATTTGAGAGTTAGGAATGTACGGGCAAAGCAAAGAGTAATTAATTTACCTTCTTGTTGTGGGTCTAGCTTTCCAAGTCAATTGTACTCATGATATTGCTTCTGTTAACACCTGCATTTAAATGAGTCACAGAACAGTAATGCTATCAGCCAATAACACACCTTTTCCTCTTGCAGGGAAAGTATGTCTGCTGTGTGGCAGTAAAAGGAGGTCACTGAAAAAAAAAATAATAAAAATGCTGAGGCAGGAATGAAAGC
Source organism: Pipra filicauda (assembly GCF_003945595.2). NCBI lineage: Eukaryota > Metazoa > Chordata > Aves > Passeriformes > Pipridae > Pipra > Pipra filicauda. The sequence continues at coordinate 3,042,052 of NW_024104742.1, forward strand.
AGCATCACTTAACCTAAAATAACTGAATACTGCTAAACTAGATCTGAGTCAGACCAGTCCTTCTCATCCCAGAAGAACCCAGTAGACTGAATGCTGTGTCTGGCCAGTGGGTTTTTTATCAATTTAGCCTTTATAGGTGAATTTATTTTTAAGGGCAGGTTAGCAGGTGAACTGACTCCCACATAACAGAGTGTAGCTCTTGTGAAAACTGTCAGGAAAAATGAGTAATAAATACATGTTAATTTTTTTTTTTTTCCACAGGCATCAGGGTTATGTTTATACCTACAGAGTGTCCCAGACAGAAACTGGATCCTGGAGTGCTGAGGTGTGTACTCCTCCTTTCTCTTCTGAAAATTTCTACATCTTGTCTCATATTCTTATAGATTTAATGAAATATATTCAAATTATTCATGTTTCTGCATAGTCTGATTTTCATTGACGGTAATCGATCTTGAGTGTGCCCATCAGTAAGATGTCTTGGTGCCACTTCTGACAGTCTAGAATTCATAAATTAATTCCCTGTTTCACTTCAGCTGTTGCATAATGCAGTAGTGCATTATTTTCCATCATTTTAAATGGCAAAAATATTTTGTTTTTATAACTTGACAAGCACAATCTGTTCCCTTCTATCCGTGTACCACTAATGTGGGAATATTTAAAGAAATTATTTTCAATCTGCATTGTTTTAAAGTTAATTTTGCTCCAGATCAATTCATCATAAGAGAAAAATATATACAGGGTAACCAAAACTTGGTACAAAATACGTTTTCACCCATCTGACAAGAAAACAGTAATTCTAGTATAGAAAAACAGTACTTGCAACACAGACAACTATTTGGGTTGATGGGATCGGGATGTTAACCTATATTTATTTTATGAATTTTTTGTTCTTTGGATGTACTCTGTGTATTAATTCATAATTACTTTCTGTTTGTATGTTAATGAACACTTATTACAAATATTATAGAATATCTAGACAAGGATAATTCTTTGGCCATTATTATAATAGAATTGGTAGCAGTGTTCTGAAAGACAAAACTGTTTCTCAGGGTTACTCAAAAGCAGATTAGGGAGTGGAAGTGATTGACATTACTGTGGAGTAAACAATTCACCCTTGGGCCCAGGACTCTGTACATCCTCTGCAGGAAAAAGTGCTGGCTACAAATCCATGATACCAACCCTTCCCTTAAGCAAACAGAAACTTTTAAGTAAATGTTGCTAAGACCACGCTGGCCTCAGCTGTTAGAAACAGCAGCACAGATCCAACTTTTCCCCATGGAATGTGCCTCCAAGGCCAACAGAGGCTCCAGATGCAGCTGATCCTTTCCTGTCTCTGCTTCCTTCCCTGCAGCTGTTTAGTCTCTGAGCAAGCTCAGGTCACGCCCATCTTTCAAGGACGAGGCAGGGAAATTAAAGCAGTGCTGGTGAAATCCCAGGCAGTGTGAAGACTCCAGCTGGTGCCAGAGAGGTTGGATTTAGCTCACAGCTGCTGGGTGAGAGCACTGTCCCTCCAGTGTGACTATGCTGGCAGGGCCTATGCTTGTCCTCCTTTGACTGTGGTGAGGAGGTGTTGTTGCAAGAATGCCCTGAAGGATTTAGCACAAATGCTGGATTCTTGATTAAAAGCACACGTGGTTTCATTTCGTAGTGTTTGAAAAGTTGCTAATTTAGAAAGTAGAAAAACTCCCACTTTTAATAAATAGGTAACATTTAGTTGTTGTCTTTGTACAAGACGTAGGCAGGAATACTCAACACATAAGCCAGCACTGAATGCTCAGAGAAGAGTTTGCAATGAAACTGTGTCCTTGCTGAAATTTATTGGTGTAAGGACTCCCCAGTAAGCCTTGGTAGCTCTCTAGGTTGTCTTACTGGTGTTTGCAGGCTGGAATTATCTTACTGATACATGCCAGGAAGTTATTGGTAAGGAGGTTAAGTCACTGGCTGTAGTAAGTCAGGGTCAGAAAGAGTGAAAGATCACTTGTGAGCTTGCCTAAGAAGCATGGGGTGGCAGGTTTCTCTTGTAGTGGTTCAGAAATTGTCCCTCTCCCAGCTTTACATCACTGTGCTGCTGGAGGTCGCTCGGTGCAGGGGGTCTGTGGTGCCCTGGGGAAGAGGGAGAGCAGTGCAGCTCCTTGACTCATTTTAAGTTGGCACGTCAGGGGGTCCACATCCGTGGCTGGCTACTTCCCTGTGGGCTGTGTGCATTTCTGAGGACAAGGCCCCTGTGCCAGTGCCCCGAGCCCAGCACAGGCACTGGGCACCCAGCACCCCTCTCACCTCTCACCCTTTGACTTTGCAGACAGCACCTGGGGTCCAGCGGAGGCTCTTTCGGAAAGTGCACAACCTCATCTCGGCCTTCCAGAAACCCAACCAAGGCATTGTAACACCCCTGCAGCACCCAGTCATCAACCACATGAAAGCCAAATATTCCCCAGGTACTGGCGGGGTGGAGGGAGCCTCGTCTGCAGCTAAGCAGAGCTCTCCATGGTGGCAGAGATGGAGGTCTTAGACTTATTTGTACGTTGAACTAGATAACAGAGTGACGTTGCCAAAAATGTACCCTAACTTTGTTCCTGTGCGATTGAAATGCTGTCAGTCAGATGCTCTTTAGAGACAGGGCCTGTCAATGTAATGAGAAAATGGATTTTGACTGTCTTCCTGAGTGCTATAGCAGCGATGGCTGCCTTCCCTCATCTGCACCCTCACTCATGTAGGCATGAGCCTTCTGATCCGTCCATTTTCTTACAGTATTCATCCTTTCATATCTTTGTGATTATTTTTCTTAGGGAGGAATGAAGGCCATGACTTCCACCTGCAGCCATCATGAGGATGTTTCCCCAACTGTGACATAACCACATCTTCCAGTGTCTCCTCTAGTCCATGCTCTAAGACAATGATTTATATGATAGTTAATACAACTCCATGAGTTTTCTTGTAACATTTACAGAAATGTGTATTTCATAGAATTTATAGTTCAAAATGTAGAAGTTTAAGTTTCAGAATACTTCGAATTTGGAGTGAGATTTTTTTTTTTTGTTTCTGTTTGTTTGTTTGTTTTCTAAGAGAGGACAAAAAAAGGAAGAACATAATATCTTTTCCCCCCTTTATAATGTCAAGTAAAAAATATTTTTCCCTTCAAGATTAGTTCTTAATTAATAATTTGTTACTAATTTTACATTGCTGAACTTTGGAGTCTTCTTTGCTTTGTTCTGATTGGCATTTATGCAGAACTTATAAAAGGGCAAGTCCCCTTTTATAACCTTAGGAGAATTGTTTACATTAAAGTGTCCTTGCCTTGGGTGGGCTGTGTGTCTGTCATTCATACAGTTCCTAAAGATATTCCAGAAGTGACACTGTGAGGATCCTCACTAACTGCTTTCCCATCACACCAGGCGTTCTGCCCTGTAACAAAATCTTTAGCTTGCACAAATGATCAAAAGCATAAGCAATGCACAGAGTAACTGAGAACACCCAGTGAAGTGGAAAGCCTGGTTCTTTGCTTTTAGGTATTCTCTGAACTTGAAACAAGCCACCTTTGCATACAATTTAAATGGATAAATTATTTTTCGTGACAGTTTCTCTGCTTTCTTTTTCCTACCCATGTATTTCCATGCTGCTGCTGGGCTCCTGGAGGGGAGGTTGAATCTACAGGACTTGTCAGCTGTGCAGGGTTAGTGGGCAACACTGTTGCTAAGTTGTGACAATTTCAGTTCATGACTCAGTTTCTGTCTCACTGAAGGCCAAATTTCATTTGCAGTGAAATGTCCTGTCATATTTTACTCTGTATGTGTACGTGTTGCTCTGTGCCCTCTTGGTACGTGTGCTTGTTGGTTGAAACAGGTCTTACCTTAACATAGTGCCATACAGTGGTAGATCCAGTATGATTTCCTCTTTAATAAAATATTTAAAGGCTGTTTTTTTAATTGTTACATAACTCAGCAAACGCACTGGTTGCTTTGCTGTCACTTGTGCCCATTGAATTTTTCCCTCCTCCTCTCTGCCTTAAGGGTTTCCCAGCCTGTTGTGAGCCTGTGGCAGCTGGTCCCTGGCTGTTCCTCTCCAGCTCTATTGCTCCTGCAAACCATCCTTCCTCAAAGCCAACCGAGCTGCTGGGTGCTCTCAGTATGTGTGTGTGGCCCCAGCCTTCCTGGGAAGCCCTTTTCCTTCCTGAGTGCTGGGTCTAAAGCCCAGGTTTACCTGGCCTCTCCTGGGAGCAGGAACAAGTGTGCTTGGAAACAATCCCTGGCAGATGATTGCAGGGATAAATGTAGTGGGAAGAACTTTGCCCAGGGGCTGTTTCCTATAGTAGTGTCCCATTGGCTTCAATCAGAGGCTGAGGCTGCATGTGCAAAACCTGAGGCACACGAGCAGCAGCCGCTCACCCGCTCTGCGGTGCAGTGAGCTGAGGATAACTTGTTTGACTAAGGCTGGCTCCAAAAGTGCATTGTTCTTCTGAAAAATACATAAAATAGGCCAGAAGATGCCATTTCTGTTTAAAGCTGAGAGTGTTGTTTCAGTTTCTGATGTAAATTATTAAGACAGAGGCTTGTGTTGTTTCTTTTGGATACCCAAGGGTCTGGAATTGCTGTAGGCTTAACCAAGGTGGAAACAGAGAGAAGCTGATGGTGCCTGTGAGGCAAGGAGTCGATGTTTGGTTATAGAAACAGTAAAATGGAAATTATATAGATTGACTTAGGTGTGAAGAGCTACAGATCCTTTTAGAGAGCAGCAGCTGCATTTTGTGGGCATAACTGCCCAGATGATCTCTGTATCATCTGCTTCTTCCATCCCACTGTCTCTTCTGGGCTGCAGCCCCACTGGGATGCAGCCCCTTGCAGCTGCAGCTGCTCTGCCCTGTCCCCCTGGCAGCCCTGCCACCCCTGTCCCCTCGCTGCCACAGCCCTGGTTCTGGCAGGTGGCTTTGTAGCTCACTGCATTACCTTGTGTCCCCTGACCCTGCATTCTCTGCTCTGCCCTCTCCCCAGCAAAGGCAATGCTGCTCCTCTGCAGCAGCTATCCCTCCCTCAGCTCCATTTCTGCCTCCCCAAACCCACCCCCTACTCCCCGTCTATGGCTGTGACAGACCTGCAGCACTAAATCAGTTCCATCTCCCAGGCTGCTTTTCATCCCTTTTCTACTAGAGCACCTCTTTGGACTCACTTCCTTCTCATCCATCCAACACAACTCTACCAGCCTCAGCCCTCCTGCTTGGTAATTACCCAGCCCAGCTGCTCCAATGTTTTTCATCCTTTTAGCCTTAAACATTCTCTTGAGCCCTTCCTTTCACGTGCTCCTCCTCTCTGCTGCATGTGCTGGGCTTTTTATTTTTTATTTTCCTGGGTACATATTTTTCACACCACAGTCATTCATCATCATCTATTTGAGGCAGCTCTAAAGAACGTGCAGATACTTAAACTTTGCTCCTCATCTTACTATCACAGTTGACTTCACCCACTCTGGTATTAGAAATGCAAATGCATTTAGCAGAATTATTTTTTTCTCTCTCACATTTGCTTTGATGAAATGTAATAACCTGTGCACAGAAACTGGCTGGGATTTCACCTGTAGTGAAACCTGCAGTTATAGGCATGAACTTGGGTGAATCAGAAGTAAAATTAAATCTTGCTAAGCAACCCCCTGCCCCCCCAACTTTTGAATCAACCAATATTGGCTAAAGTCCTTATTTAGCTCTATGGAAGCAGCTTTTACTGATATGACCAGAATATCCCAAATACTCGTGTAAACAAAGACAACATCACACGCCATCAGTTTGCACCTTTATTTTTTAAAAATGAAATAGTCAAAGTACTTTCTTTTTCAAATATCGACACATAATATATTAACTTTCAATATTTACAGCGTGTTGCTGGGATGTTCTTGTAGAAAATGCATGCTTCTGGTCTGAAACCCAGAGCAAAATGCATCAGACCATTAACTGCAGCCATATAACATAAACCTGTACAGTATCCAGTCACTATTCAGCACAGGAGTTAGAGCAGGAATAAAAAAATTGGGATCTATTGTTTCCTAGCAACGAGGCTGAGGCCATTATAACACAATTTCTGTAAGATCAGAACCTCTAACTGGTGTTAGACAGAAAGTGAAGATCTTGGCATACATTGTAAACATTTTTTACTGTTGATGAGAAAGCTAAAAAGGAACATTACTTTGACATATATCGTATGCTATGCTTCTCGTTCTCGTTTATTGACACTTCTGCCAGAAGAGTATGAAGATTGTAATGTTTTATCATGGTTCATACAAGTAAAATACTGTCAAGGACACGATCTGATATACTAACATTTATTAAAAGGCTAAAGTCCACCACGAGATCTAAGGAAAAACTGGAAATTGTCAAACACGTTTCCTTAGACAAATAATGGCAGGTGACAAATGCCCAGACAAATCGACAGCGAGTCCGACTCCACCATTCCCAGTTTCTGCCTGGAAGCGATTCCTCTGGCAGCCAGGGTGCTTTCGGCCCGGTAATGTTTTGTATCAAGGAGAGGTTTAAATAACAGTCAGCATTTGACAGGAAAACCCTCAGGGCTGTTGGCGCAGCCTGAGCTGGGTGTCACCGCGCCAGATCAGCCGCACTACGGCGAGCGCCCCGAGCACACGAACACCCTGCTGGGGATCTGCCCATCTCCTTTGGCTCAGCTAAACCAGAGGAGCTCCTCTGCCTAAACCACCTTCCTCTTTGGAGCAGCACCTTGGCTTCCAACAGCACCCCTTGCCATTGCTCACCCTGGAGAAGCTGCTGCCCTATGAGCCCAGCCCTGGCTGCTGGTGAGGGGGCTCAGGGGGGCGCAGGGTGGGACCCCAGAGCATGGTCAGAGTGTGAGGCCACCCCTGGCCAGCCAGTGCACAGCTGAGGAATGCAAAAGAGCTCAAACCAAAGAGCTAAGGTGTGTACACCCAGTTGCAAACTGACCAGTTCATATATATTTATTTGGCTATGTTCTACATAGATATCTATATATATATATTTATAACTTTGAAATGTTCTAGATTTGCTAAATAAATATGAAAGCAAAGGAAATGTTATTGTACACACTATTCATTTGGTTGTCATAAAAAATATAGCACGAATTTCTCATGGTAGGTACTTTGCTACAGAATAGTGTGCAATAGTGGTTTTTATTTTATTTTAATTATTTTCTTTTTTCCACTTTCAGAACCTTGTTTGCAGTGCAGAACGCTAGCATCAAATTATCATCTGATCTAAATAACAGTAAAAATTTCCATGCTATTATTTTTCTTTTTTTCCTCAATTGGGTCTCTAGGCTATAGTGCAAAATCAAAAAAAAGAAAAAAGAAAAAAAGAAAATGAGATATATTGAAAAAAAAAAATAACCAAACAACCAACCACTGAGAAATTGGTCTAACTACTAGGAAAAAAAAATGGAGACTGAAATATTCCCTGCCTCCATCTGAGGTTGTTCATGAACAAGATGGTCCAAAGCTATTTGTTCATGTAGTTCTCACGAATCACTGCTGGCTGGCCCATGTATATCTACGACTTCAGTCTCCCATGCGCTTGCAGTAATAACCCACTTCTTTAGCGCTGTAATCTCAACACAACATTTATATTCAGTTTCCTAAATTTACGAAACTGTTACGATGAAGGCATTTTTTTGCTCTTGTAACTGGGCCATGTAATATCATGCGAGTCTTAATGGATCCATATTCTCATAAGAGATATTGTTCAAAATGTACCTTAGACTGCACCCAGGAAATGGGAAAATGCCAAATCTACTTCCAAAGACAAACTCGTAAGACATTTCACTCTTAGACCTTTTGGCATAACATGAGAACAACAGTAATCAAGGCAGTATTAAAAACCACAGCTGTAGGTAATACAAAGTGCATTTCCTGCATATAATACAAATATAACTTTAAGAAACTAAAGGCACAAGCTAACTAAATAAGTATTACATACTAGAAATGCACAGTTCAAGGTAATTCTAATAGCTTCAAATATTTGTTTATAATGGATATTTAAAGCAGTTTGAAAATGATCCTCATTAGTGAATTGCAAAAAAGTATAATTGCTTAAAATATAAGTAAAATAGACTCTAATATTGACATCTTGGATCAGTGATAAAATACATCATCACATTTATGAATGCACTCTCTATATACAATTAATAAATTATTCTTCCATTGATTAAAAGCATATTAGAGGCTCAAGGATTTGAAGGTCCATTTTTAGGCTGGTGTGGAGGTATTCAAATTCTCCGTGATTGTATGGAAAATTACAGAAATCTGAGCTGTGAAACCTGGATGTTGTCAGCTCCCTGTCCTGTACGTTAGTTAATGATGAGCCTGATCACAATGTGTACGTGCAGATTTTGGTCCACAGTTCCCCCTGGCTGGGGATAAAGGAGGGTTTCAGGGGCCAGGCTCCCACTCAGCCTGATCCCGCACCCCTAAAGCTGTAATGGCTCCCAGGGGAGCAGAGGGAGTCTGGGAAGAGAAGACAATGGGATGAGGCTGAGAGCTGAGCTCAAACCCCAGTGAGGGGCTCAGGTCTCAGATGCCAGTTCAGGCTCATCTCTAACTTGGGTACAGTCTGCTCCACTTGCCCAAAAACAAGGGAAAAGAGAAAACTGGAAAAAAGGAAGAAAGACAAAGAATGCACTTTGTTGGCTTCAGTAAATATGAACAGAAATTGTTTCAATATATTACTATGTCTGTTTTGAAAGAAATGTGCAATAACATCACTGTTACGGATACACAGGCTCTATAACAAGACTTCTAGCTCCCTCTGAAAGTCAGTAAAGGAAAACTGCTTGCCCATCCCCCCCCTCCCCGTGCACCCGCCTCACCTCCTGATAATCAGGTCTTGTAACAATGACAAGCTGGAGGAAGGATCACCTACTCTGCTATGAAGTAACTGTGCCAGCAGCGCATGATACCTTGGGAAATAAAAATTTCTGTCCATGCAATATAATGCTTTTCTATGTGCTCTAGATATTGAGCTGAAAAGTGAAGAGTCATCTCCAACATATCAACACATTTACTATCCACACTTAGGTTCATCAACTCCCAACCCACCAATCTTCTTCAGACTTGGAAAAATGAGTACTACAACAGGATTATTAATTTGAGATGAAAAGAACACGATGCCTTAACCCAACAACACTGCAACTTCCAAATCATCTGTGTAAAGACGAGTCCTGGCCCAGTGACTACAGGCAGGACTGATCCTGCACGGCTTGTTACTGCTCCCTGTGGGCTCCCAGCTGGGTTGTCCCCAACGCATGGGGTTAAAGCCCAGCCTGGAGCACACCGATACCAGCAGAGAGCCTCCTAAAGATTACAGCTTGGCTGAAGCCCGGTAATGCTGTGCCACCCACATCCCTCCACCAGGCAGACTGGCAGCTCTATGTGTGCTCCCAGACTGCAGTATATTCCAGTGCCAAGGGAAACCCTGGGAGAGAGACCCCACACGCACGAGTAGACATAATGTGGTGTTCAACATGGGGTGACTGAGGGGTGGCCACAACAGAGCAAAGGCCACAGGGGACAGCCTTGTATGTACCGAATCCAACACAAGTCAGATTTCCCAGGTTAGAAGATCCCTTAGCTCCTAGTTGTGAGGAATGACATGTGCGGGGTTGGTGAGCAACTACGAAGTTTCCATACACAGTCTGGTTTCTGTGTGCAATCCCTGGAACTTACGGGAGATCTCACTGGGATAAAAACCACCCAGTAAATACGGGTTGCAGAATCAGGCTCTGTAACCTTTTAAATAACTGGTGAATTATTAAACCAACAACAAAAAAGTTGTGTTTCTTTAGAAGAAGGCAGAGCATGTGGCGCTCGCCTCTACCCCGCAGGGCTGTGCGGTGTCACCCCGGGCACCTCGCGCGCAGGTCGCGGCGCTCGGCTCGCAGGACTCTGCTTCTGAAATTTTTGAATACTGCCACACAAGAACTAAAAATTGTCACTGTCATCTCTCAAAGAGTTAAACAAACAATATTAAAATACCATCTTCTGTCACATTTAAAGGCAGTTGGATATGTTTTTTTCCTCTATATTTATATATACAGAGTTCTGATCTAGAAAAACCAATACAATAAACCATTTTACGTTTAAAAACAGGCAGTCTTTGGTGACGCAAAGGCAGAGATTTTCTTTGTTACCTTCTGCCTATTTCACTCTGTCTCATGAAGTGAATATTATTGGCACTGTCAGAAAGTTCGAGATACTGCTCCACAGATAAAACAAAATATCCATCGTAGCCTTGTACCCTCCCAGTGCTTAAAAGCTGCTGTTTCTCTCCGTCTGTCCATGCTCGAATTCCTTCTTCCCCCTCCTGTAGCCTCCTCTGCTCCTTAGTCCAGGCCTGAGCCACGGCTCGCTGCCTGGCTATCTCCAGGACGTGGTTTTTTTCCTCTTCCACTGTTGTTCCATACCGCACGTTAAAGCAGAGTGCGCCGTGCTGGAGCTGGATGTCAGCAAAGCGTCTAGTCCTGCCGTTGATCACAGAAGTCATCTGCGACACCGTCACGTTGACGCCATTCTCCAAGATGCGGCGCCCTCCGGTGCTGCCGATGAGGGCCAAATCTTCTTCCAAAGAGCCCAGCTTGATGAAGTAATGGGTGTCTCGGCCCTCGATGGTGAAATGCAGGTTCTCCAGATAATGAGCGTTGTTGAGGATGGCAGCAATGCGCCGGCTGTCCTCGTTAGCCACACCGATAATGTCAGCTGTCACTATCCCGTCCTTTATAGCGAATTTGATGCCTTTCCCGAATACTGAAGGAACAGCTGCAAATCTCAGTTGCTTCACTCCCTCAGAACACTTGCCATCACTATACCTGGGTGTCATAGGAAGTTGGTCCAAGGATATAAAGTTTCGGAGTTGCTTTTGTAGCTCACACTGAATGCCAAGGATAGTCTGGAAAAGAAAACACCAGTCAAGTTTGCAGGTGAGGCACCTTGCAGTTCATTACAGTATCTCACAGACCTTACTCATCTCTTAATTGCTTAGAATGGATCTCCAATTTTTTTGGAAAATATTGTACACACCTACAGAACCTGGACATATGCACAGGCTTTCTAATTGCCTGTGGTAGTGCTTTCTGTCTCTTGGACTCCTTCATTTCTAGAAAGCAAATGGAAAGATGTTTATCACAAATGTTATTTTTGTATTTGTTCTTCCTTTAAATTCTTCCTCCCCCTTGAACTTTAATGGCTGGTCTTTCAGCCCTTAGCCAGTTCAGGAAAAGCTGAACTCAAAGCTGTGTTCATCTTCTGTAAAATCACAGTAACAGATTTTATAGCCCATTCTTTAAGGAAAGCAGGTTGTGAAGGTCTTGAGGCACTAGAACAACAGGAACCAGGCAAGTACATCACATTTGCAGATCTTACTTCCCATAGAGGCTAAAAGAAGCTTCATTCCAACCATCTCTTTGTTGTTTAACACTATACCCATCACTACATCTTTTCTGTGCCTTGTAAAAGCTTCTTTAATATCTCAGTGACAATTTTCCATGGACATGCCCTTACATCTGGCGTGACCCCCCAGCCTTCTGCACTTGGTGCAGTTGTTTGTGCATGGGAAGTGTGTTAAATGTTGTGAACTTTAACGTGAACTCTCAATGCTTTATAATTCCCTTCCCTGACTAAGAGGAAAGGCATCTTTACAAAATCATAGTTCCTTGTTAACAGATGCTCATATGATCAAATGCAAAACATGAATGCTCACTCAGAGGTAGTTGGTCCTATTGCAGTCACATTGATTGCTGGACTCTGATAGCTGCTGCCTGGCTCTTCTTTATGGAAAATAAGCCCTGGAGCAAGGCTGAGATTTACAGACCCCCTACAAATCCATAGCAACATTCCTGTTTCCTGCAATAATTATGCAGAGGTACTGACTTGTAAAGCTGTTTATAACCTCAGTGATTTTGCAGCTCCTGTGGCATCTTTGCTAACACAGATGAAAATCTACAGTTTTAATTTTTTAATTGCACAAGATTTTCTGTGGCTTTTTCAATTTTCACATAAACACTTTCACTCTTTTGCCTATCCTGCTCTTCAAATTTGGATATTTTCTCTATGAACAGCTGCAAATTTCCCTCACTGTGTTGCTGTCTCCTTAAAGCTCTCCTCCACTCTGATGCCAGAACATAACTGACAACATTAAAGATGTTGTCATTGTTAAACTATTTGTCTTTCCCGTTATGTCAAAAGATACAATCACATTGTTTCCTTGGTCTCCAATATTTTCTAATAAAACTCCTTAGTTTAGTTTTAGAAGCAGCTAAACTGAGTTTTTGCTAACCTTTCCAGGATCCCACTCTTGGGTTTTTGTTTGAAGCTGTAGAAGTTCGTATGTTGTCTCCAAAGCTTCTATCTCCGGTTTTGGGAATCCAGGCAGCACGTTGTGCAACTGGAAACCAAACAGCTCTAGCCAACTTCCAATGTCTATAAAACAAGAAAAGGATGTTAGCAAAAAGGCACATAAATCTCAGAAAAAGGGCAGTCTGCAGAAATTCCAGCTAGGCAGAAATAATGATTTCACATCAATTTATGTTTCCCTACTAGTTACAGCATTTATTGTAGCAAACAAATTATTTGGTTACAAAGCATAGCTATACTCAAATCAATAGTGTTCCTTCTATCTATTTATAATGGAAAAAATTAAAATTAAGCTGCCTCCATTCTTCCCTTAATTTTAGCACTGAGAAAAGCAGCAGAAGTAACTATTAATTATTTTCCTGGTTACCATAAAGGCTCTAGAAAACAGATCAAGCGCAGTCTATTAAAGAAATGACTTCAATACATTTAAAATTAGAGACAAAAAGTAACTTTGGATGTATACAAAAGATTTCTGGAATGTTGAATCCATCCAGAATTTGATAAATAGTTTTCATGAGAAACGTGTTACTTTTACCTGTTGTGTACTTAGCAACATCTTGGATTCTGCCAACTGGATAATTATTTTCAAATGAATAGAGATTAAATGGTTGTGGGACAGCATTCAGGCGCTTCCATATATGATGATTTGGTGTCGTCCACCGACCAGCAATGACATCATAGTCCCGCTGACCGAGATGAACTAATTTAGTAAGAGAATCATAAAGTCCTCCATGAAAACCAATGATAACCTCGAAATCTGGATTAGTGTCCTGGTAGATCTCTCCATATGGGGTGTACAAAATTTCTTTTATGACTTGGCCTCGACTGCTAAACACAGCTAGAGGTGTTCCAGTGTTATCACAAGCAACATAATATTCTTCTCCGCTGCTTAATTCCATCGCAATGAGATGACCTTGAAGATCATAATAGAGGGATGTTATTTCTGAGCTAGAATGATTGTACAAGTGAGTAACTCTTATTGGGTTGGAGAGATCAGCATAAAAGAACTGTAAGTGTTGTCCTAGGCTTGATTTGCTTGCAACTCGTCTTCCAAGACCATCATAACAGTATTGCACAGTCCAGCCAGACACTTTGTTGTACGCTTTGTTCAGCAAACCATTAGAGTTGTACTCAAAGATCTCATTGCCTCTTTGCCTGAGAAAGCCATCTTCATCCATTTTGTATTGAATTTCTCCAAGTCTGGTAATGCGATCTCTCAGATCGTATCTCAGAGGAGTGAGGCGTGCGCTGTTTCCATGGCTCAGCAAGTTGATGTTGCCATTAAGGTCATAGCTGTAGCGCCACTGGGTTTTGTCATTCACAGACACGGTCTGGAGTTGACCATCAGCATCGTATTCATAAAAATATCTTGTTATATTGGCATCTACACCGACACGTATATCACAGATCACCATGCGCCCCATATTGTCATACTGGATGGTCATCCAGTAAGCGATGGACTTGAGAATTTCATATTGTACTTCAATCACCTGACCATTGGCACTGAAGATTTTGGTATGCTTCATCACAGTGGTGGTTATAACTTGGTTTAAATCATAATTAATTACACTGAATTTTCCAAATTGTTCAGTTCTGCCAGAAACATCGACGTAACGGTACAGGTCAATGGGAAGAGGCGTCTCGTTGATCATGGCCTGCATGCTCGTGACACGGAAGTTGTTATAGCTGTAGTCAAATCTGGCATTTACAAGCCCTTCTTCACTAAACCTGAAGATTTGGCGACTAATAAGCGGACCTGTCCAAAACAAATAGGGGAAAGAGGAATAATGAAAATAATGAATGATGCCCACAGTTTACTTACCCTACAGATCTAACACAGACAGATCATGAACTCAAACATACCCTGAAGCCTTAATTGCTGCCTGTCTCAGAAAATACCATTAACTAAGAATATGTTAGATTATTCTCTCACAAACCTTTATTAATGCTTTCTCTACAAATTATTTATATTTTATTAACATTCATTTAAATGAATGCTGGTTTATTCGTAATTATTATTTCTATTTACTTACAAGATAATTCTTAACTAAATTTATTTTATATGGATTTCTTTCCTTATATAAACAGTCCTTTTGAATTTATGTTAGATTATGGTGTAAACAGGGAAACTTGAAAACACAAACAATAAACCAACTTGATTTAGTATTTAGCAAATATCCACACAGTGGAATAAAAACAACCAAACATTCTAAGAGCTATTCCATACCAAGCAATAAAAAGAAGACTGTATTTCAAATGGGACAGCTATATTCACCTATGGACACAGACACAGAGATATAAACACATATTTTTCTATTGAAACATAAAATATAAGAACTTGTAGACATAAAAGTAATGGAATTTCATGCCAGGTAAGTGCAGGATCAAATCCAAAAACTTTAGCAAAGTAGCCACAGTTGCACAAACCTGTTTGCCTGTATCTGATGGTGCAGATGAACCCATCATGCATTAAATGTATTGTTTTAATAACCCCAGAAGATTCCTCATAGGTGAACGTGACTTGAGTAGTATCATAAAGAATCTCAGAGAGTCGGGACTGCTTGGTGTACTTGTAGAGGACTCTGCGGCCTGTCCCGGGGTACAGGGTCTGGAGCAGCCGCCCGTCCCTGGTGAGGTCCTGTATGAAGGCGGCGCCGCTGTCGGGAGGGGTGTAGATGTTGCGGTAGTAGCCGACGGAGAGCATGGTCTGCAGGGCGTGGCGCACCATGCTCGGCATGGTGACCGACAGCAGGTAATCCGACTGGTCGTACTCGAAGATGTAGCGACGCTGGCTGTGCAACAGGAGCATCACGGACTGCAACCAAACAGCAAGGGCAGGGTAAGGGGCTGATCAAGTACGTGATTCATCTAGTGAGTGCCTGAAGGTTATGGGAATGCTGAAACAACTACTCGCTCTTGTTTGCTTTTGCGGTTTGTACAATTCCAAGTGGAGCTTTCAGCTCCAGGAGACCTGGCCAGCAAGGTGGTACAAAACAGGAGGAGAATAATAATAAGTCTAGAGGTAAGGATCTCCAAACTGGAAGGCAGATGTGGCTCTCAGTAGCATTTCAGCCTCATGCTGGCTTGCTATGTTGCTTTGAAATATTTAGGTCAATCTCTCAGGAAGCCAACACAGAGAAAACCTCTTCCTCACACACAGGCAGAGCATCTGCACCAGCAGATGTGCCTAAGGGAGTTGGAAAGGGGCAACTTTGTGTATATACAAGATGTTTAGCTTTTATTGGCACTCTGCATATCTCCAGCACAGACCTACCCCTTTTTTGTATGTCTTCTTTTAAATGCATGTCACTCCAGAGCTCACAGTACCTCCATGCTTACAGATGGATGAAAATAGTCAGCAGGTTCTTTGGTGTAACTACTTCTATCATTGGTTTTTAACTTTGACAAAGAATATAATTTCTACACAGGTACTTGATACTTGCCCTGTGTTGGTTAATTGTGGCTGGTCAATGAAATCTGGTTTGTTTGTCTGCAAAGTGAATGTGCAAGCATGGTAGACTTTTTTCTGTCAATAACTAAAATTTGGGTTCTGTAAACCTTTTTACTTGTCCTGTGCAAAGTCACAGTGTCACAGAGTACAAGCCCGCTGGTGAACAGTCACTGTTGGAACAAGCATAACGAAAACAAGGAGTGAAACTGTATGGGGGAACTCTGTAGCCTCTCCCCAGCTCCAGCAAGTGGTTTGGCTGGACCAGAGCACTGCATATCCTTGCCACACTGTCTGAGTTGGGCCTTAGCCTACAGCTCAAACCTACCAGGCACATAAGCAAATTTGTCAGGCTTCTGCATGGTTGAGACATGCAAAACAAAGTCTTACAAGGAACAGTGTGTGACTGCTTTCTTACAGAGCACTGGGGAAAGAAATCAGAAAAACAGTGTTTTTTTCCTCTAAGCTCAAAAATCTTCTCCGAGAAGGAAGTACCACAAACTCAGCCCTGCAATATGTTAAGTAAAATTGGCCCTGAGCCACTTTGCTCTGACAAATAAACCAAATGCTCATTCAAAGGGCCAGAGATAGGCTCAGCCTTGGCCATCCCCTCTGCACTCCCAGCCCCCTGCCTGTCCAAGATGTGTTTCTTCCTGCCCTTGGCGAACGACATCTGTCACCTGTACACCAGCCAGAGAGCACCAACATATGCCACTCCAGATCACCCTGTGCCAACTGGTGACAACAGACCTTCACACCGAGCTAGTTCTGATCACTTTATTGCTGCTCGGCCAAGCATCTCCAACAGCACTGTGTTTATTTTCTTTCCACCTTCAGTCAAGAGTCTCCAGTCTGCAGTAAACCACTGGCTGAACTCTCTCCTAGCACTGCTGTGATGCCTCTCTCTATATACTGCTCCCACGCCTGTTTTTAAGCTGTCTGCCATTGACAGAGTATGAATAACAAGATCAGAAACATCCCCAATATAACTTTAGTGCCCCTGTGTGCCATTTTTACAGCACTTCGTGGCTTTTCCACTTTTGTTCAGGATAGTAAAAGGACAGACAGTACTAGGGCTGGAGACTTAGTATCCTTTCAAGCCTATTAGAGGATACCATAAAGAGAAAAAAAATTAATTCGCAATTCATCCTAATAATATTACAATAGATTTTTCAACTCTGCGTAAATTGGGTTCTAATTGTTTTAAAGGATTTCAGAGAGTAGCTCATAAAACATCCAAAAAGCTGTCATTTTATTAAGGCAGCCAGAGCCTGGTCAACCACAGGATGATTGATGCCGTATGGTGTATCAAGACACACAGCCAGTGGCAATTACTGGGAGCTCTGCTGGGAATAGACAAATGCTGAGCGTCACCACTAGATGTCATTTCTGTCCAACATACACATGCAGCCAGTCATCTATTTTGTCTGCTGGATTTTGGAAGCGAGTTTGGAGTGTTCAGGAGATTTTATATCACTATTAATTGAGGAAAGTGACCAAAACAAGAGGAGATGAATCTCATCAGTAAGAATTATTTCCAATGCAAATGTCATAGCTCTTTTTAAAACCTTAATTATTTGAGCTAATTTTGTAAGGGTAGAGATTTTTGAAGATGTACAATTAACTCATCAATTGCTAGAACTGAAGAATTAAATAACTGTGAATTGGAAGCAAACTATATAATTGATTTTTTTTCATATAAAGAATTATTGAGTCTTACGTGGTTTCAGACAACCTTTAGCAATCATTACATAATTAACACAATGAGTTATTGACTTTAATGGAGCCACAAAGTGATATTTCAATGTCTGTTTTTGACAGTGAATTCATCTTTCTTTGGCACAAGGAACAACATCATGAAAGTACATTAAATAGTGGGAGATTATGTGCATGGTGTGTATGATTTTCAGTGATTTTCAGTAATTTTAATGACAAGTTACAGCATAACCCAAGCCTTCTGCTACATGAACCAGTAATCTTTTGCTATTTCCTTCTACAGGATCAGGATTTGGCAATTTGTGTAGAATTCCAGACTAACAGTGCTAAGTTATATGACTTTATTTCTGAGCTCATCATAAACTAAGAACAGACAAAGTGGTTTGGAAAGATAAGAAGATAAGATCTTTCCAAAATTACACTCCATTATGTCCAAAGAAAAAAAAAAAGATTCCTCCAAAAGACACATTGCCCAAATATTTGAAACCTGTATGAAATGCCTGTTTACTTGTAATTTGCAGAAGACCATACAGACAAAAGAAGCCCTGACAAATTTATCTGAAGCAAACTTCTGAAGCTCCTGGGGTTTGCCAATCTTGTTAACACACGCAAGAACCATACTGCATGGAGACAGGGAGGGAATCACATTTTTATGCATTCTCCAGTCTCAATCATTTTTTTTTTCCCACTGGGTTAGCTTTGAGTTTTTTGAGGATCAAGCTTAAACACAGTCAAAATAAGTACAGCACAGTTTATCTTAAAAGTACACATTTGGAACTCTTTAGTATATAAATAACTTCAAAGTCACTGGATTTTGTGTGTGTAATACCTCCTCTATCACTGTTACCTCACCTGCCCCCCACCCCCTATAGCTTTTCCCTGCAGTTTACAGGTTCAGAGAAAATGTTCTGCAAACTCAGGGTGTATTGAGTAGTCTAAAACGTTGCTCTTTAAAAAAGTTCGAATATGAGTTCACACGAAGTTCTGAAAGCTTTAAAAATACTTATTGGCTTTTTGGTTTTGAGAGACAAGACCAAATGAGATGTTTCTACAGATGAAGGAAATGTTCCTCCTTATTCTGTACAACACTCCACATTTTGTGACCATTACCTATAGATATAAATGAAAATTACAATACTCAGGGAATTTAGATGCAAAGTCACTGTAAAAGCAGAACAATAACTCATTTCATATTAATGCTTTTCCCTAAATGGCCTTCATAAATATTGAAGTGAACTTTCTCCTCACAGGATCAATCCCTTGTTTACAATGCAGCACTGAATAGGTGCAAGTTTGTACTCAGGGGCTCATAATTTTGGCTTAAAAGAACTGTATTTGTGTGGGGGGAAAAAGTTCCCTTTCAGTGACTGTTATCTTTTTGACTATTATCCCAAGTAGCAAAATACTTTTCAGCAGTGAGGGTGTCCTTTATCCACTTAAACTTGAACTGAGACCAAAAAGTCATTTTTACCTACCGATTAAGCAAGCCTGAGGTGCCGATAACTTTCTTCAGAACTAAACTATGGCAGGTTTGAGCAGGTGACATCTAGGTGTAAGTGTGTCCACACACATTTTTATTTAGTTATGTAATTCTATGTATTTTCTGTTTAAAAAGTCTTAAATACTCTTGCAAGAGGTAGCTTTATAACAGAGTTCACAATATAATACCTATATAAAACGAAATATTTTTTGTCTTGGTACAACAATCCACTTTTTAAATGATTTACCTTTTCTAGATATGTGTAACTCCATATTTTACCATCTGCCCATGTTCTGGAAATGATGTTCCCACTTGGATCATACTCCATTTTCTCAGTCCAGGTTCCTCTTTGGATATAGGTGACTAATCCAGAATGTGAATATGTGATGTTGACCTCATTGTACTTGCTGATGGGTGACCATAAGATGGGGCGTCCTGTCTGGTCATACATAATTCGCAGGGTGAATTTGCGATGATCATCATAAATCTTCCCTGTTCTGGTAACGTGATCGAAATCGATGGAGAGCAGGTTTCTGTTGTGGGTCTAAACACAAAGATACAGTAAGGTAAGAAAACAATGCATCCTAAGCACACCCAACAGACACGTCTGCGTCAGTGCTTATCAAAGTGAGCAATGGTTTAACATTGTGAGTTGGGCCTTCCTGAAGACAAGAAAACAGAAAAAGATTCAGATGAGAAATAGAAGGACCAAAACATAAACTGCTGCTTGTGCTCGGTGTTATTATACTTGACATTATAGGACGCTTCCATGTGCTAAACCCTCACCTCTGCTCTCACCTTTTCTTAAATTTTTCTTCTTTCTTCTCAGCTGTGGATGAGCTCCTTGTGAACCCACAAATTAAGAAAGATCTACTATCTCACATCCTCTCTCGAGCTCTGTTAATGTTCACAGGTCAGGTGCTGCTCTGGCATAGCCCTCACCAGGCTGAAGGCACAAAGGGCAGAGCTGTGCTTGCAGCTCCTGCAGACCCTGCTCACCAGTGTCCTCACGTTCCTTCACCCCACTCCCAGAGCTCATGAAAGCCAGCAGCAGTGGTGCCTGGTGCCAGCCAGAGTCCTTGTGGCAGGTCTTTCACCACATCAGGACCTGCAACTTTTGTTAAACTTGCTGTGTCTGACAGATGGACAGCAACCCAATGCTCAATTTGAAATCAAGTTCAAAGTTGAGCCAGACTCATGAAGACAAAATGTATTTACCCAGTGCTATCATCATCTGCCTCCTTACATCATTTAGCCACTGGACAATCACTGATAAACACCATTTAAATCCGAGATATAATTTAGGGAACCATAAAACATTGTTCATTGACTTGTCTTTTTCAGATCAATGCTCTATATGCTAATTGTATTAATGTACCACATTTTATCTAATCACTCTATTCCAATTAATAAGTTCCTTACAGCAGACATGTTGCCAGTGCAGGTGTTAGCACAGTGCTTGCTCCTCACTGAGACCTGGAGGCACAGCCGCAGAGTAAATGGTTAATAAAACTTGTTTAATAATTCAAGCTGTGATTAGAATGAACATTTTTTTTCTTTCCCCTTTCTGTTTTTAGATACAAAATAATTTGAGAATCTGGAAGAAGCAGGTGTTCTTTCTTCAACTACCATTTCTGGGGTTTTATATACACACATGTCTAACTTTAATAGTGTTCATTTACAATTGCTGTAAAATACCTATATACCCGTGTAGACTGCTGTAACTATTACAATTTATGCTCTAATGATAGTTAAGGAGCCCAAGTAAAATGTGATGCTCAGTTCAACTATATTTGCTTGTATACGATCTGATGGACTAAGTTTAATATATTTTTTAGCAAACTTCTTGAAATTTCTGAAAACAAATCCTCTTGGTGGCAAAATAACTGAAAAGCAAGCAGAGGGTACACTCTATCTCATATTCATTTATGTTCTATGTACATGTTTAATGTTCTTATTGCTATTATTATTATTGTAGAATGCAGTTAGGAGAAAGGAAAGTCTCAAATACAAATTGCTTGCAATCTGAATTTCAGAGACTATACAACAAATAAGAACGAAAACCAAACAGAGACAGAATTAGCAGCGAAGTGGAAAGTGGCAGTAATTGAAAACTCACTGAGTTAAAATAAGGTTAAAATACTTCCCTTTTATTGCACATTTTATGTCTCATTTGTTTACTTTCTTATACTAAAGTTAAATTTAATGCCCTTCTCAAGGTAAGAGAGGATGATACATGGATAGTATGACTCATCTCAATATTGTTATTGACAAGCTGATTTCAAATCCTGGTGGCTTCATAAAGATGACTCCTCCAACATACATACAACACAGTAAAGAGCTTCTGAGAGTGGCTCAAGCTCATGTATGCTGGTATGAGCGAGGGAAACTGGTTTCTGAAAGCAATGTCAGGTTGGAATATCAGCTAATGAAAACAGGGAGAAAATTCAGCTGACTTCAATAATGTTAGAAGTGCATAAAAAAAGTATTTATTATATATTTTTTAAACATTTGTTGATTCTACTTACACTAGCTTTATAGCTAGAAATTTTGCAGTGTAAATATCACACAATTGTGTACTTCTTTGGGCTTTCATTTCCAAACATACCCTGTCCACAATGTCTAAGTCAGATGAGATGATTGCATTATTTCCTTGTCTGTGTTTGGATTTGAGCCAACGTAAACTCACAGACCCTGGTAGAGGTCTTGGTCCCATCTTTAGAATTTGCTGTAAGACTGTTAAATAAAGGGAGATCATTTGCTAAATGCAATAATGAACATGACTGTCAAAGCCTGTGTCTGCAGGACTTTTGAACTGAGGCAAATGAGTTACTTCCTTTTTTGTTATTAAAAAAAAAAAAAGGCAAAAAATAAGCAAGACAGGCCAAGCATTCAATTTTCAATTTTGTAGATATTCAGTTATAAAACCTGGACTGCATCCAATGCCAAGTTCCTCAAATTATGCTAAAGTCAGGAGGGAATGGAGCTGCATTCTAATCAGTGTATTACTATGCATCATGCTCATCACTTTTAACAGCAGTCTTTGCTTCATTTTTAGAAGTCAATTAGAATAGCAGTTCAATTGATAAAAAAGAAGTCTTGCTAGATTAAGATTGATGTTAAAATGCCTGATTGTACATAGATTTATTATTAATATAAAATGCATACATGCCCATAGACTGTTTTATGCACGTTCAGGAAGCGTCGGGGCAGGCAGTTCTGCACTCAAAGGAACCCTGTGGTTAATTCCTTTTTCCCACATTGATTTAGATCCTGAGATAAAGTTAGATGTCTGTTCTAGCATTTCAGTTAACTTACTCACTTCTGCCCTATTTCCAGAGCAGGGAATTCACACCATGCAAAAATCCAGCTTTTTAAAACACAGTGTTTCCAGCATTATTCAGAATGTGCTAACAGTGGCCTCTTTCCAAAACTGGAAATAACACTAATAGAGTGACACGCTTTCAGTATGGTTGCTAATTGCGATCAGAATTAAAAAAGTTGGGGCCAGGCAGAGAATGAAAACCTTTATTCTCTTTCTTCTCTTCAAGTAGGTCATCCTTTATCTCATCCCCAGCTACCTGCCTTCTAATTTATACCTTTTAGCACTCAAAAGCCGTTTGTTTCACTGACGGTATCAGGACTGATTTTTAAGTATCTTCTTTATACCTCATTTCTATGCCTTTTTTTTTTTATTTCTTTCTCAGAAAACTCTTCCATTGTGCTGGTTATTTTTTTCTTTAACTGAGGGCTCCTACAAGTCTCTTCATTTCCGTTGAGACTGCTCCAATCCCCAGAGCTTTTCTCTACATATATTTTCAAAGTTCAGCATAGTTCTTTCTGCCCTATATTGCAAGCTTTCTAACAACTTCCTATTGTGCCAGGCATGGCAAATTAAATGTTTAAAAACTTCCTTTTAAACATATAACTCACTAGAAGTTTTCAGGTGGTCTCACCAGAACCTCATCCTGCATAAGGAC
This sequence comes from Pipra filicauda, assembly GCF_003945595.2. NCBI lineage: Eukaryota > Metazoa > Chordata > Aves > Passeriformes > Pipridae > Pipra > Pipra filicauda. Next base: position 3,065,045 of record NW_024104742.1, read on the forward strand.
TTCTAATGATGCTACTTTTTTTTTTTTTCCCCAGCAGTACCCAAGGATCCATCAACAGTAAGCCCTAAATCCATTTCATTATTTGGCATACTGTCTCAAACACACTATAGGATGGTACTTTTGCTCATGCTGTGCTGAATATTTCCTTTAATCACCAAGAAATCTCTGGGTAGATTCCTTTGTCTTCCTCACCAGCTGCACTGTCCCAGCTCCTTCCATCTTAACTGACTCTCCACTCCATCAGCATCCCATGCAAGCATCTCAGTGCTAAAGCTGAACTCCAGGACCCATATATTTCTGCTATTCTCCAAAGTCCTTTGTTATGGTATTAGCAGTCTCAGGAGACCATTTTTCCCTTTCTCTTGTTCATATTTAGATGGTGTAACCTACATACAGGATGCGATTGGACTTGATGATCTTAGAGGTCTTTTCCAACATAAATGATTCTATGATTCTAATATTTCTACTCCTTTTCACTATTAAATCCTCATTTCATGGGCTATCCCATCAGGTTTCCTCCAGCCTTGTCCTGACAGCCCTCAGACAGAGTCCCAGAGCTCAGTACAATCAAGGGAGTCAGTACAGTCAAGATTGCAATACAGGCAGTTGGCTTGTCCTCCTGAGCAGGCAGGGACAATCCATAAGCCCTCTTGATCTTGGATATGTATAAAAAGATACTATTTACAGAAATAACACTGCAATGTTCAAGAGCTGGGTTGCCAGTGCATACTTTTGGAAGGACAGAGAATAAAAGACATCAGCACATCAAAATTATTGTTACACTTCTTCACTTTCCATTCTCTCACTGGATGAAGGTGAAAGGGGAGAGGAGGAGCACCCAAGTGGTTCTTTGCACCAACAGCCTGATCCAGAGGTTAGTCAATCTGTTAAGCTCTGATACCTTCAGCGTTGCAGTATTTCAGTGAACATTTTATGCCTCCAGCCAGAATCCACTTAATCCTGACCGATTTGTGAATTTCCTCACTTTTTTTTTTTTTTTTTGCCAGGCAATATTAAGGATCACACAGAAACAACTGAAAATGAAAGACTGTAGTCAATAGCACAGTATTTTTAAGGCCAAAATTCCCAGTTGTACTACTGATTTTAAGTAGTATTCATGTGAAAACCAGAACTGATCTCATAAAAAACCTGTCCAGCAAAGTAGCAATCTCTTTGAGCTGTAGTGTTACCTAATTAAATGCTAAATTTTGACCATCTGTCATTTTAATCTGTGAGTTCTCCTCACAGGTAAAAATAAACCAAGGATGTAATGTTAAAGCAAGTCTTAGAGCTGTGGTGCAACCCAAGTAGAGGGAGTGAGGGGGTTTGAGAGCATGTGGGAGAGGGGAGAATTAATACACAGTCTGTCTAGGTACACAAGAAGGCTCTACATCACTTGTAGGAAAGGCACTGGCCAGGACACCCAAGGTGTGCACAGCAAGATCCTGTGCCCTGGGCAGTGGTTGGCACCTGTTAGCTCCCCCAGAAGAAAGAGGGTTAATAGATCTGAGAGATGCAGGATGTAGCTCCAACTTTGCTGCTGTGCCAGACTAACTACACATTGTCCTCTGCTCACAGCTTCTTCCAAAGCCATAATTAAGCTCTTAGTTGAAAAAGAAGGGGAAGAAAAGAAGTAATTATGTCTTGAGGTCAAGTCTTACAACGAAAATCAAACAGAGATCAAATATCCCCGAGACTGTTGGAGGAGTTTGGTTTTGAAATTCATGGCTGGGGTCCATCATTGATGCAACATTTTCATTGCTATTCTTACAAAGTAGAACATTTCAACATGATTTTAGTTCAATGACTTTCAAAGGGAACACTGCACTTACACAAGAGGAAGCCTTACCCTTAGCCTTCTCTCAAAAGTGGAGATATTGCCTTTGGTCTGCTCCCTCCTTTGCCTCCATTCAATGAGGTTTGAGTTATGCTCTCCAGGAAGGGAAATATTGCACTTCCCTAGCGTGGGGCTGACAACCCCTGCCAGAATGTGAGGTTCCGTGTTCAGTGTGATTTCCATTCCACTGGCAAAGGTGACTCTCAGGGACCCATCTGGGCTGACCCGGTAGATGTTCTGTGTGTTATCTGTCAAAAAACAACCAAAACCAGGGAACAGAGAGAAGTTCAGGTCTGCAGATTTACAAACCAAATGTTAGGTGCAAGAGAGCTTTGTTAGCCAGGGAGGTTACAGACAGCTGAACACACACCAACTGCAGTGTGAGTTTTGTAACCTCCGGGTCTTCCCATGTCTGAAGAGGTTTTTATGACATGGTCTGATGATTTCCATGTGAAGGTTTCCTGCAGCAGGAATAAAGTATTTTTGCTTTCAGCTTAAAAGTATGTAAACCCATAGGCTGAGTATTGACCACTGATATTGTGACAATTTTAGCATGTTGGGATCTGTCAACAGGTTGAATGATTGCAAGAGTATGTGAGGTCAAGCATGAAAGCTATTTTCTAGATGTCTAGGGTGATGGCCAGTCTCCCATTCTGTCCCTTTTCCCTGCACCACTGTACCAAGATCTGGTCAGGCTGGGGCTATGTAGGCAGGAGGTTCCTGCAGCTCAGCTGCCAGGGGGAACTCCACCATAAGCCTGAGAGTTTAGTGCTAACAGACAAAACAAAAGTCTCACCCTTACAATGAAGCTGAACTCACTCCAGTTAGGGACTATCCAAAGCATCTTTTTTTTTAAGCTGGTCCACACAGAAGTAACCGGTCCAGCTCTTGAGGTGTAAATGCGTGGAAAACTGTTGGGTATGCCAAAAAGTGAAGATAACTGGATGTAAGGATACAACACAAGACTGGTTGCTCACAGGGTGCTTTGTGACAGTGTTGCAGAGATATGGAAATATGCTAATTATATGAATTTATAAATATGACAGGTATAATCATAACTAGAGCTGTTAGTTTCTGGCACTGCCCATAGTATGCAAGCATTTTCCTGAGACAGACTTTGATAATATACCAATTTTGAGAAGTTTCAGATTTAAGGACAGACATAAAATCAGGCAGTAGATGAGGCAGAGTGTAGATGGAGTCACTTGGACAAAGCCTAACAAGTGACACAACAGTATAATATAATTATTTCCACTTATGCAATGCTGAATCTGTCATGCAATAGTAGAGAGGAATGAGTGGGTATCTTGTGAGGTGAGTTCTTCCTATTTTTTTCTTATAGATCAAAAGTTGAGAAGAAGAAAACTTCTGTGATGTGCTCAGTTACAAAGCTTTTCTGTAGCAGACCTGGAAGGAAATCAGAGAGCTATTTCCCAGCACCTGCAAAGCCTGAACAATCCACTGACAACAAAAAAAACCTCAACAAGGACAAAAGCCCCCAGATTGATAAAACTGTATAAAACCGTATAAAACCAGACCTTCGGTGATGAATCTGCAAAGTCTGGAGGAGGACACTGGGGCATTTCCATTAGGCTGAGAGTAATTTTTTTTTGAGAGATATGATATTGGCAGGGGAATACTGTGAAGTCTACAGGGGTTGAGTCAAAATCTCATCCCCAAGGCAGTCACTAGCAGAGGTGGGTCACGTTTTTCCCCTTCTTACGAGCTCTGTCACCAGGACACAGAACTACCAGAAAGAATTCACAGCATTGGACAAACAAGGCATTTCAGGGCTAAAATGTCAGTGGAACTTGTCCTTCTTCTGGGAAGTATTTCTGAGAATAACAAAGCTCAGCATATTAGAGTTTATTCCAAGTCCTCCAGATATTAAAGCAGAAAGCAGCATGTAAAGGCTGCAGACATCGGAGATTTCAATAACTAGATTCCATGCATGGGATTCTTCTAGGAGGAAAAAAATTCACTTGTGGTTTGTTTCTAATTGGTACCCCAGGAGAATTGTAAGCAGTATCTAGCTGTTTGTGCTGAAGCAAGGAAGAAACAAATGAACTAATTCTAATGTCCTTCTTTTTGGCAAACATTTAAGAATGCACTAATGTCTGGGGTTTGAAACACAATGATTAGGGGAGAAATAACAGAAATGCTTTCATTACCTTGTTTTAAAGTATATATTGTAGAGGTAGCTGAGAAGTTTGTGGCTGTGATCACATTCTCTCTGTTTGAAGTATCAAGTTCCACTCGTGTCAGTTTTTCAACGTCGCTGTGGAAACTGCTGACTTCCCCAGTTGGGAAGGTTGCATTGGTCAGATGGCCATCAGAGTCATACCTGCAAGACATGATGTTAAAAAGCCATGAAAGTACATAACTATTGTCATGTAAAAGACTTCTAAAAGCAAAAGAAGAGGGAAAAAAGTAAGAAGCATTGTCAACACTGTGCAATAAGTTAAAAAGGTAATAACTGTTCCATTTGTTCACTCAAAATGCATTCTGTCCCTATTCTGAATTCCTGCTTAGAGGCTCTTTCAGTGGTGATGGATAAAATACGACTGGAAATCTCTAACATGGCACTTACATCACTCAGCTTCTGACAGAGGTTTTCTGTGCTGGTTGGGGTTTCCCCCACTGGGCTGTGATGCAGGAGTGAGGCCACTGGAGGTCACTCGGTGTTCAGGCAACCAACTCAACCCCAAAAAGGCGTTTTCATACCCATAGGATTAAATAAAAATTCTCACATTCTGAAATATTTAAAAACTGCCTTTTGTCACTGATGGGTGAAGTGCATAATAAGAATGGTGAATATAAAAAGGGGATCTAAAGCGTAACAATAGCGATAAAATTAGATTGAAATCTGCAGCAATTAAGTTGCCTACATGAGTTTTACTCTTGTGTTATGTTTCCCACAGGCCTACTCAAATCAGCAGGAGCTTCTCATCAGAAGTACCACAGAATCTAGAGCACCACATTCCAGTTCACCTAAACTTCATCAGTGCTAAAGAAATTCTTGTAGTTTAAGGTACTTGATGTGAATCAGGTCATGTTATCAAAAAGTCAGTAATTAATTCCAAAGCTCTGGAGCAGCATTTCTAACAGGTCTTTTTAGTTCTACCAATATATTTGTTCTTTCTGATAGTTCATACAGAAACCAGTGCAGAACATTGCTTGGTGCTTGATACTGTTTCATATTAATGCCTCACATCTTAAAAACTTTATTGATGCTGACATGTTTTTATTCATGTAAGACAACTCACTGATATTGCAGATGTGTTTGGATGAGCAAAACCAACTCATGTTCATAAAACAGAAACTTATTTGTGCAGGTAGGAAAGCATAATTAAGTTTTCAAGTTCTATTAACTGTCTCCTCTCATTGACAAAACATATCTTCAGCTGGTGTATCAGCTGGTAAAGCTGCAGTGCCTTCAAAGGAGTTCTTCCAATTCACATCAGCAGACAACGTGGCTATATCCTTCTCTTCAAGGTGTTGGCATAATTTCCTTAGGATCTTTATTTGACCCTAATTAGTCAGACAAAATCTACACGTTACAAGAAGTATTGGTGAAAAAAAGTCAGGATTTTTTCTCTTCCTTCCAATATTAAAAAAAAAAAATAGAGTAGCTGTTCTTTTCTGATGAAACACTGGAAAATGAACTAGTGAGCATCTTGTGGCTTTTTTGACAAATAAAATTAATCAAATGCTAAATTCAACATAATCTCTTTTTCAGCTCTTAGTGGCCTCATATACATCACACAACTTATTTACATTCTGCCCTTATGCTGCTCTGTGCAAGTTGACTGGGTGCCACAGGCAGCGATTAAAATTGACTCAGATCACTACTTTTCGTCATTAGAAAACTCCATGAACATTGGGCAGTTATATTTCATTTACTGCTTGATCAAACAGATATGACAGCTTGCTAGGGTATTTGGATTTACTACTGTATCATAGAAAAATCCCCAAATAATGCATTTTTAAGATGCAAATACAGCCAGTTTATTGGAATGTACTTGTGCACAAGACACAGGATCCATCTTCACTAAGGATCTAGTTTTGCTGCTGATGAGATACAAAACTCCCTGTGTAGCTGAAAATGGGATAAACTGTTCCTGGCTGGCTGGCCAGATAGGGTACTGAATCATAATGAGACAGAGCACATGCCAACAGGCTCTTACTCGAGTAGATGGTCCCACTGACTTCAAGGAGGACATGCAGAATAGTGTCTCAGTATCGATTCCACAGCGTGATCATCTAAAGGGTTTTTTTTCTTCCAGATTGCTCCAAGAAACCCAACCCTCTGAGGACAGGTTCTGTCACCTTCCACATGATGAATAGCAGCACACTGGGACTCAGCTCCTGCAGAGCAATGTCCTACCCATACTAATAGGGGTGGAATCATGACATATTTCTTAATGTTAATTTGGGGCTCAGTTATGCCACTGTTAATCATGTCAGTGACCATTTAATCATGCAAATAATTGCATTGATTTCAGTACCCACATGAGAAAGTGTTCACCAATATTTGAAATGCACACATGGGGATATAGCTTCACAATCCATTTGCATTTCTATGTGTAGCACAGTTAAGAGTTATATCATTTCAAAGGGAAAGCGGTCTAATTAATTTTTTCAGAGAGAGTTGTTTCTTGCAGGTGTTTTCTTGTCCTTGATTTAATAGAGGCCCAGTGCTCCCCCTCCCCTTTTACAGCTTTAATGATGCAATATTAAAAGAAATCTAGATGACTGAAAATTGTACATTAGCTATAATTTTATGCAAGAGCTCTTTCAGTACTTCCATTCCATCAGATTAGAGTAGATGTATGACAAGTACTTTTGTAGGTGGTTTTCTACCTCTTAATAATTTCCCTCTGTGAGTGAATCTGACATATAGGTAGATGTTCTGAACAGTTCATTATCTTTGCTCATATTCCCAAGTATATGTGATATGTGTTGTTAAACAAACTCATCTCTATTTCAGCTTGACAGTGCCACGGGTTGAACTTTTGGATGGGAATGCAAATCTAGCATAAGCAGAGAAGATGATTCCAAGCAATTTGAAATATGCTCACATGGTAATTCTCTTAGTTCCAATGCTACGTTCATATAAGAGCTTGCAAGCATTTCACATATAAGTAAGCCCTTCAAAAAATTCCAATTTTCAAGCTGAAATTGGCTGTCAGTACAGAATGTGACCTGTCTGGAAAATAATATCTGGTTAAAGGATAACGAAGGACCATCACAGCCCATGACCTATTCATGGCAGCAGGTGAGCAGCATCTCCTGAAAGCACACCGACTCAGCACAGTGCTGATTAGAGCCTCCTGCCCCTCTGACTGCAGCACATTGGGTGACATTCTGTGACATTCTGTGTATCAGTCGTTCAGGAACGAGTAATATATTATGAATATGACATAAAATATTGGACTGAACATAAATATTAATGACATGGCTTCACCATTTAATTTTGTTATTGTTTTTGCAATGCTAAGAGTTGTATTTCTGTTCATTTCTGTTCTGTTTCGTTGACTGATCTAGGCTGGCAGAAGTGTGGGGTCATGCAAAGTCTGGACAACTCGAAGCATTGGTGAGGACAGTGTTGCCTATCCTATAGTTAAACCTGTGAAAGCACGCAAAACTGTTTCATTTAGCAAAATTTCTTGTTAATCATATACAGCTTATCAATCCTCCCAAGGCATGGGTATTTCTTCATGAAGAAACCAATATTACATACTATGGGAGGCTCTTGCAAGCAGGTAAAGTCCTTTAAAAGATATTACTACACTTGAGTCATACTTTAACGAGAAGAACAAGCAATAATTGTGTGAAATGGTTCATACTCTGTCAGCGTGAGAGAGTAAAACACTGAGATTGAAAGGTACATGACTAAAAAAAATCTGCTCTCACATGCTCTAACAATCAAGGCCCTGCAACAATGCATGGTGTTCAGCATTTACAAGTAACAGACGTGACTTGGAGCTACTGTAAAGGCTTTTTGAAAGTGTCATTGGTCCATGGTCTGGACTGACACCATCCTCAAGTGGGGATTTAAATGGGTCACTCTCAGTCCTGAAATTATTACTCCTTAAGGACTCTGAACTAGGACTGCAATGTTAACATGATTTCCATCCAACACTTGTTGCATCCTCAAACAGGGATTATGACAATTAATTGTAAGTAATGAGAAATCCTAATACATCACACCTCTTTATAAATAAAAAATGAACTTTCTCTTGGTTTGTTCTCTCTCTGGGACCAGACCAGGATGTTCTGACTGTATCTTTAACTGTCTTGTCTTGCTTTTTAGAAGTCCTGTCGATGGTCTTGTTTTTGAAGCCTCTTCTTATATATACAGCCTTTTGCTATTACATATCCTTTTGCTATTATATATCCTCTTTCCTGCTGATAGAGACAAGCTTCCTCTTGTCTTTGAATATTCCTTCCACTGAGATTCTCAATTTCCTTTGCAACACTCCCTTCTCTGATGAGTATGCTAATTTTCCTGGTTTTGCCTTGCTGAAGAATTTTGCAAATTTCTGATTCATATCACAATTTGCCTCTACCTCTTTAGTTACAAAAAAATCTCCACTATCATATTTTCATTTAGAGAAACAGATGCACAATATGAAAGTGCAAATGAAGTATAATTTCAGGCAGTTTCTGCTTTACTTAATGGGCACAATGCACAGAGCTTTTACATATGACAGGCTTTGGCATCTAAGAAATTTCATTTTAAAAGCTTGTGCAACAGCACTATTTGTCCTCTCTCACACAGTGTTAGTAGCAGGGTTTCTTTTTAAATTACTAGAACTGTCAAAAAAGTTTCAGTATTGATTTAAACTACAGTTCCTTGCGTCAGGCATTTTATGTTATGGACTTACTCATACACAGTTGTCCACCCGTTTTCATCACTTTTGGTTGCTAAAAGCCCCGTGTTTCCAGGATATGTCATCAGAGCCAGGTTGTAGCCTTGGGCATAAACTCTTTTCAGAACCCCATTGCTGCTGATTGTCAGCCAGTACACTTGGCCCCCCGGCACGACGACCCAGAGGGGCAGCCCACTCGTGTCCCTGCGGATGTGAACCGAGTTCCCGTTGCTGCTGGTGATGGTGCCAACATCCCCCTCCCCGCTGTAGGTGAAGTTGTAGATGTAGTCCCTGGTGATGAGGTTCAGCGTGTGCAGGTGGGTGCCGTTGATGGTGAACTGATACAGCTCCTGGTCTGCGGGCGATGCGATCTCGTACAGGTTGGTGTCGCTGAGGTGAGCCTTGTTCCGGCTCACGGCGCGGATGCGAACGTTGCCGAGGTCTGCTACGTACAGCGTGTCATCAGGAGAGACTGCTAGGGAGGAAGGTGCTTTCAGCTTTGCATCTTTGGCATATCCACCATCACCTGGAGGAGAAATGGTAATTTTAGTAATCTCTAATATCCTTATTTAAGCTGTTCCCCTAAGCCTGACACACTGCCTCTCCTCAGTATCATTTACAGGTCAATAAACGGATATCCTCTTCCAACTAATTGAATCCCTATTATCTAAGGTTGGTGCAATTCTAAATTAGTCTCAATGAAGACAAACAGGAATATAAATTATCTAATTCACAGCATTTTTGCTAAGCCCCAAACCCTGCTGTTCAGGAAAGGTTTAATGCAAAATTGTGAAAGAAAAAAACATGACACCTGAAATTTAATTCCCTACTTATTGTCTGTTGGCATGTATTTATAAAGTGAAATTGTGTTATAAATAAAACAGAAAGAAAATAAACCCCTGTTAATTCAGCTAAAATGACATTGAAGTAAAGATTAGTTTATACTTATTAAAAACTCAACACTACAGGAAAACAAAATAAGAACACAGTAGTCAAAAAGTGCCTCGAGAAACAATTCCTTTCAATATCTTTTGACAATTTTCTTGTTTTGTGTAATTTAAGGTTTGAGGAGGGTATTTGCATTACCATGGGCTGTATGTGCCTACCAAAATGAGTTTACATGAGCAGGACCAGAAAGAAAGCATATTAAACCTTGCTCTTGGAGAAAAACATTACTGTGTGTGTTGCTCTCTTTCTCCTGACTGAGACATGAAATTTGCTGGAGTGTTCGAGCATAACCTATGCTTCCTGGGAGATGGACAAACTAGCAGATCTTTCTGCCAAGCTGATCCTGCCTTTCACCAACCCAGCCCTGGCACAATCATTAGATTTGCCACAGTTTTTAATTTTTCAGCACTGAGTGTAGTTTCACTCAATAGGAACCCTGAACAGGATTCTTTTCAGCACTGGTCTACCATAGCCAACACTAAAGCTGGCAGCCCTTGGCAATGCACAGGAGGCTTTGATTATCATTGCAATGCTGGGTCAGCAGCACACCTTCTCTGAAAGACCATTTGCATTTTTTCCCCTCTGTTCTTGACATACTTAATGTTTTCTTGTCAGTAATTAACCTTTTACTTGAAATGAGAGGCTTAAGAATTATGATGACATTATTATGGAGCTGAACATGGTGGTTCTTAAGAGATGACAAGATGGCAACACACTGCACACCTCTGTATGGGAATGCTGTCCTTTGTCCCATTCTGAAATATGTTTTTATGAAATAAAAAAGCCATGCTTTGTTTTGCTCATGCAGGGAAGAGAACCTGAGAATGTGCAGTGGTGGACTGCAGGCCTGGCACTGGCTCTTCCAGCTTAAAACACACAAAGAAGAAATTCTGCACATTGTGTATTTGCACCATTTTGCTGGTAGTGCAGTGTGACTTGAGTGATGAGAAGGCATAAGCTAGTGTTTTGCACTGGATATGAAACACCTTGGTGCTCTTCTTGGTGAGAAAGGCTGCCTGACCCAATAGCATTTAGGTACAATCTGCACTGGAGCTGGTACCATATTCAACCTGGGCAAACACAGCTGAAACAGCAAGGCAGACTTAGAACTAATTCTCAATGGTGTGTCTCAACTCTGTATCAAAAGAGGGAAAGCTAGGACCACCCTGACATTCCTCCAGGGGTAAGTGGAAGACTCACATCTCAGAAGCCAAGGGATTAAATCCACAAAGGTGTGCTGATAAGGTTTTGAGCTATCCAAGAAAACAGAATCATTGCTTTTCTCCCCTTCCCCTTGTCACTTTGCTAATCTGCACCTGTGTCAAACAGATAACAGATATCTCAACAGATAACAGACAGGAAATAACCAGCATCTCCTCACCTGAAAAACAATCACAATTAGGATCAATCTTGCAGTCACAATCTGACGGGGCTCCAGCAATTACAGAGATTTCGCCATTGGTTGTGACCTGTTGGATACGGTTGATCTTCCTTTCATCCGTCTCTGCGATGTAGAGGATGCCGCTGTGGGACACGGCGATGGCCCTGGCTGACTCCAGGGTGGAATGGATGGCCACCTTGCTGACAATGAAGTGGTCAATGCCTGGCACCTGGCAGTGGATGGGGCGCCCAGCAATAATCCGCACACGCCTGTTCTCGGAGATCTGCAGGACAATGTTGTTGTCCAGGACATACAGTGAATTGTCCAGAGGGTTCACTGTGAGGTCTGTTGGCCACTCTAAACGCACCTGGAAAAAAACATTAAGGGGAAGGCAGGGAAAAGAAGGAAAAAGAATGATTAAGACAACCATCTCTGATCACCACATCATCAAGGCACTTGGCGGATTCTCACAGCACTGCTTCTCTAATGCCTTTAATTAGGTTTGGAAGAAGTTTCAACAAGCATACTCTTTTTTGAGGTCCCACTCCAGTGTGGAAGAGAATTTGATTTGAAAAGTAATTTAGCACCCTCTGAGAGGTATTTGCACAAGTCCATTAAAGTGGGAACTTTATTATACCTATGCAGTCATGCAAATAAAAACACACACTTCATGTCATGCAACATCAGCCAGAAAATTTTCCAGGTCTGAATGTTATTGTTTCAAGGTTGCAGTCAACGCTGGCAGAGTGGAAAACAGTGAGAGGTTGTCAATGTCGTAACACTTTAATTGACTGTTAGCACAAAAGGAAAATGACATACTAGAAGAGTAGGACACATTTTCACTATTTATTTACTTAGCAGGAAATGTTAATAAGACTTATATGTCACAAGAAATATAAGCTTGTTAATACTTTGTAACAAAATAGTACACCAATATATCACACTTTGCATGATACAGTAGCCGAGCCTTAATTATTTATAATGATTTTGCTTTGTGAAATCAGTATTTCAGTCATAGATTAAGTAAATTCTTCATACTTAAGGTAGCTTTTGGTCTTTTTCCATGCAGGTGAGAGTGTCAACCAAGCAAAGTTTCCAAATCAAGCTGGAAGAAATAGTAGAAGACTGACCTCACTCATTTGACACTTGTTGCATCAGCATCTGGGGAAATTAAACATGCTCCAAATTAAGGGTGGGGCTGCCTGTCAGCCTGAAAGACAACCAGCATGCAGGTTGCTGATTGCAGCATGTACTGGCCAGACCTTCAAAGCCCTCCCTCTGAGAAAGCTCAATAGACAGTGCAGGATTGCTGAACTGGGAAACAACAACAGAGCAGGCTGGTCCCTGTCCCCCACTCATGGCCGATGGAGGATTTGGACTGCAGCTTGCCTATGGAAAGGTCAGAGAACAACTGAGCCCCCGAGATTTCAAGAGAGCATATTTTTGTCTGTCTCAGGATGCTTTACTTGTTATCCTTCATGAAGAGATGGATGCTTTTATCTGAGTGGAATTTTTCTGTTCTAAATATTTCAGTCATCAGAAGAGAATAATTACCAGGCTAAAATGTAAAAGTTTTATAGGCTTTATATGCCACAGAAGCTTTTATTATTTCACTTACTGATTTTGATGCTGGTTTTGCTCATTTTTGCACCATGCTAATTAAAAGCCCTATGAATGTAGAGACTGCTGATGCTGATACAATGCTCAGCACTGAGGAACACCATATGGTGGAGAGTGTGGCCATCTCTACCCACCTGCTTGCCTGGGGTCAGCTCAGGAACCAGGCTGGAGGCCAAGTCTCTCCCTTTCTCAAGCAGCAGTATTCCCTGAATAATCTCATTTCCAGAAGTACATTGCTGGTTTGGTAACTGATGTTTTAATAATGTGAGGGCATTGTGGCTACCGTGTCTCATCCTGCGTGGTTACCACACAATTAGGAGCAATCCAATTCTTCCTTGTGCCCAGTCCATTTTACCAGACAGCATCATAACTGGCATTAAGACTAATGCTGTTGGGCTCAAGATTTCTTCTGAACCAGGTGGTCAAGTCCTTCCAAATGATGATAAATGTGGTGAAACAGTTGGAAACAGATTCCTCCCATAACAATGCTGATTTCTGTGCATGTGTGACTGCCTGGATTCCACCCGTAAAGGCTGGTTTACACACTGCTGTTAGCTCATGCTTCAGCTGAGATTTCACTGGGCACCAAATAAAACTCTTCAGTTAACATAAAAATCTCTACAAGGCTATCTCAAGGAAACTTGGAAAAAACCCATATTTGCAATTCACCTTTAATGCAGAACAACTGATTGCTCTGTTAAAGCAGATGGATTGTTTTTAATGGCAAACAAACACATTCAACTTTAGGGGTCTCCACAGATTGCAACGCTCTACAAAGGATCTTTGATTAACCATAACTGGATTACTCAAGATAAAAAATTAGGCGTGAAACTATCTGTCTTTGTCTTCATGACCTTGCCTAGCACCTGCCATGTCTCAATAGCTGATTTTCCTTTGTGGACCAGCTACACTGCCTTTGCCCAGCAAATAATTTGAATTCCTCCCACTGCAAAGGTAGGTTTGGTGTCCTGCAGATAAACAGGTACTGGTTTGGGCCTAACCACTTTTTCTCTGGTTGATTTGAATCTGATTTGGTTTATTGAGATAGAATAAACTCTTACGCAACTGCACATTTAATTTGCAGAAATGTGCCTAAAGCTTAGTCTTAACAGCTGTTAACTGCAAGCATATTTGCTTTTGTACTGATCACATTTGTGAATCTAGCTGCATTGCAGTAAAAATAAATAAAATTTTAGTTGGGAACATTCAAACGATTTTGGTAACTACATGAGAACTGATGCCTAGCTCTCTGCTCTGCAAATCTAAGTGAAGGTAGGCCTACAGCTTCTCCTTCCTGGGCTTAAAGTGGTCATGGATGTATCAATGGTTTAATCTCAGCTGAAATATTAAAGGTAGCATACACCTGTCTGGAGATTGCAGCATAAAACCCAGCTGCTGCTCACTGCAAGCTTATGCTAGTGAAACTGGAGGGGAAGAAAGGTGAAATAGCCCAGTTCAAATCAAACATGCACACTAACACAAACCACTGAGCATTCCTAAACTGAAGAAGAATTTCACAGATTTAAAAACAATCTGCACTGTTCTTGACAGGATGAGTCTTCATGACATCTTGAACAGGTGTAAGATGGGGCCGCTGCTGTCCCACTTCATCCCTTCTCCCAGAGCAGCCCCCAACAGTAAGGCCAGTTTATGTGTTCCTACAGACAGCAGGTTCAAGACAGTTTGCTGGCTAAAAACTAATCACCTAAATCAGCTTAAGCTGAAGTTTAACTGCACCCTCAGGTTCCCTGTTACCTTGAAAAGTCACTGGTTGTTTACTTCTCGTTAAAGCAAGCTGCCCTCTGGCAGGTTCTGTGACCAAACCATCAGTTGTGCTTCATTCAAAGCCAATAAACATATTACAGAGAAGCACTTCAATTCTTATCTGATATGACTGTGCCTATTACAAAGGTTTTTCAGACAAAATCTCAGTTAGGATTAGAATATTAAATCAGTTAATATACCTTTTAATTTGAAGCAGTACTTCACAGGTCCCTGTAAAAAATCCTCTCCCACATACGTATATTTTTCTTATAACTCAAAATTGCACCAATTCCAAGCATTTCTTCTTGCATTTAATGGTGGTGTGGGTTTTTTTTTTTTTTTTTGAGCAGTGACCAGAAATGGCATTGCTGATTATCCCATTATAAACAAACAGCCAGGGTATGTTCAGTAGCAGTCAAAACTTCACACTCTTCACAGACTGAAATTTTCAGGTGACGATCCTGGTTTGGTTCGTGGGAGACTTGAGTATATGCAATGGAAATCATTGACAAAACAAGTGAACCCTTGGGCAAAGAGACCTTTTGCATATAAGTATTAACATGTCAACTTTTCTGGGAATTCAGCATTTGACCGTCAACATAAAGGCTCCAGCTAAATATAATAATCCATCTCTGGTTTGAGAAGTACAAAATTAACACCCACTGGTCTGGCTTTCTAATACATTTTTTCATGTCAAGTGCTCTGGAAAACACAAAGTGCACTAAGGGGGCTTCAGTTTAAATGAATTTTCACTGGGAGATCTACATTTAGGTAGTTAACTAGCTCTCAGACCTGAATCACATTTTTGTGTGTTTTTTTTTCTTGCAAAACACATGTGCTTCTATAACTATCTACTTACCTATCTGGTTTTGAAATATTAAAATATTTTTCTGCAAAGGAATCTCTGCTCCAGCACCAGGACCACCTCCTCCTTTCCTTCTTCACTGACCTGGGTGTCTGCAGAGCTGTTCCTCTCACATATTCTTACTCCTCTCTCTTGGCTGCTGCTGGTATTGCACAGGTATTTCTCTCCTCAAATAAGTTATTCCAGAGGCACTACCACTATTGCTGATGCCTTGGCCGGTGGTGGGTCCATCTCAGAGCCGGCTGGCATTGGCTCCATTGGACGCAAGGGAAGCTCTGGCAGCTTCTCACAGAAGCCACCCCTGCAGCCCTTCTGCTACCAAAACCTTGCCATGCAAACCCAGTACATTTTCCTACAGCAAAGCTTTACAACTAAATAAATGAGTTTTTTGCAAATTACACCGTTCATATCAAAGTAAGAAAAGTAAAAAGCGAAAAATTTATCCTTGTCTGCAGATGCCAGTTTCAAGAGCTTAACTGTTTGGTTGTGGGGGTAAATTTCACTGGGATAAGTTTCATTTATCATGGATTAAAAGAAGCTGCATAAATCCCTAAAAAAGCTTCACCATTGCTTTGATTTCTTGCCATGCACTGCTTGTTTATTTTGATTCAATTTCATGTAGTAGCATGAAATTCATGCCAAAATTTTTCTGATAGTCTTGACTGATGGATTACTTCCTATCTGTGCCACTCAGCTTCAAGCACTTCTGTTTATGCTACCTTTGCCTTTATTCAGGTCTACAATGTGCACTTGCAGCCATGCTTATAGCCTCTTCCATATTTCTCTTTTGATGCTAACTTCCTTTTATATCTCCTCTAATTTATCATAGCATCATAGAATATCCTGAGTGGGAAGGGACCCACAAGGATCATTGAGTCCAGATCCTGGCCCTGCACAGGGCAGCCCCAAAAATCACACCATGTGCCTGAGAGTGTTGTCCAAATGCTTCCTGAACTCTGTCAGGCTTGGAGCTGTGACCACTGCCCTGGGCAGCCTGTTCAGTGCCCAACTACCCTCTGGGTGAAGAACCTTTTCCTAATATCCAACCTAAACCTCCCCTGACACAGCTTCATGCCATTCCCTCGGGTCCTATTTATACTCACTTTGGATGTTGTTTCCAGGCCAAACCCTTTTACTCACCACAACATCCTTCTAAACAGCGTTTTTCTCTCTTCCTTCTCAAACCCTTCTTTCTCCTTCCTCCTGGGACAGAAATGGCTTCAAAGAAGGACTTACACAGGCAAGACATTAGGAGTGAGCTGGTAGTTTACAAGGCTGAAGAAGACTGGTTCTGCTTTCCTGAGCTCTTTACAGGATGTCTCACTACATATATTTCTCTTTTTTTTCCTCCCCATTGACAACCAGGGATATTTTTTCATCATTTTCTGTCAGTTTGCTCTCACTCTGGGCTCTTCCTTTTGTTGACACTGTCGGCTCCTCTCAGCAGCTTTGCTCCTTTCTTAATGGCACACAGAAACACAATTCAGCTCCTGCAGCCTGACACCGGGGAACCCTTCCCTGAGATGGGATTACACTCTCATCCCATGCTGGAGGAGCCTTTGTTTCTCATGCTCCTGATGCTGCATAGTATAAAATCCAGAATTACGCAGTTCAGCTGTAGCAGTCCCTGCCCTAAAGTTCACAAATGTTGCTCTCTGCATTCATTGGTCCCCAGTGAAAAACCCAAATAAAATGAGTTTTGCAGCCTAATGACTGCTGTTTTCCATCCTGGGCTGGGAAAGCAGCTGTGGTAGGTTTACAGATGCAGTTCAGAGGTCTGAGGCCACCAGTTCTCCAGGATCATGGCTCAGCTAGTATCCCTGCCAACCTGCCTTTGCCATCAATTATTTCCAGCAGATGAGGGACCCACTGCAGCAAGGCAAAGACAAGGCACCACTTCAACAGTTTTCACTGCTTGTCTTCGCCTCATGCACCACAAGATTCACTGTGCTCTCACTTCACAGCTCTCCTCTTGTTTCATAATTTCTTTATTATTATTTTTTTCTGCTTCACAACTTCAAAGACTCTATCTGGGGTCTACTAAATCGATAGGAAAAGTTGATTTCTATGGGGGCAGTTTTAACACCGTCTTTATTTAACAATAGAGGGAATATTATCCAGCATCACATAAGCACATTGACTATGAAAATCAATGGGACTTAGATTGCTAAGCCGTTTAAGTCTGTTTAAACATGGTACCCATGGTTTACACAGGCTATGAAAGAAACACTTTGTTAAATGCCCAGAAGGAATTTCCAAAGTATTTTGAGCAGACTGGTACCTCTGAGAGGAGGAATCCTAGACTCTTCAATTAAAATCTCTCAAAATAGTCCATGAATTTGATTCTAACCCAAACATGTCTCCAGTGCTGGAGTGGGAATAGATGTCCTCCAAACGTACTGCTGCAGGTAATTTGCATGGCCAAAAGGAGGGAGTGGGATCAGGTGGAAATCTAGCTAACAGGACTGGCTCCATTCTGCCTCCCTTTCTAACTTGCATTTCCAGGTCCTGGAGCTCGTCAGACAAGATGGTACAAAAGTAACGTTGCATAAATCTTAAGCTTTGGCTTCATCTTTCCATTTTGGGCTCAGAAGTTCTGGATACAGAAAGCCAGTGTGCTGCCAATTAAGACAAGGTGAAAGGTATATCTTGAAAAGCTTTAATTGAGACAGTAATTAAGACTGTTTGAGAAGAGTGAGGGGCTGAAGCTAGCACATTACGGTGGCTTTTGTTTCCAATAACTACTGAAATTCATAAGAGCATCTGGCCTGAAAAATGAGAGGAAGAAAGGATAGATAAAATGAAATTTCTAAAATTGAAAAAGGCAAAAGCCCTGTCTTTCAGCAATGCCTGCTACTGTGAAAATATCACCCAAATACTCTGACTCTGCCCTGAATCCTGAGTCAAACTCAAAATGAAAATTTAAATTGAATTCTTGAAATGAAAACTTCCTACAGATTTGTGCCCAGGAAATCCCCTGTCTCTGCAGGATTGTGACCTCTGACAACAGCTCTGCTCCTCAGGGCAGAGCTCCTTTAACCCCAGGGCTCAGCAGAAAGTGGGATGGGGGAAGCGAAGGATGAGGAGCCGCTGGCAGGAGGTTTCCAGCCAGGAGTGCAGGAGCCACCACTGCTCCTCAGCTGGATCAGGGCTGTAGAACACATTTCCACAAGGATCAGAAAAAATGCCACCTCCACAGCTTTCACAAGAAAATACAAATTCACTTTTGTGCTTTAAGCTTTCCCTTAAGAGTTACACAATTAAATTCACAAATACACTTCTGCAAGGGAAAGAAAGAAGGATGGGAAAAAAGGCTATTCTGCAATTCATGTTTATGGCAGGCCATTTTCCACGGCAAATTCCTACAACACTACACAATTCAATAGTAATAGTTTTTTAAAATCCATTTTAAGAATGAACGAATTCTTTACTAAACTGCGGCAGAGAGTTAAAACAAAACCACTATAGCAAAGTTTCATGATCATCTTTAAAATATAAATATTTTTCTAATATATATATATAAATGGTAGGCAGAAAAAACAACAGAAGTAATGAGTCCTTTCTCTTACAGAAATTAGCCCCAAGATCAACTATTATCATGACGTGTTTTTCTGCAACTAATCTTTCACAACAGATATTTCCACTGAGCAAAATGAATGCAAACAAACTACCTCTGATGCTGCATTGAAAGCAAACATGTACTGCTGTAAGACTTCAAATAGCTAACAGAAAAAATTAGGCACCTTGCATTTTGCAGAACAAACAAGACAACTGCATTCTGTTCAGCAATCCTTCTGTGCGAGCATTTACAGTGATTAGATACTCAGAAGACTTTGCGCTGGAGAGTGTTTGATTCTAGTCTGAGACTGTAAGCAGGCACTCTGCTTTAAATTTCTGTCAGCTCAGGGCTTTGGTTACTGCTGTGATGCATATTTGAATATGCATTGTCAGACTGTGCCAGAAAAGCTTACAAGGATAATGTTTAGGACTAATGTTTTTTCAAGCAAAATTCAAGACATACCACTCAACTCAAAAATGTATCTCAAGCCTGGGATGGATAAACTTGGATGTAAAAGGAGAGGCATTTTCTTGCCTTCCAAACAGGCTCTAGAAAAAAGATTGTAAAAGAGCACCTGAAATTAGTTTTGTAACAGGTTCCTAATGAGAACAACAAATAGTTTTTGATTTTCAGTAGCTGAGCTCTAGATCTAGAAAGGCATAGAAAGGCTCCAAGCCTACAAGCCAAAAGGCTCCACAGAAGTGCCAGGTAGGCTCTGAGAAAAAGCTCAACAAGGCTTCCAAGCCACCCCAGGAGAAAAATCTAGTGATTCTTTAGCTGTGCTCCAGAAGCTACGGATCCCCCTGCTCCAAAAGCTGTATATCTAGAAAGGCCCCATACATACAAAAGTGCTAGATGCCTTCAGAAAGACCCTTGACATCTCTAGTGAAGTACTAAATATCTGGATCACAGGCTCTTAGGAATTTCTACACCTAAAAAGCAACAGGAATTTCTAGAGAGCACTATGTCTAGAAATGTCCTTTTAAAATATCTTCTTTTCTTCATTCCTTCAACCCACAGACAAAGAGACTGAAGGAAATAATATAAATCCTTCTGGCTGGCTGGGAGCATACAAAAATCATTTCACAATGAAATTAGTTCCTTAGGAGTAGAGTACTTATACAAGTTTCAAGCATTTGACCTCTTCTGATTCCCCAAATTTTTGGCACACCTTTCATGAGCCACTTATGGTAGCAATAGCAAAAATCACATTGGTTTTGTTGTCACTATTGATACAGACACTGGATTATAACTCTGAACTGGCGAGAAAAATAGAAGAAAAAAGAAATACATATGGATGGAGGACCTAAAGGGGTTTACATCATATCATGACTTTCCCTGGTTCTCACCAGAGACAACTACATGCTGTTCAGTTTCCTATTTTGCTTTAAGCAGTTGATTGAATGGCTATTGAGTGATGTTCAGACATTTATGATTTTCCTGCAATGTGACCTACATTGCTAAACTTCATAAATTTATTCTCCAAGGCAGTGTATCATTTTGCATGCCACACTCATCCCAAAGGAAGCTATCAGCAGGAGATGAGGCCCAGTTTGTAAGAGCTGAATGTCCTTCAGACATTTTTAACTAATTTGTTTGTAAATGTATTATTGTCAGAGTAACATACTGCATAAAATGGTGCTCTCTATCATTCTGTTTGCAGCTCTCTGTGGCCTAAACTCCATAATGCACAGCTCTAAGCATACTCTCTGTGTGGCATGCTACAAATGGGCACAGCCCATTTCTGTCTTGACATTTGCAATTTTTTTTCCTCCACTGACACAGTGTCTTTCATTATTTTTTTCCTTGGCACAAAAAAAGGATAGAAAAGATGCTGCAGCAAACATGGTATCATGGAGAGGGGAAATCAGGCAATCTTAGCTGTCACTGCCCACGCTGCAGCTCCTGCCATGGTACTATCTGTGATTGTCACAGATTATGTTGGTTTAACTTCAGCAGCTTGTAAGTACAACTCAGGGCAAACCTGGTCCTAATAATAATAATGGAGATATCACTAATAGCTCCACAGCAACCCTTCTTGGTACTAAAAACTTTTCAGTCTTTGTTTACAACCAGCTTTGAGATTTAAGTAGTACCCGGACAGCAAGGGCACAACACCATACAGAGCTCCCTCATGCTAATCTGCTCCTAAGTCCTGCCCTTTGTAAGCTGTTACTATGGTGTTGTTCTGACAAGATCTGCCTACTTTCAGGTTCCTCTGAGCAACTGGACCACTTTGCAGGCCTGAAGTATGGCTGTGCTGCCTCTTTTGACCCTGCTTCCACCAGTTATTGAGGTGCAATGCTTTCAGTTGTGCAACCTTACCCACACTTTCTTCTAAAGCTTGCAAATGCAGCAAGTTGCAGCTACATAAAATTACAATGTCCTGATGATGGAATTAAATGCCTATATTGTTTTTTTCACTTACACTGTTTCTGTGCCTCTATTTCTGTAAGCTTTTTCCTGATTTGTGCTGTTGTGAAGAGAGACCAGCTGTCACTCCTCTAAGATGTAGGACAATCTTCCTTTGACCTAGTCAGTGCAACAATTTCTGTCCCACCAGTGTGTGGTATCTCTGCAGAATGGACATCACCATCTCTGGTGCCTGCTGGCCTCAAACCTGCCTTGTGCTCAAACTCCAGACTTGTGACAACTCATTTGGTTGTTGCTCCCCTGCCTCACTCCCTAAGAAAGAAATGCTATGCAACATTTCTAAATGGCCAAACCAGAATACAATCAGAAAGGCTTGGAACAGAGGCAGTAAAGACAACTCCACATAGAGCTCAATTATTACTATTCACTTCATAACACAAAAAACCTGTTACATCTGTGGAAGGTCCTTCACCCCATAAATCTGAGAAGAGCTACCTGGTGAGAGGAGAGCAACATGCACACAGTACCAGCCCTGATGATTTTAAAAAACATGGCTAATGTAGGAATTGCCTCCAGAAAGAGCAGAAAATAGCTGTTTCTTAATTCACAGGCAGACCTTGTTAGTGGATGTGGATGAACAACTGGATTAGAACAAAAGGAGGGGCATTGCCTGCTTGGCTTTCCTCTGCATGCTCCTGTCAACACCTACATTCCCTGTTCAGCAGACCTGGGGCTTGGACTTCAGGATGTCAGGGACCAGCTTTCACTATCTGATTACTTATGGTAGCTCTGCAGTATATGCAGAAACCACACACACCTATACATATACAGATATCCATGTACAGACATAGTTACATTTGCATATATTGGTACAGATTACACATTAATATATTCTTCATGCTTACATTTTGTCCACTATGTATCCTCAACAGATGAAAAAATCAGATGTAGTACCCAATATATCTCGACCCATTGCAGTCTCCCATCAGTCTGGCAAAGCTGTACTGAACATTTTCAGCAGTGCAATTCAGCACAGTAGATGCAGCCTCTACCAAAAATAACTGATCCACTCGACTCCATCGTACTGAAATCAAATTTAAATGAGAGAGATAATCAAAGGCTACTTGCACATAAGGAATAAAAAGTGGAGAATTGAGACAAGTTGGTTGCTTGTGAAAGACTGACAGAAGAGCCCAAAATAAGGCAGGCTTCTCATCTGGGAACCCATTCCCCATGGAGCTGAGAGAGGGTCAGGAGTTTGAGGAGCTGGGCAGTGTGCTGGGCCTTGGCCATGCATGGCTGGTGGGTGAGTTGGAGGAAGTCTGGGGGTGGCAAGGCAGCTTGGATGAGTTGGAATTGGTGTGTGGACACGTGCAGGGGCTTTGTGTGTGTGCAGGAAGCATTTGGTGAATAGGAAGTTTCTTTTAGCCAGGAGGATGTGCCTGAGAGCACCTGAAGAGCAGCTCCAAGTAGCTGAGCTGCTACCTTCTTGCCAGCCATTCACTTTTTACAGAAGTTTCTTCCTTCTTGAGATTTCTCGTTAGAAACAAATGTTTGAAAAAAGAATTTAAATCTGGCTCTGTGTAGCAAGAGAAAAGTCATGAGCAGTCTGTCAGGTCTCCTTCAATTCCCCATCAAGTGTCTAACACTGCCTCAACAATCAAAGAAAAAGATGCAATCGCTGGAAGAGTTGATTAAAATGTACACAGTCTTTTACTCACTAGTAATGCATTATTTATGGCAGATAATTGAAATAAATTGGTGTTTTGCAGGTGCCCAATACAAAAAGAGCACTTGGGCTTTAAGGAAGAAATTGCAGTGTGGCTTCATTGCATACTATCTCATGTCTATGACTAATATTTCAAATTCAGTGATAGAATAATTTGATTGGAATATAAATTAGCTGTACTGAAACCACCTTGTTTTCTGGTTGATATTCTAAAAATCACATTATACACCTACAAGTTTGATTCATGAGCTCTCATAGACTTTTTTCCACTGAGGTCCTAATCCTATGAGCCTCTTTTCTCTCAGCTCCTGTTGAAAAGAGGCTATTTAGCAGCTCCTCTACCCCTGGGAAAAGATTATTTTACCTTATACCCGAAGATCCTTTTTTAAAAAGGCTTTTTGCTTGGTTTTGGATGCTACTGACTGCTTGTTCCTGCATATGCCATTATGGTTGGAATTATTTTGTATAGACTTATGGTTTCCAAAGAGTAACACTTAATTAATTGGAGGGAGGATTCATTTTTGAAAAGGTTTGAAAATGCCTTGGTAAAGACCTGCTCTGGCTTATTTTTCAGAAGTACATACTTTCCCATGGGATACAGTTGCTCCTTGCTACACACTCGCCTCTCACTACCTTTTCAATTAAGCTTGGAGAAGTCCTGGTTCCACTGAAGTCAGTGGCAAAACAGTTGCTGACTTTGCTGGGGCCATGACTTTCACTCTACTTAGCTTCTCTGCTACTCTAGCAAAGCTAGAGAAGAAAGAACATGAAATTAAGCAGGAGAGTAAAAAGAACCAGAGAACAAGATGACTTTATACTGGAAAAAAATAACAGCTTTTGTGAACTCCTTCATGCAGCAAAACCTAGAAAAAACTAATAAAGTTCTCTTCTAAAAAGAAAAAAGCTCTGAAAATCTTCTATAAAGGAAGACTACAAATAAAAATATAAAGGTCTATAAATTGTCATTTCTGCTTTGTGTGCTTTTTGTTCAGCAATTTCACAAATACATTTAAACGTGATTCTGCAAAGCACTGAAAAACACAGTTCAGTGATTTGGAATATTTATGCTGAATTAATTACACATAATTAGAAGAGCATATTAAAAGACACACACAGGTAGAGGATTAAAGGGAAAGGAAGAGCAGGAGTAGCTTTTCAATACCTTGTTACAGCGAAAACAAAGTTGCTCCTTTTTGATGGCAGCTCTCTAACACAATTAAAATATTATGCATCTACTGTTAAATAAATGTCTTTTGTGCTTTCTGCTTTTTCAAGAATGCAGTTTATACAGCCGAGTATGTAGAGAAACATCTAAAGGGACAGTGCGTCTTCTGACCTGCAATGCTAATTAAATAATCAGCTTCATGTAATCCTGCAGTTGCTCTGCAATATTCTATTCTCACCCTGGTTTAAAAGTATTTCAGCCTAGAATCAATTTGGTTTTTGTGCTGGCAGCTCACTCCTCCTGTTCTCACCTGGTCATCAGATCATATTTTTGTCTTTCACATTTCTTTTCCTTCTTCCAAATGTACCCAGTGAAAGTTCTGTTCAGGCTGTTCTTGCTCTGATGAGCAGACCCTCATTGCTGCTTTCAAGTGAGGTCACCATGTCCTGGGAGCTTTTTGTTCTGCTCAAAAGGCTTCCACAATGCCACTGAAGCATATTGTGCCTGTGCAGATGCTGGTGGGGAGCGCCTGCAGCACTTGTGACTGTGGGAGCAATGTCAGCGTTTGCATTTTTGAGATATATACTACATTTTCAAGCAATTCTGCTCATCTCTACTCCTGCTTTCCAGCAGTCTGTCTCTCACTTCACTATTTCAAGTAGGTCATCAACAGCATTACTTATTGCCCTCTCCCCTCTTCTCCATCATTCAAAGCAGGTTGTCCAGGACACAGCATTCTCACCATGCTTGGGTCACCTTTAACCCCTCTTCTGGAAATCTGCCTTTTAATTTGACCTGTGCAAGCAAATCGCCTACGTAAGTAACACTCACATTTTTGTAAGGGAGCAAAACATTTTGCAGTGTCACTGAAGTTTATGTGAAGCAACACAATATAGATGGTTCCCTCACGTGGAGAATTGCTGAACAAAGGCTGATGAAGTGCAAATGTCAAGAAAAAGTCTTCAAACCAGACCTTTCATTCTGGAACACAGCAGTGACAGTTATTAACACCATCAATCAGGTCGGAGCTATTGCTTTGGCACAGAACATCATGCCTAGTGGGACTGACATAAGCTCGAGAACAAGGCCATGGCTACAGGCAAAGAAAAAGCTCTTGGGATTCATTTTCTGTTGACTTGTAAATGTTTGGTCTCTGTATTTGCAGTGACTGTGCTGGAGATTGGTTTAAACAGCTCCCAAATACAAAGTGCAACCACTCGCACAGATATAAATGACTTATGGTTCAGAGTGGTGGAAATTCAGCCCACATATTTCTCATGGGAGGAAAGATACAGGATGAAATTGCAAGATGGTAGAAATATCTGCTAATTCTCTCTTCAGCTTTCACCATAGCAGTGGAGGTAGAACAGCAAAGCTTATCACTCAAGATGAGCTGTAGTGTTTTTACTTTCACACAAAACCTCCCACAACGTCAATATAACTTCCAAGAACACTGGATCTGATGAAGTCTGGTTTCCTAAGGACTTCCATTGCATGGCTGACTGACTTGGGAGTTTAATAAGATCCAACATGAAATGAAGCTTTTCCTGTGAATGGGGCATTTATTACATCCTGAGTGGAATCTCTGGAGTTTAATAAAAGAAAGCTTATGCTGTAATATTTCCTTTTGAAAGGGCACTTTAGGTCTCTGTCCTCCAACTGGATTAATATTTTTTATGGAACGTGTAGGAATTTAATTGTTCTGGAGGCTGGTGTTTCTCTACAAATTTGTTTGAAATTGGCCCAAGCTTTTGATGATTTTGATTTATTGTGAGGAAAAGAACACTGACAAACAGACAGACATACCAACACAACGTGCTCTCATGTGCTATCAATAACCAGGGTAAAAAATATCTGTATACCCCAGGGACGTGCAAATACTCAGAGAGTGCGTACATGTGAGAAAAAATGCAACCTAGAGAGGCCTCTAATCTAGACCAGCATCCAGCCCAAAGCCATCAGGCAGTGAAACAGAATGATGACCCCAACTCTTTGTCTTTCTCTCCCCATCCCAGTCCTTTCCCTTCACACTCCTGTTGTGATTTGTGGCCAGGAGCTCCTATCACAGGTCCTGCTGCAGCCAGCCCAGTGCTGGGGCAGGTTTGGAAAGGAGTTGACAGCCCAGCAGTCCAAAAAGGCAGTGGGAGCATTTTAGCTCAAAGCTGGTTTAGAGTACCTACAACAGCCTTCTTACTGCAAGGGTACAGGAAGGTAGGAGATGTAGGCAGTAACTCTGTTCTCTCCATTTGGGCTTCAGTCTGACAGAAGGACATACTCAGTAGTCTGTACCACTGGGAGGATAGGCAGCTCAGTCCACGGGGCCTTCAGCTCAGATGCAAAAGTATAAGGTTCAAAATGGGCTTATTATTAATTTAATTAACCTACAACAAAAAAATCTTCCAAAGGACACATGAAGAACAGGAGCCAGACCTAGAGGAATACAAGGATGGAGCAGTAGGGGCATTCATCTGAAAAGTCTGGCATTCTGGGTGGTGCAGATAAGTGTGGTGAAAAAAAATCACAGAACAAATGAAGACCAACACCATTTTTTGATATTCCTGAAAAATGTTTTGCCTTTACAATTTAGCTTTTGTCCATGTTCTAGTGTTTAGGGATTCAGAGGCAGCATTTTCAAAAAATATGATCAGTTCTATCAGAATGAGATACTGGAATAACTAATTTTAATGTAGGTGTCTGCTAAGATCTGGGTGCCAACGGTGAGTGTTGAGTACATACATATAGATATTCATTAACATAGCTCTGAAGAGCCACTTTCTTTAGATTTGCTCCTTATCAACTAATCAAAATGATCTGTGCTGAGAAGAAAAGTCATCCAAGTTTTATACATGCCAAAACAGTACTGAGAATGCTGGCATATCATATAAACACCTCGACTGAATGCCCTTTTCCTTCTAAATTCAGATTAACATCCCCCCAGTGAAGTAGGAGATCAAAGTAATTAATCAGAGCTTGGTGGGTTATTTGCCACAACATGTAATCTTTTCAGCCCCAGCTGTCCTTCCCTCCCCCGGTTATGAATTCAGAATATTATGCTTAAGAAGGAGAAGGTGGTGAATAACAAACACAGAATGATTAATAAGAAGTAATACCATGAAAACTGATATTGGAATAAATGATTAAACCCTTTCATAATCAACTCATTTATTAAAGTGAATGCCTTTAAGTGAAAGCTTGTCATTTATGGTGGTGTTGCAATGGACTCTATGTGTTTACTCCAAGAGTATATTTCTGTACTTCAGTAAATTAAGAAATACTGATTTTGGGCAAGTTGTTGATTTTATTGTCAGAACAAATTTAGCTTTGAGAAATGATTTTATTAACCTATTTCATAATTCCCTATAAACACACAATTTGTGAGCAACCCACATTCTCTTGATTTAAATGTCATTTGTAACCTAGCCAAAAAGTAATTTAGGTGGAGATGGGCCAAATTCATTTTTCATTTATGTTTATGCCATTCTGGAATAAACTCAGTAGTCTTGCAAGGATATACAATTGTTTCTGACTAAATGAAAATATCATTCCCTTATTTTCATTGATAAAATTCCAGATTAACATGCTTGACTTCAAGGAAATGTGATTATTTCATAGGGTTTCTGGTTATCAGCAACAATTGTGGAAGAAGATGATGGGCAAATATGATACAGTTACTTTTCAGAATGTGCATTCCTGGCATTTATTTCATGTCTATGATTTACTGTGTATGTGAAGAACCTCAAAGGTATGGATTTTGTGAAAAATTTCAATGAATAGGTTTACTTAAACCCTCACATAACAAATCCTACAAACAAGAAATGCTTCCAAAAGCTCTATGTTGCAGATTGTTCACAATATGACTTCACTTACCAGTGAGTAATTACACAAAAAATTATACATTATCACTATCCTTAGAAAATGAGACTGTCCACTTTTTAGGGATGTATTTATATGCCATAATTTATAATTTTTTTAGAATATTTACTGTACACATTGACAATTCAACTGAAGATTATCTCAATTTATATTGAGATATTGGGAAATCTTGATTTCCCAGAATGCTGAAACAATTGCAAAATTGTAAGAAATGTATAGCAATATTTTCCTGCAGGTGTTACAGCATGGAAACACCTGGAGTGCTCATGGAAAATAAATGTTTGTTTCTGCTTCTATGAAAAGAAGGCCCTTCCCCAGCTGAGTGCTGATGTCCCAAGAGCAATATGAAGAATAATTGGCTCTATAGCATGCTTTTTCTTATCTATGCAGAAGCCCATCCTCCATGGCATTGGAACTATATTGTTGAGTGAGGTAAACTAAACCTGTTTCTGTCAAGCAGCCAACCTACCAAGAAATAGGCTTTTAGGGCTATTTAAATCTACTTACAAATTTAGCATATTTGATTTCAGCCCAAAATGTTTACCTTTTTAATTTAGTTTTAATTAAAAAAATAAATACTTTTATTTCTGTACTTGTCAGA
The DNA here is from genome assembly GCF_003945595.2 of Pipra filicauda. Taxonomy (NCBI): domain Eukaryota; kingdom Metazoa; phylum Chordata; class Aves; order Passeriformes; family Pipridae; genus Pipra; species Pipra filicauda. The sequence continues at coordinate 3,093,635 of NW_024104742.1, forward strand.
CCCCCTGCTGAAACTCATTTGCTACGGGGAATTTGCATTTTTCAAAAGGAAATGAAAAATATCAAAACTCACCATTTCAGATTTAGTGAGAGGTTTTTTTACCGAGCAAAATCAGCAGAAAAATTGAGCACGAATACACAGCACACATTACCTGGCCAATAAAGTGATTATTTGTACAGCCTGAGACTGCGGATCAGAAGGAGAAGGCAGGGATCAGACACTGCACCTGGCGCCCTTCCCTGCACCTCAGAGGTATCTAATCTGGTTATGGGTGCCCCAGGCAGTTGTTATATGCATCCAAGAAGCAAGGCAATGTGCTTCAGGCAGCTTGGAGTTCCATGAAGCCTCGCTCCTGCCAGCTGGTGTGTGGCAGTGGAGCGGGAGCCCTGCTGGCTGTAGGGTCTTGCTCATCCCCTGCAGGACTGGCTGGCCTGCAAGGAGAGCTGCCAGAGCAGAAGCCAAGGTACCCAGAAGCTGTATGATCTTAAGGCAATTACCAGGCTAGTTTATGCTTGGGTTTAACACAACTAAGCCAGTTGACCCTGTTTTGCTTTACATGGAATAATGATGCATCTACTGGACCCAAGACCATACAAAGGCCTGTCTATCCCAGGTCTGGGAACAGGGAGGCTGAGGTTCCCCTCCCCACACAGGGTGCAGTGACATGTGAAATGGAACGCAGACACATTTTTCTGTTTCGATTCCAGTAATAAAATCCCCAAGTGCTTTTGTGACAGCAGCATTAGACCCCATCATTTCATCCTGTGAAATTTGACCCCACATTCTTCATGTATGTGAATGCAAGGCCACAGTCACCTGCTACTTAGAAACGAGCAACAAGCTCTTACCATTGTTATGCATTCTATTTTAACCGTGATTTTCCAGTTGTGAAGGATGGAGGAAAGGGCAGGGAGAAAATGAAATGCAAAATTAACCCGATCTTGGTTATTAGCTTACACAGTCCATAATATTTCAGTGTCACTTGAATGCCTAAAGATTTTTTTCAAGTACAGCTTGAAAAAGCTGATTAATTCAAGTATTTATTGGCAAAGGCCAAGCCCTTCCTTGTGCTGTCTATAAGCCTGGCTCACTGACTAGTCAAGAGTACCATTTACGTTTCTCCATGATTATCTGTATTTCTTTTTTAGCATAAACAAGAGATGTGATAAGTGTCTTTTAGTCCTATTTCTTTTACCATGCTCTTGACACAAGAACTGAAAAGTATTTTGAGAAATGTATTGACATGCAGTAGCTTCATCACAATACTGCAGTGGTGTAATTATTTGCTGTAATGCTCCTTCATGACTTAGACTTAGATGTAAACAGAAAATGTATTTTTTTCTTTTTACTAGTTCAAGCAGATCAGTGTGAATGCTGGACTATGTGAATGCACTTACACTTCTGAATAACTTCTTAGAAGACCTATCTCAGAGTAGCAAGAAACTTTCTAATGCAGTTTGTACTCTACATAAGCCTGTCTAAGTACTTACATGATATCTCCTGGGAAAAAATCAAGTGTAGTTTTGCATTTACATGATACATCTTAAAATAATCATGTGAATGGAACATCTACTCCATACTGTGCAGTTCAGAATTGTCTGACCCATCCAACATATTTGATATACAATCCTGGTACAAGAAAATAAGTTATCTGTCTCTACAATGTGTATAAAAGTGACAACACATGAAAACTAGGTGCCTACCTGAGTGATGTCCATTCCAGAGTCACAGCTCAATGGCTGGGTTGATGTGAGGCCGTTCGAACCTATTATTGTTGTGATCACACCATTCTCATCAATTTTCCGAATCATAGTACCATCAACAAAGTAAATAAATCCGTGCTTATCTACAGTGATACCTGGAAGAAGGGGAAGGGTAAAAAATAGTGTTAGTACTAGCATTATCTTGATTAAAAAGTATGAGTTTAAAATGTTTCCTCTCCTCTTAGACACTGAAAATCTGACTCAAAGAGTACGACTTCCCTCCCCCCCCCCCATTACTATTTGAAGCTTATACAAACTGTGTATGGAAAGATCATAACCATATATCAGGCTGGTTTTGACTTAAAGGGGAAGATATGAGGATGAAACAAAAAAAAAACCAGCTTTGCTTGTAATGTAATTATACATACATAGAATGAGGCTGTTCAATAACTCCACATCTGTCATCAAGTGGGTAAGACTAGCTTTTCTAAAAACTTATTTTACAGTTTATTTTTCTTCATTTTTATTTCACTTTCTTAATTGTCATGCAGAGCCAATATTTTTAATTACTGCACTGTCTGAATGATCAGAGTACCTCAGCAAGGAAGAAGCACCCACAGAAAGCAAAAGAGACTTCTGTCCTGCTATGGGTTATACATACAAATGCTGCAAACCAGGTTCTGCTCAGCAGGCAGAAGGAACCCCTGTGCTGCAGAATGTATTGCAGTGCAGTGCTGCCCAAGACAATGGTCATGTACTGGAACCAGGCCCATGACAACTGTGGCCATCAGCAGGAGCTGGGGAAGTTCTCCCACTCCTGCCTCTGCAATAGCTCTTGCACTGCTGCACTGCACAGGAGGGCTGGACCTGAAACAAATGTGGGGGCTATGCATGGGAAGGTCATGGTCCTCTGTATTTCAGTGGGGAAACAGGTACAGCCATGTCACAGCCTTGTTCTGTCTCTGCCTAAGAGCTCCCCTGCAGTTCTTCCTGCATTCAATTTGAACTGTAGGTAAGATCTTTCTTCCCTCAAATATTGAAAATATAACCAGAAGAGCAATTCTATTCATGTTAGGTTTGCGAAATCCTTTCTACCAAAACCGCTCAATTTCTTGCTTTAAACTACTTCATAATTTTCCATTTAAAGTTGCATAACTTTGCAATTATAGCAGCTGCTGTGCACAGCCAAGCTATTTTAATAATGAATTTATGTTCTGCTACACAGAAATGAAAAGCAGAGGACTTGAACAGATGGTTTGGACAGTGGCTTATATGGTTCTTGATTTCTGTCCCCTGCATTTAGGACAACTGAAGGCTGCATGTACTCTGAGTTTACAAAACACTTGTCTGCATGCCAGTTTAGGATCTCACACAGCAATTCCACATGCCATTAAAAAAGAAAAAAAACCCAAACTGAATTTCCTTACCTATCAATCCTGTTTTCTTATACTTAATTTAATATTTTTTAATATATAGGAGCGGTTGTTGCTGGGGAAAAGGAAGACTAAGCAGTCTGGGGGGCAGGGACAGGACCAGGAAGCCCTGATGCAGAATATGCATCTCCCATGGGGTTGGGAAAAGCAGGGGACAGTGTCCCCAGGCCCTTAAATAAATCTTTACCTGGCAGCCGGAAATGCCTGGGGATGTTTGAGTTGCATACACAACTGAGTGTAATACACTTTCTCTTACAGTGTTAACACCCAGGGGCAGGCTCCCAAGACAAACTGCCCATGACTGGTTCTGAGGTGCCTCTTCACCACAGATGATGTTCAGGCACCTTGCAAAGGTCTGAGGGTATGATCACAAAGTTCTAAGGGTATCATCACATAAAAAATCCAAAAGCCACAGCAGTTAACTTTAGTGTCTAGCACTCCCTGCTCCCTACTATCTATCAACACAGTGTTGAGAGTAGAAATTAATTCTTTTAATTGTCAGTTCAATGTATCCATCTGGCTGTGAACTGCCACTGGAAGAGGGGTATTTACTATCCTGACACCTCATCCATCCAGGACAAAAGGTGCCCATGGACTGAAGTGCCCAAGGTACAGGGCTAGGCTACATCTCTTCATTATGCAAGATAGCTGATGACTGAACTGTCTGAAACCACCTGGTGGGGGCTGCATGGGTTAGCTGGGGAAATCTGGGAGGTTATAAAAAGGCTAAAGGAAGAGCTGACAATCTTAGGGCCTGACTCCCTGCCAGCCTGCGAGCTCATAGATCGTGACTCCTTGATTCTGGCTCCCTCAGAGGATCTTCAGTCTTTAATTAAAAAGTAACGGTGCTTTTGGAACTCCAGAACAACTGACAAGCTCCCGGCTGTCATCTGCTTCTGAGAAGTCCAAACCTGAAAGGCTGAAGCTTTGAAGGTGAACTGAGGTAAAGGGTCTGTCTGAGCAGCAAAGGGGTTTGTTCTGGTGTCCAGGGAATGACCCCTGTGTTCCAGTTTCAGGAAGGAATGGTCCTTTGTACCTCTGTTTTTACCTAGTTCATGCTAAAGAAATGTTGCAATGAAGAGAACTGTGCACACAAAACACTGGAATTAGGTGGAACTGTGCACACAGTGTTGGAGCCAAGGGCACCTCCTGCTGCTCCTGCTGGGATGCTCAGAGTTTCCCATTCCTGCCTGGGCTCCATCCTGCCCTGAGCAGCTTTATGCTGTAAACCTGAAGTATGCAAAGGGATTGACAGTAAATGGAAAAGTTGCTAGGAAATTCTTCTAGGGTGTGTTCTTTAGGGATGTGTGAAGGTTCAAAACAAAGGTCTCTTCAGTCCCAGCCTCCTCCTACTTTCTTGAGAAGAAAAAGCCCCGCTGGGCTGCTGCGGTAGGGAGGGTGTGAGGAGCAAGGACCACTGTATGTGACTGCTGTGGTGCTGGGCATGTTTCAACCTCACTGATATTGCATCATATAGTGATGATATTAGATGGGATTTGATTTGCTTCCCAGTGCGGTTCTCAGGCTGAAATGAGAAACCTGATGTGGGTGGAAAGGGCAGCACATGTGCTGTGTCTGAGCCTGCCTTTGCGGAGGGGAGGTGCTGCGCGGTAAGCGAGGAGCTGTGCTTCTCAGCTGGATCAGATCCATGCCATGGATAACACAAGGCCAGGATCTCTCACTAGGGCAAGTGCATCTTCTGTTTTGCGCAATTTCCCTGAGAACAGATGGCTGTGTTGGCTGCAAACCATCCATTATATAAAAATCAGAAATTATGCTGCAATGAAATAAAGCTACTCAGCTGTGTGGCTGAATGGATTTCAAACACTGACTATATAAGAAAACCAAAGATCTTTTAATGTTACTAGAGTCCACGTTGCTCTCCAGCCATTGTAGAAAAGCAATTAACTACAAGGGAAGCACATATGCCAGTGTGATGGCATGAACAAAGCCATGTCTTCAGTATTTGCACTAAATTCCTGGTATTTCCTAATAAGCCAGTTTCTTCAAGTACCAGTGTACAGACGTTCAACAACGACCTACTGCTTCCAGAGCTTATGACTCTATAGTAAAACAACAGGACTTTACCCACTTGAAAAATTCTTATTTAGCTTTTGTTGACAAATACCCTACATAAGGCATCCATTGGAAATCAAAATACAGATTTCTGGTTAAACTGTCCCAATTTATTCATTAGAGTTGGATTCATTAATGCTTCTGTCACATCTTGCATGATGCTTCACATAATCTGTACTCCAAGAGCTTATTTTTAATCCTTTTCTGACGTACAGTGTAACGCTGAATTAAATCACACACAGCACTGCAATTGTGCTTTAATCACCAAGGAACTGGGGGAGGAAACATGCACATGCTGAGGGTAATGAATTGCACTGAGTGCAAGTAGGAACACTGCTCACTCCACCAGTGAGTAAAAAGGGTAATTTTTAAGTAGGTTTTTTTTTTTGGACAGAGAAGGAGATGTAGTTTGTATTGGGCTCTCAGTTTGACTCTGGTTTTTTTTAAGGAACTGTAGCACTAAACTTGATGCCCAACTGACGATGCCTTTGGGCAGTAAAGTGGCCCATTGCACAAATGACAGACTTACCCTGCTTGTGTATAAATTCCTCATTAAACAGTGATATCTGGGTAAGGACAAAATAAATTTGTGCTAGGATTTAGCCTTGTTTGACTCAGAGCTGAGTACCAATCTCGCTTTCTGAGTAACATGCTTGACCCGAAGGACTGTTTTTAGTCATATTTAGTCACTGGGACTGTCCTACATAGAAGAAGATTGTGTACCTGAATGTAAACCAGTAGCTCTTATGAAGATCTATCTTCAGTGAATTTACATGCAGACATCTTAAAAAAATATTCATAATACTCAGAGGTCTTTTTATCAGTACTATTTGAATTTCTGTAAACTAACATTAAAAATTAACTACTGCTAGTGCAGTCACACATGGCTACTAAGCACTATCACTAGAAAGACTCTGCAGAAAGTTTTGCTTTAAATGTTTTCTCCAAAAAATAGTACTTAGGAGATGGGCTGGGTAGACCTATGATAAACACAGAAGGCTGACTATAACCTCTTCTGTTATATGCTCTCTTTTGGTTAAAGGGTTATTTCCCTTGACAGCTCTGCCTTAGTGCACACACGTACACCATTATAAATGCAAATAGCACCTAGAAAGCAAACTGGTTGTTTTTTGTGTAATTCTCAGAGGTATAAATTCAAAATACATATGAACTTTCAGTCTAGAAATTTAGGCATTTCAGCATTAGTGGAGCTAAGCTTATAGTGTTAAAATATGGATTAAAAGTAATACAGTAAATTCCACATTAAGATATTTTCTTTGCTTTTTTTTCCACCCCACATTATATCCTACACCTGCATTCTAAATATTTGAAAATTCTTTTCAAATACATCAATGAAGAGCAGCCTGAACTATTTGTTGCCCACTTCTGGAAATTCTACTTTACATTTTTTGCTCAGCTAAAAACTTGCAAGTGAGCATTCTATATTGAAAACTTCTAATTAAACTTCCGAAGAATTTGTGAAACAGCACCTAAAATTACTGGTGAGGATGGATAAAAGAGAATGCCACCTTCTGCTGAAGAACAACTGTATTTAGAAGGAACTTGTGATTCTCATAAAACTTTTAATAGGAAGAAGTGAATCAAATTGGTTAATTACCATTTTATGGTGGTAAAAGGGCAAATTACATGCCATCCATTTCTAAACTTCTAAATGTCTTTGGTGCTTTTAATTAAAGCTGCCATCTAGAAACTAAAGCAATTTTATGCAATTAGTTATTTATAGGTTACCATAATACACCACTCAAAATATGATTCAAATGATTTGCAGTCTCTTGCCTTGTGATCTTTGTCATCTTTACTTCATTACTGTCTCAGTACTAGCTGCAAAATATTCAGTAGTTCTTTGTCAGTTGGAACACAGTACTTGCACTTGAGCATTGTTCTCTTTAGATGCAGAACAGTAGATTTGGAGCAAACAGCATTTTTAACTACTGACAGCAAATGGAAATGTTCAGCTTCCAGTCTGAGACACGATGATTGGGGTCATGCTTACTGCTGACATGGGACAGCAGAAAAGTGAATAACTAATGAATTCAGCGGAAGGCTGGATAACATTTAGGAAAGCTTGCTGTCCAAAAAGTTTACAATGTTCTACAAGATTGCCAGACTTTGGAAATCATAGGTAGCTCAGACTACTACAGAGAAACATAAGGATTAAATTTTGCTGAATTAAAATGGCACAAGATTATTTTTTTGCTGATTCTATGATGCATATATGACAATGACTTGAGGCTGCAAATCACCTTGTGTTGTCTGCTTCTAACTTTATGTATTGCTAATGAAACATCTCACTCTGTTTTACTTCTCTTATTGAATTCTGTGGAAGGGTTGAAAAGGTCTTAGAAATTTACAGAATAGTAAAGATTGCTGTAAAAATAGCATTGGTTATTACCTTTGAAAAAGGTGGGTTTGTTTACACAAAAGGCTAGATGAGAAATTTTGTGTGCATCCTACAGCTGAGCAGGAGCAGTCCTAAACATTCTACTGCCATTTGACAAATCTAAAGGTTTAATCTGAGCAGTTGTTCTTACAGATTTTTTTTACTTTAGAAAGCATTGCTGAGGATGGTGAGCAACAAGACTGATTATTTCAGGATGAGCATATCCTCAAATCCATAATTTTTTTAAAGTAATATTTCCTTAGTAAAGTAATTGCAAGCAAAATAAATAAAACTACACTGCAGAACCTATATTTTAATTAACCTCTCATTTGTGTTGCTATCTCATGGCCACGGCTCTGAGTGAAAGAGTTCTTTGCTACAGGTATGTATAAAGTATTTTTATGCTGGGATTTGGAAGTTTCTCCAACCTTTTATGTTTCCTTGGTGCTTGCTTTGAGGTCACTGTATCTGGAGTGAGGTCACTGCACTGCATTCAAGTACTCTGTACTCAGTGTTCACTCTGTAATTTCTCGAGGCATTGACTACACATGGTTTGCACAGACAGTGCGTGCATCTGTCTTCTACTTCTGGAGTCTGGTCTGGACCCAGGAGTCAAAAAGCAGACATTGCAGGGCTTTAAATGTTTAAATCTTTAGATTTAGTCCTCGGGCTTCCAAAAGCTGAAAATCACTTCTGATGTTCAGGGTGCAATCACTGGAGGGACTCGCTCTTTTCACAGTTATGTAGTTTGCATTTCCACCACAGCTGTCCTGTGTGAATGCTCTGAGTTGGTCACAAATCCAAGGTGGTTGAAATCGGATGTTAATCGGACACTTTTCTTATCGTGTTGACTGGGAGACACTGTAGCTCAGCAAAAACGTGGTAACTTGATTGTCTCAGCCTCTCACTGCCTCTGTCAATTAAGCTTAGAAAGTCAAATCCATTTACACATCTAAAGCCCTCTGATATCAGAAGGGCAGTGTAGGTAAGTGTTTAATGGTGTTGATTCAAGAACTGGCTTTGCAGCGCTAAGTACAACAACTCCCAGGTATTTCCATTCATTTTAGTGCTTCTTACTGCTCCAATACTCAATGACTAATCTAGTTAAAATCAGGACATTATACCCTAGTGCCTTATCATAAATACTAATCAGATTGTTTAAATGATAGTGTTGGTGACTAGATGTACCATAAATATGTTTTATTAAAAAAATCCCCAAACCCACCAAGCAGAATTCCACACCCCAAAATTAAAATCTGTTACTTGGTAAAGTTCAAGTGATTGGAATTCAGTCAATGATTAATATCTTGTGTAGTTACTTCTTCATTTTCAATATCTTCTTGTGTAATAAATGTGTTCAGCTTGTCACAGATCTTATTTTATATCTCCACCTTGTATCATTTCACATTCTACTTAAGTACTTGGTCATCTATTACATGACTCATTAGTCTGAGATCTCTACAGAATTAAAGAAAGTTGCAGTAAAAATAATATATTGAAGTTCAAATTTCAACTACATCAGCCATGCATGTTTAAAAGCATCTTTCAAAGTCAGCTTAACATACAATAGTGCAAGATTAATGTTCACTAAGCCCCATCTCTAGTCCTTCCCAGAGAATTGGGAACAGACTGAACAAAGCTATGTGTGTTTGTTACCTGCAAAGTGAAAGTTGTGGAAAGATCAAATCAGAATTGATTAGTGTGACTTCATGATTTTTTCCTGTCTGGCATTTAATTCCTGGTCACTAGGTAAAGGCAGTCTTTCCAAATAGATAATGAAAGATAAAAGTTGATGAAAGACTTAAATCAATAAATAACAATCTAGGACTCTCCTCAAACCTCCCTGCAAGCCCAATGGAGTAGAAAAATAGGTACAAGTTCAGAAAAGTTAAAACATTCTGAACTTTCATTCAGAGAAATAAATAAGAAGTAGAATTTGAATTTCCATTTCTTAATGTACTTTTGAGGATGTTACCAAACAGATTAAGTTTCACAAGTGTTACACAGTAGGTATTTCTTACCAATTTTGCAAATGGATAGACTAAGACCTCTAGATAAGCCCTTATTCTGAGTCACAAGCAGCCAACAGCAAAAATCAGAGCACAACTTTTAAGATGTAACCAACCGAGGTCAGACAGCCACTAAATGGAGTTTTTTTCCAGATATTACCTTTCTACCAAGTAAGAGGGAAATTTGTTTTTCATTTCTAATGGGAAAAAAAAAGAATACTGAGGACAAAAATAAGAAGACAAATGAAATAAAAAAGCCAAAAATATTTCTATATCGGCTTAAAAAATAAATACTAATCTTGTTTGGTCATTGAGTAATGCAAGTGATTATATTTAATCATATCTTTGCAATTACTCCGTCTGCATTATCAGGGAGCTATTGTTGCACCATAAAAATCTCAGAGATAAGAAATTAGAAGCAAATAATTTATTTCTGTGGTCATATACCACATAACATTGTCTGTGTGTCCAAGGATTTTTAAACATGGTTAAGAAATTTTTGCCAAAATTTCCTGTGTCCTAGAAACAATAGTTTTGTGTTTACCATTTGAATATTATTTCAAGAGAAATGTGACACCTTCTGACTTGACAATTATTCCAAGACAAAGCAAAATAAGTGATCCAAAAGAATCTCTAAATCTGCATTTAAGTATGTGAGACATTTATGCTCCTTAATAAATAATAGATCTATGGGTATCAGGCAAATAGTTTCTACTACTTTCCAAGGTTATTCAACCTCTTACAGTTTAGAGGAAAACAAAGTCATGTACCTATAAGGCTGTTAGGATAATACACTGATCACATTGTGCTGGTGGCAACAGGTTGATGCTGTATTTTGCTAAGCCCTGTACAAAAAGGGCATGTGGCACTCCATAATTCCTTGAGATTAAAATAAAAAACTTAACAAACCTGACCATTAGAGTAGATATATAAATCAGAAGCAGCTGGGAGTCATTGGCACTGAATGTGCCAATACAGGAGTCATTGTCTACTGACAGTTTATTTTTTTAATAATTGCTGGCTGTCCCGGAACTCCAGACTCGTAATTTTATTCCTCTGAATTTCTTTGTGACTAGAACCTTCTGATAAGGAAGTCAGCTATGCACGGGCATCTCTAAGTACAGAGCATCTCACAAATTTTCATCAACATATTTCCCCAATAAGAAAATAAGATGCAACAACTAATTGTATTGTAATTGGACATAATCAACTGTAATCAGCAATAAAACATCAATCACTTTCACAGAATCACACTTTCCTGATAATGGATCTGAAAACCCTTTTTTTTTTTTTTTACTATTTTTAGAATTGATTCATTACATTAATTAGCTGCCTGAAGATTAACATTTATTTGTACTTACCTCACACTTACCTTCTACCATTAAAGACATGTTAAAGTCACTCTATAATTACAATGTGTCTCTTGCTAAGCCTTAAAACAGCATTATTTGCTTGTCTTAGAGGTATTTCTGCCTGGATATACATTCTAATTTCCTACTGATGTACAGGTCTCCTTTATTAGCTCACGAAAAATAATCAACCCCCTTCCCTAAGGCCAGTCACGAGGTGGGAGCAGTGTGCTGCGGGGGAAGCACGTTAACAGCCCACGCAGGGCTCTGCCTCGGGAGCTGCTGAGTACCCTTTGTTCCAGGGATTTCAGTGGGAGTTGAGGGTGATCAGCTGCTTTAGAGCATCAAATCCAGAGACTTTATCACAGTCCTAATGCACACCGCAAGGGGATTAATTGTGGCTTTGGTGGGGATTCAAGGCTTCACATGCATTTTGCCTGTGACAACACTGGATGTACTCCGACAGGATGGCTGCAGCAAAATGCTTATTTCATGTGCAGCAAGGGAGATGCTCATCTTTTTCAAAGTGTTGTAATAAGAGAGGACAAACTAGAGGTCCAAATAAACTTGATTTTGCTGGTTGTCTGATTTGAACAGCTCTGACTTAATGTGTATGAGTAAGCTCTGTTAACATTACAAGACTCACCTGAATGCATAAAATCTAAAAGATGGACTTTGAAACCATATAATTTGCTTAAGAGTTAGATATAATTAAATGCTGCCACCATGCAATTGAAAGGTTATGAAAGAGGAGTGTTGTCACAGAGGGAGGAGTATTCAGAGGATGCTAGCTGGAGTCTGCTGCCCATGTGGTCCCTCATAAAGGACTGGTTGTATTATAGATGTGAGTGAGCTGTATGAAATTATTTGGCTTGCTAATAGTTGGTTAAATCATTGCCACAGACCCATTTTTGTACATCCAGTTGCATCTGAGTTCCTAAATAATGGAAAGAAATGTCAGATGACTAACACTAAGTACTTCGGATATGGTCTTTTCTTACCTCTTGGGCTGTTGAGAGAGGCCTCGGACGCCTTTCCACCATCCCCACAGTGACTCTGGTCAAATGGAAGGCACTGATCACCTGTTCCTGCCACCACGTCTGCATTTTTGGCCAGATCCTTCGTTTCAGTGAGAGATTTTGCTTTATAGACCTTCCTGGTGTTGGTATCTGATAAGTAAAGGGATTCTGACACTGGATCAACGGCCAAGTAATATTTATGTGCAGGGCTCGTACTGAAACAGAAGAGAATCACAGTCAGCTTGTTTTTCTTTTACATCTCTGTGGCAGCATAACAACTGTATTATAATTATCTGAAGACATCTGCTCAATGATTTTAAGAGGACAAAGGCATAAGTGACAGCAGCTTTAATGTGGGTTACGCAAAGCACCACTGCTGAGAAGGAAGGAGTTTGTCCTGGTTGCAGAGTCTGTCCAGCCAGCTATGGGGCAGTGAGCTGGTGCAGACTGGTACTAGGTGACTTTGTCCATCAGTACCAAGCCACTTAGGATAAAGCTAACTGGAGTGACTTCAGCTCAGTTATAATTATTACTATCAAAAGCAAGGCCATTTTTCAATATCTGATAAGTCCTAGTACTCTTGGCACTGAAAACAAATCTATGAGTTGCAGCAAAGTGAATCACAGACTGTTCTGCATGGGCACAAATGCCCACTCTTGGTTATTTTTATCCGTTTCTAAACCTTAGGAAATATGAAGGTGTGAAATATGTTGCCTTAATTCATGCCGACTGTATTGTCATGAGCAAGGCAGAAGGCCAAGTACTGTCAGTGCAACTAAGCATGAATTAATGCACCATAATTCATGCACTGTCAGTGCCTTATTGAGATTATAAAATGTTATATAAAAAAATATTTACATATGTTAATTAAATGGTGGGGATCATAAATTCTAACCGGAGAACTGGGCTGCATCTTATTATCCAGCAAGACTTTTCATTTCTTTTTCAGTGCAAAGTTAATTTCCAGTTTGAGGAAATTGTCCAAGCACATGGCACACCATGCTGGTGTCCTGAGCCTGCTGAGCCTGCAGTGGAGCCTAACTAAAAATCCAGACAGGAGGAGATCCTTTAAATCACACGGTTACTGAAATGGTGGGACAGAGGCACAGGCTGAGCATTCAGGTGCTCAGACAGTATTTTCATCATTGCCATGTTTCTCTGAGGGGCAGATTTCTGACAAGTGGTTGGGCTCTAGGTGGGACTTTCCTGCTCTGTAGATTAAAAAGATTGGCAAAAATCCCTTTTTTTGGATGAAAGAGATATTTTATTAACAGTGGTACAATTAAGTAACACTTAGGATTGGTGCAACAAAGTTGTGAAATGAGTTTCTCCTCTCAGCTTTGCAGTTCTGTTTGTGGTGGGTTTGACAATGCTTGGTGATATTCCCACAGCTGGGGAACAGATGTGAAACCCAGTCCAAGGAACCACAGGGAATGAGAGGGCAGTGATATGATGAAAGATGAGTAAGGGGATGAGCTAAAAGCAATTAATGCCAAAGTATGTATCATCACTATAAAACTGTTTGTTGAAAATATCAAGAATCATTTGTGCTCTCTGGATTGAGGTCAGGAGAGACTAGCCAGTCAAAAGATGAAAATAAAACACTTCTATGAAAAAAGTTGCAAGGAGAATTCTAGATTTTAAATAAACATGTTGTTTAGTATGCAGAAACTGCAGAGAACCAGGGGTCACTATATACTCTCCATGTAGACACATTTTCTGTCATCCTTGTCATTGCATTTAATAGACCAGCTGTTAGAAAACTCTTCATGTTTATGCTTAAAGCCTTGCATACTAAAATCTTTAAATTTAAAGAGTACAAGTAAAAAATGGAAGACAACAAAATACCTGCTATTTTTACAGAAGATTGTAATCAGATCTAAATCTGAGTTGATTTAATTTAGTCTATTAAAAACTACATGAAACAGACTAGGATTTACAATAAATCTTTTCAGAAGTAGTTATTACTGTCCTGTACTAAAATTTTCCCTATAACCTCAAAGTCTAGTTTCCGTTTTTACAAGTTATTAAACAGCTTTGTTATATCTCATTAAAATACTAGTGACAAGAAAAACAAAGAGGGTAAGTTGCTTTTAAACACTCACAAATAAGACCAGTGGCTCTCTCTGTTTACTGGTCCCCTCTTTTATGTAGTACTTTCTTTTACCTGGTAGAAAGAACACTTTTCCCCTGCTTGTTTGGAGACTAAAAGTTGTGTAGAGGTGCTGGATTTTGAAGCCTTTTCCTCCTTGGACTGTCATGAACCATCTTTCAGTTATTGCTTCTACATATTTCCTTGAGCATTCTAGAAATTTCTACCACGACTATGACCTTTACAGCCCCACAGAATGCCATACAGTGAGACTGTCAAGTAATCCCCTATAACCTCAAAGATTACATTAACTACAAGTGATTTCCTCCAATTTTCCACAAATTTCACTTGGACAGAATAGTGACAGAGACAATTACTACTGTAATTAATAGGGCTGGGGTACTTGACTATTGTCACAACTTGATATAATTAAGGTTTAAGCTCATCTCAAGAAACTAGTACGAGTAAACAGGTATTTAAAAAAAAATCTACAAAAGAAACCTCTAAATGTAAAAGCTGAATCATGTTCTGAATTCATCACAGAGAAAATAAGTTCAATTTGCTCTTTAGTTTACAAAGATTCTGGTCAGTTTAAAGAAAATGGAAACAACCCTTCAATTAAAAAATAGAACCTTGCACTTACCAACTAGGAATTATTCTTTCTTTTTAAGTTTTAATTGTAAAATATATGAGATGTGACATAATCTGGTAAATAATCTATAGTGTTCAATAGCATTTCTGTGGGTAAAGTAAGCAATTCCAACCAGTACTCTCATGCTGCAAACACACGTCGCTTCCTACTACGCCATGAAGTTATCAGTTTACATTGTACTGGTGCTGGATTATTTATCTCATTTAATACTGGAATGCTAAGAAGTTTGTTTCTAAGGAGACAGAGTGCCTTGCTGTCTCTTTCTAGCATGCAACATCACTTCTGCAGCTGGATTGTTGTAACCAACTCCCTCACCGTCTGTCGCAGAAGCCTAATGGGCAACGCTTGTTCCTTTAACGAAATCCCTACATTGCAATGCTAAAATGCCATCTGGAAAGGGAGAAAGCCACTTGCTTTGCCTTAGCTGGAGCAGCAAGGACTGAGCTGTGACACAGCACACTCAGTTCTGGACTCTGCTTTGCACACCCTGTAACTGGCAGATTTTAAAGCTCATAAGTATCCTAGAACCACTAAAGCCCTCTTGTGTGTTTCTGAAGCCTTTTTAACTATTTCTTTGTTGCTAGAACTCCAGTTTCCTTGGATGGCTATATCTGTGATCATTCAAACACCATGTGAAATGAGTATGACAGCTATGAAATGCACTCCCAGTGTTCAGGTTTAAATCTCTCCATCTCTGCTTGGTGATCAGCAAATTGATTTTTAGAGGGCGACTTCATTCCTTCAAAGCGAACGAATCAAACCTACAGTACTACAAACAAAGGTGAACTTGATTAACATTTGTATTTATTAACATTTATATTCATTAAATTTAGAGTGTTTCTCTATATACAGACTCCTAAAAGGACTTTTGTAAGACTGTTTCCTTGAACATGGTTCACATATCAGGCTGTGTTTTACTCACCTGTGTCTTGTGTCTCTATTCCTAGAAGGACAGATCGGTTCAGATTTAAAAAGAAAGAAAAAAGACAAGAAATATTAGTCCTTGACAGAACTGTATTCTTTGCCTAACTGCTCACAGAGCTGTATCCCACTAACAAAACATTGTTTTTCCTATTACTGGATATTATTTCTTTCTCTCAAACTGCTTCCTTTGCACCACCTGCACATTGCCAAGTTAATGCTGAACAATCAGCATACAGAATCATCACCAGCAATGTTAGCTAAGTGGAGACTCATGGGTGTTAAGAGAAATTTCATGTATTAATGTTCAAAATCTTTCCTGCCTTCCCCTCTGGCCCTCAAAGGGAGTGGGAAGCTGGAGTCATAATTGCAAGGCAGTCATTAACAGCAGCACAGGCCCAGCCTGTGGCATGTCAGGCAATGCCAGGTTTGCTCTTGTCTGCTTAAACTCAGCCACATCCTCTGCTACACGAGGAACAATTTTATTGCATTAATTTTAAACATGGTTTTATCTTCTGTGACCTGACACAATACTCTAGATGCTTGCTATTGAATTATGGGATTTTCTTCAAAAATATGCTTCATGGAATACTTTAACTTTTGGAGAATATGTACGAAAAGCCTCGCAGGAAGAAAAACCGGCTCTATTTATTAATTCTGCAATTTGCAGAAATCCATTAAGCAAGACCTGTTCTAAAGGCCACTTAAGATGTCCTTTTTAACCCGTGACTTAAAGTAAGTGTAAGTTTTCTGGTAAGTTAGTTTGACAGTTGATGAGACACATGGTCACAAGGCAACTAGATGTGGCTGCTTCTCTAAGTCCCAAGGGATAAAAGCTCACTGTAGTTTTCATAAGCACATCACAGCCAGGATTACAGACACTGGTCAGAGAAAGAGAATTCATTTTTTACCTCAATTCTAATATGCCAATTGAGTTCCCAGAGGGAAAGATCCGTCTGACATAGTTGAAGTCCCCAATATAGACACTCCCATCAGGGCCAGAAGCAAGGGCAACAGGGGCAAAGAGCTTGCTGTTGAGGGCGAGCCCGTTGCAGTTGGAGCAAGAGACACTTCTCTGGTGTCCATTGCCCATCACAGTGGAGATGACTGGAGGCTGCTGGGAAATGAACATGTTTTCCCCATTCCCTTTGTGTACAATTCCTAAAGGAAGGGGAGGGAAGAAAACAGAGACAAAACAAGTGAATGTATAGCATTTAAACTATTCAGCAATTTTGGGTTATGAAATCCTCTAGAAAACCAGACTATCAAAATAGCAACAAACATCTCATCTTTTAGAGACTGTCACAGGGCTCCACTAATCTCTTCCAATTTTGTTCATCCCAAACTTCACTGACACCATTTTGTTCATTAGTGGCTAGTGGCTATTTTAAAAGGCAACATCATGAGGAGAACTCATGGTTGGTTAATGCTGTAACAAATTGACTGCTAATTGCAGTGCTATCTGATTTCTTGGGGATTACTACTTTAATATTCATTTTATTCATAAATTTTTATTAGGTAGCAGAGGAATTTCTTGGGCAGTTTGAATATTTAATTAAAGGAGATTAATAGCAGGACTACTATGCATTTTTCACAAAAGAGCACCGAATGGCAGTACAAAATCAATATTCAAATTTAAATGCGAGTCCTTCATGGTATATGAAAATGGTGCAAGTGCAGCAAAGCCAAGTTAAGAGTCAAGGAGCAATTCTGAGGCACAAGAGAACGTCTTACCGGCAGGAATATATTAAGTTCTACCATAAAGGCTAAAACATCTTCCCAGTGTGTCAGTATTTTACCACTGCTCTGCAGCACACATTGTTGAAAGTCTTCCCAGTTACTAGGTTGGTGATACCAGAACCAGTTCAAAGATGTATTTTCTCAAGCTGATCGCTATAGTGTTTATTTTAACTAACAATGTGGTAATATATTTAAGAAGTATCTTTAAAATAACATGTAATTGCAAGAATTTGGCTTTTGCTGAATGGAAGATAGGTATTCTTTTAGACCCCAGTACAAAATCTCTTTTTTCCCTTGAGAAGCCCAGCACTTCATCAGAAAAGTGGCACAATTAAAGGAATAAACACAAGGGAATTTACTTTTTGGAGAACTCTTTATGCTGGGAAATGAGCATATTCTGCACACTGCAGGAAGTACATGTTGAGACATGTCTGAGTTTTCCCAAAGTATGGCAAATGTATTTATGTATTGTCTCTATGAACTTTTGTTTAAACTAATTTTTGTGGCTTTCAGGTGAATCTGAAACTAAAATTCACCTTAGAAATTATTGAACACCACCATAGCTATTTTGAAGGGAATTACATTTTCAAAAAATTATTTCTGAACAACAGAGGACAGAATACATAGATTTGTTTGAATGTTGGCTTAAAAAAAGCATCCTGGAAATATGCCAGTGAAATGAATGGCAATATTCTCCCTTATGCACTGGATAAAAATACTATGAAATGAAGATGCTGCCCTTTGTCTGAAATAAACAATGTAAAGGTAATCTTTCAACGGCCTCATACAAATGCCAGTAAATAATGAGGACTCTGGAGAATATGTTTTGCTGTCAATAAATGCAAACATGTGCTTAATTTCAGGATTTCGAGCTGCTGCTTTAATTTTAGTTGATGCTGTGTTGCACTGGAGTTGAAATTACCTTAAAGCATAAAGTCCCTGTGAAATTAATCCTCCTTGCCCCAGATAAATAAAAATGGAATCAATACACTTGCCCATCAGAAGGAAAATTTAATTTAAATAATACTCTAAAAAATCGGTTAATAGCACATTCATTTGTATTCATGAGATACAAGTGTCTTTAAAAGGACTATGCAGGAACTAATATTTATGATATCTGTTCTCTTCTTGATTATGAGAAATGCTTTGATGATCTTCCAAACTGACCAAAACCTTTGTACCAGAAAACATTAAACTCTAATAATGTCACAAATTAGAAGTGATCAAACCTCCAAACTGGATGGGAAAAAAAAGCAGGAAAAGAGCAGTGGAGTACAGCTGAGAACAGGATGTGGTCCTTTGGTAACCTAACAGCCAGACTGATGCAAAACTGCATACTTTTAAAAAGCTTGAGTTTCCAGTGACAGCCACATTGGAACAGTATTTGTTATTTCACATCTATTCTGCTGGAATCAGACATCTTTTTTTTTCTTTCTTTCTTTTTGTAAATCCTTACATCTGGCAGTAGAACACAGTTTTCACTTGCTAAGGTTTCTTCATGCGAATACTTGTACCTCCACAGCTTAGACTGGGATATGAAGTGCAAGTCTGCAAAATTGCATCTATTTCTTTTCACAATTTCTCTGTTGCATTTGACTTATTTTGTAACATCTCTAAAATGAGTAGCCTTCATGGAGAGAGAGAGAATATCCACCCTGGCTCTGAGCAGGAATGTCGTGCACAGCAACAGACCTGCTGGCAGACCAGGCTCAGTGGCTGAAGTTAGATATAAACTATTCAGAACCAGATAACCAATCCAAGTGCTTCTAGGTTTAGTTTGAAAATAAAATTGTAATTTACAATCAAGAATGTTGTATTCCAATGCACTTTTTACAGTTAATCCAGTGACAGTGTTCCAAAAACATGCAAGTTTCATCCTTCTAAAAAGCAGAGGGGATGCTTCATTTAAAACTGAAAAATCTCAATATATTCATACTCAAGAAGGCTACTCAATGCTTTTCATATGGTGGTATGGAGATAAGTCTGAAATATATAATTCTAAGTTTGAATCATATTCTTGCCCTTATTTAAAGCCCATTTTATATATCTGAAATGGAAGAGAAGTTCACTTGTTTCTAGATAAGACCACAAGCACACCTGTTATTTTTCTTTTTTGGTTAATACAGTTCATTATTCGGTTTAGTTGCTTTAATGAGCAACATGCTATTAATATATGAGTTAGATGTGCACTAGCTTTGGAATAGTAATTGTTTTTCCGCCCTTAACTGCTTTTCCAGTTCTTATACAAGATCCAGGTGTGCATGCTCAAAGCCCATTATAATCATCAGGAACACCTGAGACATCACTGAGCTCTCCTGGGCTTTGTCACCCTCGCTGGAGATGTTCTGACATGCAAACTGTAACCAGAAGAGACTCCCTGATTTCAAGTCAGATGTGCTTGTGCTCTCCTCTCCCCAAATTATGTCTCTGCAAGTGATGGACAAAAATGTTTGGCAGCTTTCCCCCGATTTCAGTCTTGACCGTGTCCAGCACAGTGGGAATATCTGAGGAAAAGGAGCAGGTACAAGAAGCTGCACGTTCCCCATTCATGCAGTGGGCACAGCCCAGATGATTTGAGAGGAGGTGGCAGGAGGCTGACAGGTCAGTGCTCTCTGGCATTCTCAGCTGCACAGCTGAGACGGGGACAGGAAGCAATTTGTCACCACATTCCCTGTGCTCAGGAAAGCAGTGATTTAGCCCTGCTCGGATTATAATTGTACACTTTACAAAATCTCGGAACATGTTAGTGCCTATGGGGTGAATTATGGTAGTAACCACTGCAGTTAGCAGATAGTCATATAAATTGGAGTTACTGCCAGCAATTTAGTCTTGAAATTAAACTATGCAAGTGGTAAATTGGCACTAAGGAGCAGACTATGGGGCTCACAGTTGGGGGCTCAGCTGACTGAGGTCAGATTTCTCTTTGTGTTAAATGTCAATAGCTGGCATTTAAAAGAGACAATCTATACAAACCAATAAGACAGGATATGAAAGAACTGCTGTTTAAAATGTCAAACTATTTTAAATCAAAACAGAAATCCAGTTAATTTACAAACTAAATCTGACCTTTTGTATTTGGAATATTTATACTGTAGCTGCGCATTCAGCTACAGAACTTGTAAAAACCTGAAAGCCATACATCTGTGCATGAATCTTCATCAACAGAAGTTTGCAGATGGAAATAGATTTTAGTGGATCGACTCTCAGCTGGAGCAAATTGAGAGAACTTTACCAAATCCAGTACTCTGCTGATTTGTAAGTGCTGAAATCTGACCCCAAGTTTCTCTTCTCCTGGACAGCGAGATATCTGTTTACTGGCAAACTCATATATTTCTAGTTACCATAATTTATCTCCGGGTATCGTTTTAATAATTTAATCCCTCTGGTTCCTGATCATAGATGTTAATGGAGGAAAAGAAAACCCCCCAGCTATAAAATAAAAGCCATGGGAAACCAGATTCAAGCGTCCATGCCTGAAGAATCTCTTTGCAGGGTTAATGTTATGACACCAAAAGCATTTACAGTTTTTTTTTCCCCACTGCTTTGAAAGGTGTTGGGTTGCTTGTACTGAGGAGTAACTTACTGTGCTTCTCCACAGAGTGGGCAGCCACAAAAGCTTCTGCACATCAGACTGGCAGTGTGGTTTTGGAAGTGCTGCCTCTCACTTGGCCGGTCTGTGCTCATTGCAGGGTTTGTGTCCCTGGGGCTGTGATGCTACTAACTGGTGGTAGTCACGAATTAGGGGCATAGACACTTCACTGAGACTATAACACTACAGACTGACCTGAAATGTGGCACTTCTGTACCAGCTGTGTGAGAATGAACCTAAATTAGCGTGCCCTTTTCCCACCCAAATGACCACAATGTGTTAGTGACTGCAGCAGTCAGTGATATTAATGCCTAATACCTGGGAGCCAGAACATTAAAAATATCCTTTCAGATGGCATTTACAGTTCAGCTCTCAATAAACGTGGGTACACAGTCAAAGAGGATTACACATTAGGAAGTGTAATGCTTAAAATCGGAACAATTAATTCCTTCAAAATTTGTATTCTTCTTATGTGTGGCCAGTTAATAAAGGAAGGACTTACCACTTTGTGGATTTAATACATGGTGTTTGTTTATAGACCAGCCACCCAGATTTGAAGCATCCATTTCAAAGCCTTGAAGGATTACTGTTCTCTTCTCCCACAGAATAAAATCAGGACATGTTTCATATTCATATCCCACCGACACTGCAAACAAATAATTAGAGAGCTCTCAGTCTACCTTTTCCTCTGTGAACTGCTAGACAGTTTTTCATTCCAAGTTCTGATATTTATCTGTCAAGTAATGATCCCACTAATTTTGCTCTGCCAGATTGCTATTGCTGAATGCTATTTTTTTGAAAAAAAAGGGTTTTAAGAGATTAGTATGTTATTATAGCTATAGTTACTACTGTTTCAAAGCAGAAAATTGTCTGTTGTACCAGTTATGGATTTCATAAATCTTCTCCAATGACTCCTGACTTGATTGTTTATTGGATTTCTGCTAATTACCTGAATAACAGCTTAAATAAAAAAAGAATCCATGTTAAAACAAAATGGTTTTAATTTGTTTGCTGATTGTAAATATTATAGTTAGGTAGAAATGGATCAACGAGCTGAACATTTCTAGAAATATATTTATCTTACCAGGCTTGCACATCACCAAAATACCTGCTGAAAAATCTTGAATTTCCCTAAGAGTGGTGGGTATGGGGGGCACTCAAATTGACCAAAATCCCTTTCCTTCAGTACTTCAGTAGAACATTAAAAAAACCTCCTAAAATTTTTGGTTTCTCTAATATACCAACCTTTTTTAAAAAATTATTTGTCTCCTTTACTTAGCTTTATTAGCTTTCACTGAAACTTATTCATAAACGAAGAATGTTATTTTGACACCAAATTCCAAAATTTGACCTAGGAAATATTGAGATAGTTCAACCTTTCCAAAATAAAAATGTCTTTCAAAATATTTTAAGATACAAAATAAAAAAATATTAAACCCCACAGTTTTCTGGCATTTTTAATAGTTTCTTTTCACTTTTCTAGGTAGCAGCCTTAGGTATACTTTACTTAAATCATAAATAGTTTTAATACCATCTAAATTCCACTACGGAAGGCAATTAAAATATTTTTACCAGCCTTAGCAGGGAGCACTTGTAAGATAAATGTTTTATGGCAAACTGAAAGCTGTTCCTTACAGCAACAGCTCTAGAGCTGCTCCACTATTTCAGCAGAAAGAACTTGTTTTTGCAGCTCATCTCTGACTTGTAAAAATCCCATCTCCTTCAGTACAGTAAATATTGTATGTTTCGAACATTACAGGTTTCAGTTTGAGGGTCCAGAAGCCACTTTGTCCAATTTTTCTGTTATGGGACCTCTTACAACCAACACTAGTATTGGTGTACTGGGTACTTCCCTGGGCCGAGAGCCCAAGTGAGGGTATGGAACTTCCAGAACAGCCACATCCTGTGCTGGGATGAGTCATCAAGGTTCAGTAACCCAACACACTGTTTTCTAGGTGTTAATGCAGACAGAAGATAAAGGGCAGATTTTTCCTGTGAAGCAACCTCACACTTGCCACCTACACATTAGCATCTTTACTCCAGTCATGCCTTTAACACGTTCAATCCTGGGTGAGATGTGTGTACTTGAAAAAAGCAGAGCTCTATAAGGCAGTCCCTCAGCCTGGCTCAATGACCCGATACAGACCCACAGGACAGTTCATCAGCTGCTGGAAGGGACCGTGCTGAGAGTTGGGGCGAGGGAGGCATAACAATTTCCACTGTCTGGGAATCCGTGCCAATGGATCCGCTGCGCCGTGTTTACCAGGACTGCAGTTAACACCGTAAAGCACCTGCTATTCCCTGCCTATAGCTGATGTTTCTGAGCTGCCAAATACCCTCTAGAGGTTATCACCCCTTTCTTAGAAGCTCACTGGTCCCTGCTCTCACAGTTATTTTGCACAGCTGCTGTTCTGTCCCCTCTCATCAGTGAGAGACATGTGGACATACACTCTGTGTGTCTACAACCACGTTTCTACGCATACTTAGACACATTTATGAATGACACCTATGCTCCAAAAAGAAATACCTGTGTGATCTTAAAGCGGGGTCTCCTGAACCACCTAATTGGAGGTCCTGATGTACTATCCATGAAAATTTCCTATCAGTCATTTTGCATGCAAAGTAACCACGGCAAAGCATAATAATTGTAAGTCAACAGGGTGATTGCAGCGCCACTTGAAAAATAAGTATTTCGTTAGGGGCAGGTTTTGAAAAATGTAATTTTGTAGGTGAAATTAAAAATCTCAGTCAGCTTCCCCTCATTGTGGGGTGTTACTTTCTGGTCAAATTAATTTATAGCACTTTTTTGAGGTGACTGAGATTTCATTGTATGAATGTGATCTGTGGTGACGATGGTTTTGGACACTGACAGCCAGCAAGTACACTTCTTTGCAGTCTCAAAATGGATTTCAGAAGACCTACTGAAATAATTTGCACCAAAAAACCTATTCTTTTCATACCAGTATTTAGAAGAATGAACAATAATTGGTTAGTAGTGCCACAGTCTAAAGGCTGTTGCCAAAATACAGGCAAGAAATAAAAGACGCGATTAACCAGGACAGTAACCTCCACTTTAACCTCTCTTGAAATATTTGCACTTATCAACATCTATCTTCTTTGAACAATGAATAAAATTAACTCAAGCAAAATACCAGGTAGAGTCACAAACAGAGGAGGTGTAGGGCTGTTGAAGAGCTGGATTACATTCACCCCCAAGAGGGTTTGTCCTTGCAGACCACTTGGTGCTGCTGGGTGAGATGAAAGGGCTTGCAGGAGTAAGATGGGGTCTGTATGGAGTTACCCAGAAGCATTTAAGAAGCATTTGACTGAAATCTTTTTCTTATGTTAAATTACAAGGGGACACAGACTTTACCATCGAGGTTTTCTGTGTCAACATCCACATGGTGCTTTTTTTATTCAGAACAAAAAATGCTACTTTGTCATCTCAGTTGTTGCTCTGAGAAAATGTCCTTTTGTGAGGGGCTTGAGGACTAGACACATGGCAGCAAACATTTCTCCTACAAATTTAAACATAACCATACGTGTGTGGAAATATGCTCAGAAAGTCTTGTTTCCTGTAACTGGTTGCGTGATCACTGCTGTCAATAACCCTGAATAAAAATATAGATGTTTATAGTGTTTACAAAACCAAAAGCAGATGGTTATAATCCTGAGTTCCAGGACTTCAACCTGCTGCAATTTAATTTAATTAAAATGAAAACTGAACAGAATGCATTATTAAATATTGGTAATATACTGGTAGAGGAAATTATTTTGACAAAAATTCATATAATGGATGCAGATAAAGGTCCCAACAGTGTGTCAAATTAAATAAAGCTTTATTGGAATCTAACAAAGCATGCTAGCAATGCACTTAAAATATCAAGATTTTTGCTTCTATTTTGAAAGAAGCATAATTAACCGAAACTTTAAGAAAAAGAAAAAAAAATTAAGCACCAATTAAATAATTTAAAAGTTGTTATCCAGCACTATTGTGTAAGCTTTATTCATATTTAAATGCATTAAGTTCATCTACTTCTAATGTGGGAAACTAACTACAGTATCATTTCATGAGATGTTATCTATTTGCATTAAAATGTTTTAAAGTCCAGATACATACTACACTTCACAATCATTACAGGACTCTTATGGGAGCAGCATACTCAACTGTTCCCTCTCAAATACATTAGTGACAATGTGCAGTGACAGCCTCTGGACATAGGGCACAAGTAGCTGTTCCAAGGGAAAGCCTCATGACCCATCTGGTCCTGCCTGATCACCCATGGGAGTGCCAAAGGGCAAGTTGGAATATTTTTTTTATTTCTGGGTTTGCACAAATATGTGCCAACAACCCACTTCATACCTTCCTTCACTGCGAAAACACTGTCAGGGACCAGTACCTGCACTGGGCCAAGGCTGGGTCTGCCCCCTCACAATGTTTCATGTAGCCCAGCAGGCTGAGAAGGGCTCTCCTGCTCCCCACCACATGCCATAGCCAGGACATTCAGAACCCTCTCTGACTGACCCTATCAAAAAGTTGCTCATCCTTCTGCAGATGTGAGCCTGATGTAGAAGATCAGATGCAGACAGGATAGATAATGCAGCAATTCTGGACACCTGGCACCAAGGGTGGAGTTTGGATCCCTTTAGGCCAATATAATGTGTGAGCTGTGGCTGGAAAGAGAAGACCTGAGCTTCTGCACTAGCATTCATAGCAGATCAAGAAACTAATGAAGCTGAAAATGTATCACTTATTTCCTGGTTTCTTCAGTTTTCAGCTGAATTTGTTCCTTATCTGGCTCATTTCATGATCAAATGAATGTGAATGGGGGCCCAGGGGTAAGGAGAGAACATGGGAACGTCCCTTCAGGCAGCAGTCTGCACTATATCTGTTGACTGTAGGACCACAGCTCTAGGAAGAGCTTCTTGTTTTCTGACATATTTCTATGTGCAAGGTATGATGTAAATCCCACTCCATATTTTGGTCTCATAACCCTTCATGGTCATCCGTGTCTATGCCTGCATCATTCTCTAAGGAGAAATGACCAGGAAAGTGCTCTAATCCTACCTTCTCCCATCGCCTCTCCACGCACCCACCTCACAGACTACCTGTCTGGGAGCATATGGGAATGGGTGATCTGGGAGCTGCAGGGCTTGCAAAGCCTGTGTGGCACCTTTTGGTTTTGTACAGGCCACTTTGCAGGCACTCTGCCTGCATGGACAACACAACAGATCCTGAGGAGAGCTTCTGGCTGCTGCTCAGAACAGCATTTTCATATATGAAAGCTATGGATGAAACATATCCCTTGTGAGGGTGGATGGCTCCATGTTGCTCTAGCTATTCTTGCTTTATAGCCTGACCTACCAATGCTGCTTGTCACAATTGCCCTGATGTAATATTCACAATACTAAGCTCTGCTGGTAAAATAAATAATTCTAATACAAAGTATCTATAAGATTAGTCCATTAAGCAACGTAACCTCATATTCAATTAAAAAAATAAAAAGCCCTTAAAAAATAATGAAATTAATGAAAAAAAATGCTGGCTAAATAAAATCTATTTGCACAGACAGAACTTCTGTAGCAATTTTCAGAATAGCTTGTGCTGCTTGCTTGAAGAAAGTCTACGAAACATAAAGATTTTTGTATAAACATCTTTAAACAACAAATCAATTAGTTTTAACTGTTGGGGACATAAAATGTAGTAGGCAAGGATGCCTAAAAGTTAGAATTTTGCAAACCCTAAGCGGAAATGACATTTTAAATGTCACAGCCAAAAAATGACAGAAACAATGACACACCAAAGGTCATATTCAAAGTAACATTCAAAAACAAAGACAGCTGAATATAATGCCATTAGTACATAACCATTCTCTGAGGGAAAAAGGGATTTTCAAATTGATTAAATTAGAAAGATGACATTGGAAGAACAAGAAAATAAATGTTCTCAGGAAATCATACAAGTCACTTTAGTAGCTAAAGAGGCATTTGATTTAAAAGAATGTAAGTGCAGCAACAAAATTTATTTGCTGTATTTTCCTGGCTTGATGTGCGTGAGTGCTTCTGCTTACATCAAGGTGATTCTACTTACCCATTGCCTCGGCCAGACCAGAAACCTTCTGTCCATATATGTCTGTCTTATTCCAGGCAAATGTGTATACCAAATTGGCTGCAGCAGGAAACCATTTCTGAAGCAGACGTCCTTCAACAGCAACTATCAGATGGACTTTTGTCATTCCAGAAGGGATGGTTGTGTGCGTCAAAATAATGCGCAGCAAAGTTTTATACCCCGGTGTCCGACTGCTGAGGTAACTCAGCTTTACAAAACTTGAAGGAATTGCGATTTCCTCTTGGACCACCTTGGAAAAAAACCCACATCATTATATCTACAGCAAAGAAAAATGCAAATTTTTAATAATAACAGCAGGTAATTATGTTATCTTTCCCAGTCATGATGTGAACAAAGTGCCACTCAAAGCACTGATGTTTCCTGTGCTTATTTCAGCAATGCAGCAGTCAGGCACGTTACAAAATTTCCAACATCAGACACTGCTTGGTCAACTTACTGGATGGCAGTCTGTCTGTTTGATAAAGAGCCTCTTCCTCTGATGCTTTACTCTTATCTACTGAGGACCAAATACTGTATCTGTGCACATATTTTTACATACAAGCTCTACAGCTTTACCTTGTTTTCATTACTTGGTTTACTTAACAAATGTTCTTAACCAGAATACAATTAAAACCTTTCTTTAAATACACACACACTTTCTATCATAATTGTGATGTGAAGATTCTATCCTGCCTTGGAGGTAATAACTCTAACTTGGGGAGTGCTAAGAAAGAAAACAAACCTTCCTGCTAAAGCATCTCCTGCGCAGTTAGGCTAAGCTCCAGCAAGAAGGGGCACCGTGTATGAAGGGCCAGCATTAGGAACCTAACAAGCTAACTGGGGACACACAGCAGCGAGGATGAAATAGCCTGAGCATCAGAGTCATCTCGCTCACAGGTAAGTCCCCAGGGTGTGCAACAGAACTCAAGTCCCAGGGCCCTGCTGTCAGTGCTGCTGTCTGAATCACTCGGATTAAAGCTAGCTTGGATATGCCCACTGTGGGACAGGATCAATTCCCACTGCAATGGAGATAGGCCCTCAGCAACTAGGACTGCAAAGACCGTGAGCTTGTCAGTGGAAAAAAAAAGTTTGGCCTTGACCTTTCGAATGATGTGGGGCTTGGAGCTACAAAAAGGGATTTAGCTCTTGTGATCTCCTGCGAGAAAGGAGCTGCCTTGGGACAGACTGTGAGGAAGAGCAGGCAAGAAACGAGAATGGCTTCTTGGAGATGCTACTGCAGTAACTCAAAAGTCACCTGAAAACTAGACTGTGCTTAATAAGGTTAATGATTTTAATGCATTTCTGTAACAATGAGTCAACCTGCCACAATGTTAAATTCATCACTCTTGGAAAAAGACAAATTGTTTTGTTTACATTTCCCAGTTTTTAAATTTTTCTTGTTTAGCAATAGGTTACTTCACTTTCAAACCAATTTTATTTACACACTGCAACAGTATCACTGTCACAGCACTGCTGCAGTACAGCTGGAGTTCTGCCAGCACTTGTTGTTTCAACATATGAAATGTAGTGTTGCCAGGGAAATCCTGCTCCCTTTATTGTTCCCGATTTGCAGTGTTCCCCTTCTTTCCTGCTGACATCCCAGCTGCCCTCTCTGTCATACATCTGACATCCCTTCTCATTTTTTAATAGAAAACCAGGAAGAAATATTCATGCATTAACGCATGCTAACGTATCTCTGTCTCCTATTATTCTTGGTTACTTTTTGTTCAATTCCCAGAACCCTACCATGAAACTTAACAGCCTAAGAACTCTCCAATGACTGAAAAAAAAAAAGAATTGGGTGCAATTTCTTTCTGAGTAGACTGCATCTTTGGGTACCTTGCTGTTCAAAGAAGGCACACCTCATGTGCAGTACTGTGACCCAGTTTTTTTTTTTGCTGGTGTGCAGCAGTTATTCTTAATTTATGTTCATTAGTTTCACTTAGTACATTCTGTGAAGAAACACTATGGCCATCCACTGGACAAAGAATGAAAGTTATGGAGGTGTTTAGACATAATTGAGTTCAACCAGAGATCTTTAACGTGTAGAATAACGTAGCAACAGTTTTATGAGAAAAAGAGAAAAGTTTGGAAATACTCATGTCTACGAGTAGCCTCCAAGTCTCTTCCAGACTTGCTCAGTGAAATTAAAAGAGAACCCAAAGGACTTCTTACTGTTTAAACTCTAACTGCTCACACAACATATTACAAATTACGGGGGTTAACACGACCCGAAACCTGTGTAGCTGTATTTTGCTGGGTGTTCAACTCACACAGACTCTTTTAAGGTCCAAGTTAAACAACAGCTGATTACAAGGTTAATTTTGAAATGACTTCTAAACACTTAAGGGAGTCAAAGAAGACATCTAAATTAAAAAACAATTCTAAAGATCATGTTAAAATTGCTCTACCTTGGAAAGAAAGTAATGAAACCCAAGAATCTAATATATAGCCAGAGATGCCATTGTAAAGAACTAGAATATGTGAGCAGATGAAACACCTCTAGGAATCTTCAAAGCATCTTGGGTCATGTCTCACACTGATGTATGGGGAAATTGTACTGTTCATCTGTAACTAGGAATGGTTTTGTCCATCACCATAAATAAACCAGGGTTTCAACACTAAATCATGTTAGGACTCCCCACTTTCTTCTACTTGGAGGTCAGAAATAAAGCACTTTTAAATATTAACAAAAATTAAAGAAAGAAAAAAGACAAAAGCATCTTGTTAAAGAGTACTAAAGAGATATGCATTGGCGTTATTCTGCCAAGTGAATAACATTACAGCAGTTATTTGCTCACTGTTTGATTTCACCTTCTAAAATTGTCTATCCCTGGTCCTGCAACAGAACAAATCGTTCATTTGAAAGTCTTTTCATTACCTGAAGTTCTGGAATAACAGTTCCTCTTTCAGGACAGGACCCTCCAAAGGCTGTCAAGGGGGAAGGGAGTACAATCGGATTCGGGCTGATAAAACTACTGATGTCACAAGATGGTGTGTCCGACTCTGTTCTTTGCATTACAACTTTGTCAACAATGATAAATCTATTCCAAGGCAACCAAAGTGTTCTTTTTTCAGATATGAAAGGAGATCTGTCAAAAACTAGAGTGACAGAGATTCCTCCAACAGCCACAAGGTCAAAACTGGAAAAGAGAAAACAAATTGTTTTGTTTCTTTTTGTTTTATCATCACATTACCACACCTTTCAATGCACCACAAACAAAAACTTTATGTTCCTTATTACAGTCCTTAATTTACTATGTGAAGTCATTCAAGCGTGCCTTCCTGGCATCCCCTCGGTATCCATGAAGAAGCTTTACCTCTGTGTGCTTTCTCCCTCCTATGCATCAATGGCAAGGCACAGAATTTCACTTTTATCTGGCCTCCTTCCCCTCTATTTATCAACTAGAATCAATACTAACAAGTCATCTGTAACAAAAGTGTGGACTCAGTTACTCTGGTTTATATGAAAAGAAATTCCTAGCCCAGAAAAGGGATGCCACTCATAATCTATGCAGGAAGAGCACACAGAATAATAAGTTTTAAAGCCTGTTAGGCCTTAGCTCTATTAACATAATCCTTTCCCTTTTTCTAAAAGCAGCAGGAGGAAAAGGTTGAGTATACTGAGCATGAGACCCCTCTGTGCAGGATATGAAATTTTTGGAAAAGATGCTGATTAATTGCACTGAGAACTGAATCAGCTCTTGTACACAAAGCAGGTGATCCTCTGGGAACTACTGTGAGGAAGCTTTGGCATATCTGGGCTGCAAAACAGTGGGACATAGAAGGCATGATATACAGTCTCAATTTCCAGAGTTTCTGACATCCATAGTCAGGCAACACAAGGTAATATGTAAATAGCTACTTCACTACTTCACTCTCTGTATTATTGAATGCATCTATTATGGAGGGTTTTGATGGTAACAAACTGTGATAAGAAGTCAGACTTAATTATGTATATCTCATCACATTTCCCAAATGACACCGATTACATTCACAGCAAAATACAGGTAGCATATTTTAATGCAACAACTTTATCCAGGCTAGCATAAGGAGGAAATGATAATTACTAACTTTCAGTAGTACGATTTGAAAGTCAATAAACTAAGGTAAAATAAATATGCATGTTCCTTACTTTTATAAACTGCAAATCCAAACAAAAAAAAGAATAATTGTGGAAGCAGTGACAAATTACACCACTCTTTCCCTGCTGGAAGACAGCTTCTG
Source organism: Pipra filicauda (assembly GCF_003945595.2). Taxonomy (NCBI): domain Eukaryota; kingdom Metazoa; phylum Chordata; class Aves; order Passeriformes; family Pipridae; genus Pipra; species Pipra filicauda. The sequence goes on from NW_024104742.1 coordinate 3,124,955, forward strand.
ATTTCTTGTAATTCACAATACAGCCAAGGAAGATGAAGTCTTAAACTGCCCTTAGCAGCTTAATTAAGTTCAGTAGCAAATCATGACCCTATTGCAAAGGGATGGCCAACCTTGGAGTGCAATACAAAATATATTGAAACTTAACCTCTCTTTGAGAACTGAACTCAGCTCTATAAGGCTGGGGAAGAAGGGGAAGCCAGGACTGCTCAGGGCTTGTTATGGAACAGCAATTTGACTCTGGAAAGAGCGTTCTCACTTTTCCTTGTGTGTTTCAGGTGATCAACTGAAGGAGTTAGTTTCATTGACACCTCAATAAACTACTTGAAAGATTCACACTTAATAACAGAAAAAAAGAGGGAAGACAGGATATTCCCTGGAAAACCCGACTTGTGAAAATATTCAAATGTCAAGAAGGTACTGTTACAGCAGAACTGGCACATTTCAACTCCAGGAGTTTGAATGTCATTGTAATCTCGTCTCTGTTCAGGGTTTTTCTTCTTGTCTATGAAAATTTTGTACACGAAAAGAAGTTGGTAGATGGCCATAACTACAAAAACCTAAACCCATGGAAGATCATAAATGAAAGCCTGACCTTCCATCTTGTCGACTGATGGTGTATCCATACTCATTGTGGTGCAGAAAACTGACGTTCACTCCAACCAAAGGTGTTCCATCTATTGCTACAACCTGGCCTCGGATGACACACGCCCGTCTGTAATAGAAAGGGTAGAACACAACATGTTACACGCATGAGGAGAGTGAGAAGGGCATTGATTTCAGAAACTGGGCTATGCTTCTGTCCCAGACAGACAGAACTGCTCTGATATCACTGTGACTGTTGATTTGCGAAAGAAAAGTCAAACAAGTCCAAAAGATTGATTTGGAAAAGCATTATCTCATGAAGATGACACACAGGCTCTCCCATGAATTGTTCGTGCATGTAGAGTATATTTCCATTTCCAGACATATTTCAGGATACCATTTGTTCTGCCACTGAATAGCACTGCAAAGGTTTCACTGATAGCGTGATTTAGCTTGCTGCAGCTCTAGGGAGTGATGCTTTGTGAAAGGAGAGAATGAAACCTCATTCTCTGCTGCTAGGTATAGGGCATTGCTGTCTATTAGAAAAAAGCTGAACTAATGTGATAAGGCAGCAGTGAGATACATGGTCTTCACTGAACTTCAGAAAGTTAGATACGTAAATTCACAGGGTGCCTAATCAAGTGTAACTTACATTTTTCTCAATGCCCTGTCACATGTGATGCCCTTTTAAATTCCCTCTGGGATGTGTTGGACTTGCACCCACTTCCCACTTTGTCCTCACATCCCAGTGAAGAGGTTGGAACATGGCAGCACAGCGGAACACATCAAAGTCAATGGACAGGAAAGTGAACTCATTACTAAGTGGGTCTAATCGGAGGCTAACAGGATCACAGAATCATAGAAAATGAGAGCTGAAAGGAAATACAAGACTTTATCTTGTCCATTCCTTTGCTTCAGGTTAGATCAACTATACCTACATCAGTCCAGACAGATGCTTGTCTAACTCTATAAGCTCACCAAGTAACCCATTCCAATGCTTCTGTATGACTGCTTTACTCATGGCAAATTTTTCCTATTGCCCAATTTGAATCTCCACTACTGCTCTTTAAGACCATTGCTTTCACCCTGTCCACAGAAACGGTAAAGAAATGACTTTTTCTTAGCTTTAGCTTTTTGCCTAACTGAATAATGAAATGCAAAGGAGGCAAACATCCCCAAGGGTGAGGTATAAGAAGTAAAATATCCTCGTGGTGCAGATTAACACCAAGTGGGATTTCCTAAGGGCTTACACAGCTACATTCCACTGAAACACCTTTCAGTATTCTGCCCCTGCTGTCAGGTACACATCAGCATACTGTGGTTTTACACAATGAAGTGAACAGCATATGCAGAAGTCTTCTGGTAACATTAAGACATTTGGGGTCAAATACAATAGAATACTTATAAAGTGAATGAGCATTAATTTCTCACTATAAACAACCAGCACAAATTTAGGCACTGTTATGTTTCTCTCTCAGTTTGAAAGTTCACGGTAGACCTCAACAGACACGTCCATTGTACAGTGAATATGTGAACTACAGGAAAAACTTTATAGCTCCTCAGACAAAAGTTATTTAGGAGTCTGCTTATGAATTTAAAAAATATCCCTTGAGAAATTAATTGACCATGATCCCATGAAATCATATGTGCAAATTGGAGACCATAAATTTCAGAAAATTCTGATTTGTTTCTTAAGATCCCATTCTCCAAAGCCATTTGACAGGATTTATCACCATGATATCATCAAACTCGGCTGACTATGATCTGAGAAAATGCAACTGGTGAAAATTAACCTCTTTGCAAGTACACCACAGTTGCTAATATGGATTCTGTATTCCCAGACATAGAAAGATGTTGATTTTCAGCAGAGATCTGATAAATCCCAGAGAAATGGGAGAGATTGCATTACTGCCAGTTGCAAAACAGAGTTCTGATTTACCAACATTTTTATTTTCTACATGAACTAAATTGGTTGTGGCCCTACTCAAGGGCAAAACCTGCTGCTCCACTGAAGGCAATCAAGCTCCTGTGTGTCTCTACAGAATCACAAGACTCACTCAACAGAACAGCCAGGTTCAATTACTCTTTGATTTGTTAGAGCAGAAAATACTGTTTTCTCATATTTCTAACATCAACAAACCTGTCTTTCCTTTTCTAATACTTTTGTTAGTGGACTCCATATATTTACAACACACATCGGTGCGAGAGCAAGACCTCTGAGAGCAATCATTATTCAGTGCATTATTCTCACACTCCTGTTTGTTCATTCCACACAAACCTGTCTTCTGACACTACTCTGTCCTCATATTTTATCAAGCACACAGATTTATCTGATAACAGCTCATCAAAACCTCCATTATTTCATCCATAGTCTTTCTTTCCTCTAATCATTCACTTTACTACCTATTATTCATAAATAATATTAAGAGACTTATCTTTCAACTTGCTCCTTTTTTAGTCACCATATTTTACAAGCTACACATATTTACAGCATGTGATAATGACATATAAACTTCATTATTCTACATTTGTTTGTACTGAATTGTCCTCGTAATCTCCTAGATTTCAAATGTTCTAAGCATGCCTCTGTGTTCCTACATTTGTCCTCATTATTTAATGTCTTTTTATTACCTACTCTAAGTTGAAGAGTATTCTACTCTCTGGCCTCTTCTTGAATTACCAGCATCTACTAAATCTTTGACTAAGCACTTGATCAGAATTAGCTTTAATTTTGGCATTTACTGCAGGTATGAAAACATTTTTCAGTTACTTTATGACCAGCACTAATCTCACAGGCTCAGGAGGTAACAAATAGCCCCCAGTCTTCAGCAAGTTATCCCTCCTTTCCCCGTGCCCTGGCAGCTCTCAGAGCAGACCCCCATGCCCACAGGTGTCCTGGCACATAGGTTCCCTGCAGCTCTGCTGCTTGCAGAAGACCTTGCTTAATTCCTTTCCTTACCAGAGCTTTTAGAGCGTGTAGAGCATGTTCCCTGCAGTGATGTCCCTTCATAGTCAACTGCCACTTCACGCTTCCTTGCTTCAACATCCACCCTCTCCCCAGATGAGCTGGGGGCCTTGCTACCACTCACTGCATTCTTAATTTGAGCAGAGAAACCTCTAAAGACCGTGATGTCTCCTCAATGCACTGTGTTCTCTGCCTCTAAGATTTATTCCACACTCTTGTGACTGCTCTGCTTTGCTTTCTCACGGGGGATAACTCCCACTATCTGTCCAACAGCCACCTATTTGCGACGATTGCGTAATCTCGGACCTAAGGCTCTCCAAGTTGTTTTAACTTGAAAGTAAGTGCAAAAATGTCTTTTCTAATTTGGTGGAGCTGGGCAGGAACATGTCCCTGATAAGCTGCCTTAGTGTTTTCAAATGCATTAAAAGTGTTCCCAGTCCCCTGGCAAGCTGTGCTAAATCTGCAACTCCAGAGGGAGCAGTTGGCTTTTTGAGCGAAAGCCGAGATTCCCACAGGTTGCAGGTGGCCTAAAAGAAGTAGGATTTCTCTGTCAATGCTTCATGGGTCATTCCACAAGTAACTGAGGATCTCAGCTCTGCAGGTCTCAGGTCTCTGCCATCAGGCAGTTTGTTTGGCATCTCTAATTTAAAATATAAATAGAAGTTTAGATTCTAGATGAATTCTTTTACTATTTGTAAAGCATTTTATTATTCCATCACCGTTCTGCCTTGCTCTGCTGCTACTTATCTGCTATTTTTTTCCTTTTGTTTTGTGTTTTAAGTTTCCAATATTCTCAGAGCACCTCAGGCTGAGACATTAGGCTCAGATATGAAACTCTGTCAAGCAACTTGTGAATTTGCAAGTGTCACATTACCAGAAGATGTCATTTACTGTATTACATTTATGATTAAAATCTTCAATCAGAGAAATTAAGCTAAAGGCTAGTGAGGTACATTCGTTTCTTCCTGCTGACAATGTTGCTGTAAGCAGCCTTTGAAGGGTAATTAATTCAGTACCATACACTGGACCCTTTTTGCAGGCAATTTGCAGTGAGTCAAATAGCTTGCCAGCAGCATGCATTAAAAAAAAAACTCAGCAAAGAAACAAGCTAAAAACCTTTCTGAGAACAGAAGTTGACATAAACATTATAATCTGCTACACCCTGCTACATGTAGTAGGTCAAAACCATTCCTGATGTAAGCAAGTACATTTCCATTTATTCAGAATGCTTCTAATCTGCCTTTCAGCACGTCACAGATAAGTGGGAGTTTGTAAAAACTCAGTGCAAATGACACGGCTTTGACATAATAAAAAGTAAAATATGTTTTGCAAACATTTTGCTCCTTAATGTTATTCTTGGAGTAGTATTCAGCCCTGGCTCAATGCAACATCCCGACTGTGTTGCAGAAGGCAAATATTTAAAAATTAGAGCTAAGCTAAAGTCCAAGATGCAAATGCAAAAGGATAGATGTCTCAGAAGCTGTCAGAACAACTAGTTTTAGTATTTCAGATTATTTTGAAAATGCCAGGATACGGCAGAGACCAAACACTCAGTCTGAATGACAGAGATAATCTTCACCATTTTTGATAGCTTTCCCAAATCTAATCAACATCACTTTGACTTTGTCTACAGTGAAATTTGTGCAAACATCACCCATGCTAGAGCTCCACTGACCTGTGGTACAGTAAGATACTGTCATTTGAATCAGACAGCTGGAAACATTGGATAGATATTTCTTCCTTAATCCTCCTAATGGTCACAGAGATTTCTTGAAAAAGGGAAATAATAATAATAAAAAAAAGCCAGCTAGGGCTTTGCAAAATTGAAGCACCAGTGAGAGTGGATGCCAGTGCTCTGAAATAAATGCATGCCCCTATTACATCCAATCCTTCCAACATTTTACGTTGAACCACCAATGCCATAAAATCAGTGTCATTGCAGGCAGACATGAGTTAATACCATGTGCCTGGACACAACCTTTTCAACAATAGCCTAAAGGAGATTAAAACCCCCCAAACATTCTTTGGTCTGTACCAGATAGGCTGGATCACAGATTTCTGATGTTTTTACTGTAGCAGCAGTTGTCTTTCTATATTTTTTCAATAATCTTAATTCCCAGGAGAAGAACAGACACTAGATGACAGTCAGATTGGCAATGTCAGAGGAAGATTTCTGAACAGAGGCAGCACAGCTCAGCTATTGCCTCCTTCAGAGACCTTGCTTATCTCTCATCCTTGAGAAAAATTCTGGCAGTTTTTAATAATATTTGACTTGTGGATGAACAATTTTTCAACAGCCTGGAAGACTTGAGGATCAAGCAAAGTGTGGACCAAGGGACCCCTCGGGGTGCCCAGTACAGTGCAGATTACTGCTGACAAACCCCAGGAGACATGGCACAGCGCGAGTCTCCAGGCACTGCCCTGATTCCAAAGATAGAGCCACCCTCACGTGAATCCCAAGGATCTTCTCACCAAACTAACTAGGAATGTCTCTACAGTGGGAGGAAACGATATCTGGGGTGTGAGCAATGCACCAACACAAGTCATACTCCTTAGTGGTAGGAAGTAACAAGCCATGGTGAGGGTGGGCTGCTGCTCCCACACGGAACTTCGCCGCTCTTCATTTTTCAAAGGCATGGCAGGTCTCAGGGTAAAGAATCTAAATACTCAGAAGAAGCTTTTAAATCCAAGTTAAATCCTATCAATGATAGCTTTAAAAGATCAATTCCTTATATCTATAAAAGCACGTTGATGGGATTATGTGCAATCTGGCTGCTAACATTTACAGTGTCACAGAACACTGTACAGGCAACTCAAGTGCTCACCTCCTCTCTGAAAACTCCTCACTGTGAGGCATTTTGATGAGGCAAATCTTTCACTGGTGACTTTTGTTTTAAAAGACTTCTGGTTTGCACATACAGCCAGCCAAGGACCTTGGCCCAGATGCAGTGGCACCGTTCATAAGAGCAACACACTCCAAGAGATCCAGCCGTGGCAGGTGGATGCTTCTCACAGAGTTCATCTTCATGCCCTATCGTTCTACATATTTATAACATCCTGTTACATTATTAATAGTGACTAAATGTTTAGGTATTTCAGATCAATAAAGACTGTTTACAAATTTACTTTATTAAAAATTAATGTCACAAAGAGAAAGTGCACTGAATTTGTGTGCAGCTATGGAATTGTGTCGAGTTGTAACCTAAGTGCTATGTACTGTGAAAATAAAAAAATTCTTATGTCCTTATTACTGGAACATGGTTTATCTAATGCATAGGCCTAGTTGACAGGGTAATAGTCAGGTGATGTGGATGATTTGTGGATCTCTTTGTCAGCATGTAAGTTATAGCTTCCCAGGTGAACTACAGCATAAAATCTTATGTGCCTCTATATTTCAAATGTTCAAGAAAATATGTGTTACCAGGTTTTCTGAGCAAGTAAGTGCCCCTTTCGTATTGCACAGTGTTTTCCTGTTAAAAGGGCAAAGCCAATCTCACAAACACTCAGAGATCATTCTACTCTTCGCACGACAGCTGGACAGAAACCCGCGGCACGAAATGGTACACGCTGGTCTATCAACATGTAGTAAAAAAAGAGAAGTTTTTTAATTAGGTGGCTGGATTATATGTAAGTGACACATGTTAAATTTATTACACTGTAAATACCAATCAAGTTCGACTGGGCAGAAAGGTGACTGAATACAGCACATATTAATTCAACTTGTCCTTCTGCATCCTGCCACTAACTGCATGTACAGTATGAAAGGTTGGACTTCCCCCTGCTGACTTTATGAGATAGGTTACCTTCTACAGCAGTCAGAGTCTTGTTCATAAGAGCAATAGAGTTTGTTGCTGTGACACTTTCATGAACTACACAGATAGCAAGGATAATCTGAAAACCAAGATCCTCAGCTGTTGGGACTTCAATGTTTGTTACCCTTTTAAGTATTCCATGAGCTCCAGCGAAGAATTCTCAGCTATCCAGGTATCACCACTTTTTTTTCTGGTTAAATAATTTCATCACAGTTCTCAATATTCAGAAAAACCTTTCATCTGAGAGAAAAACTCACCTGCTCTCAAATGAGACATCTCCTGGGATGACATGAGTGCTTTCCTTTCCAATAAGGAATCTGATCCGATCATAAAAGAGCCTTGGAGGATGCTGAGAGAAAGGTGGTTGGCTGTGCTGAATAAGGTCAAGGGGATCAGGCGAACCCTGGCAGAGTGGAGTTGCGTAACAATTACTTTGCTGACAACAATCAGGGTCTACACAGTCTGTCAAGCCATCTAAAACAGAAAGAATGGAAAGTTCAGGAACTTGAGTGGTTCGAGAATAAAGCACTGCATTTACTAGCAGAGAGTACAGGAGGGATGTAATAAATGGGAAAGGCATACTGATTATGACACAGTCAAATTCAATAAAGCATTAACACACATGCTTAGTCCATTTCAAGCACATGAAATTCATGTGCTTAAATGTCCAAAGCTTATGATGAAAATTGGAGCACTGAAGTGCATCTAAATTAAGCACCTAAATAAAACTTAAAATTGGGCTATTGGCATTTAATTGCTTCTATCAGCAGCTTAGATGTCCAAATTGCCTAAATTACATACTCAATCAGAAACAGATTTAATAAGAGATGGTAAAATGTCCAGCTATGTTCTTTAACATCCATTTTATGACTTACCAGCTGCTAACTTGCTTGGATTGACAAGCACACTAATGCATATAAAGCGAGATGAAGGTGTCGTATCCTTCAACAAAGAGATCTCTTTGTATTTTTAACAAGGTCGGTCTGAATAAATGTGGAGTCATCATATCACTGTATGGATTTCCCTTGTGTTAAAATTGGAATGCTATAGGATCAACATACTGTCAGATATTTTCACTTCATGCTTTGACTTTCCATGCTCTGTTCATACCAACACTTTGAAGCCTATCAAACTGTACCTCCTCCGGGCAAACTGCACCAGCAGGGGAGCTGCTGGAATTTTGTCATTGACTTTAATGGGTGCGAGACCAACCCTCAGCCAACTTTCTCCTTTCTCAATAGAGCACACTGCACTCTGTGAATACTCAGTAAATAGCAGCATAAAATATTCACTTTGAAAAGAAAGCAAAAGCCCTTCTACAGAACAAACAAATATAATGAAACGGGCTTTCCTGGCATCTGAAAATCCTTGCTTGACCTTGAGCAAGGTAACCGCTTGGCTAAGCAAAATATATTAACAAATCTATCCTGCTGCAGCTGGGAAATCAGATACAGCAGGCTAGTTTTTGTGATAATGAGCCAAGGGCAACTGCAGATAGCTAACAACAATAACCTAGGACCCTTGGATCCAGCAAAGCTGGCCTGGCTACAGGTCAGTGTGTGCTTTAAGTTCTTTCCACATTCCCCAAGTCCTGGAGACAACAACAGGCATTTGCCAGTGGTGGGAGAAGAACTTCACAGGGTAATGCTGAGTTTATTGACTTTGAGTGTAACAGTCACTTTATATTCAGGAAAGCCTAGGAAGCAATTGAAATCCGCTAGGAAGTCAGTAAGCTGAAACAATAAGGGGCCTCCAGTCTAAACAAAAGCACACAGGAAGCGGATGGAGGAGTTCACAGCATGAACCAGAGGAGTTTTCAGTGTGTTCTGACGAAAAAACAAAAGAGCTTTTTGGGTTGAAACTTGAAGAGCAGGCTTGGAACTGCAAGGAAAAAAAAAAATCTTATTGTTTCCTCTTTTTGTCCAAGGAATGAAACTCCCTATGTCCTTAAAACATGAACTGAAATGCAGATTATCCAAGACTACAAATCTGCCAGAATTCTAAACTTGAAAAGGTGATGAAGACATTGAAATGTCTTGCTGGTTGATACTGCAGATGCCTGCAGAGGGCTCTGATGTGGTCAGGCCATTCAGGGCTGGGCTCTGCCAGTGGAAGGGATATGGCAGTGACAAGTCTTGTTCAAGGAGTCAAGGGACTTTCTGGAAGGTACTAATTTCTACAATCTGACTGCTGTCTACCTGAGAAACTTGACAAACATTGGTCTGGCAGAATATGTGCTAATCAGAAAAAAGGAGCACTTATTTCAGAATAACAGTATCCATGGGGAAGCTACTCTGGAGTAATTTTTTTCCACAGTAGCTATTCTGATTAATTTTTATCTTGTCAACAAGCCATTAGATGTGGGAACTGAGTTGACCTGATTCTCTCATTTAGGTAAGAAATAAAAGTGAAAAGTCATAGAAATATCACAATATGAAGATTATTAGGAAAGAAATTTCTTAGGAAAGAAATAGCTGTAAAAATAACAATTAACTACTTTGCTCTTTCTAATAGAGCCCTCATTTTTCTCTGCTTCAGTGAAGAGCTTACATGCCTGACTACAAGCACAGTGCATTCAGGCTGTACACAAAAAGAAACCAAGTACAGGGAAAGCAGTTTTCCATCTTCCAGTCAGACTCAATTTTCATCTTTTCTTTGCAGTTTACTTGTCAGCAGAGTGACTGCCTTATAAACTCTTCCAGGTTCTGCTAATGGAGTTATTTTGGTTTGAATTACTTGCACCTGGTTTCATTTTGCCTCTCCAGGCTCCCAGGGATACAAGAGGGTGGGTTTCCCATTAGTAGGGTGTGAAGTCCCAGAAGCATAACAGAAGCATAATTGTGAGAATGGTGTGTATTCTAACAGCACCATCAATCTATGAAGTCTGGATTAGGCAGGACCAGCTTATGGCCTTAGAAGCAAAGGCTACAAAATCATTAGAGGAAGAAATTGCTACTGAAAATATCAATGTTAATGCAAGGGAACAGTCTTCTAGGCTACAGACTATCACTCATGGCTTTTCTCTCACTCATGCTGTATTTTTTTTTATAATATTTTTATTGATCAGATGACAATTTATTTTAATCTCCCCACTCAACCATGCAGAGTGAAAGAGAAAACAGATGTGAGGCTCAGAGAAGGTGCTCCATAGGCAGCGAAGCAGGAGGTGCAGAAACACCAGCTCTTCTATGGACTCTTAAGACCACATATTTTGCTCAGGCCACTGTGTGTATATACTTTAGAACCATTAACTAGAACTGTCTGAATAATGAAATTTCTAGCTTTTTTCACCAAACAATTAAACAAAATTTAGAAGAGAAATCAACTTGGATAAAACTGAAAAATATTTTTCACACTTTGTGCTAAAGTAAAAGAATAAAGCACCTATTTTGGGGCAAACAGGAAACTATTAAGCTAAAATAAAATCTTTGTTCCACTTTAGGCTCATTTAAGACTTTGGCTTTAAGTTAGACAATTTAAAAGAAAAAATTTCAAACCTAAAACTCCAAAAGAAACTCCTGTAATTCAGCATGATACCCATCAAAATGAACCAGGTAAAACAAACTAGTACAGAATCACAAGCTACATATGGAGGCAGTTTGTGACAATGTAAATCATATTACTAAGTGAATGGGAGGACACTTTTAATGAGCCAATTCTATTTGAAATGAAACTTTTAACCCAGGAAAATAACCCACAGAAACCAAATAAATCTTATTTATAAACTACATAATCAAATTTGTTCGCTTGAAATCCTACAAATACATTAGTCAGTTCTCAACCAATGGTCACAATTTTAGTTAAATTTTCATATCAGAAACCAACTATTAAAAAGCTCACTGTGTTAATAAACCAGCAGGATTTCTTTTAAATCTCAGGAGACAACAGTCAGGAGTATGAACAAACTACTACAAACAGCAAAAACTGTAATTCATACAGCAGGGGAGCCTGTACACTGAAGTTTTTACTGTCAATTACACCGAAGTGCATCACAGCATAGGTGCAGACTAAGATGTATTACAGGGGTGTAAATGATTTCGGTTTGCTATTAGCATTTTTTAATTTATTTTATATAAAACACAGTCAGGCACCTTAAAGGTGCACTACAGATTATATATTAAAGTGCTTCACATTTTGATGAGTCTGGGATTATGGTTTGACATCTTCCAGTTACCTTGTTTTGTATGCGAGGGATAATGATGAACAAAGTGAATTACACAATTAAAATATTTTTAATATTACTGCTAAAATAGAATTCACAAAGATTGACTTGAGGATAAAAAGCACTTCACAGCACACTTAAATAATTTAAACAACCTCAAAGAGAAGGCAGAGCATGCCAAAATAAGTTGTTCTGTTTTCAGTCATACCACTCCTATCTGCATTGCAATAGATCGCAGAATTAGGACAAGATTTTCCTATTTCTTTGCTGAGGAATAGATTTTTTTCAAGAAGCTTTCTATAAGGAATGATATTAATATTTATTGTGTCAGGAGTTTGCTTTAATGGAATCACACAATATTTTCCATGAAAAAATATATTTTCTTGCTCACACATTTTTATATATTTTTCTTATTCCGTATTATGGAAAGAATCTCACAAGTGTTGTGAAATTACCTCCTCAGCTATGTTTCTACTGCAGTCATGGAAGGCTCAGGTTGTGCTTGGTAGAGCACATTCTCTAAGGTAAACATTGTGCAGCAATCTCTCTTCTACAGGGATGATCACCTTCAGCAGCCAGAAAAATTGGCAATGGAGCTGTGGCTATGGACCCACCTCTCCACTGGTTACTTTCCAGCAATATATCTCTGTACTTTCCAAGTTTGGGCAACTGCTGTACAGTGAACATATTTCGTATGTTTTGTATTTGAGCTTTCCATGCACTGCGTAATATCCACGTTAAATCCTCATTAAAATAAAACAAAACAACAGTTGGAAAAGAAAAAGGCATTTTGTCAGCTATAAGTTAATTGCAAGAACGCAGAACAAGTCACATATTTCATGCCTGATACGAACAGCTCTACGTCATCTACTTTCCAAATCCCAGCATCTCTGTTCTGCTCATCTACCCTTGAATCACTTGCAATTCATGGCTACAAATATGGGAATATCACTGCTGAAAATAGATCAGTGTTCACAATTAGTACAAACTGTCTAGATACAATTTCAGGAACACCCAAGGACAGTAAAGAGGCACTGCATGGGGACACTGGTAAGGGAAGCAAAGAACAAAGTGGTTCTAATTCTGGAGTGGTGGCTTTCCCAGCTCACCAGTTCAGCAAGCAATAACTTGCACTGCGGCCTCTTTTCTATTAAACAACTGAGACACTTTATTAACTGGCTAAGAAAATGACAAATTCAATCAGACTCTACCTCCCATGTTAGTTATTTTAATAAACCATCCACTATCATTAGGTTCTGGCAAGCAAAACATAAATAGTTTGCAATAAAACTTAGAATTGCTACTCTTCTGCTTAAAAGTTCATTAAATGAGCAAAGTTCTCACCCTTTCAAGCTTTTGTCTCACGTGGAGAAGTTAACTACGAGGTTAATGTAAACCAATAAGTTTGATGGTAATGTCAGACCCAGAATATTCCAAAAAGTGGTGAAGATGCTTATATGGTGCATGCACACACATGTCTGCAGACATGCTCACAAACACACAGGCTAACAATGTAATTGCTCAGTGACATGAGAGTCAAATCCATCTCTAAGCAATACACTGTACTTAGTTTTGGGCATCACAATACAAGAAAGATATAAAGCTATTATAAAACATGCCAAGGACAGCTATGAAGATGGTGAAAGGCCTAGAGGGGAAAACATATGAGGAGCATCTGAGGTCATTTGTCTTGTTCAGCCTGGAGAACTGGAGACTGAGGGGAGAACTCATCACAGCCTACAACTTCCTCATGAGGGGCTGTGGAGGGACAGGCACTGGCCTCTTCCCTCTGGTGACCAGAGACAGGACCCAAGGGAATAGCCTGAAGTTGCATCAGGGGAGGGTTAGGCTGGATATTAGGAAAAGGCTCTTCACCCAGAGGGTGGTTGGCTAAGGGAATTCAGGAAAGTGGTCACAGCATCAAGTCTGATGGCGTTCAGAAGTGTTTGACAACACTCTCAGGCACATGGTGCAGTTTTTGGGGTTGTCCTGTACGGGGTCAGGAGTTGGACTTTAATGATCCTTGTGGGTCCTTTCCAACTCAGGATATTCTATAATTCTATGAATACCAATGAGCTTCATTTCACTGCTGCAGAGCAACCCAGAGCTGTGTGTGTGTGTCAGTGCACTCCCACTCCCTCTGTGCTGGAGTGAGCACCAGTGACTGAGCTGTGAGATCTATGTCCAGAACATTTTCACCAAAAGTAAAAAATGGAATTGAAGTTCCTCCTTGCAGTAAGCAGATTTTTTTCTCTGAACTCCTATTCAGTGCAACCTAAAATACTAAACGCTATGACTCTCAACATTTGAAGGATTTGCACTTTTCAGTACACTCACATGATCAATTGTTCAATACTAGTGTTGTTTGTGGAAAAAAAATCCACAGGCATCTCCAACCCACGTTTACTTGTTTTCTTTTACAGATTTCAAATACGCATTAAACATTGCCTGTGCTGACTTGTTTCACCACAGGCTCAGCTCAGTCTAATTAGGGTTGCCAGGAATCCAAGCAAAAGGAATCTAAGAGTAACTTCAGAAGAGACTAAGCAGCAGCAACAGCAACTGTCATGAGTATCTAATGCTTATTCATATGCATTAATTCAAATTGCCCAAATTTTAGCCATAATACATAGCAGGCAGCAGAAAGCGAGGCTGTTAACCGGGAACACTGGTGTTTGTATCAGGAAACCCAGCAGGGTGCCTGTGGAAAGGTTGTTTTATTCAGTGAGTACCAGTGGTGTTTGGCCTTCCACACACAGGACAATACAAATATATCAGGTTTTCAGAAACTGTAAGTATCCCTGGGGAGTCCTCACTGCTCAGCAACAATGAAAACCATTCCCATCAGTATTACTTATATTGAGTAATAATAGCATATTACTTATATATGGACTCAATATCTCTATGATAGATAGGTTATTAAAATGCCAATGGATGGGTCAGAAATACATCAGTAGCACTGGTTATCAACCCAAGGCTATGCTGAGTCATATATTTCCTTGTGCTTGGAAAAGCTTGGAGAAAGCTACAATAACTGTCTGAAGTGACTGAATGGATATTTGAAAGAGAATTCAAAGCTAGTAGTAAATAGTATTTTCCTTAAAAACAAACGGGAAAGATTGATTCATGAAAGAAAAACAATAAAAAGAGATGCAGGCAAATTTAAAAGAGAGATCCATATCAAAGACATTAATGGGAGTGACAGGTTGCAACTCTCAGCTGCAGACAAAGACCTATATGTGCAGCAGCAGGGTAAATACATATCCAAAGAACAGGAAAATTGTGGCTTGGCAGAGTGAGGGGTGACCCATGAGTGGGAGCTCAGTGTTTTGTGTCCCCCCACGTTGTGGCAGCCTCCTGTGCCCAAGATACAGGTCCTCGCCTGTGAAAGCTCTGCAGAGCTTTCAAGCAATCTTCTGGAGCTACTGAAGCTTCCAGTGAGTCTTAATTAATGGCAGGACAGGAGAAAATTACCTGCTCAGACGAGCTGAATGATCATCTTATAAACTGAAATCATGTCAGTCACGACAGAGAAAGAATAAGAATAAGAAATGGGGAATAATGTGATGGTGTGATGGTGTGAGAAGCCACAGCGAGACAAAGGCCCCACTACAAAGGACATCTGCTTGACTTCTTGGCATTTTCTAATGGACATCACACTGCTAACAGACTGCAGATGCACTCCACGAGAGCAAGTGCAAACCATGCTGTCGTGCATCTGTTATAATGCTAAGACCTTTCCAATGATATTTGTAGTGATATTTGAACAGGTAAACATGCCCTTAAGTCTGCGAGTAGGAAAGAGCTAACAGAGAGTTATGAGCTGGAATGGGAAAGGCAGTTTTGGTACAGCCAGGGTACAAGTGCAGTGAATCCTAATGGGGCTCTAAAAGAAATTGTGCTCTCCCTGCTCAGGAGAATAGTCCCACACATGTTTTATCTTACCACCACAAGGAACTGCACTGATGGGAACTCGGTGCTTCAGTGGCTGCAGGACCAGGATGCCTGTGAATATACTTGTGGCTTTTCTTTATACTAATATGTCGTTCCTTAAAAAATGAATTATAGGCTTTCCCTCTCCCAAAGCTTTTGTGCTCTTAATACAGGCCAAAGAACAACACTAACACTTCCTCATGCCAAATAAATGACATTATTCAATCCTTATAGTTAAGACTAACCTAGTTCTTTTCTACCATGTATTTGAATTGTAGTTTTAAATGTCAATTTAATTTAATTTAAATTTCGGTCCCCGAAAGCACTATATAATAAATCAACTGAAAACTACACAAAATTATGCCTCTGCCTAAGTCCTAAAATTAGAGTTTGTTTGACATAATAATTGTTCACATTTACTACAGTTTTGTTCTTTGGTGGTAACTTCCTCCTAACAAACTTGAAACACAATAGGACTCCTGAGGACTGCGATATAAATGTTTGATTTAAACACAAGTGGAAGGATTAAGATTTTTCTAGGTGAGAATTCTGTGATTTGGAATATACAAGGGCATTAAGTTGTGTCTAGAGCATGATCTCTTGGGCTTTGTATTACTGACTGAGTATGATCATATCTTAATGGCTCAGGAGGTTATTACCTGTCAGCTGTGTTTCTGTAACTCAACTGAGTGCATGCTCTTAATTCACCACAACTGCAGGCAGAAATGCTAATAGCTTCTATCCTTATGAACCTAATCCAGTTATGGAGCTTGATGAATGCAAACTCGTTAGGTCACCATAATATTCTCACAGTCTAAGGCTCAACCACCATCAAACAGGACTTAACAGGTAATGTCATATCTCCTTCCTAATTTCTGTTTTTACTATTGTGTTGGTATACAAACCCTAAAACACTAGGAATCCGCTTTTGATTTCATAGTAATCTAACACTGGTATAACTTCAATGACTTTAGGGGAATTTTTCTACTTTATACTTATGCCAAATCAGGTCCTGTGAACTTCATATATATAAAGAGAAGTGGTTATAATATGTAGATATAATTTTCTTTTCTTATACAAAATTGATTGTGAAGGAAACTTAATTACATGTAGCCCATCTGTAGTAGTCAGATTAATTAAATATTTCTCTCTGCACTTATCTCTAATTGTAATGTCAACAGAACTGTCCTAGTCCATGTTATGTTGCCATTAAAAAGGAAAAAGAAAATTGCTTTTAAAACCTGCAGTGAAATGATGTTAAGTGTCTGCCTTAAACTGACAAATTCAAGGAGATTTAGAGTTAAAACTGCCAACTCTTCCAATAACTCACCGTTATTGCAGAATATAAAGCACCCAAAATCACAATACAGGGCAGTTTATACAGAGCCAGTTCACAGAGTGTATCAGAAAATGCTTTACATACATTACAGGCTAAACAGGGTTTTAGTGGACAGATTTAAGAGTGAGTCAGTAGCTTGGCCAGCAGGGGAGAGCACTGACAGATGGGAAAGCACAGGGGGGCAGCGATGCCAGCTGTGGGACCTTGTGTGAAAGGGATACACACCAGTGTAGGAGAGCAGAGACAGTGGGCAGAGAGACGGTTGTTGGACCTCTTGGAAGTAAGGTGGAAAAGGAAGCATAAGAGAGGAATAAGGCAATTTTGAATGGGGTTCAGAAACAAGGAAACCTTTGCCAAAGGACAGCAGGGTCTTAGAGGCCACAGGATACAAAATCAGAAGGTCTCAAAATATATCTGTAAATGTGGAATCATCACTGAGTCAGATTGTTTCTATTGAGGTCCCACAGTGACCTCAGTTCTTGGACCTACAACAAGCTTAATTTATCAATGACCTAGAAAAAACACAGACAATCATTAGACCAAGATTTGGCCCTACAGTTGAGCATGAGATCTCACCCAGGACATGGATATGGTCTAACTGTGACACAATTAGGCAATATATATTTCAATGCATCTCATGTACAATCTAAGGAAAAAAATGTAACTGTGCTTAGGACAGATCATAGAATCATAGAATGGTTTGGATTGGACCTTAAAGATCATCTTGTTCCAATCTCCCGTCATAGGCAGGGACATCTTCCACTAGACCCAGTTTCTCAAAGCCTTTCTAACATGGCCTTGAATTCACTATCTGAATGAGAAAGAGGGTTTTTTTGTTTCGGGTATCTACTGGCTGCCTTTTCTGAAAGAGATGACAGAGTTATGAGGAAGAGTGGAAAGAAGATGGAAGATGTTACACTTTTGTTTCGTTTTTTATAAGAAAAAATCAAGTACTGGGATGGTAGATATGGCATACAGATACCTTCTGCCTTGAGCAGCATCTAGCACAAGGATCTGTTCCCTCACTGTGCTGCTTCAGATGAAGTCAACGGAATAACTGTCTTGAGCACATAGACAAACATTGACATTTTGTGATAAGAAAGAAAACATATATCAAAACCATAGACTCAAATGGCAGTCAAGGATGTGACAAATAAACAGAGACACATGAATTATGTATCATACCTCCATCATTGTCCAGGTTATCTCCACACACCATTTCCATGACAATGTTACATCCTGAGCCACTCCAGCCCACTTGACAAACACAGTGCCATCCATTCTGATCAAGAGTGCATCTCCCATTTCCATAACAGAGACCTGGGCAACCATCTAAAAAAGAAAATGTAAAAAAAGAAGCCTTCATGAAGGAATTTTCTTCTCCTATTTTACAGCTGAAATTATTCATTAACATTCCCACTTCTAGTACTATACTTGCTGCCTTCAAATGATCACAGCTGCCTTGCAAGCCATTTAATTTTTTGGCCAAAGATGGAAAAATCCCCAACCTGGTCTTTCCCTTTGCTTGCCCAAAAGTAATTTCTCAGTGAGGAATGAGGATTTTTTTAGTGTGTAATATTTTGTGTGCAGCAAAAAAAGTGAGGAAAGTTATAAGTTATAAAGTCACAAAGTCTGCCGTGTCCATCTCTTTCTCTGCTTATTGAAAAACAAGCTGTAGTTCACAAAGGAAATCATATACATAATCAAGATTTATATCAAAGATACACATGGGTAATATCGTCTAAATGACAAACTGGCATTTGTGGACATAATCCTACACATTGCAGGGAGTGGAGGTGACCTTTTTATTCTGTTCATAAATACTCATCTGACTGAGAAAAAGCCAATTTGATTTATGCTACAACACAACTCTTTCCACCAAAGGCAATTGAGGGAGCATTGCCTTCCAATGTCCCATTTCACTTTCTTCCATTATAGCTGATTCTAAAATGGCTTTTTAGAATCAGCACCATGTGGCCTTTAGTGGTGCTGATTCTAGATCAAAACTGACACAGGGGCTGTAGCATCCTCTGGATTATATACTTGCAAGCTCTGAATCAATCGTGATTTGGACATTCACAGCTAGATTTCTTGCCTATAAGAGTGAGAGAGGAAACAATCTTTTGGATGTGTACACTCGTGTCCATCTGCTTGCATAGTGCAGTGCCAGCTCAGACATTTGTCAGATCCTCTCCATGTCACACATGGAGCCAAAGGACAATGGATAAAGCTTGGCAATAAGCTTGACAGAGCAAGTGGCATCACTTGTGAGAGGGCTCCTTTTTGCCAGCATGGATATACAGGATCTGAAAGCCCTTCTGCACATGAACATCAACATGCAAGTGTCATCTGAGAGAATTTTTTTTTGAGGAAGAAAGAAGAAGCCTCAGTCTGCAATTGTGTTTGACTGCCCCAAGATGCTCCAAATGGACTTTGGAGGGGCCAATCCTAGCCTGGTCTGTCAGGGTGTGACTTACAGCCCCACAGGCAGCACATATCCTGGCCACTTTACATGAGATACATAATCTCTCTCTTTCTCACCCTCATCACAGTTTATCAATCACGTGTGCAAACAGGGGGATTGGAGAGTCTGACCTTCTTTCTCAGAAGGGCTGGAGATGGATGGGACCATTTTCTCACGCTGTAATTCTGGAAGATGTTACTCTAAAACAGCATGAAGTTGGCAACCACCAAATATACTATAAAAGCCAATTATTTGCCTCTTTTGGGAAGCTGGGTGAAAGGGCATTACTCTTCTGGGTAATGAGGATGTTTTTTCACTTTGAATCCCTGTCCTGCTGAGTTAATTAATTTCTTGGCCATGATTATATTTTGCTGCTGTGTGTGGTTATCCTCTAAGTGTATAAATGTAATCAAATGAATGCCTACCTGCTTTTATTATTATCTAATTCTGAAGAAATAAAATAAGAAACGCAAGATAAGCACCCAGGTCTTTCTGAAATAATGATTAGTTTTATATTTCAGCTACCAGCTTTTTTGGAAGGGGCTCTGCACAGTGTGGCTCAGGCTGAGGGACTGCTGTCAGACTCAGGGATGGGACTTGTGCTGACATGAATAAGCAGGACCTGCGGCAAGGCATGGGAATCAAATGAACAGCACCAGAGACAAAGCAACATAAAATTTAACTCTTGTATCAAATGTTTCGAAGAGAAATAGATCACATCTGGCACAGACAGCTTTAAAAAAAGGGTATTTCTCTATCAAAAGAAACTTACTTCAAGCATCGATGACCAAAAAAAAAAGAAATTTTTGTTCTAATGGCAGACTATCAACACAAGCTTTTTGAGCAAGTCCTCAGCTTTGGCATTAGTTTGGGATGGTAAGCAAGAACAAAAAATGGATTTGCCTAACACAGCACATCAGATGGTCACGTAAAACATGCTTACATTGCTATGATTTTGCAAATGAGTTGAGTACATTATTTGTTAAAAACTGCATTTTCTGCTGTTAATCTCTGTCTCTGCGTGTGTGTATATATATATATATATCTCCATAAACAAATGTGTTATCTATTCTGGGAACTTAGCAGTACAGAAGCTCAAAAGAGGTAACACAAAATGCTCCATTCCCAATACTTTTGTATATTTTCATTATTTTTTTTGCAATGCTGATATGAAAAACTTACCTTGAACAGCATCTAAGTAGTGAGCTTAAAAAAGAAAAGAACAAAACTGAGATGGATTGAACTTCTGTACCCAAATGAAAATACAGACACCATTTGCTTATGGCTTGTCACCCGTGGGACAGATGTAAAATGTCTCCCTCTTCCTGCAGGCAGATCTATTCCTGCTGCTGTGACCAAAACACATTGATTTTGTGATTGTTCTCCATTTGATGACAAGCATGCAGAGGGGCTGGGGCTACACATGGCACTGCCTACAATGTGAAGAGTAAGTCTATTTATCTTTTTAAGTATATCGTTCCTTCTGTGGACTTGCTCTAAACAATCTTTAGAAAATTAGGCTGTTCCTCCTTCTCAAACCTAATTCTTGACTTATCAAATCTGATTAAATAAATTCTAGAGCCAGGGAATCAAGATAAACATTCTAGATTTTCCAAGAAACAAATGCGAGAGCTTACATTGCTTATCTCTGAAAATAGATACTGTGCTATTATAAACAATTAAAACATTTATGAATAATCTTGCTTTGGGACATTTTAGGGAGAAACACTATTAGACTTTCAAAAACCTGTTGTTTTTCATTTAAAATATAACCATTGCATTTGTGTAGTAAACTAATAACTTCTAAAAAGGTATGAAAGCTTTACCTTATTAGGAATATTGTTAGAAGTCAGCTCTAGAAAAAACACCATTAGTAATAAGTAGAATATGTAAATTCTCAGACAGAAAGGTAAGAGATTTAATGCAAGAATTACTTAAGGTAAATAATAGCTTTGTCCCCTCACACAACCTATTTCTTAAACACTTTTCCCTTCTGACTTCAAAGTGCATACATGAACATGTTAGGACATTTATCTTTCCTTTGTGTGGTTTTTTTTAGAAAACTTAATTAATCTCTATTATTTCCTCTATACAGAAGGTTGTGCCAAGCTGCTATTCTGTGGGACATGCAGGGTGCACAGGCACCTTTTTACACCTGGCTGGATTCTGGACCTCTGTTTTTCCAAAACAATTTCAAAAAGAATGATGGCTATGGCAGATCTGCGTAGACCTGAGTGAGATTTTATGTATTTTATTTCTTGGGGTACCAAACCCCCTTACCAATGGTGCAGTGGTCCCCTTCCCATCCAGGGCTGCACTCGCACTTCCCGTCCTTGCACTGCCCGTGCTCGGCACAGTGAGAGTGGCAGGTCCGTTCTTCACAGGTTGGTCCTACCCAGCCCTCTTCACACTGGCATATCCCCCTGGAACAGACACCGTGACTGCCACAGTCCAGGGTACACAGCTCTGCAGAGGAGAACAAAAACACACCACGTGAAACATCAGTGTCACAGCACAAATAGACTTCGCATCAAGACTAAATCCCTTCTGTACTAGTATCACTCATCTATTGGATCAAATATGGGATTTCATCACCCAGTACAGACCTTATGCAATCTGGCTGCCTCCTTCTTTAGCAGTTACTTCCCAGACTATTTATTTGTTTGGAGTAGGGACTGCAAATGATGTCTTTGCAAACAGTAGAGTAATAGGTCTAAAACAGACAAACAATGACACGAAGAAGTCCATATCTTTTGACTGATTTCTGCTGAGACTCAATTCTGAAAAAGTATTTTTCTTATAAATTCAAATACTGCAAGGGAACCGAATTAAAGGATAAAGTGGCACATAAAATACATACAAGCAAATCAGTTTTTGAGATGTTCAGATGTTTGTAGCGATGATAAAGTGGCCTTCACTTACAGTACAGAGAGCCACCAGGAATGTAACAGAGAGCAAGAGGCAAGGCAAACACCCCTCTCTGATGGCAGTATACAACATTACATGATTTGGATCTCCCTAGTTCTAAAATGCCTTTCAAGGACTCAAACTTTTCCTCCCTGACTTCTGTGAGTCAACTGCCAAGAAACCTGGAAAGCTGTTTCAAGACAGGAGTACCTCCACCATTGCCCTCAAAAGAACTTCTCTAACTGGGTACTGTAGAACAGCCCTGATTGTGAAGTGGTATGGAAGTCCTGAATTGTTTCAATACATCACCATATGCCAATTGCAATTCTACTTCCACTTAGACTAAAGTCGTTCAGTGAAAAGGATGGCTTCATTATAGAAAGGTTCCTTGTAGTTTGAATTTATTTAGAATAATTAGCATAAAGAGACAGAATTTGCTTGTTATCCTGCAATTAACCTGCTACAGAAATGTCTCCTCCCTCTTCCTCTTGGAAAGCAGCTGATAGCACTTCAAGTGTAAGCCAAATATTCGTGTCTGCTCTCATTTCAAATGTCAGTGCTACATATTTAGTTGTGGCAGGATTTTTCCCTTGACAGATCTTAAACAATGATCGTTTAGATCTTGGAACTATTGTATATAAACATTCTTAAAAGAATTTGTAGTGACAAATGCTGTCACTTATATACCAAGAAAAGTTTTTAAAGTTTAAATTGAAATCTAATCAATTCCAATCATTTTAACACAAAGAAAAAAGCAGCATAGAAATGGAACAGTACAATGACATCGCAGGTGTGCTGGGTTCTGTCTAGAGTTATGAGTTTAGCCCTTATTTTCATTGATAGCCAGGCTGATGGCACAGGGTGCAATCAAAAGGATCAGTGAGTGACAAACTGCAAGAGCATGGTCAAACTAAAAATCAGAAGTAGAAGTAGAAGGCATGGTAAAGAACCTCAGACAAAACTCAATAAAAGCAACTGTGAAGTATGATTCAGACAGGGACTTGTGTTATACTGGAGTATGAGAGAAAAATAATTATCTGATGATATGATTCTATCCTGTAAAAGAATATGTAAGACAAGGAAAGAGACTGCTCTGTTATATTCAAATGAAAAACTGTGCTGAGTCTGGGGCCTTATCCCTTAGAAAGCTCTGATTGCTGCCTGCTGATCACGTACTAATCTAATGCTTCATGCCTTGGACTGCCTGTCTGCTGGTACTGGGAAGGATTTCTTTCTCTTTGATGCATAATTTGTCTTGGCTTCTTGGTTTTGTTACTTGTTTGTTCATTGGACACCTTGGAGATCGCTCAGAGGATGATGAAGGAATTTGCTCTGTTATTCCATTGGTACTGAAGTCGTCCAAATACTTGCTCCTGTGATCAAGAAGTAAACTGATCCCACCAGATCACAAAATAATCATCCCCAGGCCAGACTGGCAGAGGACCACCAATATTATTTTAACATATCTTTACAGCTTGGGGCATGGGCTAAACTCCTGAGAATTAAATCTAACAAATTACCTGCTACTTCAAGGATTTAGGCTGCTAGAGGGATGCCTTTGATCTCTCCTGATCTCCCTCTAGTTCATTATAATTATTGCTTTTGATATTTTACTTTAAGTGGCAAAGATTGTTAAGAGGATATTAAGAAATATTCTATAGTTTACAATATGTCGAGCTAAGTGGACCTGATGGGTTTTTTTACCCTCCTGGATTGAGTGCCTACTGTATGGATTTTTGTAATTGTGGGGCTGGTTTAGTTCAATTGATCCCAAAAGTTCAGTGAGGATTGCAGGTATCATTATACAGAAGTAGCAATGGCTGAAGTGGAGAAACAAAGCAACGCATAGAGCCTGCGACCCTGTCAGCAGCTCTAGCAGCTCCCACCGCTTCCCTGTCTGTAAACAGACCTAAGAACCAGCTGTGGAAAACCTTGAACACATTCCCACACATGGCATGGATGGCTGCCTCACCCGTCTGTCTACCCCACAGAATCTAATCGTGACAAACTCATCTTGCAAACAAACAGAAGAAATAACAGCATGAAGCTGAAGGCAGTGTAGGCACATCTCTACCATAGGGACATAGATAGATCTTGCACATGTTCCCCTTTTAAAACCACAAAGTTAAACAGACCTTAAAATGTTTTAAAGTTTTCCAGTGTTTTCCCCATGTTTCATACAAGGAATAAAATGTTTAAACATTATTTAAGCTCCAAATTTTTAATGAAGTGGAGATACAGGATTTTCTATCTCACAAAAAATATCCTAGGTCAGCCTGTATACAGTTTTCACTCATAAAGCTCCTTTTTTTTTTTGTTCTATTTTCCCACATAAGATCATACACAGATAAACAAATTTTACTTTATTTTTCTGCCTATTGGAATATGGTGGCTGTATCTATCCAATCACGCTGTCTTGGAAAGATAACACAGCAACACAAGTTCTGGACCCCAAACTGGCTTTGTGTGACCGGAAATGTTAGGTTAGTTGTTCTGCACTGAGGTATTCAGTTTTCACACCTCATTTCTGACAGCAAGTCCGGGCACAGTAACTGTGAGTCAGATCTGTTCCAGCACAGGAATACTGAAATGACTTTACCTAGCTTTTGTCTTTCCTTCTAGTAATGCATTTTCCCCCCAAAATATTGAATCTAAGTGTTCTTTAATGCAATTTAAACCCAATTTTGTGAGCACCAGATGAAATGAAACCTGGTTTCTTAGTCTGGATCTGACACTTTCCTCAGCTCCCCTCCTTGTCCTGTAGCTCAGCCAACTCAGACTATCATCACTGAGGCCAACCTTGAGACTTACATTCTTTTTGGTGATTTCAAACAAGGCTTCAGAAATGCTGTTTACTATGATAATGTATTCTTCTACCACGCAAATCCAAGATTCTCCACAGACTTCTCATGCAAAGAAAGGGAAATCAAGCCTAACGTTATCCTATTAATGCTGTGGTAGAACATGCAGCTTTAATCCACAGCTAATTCAAACAACTAAGATCAAAAAAAGCATTATTAGTTCAGGTTGTCCTGTTTTTAAATGCAAAACTATTTCTTAGCTCCTCCTGTAGATAAACAAGGCCAGAAATAGCAGAGCAGGGAGCCACATTAGCATTTGTGTTTGTGTTGAGGGATGAGGTTTCTACAGCAGACCAGTCAAACTGAGATACTCGGTGAGTGGTCAAGGACCAACTGCAACGGGAAATTATACAGTAACTTTAACTAGGCAAATAGACTTAAGTAAAGCTGATGTGGTAAAAATTCAGACAGTGGTGAAGTTGGACAGCAAGTCAGACAAGATGTAACTGTTCAGCTCACTGGAGCATCTTCCTCCTTCCAAACCAATTGGTGCTACAGCACTCCAAAATGCAGCAGGGCCAGCACAGAAGGGAAAGGGCTTTGAGCTGTGGGTCAGTGCAGCAGCTGAGACAGCCAAAGATGTCTCCTCTGATTGAAACAACTATTCCACTTCTCTCCATCTATCTCCTGGCTCTGTGATCCCTGTCTGGAGCTTAGCATCTGAAACTGGTGGGCTGGTTCAGATCATGAAACTGTCACATAATTATTCAGTTTATTTTTCTGGGTTAATACCTGACAGCTTGCTGAGCTAAATCAGCCCAAGGAGGGATCAAAGAAGCAACACAGGCAAGGCAAGGGAAGAGATGCAGATCACAGCCTAGACCGGGACTGTTGTGCTGAGGAGCCACAAGCTGTGCCATCATCTGACTGCAAAGGACAAGAGCAAGGGGAAGGTGACTTATGTAAGGTAACAAGGGAGGCAGGTGACAGGTACACTTTGGATTAGTCAGCTTAGGGATATTATATCACAAACCTTTAGTTATTCTGTTCCATTAACTGTCAATCATTCTCACAATGTACAGTGCCACACTCCCAGTTCCTAAAGTTCCTCAACTGTGTTGGTGCTACAAAAAGGCTTACAAAAATCTATCTCTTCTCTCCCACTCCTCTTTGTCATGGTTTAGTGGGATATACACCTGCTCAGCTTGCCAGCCTGAGCTCTAGGCAGACCTTGTGGAGCGAGGTGGGTTGCAGGCTGGTCTGTGGCTAGGAGACCAGCTCTTCAGTGGCTGTGAATTTTCATGGCTCCCACCAAACCAACTGTGAGTCACCCTAACTCACAGTAATCCATGGCCCTGCATCAGTTTTTGTACCTGTACACTTTGAAATCAAAACAAGGCTCTCTAAATGTAGGGCTGGAAAGTTAATTTTCTTTCTGAAACAAGCTCAGCCATGCAGAGTCACTGCAAGCCCCGTGCTGGCAGAGTGCCGGGAGCTGGCCTCAGCCGACCCCAGCTTCTCTCAGACTTTCATCAAATACAGTTTTCATCAAATCTAAAATTCAGAGTCCTTGGACTTACACCAATTAATGAATAAGAGACTTAAAAAATATTCAAATCAGTGTGGAATTTTTACTGACATGTCCTTAATTCTGAGTGCTCACTAATTTCTTGGAAGAAGGCAAATGTGAGCTGTGAAGCATTATTTGTACATAATCTGAGAAGGAGACAAATAATTGATCATTCCTGAGCTAATCTAAAAAGCATTAAAAATTCACTCCACACTCTTCATTTTAATTACCTAAGTCAACAATGAGTTCTTTCAAATGTGTTTTATAATAAGTTCCTACTTATGCGATATGAAAAGGGAAATTAAAGCTAAATATTTTATAATTTGTAATGATAAGGAAAGATTTTAATGTTAATTCAACATATTTCAGAAATAACTCTTAGAAAATCATGCTAAGAATACAAAACTATATGTAAACAAAAGTGGCCAAATACTATGAAACACTCATTATACTTTTCTTCAGTGGTGAGTCTTGTTCTACAGTCTAAACTTTGAGTATCATATTAATAATTTTGCTATCCATTTTTTAATAAGTGGTTTTCCATAAAGATTAGAAATTAATCTACCCTGACTTTCACCCAATAAGCTTAACTGCTAGAGGCAGCAAAAAAGTCACCTATCTAGACCTAATAAAGAAAGTTTTTTCAATTTAAATATACATAGCATTTAATAAGCTTGCATGATAATTTCAACAATGTTCCTGAGCTTTTTCAAATTACCTTCCTGCTGTGTCCTGGAGACAACTCTGTTCTAGCTTTCATTTTCAGCAACTGACTTTATTAATATAATTTTTTACACCACAAAAAAATTTGAAAAATTTAAGGTTTTAGAGTTTCAAAAGCACTTGAGCTATTTTTTTTCTGTAAAACCTAATGGAAATTTGTTCCCCTTAGAGAAGGTTACCTAAGAGTGCACTGTAGAGGCTTAATGCAGATATCAAGTTTTACATATCTGTTCTAGAAGAGATTTTTTTTTATGGTACAGCTTATATTATTTTCCCAACTTACATAAACTTCTTTGGCAATCTGGATGCTATAACTGCATCTAATTTTGGCTTCTCCAACAGTGTCACAGTATGTTAGTTGGGTGTGCAATTTTTTACATTCTTAGCTAAACACAGCTATGCCAATAAACTATCCCTAGAAGTGTCCAAGGTCAGGTTGGATGGGGCTTGGAGCATCCTGGTCTCATGGAAGGTGTCCCTGCCCATGGTGGGGGGAAGTGGAGGTTTGGAACTGGGTGATCTTTAAGGTTTCTTCAAGCTTAGGGCAGTTTTTCTAGAGGCAACACAGCAGTATTACATGGGTTATGCCAGTATTCAGTGGCACCTGCTCTTCAAGCCTGAGATGGAAACTAAAGGGACGTGGAAGTGTCTTCAAAACATTAATGTTGAAGTCTTTCTCTGTCAGCTGCCAGGTTTTGTGAAAACATTCCCTTTTGCAAACAGAAATCAGGTTCCAGAGGCAGCAGTGGTGCATTCCCCACCTCTTCCCTATTCTTCACGCCACCAAGGAACACACAGCAGGAGCATGCCATAGAACTTTATGTGAAATTTAGTACAATCAAAAATAAATCAATATCATAGATCATCACCAAATGACTGACCTATTTTAACATAAATTTATAGAGAATAGAGCTGCAAAGGACTTCACAGGATCACCTATTCTTGTTTGAAATTAAATCATACCTGGCATCCCTTACAAGCTCCCAGCAACACAGAACCTCTGACAGGATGAGGCAATCCATACCACTACCAGACTCTCTTCACAGACAAATATTCTCTCAATCTAAATTTCTCTTGCTGCAATACTCCTTATCCTTCTCTTCATGCACTGCACACTAACATCTGACACAAATACATTACAGGACACCTCGCAATGCCCCAACAATGTGTTATAGTTGGGTGAATAAATTTGAAGCAACTCTTTCTGCAAAACTATTACATTGAATTTATTCTCATATATACCTCCAAAATAATTTCCACAGTCATTTCCAAAGATTATGCTCTTGCCCAAAGTAGGACATGGTGGCCCATCCCAACAGAAGACACAAAGAGTGAGATTCACCTCACCCGAACTGAAACATTTGTGTCTCAAATACTTTTCTGTTACAGTCTGTTATCAGACTAGAATGCTTAAATTTATTCAGCTATTGATACTTATCTTTTCTGACACTGTCACGAAGCAAGACTGTACCATATAAAGCTATGTTAAGCCAAAGAGGAATTATTTTTGAAAAATACGTAAAGAGAAAACAACTCCTATTCTAAACTGTATTTGCCCTCATTTCTGGCTCTGAACGATGTTAGAGAGGCTCATAACATATTCCAGCTATTTACAGCTTTCCATGCATTACACAATGTCCACACATGGACATTCCTTAGCTCCCTTAAATATCATTCTTTTCTTGTCTCTTCTTGATGTCTTCTATTACTCAAATTCGTCTTAAGTACCCTCTTTCCCTCATGATTACATGACTGGTAACCCATTTCTATTTTCTCTTCATCAGTTTTGCTATAAAATGAATTAGTGATTCCAGCAAATAAGAAATAAGCTCCTGGGTGGTCTCACTGCCATTTGAAAACCAGTATAGCTGAAATCACTCTGACTGAGCAAAGGACTGCTCCTGGCACTCTTCATGTTTTGCCCTGCATTATCCCAGGAGCTGTTCTATTGGGAGGCAACGAGGCATTTCAGGAGGTTGGGTCTTCCTTAGGGAGACAAGAATTGCAGAAAAGTACTATTGAATAGTCAGTATCTTCAGAATATAAGTGGGGAAATATAAACTTCACACAGCCCTGGCTATTATTTGGGACAATTCAGACACAATTACCGCACAATGATCTAAGGCAAAACTTCCCCAAAACTTCCCCATTCGCCAAACATTATTTAATTTTAAACCTTCCTACTGTAAGCTCTATGTAGAAAACCTTTCTGATTTGTTGCTTCACAGATATCTAACTACCTTCCTTATCTTCTTACTGCAGGCTACAACATATAAAATAAAACCACTGGAACTAAAATGCCATATCCTCACTGTTTGTTACTCAGAACATTTCAACATCCATACAGTCGTGGTTTTAATTGCTTTCTGGAAATAATCCTTCCATCACCTCATTGAACATATTTCTGATGCATTAGATACTCCATAAATAACTCTTCTGCCTTCTAGTAGGAAGGCTGCCATTAGCACTATTGTGTATCACAAAATATATGAATGCAATTGCATTTTAAAAAAGCCCTGTAAGGTAGCGTCTAGTAATGCTACATCTATTTAAAAGTATCTTTTCCAAACTGGAAGCCTCAATTTGCTTGAAAATTTATTTGTGTACAAAAGTAATCAGTGGACAGACAGAAAGGTTCAAAGGGCAAATACAACAGAGGCTGAGGAAATGACAGAGAAACTTTTTCCCCTTCTTAGATCTTTTATCACACTTTTTTCACCCAGCTTTATTTTTCATCTGATGAAGATTTTCTCCCTGATCCAAATCCAATTTGTATATATAGAAAAACTCACCCTATATTGATTTCACTGTGGTTCAAAATGGTATTTTTACTGTACAAAAATTTAATCAATACAGCCTGAAGAAGCTGGACTGGTAATGGTAAACATACTAACACATATTTCATTTCAGGCATCCAAAGCTCTGAAAATTGATACCACTGAAAAGGATTCCTCATTTGCCACTGGGAATATCCCTGTTTACTCAGCCATAGCACTGGTGTAAAGCAGAATACAATTATGCTGGGCTTGCCACACAAGAGACTTCAGCTGCAGAAACTGTCTCTTTCTTAGAGATGATACAGGTTGGCAGGTTGGACAAAGCCAGTAGGGCAATGTTTAAAATAAATGAGCAGAAGTGTAACCTAATAGCAAGGAAGATTAGACTGACCCAAGGGTGAGGAGAACCACACAGTATTCTGACCAGGACATTTTTTAAATACCATTGCCCAAGTAAATATGGAGTTTCCTTGTCAAATTTGGTCCTGTTTTATAATTTGTCTCCACTGTTTGATTTCAAGTTGTAGTTGTTGCAAAACAGTGAGATTTCAGTCGTCACTGGAGATTTATACTCTGACTAACAAGCTCTGAAATCCTACGCAACACCCTGAGAACCACAAAAGGAAATGCTGTGCAACATCTGCCTTGTTTGATATTTTATTTGATCAGGAGACTGGTATGAAAGCAGTCCAGAACAATCTGATGCGAGCAGTAATGAGTGAGATGAAAGCAATGCCTTTGTGCTCACTCACAGAGGGGAAAATGCAATCCACAGTTGCTTGGACTGAAAAGAGAGTTGTGCAGGAAAAATGGGAAGCCTGTTGAGTAAGTGACAGACCACAAGGAATTGGGGAAGGCATGAGGCCTGTGATAACAATGAGAAACATGGAGAACAACCAAAGGACTTTGTAGGGAAGAAGGAAAGAGGCTAAGAGATGGCTCAGTAGGTACACTTAATAAAGCCCTGTCACAGGTACAGCCTGAACTAATACAGCATCAAAAGGAAACAAAGATTTTGAGACACCTATTTTCAGCAAAAGTTCACCAGATTGCCTGAGGGGATCAGGATGTGTCTTTATATAAGCACTAAATCTTTTGTGACATAAAGAACTAACTATTGTTAACACTGACTCGGGCTCTGCTCAGAGCATAAAGTTTTCCACAATTATTTAATTACTAAATTTGATTAGTAATTTTCAGTAAAGAGGTAAAGATTTATTTAAGCACTGTTTGCAACAAGTAGGCACCATCTTTAACTCATTGGATTACAGGATGACCTTTGGATATGGGTCCACTCACAAAACTGTGCTGGTAAGTGCTTACCTCACCCAGGTCTGTACTCTGAATGTTATATGTGCCTGCTGACTTCAATAATGAAGATATATTTTACTTATCCTATTTCCAAAGAGCACAAAATGCTGAAAAGGTGGGCATTGGCACTTCTCAACATATGACACAAACATCTATTCAGATTCACCTGTGTAAAAACAATAGCAGCACACAAATGACAGAGATGCCCAAATCTGACATAGAACCATCACTCGGAGGGAAAGGGGATAGTGACTGCAGAAGCTACATCTATACACTAGGGCTGGATGCTTTTAGAAGAATGTACTTCTATTTTTATAATTTTTTTTCCCCTGAAGAGCCAGACTACATGGAGAGATGGAAACCTGCTCATCCTGAAGAAGAGAAGGCTTCAGGGTGACCAAATTCTGGCCTTCTAGTACCTGAAGGGAAGAAAGATGGAGAGGGACTTTGGACAAGGGCATGTATTGATAGGACAAGGGGGAATGGCCTCAAACTGAAAGAGAGTAGGTTTAGACCAGATATTATGAAGACATTCTTCCCTCTGAGGGTGATGAGGCCCTGGCACAGGTTGCCCAGAGAAGCTGTGGCTGCCCCCTCCCTGGAAATGTCCAAGGCCAGGTTGGATGGGGCTCAGAGCAACTTGGTCTAGTGGAACATGCCTGTGTCCACAGCAGGGAATGAATTGGAACTAGACAATCTTTAAGGTCCCTTCAAACCCAAGCCATTCTATGATTCTATGAAATAGCGGATCAACTAAAATACACCTTATGGACTCTGTGTTCCCAACAACCAATTTGTATTACAGGAAAGAGTACTGCGA
This sequence comes from Pipra filicauda, assembly GCF_003945595.2. Lineage (NCBI taxonomy): Eukaryota > Metazoa > Chordata > Aves > Passeriformes > Pipridae > Pipra > Pipra filicauda. The sequence goes on from NW_024104742.1 coordinate 3,157,121, forward strand.
GAAATCAAAAGTCATTATCAGCTTCTAAGTAAAATCTCAGGTTCACAAGCAGATGAAGAAGCTGGCCTTCCTTCCTCCCTTTTTAGCACAAATAAACAGTTCCTTGGACAAACTCAGCTGTGAGGCATAACAAGCTCTTGCACAAAAACAGGGAGTGCAGTCTCAATTAGCACAAGTTCCACAGTGCTGCCTGTGAACAGACAAGGAGCAAACGTCCCTGTGTCCATTGGTGAGCCTGTGCAGATGAGTGCAGAGGGAGACAAAGCAGCTCCCAGCAAATAAACCATAACTTCCTCTGTGTCAGCAGCACAAACAGAAATAGCAGCATGCATCTGGCAGCTGCTGCTCTGCCTTGCTGCTGCTGAAGCAAAGGTGCAGCTCATGACTTACATTTTTTTCTGTGGAGCCTCTGTGGTACCGACTCTGCAGACCTGGCAAAGGCACTGCCAGGCTGGCCACCCTCCCTCAAGGCATTTTTGTAAGAAGCACATGGGGGACTGGAGCAGGAGCTCCACAATCATATGCCATGTGAACAATCAGCTTTCTGCACTCCATCAGAAAGTGATTTTGGACCACAAGCTGATAGATACTATTTTAATAATGTGTTCATAAAATAGCCAAGGCTTCCTGGACTGAAGACCAACATGCTCAAATGTACATTGCAGCTACAATACACAAGGAGTTTTTACTCTATAGCCACTGAAATGACTATAAATTTAATTTAAAACATGCTACTTGAGCCAAAACATTCAACATCCTTAAAGAGGGCAGAGACCAGGAAATCCTTATGTCTACATATGTGTGGATTGCAACAATCCACACAACCAAAAAGCTTAAAAATTCAGTACATAGGGAAAGTTCCCATGGGTTTGACTTTTATCAATAACAATTTCCTATTTTCAGAGGAAGTTAAAATTCACAGACTCTGCTGCATAAATATGTTGAAATGATAGCTATTTTTGTACAGCTCTTACCATGACAACAAAAAAATATTATAAATATCTGCTTTTTAGGGACTGATGCTGTATATTTTGCACAATAGATATTCTGAAATTTACTGAAGGACAAAACCTCTAGTTGTTCTAGTGCTCTTCTGTACTCTTGCTCTAGCAATTCCCATTTGTGCTTTTCCAGCTGCAGGAAACAAGCTCACTCTAACACAAGAACCCTTCTTTAAAAGCTGGTGGTATGGATAATCTGTTGGAGTTTCATCTCTAGATTTGGCTTAGAAAACTAGTAGTTGAAGTTTTTGTGGTTTTGGTTTTCTCCCTCCAATGCAGCATTCAGAACATTCCCACAACTCCTCTACTTCAGAGTCCTCTTTTATAAAGGGTTCCTGTGGAGTAAAAACTTTCCATATTCAAAATTACCATCTTGACATTTTCTTGCACACAGACTGTTCACAGAAGTTGTTTCCATACTATATCCTGTCAGTTGTTTTATTATAGTTCTTAATCACTGTCTAGAAGATTGACTACTGTGTAGGTGATAAGGTTGAGATACAAAGAGGGATGCAGGCATCTCAAGTACAAATTTAGACCTTTAAAACCCCTTGCTTAGCTTACCTAATTTAAAGGTGCTTGAGCCACTTTGGCACCTGAGTTGCTACTAAAATCCCACTTATTTGCCAGGTTTTGCTACTAGGTGATTACAACAACTTTGTTAAACTCTCTGGTTTCACAATCTGCATGACCTTACACAGGTGTTGGTAAGGATCCTGAGGAGCATTACTCTCACAACAGATCTACTGGTACTGCCTGAGCACAAAGCACAGTGAGGGGGACAGTTCTTTACTCCCTGTAGTGACATGATGCCCTGAAGGCAGAGAGGAAAGGCTCTGTGAGCTACCCAGAAGGTAGGATAAATAAGACCATACTGCTGTCATCAGAGAAATTTTGGTATTTTGCTCCTGGATAAGTCAAGAGCTGCTAGGATAGAAGCATCCAAAATTGGGTCTGTGGATTCCACCCTGTGGAATAGGTAGTACCTTGTTGTGGATTAGACCAGGATTTACAAAAGCTAACTTAACTAAATTGCATTTACATTTAAATGAGGAATATTTCCAATAATTGCTGAATGAGGTGCAGACAGCAATAGATTAAGAATCTTAATTTTCAGGAAGAAAAAGGGAAGGAAAGAGCCATTATTTTTGGCATATCTGCAAAATAAGCAGCAATCAGTTGAAAAACATCCCATGTTTCTTCATTGTATAGCTCATACCCTTGACTTATCCTATTTCTTAAATCAATATATTACTACATCAGGTATTTCTGGTTCCCTCTGGACTGATTTAAACATGCAGGATAACTCATTTTCATTGGAGTGCTTCTTCACTGCCTTAAATTTCTCATGTTTTAAATTCTGCAGCCACACATACTAAGTGTTCCAACCCTTAACTACTACGTTTTTAATAGAAATCTTGCTCACCAGATATCTTTTTGCAAACTCTTGCAACTCTACCGGAGATACAAATCAAACTAGTCACACAGCGTTTTTTTCTTTTCAATGAAATATATGGTAGTAAGAAGAGTCTTTCTACAATGTCAGACAATGTACAGCAGGGAAACTTCAATCATCCTTTTAATTAGCAGAGCAGTAATAGGAAAAGCTCCTCACAAATTAAAGAAAGAGGACAGTTAGATGGAATTAAGTAAGTACATCATTTCTTAAGAACAAAACAGTGAAGGGTGTTTCTAGTGTAATTAAAAAGTTCTTGAGATTTGTCTAAAATAGGGAGCAGAGTAGAAGTACCAATGTGGAACAGAGCAGTCTATAGAAAAGGCACAACGTTACATCACATACTGAGGGAATTTCAAGGCTATTTTCACTGCTGCAAGTTCTTTGTAGTGAATATCCTTGTCCTTGGTGAATGAGAATGACTGACACCCATACACTTTCTACAGTTTCTACAGTTTCCTATATCTGAAGAGTTCCTGATTATGATGAAATGGTTTCACCTAATTATTTTTTCAAGTTGCAGTTTTTGATGTTTAATTTTGAAACCTATTTGAGATGTCTTGAACTATATTAATACACTGTATTATGCCTCCATTTCTTTTTGAAGCACTTTACTTTAAAAAATGCAGACTTCTAATGATTTTTAAATTACTCCACTCTGCACATATCAATTTACAACAATTACAACATTTTGCATTTTTCAAAGCACTTCAGTTTTAAAGAGGTTTTAGGCTTTACAAGACACCGAAGGAAGAGGCTGCTGATCCACTTTTACCCTTTGTAAAATTACCACCAATCTTGCCAGGAGAGCTTAACCAAAAATAGATATGCTAAATATATACCATCTCCATATAATCATTTTAGGATGAATGTTTTTGTGACTAAGAACTGCCAGTATTCTTTTCCCAATCATAATTAGGTTGCTTCAGTGATATAAATGGATTCAGTGGAATTATGACAAATGTCCTGGAGTAAGGGGACAGAAACTGGCCTACTTTGGCTGAATAGAGTCTAGAGAAAAGAATGCAGGACAAGATGTCAGAGGCATCAGCTCTGCCACAGATTTCTCAGTCTATAATATTTCAGTGCTGCAATTAATTAGTGACTCAGGGCTGGATTCTCACCTGAAACACACTGGGATTGCACTGGTGGTATCACTGCAGTTACACTAATTTATGCTAGTTAAGGCTCTGCCCCCCTGAACAACTCTGTCATCCATTTTCTCTTGATATTTAATCTCAAGCCTCCATGTTAAAGTTGTCAATCTGAGAACAGAAGATGAGTTTTTTTGTTCAGTTTGTTGATGCTGCACCTTCAATTATCCAGAGCTTCCCTTCTACCTGACATGAACAGTCAGTACTCACGAGTTTGATTTTTTCTTTCTGAAAAGCACTGCCTATACGCCTCAAAGGGAGATGACTCATTAACATCAAGGGATTTTGGATGACAGCCTATAAATAAAGCAACAAAGATGCACAGACAGAAAGTAGAAAGTTGACTATTCTGAAGTCCTGGTGACATTAAAATAGTGTACTGTCAGTCTTCCATCCTACTGGCTGTGTCACATATGCCGTAAATCACGCCCATACTGCACAGGTCAGCTGAGCTCTGTGTTCAAGGTCTGACTAATAGTGGATTTTCACATACTACCATAACTGGATTCAGCTGGTGTAAAGATGCTGAGACTCTGAAACACTCCAAGGACGACCTTTTGCAGTACAGGTGGTTTTCACAAAACATGTTATACAATCAGTCTCACTTAGAGCAAAGCCTGAAATTCCTGTTCTCTATCCACATCTTTTAGAGGCGGGGGGAGACTAAATGAGAAGTGGAGCCCAATACCTTCTGCATTTCTCTTGGGCACACCCACTGTCAGATGGATAAACTGGTAAGGGATAAATGTCTTTGAGCATTTTTGTGTGACTCACACAAGGATGAACAAACTAGGAAAAACTAGAATTAAATGGGCAAAGAGACAAACGAGATAGTAAGGAACTAGTTTGAACACAGAATACTCATATTTATATTTTTTTTTTTTTTAGTGTAAGCAAAAGCCATTTCAATATTTAAAGACGACCTATTTGCTGTATGGTTGGTGTGACTAGCGGCCAACATCTTGGACAATGTGGAATTGTAAGCAGTGCTGGTGCTGTTTCTTTTTGTCTTGGAAAAACTTTGGGAATCCAAGTGGTGGAAAGACAGCTCTTCTCAGAGATGGCTGTGGACATCTGCCTGAGATTAGCTTAGCTTAACCCTAATGGCTCTGTCTCTCTTATTTTTAGGCAAAAGTGGACAGAACTCTCCTCATTCCTCATACGGTCCAAAGAAGACTGCAGAAAGCAGAACAGATAACTATTCAAGAGACAGTTAGTAAAAAACTTAAAGAAATAAAGTTACTGTAGGAAGAAGACGTATATTTCAACAGACTACACCACAGATAAGGCAGCAAGCAATGTCTGCCTAGGCCATTGCAACTGGAATTATAACAGTGGTATCCCAGGTGCACCACTTGAAAGCTACTGGAATAACTCCATGCTGCTTCTCTAAAAATTTCTGACATTGGTATAATTTTGAAGAAGTGAAAGTCATAGCTTGTTTTTGACCTTCAGCATTCAAGCCAATTGGAAAACTGACAAAACAGGCTAATCCATCTCTGTCATGGTAAATACATGTCAGTCTATAATCACATAGAACAATTAAAACACTTTGATCTTGTCCATACAACAAACCAAATTTTAGGTACTGACAGAAGGTGCTTTTTTAATTTCTTCTCCTGATGTCACATATGGCTGTAGAAAAGACACCTGTCAATGTTATTTTGATTGGTGTAGCTAACAATCTGCCAATATTTTCCAAGTGAAATTCAGTTGATGTTGCCTAAAGAAGGCAGAAGAATCAGAAGCATATTATCTGTATGTTTGAATGTTAGCTGAGAGGAATGGCCTTTACAAAGAGGTGCATAAGCAGCAAGGCAAAGCCTGAATGAAAACCATGTCATCCCTGGGAGAGGTAAATTGAAATCTGAGCTAACAAAAGAAAATGACTTTTCATGGAAGTTCAATATTGTAGGGTAGAAAGAGGCCAAATATGTCTGAAACAGATATCCAGCTAAGGATATTGAAAGGATGGATCTTAACAGAGCTGAATAAAAAGCCATCATAAGTTGTGTCCTACAAGTAGTGCAGGATTAGCATTACTAAGTATCTGAATGACTTTCAAGCCATATTGAGCTGCTTTTATTGAGAACCAATTCAAACACTTCAATGAAAACATATCCTAACAGCTGCTTTGGAGTTCTGCAAGAGGATTTTCTGGCCCTCAGGGGATGGCAAATGGCCAGAAGGAACTTTGGATTTAGGAGGAGTATCCTGAAGTGGTGCACTGAAATTAAGTTTTGGCAGTCCACAGGTCAGAGCAGAGATGGAGTGGACATTTGGAAGGTCTACAGATAATTTGACAGTCTTTCACCTCACAAAAACACAATTGCAAGACTTTGCACCTATTCATACTGGGAGTGGAAGGTACACTTTTTAGCAGAGAGGGCAGGAATAATTGAAACAATTTACTTAGGACATGACAGACTATCCTTCATTTTTGGTCTTTGTGTGAAGCTTGAATTTGAAAACACTAAATGGAAACTATGAGTGTCAAACAAAAACTGAAGGATGAATTCTTTTTTTTATAACGTTCTACAGAAAATCAGACAGCATGAACAACATGGTCTTTTCAAGCCTCAAAAATCCATTAATGATTCCAGAGCTCAGGCTGGAGCTCCAAATATTGGCAATACTTCAGCATATGCATGGGTCACACAGTGACCCTTCATCTCTCTTCCTCCATATCCACACTGATTTTTATCTTTCCCCAGTCTTCCACTTGTGAAATGGAAGTTTGTATTGTCTGAAGAGATAGGGATGGGCAGGTAGGGGAAGGTATCATAGAGATAGCTCATCCCTTTTTAGGTGGGCCACACTGGATCTAGAATACTATATTCAAAAACGTTCTGGAAACTTTATTTCCCCCTTTTAAAGTATGCCAAGATACATTCATTTCTATTTACAAAAAACATAGAACTTTAACTAATCTATCCTTTATTTTGAAAGTACATGGAATTTCCTGGGGAACACAGAAATCCTCAGGACAAGAGTCTGTGTTCTTCAAGGTGATACAGAAAGGCAAATTTTCCCAGCACTGACAATGATGTGGTACAGAGATGGCAGGAAAGTGCAAGGGTTTGAGGCAGGCTGAGAGACTGCTCGTCTATCAGCTGCAAGCTTTCTTTGTTTGATTCCAGATGAGCAGTCTGTGGTTTACCCTTTTCATCCTCTTCATAGTACAGAACCTCATGACTTTTTCCATTCACATACGACAGCTTGTTTATTCTGACTTTGTTACTCCTTTTATGTTTTCTTACTTACTCATTTGATGTTTTCCTTCCTCACTAAAATCAAGCTTTATTTTCAAGATGCACAGCAATCACTGATCCTAGGAAGAACATCTCAAGCACAAATGAACATCTATATTTCAGTCTAACACTCAATGTATTGACAAGACCATCCTGATTCTAGTCTAACACCTATGAAGAAATATATATTTGAAAGGAGAAGTCAGAAGTATCTGGCTATAAAGAGATGCTGGTGGTTGTAAGGCCATCCTTTGATAACTCAGAAGACAGTAGAGATGAAGAGAGCTATTTTCCCTACTAGTTGATGGAGGTAAGGAAAAAAGTTGCCTTCTAAAAAATGATCAAAACAGCTTTGGAGGTTATTTATTAGTTTTTTGGTCTCTTACTTAATATCTAATTGCCCCATACAGCTGACACAACAGACCTTTCCAAGATTAACATCGTTTTTTGAGCTACAACAATATTGTATTAGAACAGAATTAGTCTGCATATTTTGTGAGCAAAAATTCAGTACATAGCTAACACCTTTCCTAATTATTTGCTACATTAATGGAAGTACTACTATACTAACCTTCATGGAATATTTTTAACATATAATAAAATACAGGATCAAAATGAAAGCAACTGGTCTTTTGCTGAAAGCCAATAAAAATTCAATCCTTATCAAAGCAGGTGCCATATCCGACAGTGTCAGACTAAAATTACATGCATTAATTTTGGAGTGTAGAATGAATGCAGGGTCTTTGTAACAAACACTGAGAATTATTAGCACGTCAATATCTTGTTGCTTAAAAATTCATCATGTAGGGGGACATTTTCTAAGTCCCTACTTAAAGATCATAACCATACATTTTAAAAGATCTGAGCGGAAATTTATACTGTTCCAAGTGCTCTTTTGAATGATGATTTCTGAGAAAAATTGGTGACTTGGACCACTGGTTGTATTCCACTGCATTCAGCAAATCTGTCACTTGCATCTATTCTGTACTGGGATGTGCTACTTATCATCTGAGATTTCGGCTTTGTGAGCTCTAAAGGGGAAAAAAATAGTAGTATGTACATTGGTAATGACACGCTCCATTACAGAGTAAAATGTGCAGAGTGCATTCATTTCAAGAAAACAAAATGCAAATGTACAAAGCACACAGGAAATCCACTTCAACTCTTAATCAAGTTTAGTGGGAATCAAACCTTGATGGTCCTCTAAGAAAGAATTTTTATCCTAGCATGAGAGAATGGATGGTCATTTTTGTTTAAAGATTTTTTTGACATAGCTTTCTTACTCATCAGCCATTGCATTTAGAATTTTTTTTTATATACTCCCAATCTCTCTCAGAATCGGGGATTCCCCGATTGCATGAGTCTGATCAGTGCTCAACAACTCAGGTGAGAGTCATGCTTGCCTCTAGTGTGTGCCAGGAGGCACTTGCACTCTTACTGGACTACTGTTCTTGCTGTCACACCATCAGGCACACAACATTCTTGTCACAGGGAAAATGCATTTCTTGTCCTTGGCAACTGAAAGCCAGCAGAAAGCACAGGCAGTATTGATATAGCAAAATCTCCAGCATACCTGTAGAGCAGTCTGACCCTGTCCACTGTGGCTCACAGCTGCAGATTCCTGCATCCAGGAGGAAAGTCCCGTGCCCCGAGCACTGCTCCTGGCACACGGGAAGCGAAGTCTCACAGTTCACACCGCCCCAGCCTGTGGAGCAGTGACATTCCCCTTGGACACACACACCATGGCCAGAGCACATTGGATCCAAGCAGTCCTCTGGAAAGCAGGGAATATACGACTTAGAGCATAAAACTTGCAACTTCACACTGATTTACTAGTGAAATACAACATTGGGGATTCAGAGCAATTCGGTAATTTTTGTGCAACCTAACTGGAACTATGTTAACAAACATAGTCTGTGTTAACATCTGCAAAAGTGTAAGCCAAAAACAAGGAAAAAAGCAAGCATGGAGACAATTAGAGGTCATATGAATCTGCTTGTCATGGATATCGTCTTATTTTTAAAACACAGAGTCCCAGGACAGGTCTGTTGGTCTAAGTCTGTGAAGTTTGTGCTTCAGCAGCGGGGTTGGGAAAAGAGCTGGAGCAATTAATAACTACTATAATCGTGCTTTGTATTTCTAGTTGGGTATTTGTGCTCTGTGTTTTATTTACATCTGGGAAAAGAAAGATTTATTCTTTCATATTCCTGTGGAAAGCTATCTCTACAGCTGAAAATTTGCTACAAAAAACAGTCATCCATTAACCTTGAGTAGTGAATTTCTGACTCTATGCTTGCTGCAAAAAAAAAAATAAATCTCATACACTCATAAAAAGTATGTGCTGGGCAATTGCAGGTAATGAACAGCTTCATAGAAGTCATAATGTACTGATGAACAATTTGCAAACAAAGAGCTAAATTTGTTCTCAATTTGGATTAAACCATTCCTAGTGAAAAATTCAGGAGCTCTGTAGAAGAATTTAAATCGGCTGGTTAGTCCTGTATGAGCAGTATACTCTTTCACAAAGCCCCAGTACTGTTTTAACAAGACAGGTTTTAAGCAGGAAGCAGCCTGCCTTCTCTGGAGGCTGCAGGAAGGCTGTGGAGCTGAACAGGATCTGTGGGGTCTGAGCATGGGAAACAATTAACCAGCAGCCCATCCATGTTAGATCGCGCTTCTGGCTGACAGTAAAGAGGCACTGTGAAAGTTCTGCTATGTATTTTTCAAGTATCAGCACAAGTACTGTTTTAATAATTAAATTGTAAACTTAACAAACAGTACTCTATGCTATGGGAATGAAGAGATGCTCTCTGCTTCAGGAAGGGAAGGCTAAATACTTCAGACACAGAAATTAATGGCCTCCAGTTTATAGGACCTTTTGACCTAAAAATAAAGAAATAATGCTTTTTCTTTTGAACTGCTACACTACCAATTCAAGATCTAATTTCAGGATTTATTTTTTTATCTTTTTCAGCCTCCCAGGCTTGTGCATAGCACCATGTAATTCTGAAAGAGGGAAATCAGTGTTTCTGGACAATGCACATCTTGCTAAGCATAGGACAAAAATACACGACAATTTTCTCTCATCCTGAGACAGCTCTTTATTTTGCTGATATTTTAAAATTAATTGAGGGACTCCATTTTAGGAAAGATAATCTGACAGGACAAATTCAAAGGACTCCCACAGCAATGAATACATGCAGCTACTGGTGCTCCCTGGATAGTACATCTGTTACTATGTCTGCTATGTTAACAGTACTGCTAGAAGACTAAAATCATATTTACATACAATAATATAATCTCAATTAATTCGTGACAGAATTATCTCACTACTGCACAAATTATGTTGTACAATACCAACTGAACAGTCATGTCAAGCACACAATGATACAATAAAAACTCACCATACTCAGTTTACACAGGTTTGTTTCACCCACCATATTTCTACATAATTTCACCTTTTTTTTTTTTTTTAATTTAAACAAGTTGGTTACTATAAAAATCCAGTGTTTTCACACTCTTGGTTTCAATAGCTGTCTGAGTACATTTACGTCAATTTTTTTTCCCTAACCATTTTGCAGTGTCACATTATGGCAAGAAACAAAGCAACTAAAACCAGCAGTCAGCCTCTCACCAGCTACAGGTTTGTCAGCAGCATGGCCTCAGTGAGGAAATCTGTGTATTACCTGCTTTTCCCCATTTGGGTTTTCTACTAACAACTGACTATGTCAGACGTGTTCTCTTGATTGTCCCTTTAAAAGCCATTCCAGGTATGTCAGATCCATCAAATCCATCCTGGACATTTTTCTGACTAGAGAATTCAAGCCACATAAAAAGCCTCCTCTGTGTGCTACTCAAAAGAATTACCGAAAATCTATATAGCAGGAAGCACAAAGTATGCTGTCACCAGCTTCAGGCTAAGGGGACTAGTGAAAAATCATCAAATCAGGGCAAGCATGAGGAAGAGTTCTGCTTTCCAAGGCTATGCACAGGGGAAGAAAGTCAAAGCTGATGAGCTATCTCAGACATGCTAAGAGGGAAACAACAACTGCTTCGGTCTATACATGAGGGCAGACACATCAGAACCAAACCCAGTAAAAATACCGTTACTTGTTCTCATAATTTCCCACTTTTTATTAGCCAAGCCTTAAAGGATGCCAGTTTAGTACCCTGAACACAGGCTCCCAGTAAAAATGACATATGACAACAGAATTACACAATATGCTCTAGTAAACTGAGCCTGTTTGCCGCTCTTTTGGCTTTATATTGTCAGAAAAATCTAAGATGTGGCAGAATGAAGAAAGGGAAAAGCTGATTACGATCGTCTGATTACTCTGGAGAACAACCACATCATATTTTGTTTAAATGATCTTCTGACTGCCTTACCCTGAGTTTTTAGCCCAGTAAAAAAGCCTGGGCAGGCTCTCTGATGGTGTGTGCTAAGGGACCATGGTTAGAGGCAGCAAGGAGGGTTGGGGACACCAGCCACCCTTCCTCAAAATAGTATCTGGAGCCTGACAGAAGAAAAGCGGAGATAAAAAAATTAAGATAGTCTCACAACTTTCACAGAAAAAAAAGAAATCCTTTCTTCCTGGGATGTTTTCCAGGAAACTTTCGGAGGATTGAGAATACACTGCTGGCAAAAACTTCCACCCAGTTCTGGTCTTGCTTTTGAGCTTCAATGGAGGGGGAGAACAGAAATCATCCGAGAACTATAGTCCCCTTGGACCAAAAGAGAAACTGAGTATTTCAGAGGATTGCCCATGCTACAAATATTAGATGGTCTTATTAGACAGTGATAAATAATTTTATCCTTTTGAATAAAAATGTGATCAGCCCACTGACTGTTACCGAGACCTGAATACCTTTACCTTCCAAAATGTTCCATTTTAACATTACTTTCTATGAGGCAGTAAAGGAAAGGTAGTTTTGAGCAAAACAGTCAGTACTGCTTCACAGAAAGTTAATCACACATACATGAGTTTTTAACTACCTTGAAACAGGAGCAGAGATTAAAGACAAAAATCAACCCCCCTAGCTATAGAGAAGGAAACTTCACCAACCTTGCTCACAAATCTCTCCTTTGTATCCAGGGACACAGATGCAGACGCCCATGATACAAGTACCATGGCCAAAGCAGGTTGGATCAATACACTGCTCTTCTGGAACATCACACTCTGGTCCTTTCCACCCATTTCGACACACACAGTGACCTTTCTCATATTCTCCATTTCCACTGCACAGCACTGGACAGGAATCTGAAGAAGGTAGATTGACCTTTTTAATGTATTTACATACTTACATAGATTAACATTTATTGCATTTATTGTTCTGTAAAATTGCTTTTCCACTCCAGCTCCTCGATCCTCCATTTGGTTCAAGGGTTGTAACAGACTGAAATCTTAGAACTAGGTAATGCAGCAGTAATACAATGTCCTCATCTCCTCAGTCTGTCTCACTTGTATACCTTAATTTTGACCTGATATGGGATATCTTAGAAGAAAAAAATAATTCTCTCCCCTTGATTGGCCTCTGCAGAAAACTTGCAGTGATGCCTGCTTATGATTTTCAGTAAGATTAATATTTCTTTCCTGTGTACTGAAGCATGATCCTGCCCTTTTTCCTTCTAAGACTTGATGTTACTGAGGTTTTAGCCATTACTAATCTGTATGTAAACCAGTAATGTGGAATCTTAGTTTTACAATCCAGTATCTATTTCTGAGCCAATCGAGGTCTTAAAAAAAAAAAAATAAAGGCAACCCTACATTTGAGGAGACATTGGAAAAACATGAGAACTTCTGGACATCATATGCAGCAGATGATGGATAATACCGACAGAAATATCTGAAAAAGAAATAAGGTCACTTAACATGTTTTTTGCCTTAATGCTGGAAAACTGTCTGTAAGCTGCTTTAGGTTTCTTATCTACACTCTATTCAAGTTAAGACCATAGAAGCATTTGATTTACTTATGTTGTCTCCAGAGTGAAACTGTTTGTCACTTTTAAATAACAGAAAACATTATGCAAAGCTAACACACTTAATAAAAATGTATTCTACAATTATGGAGAGGATGCAAAGAGGGATGGAGGAACTTATTAACTCTGAAAGTCAGGGAGGGAGAAGTGGTTGATGCATGTTAACTCAAGTACAGCATCAAGAAACTTTCCACATGTGTGCTTATACTGTATCTGCCATCTGGCTGGAAAAAGGAATTTAATCTCCTTTAATCACTTTGAATCTTTGCAAGCCCAGCAGTCACACACCATAATCATGATCCCTGTCATGCACTGTGGGTCAGTTGATATGAGATTACCTTTTGCACAATCAGGACCAAGGAATCCCGGGAAACAGTGGCAGTGCCCTGAGATACATTCTCCGTTCCCATTACAATTAGTAGAGCAGTCATCCAGGATTTCTATTTATTCAGAAAATTGTGCACAAAGAAAAACAGAAATTGGTTGAATTTGAAATCTTCACCTCACTCTGCAGGACACATCTCAACATACAAATAGGTGCAGAAGCAGTAAAAAGCCCATTTTCATTCATAGGGAGCATAAAACAAAATTCCTGTTCAAGCAGCTTACAAATATTTATTAGATTTTGTCCTGACAGCTTTGAGATAACAGGTGCATCATTTATATTACACCAAAAAGCTTTTAAAGTAAGTGTTCATGTAAAATTTACCACCATTAAAAGCACTGCAGGATCCTGAGTATTTGCTGAAAAATGTCCATCTTAAACCCTTTCTTTTATTGCTGAAGTAATTTGTTTGAAACCTGTTTATAGAGTAAATTGCCTTCTAAGGTGTTCATTTGAACCATGTGAATTGAATCCCTTGGAGAAGGGCAGGATTTCCACTCCTATACAATCAGATAAACAAAAAACCAGTCTTGTGTACGGTGATGAAATTCAATGCAATAAAGGACTAAGAACTAGATTTGAAGGAAAAAAACCCACCTTCAGTTCTGATCTTAAACTTGCCTACATTTTATCATACAGCTCCGGATAGCAAGCCACTTAACCTCACATCTGAGGACGGGCTCATATCTGTACATGGATTAGCAGGTTTTAATTTACACCGGTATTTCCTACAGGAAAGCAGTAGATTCACTGATTTATATGGGGTTTGAATAAAGAATATGAAGTAAATTCAAGCTAAGATGATCCTGCATGGAGCAGGTCACTGTCAGGTCAGCTCTAGGACTGAGGGGCTCTGCAGCCCACGCAGGTGCTGTGCAGGATGGGAGAGGAGGGGACCTGTGACTGTTACACAGGCAGGTGCACTAACAGATGTGGGAGGTACCTCTGACTATAGGAAGATGGGAGACAGGACTCCTTTGTCACAAAATAACAACTGTTGAGGAAAAAGAAAAAACCCCAGCTCCTTTTTAAGAGTATCTGTCCATAGCAAGTGATCTGGGAGGAAAAGCTTTCTCAAGAAAGAGTGTACCATTGGAATATTTAATCTGCTATGCTTTTAAACTCAAACATTGTCAAATGATGCATTATAAGCAGATCCTACAACTAATAAACATAAATGAAATAACTGTATTTTGATCTTATTTATGGGCACTTGGACAGATAAGGATTGGTTCCTCTTGAAAATGCCTACTGTTATTCGGGCTATCGTTTATATTAAAGAAGAGATACTTGATATGTATCTATTCATCAGATACCCATAACCTGGACACAGATGTCTGTTTTAAAGTCAAAAAACCAGCTCATTTTTAGAGGTAAGTTTTTTCACAGGTTTGCTGCTTGTTATTAATTTTTCATACTGCTGTTCATTATCAACTTTTCTCTTGCTCTGTGTGTGCTCTTGCCTGCCTTCTCAGTTTTCCGGAATCACATGGTAAATGACCCCTACATTGACCTGAAATAAAGAATTAATGGTTTGAGAAGTTACTTCCCCTCAGTGCAATGTCCAGTTTGGGTTGCCCTTTATTTAGCTGACAAAACTTGAGGCATGCTACATTTTGTATGCAAATCACCCTCCTCAAGGGAAAGTCTGATCCGAGCTTTAGCTAAAGTGTCAGCAAAATCAATTTTGTACATAACTAACATTGAGCATCTTGAAATACTACCTAGCAGACGCTGATGAGGAGGGTATGACTGGTTCACAGTAGCACACAGCAGAGATGCATCCAAGCTCTTGCTCTAGTCTGAGTGTTTCTGGTCCTGGCTGATTCCTTTGTCAGCAGAGATGTCAAATATGACACCAGCCCAATCTGGGTAAGAAGTATGGCTCAAGGATTTTTATTTTTGTTTTTGGAAACCCCCAGAGAGACAGCCAGGAACCGTTTTGCGCAGAAACCCAGGAGAAGTAGATACCCAGGTTATGAAAACAAAATAGCTAGCACTGTTTTCAAATGCATCTGCAATAGATTCTTGCTGCAGCATGAACAGTCTTTTTCCCAAAAATGTCTTCTTGCAGCCATTTTGAAGATGAAATATAAGGATTCCTGCCTGCACTGTGTCTAACATGCTTTCCTCTTTAACACAGAGTTTGTTCTGCCTATTGGCCACATAAGGGGATGGACAACTTCCTTTTTACCAACTACAACAAGAACTAAACTGTAGCAATTAATTTCATCTTTTTTTTTTTGAGAGCTTATGCTACTAAATGAAACCCCCCTGTACAAACACTGCTGTCTTACAGTAGAAATAAACAAGGGGGTAGGAATTTGGATTCTGATCCGGGCTGGAGTTTGGCCAGGTTTTATAATTTTTGTACAGAATCTGCAACCATGCTTCACAAATCACTTGAATATTATTTTCTCACATGGCATTGAATAATGGCATATTTTCTTGCTTGCAAAAGATTCACTTTCCTGAACAGAGCAGATATGAACTTTTATACCAGAACTAGCCATTAAAACTCCATCTCAATTTCTAATTTTCTTTTTCTATAAGTCCTTCAGAATTTTGTTATTTGAATCATACTGTCCTGCTCTGCAAGGTGTTCACCACAAAGTAAAAATAGTATCCACTTTTTCTGTAGAGCAGATGGCATGTCCATTACTAGTAAAGACATCTTGCTAAACATATGGTAGAACAGGTTAACTAAAGGGTATAGTGGTTAAAGTCTTGCAGCAAACCGAGACTGTCATAAATACAACACTTTACCTAAATTTAAATTCTGAAAAAGCTCTACGTGTGAGGACTGCTCACTCACCTACCTCTGCAAACACTTTTCCACCTATATGTGTTAAAAAGGTAGTAGGAATCTGATATGCAATCAGGACACTGCCTCCTGTATTTGCCCTCTGTGTTCCAAACAAAATAGTGCATTTGAATAACTGGATAAAACAACACAACCAAACCACAACCAAAATCCACAAAAGCCACCTTTTAGATTTTCTAACTTCTAACTGACTCAAATACTGGAAATAAAAACTTAAAGCCTGGATAATTTTTGTAGAATTTATGGTTCCCATGTAAGTAGAGAGGGTAGATATAATCTCTTTTATTTTGAACAAGATAATACCAGAAGTTACTCAAGTATTTAAGCTATCACATAAAAATCTTAACACAGAAAAACTTCACACTTAATTAATTTGATAACATCCATCTTTAATATACAAATGTTGCTATTTGTCTAATATTGGCTTAAACATGAAGTTGCTCCACTGAGGTGAATTAAACTAAGCTGAAATAAAACATGTTTAAGACAATACTTAAAAGAAGTTGGAACTAAGGTCAGTAATTTTCAAATGCATCTTTCCAACGTAATAAGCAGAATAACGATTTTACTGTAACTGTTCTTACCAATTGCTGTAGTTAGTACAAACACTTGCTCCACTTTCTTTCCATCATTGTAGAAAGCCATGTGCCAAGCTCCTTGATCCATATACTCGATGAAACCTGTCTCTTGCAGTGAAGTTAAGATCAGGTTCCTGGGAGCTTGCTGAGGCTCCTCTGAGTTTTTTGGATCCTGTTTAATTAACTGTTTTCCATCCATCAGTTTTACAAAATCAAACTGAAATAATAATGAGCAAAAATTAACCAGCTAGCAAATATTCATGAATCTACTCTGCATGTCTCCTTCAAACAGGAATAAACAGTTGAAATCTTACAAGGAATTGCCTAAGGATTCGCCAATGTGGACAGCAGTTGCATAACCCAGTCTGTTCAGCTTCAGGTTACACATAAAAAGCATTATGGTAGGTCAGAAATCTGGCATCAAAACTTGCTGTTTGCTGTGGCAGGGTAAATTCAGACTTGCTGCACCAAATACAGCAGATTTACTCCAAAAATTACATCTCTTTAATGGGAATAATTCCAAAATTCCCAAGCTGTAGTCCCCATGTTATGCAGCTATTCATCTCAAATGCCAAGAACAGATTAAAGAACCTATTGTTCTATACCAGATTTTTATATCTTTGCCCCTTACTATCGATATCATATATCAAAACCTAAATATACTTTTTATTTATATTTAATTTTATTAATACAAGTAAGTATATATTTTTTACATGGAAGTTCTTAATACCTAACTGGCTTAATGCTGACAACTTTAAGACCTGTTAACCCCAAAGCATCAGAGATGTAAACCTTTCTATGAATCCCTGTTCAAGAAAAGTTTATATTTCTCTAGGGTTTTTAGGCATTCTGATTTTCAATAAAGTTCAATGTCAGATCAACTGAGGATCCAGCTCCAATTAAAGTCAATGACTGCTAAAAGTGCTTATTTCTAATACCAAACCTCTAGTAAATAGTTTCTGAGGTCAGAGTAGATGACCTCCAGAGGACCCTTACATTTTTCCGTTATTCCATGTATACTTATCACACTCTATGGAGTGTGATCCTGTTATAAAGAAAGATGAAAAATCTATTACCTATAGAAATGACAGCTTCATATGCCAAATACAGTAAGTCTATAAAAAAATTGCATGTGACCAGCAATATTGCATAAGTAATATTTATTTATTTTAACATTAGCTAGGTTTTCTCCCGCAAAATCCCTAGGAGCAAGCACTCAAAAAACCCCATTATCATCATCATCTTAGAAACCAGAAAGAGCTTTTTATTTTGCTATTAACTCTTTATACTGACTATGCAATCTGTTTGTTTTAATGGAGTTAGAAAAAAAAAATTAAAGCATTTTCAAGTGATCTGGCACTTCATCCCACTGCCCTTGCACAGAAGAGGCTGAAGCTCTGCTGCAGGACGGTGTGTACCTGTCCAGCCTCCCAGACAGTCACATCCCCGTGGTCACAGCTGCTGATCTGTCTGGTAGGACACTGTTCCTTCCCCCGAGAGGGGATGGTTTGAGCACAGAGCTAGAGCTCAGCAAAAGAAAGGGATTACCAGACTGCTTTTTGTGGCTACAGCCAGTCCCTTCCTCCCTCCCTGCTTTGAAAACGTATTGTGAACATTCACATCTGCTGCTGCTTGAAAATGTAAGCATGATAGAAGCAGGATTATTTCAAATTACCTGCGTATGAGTAGGTGGGATGTTTCTTCTGCCATAAATTCCCAGCAGAGAATCCTTCGCCAGTGAGATGTTAAATTTCAGGTACACTGGGTGATGTATAGTAATTTGGAAGCGCCAGAATAAACCAGGGGGGATGGTCTGCATAACTTGTGCTCCAATCTCTACTTCTCCTGTGTCTATGGCCCGGCCCTTCTGAAACACTGATTTTCCAGAAACAAACAAAACAGTTGGTTGTGTATTCATGGAGGGTGGAAGATAACAGGTCACAAGGTATAAATGTGCCTTAGATATATAATGGAATATAACAAAACCAATCTCTAAACAGAGGGCATTTTGCTGGAATAACTGCGTTTTTTACTGAACATGTTGGAAAATACAAATAAACCTGCATGCAATGTTTCCAACAACAGGTGTCATGGGGCATTTTTGCCCTAGAAATCCTGGAACACTGCACTGAATATGAAAAGGTGGAACTGCTGCTGCATAAACCATGGTCTTTACCTATCAGCTATAGAAACAAAACACATTCAACTGCGAACACAGAGAGAAGGCAGTGGGACATTCCTCCTCTGACACCTATTTCAGACTGCTGCTGAAGGGGCATTGCATAAGCTACACAAATGGACCCCACTGAGGACAGAAAATCCATCAAACCCAGTAGTTCAGAGCCTATGTGCAAAGCCTAGATTTCTATTAATCACCATGCCTAATGGTTTTATTATGGTAGTGATAATCTAGTCCTGCAGAAATAAAGAACATCTGTTCTGGCTTGGTCTTTCTGCATGAAAACGCAATAGGGGCATGAGGACAGGGACAGGCACTCTGAAGAGAAAGCTGGCATAATTTCATAATGCTGAACAATAAATTTGCAGACATCTACAATATGTAACTTCACACACGGGTATGAGAGAGCTGAAATAGAAAGGGAAATGGAATGCAGAAAGAAGACTTTGCCAAACTAAATTGGAGCTGGCTTGCTTTGCTGGCTTATATCACCAACTTTGTGTTTTTTAATGCCTGTCTGTGATCAGCATTGTGACATGCTGCAAATCACAGACCCAATCCTGCTAACATTTGAGCTAATTCCATTGAAAGGTTTGTAAAACTCTGACATTTCCATCCTTTCTCTCAACTAGAATAAAAGCAGGATTGTATGTGCCATCGGAGGACAAGTTAAGAGAAGACTGAATTCAGCAGCCATACCCATTTATGTTTCATTTCATTCCAGTATCACAGTGAAAAATACTGAGGAGTAAAGTGACTGGACTCTCAGCTTTTACAATAATGTATATAAATTTCTAATCCAACATAATGTACGTGAAATTTTATATATCGGCACTGGAAATGAAAACAGCAGCAGCAAAGCCAGGGCCAGCTTTTCCTGAACGTGTTAATAACAAAGACCCTCAGTGGGACCTTACAGCGGCTTTAACTAGCGTAGGAAGTACTTAGCATTCTTAATGAATAGAGATTTAATTTACAAGGCAGGAGCAATTCCCAGGGTACTGGATCTTTCAGCTTTATGGCTGCTTTGTGTCACCAAACCTACAGCAAGAACTAGGAGCTACCTTTTAACACCTCATCACGTAAAAGCATCTATTTTTAGTGTACAGAACTTGTAATCTAATACTGTGAAAATACACCCCTTAGTTTGTGAGTTAAAATATTTCCAAATTGCTGCTTTAACAATGTTCAAGGTGAAACCACTCCCAGTTTGCTTAATGGAAAAAATCTTGAATGTTGAGGTTTGAGAAGAGAATTAAACTTTCTATGTTAGACAATGAAAGTGGATCCCTTCCCACTCCAACTCATAAAAGATCCTTCTAGGCTTGTGTAAATTTACAAACCTTTTCCTGTATTTCCAGTACTCCAGAGATATTAAATCTTAATGATTCTTTGCAAGCAATTACCTGGGGTTAAGTAAAACACTAAGGAACTTTTTGGAGTTATTGACACATGGTAATTAATGTGAAACAATTACAAGATGGTAGAGCTAAGTAAAAAGTCAAGGATACAGTATCATTTTTGAAGTTAAAGGCATTATTGGTCGGTGTTCAAGGTCTTTAAAATACAGTAACTGCTTCTTATTTTGTTAAAGTGAAAAGGTCTGGGTTTTTTGTTGAAAATAAGAAGCAATACATCTTTAGTCTGGGTGAATTTTTACTAACTGATGTTATCAAATTATGCTGAATATCATGTTAGTGTTTCTAGGCTCAAAACAACGCATCAGACTTTTTCACATTTGGCTGAAAATACCTTTGCTTTAGAAACAATTTTATCTAAACTTTAAAAAAACCAGATGCACTTATATGTCAACTTATCACATGGAAAAGAAGTGCATGCTGCTGTTGATAATGCTTACAGGAAAATCTATATACTATCCACCACTAACTGATAGGATGCAGTTGAAGTATCTCTACCTTTTCAAATGCTAATTTTTCAGACAACCATACAGCATGGAAAGGCCACCATAGAAGCCATGCCTGAAGTGCATGTTTTCATATTCACTGAGCCACTGTGCCTTCTTTACAGAAAAAGAATTTGGCTCTGTTTCTGTGCTTAGTTGAATTAAGGAAGTATTTGGCCGGACAAAAAAGGCATCTGAAGATACACTCTTCACAGACTATCCTCATGTACTTCCTTGCTCTTTCTTGAAAAAGTCAAAAATAAGCTTTTAAAATTACAGTGCTGCAATACAATTCTGCTCTTTGTTTCTTATGACAAGGTTTCATTTAATTATCTATATTCAATTCCTTGTACAGCTCCCAATATTGCCAACTGGTATTAATTCTTCTCTATTCTTTCTAAGCACACTTTCCTTGGAAGTCTAAAACAGAAGATAGATTTCTATTCACAGGTTTCTCTTGGCTTCAAGAAAGAAAAACTCCAAACAGTGTGGTGCCAATTACCTTCACAAGAACATACCCGTATGCTGATTATTACTGATCCTGAAACAATCAATCTCCTTGTACTCCCCTGGTAAATACCAGCATCAATAGGATGTCTGACTTTTTAATCACATTACCACATATTAAAATGTTAACTCATAGCCGTGGGTCAGTGTGTTATAAAGTGACTTCTTGAAGAAATCTGACTTGCTGGTTTGCAAACCTGATTTTCATTAAAAGATTAGTTAAAATATATGCTTTCAAAGTCTGGAAAAGCCTTCTGTGCTGCTGCATTGAGTTGAGAAAATGGGAGGCCACAGTATCTGACAGCAGTTATTTATCCTTGTGAAATCACATCAGAGGCTTTAAGTTTACAGGCAAAGCATCAACTTTCGGTGGTATTCTGCTGTAGGGAAAGCAGTTGCCTGTTTCCAAAAGCTGCCTTTCACTGCATCCACAGGGAAATTTTTTATGAAGACTGGGAATAAAATTACTGTTATATATTAAAAGTGACAGAGAGAAATAAAGTGAGCAACAATTAGCCAGAGACAGACTATACATGTACTAATTCCACACGATTTTTCTTGTGCTTTTCCCAGTGCATACTCCTTGCTAAAATACACGCTGAATTCCATGTTACCCACAAAAGGTGAAAGAGGACAACAGTTTAGCTATATTGATGACTGACCTGAAACTGCTGGATAAGCCCTCAATGAAATGGTTCTGCTATCACAGACCTCTGCTCTTCAGCGTTGTGGGGGAATTGGTAGCTACACTAGACATTGGGATTCCCTGGGGCAAGGCAGGTAGTTTGGGTTTTTACCTACTAGACTGAGTCTCTATTGACTCACACACATATCCTTTTCTCTGTTTTCAAGCAACTAATTTTTTAAGGTTTTTGATCTTTTTCTCTGCATATCCTCCTTCGGAAGCCAAATGCTTTGGAAAAGTGTTTATTAATTCTGTAATATATTGACAAAAAGATTTAATGCAGTTGAGAAGAACTATTTGAGATATTTTCCATGGTTCACCAGGACAAAAATATAAAAGTGTATAAAACATTGACTGTAATTCACTACCAATCCATTCTAAGGGACAAAATAATGGATAACAATGTCATTGTCTCCTTACATATATTTCTATTTCACATTTATCTAATACGATGTCTATCCAGTTGTGCCACACTGATTTGCAAGACTATTGATGTGCAATGCAGTCTTCCTCCTGGAGGGATTGGTACAACAATGTCCCACTTTGTTGTATATTTTCAGTCATAAATCTTACCTGAAACACACAAAATCAGATCCCTGTTCTGCTCTAAAATCTGAAAGCTCTGGAAATTTCACATCATTGCAGAGCAATCAGTACAATTTTACCTCCCACTTTACAACTGGAAAGATTAGGTTTCATATTCTACTTGCATTCAGTTTTTCTGATCTAATCTGATTTATGTGCTTTTTCTGAGTATCATAAAAAGAAATGGGAGGGCCACCTGCTTCTCATGGTCAGAAAGCATTGTGACAGTGGTGAATTGGAAGCATGGGTCAGAGCTTGTGACTAATATTGGAGCAGGTGATCTTACAACATTAAATGACAGGACTCGAGAAGAAAGAATTGCACATCTCAGACAGTCCTCTCTGTTTCATCCTCCTGGCTGCACTGTCCACTCCTTTCCTATCCCAGTTCTGGCACTTCTTTGCCCCTTCAAGAGGTCTGGTTCAGTCACTTCCATGGCACAAGATTACCTGCATTCTCTAACAAAGTCGTTTTCTGCTGCCATAGGGAACTGATGTGTCTTGGTCATGCATGAGACAATCCCTGCAGTGGGCACAGGGATGTATGGAGCCACATAGGGAGGCAGGAGGGCAGAGCAGGGCTGTGCCCCTGGGAGCAGGGAGCTGCCAGACTGGCTCAGGCGTTTTGTGAAGCCATGGTAGATTCCTGTGAGCTGATTCACTGTGACTGGCTCAGCTGGGATGTGACAGGATGCTGCATTTTAGCTTACGCCTTCAAGAACTGCATGACTTGAAAAGCATTAAGATTTCTACCCCTCTGCACATTCTGACCTGTCAGTACAAAGGGTTTCACTTTGCCTGAGACTGACTTTGGTCTGCAAGACAGGCATAGCATGAAGACCTCTGCACAAGCAGGAGCAAGGTTAAATATGGTCTCCCCTCCCCTGTCTTAAGACAGAAGCGAAATGCTCTCACTTCTCTCACAAAAGAAGGGCAATTACTGTGCTACTGGACCTTCCTTTCCTAATGGTCTGAGTTGGTTGCTAATTTCAGTGAGAGTTCTGCTAATGGAAACGATCTGGTTATGAGCTTTTCATAACCATTTTAAAATTATACTAAAGAAGATAGAACCTCAACTCAAAATACTGTCAAAATGTAGCAAATACAGAATCTGAACAGTAGCAATGTTTAACTATTCATCATCTGTCTGTCTTCTCATTCACACATACCTTTTTTTTCTGTTTTATCAGAAACTTTTCCTCCAATTGGTGAGTAAGTAGTATCCATGGATTCTGTTCCTTTATTTCCTTTGCTAACTCCATTTTCATAGAGCTGCCCTTCCACAGGTTGTAGTTGCCAGGTTAAACCAAACAAGTGTACTGCTGCAAAAAAATGAAGACCAATTAACTGATGTCTAAGCCACAGCACCTTCAGTGAGACTACGAAAGAATGTGATGACCTAGTTTCTGCAAAGTCAAGTATTACTTTGTTCTGTTAGTAATAAATCAGCATTTCAAGGGGGCTAATGAGCAATTTACTATTTTACCTTAAAACTCAATGTTTAAATTAGTTTCCACACTTTTTTTTGGAGCTCAGCCAGGTCAGGGTGATGAATTTCTACAGCAATTAATGGAAATACTTGCAATTAAAAGGATAACAGTTGAATAAATTCAATATTGTGTGACAGATTCTAATGTTACATCAATGTTGTTCCTCAGCTCTTGACTCTCAAAGAGCTCGGTTTGTTGATTAAAGCACTGACAACAACTTCTCACCTCTCCAACCCAATCTAAGTAAAAATGTGCCCACTGCATTTCCAAACCTTTTCATTTAGGTTAAACATTAGTAAAAACACCGACTCCATAGATTTACTCTAGAATTGCACTGCAGATAAAAAGCTGACTCTAGATCTAAAATACATGTAATTATTTTACAACACAAATTAAGAGAAATATAATTGTTATTTATGTATGCACTATGAAATCTACTAAGTAATCCTTTTAGGAAGTTATAAATTATCCTTATTACCATACACAGGGGCTGCCTACTCTACTTAGCTTGCAGAACCCATTTGTGTTTTCTGCTTTCCTTTCTTTGTTTCTGATCTGAGGCCTCAAAGGATGGTAGGAGAAAGACAGCAACAGAGGATCTTATTTTAACATAATATGATACTGCAGTCAGTCTAGACAATTACCTAGGTCTTACTGAGAAGGGCAAATTATTCCAAGGAAGAGGTTGCCTTAGCATTTAAGTAAGTCAGCGGGGAGGACAGATGACCCACTAAAATATGAATTGAGGATCACCCCCACTGAGGAGCTGAAATTGTCACATAAAGAGCAAAGCTCGAGCAGCGGCTCTTTAGCCACATGCAGCAATTTGCACTGAGTAGGATCTGCCCACAGTGGGAGCCTAAAAGGCAATATATTTGCTCTTCCTGAATCATGGAGGAACCTCAGAGACTCTCAGGAGAAGTGTGATCTAGAATGGGTCTTGCATTAAGAAAGTACATAATTTTATTCTGCACTTGCACGTACTTCAAGGAAAAAATCTCAAGACAACTGAGAAACCTGGAGTCCATTTCCCACGTGTTTGCTCACAAGCCTCCCTTGCATGCTGAAAAGTTAAAGTATAAAAATTTAACAAAATCCCAAGCCTCGAATGGATTCCCGGCAAGGGCTTGCCAAAACTACCACAGGAATGTAAAGCTGCCAATCTACAGTCATTAATTCCAGATCTGTGCACTCCTGGGTCACACAACTACAGCTACATGAACCAACTGAAGCAAATGAGAGCATTACTATTGAATTAGTGAGGTGACAGTATTTGTGAGTCATTTATATTTTTTATATTGGGTTCAGAAGAAGAAAACTAAATTTACTGGATTCTCAAATCAGTGACTCACCATCAGATCTGGGCTCTGAAGACAAATCACAAGGCAGCAGATACCCACTCCCCAGAAGAGATATTAGAAGCTTACTCCAGTGTCAGTTGTGAGAACTGAAGCCAGAGACTTGCCTGGACTACTTCATATTCTACAGGATTGAAATCACCAAGGCACCGTGCTAATACTTTGAAAAGTGTCTTGCAGTCAGATCACACAGAGCTCAGGTCTGAGCTTTGAGCTTCTTAATGCAAGACAGATTACTTCTACATATGGAAGATACAACAAAACCCAATGTGCCTTGACATCTCTAGAGTAGATGTTCTTGCTCCTGGCTTGAGCTTCTGGACATTATTATCATTTAAAGAGTTAATAACAACAAAAGGGAACAAAGTTTTAGAACTAAAGAATTTACATTTCATTTATACTAATGTAAATAATTACATCAGCACTTCAAACAGATCAACACTAGAAGCAAAACACAACTGCATACATCATTTCCTAAAACAGCATTTGCATGTGCTGCAGAGGATATGTCACAAAGCAAGGGCTGAATGTGTACTGCACCTTTTCCTTACTGCCTGTCTTTTCCAGATCACACACACTGTGCTTGTTGTCATCCACTCGCACCAATTCCAATCATTTACTTGCTTCATCTTCCTTCAGGCTGAGGAAGTGCCGTTGTTTTTATAGCTCGTGCCAAAGCTTGGCAAGCTGGCAAAAGTATCTGTATCTATGTTTGACAGTCAGTTTCCTCCCTGAGAAACACCAACTGTGTTGTAGATAATGATGGTCTCTGCCAGCCTCGGACTTGCTGTCCGTGGGAGGTGACATGGGGCACCGGTGGGCCAGATTTGCAAAAAAATGGGCACAACTCAGTGCCTGAAGAACAAAGCACATTGCTGTGAAAATAAGGTCTGCTTGAATTGAACTGAATGACTTCTAGCACTGCAGAAACCTGGTCACCTTGCAGTCTTAAAATCATTCCAATTTTTATTATGTTAGTTTTAGCTATCGAGAAATTACCTTCAGATCCAGGTGTCACTCTGACACTAACCAGACCACATACACCAGCAAAGCCATTCATTCCTACATACACCTTTTTCAGAAGTTAACTACAGGGAATAATAAATGTTTATTTAGTAGACACAGAGCCCTACCTTGTCTCTTCATTTTCTGTGATACTTTTCTTTTTACCTAGGGTATACATAATTCCTACAAATCTTGTTTCCTACAACATATGTACACTATGTTTTAAATATACATTTATTTCACCAAATAAGATTACATAAAACTTTCAAATCTCTGTCTCTCAAATCTCTTTAGAAATAAGCAGACATGTACTGAATTTCATTAAAAAGCTCAAAAGAACTTCTCTTTTGAGTAATTCTTTGATTTTTCTAGTGGATTTCTGGCTTTTGATTTTCCCCTTTTGCACAAAGGGGCACAGAAAATGCAATTCAACTGTGGGCCACAATGTCATTTCCCACAGCATAAATCCCTTTGCAAGGTTCTCAGCTGTATTTCCCATGTGTAATGCCCAGCTATAAGATCTTACTCCACAGACCAAATAGAAGATGATACCATCGCTCTGTCCAACTTAGCACTGGGCTGGGTAAAAAGAAGAGAGATTCACTTTCTGATGAAGGCCTCTGCCCTTTACTCAGAGTTCAACCTTTCAGACTGATGTTTACACAAGAAGACCTTGACTGCAGTACTCTTGAGGGCTGGTTGCTGACTAACAGTACGCAACCCCACCATTAGGATTAAAGATGCATTACATGACGTAGCTCAAGTTCACACAGAACACGAAACAGCCTTTGAGGTTTGATGACTACACATATTACAGATAAAGCAAAAGCTACTTTGGCTCTGCCTATCTGGCTTACCAAAAAATTTCTGCGATCACATACCCTGTATTTTGCAGCACCTAAAATACTTCAGCTACTAGTGGGGTGCACAAGGTCACTGGTGAACTGCTACAGTTTCAGGCAGAACCCAAGGACTGGTAGGGCAAGTGGAAATGAAACAGCTTGTTAGCTGGCACGATTGCAAAATTCCTACTTCTGTTAGGAGGAGCTGTGGTGAGTCAGCAGGAGCATCAATCCCTGACATCCCCTCAGCTGGCCTAACTGAACCTCTCCTCTGACAGCTGAGTGCAATATTCTCCCCGCTGGTAGCAACTGCGCTTTTTTACCCAGCATTCTTGAACTTCCAAATTGATTTCTCTCTTTCCTTGGTTCTTCTATCCTACTGCAACGCTTATCTGAAAAGATACTCTTTCTTGGCTTGCTTGAACCTCCAGTATAATCCCCCTGTCTATCTTTACATTATTACTTTGCTCTGTGCAATTTTTTTGCATGTTGCCATGAGCAGAGCTGCACATTGCTTTCACTGAGGTGATCTGGAGGCAGGAAAACGTATCTGAAGGCAGAATTTGACCCTCCTTACATAATGTTTGGAGATAGGTCTTATAGGATGGATACCACCATAGCTGTATTTCACTAATATTTTATTAGATAGCCCCGTTTAATTCAAAGTTTCTGATAAAACTGTAACTCAAAAGTAAAACTTTTTTTATTTTTAAGATGCATTATGGATGTTATAGCAGATGCTAAATGTGGAGAAGTCTGTAGTCAGTGGATCTGAAGAGACTGGAGGATGCTACAGGATTATGGTGAACCTAAATTTCTTCCTCAACCACCTTACCCTGGCCAGGCTGCACAGTGGAGCCACGCAGGGTAACTTTAAATGATCAATCTCTCTCCAATACAGGAGATCCTACACGTAGTACAGAGCTTTTCTGGGTAATTTATTATGCTTCTTAGGTAAAAAATAATTATTAGGTATAAAACAGATCTCTTGCAGAAAAAGATATATTAAAGGCCTACATCATCTACCATTTCCATAAAGTTGTTTCATGGAACAAAGAGATAAAAAGCCAGTGTTACTTTATGCTGCCTAAGGGATTTTCTCTATCCAGAGGCAGGTTTCTGGTTGCTTCATGTTACTGCTGAAAGTGAAACCAGTCGGGCCATGCTTAGAACCAAAGCCTGGGTCTTCACCTCTGAAGTAAATAGCCAGATTTCTTATTTTATTCAACATTTAAACAAAACAAACTGACACTTCCAGATTGTCTACCTCAGTCCCCGCAATTCCACGGCACACTAAAGTAAATAAATATTCACAAAGATACAAGCAATTTTTTCAGCACTCGCTTTGTAAACTGGATTAACCCACCATCTGCTACAAAGCCAATGATCTAATTTAATTTATTCTTATCTACCTTCTGTGTAAGCACAGCTTGTCAACTCCGGTGCTACATGTTTGGCAGAATATGAATAAGAGCCTTGGCTCCGGTGCAAAAGAGACACTCGGTAGTGAGGAGACGTCAAAAAAGTCCTGTGCAATAAGCACTTACAACCTGCGAGCTGAACTTCAGAGGACAAAAGTCCTGCAAATGTGAAGTCCCTCCAAATTGCTGACCTCCACTCAAGGATTCTATTTAGCTTTCTCTGCTGTTTCCAGTTATTTTACAGAATCTCAGTAGATCATCTCCCTGAAGCCCAGACTTTAGAAGAGCTGTAATAGACTGTATACCAGCAGCTGACTACTCTTTCTGCACCTGCTCTGACTAAGTGCCAGAAAAGGATTTGTTTCTGTAACTGCTAGCAGGTTCTGCTTATAAAACTGGATTTTACTGTGGCATGAAGCCACAGATGCATCGGTGTCTCAGTTCCAGTAAAGGTGAAGCAATGTGAAAATATCTGCACACAAATAAGAGTCAAAGTTCTGATCCTGACCTACAGAAGGGGTGATCTTCTGTAAGCTTATGTTATGAAGAAAATACTACTTCATTCTGCTCTAAACAAATCTGAAAATTTGAGACTGCTAATATGTGATCCAGTCTTAAGAGTACTTTCTTTAAATCCATATTAAAGTGCTAAATTATTTTGGAACAATTAAGGCATGATGAAATAAGGATTTTTCCATATATTTGTTATAGCCATCTTAACCCTCAGCATTCTCCTCTTTCTCAAGCATTCTTCTCTTTATAGTTAATACATTTTTATACCTGAAAATACAAATATACTCCCCCTCTCCTGCAATCCTCCTAAAGGGATGATGGTTTCATTTCTCATTACTGACTTGTATTTTAGACTTAGGAACAAACAAAACCTCATCTTAGACAACAGCAGATGTTGTCAGACTTCCTCCTCTGAGTACTTAGAGATTTGTGACAATATCAAATTTCTCAGTAAGACCCAGGATCTGAGAGAGCAGCCACCATGATTCCCAGCTGTGAGACCCTGATGAACCTGTCCCAGGGAGAGTTCTCCCACTAAGGAGTTCAATGACATTTCAGGGTTGTGCATCTCCATCACACCTTTTACATAACCCTGAAATTTAGCATTGTTTACTATACCATTCTATTCTCCAGTGTAAATCAGCATATTTTCCCCTTGAGCCTTCTCTGAGTAATTTCTATTTTTGTTACTATTTTATATTGTTTAAAGCTATGCAACCAACGTTATAAATCTATGCACTGAGATACATCTGTCCTTAAAATCTGGCCTGGCCCTTCCCAATGTTGAAACCATCACTCCTCTACCTTGTACATGGAGTGAGAAATGGCAGGTCACAGTGGCAGGCAGCAGAGAGGCTTTAATTTCCTTACTCTCCATGTGAATATAATTTAAGACCCAACACCCATCTCCAATGCATACTCATAAATAGTGATAACATCATGAAGGATAGGGACAACTTCATATTCATACTTGAGAATACATTTGTATATAAAATACCCATTTCATAGTCAGGGATGGTTAAATTCAAGAACATGAGATGCAATTTTCAGAGGCACTGAACATTTGCATCACCTGCTAAAATCAATAGGAGCAGTAGGAGTTCAGCACCTTTGATCAATAGGACCAGTGATTTGCAAGTCCAAATCAGCTGCTGATAAAATGGTAAAGTATCATGGAAGAAAAATCCAACTTGCTAATGGGCTAAAAATAACTAACTAGATGAGCAGCCACATCACCCATTTTATTGGGCTCAAAGAAAATGATGTGGTGCTGAAAAAAAAAGAGAATATTTACAATAACATTACACAACAGCAGGGTATTTTATACCCTATATAGCAACACAGACCAATATTCAGTTGGCCTGAAATTGCAGCTTGTAAGTTAATGCAGGCTATGCCAAAAATACAATGATGAAAACAATTTTGCCTTACAAAGGCTAAGTTTGGTGCTGAAATTAAAATGAGTTCTGTTTTACAGTTTGGACCCAAGTCTGTAGAGATTGCTCAGAGACAACTTTCTTTGACTTGAAGAAAACCTGCCTGGAGACAGGACTGTGGGACCTGAACCATGGTGAGCAAAGAGAAAATACCTGGGGGAGTGAATTTGAACTTCAGAGTGTTACACACAGTCTGATTTTCTATATTCAACTACTCTTATTTAAAACATGGACATTCAATTTTTGAAGTGAAAAATATGCAAGCCTACAGAGCAGTGAACTTTGAAAACAGTTTATGTGCTATTATTCATACCTAACAAACGGAAAGAACTAAGGCACCTGAGTCATAAGAAGAGACCATAAACTTATTTAAATATTTAACTAAACAGAGATGGGCAGCAGGAATATTAACTTGGAATAAGTTAACTAATACTACCTGAATCTGCAGGAAAGCTTATGCAACTGAAAAATGTCTGGGACAAACAAGAGCAAATAATGTCGCCTTGAAAGTTTTCTGAATGAGAATTCCTGATTCAGAAATTTGTATTTTAAGGAGAAAAAATAATAATTTATAAAATGCAAAGACATCTCTATTTTACCTGCTTCTGTCTAACTAAAGAAAATATGTAACACCTTTATGTAACCAAGCTACGCCCAACACACACATCTACAGGAGATTCACACAGAGCTCTTTAATTCATGGTGACAAGGAGTGCTTCCAGCCTTCTCAGGCCGATGACATGCACCAGTATATCCCTGAAAAGTTACAGAAATTTCAGTGGCAGACTGAAATCTAAAAAAGGGATGAAACAGGCAGTGCTTCATCCAGATAAAGTCTAAATGGTGTGGGTGGGATATATGTGTAGCAAACAGATGAGGCTGCAAAAATTATACAGCCAGTCCTAACTGAGGGCATATGCTCACCAGCTGTTATGTAAATCTGCAATTAATGGAGCTTACGAGATCCTCAGGTGCTTTCAAATCATCATACACCAGAAATGATCAAATCTGCTTTCCCATATGCATTAGATGAGGATGTTAGAAAAAAAATCCCTCCTGATGAGCATCTTGCTGACAGTAACCAAAACTTTGTCACTATGGGACAAAGAAAAAAAATCCAACCCAGTGGAAAACAAGAAATGACTGCAATTGTAATGAATTTCACTATACAGACATTTATTCAGAGAATGTAGAAAATCAATGGCCACTTATTGGTTTGGAAGTATCTGTATTTGGATGTCTGTCAAGTTTTACCAAGTACTCTTTCAGGCAAACCTGGAGTTATTCCCATTCAAACTATAAGATAAGATTGTCAAGGATACTCTGGTTCCTGCCACCTCTCAACTGGCATCTAAACCAACAAAGAGTGTGTGTGAGAGAGAAAAAACTAATTAGATTTTCCTATGTTTACAGAAGCCACAGTCACATTCTAAGATTCTATACACAGAATGTTCTTTAATATTTTTAATTCAGATTGAAAAAACAATGTGATAATTACTGTTCAGGCAAAATGTCATGTAGTAAATCACAGAGACTTACTCCCCTATGTACATTGTAACTACACTGATTTCAAGCCCACCTTAAATATATCTGTCTTCCAAAAACAAACCCCAGGAAGCCGTTTCGAGCTACTCAAATAAATCCTGCCAATATATTTTGCTAACAAAATTACAGTTAGGTACTATGTAACATTTTTTTAAAAACATGAATTCAATAAAGTGATAACAAAATGTATCTTAGAACACATGGTGTAAAATCCTATGTATTTTTAGAGCTAGTTGTCATTCTAGCCAATGATATAACAATTGAGAGGAAAAATGATAAAGATTTAAATGGTGAAGAGACCAAAGAATTGAACTAAAGGTAGCAAGGCTAAATACCATCAAACATAACCAGTCTTTCCAGACAATTCTTTAAGAGAAACAATGTTGTAAGGCTTAATGTGAAAATCAAATGTTTAATTTAAGAAAATATCACAGCAACTAAAATCAGTAGGAGTCCTCTGCTAGTATAAACATGTAATCTTGAAGAATATTTTTTTCTCTGTTAGGCAGCATCAAGGTCAACAGAGTAGAAAGTTAATGAGAATTCCCTCTTGTGTTCAACCTTTGGCCAACATGGTGTTTTGTTAGCCAGAATTTACAAAGCACCAATGGCAAACATTAATAGTAAAGCATGATTTGTGTTAGTGTAAAGAAGGCAGGACAGCAGAACAGAGAAGATAATTCAGCAGAGGAAGGAAGTGGGGCTTACCGATAACGTAGGCGAGCAACAGCGCCAGGGTCACCGTGATGGCAGTGGCACTCAGAGCTGTGCACTTCCAGTTGCAACACCTGTAAGGTTTGTTAAAAGTGAAGGCAGGCCTGGAAAAGGTGCTTCTAGGAAGAGGCCTAGGAGGTGGAGAGTAAACAGTATTGGATGTTAAGGGATAGTTCTGACTGGCTGCGCTGAAGATGGCTGAAGACCCAGATCCATGTTTAAACAGGAAATGCCTACAAAAAGAAGACAAAGAACCATGTTGTAAAAACCACTTCGTGATGTAAAAAGCGAAAGGAACTACATAAGCACTGTGTGGTTGTATTGCCCCATGTAAGCACAGCGTGGTAAATACTGTACATATCCACAGAAAATATCAAAGACAGGAAAATGTATTTCAATACCCTCTATACTGGAAGTTTTTCAACCAGACTACAAGATTTCGAGCAATTTTTTAGTGAAATCATATAATATAAATGAATTCTGAACTATCCTCACAATGTTTCAGAGTATTGCTGAGGAAAGGTTGTTTCTCAGCAGAGTACCTGGGATCCTCCAAAGACAAGCAGTCCCTGTGTGCCTTGTACACAAGTGTGCCAGAGACAGGGGAACTGTTGCCAGCAGTACCCACTCCATCCAAAAACACACAACTGAGTTCACCTCACCAGGAGTACCCACAATATGCTGAAGCCACTTACTACTCTGATCACTTATTTTTTACCATGGAATATAGGAAATAACAGGAAAAAAAAAAAAAAAAGTGACTACTTTAGTCACCTGATCTACAAGGATAATCCATTTTGAAGGACTGCGGTTACTGTATAGGTAAGTACAATTTCTTTACTGTTCTTAATTGAGCTATTTTGAGAGCAGTTTTTCTTCAAATGCTTTTGCCTACTGTGGTGATTCTCAAACACACTAGGAAAGAATTCATTTGGAGACCTATTTCAGCATACTTTTCAGGACTGATTGCCTTCAAGAAAAAAAAGCAAAGACTTACATTAGCACAAAAAATAAGGTACAGAAATGTGCCTTGCAGAACAGGCTCTGGTGCAGAAATATAAAGTGGTTGCTTACAGGAAAAAGGGTGCTTTTCATAACTGTCAAGTGCTCTCCAAGAGAATTTGGGAAAGGTTATTTAATGTTAAACAATAGCTTATTGTGTTATGTACTCAGAAGTTGTGGCAAAAAGGACAAGTTCAGGGCTGACCATACCAACTACTTATTCTTTTGGAAACACCAACTTTCTTTGGACCTTCTTTCCTTTGTTTTATCCAAGGGAGCAAACTTCTTCAGTGCACTCTTTTCTGACAGATGCACATCTAAATCTCATGCCACAGCCTGCACCCAAAGAAGTTTAGAACATCTCGGTGTTCCCCTGTCTCAAGCCACGAGGTCTGAGCTGAGAAAGCAAGGGAAATGGCATTGACACTACACAGCTTGAAAGAACAGGGCCCACCTTGGCCACAGGGCTGCCACTAGAGTATTGTTTCAGCCTGAATCTCTGTAGACTTTCTGCTGAGTATCCCAACTCAGGGAGGCATTTCCTAGAGACCAGCATTCAACTCTCCCGAGCTTGCCAGCTCTTTTTCTGGGACTCAGACACTGATGTGAAGCAACCACCAACCTGCAGTTCAGACAGGCCCTACCATATCACCTGTCCTGGGGATACTGGTTGCCCTCAGTTGTTTCTGCTAAAACTGAAGGAGGACCTTGTGTTTAGAATCTTATGACACTGTGATTGCTGCAAGCCAAAAATCACAGACACTTTTCAGCTGAAGTTAACTGGCCAATGCTGACACGATCCAGAATCTTCCCAATGGCAAATGCACCTTTACACCCTTCAGCAAAGCACAAGAAAAGTTTTTGAATGCATATGTGGATCAATCAATCTGTGCTGGTAGAATTTCTTTGACGGATACTCAGCAGGATGTACGCAGGATCAAACGCTCAAGAGTATGAAACATGGTTATACTGTGACATTTGACTTTAAGAATATTGTAAATACATGTTCCTGAAAAGGTAATTGCTAAAATCATGTAATGAGTATGATATTATGTATTTCCACTATAAGATTTTAAAAGAAAGGTTACAATTTTCAAAATGCCAAATTATAGAAAATAAAAAGGTATTACAGAGCAGTTTTGTCTTTTAAAGGGCCCTTTATTCAGATAGTTACATAAAAAAGAAGGTAAATGAGAATACAGGTTAGCTTGCATCACTGTTTACAGTGCCTATGAATCAGGAATCTTATGATTAAACCATGAGAATGAAATTTGAGTACTAGTTACTGCTCGTCATAATTACCCAAGTGAACCACACTCGGACAAAACAGGACAATTAACCCTGACTGAGTGCAGATCCTGGCATTATATCACACAACACAGCCAATTTTTGCTTCCCACTGACTTTCACAGCTGTAGATACATACACTATAGAGATGGCAGTGCTCTGAACATTGTAATGTTATCCGTGACTCATTAAGTTCAAAAATTCTAAACTCAAATACAGCAAAATAATACATTCAAATGAAGTAATAGAACTGCCTACAGGACTTTATAAACCTGCTTCCTTCCTACCAGGCCATGAGATCACAGCTGGTTATTTTGGATTCAATGCTTCATTGTCACACATGGAGGCTTTTGCAAGTATGGGAAGCTTTACTTCTCAGTCAGTAGTTAAGATACAGTCACTCAGACTTCTAGTAGGAAAGACTGTCAAGGCAAAATTCCCATTGATATTCAAAGAAATAGAAACAAAATCACCATATAATGTTATAAGATATAAGCATATACATATAAGAAGTATGTATGCATATATACATATACATATATATACACACAAATATTATGAATATAAAAAGTCAACTGTTCTTTACTTGCTTTATGTGTTCAAGACATAATGACAAAAACTACTTATTTGATAATTTCTCATTTAAATTTTTTGGAAACTGCAGCAAAAAGGTCTGATATTGGCAGTATAGACTGTCCTTTATAGTGCATAGCTCAAAGGTATCAGAGGTAAAGGGAAGGAAATGCTCAACTGAAAGTTGTTATTATTAAGGCCCTAACAGCCTCCAATCAATAGCCAGGAATAATTTCATTCTCTTGCACAGGGATTTATAAAAGGGGCTTGATGGTAAAATGCCAGTGTGCAGAGGGACTCCTTTATTATCAGAAGAGAGCACAGAAGCTGGATCCAGCTCAGTCCATTTTGGACAGATGACTCCATTCACACAGAGTAGAATTTAAATCGCTCTAATTTGTAATAAAACTGAGATTCTGAAGCAATGGTACACTGAAACTGAGCTATCAGTGAAATAACGTTGAGAACACGTTAAAAAACCCAATTATTTATGCCTTCCATTTTTCTGAGAGTATATTGAGTACCCAAAGACATTTCTATAGAATTTGAAAAACACCAGTGGCACAAAGACAAATTTCCAAAGCTAGACTGTGACTATGTTCTCATAAACTCAGATGACTCCTCATCTGTCTGAGCACACCACTGTTCCCAAAGGATGTCAGGACATGCTAAACTGTTGCTATCAATTCTATAAAATCAGACACTCTCCAAAGAGCAAAATAATAAAACCTGCAGTTCAAAAGTTTAGATGTGACTGCAGCCTGGTGTGTGCTTTAATATTTGATCGAGGAGAAAAGCTGAGGCTTTTTTTTTTTCTTGTAAACTGGGAACACAAGAAAAATCAGAGAATTTATAAGGATAATTTATAACACCACTCCTTCCAACCAGAGAAATTCTAAATGTTCACAAAAACATCAAAAACATCCATAAGGAAGATGATAATATTCTCTTAAAAAGAGAAATATAGGACCTAATCTGTAAGGCATTTTATTTGTGAAATAAAAGTCACTTAATATTACACTGATAATTCCAATAGATAAATAAATATTAAAGGCTCAGTAATAACTTCATTTATAGAAGAGGCAGTTGGAAAACACTTCCTCTTGGAGATAACCACCCCTGTTTGCCTGCCTATCTATCTGTTCATCGCTACAAATGTAAAGATTTTGAACTTTGCATCCTCTCAACTGAAGTTAAGCTGAAGAAAAAGATCCTACCAGACTCAAAAAAATTGTGGTGGGGTAGGATCAAAGCCCTCAACACCACCATCCTCCACTCCCTGAATGCAATAAAACCAGCAAAAGGCCCAGTGAGCTCCCTCTGCCAAACTCAGCTGTTTGCCCTCTCCAAGCCCCTCTCGCTGCCCACCCAGTGTCCAGCACAGCACACGCTGGGGAGTGAAGCACAACACACAGAGGCTCATCAGCAGCCAGGTCTCGACCTGCCCTGACGTGCTCAGTAAAGAGAAAAGCACTGAGGGAAGGGAGTTATTGGGGAGTTCAGGTGACACAAGGCATGAAATTAGACCTCTCAGTTCTGCTGGATACAGAACCAATTGCATTCTGGAAAGAAGCAGCTTCACACGGCTCATCTGAGCGCTCGTTTAACCTCGAGAGGGACGGCAGAAAACTCCAAGAGTGCAGTTCATACAAATGATGAATTCTCAGCTAAGAGGAAGTTAGAGAAGAGTTCTCTGAGTCTAACACTCTTCTCTATCAGGGTATCTTGTTATGTACTTTTGGCTTCTTACCTGGAATAGTAATTTAAGTCTTATAAAAGCTACTTGTGAAGCAACATCCCAACTGAATTCACGTGGCGGCAACGTAATATTATTACAGAAACCAGATTAACCCCACACAGAATTCCATAATTAAATTCTGAGAAAATATGTTTCTATCCTAGTACTGTAGAAATGTCCCTCAACTGTGTCAAGGGCTTGGTATCACTTCTCTAAGTTCTATGCACTTCCTCAGTGCCAGGTATCTGTAGACCTAGAAGTCCCCTTTCATCTGTTCCTATGACATGCTTTCTTTCCATTTCTATTAAAAATTACAGGTTTGTAAGAGGAAAAATGAAGAACAAAAGCAGATTTGAAAGGGAACCACCTGGTGAGTTAAAAATACAAATCTTGGTATACCTTGGCCAAAAAATTAGTCTGCATTTCTCCTGGATAAACCAAGTAGGAAGACACTTGTACTTGTGTGTGTTTCACATTTGAGAAATAGTTACTTAAAGCATTACTAATTGCTGCAAAGCTTTGTGAGAGGAAAACTAAGAAGACTTCAGTTCAATCACTGAAAATTCTCAATTTCTTTTGAGCTAAATTTTATAACTGCATGTAATGCATATAACTGCATATCTATACCAATGTTTAATTGAAATAATTCCTTTAGATGTCAACAGAAGGGCAAAGGGAATTTTTAAGAGACACAGTAGCTGAAATGTAAGAAAGATTCTGATTTTTGGTATAACCAGAAACTATATGAAGACAGTAATCAAAAGGGGTTTGGAACTGATACATTTGCCCATCTACATTTGGCAAACATCAACAAGGAGCCCATTGGTACTTATTTTAAGTTATTTCATATTTCCTGGGACAGGGGTAAGAAGCAGAAATTTGCTCTTTCATGCGAGGGGAAAAAAAACCTTAGATATTATCTAAACTTAGATAATAATCAGAATAGGGACCTGTCTTTATAAATCTGGCATATGTCATGCAGCAAACTATATAGGATACAAACAAGACAGATATTCTGAAGTAATATACAGTACAAGACACCTACTTGGCAACGAAGATACACACACTATACCCTCATCTTGAAAACCAACCCAGGGAAGCTGTATCTGAATATAAGACTTGACATATCATTATAGATAGAATCTGACCTATAATTTTATCTGCTTTGTTTCACCTTTTTGTGTACAAGAACTGCAGGAACAAGAATTCTCATGGGTGAAAGAAGAGGGAAATGGCCATGAAAACTATTTATTTAATTTATTTTATAATTCTATTTTTACATGCATAATTGAAATAAATTTGAAACCCCCTGGAGATTTGTCTTTGGGAATAGAACTGCTTTGTTAAAATTTCCTCTTTGAGCTTGACTTGCTTTTTGAATCATTCATATAAAATTGCTTCCCTTTATTCACTCATATTTTCTTTATATAGCATTTGAAAACTCAGCCCCGTGACCCTGGATGTGAAAGGATGTAAAAGGAATCTGTATCCTTTACCTTTCACTTTAGTACAGAACAAGAAATGATGCAATGCTGACTCACTAGTCTGTTGTTGCTGTAAGGCAAACTAAGCCTGTTAATCAGGTGGCTAAACCTTCAAGTCCCTGGCAGAAATCTGGGACAATAATTATTTAGATATAGGACAGTGCCAAAATCAATCAGGAACAGTTTCTAAAATGGACCAGTTGTCCAAAACACAACTACTTTTTGGTTTTATTGGCTAATTAAAAAAAACCCATACAACTAAACACTACCACACAGAGGACATAAATTACTCTTGTATTTTTGGTTTTGTAAGTGGAAACACTGTGTTTCATAGAAAGCTAACAGGCTGCTTGCTCATTGGTGGCCGTAAAATAGCAACATAGCTTTACTTTTAGTTATAACTTTATAAACCATATCATTATTCAAAATAATGAGCAAAGAGTATCTGCAATATGATTGTTCAAGTTACTATAGTTAGCCTGCATAAAGAACCCTTACACAAATTCCAGGGAAGCCCACACCAGAGCTTCTCACAAAGAAAAAACACAATAGAGTATATGAACAATTTAAATCACCTTATTGTCCTTAGTGACTGGATCTCAAATTATTCAAAAGCAAGACCCTCGAGTACCATTGCTGCTGACATGAAAGCTGTACTTCATTGCAGCTGACAAATGTTTGTATTTTTATTTTCATTAAAGACACCTTCATTCTCACATTATTAAATTTAAGGGTCATATTTATGGCTTTTATTTTAAGTTCATGGTCATATTTACAGTTTTCAATTTATCTTTTACAATTCAGAAGGCTGAAATATTTTTAGATATTTTCTGCTGTGCAGTGAAAACACACGGGACTCAGACTGAATTTAAAACCCTTTGCCATGTGTCTGTTTTTAATATGGTCAGCCTCTATATTGGCCAGATTTATTGTTTAATTAGGTAGAAAATGAGAAAATACAAGTGAAATGTTACAACAGCAAATACTGCCCGGCATGATTTGAAGAAAAGATCATAAAGGAAGCCCTCCCCTGCATTTATTCTTGGAAGAGCCCCAAATCTGGTCATTTAACTCAGGAGTAGGTTCCATTGGCAAACAAGTTCCTAATGAATTGCAATGCTCAAACAGAAACTGTCTCCCTGCTTGGTGGCTTATGATCATCAACACCTGTCTGCCTTGGGAGCTGTTAAAGCCATTCTGTTTGCTATGGAAACATTGAAAATGTAATGTAGGCACAAAAGTGCTTCCTGTGTCTCTGCACTGGAGGAACGATTCACGGGACACACAAGATGCTCAAATGCAGAGACCAAGGAGAAAGAACAAACCTTGCAAAGAGTTCACAGCAAACCGTGTCGGTGTGTGTCTAGATATGCATTTTTATTTAATTATTTTTGCTTCTAGAACTACTCCAGCTTACACAGAAAGGGACTGTGTACAGGTGCCTGTGATTTGAAAGGCTATCAATGTACTTTTTGAAGAGCACAAATAAGTATATGCTTGATTTAAAAAGAACAAAGGAAAACCCTAGTACAGAATAAATCTCTTGCTTGTTGTCAAGATCCCCCCACATATATGAGAGAATTATAATCAAGATACTTTTAGAAAAAAAAATCCAGCTAGTCATAAATATGTACCTTAAATAACTGTATAATGGAGAAAGGAATGACTCCATCTATGTGATGATCTGAATCTACTTCTTGCACCCCAAAACTCTCCAAGTTTTCAAGTCTTTAGAGACATAATCAAAGTTTAGGGCTCTGAAATATTGCTGAATAGTAACTGAAAATCACAACTGCC
This sequence comes from Pipra filicauda, assembly GCF_003945595.2. Taxonomy (NCBI): domain Eukaryota; kingdom Metazoa; phylum Chordata; class Aves; order Passeriformes; family Pipridae; genus Pipra; species Pipra filicauda. Next base: position 3,197,810 of record NW_024104742.1, read on the forward strand.
TTGAACCCCAAATACTTCTCTTATTATTCTAGTACTTCGAAGTTTTATATAAATTAATGATAATTGAATCCCAGGGTTATGGTCTGGTACCTCACTGTCCCTTTAGAGGAGCTATTACCATGGTGATAAGATTGCTTAAATTAAGCTGTCTTTTTCCACAGGACTTGGCTCATTGCCAGTGCAGTGAAGGGAGATTTCAGTCCATTCAGCACAGCATTAACCTTACTGCCAACACTGCTAAATGGGTTAGAGGAACTAGGAAGAAATTTGATTTAAAAAACGAAGGAACAAGCAAATATGTTAAATACTGAAGCACAAAACAGGACTAGTTTCAAATCCCACTTTGAAACAAAATCAAAATTAGCTAAGTTTTGAGATTTAGACAGAAAACTTAAAAATTCAAATGTTTTGGTGACCTAAATGCAAAGCTTTACTCAAAGTAAGTGTGTCCAATGGTTTATCATACTATAGGGAGGACGAGAGAAAATGTCAGGTAAGAATCCCTACTTAACATCTAGTTTTTACTTCTTATTTGGGAATTTGACTGAAGTGGGAAAATAAATAGCAAACAGCAGAAAAAAACCCACAAAACCGAACAAAAAAGCAAGATACGGAAACAAATAACTGAGTGAACTAGCAGGGCATGGAGCAAATGAAAAACACTACTTTGAATTGTCAGGGTTTAATATCTACTCCATAAAAAGTAGTAAGCTATGTAGAGATGAGGCTGTCAGAGATAATGACAATGTATTACACTGTAAATCATAAGATTTGAAACATTAGAGCAAAGTATCTGTGAAACCTGAAAAAACAATTATTTTAGTGGAATGGAAGGGAATAGGCAATAGGTTGCAAGTACTTTATTCTAGCGTAGAAGAAAAAAATCAATTTATGTAAGAGCCCAATAACATTATCCTAAAAAAGAGAATCAATGTTTCCCGAGTTTTTATGCGTTGTGAGAGATCCTTGCAGTCTTTTTCTGGCAATACTTACAAATTATTTCTCAGTGTGACAATGAAATTACTTCATGTTCCTAAGTAATTTTAATAATGAATATGTTATTCTTCCCAAACAGGCTGTGCATGCACACAGGCAGAGCCTGCATTTGCATTACAGTGCTGAAGGTGCAGCACAGTCAGTCACCAGCTTGAGCTGTTACACCTCCTATAGCTACAGCTCTTCTCCAATTTCCTGATCAACAGCTGTTCAATGACACATCCTCTGAAGTTTTAAAGGTGTTCTTAATTCTTATTTTTGTTCGAGTTGCTTTTAATCAGAATAATTGCCAGAGTTAAACAGCTGGCCTTGGCAATGACACACAGATAAACTCTAACCTTGGCTTTGACAAAAGCTTCTGTGAACTTGAACAAGTCATTTCATCTTTCCAACTCAGTCTTGTTATTAAACAGTTGGGTTAATAAACTAAGTTCTGACAAAACTGTTCTGCAGATTAGTGCATATAACACCTCTAGATAAAGCACAAAACAGAATTTCTGTTTTGCCCTTTTCTGTAAAAATATAACCAAGTTTTACCCTCCAAAAAAACTTTCAGAACACATACCTCAGCATACATCTTTACTACAGCCTTTTGTGGTCTAACCTAGGGTTTCAAATTCTGATTAGGTAAGAATACATGTTTAATCAGAAAACTGCAAACTTTTTCAGAACTATAGAATTTTCTTTGACATAAATATGACACATTACCATTATGAGCAGACTCATAAACTTGCTTAATTTCTGACTGTCCAGAGTGAACAGGTTTTACAGTCACATGATTAGTTCTAGGAAATATTCTCCTGTCTGAAAATTCTGTAATATTCCACAGCAGTAGAGAAAACATCAAGCACATGTGCTGATTACGGATTAACAGGAGATACAGCTGGAAAAAAAGCTGAACATGTGCATTCTGATTTTTGCCTAGTTGTTACAGTAGGGAATACACTACTGTCTAAGTCTTCTTTTTGATGCAAATGTTCCAAACTGAAAAAAAAAATAATCTGCTTAGACACATTAGGTATGTAGATATTAGGTAGATTTGGTACTATTAAAGATTTAGCACAGAAACATGGCTGCCATTAACATGTTTCCCCTTATTTTGTAGGATTATTTTTAATGGGCAGCTAAATATTAACGAAGAAGGAAACCAAGAGAATCCAGATATTAGGCCAAAGTATCTGTTCAATTCTAGCTGAATCATTCACTGTAAAAGGAAGGAAAAACAAGCTGCAAGCCCTTCTTTTCTCTAAGGCTGTGTGTGTACTATAGACTTCTGGGAAGTGGTGATCACAAATGTTTTTTATTACAACATTCCCCTGCTGTAGCACTTGTCTGCACATAAACTGCAGATATATTTTGGCAAACAGACTCACAGATTTCCTTTTGGATTATATAGCCTTTCAGCCAGCTTCTTAGGAGGCTGCAGGGAGCAACCAGAGGGGGCATGAAATCAGCTGAAACAACCACTGAAGGGCCGAAAAGCAGAAAATTCCCAGACTTAGTGAAAGAATAATGTGCAGCCCAAAGGATGTTTTCCATTCTGAATTCCTAATCCAACGCACAGCCCTTTATATAATTATAGATCTACCTATATATGTCCATATTTGTGTTTGAGAAGCTTTGAATTTGCAAAAAAATAATAAGAAACCAGAATAATTAAACTGAACTCAAAAGATAAATGTATTGTGAAATATTTTCCCCCAGTGAGGTCTGATGAGAATCCAGTGAACAGGGATGCAGGAGGCTGAACAAGATCTACCTGGCTGTTAATTGAAGAGAACCAAAAGGTACTTCAAGGGTACAGAACACCGAGGGATCAGCCTTCTTGCAGCAGAAGGTATAGACAGATATATGAGATTGTTACATGAGAAACGACAGAGATTCATCTTTATAAAGACTGTGTAAGCAGACTCTTTTAGCTCTAGAAAGAGTAGCTAAACTAAAATGTTGTTTATGTTCTCTTTTGGAGAAAAGTTTCCATCCTCCTTGATTCTTTTTGAGATTTGTCCTTAAGATAAATAAGGAAAGTTTTATTTCAGAATGAATTGGCGTATTCTTCAATCCCAATTTAATAGCAGAACTAAAACTTAACACTTCTGATGAGGAGCAGTTAAGTGTTTAAAGATGCATATTAAAATTAAGTTTTGTAATAAAATAAAAACAACCATTTTATAAGAGAACCAAATTTATGTTTCAGTGATTAATTCTGATAACTGGACCTTGGACATATATGTTTAAAAAGAAAACATTCCATGCGTAATACCTTTTATTTTCTGGATCAAATTAGGTGGATGTTAGACATTCTCCTGCTTCAGCAAACAAAACTTTCACAGAGAGTCATGCACTTTACATGCCAAAATCTAAAGGAAATCCTAGTTAAAACCTCCTGGTGTTTTGCTCACAATGAAGAGGACTGAAGAAAATCAAGGTCTTGTTTTAAAAATCAAGTCAGCAAACACACTGTAGTTGAAAGCCATCAAATTAGCTAATACTTATCAGGAAGAAACAAACAAACAAAAAAGCTTATTATAGCAAAAAAGTCAGAGGAGACTGTGCAGAACTTTGAGTACTGAAATACAGGTTGTCTAAATACAGAATGTGTTTGTGATCAAATACATTTCAGAGTAGATTATTCATGTAAATTGTGAATGATCCTAAAGTTGAACCTCCCTTTCCCAGCTCCCAAGGGTAAGGCTTGCCATGCTCAATACCTGCCTTGGGCTTGTATCATTTCTCCATTACCAAATGATTATCAAATTACATTCTTTGTGTATAGATTCAATAAAGTATTTAAATATGCATTGAGGAAAATATTATTTTAGTATTATTTCCTACCTAATCTGCAGGAAACCTACAGCCTGACTAAATCAGCTCCGGAGGTCCCTTCCCACCCCAACCCCAATCCTAACCATTGTGTGACTCTGTGCGACTCCAGAAGTGCCAGAGTGCACTGATTAAACCAAACCTCTATTTGCTGATTACAAAATGGTCCTGGGAGAATGTGGGAGAGCAAGACAAATGCATAAGCACAAATCCTGACCGCAAACAGCCACAAAATACTCATGTAACCCACACATCTTAAAGAAACCAACGTCTCCCAAAACTTTGCAAAACGTGCATTTATGAGTATTAATGATCTATACGAACCAAGCAAATAAGGCCTCACATGGCTGCTCAAATCAAAACACACCAGCATGTCCTGAATGACAAGCTTGTAATTGCCCATCACCATCTCATGGTACTGCCAGGCCACCTTCCCATTTTTTTTTTTTTTCCTTTTTTCCCCTCCCCAGTGCTTGAGATATTTTGTGCACCAAAGGTTGGTCTGTACCTGGTTTCCAGCGGGATGTTGCTGTTCAGGACCCAGCTGTTATGGAGATGCACTGAGTCCTGGGTACTGGTGGGGGGAGTTGGGGCAGCAGGACTGGGCTGGCTGCGGGTGGTCATGGATCTTCTCTGGAGAGAGTCGGCCGTGGGAGGCGGTTTCCTGGCGCAGGTGCAGGCGTGAGGTGGTGGAGGCGGTGGTGGGAGGGGTCTGAAGGTAAACTGGTTATGTGGGCTACCTGGCATATCTGAAACAACATGGGAAAAGCACAGAAACCCCACAGAGGGTTATTATTTAAGAAAGATGAAGACAGTGTTTGAATGTCGTTTTTGCAGTTAGTGGTTCATTTATGTTCATCTTAATTACAAAAAAAAATATAAATAAATAAAAGGAGACTAAAGTCTTAAACTGAAGGAGGACAGATTTAGATGAGATATTAGGAAGAAATTCTTTATGGTGAGGATGCTAATGCACTGGCACAGGTTGCCCAGGGAAGCTGTGGATTCTCCATTTATGGAAGTGTTCAAGGCCAGGTTGGACCAGCTCTGAGCAACCTGCTCTAATGGAAGGTGTCCCTGCCCATGCCAGAGGGGTTCGATCCAGATGATCTTGAAGGTACTTTCCAACCCAAACCATTCCATGATACCACGATATAATAATTATTGGAAATAAAGCATTGTGCTTTATCATGTTGTTAACCCTATTTCCTCTAAAATAAGTTGCAACATGTGAAATAATTTAAATATAACAATCTACTGAAACAGAGACTACCAGATACAGACGCACATCCTACAGTACTGTAGTTCAACAACAACAAACAACCCAAAAGAAACCAAAAAAGAAAAAGAAAAGAAAAAGAAGAAGGTATAATATTCACTTAATTTGTCATAGGATTTTGGGGGGAGTAAGGTGAAGAACAAATAAATCAAGCTGACATTGAATTGCAGCACAGATACAAGCTGATTTCATGAGGTATAGTTCTCATTTAAGAACATCTGTGAAAGAAATAGACACAGTATAAAAATTAGTTTTGCACCCTAACAAACATCTTTCATAAAACAAGGTTAACACATTTCTGCGAGTCTGTTATTACATTTCTTAAATGGAAGCTGAGAAAAGGTCTCTGAAGCACTGATGATCCAGACAGCCAGAGAAAAGGTTCTAAGGCAGATGAGCTAGCAAGGAGCTCACAGCCACTGGGCCAGACTGAGGAGACAAAGACAGATGTGGCAGGTACCCAAGGCCCTGTTACTTGTGCTGTCCTCGTCCTTCAGGACCCCAGAGGGAGGTTGTAGCTGCACTGTCCTGCCCTGTGCTAACGCTGCCACTCAGCTGTAAGGTGTCTTGAATCCTCATGCAAAGGACAATGCAGACACAAAGACAGCATAATTGTACGTTGAAGGGACAATAAAAGTTTGTTTTCTCTACTTCCCACAAGAGCCTCCAAAGCCTCTCATTACAGCAAGATACACAGCTATGGAGAATTGAGGCAAGACATTCCCTTGTAAAGAAACAATAAAGAAATACTTTGCAAAGAAGATGCTTATAAAAATTGCTGCTAGATTGAATGAACTGTGAAGTTATTAACCTGAAACTTCTCCAGCTACTTCACCTCAGTGTCTAAGGCAGCTTTATCCCATTTCTGTACTCACCCTCACTCTCCCTTTTACCTCAGCAGATGTCCAGTTACATTTGCACAAATCCAGCTGGAGTGAAGCTCTGATGAACCTGCAAAAATTCCCTGCAAGGAACTGTTGTTGCCATCCATTTACAACACATGCTTTCTTTAAATTATGACATGATGTGTCTTCAAGGTGAAAGATGAAAGCGTGTTCCCTCCTTTCTTGGAACGGCTTGCGGAGAAAAAGCACTTTTTTCTCTGTGACAGTCACAATTTACCCCAACTGGAGAAACAAGGTTGTTCAGTGTTCCACATAAGCTTTCCTATGCTGTGGTAAGCAAAGCTGTCACGGATTTGGCCCAGGCTTAATCCTTTTAATTTCATTGATCTTTTATCAAGGTAGCATTCTTACAGTTGCACTAAGGTTTATGCTGTAATATTAGTTTGCATACACCAGAAAAGCATTTCTAAGCATATTAGAAAATTGGAGACCTCAGTAAATTAAATCACTGGAGTCAACAGTCCAGGGCTCCAAAATAATCTGCGAAGGCACTTTCATATAATAATTAATCTCAGTAAATCCTGTATCCTGCTATTTTAGAACTGAAAGCTCCCCAAATCTTGGACATAATATTTGATGTCCAGCATCCTCACGTATTTGATCAATGGCATTCCCTTACTTAAAGTATCAATCTTAAATCCACTCTACAGAAAATTTGCAGGTTTATTATACAACCTATAATTTGCATGACAAGACATTTTAATGGCTGAGCCACTGTCCTGCTAGAAAAATGCTGATCTTTGCCAGGACACACAGTTGGACTCTACAAGGTACATCAAAAGCTGTGCAGCAAATGCTGAACAGCCAAGGTAACTGCTTCTCCAGGTAAATGGGAAGAAAACCTGTAAAATTCATATGGCAACACATCTTTTAGTTCCTTTCTTCCTCCTTTATGTGTCCTGTCCCTATCCTGCCAATAGCACACAATTATCTGACAAAGAGTTTAGTTTTTTCTATGCAATAGACTAGTTCTGCTTTGTGAACCATGAAGTCTTTCTGGTTGGTAGGGTACCTTATACCTCCCAGTGTAATTTATCACAATACATCAACACATCAGATTTCCTGGGGGATTCCTTTTTAATTATCACACTTGTCACCCTTTTGTCCAGCTACTGGCATCACAAAAAACCTCACATCGGATCCTGACTATTTTGGTGATTTAAAAAGTCTTCTGCATCAGACCCCCATTTCAGTGAAGCACTGCAAACTCATTATGCTGAGAGTTAGCCTGAGTTTCCAATTAGTTTTTACAGACTTTCTACTTTGGCAAAGTTGTTTTTATTTTGTTTGAAACTAAGTCTATATCTCATTAACTTTATATCACAAAAAATGTTGCTTGGGAGACAAAGCAGCATTAAATCTAAATATTCACACACTTCTTCAGGACTCTAAATAAACAGCAGAGTCTGTAAAATAACTTACTGCAAAATCATTTTAACTCCTAAAAAGGGATATTATGCCAAATAATTTGTATATAGCCAACAAGCTTCCAAAATGTACAAGATTGATATAGGAATTGGCTTAGCTCCTGTTTTTATTTTTAATGGTAGCTAATAATGCTCAGATTTTATAATTATTTTATATCAAAAAGTTCATGTATGATATGCAAATACAGCATTGTTTTCAATGTGTTCACTGACATGACAGAAATTTCCATTCATCTAAAAATGTAGGTATAAAACATGACTTCAGCTCAAACTTTACATTTACAATAATTTGCTTTAAATCAGATTTCCACCTGAGGAGCAACCAAGCCAGAAGTGATGCTCTTGGCCCTCATCATTGGCCTTCTCACCTGCACTTGCACTAAGGCCAATTTTTACAGACAAAAGAGGCTGTTTAAAAAATTTCTAAATTCTTTCCCAAGAATTCATTATTTTTAAATAGTTCTCTCTTTTCAGAAGAGCACATCTAGAACTGTGATGTTTCCTTATCAGATACGTGCAACATTCTGCTGATCTGTTGCATATTGGATGTTTGGTTTTAATCTAACTTGCACAATCCACTTCCACTCCACAAACTCCATTCAAACTTCTTTCCACCTCTTTTTTTATTTGTAGGGCTTTTGCTTCCATTCCTCAATAACAGTGTTAATTTGTTAAGCTCTTCACTTTTGAGGCACTTCCCAAATTCCACACACTCACACCAAAGGAGAAACAGTATGGATGCCAACTGTAAACAAGAAAATCTTTCCTTGTAATTCTGCTAGCTTGAAGGATTTCTACTTGCTCTCTTTCCTTTGAAGTTTGAAGGAAGGAGTCCTATTTCTCCCCTGAATGTCTCTTCTTCTTTGGTTCTGGCTTGTTCCCTTGGATGGCCCATGATCAACACTGAACACATGCTGCTCCATGGCAGAGCTTGGTATTCCACAGTTATGGAGCACAGACCTCAACAGCTCCTCTTCAGCTGCTTTTTGTTTCAGGAGATGCAGTAACTCAGATCCTGCTTTTTTAGTAGGCCTCTGCTTTTCAGAAAGTGGGAAGTTAACTCAGACAATCCCCTGACACTGCCAGGTTGGTTGAGCTCTGCCATTCTGTTCAAAAGGTATCAGATGCACAGACTGATGGATAAGAGCAGCATTAACATAAACTCATCTTCCTTAAGAGTCAGGTTAAAATGCTATTGCAATCATAAACATGTAGCCAAATTGCTTTACAGACTGACAAAAATTAAATAAACAGCTTAATCAACTAGTTAGCACATGATTAAAATTTAGTTTTGAAAACTAGCCAAGCCTTGGCAGAACTACTTTCCTAACAGTTTTGAAATATAGTTTACTATAGTTTTTGGATCCATATAAAGGAAGGGGTAATTGAACTGTTTTATCATTTACTGACAAGACTACAATAGCCTGTATTGTTATTAAGTGAAGTATATCAGAGAGAATATACTAAAACTCAATGAACCATAAAAGGTTTGCATCCAACCTGTAGTGCTTTTGAGATATTTTAACTTTTTCAGTTCCTGAATTCATTATTTCCTGGTATGTTTGGATGTTTTGTTTTTGTTTTTGTTTTTTTTTTTTTTACTGGATGTATCTCAGTTGAGTATGAATTAGCTGGCAATCCATTATTTAATGAATGAAATTGCAACATATGTTCAGAGAGTTTATTTAAAGGTTCTATGGGGATACTACTGCTCAGTTAAAAATCAGTCTGTGATTGTTTTTCAAGCAGTCTTTGAATTACAGAATGGTATGGGTTGGAAGGGACCTTGAAGATCATCTTGTTCCAAACCTCCTACAGTGGGCAGGAACACCTTCCACTACACCAGGTTGCTCCAAGCCCCATCCAAACCGGCCTTGGACACTTCCAGGGGTGAGGCAACCACAGCTTCTCTGGGCAACCTGTGCCAGGGCCTCACCACCCTCACAGGGAAGAATTTCTTCCTAATATCTAATCTGTCAGTTTAAATCCATGCCCCCTTGACTTATCACTCCATGCCCTTGTCAAAAGTCCCTCTTGAGCTCTCTTATAACCCCTTTAGATAGCGGAAGGTGCTCTAAGGCCTTGCTGGAGCCTTCTCCAGGCTCAACAACCACAACTCTCAGCTTGTATTCACAGGAGAGATGAAGGAGCATCATCGGCATGTGGAAAAGAAGTGGAAAAGATTCAGTGCAGGGAAGACAGAGAATCTGAATGCTTAAGACTAGAGCTAATTAGCACAGAATAAACAAACAGAATCACAGCGTCAATTAGGTTGGAAAAGACCTCTGAGATCACTGAGTCCAACCAATGATCAAACACCACCAATGTCAATCAAACCACAGCACCAAGTGCCACGTCCAGTCTTTTCTTAAGCACCTCCAGGGGTGGTGGCTCCACCACCTCCTTTTGAAACAGCTCAACATTTAGTAGGTCCAGCTTTGAGAACTTTGTCATATCACTAGGATATGAAAGTATCTTACCAGTACCTTTAACAGCAATTTATCTTTAGATTATTGCTCTGCTGTATATGACTCCTTTTCTCATCCTTACTTCACAAAAAATCTCACAGAATATGAAATACCAAACATCCTTAAAAAATTCCACAGACCTCATGGTTTTATGCAAAATAAAGTTTATATTGTAATGAAAACTTACAAACTAAATGGACTCAAAGTTTACACATGAGATAAAAGAGATGCAGAGATTTCCAGAGACCAGTACTACTTCCCACCACAGTGTACTGACTCGTGCCCACAGTGCTTTGAGCTTTCCCCTGCAGCAGATTTTCCCTGCTGAGTAGGTTGGGATGGTCCAGAACAGACTGAGGAAGGGAGGGACACCCAGGGATCATCAGTGGGCTCTGGGCTTTACAAGTGTGCCCTCAAAAAAACATGTATAGAATTTCATACCACACTGCCACTCTAAGAGCAGAATGAATCCTGTCTATCGTTTTTTAGGCCGTGCTGGAAACACAGCACTTCATTTCCAAAGAAAGATTAACAGAGGTCTTATGCCATGTACTTTGAATGGTGTCAACAAGCATAAAATATAGCTGGATTTACGTTATAATAATGTAATGATGTCAAAGAAATGATGTATAATACTTAAACATGCAGTCCAATGTGTTCATATGGATTCCACTAAATGTTTCCTTTATGTTCTCAGTATCACATATGTTCAATTCCCTTGAATCTCTTACAATTACGCACATGCACGATAACAGCTTCTCACTCGTAATCTGTGGATCATTTCAACAAAAAGAGATTTGGTAAAATAAGAATTCTAACTATTTCCTACTGCTTACAGAAACTTATTTCTCCTTCAGCATTTCCAAGTATAGTCATATTTAAAAATGAAATATGATGCAATTCAACTCTTTAAAACACATTCACATTGAATGTGGTATGGTATTACTGCGTAAGGAAAAAAAATCTATTCTGCATAGAAGCTACATGGACAGTAATGGCTGCTTATGATGGCAACACTTCTTTTTCTGTTTTTATATTAAAAGTCAAAACTTGTCCTGTAAGACCCAAGTAACTATATTTTGTAAACACTCATATTGGACCTCACTCTAGGAAACTTTATAAAACCATAATTACCCAGTTTTGAACACCAGAGTAAAAAGGAATGATGGGAGCATCACCAACAGGTCTCTCTTTAAAACACTGTTGCTTTTATGGAAGTGAAAGTTTTGCTTCTTTAATTTTGCTTAATACAATCTCTTGTCATGGTAAACTCAGCTAAAATTCCCTCTGGAGTCCATATTTATTTAGGTAGACTTAGATGAGTCTGGGATTTTCCCATTATTTAATTTATGTTTTTGGTCCATTTCTAACACCAAATGTTGTATTACTTATCTACTAGAAAACCTTCACAAATCAAATAGTATAAGTGGACATTATTACTTGCATATGATGTCGATATTAAGTATTAATCCCTTAAAACCCTTAGCAACAGTGAGCAAAAGGAATTTGCATTATCAGGACTCCTGTATTTGCCAGTAATTTGCCATTCTTGTTGCATATCAGGATGGTAATGCTACTGGGCTTCATTTCTGGTAAAACTTCAATTAGTGGCATGATGAAAGTGAAAAAAATATTAGAGATCTCAGTGTTTTGGAAAATAAATTTGAAGTGTCTCAAAAGGGTCTCTGTAAACAACTATTTCTGGACTCAGCTGTAGAACGATGAGAATCTTTCAGGCAAAAGAATGGAGATTAGAACTAATCAGAGGAGGAAAGGCAGATCCCTGGGGAACTGTCACCTTTTCCAACTTTGTGGGTAGGATGCATTTAACAATATTCTAAAAATTCTGGCATAATAATATTTCATAAAATTCTGGCATCTGTCCTCTTTCTACTGTATGCTTAACTTGTCAGTTTTACTTTATACAATTTTTGAAATAAGACTGATATTCTCTTTTTTTTAAAGTATGTGTGGGGGAGTGTTTTTGCTTTTTCTGATGATAGAACTGTTAATATACCCAAACCCAAAGAAGGGCTTGTGGGCCCAAAGCTAACTCTTTTTTTCTGCAGCTGTATTGGCTGGTGCAATGAAAGACATTACCTTTCCTGACAAACTTTGCCTCACTTTAGAGGCACTTATATCTGTAGAACATTGCAGCTAAAACAGCACTACTCCTCCTTAATTAACTCCATCACTCAGCATTTTAACTTGGGAGCCCGACTGCTGAAGTAGAATAATTTTGGTCATAAACACTGCACTGTCTCTCTCTGTGCTATAGTTTGTAACCAGAAACAAGTTTCAGGTTATAATGCTGTGTACTGAGGATGAGATGCAAGGTTTAAATGTTATCATGCAGAAGCACCTGACAATATAAACACGTTGATGTGTGTTCACATAAAATAAACATTGCCAGAGGGGAGTGAAGAGCAAGAGCTCCTGAGGTGCTCTTATTCTACTGAGCTGCCTGAATTATACTTTGTTCTCTGGTACTTCTTCATATAGCTGTTAAATACTAATGCGCTCTATGCGTAATATTTATGTGAAAAACATTCCATTTATGTGAAATGCTCACATTTATGCCAATTAATATGAAAAATTTGCAATGAAACTACCCTACTCAGTCCCTTCCTCTCCTTTGCTGCAGATGATACATCTGTCAGATTCTCTCTAATACCCACCCAGTTGAGACAGGACCCTCTGAAATCACTACAGTGCCAACACAAGACAGGCTTTTTGGTAGTTGAATCACACAGGTCAAGGACAAAACGTGAAGGCAGAAGAAAAGCAGCTCCAGTTCTGATGGAGACTGAGGGAACAGCCTAAACAACCAGCTGAGGCTTCCAGTGGTTTGTTTAGCAGATCAAGCAGCTGCTGGTACAATTAACATCACACGGCATTCAAAGGACAGAGTGAAGATTGACAGCTCCCAGCCAGCTTAGAGGTGATATTTTCAGGAGAATGTGTAATTTCTGCCATTACTTAAAAGTGGTGGGTTCAGTCAATATCATGAGTTGTAACTTCTATCAGTGGGAACTCACAGGGGACGGTACAATCACTATTCTAAAACTCTGAACAAAGCGGGAGAGATTACAGCTTACAGAGTAAGCCTATCATCTAGGTTTGCAAAAGCCAGGCACTTACAAGTAGCCTGGCAGCAAATTTTGATGACCTTAGAGGTGAACAGATTTTGATTAAAGAGCAGTTTATGATTGGTAAAATAGGTTGCAAGCAGTCATGGTTGTAAAAATTAATGTTTCCGCAGTTATTGATGGGTTTTGGCGGTGATAAATATTCAAGTTTTGGCCCTTGTGTTATTAAATTCATTAGCTGTGAGGGCTTTCTGAAAGGGATCTATGGGTAATGGAATTAGCAACTATAAATCATACTGAAATACACTGTGTATTTTGCCCAGTAGCTCAGTGGAAATATCATGAATATGGACATATTAAACCACTTTGTCACCACCCTGCCTGCCTCTTACCTGCTTCATCTGTGTTTCTGTTATTTTGCAACATTTTCAGGAAAAAAAGACTGCTTGAGGCCATGCCCTGTTACAGACCCAAAAAACATAAAGCCCTGCAGCATTTGAGATCGCTGCACTGCGAGGGTTGAGGTGAAAACTCTTCCCTTTTAGTACTTGTCTTCTCTAGGATGGGGACAGTGACATGAGTCCCACCAGTTGCCTGAAGTACAGAATCCTGTTCAACTTAAAGCTCAGCCATGAGAGAGAGCAGTTTGCCTATTCATATTTTTTATAAATATAACTATTCTGTGATTCTACAGAAATATATGATAAGCCCTAAATCACGGTTAAACCTGCCAGTTACATCAGGACCCAAACTAAAGCCCTGATGCCCCCTGAAATTACTGGGGGCAAGATCCCAAGCATATCTTCTATCTATTTTAACTCAGACAAAGCTAGTGCTTTGTTGGCAGCACTGCAAACTTATTCTAAGTTTACTTCATGGTGGAAGTACCTGAACTTTCTCAGTTCAAGTATTAATCATACTCCAGTTTCTCCCACCTGGATATATAAAAGCTTTGCTCAGGACACCTAACTCTCTGCACTCTGGATTATCCTGTCAAAACCAGACATCCAGAATGTCTCCTGACATTATTTTGCAGAGCATAATTGAAAAGATCCATTTTTATGATCAATACCATTCTACAGATGTAGAAGCTTGAAGCTCTTCTGGATCATTCGGGAATTGTCTCTACTCCCATCTACTTACTTCATTTTTAAGAGAAGTCTTTTAGAAAGATACTAATGAGGGAAGCAATATAGACTATTTTCTATGCTCATAGTATTCTGAAGAACATGTTTTTAGCTTATAGAGAAAAATGAAGATCTCTTTTATTCAATAAAACTGCATTCTATGTGTTTTTATTATGGATTTCCCCTTGATATTAAATTGCTTGATACAAACATATTTACATATATTTCCAGTGACTGTTATATAATTATAGGGAGTATTAAAAAACTCATTTACCTAGGGTTATATAATAACCTGTGGAGCGGAAGAAAAAGCTGTCAAATGTATCCATAATATGTAAACATTTTAACTGTCCCTCTGTATGCATATCTACCTCAAATTTGTCAAAATAATGTTAATGTAGTAGTGTTTTCTAAATAAATACCAAGATGTATTTTTCTTGGCAGAAGACTTTGCAACTAAACTTTGTTTAGCACTGTAGCCAGTTAAACAGACTGTGATGCCTGTAAGGGTGAGGCATTAAAGCCTTAGGCAGGGCTCAACCTCAGCTGGAGGATACAGAGGAGCACCACACGTGGCCACCACTGAAATAAGCTAAAAAAGTATTTTAAGCCATATCATGGCATTGAGGATTTTAAAGTAGGTTTAGGCATTCTATAGAATTGTTTACTTCTAGGCTATTTCCCTGCCTTCCTGGGGAAGAGGGGTAGTGGTGCAGTGATGGACCAGAGCAGTGCTGGGGCTGTCTGGGTGGCTTTGCTCTAAAGGAGTAGAAAAGTAGAAGACAGCTCGCTCAAAGTCAGCTGTTCAGGACAAACATCTCCTGACCTACAAAGTTCAACCAGAATTCACTGGGTTGCATCTGATTATAAATCTGTATCCCCCGTGCCAGCTCTGTAGAAATGATTTCTGCTGTATTCTCTAAGATTTAATTTTAAAGCAATTCTCCTTTCTCTGTAGACTGAATGGGGTAGCAGAGTTGTTTGTTGCTACAATTTCCTGCTAGTCATTTTGGATAATGAATGAGCAAAATCCTTACACAGAACCTTGCTACCAACAAATAAAATGAATAGCTTTTGGTGAAAACTCTAATGCTTTTATCTGCCTCCTTCTGAATGACTACGTATACATTCAAACTTGTTATGTGAATTAGGAATATGATCACTAAGTCTTGCTCAGTCAAGAAGAAACTTCCACTTCATTTTAGTGGAGGTTGGTTTTAACCACAGTTGATGAATTGACAAGCAGCCAGCACGTGTGCTTAGTACTGGTCAAGAAATATCACTGACAACATTTAAAAAAAATAAAATAAATCAAGGTACATGCGTCCCATGCTATCCTCTCCTCAGAGCAGTCTGACCTATAAACCAATTTGCAATTAAAACATAAATTACTGTAGGAGAGATTTTTCTCAGCAACCTTACTAGTTCCCTGTTGGTCAGGGTAGCGAGCTCACAGGAAACCAAACTGTTTCCTTCAGCTTCACTTACATTCTACTTCACAAACTTCAGTTGACAAATTTCTTAAAAAAAAAACCTCCTTAAGACAAATTAGAGTTTCAAAACACATATTGTCCTTTCGAACTTTTGCTTTAGAAACAAATTTTAAATTAAAGAATATTTTCAAATTATCAAACAGAGAATTACTGTTTTAAAAAGGGAAACAGTTTTTTATAAAAACCAAAAAGAACGGTAACCTTAGTTGTAGAATAGTTAGCATCAATTTTGTCTTGGTAACCTTTAAAATTACATGGTACTATTTAAGGAGGCTGCATGTAATTGTCAGGTAGCATAAGAGATTGTCGCTCACCAAATGATTTTACATGGTATCTAAATGACACTATATTAGTTAAAGGATATACCTCAGTGTAGAATTAGCTGAACAACTACTCTTGCCCTTTATCCCTAGAGGTGGTTAACAAGTTCCTGTCCCTCACAACTTAATGCACAAATAAAACAAATACTTCTACAAAGAGATCTATTCCTGCATTGATGTTTGCTAACATTTTGTTTCGGAATGTTGACACTTCTCCTATAGTCCTGAGTTGGCTGGGAGGAAAGACAATGGTATGTGTGTAACTGATGGTAAACAGCAAATCGATTATTTTTCAAAGAAAAGCCAAACTCCTGTAGGGAAAGACAAAATAACAACACAGAAACAGGTAATGTAATGCCTGAAAACGAACATAACACAAGGCACAAACCCACAGCTTCCAATTCAGTCTCTCTAATGCGTATTTAGGCATTTAGAGACAAACGTGTAGACTTTCTGAAATACTAATAAGCTACTTCTCCACTAAACTGTGGCTATGGTTTGGTTCCACAGAACTATTTAGCACTTTTAACTCCCCTCTGGTGTCTGTTTTTAGGAGCCCTGCACTCTTAACCACCTCTGCAGTTCTGAGCAGAGCATCTATCAAGTGCCAATAGGGCCACTGCTGCAGACACAGATTCAGATGGTTAAACTTCATGCTGGAAAGTTCAACAAGCTTCTCCTGCTAGTCTTGCTCAACTTGGAAGAGGAATCCAGAGCAATTCAAAATTAACACAGATTACACTATTTTACAGCATTAACAGGCTATAAAAGTTCTTTGTGGCTGTATCCTCAGTTCACCTCACAACACATTTTTTTGTGTTTCACTCAAAGCTTATCTATACACAGTTATTTAAACTCATTGTAAATAAGACACACATTTTTGAATATTACTAGAAATTACGTCTATAAAATACCGAATAAAACCTTCAAAACAAATGCATAAAGAAGTATCAAGGGAAACATACTTTTTCATATGAATCTAACCAACAAAGTATTTTAATGAGTGCACATCTATTAAGAGAATTCTCAGGATACTGTAATTATTATTCATTTTCTAGAATTGTTTCACCATGAAGCTTTATGCTACTATGGGGACTTTAATGTTTATGTTTTGTGACGGCTGCGTTGACTATTAAAAAGCAATTTGGCTGACATTTTAAGTCTTTTGTTGCCAGTTTTAATTGGATTGTTCACCAAGCATCAACTCCCCCGTTAACTGCAAAAATTACAGGCCGATGTCAGTTTATAGTAATGACTGTTTAATGATTTTATCCTGTCAGTATGCCAGCTTCATACGGATGCATGCATGATTAGTTTCATATCAAGACCTGTAATTAAATAATTGAAACCTCAACAAAAGACAACATCAAACAGGAAGACATCCTTAATAAAGACTCAATGATTTATCAAGACGCTCATTTAAAAAAAAAAACAAAACAAAACAAAACAAAAACCCAAACCCAATTATGCTTTGAGGTCAATCAGTGTAAGAGTTGGTGTTAAGGAAAAAAGTTCTCTCACTTTTTGCTACAGAAGAAATCTCCTTCTAAATGATGCAAAGTTTGAGAGATTGCTGCAGTGAGTACTTTCTTACCATTCTGAAAATTGACTCCAAATTATTCAGAACTCATTATTAGCTATTTTTGTTTGCTTTCCAGACTAGGTGCAGTTGCTTTTATAACAGTAATTATAAGATATAAAAATAATTATATCTCAACTGAAACTTACAGTACTTACAATCAAAGAAAAACAAGCCCACTAACTTCTTGGGAATTCAGGTTCTTGAAAGAAAACAGATTATTAGTCTTTGTTCAGCTCTGAATCCTATGCCAAACTCCTACATAGTTCAGAATTTCAAATAGAGAAAAAATGACTTTTAGAAGATAACTCTTTGAAAGTGTGAAATATCCATGAAAATAAAGCCAGAACAAAGACTCACAAAGCAGGGCCAGCACTACAAAGGTAGTGAATGCCTCCTCATGCTGCTCAAACAGAGTCCAAGAAGCTCGGGGCTCCTTGGAGAATTTCACACCTCATGGTTTGACCATCCGACATGGGTGGAAACTTTCTGTAGGCAGTTTAACATTTGAATTTTGAAAAGAACTTGGTATTTCACACATTTTTTGATACTTAGGAAGTCCAGGGGAAAAATTACTGACCCAGGGCTTTTACTGTCTTAATAACAGCAGTGCACATCTGAATTGTAAAATTTGGGGTAGGGTGTGTCTGTAATCGGGCTGGTATATTTATAGGTTCCCATTAAACTTAGACCTCAAAGGTCAAATATCAGACTTTACTGTGTTACACACTCAGTAAGTATTCAGGCAAATTTCAGCAATTTACAGCAGCTTTGAAGAACTTATGCTCATCTGTTTTCAGGCTTGACTTTTATAGACTATAGTCACCTACTAGAAAATATTAACCTACTGGAAAGTCAATAGATTTTTAAGGTTGCTTCATTTTTATGTACAAAAAGCTGTATTCCTCGCAGAATCATTCATTTTCCTTTTATTGCCAGGATGATGGCTTAAAACCTGTTCTGATCAAACTTCTGAGCAGATGGCTTTATTTGAAAGATTTAGGGGTAAATTTAGGGCCCATCTATTTTCCCAGTTACAACAGCATGATATAGGATTAACTCCATTGATTTCAATTATGTTATTCTGTCTTGGTTTGCTAGATGTAACCACAGAAGCGAGTAGTCCAACTTTGATAGGGCACATCTATTTTTAATATATTTAGAAACAGAAAATTTGTCACTTCAAAGTAGCAGCTGTGGAACACCGTATGATTTTGTTCCAGGAACAGGGTTATTGTATTTGTGATTTAGAAAGGAATGAAGTACTGACCCTGTAAAATACAAGTTAGCGCAAACTTACTTCAATTCGTAAAATAAGAAGGTCCAGCAGAGGTATGTGAACGGACCATACATCAGCAGATGAAAATTCAGATCAGCAAATGCAAGGTACCTCAGATTGATTGCTAAGATCTAAATTAACTCCAAGTCCTCAGAAAATGGCCCTGGGTATGTCCGTAAACAGCTCAATAAAAACTTCTTTTCTATGTACAGCTTTAGTAACAGCATGGAAAATAAAGCAAACTGGACAGAAAGTAAAGAGGCAAATAGTGTTAAATCATCCCATACACATCTTGCGGAATACTGTGTTCCATTCTTGACACTTATTCTTCAGAACAATTTGGAAAAATAGAAGGTATTTTACAAACAGATGACTAGATCAGTGATGTGGAAAAAACAGTGTGAGGAGACACTAAACAGATTATGTAGTCTAAAGAGAAGCGAGATGTAAATGATAGAGAAACATCATCCTGAAGTCAGTAGGTATGCAACTATTTACACTCATAACATAAGTACAGTGGATCACAAAATTAAACTGTTATGAGACAAATTTAAAACTGATAAAAGGGAATACTCTGGAGTGTTTGGTTTTGTTTGTTTTTAACAACAAATTTAATCAAGAAACTTGTTGATACAAACTGTCATTGAGATGAGAAGGTTGCAAACATTTTAGGTTTAAATTTGATATAGGTAATTATTCATTCACACAGTAGGCAGGCAGCATACACACAAATCTCAGTGTATATAAATATAAACCCTACATATAAAAAGGAAGTATTTTTATGCATGTAAGTATATCATATACATGTGTGTATTTTGCATAAACACAAAAGTCTCCAGTGAATTTCTACACAGAGGAAAGAACAGAAGGTAGGTTGATATTTCCTTAGTCTTTTTACAAAATTAATTTTTTATAATCTTAAAGTATTTCACTTTAGAACATTCTTAGAATAGCACAGAGCAAAACGCCATTCACTGATCACTTCCTACTCCAGCCAGAGAACATCAATCAAATTCTGCCCATTGGTGAATTTACTCCTACGTGATCAGATCATCCCTGGTTTAGCCAGAAGACATTTGGGGAAAATAAGAGAAGCATGTCATTTGCTCAGCCAACCAGTGAAAGAAGTTTCAGGAAGAATGGATCTGCCTTGAAGTCATGTACCACCAGTAATGAGAAAGCTAAAAGCTAAAGATGAAATATCTGATTTGCAGATCTTGGAGTGAGCTAGGTATTGACACTTAAACAGCAGTTTGAAACTCAAGACATATAAGGAACCCATGAAACCACTTCTATATGATTTATTGTCCAGAACGTGGTAATTCAAGACTCCTTCTGATCCTCATCCTGATGTTTAAATTCCAGTTTTCATGCTTACTTGCACTCTTTCGAAATACATGACTCTTATTGGTAATAATCTCATACAGATTTTGTGAGCAATAAAAATGGGACTCCTGCACTTCAATCTGAATGATGCAATAACCATGTAACAAAGCATGCTCTGCAAAACTCATCCCACAGCACTGAGTAACAGAATAACCAAGGAAACTAGGATAGAACAACTAGTTCTGTTCCTACCCTTGCACTGTGCTTTATCCACCTGTCTGCCTTTATTATTGAGTATCAGACAATGCAAACAATATGACGTGGAACAGCCACCTTTCAATAAAGAGGATGGACAAAATTGGTGAAGATCAGCAGGCAGTTTCAGCTTATATACGATTTCAAAATGACCTTTTAGAAGTAATTATTAGAGCTGAGTTGCAGCATTCGGTTGCAGTCGAACTCTTCAGAATTTCACACACAAAGTAGAAACTGTGAAAGAAAAAGGCATCATACACATCAAAAAGGGGAGGGCTGCTCAGACACAGCTTTCCTCCTCCTCCAGTTTGTCTTTCACAATCTGATATTGAAGAAAAAGCAAAACAGCACATATCTATCAAAATAAAGCATACCCTATTGTAGAAAAAACTACATGGCTGAAAAATGTTCGAGTAAACATGTCAATGCACTGGCTCCAAATGAAACAAGAAGAACGGCTAAAACCAGCTGTATGGTATTTCATAGTCCAAATTCGGATGAAAATTTTGCCTAATGCAGGAGGGAACATCAGATGGCTGCAGAGACACTACCAGGCTGGTTTACAGCCTGCAGTGATCTCGAAAGCTCTAATTCTGTCCTGTTGATTAGACAGGGAAAAAAGAGGGAAGGGAAAGATCTGTCACCAGCTCAGTTCTACAGTGCATGTGCCAGCACCCAGACTCGCTCTGTGTGCTGCAGAACAGCAGCACTGGTCCCAAAGAGCCTGTGCAGAAAGAACAGCTGCTGAGCCAGAATTCATCTCATGTGAATATCTTTGCAATTTGATAGCACAAAGATGATTAGATTGCTACATCATCTGTATGAAAAACATTGCTGCACACTACATCTGACAGCATAGCTAATGCAAAAACAACTTCTAGTTCATGAGACCAAACTAAATAACTGGAACTGTAGATGACACTTATGGTATTGATCAGGCTCTAACATTAATACAAAGTAAAATGGTTTGGGAAGTTTATTCATTTTCTGATTAGTAATTCATCTCCTTCAAGATGATCCCTGAGGATGACAGCATTGTGTATGTTTGCATTCATTTTCACTGCGAAGCATTAGCTCCATTTCACTAACATTATCATGCTTGCTTTAACTATACAAAACTAAACACTTCATGCTGCTTTCAAAATTACTCTATTGTCCTAAAGAAAACCCTTCTAACCTCATGGCAACAGTAACAAACTCCATGTCTCCTAATAAAAGCCCTCCCCAACCCCCATAGGCATTAGTCAAAAACAAAGTTGTTCAATAGGTCATTTTAGTAGAGAATCCTTGAATGGTTGCTGTTAAAGTGAATGATGTTGTCCACATCAACAGTGAATATGTAAAATCACCTGGAAGATTTCCAGAAGAGATTTCATGGGATGTAAGAAAACTCTGCACCCAGTAATGCCACATATACCAGAGTAGGACTGCAGGCAATTACTGTTTGGAGTACACAGAGAGCACAAGCGGTCCTTATACATACCAAAAGTAGGCAGCAGGCTCCTGTCAATAAAGACAATGCACTGAGATGCTCCCTACCCAAAAGCAGGAAGGGAAAAGCACAGATGAAGTTAGACACTGTCTTATTTTCCCCTCACATAAACCAGGTGAATGCAAGGGAACTGCCAAGTGCACTCTCTTGATGGGCATAGTAACACATTCCTTCTCTCTCACAGTCTCTCCTGGTGCTTCCAGTGGTGCAATGAAGCTCTTTATTTTCTGTCCCAAGTTCTTACTGTCAAGCAAAACTGAGCAATGAACAGGGATACAGTTCAGCTGAGAGCAGTATTTGATTTAATATTCCTATAACACTTTGAACATAAAAATGCACTATAGAAGTGCTAAGTCTTATTAAGCTTGGCAATAGTGAATGTAGGGTGACAGTTTCCCGAGACTTGACAGTATGGCTCACCAGACTCCAATGCATACAGGCATAACCAGGCAATGCAGAGAACACTTAAGGGTAGAAAACAGAGGAAACGTTCCTCCTCATAAATCTAGAAAGCCAGTCTTTACAGCTTTCATCTGAGCATGGGAGGCTCAGCTTTGATTATTTATACGCAGTGAAGTGGTTCACAAGAGATTAGAGAGAGTGAGGAAGAGAGAAGACTAATTGTGTACCAGGTGTGAGGGTATCATTTTCAACCTCCTTCCTCACCATTATTTGACTTTCCAGGCAAGTATCTTGACAACTGCCTTTCCTCTGTGAGTCTCTTGCTCTGATGAGTAGCTTCACCTCCAAACAGAGATCTCTTCTTTAGGGAAATGTCACCAGCATTGACACATTTCCCGAAATGTTTGGGTTTCAGCACACATTCAAAGAAATGGGATTTTACACTTTAAAGCTTTACCATAGAGAAACAGGCAACACAGTAATGCAAGGCAGAAGTCACAGAGGCAGATATCTCTGTCACAGACGGGGGTAGCACTCTGAAATCAGAGGAGCTGCTCTGACAAGGCACTGGGGGCTCCCGTGAGGCGCTGGGCTGGCGTCTGGGGCAGCACGTCTGCCCCAACCAACATGTCACCAGGACTCTGGTTGTTTAATTCTTTACCTATCAAGCCAAGTAAACAAAATGTAGGTTAAAGAAAGCCAACAGGAGCTTCCTGTTGAAGTAAAATTGCGCACATAACTTCAAGTCCATTAAAAATCGTGAATAACCGATTTACCAGTTTTGCTTCATATACAAGAGAAAGACTGAATGTATCCACATACCCCTGATGCTATAAAGAAAGTCTGATTCTACTATATAGCCCAATAAAAGAAAAGATACCTGGTAAGCTGCCTCTTTGTGAAGCAGTACTACTTCTCATCTCACACAGGAGAGATAAGAGACAGCATGGAAAGCTCAAAGGATGGCACTTTATCCCTTTGTTTGAAAACCTCAATAGACAGCATTTTTTAAAAAAATAAAATATTAAATGGGTTCTATTCAAATGCAGCATGAAAGAAAATGGTGTCTAGTCCAGGCTGGGCACAGTGACCTGCCCTAGTTTGTAACTGAACAAAGGCATAAAAGCAAATGATAAATTTCCATTTTGTTATACAATATTTCATTAGGGAGCTAATTAAACAAGCTTTACTCAAATGCAGCATATAAACAATATTATACAGGAAGGGGAGCATTTCTTGGAAGATATTAACTGATAGCATTAACATAAATAATTTACTTTTTTTTTCTTTTCTCAACAGTTAGGAACAAAAAGCTTTTTCCCCATTACCTCATCCCAAGTAGTTTTTCAAATCAAGCCCATGTTCACATTCACGCTGTCACTGATAATGGATCTTGTGTCAAATAAGAAGAGAGTAAAGGACCTGATAATAAGTGCAATTATAAAACATCAAAAATGGTAGATCAAAGTGGATTTCCTTTATTCCACTGTGTACAGTCACTTCACAGCTTTTCAGTGTTCCTGTCATGCGGTCCTGACAGGATGTATTAATTTTCTCTATTATCATAGCAGCAAGAATGGCACACTTCAGAAAGCAGCTGACAAATGCAGCTTCTCATTATTACTCTGTCTTACTTTTATTCATTTTGTTTATAAAAACACTCTTAAAATCCCCTTCTCCTGAGGTGCTCAGGCATGATGATAGCCATCAAATGGCTGCTAACCTTGTGATAAACAACGTTTTGGGACATAGTCTCAAGCCTTCCAAGTTCTGCTACTCTTCAAAAAAGATCTGAAATTTACAGCCTCAAAAAATTTCAATTCCACTAATGAGTTCATCTTAGAAGAGCTTGAAAACTCTACCTAAATATTGCCATTTTAATTAATTTTGGGATAGTATCAATTTTATGCATTTTTACTAAATTCTGGATGGGAATTTATGGCATAGATTGGCAATTTAACATGGCAATTGCATTTGAAAAAAAAAAGCTCAGGAGTTAAGCAAACTAGCTCAGCTTCATCCTTCCTGCCTTGGCCTCCTGGGTACCATGACTCAACTCCTGGTGTGGCTGCTCTGGTTTATCACTTCAGTGACAGATAGAAGCTTCTGAAATTAAATGTGCATGGCAAGAAAATAGTTTTACAGTAATTTCCCACAGGAAAAAGTATGGATAGAGGTTTTGAGCTGGTCTTCTCCTCAATAATTCTGCTTATCCTTCAAGCTTTCAGAAGTGTTTGCTTTCGAGCTGATCACAAAATGTTGCAGCTGGTATTGCTAATATACAAAGGACCATGGACTTAAACACAAAGAAAGCAAAATAAGAATCAAGCAAATTGCATGACATAAACAAGTGTACGCGAAACTAAGTCCTGAAGCAATACATTGCCATACAAAATTGCATACCCTTGTTGAAGCAAGTAAACCATAGTAATTTGCTCTAAGTGAAAAGATAATATTCACACAAAAACCTGAACACTATTATATTTAACGTGCAGAATTTCATAGGATAAAATCCACTCTAAGCATGCATGTTAATGTAAAGCACCATGTCCAAAAAGTCTACAATGGTTTTCTGAATTTAGAGTATACTTGACCAGTATAGACTTTCATGACTAGTTTGAAAAATAAATCTGAATTCACTAATTCAATTGACTATGACATGGCCCTACACAGCTGGAAATAAACTGAGGCACTACTCTATGCTGCCATCACAAAGAGTAACTGTTTTCAACAGTATAAAAGCGGATGCAGCAGTTTCATATCCTATCATAAGAATATTATGGCAATGATGTGCAGAAGTGATTTACATCTTCATTATTTCTAGACTGCAAGAATCGCTATTGTGAGTACTTTGTAGAGTCATTTGCTAACATTTAAGCAAGTCATGATTAATGCAATTTGAGTAGAATACATATTGGACAGATAGATTATAGCCCTGCTGATTCTGTATGTACAATTAGTGCTGTGACAACAGTTAATTATTTTTAATTTTAAAGCTGAAAGATTTTATCCATAAATA
The DNA here is from genome assembly GCF_003945595.2 of Pipra filicauda. Lineage (NCBI taxonomy): Eukaryota > Metazoa > Chordata > Aves > Passeriformes > Pipridae > Pipra > Pipra filicauda. Next base: position 3,223,089 of record NW_024104742.1, read on the forward strand.
TTGTGGCTGGAGTTAATAGATCAGTTCTTTCCATAGCCATAACAAAATGACAGAAATTATGCATTAAATAAATGAATAATTTCTTATCAATATTTAAAACTAATGGAATGCCAATCAATAACATCACTAGACATTCAAAGCAGTGCTGCAAAGCATTACTGCCAAAATTAGTATATAAAGCACCCACATCATCATCCCACCCGCTGCGCTGTACAACACAATGAAACTTATTAAAAAACAATTGAAAACAGCAAAACTACCTCCTCAAAATTCAAGAGATCTAAGACAGCAGTATGAAACACTGTTCCAGCTGTTTGGAAGACCATCTGTCTGTGTAAGAACTCGAGTGAAAAAACAGATTCCCAGATTGACTGCAAAGGAATTACTTCATTGATTTTGACTGTGCTACTCTAGAAGAGCATGTCCAGACTGCAGTTAGCATCAGGACCTGACTGACCTGCTAATGGTCAAAGTGCAGTTCTGGATAGTATGAACACACCTAAGAATTCAGATATCAGAATGCCACGTGAACTGTGAAGAGCTCACTTGTGACTATCACTTGATGTAACCATCAACTCGTCACAAGAGCTCACTTGTGACTGTGATAGACCATCTGGTCTATCTGAGAGTAAATTTGCTGAGTTTAAAATACTCCAGTAACTTTGAAACTCTAGGAAAAGTGACTTGAAAGACTTTAAGGGGATGGGGGGCGAGTATGGGGAGAGAAAAGTGTTTTGCTGGCGCACTAGGATGGTGCACAACTTGCAGTAGTCCATAAAGGGCAATGAAGGACTTATTCCAATATATATGGCACCATTTAGTTACCTATGCACCAGGTACAATTTGAGAAGGGAAGAGAGCACTGCAGTTATTGTTTCAAGCATTGATACCTACTTTTCCTACCCCTGCAAATTCCATCAATCTCTGAGCAACTGATCTGTGCACAAACAATATCTACTCACAATAGCAGCGCAAGGCAAACCCAGGCAGCTCACCTGTACCAGCTAAGATATGGGTCTGAGCTCCTGCCCAAATGTATGGTCAAATCCAAACATTACAATAACCTAAACTAATGAGGCAATGAACACCATATAGGAATGCAAACAGTATTTATGACTCAAGTGTTCAGAAACAATGAAAAAAGCTCAAAAAACCAAGGTATAACTATAAATTATGAGATTTTGTTAAACCCTTTTAATCCATTTCCCTGTGAGTTTTTTTAGGTCCAATGGGAATCATTTCATGCTTCCCCATGACTGAGAGGAACGCTATTCTACTTGAAAAGAAAGCTGAAATCCTCATGTCACCCTGTCAGCACTGCCTCCTAAAACACTCCTAGGGGAGCAGGCAGAGTTGGGGAAGGCTCAGCTTGCAGAACCTTTGGCTTCCTCATCACTCTCAGGGATTGGAGCAGCATACCGATTTTCTTTTAGCTCTTCTAATTTTCTGGCATTACAAAACATTAATAATTGATGCTTCATTGATTTGATTATTTTCTTTAGAAAGCTGTCCAGTTCTTCCCCAGCTCAGAGCGGCAGAATGCTCTCAGAAGCATTCACATTTATCAGTACTTCTGACTCACTCAATATCAGTTTATTAGCCTTAATTTGTACCCCTGTGTTTAACATCAAGGAAGTTGCTTTTTGATTGACTCTGAAGAAACTATCCTTAAAAACAGAAACTGAAACAAAAGCTTTCCCAGCAGAACAATTTTTAAAACTTAATGATACTTGAACAAACTTCTTGGTTTCATTTACTTGGGTAGCGATTGCTCAGTGCAACAAAGAAGCCGTTTCTAATAGAACACTCATATCCCTCGCTCCTTTAAGTGCACTTGGTATCAGATTAAATATTAATACAAAACAAACTGTACTGTTCAACTACTTTTTGCATTACTATTCTGTAAGGGATCATACGATGAAGCAGATGTAAGACTGATGCCAATGTTAAATGTACTTAGCTTTTCTTTAAAGTCAATGTGTCAATTTACACAAACAGAAAGGTACTCATCTTTCAGCCCTTGGGATTTTCTTGAGCATCTACATCTCAGAATCATCATGAGATGAAAGAACTGGTCAGAAATGCACTGAGGTTTCATTACATTACAGAAGAACAGAAGAACCTAAGAAAGCATCAGACAACTACACCTCCCCGTGAGTCTATCAAGAGATCTGATAAGCCAGTAGAAACAGTCTTAACTTCTAGATACATTGAACAAATGAGAAAACAGTTACTATGAAAGATCCACATCCTACTTGTATTCCTGGCACAAACATAAGTAAATGTAAGTATCACTACAAATACCTTATTCTGTTTTATTTGGAATTCACCATCTTTTGTCTCATAGGGCAGAGAACGATGAAGAACCAATTTTTTTTTTCAGATACTTAAAAAAGTTCTTGATGGTAAACACTTGGAGAAATAGCAAAATTTCCTGTCACAAGTGGAAAACGAGACATGAGATGCTCTAATCCCAATTATGACTGGGTAGAGAGGAGCTTTCTGGCAATAGAAGAAGTTTATCCAAGGACTCAGACATATGAGGGACACAAAGACCACTGAAGAAGTACAAGTTTCTGTGGAGATGTAGCCAAAATAGAGTAACCTGTCATAAATTTTAAGCACACTCATTAGGATATAATCGGTAATAACTTGCCTTGAGCTCAGATGGAAGCAGACTAAAATAGCATGTATCCAATACCATAATATTTGATGGCACAGTCACCCACTATATATAAACATTTTATTAAAGCATGTAAACAAAGACAGAAACTACAACTTGTGCTCAGGTGCCACAGGCAAACATGTAACTAATGCCCCAAGTAATGGAATTTACAAGGTAAAGAAGGGATAAGCACCAAATATTGCAAACTGGCAGGATATCCCAGCATGAAGTGTGTCAGCAATGAATAAATCCAGCAGAGTTTGGTTTTGAAGTCTCAAACTGGCTTATCAGAAGATTTACCATTCTTCTAAAAACTATCCCCACACTATCACTGATTCCCTAATGATGTGTTTATGTTCACACATACTCAAAGCAGCTAAGGGGACTCCAGCTGCTCTGTGAGCTATGCAGTTTGTGTAGACCTTATGCCCTTTAGATGCATAACAAAATAGAGAATGAAGTCACACAAGGTAATTAAATGCAATCTGACCCAAGTTCCTCTTTCTGCATTATCATCCAGAGTCTTTCCTCGTCACACATCTAACCTGTCGAATGCCAGTGTCAGCTTGAAGCCCTACAGTAATCAAGACTGTAAGTGAGAATAGATGCCTAAAAAAAGAAGCTCAAGTAGTAAACCACAAAAAAGTATGGGTGACAAACTGTGTTCCTGCAGATTTTAATGTTTCTTTTTAAAACATAATTGGCACTAATTGCACTACTTACATGCTAATGCACAACACCTGGCCTCAGCTGGATAGAAAGAGGCTAACAATATTTTCCTTTCACCTCATTGACAGGGAATTAAAACACAGTCTAACAGAGTTAGGCTTGCCAAATATAAGGCCCTAATAATTAGGACAATGTGGAGGCAATGTAATTTAGTCACAAAGTTTAAACATGTGCAAAGCTGCTGAACACTAATTTTGAATTACTAATGAATCAGACTGAAAATAAGTCCAAAACACACAGATACAGGAGAAAAATAATAACGAGAGGCAAGGTTTGATTAAAGAACTTGTCTTTTGACCTAAAAGAAGAGAGGGACACTCCTCCCTAAAAAAAAAAATCCCCAAGTCAACCAAAAAACTACACACAAAATAAAACAGAAAGACACAGTTACTCGTGGATAGGATAAAAAAAACATGTAGAGTCAATTCTAGCTGTTCTAGCTGAATGGGTAATCTGCCACATTATCCTTATTATAAAAGTTCATATAGTGCCACACTGAAAAAGATAAGTGCCCACAGAAAACATTAGCAGTCAGAATAAAGCAGTGGTGATGAAGCTCAAAATGTCAACCTAGTTTCTAACTACAGAGCGTTTTTCCTACCGGACCAACTGAAAACCATGTTACTTCTTACTTCTGTTTTAATCAGTGAGTCATTTCCAATACAACTGTTCTTAAAAATGCCCAGGCTAATTCACTTTATCTCTTTTAAACACTTGCTTTTTCAGCAAAATTACTGATGCTATACAAGTAGTGCTCCTGAAAACACTCATTTATTGTTGCTAATGAGCACATCTCTGGAATTCATTTCACAACTCCCATTCTTCAGCATCTTGCAACCTGAAAACAAAGCAAGCCAGGTAACTGAGCAGTGATGTGTGCCTTATCCAAGTCCAATGTATGCCAGCCTTTTCCACCTGACATTCACCCCACAGCACTGCCTGTAGGATTCTGCCCAGCTTCTGCAGATCATACAAAATATAATCTCAAGATATGATCTAGTGAACTCTGACTCTTCTGGCTGTACATTCAGATTTCTAATATTTCTAACTGGATTTTTGTAGTAAGTATGTTCAGGAAATACTTATTTGAGGCTTATTTTTTAGTCCTGCTTTGTTTCACAAACTTAGTAATATCCTCTTGAACAGAAACACAATTAACAGAATTAGCTATATGTTGCTAGTTTTACATTGTTTAAGAAAATATTTCTTCAATTATTGTTTTTTCCCCCCAATTTTCTAATTAGAACCCCCCTAAACATTATTATAGTTCAAATTACTATTTTCCTATATGGTCTTTATCAGAAAAATTATGCAGACATCTAAATCTATTCAATACAATATGTTTGGTAAGGACAAACCATACCAAACTTTTATTACTGACACACAGAGATCAGTTATGTATCACAAAATAAATTTGCATATAATCAAACTCGGCTCATGTCAATCAAAACATGTTCAGAATAAAAAACCCTAATTTTTAAAAAAATATTGTACAAAATGGAACATAAGCAAGTTTTTGAAGACCTAAGTTTCCTAATGAACACAATCTCAGGGACTTGCTTTGCTTGTACTTGAATGAAGGATAAACGAGGAAGATGTGTTTAAAAGAAAGGGCCAACCACAGCTGGAGGAAGAATTGCCAGGTTTCATTTAGAAAAGATTTGTTGCAAATCAAGCCACATTTTAACAAAACAGAATTTAACTGCATTCAGAATTTGCCAACATATTCTAGGAATAAGCAGGAACTATATACAAAACAAAGGCACACAACACAGAAATGAATGTGGCTCAATTGTTCTTTCTACTCAACTACCAGGTAGAGTTACTACCTACAAGCAAGACTTATGATTCATAATGAACACACACACACAAAAAGACATGGGTGTTGGATGGAAAACAAAGACTGCAGGAGGAAATGCAGAAGTTGTAGGAAGTACAGTTCCACTATCAGCATTACTTTAAACAATAAAGATGGACAGAATAGGCAATCAGCTTGTACATCAGCTACACACTGGATGTGAATGAAATGTGCTCAGGTCTTACCCAGGCAGAGGGATCAGCCTTCCCGTTTGAATCTCCACAGGGAGAAGCTTTTAACGCTGCTAATGTTTTGTTTCCCGTTGCAGCTGATACACTGTGTGCTGAGTGGCCTCTTAGCTTTCACCCTAAGAACCTTTCAATAGCCTTTTACTGCCTCTGCGGATAATGAGGTGAAAGATGGGAAAACTGAGGGCACTTTTACAATTAATGTAATACCTGATGAGGAAGATCAGTGCAAAGTCAACACTGCAGAGGCAAAAATACAAACACTTATCAAGTTAAAAGAATTATGGTTTAAAAAGACCCAAAACCCACAAGCAGTTTAGACAAAATCTCTGAAGTCAAAAATATCTTTTACAAATTTAGCCTATTAACTAGGAGAAAGGCCACTGAATTCCCTATGCATATCTTTTCCAAGGACACTTATGAGTTCAGTTAAATTATGGAGCTATGTCTCTCTCCAGTGATGAGAAACTGTGCTCTCAGATGAACACCGTCTCAGTAAACACCTGAGGTACACCAGGGTGAGCTGAAATCTCTGTGCACACACCCCAACAGCTCCACTGACCCTTGCATCTCTGGATAATTCCTCCAGTGGTGTAAACTGGAGTTGAAGGCAGCTGTTTCCCCTCACAAGTAACACACCCACCCCAGCTCATGCCAATCAAGGCTTTCCCCTCAACTGTGATATAATTTTTATACCAGTAATTTTCCCAATAATTTAATGATAGGAAAGTTACTTCAACACCAGTGCCACTTAACACAATAAAACACTGAATATTCATGTATATAAATGGATATGTATTTCAGGAAAAAAAAAAAAGAAAGACAAAAAATCTCTTTGGACACTATTTTTTCCTCCAGTTATCTTTTGTGTCATTTGTCCCATTACTGAGTAGTTGCTAGAGAAGACCAAATTAATGAACCTGGTATGTCCACACAGACACATGCAGCGAGTTCCAGAACATATGGATAGGAGTATGGAAACACTACATGATGACAGTGAACAATATAAATCACCATCCTGTGAGAAGCAGAAAAGACCTATCCGTAAACCCACTTCTTGGCCCAAGTCTAGTTTCAAACTTTGTACAAATATAGCATAAATGCACATATATACACCCATGTATACACCATGTGTAACAGTACTCTGGATAAACATGCTATGCGTGCAATAATTAAATTGTTAACAAAATCCCCTTTCATACTTGGCTTGGATTTTTAGTAACAGTATTCAAGAACATCGGCAAAAGATATGAAATTCAATCATTATGAAATTCAGAGCCCCATCAATCCACCAAGGAAAAAAACCACCTTTGAGTGTTCAGGAAGAAAAATCTAAGTCTGAATGTAAGAGGCATTCCAAAAGGAGTGGTTTTTTTCCATTATATTTGAAGTTTGGGGGGAAAGATTTAATGTGAGATGAGAGGCTATACTTTATATAATGTCTAATTGACACAAAAAAAATTATGTTTGTGAAAAATCAATAGAAAAAGATAAATTTGAAAATAAGTAGATTTAAGCACTCAAGACTGTGAAACAGAATGACAAAACATTCATTACAGTTAAGGCTGACATTCTATAACAAATGACTTTGTAACTCACATCTGACAATACCAGATTTTATAGGAGAGAAATCATTTATAGGGAAAATTAGGTGCAGATTCAGTATTTGAGCTTAATTTCTCACTTTTTGTCAATTTAAGTTATGGCTCTCTTATTTATTTGTATTTTAAAAATCACAACTCATTTTGAAGAATTCTTTTTGGGAAAGCTAAAATTAATTGTACTTATGGTTACTAAAATATTGATTTGTAACACAGATCAGCAAATACAAGTGATGATGAAGCTTCTTTCCCAAAGGAAACCAGAGCTGGCAATGGTCTTTATATCGACTTAAATTTGACAATCGGAAAAACTACAATTTTAATAGTGAACAAAGTTCCAATCTAACTGGGGTTAGTTTGAAGTTACCAGTTTTTCTTCACTGTGAAGAAAACTCTCAGAAATTCTCTTCATCTCCCATCTCTCCATAAACAACAGACTTTGCTGGCTGTTGTTTTATGCCCTAAAGCACCTCTATCTTTTTTTTTACTTTACAGAATATTTCAGTTCCTTTTCTTTCTTGGTAATTTTTCCTCATTCTCATTAATTAAAGTAGATTTACATTTGGAAAAGAAAACAATGGTCTTTGCCTTCTTTACATTAGAATCTTCTAATACCATAAAGAAAACACAACCCAACTGACAACACCAAATATGCATCCTCAACTCTGCAAGAACTGATGGAATAAGGGAAAAGATCCTACAAAGGAAGAGTTAATAGATATATGTATATATTGTAATATTAAAAACAATAATTAAAAAAAAATATACCAAAACCCCAAAAGAAACAAAAACCCAAACACACAGGGTCTTACTTTAGCTCTTTGGAGAATTATTATTCTAGAAGTCCAGATTTTGAAGCAAAGTATATTCAATTAATAAACCCACTGTGATTTAACTCTGCTGGTTGTTGTCCTTAAGTCTATCACTTCCTATGAAGGCAAATCTTTAATAAATTAGGTTAGCATTTAGAAATAATGGCTATCAGCAGCCTGGCAACCAGCAAACCTACTACATTATCATCTAAGTCAGACTGGATGGGTAAGATTTTTCCCTTTTGCAGAGCCCTAATTTTCCTCTTGTGATATGTTAGTCATTGATGTTTTTACAGTTGTACCTTTAATTACCCTTTCTATCACTTCAGAGACTCATGAAATAAAGCTTGCATCAGTAAATATCACGAAAAATACTTGTCTGACATTTTAACCTGACTTTTGAATTTAATATGCATTTTTCCAATTATGTTTATTAATAAGGCTCGAGGTAACTTTCTTGTTATTAATAAGATTTGCAGTAGCATAATAGTTCTCAGGTACCTGTGTACATGGATCAGAGACAGTTTCATGCTCCTATAGGAGATTGATCTGCATTTGAGAGCTGTCAGGTTCTGTGGGGGTGAAGGAAGAGCTGGCAGCACTCCAAGCACAGCCAGATCTCTAGAACTTGTCTGAGCTCTCCTCACTCCCACACATGCTTTGGAGACCACAGAGGAAACCCTTTATGCACCCCCCCTTCTCCATCCTCTCCCACAAACCCCAAAACAAAACAGGCACGAGGAAATTAAATAAAGCAGGTCAGGTTAATTGAATTGATTATAATGGGAACACAGCAGCTAACAGTAATTTTGAGGTGATGCTGTGGCTGGGGAGATCACACCAATCCCAGCAATACTGCCTTAGGAAGCTGACTTCAAGACTGTCTTTTAAAAGAACCACATTTTTTGCTGATTGCTACTGTTCAAGGTAGCTGCTCCTCCCCAATGTACTAGTTTGAATGGAAAAAACCAAACCAGAAATAAAACACAGGTTTGTGGACACAGACGTAGAGATAAGGAGATGTCTTCTACTCTCTGATTTTCTACTGTACTGAAGGGGTATGAAGAGCACCTCTTGTGCATTGACAGCCTGTTACATATATTTTTATTGAGCAGAACTGTTAAGAAAAATATTAATCTAAGTAGTTGCTAGGAGTCAATTCCATCACATCTCTGAATTGCTGCAAAAAACAAAGACATTTCACAATACAGTAACAGAACTGTAGAAGCTAATGGGAAAGATTTTCTTGCATTGTCTATTGTTATGGATTTAAAAGGACCAGTGTGCACAAACACATAGAAGAAAATTATGCAAATGTCAATTTGCAAACCTCCAGCTCTTGCTGACTGAGCTTAAGTGCTAAGTGAGATCCAATGGCATCACCATCAACAAGGGAGAGAGGCCTCTCTCAGGCAGGCACCAGCTGTGGCATTTGGTAATGCTGAGAAAAACAAAGATACGAAAAACAGTTGTAGGGTTGAATTCTGGAGAGTACCCTCGATAAGATCACCAAGGCCTCTCTCTCTACTGAGATCAGAAATATGTTTTCAAAGGAATATAGTTATTTTACAAATATAATATTGAAACAACTGGACATGGACCAACTCACTCAGCAGAATCTGCTGTTCTCTTACCATCAGTTTAACTGAGAACAAGATTACAGGATATTTATATGTATTCTTATAGAATAGGGAGGATTTTTTTCTCAACTGACTTTTTAAAATACTTCTGCAGAATCAAGACCTTATGATAGCTAATCTTGAGGATTTCCCATGGCAGTGAAAAGTCACAGAGGCAGTTGCCATCTTTGTGAGACTTGTTTACATTACATATAACTCTTCCACAGGCAGCCAGACCCATCTGTGAAGTTCTGGTCACTCAGAAGAAAAAATATAAAGGTTTCTGTGACTTAGATGATTTCTGCATGAAAAATATTTTATAAAGTATAGCCAGAACTCAGAACCTAAGTAACATCTATTGATGTGTCAGACACTGAAAACTACAGAAATCACTTCTGAAGAGAAAAGCCATTATGCAAGCTTATTTCACCTGCAAAAATAAAGGCCTGAATCTGGAATGAGACATCAGAGAAGTAGTAGTCAGCAAAACACATACATACATATATATATGTGTATATATATATATAGACACACACCCTTGCCATCTCTATTTCTTCATATATATATACACCCATCCACCACCTCTATTTCTTGATATACATATATACACACACCATCTCTATTTTTTCATATATATATATATGTATATATATATACACACACACATAAAGAAGTGTCAGTGAGGCAATGATATAATGATAGCCAGTCAGTGTCTAGAAACAATCTTAGTGATACAGGGGAAAATGGTACTGTAGAGTCAACCTCCACCAGCCATTTCCAAGCCTCCAGCCATATGTGAATGAGGGGCTGAAGAAAGGAAGAGAGCATCAGTTAAAGTAACCATTGAACATAAGATACAAATAAAAGTTATGTCTTCCTTTCTGTTTCAGTCATGAAAACTAAACTTACAGTCTTGAAAATCTGGGCAAAGCCCAACTTACATGAGGAGCCAAAGCGTACTAGCCTAGATTTTGCCTCTACACCTCTCAAAACCCAAATGGAATCCAAATTAATAAGCTGATCTGAGAAATGGTAACATAGCAGTGTGAAGAACCATTTTTAGGGTAAAAAAGAAGTTATTAAGTAAGGAGCACGGTCAAGCCAGAAGGTACTGCATGAGCTTCAGACACCCCATCTGACTCAGAGTTTTACCATGAACAGAACCATCTGTAAAGTCAAGACTAATGTTGCAAAATTGAGCTTGTAGCCTTTTATGCTTGGAAAACCTACTGAGAGTCAACCTTATAATTTCATTAGCTGTGCTAGAATACAAATAAATTGAGAAATTAATCAAAACAATTAAATGGAAGACAAAACAAAATCTAGTGGGCTTTCCAAATGTGATTTTACAAGTACATGTTGTTACAATCTTTTTTTTTTTTTCATTATCCATGAGCAGGTCTTCAATATGAGATCAGTGATCACATGTCAATTAATAAACCTGCAAACAAGCTGGATGCTGTAAATTAACGTGAGAGAGAAAAGTTGGTGTCTCTACTTAAGCTGTTACACTATTTTCTCACCTTACTACTGAAGGTGTTCCTGCCTGTCAAGTTAAGTCAATGTAACTTGGAGAAGCCATAATTCTGCTCGCTCTCCTCTTGTTACTTCACCTTCTTTTCCTGTTGTCTCTTCTCTGCTATCCCATTCTCTGTGCAAACACATAAGGAAATAGGAGGCCTCATCCTGTAAGTGTTTCCTGCCAGCAGTACACTCACTGAAGTCAATCCCAGCTTTGGGTGTGAGCTGGTAAGACAAGAACCCTTGTGTAGAAATGGTTTCAGAAAAAAGTATTTTAAAGCAAGAAGATTTCTTTTCATTTAATCATCTCACTATGTATTCTTGTCGTTCTGGGCAAACAGCCAGGAAGGGGAAAAAAAATAATCTCCTGCAACAGTGAGAGAACACAAGAAATTTGTAATGTTATGATTCAGCCATCTCTTCTGCCTTCCCCAAATACAATACATTGTACCCTGAGTTTGAAATAGGTTCTGTTTCCTGCCAAACGCAGTGAAAGCACTTAAGCCATATTTCATAAAGAAAGAATAAACTTTGCAGACAACATTCCCATTAATACATTGTCTTTAAACTCCAGTTTCATAGACTTTGTCGAGGTGTGTGAAATGCTTCAGAGCAGGATGAGTCTGGCAGCCCTGGTGCCTCAGCCCTGCCTCCAGCTGAAAGGCACCTTGGCACTTGCCTGGCTAATGCTCCCCGTGCTCTGCTCGGGGCTCTGACACCCAGGGTACCCTCAGTGCCCACTGTGGTTTTGGACAGGAAACCCAGATGGCTGATTATGAGCACTTAAATGCCAAGATTCCTTATTAACCATTTCACTGTAGAATTGTGTAACAGCAAAATTGAGGTAATGCACTTTCTAACGCAGAAAGACATTCTCGTGTCCTGACCTTTCATCCATTTGGAAAGATGCTCTGTGAGAACCAAGTTAATAATACATTTCTCTCTTTTTGGCAGCATTTTTAAGTAGTCTTGTGAATATTCAGAAAGGTGTCAGCTAAGGGAAATTGCTGCTTAAGTAGGTGGTTTGATGGGACTGCATTCACCGCTGGATGGAATAAAAGCATTTCCTACATGTTTCATCAATTGAAAAAAAAAATCACTTCAATAGCTTATCTAGCATTCAAAGTGTACAGTATGAAAGTATGTTGTTTCCTACAACATTTTCAGGATCTCATCATTCTTTTCTAAGGCTACCTCCTTCCATAAGCTCCACGCTCCTCACACTTAGCAATCTCTTTCCACAATTACAGAGATTGCATGTACAACTTTTTTATTTATTTATTCATTTTTTAAAGACTCCCTCTCTTTTCCCCTCTTTCTTTTTTCTACCACAGTTTGTTTATGGATTTTTCCCCCCCTTCTGTTAGTTTTACTGGCACAAACTCCTAAAACTAATAAGGGTGGTGTAGACAGGCTTGTGGGTAGCCTCACCTGCCCTTCCCTGGTGTTATTAACACATCATGAGTGACCTCTAGGAAGACCTCAAAGTGATCTAAAGACTCCAGAGTTCCTTAAGAACAGCATATTGAATACTTCTTACAATACATCTCCTATAAAGTATTTCAGCAGCCTGAAAAACAGAGGAAAAAGTATAAACTGAAAGGATTTAAGGGCCACCACAAACCTGCTAACTCAGAGAGCTGCAGAGCAGGCTGGATAAAGGAAAGCATTACATCTGCTAGGTTTGAGTTCCATATTCTAGAAGAGCACAAAGATGTCAAGAGCCCACACTTTGGTCTATGCTCAGAAACTACATTTCTCTTGACAAAAAGTGTCAGGAAACAGTTTAAAAACACAGATGAACAAAATACAGGTGTGAAATAGGAGAACCTTTCTTATCTTAAAGACTGCAGCAGAGGAAGGAAGTAGCTTTAGGGTTGATAGAAGGCCCCAGATTGAAATACAAAGAGGAGATACTTCCTTAAAGCATGGACTTAAAGGAGAGAAATAACAAACAAGAGGGAACGAATTCTTCCCTAGTCTTGCTTTTCAAAGGAGGAAATGTGGTGATGGGTTTCTTATTATCCCACTGGGACCATGGCTGTGTGCCAGGTAACTGTGGAGTAGCTGAGGTGAACCCTAGCTAAGCCTTTAGAAGTACACTAAAGTCTGCAGAGGCAAGATTATTTGTTCCTTACAGTATCAGTTTGTAGCTTTTAGTAACCACACGACACAGAGAATGTGGGATTTTCACTTTCTAAGAGCATAACTGAACCAATAAAACTGAAGATCAAAGATGTTTTCTCCATTTATCTGGTCACTAAGTGGAGCACATGCTTAGTTTCATAAATAATTCAAGCTAATAGGAAGTATTAACTTTAATTATTAGCAAAAATAGTGCTTTTTTTTGCTAAAGCACTAAGCACGGGCAGTAGTGTAAACAAATACTTGCACTCTTGGGAATAATTAGATTTATATTCATTAAATGCATATTTTTCAAGGACATTAATGCAGATAAGCATGGGTTAGCAGGTTAGTGCATAGCCTTCTTGCAACTTATGTATGATGCTGCATGGAAAAATGTATTTGGCTCAACTGCAATTTCAGAATGGAACCAGGGTGAGACAGGCTGCAACAGAACTACAGGTAAGTCCAGACAGCTTTGCAAGAGAAATTAAAAGTTAGACTTTTACATTCTTTTATATGAAACCACTCTTCTCAGTGTACCTAAAGAAAGTTGATTCTACCAGGAATGGACTGTTTGTTTCCCCTCCTCCCCTAAATGTTAGGGCAGGTTCTTTGGAATATTGTATTTCTCAAACCATCAAATATGTATCAGAACAAATGAGAGCAAATGAACAATTCATACTCCCTGGTTAGATTATGTGTTTCATCCACACCCATGAATAAAAGAGAACTGTTCAGTAAACTGGATAATGTTTGATACAGACACCAGGAGATACTGGGAAGAATTCGTCTCCACTCTGTAGCATGGCAGGTTAATTATTTGGTATCCAATCATGGTGACTGTTGGTGAATGTGTTTATGTGAGTGGAATATTGCAAGAATGAGACACTGGTGTAAAACCCCGCAATATGACTGTTCACTGGTTATTTTTTAAAACTGAAATTATAGCATGATAATCACTACACAGCTGAAAACAGGGGAATAACCATCACATTACCTGTAAATTAAAAAACCCTCAGGCTACACATCACATCTTTCACTGAGGTGAGATCTATATGTGTGCATACATATATTTTAAATGCTGTCAATTAACGATTATGAATTGTATGCAGAAATTACATTAACCAGTGTATGGATTTACAAAGCAAGCATATAACAAACAGAATGTTATGGAGAAGGAGGGTAGGGTGCCAATCACTAACTTAATGTTATGGAACTTCAAAATTGAATTATTTTGGAGAGCATCATTTTCAGGGAAAAGTAGTAGGAAGCTGGCTTACCACTTACCCTATTTGTCTAATCTTCTTAAAACATTCCTTACTTCAGTATGACATTTGGTTATTTTTATTGAAATTTTAACCATTTGGAATGAACCTCTCATACCAGGTCTCTACCTCAGGGTGTTCAGGGAAGCAGGAGGGTTATGTAGATTCACCCGACTTCTCTGAGGATGATGCCAGGGACAATGTGTTTTACATATGTCACTGGAGACTGTTCCTCTGAAATGCTCCAGGGCCTGTAGCTGTTGCTGGAACAGGAGATTTGCAAATTGTGATGGCATCAGCCTTTATGTCAGTCTTGCATCCAAACTGAATGCACTCAAGTCCTCAGAGGCCTCTGGGTAACCAGAAAATGCTCACACCACATTGTAGAGCAGAGAGGCTGAGAAGATTTCAGCCCAGGGCTACAGTGGTCAGGTCTCTGCTCTCACTGCTGCATGTACTCATCCAGCAAGGAGAGCACTAGGGAATGAGTCTGTGAGCCAGAGGTGTCCTCCTTCTACACTCCTCAAGACCTCTGCCTGAAGACACTTAAGCTTGATGGAGAAGAAAGAAGGATGATTGAAACTACTACAAAAGAGGGGAGATATGATAAAAACATCTGAATAGAAAACAGATGAAGAAAATAGAAACAAGAAGTGAGAGGGAATCATTAAAACAGACTAAAATGCAAAAAGAGAGAAGGTGGGAGCTCACAAGAACCATTTGAGCAGGAACAGTGAGATCAGATCTGTTGAAGACTGCTCTGGTAAGATGACTAGAACTTGAATGAAAAGTCCATAGAGAAGCAGTTAAGCAGGAGAGAAGCTCTGGGGCAAAGCTCAGGCTTGAAAAGAAAGCGCCTGGGACAAGACCCTGGGACAAGAAAAGAGCTCAACTTCAAGGAAAGGAGGGGGAGGGAAAAAACATCTGTCAGTTAACATTAGTGAAACCCAACAGCAATACATAGATTTCTTTTCCTTTCAGCATTGGTTTCAAAGAGAAGACGACAGCTTCCTACTGCTATCCAATATTCGTCAGCTCAAGTAGTATAAATCTTAATATTGAACCTAGGCTCAAAACCAATGGATGCCACATGATAATTACACTTCTTACTTTGCTTTTTTTATAAACCTACAGAGTTGTAACTTAAGTCAGAGAGAGCTATTTGCAGTAGTAGATTGCACTAATATTTGAAATACATTCTAAAAAAAAAAATCAGATGTTAAGCAGTTCAAATTAGATGCTCAAGTTTAGCAAGTATTTTTCACATAATTTGAATATACCTGACGTTCCCATGCATAAAATGGAGGTAAATACTCCCATCGTTTCCCAGGGTTATTGCAAAGAAAAGAAATACATAAACATATGTGAAGTATTGGAATAGTGTAGTGATGAGCACCACAGAATTGTCAATAGGAATGTAATACTACTGCAGGAACAAGATTTGGACAGTGGTAATAAGTAAGGCTTAAGGTTATACACTGAACAATTAGAGTGAACTAAAGCATCAAATAGCTTGTCATCATGGTGGCACAGTCTATTCTGCAACCTCAAAATGAGATGTGTCCTGAGGGAGAGGTCACAAGCAGAAAATGCAAGTAATGTCTGTAACACAATTTATACACATGCACACCTTTAATTCTGACACCAGAAATACTTTGATGACCAAACCTGATGTTCTTAGACTAATGATCATTATTGTAAGAGAAGGAGCATCAATACAGAAAAGCAGTATTGTTCACGTGAATAATTAAACACTAAAAATGTACCAGTAGGCACACAGCAATATTCAGAGGGCTGTACAGATTCAAAGGTAACAAAAGTAGCAATGCATTGTAAGATTCCTTTTGCTAAAAGCTTTTAATTTCTTAGTGAACATTTACTGAATAATGTTTCTTCTGTTCCAGACCTCTTTCCCTTTATACATGTCCGTACTCAATACAGAAATCAGTATTTCAACTTCTTTCAGAACTTATTTAGTTTCATTTCGTGGCACAGCAATATAAACAATATACACATGCTCTTATTTCATTCACCTGCTCACTTCTCTGTGATCTTTGCCTATATGAAGAATAAAGGTAAAGATTTCAGTCATCTGCTGTAAAAACATGATGAAGCAAATTCTGCTCCCATATAAATGGGTTCGTACAGCAGGGCTGAAACCTCATTCATGAAATGTATGGATTAGTTAGCATGTAAATGATAGTAATAATTAAATTAATTTAGTCACATGTATTTACACATAATGAGTGCTTTTGCCATGAGCTATTATTAGCACTTATAAGTTAATTCATAATGAGGAGGCAGAACTAAGGTTGATGATGCCAGCAAAGTGCTTGCATTTTAGAAGTAACTTCCTGAGGAGCACAAGATTGTGTCTGTTCCTATTTTGCCAGCTGGTTTTATGTACATCAAATCATGCTGCCCTTCCTCAGGTAAAAATCCCGGTTCAAACAAACGTTTTCACCCAAGGAAACAGTTAGAAGCCAAATAAAAGCACTGCTACTATTTTAAACAAAACAAATTTTGACTGGGCTTTGCCACCAGTGCTGAGCTGGACTGAGCTGCTTGGATGCCTTGTAATTGCCAACTCACAGAATCCACCGCAGTCGGAGCTCGGTGCAGTCACATTCACTCGCTGTGCTTTTAAAACAAAACCAGACTGACACATAACTCGAATTCTGGACCTTGCTAAAAAAAATTCTAGGCCAAGGGTCATTGTTTCTTATGCCTTCATGTTGATAGGGCAGTCATGAAGTGTTATGCTCTAGTGTGAGATAATAAAATGCCTTGAGTACATTCCTGAGCCTCACTAGATGCAGCAGTCACAAAAGAACAGTAGCACACAAATGCAATAGATAATGAGAGGGAAGGCAGCCTGTTACACACTCCAAATGCTTTGGTAAATGTATTTAAAAACACTGATCTATTGCAGTAAAGTTAATATACTGTTTTATATTCACATTTTAGTTCAATTTCTCAATGAACAATGACAGCACCTGATTTACATTTGTTTCAAAGTTATTTAATTTTTTCCACTGGTGTCAAAATAGTCACATACCAGTCCATGGATAAGAAAAATCACTGTTAGTTCTTTTCTAAAGCAATAGTCTGCAAGGTTTAGACAAGCAGAACTAACCCTTCACATTCATTTTCAGTTGAGAATTGCCTCAAACCAGGTGCAGGACCTTGCACTCGGCCTTGTCGGACTTCATGAGGCTTGTGCAGACCCACCTGTCAAGCCTATCCAGGTTCCTCTGGATGGCATCACTTCCCTCCAGATCCCACTGTTCACGTCACCACAAAGATGTTAAATATCACCAGTTCCCATGCTGACCCCCCAAGGAATCACACTCCACCAGTCTCCATTTGGACATTGAGACATTGGCCACAACTCTTTAGGTGTGACCTAAAGTGGTCCATCTGTCAAATCCCTGTCTCTCCGGTTTATAGACAGGGATGTCATGAGGTACAATGCCTAATGCCTTGCACAATTCCAGCAGGATTTGCCCTTAGTGAAGCCATGCTGGCTGTCACCAATCACCTCCTTATTTTCCACGTGCCTTAGCATAGTTTCCAGGAGCATCTGCTCCATGATCTTGCCCAGCATCAAAGGGACACTGACCTGCCTGTAGCTCCCCAGGTCTTCCTTCAATTTCTGCATCAAGCATTTGGCAAAGACATACAGACAAACCTCGAGATATACCAAACCCCCAATTCAAAATTTCCCCAAGCCAGTATTCAGCAAGGCCTGCTTCTGACAGATGAGATGAAATATAATCTCAGGTGAGACACACTGCACTGACAGAGGCTTTGGGGATCAGCCATTCAAAATGCAAAGTGCATTAGTTAGGAGTGTCCACCCTTAATCAAGAGTTCTAGGAACCGAAAAATTAAATCTCTCTGGACTCATCAGAAGACTACAAACTCCAATTGGGGCAGAATAGCCAACATGCTGGAATAGATGGAGAACTTTAAAAGAAACAGACCCTGCTATACACGGAATCTGAAGTACAAACTATACAGGAGAAAAGGAAGTTGTGATTAACACCTTGTCAGGGGAGGGCAGTAACCCAGTAGGATAATGAAGGGAAGGTTCTCATTTAATCTTGGTACAGTTTGATTAGATGTGTATTTCTTTGTTTAATAAACATTTGTCTATTTGGGTTACCATAGATAAATATCTTGACCTGCATTCTACCTAAAATCCCCTTTATTTATGACTAACTGATTACTGCACAAGTCCTCCTCTGACCTGTAGGCATTATTATTTTACAAATGGATTCTACCAGCACATTCCCAGATGTATAGTCTTCAGATTCAATAAGCTTTCTGCATAAACAACAAATTGAATGGGCTTTGTCCTTATTAGTTTATAGAAAATTAATTTTTTAGTGTTAATTTTTGGGCTTGGGCCATTTGCCAAATTTTTACGGCAGCTGCTAGAACTATAGACAATACACACAAGACAGAGATGGAAAGATCTATTGGGTTACATCCTTTGACTACAAACTGATGAAGAAGAGCAATCAATCAATGAATCACATGCCTGCCACATCCTCTATAGTGTATATTGAATTGTGTTGGCTGGTTTTAAAGAATTGCAGCCACAAAATCTCTACCTCTTCATTTATTGCTTCATACTACTCTAAAAGAGACACGTTGGAAAAATTTAATAGTCAGTAGAAACATAATAGCTTTACAGATTATAAAGCAAAGAAAGAGCCAATGCACCCATCCAGTCTCATCACCTTCACAGTCAGAACTACAGTTTCAACCAGTGACCCTCAGATTAACCTTCATAGCACAAGGCTCAGCTCAAGCATGTTTTGGAAAACATTGAGACCCAAAGGGCTCCAAGTACTAAGGACTTACTGTCCCTTGGCAAATTATTCCCATGATGAACAACTACATTTTTTTAAAATTGTCCTTGATTTCATATTTAAATTTCTCAGACTGCCAATTAGAGCTACTGAACCAGCATTGCTGGGTCTGTGTCTGCCAGCAGATATGTTCTGCTGTATGTTCTGCACTGTGTTCTTCGTGATCACAACATCTCCTGGGATGCTAAATACCTACAGAGCTCTTCCCTCCCTGCACCCCATCCTTGTTTCAGTTATCTCAGTGACAACTCAGATTTCCTCTATGGATTCCGACCTTTTTAAAAAAAACCTTCCCTTGAATAACAAGTCCCAACGAGATAGCCACATTTTACACTCCTCTGAGTCCCTTCGATTTTATACATCCCTGGTGCTGAAATGCTCAGAACTGACTTGTCAGAGAAGTCTTAGCGACAGCTGCTATATTTCCCAGTTCCTTGACAAGATGCATGTACACATGCAGCCCAAAGTAGCATTTGACTTGTTGGCTCCATTTATCTCATTTACCGGCCCTTAAGGTCCCTTTCAGAGTTACTGCTTTCCAAAGTAGTGCTTATTAAATATTTTATATTTGGTTACTATCCCCCACGCTGAATCTCATTTGGTTTCCTGTGTATCCTTCTGGATCTTTGAAGTGTTCTGTATCGACTTCTGTGTCAGCAATGATGTTTTTAATGTCTGCAGCTTAAATATCAGATAAGAAGCACATTTCTGACATCTTTCACTACAATTTCTCATAAAGATCATGTCCCTAACATGGATTCTGTATCGTGCTATGCTCCCCACACATTACAGATATTAAAAAGGCAATCAGCTAAATTCTAACACTGTAATAAATGCCTATATTACAGATAATTTAAAAATATTATATTTACTTATATTTGGTACTTAATGTTTCAAAACATAGACAACAGCAACAAAGAAAGCAAGTACCCCTTTTCATGGTCTCCTCCGCTTCCCTGTTTCAACTGTTGTAACTTCTATGCTACAATATACTACATGGAAAACAAAAGATTCAACAAATTAAAAAATATAAAACAATTATCCTTGACACAATAAAAGCTTTTTTATGCAGAAATAAAACATTTGTGCATATTCTGACGTGGTACCATCTTAATAACAAATAAGAATAGTAAAGAAGTTCTCCACATTTTATAACAAAATTCTGCATTGAAGAGCTTTATGCATATTAAATGAGGCTCAAAATGAACCTGTGGAAGATAAGACAGATAATATATATCTATATCCATATATCATTTGGGCTCTTCAGAGGATTGGTTCATCTTTTAACTCTATCTTTGTAACGTGAAGTAAAATAAGCCTTGATGTTGACGAGGATCTATTAGCATTTTTGCAAGCCAAATAATAAAAATCACTGCTTGGAATCACTGTTTGGGAGATTAGAAAACTGCCAAGTGATACGGTTAACACCATTAACTAAGCCTTCACTTATGACCTTTCTCTATGAAAGTGCCTTATTCTGATTAGGCTTATTTTTTTTCATTTTTCCTACTATTCCATTAACCGACGAACTTCACTACACATACTGAACACAGGCAAGCATTTCAAAGTAATACCAGACAACCTCTAAAGAAGAGACAATCCGGTGTAGTGAGCAAAACCTGAGTATTTCCAAATGTTTTAAATTCCACCCCACAGAATGGGAGTAACCATGGCTTTCTCATCACTACAATTTGTCATGTTTCAGCCTCTGAAATAACAGCTCAATGAAACTGGGTTTTCTCCTTATTGAGTATTTTCTTTTAGGATTACTATAAATTTCAGTCACAGTTATCAGCTGATCACAGAACTGAGGTGACCCAGAAGCATGTCTCTAACTAATCCCCTGGGTGCCCACATGTTAGTAGAAACAAGTTACATTCAAGAGAAAAGTCAAGAAATTAATTCAAAGGTGAATTAAGAAATGCCATTGAACTTGGTAGGTATTTAAAATCAACCAGGCTAGATGAGTGGAAGGTTATTCCCTGTCCTGCTATTCTTAAGGAAATAAAATGGTCAATAAGAAAAAGCCTCTCAACATCAGAATACTTGTCATCTGTTTTCAGGCCACTACCTCTAAAATACACATGCAGAAAATATTTTTAGAAGTAATTAAATCACCCAAACATAGTGAGCCTGTCCTGGTGGCTCATTGGAAGCATTCAAAAAAGGGTCCACATGTGAAATTACCAACACAAGCTGCTGAAGAGAAGCCAATTAAAAACTCCTCCAAACACAATTATTCATATGAAAAGGAGGAAACACTCGACTGCCCACAGCGAGTTGTTTTTTGGAATGTTTGCTTTTCTAGTATTTGCATATGGATCAATAAATGAAACCAAGAGGAGGAATTATCTAATCTGAGGAATTTCAAAACACTTTTCAAATTAATTGAAATTTTGATATATTAGTTGTCCAAGTTAATCCAAAAGCCAACAGCAAATTTACTGAGATAAACAAATTCCACACTTTTCACCTGCTTACCATTTTAGTTTGAATAGCGATGGATTTCAGTGCAATCACTCACATTTATGAGGACTATAAATACTGCCAGGATTCAAACTGTCTAAACTGCTGCAAGCAGCAGCTGTATCAAGACAAAGCAGGTGTGCATTTGCCACCTACCAGAATAAGCAACGCAGTCATTCCCAAACTTGCACCCAAGAAGAGGATGACACACACTTTAAAAGATCTTTCTCTGCATCACAGGAGCATTAACAAGTCCTCCAGTTCTCCAGGAATGATTGCTTTGCAAAATTATACAGATCTTTTGAAACTAATTTAACACTTCACATTTCCAGTTCTTGACTTGCCTAAGCTTGGGTTTTCAGCTTTATCAGCACACTGATACTTATATGGCATAAAAGTGTCAGAATATTATCAATCAAGGACTTTATTAACACCATCATGTTGATGGGGACATCCTCAGAGGACATAAGGAGTCTTTAAGACAGGAAAGAGTTAAAACATTATAGCAGGAAGGAGAGAAAGCAGCGGGATGGGAAGCTCCTGCCATGTATTTTTGGCTGCTGTGCTGTACACCTGAACTAGACAATCACACTTCAAAGAATACTCAATTGCTGCTTTTTTTTTCCTCCCATGGGTATACAAACCTGCAAATTGCATCATTACCTACTGAAAGGGCAGCAATGGCAGGGATAGCAGTGCAGGAGCCTACGTGGGGATTTTTTGTGATACAGGAAACTGCTGTCAAAGATTATCATCAGAACATGATCTGAGCTGGCAAAGCCAACAGTCAGACATCTCCACTTTGTTGACTACCCTTGTTGCTTCCAAGCTGGCTGTGGGTTATTTCTGTTTCCGCATTCTGACCCCTACTGCAAATTTCCCCAGTGGGAACTTAAAACCTGAGCCCTGCCAGCTGTCTAGAGCCCGGATCAATCTACATGAGTCCACAGCCAGGGATTCTATTTTGTTTCACAACTGCACAAACCTGAAGCATTGGAAGAAAACAATCTGAAACCATTTGAAAATGGCAGCTCACTGCCATTTCTCTTACCAGAGGTTTCTTGCCATAAATGCAACCATGATTCAGTATCTCAAGAGCTCCTACTGGGCCTGAGAGAGAAACCCAACTGTGCCACGGGAAAGGATATATGTCAGTTTTTCTTTTTCTTCCTTTTTACCAAGCAGAAGGTAGGTAATAATTCAATCTGAACTATTATAGAAGCAATGAATGAACAAATAATTCTACAAAGATTTACACAAAACCCCAGTTGATTTAGACTGTTTACTTATTAAGGCTCTTTATTTACATTAATGAGCACCGCTTGAATTGTTAAGTAATTGCACATAAACATGTTTATTTTATCATATGTACAGTATTGTTTTAAAAAGGATTCAGTATGTAACAGTCTGTCCACTTTTTTTCCCCTTTTACGTTCCAAATCTTTGATTTAGGTTTGTGCCATTGTTATCCACCAAGCAACGTAAAAGATACCTGGAAGAAAGCTCAAAAAATTCCACTATAGTTGACTGGTAAAGTACAGAAAATGCTTTCTATTTGATTTAGTATTAAAAGGAAATTGGATATCACTAGACTAAAATGGTGATGCCAGAAAGGTATTTTGAGAGAAAACGCAGAAGACTGTCTTTAGAGAAAAGATGTCAACAAAAATGAGTGACTGAAATAATGCAGAGTACTTCAGACATGGACAAGAGGTACTAGGGATCAGAAATGAATTATTACGCTCTAAAATGATCCAATAAAAATCGAACTGTTGTGCAGTAATCAGAAAATGTATTGGAAAAGAGATAGGTTATAAAAAGAAAAAGGAGCTTTCAAGTACTGTAGGCTGTTTGCTACTGTGGAAAAACCTGGATTCGGGAGTTATATTTCTAACAAAATATGCACACAACCAAACACAGCTGAATTTGCAGTTCAATAGGTAGTGAACTATAAAAATTAAAAAGCTAGACTTGAGACACAATCACAGGCTAAAATAAAAATAATCAATGTAACCATCAATAGGAATGTCGAAATGAACACTGTACTGACTGAACACGTAGCCACGCAGGCTTCAGGAATAATGACTCAATTATGTTTTTCCCCACAGGCAAAGACATAAAAGATAGTTGTAGACACATTGAGTACATCACAAAAAAGCATTTGGGCAGTGCCCCTTGTTACAGAGGAAGAACTGCAATTCTAAACGGTGAATAATCACAGACGCTCTGGAAGAAAAACACTCGGGCTCCGGTGCCTTGGGCAGCACAGCCCTGGCAGCCACTGTGCCACCTTCACCAGTGCTCACCAGCACCCACCAGCCCACAAACACACAACATGGGAGGGAAGGCCTCCCTTTATCGAAGCAAGGGAGAAGCACTGAAACACCAATTTCTGAGCTGGGGGGAAGAAGGGCTGAGGATTTCTGAAAGAGGCACAAAACCCTTAAGTAGTTTGATGCTAAACTGAGGCAAGGGAGGGGTGGAATGCAAAGGCTTCCTGCATCACATCTCTCATATTCTCTTCCTATCAAACTAGGTAGAGTTCTCAGGACTGAGGCATCCCTTACACCTTCACTGGTAGTGAGAAGACAGCAAAAGACAGCAGAGACTTGGCAGAAGACCAACAGCTAAACCCAAATGCATTGACTACTTATGAGCAAATGGACACTGATGACCACTGAGGGTGGCATCGTCCTCAGAACAGCAGTTTCTAGCTCCTCTCTCATTACACCAGGTGGCTTTTTCCTTCACATTCTGGCTACTGAGATAAATATATATTTTAAAAGTCAAGATACCCCATTAACACTTGAATAAGTTAATGATATTGTTGCATCATTCCCTGAAAGGGAAACCCAGGTTGCAAAGCCCTGCATACACATGGCTTTTCACTTATGCTCAACTAATTTGTAATGAGCTATATGAAGAAAATATACATCACCTACTTATCAAGACATGACCTCAAGCCAGGCCTAAGTCAAGCCTTTTATAATTATACCAGGAAGGCAACCACCATCATATTCACTCCCTTTATCTCGACCTTTTAAAAGCAGTTTCTGTGACTAGAAATGAGACTTCATCACTATCATCTTCCTTATAAAAGGAAGTCATGTAATATTCTGGGAAACATTTTAGCCTTGAGAAAATTTAAAAGTACTTAAAAATAAATTTGGAGTTTTTCCCTTCACTGGGAGCTTTATCTCTTTACAGTAAAAGTTCCACCCCTACCTGTGATCAGCAGCATAACTTAAAGCAGCCATCCCTTCTGACAATGGATGAGAGAATGTGATCCACTGCCACACCCAAATGCAGCCATATTGCAATCAGTAAGATCTGGCTCATGGAGACAACCAGCCAAAAAAAAAATCACAACATACACCACTGTCTTATGAAGGAGTCTGAGAACCTGCAACAGTACCTACCATTCAGGTGCATTCTGCTACTAAGATTTCTGTGGTAATCAAAAGGTTCAAGTGTTCACAAATTGTTATGTCATAAAGAAAATAACTGAGAAATTTCTAGTGCTGAGCTGTAAATCCTGCATCACTCACCAAGTCCCACTGACAGTGCACAGACAGCAAGCAGCTCTACTACATGATCCCAACACTGACAGGTCAAGCAGGTTCAAGTAAATTACATGAGATAATTTCTGACTGTGCAACTGGAGATATGTTTATATCAAATTATGCAGAAAAACATAAATTCAAAGCATGCATTATGACCCTGCAACTTCTGCCACAGTAAAATACTTGCTCTGAAGGAGCTTAGCACAACTGAACAATAAGAGTAGGTCTGCTGTCTGAAAAGCACTGTTTGGGGAAAAATTAATCAAATATGATGTTCTTAAACCCAAAGTGGCTCTTGAAATTGCTGTTGAACAACGCAATGTGAAGGGCAGATGAGTCTAAATAACACTTCCAGGTATTTCCTCCCACATATGTGGTTTCATGGAATCAAAGAACCTCCAGATCACTAATTGTTCCCAGCTCCCATTCTGGACAACCCAAGGCAAAGGAACACAGTTATTTCACAACACGTGGTTCCTGATGCCCGAAGAGCTGCCCCTCTGTGCTGCCAGTACAGCTCATGGCCAACAACTCACAGTCAGATGCTGACAAGGGTTGTTCAAGTGAAAGTCAGCATCTGGGGTAGAAACTTAAAGAAAAAAACAGTGGCAATATAATTAGTCATCAGAATACGTAAATCTGATTAAAAAATTACTCAAAAACATCTGTTGGGGAGAGGAAGCAGCCTGCAGGAATTATTCGGGGCTCCTAGACCCATATTCTAGAAGAGTTAATTATACACATTTCCTCTTACGCTCATGTTACAAAATATAAAGTCAGGGTATAGAGCTAGATATGATTAAAGAAAACAAAATTAATATAGAAGAGGCTGAATTTTGTTTTGTAAGCCCTGTATATAAAAGCAAGGTCAAACAAGTGGCATTCAAATCTGCTTTATTCTGAAAAAGCTAACTGTAATTTCATATACAACTTCCCATTCTTACCCTATTTTCTATTGCAGAAATTAGAAATAGTCCAGTATGTTCAGTTTAGCTTTCACTTATAGAAGAATATGAAGGTTGCAGCCATGGGAAGCAGCCACTATGTTCTTTCTAGATGCTCTGACAAAAGCTACTTGCTACTATTAATGCTCCCCATACATAAGATGAGGATATGCTAATATTTGTAACCCTGAAAAATACAGATTTATGCTGATCTTCACCTTACTCCTAAGCCCCAGAGGAAATGAAATACCAACAAATTTGAAAATGGAATTTTCAAGACTTTCTCATGTAATTTAACACACAATGAATTAAATGGGAAGAATGAACAACCTTTTGTCATTCACAGGACAACAATAAATTCTTGGAAGATCTCATACCATCAAGAAGAAATAATATTTAGATTAAACCTTGCTAGACCCTAAAATGATAATTTGACAGTATTTGTTACTCCTCTACCAATCCTGTGCTCATTTGCTAGATCCCTTCTTTTTATTTCACTTTCAGTATTAAATAAGTTTGGAGAGCAAGTCCAGAGGAGGTCACGAAGATGCTCAGAGGGCTGGAGCCCCTCTGCTATGGAGACAGGCTGAGAGAGTTGGGGTTTTTCACTGTGGAGAAGAGAAGGCTCCAAGAGACCTTAGAGCACCTTTCAGTACCTAAAGAAGTTACAAGAGAGCTGGAAAAGGACTTTTGACAAGGGCATGGAGTGACAGGACAAGGGGGGAATGGCTTTAAGCTGACAGAGGACAGGTTTAGAGTAGATATTTGAAAGACATTCTTTACTGTGAGGGTAGTGAGGCCCTGGCATAAGTTGCCCAAGGAAAGCTGTGGTTGCCCCATCCCTGGAAGTGCTCAAAGCCAGGCTGGATGGGGCTTTGAGAGACCTGGTCTATTGGAAGGTGTCCCTGTCAATGGCAGCGGGGTTGGAACTAGATGATCTTCAAGGTCCCTTCCAACCCAAACCATTCTGTGATTCTATGATGTGACAGCTGAAAAGCATTTTCCTATGGGGGCAAAACCAGCTCCAGTTATCCTTGTATCTAATACCACAGTGGCTGATGGTATAAGGAACCAAATGAGAGTAGCTTGATCTCATTTATCTGGTACCCTTAACTATAATCTTGTATGATCAGAGTTCACAAGTTTTCCCTTAGCCTTTGCACTAATGATATTACACTGGGAGCTTTCAGCAGAACATCCCAAACTTTCAAGAAAAACACATTCCAACTGGTAGAAACATCTACATTTTAAGACATGTAAGTGGAAATGGCTCATATTTCAAAATAGCTATGAAACTAAACTAGCACTAAACTAAAATAAATAATTTATTCCAAAGGACATATATATAAAATATGACTGTAGGTTGTTTCTGTAAAGCAAATTTCCATTCTTCTAAAACATTTTAAATTTTAACCAAAAGAGATGAGAAATAAAGCATAATGTAAACTTAACAAAACAACATAAATAAAACATCAGGATAGACATGTTGATTGTTTAGAATGGAACCGTTCCCAGCACCACACTTGTCCAGAGATGTCCTCCTGCAGAATTCATGATAAATGCTTAACAACAGGAAAAGTATTTTGGTCAGCATCTCCTCAGCCTCAAAGATGGTGAAATGAAGAGTCAGATAATCCTCACCCTTTTACCTTCAGCACCCTGACAGAAGGCACTTTACTGTCTATCCCATCTCAGCTTCCCCCTCCCCGTGGCAACCTAGATAAACTAAGGTCCCAAGTATTTCAGCATCACTGCAACATCCTTTTGCACCGTAAAATATTTGTGGAAATAAATTCCCTTTCTGCTCATTTTCACCTGAGAAAGTAAAAAGGACTTAAACGAAAGAAGGAATAATGATTTATATTGCTGTCATGTCTACAAGCCACATCCGCTATCCCTTCGGCATCACACAGGGGAGGAAAGCCAAGTGATCTTTTTCTGAGCTCTCATGTCAATTTACTGATTTCTGGGATAAAAATTAGACCTGACTGTTCTCCTCAAGCTTTCCTCCCTCCCTGCTTTTAGCTACCCATGAAAGAAAACAAAACTGCAGGGCTAAAAATATTACACAGTCTTGTGTAAATGCACTGATAGTTTTTACTATGCTGTGGGCAAAGGTCATTTGCATTATGGAATATAAATAGAATATGTTCTAAATACTGTTTCACTACCTTTAATGTAAGACACTAAATATTATTTGATATTTGTCTTTAAATTAGTGTTTATTGTGCTTAAAAGAGAAATAAGGGGATATTTTAACATTGTGTAATGATTTTAATAGACCATATGCAAACTGTAAAGATTAAAATAGAAGACGTGCAGATGCAATGCCCTCATCAGTCTGAAAAAGTAATGAAGATAGTAATTTTAAAAGGTAGAGTTTTCCCCACAATACTGACAAACAAGTCATTAGCTGAATTTCCATATATAAACAATGTCATAAATTGCTTAAATGCTGGGGGGCACAAGCGCAAGACTTTCAGATTACAGCTGAGGTGATGTTACAGTGCTTACAGAAGCATCTCACACTTAACCAAAGCAATTCAGATAACTTACATGCTGCCTTTGAGACAGTAACATTTCCAATGGAACCACTCTGAGGTCAACAAAAGCATCTTACACTCTTAACAACTCCAGCAGAGCAGTTACCATGTCAGTGTATATGCCAATGCTCCCCAAAAGGCACTGCTATGTTACTGCAGGGACTCACAGGCTTCCTTTGACACTGAGGAGGCTTCTTTGAAGCAACAGCAGAAGCAACCAACATAAATACCATCTGAACATTAAAAGAGAAAAAGAAATACAATAGAAGCAAAGGAGGTCTTTTATTAAGGGAAGATAAGTGGTCCTTTTCTGTCAGATATCTGAAAGTATCATAAATCAAATATCTGACAAGCTCTAGTAAACTACTGAAGTTGGAGGAATTTTACCATGGGGGCTTTGCATTTTATTGATGAGGTTGCCTTAATCTATTAGGTGACTTAAATGATCTGACAGGCAGGAGTGCACAAACAGAATGTAATCCATAATAAAAAGGCAAAATAAAGCACACAAGGAATTAACAAAAAATATTAAATGGCACAGACGGAATGGGACCAAAACCAGTGTTTATATTTTCAAGGCTTCTGACACATACTTGACTTAATGGGTCTACCTGCAAATTAGTAACTCAATTTCTTAATTGCACCACTGTAAATAGGAAGTGACAGGATAGAAGCTACTGGAAATACTTCAGCCATCATTATTACAAACACAGTCCTGCATAGAGAGGCAGTTACAATCACACTTGTTCTCAGAGCATGTATTGTTATTGTAATGTAGCTGTCGGTAATAATTTCCTGGAGAAATGAGAAAGCCAGAGATCAGCTTAATGCCTGGCTTGTTTACAAAATAACAGTAAATAAGATCAATATTAATCCCAATGCTCTCACTTTCTTACATTATACACAAAACTTTTATGAAGAGCCAAATTCCAGTCTAATTTAAACAGGTGTGAATTCACAGTAGGTCTATTGACACACACCATAAATTAAATCAGAGCCTTGTCCTCAGCTAAATCCTCTCCATGTCTGCATAACAACAGCATTCACAAAGCTGCACATCTCATACAGCTTCAGCAATTCCAGTATTTCTTTTATTAATTAAGCATCTTCACCCCTTTAATGGATATGTTAAGATACTGAATCTCTAAGTGCAAAGAGCTGAGGTGACTTGCCCAAAATTCACCTATCTGCCCAGCAATCACAGTGAAAAAACCCCCAAGATTTAGGGACAGTCAAGAACTCTGTTAAATGGATCACTGCTCCCAGGCTATAAAACAAATACTTAGATGAATTACCCAAGATTAATCTTACATGTTTCTAATTCATTAAACTCAGCTTTGATCTGTAACCTGCTAATTTCTCTACTACATCTACTTATCAATATATGGCTAATATTTTTATCCTATCTTTGCAGTCTGCTGTTTAAAATTATTGATAGTATTAAAAGTATTGTTTCAAATAGAACACTGATGTTAAGAAAGAAGTTTCCCACTAATTTATATGGGGGAAAAAAAGAAAAAACCACATTTTTCCACAGCTTTTTTTTCCCCCCTCTTGCTCTGTTTTTAAAAAGACAAATATGATATTAAAAACATTATTGACCAGATCTCAAACACTCTAATGCTATATTACATGGCCTGTACTAACATCCTAATTTCTCACCCAGAAATCTCAAAGAAGTCTTTGTGAACTATAGCTAACACCCAGTTGTCATAAAATAATGCAAAATAATGCAGCCTAGGGAAATGAACATGAATCAGGCTCCCAGACTGAGTGTGCGTACACTCACCCAGCACTGGGAATCCTGTACTCTCCTTTTGGTTCTCACTATGGGGTAGAGAAAGAGTAACTAATTGCATAAAAACATCTAAGTAGATGTCAGGAGTAAGCCAAACAAGTCAGCCTTAAAAGTACTTCAAAGCAATCTGACAAAGCAAAAAAGTTTAAAAATCGCGTTATTGTAGAAATGGTTAAAGTTCTGTACCAGCTCTCAGCTGAGATGTAGTAGCTAAAATTAAGAGAGTTGATGGCTGTGCAAACATGTCAAATGTGATTCAAAAATGGTTTATAGCATGGCATGAATGCAGCTGAGGTGACATTCATCGTGTCACAGTTGCACAGACATCCTGTAAAGGGAAACATGAGAACTGCATGAACAACAACAAGGAAGACTATATGGACACAAAAAGGACTGCAGGTTGCTTTTTAGTACACTGGTTAGCAGGGGACACAGATCCATGTCACACAGTATAATTTTATATGTACATCTGAAGACCACTCTTTTCTGTAGATCAGGGTTGTATCCTCCTCTGGACTTACTTAATAATAAATAAATAAATAAATAAGCGAATTTGCCAGCTCAGTAGTCTAGCAGACAAAAGCAGTGTTCTGACATGCTGCAATGATACCCTCAGTACCAATGAAGTGCGGGTAAATGCAGTCTTCTTCAATGGAATAAAGGAACTATTTTTGATATGGGTTTTCTGTAGTGTTGTTGTCTGAAATTTACATTCACATACTATACAGTAACACTGCTCATGTTTAAATAGAGCTATTTATACTACGCCAGAGATAAGCAATGATCCCAAAGAAATTGGTCATTCATTTTGTGCAGTTAATTTATATTTTGCTTAGCCTCAGGCAAAGCTGAAGGCTGTTTGAGCACTAATAGGCTATTATTAGTTGCCATTAACGTTGACAACGCTAAATGGAAATGTTGGTGTTTCATACAATCTGTTCAATGCTGCCAAAACAACTCAAGTATGTTTAAACAGTGATTATGACAGAGTTGGTGTGTCTATGAAGGAAAACAATGCTCAAATACATTCTCAAATTGGGCTACCCAGAATACACAGAGAAGTATATATCCTGTGTCAGGGAACTTCCAATTAGAGCTTAGAATGACTGAGAATGTCAAAGAATAGCTGAAAAGAATGAAGTTTAAAAAAAAAAGTATATTAGTTTCAGATAAATGTAAAGCAAAAAGCTGTCTTTAAAGCGCGTCTACTGGAGTCCACATACTTAGTAATCTCAATGTTATCACAAAAATATCTGTTCTTCATTTGTAGCAAAAATTGTGCTCATAGAGGAAGAAAGAAATAAACCCCAAACCAAAACCCACCTGACCGTTTCAAAATACAGACAACAATAGCAATTAGTTTTCTCAAACAATGCAACAACTCATTAACTTTACTCCAGTTACAAATAGCTGTGTTCACAAGCCATTTGGTCGAACCCCTGAAAGCCAGAATTGCTAAATATTTTTCCAGCAATTAGACGGTATCATGGAAACGAACATTTCATGTACTTCCAGCAACAGAACTTATGCACTCTCATTTCTCCACAGAGTAACTTTCACAGAGAAGTCACTGACTGGCACAAAAAAAATACAGTTCCATGGCAGGAACCAAGAAGGAAAAATGCAACACTTGTGGTCCTCCAATAAAGCCCCTGGCACAAACGACTGCATAGAAACAGGAAGATGCGCCATCTATGACATAATTTAAGTAGAGATTTGTGAACTTGTGTATTCAAAGAGTGCTTTGTTACTGAGTGTCAACCCAGATGGAAAACACACTGCTCTCCGGATCAGGAATCTTCACTATGAACTTACCTGTGAAATACTAGATAACAAATGAATATACCTTGAACCATTGTCTTCAAATTTATCCACATAATAACTTTGAAGACTGTAATTATTATAAGGACTCAAAGCCCCAGGAAACACTGATACCTATTTTGTTGGCCTTGCCTTAAGACATCTAAAGAGTTCAAGTGAACTTGGGTTCTCAGTTTGTCTCTCTTCCAACTTACTCTCTCCCTCATTTTCCTCTCCTAACTATTTAGTTAAAATCGGTACTCAGGTACCTCAAACATGAATCCCTGATTAAAAAATTGTTATAAAGCTTAAAAGGAATGAAGTATTAAAGCCACATGCAAAAGGAATACTCTGACTACACCATGCAGGAAATTAGTTTAAATTGAATAAAATCATTCTCAGAGACAAACCTTTAGAAGAAATCCCTCCATTCTTTGTTGGTGAAGCACAATGACTATGTGTCCCTACCTTAATGACACTTAACCCAAGGTTTCTGACACATTGATGTAGGATGATGAAGGTGGTAAAAGTATTTCTTTTGCTACTTACAGTAATTTTTATCTACAGAAGATTACTTAGTGCAACTTGCATGGATAGCAAAACATCATCAACACCCAGCTGCACCACTGCATTCCAGACTGAAATACATAATTCAGTTTTATGCCTAATTTGCTTTCAATACATCCACTTCCCAGCATCTTAGAACATAATATGTATTTTTTAATCTGAATGACACAAGTACACACATTACTTTCTCATGCAGCGTTCCCTTTTAACCATTTTCATAGTTAAGGGCCAACCAATGCCAGGCAGATCAGATTCAATTCCTTCAGCCACCACTGAAAACCCAATCTCTTCAGAAAATAAACAAATACCCCTCCCCTTCAACCCCAAAGAAAAACACCCTCAGCAATGACACTTCACAGAGGGTGGATCCCACAGAGGATGTGGCAGAAGCACGAAAGGTAGAAGAAAGGCATCCATTACATGTTGGAAATGGGGTGGCATCTGAAAACTACATGATTCTAGGGACACAATACCATGTGATAGCACAGAATGCTTAATCCTCAAAGGCATATTTAATTAAAAACAACCTGAGCAGTAAAACCTTTTTTTTTAAACTCATGCACATAATCTAATGTCTTCAAGCCTATGTTGGACATTATCATTGATACTGACAGACATCCAGATGAAATTATAATTACCAGCTTTGTATTTGACAAATTCAAACACATAACTATAGAAATGACATTTATAGCTGAACTCTTTCATCTTATGACTATAATGCTACTAAAATGTATCACTGTCAACACTGAAGTGTCAATCTGCCACTTTTACTGGTTCCTCTATTTCTTATCCACTTAAAAAAGCATGTAAAATAACACTTAGACCTGCCATAACATGCAGTTAATAAACACAGAAATTAAAATATCATCTAAGCTTGCTGATCTTAAGCATGATATATTTGTTTACTTACTACACTCTTTAAGGAAACAGAGTAGGTTGTAATCAATTTTGATGCAGAGATAAAAAAAATATTAATTCCCCATGTTATTTAATTAAATACACATTTTCCCTTTCTGTGACACACTAAATCATACAAAGAGACCCTGAAAGAGAATGAATATTTAAAAAACATCCAAAAAAAAGGCACCCCACCCAAAACCCACCCACATGACCCAGAAGCTCACTCTCCATATGTAGAGAAATATAGAAGTGAGATATGACAAAGACCTGTTCAATCTGCCCTACTAATAAAGGCATGTCTTGAGGTTTAGCACAAAATTAGAGGTAAATAGAGCAGTTAGGACTCCAGGTTGTCTCTCAAGTGACCTGGCTGAAGAGCCTTAAAGCTATGCCCACAAGCCAAAACATGTAGGAACAATTCTGTGCAAAATGTGATATAAATGTACATATATGCATTTATTTTAGAACCTAATTCATAGGTTACCAAATTAAAATGATAAATATCCTTTGATATAAAAATGAAGAATGTGGGAAAGTAGTCTCTAGAAGAATGATGCTTTAACGAAAACGTTTCATTTTTTTGGTCTTATTTTCTGGCTACACTGTAAATACAACACACGTCCCAAACAATCCCTTCACCTTACACATAATACAGAGATCTAAAAAGGAACAGGAAAAAAAAAAGAAAAATAAGAGAGGTAGAAGAAAGTTTTCAACAAATTACTACTTCTACTGAGTACATTAGATGCATCTCTTTATTACCATTCTCCCCATCAGACTTCCTTTCATGGTCAGTGTCAGTGAGGGACAGCGCTGAGTTTGCCCGGCTTGACAAGCAGGAGCTGTGTTCCGACTTGATCCCCCTCATCCACATCCTCAGGGCATGATCCGGGGAGGCACCACCTTCTGTTTCGGTCTCCACATCCGAGCCCACCTCTAGCGGGTAACTGTGCTCAGCTACACCGTGTAAGTCAGTCTGATAGCCAGAGCAGAGAATATGGGGAGTCTCACAGAATTCCATGTCTGCAAAGAAACAAAAGTTCAGAAAAAAAATTTAGTAGTGAAAAGCATCGCACCTTTGATTTTCTTTTGGAGAATCCGTTTCGAGAATTAACATTGTTAATACTATTTGAAGACTTTTTTTGGTCAGTGACTCACTCTGCTATCTAATCTACTATAACTATAATAACTAGAATAGGGCAATTGTAGAATACATAATACTGCACTGTAATTGTGCCTTTTTGTCTGAGAGAAATATGTATCATAGCTCAAACATGTGTACACACCCACACACTGATAGTTGTACATCAATTTACAACCGAAGCGAGTATCTTGGGTTTAGCCAGAAAGGCTCTAAATTTAATCTCAGTATGTTTTTATTATAGGGAAAGTGGAGCAAATTTGCAAATAGGAAACTTACAAAATAAATTTTGAAATATTTGGTTAATCACAGAAGACAAAGAAAGGGTACTTACCATTGGCTTGCTCTTTGAGAGTGCTGTCCTTGCATATTCACACCAGTGGGTTTTGGTTCTCCAGTGCTGGTGGCCTACAGGAACTTCCTAGAAGAGCAGTGACTACTAGGACTGTACAAGTGCCATCTCCTGACACCAAGCGATCAGAGATTTTAGAGTTGTACAGTGCTCAATACTACAGTTATTCTTAGAAAACACGGCAACCGTAGAGCAGCAGAAATCCGAGGACAAACAGAAGGTGGACAGGACCCATAATGTGAATATGCAGAGGAAACATTCTCGAAGAACTACAGGTAAGTAACACACATCAGCAAATTACAACTTCCCTTTGAGGTAGCCTCTGCATATTCTCACTTGTGAGAATCCAATTACAAATGCAACTCCCAGGGAGTATGACAAGGAGTTCTAATTAAATAAGGATTACAGAACTGCACTCCCTAATTGAACATCAGACCTGGGATGCCATCTTGAGAGACTAAATACAATATCAAATATGCATACAGTATACTTTCAATTTCTGGAAAAGAAACATTAGACAAGAGAGTCATTGACAGAGACTGAGGACAAATACTCCCTTCTACTGTCATCCTAACTAAAGCTTTAATTTGCCAAACTAATCCACTTACCAGCCAGTGAGAGGAATGATTCTTATTTTAAGCACTCTCTCTGAAATAACAGAAAGCCCTGGTATTTTCTTGAAGGTATCAACCAAAATCCACAAACCAAATGCTAAGCTACAATGTCCTGAGGTGGTTTAATTTATAAGTCATCCGTCTCTACATATCTTTCCTTTGCCATCAAAACATTCCTGAAGGTCTTGGCTGTAGTGACAGCCCACATGGGCTGGCTTTCAGCTCAGGAAATGGCAACCAATTTTCTGGAGGGCAGGGGAAGAAGAAGAGCAGCAAACAGGAGTGGCCATGGCCTCACTTTCTTATGTGAGAGTCCTGAAAGGTCACCCGTTGCCCTGGTGTTGTCACTGCATTGGGTGGTCCATCCCAGCAGCACCAGTCATCCCTGTTCCTGCTCCTTTCAGAGCAGCAAGGCAGCTGTGGGGGGACCTCAAGTGCTCCATCACCATTCTGATCTCTTCCCCTCGTTCGTAGGAGGAGGACACGGTCTCAGCCCTACATCTGAGAAGCTGAGACATGTTGCACCTCCAGGAGCCCTGTTCCCCAAGTCTCTCAGATGCACTGAGTGTGACTCCAAAGTTTGATGGGGATGGCCAAGAGAAAACAGCCACGACACTGCAAAGAAGTAGTTTCTGCAGTACAGTGAATATTTGGCATTTAAACTTTGTCTACCTTACAACACAGAGTTCTTCGTGCTCTCTGGGGCCTGTTTAAAACTGGCACTTGTCTATTGGTAGAAGGAAGGAGGAAAAGTATTTCATGGCAGTACTTGTGGACAAAAATGGAAGCTGAGAGTGGACACTACTGGTTCTCAATCCTACACAGATGCATGTGAGACTCTGAAACGTGTAAGACCCTCTGGAAAAAAACCTCTCCTTCCTGTCTGACTAAGATACAAAACACAAAACATTTTGTCTTCAGAGAAGACCTGTTTTTCTGAGATTTTCAAAGCTCATGGGGCATGGGACACACAGAGGCAATTCTGCAGAAAGCAAAGTTCTGTAAGTATACTGTTGCTCATACAATGCCCTACTTTTAAGTATCATTTTGATTATGTATTACGAACACAACAAACAAACAAACGAAACTGTTTTAATCAGACAGCATGGATCAAATCTTTGTATGACACAAGGAGTGCAGATATTGATGTTGGACACTTAAACATTCCAACTGCACCACACTTACTTCTACTTTCATTTCGACAGCATTAAATGAATAAAATCACCTTTATGAAAAAACACTGGTCCAAAAGCTGCACATCAATTCTTATTTTTTCTTTAGCAAATTCAAAAGTAGCTCCCAATAAGCAATGAGGTAGCTTGTCACATGCAGGGCTCCAGCCCAGACTGTCCA
Organism: Pipra filicauda; assembly: GCF_003945595.2. Classification (NCBI taxonomy): domain Eukaryota; kingdom Metazoa; phylum Chordata; class Aves; order Passeriformes; family Pipridae; genus Pipra; species Pipra filicauda. Next base: position 3,260,395 of record NW_024104742.1, read on the forward strand.
CTCCATTAAAAATTTATACTATTTAACACGTCATAACACATCTGCTTTAGCAGATGACACAAAAAAGAGGACTAAACGTATACTGTCATTAAAAAAGTATATTATCAAAGAAAATGAAGATTTTGGTGCTAAAAACATATAACATTGAAGTAAAGTAAGTTAGGGCCATACACTTGGACAAGTGTGTTTAAAGGCACTGGCAGGTCTTCAGTGCTTCTCACAAGCTCTAATGAGGAAGTGCAGCCAATCAAGAACAATTCATATTGAAAAATACACTGAGTTTTTTCTACATGAAATAAGGGAGCTAACAGGATTAATTATCAACCTTAATATTGGTCTCAATTTTGACTGAGGCCCACACTGCAGAAATAACCTCCAATGAAACCGCCCCATAACTTTTTATTTCAATTCTTTCAGAAAGCACTATTATTCCTAGTTTTAACTTAGATTTCTGTAAAGTTCCACAGCAATGCAGGATTCCTAGAGCATGTCTCTGTCAATTAAATCACTTTGGGATTTCAAGAAACATCATCTGAACCTCCTTCCCCTTCAAAGCAGATTTCTACTTATTTTCACCATCTGAGGAACTTCCCCATAACTAAAAATTTTTTCATAACTTCATGGACCATGTCAGCTGATGGAAGTTCCTCAGGGGGCAAGGATGCAGGCATTTCTTTCATGGATGTCCCTCCAGGCAGATGTCTGCCCTTAGCAGTCTACAGCCCACTTCTCCCTGTTCGCAATTGCACATGCCAAGGGGGGAATTCATCCCAGTAAATCCCACAAATGCTAATTAGATTACACGTGTTTAAGATGGACAGAATTTACCCTTCTGTCTACATGATAATTCATTTTTCTGTGTGTGTGTGGAGCAAAAAAAAGTGACTTTTTATACTATAACTCATGTTCAACTGAAGACTAACACAATATATTGCCTTAATGGTCTATTTCTTAAGTATACAAGCATTTGCAGTATTTTAACTCCCACGGGATCCATTTTCTGAAAAGCACTTAGAATGCAAAAAGTGGCTGCTTTTCATCTGCATATCTAACTTTGTTACCTAAAATACTACATATTTCCACAAGGAGATAAAGTTCAAGTAGATTTATGGTAGATTTAGTATTACCACAAAGACGTAGTCACAAGAGAAATGAGAGAATATTAATATGGAATTCAAGTTTTTGCATGAAATGTGGACAGAGAAAAAAAGGTTGCACTTATGATGAAAGGATTTTCACCTCTGGACTCTTACAGAGCCTTTTGTAACAAAACTGTTAAAAATACAAGTACTTTATCCTGCATTGATTTTTTTTTTCAAAAGTAACATATGAGGATATATAAAATATCTACCAGTCAAGAAAAGGAAAGCAGGCTAAGCGTGTTAAAAAAATAAATCAGCATTTCAATTAACAGATCCCTTTCTTTCTACCTCAAAACTTAATTTTCCTACAAAAATAAATGTTCAGAAACAAGCAGCTAAAGAGGAGTGTGACCTCACTGGGCAATGGTGTCTCTGCTTTTTAAGGTACTCATGTTGATATGAGCATTCAGCAGCTGACTAGGCAGACAGGTTTTAACATGGCTCCAACTCTGTTCACTGACAAGGAGCTACTGAAAACTCCAGATACATTTACCAAGTATTTATTTATTACAGCATCAGCTTAGCCAGCAGGACAGTTAAAAACCTAAAGTTATTATTTTCATGCATATATAAAGCATTTATTCCAGTACATCTTCTGAATTAGTTCTTTGTCTTTTGTATGGCCAGGAATAACTGTGTGCCAGCTACTCTTTCTGCAATTCTTTCAGTTTTTCTGAAACAGGCAAAAAAAAAATAAATTACCCAAGTGAAAGACCATGGAGGTCCTTCTCTCCAACCTAATATTTCTGCAAACTTAATGGACTTGCATGGGTTGTGGAATTTCCTCACTGTTGCCATTTGACAAGAATTTTGCTAATTTCAACCAATTAACTAACATTTATTTCAATAAAGAAATATTTAAAGATAAGACTATCCAAACAAAGTAGACAAAAGAAACATAAAACTAATTTACAAACAGAGATGAGCACAAGGAACCTTGATTCAAGTTTTCCTACTCCCTTATGGAGAAATGTTATTTTGTATTAACAGCAGAATGACAAATAATACTTATTTAAATTACTTAATTGACCTATGTGTTCAACTAGAGAAAGAGCTTACAGGAAAATGTAATCTATTTATAATCTGCAATAGTTTGACATGTTGCTATTATGTGCCTTTTATGAGCCCTATCATATAATTAAGCAATTGTAACTTATTGATTTTAAAAGTCTCTTTAAATATAATTGATTCACAAATTTATTTTATTCTTGACTCTTGCTATGAGGTGGTTCTTACTCTGATGATGTTCCCTGCCCAAACACAGACCAAGTCAATTCTCTGGATGAAAAAATACAAATTGATCTTTCTGCAAATGTAAAATTACAAAAGAGTGTAAGTAGCTCAAAGGCAAGGAGAAAATATTGATGTCTTGGAAGTTTAAATCCATGGTACATATTTTGGCCCAGTCTCCTCCTTCAGGCTGGAGGTTATTTGAGAACACTGGGAATACCAGAGTCTGGGGAGCAGAACAAGAATGGAAGGGACTCCAGAAAGGCAAATAATATACATTAACCTGAATAGTGTCATGTTCATGCTTGTGTTTGAGGGAGTGATAATGGGAATGCAGTGGAAAAAGATACCCCAAGCATGCAGCTCTGAGGTTGTTGTAGGGTTTGGGATGTTCTAGTGTTACACCACAACTCTGTGTACGCTTTTGCACACTGAACTTACTCCAGTGGGTTAATCAGCAGGTGCACCTTACGTGGTTCAAAATGAGAGGAAGGGCAGACCAGCTACTTGTGGTGTAAGAGACTCAGACAGATACAGGAAGAGAGGGAAGAAGTAAGGAAGAAATGTAAATGGGGAAAGTGAAGATCATGTTCATTTTTGGAAGCAATACATATGCATCCTCCTAAATGAGAAATTTTGAGGGCTATTGAGCACTGCGAAATTCAGTGTGTTCAACGGCCCTTAAAATTTCTCATTTCTCACCTGAGGACTGTGGTTTACTGGCTGCACACTGGACTTGAGAGAGAATTAAATGGGCAGAGATCTTAAGCTACTTCATCAGGGCATTCGTGTAACACAACCCGCTACATAAATTTTTGAATGCTTTTGTGTATTCACATTTCATTTAGTCAAAGATCTTACTTGTTTCCATGTAGAGAACATGCCACATCATTCCTAGGACAATATAATTCAAAGATATTAAGCTCCACTAACCACACCTAAGAAAATGATTAAGGAAGAAATCAAAAATCAATTAATTTGCAAAAGTCCATTACACTGACTATGAATTTGCTTTATAAACCTCATGTTTATCACCAATTACATTATTACCACAACCCAAAACTGAGTTTTAGTTGCATTTATTTTAATTTAAAAAGATATACAGATTACACATAAATAACAAGCACATAAAAGATACCATTTGAATTTTTATCCTTGTATAGAAAATGCATTTTATTGTACATGTTTTTCTTTGCTATATTTCAGCTTTTCCTTGCATTCCCTTATTTATGTTGCTCACTTTCTTATATTAATCTCCAGTTACCACCAGAGATGATAGAAAGTTAAAAATAACAGTAATAACAAATAAAGAAGGAATAAAAGAGGAATCAGAGTCTGCTACAACACTGAGTTCATGAAATTTGCAGATTAGGCAGCTAAGGGATTAGGAAAGGAGGATGCACTTTCAGGAAACTTTGGCTTGTTAAATTTATGAGGAAGAAAGAAATCTTTATTCCTCAGGTCCTTCCCCAGAGGAACCAGAGGATGAGACTCCAACCCATGCCTCATGGCAAATATCTTTCTAGTCTTTTCTTCAGAATAATTCTTCAAGCTTAAAGAAAGAGGACAGGAGGAGACTGAACCTAATTTTAAATATGTTCCTGGAGTCCTAAGATACTAATTTTTATTACTATTAAAATCAACATGAATAAGGAACGTACTTCTTAAATTCTGCACAGAAATTATCCTGATCCTGTGAGGATGTAGATAAACTTTCTCTCTCCTTAGAAGTAGAATATTCTTTTTAGAGATCGAATTTTTAATGTTAAAGATTTTATTTTTAAAGAGTTTTTTAACTAACAAGATGCCAGAGGAGGCTTTTGGAGCTACAATGTGGGTCTCACTTTAATTTAGGAAGAAACATTCTCAGTATGAGATTGAGTAGGAATTTAATCCTTGAAGTTCAAATACATCTTAAATATTGCTGACTACAGTCTTTCCTATTCCAAAAGTGTGGCTTTATGAGGTAAAGTACTTTCATTCACAGGATTCTGTTAAAGAGAAATTTCTATTGCAGGTACTCATAAATATCTCCCTTTTAATGAATTTTAGAGTTATAAAACCATAGCAAATGCCAGGCATTAGCATTTAACCTAAATTTCTCATAAAGGAAACCAGCTTAATCTCAAATAATGACCACACTAACTCTACCCTATTAAAGACAAGAGGGAAAAAATACAATTATCACAGATGAGGAAGAACCTCAATATAATTTCTGAGGATAAATTAAATTCTTCTAATGCTACAGTTGAAATTGAGTTTGGAAAAGCTTGTCTTACAATATATTCACTTACAATTTCATTCTCCATATGCAAAAATCTATTAAGAAATGAAGAATTTTCAAGGAAAAAGATTTTCTGTTTCCAAAAACTCTATTCTAAGAGAAAAGCACTCCAATTTTTTTTCAAGAATTTTAAAAGTTCCTTGGCTCTAAAATAATTTTTCTATTACAGGTTTTGGCATTTGTGAATGTGTTTGAGGGAAGCAATAGATAATGTATCCTTTGTTCTTCTGATTAAATTTTCAAAATTAAAGGTAGAGAAGGCAGCACTTAGGCTTTAGGTCACTGTGACTGTCTCAGAGTAAGCATCTGCCAAGTGCATAACTTTGTGATGATAGGAAGACTTTTAGAAAGCTGCTATCAACAGAGATTTACCAGAAATGTTCTCCTTTATGATGGACTATTCAACAGACCCAAGGCACTCGGATCACAGGTGCTGTGATCAAAAAGAATGATCAGAGTAACTCAGTTCCTCACCTTAACTTTCACCAGAAACTACGAAGCTCTAATAGAACTTTAAAGTAGCTTAAGAGAGTATCAAGGGTATTACCAGCCATCCTCCTCTGAAGTGACAGGAGTGGAAGGCAGACAGCAAACGGATGCAGAGGAAGGTGGTTTTGATCCCCCTGTGCCCCTTTCAGTGAATGCTCAGTGAAGGAATTATTTCAGACAGGGAACAGCACAAACAAGAGGAAGGTTTCAGCAGGATTGCACTGACCAAGTCGCACTTCTTCACGTTCCTGGTGACTGTTAAAAAAGCTGAAAATTAGGAAAAAGTATTTGCAAAGGAGCAGATGTCACAGAGAGGTCTAAGGACCTAGAGGCAAAATCCCTTAAAGGAGGGGGTGATGCACAGGCAGTCACCAGGAACACCTTATGTGTGTGTGCGTGGGTACAGAACAAAAACAGCACAGACCAGGAGAACAGTCCTTGTGCACAAGAGCACGAGGACCAGTAGCTGCTGTCACTGTGCTGCCATCACAGAAACAAAGAAAACAGGAGCAACAGCCTGTCCTGGGGTGTGAGGTCCCAGGAGCTGTGCTCAGCAGGAGGCTCTTGGCCTCCATGTAAAAGCTTGACAAATCCCAGTCTGCTGCTTCCAGTGGCTCCAGGTCTGCTGGTCACAGCAAGCAGACACACATTCTGCCAGACACCCTCTTCAGGTCTTGGGGAACAACCCCATAAATGCTGCCAATCGTGAAAGTATGTCTGACTCCCCTCCCAAGAATTCACAGCTAAAATGACTGTCTAATGGAGCCAAAATTTGGAATTTTCATCATCATTTTCTTGGTAGGATGTCTAAGATCTGTCTAGACCTAATTTTATATTTTTTTTTCTTTAAATAACTGAAATTGGAAACAGTTTTGGGCATCAACAGCCCATCCTCGTGCTCAAAGGAGGGCCAAGTTAGATCAGGGTGACCAGAGCTCTTAATGAAGAATAGCAGAGTCCTCCTACAGAGCAATGACTGTTGACCAGAGCACTAATGTGGAACACAGAGTGTTATGAAGCATTTTAAAGCCATCTCTTAGGTGAGGTTTTCAAAAGACACTGGGTTAGGCCCCAACAATAAAAGTGAAAATCCATCCCATAAATAGATTTTTCACTTTTACCCATAAATTCCCCATAAATTTACTCACCACTTTTTAGTATGTAATCACCTTTGCCACTGGAAAAAAAGCCCAAATCAACTCAAAGATGTCCTGTTAGGACAGCAAAACAGTTTGACTTTGACTTATTTCAGATTAGAGGAGCAAGTATTTGCACTTCTTTTTCCTCTTTTCTTTTTTCCAGATCATGCAAAAATTTACACACAAGGATCATGATCTTAATAAATTACATCTACTGTGAAAGCAGTGTATTCTTTAATTTAGACTGAACTGCTAAATTTAGTCCAGCAAGTACACCCTTCAGATTAATCTTGGAAGAAGGAAGAGAAAGCATGAGCATGTGCACCAGCTCTTCAGTACTTCCATTCACATCCAATTACATCCCACTGCCAATCTGACACCAATGAGAACATGAAAGACACCTTGGCACGTCCGTTCCCTTTGATTAGCCAACTGGGGATACAACTTGTCAGTCAAAAAACCCTCCTCCCCCAAAAAACTCTTGAGGGGTTTGTCATCAAATGTTCCATCTGATCAAGAAATGGGAGATTTAACTGCCTTCAAATAATTCTGACCACTCCTGCTCCCCTCTTTCCTCAGGTGTCCAGTTTACCAAAGAAATGTCAATAACAGCAGTTCAAACTTAAAGGTCAGTTCTGCTGCAGTTTAAGTAATATTAAAACAATTGAATGAAAATCATTGGGTTTGCATATCATATTTTTTACACCTACAATCGCAGTAACTTTTTCAACTGGTTAACTAATTTCCTTGCAAGACCTGTATTAGATTTTCAAATATTTCCAGATAGTGCTTCTTCTACACCGTATTTCTAAAAGTAACTATATAAGTTACATTAACATTCCGTATCAGGAACTGCAAAACAATAACTTTTTGTTTTATACCATCAAAATGCATCAAAGAAACTAAGCTGAAAGTGGTGGCATCATTCCAAGTGTGCATGCCCAGAAAATACACTGTGGTTTTCTTACACCACTATCACACAACATCATTGCTATTTAAGTTAAAGAAACACATCTTAAAACATCTTTTAACCTTAAATGCACATCATGGTTACCAAGGAAAGATGAAAATCTGAGACAACTGTGTCAGATAATAAAGTTCCTAAGCACACAATACGGTATCTACAAGATTTTCCATCTCAAGATTTGATGTAGAGCTCCCAAAGAGGGAAGTACAACTGTCATTCCAGTGCTGCACCTAAAGGAACTAAGTATGCAAATTCCAAAGCCCATCAAATCAAAAGAGCTCTGAACATTTTCATTGTATAAACAAGAGCTGTGAGATCCCATGATCTGTCATTGAAATTTTTCCAGACTTTAGGAACACAGCCACTACATGATGAAACAACTCCAATATTTTTAGGAGCACTTGGCTACAATTTTTTCAGCTCTACACCTCTTCAATTTCCTTGCTTTTTCTTAATGAGAGCTCTAATTGTTTCAAAATACTAAGTTGCTTATTTAGATATGTGATACTCACTTTAGCAGCTATTCTAGTCTCTGACTTTGAAACCTCCAGCCTGTGATTTAATCACACAGTATTTTTATCTTTTACACAGACACAGCCATGTAATTGATAGCTGGGAAATAACAAGTCACTGACTGGTATTAAAATGTGATTGCTCGCTGTTGAAAATTAGCAGGCAGGCACCTGCTCTTTCTAATGCAAATCACAGGTAATGTTAACTATCCACAACTAAACCCAAAACCCCTTCATCATCAAATAAATGGAGACATATGTATTGCTAATGTGTATAAAGATGGTTGGGAGGCTGACTACCCAACGTGATAGAGCTGGCAGTTGTTACCAACTTTCTTAGATGAATCCTGAAAAAGGAAATCAGAAAGTAAAATCATTTGTTTGGATCTTAACAGACCAAAAACCACAGGAGGAATTGCCCACAGTATTAGCATTCCCCACAAAAAAACCTGCTTCTCAAGTTTTTTAGCATCTGCCTTGGAGACATTTGTGGAATAGAAGATGCACACCAGTAACCTTCTTCAGAGCTAACATACCTTGCATTCTACAGCCGTGGGCAACTGAAAGCCTGGGAGCTCTCCGTAATTCCTGGCTCTGCAAAGGTGCTCGATCAAGGATGCCTGGGAAGAGTCAGAGAAGCCTCCACAGCAGCTGAGAGTACTCTAACCCAAAGAAAATAAATCAAACGCAAACGGCACTAACAGATCAGCCCACAGTGGCTCTGTAAAGTCTGCCATGCCCTGAAGGAAAGCTTGCCATAGGCAGATAAGCAAAGCTCACACCCTGTATTGCCAGAAATACTTTGTGCCTCCTTATTAAAAAATTCACACAGTTGGAGGTGAACTAATTGAGGCGGTGGAGACAGTAACACAGAAGGCACTTAAAATGTAATTAAGCCATGATCAGAAAAGGCACACATAAGGGAGAAAGAACTGAAAACAGATACTCCAGGGAAATACCAGATTCAAGCAAAAATGAGAGCAATTGTGTATTAAATCATGTTCAACGACATTTATATGTACTGCTAAAAGAATCTGTGCAGAATTCAAACACTAGGGCCACAGCTAACCAGGAAAAAAATGCAATATACACCTTTGTCTTAGATAACCTTCACGTGCTTTAATGCACACCATGGGGACAGGTGTTTTGAGAGGAAGAAGGCAGCCATTTCCTGCACCTGAGCAATTCGGAATCATGCTGAGGATCTAACAACAGGAATGCTTATAGGAGCATTGAGTGTCTCAATTCTTTCAGTTTTATTCTACAAAAACACTTTAGCTCTACTGTTGGCTGTTCTCAAAGGACTGTAGCAGCAACTATTTCATCTACTGTCAAGCATAGGTCACACATGCACTCACTATATTAAGGAGAGGAAAAAAACTCCAAAACTACAAGACTTAAAACATGTAACTATAAACTTCACAATTTTAACACATAGAAAATTCCCTCTGCAGTAAATACTGCAGTCTAGAGAGACTTGGTCATAGTCTACAGAAAGAAATGCCTGTTTTTCCTTCAGTGTTAACTATTTTACAGGGAAAATAATCTATCAGAAAAAAATACAAGCTAATATCCAGTTTTGTATGGATCTTTTTTTTCAGATTAAAAAAGGGAAATGCTTAAGTATCCTTTTGTGAAAAGGTTTCTTCTAGCAGACAGCTCTATGTGCTAAACAGACCTTAAAATCCTTTTCCCCTGTTTTTTCCTATTAAATTTGTTTCATGCAAACCTGCTGAGTGCAGAGTCTTCAGCTCCCCATAGAGTGTAAAAGTCACATGTGGATTTCGCCTTTTTTCACATTATTCTCCATTTGGTATTGTCTCATTTCCCTACCAGCTGCTTCACCATTTCCTGAGCTGCACCATCTCGTACTGTGTCCAATATTAGACACAGCAGTGACACAGCAAATGGGAAATAAACAGCACAGCTGATCAGGACAACTGGCAAAGGATGCAAGCAGCACATCCAGAAGTGGTTATGAGTGAAAAACACCAAAACATTTGGTCGTAGGAGCTTAAACCACTTATCTTTAAAAACAAAGCAACAGCCTCTCTGACTTGACTGTAATCAGAGAGAGCTCTGATAAACCAGTCCGAGTCTTATTTCAGTGGACACAGCAAGAACTGAGCACTGAATTAGGAGCAGATATTTTTCAATGCTAGAAAGGAGGGAAGGTTGGGCTTGGGCTCAGGGGGTCTGAACATGAGAATAACTCAAAACCAAGAAGGATGAACAGTGAGATGCCATGTAGCAGTGGAGAAAGTGAACAGAGGACAAAGACCTATTTCCATCAGGCTAATAAAAAGTACGTAATTGGACTATCTCAACAACATACAGATTTAAAAGAGTATGTACCTCCCTCATTGCTGTCCCCTTCCCACATCTCCCTGCTTTACTTAAGTTCAAAATAAGGAATGAATAATGCACAGGGGCAGGGCTATGGAACAGAGACCAGGATAGAAAACCAAACACTGAAAGAGGAGCAGTCTGTTGATGCTCTGCTACTGAGAAACTAAAGAGACACTGGATAGAAAATGTCACAAGTCAGTATTTTCCTGTTTAATACAGCTGTCTTCTTGCTTAGACTAGTTTGCTGAAATTATAAGAGGCAGATTTGTTGAGCATGTTTTGAGGCTAATTTTTTAAAAAATGATACAAATACTAAAATTATGTTGCGTGTTGTCAAAGACAACACCAGTAAATGCCTCATTTGCAAAGAATCTGCTACTGAACTCTAACCAGTTCAGGCACAGACTGATCTCTTACCACAATTATTGTAGCTGTTTAGAACTTTTACTAATTTTAGTAATAATAACAATAATAATAATACTTACAGAACAGAAAGAAAACAGCATTTTTTCTTGTTTAGTAGGTTTTATTAGCCATTAAAATATATTTTACACATATAATTCTTCTAAAAAGATCATCAAATTGAACTGAAATATAGGTACTTGCAGCAACATTATTCCACTCAATTGGCAGTCGGGATAAAGCCATTACTGCATCCAATTTAAGGACTGAGATTTCTTTTAGTAACTACAATCTTATAGAAAAACTTGAAAATACTGAAATATAGTGTCTGAACACTCAGTTGGTCATATTAGGTATCTAAACTTGAGCACCAAGTTACAGCAAAGAAGCACCTTGTTTGTGTCCACTGTGCTGTTAACTCGAGTGAGGGATTTAAAGCAGCACACGGAAAGATGAGTGACAGATGCCTTGGTTTTTTTTTTTTTCTCCTAATACATCAAGCATTGTCTGAAGGAAGAGTTTTCTAACCCTCAGCATGGTCATTTGACCCAAATCTGATAGCACAGATGATGGAGCATTATTAAAGCATGAGGAATCATAAGCTTCATGCTGCCAAAACAGTGACAGCAATGACCGGTTGCGTGAGAAGTTTGGTTTGTTTGTGTGGAGCTGCTGAGAGATGATGATAATTACCTGTGAAATGAATATTCATCACATGGGTGAATTCAAGGCTGCCTAATACTTCACTGGAGAGTGGGAATAATGCTAGGGAGAAGTTGGCCAAAGCAGACTCAGCTCACTTTGTACTGAGGTCTAGTGCAGCTGTATGACACAGGTGCCAGGAATTCACGAACTGGAGAAACAGCCTGCAGCAGGCAGACCTATTCCCTGTGTTAGTTCCTAAATACAAAGCTGAAAATTAGCTAAATAGCTTTTTTATTTCTGAATGTATGCCCATCCCTACTCCAAGGAATACATTCTTGCTACTGTTTCTGCAAGCAGTAAATAGCATTGAGGTATCCAATGCTACCCCTTTCCTTTTCTCCACAAGTCCAAAATCTTACCCTGTCACAGAACATCTTGCTTCCTTAGAGAAATAAAATTTTTCAGAGGCAGCCATTTCCAAAGGTACAGTTTGCCTCTGCCAACTTCTTTGTGAGCAGCACAAGCCTCCAGCCATCTGAACATCTGGGAACTGCCCCAGAAGCACAACAGCCACCACAGTGTGACTGAAGTAGAGGAGTTTCAACTCATTAGTGAGTTTTTTTTTTTCTTCTTTTGCCAATAGATGTCATCAGCAAATAAATGAAAAAAACCCAAATGAACCAAAAAACCTCAAAAGAAAATGTCTGTGTGCCAAAAATCCTCAGATGCTTAAAAAAGCAATGTAAGAAGCAAACTGGACTGTTTTGAAGGACCTTTCCTTTTATGACCAAAAATGAGTTGAACAGCCCCGGGATAACAGACTTGAGAAGACAGAGGACACATTGTCCAACAGGACAATGGAAGAAGAAGGACACCACCTGTATGTTCTGGGTCCAAACGAGTGTGGAGTGAAGCTATGACAGCCCTTAACTGCAAAGCAGTGGTATTTAAGTGAGCAGCAGGAACTAAAGCTGTGGTGAAGGTAGTGGTAAAGGCACACAGGTATCACCACCTGGATGACTGCTCTAGAGTCACACGGAAGGCAGGTGTGACCCAGCCCACTGACCAGGGTTGTCACTGATCTTCATCCCTGTGCTTTCCTCTCCTGGGAAACAAGACAAACTTTGATAGTGGATGGTACCACTGAAGTAGTAAAAGTGTGGGGAGGAGCCAAGGGATACTTTAAAAACATGCATCAATAAGATCTTCAAAATTCTGATCCATCAGGGAGGTCATAAAGATGGATAAATAATTCAGTAAGTAAGGTTTTGTCTTTCAATTGTCTGAAAGCAGATTAGTTTTCTAAGCATACAATAAAAATAAACTATTAGCATCCATCCTTGAACGCTGAAAGTCTACAGATCAATAGCCAACAATTCAATAATTAACTGCAAACATTTAAGTAATTGCTACTACAGTATCAGCTTAAACTCACACCTATAGGCATAATTCTCACTGATACCAGGAAGAGTCATATCCCTAGAATCAACAGCTCAATTAATCCTTTGAGAATCTGTATGCAAACCAAACAAACCAAATAAATTCTACAAATATTTCCTTTCCAAAACCACTAATTACACACTTCTGACAAAACACTACTCAAGGTTAGGTATTGGCACACGCTACAATACATAATTTGTAATGTAGTCCTTTGTTGTTAAAGACACAAATATTATTTTGTGATTTACAGTAGTATGACAAGTGAAGGCAAAGGACCAATTGCCCACAGAATTAGTATTAAAAACACGTGGTTTTTCTCCCAGAAGCCATGGGCAGCATAACCTGATGCTGCTTCTCTGTAGCTAATAACAGCTTCCTCTACAGCTCCCTATCACCTGTAAAGCAAGGTGATAGTCCTTGCTCACATGATTGGGTTTTTCTTGGCAGTTTAAAAAGCAAGTGTGGAGCTAAGCACCTTACATCAAGTCAGTGGCAACACCCAACTTTTCAGATACTACTGTTTTCAGTTATGAGAGAAAAAGACCAGGATTTCTGTAATAGCCTATTTTTGTGTACAATAGTCCAGTTGCTAATGTTCTCTCTTACAGATACACAACTTCTATAGTGGTCATGAATTCTAGAACATTAATACTGAATAAAGCATAATTTTTTTACAAAACTTAGCATTTATATCTCATTAGTCACAGTGCTAACATTATAATTTCAATTTGCTGGCTTTATAATCTCTTGGTGACTTTCACAGCAACTGCTTATTTTTTGGTACGTGACTTTTCTAGATCCTCAGACTATTTTTCCTGAGGTTACAGCTGGAAGTGACTTAAACCTTACTCAGTATTCACAAGTTTCTTATATAACTGGTGCTTAGGGGATGGGGGTAGTGAAAGAATCGGTCTGCTGGTGTTAAACATTACCTTATTTCTTCCACGCTGTTTCTCCCATCTGAGCTAAAGATACTTCACCCAGTTGCAAAGCATTCCTAATGAGTGACAGTCAGCAGGAAACTGATTTTGAACAGCTTCCAACCAAACTGAAACTTTGAAAAGAGAACCTTAGATTTTAAATGACATTCGCAATTTATTTCACATAAAGATCTACACTAGGTCAGAAGTATTTGAGTCTCATTCTCCAAAGAAAAACTAATTCAAGTTCTATATGGGTTAGGATACACCCACCCTGCTGTTTATCCGGATATGCAGCAATGTCATTGACTCACTGAGCTACTTCTTGACAGTTCTTCATTTTGAGAGGTACAAAACCTTCTGACAGATACATAAATGAGAAACCCCAGGAAGAAATGTTATTTTGTTTCAGCATCTGCTCTACAAATGAAGATAAGCAAACCAGATTTCTAGTTCCAGAAAATGACAGCTCTTCTTTGTTTCAGAAAAGAGTGACATGAAAGACACAGCAAGAGTATGTATATTAAAACAGCTTGTAGGGCAGAGGCAGAGCCATGCTCTGGTTCCCAAGCTCTGTGACACCCACATCCTCACTTGGTCTTCATACTTGTTCATATCTTTTAACTTATGACATCATCTTGGACACTTTTAAGTGTTACAGGAAGAGGGTCTATTAATATAGCAAGAACATTTAACAACTATAATTCCAGGTTTTGACAAATAGAATTCCAAAACATTAATTCAAAAGTTTAAGCCTCTCCTCTACATATTCCATTGGTATTGGGCACAAGTTACAGCCAAGGTTGCCATATCTCATAGAATCATAGGATGGTTTGGGCTGGAAGAGACCTTAAAGATCATCTAGTTCCAATCCCCCTGCCATGGGCAGAGAAGCCACTCACCAGATCAGGTTGCTTAGGGTTGCAAGGGCCAACCTGCCCTTGAGCACTTCCAGGGACTGGGCATCCACATACACCTTGGTTTCTGTTACACTCTTTGGGTTACTCTGCCCTTCTGATTTTTATTTCTATGATTTCTGGCATTTGATACCATGGAAAACTGGTAGTTCAGAGAAGAGAATGGGAACAAGGATAGTTTATATCTGTGCACTGACAAATGGATTGTTAAGCTTGTGTAACATTTGGAGAATTTTTTTTTATTCTTTACATGAGATTTGTTAGCAGGGTATTTGAAATGCACTGTGATCCTTCTCTAGTTTATTTCCTCTCTCTGTATTTTTTTCCTCCACTTTTCCCCCTCTCTTGGATACTCACTTTTTAAATCAGAAGAATTACTTATGAGAATGAAACTACTTTTGATCATATGAGGCATTTTTTCACTGAGATGATAAGACGGGATTGGAAGCAGCATTACAGGAATGGTGACAGTAGGTTACAAGCTTTTGTAACACGTTTGTAATCTAGGAACTGAGCACCCACTCATGGGAAAAAAAGTGTCTTTGCACATTCAGTTTCCTCACGTATTTTGATTTGATGAAGGGAAGGAAAAGCATTCGCCCCGTGAGATTTTAAATGAAGGCACAAACATACAGTTTCCTCACCCCAGTTATTCCAGGGAGAGAAATTTCCAATTACTTGGCAAATCAAGAAAGAATATCCAGAGGGGGTCTGAACCTAAGTGCTGCTTTTCCTTTCCTCAGAGTTTGCAGATACTCCCCACAGAGCAGAAGGCTTCAGTCCAGGAAGCCACAGGGAACTGCTCATGGCACTGTTTTTCTCCGGGAGACAGTAACATCAACGTGATTAGAACACAGACAGTCAAACAAAGCACAACACACCAGGATTCCCTATTCGTGTATGGGAATAGAGGAGGAGACAATGCACTAGAACTTTAGGAGTGTGGAGTCTTTTACTTTGCTTCATATGTATTTTTTTTGGACAATATGAAGCTCATAAACACTCAGAGCAGATGGTGTAACATGCAGCAGCAGGAGATGGAGCTTATTAGCTATCGCTTCCTTCCGCTAGTCTACAGCCCAGAAATCTGAAGGACCTTTAAATCACCCTCTACTGAGAGCTGAGTCCCTTTCATGAGACAGTACAAGGGATAAACTGTGCGCACTTAAACACATATCACTTCTTCATTATGCCTCAAGTCTCTGCTCTGAAGTGTACAGGTACAAAACGTGCTTAAATCAAGTTCTCAGAAGATTTGCTAAAATTAGCAAAATAATGCTGCAAACAACACTAAAAGTCTAAAATTTAAGTGTCTGGCATTTGCAAAAAAAGAGAAAAAAGATTCTAGTAATACAAAATACGTCACCAGTTTTTATACTAGCCCTGTTATTTTAATAATAGTACAGTACCAGAAGTCTTCTATTTTTCTTTTAATTTTTCTTCCTTAAATTATAGCATTTCAAGAAAAACTATTTGCAAAAATAATTGGTTTCATTTGTGATCAATCTGTTCCTACCTTCCTCTTAAAGTACTCAGGAATGCTTCATTCCACTGTGCTACAATCACCTTCCACAACAGCTCAAGGCACAGCTCTAAACAAATTATACAGCTTAAAGGTTAAAAAAAATCCCTTCATTAACCAAAAAATCTCATCATAAAGAAAACATAGGGAACAAGAGAGATGTAAATAACCACTCTGCTGAAGAAATCCAAACTACCACATTTCTACTGCATAGCAGTAGTTCTCTTAAGAGTTTTTCTCTTTTGACATTCTTTTCCTTATCTTTCTCAAAACTAATAACCTCCATTCCAGCTGCAAACCTAAAAAATGCATTTTACTGTGTCCTGTTCACATGTCAATAAATAGACATTTTATTTTGATAGTTTTTATGCCATGAATGGCCCCAAAATATGTAACTAGCAGGCAGTGCTATTCCATCAGGGTAGAACAGTTACCACTGATCATACTTGACCTCCACTTTCTTAATAACAGGAGTTTGGGGGTGCCTCCCAGTAAAATATTCCCCTTCATTAACTGTGGAAATTTATAAGCATGGAGTCCTAAATTCACCCAGGTAAGTGCTCCAAATCTCTATTAAAACAATGAAAAATCACAGTCACTCTGCTGGCATCAGCTTCACCTGGGAGAGCTCACAAGACCACAGATTTGTGGTTTGTTAGATTATTATTCTTGTCTTATAGATAACAGATTCAGGGGTGAAACTAAAAAAGGCTTTTTTACCTTTATACATAATTTAAAAATAAAATAATTGAAACAAAAAATACACGCAACATACAGACCAAATTCAACTCTCTCCATGGCCCTGGTACAGACACAAAGCAGATCTGCTGCCCTGAGTGGATTTACATAATTCTGGAACCTGAGTAGAATATGGTTATTATGTAAAAAGCTTTTGCCACTTCACAGATGACAAAACACCACCATGACATTTTCCTGACAGGACAATTTCCTACCAGTGCTTGTCAGCACGCCTTTTATTTATGTCTAAGATGATAAGTAAAACTGGTTTTGACCGGTCGTATGATGTTAAGAGTTACATGTGTTTAAATGTTCCTTCCTGGTAAGCTGAAAATTGCTGAACTTTAATGCATAGCAAAACAGACCGCCTATTTCTGAGCCTCACATGTAGCTTTTCCCTCCTAAGGAAAGAAAGTGCTGTTCAGCACTAAAACATTTCTATTGCCTCTGTGTCTCCTCGCCATTGCTAGGATGTAACAGAGGGCAGAAATGAGAACTGGATGACAACAGCAGTAAGCCTAAAAAGAGAGGATGAGACAGAAGTGGCCTTAGGCAGAAAGAGCTTTCCTCACACTGTGACCCAGGCCTCTCTATGGAGCCAACGGAGCTCATTTGAGGAAGATTTTGAACATTTAGCTGGATCTGTTGCTCTCTTGAAGATAATTTCATATACCTGTTTTACCAAACATTACTTATGTCACCACTCTGGAGCTTTTGTCCAGAAAAAGGTTTTCCTTACTTCTTGGACTAAAAGCAGAGTCGGCCAATTCTTTGTGAAGCACTCTAAGATGTCATTTCCTAGAATACTAGTAATCATGATTTTCTCACACAGATTTACCAGAAAATATTTGCTGTTGGATCCTCCAATGGAACAACTCCATTTTGCTTTACCCATAATGCAGTTCCATATATTTATCTTGCCAGGAAATACACGTTTGTCTAAGCAGAAATTTACTGCCGTATGCTCATATTGTTAACAATCAATAAACTTTATCATGCCAGTGACTCGATCCCAGATGCTTATCCTATGAGGAATTCATTCCTCTAAACCAGTGTTTTCAACAAATCTATAATTAACCTAAAAGCCAGAAAGCTTTTCTGTATTGCCAGTATTTGTAGAGTACAGGTTCTTTCACATTTACTTTAGTGGAAACAGAGAAAACTGCGGAAGAAAACAGTTCTAATTATGTAAACACGTCACAAATAAGCTCGAGGTGCAATCTATGTATAGTACAACTATGAGAACTTTTTTCCCCGCACAGCCAAGTCCATCAATGAGTTTCCCAGCAAGAGCAACATTTCTGACAACTTCTGCCAATTCTACCCCATCTCTTTCAAGTACAAAACAACGTGTTTACCAATTCTTCCAAGAATTAATTTACTATGTTTGCCAGTATCTCCAAACTACATGATATCAGGTCTGCCAAGAATTTACTTCATAAAATCTTCTTGCCAGGATGAGATATTGCAGATTTACATATCTTCAGACAAGCAGGATTCTGAATGCTCCAGTGACTAAGAGAATGCATTTTTAGATGTACACATTATGCATTTAGCACTGACTCTTTACTAGTCAATGACACTTTGTCAGGAGAGTTTTGTATCTGCTCCCATTCAGTTGTTAGGCCAAACTTTGTTTGGCTTGTGGTGGTATTTGTTAAATCTTGAATTGTCTGGTAACTGCAAGTTTCTGATTTAAGTAACTCCAGACACACAATTCGTCTTGCACTGGACTCTCCATGAGTGACACAAGTACTAGACCTGAAGAACAGCACCTAAAAATCATTGTTTAATGAACAGATCAATTCTATACTTACTGTTTGCTTTTTCATCCTACAACATGAGTGCAAAACACCTGTTGGTCTGCACAAGCACATAACTGATTCCTTACAGGTCAGTCCTGAATAAGTGGGGTAAGTTCATGCCTGACAACTTCTTGCAGAAATGCACAGTAATTTGGCTAAAAATATTAATGCAATTGCTTTCAGAGGCAATGTTCTGGAAGAATAAATTCAACATGACACAGAGGCTGGTTTCTTATGCCTACAGTAGTGTGACTGCAACCCTTTTATATGTGCCCAAGCTAGTGATGCTACAGCTGACATGAATATCAATAACAACAAAGCTTTGCAAAGAGGGAGCTCTTCAAGGCCCTGGTCCCTGCAGAGGTTATCCTTTCACAGCCACAGTGATAAGCAATGAGGGAGTTGCTCTAAGTAGATCTACAAGTATATTTACACCATCTCCAGGCACAAAAATACAGCCATATATATCTCAGTTAACCAAACTCTCACACCGTGTTCAAGATAAAGTCACAAAAACCAAACATATCTAAGTCAAGTTTTCTATACAGTACGTTGTTGAAATCTGTGTTCGTGACTTCTTCTTTCCAAAAATTGCAGTTTTGTAACTCTTTGGAGGGAATATATGCAGATGGATTGAGCCTATCTCTGTCACCCAAAAATTATAGGTACTTTCAGTATATGAAAGTATTAAGAGTAACTTGAGTCAGAATATCTGCAGTGAAATACAAAAAAGCTGTAAGAGCTATGTAGCACAGCCTTTCTAAATTTTACATTAATTTACACATCACAGAAGAGACAAATTTTCCATCTTCAAAAAGCTTATTTTTCTTTCATTTTCTTGTAAAAAAATTATTTTTATATTCAGAAAATTGGAGAAGGCTTTTCTGGGTAAGCACTGAGGGATTGGGCTGCTTTGTGCATGTGGGTTTTTGATGTGGCTTTTTTGGGGGGGTTTGGGTTGGTTTCTTTGTTTGCTTACGAGTTGTTTGTTTTTTTAAAAAAAATACTAAAATTTTTAGCTGAGAAGCACTGGTCACACTGTAATGCAATTCAACCACTTCCTTGAGGAGCAGGGAGGGATTGCCCCTGGAACCCCTCTGCTGTTACCTTTAAAGGGACAGGACTCCCACTGCTTCTGACACACACTCTAATTCTTAAAAATATTCTTCCTGCCCCACCATCCCGCCTGAATTTGTGACAGAGCTGAAAGCAGCAGACAAGCCATTTTGTACATGCAGCACGAGTCCATCAGGGCATGCTGCAGTAAATTCTCCTCAATCCTTCCATTTCTTTAGTCTTTAGCTTTCATCTCTAACCAAAGAGTAGCTTTTCCTAACCTTAGCTCAACTATCATAAGTGCTCAAATCTTTGTCCTTATCATGCAAAAGGCTAAAATAGAAACTTACTGTCAGGTTTTTCCTTACAATACACTTATTCTCTTCAGCTTTTAAATTACTTGATTATTGATATGATTAAAAATGTCAAGAGAATTGATGCATTTGAATGAATTCACAGGCTTTGTAAGCACAAGCAGGTATAATCTGCAGCCTCAACATTGATTTTTATACCAGAATGCACCCAACATATACAAAGGTAATAAATACTCAGTGACCATTAGTAAGAAGAGTAGCTCCTACTAAAGATATATTTGTCTATGGCTAGCTTGGGATGATTTCCAGAATATCACTCAGCCCGTCCTGCCAAAAAAAGCAATTTTACTTAAAAGAATTTTTTTTCCTAAATTTTTTATATTATGGTATATATAAATATAGGTGAAAAGCAGGTTGACAGCACAAGCCTTTAAGAACAAAATGTTTGCTCATCTGCTGATAACAGGATACTGTTTCATAGTAGATAATCATTAGGTAATAACCATAATTAGTAGATAAAATAAATGATTTACCTTGTGTGGACTGGTCAATGGCTTTTCTTTTTCTGCTATGACTGTTATAGTTAAGTCTTAGCTCTTGGCTATATTCATTCAGAGTTTCTCTTGAGTCATAAGATTGCCTTTGCTTTCCCCCATCTTCACTTTCATCTGAAGAACTTGTGTAAGTTAGATCCACTTCATGTTTAACTTTTGACAGTGGCTGGTAGGGTTTGCAGTCCATCTGCTCCATCTCTGATTAAATAGGCTCAAAGTCATGAAAACAAGCAACTGGAACGCCTTAAGGAAACAGTCCTGGAAAAAACAAACCAAAAATAATAATCCTTTTCAGACATGATATAGAAATTTATCTCACTAAGGTCAAATTTTATTTTTAGTTTATATAAACCAATTAAATTGTATAAATATCACTATAATTCAGGAAAGAAACTGAACATGTCATATTTCACTGGGGGTTTTTTGTTTTAAAAATAGAAAAAAAAAAGGTACTTGAGGGAAAAAAATTAAAACCAAATCTTAAGTACTGTCCTATTAGACCAAGCAACAACTGTACCTCATGCATAAGATATGCTACAACAACTTATATTTGGTATTAAAGCTAAGATGGAACAGTTACTATTTCTCTAAAGGGATGCATATTCATCTTAAGTGAAAATAGTATTCTATGACTTTTAAAATATGAAGCCTAGAAAGCAGAAAGTTCACCCTTTTGAAATATTCTGCTGTAAATTAAATTACATTTAATCAAGAATAAGAGACTTCAAACTTTAGAAAACCACCAAACTTGTTAAAAATAAAAACATACTGCACCGTCACTCTACAAAAGCATAAGCTGCTTCAGAAATGGACATTTTCTTTTAGATTGTGTGGACATTTCAACAGGAAGAAGCTTGTACCCTGCAGTACAACCCCTCTTTTCCTTGGCGTCTCCCATCTAAACTCCTACCAACATGGGGCTTTACAGAACCATAATGGAAAACTTCAAAACTGCAGCTTGAGTTTTGCATACGTATTTGTACAAAGACATTCATTAAAATCAAGTGCATTGCTTCTGCACATGCAACTGGTGCACTTGTCCTGTATCTCTGCCTTCACTAAGCTGTTTCCATTACTAATTTTAAAGACACACTCGGTGGGAAATAACAGAGCACACTTTTTACAGCAGCACAGCTCACAAACAGGGAACTCTGTTTGGCTTTTAGATTAGCAGATATTATTAACCTAGAAAAACAAATGTAACAAAAAAAAAGAAGGCGCCTGTAAACATTACTGCTAGAAGGCCAAGAAAAACACAGAAGTTCAAAGGGATTTTGCTTAATTAAAAAGCAATTGCTCACAGCTTCTTAATGATTTTAAGGTCAGTAGCCGAGCTAAGTAAGTTTAATACTCAGTTTGATATCAGCCTATTTCCCATCTGCAATAAGGACTTTTAACCCCACACATTGCCCATTGTGAGCATACAATCGGAATCTCCAAAAGCAACACGGGAAAAGGGAAAACACACATAAGAGAAACATAAAAAGCACCTGTTCTTAGAGGGCTATAGAGACGACTAACTTTTCAAACTGTCTGAATGTTTGAGAAACAAGTGATGGTAGCTGTCACTGTGTTCCAGTATAGCAAACCTTCATCTCCTGGTTGTGTGTCCTCCCAATACTTTTGAAAGGATCACCTTCCTGAGAGGAGGGGAAAACACTGCATGTGATGTGGAAAGGGAATAAAACTTGTAACACAGTAACAGAAAAACAAAATCCAGGCCCTCAGAACCCTTGGATAGAGGAAAGGAGACAGACCACTGCAGTAGGAGTAACACCATGGAGTGCATGCCTTGCTTTCCCCATGTTTTGGGAGATTATCTGAAGAAAGAGGTTAAAGGTAAGTATTTGCTAACTAACCTGAAATGGAACAGCTCGTCAGAAGCAAACAGCACTTGGATAAAAAGCTGTTTAAAAAAAACCACAAACCAAAAAAACCTAAAAAATGCAGCTCATGTCTCCTACTTAGCAAAGAGGGCTTGAAAGCACCTAAGTCAATAAAAAACTCTTAGAGAGAGAGAAAACAAGAAAGAAGAACCAAGAAGCTGCCAGAGACCAAGGCCAGCTGACAAGGGTGTCATGGGCTGCAGCACTGAACAGAGAGATTTGGGTTCTGGATTGATCACACTGTATCAAGTCAGTGTTAAAATGCTACTGCAGACAAGTTACTACTAAGCAATATTTGCTTCTCCAAAACTATTTGCTTAAATAATTTACAGTTATTTGCTAACATTGCCTATTATTGCCTAGCTTCAGTACTTATTTTGGTGAGTTGCTTTACTAGCGACAGAAGAACACAAAGGTGCTCTGACTTACAAGCACAGAGTTGGATTACAAGATGAACTGATGACTCTGTAGAAACGGTTACTGACAGGAAAAAGCCTTCCAAATGCCTTCTTTCTGACAGAATAAATGGAGATGAAGCTACAGAAGCCAGAAGAAAACAAGGAGAAATTAAAGGCCTCTATTAAGAAGATGCAGTAGAGAAGAAATAAATCTTGCCATGAAGGTAGCAAGTGCAAGCAGCCTCGGACGCACGTGGTGCGTCCTGCTTTCGAAAGCACAAAACGATGAATCTGACAAATTTAGCTCATTACTGGAAAAAAACAAATAAACAAAAAACCCACAAAACCAAAACACACAAGTTCCTCCTAAAAGATGCTGTGCATCTGTTTTGTGGGAGGTTTCAAGTGATTTTTTTTATTTTTTTAAACAACTAATAAAAAAATTACTAGGATGCACAGAGACCTGTAAAACTTAAGCTGCAGCAAACCAACTACTTAAGGAAGATTTATTTTTATTCTTTAAAAACAAGGTTTAATAACCAAAGTCTTTGTGAGAACTGCTTGTAACAGGAATATATTTAATTATGTTAACCAAGGCAGTAGACAGACCAATTCATTTAAAGTAAGAAATTAATATTAGATTTATTACCTATTTTGGGTCTTCTCTTTCACTGAGGTACTTTCACATGTGCTACCTTCTCATGTAAAGGATGTGCATTTTTTTCAATTCTAAATCCATGTAAGAGCTCCATGAAATATCCCCTTAAAAGCTGTAATTTTATTATTCCTTTTTATATAAAGGCAAGAATGATTTAAAAATATGACCAACATTTGAATATCACAGTTTAACACCACATTGCCCCTGCTTGGGGATGCTACTTCTGCCATTGCCATATGTGCCCACATTTCCAGTTGTAGGGATGCAAAGGCCTTTGCGTGTGAAGCCACAGCTCAACTTTTCCCAGGGTAGTGTTGACAACCAAGTCACTCCAGCACCAGGCTGGAGTCATCTCCAGTCACACAACCAGAAAGACTCAGCATGAAGCTTTATATCCTTTATAGTGGAAGGATGTGGATACAGATGTAACGCAGACACATCCCAAGTCACCTACTCGTTCACCACCTGAAGAAGAAAATCTTCAGCTCCCCTGGACAACTCTTCTCTCCCCACCCCAATTGTACCAAAGCCATCTAAAACTCAGCAGTGCTAAAGGCTCACGTAAGGGCAAGAGATACAGCACCAGAGTGTCAAAGATCACAGTAAACTTCAGCTTCCTTTCACACAGGGACTAAGCTTGTGCTTCCTTTGTCTTTGCTTAGGGCACGAGGGCCTCATAAACCCAAAGCTATCTGGCCTGACATGAAAGCAGGTGATAAATTGTTTGCAAGAACTGGAAAAATACTTCATCAAATTTTTCATCAAAAAAAGCTTTTATGCATCAGAAACACATGATTAAAAAACCCAGATCAAATCTTCAAGCTTTTCTACAGTGAAAGAATCAGTTTAATTTAACAAATGACGCTACATTATGATAACCTGAATTTAAACACTGGCAATCAAATACTTGCCCCTTATTTCATATTTTGTTTGGAGAAACACAACACAAGTAAGCAAGTCAAAATGTTGAAACAGGGCAGAAGTATAAAGAATATTGCCTTGATGTTTACATAGGTTTCTTCAAATAACTGTCTTTCAAGTAACTAAACAAAACACGCGGACGATCAATATCAAGTTGACCTTGTCAGCAAAATGATAAAGTCTCATAAAAGCTTACAGTTCCTGTAAGTGACCTTTCTGTAAGTGTCTTAATGCTCTCCTCCTCACAAGTAGCACTTTGTTGCCCTTTCCACCGCTGTTCTGTCATTGAAAGGTTTCACAAAATATGTAATAAAAATATTATAGGTAGCTATAAACATATAAATATATGAAATACATATTTAGGCACTGAATAGCAGGTAATTCTGAACCATACTTTAAAACAGACATCGTATGCAGTTTACAGTTGATTTTGTAGAAGAATACACAACTGATCATTTAAATTCCCAATGAACCACTTTTGCAAATGCAAAAAAGTTAAAAAGCTCTATTGGACGGGAAAATCCCACTCAAAGTAATGGAGCTAATATAGATCTATATGGATTTTAATGTGTGATTTATGCAGCTTTCTAAATGCACATTGTACGAGTTATTAGAAACTATTTTCACATATCACTTTCATCAAGATTCTTTCCCATCGGCCACGTAACTCTCCTGTGCTGCTCAGATCAGAAGCCCACTTGCTCAGGAGCACAGGAACATGGGGGTAACTGGCTTATGAGGGAGCCTGGGGTGGGGCTGTTTGTAGTGCACGTGCTCATCCAGAGGTATTTTATAACAAACCCCACTATATGCATTTATACTGCATAGAGGAGGCTCTGCACTCAAACCCAGCGATGCCACAGAGATCACATTACTTTAATAGTGCTTTTTATAAATTCTTAATAGGCTGCTCTGATAGGGTGCCCATTTAATGAACAAATTTCCATACTGATTACCCACCATCAGCCCCGTCAAATCACCAGTGGCATACCCAGTTGGTTACCAGTAAGTCCAGAATTATTTAGAGAGGTCAGGTTACGGTTGCTAATGAGTATCATGTAGCAGAACAGGGTCTTCCAGAAGTGTAGAAGAGTAAAAACATGAGGAATTGTAACCTCTGTTGGCCTCAACTAATCATTATGTTTAATACTCAGATATTCCAGACCATTTAGAATTAAAATGTAATTGCAGTTATAATGCTAAAATATACCCAAGGAACTGTCCTTGTTCTCTCCTATATTTCTTTTCTTTCAACACATACCCTTATCTGAAAGCTACCATTTGCTTATTGCCTTTCCAGACCACTAGTTTCTGAAAATGAACTACTAAGCAGGTATATCAGCTCTGGACTGCTGAAGGCAAAAAGAACAGCACCTTTATTCTGCAGGTCTTTCTGAAATACAAAACTGTAAAATATGAAAGGCAAACCAGAACAAACACTCTTGATTTAAACCTTTCAGAAATGCAATACCAAGAAAAAGAAGTAAAAATATTCTGACCTTGTACATACCTTCAGAAAATATATCCCTCAAATATTTGTCTAGAGATTATAAACAAAGGAAGTCCCTTAAAGTTCTATTTTTTCAGAACAGTTATACACAGACTTGAGCAGCAGTAAAGCAGAATCAAATTATGGTTTTATGTGATGCATGGAATTAGAAAGCACTATGAAGAAATATGGAAAGTCTGCTTAAGTTTGGAGGATGGAAGTAGATAATACTTTCCACTGGAAGGAAAAAATCTCACGCTAAAAATCAAGAACACAATCCCTAGAAGAGGGACTGAAAAAATAGAATTTAAAAAACCCAAACAAATAAACAAAATTCACATGAACATTTTCTGTGGATCATAAAATATTAGCACATCAAAAGGGGTTTGAAGATGACACAAGGATGTATGGATCACTAGGTAAACAGTATTTCTCTGGGAGTGAGTGAGATTGTGAAATGATGAGACACTGTTATTCTTGCAGGTGGGCTACCTAGTGCCTCTGAAAAAGAAGAGATGCACATATAAAAGATGACAATCTTATAATATGTTTTTTTACATATCATCCTAAATCAGACATGTAAATGCAAAAAATGCAAAACAGAGTTTTCAGGGACATGCTGTGGGTTTAACACACTCCCTAGAGGATGTGCTCTTTTAACTTACGGATGGATTACACTGGCTCATACATTTATATGTCATGGTGATAGATGCAAGTGGAATAAGGTTCATTTTCACATTTAATGATCTTCATTTAAAATTAGTCAAAGTCTAATTTAATTCTAGTTAACAAAGTAATTTGAAGTGTCACCCATTTTATCCAAAGTTTCAGAGACAAAACACTCTAGAGTAAAATTGTAAAGAAAGTCAGGTTGTTGCAGGATTTTGTGGCATATGGCAAGACTGAAAGTGATCTGAAAAACATACGTTATGTCAGCTACTCAACTGTGATACAGAATTCTTGGCCAACATGTGCCCTTCACTTTACTTGGAGAATTGCCACTGACTGTAAAAATCACACAAGTCCCTAATGTTTTCTTTTGGAAACTCACCATTTGATGTTAGTGAGATTCAAGCACAAAAGATCAAGCTCACTGCTGTGGGACAAAGCACATCCACAATTTGGAGTGATACATTCTGGACAGGTTCAGAATATCTCCTGAACACTAAGTCTTCCTCAAGGGCTGTACTTTAGGAAACACAGCTCCTGATTATACTGCAGAATAACTCTTGGTGTGAACATTTTGTCCTCTCAGAAAACGGAAACATTGTGAAACGCTGCAACTAGGAATCCTGAAGAACATGAAGAAGTCTGGGCTTACGTAAAACTAGCCAAGTGCTTGATATCTACACATTTGGTCTGTAACATGGGCAAGTCATCTAATGCCTTTGCAGCTTAATTCCCAACTGTATGGCAGGGACAATACAGCGAAAGAGGTAAAGGAAGCTTGGCCTATATGAGAGTGTAGGTTGAGATTACAGGATCAATATTCCAATATGGATCTCTCAGAAGTAGTTTTTTACTCCAAGAAGGATGTATAGTCAAAGCTGTATTTTCTTAGTAAAAGACAATGTAAAAAGACAATAGAATTGAAGAAAAGGAATGTTCCCCCTCACATTCAAGAATCCCTGGGACAACTAAGCTTCCTCTCACTGTACAGGATATTTCCAATATACCCTAGGCACTCCTTTGTACTAAATACATCCAGATGAAGTGTTAAAATGCTTCTCAATGGAAGCTTAGATTGTTCTCCACCCTTATTATTAGTGTTCTGTTGGCAAGAGCATATTTTGCATTGTAAAGACCTAAAATTAGAATACTCCACTTAGTAACTGAGTTCTATGAAAATACAGTTGAATCTTGGCGCTCTTCTGAACTAAAGAGGCAAATAATATCACAATGTTTATATATATATATATATATCTCTCTACACTAAGTGCTATTATCTAACAATATAATACAATAGTGAGGTGTACGTGTTCTTGTGTATATGCAAGTAGGAAAAATGGAATCTTAATTTCATCTAGGAATAGCTTTGGAGGGTTCGCTGTTTTAAAAAACGTTGGCATGGAGCAAGTAGTATATTCATTTATATGTGACAAGAAAATTGAATCATGCTTTGGTTATTTTTTGATAATGCAAATTGTATAGCCATCAAATTGAGATAATCATTGCTATGTCTCTCTTCCAACTGTGTGCTTAATTAAGAAGACACAGTAAGGCTTAATTAGCAAAAAAGTAATTTTTAAAATCAGGTTTAGCTGCTCAGAGATTACAAAAATTGAAAATAACATGCTCTGTGTAGATACTATTAATTTTTCGAGCCACTAATTTAAATTTTGCATCACAGTAAGCTTAGCACATGAGAATAATTTACAACACATCGATACTGTGGAACATCTAAACCACAGTTCAAGTATTAGATTGCCACTGATACTAGGCTGCCTTGGCAATAATGTTTAAAAATATTCAGCTAACAATTTTGTCAACATGTTCATTTTCCCTAATTGGAATAAAGAAGTTCTCTTTGCACAAACTAGGCATTCACGGGAGTATTTATGGACTATCAAAGCCTGTGAAGAAGTCTAAGCATCATCACATTTGATGAGACAAAAGATTTCATCGGTTGACATCGCAGTAAAAGTCACAATTTTCCTAGTAGGTTTTTCCCACCCCACTTTGGAAGCAACGAGTTGTTGTGGTAGATCTCAGGAGGCCTTAGTAATTTTCATTTCCACTTGCAAAATCAAAAAACCCACCTAATAAAAATCTCTGAAACGAAATGCTGATACCAGCTCCTCAACTCCAGTTGAAGACCGTTAATGGGACATATTCTAAATATTATCAGCACCTCTTTAGTATTGTCTACTCCTCAGACACACAGCAGAGAGAACTTTTATGAAGCCACCATTATTTACTGCACACTGAAAGTGAATTTTTCAGTCTTTTCCTAGATAGCTTTCTTAACTTTTGCTCTTCTAACTCTGGAAAGAAATACCATCAATTATTATGCAGTTCTGACATCACCTACTAAGTTAAAACTTGAAAAGCTTTTTAGGCATTTGAAGTACTTTTCGCAAGACCTGACTACTGCCTGACCATAGGACCAACATCTGCCTCACCCTCATTTGAAGTCCCTCTCAGGCATGATGGTGTCAGTCACGCAAATAGCAACCTGAGAAGTGATCTTTCTGTTCCTTTTCTTCTTGCTTTGATGTCTGTCAAAGTATTCAGTGTCTTCAAGTGCCATTGTTCTGACAAGCAGACCCTCCCAGTGGACTTGTACTATATACTGTGACTCCCAGAACCGCTATTATTTGAGCTGGTGTCAGATTGATTTTCTTTCTGTTCATGATAGTGCTATGATCTTGCAGGGTTGAAATTACCGCTGATTTATGCCTTGATGCAACCCCTCGAGAACTGGCTTGTATCAGCATGTCACCTATGAAAAGGTACATCTGAATCCTCAGAGATCTTTCTAGTGGAACCTTTGTTCTCATTTCAATAGAGAATCCTTTGTAATGAATGTTTGCTAGAAATTTCTCCTGCAAGTACCAAGAGTCTTCTGTAGTGCAAACTGGAAGTATATTATGCATCTATCCATTTTTACCAGTTTGTGGGAGCTTTCTTGGCAGAGATTATTTTAAGTTGTCCATCCACAACCTTACAGTTTTTGCAAATTGATTACACAATTTCCTTTAGTACTTCCCAAAGACAATGCAGTATTGCTGGCACTGAAGAGAAGGAATATTCCCATGCTCTGTGCCTGAAGGCTCACCTACGTATGGAAATGTAACAGACTAAAAACAAACAATCATGCCTCTAGTGTGTAAGTGGAAAGTTGTTTCCTTTTATGCCCAGGTCTTCTTTTATTTGGGCTTCAGAACAGGAAATAATTTATATCGTTTAAGCACTATTCAAATTTTTACATATTCTGCCTATTAACATCATGGACAGTTTTTGCACTCTCATTACAAGTAGCCTCTTGATTATATCTTTATGAGTTATTTTCCCATAAAATATAGCATGTCTTCTACATTAACAGGGAGGAACTCATTTTACATTTAAACAATTCTAAGATAGTAAATTGAAATCTTCTTACCTATTCTTAACATCAGTCTCTGAAATCTGAACTTATATCCTTCTTTCCCCCCTGTTGCTAGAGTTGTTTCTCCACGTCTTCTTTCAGTGCTTCTGGAACAGATACTGTCCTTTCTTCTAACTTAGGCTGCACTATGCACAATATCCTTTTCAAGAATACTACAAGAGGGACTGATGCAGACAAACTTTTTGGAAACTGGTATTCTGCAATAACCAATTTCAATTCAAAAGTAGATGGGACTTTGCTGCAACTGATTTTTCCTACTAAACATGAAATTAAACAGAGATGTCTAAAAATCAAGTCCTACTCTTCTGTCTGAGTGTTGGAAGGAAGATGAACCTTCAGAAAGAAATCAATAGCCTCTGTAACCCCAATGACTTCCAAGGGAGACCAGGATGACTATAACCATGCCATGGGTACATAAAATGGGAAAAAGGAAACGATGCCACACTTCAGTTTTTGGAATAAGTGCTCAAAATTCTCAGCTACTTAACCCATCATATAATATATCTAATATATTACCATCACTATGATCATCCTGCTAAAGTACTTGGCAAGAATACATTCTCCTTAGCACTTGTACAATGACTCCATTTAGTTCAGCTCTCTTTCTTCAGCTGAGAAATCATAGCAAGGAGAAAGAGAGAGAAGGACAAAACTGAAATATGTGGCTCTTGTCCATTAGTTTTATACGTGTGTATACACACACACACACACACACACACACACACACACACACATATCTACACCAGCCACATTTAAAAAAATCAGAATCATTATCCTTGCCTTACTGTTAGGCTGTGCTGCTGTCTTGGTGAATAATTTTTCCTCAGGGATGTTGTGTGGGTAACAATTCCACCCATGTTAATTTTATTTACATTGGGAGCACTGTAGTGTACGTTTAATGTGAAGTTGTGTTTCTCTCATGAGCAAGAAAAATGTCACTTTTCTTTCCCAAAGCACCAAAAGGCTCCTTTTACTGTCACAGAACACAATTATATGTTAGAGCTCTGCTGTCTTTCCAGCCAACAAGGCAAGAAAATGACCTTTCTTTAACCTATGGCTGAATTGCATTATGTTTGGTTCAGTGGATGTCCTTTTTTATATTCTCCCATATCAAGTGCATCCGCACTGAGCTTATGAAATGGGCGCCTGCCCTTCACATCTGTTAGTGATTTCATTTTTTCCAAAAACTTGCTTTCAATTGAGTAGGGATGTTAACTCTCATCCCACATTTCATATCCTGGTTTGCAACATTTGTGAATACCTGAAAACACTCAAAGCTGGAAGGAGACTCTGCCAGCAGAATTTGGTTATTGGCTGCTGCATTTTGCCCCATGACACGATCATGTAAAAGGCCAGGAAGAAATATGCCACACACACACACTCACTGCGTGTCACACTGTGGTCTTGTGCAGAATGACAACGCCTTGACACAGTCCCCATATTTCTCTTCCATTCTGTGAAGAAAACTGTCTGCCTTTTCATTCATGGGCAGCTTGGTAATGAAAGGGAGATTCCCCACAGCACAGCTTTCTCAATTCTGCTTTGGTTTATATGCACAAGAAGCAGAAAAATGCAGTTGTGAAGTAAGCCAGTGCTGATCTGCACAGGAGAGCAAGTCAGCAATGGAGGATTTGTGAACGTGATGCTAAATGACAAACATAATTGCTGAAGAAAATCATGCCATACAGCTTCAATAGAATATTTAGTAGGTTTTTAAAATTAAGAAAGTTCAGAGACAAAAGAAGACCACGCAAATCATTACGCACAACTCATATCACAAGCAGCCATCTAAATAAGCTCCCCTAGAAAACGTTTGGCATCACTGTTGATCTGGAGGAATTCTAAATATTCATTTCAGTGCTTTTAGGTGTACAGGAGTTCTAAGGTTCAGCAATTTGCAAAGTGACAAGGTTTATGTCAACTGTTATTAAAGATGATTCATATTAATATAACTGCTCTAAGAAAAGGAATTGTGTAGTTTAAGGATACCTTCCTAAATGCTAACATTTAACCAGCACATTGTTTGTTACAACAACACTGAATGTGTTATTAACAAGGAGGTAAAATGTGACTGTAGGCACACACCAGAGACAGGCTGATGACATATATTAACCTCGTGAAGACACCGTTCTCTTCAAAGCTTATGTCTGATTTTCTGCTATTACATTTCACTGAAAATAAACTGGAAGTACCAAACATTCAAGATAAAATTAAACAGTCATTTCTTGTTCTGTAGTAAAAGAACTCTCTGTATACAGTCAAAGACCAGGTTGAAGACCTTTATGAACATCCAGAAGCACTTCATGCTCAAGTGACTCTTAGAGATAGGATCTCTATTACCAATAATGGTAAAAAGACCCGAGAAATGTCTGCACTAATTCCTCTGAAGCAGATTCAATAAAATACAGGCTTCACGACAACCTACAGTAGTCTGCATAATTCTGGAACAAAGGTGCATTGTCCAGGATTAAACAAACAAACAAAAGCAACTAGTCAAGAAGCAACAACAAAAAACCAAACCAAAACCACAACCCACATCCCCACCCCAAATCACTGCATCTGCAGAGTGAGATCCTTTCTGTAAAAGCACAGCTCTGCATATACTACTACAGCACAGGTTCTGACACACAGTCACTTACTGAGCACCTGGCTCTCAAGAGGTGGTATTTGTGGTTTTTATGAACACATGTATGTTTTTTGGCTTCATTAAAATACTGAGAGTAGAAGAGTTTTAAACTATGCAAATTTTTACCTCCTAGAAAAAACACAGGGATTTCTTCCACATATAGAATCTATTTGTAGTTTTATATTGTACCCTTAAAAATTACAAGGGACTCAAATCTGAAGTCTCAACTAAAAACATTACCATGAACTTAGATACTAAAATCATCAGTAGAGGGCCTATTCCTCATTTCAGCTCTGACAATTCCCAAACTCATTATTAATAGACTTCCAGCTAAGTTTTCATCAAGGCTGGAGACCCAATCACAGTTAAAATAAACAAAAATTAAACTCTTACTCCTACTCCTAACACACAATTATTACAATCGACCTTGAATCACATGTGTTGAAGTTGCTGCCAGAAACAGAAATGAAGCAGCTCTGGTTCTGCATGCACTGTCCTATGGATGCTTTTCAGAGAACAGCAGAACCTGGTCCCAGGGTGACATCCCAGCTGGAGCACTTGAAAGGGGAAACAATTATTTTTGCAGTGGCTTCAGCTGATCTATATCAGCTGATCCATTCCCATTTTAGGCAATGAACATGACAGATCGAGCATCATTAAAAAAAAAAACAAAAACAAAAACAACAAAACAAAAAAAAAACCCCAGTCAACTTTTTACTGGAGATGGCTGAACAGTTGGAGGAAGAAAAAAAAATTGCCATCAGTGGGCTAAGAGGAAAGAGATTTAGTTTCAATTTTTCTTCTGCAGTAAAGAGAATATTAAAAACCTAGAAAATCAAAATCAACCAAACAAAAACGGTTAAGCTATTGCTACACCAAGCTTTATGTGACAGATACCGTTGTCTAGAGATACAACTGCACCACTCAGTTAATTTAAATAAATTTAAAGATGGCACACGTAAAAAATTGGACCAAGAATTCCAGGGCTCATCAGAACCATTTCCAGGTAGTACTACCTTCAATACCACGATGGCCAGTGTGCTCTGTACCTCTGTCAGAAGAACACAGAACTATTTTTATCTTCCCCTGCATCATTAAGACTTTTAGGAAGTTACTTTGCCTTTAATTCCTAAAACATTTATTATTCTTAAACATTTTCATTTCAATTGATCTTCAAGGTCAGTTCAGCAGCCCAGGCATTTTCCTCTTCCTGAAATTACACATTTGAAAAGTCATGTCTCAACAACACATCCATCTGCGTGACTTTCTGTGAAACCTTGTTTGACACCTAAAACTGCAGAGAACGAAGCACGACCTCCCTCTAGATCTTGTGAAACTTATTCTGTCAAGTCAAGTGCCAGGAGTCTTGTAAAAATCTTGTAAAGTACAAAGGTCTTTTGTTTTTTAAATAACAATCTACCTAAGTTTTTTGCTTAAATAAAGTGTGGAGGAAGTTGGTAAGTGTACAAAATGTTGTAACACTAGTACCTTAGCAAAACAAACAAATGAACAAATAAACTATTCGCTACGTTAGTGGGGAACAAGAGGAATTTTTATATGTCAAAGAAAACACAAGTTGAGGCTACACTAACCAGACACCAGAGCTGAAATGTGAATGCTTTCTTACATAGAGTTTAGTAATTTACTATTGGAAAAATGAGCTCATTAAGACTAAAAACTTACAAGTTACACAATTAAGGTCATCCTCAATATTATTCTCTTAAATAATATTTCAAATTGAAGTCTGAGCAAACAGAGTGAAACTGCTGGAGCTGCAATACTCACCACTTTATTGACTTTGAAAGTTAGAAATACTTTTCGGTTGTTTTTGTTTTCTGGGCTGGGAGCACACATTCTTCTAAAATCTGCATTTCTTCTAAAAATCTACATGCATTCCCTCTAAAACTTGATGGGAGCTGCACTGACGCACAGTGGCATAAATGAGTTTAGATGCAAACTTCCTGTATTTAGCAACATAATCTGGTGATTTCTGCTTTACAGTTCAAAGAAGAGCACTAAGGTAACTATTGCACTGGGAGAAACACTGAAAAAAAGTGTCTTATTAGCAGCTTGAGACGGTCCATTTTGCAACCACAGATGTTTGGAAGCTGAACTACTTCAATAACTTGGCTTTAAATCATCTTAAGCCGTATTACAGTTCAAAAGTAATTCAGATAACAAACTGTATTAGATGAGTTTGGAATTAAAAATCCTCCATTATCCATTCAGTAGAAGGAAAGTAACAGACAAGCAAATATTTTAGTGAAAGTGCATGGGACACAAAATGTTAAAAAGTGAGTTAAGAATTCATTACTTTTTCTGGATAACATTCAAATGTGGGTGCACACGGATAGCAAATTAATCAGTTGACCAAACCACCGGGTAAATTTATCTCCCTGATGAGTTTAGACATAAAAGAAAACATTAGAAATTGAATTCTTACAGCATAAATATCTTGGTTGAATCTGGAATGCAATCAACATTATCATATTTACTGAAAGTTAAAGACTTACATTAATGAGTACCATGTGTTTATCTACCAAATTTCAACTTGCTAATCTAGTCTGATCATCATTTTCCAACTCAAATAATTATGAGAAATGCTCGGTAAATGTTTAATAATGATCAAACGTCTTTTTACATCAAAACAAACAACCTAAACTTAACACAGAATACATTTTCATTAACACATAAAAATGGGAAATGGATCTGCTGGAGATACTGGTGTTCACAATAAAAAAATAACCCATTAGGATAAATGTATGTATTGCCTGAAATGACAGGATAAGAAAGCAACTCATTTAGTGATCTGTGTTTGGCTGATCTTAAAAGTATTAGTTCAGATTTGAGCTAATGGATCCTAATTATCATATCAAAAATTTAATCTTTAAACTGCAATAAAAAAATTCATTTATGAAAAAGTTACCTGAAACATTAGAGAATCACGTAAAAAGTGAAGCATTCTGCTCATGAGAAGTATCCTGCTTAGAAAACACGAATTGATTGAGAAAAAGATTGAGTAATGATGACAAACCTGTGTCACGTGGTCCTTTTTATCAGATCCATATTATTCAAAAAACATAACTGAAGAAATACAGAACAGTACTCCTTACTATCAGGTTTTTCTGTTTGGTATCCAGTCCTCTACATTCCCAACCAATGAAAGATTATTTCCAATTGAGCCACATTAAGCAGTGAACTCCACAGTTGGTTTAGATTTTGTAATTCAGAGTTCTTTTAGCAGGATTAGGTTGATTTCAGCAGAGATGCACAGGCTCCTGAGAAGTTAAGATCTCCCAGATTTAAAATAAATAAATAAAGGAGTCCAAGTTAATCATCAGAAACAGCCTAATCAGATTAAGGTTGTGAACTCTGGACTACCACAGTGTTTTCCAGCAGCTTGGCATGCTTAATCCACAAATGGATAATACGATACAAAGCATTTCTATCAAATATTTCCTTGTAAGACACTAAACCTATCATTTTGGTAAAGGAAACAAATATCTTTTCTAAATCTAATAAGAGATTTAACCAAGATCTTTTAGCGAGCTATCAAGGGCTACAATTGTTGTCAGGTTAATCTTTTTTCTCTCACAACAAGCATATTTTTTTGCGTATCCAAATGCACTGTCATTTGAAACAAGATAGTTAAATATTTCAATAGAAGGATATTAAACTCCTTTCTTCTTACAGAATTTTCTTGTACTAGCTATTTATTTAAATCTCAAAATTTCAGAACCACTCCTCACCTACAGACAAGTCTGTTTTGCCAGTATTTTTTTCCCTTCTGTGTCTCTCCTTTCATTCCAAAGATATCACAACCCCTTTCCTCCCACTTCATTGAAGGGTTTCCTCGCCATGACACTGCCAATACTATGCTGAGGTCTGAACACAATTTTGATAAAGGTCTAAAGATTAACATCTTGTTTTTAAAAAGCACGTGTATGATATGTCACCTTTCATAGGTTACCATTTATAAAAGTTTCACCCTCTGCATTAGAGTACTTAAAAGGATAAACTGTAAACCCACTGTTATTTCTAAAGGTTTATTTTTACAGATAATGGTATATTATAATGCAGGACATTCCTAATAAACAACACCAAACCCACAAACATGGTGCTTTAGAAGTATCAACAACTTCTAGGTCACAGAAGTATCCATGTTTCCCCACTCCTCCTTCCACAAACCAAAAGGTAGACTGCATTTAAAAATAACATTAGTGCCCATCAAAAAATTCTTCCCATATTACCTATTCCTCAAATTACTTTCTATGAACTGTAAGATTGCTTTCAAGAAAACATGGTTTCTCCTTTATCTATACTGGACTAAATAGTACAGAGCCATTTCAAAACACCCTTTCACTGGAGTGCACACCGTGTATGATGTAACTGCCTTGTTAGCAAAGGTCATACTCATAGTCTAATATTATTTGGTACATTTTACTTGTCAGCTAAGCTTGGATGAACATACACAGTTAACAGATTGAACAAGCCTTGCAGATGTTTCCTATCAACTCCTGATAAATGAGAGATAGGTAAGGACATAGAGTTCTCCTGCCTTGCTGATATCTGTATAACAAACTCTTCACAACTACAAGCAGAAATTAAAACTCTGCCATGGAATTCAACTTGGCTTGAAGCTAAGAAGGTGCACTGTCCTATCACAAATAATATGCCACTCTAATATGCAGCATCTGCCATAAAGTTTCAGGGCCACCTAAGTCCAAATTGATGTATCTATTTATTTTACAATACATGCATAAAATTGGAGATCCCTTAATTTACGAGTAAGAATATTTTTTAACCTATAGGATAAGGGTTGCCATTTTTCTGTCTGCAAAACCCCAAGCAGAAATATTGTGCTTGCAGCCCACATGGTACAGGTACAGGGACTCTGAGCTTCTGGAAATGTTAGATTTGTTGTGCCCCCCCCCTGCAGGTAATCTGTGAGTGTACAACAAAGCCAGATCACTCAGGTGCATCAGACTTGCCTTGTACTCACAAAATACCTGGGTGGTACATGCACTGTAGGTTTGCATGTTGGCAGTAGTAGTCTCAAAGATTCCCCATGGAAATGAAATTTTACCCAAACAAAATTTCTGCAAAGAAACGCGGACATGCCCAGAAAACATCCCTGGCTCTTATCTTGTCTCCTGAAGTGGCCAAATCCACTTGGTGATTTCCAGACTGACCCATGTGAGGAACTTGGGGAAAGTACTGGATCTTACCTGAGACATCACAGGCCAGATTAACCTGCAGCAAAACAATATCAGGAAATTAAACCGCATTTAATGTTTAATTAAACTGTGTTTGTTAAGGAAGACAAAACATGGTCATTCATTTTACTGCACACCTCCAGAATCTGAGAGTTTATCCAAGAGGTAATACTGATAAATACTGAAAAGAACCCTAACTTAGAATAAATGTTGACTGCTTAAAAGAATAACACACAATTGCACACATGTATATGTGTCTTTATGGCTATGCAAACAATATTTAATTGGTCAATTTTTTTTCCGCAACTATAAAGCAGCACTCACATTTATTCATTAATTTTTCATCAGACAATTTCTGATTTTCAATTGTTTTCTAAGAACAAAACCATTTTTCTTCAGAATAAAACAGACTTTTTAAACAAAACCCTGTAGATTAGTCAGCTTTTTATTCTCCAAATAATACTCATATTTTACCACAAGAATCAGATTTAGTGCCAAAGGGTATTTGTTTATTTTCTAAATAAAAGTTTATAACTTCTTCAGTACAATTAGTAGAGAGCTACTTGATTCTGAGCATATTTTTGAAGTACAGTTTAAGCAGTCATACATGTATAAATATTGCCTCAATTTACTAAGCTAGTTATTCCACTGTTCATTCCCCAAGAAAATCACAGAGATAAGCTTGAAATGAGCAGACCAGACAGACTCACTACTTTGTTCATCAAAGAGCTGAACTGACAATGGGATCATACATCCAAGTTATGTAAAAGCATCAGCAGCTTTAGATTCTTTTGATAATATTTATCCTTTCTTGGTTTCTGAACAGCACCCATTACTTTCTAACACTGTGGTATTATCAGAGCCTGCAAGAGCTATTCTGCCACAAATAATACACATTTCCCATGCCAGTCTCATCAGAAGGAGGAGACCTTAGCTATGCTGGGGAAAATATATTATAAACATTTATGTGAAGTTTAAATTTCTATCAATAGGTGGCAACACTGTTATGTGTAACAAATGAAGACTCATATTTATGTACCAGCATTGCCCAGACAATTTCCACACCGCTCTGGCACATTTTGCCACATGTTGCTTCATTTTGTTTTAAATGCTACCTGACATCATTTTCCAACCATGTACAAGTAAAACCAATCTGGTATCATGTGCTTTTTATAGAACATACGTGTGGATTAACAGGATATTTTAAATTATTTTAGTAATTCTCCCTGACACACTGCAAATTGTGCCAGTTGGATTAGGAGGCAAATATGTGCATTTGGTGTGTGGTCAATAGGATAACGCACACCATGGTTGCTCCTTGGAGACTTACAGATTTTTCAGGAAGACTGAGGAGTTGCTCTTACCCCTTGTGAAGCCCACATGGCTGCTGGGGCACTTGGAATTTTAGGGGTGTTGAATCTTTTGCTCATTTGTCATCACAAACAAATTTTATATTGCAGTGCAATGCAGAAAAATTCCAATTTTTGAACACAAAACTTTAAACATGGTCATCTGTTTAGTGTGTCTTAGGTTGAGTCTCACATCCCAAACTGGCACCTCTGTTGGGAAAAAGAAGGCACTGGTTGGTGAGTTAAAATTGCTACTCTACAGAAGCTCCTGAGCTACAGCCAGGACATGAGATTTGCTTGAGGTCAGAGAGGCTGCCACAGGTAATAAGAAGCAGAATCTGCCTCTCCTGCCTCAACTGTGAGCTTTAGCCAAGAGGCAGGCGTCACTTTGCAGATTACATTGTGTTCACCACAGTCAGGAAACCCAGAGCTCCTTAAAGCCAAGATATCTTCATACCAGCTCACCAGCACAAAGCACAACGGACTAATTAATTTTACTTTCCAAATATGCTTTTTTAAGCTTCTATCACACCAAACAAGAATAGCTCTAGAAGGCCTAGTGCTACTAAACCTTCATTTCTATATATGCTGTTGGTCTATAGAGAAAAGCTAAACCTTCAAAGAGACAGGATTATACAATGAGATAACAGCCCAATACACACAGATAGGCTTTTGTTATTTTCTGAAGTACATTCGTCTCCATTTTGAGCAGGAACTTTTTTTTTTTTAACTAAAGAAAAATCCAACTGTGTATTCTCAACTGATAAGAAATGAATTTGGGTGTCAGTGCAACAGCAAAGCTGTAGAAATTTTGATAAAGCTCTTTCTGGTGGGGGGAGAAAAGGCATCAAAGAGGTTACGTTGAACAATTTTTCAGGTACCATGGTTACAGCTGACCAGAAAAGACTTCCTATGTTACTTCTCTTTGGATACCCCATGAATTTTCAGTTTAATAGCAATGTCACATGCTGGGTAGGGTTCAAGTATGATAAAAGCGATTTACAGATTACTTGGATAACATTAAAAGTGACATCGTAATTTAAACTACTCCAAGTGTTATGAGGAGAGTTAAAATCCATTAGGACTAACATCTAAAATCTGTACAAACTCTTTCATAAATTTACATATATAAATACTGATGTATCTCAACACACACAAGTATGTAGACCCACAGGTTATTCCTATCTGAAGCACTAGCTTTGCACTGCCACAAAACTGATATGGGAATAGCACTGTTATCCTAAGAGAACTCAAAAAAATAAACTGAATATATGTTTTAATTGATAGCACAATATAACATCTCCAGGTTAAACAACTAAAACTCAAAGTATGCATATGCACATGTGGCATATGTTAGATTTAAAACAGAGGGGCAGTAACCATCAATTATCTTCTCAATTACATTTCTACCTGGTGGGAAATACTTTCAGATTTAAGTTTTTCCTCCCTCTCCCTGTTTTCTCCTTTTCACTTGTTTTTTTAAACACAGCTATACATGATGCACGTCCTGAGAGGGCAGCATTTCAATAACAGTAAATCAGGCTGCTGTGCTTACTGAAGTTATTTTCATGTTTGCAGATGATGAAAAATGATGTCTCTAGGACTGCAACCCACACTACTCCATGAAGGCAAACACACAGCCTGGGACTGCAGTAAGCTTTGGTGAAATACATTTGTCACAGGGAAACCATGGGATTTTTTGCAGTAGAAAGGCTGCAAAATTCCTCCTATTCCTTGTGGAATCAATTCAGATTTATACAGTTTTAGGCTGGCCATTTGTTTATTTACTGCCTCCCAGGCAAAACACTCTGCCAGAAATCAGTATGTACAATGAGACTCATATACATTTTCCTCACATCGACATATTTGTGTTCTACTTGTGTATCTCATCCTCACAGTATGGGAAGATCAACCCATCTACTTACACCTTACCAGAGAGCTCTTAGTGGTGATTTATGGAAAATATGTAGCAACTATTTATTAAGTTAACCCTAACAGGTTTATCATTCATAAAACCCTACCTAATTCACCATATGTTTAGAACTATTTGTCCCATCCTCTCTGTCTTATTTCTTGCCTGCAGAGTAAGAATTATCATTATCCAGTGATTACAAAAAAAAAAAAGAGGATGCTAGTGTCTCTGTGCAGAAATGCACAATGTAATTCAGCAGCCAGCAAGTGTCACAGATGAAATAAAAATATTGCTGTACACAAAATCTTCACAGAGGAAGAACCATATACATGTGCTGACTGTAATCTGGTCATTAGTTTACAAAAGAATCTGAAGTTTAAGTGTGCTATAAAACTACACAATGCCTCAAATGCTAGCTGGTTTTTTGTAGCTTTCATTTCCCTGAAAATGTACAAAATATCGTATCAGTAGACAGCTCTTTATGGGCAATCCACCTGAAGATGCTCAGGAGAGTTATTCTAGCAAAAAAGATGGCAGTAAATCACACTCAAAAAAAAGCTCAATAAATTGATCTGTTTTTCTCACAGTGATCCAGAAACTAATCAGATCTGCTAATTCTCCATTTCTGCATGTTGCCAACATTTTGGGGTGGAGAGAAGATGGGCAAAACACTTCTGCAGAAGGTTCTGCTGTTACTTTTATAAGACACAAAAGTTGTTAGTTAGTTCAGAAATATATAACTCCCCAACAGAATTTGGCTTAGCAAACATCCTTGGAGGGGAGAATTCTGATTTGCGCTGCCATTTTTAACGTGACTTTATAAACAGAAAAACTGAAAACTTTCTTCAAATATACCATGTTATGAAGTGCAGAAGAAACTGCCCCAGAGGGAAGTCCTGGCAAGGCAATTCTAATAAATACATCTTGGCTGCACTGCTACATTGAAAAATGTAAAATCTTTTTGTCCTCCAAAAGCATTGCCAGACACCTTAGAAATGCTGCCTGGTGTGTTGATTTGCTTCACCCTTCACTGATGCACAGTCACCTCTAACTAGAGAGAGGCAGCATCACCTAACAGTGGGTAAACATCCCCCCCTCCCCACTCCAGTTATAAGTGAGGAGCAAGGACAGGAACAATTATCCAGTAAGTTAATTTAGTTTATGCTAAATATACAAATGTCATACAAAACCACAAAGTGTGTGTTCTGAATACTTCTAACAAAGACTATGATGTTGACAACAATCGTGTAAAACACACAGAAGCCCTAAAAATATGCATGGAACACTCACATGCAAATGTGCAAAGGCAGGCTTAGAGAACAGGTCTGGAAATAGAACATTAATTATAATATCTTGAGCAGAAATAGAAGTGTGAAGTATAATCATCCTAAAATAACACATCCTGGGGAGGTGGGGGGGAAGGGACAGGATTACTGTAACAAAATGAAGTCTCAAGTTCTTGCAACAGCACACAGTATTTCCAGTGCTAACTCCAGTATAATTCCTTACAAGAATGCCTTCAAGAACCCTGCCATAGTAACTCCCTGGAGTTAAAGGATGTGGCAGCTCAGTTTTTGCACAGACAAATCTCTTGAGGGAGAGTTGGAGGCGGGGGGGGGAAGAAAATAGCAGTATTTTTGTGCAGATTCTAATATGCTGAAGTAATTTTATCCTGACATAACTGAGTTGCCCTTTCATTCCATTTCAATGTGATGAGTACAGCAAGGTCTGCCTTTATATGGTGTTTAGAAATAATCACAGCTAGAGTTCATTTGATGCACCTTGTACGCCAGATTGTCACGGCACTAAAAGTTTAATTGATAATAAAGATAATATCATTGCCTTACATTTACATGGCCCCTTTCACAGTGAAAGATCCCAGAGGCACTGTTGACTTACAGGTACCACCAGACTGGAAATGTGATTGCTGTTTGCTACCAGAGAGCAAAAGAGCTACAAGATGGCACACAGAGAAATCACCACCCAAAAGTTCAGGATTCTCCTCTATTCATTCTCCCCCCCCCCCAGAGAGCTTTGGTCTTATGTAACAACTGGTTTGATTTAGACAAGAAAAAGTAAGATTAAAATTCAACCCTTTTTTGTGTCCATTTACTCTGATTGATGGCTAGAAGAGAATGAAGGTTTGAAAGATACTCCAGTTTTTTCCTCAGTAATTTAATCACCAAGATGCTCTGCAGCACAGAGACTGAGATGAAGAAATTTTCAGGCCCCAGAGTGACAACCTGGCCTGGGTTTCACAGGACCTGGGTGAATGAATGGCTGCCCCTGAGCCCTCACCATCGTGGTGTCCGGAGAGGATGGCAGAGTCACAGCACCTCAATTCCCACATAACTCAACCCTGTCCATGTGCAGCAGAGAGCTGCAGCTGAGCTCCAGTGATTACAAAAACTTTGAAAAGAGCTCTCAAAAGCACAGAACCTCTCCACGTACAAAAAAATGTGTAAAATCATCTGAACACGATCAATGCATTTTTGAGCTGATGGAAGAGTAATGACTGCCTTGTTTCTCATGACTGAAATGATCACTGCCTCAAATGAGATGAGAAAAGGGGCAAACTCTCTCACCCTTCTTTTTCAGGCATACCCCAGACCAACTAATAATGAAGACAGTATCAATGTACTCTGAATATGTCTAACTAGTGCCTGACAGCAATCTGCTATTCAGAAGTTGAAGTGCCACCCACAGCCAGATGACCAGCTACTCTCCTAGACCCCAGTAAGGTCAAGATTCTGCTCAGGGCATGAAGAAATAGCCTCAACAACACTGATGCACAATTCTCTCTCCAGTGATGAATAGTAAACAGACATCTGTGCCCATACTCCTAGACTTCCCTACAGCATTTAGCATTGTGGATCAGAGAGATGGCA
Source organism: Pipra filicauda (assembly GCF_003945595.2). Classification (NCBI taxonomy): domain Eukaryota; kingdom Metazoa; phylum Chordata; class Aves; order Passeriformes; family Pipridae; genus Pipra; species Pipra filicauda. Next base: position 3,304,271 of record NW_024104742.1, read on the forward strand.
AGGATCCAAAGAACTGTACTGAAGTCATTTAAGTCCTTTCTGAAGGCACACACAGAAAGTAAGGATGCAAGAAGCAATCTCAGCAGTGCAAATCTCTCCTCAGAGGACTGACAAACACACAATCTCTCCATTTGTATTCGAAACAATATAGATTCAAGCAACAACAAACAAATGGCATTGAAGTCAGAGTGGTACTTATCTCATGGAGGCATAAAGACATCCCAAACCCCAATTTTGTGATGTTTAGCTGAAATCAGAACTAGAGACTGAATGTGAACCCAGGCTTAGGCAAAGATGAAACGCTGAAGAATATGCAAACGTCAGCCCTACAACTGAGGGCAAATTTCAGCCACAGGCACTGATGCTCAGCCAATAGAGTTCACAATTTCTGCATTCCTCATGATTTCTTATTCCCAGAGGGGACTACTTTGAAGGGATCTTTCTACTTCTCTTAGTCTCATCACTTAGCAATATATTGTATTTTCTATAAATCACTTAAAGCCAGTCTAATTTCAGACGGCGAGAAACCTTCGAGGAAGACCACCACAAGAAAAGTCAGCACTTACTGAATTAGACAATGAAAATTATTATTAAACTTAACATCCCTCAGGTTTTGAACCTTATGTGGATGTCTTATCTGGTGCTATCAAGTGAGAATTCTAGATTATTGATCTACTGAACTTTTAATCATTACAAGGTGATTCACTTTTCCATTGAGCCAAGAACCCCACACAACACTCCAAAAAGCAAATAAGAAGTTAAACAGAAGTTTAGAATATAAATCTAACAGACAATGGCAAATTTCCATCCAGATTTGAATTTCATAGTTCAGAACAGTCTCTTCTGCAAACCAAGATCTAGAACGTGAATCACATACTTATATTCTCATTTAGAACATCTACAGAGAACAAAGTAAATGAAATATCTCTTGGGATCTTGAGCAAAAAAAGTGTTGAAAGGCTCGGCTTCAGCTCAGAAGTCTGTTATCGCGTGTGCTACGTTATATATAAACACTGAATGCTTTGGCAAATTCATTTTTCTGCAATGAATTATGTATGAACTGCTTTAAACCCCTTCTCCCTCCCTCTGCTAAGGGCAGTCAACAGTGTGCTCTCAGACTGATAAGTCACTCAGCTCATCCGTGGGTTTCAGTCACACACACAGCTGTGTCAGTCACGGCCCTGCGTACGATCCCCTCCGTGGGTTGTTCTTTTGTTCTCAATGAACAAGTTACCTGATAGTAAACTTTTCAGCAACAATGACTATTATTACATCTTTTGCTATTAATCCTTTTCATGAAGCTTTTCTGATCTGCACAAATGTAAACCCTCATTAAGAGTCATATATCTTTTTTGTTTGTTTGTTTCTGTGTATATTACCACAAGGGAAACTCAGAGTCATTTCTCTCTCACTGATCCTTTGAGAGCCTGTGGCCACTGCTGATCTGTATTAATTGCTACTGAGAACTCAAAATCTGCATCTTCAAAACAGGCCAGAATAGCTCCCCTCATCATTATGTCTACTGCAGCACCATTTTACCATAGGAACCCTGAGCATGATGAGGTTGGAGTCTTCTGTGAGTTCAGAGTAAGAAATCATTTCTGGGGAATTACATTTGCAAAACAATTTAGGGTTTTTTCCTTAAGACAGTAATTTCAACTCTTTCCAGGTTCTTCTAAGTATATCTGAACCCACCACAGTTAGGCAATCTAGAATATAAAGAGTTTTCTTTGTATATTTAAGTCATTAGGCTTACAGTTTCCTCTTATCTGGAACAGTCTTTCCATTAGAGTAATCATCATCTAAATTTGGCCCAAACCTGCACATTCAAAAATAGATATGCAACAGGCATACTCAAGTATTGAGGACAAGTTGATGGGATTAAACAGAACAAGCACAAAAATTCAAGAATGACAGAAATAAAAAGATCTCTAAACTCTCTTATATCTGAAAACTCACTACTTGAGGGAAGTAGAGGCACACTGGAAAACATTAAAAAACTGCCAAAACTGTTGGAATATATTCAGTCTACATGAATATAAACAAAGAAAACGTGTACAAAAAGTTTCATCCTAGACATATCTGAAATCCACCTCAGTATGTGTGCATTACTGAAAGACTAATGAGAAAAATAATGGGTTTGCCTTAAAATTCTTTCTTCAGCATGTCACTGCTTTATCAAATCCAGTGGTGTGACTTTCCCGTTAAAGTCTGCTTTATTAGCTCAGGGGCACTAACAACAGTCTTCACCCAAATAACTTAAGGTATCAAATATAGGTACAAATCTGAAAGACAGACTTCCCCAACTGTTGGCATTTCCAGTACGAGAAACCATTGCTTCCTGACAGCAGGTGCCAAGAAACGAGAGAGACTAAAGCATTGTTTAAATATAAAGTAAGGATCTGGAAGCCATGGAGGTGTTATGATCAAACAGCCAAAGGCTGAGGAAACAAGAGATGGCAAAAAATTTAAACAGTTGAAGAAACAAACCCCACTGTGGGGTGACCAGTGACCAATAAGAGCTCATAGAAACGTTCATTTAAAAACCTGAAGGTGGTATTTTCACAGATTCTAATAAAATGCTGATCAAATTTGAGCTCCAAAAGACTGGTATCTACATTCACTAAAAAAACCAGCTTACTATGTATAGTAGCTGTCAACTTCAGACACTGATTGAAATATTCTTAAAACTGCAGCTTTATTTGCATTTTTATATGAATTATCTACAGCTCAAAAATGCTTAAAAATAAAACCTTGAAGAACTGTAAGCTAACCAAGTTGGGGTTTTTTCCCCCTACATTGGAATGTATTTAATATTCCACAGCATGAGAGTTCTGTGAAATATAGATTCACCACACATTTGGGCAAGCACAAAAAGCTTTCAGGGTTCAAATGAGAATATACTTAAGTGCATGTTGCAGAGTTTGATAGAAACTGGATTGCCAAAGAAGCTTATCAACCATAACAGCCCAAAAGAGGAAATACTAAATACTAATAACATTGTTTTATATTCATGACTAATTTTCAAGCCATGAAATACCTTGTAGAGAATTGAATCTACAGCAAGATGTAGGTGAAGAAAGATACACCTCTAAAGCAGGAAAATTAGAAAGTCTGACCAATAATTCAAAAATCCAGCAAAAAGAATTTTCTGTTCAAGTCAAAAAAGAAAGGTGAAAAGTTAGTATACACAACTGGGAAAAACTCAAAAGTAAGATCAATGGCAAGGTTTAGAAGCTGTATTTGGCTGAACATCAAATCTTGCTTAGCCTCTCAAGTCCATAAGTATTTTACAAAGAGAAACAAAATCCTAAAATCTTCCCCTTCTTATACTAGACCAGTAAGCAAAGACATATGCCAGGTACAGGTGCACAGTGCAAGCATCTGCAGTGTTTCTAAGACAATAGTGCACATCAATAATGTATTTAAGGCACAAGCCAGAGTGAAATCAATGGCCTAGATCCAATTCTGGGAGCAGATTGCAACAGCCACGCTCCATCTTTGGATTACAAGAGGGAGTCTTGCAAAAAGCATTTAATAGGTGGTATCTCAGTGTTATGGGCCTTGGATTCACACTAAAATGCAAAAAAAAAAAATCTAGCTTGTAAGTGATACAAAGATTCTGAGAATGTAGTTTGGTAGGTGGCATCTAGGTCTGCACCTCAACATTTTATGGACAGATAACAGAACAGCCAGTATCTCAGGAGAAAACCTAAACAATTTTAGTGCATTCTGCAGTCACTGTCAGGTTGGCAGGAAAAAAAAATTGTTTCAGTCTAAACCCATTTATCATTATTTTAAAATAATGTAAAGGAGCCCTACAAAACTCCTCAGTCATATATCAGGATTCATGTGAAAAAGCAAACAAAACAAAAAACAAACAAAACCCCCCAAAAACAACCAAATAAACTTTTTTGGGATATGAAAGACTCTGAAAGTAACACTATATATCAACAAATGGAAACTTCAGAGATGTTATTGTAAAAACCAACACTCAAACAACCCTTTATTCACTGAAAAAAAGCCCTCTTTTAAAGCAGTGAATATTTCACATTGCTTCATCTAGAAATGCATTTTCCTCTGGGATTTTCAGGTTCTTCCTCTCTCTCTTCATTCCCAGGATTCAAATCCTCATTAGTGTGGGTTAGTTTCAGTTCAGTTGCTTTGCTCTCTTTCAGAAACAGGGCCAATCTCACCCCTGCCCACTCAGTACTGCTCACCTCTCACTGAAGAGCATCAACTCAGATCTCTCCTACCCAGCAGCCTAAAATCTCTTAACCATGAAGTACAAATTACCCACAATGACTGAGTGTGCTCCAGCCCTTCACTTAATTTCCTCTTTTATTGTCCCCATGTGACATTAGCCACTCGCATCTGGATAGGAAACAATATTTGCAACATGTCAACAGCTACAGCAGCTCATACACACAACATTATAGGTCCATCACCAGCCTTCAGGGTGTTTCCATCAAAGGACTCCATACTGGGAGTGCTGCTTTTCTAAGCTCCCTCAGAGATACATATCCTGAAAATACTTCTGATATGCTCCACCTTCATTGCCTGTTGCAAAGGCACGTGCACATATGGAGCCATAGGGTACTGGTAAAGTTTATGCATATATCAGGAACAAATGCTTGTTCTGTCTACTCCATTCACTCCTAGCTCCTCAGAGTGCTATCTGAGAAAGAATAGGAGGGTCTGGAAAGCAACACGAATTTTCCACATTTCTTTAGCTGCCATGTTCTCTTGGTTTGCACCAGCAATCTGGAATGACTACGACAGCACAAAGCTAGCATGCACTTTAGGCTTCTCCCTAAAACGTTATCACGCCCCACCCAAAAAGTAAGTCTAATTAGAAAACTGATTTAAAAATCAATGTAGTACTGAGCTACTAAATAGCCTTTACCTATAATTTTTCAGAGAGAAAAGAGAAACAGACCATGGAAGTCAGTATGTTACTGAAAATCACATGGTATTGCTTCTCTCCCTGATCTTCACCTCTTCCTTTCTCAAAAAACATATTCTTAAAAGAATGCAGCCCTTTTGATACACATAACATGTAATCTGAAGCCTGTCTATGGCAAACCCAATAATGCATTCAGGCTAACACATGCATTTAGATCTGTTGCAGAAATCTCAAGAGCATTCCATTAGAAGAACCCCAGAGGTGTCCCAGCCCCTGGAGCTGGGGTATCATGTCCTCTGGAACACATACCAGTCTCTGGTCTGATTTTTCTGATGATTTCCCTTCTGCACAGGTTAACTGTCTGGGCTGCTAAATGAGATCACTAGCTCAGCTGCTTTCTTACAGCTTTAGTACTGTTTGTAAGGTGATGAGATTGGAAATTAGATCCATATTTTTATCTTTGCAATCTCCTTTTGGTAAGGCCATAATACTGTATGTATTACAGAGAAACAACACTGCTAATGCTGTGTTAAACTGAAAACCAAACAAGAACCCTTCCACTCAAAATCCCCAGCTTGGTCTCTTCCAGAAGTAACATCAGAATTCTGTTATTGTACAAGACCACAGGAGGAAGTTTTACGTGATCAAGCAAAGGAGAAGGGATCACGTTGTCTGTTCTTAGCAGCAGGACAATCCTTCTGCGTGAGATTTGAAAAGCTCTTCCATACTCACATCAACTAAATGGGAAAAGATTTTTCCTATTTCTACGGTGTGGCTGCATCCCTTCATCCACTGTTTACAGCTTCTGGATGTTGGAATTGTAAGATTCATGGAGGTGCCTATTAAGGAAATCCCAGAAGAAGTGGGGTTTGGAAAGGGCATGTGCAGTGCAACATGAAGCTCATCCAGTCACACAGTCTTGGGACAGTTCACATGCAAATATTTTGGGGATGTTCAAACTGCACGAACAACACTGCAAATGTTCTAAGCTAACTCCAAATCTTAAGAGTAAACATTGACCCTATAAAAATTCGAAATACTGTCTACTTATTTATTTACTGACATGTTGAGTTTAATTTACCAATCACCTTACTAATTGTAATAATTACAATTAATTTTTCTCTGACTCCCTTTTGAGAAAATAAAATTGTTCTAGAATAGGGCATGAATCTTCGGGTGAATTTCAACACAGAATATCCACAAACAATTCCCCTTGCCTCTCTGGTACTTCACTTGTGTTACACAAGAGGAGAGTTAGGATCAACTTCCCAGTTTTCTCTTTAGCTGGCCATACCAAACCTTACAAACAGAAAACTCCGACTGGCAGAAATAGAGACTCAGTTCTGCTAGTACTGTCCTCCTTTTGAAATTTGGGTTCTACTACAGCTCCCCAAAACAGATCTCCTCCCCACACATTAAAAGGTTTATACCCACATACAACTGCATTGTGACAAGGATGGAGGGAAGCCTGTTAGATGGGCAGACAAGAAAGATTTGATTGAATAAGACACAGAGAAAAGCATCTCTTATACAATGAAGTAATTTTTCTTAATGTTTTAAATAAATGCTGCTTTTCATTCCTCCCAAACTGCATTTATAGTATAATTATATGATTGCTGGGGGCTTCATATAGCTGAATTATAGGGTGTCTCTTCTGCATTTAGTTTGTGAAAGAGTCTCTCCGCTTCCCTTCATATCTCTAACCACCGACAAGGATACTCTCAAGGCATTCTATAATTCAATTACAGCTCTCCTCTGAGAAACATATAATTTTATAGAAAGATTTAAGCCATCATGTATCCCTTTTTTTTTTTCCTGTTATGAAAGCATTTGTCTAAAGTCTGGTATTAAATTTAAATAGGTCTGAAACAATCGTAACCCAATAGTTTTCAACTGTGCCATTTGACAGTTGTCAGGTTGGCACAACCCCCCAAGCTCCCTTTTAAATTCAAGTGCTGTACGGGCTAAGTACGTGTTGCACAGAAAACACCACACAGGGAGTGCATGACAGGTCGTGTGTAAACCTACATGATATATGTGCTCACCTCAACCTCTGTGAAGCAACATTGTACATAAATAGACACACGGATGCAATGTAATTCAACTGTAACATCACATTCTTAGCTGCTGTACTGGGTGTTATATGCTAATTAGAATGCGAGACACAAATGTCTGAGCTAATTAGTAAACGTCATTATAGTATCAAAAATGCTTCCCCATCACACAGGTTTTTCCAGGCACAGAAAATACTGGTTTGTAACAAATCAGAAAGTGTTACATATGTGGTTTTTTTTTTTTCCTAAGGAGTGATATGAATGGTGATTTTAGTGAAAAACTAAAGAAATACTCAATGAAAAATTCCCACTCGGCCTAATTTCTCACATGCTTCACAGCAAAGGAAAGCCTAACCAGTGCAAGTAACTACCTCAAACAATCTACAGCCAGCCTGTATTCATATTCTAACAGAAAGGCAAAACCTTGCAAATAGCAGAAGGTCTACAATCACTGCACAGCTCATAGGTATAACGAGTTCTACAATCAAAGATGTAGATAAAAAATGGGTTTAGTTTTGCAAATCTTAACCAGGTTCATTTCCATTGTTTTACTCTGTTAGTTCTATCATTCAACTGAAATTAAGTTTATCTTCTATTTTAAATCCACTTTAGGGATTAAAAAAAATTAATTCATTTAAATAAAGATTATTTTACTTTTTAAAGATTCTAATCTAGTCTTAGTTTTCTAAAAACTAATATTTATTATGAAACATATATTTCCTTTATCAATATCACATAGGCCACAAAGTATTATTAGAAGAATACAACATTTGAAGCTTAATCTTCAGCTTGATCAAATATAATAGGATGGAAAACTGAGTGAATTGTAAAGAAAAATAATGCAAGTATCTTGTAAATGCATACAATTGTGAGAGGAAGGAAAAGAAGTAAGAAATCTGGTCACAGTTCTGAAATGCTTTGGCACCAATGAGTTTACTGTCCTGAATAGAGGCACATGAGTTTGTTCACCCTGGTGTAACTGAGGCTTTCCAATGTCAGAGACTACCCGTGGTAGGCAGCTGAACTGTTTTTATCAGGCCACCAGCAACAGCTTTTCCAAATGCCTGAGTTAAAAGAGAAACTGGTTTTGTTCTCAATATATCCATCAGGAACTTTACTACCCTGAGGCACTCAGACATGTCTAAAAATCCATAGATGTGGAAGGAACAATGCTTTTTGTAGCCAACGTGTGGCACAACACAAGGAACATAACGCCAAATTCCAAACCCAGGGAAATAACATTCAGACTTCTTGACAACATACTCATGGTCAAGTCTTTTCTGATCTAGAATGCTGCAGTTATTTTAACCATGAGGCTGGAAAGCAAGAATTTTCACTGTTAATACATATTCTTTGTTTATACATAACAAAAAATACCTTTGTGTGTTTAAGTCATCACTTGTGGTTTTTCAGATGCCACCTGAAATGGATTCTGAAAGCATCCCTGGGGCACAGAACTCCAGCTGTACCACACAAGGAAAACAGACTCTGTACATTTTCAAGTCATCTTTAACTTGAATTTATTTTAGTGTTTTTGAAATTTGCAGCCTCAAAGCAATCTCTGACTCATCTCTTTCTTCAGCAAAAGCAAAACAAGCCATCAGAATAATTCAACTGCACCATGGCAGTTATTTTCTATTTCCTAGCATTTCAAGCATGACTGGATGGCAGCCAGTGCCAAATGCTGATTTTCGTAAGGGTAACCAGTAGCTACCTAGGGAAGGGAAGAAAGTTGCCCGTTGACATATCGTATTTCATCTATCATAATTTGTCAGCTAAACCCAAGAAGGGTTTCTAAAAAGAGAATCTAGACAGCACTTCAAGAGTTTTATTTTTCAGATAACGCTCACAGCTGACAAAAAATGGGTCTTTAGAATTCTTTCAGGCTCCTGATGAAATAAAGCAGATATCCTGAACTATTTCAAAATTACTTTTACATGAGGAAGTTTTCTGGATCAAGCAGTTCTAAAATGGTGTTACAAATGACACTGCAGTAACACTAAACTGACACTTAAAAATAGGGGATTTTAATTACCTTCATTTTACAAAGCAGACTGCAGTACCATAACTTTCACCACACAATCTGATTGTTCTGCAGCAACAATCTAAACATTAAACATGCTTAAAAAATAGAAGTTATTTGTGCAAATTCAACAATTACAAAATGCAAAATAACTAAAAAATTGTGACCTAGATAAAAATGGAAATTCCAACATAAATGCATCTGAAACCCATAATTCAAACTTAAAGAGAACTAAAACCTATGCCAAACAAGAAAACAAGTATCTGCAGTTTATAACAATCAACAAATAGCACATGAGCTTCACATAAGTAAATCAAGTATAAACCACTGCACAGGCTGCCTGCAAGGCCCAGCTACTGATGTACTAATGATTCTTAAAAAGGGATCAAGAGGCTTTATGGAGAAATAAGAAAAAGTCAATATTAAAATTAGTGCATCAAGTATGTACCTACAGACCAAGAGAGTTGGCAATATTTTATATTCTACTCAATTTGGATGATTGCTGTTCACTAGAAAATTTTGGTGGTATGCAGGAATAATCCATTTTGCTATCACATTCTACCAGTTTCAAACCAATATGAAATAGTCCATCATACAATAATCTCAGCTGTACCTTAAACTGCATATAAATAATCTTTCCTTCTGTAATTAATGCAGTCTTACTCAGTTTAACTGGAAATATGTTTTCATTTGAATTCTTTCATTTAAGAAAAGCTGTCCAACACTCACCCCTCTAGCTTGGGGCTTGAACAGCTTGTTCAGCTCTGCTCAATCATAAACTGCCCGTGTGACCTTGCACAAATCACTTTTCAGTGCATAAGGTTTAGATAATAACACTTCTCTACGTTGTAAGAGTATTTGGTGGATAAAGAAGTGAAGGAGTGCAAATTGCAGGGAAGTCACAATCATCAAAACTTTGCAGAGAGAGAGAGATTAACCTCCAGTTTTTCCATAATCCATTGTCAAATTCAGGTGTGGCGGAAACAGGCAGAAGATCGGTGAGAATAACTTCTTGGATTTTCTGGTGCCTAATAGCCACAGCAACTAGTTTAATTTTGTTAAGATAGAGATTGTTTTGATTCTTTTATAGGAATCAAATTGTTGATGCCTTGAAACCTGACAAAACTGAGAACTAAAAAGGCAAACAGGCTATCCCAGGCGGGTCTCAGCCTCTCACTCACTTCAAGGACTGATCAGTTTAATCAACCTTACCAAGTGCCTTTATTGCTCTCACTGTTTCTGGGACTCATTTATCTAGCCCAGATACAACATCCCTGTACCTGCAACTGGGATTGCATATGGAAAAACCAAACAGAAAACAACCCCTACCTTTGTCTAGAATCAAAAGGCAGCATCACTAACACAGGAACGATGAGCTATTTTTGCAACTGGTCAGAGCTCGTCAGCCAGCAAACACGTGAGGCCTAGTGACTAAGTCCCATGTGATCCAACACAACTAAATAAAACAACCAAGCAAACAAAAAACCCAAACCAAACAAACTACAGCTCAAGGTTTAGCGACCAGTAATAGAAAATGTGCAGTAGTATCTTAGATTTTTCTGGGAAAGGGAAATATCTCTATATTCATGGAGACTGGGTTTGTTTTCAGTTTGTGCTGACAATGGACACGGGTGGATTCGGTCATTAATCTGCCTCCAGCTGTGGTGCTGGAGAGCACTTGACACATACAACCAAACTTAGCATTTAATTTCCTTTCACCTACATGTCAGAATCAGGGAAGTGCTGGGCATTTTTCTTCTATTTCAGTACTCCAAATTAAGTGCCTCAGGGCAGCTAATTGGTAATTCTAATGGGTGGTTACTTACTCTGCACCTTACAGTGCCACCAGAATCATCTCCCTGACTATGAGTTTCATGACAGAGATCTTCCTCAAAGATAAAAGTGTATTTGAGAATGATGCAGAGGATGTCAAAATCATGCTTCAGATTTGCTACCAAATGCCCACTTGTGGTTCCACATTTTCCACATGTACCGGGCCCCATGACATGGAGAAAGGTTAGTTTGGATATTGTTGGCAAGCTGCCTGGAACTCCACTGTTACTTGTAAGGACTCAATCACTTGCTGTTGCCAGAAGGCACCCAGGCTAAGACAGGGAGCCAACTGGGATGGAGGGAAGAGATTAGTACAATGAGGGGAAAAAAAATAAAGTAATGGGATAAAATAACAACACCGCAGGCCTTGAAAGACAAAGCTTGCTGGAAAGAAAATACCACATCAGATTTGTTTCTAATAAGAAAGTAAGATTATGCCAGGAAGCCTTGAAGAGTAAAACTACTAAATCTCCATGACACTGATCCTTGGAACACAGTGGAATAATATATTTTAATACAGTGTTGAATTCTAACAAACTGCAAAGGCCTTATTAAAATGTTAAGCGAAGAAATAAAAAATTATCAAGATTTTCCAGCCTGTGAATTCCTCATAACTGTGAATATAAAAGGGAAATAAAGTACCTCTACCCTACTACATTTTTATTAGTGTATCAGAAAGTATCCTGACAGTTAATGAATAATCAACAAAAAAGCACAAGCATGCTTAGATTACTGTTGTGACAATTCATAGCTAGAGGTAAACAAAACAGAAATCCTCTACTTTCTATGTATAAAATATCCTTAAAAGATTAAAATGATAGCTCTGGTTTTGTACAAATTCAAACCTTTTGAAGGGAAAATCTCTCACTATTATATATCTTTTATGAATATCATAATTTGGCATCTTTGCAAAAGGACAAAAAAAGAATAAGGAGTATACAATATTACTTCTAAAATTCGTCCTATTAAGTTTTCCTTTAGCTTCCAGGAACAGTCAAAACTTAAGTTACAACTTTTCTATAGCTGGCATCTTATTAACACAGTATTATGAACTCCAAGGATGTTCCTGGCTGCTGTGCCAAGTCCTTTGTGTACAAACCTTCAGCTCCCCAGTGACCTAAATGAAGAGAAAACCTAATTCTAAGTGTGTAATATCTGCAAATAGAATAGATTATTTTCCCATAAAATAAATTACTAGCTTACCTAATTAGGTTGAAAGACCTGGTATGTAGACTATTTATTAATCAACTGAGTCAAAACCACCCAGTAAATAAAAATTATCCAGCCATGATATCTTAACTGAGCTTTTACTCAGTGGTAACTATGGAAATCTCAGTATTGTTGTGTATGGTTTGCAATAGCTACTTACATTTTTATTATGGTGCCAGTATAAAAATGAGAAAAACCTCACAATTTTCCTTCTGATAAGAAGCAGGTGGTCTTTGAACAAGACTACAAAGTAATCTTCAAATAAAATGAACAACAAGGAAGCATGCCTGAATATGGTAGATCAATGGCTTTCATTTAACACATACCAGTATTCTATCAAAGATTCATTTGTTTTTGACAATTAGCTGACGATAAAAGAACCTCCCAAATCTTTCAAGGAGTAAATATAAGACTAAAAAACTCAAAATAAGTTCAGTAAACATAAACATCTCTGTTGTCCCCCCCACCCCAATGATCCTCATCTGGTTGAAAATTGCAGCAAGCCCTGCTGTATCTGGTCTGTGGCAATGCTAGCATGCTCTACTCTAGTAAAAAGAAAACTTTCCAAACCTGACCAGCCTCCTCAACTCTTTTTCACAATCCCAGAGGTTGATCGTGTCAGCCCTGTGACAGATAAATGAATCTAGGTGGGGGGAAATTGTGACCTGTTTTCATACAACAATTAGACCAAATAAACACAGAACTGTTTGGCTTAGAATCTAGAGGCAAAAGGCAGAATGGAAAGGTAGAACTTAGTCAGGCAAGGACTTTGATCACGCTGTTAGGACCTTGCTTTTAGCATTCAAGAAAACATTTATGAAATTCAAAGACAAACTGCATTTACAATTAATTTAAAAATATGTTTGTGTGAGAAAGGAACAAAATATTTTCTTCTGCATCTGCTCCCATTTTTTCCATTTGTCTCCAGCAATAAAATGCTATTTAATGCATGTTTAGCATCAGGCATAAAAGCCCACAAAGTTACCATCCCACAACTTCAGCTTGTGCTCAAAGAGAATTTCCTTAGCAAATTTTTTTATCATCACAAGAATCATGATTATCATGTCCATTAATTCTCTTGGAAATGATTCTGGACATTATTGTTATTCACTACAAACACATTTACAAAGATGTATTACATTCTGCGATGGAGGGATTATTCATTTGGCTTTTACATCAAGCAACAAATTTGTAGTCTGTCCAGAACAAACACACTATAAAGACGAGGGCAGATAACTTTTGCATAAGTTCTGCCTGTTTTTTGATTATTTAAATTCCCTGAAACACATGGCCAGATGGAAGTAAATGATTTCTTTGTATTTTTCTGAAGATTAAAAACCAAGAAGACGAGAGAAAATGTGTATGTGTGTGGGGAAGTCAAAACAGCTACAGACCATTGCCAACACCAGCCACTTTTATGATTTCTTCCCATCCAGCAGTTATAGAAGCAACTATTTCAAGAGTCTGACAAAAAAGAAAACTCAGAAGAGGTAACAGGGAACAGAAATGTTGTAGGGTTTAGATGCATCTATCATACTCAGAGCATTTACACACCGTCAATATAAAACCTGACTGGTAATGTACACGGGAAGGAAGATTTATCACACAGTGATGACAGTTTTCAGCCATGAACGTCCATCACTTTCCTCCCAAAAGTTTGGCCTGGAGTCCCAGTCCTAAGCCTAAGGTGCTGAGGGAGAGAGTACAGATAGGCAGAGGGAAGAGAAAGATTTTGTCCAACTCATAATGAAGCCAACTGGTGTCTTTAGTGCTGACAACAGGGTAAGTAATTATCACACAGTAACACTACATGGAATGTAATTCTGAGTCCTGTGAATTCCAGACAATTGCATCCATACCAAGCACTGAATGTATCTGTAAGCATATAAGGGAACATCCCAGGACCCCATGCTCTTCTAAGAGAAAAAACACCCAAAAGGCGAGAGAAAAATGATGAGCCTATTGCACAGTTAGCAAGGTACAGACATATTAGACTGCCTAAAGAACCAGGTAAAATAAAGCAGGGCATCATTGTTTGGGAACATAATTTTCCCAGAAATGTTCTAATGACATTTGAGACAATGTCCTAAGAAATTTGAGTATCCTATCTCATATTAATTCCAACTACAATAATCTTTTGTAATAAAAAATTGTAACTCAAGCTTCAATTTAAAGGAGTGAAGGGAGGAACTGGGTAGAATTTTGGTTGCAAAAATAATTTGTCTTGGCTTTCTAATTACTTTGGAAATACTCAGCTGTTTAATAAGCAAACTACTGATGTATTATCCCTTAATAGCAGAAACAGAATTGGCTGGCTGAAACCTGGATGGATGGATCGATTTTTTCATTAATACATTCCACTTAGTAACATAGGAACACTGTTGGCCTTGTAAACTTTCCTTCAACCCTCTTCTGACTCTTCAGACACAGCCAACTAAGACTCAGGCATCTATCAAAGAATTCATTGAAGTTATAATCACAGCCTTCACCCACAGGGTTGCCTTTGAGCCCGTTTCTATCCTTTGTCCGCATTTACTTCCTCTTCTTTTTAAGTTTTTGAACAAATTTTGACTGTCTCAGATTGCAAAGTATTATTATATTAGTCAGAAGATGACTAATTCCTAATTCTTGTATTCTTAGGCAACTGCCTCAACAGGGGGAAGAGAGCGAGGCTGAAACACATCCTTATCAACAAACGCTGTTTCCCATCGTCATTCTCACCCCGAGCGTAACACACAAACATTTCTAAGATCTGTAAAACACCTACAAACCTCTCCCCCAAATAAAAGCTATGTTACGTTTTCCAATCCAGTGTTTTGATTATGGTATACACAGTGTTAGCTACTTTACAAAAGCCCAACTAACTCAGTGCATTCAGCAAGTGTAAAATTTTCTAACTGTTAAGGCCACCTGGAAAAAGGCAGCCAGGCCTTTCAGCTCTAGCCCAACAGCTCAAATTTAACTCAAGTAGCTGGTATGAGCCAAAGGATAAAAAAAACCAGTGAGACTGGGGTTTAGATGACCCTTCTTCCATTCACAGCACTGCTGTTTAATCCGTATATGGCAAAGTCAGACACTGACTGAAGGGTTTTATCCAAAGTCTGAACTCCCAGGGAAAACTGACAGACACCTGCATTAAAAGGTATCTGTAATTTGAAGTATAGGCATCAATGGGGCATAGAAGGGAGTTACTGTTAAACTGATTCTTGTAATGAAGCGAATCTCTGAGGTTAACTCCCTGTGCAGAGGCCTTTATGCAGCACTAAGTGACAGGGGAATGGAGCAAACAGGACACAACCCCTCTGCAAACACATCTGCGGTCAAAGGCCAACCCTGGGCCAGGCCAGACAAAGCCACAGCCCGTCCCTGGCAGCAACATCCTTACAGGAACTCAAGCAGAGCACTGGTGTGGAGCAGCAGTTGTCAACCTCCTTACATCTGCACTGTGATTAGGACAGAGGATTTAGATATTCGGATTTAGATATTTAGATATTCATGGATTTAGATATTTGCAAGAAATGCTCCAACTCAAAAGGCTGCTAGTGGTAAATTTAGTATTTATTACTTTCTAAAGAAAATTTCTAACTGCATTTAGGGTTTATGGAATAAAAAAGAATCCTAAAGATAAAAAAATCATGTAGCCACAAGATGTTGGTTTATAAGGTAATGGAAACATGTACCTTGGACATTAAGGTAACTGGTTGCTAATGAAAAACCAACTTACTAGAGAAAAGGTGTCAAAAACCCATGGAACAATTCCCAGAACAATTTTTAACATATAAATCGAGCATAAGGAAAAAAAAAATTAAGGAAATAATTAAAAATCAATGAAAACTAAATAATATAAAAGCAAAAAAGTTTTGTTTATAGGGGGCCTCTGGAGGTCCAACATCCTGCTCAAAAGCAGGCCTTAACTTCAACAGTAGGCAAGGTTTCCCACAGCCTTAGTCAGCCACCTTTTGACATTCCTAGGATCCCACACCTTCTGCAAACCCAAGATCAGTTGCTGCCAGTGAAGTATAAACTCAGCCCTTCCATCTGTCCCTTCCTTGCAAGGTCACCTCTTGCCCACCCCCATCCAGCCCACTGAAGCACTTAGAGTGAGAAAGACCTTGTGTGGGAGACTTGCAAAACCCATTTGGTATTGACTTCACACTGCTCCCACTACTAAGCTAACATCAAATGCTTATGAAAATTCCAGCCTACCAGCCTGCTAGCTGAAAATACTATTAATAATTAAACAGACAAAAAAAATTCTATTTTTTATCTACTTCCCATAATGGACACCCCATCTGTGGTCTATTAACCCTTAGTTTGTAAGGAAAAAGGCTGAAGCTCTTCCTGTGATTCCTGGCAGGCTGAGTATTTATAGCCCATCTGAATGATTTTCTTTCATTTTTTAATGGGGGTGAAAGAAGATCTGTACAGTATTTTTATTTGTCCATAATGCATTATTGTCAAAATGTCTGAGAAGTTACCCTTTTCCTGAGAAAAAGGTCAAAATCATGCACATACTATAGAATTCTTGCACCTAACAGATTTTGCCTAATAATAATTACACACAAGGTGTATATTTGTAGGTTCATATATAAACTACAAGTCATTTCACATGCATTCCATGGATGAGATGCCTGCTCTCTCCTCCCAGGTGATACTTTCAGACTATTAATCTTATTGTACAAAAACACCAAAGAAATTAATAACGTAAATCAAACTAGGTAAAACAGAACCTTATTCTTTAAAAGGGCTTACTAATCTTGTTGTCAAATCCTGGTGAAATATCTCAGCTTCTCTCCTCCAGAAGCAGAAGAAACAGCACTTAATGATCATTGCTTTCAGTAGCCAGTAACACAGCCCTGGTATTAGACACTTCTTTCCCAAACTGGCTGGAACCATCTCTGGGAAGGGTCCTGGTAGATCCCAAGTGAATTCTACAGGCCCATCCAGTCTGAATTACTGAAAATAGCAAAACGGCACATAACTTTTTTTAACATAAAATGTACTTAGTAAGATGCAACAGTAGGAAGTCCTGAAGAACTTATTTTTGTGTGTCTATGAACAACCAGTGTCCAGTAAAAGTGTACACTGCATCCTAAGAGCCATTCTACATGCACAGTATAACAAAGAATTCTTTTTTATTGCAGTAAGATAAATATACGCCCAGCAGTAAGACCCAACTGCCATTCAGAGTTACAAACAAAGCTTTTTAACTTGTTGCCACAATGAAAGGTGTGCAGTGCTATCAGACCTGGGGGTGTTCCTTGTTCTGCTGCTCCCCCTGAGGAGAACAGGTGTCCCCTGAGGGTACCTGTCCCAGCAGGGATCCATCACACATGGCTTTTTTCTTTAGACTGCAGGATTTCCAACTGCAGGACTTGGTGACAACACTGTCATATCATCTCTGAATTTTTAAAAGACTAGTCAATTCCAACATAAAGAAATACCTATATAATAAACAATCCTTAAATTTTGTTCTTAGCACATGTGGAAATATAGTAACACTGCTAAGCATTATCACAAAACTCAATGAAAAATCACTACTAACTCATAAAAATATTTTTTAAAAAATCACTAGAGTGTGACAGAACATTTTGCATAATAAACTGATAGGGAATAATAACACTAAATTCAAACCCATACAATTAATTCCTCAAAACACTTTCCAGTAATTTTTTCAAATAAAAGAATACATACTTGAAGTTAAAAATTGGTCCCAAGATGATAATTATCATCATATTTTTGTTATAAAAGGCAACACCTTATGTCTTTTCTATTTCATATATTTTGGATGATTAGAGACCGCCCTGTACACAGGTACAGATAACAAGGGCCCAGGAAGACTTTACAGGTACAAACACAGCACATGAAACATGAATTTCGCCAGGGATAACAGGGATGTCTTGTTCTCAACACTGATGATTTTCATAACCAACTTCAAATCCCCAAAGTGACTGACCAGCCTCAGTAAGAGGCAATTAATAGTTGCATGTATGCAATTCCTAAATAGAATATGTAACATGTCCTAAAGAAAATGCAGTGTTTGTGGGAAATGCAGTGCACTGGGCAGGCTTTTCACACACCAAACACAAACAACTGCCTTAGCACCCAGCAATGAGTTTTTTTTGCCCTCCTTATATTTAGATGATCATCTTGTTAACAGTGTAGTGAAGCTCTAGGACTTTCCAATTAAATTTATTATTAGAACCTCAAGAGGGCAAAATTTTAATCTCTGTAAAAACAGAAGCAAGGTTTAGGCATAAGAAAAATACCTCTATCCAAACCAAAAATCCTCTTCCAGGACAGCAAATCAGACAAAAATCGTGCCCTGGCTGTAAGGTTATGGGGCTATTAACACATCAGGTGGGCAACCTCAGGAGAAAGAATCCTCTTCTTGGGGGAGCCAGAGTTCTCTGTATTTCTGTTCATTCTTCCACAATGTCTCCAACTCTTATTTGCATTTGGACTTGGAAAATACTATCTTTATTTTGTATTTCCATTAATATTTTGGGGGGAGAAGGGTTATTTGGCAGATTTCAACGTAATTGATCCAAAAAATGCTAATCCACCACTACCAATACAGCAGTCCTTAAAAGCAGTATACTTAACCGACATTGATTAGAAGTTCTAAATGCTCCTGCTGGGATTTAGACGTGTGACAGAATTGCTTCTCTGCAAAGTCACACTGGCTGATGAAGGAGCCAGAACAAGATGATGTGTGCAAAGGAGATGTTTCTTTGAATTCCAGGAAAAGAGGAGTTCCCATTCACATCTTATCCCACTTCTCTCCTAACTGAAATATATTCAAACAGCTTCTTTGCTCCATTTCTCGCCATCAATCTGGCAAGTTGAATAGTAAACCCCACAGTACCATATGGCAGAAGACAGCTGAGAGATAAACGTGTTGTGTAATGTCAATCCTAATGAGTGATAGAAATAAAACTCAAAGAGCTAAATATCTGGCTTAAGCATCAAAAAGCATCAAAAATTCACAGTTAAGGATAAAACCCTATTGTGTAGCCAATGCCAAATACTTCCAAGCTGTAATATTGTACCTTACAGACGTGTGGTACCACTTCAGTTCCCTTCAGCAGCCTGACTAAAAAAACCTGCATTCTCCAAAACTCTCAATGAAGAGCTCGGTGATGCTGTGAGCTGTGCCTAATTGCTCAATGCTGCTGGAAGAGAAGGGGAATGTAAACACATGCATTTATCTTTGAGTACAGAGATGAATGGAAGAGAGAAGAACTAGGAGCTATTTTCACACTCTCTTCAATACAGTTTATCGCATATGTAAAAACTAAGCTTGAAAAAGTAGATAACAAGAAACACTCAGCATTTGAGGAAATGTAGGTTTTAAGACATCTCAAGCATTTTAGCTCTAGTTTTGCTCAATCAAATACACAATCCCAGACACCATTTCAGTTCTAGAAGCAGAGCAAGTAAATTTTTCTCCCTCCTACACCCTCCGTCCCCTTTAAAAATATTCCTATAGTTCAATCTCTCCCACTAATATGATAAGACAATCAGATATGGTAATGCCTTCAAACTTCTGATTTTTTTTTTAAATTCTTTTCCTAGCCTCTTCCTTCTTTTATAATACCCCTTAAGACTGGAGAAAATTGTCTTGTCCAAGAGTGGCAGTTACCAAAACCCATTTGTAGGGGCTTAGAGTTACAAAAGTATCACAAACTGACACATTATTGGGCAGAAAAAAGGTACAGAATATTCTACATATATTTGTCCTCTTGGCATGCATGTTACCTATAACTACATTCTGTTAACTTCATTTCATTACTGAATATGCAAAATGAAGACTAAGAATCCTTATCTGCTTTCCTTCCAATACTTGTAAGCATTTGAATTTCAGCAGACTACAGTGTGACTTCTCCCTTTTTTAAGTATTCCAACTCTACTGCAAATCTGCTGGTCTATTTAGACTTGTATCACCCAGCAAAGAAAGCAGCCAACAGCACTGAGCTCACAAACGCAAAAGAGATTACTGATCTAAGCTCTTTGCTAGGAAGAACATTTCATTTCTAGTCTGTCAAGTACAAAAAAAGTTTCCTACATGGTTTGCTCTACAAAATTATTAAAGGCTACTCTTCTATTACTTCTTCATTGAAATTGAAACATGGCAAATTGTAATTTCTATTTAATCTAGTAAGAGACATTAATTGAGAGGATTTCCTATAAAACATAACTCAAGGTGAAAGGCACATTTGCTCAGACCCCCGTTGCAGGCCTAGAGAGAGTGATGATGTCAGAAACACCACCTTGGACAGCAGCCCCAACATGGTGTTCAGATACTAGGAAGTTGGATGCTAATTATTTAATTATAAATGCTACCTCAACACCATTATCCACATTTTTGAATGGAGTAAATTTGTGTGTAATATCTGAACAATTAGAGATTAGTTCAAAACGATTAAATAAATATTGCTGAGGAGATCAATGTTTCACTTCTGTTTTTCTGCCACAAAATTAGAAACATCTTTGGAGGTTCCTGTGCCACTCACAAGAGTTTTAAGCTTTGATTTGTCCCTAAGCTCCAGAAATGTTAGCATGCATAAATGCTGAGTGAAAAGGTAAAAAGGAGAAGGTAAAGGAGTACAGAGAACAGCTTTTCCACATGTTCACTTGAAACATCCCTTATTGGTAGCTTAAAGTGCTTCAAACAGCATTAACTTTTCCTTAGAGACATTACTTACTTTGAAACATTTTGCAGACTCCTATTCTAGCAGGCACTGCCCAAATACAAAACAAAAGTGATTTGAGTCAAATAGCTTACAAATCAAGAATGAGGCAGGAGAGAACAGATGAATACAGCAAACAGGTGGAAAAAGAAAAATAATGAGACACTCCTAGTTAAAAGGTAATCTCAGAGCACAGTCTGAAGGGACTGGTGTTAAACATTCCATAGATATCATAAATAGAGAGTTCTACACAAGCACTTGAGGATGATGACCTTGGCAGACATTTATGGGTAACCTTTTTGTTGAATAAATGGTACAAAGGTGATCCAATCACTTTACTAGACAAAGTTTGGCAAAGGCTGATTTGGGCATGAATTTTGCCCTCTTCTAGTCTATGAGATGAGGAAGTAGCCCCCAGATATCCAGGAAGAGAAAAGTTAACGAGTTTATATATGATAAGGCAGAGAAAGTGAGTTGGAAGAGACGTTCAAACGACAAGCCAGAAATCCAGTTTTTACAGTACAATTTTCAGCAAAGGGAATGTGTTTAGAGAAGACTAGAGGCAATGGCCACCATAGTCAAGAATGACAGAACAAGATTAAGAGATTTAACTCTTCTGTCAGAGGAGTGATTTTATCTGAAAATGTAATTACAAAAAGCACACTCACTTTGCCAGTTTGGGTCAACCAGAAGTCACAGAAATGGGCCTGCTGCAGTGCTGAGCCCAAGCTATAAAACACTGCCAGATTCCTTCAGGCATTGCAATGGCATATAGAAACAAAAAACAAACAAACAAAACAGAAAAATTCAAAACCAAACAACTGCTGAACTCTTACTGTCAGGACTGCCCAGAGAATAGCTGTACAAAGAGAAGTGGGCAAGATAGCACTGCTAGAAATTTAGGAAAGACAGTGAAAATTCATCTGTAATGTAAAGGTAAGAAGGCAGAAGATAAGCAAAAAAGGATTAGAGACAAGCAGATGATCCAGGGGAGGTTTGAGTCAGGAAAGTCCAAGGAGGAAAGGATTTCAGGAACAGAACGCGGTACGAAATGTTAAAAGCATGCAATGGCTTTCAGAGGATAAATGGCTTTTGTTCTGACCTTTTCCTTGGTATTATTTCCTAAGCAAAACAGAAGTCATTCAGCAACCTGCCTCAACTACTGCCAGAGAACTCCAACCAAACAATGAGAATGCTTGGTGACCAAGAGTTACCCTGTCACAACTCCATAGGTCACAAAAAGTCAGTGAAGTCTTTACAACTAGGTTTGCACCAATAATTCCCTACTTGTAGGAAATTGTTATTAGACTTCAGAAAAACAACTCAAGAATATTTGTATTGGTATCTACACTAGGCCACAAGCATCCTTCTGCTTGTTTGAGCATGAAAAATCAGCAACTGGCAGATATAGAGGCTTCCAACCCATTCAGCTTCCAGCCACCCCAAACACAACAGAACAGGGGCTCCACTGGCCCTCTGCAAATGGAGGAATTCAGCAGGAATTTCACACAGCAATGACAATTACATATTTCAACCCTTACAGGTTATTTTTATCAAAGGAGGAACGAAGCAAGCAAGGAACAAAATTACTATTTTAAAATTAAGGAGTGGTACCTGTCTGCATTTTAAGAGTTCTTTATAAGACACTGGAAAGCAAGTCAAACTTATGAGATAATTGCTCAGTTGAATATTCTCAGATAACTTCATCTACTTGCACGTGGTTAAGTTTCTTTTCATTATTTTTTTCTGAAAAAAGTATAATTATTATTTTTGAATAATAATTTTTGAAATAAGTATATTTTTTCATCTAGATATTCTTTTCTGGAGTAAGAGTGCAGAGAAAATACAGAATGCTTAATACAATAATAACTTAAAAATCTAATTGTCCAACCAATTTTTCAGAAATTACTTGACTTTTAAAGGCAAGAAGATGCTGAACCTTATCCAAGTTTGTTAATTAATAGCCTCTCTAGATAAATTCCTCCTTACCATTGTACTTGATTACTAAATCTCTCTGCTTCAAGGCAACAGATGGCTTAGGATCCCCCAAAACTAAAAAGTCCATAACTCTCCCTACAACAACAATCTAAATTTAGTCAGATGCTTAAATATTAATATTATTCTTAATTGAGAAATGAAACAGCCATGGATAGATGGAAAATTCACTCTTGCAACTTTCTGGACAGTTACAACTTCAGAAGGTTATTTATACATTCCCCTTGTTTAGTGAATTCTTGGTCAGGATTAGAAACATAAAAACCTCCACCAAATCCTTGACACCAAATCTGAAACCACTATGACAAGAATGGGTCAATCACACCCTTCTGTCAAAACTGTCAGTTGAACATTTAATGCCATAAAAAAATCCAAACACAGTACACCTCTCAAGTTTTCAGTCCTGTCCCTTCAATCCTTCCTTCCACTTTTGAGCTCACCCCAGCAAAGGAGGACAGCCATTCTGAGCTGACCCAGAACTACTGTATTGTTTAAATGAAGGCCATAGTAACCAGTTTATTTTGGTGACTATACACTGTGAGACTCTAAACACAGACACCACTTATTTTCTCCTATTTCTATGGCATCATGACCTAAGGGCCACCAAAGTCAGGAGAAACCTTTTAATTGATTTGAAAATACAACCTCTGCCCCTGGTGTTGCAAAGATCTGCACAAACAGACGACTCCACATCCAATGACTCCACATTTCTTTATAGAATCAGGACTACTAAAATACATACAGCGGCTGATCCTTTGTAGTAATTTTGGATTTTACAGCATTCCAAGTTATTGAAAATGCTGTGGAGTTTCTTCATCAAATTAAACTAATGGCCACGAAAGCAAAAATCCAGCTTTTGGCATCATGAATGTGTGTAGCCAAATCCAAGTGTAAAACAAACTGGTCAGTTGTCAGACACAAAATGAACATCAAGCCTGCTCACAACAGCCCATCTGAACAGATCATGTCTAGTCATTTATTAATGCTTTTATAGTAACATTTTCAATCTATAACTTAAAATAGCTATTAAGTTTCACCCCAACTAGGTTCAACTTCCTCCTCTAGAGTGCATTGTAGCTCATGTTTAATACCTCTTGCTTTGAAACGTTTTCCAAACACTGAGCTTGAAAACTTGGGAGATAATTTCATTCTTCAGTACACTACTGCTCCTCAGTGCATTCTGCTTTCTCCAAAATTAAGTCACAGAGAAGAATTCATGAACATGTCTGGTACACTAAGTTTTTTTTGGGGGGGGGGGGTGGTTTAGCTTAAAATTTCAATCCATTCATAAGAGTCTGTTCTATTGGAATTTAAAAGAAAGAATATCAAACTTCTGGGAAATGGAATTCAATTAATATGTATGTGTCCACTGGTGCTGGGGGAGAAGCTGATCTATATATGGAAACCACAACACAGAATTCTCCATTGGTTTATGTAAGAAAAACAGCTTTTGTCTGCTAAAATGGTCAATACAAGAATATAAGACTCCTAATCTGAATTTTAATTAGAAATAGGTCAAGAGAATGCTCTTTCCCACCTCAATTTTCCTAGCATGCACCTCATTATTCTGAGAAGCACAGTATAAAACACATCTTAAAATAAAACTATTAATATACTTTTAGCACTGCTATCAAGAAGAGTGACAGTTTTCTGTCAGTTTTACAAAACACACCCATAAAAAAAAATAAAATTTGACAAACCTTGATTAAACCAGAGTACCCAAAATTATCTGTTTGACTATTAAGTAAAAAAATATTTTGCATAGAATACTATTAGGCTCTTCACGTGTAGTTCTTTCCTTCCCAGGAACTCTGAGAAGGCAGAATTGTAGAGATGTCCTAGATAGAAAGGGTATCCCATCACACACACATGCTGTAGTCTCACAGGCACCCTGGATTTCACTGCATTGCTACAAGTGGGACGAGCAATGGGACACTTGATTTTCAAGACAAGCCCAAGAACTGCAATAAGCAATCCCAGTTGAATAACACAGTCCTGTCTGCCTTAAACTGAGCTCAAAGTGAGTCTAATATTAAAAGCACTCTGACACACTAGAGAAGAGTTGAGAACTTGGGCTTCCTGTAGGAAAAAGCCACCCCAACAGCAGGAAGGAAAAGTGCCCAGTCCTGCAGTTCTCATTTACAGGAGCCTCTCCCCTGAAAGCTGTGAAATCGCAGGAGGCAGAACTACAGGCTCCATCTCACAGTTATCAAAGACTAATCTGTGAATTCACGTGCATAAAGTTATTTACACAAGTGCATTTAACTTTTTACCTAATTTGGAGGAATATCAGAACGCTTTGGTACACAAGGGTTACTCCTTACAACTGGATTTTGATTCAGAAGCCAGTAAATTACTTTAAGCCAATGAAATCACCTAATTATTTGATAACAATTCAGCTGTATATAAGACAGCTGAATTGTTATCAGTTCTACATAGGTTATTATAAAACAGAGGCTCAAAAGCATCAACATGATTTATTTAAATATAAATTCTTAAGTACCTATGTATAATAAAGTCTGTAATTGGGATTGTTCAGCCTGGAGAAGAGAAGGCTTCAGGGTGACCTAACTGTGACCTTCCAGTACCTGAAGGGAGCCTACAAGAAAGAGGCAGGGGGACTTTTTACAAGGGCATGTAGTGACAGGACAAGGGAGAATGGCTTCAATCTGAACAGGAGGTTTAGCTAAAATTTTAGGAAGGAATTCTTTACTGTGAGGGTCGGGAGGCACTGGAACAGGTTGCCCAGAGAAGCTGTGGCAGCCCTATCCCTGGAAGTGTTCAGTCAGAGGTTTGATGGGGCTCTGAGCAACCTGGACTAGTGGAAGGTGTCCCTGCTCATGGCAGGAGGGTTTGGAAGTAGATGATCTTTAAGGTCCCTTTCAATGCAGGCCATTCTGTGATTCTGTGTATTCAGAGGAAAACTAGATATATTCAGTGATGTTATTTCTCACTTCAATTCACTTTCTTCTGTCCACATATTTAAAACATACTAAAACTTAATTTTTTATTTTATGCCTGTATGCTTAGTTTTCACAGATAATTACTGCACACAAAACTAGTTTATATATAATAACAATAGAATATCATAGTTACCTTGCCATTTATTTGGAAATATATTATTCCAGGAAGACTCCTCCTGTGTCTCATTTAATTGCCTTTGAAGATCCTGCCATTTGAGTCTGCCTTCTGGAACATGCATTTCATCATTATTTTTTAGCCTTGTTACATCAATCACTGCAACTGCTACCAAAGATTTCTGGGCTGTGAAGTGATAATTTGTTCCAGCGATATTAATGAGGCAAGCAGTGGTCTTGAGGGAGGTGACAGCCCAATGCTTTACAGACAGCAGCAGATTAAGGTGTTGTAATATACATTGTTTGTAAGGTGTTGTAATATACATTGTTTGAAACGTATCACTGGAGCATTCAAAATATTACACTCTATGTGTTAAGGTATTTTTCCCCCCCACACTACCAATTTCCCATGGAGTACCGTTACATCCCTTGCCACGGTGCACCATCATTCAAAGAAGCAACACCAGTGGTAGGTGGTTTGGAGCTTCTGGGAGCGACACGACAGAACCAGGGGGGAGGAAAAAAAGCAAAAAGGTTCGTTGCTGCTGTACCAGCATTCCCAGTGTACTGCTGCAGGAAGCGGTACATCTGGAAACAACAGATGGTCTGTGTTTAAATGGGAGGGAATAGAGGATTTTAATACCCACACATCTCTAATTCAGTTCTGTGAGTTTGATTTCTACATTTTCTCAGATTAGGGAGGGTTACAGGATCTGTAGGACGGGCTTTATCCATATTACTGTTACCATCAACATTGCCAGCTAAAGCCCTAATGTTGTACTATCTCTATCTGTGAACTTTGACTTAGCCATATGTGCACTTTCAGAAAAGCAGACTTGGTCTTTAAAACAAAGCTTACACCCGAAATTTATATGAAATAAAACACTACTTGTTACAGGCCAGATGCTCTACCACCCTGAATAATTCATGATCACCTATTTAGCCTTTTGCACTTCTTTCATGATATACATTGTATAGGTACACAGGGTTTCACAGAAAAATTTTAACTAAAGGGAAAAGAAAAAAAAAATGACAGAGAGAACACAGGAATTTTTTACATACATTCTTTCCACATAAATGTCTCAAGCTCTTAACTGATTTATACATAAGAGCTACTTACAGGCATTCTAAAGAATAATCCTAACCATGCATGATTTACATTTACATATTTTAACTCAAAGGAGAAGAGGAAAGAGGATCTGGCCATCTGCAGAGAGAGCCTTGTGAGGATAACAGCCAGTGCTACCAGCTCTCCCAGTTACTAATGCCAGATTGAACCATTTGTGACTGGTGCATAGGGAATGGCCTGCTAAGAGCTGGAACATAAGCTGGAAGACAAAAAGACCACATATATTTTTGAAGGAGAAAGCACAATTATCTTCCTGATGAATAACCTCCAGCAGAAATACAAGATGGTAAAGGTGAATGAAGTGCAAATATTCTAAGAACCTTTCATTTTATCTTCTTTTCAACAGCATGTCTTCCAAGTATTGGAATTTTAAGCCTGAGACATCCTAAGATAAATTCAACAGGTGTGTTATACTGATTTATACCCTTGCAAATCTAAAAATGTTCCTCATAGGTGGCCAAAATTGGAAATTTGTTCAAGAATAATTAGCCTTTATGCCTTGGTAATATACAGGTCAGCATCTGCTTACAGTAGGATTTGACATCAGTTGAAGCATATGGATGGGAATCCAAACTCTTTTTCTCATTAAAAATACACCATTTAATTTGGCTCAGTTGAGGACGATTAGCAATATGTGCTCAAAGAGGAGCTTATAACTGGCACAGGGAAAGTTGGCTTGGGCTGGAGACCACACGCAGAAGAGAATCCAGAAGCTTGCAAAGATGGCCTGCAGACACTATGCCAGACTCTCGTTAATGCTATTAGCTCTTCATTTTTATAAGCACTCAAATATATTAAGTAAAAACATTGAGCCAACAAGTAACATATAATAACAATTACATATAAATATATTATTTCCCTAAAGTACCCAGAGACCTGTCTTCCAAGCTTTCTAGAAATAACAGATTTCCAAAACCAAAACACACCCTGAGCTTATTTACTCCTAAACATTAATAAAAACAATTAGACAAAATATGCATGTGATGAAGAAAGATATAATGCTCCAATTCATGGTTTAGAAGAATTTGCAATCAAATACATGGCCAAATCTAAGGGTTATACAGTTATCAGACTGTCAGGTTCAAGCAATGCAAGAAGTATGTTGGAGAAAAGATTTTAAAGTAAGTTCTAGCACTTTTCAGTATGTGTCCTAGAAGTTAAATAAACAAAACTAGAAATAAATCTGAACTGAAAAAGCACACCCTGTCATCTTAACATTCTCCTCTCTAGAACTTCTGTGTATGCACAGAAATTACTGCCCAGAATAATAATCCATCATTTTGTATGGACATACAGAAGGTGCTGGATCCAACATTTTAAAAATAATTAGCTGTTTAATACAGTTGAAGCATTTTAAAAGTTATTTTGAAACCTATTACTGAAACCTCATCTTGTAGTAAATGTAGCAAACTAGTACCATAAGAAGTAAAGCAGACAAATATCTTTTTTCTTCTCCCCCATAGAATTACAGAAAAAATATAAAAGGAACCAAATACGGTCTGTTTTTCTGCAGTAATAGACAATTAAAAAAAATAAGTCAGAGGAAACTTGCTGCTGCAACTTTACATTTCACTTCCTATATTTTAACTGAAGTTATTTGGAACACTGGAATTTTGTGGCTTGAACTGAACAGACTTCAAGACTGGATTTAGTGCAAACCTTTAAAAAGAAAGCAAAAAACTAATTTCATCTAACCTCCTTGCACTTTCTCATTTTATGTGCTTAATACTTTGTGTATAATCTTGCTACAAAAACCACAAACAAACCAACAGAGTGCACCGATGCCTCCTTCTACCACACAAGTATCTTCTGTCCATTCACTGTTTATCAATTGAATGATCTGATAACATGAGACAGCCAAACATTTTCACAAGTGCTATTACTCTGCCATGATATAATAACAGCATATTTGCTCACCGCCTTCCCAGCTTTTGCAGAAAGCAATTCCTTTCCATGCACCTGATTTCCAGCAATGATGCCAGTACAACAGAGCCCAAATTCCCTCCCTGTGCTCACAGGAGTACAAGTTCACTTGTGCTTCACTTTTAGGTTTGATTTAGCAGGACCTCTATCAAAAACCCTTGCCTTGGGGCTCTTGATAAAAACCTTTCTTGTTTCCAGGGTGTTATGACATAAAAATGCAAACATTGTCAATTCTACACAGCCTTCCTCTTATTCTTACCAAGAAATGGGTAAAAACAAGGTGAATTTCAGTGCATCTTCTTATGTTCTGCTAATGCACTCAGATAGTAGTTACACATAAAATTTACCTTTATTATCAAGTATGCTTTTTGTTAAGAGGCTCATTAGATTGTGTTTTGATACAGACTCTTCTTTGCCTATTGGAATAATAAACCATATTTTGTAAAAGAAAAAAATGCTTTTCACTAAAGCTTGTTTCTGGGTAATTTTAAACCCCATGACAGCCTATTCTTTTACCATTAGACTGAAAAGCAGAACAAGCTAACCAGGTCTACCTTCATTATTAATAGGACTGACTATTCTAATCAAATATGTGGAAGAAGAAAGGAAAAGAGGCACTTATTTTTCCTCCTTTGGATTCCTCAGCTGGGAGAGAATACACTTACCAAACATTTTCAAGACTATCAAAGTAAAACCTAAATCTTCAACTGCATAATGTAGTGATTTTCAAAGGGTATTCTTTATTGATGTGCTGAATATAACAGTATTAACATGTACTTAGAACAGCACTGTGATTTCCCACTAGTTTGAAGGCACAGTGCACCAACAAACATGGCCATACAACAAGGAATTTTCATCTGCCTAATTTTCCAGCTTCTAAGCAGCTGCTGATTAAAATAACAAAACAAACCCAAAAATACTAAACAAAACCCACAACAAACAAACAAACCACCAATGCCCAAACTCACAAAAACCTCAAAACAAAAGACACACACCCTTACCAAGCATATTATTCGGCAAGATACCTTCACATCATACCACCTGCTTTCAAAATTCAATTGCAAAATTCTGATAGATCAACATTTCTAAGGATACAAGTAACTTAATATGACGCAAAAAGAAACACACGTAATTTGTAAAGGACTGTTGTTATTAGAGACACAGTTATTAGAGATGCAGTCCCAGTAATGATCCACTGCATCAGGAGACAGCCCACATGTAATCACGATGTGCTGTCCTGGGACAGAACCCCGTAAAACATTTAAAGATTTCAACAACCATAACTGCAATTCTCCCTTGTTTTTCAAAATGGTTTATTTGTAAGACTAAAGTAGCAGCATATTAGGTGGAATAAGTGTTACAGTACCTAATTTTTCCATCCCATAAAGCCCAAATAGATCACTGATTTAATCAACACATGTTTACTGAAACTATGAGCCCTTCAACTGCTTTATCTGTACTGCAAAGAGGAAACAAACAGTTGAGTCTCTGCTTATCTGCTCCTGGTATAAAAGTCTTTATATTTAAAACTTTATGTGGGAGCCAGGGCACTGGCTTGCAATTGTGACCAGAAACACCACTTCTATGAAAATGCAAAATACTAAATATTCACATCTCTTAATCATCTGGTCTCAAAACAGATGACTTTAATTTGCTGGTTGAAGACTTAATTTAATCTATAAATAAAAATAAATAGAAAGAGATTCCATCATTCCATGACAAAACAAATGGCATGGGTTAACCCCCACAGGTAGCTCAGCCCTTGCAGAGCTGATCACACACTCTCCTCCAGTGCGTTGAGGAAGAGAATTGGAAGGGTAAAAGTGTGAAAATGCGTGGGTTGACATGAAGACAGTTTAATAAGTAAAGCAAATGTCATGTGCACAAGCAAAGCAAAACAAGGAATTCATTCACCACTTCCCATGGACAGGCAGGCGTTCAGCATCCCCTGGACAGCAGGGCTCCATCACACACAGCAGTGACTTGGGAAAACAAGCACCAGCACATCACGTATTCCCCCTCTTTCCCCAGCTTATATTGCTGAGGGTGACACCACATGATCTGGGATATTCCCTGGGTCAATTGGGATCAGCTGTCCTGGCTCTGTCCCCTCCCAACTTCTTGAGCACCCCCAGCCTCTTCACTGATGGGGTGGGGTGAGGAGCAGAAAAGGCCTTAGCACTGAGCAAGCACTACTCAGCAAAAACTAAAACATCTCTGTGTATTAACAAAGCTGTCTTCATTACAAAACATAGCCCCAAATCAGTTACTTTGGGAAAAGTAGCCAAAAAGCAGTACAACAAATCACATTTTTAATACAAAGCGTCACTGATAAAGTCAATTTTGATTCAAGGATTCAGAAATAATTCCATTTGAACTCTGATAGTTTGGAAACTTCTGGATTGAATGAGAAGGTAAAAAACCCTGGGTTTGTGTCTCAAAATTTGCAACAAAATGGCACAGCACAAAAGAAAACATCACCAGAAAACATCCAGAAGCACTGTAACCACTGTGATTCCTACTCCTCTCCCAGCAGGGAGTGGGTACCAGGAGGCAGGGAGCAGCAGCAGCAGCTGTCTGCAGAGCTCCAGCATCCTGCCTCTTAGCACCTCTTGCAAGAATTAGGACTGTTTTTCACTTCTTGACATACACAAAGATTTTTCCTTATGTTTCAAACAATACTCAAAGATCTAGTTTAATATCTCTTCTCGTAAGTAGAGACAGTAATTCAAAAAGTTTAGAAACTGGAAATCAAAACAGCCATTTTAACTAATTTCAAACCCTAACATAAGCCTCAGCTCTTTTTAATAATCACAACAGTTTAAATAACTGATGTCCAACAACAGAAGGAAACATCCTGATATTTTTTTAATAGAAAAAGTTCTTTAATCCATGAATACAGAAAAATACCTTTGCTTTGAACAACTCTCTTTCTTTCTCTATGCTCCTTACAATATGAAGACAACAGATGGTATTTCACACATCCTCTTACAATCACTCCAAAAACATTAACACACATGTTCCTAAAGACAAATGATTCACCTACAGAAGTTTGTTTGGAACATGATTTCAGGAAATATTCTTCATGAGAACCCATACACATGCAAAGGAGAAAAACCCAATTCATATCTTGATTTGCAGCCATTTCCTATATCACCAACCAAACCAGTGAGGTTTCTGTGGGAACTTAAGGTGAACAAATACAACACGTAACAAGCAGTAATGACTTTTTCTTCTGCATTCCATACTAATAGAAATCTGCTTGGCTACATAGTAAATCTACATCTAGACAGTAAAGCATTAGCTATAAGATGACTGCAACATTTTTCAGTTCACAACTGTGAGTCAATCAGAAAACTAACCTGGAAGAAATAAACACATTTTTACTAGCAAAAATACCAGGACTTATTTTTACTATATTAACAAAAACATTAAAATACATAAATATTTTCTCTTCCAGATATGACAGACCTATTTAAAAGAATGGAAGATTATTATGATATTAGTCCTAGCTTTATCCTAGCTAGTATATGTAGAAAAAGTATAAATAGTTTTATAGACATATTCATTCTCAAATCTCAATGTGATCACTATTTCTGAAAAACTACTTTAATTAACTTCATTCTCTGATGAAACCTACAAGGTACTACTCTTTATTAACAAACATCTTAATCATGGACTAGTGCAAGGATAAGAAACAAGAAGAACATTGCCACCTAGCTGTTTGAGCAGTGCCCATAGAGGATGGCACATTCAGCTTATGTCTCTCAAATACTCCAGGGAAAAATCACTCCAAATCAAAAATGTAGGAAGGGCTGTCTAAAAACATGGGACGAGACTGCATTTCTGTTGCTTTTATCTTATAACTTCTGAAAGCAGCTGGTCACAAAATACGTGCACTGATAGCTTTTTCAAAACAATTATTCAATACAATCATGAATCAGTGTCTGACACCATCTTTCTTTCATCAGTTCTCAGCAGAAAGACAAACAGACTAACATAGAGGTACGTACATTAACATTTGTCAATTAAACAACACTGTGAAATTCCTGCAAAATCTAAAATATCCTTAGATATCAATGTAAATGTAAATAAGTAGATACCTCTGATGGAGAGATGTGTTTCTTCAAAATACATTTTCTGGCTTTTTGTTTTAAATATATTTAATAAAGGTTATATTTGAAAAGTAGCACTTCTACAGTTTATGAAATGCAACTTGCTACACACACGTCATATAAAGACTTTTCATAAAAAGCAGAATAAAGCAAACCAGCTAAAGCTTGACATTGCAGATGCCCAGATTGGTATTTTCTAAGTAACTGTAAGAAATGCCACAGTAGAAGGGCATCCTGCCCTGCCCCACAGTCCAGAAAGAGCAAGGGCAAGCATCACAGAACTGGCACATCATCTACTCGGCAGCTGTGTATTCCCTCTCTGCAGCCAGGAGCTCATGCATTCCAAAAACATTTGGTAGTTTCTCTGAAGCTCTTCAACCCAATATACTAAATTTAGGGAGCTGTAGCACTGAGCAAACAATCAGAAAAGCGGATAAAGCTTCTGAATAGCTGCAAGGCTTCAGATGGTGATTCGATCTCCCCTCCTATGAATTTTTTTATCACCTTTTATCTAGATTCATGCCATTTTCTGAAGAATGAAACTATGCCATGTCTTGTTAGGAAGCAACGTGTAACAATACAAAATGTCCAATTTTATGAAGTTTTCCATTAAAAACTGAACCTTTCCCAGTTGGCTGCTGGTTACTCCCCATCACTGCAGCTCTCTGATCACATCGGTCTGTGAATCTCGTCTTGCCCATTGATCCCAAGTGCAGCCCAGCCTTGAGAAACAAACTCTGGAGTCCCTGGTGCACTGCTCTCCAGGCTGAGCCTCCCTCCCTCCCAGTGCAGGGAAGACAAGAACACAGCAGCGTCCCAAGTGCCTCCAACCTCCAAAGGAAACCATTTACTGGTGGAGAACATTCCATTAGGAGCACTTGCCTCCTCAACACCACCGTGGCACAGCCAAGCAGGACTGTAACAGTCTCACCTTGAACACCAGCATTTTCATTATAATCTAGGAGTAAATAACAACTTGACAAAGAATAGGGGTGTTCATTTAGTACTTTATACCTAATTTTAAACACAATAAAATAGAAGACTGACTGGGACTACGTAAGTTTACTACAGGCCTAGGTAACTACTAACTCTTCCTATGTTAGAGTACTGAAGACCTCTAATTTCTTCCACTCCTTCCTTAACCTGGAACTGCAGTGAGATTTTGAGGCAGTAAGAGGATGCATGTGTCTATACCACATTCAACATACACAGAGACTTGGCAAATCCTGACTGCAAGTGGAAGGAACTGATACAAATGGAAGGAACAATTACTCAAGATAAAGATCACATTTCCACAATGAGGGATAAAAACAATCAATTCACCCGGAATTCGTATGAATTAACTCATCTGCTGCAGATATGTCAAATAACTAGTTATATATATATACATATAATCTGATAATTATCCATATAGACTCACAGAGATAAAACCCCAGAAAATAATTTAAGATGAAATGGCCTAGGCAAAGTGAAAAGCTTTAAGATGCCCAAAGGATAGCACTAGTCAGGGAAAAAAGCACACACGAGTGTCACTGGTGTCACATCAGTGTCTTTTGAAGATGGAACACATATAAAGACCTTGAAAACCTAAACCAGTCAAAATTAAGTCACTCAGTAAAACTATGTTAATCACTTGTGCAAGCTCCTTAAAAGGGAAACTGTCCTTTTTTTCTCCTTAATGTTACTTGATTAAGAAGATTTTACACCTTCACCAATGGAAAGTATACAAATTGCAATTAGTAGTTAGTAGAACTAACAGTAAATTTTTTTTTATAATGACTTAATCTCTATAGAGTTTAGTCTACAATAAAGACAGCAAATGAACACATCATCTCACCCCCTGCCCCAATTTTAGTTAATCTTATCCTATGAGCACTCACATTTTGCATTTAGAGGTTTGTCATTCATATTGGCCACCAGATATTCCTCATGTGCTTATCAGACACCAAACCAGGGTAATAATTTACCAAATAAATGGAGACTGGCAGGAGTGTATTACTCCATCATCCCAGTCCTCCCTTATCTCTGTCTCATGATTATTAAGATTATTTAGTGACATTAGGTTAAAATTATTCAAAAGGTTTGAAGCTGAAAGTGCTTTATCATATGTCCAGAACTGGATGCAAGATAAATGTACCCAGAGTTCTCACTGGGAGAAAGGAGTCAGGTATTTCACACCTACCCCTTCTCTTTGGCCAGCTTGTCAAGCACATGCATTCAGACCAGCCACAAAAACTACTGTCACATCTGGCAAGTCAGGGCCAAGACAGATAAAGAACAAAAGAGCAAGGATACCCAGGAGACTACAGGAAGAAACTTGGACTGCTCCAGGGTATTTTCATGATGAATAAAAGATCATAGAGAGAAGATCTGTTATCTCAGACATAACAGTGGATAAGACAGAATCTTCAGGAAGTCACCTTTAATTCTTTTGTCTTTAAAGAACGAAAACTAAAAATGGTTAACCTGTATTTAGCTCTTCTCCTTCTAGATATGAACCTACAAAAAGCTAAGCGTTACACTCAGCACAGTACGCAGCATTTACCCTCAAAAGAAGAGAGTACCAACCTATTTCAAAAAGATACCAGAAAAAAATATATATACAGAGCAAAGTTCACATGTGCAATATACTTTCAAACAAACATGTATATGTATACAAGTGTATATACAACATATATAATAAACAGATTATTATCAACTAAATGCAAAGAACTCATGGTTTAAACTTCTTTTGTATGATTCCCTTCAACATGAAGGGAAAAGATGGTCATTAAACAAAATCTGACAGTTTACCAAATAATTGCTATTGAATCACCAATTATGTTTACTACATCTTTAAGACTATTCATGCAGGATACTGCCCTGACTCTTAATTTCTCTGGGCCACATACCCTTGTTTTGTACTTTTACAACCATGTCAAGTTGGATGAGTCTAAAGGAAAGGAAAAAATTTCACAGCCTCTAATAAAAGCAAGAAAACATATTTTTGTCCTTCGTTCAATTGCCATCAGTATCTATGTGGTATCTACTTTTCCTGGTTTGAACATTAAAAGTAATATTCTATGCCCATAGCATCATATGTTTACGTATCACAACACAGAAAAAAAACCCCAAGCAGTGGCATTGTTCAAGCCTTTCTAGGATAGTGTCCAAGAGAAATAGAATTGACATTTTCTTATGAAAATATTTTTAGCTGGAAAAACTGAATTAATAATCCTTTATTCCAGCAGATCTGACAATTATGTACTAGCAAATGAGCTTACTTGGATAACAGTTCTGTTAAGGCTCCTCACAATCATCTTGTGTTCAGTGGACTTACATGTCAGTGTATTTTAGACTTGTGATGGTCTTGATCAAACATCTATTCCTCCAGGCAGTTGACTCACATTTTCAAATATTCTGAAAAGTTTGTCTAGTTTGCATAGTCCAGCTGTAGGTGACAGGCAGAAGAAAAATTCTACACTGTATAAGAAAACAGGAATGTCTTATATTTGAGAATGGTTTGTACAAGTGCATTTCAGCTATTTGATACTATAGCCAGCAAGATTTCATTAAAAATTACGCTCTTGCATCAAAAGCAACTATTGCTTCTTAACAAGACTTTGAACACCTGCAGATTTTAGGCACCACAGCTTCATGCCAGAAATCATGGTTCACCTTATCCTACAAGCCATGTGATGATCCACTATGTGGAATGATGGAGAAACAAACTCCATTTTCATTACAATATGCTCTGTTTTCCACAGACACCGTGTGCAGTCCTAGATTTCCACATGGCTGCAAGCAAGAAGTCACACAGCTGCCAAAGAAACCCTTCACCAGCTGAGAAACAGCCCGACCTGGCCACGTCCCCATCTAGGATACAAACAGCGGTCCTACAGATGAACACAGGCAAAAAAAAGAAAACATCCCATGACTTACACAAGAAGTATCAGAAGAGAGACAAATTTCTTGGTGTATTTGACAGACTCTGAAGGCGTGTGGGTTTCAAACGTGCTCTCTGTTGTTCATTCTGCACTCCCAAGAGCCAGCAGTGAAGAAAAGGCACCTTTTTCACTCCTGATCCCTGGGTACTGCACTCAAACAGTCATGAATTGGTTGGGTAATATATTATTATGACTGAATCACAAAAAAGCTAGAATTTTGAATTTTTATGATAACATGAACAGTATGTGATTATGTTTTTTACTGAAAGGGTGGAGAAAATTGTTTCTTCAAAGTCTGCAACTTCTGTAATTCATTTTCCTTTCATTTCAACTTTCTGGATAGTGCTCAAGACTTACCACTGGTCTTTGCATACAAAGTTGCAATACAAACTTAAAAGAAAAAAAACCAGTGGACAAAGCAGATTCTCAGGCTCAATGGAAGAAAGGATTCAGACTCTGTGTGGGAAGATATCTACAAAATGAAGCAATTACCAGGTCTTCCCACCAATTACTGAGGGGTGATACAGGTTTCATGGGTCTCTTCTCTGCATAAACGTGGGCAGGGATAATGCTTTTCAAGACCGAGTTAGAAACTAAAACAAAAGCTGAAAACTAATGCAGGGGGAGCAGAGACAGAGTTTTTAGTACACAGCCCTGAAATACTGAGCATTTTATTGCAAGTAATGCCATTTTTTATTGTTTCTATTAATGAGACATTTCCACCCCGAGAGAAAAAGAGGAATTCACCAGAGACAAATGATCATCAATTACTCTCACTTCGTGGCTTAAAGGCCAGCTGCAAATATTGACAAAGTACAAGGTATTTATACTGTGCATGTTTTGTCAGGTGGAAGTTGGGGGAGGAGGGGTGGAAAGTGACATTTTAGTACAATTTGACACACAAACACTTGAAAGGCTTGAAAGCATCACATGTATACAAGTCTGCATACATACACAAAGTCTGTCTACTCTTAGAAAAATAAAGCTAATAAATCTGGAATTCGAAAATAATTACAGGAAAGACAGAAGAGTCTTGATCTTGGGCAATGTTTGATTTACATCTATACAGCTTCAAAGAGCTGTCTCAGCTTCCTCTGAACTAATTTCCAAATGCTGGTTTCGTGCATCTCTCGTCTTTTTCCACTCTAACTCTGCCTTAAAAATTTTTAAGCACATAAAACATGTTTAAGCACAGCTGTCACAATATTTTCCTCTCTAAAAGCAAACAGTTCTAAATCTCTCTCTAAAACCACTAGAGTATTAGGGTCTTATGCAGCACCATATTTATAACTTTTCAATAAGTTCATTTTTAAAGATAAAATTCAATACAATATAACACAGCTCAGCCATTCAAGACTGATTTTTCATATTTGGGTGTTTCACTTAACCAGAGCTCCGGGACAGAGCTGGCAGCATATCTAAGGAACAGTCACAACACTACTGCCACATTTCCAGTCCTTCTCAAGAGTTCTGCACAAACACTAATAAACAGCACTGGGATTTCATTTAGTCATAATTTATTCATACTGCGGGATTAGTTACAGAACAAGAGGTTGTTTGTGGTTTTTTAACATTGTTTCACCGCGTCTTTTCATCAGCTTTGACATGAAATAGTTAAAAGCAGGTAGCCGGTAAAAGATGATAGAATGTTTTGGATCGGAAGAGACCTTTAAAGCTCATCCAGTCCAACCCTGCTGCAAGGAGCAGGGACACCTTCAGCTAGAACAGTTTGCTCAGAGCCCTGTCCAGCCTAACTGGTCCATACCTGCACACTACTTGTGTGTGTGTGCAGGTCTTTTTGTGAATGAGCAGGCAAGTGGATTTATTCACGCCTCAGAACTCTTTCCATGTGGGTAATCCAGTGCCATGAAAAGAAAACGTCCTGAACACGGAGACAGAACAAAAGCAGCTGCTTGCAATATCTTAGGAAAACACATTTTGGAGACTTTGCTCTTCATCAGATCAAAGTACCCAAATATTTTCTCTGACTTTAAGACTAATATTCAAACTATAATTGTTGTTGAGGTCTACTACTGCTGTAGTAGTAGCAGACTAAGCAGTAAGTCAGAATTTTAGCATCTAACATGTGCACGAAGAAAACAGGAATTGCTGTATGAATCCTAACACTTCCATCCATGAAACACCACATAAAACTGCTCTTAATGTTTACAGTGTAGGTAAAAAAACCAACAACAAACCAAATGTTGGGAGGAAGAGGGAGATTCACTACAAAGCTAATCTTGCCTTTACCTGAATTTATGAAACAAAACCTGAAACAAACACCAAGTGTGAAAAAAACCCAAAATACAAGGAATGTCCTTTTAGAAAAACAGGTATTATTGCTCACACAAAATGGAAAGGAATATGAGCTGAGAGAGGCTTATAAGCAAACAAGCAGGAGGCTGATGAGAACGTGGGCCATTGTCACTTGCATAATGTAAAACTGAAAGTTGATAAAAACTGAGAATACCTTTTACAGTTTTGTAGGAGGGCTTTTACTAATGAGAAGGCATTCACTGTCTGCCTCCAGTCTGCCAGAAAACAGAACCAAATATTTACTACTTTAGTAACATTTTAACAAATTTAAAAATGACAAACTCTTCACATTTGTGTTCATACATTTCAGTTCTAACGTGCAAAGAGTGACGGAAGTATGATAAGCAAATTCTCTCTCCTGTTTAAATCACAGACTCATGTAAATGAATCCTTTCTCCATGTCAGGAAAAAGTAAGTCTTACACCAAAATGCATATAAAACTTTTTGTGTTTTTTTGCAGCCTAAAAGAGGTCTGTTACATTCTTTTCCCACTAAAATCAGGAAATTTGAATGAAAGCCCATATGAAGAACTCTTGTTTTGCAAAAACTTCAGCCTTCAGAGTTGAAAAGAGAGACTCCAAATGGACTATGGACTAGATTATCTCCACTGAAAGAATCAAAAAATGAGATTTGCGTGAGGGAGCGGGAAAAGTAAAACAACTTTCCTTCCATGTCACCCAAATATCTACCCAATCACTATAACAGCAAATACAGTAGGGGAAAAGAAACTCACAGGAAACAGCTGCACCTTGGGGGAGAATGACAATTCCTAAGGTCTCATTTATTTAGTGTGGAGAAATGTATGCACTCTCTACTAAGATGCACTGCCCATGGTAGCTGTCTTCCATCCTGCCAGGCTACCTGGAGCAATGGTAGCACTGTTGTTCTCTGACAACCTTGACGTTTTTTCCTATATATGAAGTTCCCCTCTGCTCACAAGCTCAAGTTGAAGAGCTCACTTTCAAAACAACGGTTATATTGACCTCTCTGGAGTCTGCAAAAAGAGCTAACAAAGGTATGACTAAAAAACTGTCAGTGTAGACCAAACGAAGGAATTGTTCATCTCTCTTGGTCTTAACCACCTTTTGTGCTGGTTTGCCTATGCCCCATTTTACAAGGATACCAGGCAAATACCTTGGGCAACATTTCAGAGAGTTACAGAGACCAAAACTGAAGTCTCTAGGTTTCAATTAATGTCTGGATTTACAGCTAATGATTCTTAGTGATACTAGGACTCAGTAAAACACAAAACAGACTATTAGAAGTTAGACACCCAACATAATGTGGCATTAGCCAGTATTCCTAGGAACCACCAAACTGTACTGCTCAACGCAAAAGACTGCCCTAATTAAAAGGCCAAGTATAAAGCAAGTAAAACTTCAGTTTTATGACAGAGCTTAGAGCACACGCAATACAAAAATAATGCCAAGCTTTCAAAAGAGAGTATAAATTGCATTTATCATTGTTGGGTTGTACATTTATTTTAAAGCGGAATATTATGACAACCGAAAATAAAGTCTCTATCCATTTCCAAATGATGCTGAAAAATCACTTCAGCTGTTATGTTGTTATAAAAGTAACATATCAATCATTTCACAGTAATACTGCACTTGATTCAGTACCAATGCCACCTATATGACTCACGTTAAGTATACTGAAGTACACACAGTTTCACTTTATGATCACTAATTTTCACTATTTAATAGCAGTATATTCAGTGTCTGTGGATATGCTGTTTGAATACTGAAATAGATACTTCTTTATACATGAGAAAGAACAAGAGAGAAGTTTTACAGACTTCACTGGTCTTCCACTCTGAAACCTTTCTATCAATAGGAAAGTTAACTCCTATCTTTTTAGTCACAGGGTATGTTTGAAGACTTTCCTAGACCTCTCTGAAATAAATAAGGCATTTAAAATAATTGATTTCTAAGGCCCATAGGTGCCTGATTCCCATTGACTTCTTAGTGTCTTAGGCCTTCCATAAGTAACTTGCACATGACAATTTGACTGGCAACAAATTCAAATACTAAGCACTCAACAACTCATTAGCATTTATAAAGAACACTGAGCTTATCAAAGCAAAGTTGCCACAGATGGAAAGACATAATATTACTGTTAAGAAAGCAGCCTGGCTCTCTAGTAAGTAGCAAGGAAAAGGGAATCCCATCTACAAGATTTGTAAATACCAACAGGAGTGCCAGATGAGACAAATCACAAATAATGGTGTATGTCTAGCAAACAGTAGGCAGAGGTAGTGGGGTAAATCTCAGAACTGCAAATCCCATCAATGCATAAAACAAAGCAGTTGGCATTAATTTTTTTCAAATTAACTACATGAATGATTTCATAAACAGTAAAAATAGTAAGCTAGGAAAAAACAACAGATTCTGTTGAGGATGGCACAGGTATGCAACCAGCATTTCCTGTCGGATACTCCCTCTGCTGAAGAAGTAGAAAGTATTTTCTGCATAGCACAAAAAATAATAGGTGCTGAAGAAAAATCGTGTGAGTTGTGTTAGTGACCCTCAAAACACAACACAGTTTTTCTCTTGCATAATTCTAAAGATAGTTAATTAATTTTTTAAAAAAACAATTAAAGGAATGTGTTAGCTGTGAGCTGCAATATGTTCCACATCACATAATAAACACATGTGATAATAAGGCCTGCAGAAATTAAGGGCTGTTTCTTAGTTTACCTCCCAGACAAGTTACCACTCCATAGCTGAAGGCTACAAATACTTATTTTTTCCTCTTATCCAAAGCTGAAAAATATATCAACATTCTTATACATAAGAATAATAGCCCACAAGTCCATTGCCTCAAGAACTCTGCAGATAAACCTTACCTTCAAAATTCATTCAGAAAAGGGGCTTTAAATCTCAGTCATTCACCTTATCATTGTATAACCCATGACTCTCTATTTAGAGCTATTTTATTCTGCCAATGCCAGCTATCCAACTAAGAGGACTTAAGGGATCTTCCCAAACATCACCGGTGAGCGTGTGAAGGGAGGGAAGAACAGGACAGGAGAAACAGACACCAAGAGGGAAGAACAGTCCTGCATTGGAGAGAGGGCAATGCATCTTCAAGGGTGAGTGGAACTTCTCCCACAGACTATTAAGACCAAGCAGCAGAGGCAGATAAAACAGTGCTGCTTTATTTCCCCCATTAACTATGTATACTGGAAGGGTAAAAGTGAATTTGGATATAATGTGGGAATGCTCAGAAAATGGACACAATAAATTACACTTCAGGGAGTATCATCTACATATTCCCCAAAACAGATGAGTTATTTCAGCAAACAGGAAACAACAAATGTTTGTTTCTACTAATTCTGTTATCATCGTCCCTTAGGCCTCTACAGCTCATCTACTGTCCAATTTCAGCTGTATGCTTCCCCAGAAATATCATCTTTCTGAAACAGTGTCCTTTTCTGCCCTTAACATACAAATCTCATCCAATGTAAGGAAATGCATCAAAACATTTAAAAGGGCTAAAATAGTAATTCCTGTAAATGATTATGTTTTTTAATAAGCACTACTTAGCAGAGAACTCTATTTGAATCGCTGTGGTAGAGACAGTTTGTTTTCCCATCAGGAATGAACTATGCATTCTTACTCAAATGTAACAAGATGCTCAGCTCCCAGGATAACTATCAGGGGA
Source organism: Pipra filicauda (assembly GCF_003945595.2). Lineage (NCBI taxonomy): Eukaryota > Metazoa > Chordata > Aves > Passeriformes > Pipridae > Pipra > Pipra filicauda. The sequence goes on from NW_024104742.1 coordinate 3,347,136, forward strand.
AGAGCTCCTGTTTTATTCTGCAGACAAAGCAGATACCATACTTAAGTTTTTGTCCCCAGGAGCTGAAATCACAACAAAAGACAAGTTTTGTTAACAGCTGAAGAAAATAACCTTCTAAAAGTTTCCATACTATGAAATTATGACCTAAAGCAATTTTAATGCAAGTTTCCTGTGGTCATAATCACCTTCACGGTACATATAGTCATTTTCTCATCTATTAACAGCCTTGTAATCCCACAGCCATTTTATGCTGGAACACCAGCTTTGGAGGGGAATTTTGCACAAATGCAAACAACTTCTCTTAATAAGCACAATGCTATTTAAGTCTTTTAATGCCTATAGACAGCAGGCATCAAGAACACATTTTTGACCCCCAGGCAAGGCATCAGAGAAAAATCGAAAGAACAACTTTGAGGTTTATTTCTTAATTACAATGAACTGTCTGCAAATTCAGGGCATAATAGCCTTGAATTGATCTCACTCATCCTCAGTGTAGGAAATTAGTATTTAAGTTGTTTCTGCATATTGGTTTATAGTAGATAAACATATTTACTCGAGTGTGGCTTTATTTGAAAAATTCCTCATTTCCACTTCTAATGTATTTCAAATTTCGTCACTCGTCAGATTTTCATTAATACATTTTTTTCTGAGGACCATTATCATTAAGTCATGAACTCATGTTCCAAGCAATAATGCAGAAAGTTGGTAACAGATCTGCTGTTCAGCTCTCTTAAGATCTTCACAAAAAATCTGGGGAGTGGGTCACAGCATTTAAAACAAAGAAAACCCCTGCACACACCAAAACACAGCTTCCCCTTAAAAATCACAGCAATCTCAGTGGTTAAGGGGAGGATGCATCATAGAAACACAGAATATTCCAAGTTAGAAAGGACCCACAATGATCATACAAGTCCAACTCCTGGCCCTGCACAGGACACCCCAAGAATCCCACCATGTGTCTGAGAGCACTGTCCAAGCCCTTGAACTCTGTCAGGCTTGGTGCTGTGACCCTTCCCTGGGGAGCCTGTTCCAGAGCCCAACCACCCTCTGAGTGAAGAACCTTTTCCTAGTATCCAACCTAAACCTCTGCTGACACAGATTCAGGCCATTAAGATGTCCAACGTCCCTTTACACTTTTAACTCTAATGGGACACAACAGAGAGACTCAGGAAATCTCAAGCCTTGTTCTATAAAAGGCAACCTGAACCCCGGAGTACACAGGTTGTGTGCACACATCAATGCCCCCTCTTTTTAGCCCAAAGAGATTGCTTTCCTTTCCACTAGAAAACTGGAATTACTTTCCTAACTACCTCCCAGGTCTAAAGTTATTAGGAGGGGTTTTTCTAAAAATACTTACACACACACACATCCACTAATGATGTTCCAGTGAACAAAAGAAGAAAACCCCCCCCAACCCCTCCCTTTCCCTTTTGTCCTCAAGTTTCCTAGCACTTCTCAGAACAAAACAGTTTGTTGAAAGCCTATGAGAATTTGTGACACCTAAATGCAAGTGGAAAATCCAAGACAAAGCAAAACCATCTAAAGAAGAGAACACACAGGCACAACTTCAAGCTGGAGTGACTCACCATTGATTTATCAATGGATATCATGATTCAGTGTTAGTTCCAGAAAAGCTGTCAAGTTAAGGTTTTTACTGACCCTGTTGCCATGAATCTTCCCAAGAGATTTCACATAAACAGAAAATATACAAGAAGTTAATTATACAGGACCACGCTGCAATCTAACACAAGCTCAGAGCTAGTGGGAGAGCATGGACGTGTCACTACAAATATTTAAACAAGAAGTTCAGTGTTTGATTACATCAGTCAAGGCAAATTTGGAGTTGTTCAGATCTGCCAAAAGCACTTTGCTGACAAGTGACATCAGGAAGCAGGCAGCATGTGCCTTCCTGCCGCAGCCTACCTGGAACACCTCAGCAAAACCCCCGTGGCCTTTTATTACTGCTCCAGTCACACAGCTACAACCTCCTGCTCCACCTCACCTCTCCTCTTCCTTCTGCACCGTTTGCAAGTCGCCTTCAGTTTTGTTCTGGCCAAAAAATGCAGTTGGTTTCCTTCCCTTCTAATTTATTTCTCACCTATCCTTTCTTCCCAGATCTTCCCTAAATGATGCACAACCTCAAGTCTTGAACGCTCAGCTTTTCTCTGGTATCACACTATCACATTAAAAGAAACAGGTAGCAGTCTCTGTGGAGAGACACCAAACAGTAACACTCTAGGAAGAGCATATTCCCTTTTGATTTCAATCCATGATTTTCACTCCCACCTCTTATTTCCCTTAAAAATTCTTAGGAGAAACAGCGGCAGTAGATTTTTTTGTACTGTGTTATAACATGCAATAGAGGAGTGATACTTGGTTGAGGTTTTTCCTTTTGAGGATGTAGGTAGTTGAGGTTATTTTTTAGAGGTAGGTCTACTCCAAAAAGCATCATATTCCTTTTCATATGTAGAAAAGCACTGATATATAATATTATTAAATTATCTAGATTTTGTGGGTTTTTTTAACATTCAATTTGATTCAGAAAGAAAGACAACTTCTAAGGGTACCCTGATACTATAACCATACCCTTTCATATAAAATATTGGGCTCTTGATAGCTTTATTTTATTTAGGAGTACGTGCCAGATCCTAATATTCTTCCAATAAAATATTTTTGATATAGTGCTTATGCTTGCAAAATATTTTGATGCATTTACATGGCATTTGTGATTTAATCTGCAAGTCTACATCTATCCCTTAGGTGTGGTAATCCCCACTGTTAAAAAGGCAAAGCAAAACAAAAAAGCTGAACACACTATTTAAGCAATCTATTGCAAGCAGATGACAGAGACATTTTATTATTTTTAAATCAGACCATCGATCAGTAAGATGATGAACAAAGAAAAAGATCTGCTAGCCTAAAACATGTGACTCTTCTTTATGCTGCATTTCCAATCAATAAAGTAAAACATTACTAAAATATGAAGTCTCATGGTTTTATTTACTGCTGCTTCTCATGTTCTGGTGTGAAGTCCACCATCACATCGTGCTAGAAGTGTTTATACTTCATACCCTATCACTTTGTCATTGTATCGATGCCACATCAGTTGTGCAAAAATGGTTCAAAATTTTCAAGCTCTAATGAAGCTGACACAGCTGAGTTCTTCATCCCTATCCTCAGACATCAGCTCGTCCTGTAAACGCCTTGCATATTGACCACAACTGTTATGATGAAATAAAAGTTTGCAAACACTTGCTCAGAGCTTCTCTTTGTAAGTTCTTAAAGAATTGGTACCCTAGAAAGATTTCATATCCTTTACTTATCTACAAACACAAGCACATGTGGAGGAGCAGCAGGAAACACACATTTCTCGTGTCATTCCTGTATTTGACCTTGAGTAATTTCTTTTAAACATGAGAACTTAACTTGTCTCCATCTGATAACAACAGAGACAGTACATTTAGCATCCAACATGATGATTTTTACTGAAATGTCGAAGGTTACTAATTAAGAACGGGACTGGAGAGATGAACACTTCAAGGGCCCTATTTGTGTTGGCTTGATTTATGGCACAGTACTAGTAAGCAATGATAAAATACAATATAATCATATGACAGTGAAAACTTAAGTTTTTAAATTAGCAACATAGACATCTACGGTTTAGCATTCCTCTTCTCAGAATTATGAGATAAACATAACTTTAATTCTTGGACCTTGATTATTTTTTTTAACTTGAGCATATGGTCTACATTTAGTGTAACAGCTGTGGATATATATGCAAGATGACCACCAGTATCACTCACTTTCTATACATCTCCCATTTCTAGATACAGTTATAAGCCTCAAAGCACAAAGGGTTACATGGCAAACATGTAATGGGACTCCAGAAGCTGCTTCATTCAATACCCAATCAAAAGAAATCAAGAAATCCAACATGTAAATAAGTTCCATATTCAGAACAGAGAATACGTAAGGCTTCAATATCTCAATTCTCCAAAATAAATCCCATCCGCATTCCCAGCTGATGAAACTGTTACATTAATTTCTGACTTTCCTTTAGTTCAAGAGAAAATGGAAAAGAGCTGAGTTTAATACAGAAGTTTCAATATCAAGTCACAGAACAGACAAAGCTTTAGTGCTGTGGAAAAGTGAACTGTTTCTGAAAACATGAAAGGAAAAAAACTTCCCTTTTTTTAGTCTAATTGGAACTTTAACAGAGAAACTTTGCAAATACCAGCTATATAATGACACACAATCAGAATCCAGCTAGACTGGAAACAAGGGCACTCAACTCATGTGCCTGTTCTATGGAAAGGGCAGGGATAATCAAACATCCTTGGCTCAAGAAATTATGGAAAAACACCAAAACTTACTCTATATAAGTAAATAAAGACTACTCAGCAACAGGAAGATGAGAAAGGCCTCATCTCCTTACACACCAGAATGCTCTTCACAAAGTCATGTCTCTTTTTTCCCGCAGGGATTTTTTACGGAGATTAATTTTTATGCCTCATTTCATTATTATTCAAGAAAGACTTTCAGATTTTTGTGTTCAAATATAACACCAACAGTTAAGTTACAAACTGCAGTTGTAGGATGTATTTTCCCCCACCATTTTAGGATTCACTCCAACTTTTAAAACATCTTGAAATTACTCTCAATGTAGAAGGTACAAGCAAAGGAGTTAGCATTCTCATCCTCTGGATGGCATTTTTTTCCTGACATTCAATTAACCCTGTATCACTGATATTAATATTTCAATTTCCACTAAAGTTATATTTCTGGTGCTTTTTTGTTGCTCAAACAGGCTTTTAAATTTATTAAAGGTACATTAAGGTAAATCCAGTGGCATTTAATATAGTGAATTAACTGAACAGGTAACACCTACAAGCTATTTGAAAAAACCAGAGAAGCATCTAAATTACTTCTCCTGTCAAATCTAAATACCAGTGACATTACTGTGTTGCATAATGCTAACTGCAGCTATAATTTATACACAAAGACTTCCATGTTATATCAAATTTGAAGATGCATGAGGGCTTTCAAGCAAATAAACAAAACCCACTTAAGCATCAACAAATAAAAAAGATACAGTTTTTCTAAAGTTAGATGGTAATGGCAGACTTTAGCCTCATCTACATGAACTGAATATTAAGCCTACCAGTAAAGATTTTTTTTTAAAGGAATTAATATTCATGTAGTTTCAACCATAGGCAAAGATGGATGAGGATTGAAATCTGCTCATTTGAGCATAATCTGCTCATCATGAAATACAACAGAAGAGTCTCAAGAACAGGCTTATAAAAATGCCAAGATAAGAATATAACTCATATCTCCTTTTTACTTAAGCAGCATCAAAATCTTACTTTCCTTCCAACAGAAGTACCATTTAAAATAATTTCCCCCTTATTCCATTCATACAGACCAACTTACACTTTGCACATTTATGTCTCTTTCTTAGTTAATTGTTTGAATCACGGAAAGCAGAACAATAGTAAGATACAACATGTTGGACATTCATTTTGAAGAAGGAAGACACCACTGAAAATTCTATCATAGTTACTAAAACCTGCTACAGCTGTACTAGGGAATAATTTCATGCACATGTAAAAGCCCAGCCAATTATTACTACGCTGTACCCTTGGAAAAGAAACCATAAAAAGTAAGTTAGTAAGCTGGCAAATTGAGGGACAGAATTTGGCAATTTGCTTAATTCTTTATTGATATCAAAACACTGTTACTTCTTTAGAAGTGGGCTATGAGAATTTTAAAAGAGCTCTTTAGAATTTTTTCATTTTTTTAATTGGTCAATGTATTGTTTCTCTGTCCCAATTTCTTAGTAATTTGCTCATTAAATAAGCTTCACAGCATTCTTGGTTTTGGTTCCATTCACAATTCTAAGACAGTATTGGACATAAAATGTCAAATCCACCTGTCTCTCTTCACGATGTCTTTAAATATGGACCATATTTGCATTCTACAGAGAAAATATCAGTAACAAAGCACATAAAAGAAAAACAAACAAGTAAAAAAAAGAGAAAATTCCATCATCTTTCTCTAGTTTCACCATATGGACTGAACAGTTATTTCTCTTATCTAGAGTTGAGAGCATAGGATAAGTCCTACTTCATTCTACTACTTTTTTATTAAAAGAAAACCAACAAAAAACCCCCCAACAACATAGAACCAAAAAGCTCTGAAGCTTCCACGCTTACCCTCAAAAAAGCAATTTGCTAAGCAAAATTTTGCTAAGCAAAAAACTCAGTATCACACAATTGCTAATAGCACTGACCTCATTGATATATTATCTCAATGAATTCTTAAAATAGCAATACAGTAATTTATAGTAATCTCTTATGTACATTACAGGTTTGAGTTGGGAATGACAATGTCAACATAGAAAACAATTTCTCATGGTCTATAGCTGCTACTCTGGAAAGCTTTGTATGAATTGCTCAGACCACTTCAGTACAGCTTATATATGCTTTGTGGTTCCAAAATTCAATTTTGTAACTCGTAATTAACTACAGAAATATTAGGAACTGAATATGAGCAACATTAAGATGCAATTTCTTCCCACTATTGACTACTTATCAATTGACAACTTAAGTCTGTTGAAGTTAAAACAATTGGTATATCTTGTGGTGACAACTAAAGCTGCTGACTGTAAAATTATTGTGGTTTACAGACTTAAATCTCTTAATCTAAGCAGCTAATTTAACCTAACATTGCTAAAGACAACACATCTTTAAATAAAGTGCGTTAATGAAACATTTAAAGGTTGCACAGTTAAATTATAGTCCAATACATTCATATTAACTTCTCCCTGCAGTCTGTCTGCAGAGATAAGAAACTGCTTTAGTTACACAATAAAATTGCATGGCATGTCATAGAAATGATGGCTATCCATCAACATTTACAGGAGTTCAGATCACAGAAATCACAGAATCATAGAATATCCAAATGCTTCTCAAACTCTGGCAGATTTGGTGCTGTGACCACTTCCCTGGGGAGCCTGTTCCAGTGCCCAACCATAATCTTAGTGAAGAACCTTTTGGTAATACCCAACCTAACCCTCCCCTAACACAGCTTCACACTGCTCCCTTGGGTCCTGCCGCTGATCACCAGAGAGAAGAGATCAGCACCTCCCCCTCTGCCTCCCTTCGTGAGGAAGCTGCAGATCACAGTGAGGTCTTCCCTCGGTTTCCTCTTCTCCAAGCTAAGCATGAAAGACATCTCCCTTCTCTCTCATTCCCTAAACAAATTGCTAGTTAAGCAAGCAGATCAGGACCAAACCCTCAGCTGAATCACTCGGTATGCCTTCAGTGATGAAATCAGTGGCATATTTCCATGCAGGTAGAAGCATGGCTGCGCTGGGCAGGACACGTCTCCAGGATGAAGGACCAACCACCGCCTCCCTAAGATCTTGCTTTATGGTGAACTTGCCATTGGCTGCCGCAAGAGAGGAGCCCCGAAGAGGAGATACAAGGACTGCCTGAAACAACATCTCAGCCTTGGCCATATTGATCACCATAACTGGTCTACTCTGGCCTCCAATCGGGAGGTCTGGAGACACACCATCTATAACACTGCTGATGCCTTTGAGAAAGCAGCAGGGTCACTCTTGAGGAGAAAAGGCAATGCAGAAAGAATCGTGCCTTGCAGAATATTCCACCTAAGGAGTCTTTCTGCTGTGCCTTTTGCAACCAGACATGTCTATCTTGTATTGGCCTTTTTAGCCACCAGCGCGCTTGTAACAAACGTGGGTAGAGCCCTTCCCAAATCTTCGTTTGCGAAGCCCAGCCATGATGATGATGAGAAGCATGGCTAATATTGATATACATATATATGTCACATCAGTGGAGAGATACCTCTTTATACCTATGAGAAACTGGTCCATTTCCAATCACCTTAATAAGCACCAACAGAGCATTAATTCTCAAAACAGCACTGTAAGGTTCAAACAACAGCGACTGGTAAAAGTCCCCACACTCATCTTCACATGCTGCATCTTCTGATTTTTTAAATAACAAAAATAGTTGCTTACTACTAAGATTTACTCTTGTACTCTTTAAAAGCATTTATTCCATGGTGACTATGATTTATTGAAAGGTATAGAATTTATGGGAATTCACAGTACCGCTAATGGGTTGACAAAGCTCCAAGCACTATAATGCCATATTCACACTGAAATAGAGGTGAGCTACCATGTTCTAACAAACATGCAGGACAGTGCATGGTGCAGATAAGGAGCACCATTTGTGGACACTAAGTTATTGAGACAAATTCAAGAAGCATGTTATACAACAACTCACAGAAAAAAAAAATGTAGATGTGCTGTACCAAAGGCAGTTGCCATGTAGGAACCTAAAAACTTCAGTGATCAAAATTCTATTTTGTAAAAATAAAACAGGACATCTCTGCTGATAAAAGTAAATAGCCTACATGCTGAAAAATCCATCTCATCCTGGTCTAGGAAAGATCTAGGTGCAAACACTGACTATAGGGAATTTCTTTTGTAAATAACTGACTACGTATATCATAAGGAGAAGAAAGAAGCAGAAAAAGCAGGAACATGAGTCATTATGTATATAAACAGATCTCTGTCACTTAAAAGCACTTAATAATACAAACAAACACAAAATATATTAAGATATGCACTTAAATGCTATTTTACTAGCTGAGGGCAGAGCGTGGGCTTTACATCAAAGATAATGATTTGTATTTTAGAGAGATGGGATAGAATTTGTTGGTAGCAGCTGAAACACTAATAAGAAGAGTGAAAGGGAAATAAATTAAAGCTCTTAAAGCCACAGAATTCTGAATTCAACACTGACCTAATGTGAAGAACCTGTTATATGGAACTTCCTCATTAAAAAATGCAATAATGGTGGTATTTCCTTCCCACATTCAGATCTGGATAAAAACATGGACAAAGAGATGGTGGAGAAAGGCTTACCTCTGGGAGAGACCACAAGGGGAGGCTGGTGATGGGTAAGATCAAAGATGTGAAAAAGCAGCTGAAAGCAGAACTGGGTGGGTTTCAATGAGCTGGATTTCTCTAAACATGGATCAACATGCTGATACAGAGCTCCTCAGAAAAGCATACAAAATTTTGCATGAATTGGGAGCTCTGAGGAAAAAGCTGAGGAAGAAACTGAGGAAAACAAAAAGAAATTCGAGTCAGCTCCTAAGTGCATCTATAATCCAGAGGTTGAGAAGGTGAGAGATATTTAGTTGTTATGGTTTATAAACCACATGAGGTGGTTATAAAAGAATAAAACCTCTAAGTATGGTTCTCAAATATGGTGAACAGGAAGGGCTCAGAGCTGTGCAAAAAAAAAATAAAAAATAAAAGGAATCTGAATGGAACAGGAAAAATGGTGAATTGGGCAGAGAAAAAAGTCAGAAAAACACAACAATAGTTCAGAGGAAGAAACAGTTTGGTACTAAAGGGGCACTAGAAGAACCTGCCTATAGGAAAGCACTATGGTCTTGAGAGGTCAAAAAGGTTCCATGGTTAGTGTTACACGTGAGAAAGACAAAATTTGAAAGAGGAAAGTTGTATATGAGGAATAATAGTCACTCCTTCTGAGTATAGCCTATAGGAACAAGAAGGAAGGCTTGTATCCAGACCATCAGGAAGCCCACAATGAGCAATGCTTATTCAGCATTAATTTCTTTCCCAGTGACACCTCCCTGTTGGTTAATGCCTTGTATAAGAAATGTACCCAGAAACAAAATGAGCCGCACAGCTAAATCACACCACATATGAAAGTGTCTTCTGGGACAAAAATGTGTTATGAGAAAAATAGTCTACTTGCTTGTTTTCAAAAGAAAGGTATCTGTGTTGTTTCAGATGAGCAACACCACCCCCTTGAATCTTTCTTATACTACAAAAATGGAGCATGAAAGTCTCAGTTCCTCCAACCAGTACATGGAAGCCTCATCTCAACTCCCCAATCTGCTGTTGGATGCTACCATCTTTTGGAACCTATTTCCATGGGATCGGAACACTTGTAAGAGGAAACACAGTGGAGGACAATCAACCACCTCCCAGGTTTGGATTCTCTACAAGTACAACAGTCCATCACCCAGTAAATAAAAACTTCAGTTTACATTAATTAACACCCTGATTTATCAGGTAAAAAAAAATAGTGATGGTATTATTTAATCGCAGGACCCTTGTAAGGAACAGTCAAGTTATTGATACAATAATCAAAACAAAGTCAATGCAGTCACTTTCACATATGCCATCTAAGAATCTTTACCCTTGAATTTCTCTATTTTCACTAAGTTTCTGTAGCTAATATGAACACATTCTGTAGCTATCCAACACAAAACTCTTTGGTACATGAGGCAAACACACTACATGCACACATTGCAGCCAGTATTTCATTAATGACCACTTATGTCCCAAGAGATCTCTCCTGTAAAAGATGTTTCTTTAAAAGATGCATTGTTACAGAACACACTCTTCTGCACCCCCAGCATTACGTACAGAGATGTAATGATTTACAGACACACTGTAAAAATGCAGAACTTTATATCTCAAACCCCAAATACCATGTCTTTAAAAAAAAAAAAAAAAGGTTTATGGACCCCTCATAACTCTTAGCAAACATCTGTCTGCATAAAGGGAAACAAACTGTCAAAAACAGCAAAGATGCCAACAGCTTACAGGCAAACCAGAAAACACACATCCATGATGTGGAACAAGCAGTACTGCTTATTTAACTCTGAACTGGAAGGGTGCTTAATTGCTCATTAAGGCTACAGCAAGCATTGCTGAGTGAAGGCTTCCAAAGCAACAAGCCAGTGCCAAGGCCAATCCAGCACAATAATTTTAATATACTTATAGACAACACATCCAACTAGAAGCGATCTTTTCACAAAATGATAGAATGGTTTGGGTTGGAAGGGACCTTAAAGATCTCTTAGTTCCAACTCTTCTGCCATGGGAGCAGCAACTAGATAGGTTGCTCAAAGCCTCCAATCATACACTGCTTGTTTTCTGTAACTCAGAAATGGGAATTCTGTACTGGTAAGTAGAAAACAATACAACTACAGCCTTACACAGTAGCTTCAGACAAGGAGATTAATATCTTATACATATGGGGTTTGTATTTTAAATATAAATATTCAAAATAAAACAGTTCAGTGCAACAGACTTAAAGAAGGAATACTTATTTTAAAAAATATACTCAACATACTGAAGTTAAAATCTGCAGTAGAGAAACAGTATTAAAAAAACCACAAAGAAAGAAGTAGAGTTTTAATCAGGTTTCAGAAATATTCTGTTAAAACCGTAAATACAGTAGGAAAGAAACTGATGTTTTCTCAGTATTGATTACTCCATTGGATATTTACTAAGTTTTTGTAGAGTTGAGTTTTTGGATTTCTTTAACATTTTACTGAGAGGTTTTAGAAAAGACAGCCTCTTGTTAGCAAAACCTATTTAGATTCTTGTTTTCAATGTATAATTTCTATAAGTCATAAAGGATAGTCATAACATAATGTGTTCTTAAGACCTCTCAGGGTCTGTTTAAGAGAGAGAACACCGAGCACTGAGTATTTTCAGCTTTATCTCACCCTACGTATATGGTAAAATGACTGCCTACACAGTAACACTGAGGCAGAGTGTTAGGTAGTAGCAAGATGTAGCCAGTGCCACTGAGCTCTCTTTGACTTGCCATTTTTACACTTCTGCCGTGTTGAACATTAACTCGGTTCTGATGAAATTGTGAAACATAATCAGTGGGCACATCTAGGAGATCAAGTAGCAGACCAGAAATCAGAAACTCTTGAATTTCAGACATAGCCCCATCACCAATTTATACTTGGTCTCTAAAACATTTTAAATTCTAGTCCCACTAAAGTCATTATGAGATACGGCCAGTCATTGTAACTGAAGCAGTGAGAGGACACATTGTTCTCTCAGTCTGTAAAATGTGAACAAAAAATACTCCTAGCCAAAGGGAGAGGACTGTTTTCTTACAATCAAAGCCCTGAAATAATGATAAATTAAGTAGCGTTATTCTTTGTAACATTTTTTCAGATTAAGATCATTTAAAAATTAAATGCATACCATTTAGACCTCATGAATCATATTGAAATAATGTCCTGCCTGCTCCAATTAACATCAACACCAATCCTCAGAATTTCCTATCCCAATGAAGAGAAAAAAGTAAACATTTACCTATGCCTAAGCCATTCCTGCAGAGCAAAAACGTTGCATACCTTCATACGTGACTACCAGCACATGTGTGAGCAACCAGGTGATTTCTTTAGTTTTGAAAAACTACCATTTTAAATTACGATGCCACTTCAAATGAGTAATAATAGATCTTTGCTACAGCTTTTCTCACATGACACTGCTTTTATAGAACTCTGAATACATTTCAATCGCTTTTTTACACATAAGCCATCAATACAATATGTTCATTTACGTTCACATCTGACTACTTGAAAAGTTAAGAGAAGTAATTTGCAATTTTCTCTTTTGCTATTTATATGTGTCATTCAAATATTTAAAATTCGGCAACCAGAAGGAACTTTTCTCTTTAAAAGAAAGGATTTTTACTTAAGTATATGAAATTCAGTTTTCTGTGGGTTTTTTTTTGTTTGTTTTGTTTCTTTTAAAGATCAGACATTCAGAGGAAAAAAACCTATCAAAAATGTGTTAATCAGAAAACTTCTAATCATTTCTTGAAACAAAACTGTGATGTAACCAAAAAAAAGGGGCGACCCCCATAAAGGTTCCTAAATCTCCAAGCAGTTAAGAGATTTGAGTTCTTTAAAACAAGACAAAATCCCCAAAACACACAGTTGTATTAAAACTACATTAAAAATTTCTGGTGATTTTATATCATCAAAATCTGGTATCTACAGAGAAAATAGCAATCAGTTTATTAAGAAGACTGCATCTAATTTGAGAAGAAGTATTTTGAAGTTAGCCCATAGCATTGCAAGTCATGTATAAAATAAGCTTTGAAAAGAAACTATGGACAAGAAAGAAGGAAAGCTATTGGGCTGTGCCTCACCTTCTGATGTATAGCTCTTCCCCTACTACAGTTTATCTTGCTATTTGTGATTCACAAAGTGTTCTTTACAACACCAGGAATTCCATACTTCAAATATCAAATTGCTCTACGTTAAGCTCCACAATTAACAGCTGAAATACAGGCATTAGGAGCAGTGAGGTTTTGTTACTGCAAAACCATTTAGAGACACGGTGGATGTTTGGGATGCTTGCCCCACCACACGGACAGTTGGTATTTATTTCCATAGTACAGTGTATCTGACTCGTTAATTATCAGAGAAGCATCAGCACAATCAAGATGGGTATCTACAACCTCTGGATATTGTGAACACAATCAATGAATGACTATCACTAAGATAGTTACTATACAGCCTCAAAAGGCAGCATACATTTAAGCCAAAGAAAGAAAGAGGGAGGGAGTTCTTGCCGCTGATTTCAGAATTAGAACGTGCAAACCCCAGATCTGCTAAAGGTAAACGTGTTGACATTCAACACGGTAAGATCACACAGTTAGTACAGAAGCAGGGACCTCACTGTGTGCCACAATCATATCCATAGCGAGCCTAAGCATTCATCAAGCTTAAAGCGCCAGTCACGAGCTACAGCTGTAAGGCATTTTAGGGGAAAAACAGCTGGAAGCAGCACAGCAGTGTTACGACTGTATGTACACACGCCTCGGCTAAAGGTAGAGATTATATATCCCACAGCCAGTGGAAGGAGAACACACCAAACACCCGTTTAACAGATTACGCCTGAGGAGCGGTCAGCAACAAGGCTACTCCATCCTCCCGTGGGGAGCGAGCGCGGTGCCGCTGCCCCGGCAGAGCCGCCTCACCCCTGCGCGCTCCGGGGATGCGGCTTTTCACGTGAGCGGCCCGGGCGCTCCCGCAGCGCCAGCGCGGAGCCGGAGCCGGAGCCCAGCGCGGCGCCGGGGCGGCCCCCGGCAGCGCCCCGCCTTTCCCCGCCGGGAGCCGCGCCCCGCGGAGAGCCGCGCACTCGGCCCCCGCCGCCCCGCTCCGACCCGGCAGCGGGCACGGGGAGCAGCTGCCGCCCGCGGCGATGGCAGCGCGGCCGGGCAGGGCGGGCAGGGCGGACAGAGCGCCGCTCCGCGCCGACCCAGCGCCGACCCACCGCGCCCGGCGCGCCGCAACCGCGGGCGAACGAGACCCCCTATGGGCGAGCCGGGGGGCCGGTGCCTCAGCCCCGAGCGCGGCTCCGCACAAGGCATCGCTGCTGGGCGACAGCGCCAGCTCCGGTTCCAGCTCCCCGCACCCGCGGCGGCACCGCCAGCCCGCACGGTGCCCGCACGGTGCCCGCACGCACCGCCCCGCAGCCAGGCAGCCGCCCGCCGGCACCCTCCGCCCGCACAGCGCACACGGAGCCGCACGTACACACCCAGTGTCAGCCACAAAAAACCCTCCGGGAGCGTCCGGCGGCTCCCGCTCCGGCGGGGCACGGCACCCCCGGGCGCGCCCCTCGCCGCACCCCGCGGAAAGCGAAGTTCGGGCGCCCGCGGCGCCGCTCCCGCCTCCCCGGCAAACTTACCGAGCGCGGCCACCGGCTGAACTTTCAGCAGCGCCCCGGCTCAGCCCCGCCGACGGCTTCGCCCATCGCCTTTAGGTGCGGGTGCGGTGTCCGCGCCCCGCTCCCGGGCGGCTGCGGCGCGGGCCGATATAAATCCACATCCCCGCTGCCGGCGGCTCCCCCGCAGCCCGCCCCGGCCCCTCCGCCCCGCCGGGGGGACGCGCCGGCTCCTGCAGCCGCGGCTCGACCCGCAGCCCCGGGCGGCGGGCGGTGCGGAGCCGAGGCGCGAGGGGGACGCGGGGCCGGGCTCGGCGCAGCCCCGGCGCTGCTGCCGCCGCCGCTGCTCTCCGGCGGGTGTAGTGTCAGCGGCGCCGCTCGCTCGCAGGGTGGGAATTTTTTTTTTTTTTTCCTCCTCTTTTTTTTTTTTTTTTTTTTTTTTTTCCCCCTTTTCGGCTCCTCCGCTGTTAATGAGCATGCCCGGGAGAGCCGCGCAGGCGCCTTGCCCGCCGCCGCGCCTCGAGTCGCCTCGCGCTGAGCGGAGGGGCGAGGGCTGAGAGGGAGCGGGAGCGGGATGAGGGGGCTCTGGGGTGGCCGGGCTGGCGCTGCCCCGAGGGTGGAGGTGGGCAGGGCAGGGCGGGAGGGAGCGGGCGGGCGGCAGGGGCTGAGCCGCCCGCGGTGGAAGCTTTGGGCAGAGTTCGGCAAGTCCACGGGAAGGTGAGGCGGCTGCGCCCGCCCGAGGGAGAGGAGCTGCCCCTGCCCCGCCGCCCGCCCCGGGGGAAGAGGGGGGAAAAGGAGGAAAAAAAGCGGCGCTCTGCGTTGGGAAGGAGCGCAGAACACCTCCTTCTAAATAATTTACCTTGCTGAGGCAGAAAGGCTGATAGTGGAATCAAGGCTTGGGAGAGAGATGCTGGTTTATAGAAGGTGCTTCCACAGCTTTCGCGATCTGAGCTTATTAAGGTGGGGGTCTCCTGTGGCCACCGTTACCAGTCCTGGGTCTTGATGGAGGGGAACTTCATCTGCTGGCGATGATCTCTATAATTTCATCAGTTATACACTGTGTATCCTGAAGCAGACATACAAAGGCATAAAGGTGATTACCACCTGCTTTTTTCATAACATCTAATTCTGCGTCTGCAGTTATTTGTAAAGATTTTTTTTTGTGCTGAAGAGTCCAAGGAGCTGGCAAAAGTGTGCTCCTGAGGCTGGACCCGGCTCATCAGGCTGTCTCCATCCTGGTTTCTGTTCACATGCGTACTGCATACACATATCTATCAATTCCTTAAAATCACTGCGGTTATTTACATTATTTAGCTTGTGCACTCAGCCACAGGAAAACACTGGGGAAAGAAAGTGTAATTCTCTATTGCTGTTATTTCTTTATAAGTTTCTGCATAGACCACCTAAAGTGGAGTGTTTGTTTTTTTTTTTTTTAACTCTGTACCATGCGCCAGGACATATTTCCTTTAGACAGTTAGTTTATGCTGTTTACAAAAGTATTTGAGAAAATGACATCTTGAAGATGCCTATATAATATCTTGCAGTGAATAAATAAAAAATAATAAATTAGGTAATGCCATCTGTTATTCTAATATACAGCTGCTATACATAACTTTTCTGTCATTTTCAACATTTGTTCTTTGAGACATCCCTGCCCTGAGCTCTAGCAGAAATAAAATCCAGATGCCCCACCCAAAAAATCTTATTAATTTTTTTCTTAGTTCTTCAGGTGGAAACACAGACAAGGTTTTGATATTTAAAGCTACTTCCCAACAATGGGATCAGTTTGTAGGGAGCAAAGGAAAAAAGAAAATTCCTTACTGAACAGCATTGCAAAGGTGATACAGGAACTGGCCCAAAATACAACTTCTTTTCCAAAACATGTATATTAGCATCTGTAAAAGTATGAAGCAAGGGAGGTGTGTCCCCAGTTTACATAGACTGCAACGCAATTCTGAAAACACTGGGAGGTTTTAGTAATTCCAAAGTCAGCCTCTTTAAAAAAAAAAGGGGCGGGGGGGGATGGGAAGATTGGAAGAAGGATAAGGAACCAAAAAGCTGATACAGTTTTCAAATCTACTGCTTCCATGAGTGCCAGAACACTGGCTTTGTATCTTCCTTTCTAGACCTTGGGTATTTAGTTCCATTTAGTCTACTAATTTCTTAAGACTCAATTTTACAATGAACATCTTGGTCTAGTTCTTTAGCATGAAATCATCTTTCATCAATATCCTGGAAATCTAAATCTGCCTCTCCCTGAAGAAAGCACAACTGTAAAGATCCCAAGGTAAATACGGAGTCCTTTAGGAAGTCCATTCTACCTTCCTTGGAGTAATTCCATACTATGCAGCAAAAGTCAGGAGCTATTGGTTATACATTACTTTCATAGGAAGCCTAGAGAGGTCCGAACAAACCAAATTATGTCTCATGAATCTTGAAGCCATTCAACAAACTTCATCATTAACTGTTCCTAAAAATTAATTATTTTAAGCCAAAACAGTCCTCTGTCAAAAGTTTGTCTCAAATTTCTGTGACTTAGCCCTAGTAGGTGGAATAATTCTTCAGCAGTATAGATCAGTCATGAACTATTCTGAGCCTAAAATAAAAAATAATTTTTTCTTTCCAGTAGACATGGTTGTTTAGGTTCTTCTCTCTCTGGATAGACTTTAACATTTGCTTTTCATTAGAACAAAAATTATATATCACAGATTGAACATGGAAATAACTCAAAACCAAAGAAAGAAAAAGGTGGAGAATTAAGTCGATACGTTACTCATGGAAACACAAACCAAGAAAACCAACCAGTCTAAATTCTGGGTTTTATGATAGTACCAAAGTCAAGTAAATATTGCCCTGCTGTTAGCAGGCAAAAATCACACATTGTTATTAATTCTTCAGTTTGGAATACTATGGAATTGCCTGTTGCAGTCATTAACATATAGTAGTCATAAAATGATGGTAGCCTCATCAAAGAGAGGCATAAAGAGATAACCAGTGGAGGTGGACATTCAGTCCTACCTGTGTCTCTTCAGCAACTGCTGAGATACATGAACCAAAGTGGATAAACTCAGCAGTGGAAAATTGTTGGCAGACATCAGGTGGAGTGTCTGGTATAGATGGTTATTCCAGAGTATTTTTGTAAGAAGAACTGCTCCAGTGGAAGGAACAGATACAGATATAGAGTTTTCCAAGAATCAGAACTAGTATATTTATAACTGGAAACAAGAGCCCTTAAGCACATCAAACCTAAATGTACCAAATATCAAAAGTGCTTTTAGCAGAGTTCTGACCCTCAGATATCTCAGCCAAGCCTGCTAAACTAGTTTAGAAGGAAGCGACAGGTAAAATATTACTAGATACGCTGGTGTCAAATGGAATTTTCTTACACATGTAGGTTTATATAGTATTGCAGCTCCCTGCACTGAAGATTTTCTCTTGTAAGTAGCAAAGAATGGTATCTCGAGCGCGCAGTTGCAATACTCGTCATTGCAGCACTGATGTTAAGGACTTGTTTGACACCTTTTGGCTTCCTCAAGTTCAGAAGAGCCTCCTGAATGAGTCATTGTCTTTAACTGGTAACTGAGTTATGCTGAAGCACTGTTTTTAAATTATTCTCATGCCTCCTGTGGGAATAGAGATCATTGCCTGCATTGCAACAATCTCTGCTGAGACCTGAGACACAGCTGCTGGTCTCACTGCTGAATAGGATCTTTTCAACTCACCTGGGGTAGGATATCACCACACTCATCAGAGTTCTGTCAGCCATGCTTCCAAGAATGATGCTGAAAATTTCTCTTTTTTCCTCTTATTCTTTGAATCAGATGAAGTCCTCTAAAACCTCTCTGAAATTTTGGAGAATTTTCCTAGTTTACTAGACTGCTTTACTAGAGGCAAGAAATCAACCCAATCCCAGTGCTGACTATGCTTTCTAACGTAGTTTGCTTGAAATGCGAGCTCTGACTTCATAGAATCATAGAATGGTTTGTGTCAGATGGGACAAATTATAAGGACATTTGAGACATTGTCAGACTCCAAAAGGACACCGTTGAGCAAGACCTCTTGTGTACGACAACATGGGATCCCAACTATAATCCAAAAGTTTGAATTTTTTTTAAAAACCCAGGTTTACACATGATAAAACTAATGAGACTGATCCATCATTCAGAGTTTACACAGTGGTTTTGGAATGTTGCCGTTTTTTAAAATGATACCTTGCATCAGTCTGATGGAGGTGCATATGAGGGGTGGATGTAAAACATGATCAAAACAGAAGTCTAAAGGTACCCGATGTAAATTCTCTGTGATGATGCACAGATCATTACACCAACTGAAATGTAAAGGAGAATCGGAATAATTTTTTATAACACTTATATTATGTCATTATATATTTTTCTAGTTATGTTCCTACTGAAAAGACAATTGATACATTCCACTCAAATGACACACAGGCACAGTCTTGCCCTTGGTCTGAGAATATTCAAATTTGTAAAAGAAGGTGAAAGTGAGTTATGAAATGCCAGTCGGAAATTTTTACTTTCTGGACAAAAAGAAGGGGCCAGGAAGTAGGAAAAGTTGCTGTCCTATTTCCCACTCAGAGAGAGAAGCTGCATTTCATGAATCTAGGCTAAACACACCTGGATATAGAAAACTGTATATGAAATTGCACTCCCATATTATTACCAGTTCCTGGCAAGAGCAGGTTTTGCCCCAGACTTTCTACCAGAAACTGTGCATCGTGTAGTAGAGCTAAAAGAGAAGTAAGTAATTTTGATTTCTGATGGGATCTCTCTTTCCAGAAACTGTACTCCCAGAACCAAAAGGCTAAAAGCAAGTCAATATTTTGAAAAAGAAATGAAAACTGATGTATTTTCATAGTCAACTTGGTGAAAAATGTACCAGAAATAGATTTGTTTACAGAACAGTTTCTACCATGCAAAAGAACGAGGGAAACAACACTGCCTTGTAGCATGTTTGCAGGCTATGAAAAAGTAATCCAAACATGATCCTGACTCTCTCTCAAGGCTCTCCATCACTGCATGGCGCTGGTCTCCTTTGCTCCCTTTTTCCATTTTCAAAGAAAACAGTGGGTTTTTACATTGTCATGTCTCACATCCAGAAGGAACTGTAAATAACTGCAGATCTTTCAAAATTCACCTCTAAACTGTCTTGTTCCAAGATGCTTACCCAAAAACCTGGCAAAAGTTGGGCTGTTCATGTGCTGTGACTGCTCTCTAACACATTGACCAAAAATGCAAGCAAGTTTCCTGGTAATTTCCCATCTACCTGGATATATCGATTATTCTAAACTTACAGCACCGAAAAATATGCATCTTTTCCACAAACATGGTCCCTTCGTTAATATGCCATGGAGAGAATAGGGAAGCCCTGCAGTTTCCATGGCTGGAGAGGGGTGTTTCTGACTGATTTTCCTATCTCATGAACACAAGGTGGTGCTGATGCTCCTGGCACCACTGCTGATTCACCACTTCCCCAGCAAGCCTCACTTGGGTGGTGGTAGCTGATGTGTAGTGGTGTACCAGATATTTCATTTGCCTTAGATTAATTACAAGAAATACTATATATTAGAATTAAACATTTCGTTTAAAATTAAACGCTTGTTTTTTGGTTTGATAAACTGAAAAAAAAATCAATTTCCAACTGACATAGAGAAATATATTCTTTATTATTTTGGTGTGAACCCCAAATAAAAATGAATTCTAGGTCATGACTGAAAAGGAAAAAAGCCTTAAGAGCATCCATATATTTTCAGTTCTTAGGAAAAAAATGAAGTAACTCACCCAAACTCACGTGGAAGAAACATGCAAAATGTATAAATAAGTATACTTCCAGGTAATTGAAAAGAGCTGAAGGTTGAAAAGATTAGTTTAAATGCTTTCCTGCTCTTAGAGGGAAGTTCTTGGGTACTTCAGAAAGGTGTAGCTAGGCTAGAAGATTAAAGAAACCTTTTAGTAAGAAAGATGACTATTAAAAAAAATTGTTGAAAAATATTCAATGAAAATGTTTATTCCAGAATATGAATGCGTGCTAAAAGAGGTTTGAGTCTATCAACTTGCCCATTAGAGTGGAACTAAGGCAAAGCACTTTTGAAGAGAGATTAAACTTCCAAATAGCAGGGATCATTTCTTTCCTAAATGAAATAATAAACTTCTCATTGCATTGAAAGCTGACACTGAAGAAGATAAGGAACATAAAAAACAAAGGCATGTTTGACAGAGTATTTTGGATCCATTGTTTCATCAATCTCATGGTTAGCCTACAGTTTAATTTATTGCATAAGAAGGAAATCATAATAAGGATCTTTTTTCAAAATACACTGTATAGACATAAATTCCTTTCTTCCATATTTCTCTTTCAGGTTCATCTGATAAATATATAATTATTGTGTTAGGAAGAAATTTTGACTCAGAATGCAGTGCAATATTTTTTGAGGCACTTGCAAATGAACATACTTTATGAAGGATAATCTACCCAGCCTGCTTCTCCCTTTTCCTGTTCCCTTACATTACATAATACTCCCCTGTGTTCTTGCTGCTTTTCTTCTTGTATTTTTGCTGATCTCTGTTGCTTATGTATTTACTTTTCCCTTAGGAAAGTATACAAAAACAAGACCTAAATATCTTAATCTCTTCAGCTTAATTAGACATGAAAGTAACTCTGGCCTCATTAAGAAATGTCCTAAAGCAACAGGTAGAATGGAATAAGAGGAGTTTGAAATCTGATCCTGAGATCAGCTTGTCAGACAGTCCTAGTTATTAAAGAAGCCTGGGAAATAGCTACTGTAGAGAAAAACTAAATGCTTAGTATAAATCTCAGTGGAAGAAATGACTAATTAGAGATAATTATACACAGATTTCTTGCATTAAAAGTGCTTTAAAACATAAACATTCAAATTTTACTTAGGCTCCCAAGTGCTTCCTAGGAGGCAAGGTTGCAAAAAAAATGTCTTTTAAATTATGTCGAATGCTTTTAAACCAAATGGTTTCTAAGAAGCATCTCACTGAAAATTTTGATGCCTTGAATTTTCTTGTTCACCTTCAGTTTAGTAAGAAACTGCAATAAAATTTATGGCCTAAGCTAGTATTCTAATTGCCCTATAACAAAGGTAATCAAGTGTCTTGCAGGACTAATTTGTTACCATTCTCTAGCGACTTGAAAACCTGTACCCAAAATTCATTTGATAGGAAGACACTGAACTGTCTTCAGAACTGAGATTGAAACTGTCGGAAAATTGATAGGGACATAAAAAAGGATGCTGTGCTAAAAACATATGTTATCTATGAGATCGAAAACAAAACAACAAACAAAATCAAAACAGAAACTCAACCCAAACAAACCTAAACAAACCTAAGAACCTACAACTTAGGACAAGATCTATTAGCAAATTTCTGGAGTACTTATTGAAAATTATGTAAGTTAGCGTAGAAGATTGTCAGAGATCTCCATCCTTTAGTATCACTTACGCTGGAGCAAAGAGAGAATTTCAAATTCTCTACAGTGGAAGTCCATTTTTCTTCTAGCTCTATATGTGTTATCAAAATCTATCAAATGTCTCCCATTAAAATTTCAGGTCAATACTATACTGTGAAACTTTTTAATGTGGGGTTTTTTGAGACTGTAACTTAGGACACCATAATTTTCACAAATGTTTTTGAGAACTTCATAGTTATCATGTAGGTGTTCAGGAAAATTTGTATATACTGAAATCCTCCTTATTCAAGATTCATTGAGAAGAATTACAAGTTTTTAATCTTTTAAAATATTGTCAATTTATACAGTTCCTTTTGGAAAAACACGAACACACAGATATCATCCATCCATCCATGTAGGTATCTGTCAGATTCTTTATCTTCTTATTTATTGCACATTCACATCAGAAGAACATGTAATGCCTCTATTAACAACCTGAACAGTAGACAGAGCGTACACTTGGCAAGTTTGAGGAAAAAAGGCAACAGGCACACCCTTGAACATGGGAAATACCAACTTAGATATTAGGAGAAAAGTTTTCCCCATGGAAATATTAGAACAGGTTGCCTAGATAGCTTATGAGTTGGGAATATTTAAACTTGAAAGGTCCAGGGTCCAAGTGGGGTTTAGACAAAAAATTTCTTGAGATCCCCTCAAGCTTATTTTATAACTCTATGATCGATCATGTTTTTCATTACACCAAAAGAAAACAGGATAAAAATACTTTCATATAAAACACTCACAGTCACTCTATTTATAACAAACTATTCCTTTTAATTGATTCAGCCCATTCTTCCAACAAGATAATAGTACTGAATAGCCACAGAAAATACAAACATTTTTTCTGCACTTCACTTAAACTCCGAAAAGTAGAGTTTACATCATTATTGTCCTTCCAGCCCATTACTGTCTTCTAGTTAGGGTCATTGCTACCATCTTATATTGAAAGCTCAGTGACTCTGAGTAGGTAAAGAGCTAGAATATGTTACTTGTCATAACAATAGTGAAAGTTTAATCACTGTGAAAACTTTTAGAAGGAGAAGTTCCTTAACTATACAAATATCAGTTTTATAACTAGAATTTGTACTTTGCTACTAGGCATGCCAATAGTTTGAAGCTAGTAATAGCACATGCACAAGGTTAATATTCTCACTATTTATCTTATTTTCACTTGCTTACCATCAGAACATACTGACAGTGATGGTGGGGATAGAGTCAACTGAAGCAAAGAGTGTGGACACCTGTGATCACAGAAAACACACTGCAGTGCAAGTAAATACTGCAAGTGGCTATAAAAATGTCAGGAAAACGCAATGAATTTGCAAGATTTGTCTTGCCAGTAAAAGGTGGAATAAGTAGAATATTGTGGCCACTTTTGTTCTATGTTCAACTTTCTTAAGCAGAAAAGAATCTTTTTTGAGGCAGTCTTTAGGACAGAATGGAATTAGACAGCTATTATTTATCAGACAGACAGTAATAATCTGTAATTGGAAGGTATCTGACTCTGACAGTGTTCTAGCACATAATTACAAAAATTACAAAAATATTCTCATAATTATTAATGCAGTTTGAGGGTACCAGTTACAGAAGGCTGGATCCCCCATTCCATAGTACATTTTTAACTAAAAGTTATATGATGAAAATGTTAGTATTCAAGGCTGCCAGCTCTTCTCTGCTAATTTACATTTATATTCTTAATGTCTCGATCGAGCCTAGGGAAATTTAAAACTCTATTTCATTTATGCTAACTTCTACAGAAATCCCAATATGCACAGAAGTTCCTAGATTGCAAGGCTAGTTAGATGAGAATGCAGAAGCTAAATGTAATTTCTGGGTGGTTATGATAGTTAAATATGTACTGTCAGTTTTGACTCTTGAAATCCCTATAGACATAAACCTACTGTTCTAAAAAATATGAAGTAGCAGAGTAATGACTTAAAATATCTGTAAAACAAACAGTGTGAGTTTACAGTGTTTCTGCAGATACATTTGAAATTGTTACAGAACAACAACACTGTGTTTGGCTTTTTCAGGAGAAGTTTCTTTGAAGAGTTAGATAATTTGATCTCTCCTTTTTTCAGCTTTTGAATGGATTGCAAATTACAAATACATGTGCAGCCATTTTAACAGTCCAGATTGGGTCGTGTTCTGGCAGGCTTTTGTGAAGTGCTGCAGTTTTACAATGCTAATGCAGCATTAATGTGCACCCATTTACTGGCTGTCATCAGCTCTGAGCAGAAGATTCTGATGTAACTTCTTTAAAAATAACCCATTAAGAAATCTGGATGCAGAAATCTTGGTCACCTGCAGGAATTCCTCCATACATACACACACACAAACACAAACACACACACACACACACACACATCTGGCTGGGCAATGATGGGCTTAGGATGAGTAAGAATTGATAATTTTGTTACACAGTAATTTAGTGCCTTTAGTCTGCCTGCAATTTCTGCCAGGCACGTTACTCCACACCTGAAATTCGGACCTGCCTCAACCCTATGGAAGCTCTGTAATGCATATCCATTAAAAAATAAATAAAGCATATTTGGTTTAAGTGATCAGAAAATTCTGTTCATATCCATCTTGCACAGGTAAAATTCCACCAGTACGAGACAGTAGAGAATCAGATTGAGAATAAATAAATTAAAAGTGATTATGAAATATGCATGGAGCATTTACATAAAACCATATTTTCTGCAAGGTAATCTCTTATGGAATTTATAATACAGTATATCACCAAAGAGAGAAACTGGAGAAAAGGTTAATAGCTGGACTCATTATAAATCCAGATATATATAATTCAGCCTCCTAAACATCATCACACTCTTGCACTTTGCGTGAGAAGTTATAAGGGAAATACTCTTTTGGATCATATTGGTCTTTTCTGTTATATTTATTAGTATACCAGCATTTAATTCATTATTTATAGGTTTCTGACACACATCTCATTTGTTTGATACATGGTTTTTATCAGTAGTTCTTTGTGGACAAGCAAATACTTCAAGAAAGCAGAATACAATGTAAATCTGCAATAGCCTTTGGGAAGATGTATTAAGTATGTAAACCTGACTAAATAACGTGTGAAGATATGGGACAGTATGTCTACATATGCTACACTTGAGGTAAATTTTAATGTTTCTGTTATTCATCCTAACTGCAAAATCTTTAATTTTAATTTTCACTGAACAGCTATGGATAAGAAACACCATCACTCTAATGTGAATGGGAACAAAACTACCAGAGAGTTCCCTCACAGTTCTTTCACCTAAGGCTTCTTTATGTTGTTTCTATGTTGGATGGGAAGAGGAGAATCAGTTTGAAACAATCTAACATAATATTTGGTATAAAAACTAATGACTGGATGAAAGCTCTGTTTATAAATGAGTGAATTTTGTGCAATTAAGATGTTTGCAAACTGATAAGCCCACATATGTGTGTGTATATATACACAAAAATAATAGGAAGCTGTAACATCATGTAGAATTATTACTACACATCTGTGGTCTACTAATGGAATGTACATATAGTATAGCAACTCCTATAGCTTTGAATTGTAGAGTTTGGGAAGATGGGACCTTAAGCCCATACACTATTTAAAAGAAGCTAATATCTGGCTGTGGAAATGCATAGGAAAGATTTCTTGTGTGAGAATAAATCAGATTTGTCAATCTAAGTAGAAAAATATAGAAATACTATGAGTCATGAGTAGAAATAATAATGTCATATAGGCAGAGTTGAAAGATAAATGGAAAAGTGCAGTAATACTCCTTGAAACTGTGCTTTGCCATGCGACATGGCTAAACAGTGTGCATCTGGCCAAATTTGTACAGCTGAAGATTATAATGCTCAGATTTAAATGCATTATTTTTCCCCCCCTTTCAAAGATCTTTCTGTACTATAACTGCCACAATTCTCAATTGTTTGATAATTTTACATAAGTTGTCACAGAAAGGTAATTTTTTTTTTTCAAAGACCTCATCAGAGATAAATATTCTTTTGCTAGATAACCTATCAAATGCAGAAGAGTGGTAATGGAGAACAAAAAATTTCAGACCTTTATTTATTCTCAAAACTAGTAAAAATGACCACTAGCCAAGCCTCTCATAACTGCAAAAAAATGCAATGGCTTTCAACCTACTGGATTCACTACTGATATTCTTTCTGAATTCTTTTCCCTCAGTCCTTGCTGGAGATAAAAGCAGGAGGACCAGAACTGATGGAATGTGAGGGTCAAAGGAGTTACTGCAGCGAGTTCTGATGGAATCAATTTTTGCAAAGGGGAAACAGAAAAAAAGTCTGACCTACCTCACAGCTACTGCTTCGTTACTGACTGATGATGGGGGTTCAGGCAAGTTAAGACTTGTATGTCACTGTTTGGGAATCACTAACTTAGGAATCAAGCACCAACTTAGATCTCTTCAAATTTAGTTCTACTCCCAGTTTGGCAGCTAGACCATGTGCCAGACCTCATTTTTTCATCTGTTAGAATAACACTGACCTTTACAAAGAACATTACTCTCGGTTAATGAAAAGTATGTCATGAGAGTGCAAAAGTATTGTTATTGTGTGGAAGAACAGAAGAGAAAAACGTAATAACTTTACAAATGTAGAAAATAACTTCTGATATTTAGCTACATGAAGATATGTAAATAATGTTTAGTGTAAAGATTCTTTTAAACCAATATGCACTTCTTTTTAAAAGCAATTGACAGCAATATGTTTTCAAGAAATTCAAATTTTTACTTTCAAATGTGACAAAAAAACCCGTCAAAAACCAATCAGACAAAACCAAACTTTGCTTCAGTTGATAATCTCAAGCAGGCCTCCTGTAAATACAAGCACTAAATCTTTATCTCATTACCTCTTTCCTTGTTAGAAGCTAAACGATACTTCTTTCCGTTGTAAGAGGAATGAAGAGTATGCATTTTCTGAGCTGCTGAAGCTTGTTATTGAAATTAAGCTTTATGACACTGCTGTTTTCCATACTTGGACCCAGTCTATTGGATTTGTGCGGCTGCTCCCAGAAACAAGAAGGGCAAATGTCAATGCATTTTCAAAAGTAAAGGCAAGGAACAGGTTGTTAAATGGGCTGAGTTAAGCAATCTCCTCGAAAGGACACCTACTAATAAAAGTAGTATTGCGGAAGAGCTTGTCCTAATGTGCTCCTCCGTTTCTGTGACAGCACAGCCCAAGCTCGACAATGTCATTTCCTTTTACATTTAATACCTTTGCATCTCCGTGGTTTTCAGTAAGATTGATTCCTTTAAAAAGGCTGGATGGCAAGGAACGTCTCAACCCCTTCACTCATCTTTACATAAAAGAATGTGTATTTCAGTGTTTATGAAGTGGTGAGAAAGTACTGCTTCTATTTTCCAAAGAATTCTTGTCAATTTTCCTTTCCATGTGTTATAAACCATATTGATGTGAATGCCTTCTGAAGTTACTCAGTCAAAAAAGTAATTCATTTCAGTAGAACGATTTCGGAGGCACATCACTGCCCTGTAGACTTTCATCATATTCCTTTCTTCACATGAAAAATGAGTACATTTCTAAACCACAATTTTAAATATTGAATAAGGCTACTGATATCAATAAGTTTGATTATTCAAGACATAAGCTTACAAAGTGTTGAACACTATTATTATCAAGGTACAAAGCAAGAGTGTGCAGCCTTTTCAATGAAACATGCAGCACTTTGGAGGATTGAACCCTAAAGAAAGAGGATTAACAGTTTACAGGAATTAAAGTAGAGACAGAAGCCAAGATATTACATAAGCCCAATATCTGGCCTTTTAGGTTATTTAGATATCTTAATTTAGAAAGATATATTTAATTTATACTAAAAATGCACTCAAGCATAAATCAATAATTTTTATCAATTTAGTCGTATCACATCTATTTCATAATGTTCATATTCCCTTGGATCAAGGAGTTGGCAGCTCTGGATATTTAACACTTCATTAACACACAGTATTAGCGTGTAATAACAGGTTATGCTGACAACAATACGCACTTTGCAATTTGACAACATTTGTTTAGAATTAGCAACAGAGGCTGAGCTAGGAAACAATTACATTATAGATGGCATGGCAGGGAAACCCAGATTTTTTTGTACTTTATTAATAAATTAATGTATATAATTTAGAGTCCTGAAGAGCTTATATGTTACCTTCATATTTTTACATGAATGCTATGGAAGTAGATGACAATGGAAATTAGATATATGATTACAGCCCTCGTTGCCTCTGCAGTTTGTACTTTACTGTGTGCTAATTCTAGAGAAAAAAAAAAGAGTTTAGTTCTGTATCCACTCAGTTTTCCAGTCGAGGTTTATCTTTAAAAGTCAAATGAAATTCTGATGGGGAATGGGCACATATTTATCCTTCTACCATATATGTATCATCTTGGTGCATTAATGTTATAACTAAAAAATAAGCACTTTGATAAATGACAAATGCAGTTGTTTGTAAATTAGGATTTCTGTTCTGGAAGTTGATTTTAACAAAATATGTGCTTTGATTCTTACAGCTCTTTATCTGCTTCTTTATTTCAGTAAAGTTTTCTTCTTCAAGGATTACAAGCTTTGAGATGGACTATTTGCCTGGGGTATTCTGATTCATCTTGTTCTAGTATGTTTTCCTACTCAGATAGTTCTCATGAATTTAAAATTTGTTTTCTTTTCATCAAGAGCTTTTTCTTTCCATGAGGTATAATTTTATTTACTTTTTACTTTTCTTTTGCCCTTTCTTTTTGGTTCTTTTTGATAACTCATTTAAAGGAAGCAACATTTTATTTAATGCTGTTGTAAACCATCACTGAATGTATTACTACAGTGTAAATTATTCCACTTTCAAGAAACACTAGAGGAATTGTAATCATACAGATTCTGTAAAGCCAATGGAATAAATTGATTGAATGACAGAAAACAATATCCTCTCATTTCACTAATCTAGAGCCTACAAATTAGATAGAAAACTTCTGTAAGCAGTGATGAGCCTTGTTTGCAGGTAAGTACTTAAGGGCCAATAGAAAGCAGGTAAATCTCTGAAAACCTCATTTTAAATTGTTTGCCTGGGCTGGTTTATGCTTTATTTGGAGTTGCTTCAATTTGTATATCTGAGAAAGTAAGACACTGAAAAGTGGTTCCTTAAATAACACTGTGGCATTTTATATCTTGCCACAGTGATTCCAGACTACGCTACTTTACTGTAAAAATTGAAAAACAAATGGTGCCTGTTTGTCAGGGTCAAAATTAATTTTGAGGTCCAAAGATCAAGGTCTCAAAACATCATAATCTAGTCAAAGATTACCAAATAAGAAAATTACATTATTTATTTTTTTTTTTGTAATCCCGTTGTTTTAAAATTATATGATCAATTTTATCTCCCCTTAAGGAACATATAGAGAAGAAAATATTTTGTAATTAAAAAGTTTAAGGTAGGGTCTGGCTTTTTATGTTCCTAATGTGAGAAGTACTAAGGATCTACTTCAGCAGGAAGCTGCAGAACGGCAAATGAAGGCCCAAGTTTAGAGAAGAGATTATAAAAATGTCTTTGTATCTTGGATTTTCATCCTCTGAGTTTCTTTATTTTACCTTGAATTCTGGCCTTTGTGTAGCTATCCAGTTATGAATTAACTGCAATTGGAAAGAATTCATCAAGAATCGACAATTACATTTCTAATCCAATATACAGAATAAAATTCAGTTCAGTCTCCAGTTTTTTTGGCCTAACTGGGAGAAACACAGCAAGAAAATGATTTTTGTCACTGGAATATGCACAGGGAGCAGTATTGCTGAGTAAGCAAACATCAAATTTGTAATGACCTGGATATGCTCCTAGATTGATAAACGGTGCATAATAAACTGTACAGCTCACCAAAACAATGGTGACTTTTTAAGTCACATTCTTGCATGTGTCACAGTTTCCCTTTAGCTTTTGAACAAAAGTTTGTCTTGCAGTTTGCACTCCTCTTGAAAAATAAAGCTGACCTGCAGTATCCTCAGAACAGATACATTTAACCTGTGTATTGCTCATGCTTTCTACTGCTGCTGAGGATCTACAATAGCTCTGTTAAGTTCTTTACAAGCCTAAGTACTATTTACTCCATATTTTCAAAAGGTTCCTCTATCTGGTATGATATACTAAAGAAAAGGCGTAACAAGCAAAGGTTTATACTGGCAGCTATCCATAGGAAAATATATGCTGTTTTATTCTTTAATTTTCTACAGGTGTTGATCTGCTTATTACAAGATTTCTTCCTATTATTCTCTGAGAGCTGTTTAAAGAAGACGTCCACAAGCTGTTAAAATCCATTACCACGTAGAATGAGACTCTCAGTAGTGTGTCTTTAGGTTTTTAGGCTACATCAGAATAGGAAATCAGTAAAAAAAAAAAAAAAAAAGGAGTCCCCTTCTTCCTAAGGGTGAACATTGATTCTCATCTTTGTTCGTGAGAGCATGTTTCAGTTTATGGTTGGGAGATAGGCTCATTTTCTTTTAGTCCTGATAGAAGCTATCCATCTCTGCTCTGGGAACCACACATCTGCACCTTCAGACAGAATGCTCTGTCAATTGGTTAAGGCAGCTGTGATGGAAATTTTTATCCAGAGGACATTTCAAATACAGAGAAGCAGCACCATGCTGACACCAGACATAAGTGCGACTGAAGCCATGCAGCTGGCATAACCAATGTGCCTTCCACTACCTCTAGCCATGGCAAGACAACAGCTCAGATAACAACAGTCCTGTCCATAGAAGCTGCTTCTCAGAGTTGAAATGGACTGCATTCATATTCTTTTTCTACTATGTGGTAGAGGAATAACTGACCTGTAAATAAAATGGTTTGGATTGTACCGTGCAAAGACAATTAGTAATTCTTGTCAGTGATCTTCAGCAATAGTCAAAAAACATGTAATTCTCATTGCAGGTACCACAGCTGAGCACAGCCTACTGCATCACAGCAATGCTTGGTGATGTAGATTTCCACATCATTAATAGCAGAGTAACTACTATTAAGTGAAGGCTTAATTAGCAGCTTTGAGAAGGAGGCAAGGATATAAAAAGGGACAGTGAGAAACTTTATCCTGTTTTTTAAATAATGACACCTGAAGGTCATGGCACTGTAGCACTGAGAAAACTCCAATGCCACTTCTGCTCCCCAAGCAAGCACACCTTCTGGTGTTGTGAATACAGGCTTCCCACAGTACTAAAATTTTAGATTACTATATCATCTGAGATATGCTTCAATCTATAAATATAAATAAGTCCTTTAGCTTGATATAGCACCAATGAATATTGAGAAGTGAATATCTTTCCATTACTATACTCAGTTTATTCCTTTTTGTTATCTAAGAATTCTGATCTGTGGTCCTTTGCCCTTGCTGAATGGATGTTCCAGTATTCACAGCATTTTGATAACTCGTATTTTAAAATCTGTTACATCTATTTCTCTCCCCACCTAAATTTGTCCTTTGCATGGAAAATATAACACTGCAACCCTGAGTTAAAAGATGAACATATTGAATTGCTGTTTTGCAGCAATATATTTTCACAGCGTTACCTGTGGTTGGCCTATGAGTCAGCCCAAATTAAGGCCCCCTTTTGCTGTGCCCTGAGCACAGTAGAAGAGTATCTTGGGACTTAAGACAATCTCAAGAAAACCCCACATACACGTGTGAGATGTACACCTAACAAACCATTTGATGTCTTGTTTTGTATTTATTGTTTAGAGAAATGGATCTCTGTGGATAGACATGAAAATCACACGACTGACAAGATTCAGCACAGGACACATACAGTGGAATCTCCACCCCCTTCCCTGCTATCATTCCACCTACACCTCCACATTCTCTCTCATGTGCTTTCTCACCTCTCGCCCATCTCAGCAGCCCACACAATGTGCTTCACAGATCACTAACATGGAAGCACGATGAAGATGTCCTCACATGCAAAAAAACCCCATCTGGGGTTTTTTTGCATGTGAGGACATCTTCATCTTGCTTCCATGTCTGCAGCACGTGCTTTAGCCTCTCTCCCAGGCCCTCTCAGCCATGTATTTCCATCCATCAGATCACAAGATACTTCAGAGACTGTGCTGCAGTGTATAATCCACTGGCTAATATGCTTCCATTTTATTCAGTGATTTTGGAAGGTGCAGGATTTGGTCACAACTGTTCATTAGATTCCATCTTACAATACTAAAAATGTCAGCTGTACAGAAGAGGTTACAGAGAAATAATGAATGACTTGATTAGTTTTCAAACTATTTGAAAAATTACTCTTCCACTAACACCTCTTAATCTGCATATCAGTTTTTTTCTAGAAGCCTTCAGATTTTGCTGATATCAGGAGGATAAGATGAAGAACACCCAATATCAGGAAAATTTCTGCAAAACAGACTGATCTTAAGGATATTTCACAAAGGCAAAAAGTGGTTTATTTTTTTATACATTGTCTGAATACAAAATGTTTTGTTAAAGACACTTATTTTGAGTCCAACTCACAATAGCTCAGATAGGCTATCGAGACTTACCTTTATTTATTTTATTCAACTACACCTCAACATTATCTTACTTTATCCTTAGCTGACTGCAAGTTTTCTGTATTCTTTTTAACTCCATCTGTCTACTAATAGTGTCATGTCTGTTTTCAGGTCTTGAAGCTTGCTGTTAATGGAGAATTTTTCTGGCCATTCTGTACAGTATTTTCCATTTTAGTGGTAATGCTATTGATCTAAGAGTTTCCATCATGCACTAAAAAGTATTACTGGTATAGATTTCTGTTTCTTTATAAAGATCCATAATAACGTGCCAAAAAATTCTCGCAGTCATGGAAAAATTACACAACCATGTTCCTATACCAAAAGAGAAAGTAATTCTAGAAGTGCTAAAGTAACACAAGTTATAAGAAATCTTATTAAAATATTACTGAAGTATTAGTACAAGAGTTTAAATAGGCTGTGAGTAGCTATTTTAAGACATAACTAAGGGATATTTTTAGACATCCATCCCTCTAAGCTGGAGTTTTAAAAACTCATGTCACATAAAATTAATAATCTTGTATTATAAAATTTTTTAATAATAATGAGAAACAGGAAGTAGGGAGGGTGTGCACACTCTTTCCATTTAACCCAAGTATGCCAAAAGGAAAAAGGGAATTTTACATTAAAATTTTCAAAAGATATCTGGCACTTAAACTAGATACAGAACTTTTATGCCATTTGAGACTAAATACAAGATGTATATAATGATTTGTTTGAGCCCAGTTGTAACAGTAAAACTTACTAAAATTTGCATTACAGGAATATCAATGAAGTTTCAATGGGGACAAACCCAAAGTGTGGATTCTCCTTAGGGTTCTGCCATGGAGATATAAGACATCAAACCACCAAATGGAATAAGGTGTCGTGTCTATTCTTAACCTTTAAGGATCCCGCTAAGGTTTGGCCACTATCTGGGGAACACAACAGTGAACAGCATAGGAATCAGCACATGCCAGAGTCTCATTATTTCATATTTCAAAAGAATATAAAAGAAAATCAATGAGTGGAAACACAGATTTCTCAACTTTTTATGGTGGAAAACCACACACAGAAATCTAATTCAACTCTGAGTGTCAGGCTTAACTTTGAATGACCTGATTTTGGCCAAATGTGTCACAACTTTAATGTTATTTAAATGTAGGGGTTTTTGTCTGTGAATGTTAGCAAAGCCCTTGCTGCTTTAGATAAGCAGATGACATTCCATTCCTCTTTGTTTCCCTCATTAAAGCAAAGAAGTTGAATATTAATGAGTGTGGAGAATTATGTTGTCATGCATGTTAGTCTAGAAAATATAAATTCATCTCATAAAAAAGTCAAAGGATCAAAGAAGGTTTTTACTGTTAATTGGAAACAAAGTGTCAACGGTGTCCTGATTTAAAGGGCACTCAAGGATGATAAGGGAGGGTTGGTTTTTCGTTGTTTTTTGTTGGTTTTTGTTTTTTTTTTTTTTTTTTTCCAAACAGGAACCATAATTAAGGTAGAAGTGGAGTTATTAGTACTTTACTAAAATCCTTTTCATTGCCTGTGGCATTCAATGTGGTATTCCCAACGTTCAAAGTAATATTAAAAATAAAAAATATAATATTGCAAATATACTTCAAAATTAATAAAAGTGGTATTTTTATAGCCAAAAGCATATTGCTTTTAAATCTATGCATGTAATGCAACTAGTATACTTTCATTGTTTGTTTGATAAGTAAACTTAAAAATAGCACATTTAGCTTCTGGCTAATTAATAGACAGAAAATAACAGAGGATCACCTCCCTATTTTGGATTCCTGGGCTCAGCCCTAATTGCAGCAGTAAAAATTAAGTCTGTGTTTGCTTAGCAAGCCTAGAAATGCCAAATTTCTTGCATACACACATCCTCACAGCAGAACAACTGACTGAGGGAACAATTCCATGTTAATGTTTTTTTAATTAAATATACAAACTGTAAACTCTAAGGGACAGATCTCTCACTTTTCTGATGAGAGAACCTCTGTGCCTTTACCAAATGTAAGGTCATTACTCTGGGTTTCTTTAACATTGCAGTCTTCAGATAAATCTTAAAAAAGGCTCTTATTCTTTACTATAGTGACATTACATGTTAATTCTTATTCCCATATGAACAGAAATTTGCTGGAAAAAGGTGAAAACCTATTCTTTACATTTACCCTAAGGAGACAGTGCTGAAGTCAAGTGGATATTGGCAAAATTATGTGAAACCTTCCTGGTCTTTTTAATATCATTAAAAGATTGCAAAGTCATATAATTTGGTCAATCAATTAAAATGCTCTAATATGTAAATATTAACAAGGCAAAATCCAAACAAAAATATCCTGTATGCTCCTCCACACGCATCAGCTGAAATATTATGAGAATAAATTAATGCCATTTTATCAGTATTCTATTCTACTAGAAGACCTGCTAATAACACTAACAAATAATTACAAATAAAAGAAATAGAACAGAATAGAAATAGAATAGAATAAAAATACAAAAATAGCATAGAAATATGGTATTACAAATCATTACTGCTTAGAACAGGGTTGTATGAATTTTTTTTCAGTAGTAATAGAATTTACATGATTACAACTGCAGTGGGTGTCATTAAAATTTTAACACTTGCCACCTTTTGTCATTGTAATTCTGCATATGTTCAGGGGCAGTGAATTTGGAGGTCTTATAGCATCTGCTGCTTCTATATAAGTTGCAAATTATATTTCATTATAAAATAATTTGAATGTTCTGCTGATAGGATTATTCAGCTGCCTGAATTTGCTGTCATCATTTTTCTTTGAACATAGATCCTCTGGGGCAAAGTCACCCCAAGAGGCTATTCCATCACTACTGTTCCAACCCAAGAAATTTGGTTTTAATTTTTTTGTTTCAAGTCCGTTCCGTTAAGCTTGCAAAATGGAAAGTCAGTGAAAAAAGTCCCTTCTTCAAAATACTTTAAGGGAATATTTTAGGATGTATATGAGCAATCACCCCTTCATCTAATAGGTAAGCTGTAGACAGGAGTTAATTGCTCAGCTCTTATAGAGTGGACTTTTTTGTGAATCCTTGGGTGGGGAATACCCCTGTAAAACC
This sequence comes from Pipra filicauda, assembly GCF_003945595.2. Taxonomy (NCBI): domain Eukaryota; kingdom Metazoa; phylum Chordata; class Aves; order Passeriformes; family Pipridae; genus Pipra; species Pipra filicauda. Next base: position 3,382,809 of record NW_024104742.1, read on the forward strand.
TGTAAAGCCATCCAACAAGAGTCATTAATTCCAGCATGACATGAAGCAAAATCTAACATGGTTTCAGACTGATGAGGAATTAATTATTTTTTCTCCTCACCACTTGAGACAGAGAATCGTGGAACCATTTAGGTTGGAAAAGACCCTTAAGAGCACTGAGTCCATAGTAAAACACTAAGAGCAAATCCAAACTGGAGAGCTTAGGGCATCCATGCTCAGGAGCAGAAGCTTTCAGGCTTCACTTTCAGAGTGAGAACTGCTGGACCCGCAGTCAGGGAGGAAGCAGGATGGCTCACTGGGCTCAGGCTGAGCCAAAGCAATGCCAGGGAGATGTGGGTGCTCAAACAGCATCATTCCAGCTGAGCAGCCTGCATTGCCATGTGAGAGAGGAGACAGAAACACCAGCTTTCTGCATGGATTGCCATGTTACATCTACATGTGTTAGTGTCTCAGTAGGTCTCTCTGTCTAGATAGCAACCAAGGTTTCAGCACTAATGTCTAATCATGCTAGGATTTACAAATGCTCTGACTTCTCCAGGAGGGCCCTGGTATCTCGTACCAAGAGTGCCAGCCTAGCTACAGTTCTCTGCTGAAAAGATTTGAAAAGTTTAAACATCAAAATGGCATAAATGTGCTTTTCTATTAAGCTCCAGTGAAAAGATTAATAAGATAGTTGTTAACTGAACAAGAATGTTACATTAACTTCTTCAGTTACTGCTTTGATATGTTTGCTTAGATTTAAATACATAATTCACAGGATCAGTGTAGTCAGAAATGTAAAAGGTCTATTTAGGTCACCTAGTCTGTCTTTGCCAGCACAGCATTATTTTCATCACTGTATTGTCCATTTTCTCTTTAAACCTTGATAATCTGTAAGTCATGTAAGGATAATAAACTGAGTGTTTAGCAGAAATGTTATTTGCAGATGATAATCACAAGCCAAGGAAAAGCAACACTGCAATACATGCTAAATTTATGGATTTGTTTTTGAACATTGCAAAATGGCTATAGCTATTGGTGTTGAGCTATCAGTGAAGTCAAGCATCTCACAAATATAACATTAACAGCTTTTAAAAAACAGGAATTCCCAAATATGCTACTGAACCACAAAGAGGCAACATTTTGGATACAGGTGAGGAAGACAACAGGCCTAGAAAATGCTGAGAGCTGCCACTTAGACTGAACTGAACCAGAACAAATAGCTATGACTTGCAAAAAGTCAGAACTGCTTCCAAACAAATCTTAGCAGATACCATAGGCTTCCTAAAAGGACTCAGAAAACTATAAACCTTTTTTATCTATCCAGTTTTAAATATTATTTGTGTGTGTATATGTATATAAAAGTGTGTATATGTATATAAAAGTATATATATTTAGATGACTTTTCTTATTATGAAGGAAACATTCAGTTTGGAATCCAATGTTAATAGAATGTTTTCTGTTAAATCTGAAAAGTCTGAAACAAATGCCGTGGAGCTTTTCACACTTTCTTAATTCAGCAAAGACTTTGGAACTTAATGAGAACAATTAAAACATCAATATCGTCAATAATTGTACTTCAGAGCATTTTCACAGAGACCTCTGACTACTAAGGTTGTCTGCAGTCTGAAAGAGTGACAACTTCTAGAGGGAGGAAGAGCAAAAAATGTGCTATCTAAACAAAAGTGCTGGGACAACATAGGCTGTGTAGAATATAGATTTTAAATTCAGACAACTCAATCACTAAAGCCTGAAAAAAAAAGCCTTAAAGAAATTGAAAGAAGGGACACCTTTCCCAACATCCAAAATCCCTTGTCAGAGTCAGCTGTCTCTAGGCTCTAGCCAGTTGTCAAAGGCTCCAGCTACAGATTTTAAGCTTTTATCTATCTTTTTGGAAACAAACAACTCCCCAGTTCTCTGTGGAGTACTCTAATTAATGAAAGCTCATGCATTTATTCTGTGTAGTATATAAACCTACTCACAAAACAAGGCAGAACAAGGTTCATCACATCACTCTCAGTCTGATATTTCCATCACTGGAAAGCAGGAAAGGTAAGATCAGTTGACAGATTTAGGGTGTGGGATTGACAGTAAAGGAGGGGACCAGGGGCCCAAAGAGCTTGGGCAGTTTCTGTCCTTGGAGGTTTTCAAGACCCCACGATGAAAAGCCCTGAACTGCCTGGCTGGACCTTCAAACTGGCCTTGCTTCAGCGGGAAGCTGGACGGTGTGTGAGTTCCTGAGCAACCTTTGAACCTGACCCTTCCTACAACCCTTTCACTTGTCTCCATGCTCAAACGGGTTTTAAAGCAAGAACTAACCATACAACAAAGAATAATTAAGATGAGTGATAAGTAGACTCAGTTATCAAGGTTTAATGGAACTCAGATGTTGCCTGAATACCCTCTTGAACAGCTTTGATCACCCTCCTTTTTCTAGAAGTCTCTTCACTTTATGATTATAAAGTCCGTCAAGATGAAAAGCACTCCGTGAATGGCATGTATATTCATTTTTCCTGGATTTTTAACCTACTTGAGGGATCAACAAAGACACAGTTTACTTTCATGACAGTTACCTGTTAATTTTGTTCTGCCTTGTGGAAACATGCAGCTAATCTGAATGCACCATGATGATTTATTTTCTTGTTTCATCATGTCAGACACTTCTCCCCTATTAATTCAGGACATTAAAATCTATGCCAGCATGCAACGGATTCAGAAATACTCCACTACTTATTTTATGTGTAAATCTACAATTTGAGGTTAAACTAAACAACCAGAGCAAAAAGACTCCATGATACAGAATTAGTATGCAGCAGTAATCAGGTTTGTAATCAGGATTGTGACCAGAGATTATAAGGATTTTTAAAAAATATATAAGAATATAGAATTTCCTCCAATGAATCTTACATAAATACTAATGCAATCTCATTTATTTTAAGTTTATGCTATCATTTTCCATTCAGTTTATAAAGAAAACATTTGAGAGTATGCATTTTCTTCTCTGCCAGTCTTTCTTTGAATTATTAGTGTATTAGATTTATCAGCATCAGTTGTTCTAATAATTAGGGAACAATTTGAGGCATTACACAATGAATGCAACAGTGAGATTGCAGCCTAAAGAGTGCAAAATTTCCCTTTTGAAAATATGTCTCGTTCCCACTGACAAACGGTATCTAAATTTGGATATCCCATCAAAAAGGCTAAATTTGTAAAGGCAGGGAATAATTTTTCCTCCACTTCCTTCAGTACTACCATACACTAGATGAAAGGCATCCAACAGTATGTGGTCCATAACAGCACAATGCTACATTTGATAGAAACAACGAGGAAAACTAAGTTGTGCATATTGGAATTTGATGAACATATTTAGCTTAACAGAGCTTTAGTAATGAAAAGTTTGAGGGGATCTGAAACTAGCTGTCTGCATCTGTTGAGAATCTCAGCTAACTCACTGCCCTAACCCTCTGCCCTGGAGGCAAGACACACATCCTACAGAACTATCTTTTCTCCTTAACCTGTTCATATAAAATTACATTTTGCAGCCTGTCTACTTGAAGTGGGAAAAGGGGAACTGTAACAGGGGGAAGGAAAGGAGAAGACAGCCTGCATGTAAACCAATTATTTTCTCCCAAGATCCTTGCAGTAACAGAAATAATTGCTTAGTTTTATGAAATTCAGTAAATCCTCCAAGTAACAGTTTATTCCTGGCCTCACAGCAATACTTGAGAAACACAGGTGGAAGCTCAGCCAACTCCCTTGTAAGTTCATCTCCTGATGTTACAGCCCAAAACCTTGTACACAGCTTCAAATGAGTTTCTCTTCAATCAAATACCAAACTGACTCACAGTTACACTGTGAAATCACATGAGACTTTCAGGTCAGGATGGCAAGTCTGCAGACTTACTTAGGTATGCTCTCTATATTTCTTGTTTCAGAAGGAGACCTTCTGACACCCAATCCAAAGTTGAAACCCGTTTTACAGAGAGTGAAGTTCCAGTTAAAATATGCAAACAGATAATTTCTGTTAAAAATGGCCTCAGCCATGAGGTGGGAGATGAGATGCAAGAAGTTATAGCTTTTTACTAATTAAATTAGTTAACTGTTTTTCAGTTTGTGTGGTACAGTCAGACTGTGACTTATTCCCTCTCGGTAGCTCACTAGGCTTGTATTAGACAGCACATTTGGGAAAAAAGCTTTAGCAAAGAGTTTTGTTTGATAACTTTGTACTTCATGGAAATACATAAATACTTTAATAAGCAGAGATTATCTTGAGTAGAAACAATGCAACATTCCATTGTATCTAACATGGATAACATATGGATAACATATTTCCCTTCCATCTCACAAGCATCAGAGAGACTTAGTTCCTTAAAATCATGTTACCCTTATATAGAGAGTGATCCAACTTAAACTGAGATACTGATGTGACCTGTTGCTGTGGCAGGGAACATGGAAATATTTTTCTTGGAAAGACTTCCTCCAGACCTTTCATTTTGAGCACTCATATGACATCGACTCAAAGGCAGGAGAGATACCAGAGGACAGCAAAGCCAGGTACAAGACTATCAGCCTGGAAATATGGACTTGAATATTTTCTGAAACAGAGGTTATATCCAAGTTTTCTCCAGGAGTGTACTGGGAGAGTTGTTCTGTAGACTTGAGGATTTAAATGAGAGGTAAAGGATGAACAGTGGGAATGTGGCCTTGGGCACAGGCTCAGCCTGGGTCCTCTATCACTCTGAAAAATGTAGCTTGTGAACACATTCCTGTGAAAATATTTTGCACACTATACATGTACAGACTTATTACTAATGTGCTTGGGACTCACAAGCAGAACAAAGACTGTGTCCCTTAGATTTGACAATCTGTGTAAGAAAAATAAGGTTTAACTAAGAATGTATCTGTTTCTGACAAGAGAATGATGGATAGAGTCACTTTATTTACCCTGACAGAAATATCTTTGTTGATGAGCCGTGTGTTTTGCAAAAGAGAAGGAACAGTGAGTACCTAGCCTTATATATGTGAGGTGAAATACTGCATTTTAGACTGGAATGTATAATTTCATAGATTATGAGTTTTGTTTAATGACTGACTGCAAAACTGATATTTCAGAGTTTTGCATTTCAATGATTTATGGTCTTGTCAGCGAATTTTTAATATGCTTTATGTGCACAGATGTTTCTGCAATTGTGACATGCTATAAAAAATTACAATGGTCAATTGCCCTCCAGTGCTTTTCATGACAAGTCTGCAGCCATAAAAGTCAGGGGGTTCTGTAGTGTAGGGGAGCTGCAATGAGTAGCAGGGATAGTTTAGTCATTAACTTGTGAAGTTTCTTACTGTTACCACTCTTGCAGTCCCTTGTGCTTCCAAAGGTGTTGAGAACAGAAAGATTAATTGAAATAAAAGAAGACAGGAAATTCAACTGAAAACATTCTAACAATAACACCTTTTCCAATAAATAGTTAAATCAATAAATTGTATGTACAGACCTGACTTCCTCATACCTAATTTTGGGCTAAATTGCTCCAATAGCTAAATAAAAACAACCTTAGAAACAAAGTCCCCCAATGTCTCTTCAATATTATTTTCTTCTAATTGAAAAAAATTTGACTCCTCAAAAAATCCCAAGCAGAATTGGTTGGAATAAGTGGATTTTGTTATTCATGAAGTATGGCACTGACAGTAAGGTGTTGCTCTTCAATAGGTTTGGGGTCCATCAGGGTGTGGAAGAACCAGCATCTACAGCAGAGCTGCTTAATACAGGAATATGTTCAATCTCTTGACACACATTTCTAGAAGACCTGAATAAATTTAAACTTCAAAGCACCCTCTGTTCTCAAAAGCAGCACTCACTAGATCCCAAGACTCCTATTCTGACAGCCAAAGATCTGGTCCTTAGTTTTTGTTTGCTTTAAGGTTTATTTTTATTCTTCTACTTCATTCATATGATTTTCAAAGTTGTGTTCACTACCTATAATTCTGATTTGGTTGGAATACTTTTGTCTCATACTAGGCCTATGAAAGAACAGAGGGCTGTGATACTACATTGTTATGTGGCAGGCCGGGGGTAATACAGTGAGCCTGGTAGCTTATTGGGAATTTATATCATTTATTCTGCCTGCCTTCCTTCGAACAGTTTCTCAGTCAGTCACCAGTTTCATGTTTTGTTTGACAGACTTATTTTCAGTCTAACTGAGCTCATTGACTTGCAAAGGAAACTAAAGAGTATGAGCACTACAACACTCCCACATAGACAGGCTCTTCCAACTGGGTGCCTACATTGCCACACGAAGCCCTTGCACAACTCTTCCAGATTTGGTGAGCTAAAGATGTATCAGAACAACAATAAATTGCTTTAAAAAAGGTCTTCTTTTATATATATGGGTAAGGATAAAAGTAAACAAAACTAAATGTTCAAAGTTGGGAATTATTCTTACAGAGTGTTTGGTAAATGAAGTAAATGTACATCTAAAATTGGTGTGTCTGCTACAGCATGTTGTTAGTGTAGCTGCTGGGAAGCAAACAAAATAGATCAAGAATTGAGCAATTTTCCCCCCCTGCTGAATTGACTGATTTATCCAATACAGCAGTATTAAAAGGACATTCACACACATACAAAAAAAAAAATAAATAAAGGGGAGGAAAAAACAAAGACAAAAAAGAGATGAGTTTCACCATGATCCTAGTATATACCTCCTCTTCCACATCATGGAACCATCAGCAGGTCTGACTGTTGTGCTGCTGTAAATACCTTGTACCTTAAAACACTTCCACATTTCTCCAGATCCCTGCATGCCTCTCCATAAAGCTCAGCCAGGTCAAAGGATATGTGAGAAATCAGCAGTTTATTTCAAGATTGTGAAATTCAGTGACCCTGAGATAGTAAAGCCTGGCCACCTCTGACCACGCCAGGTTTATAATTAACTGCCTGCATTAACGATGGCTTTCAGTAATAATAATTAGTCCTGCTTCCAAAATAGTTTTAGGAACTTGTTATTTAAGAACTCCATTAGAGAGAAGCAAAACCACAAAGTAACAAACTTCTCTGTTGTTTACTGTCCTATCGTTACATCTGACTTCATAATTTATCTTTTATAAAACAAAACCAATAAATTTAGCTTAAATTTAGCTATGAAAAACAGATAAGCCTTAAAAAAATTACTATGAGTAGTCAAACACATGGCAACAGATTTTAGCTCAACTAGAATATGAACAAACTCCCATATGGTAGCATGAGCAATCATGACCAAAACAAGACTATATATCTTGTACAAGGAATAACAAACAACTATGTTTTGACAAAAAAAAAAAAACTTCACTGTTTTATTTGCATTGAAAAAATAACTGTGTTTTTCTGAAAGTTTAACTACAGGAGTTGCTGGATTACTAAACACAAAGCTGATTCCAGAAGTAACAGATGATCATAAACAGCTGCTTATTTTCTGTAGAAAAATGTTCATTAAAACTGCATAACAAAAAATACATTTATGTATTTCACTTGGTGCAGATAAAAAATATTCCTAAATCAAGATTCAGAGAAAATAAACTGGACTGTAGTGGAGAAAGGTATAAATCAACACATATCTGGACATTCTCCCAGAAAAAGTATATTAAATATTCCCGTGGAAGTCCAGACAGTGAATGATATAGGCAGCCTCTACTTACAATTTAACTCTCTGGTTCCTCTGCAGTAGCACTGCAGGGCTGGAAGTTTAAGAGCTACACTGCAATAAACTCAGAGCACAATACCTGCTTCCTTGCCAAAGGTTTCCTTTGCTGGACGGCCCTACAGACTGTATCCTCATTTCTTGTACCCAAAAAGGGGGGTAGGATGGCTCTCTGGACATGATAGAAAATCCTTTTACGTAGGAATTCTTTACAGACTCCAGTAAAACTGGACTTAGGCTTTAACATTCAGCTTATTGCACTGAAAATTATGTGACAAAGATTTATTTTCCTTTTGAAATGAACGTTAACTATTCTGATTCAAATAATATAGCAAACAAAGGACACTATAACATTAAACAAACAAAGCAATGGTGCTTTTAGAGTCTATGATTTTATGTGATATCCTGTCCTCATTAGAAGAATTCTCTGCAATTTTTGTGTATTTTCCCAACAAATGTTACATCATTTGCCAGGTGGCATGTCTGACCCCAAAATCTCTTTCCAAACAGCCTGCTGTTGCTAATGCAGTAGAAATTCAAATAATTTGTTCTAGAGAAACAGATTGAATCAACATACAAGATGCAACACCTATATTTGTTCAGTATTAATTGCACTTCTGCCTAGTTCAGCTCTGTACTCCTGGCTCAGAGCCATCAGAAGGAAGTCAGTTGTAAGAAGTAACACCACACTGACTAGAGATGTGTGTGGACCAACAGCCTCCGTGCCAATCTCTTACCCCTCACAAGCATCACGTGTAATCCATCTCCCTTTATAGCATAAGGTGAGTTCATGGAACTCTCTATCAAAAAATGCTGATTAAAAATTATTTCACAGTATGTTCATACATTCACTGGGATCCTAACAATAGCTACCTCCAGACTTTTTCTGTATTCTGTGTTATTCTCATACTACAGGAGACATTGCAGAGAATTTCTAAAGTAAATCAAAAATCATATTCTTAAATAGCACTGGAATTTTCTACAGGTTTGTGAATTCAGTGTCAGGAGCTTTATCCCCTCTCTGAATAATTATAATGACATCCACTGGCCAGTATCTGGAGGTTTGCATTTCCATTTCTGAAAGAGCTTTGAAAGAGGTAAGTATCAGCATCCCCACTTTCCAGCTGAGACACAAAGTGGTCCATTGAGACCTGGTGCAGTGTTCAGTCCATTACCTTCCATGGACACCACTGAAGAATAACTGGATAAGAGACAACAGAACTTGCCTTCCAAGGAAATAAATACAGTGGGTTATGTGTACTAGAAAAAACCAGCTCTGATAAATCCAGAGATCTCATAATGCGTGTGATGTTCCCACTGTAGAGCTTTGGGTAAGAGCTGCTGAGAGGGAATGTGAGGTTTTATTGCTTGAAATAGGCTATGTGTTTATAAATTTGGGAAATTCTACAGCCTAGTAGGGTAAGAACACCTAAAGCAACGTGAAATATCCTAAATGTGTCCATGGCTCTCCACTATAGATTTAAGATTTTTATACTATCCCAGATGTGCCTTATATTACCCTGAAATTCTAACAAGTCACCAGACAGTGGTATCTGTCAGTGTTCACTACCTTCATTTCTCTTAAAACACTGTCTAATTAGTGAGAAATTATGCACATGCTTTCCATGTGCCAATACAGCTAACACTGAGAACAGGAGGAACTGAGATTACTTCCTAGGTTACCATTTCCTAGTAGGATTTTCAACACAACTGCAAATTTTCCACATCAAAACTGGAAAAGCTGCTTCTCTGTTAAACCAGAACAAAAATAAGTTTGCCCTTCTGGGTTTTTTTTCTATGTAAGCAGCAGAGAATAGCACCAAATTTGTAACATGCTAAAAATCAAGAGCAATTGTTGTATCAGTAACATTTCCCTCATAACAGAGGATGGTAATGCTGAGAGTGGAAAATTGACACTAAAGTCACAAAAACAATTACTGTTGATGCTGGAGAAGTTCAGCTCTGTTCTTAAGTTCTTTATGTTATGGCTAAACACTCAGATAAATCTGGACTTGTTAAGAGCTTGACAACTGAGGAAACAAAAATAGTTTGGCTAGTTTATAAAAGTGACTTTGAAAATACGCGTTTTCTGCCTTACATAGTATAAGTAACTAGATAGATGAAATTAGAGGTTAGCAAAAGAAACAAGCTTTGAAAAGCTTCTCACAGCATGCAATAGGCTGCAAAAGTGTATTCTTGATATCAGTAATGTGTATCAGTCTGAGGTAATTTTTTCCCTGTTCATTTTCTCTCTGCTTCCAAGAGAATATTTCAGAGATTACTGTATAATTATAATCAACAGTTATTTTATGAGGCCTACAAGACCTCCCTGAACTAAATGACTTTTCCCTTTTAGTCACAAGACTTTCTATAGCACTAGTAATTTCTTTAAGTGGTCAATCATACAAATTCAAAAAATGAATAGCAATCTTTAATAATACTGGGCTCAGCTGCTTTATCAATTGATGAATATATCTTATGCAATACATTTTTTCATGTGCAGTCACTTCTATTTTTGTTAATTTTTTTTAAATCTGAAGTGAGGAGAAGTTTGTCTCTGATAGTAAGAGATTTTGACTAGCTGTGTCTAAAAAAATATATTACTAAAGCATTGGTATCTTTTGTTACTTCTGTGATCATTGTAACTTCCTTTTCATTCTTTTCCTTATAATTTGAAGGCTGCCATGCAAGCAATTCACTGCTACAGAATGGCCAAGTGGAAGGAATATTTTCAAAGCCAATTATACTTAGCACAGAGTTGTTAAAAGAAGTACTAACAAGGGAGGACTCCTCTCACAGCCTGAATTTCCTTTTACAATAGCTCACATTTTTCTGCTTTGAACCTCTGACAGAATATAATAAAGAATACTCAAGTAAAGGGAAGAAGTGATACTCCATATGTTGCAATGAAAAATGTCATTTATAATGGTAATCACAAGTGTATGTTATATCCTATTGTACATACCTCATTTTTTACACGATTTACAAGTTCCACTGATAGCAATTACGCTTCATAAACCAGACAAGAAGTTAGTAATTCCCAACAGGAAACGCATAATGACTATGATTTTTATTTCCACTTTGGGGAAGAGCCCCAGAGCCAGCTTAATGAATGTGAGGCAAAATACAGCAGATGGTCATGGGAAAAACGAGACCAGAAAAGTAGGGGATGGCTTTAGAATACCAGGAGTCAAAGCACTGACAAAGTTTTTGGGATTGCACTCCAGCAGTGTGAGGCAGAATAACACTGTGGCTGGACAGATGTTTGCAGAAAAAGCTCCTCCTCAGGTTCAATAGGCAGCAGGAGAGCGAACACAGGGCTGAGCAGCCCGTGCCCATCGGAGGCAGAAGTGACGTCCTTGTAGCTGATTAAGAGAAGAGATGAAAATGGAGACAAAATTTATGTCTTATGAGGAAGACCCAAAGAAAAGGACACATGTTGAGGAGTAATACAGCCAGACCCTGGGGCTGGGATGATGAATGAGCTCTGCAGCAGTCTGCTGGATGAGCCACGACTCCATCGTGGTTAAACAAAGATGGTGCAGCTGCAAGAGGGAAAATAAGATTCCATTCCTGAACTGTTATTTGCAACAGAAGGAGCTGTTAAGAAGAAAGTGAATGGAGAAACAGAAAGGTCTCTGGGCATTTCTAGAGCAGAATTATGTCAGAGCAAGTGAAGACAAAGCAGTACCACAGCTCTCAGCAACCCAAGAGTAAACCCAGCTCTTCCTCATTGCAGCCTGTCTTTGCAGGGACCCTGAGGCAATACTAACTTCCCAGCAGCATAACACTTGCTGCCTTTTTTTGTTTTCTTTTTCTATTCTCTAAATAAATATACACAGGTATGTTGCGCGGTTGCAGCCCCTTCACAAGAACACAGCTTCTTCGATTTAACATACTTAAGAACCACCATATACCAAAGCCAAATATCAGTGACGCTGTGTGAAGTTGGTTTGGAAAAGGGAGTTAGAAGAAGCCAGTAGAAAAAGTCAATGAACTAAGCAGAAGCAGTGTATTACTTAGAGCTAAGCACAGTATAGCTGCTGAGGTTTGCTCATACGGTGATCACTCCTGTCAAGCTTCTACCATTATGTCTAATTAAGAAACATTTCTTTTTAAATTAAAAGATTCCCATGGTCACATTATTCACCTTCTTTAGTCTGTTCTGTACACAAAAAAGCTGTTGGACTGGAAAACATCATTTACTTAAATGAAAAAAAACTTACAAGGTGTGTGTTAAAATGAGATAACACATGCCCCACTGGCCTTAAAATGACCCATAAAAGGACTATCTTATAATACCATACTCTTGGAAACGTCTTATTGTGATAATTAAAAGGAATCAAAGGTCATTTTGTTATAGAAAAGTTGTGTTCATCTACATACTGTAAGTATTTTTATTCAATTTCAAGCAAAAATAACCAATCTTCCTGCTACTCTGAGGCATAGCAGAGATATACCAACTGAATTATTTAATATACTAATTCTGTAATGTAGTAATATGTGACAGTTATCAAATGGATTCTTTATTTATATGTTGATCAACATCACAACAATGTAGTGGCCTGGAAGGAGTCATTGCTCTGTGAGTCTCCAGTAAAATTCTGGGCAGGGCACTGCCTTTCTTTCTCTGTAATACTGTTAATAGTGTGGAAGGAAGAAAGTAAATCAGTATTTATTTAAAGGTCCCTTCCTACCACCTCCCAGATCTTTCATTTCTGCTGTTATTACTGAATCCTTTCTACTGGACAATTACAAACATTACTGATACTAAATATTCTTATCATGTGTAGTGCTCTGTAATTAATACTTACAGACAACAAAAATATATTTGCTGTCTGGGCAATCATTCCTAAGACACTTGGAATGCAATGAATCGCTGCAAGACAGGAAGAAGTGATGACATTTATGATCCTGCAGATTTCCAGCCACACACCAGAGTACACGTCACTTGTCTGCACAGCGATGTTGGAGCAACCATTTAGGGCTTGACCCCTTCTCCCATTTCTCTCAGCAGAAGGGGACTATTTAAACCCAGAAGCAGAATCAAAATCAAAAGGTCTACCACATTAATGCCCTTTTCCTTTCTTCTCTAGCTGGTGGCTAAAATGAAGAGACCAGCGCCCTAGTACAGTTCTGTCACTTTTGCCACAGATTGCTTCTTCAATCTTTGTTTCAGCTCCACAAGGAAGTAGGAAAAAATAATTCTTTAGTTTTGTAAAATTTTTTTCTCTCGATTAAATGTTAGAAATGAAAGTGATTATATTGTCTACGCTTCTACCTAGGGAGTAAAAATTTTTAAACTACTTTAGAGACGCAATAAAGGCCATCTTCTGTCCTTCAAAAAGGGAAAAGACCGATAAGAAAACCAGAAAAATAGGTCAGAAGAAAAAAATATTTCTGAGCCCATTTCAGTGTGATATTTGAAAGTGAAGTAAGAAACAGTGAATTATGGCCAGGGATTTTCTTTCCCAAGTTATGTTTTTCCCCTCACTGTCTTTGTATATGACATAGATAGTCATCAGGGATAATGTTAGTTCTTCATTTTAACTGTGAATATTAAGATAATGGAAGAAATTGGCTAGTCAGTTGTGAAATATTATAGCAATAAAAGTCTTTGGTGGAAGATGAATCTTCTTCAAAATAGTACGAGGGTGTCAATAAATGAAGAGTAATGTGAAGATCACTTATATTTATTGAGACTGCAGCATTTATCAAAGTCATCAACATTTAATTGGTGTTAATATACTTGCTAGCTTTTTATTTCTACTGTACTAGTTTGTTCATATATTTAAGGATAAAGTGCTTGATTACTGCTTTTTATTTTAAATATTTTGGGCTTTTCTTTTCCACCTTTAAATAAATGTGTATTTTGATTATACCTGTAGCATTCTTTTGATGGGATAGCTGGGCTGCTCTGTAAATGCATTAATATTTCCCACAGTGAAGCTGCATGTCAACAAAACCCCTCTAATATCTTAGGAGTATTACAAGTAAAAATCTAGGAATTTTGGAATTTGAAGTCAGTAAAAACACTTTATCTACATACGCTTATGGACCACTGTTTTATGTTTATGAAAGAATTATATGATGACCATATTAGCCTGAGAGGTGATTCCATTCATGGGCTCTTTTATCCATGAGGGTTGTTTGAATTTGGAAATACATCTAAGTATCTTGGCTGTCCCAAGCATTGTACTCACTAATGTTTCAGGACTTTTGACAGAATGGAGAGGAGAGCAGAGACAGAAGGATCTGAAATCATCTCACAGATCAGGCTCCCTTCTCTTTCAGGGAATTAGAAAAACAGGAATTCACACACTTTGCATTTGTTGGCATTTATCTTTTAACATCATAGTGAGCTGTCACTGTAGGCTGCAGCTGTATCCATTGGGCAGCAGACACCTGCTCACCCTGTTTTCCTTGAGGCTCTCTGGAGCCAGGCATCCAAGGGCAGTTGTAGCAGCCCAGGGCCACCTTTTTGCATTCCCTGTGGCTGACATTATGTCCTGTGACAAGGACACATCCAGCTCTACGGGCAAGGGCAAGGGATGGAGGCAATCAGGCCCACCCAGGAAATTTGGGAAGAGCACTGTGTGATGGTTCTGGCTGTGGCAGCTATCCCCTTTCCTAGTGGTCCTCTGGCTACTGTGTGAACTGGGCTGGAGGGAGGAAGGATATCACCTGGTTAGAGGTGAGATAGCTGCTAATGCATAACAAAGCCAGGGCTTTTGGAAGGAATAAGCCTTCCCAGAGGCAGGGCAGGTCTGCCCTCTGCATGCACAGCAAGCCAAGATCTTCCTGCAGGAGGTCCAGCTTTGCCAAGCCCAGCATGGCAAATCTGTGTGCCCACAGCTGGCTGGGCACGGTTGCCAGCGTACACCAAAGATCCTAACAAATGATTTGGGAAAAGAAATTACAGAAAGATGAGTCAGTGATTGTATTTTACGGGAATCCGCAGACCTACTGGGGCACTTACATTATTGATTTTTTTCCATTGATAGATTCCTTTTCCAAATGTAAAGAGAGCAATTGGGCATTAATGTATGAATGCAGATTTCATGAGACTCCCTAACCAGCTGCTCATGAAATAGTAATGTCGCTCTTGAATAAGGGAAATGGTGAATCTAGTGGTCGTTTTAACTGCTGCCTAATGGCTTGACAAAAGGTACCTGCACAATACAGTGTAAGACAACTTTTTACTGCAGTTCATATTTCAAGCCTCAATTTGTAGCAGTTGGAACATGATTCCTAAAAAATCCTCAGATGCACTATAAGTTGTAAATTCCTACCACACTGTAAACAGGATGTGTTGTTTACAGCTTTAGATCCACTAAATATTTGTGGATTTGCTTCCTCAGCTATAGCAGGAACTTACTGGTGATAACTCCCTGCCTTGTTCAATAACTTCCAGTAATTATCATGAAGAAAATGCAATAAATTTATGTAATAGACTGCCCCTTTGCTATAATATACAATGAGAAGCAATCAATGCTCCTTACAATGAGGAGAAGAAATACAACGGTGTTTTATTTTATAGCTTTAGCAACGCAGCTTTGCAAACCACCAGAGGGAGTAGAGGGAAACTCCAGTGGTCAAATTCCAGCCCCGTGAAACACAGCCCAGGGCTGACATTTTACAAAGCAGCAACACAACACTGTGCTGTGTACTTCTTAGTAGACTATTTTATTTGCTCACCCATCCAGCAAATGCAGCATCCCCATGAATTGCTGTTCTTATTTCATATGTTTAGAAAGAGGGAAGGAATATGAATCTAATAAATAATCCTCAAACTTAGCCTTTGGCAAAATAATGATAAAAAAGATCATGCAAGAAGAGGATAGCAAAATACCTACTTTTGCAGTTACCAACAATAATCTTGGGAAACAAGGTAGCTATATTTAATAATCATGGTTTTAATATATAGTCTTACTGTAACTTAAATCAAAGGGCATTTCTGAGACCATCCTTGTAATGCTTAAAGTATAATTACACGCTACATATCTTGGAAAGTAAATGAAAGCCTTTTCCTGGTGATTTGTTATACATTTCTTTTTTGCCTCTGGCTAAGTGAAGGCCAAGCCTCTGAAGAGTTTCAAGTATAATGCACAGTGAATATAAAACAGTCCATTAATTGGGATAATAGGTCCTGGCATGTAATTGCATTGCCAAGGTACTATGGATAGCTGCTGAGTGAAATGGTATTTATTCAAGGTTGTTAGTCATCCGTGGATAACTTTATTTGTCCACTGATGCTTAAATAAATGCATCATCCATCAGTAAGAATACTTAGAAAAAAATTTATTGCAAAAATCATTATCATGTCTCAAATTATAAAAGGAAACAGTATATAAAAATTGCTGAGCAGGGGTACAATAAAGCCATGCCATGATGCAGTTTGCTTGTTTTTCAGCCAGTGAACAGTAAAATGTGATTGAAAAATTGAGGCTGAATGACAAGTTTACATGCTTACTGTATTTTCCTTAGCTGCTGAATATAATAGCTGTCTTTAAAAAAAAATAATTCCTAATAATTCATACTCTTAACTGGTATAAAAATAATAATAATCTAAATAGGAGAAATGCATTCAATAATGAATGGAGCACCAACTGCAAAAAAAAAAAAATAAAATAACAGTGAGCTCATATATGACAGCATTTTTGTTCATGTAATTGTTTTGTTGTTATTTTCCAATGATCAGTAAACCCTGAGAAAACAGTGAAGAACAGATCATACAGACACAATGGTAAGACACATGCAACGCTTGATTATGGACAGTCTTAAATAAAGCTTAAACAAGAAAGAAAAGACCTACAAAGAATTCCCATTGATACTACCAACAGCTCAGCTCAAAACACCTTTGTATCTCCTGTGGATAAAGAAACTAATAAGGATCTGATTTTCAGATAGAGTGCAGCCACATCCTCTTTTATCTTCAGCTACGTACGCAAACACTATGACAATGCTACCCTCAAGATCTTATCTCATCATACATTCCTTCTTACTAGAACTGAATAATATCTAATATACAAGGGATATGGGTATCCAAACAAGGTTTAAGAGGAAATACACGCATTAATTGAAATAATGGTGCCCATAACTACAGTAAATGTCTTATTACTCATATTTGTGATTTCTTGTTAATTGTTAGCACAATTTAACCTTACACCGACCACAGGACCAGTGGCCACCTCCTCAGCTGTATAGGAGGCTGAACCAACACCTCAGTCAAAGCCACCCTGCTTCTCAAGTGGCTTGTCAAATCATCCATCCCATTGGGTATAAAGGCTGGCAAATGGAGTAGATTGATAAGAAAGAAGCCCATTTCAAAAAGAGTTTGCGTTTTTATCAGTGCAAAAAAGAGTGGTCACAGACCAGTCACTCCTGCCTTCCTAATGAGCATCAAATTTCACAGGAGACAGGGAAAATTCCACTCAACTCACAGAAGGGGTTATTAGCTACATCTAAATATAAAGCTAATCAGTGAAGCCTGATCCTGCAAACACATATACTCGCTATTAACTTAAGATATACAAGGTATATACAAGGTGTTGCAGCAATTTTAGTGAGGTAACTCATGTATTAAATTAACCACATTATATTACAGGGATTAAAACATAGTAGCAATGTCTTTTGCTTGAGATTCACTTTTGAGGACTTCTGGAAGGTGCCAAAGACTTGGTGTCAAGTTTTGAAATATCAAATAACCTAATATGATTGAAGACTAAGTAGGAAAAAAACCCTCCAGTCAAGGACTGTCTATCCCCAAAGCAGGATTTAGAGTTTTTCCTTCAAATTCTACACTGTTAACAGGGGCTGTCAACCTCTCTGCATATTACTTTATTTCCAGTTCTCTAGATCATATATTCCTAGATTTATGAGCTTCACTGAATGTGCTTCTTTGTTCTATTTTATTCCTTGATATTTCTATGTTTACAAGTTAATGACCAAAATAGGGAAATTCAACCCAATGGTTATTCTTTATGAACTGGTTTATAAAACAAGTTCAGTTTTGTAATAGGAGTCCATTTGGACATATTAGCCTTTATTGCTGCTACACAGTGAAGTAAGCAGTTAACATTGAATCTGTCAATAAGCATGCATTGAACATTTCTTCCTGACTATTACCTAATTCAATATTGAGTTCAACTACACTAAACTTGTATAATACATCAATCCAGGAGCATCACTTAACACTTAGATCTACTGCATTTAATTTTCCACCCCCTGGTCTGTTCATTCAATTTATCAGAAATTATCCTGTAAAGCAACTGCGAGAATCTGCCATTTAAACCATCTCTTTACTTTAGTACCACCTGAAATATTTATTACTTTACATGTTTTAAACTAAATCAATAATTAAAATATTAAAGAGAATGATCCCAACAAAGAAAGCAAAAGGATTCTGCTTTTCAACAATCCACCCAAATGCACTTCCCATGCCCTGCTATTCTGGATACTTATCAGTATCAAAAATCTTAAACATCCACTCCATATTCAGACAGCTTGGACAAAAATCTGTTGCATGAGAGTTAAGTAAAAACAAAAAGCTTCCTTGAAACGGAGAAATACCAAATCTTGCATTTTCTCTTCTCCCATTCACTTGTAAAGAAGTAATGTTATTTGCTTAACATGACTCACCTTTAAGAAATCCTCACTTACTCATGTCCTTTAAGTTATAATTTTCTATGTGTGTCCTTTTGGCAACTGTGAATTTACTATTCTCTACCAACGGACTGAAAATATTTTGCTTAACAGGACTCCAATTTTCAACCTTTCATGTACACTGTCATTTTAAGAACAGTAACTAAATTCACAGTTTTCAGTCTCCTGGAGACTTTTGTATCAACTGTGCATTAAAAAATAATAATGCCATCAACAGTTTATTTTCACTGTCACATATTAAGCATATGCATAATCTGTTTCTGTACTTCACCCTTCTCTTCCCCTAACCTTTGCTTACTAGCACTTCTTGAAATACTTGTAATATTTTCAACATTAGCAATGTTTCAAAAAACGTTAAAACCTCCCCAAAAAACCTCCCTGCAACTCCCCCCATGACCTAAGAGAGCTGTATAAAGAGAATAGTTATTACACAACCATCATTATTGAAATTTGTGCCAGTCTCTTTAACATGACACGTTCCTTGCACAGGTTGCACCAGGTGGACCCTGACCTGGGCTTCTGCCTGGAAAGAAGGGGAAAAACTGAGAACACCTCAGTCCCAGTTTTTTTCCAGTGTATCAGAGTACTCTTCCAGAATCCAAAAAATTCTTCTGAAGCACTGCTGACACATCCATTTTGCATTAATTTATGCCAGATTTTAAACACTTTTCCAAGTGTTAGCAATATCCTCATCTCCTTCCTTGTGTTTAACCCTTTGTTTTATTTACAAAGTCAAATCATGTTCTTCTGTCTCCACTTTACCTGGCTAAATAAGTAGGTCCTATTATATAACACACTTTAATTACTACTCATATGATAGATTCACTGTTCCCTTAATCATCATAATTGCACTTCTTTCCATCTGTTCTCATTTAAATTCATTTTTCTTGAACAAGGATGACCAGATTGTACCTACCTCTCTAAATAAGATTAATGCCTTTGGTGACTCTTAGTCTTCACTATTTCTTTAGAAGATCCTAATGGACTTTATTTACATTTTTTTTAAAATATACCATACAGCTCTGGGACAATCTGAGTAATTCAGTACCATTTACAACTGAGAATCTCCTAACATTTTAATACAAAGTTCTGCTCATAAATATTTGTACTTATGGATTTAGAACTTCATGCGAGATGTCATTTGATATAATCACATCTCAGTGTTAAACTGAGCATCAGCATACACCTGTATTTCAAAGGTTATGTGATAGAAACCTTACAAGGTTCAGCAAAACTTATCTCCTTTCAGGGTGTTTCATCATCATCATTGACATCATGGAATATTCTCAATTGGAAGTGACCCACGAGAATTATTGAGTCTACTTTTAAAACCACGAAGTTTGAAATCTACTATGAAATTAAAGGAAAAAATGGCCCTCATACCTGAATTTGGGATCATTCTCTCTTTCCCCACCCCTTCCATTTTCACTAATTTTCTTCAATTTTGCCCCAATATCCTGAAGCGGTACTCTGAGAAAACTAAAATCAAAGCAATGTCTCTGTTACCAGTACATGCACTCAGAGAAATTTCACCAAGTCAGAGTACAAGTCAAGGGTAGTTAAATATTCTGATTTTTTTTCCTTCCTTATTACTATTTTTTAAAAATAATTAATAGGACATCCTGAACCATCAATATGGTAGTGAGCAGCTTTCATCAGAAAACTGTTGATATTTAAAATATGATACATACATAGGAGAAAGGAAAATTACAGGTTAAAATTTTCTTTAAATTATTTGCATCCTTAAATGAACAACTTATTTATTGCAAAACTGAGGGAAAAAAAAATTTTGAAAAGCCAAGACTAGCTGTAAGACCTTAAAATGGTGAAATTCTAAAAGAAAATCATACTTTTGAGAGCCAACTGTATTTTAGCAATGAAGTAAAACATTCGTTCTAAGCACTGCTAAATAAATTATGTTTTTAAAGGAATCTTCTGAAGTGAACTCACATCACAAAAAAGACTTACTCTCTCTATAGGATATTACACCTATATCTTAAAATCTCAGCAGTTTTAATTATTTGCCATTGCCCTTTATAGTAAGAAAATACTGGAAGATCACAAACCCATTTCAGGCCCTATTGTGTGAAACTGCAGCTCATTATGGTCCACTCCCTCTGAAGAATTCCCTATTTAGCCTAAGATATAGCAAGAGAAAATGAAAATGCTAGGGTTGTAAAAGAACACAAGTGTACTGGTATCATACTGAAATTTTTTTCGCTCTACTTTCACTACAATAAAGAACTCACTGAATAGACATTACTAAAGCCTGCTATATTGTTTCATGTTACAAGGAAACTTTATAACAAAGTAATTAAGAGTGTCTAATCAAAAAATACCCCTCAGAAATCACACATAGCATCTCCCC
Source organism: Pipra filicauda (assembly GCF_003945595.2). Taxonomy (NCBI): domain Eukaryota; kingdom Metazoa; phylum Chordata; class Aves; order Passeriformes; family Pipridae; genus Pipra; species Pipra filicauda. Next base: position 3,403,491 of record NW_024104742.1, read on the forward strand.
AGCAAAGCCTGACCCTCAGCTCTGGGGCTGGAGGACCTCCTCCCCGTTCTTTAATCTACATAAACACATAAAACTCTTCCAACTACTTTTCCAAACACACAATGTCTGAACAATTGACATCAGTAATCACAAAAGTAGAAAGGGCTAAAGTAAAAGCCAGTGGTATGTTCAGTAAGGAAGAGAATTTTCATTCATTTGTATATAATTTTCACATTTAACATTCTACACCAGAGCTCACCTTTTGATACTGTAAAATCATTCTTTTTTTTTCCTTTTTTTTTTTTTTTCTGAAGCCTGACAAGGAAAAACTCAAAGGAAACTTTTCTATAGCATTTCATTAATAAATGCAGCTCTTGAATTCAAATACATGAAATTGCCCCTACCTCCTGATTGTCACGTTTGCTAATTTTGCCAGCTTTCCATATCCACACAGGAAAAACAAATAGCCCAGAACTTCTAGGTTCCCTATGATTCAGTAAAATTCAGTTGAGAAATGCAATAAAAACTGATCTTACACCTTAGATTAACGTCTTCAAGATGTTATTGCCTTTCCTAACTCTACCCTGCTCCAACTTTCATATTACAGTTCTTTAAGTATAAAGTGAATAACTCAAGTCAGATTTCCATAGTTTCAAGTGAAAGTCCAACTATTAGTAAAGAAAACCACTCACATAACACACTAAAAGTATCTATTTCTGAGTGTAGAAACCACAACCTTGTGAGGTTTCTCAAGCTAAAATTTGTTTCACTCACAGAGAATTAGACCAGCTTCTCCTCCTTCTGCTGCTTCCTGGAGCCAAGAAGATAGTTCTGATACGCAAAACAATGGAGCTGCTTCTCCTAGAATGCACATAGATAAATGTAAAGGAACTTCAGCTGACTTTGCTCAGGCACTTCTCATCATTTAATGATGATGAGTCATTCAGCACAGCTGATCTCTCCAGGAAGTCAGCAGTGTTCCACAGAACACTACCCCAAACACAAGATAATATTGTAGTAATATTTTTTCTATGAGAGTTTGTTGAATTCACATACTATAATGGACTTATATTTTTTTTTGTGTAGATGTGGAATACTAAGAGGTAGGATCTCTCATTTCAAACAAAATTTCCTCGATTTGAAAAGACAGCAAAATAATTTCACTGAAAAAAAATCCTAGTGAATGGAACCAATTTAATGTAATAAATCCATCACACATCAATAGAATTAGCATACACACATCATCCTGTATAAAAATCACTATCAAGTGACACATTACAGACTTCTAAACACATTTTTCAAGTTTAAAATCAGTGCAGCTGAGTGCCAGTTTACAGTTTTAGATGCCTCTGTACGTGCATGAGGTACAAACACATAACTCTGCACACACCCCCCTCTCCATGTCATACCCCATAGTGGATATAAACTGCTTTTGGGGATTGATGTTCTCTCTGACTTTTTCTTGGCTGATGAGTAGAATATGAGAGGGCAGAACTGAAGTGCCTCTGGCCCAGCCTATGCCCACTGGCAGCCAACAGCTCCCAGAGGAGAGTTTTGGATAGAGGTTAAAATGTACACTCCACTTAATCCACCCCAAGCTTGTCCAAAAACTCACAGAATAAAAACATTCCTTCTGTTTTCCTCTGTATTTCCCTCTATTTACAGCAATATGACAAATCAGAGAGAGCCAATCCAGTAACAAGACCTGAGCAGAAATCTCATTATCACAGAATCAGAATCCCAGGTTGGAAGGGACCTCAAGGATCCTCTGGTTCAGTCTTTCTCGGCAAAAGCATAATGGAACCAGCAACCTGTCCAGCTGAATTTTAGAAGTGTCCAACATCAGGGAAAAAGCAACAAAAGAGATGAAATTAAACCTAACATATCAGATAACGGAGATAACCTGTCCCTACGATTTATTATTTGATTTTGTCATGTTTTTTTATTATTGCTGATTTCTAGACACTGATGTTGCAAGGATGCCTGTTTTCTCAGGATACATAATTATAATAGCATAAAAAAACCCAATAAAAAGTGTACTATAATCCTCTATCCTGCCTTGAGCATCATGTGAAAGTCTATTTTATATAGCTCAGGACCCCGTAAAGTAGCAATATTAGTAGTCACTAGAATGTTTTCCTCTGGTTTAAACAGTTAACTAAACTTCATAAGCATTCTAAAAATCAAAACCACAGTTTATTCAATTAAACTCTACACATAGAAAAAATACCCATCAGCTGTTGACAGCATGAATTTAGATTGGAAGCAGAATAAATGCAGTATTTCAGGTACTGGCAGGCAGTTCTTTGTACACATGAGAGTAAGCAGCACACTAAAGTGTATTTCAATTTTAACCACTAGATTTGAGTGAAAGCCAAGTAGCTGAGGGAATCTGTTACACGTGAATGGGCCCACTGAAGTTCAGGAGAAATCAGTGACACACGTACTCTCGAGTCTCTGGGACAGTAACTTTGATGAGGACAGACAGCAAGGAGGTTGGTTTCTGTACGAGAAACTGAAATAACATATTGCCCTGCCCTTTGATACAAGGAGAGAGAAGCACACAATAGGTTGTTGATGTAAAGGAATAAAAAAAAGACAGAAAAATATTGTTTTGTTTCTATGAACATTTGCATCACTATAAAAAATGAGATGAGAGCATGGCTAGTAAGATGCTTAAAATCAAACTCTCGAATGCAAACTAGGAACTCTCATGAACTCAAAGTACGTGGTATGTTTTTATAAGATCTCATAGTTAGGTCTCTCAACCAAACATGCAAGGTCCTTCTGTTGAGTTACTGTGTCCTTTTCCCCGTACTTTGACATCTCATGGGGGGATCTGAAATAGTGCTTGACAACAGTGCTGTCTGCTTGAATAGATGTAATAACAGAACTGAGCAAACTGTAATAAATACATATTCTGGCACTTTCTGTGTTGGCATGCTTGGGGAGTAGTATCTACTTCCCTAAAACATTTAGTTTGTTTATATCAACATCACTGATAATTCACCAGCAACTTTGTTCTTTCCTTCCATGTTTGGAGAAACTTCTTGACAAGTCTGAGGAACAAATTTAGCCCAGTAGTGTAATTACTGTATTGTTCCTTGCCATTATATATTCTCCATTCTTTTCATAGTAGAACTAGAATATGCACTTAAACAAGCTGATTCTAAAAATTATGTCAGTTTTATTGCAGAATGTCTTTCACATGATTTTCAAAGTGTTGATTAGTTCATTCTTGTGTCCTGCTATAGCTAAGTATTTTTGAGGCTAATCTAAGTCCTATTAAAATTAATAGATGCCTTGTCATTAACTTTGATGGAGGAAAAATTAGCCTCTAACCTCTACTCTGTTTAGTTCTTTCAGGAGAGAATTCAATTCTTAAATCTCTATTCCTTATTTATATAGCTACTGCATACATATGGTCTATTCCCTCCATTTTCTTTCCAGGTGCTTTCCTAGCTTCTTTCTCCATATTATAAATTTTTCTATTTTAATTTTTTTAATGTTTCAAAATATGTATTGAAAATACCTAAACATGTTCCTGCCACAGTTGCCACCTGTCTGTGGGCATACAGGGACATAAAGAAAATTCTTTTCTAATGCAAGTCAGCTCTATTAACTCCTAGGGAACTGCACAGGTACAACCAAGGGCAAAATTTTAACACAGCTGGAAACCACAATAGAGTAGTTTATAGCAAATATAGTGTAATAACAGATAACATTGCAATACAGCTTCTCTAACTCTCACTGTATGTACCCCTAGCAATTAATATCACAGCTGTCAGATAAAATTGACCTGGATGAATCATTTCACCCAATCAATAATCACAGTGGTGTGTTCATGCTGCTTCACTCTGCCAGTATATTCTACAGACATAAACTTCTTTTACCAGATCCTTTAGGGAAAGCTTCAGGAATGTGCCAAAGGCATTAGGGCTAATCTTGCTGAGGTGCAGCACTGACTACACCTCAGTGGGCTGTAATTCACATCAGTAGTCACTTGAGGGTGTGTTTGGAAGATCTACCACTAAAGGCGCTTTTGATACTGTCACTAGTGAAGTAAAACAAAACTAAAAACATTAAAGCAAAGTAAGATATTACAATAGAAAAAAACTTAAATGTATCTTTGCAGCTGTAAGGTTTGTTATTTCCAGATGCAGAGAAGCAATGCTGACCACTGAGTAAAACCGGATGCAAATAAACCATATTAGGAATATTTAAAAATGCACCAACTAAGATAGAATGTTTCAGTGCAAGCATTGATTTCTTAGTGCACTACTGGGATTTCAGAGAATTTACACAACAGTTATTCACTATACTGAGCATGTCATGTGTGATGCAATATCTACTCTAGCAGCAGTAGTAGGATTTCTAACTGAACACTCAGGTTCTTTATTACTTGTAGCTTTTTATGGCATTTAAATATCTACAGCTATTTAACAAATTAAAACTAATTTTTCTTCCCTTTAAGAAAATAATAGCAACAATAAGACTTTTCCCATTTAACTACAAGTTTCATGTTATGTTTATGTGAGTAGAAGTTACAGTATTTACAATTTGCTATTGCAAATCTTATCTTTTACATGTTGTCATGTCTTACATCATAGAATCTGTCATGAAAATGCTTGGCCTAAACCAGTTCCTGTTTCCAGATCCATGTACACATTTTGGGGGTGTAAGAATGGATGGCCACTCAGTTCAGGATCCCCCCCACACTGATTCCAATTCCAGAGCTGCCTGAGATGTCGACAGGTCAGGCATTTTTCATGATGATATGTACAATGTGTTTGTGTCATTCACGACACAGGAAAATTCTGAAAGTTAAAATTTAACCTCTTTTTCATGTCACCTTTCATCTGGACTCCTCTGCTCTTGAATATGAAACTCTATGTGGAGATTGGCATTAAATAGTTAAACCAGAGTGAGCTACTGGGTGAGCTGGTGAACAAATGAGGGTGAAGGAGGGAGGAAGGCCTCTCCTTACCTCCTTGATGAGCCAGTACTTTTGCAAATACACAGCTGAAGAAGCCAAGACACCAAAATCTGAGCATCATAACCAACCCCAAGTATTCCACTATGAAAGGTAGCTAGCCCTCTATAATACTGCTTAAAGTGATCTGCAGATGGAAATCTCTGCCTTTGGTCTTCAACATCAGAGCATTTCCTTGGAAAATTAGTAGCTGTAGAATCATCCATCTCTTTCTGTTGAACAGGTCTATTTATAATTACAAATTCATGGCCTTTTCTGGATGAAATATTCATGTAAACTCAACTGCCAAACTGCACTTATGGCATAGTAAACTGCAAAACATTATCATATTAAAAGCAATTCAGCAACGTGCTTCATGCCAACATAATAAAAATGTCATTTTAAATACTGTTTAGGAGCACTAGTTTATTTTCAAATGTAGAAACCAAAAATATATTCAGGACACAGTATATTTTGAGAAAATGAAATCAAAGTATGAGGCAAAGTGTTGAACACGAGCAAATAATTTCCAGGTGCTTGCAAAGTGTTTTATTTAGTGAAAAGAATCTATTTTTCCCAATGGTTTTCTAGGACCTACTATATATGTTCTACACTTTTGGATGTTAGGCAAACTTATAACTAGCTGTACATATGTACATATGATGTAAATAAAGATAAGAATATTTAGATGGCACTTGAAATGAAACACTTCTGGTAATATTTGCAAATTTATATGTATGTACACTGACTTCAAAGATTTGTAAAGACTGTAGAAGTCTTAGATCTGGTGATTAAACAAACTGAAAATCTTTAAGTATTTTTAATTGAAGTAGTAATATATAAAATTAAAGAAATCTGTATGTAACAGTAAAGATCATTTGCATGGTCTAAAGGCATTCAAAGGTTTATATGGTGACATTTCAAGCTTCATAAATGCAACCATAGAATCATAAAGTGGTCTGGTTTCTGCCATGGGCAGGGACACCTTCCACTGGACCAGGTTGCTCAAAGCCCCATCCAGCCTGACCTTGAACACTTCCAGGGATAGAGAAACCACATCTTCTCTGGGCAACCTGTGCCACTGCATCACAACCCTCACAGTAAAGAATTTCCTTCTGGTATCTAACCTAAACCTGCCCTCTGTAAGTTTTAAGCCATTCCCCCCATCCTTTCACTCCTTACATGTCTTCTCATGTCCCCAGCAGGTTATCCTCTTGTTATGAAAATAGGGGAACTTTGAACCAAATCAAAATGATTTTTCCTACCATCAAAATAAAAGAAATCCTTTTTAAACAAAATATTTCTGACTCTGCTGACAAAAGCAAAACCAGTTCAAGTAATTGTAAATCATAATTTGCAACATGAAAGTAAAAATGGTGACCCTGGGACTTACTTTACTTAGTAGCTACTGGATGTGATCCCAGTCTCTGCTTTATTAAATATTTAAGTATTGTGTACAACACAGAGCAGTACAAATAGTGGAGACTGAAAGCAACTTGATGTGAATCACTGTTTATTCTCAAGCAATAGTCTATATTCAGATGTTCCTATGAGGTTGCTGCTGAAAAACTTGAATACTCTTTGGCAAAAAAGGGAATGGAATCTGCCTTTCACCTTCAGGCAAAGCAAACCCTGAGCTGTGCTGCAAAACATACTGCTTCTGTCAATACTCACCCTGTTCACACCACACAGCCCACCTAAATAACCCTTTCAACCACGTATACTGTGCTATTTATTTTTCCTTTCTTTATCATTCTTGTTTAATGTGTGCCCCCAAGACCAAATTTTGCTTTCTTTTTGTCACTGAAACACAAATGACATCCTTGGAGCTTGCACAGATTCATGCAGATATTAATTAAAAAATTGAAGAAAAAAATCTTTGTCCATCCTTATAAATTGTTCTCTGCCATAGAAAGAAAAATCTGCAAGATAGTTGAAGTGAAAGGAAAAGAAGAAAAATGTCCTCTTTTCTTAATTATTCCATATTTTTCTTATGGAAATGTGAATTAATTGGAATAAAGGGTGAAATAAACCTAAGAAAGTAAAGGAAATGATGAAATTCCTGACTAGGTCCAGAAGCTTACTAAGGGAAAGGTATTCTGGTCACGGACTCCAGAAGTTCTGGGCCTATTTTTAAAAATAATTCTCTTTCAAAGCTGGCAAGAGCTCTACTTCGTGCTTATGTGATAGCAGGGTAAATCCTTGTCCCCCAAGAAGTCTTTCCTGCCCAGGGTGGTGCAGTCTGCCATGTGTGCTGACAGAGATTTGCCATTATTCTAATATTATTTTTATAATTGCTATGTTCCAACAGGTCTTATCTGTAGGAGTATTATTTTTAAAATTTTAAGTTATTAATATCTAGTAGATAATTTCTGGATGGGAAGAACTTCAGATGGATTACAGAGACTCTTAATTTTTAATAGGTAGCACACCTTTCCAATGTATGACAAAGTAATAACTCTATCCTTTCTTTTCTTTCTTCCTAAAAAAAAGATACTAATTATTGGAGTAAGACTTTGCTCCTGAAACTTCATTGTATATCTAAATAGTATTTTCTACACTAATATTTTTGTAAAGAAACCACTTTCTAGTTTAATGAATTATAATTATTTACTGCCCTTGTAGCATTCGGTAACACACAACAACTTTCTCTGCAAAAAGCACTGAAGTTGCTGTATAGAGGTTGTTTTGCAGCAGAAAGGGGTTGCTACAGTTCTAAAATGACTCCAAGGATTTCACATATTGTGGAGTGCTGTAAAATTTCTTAGAGACAAAAGCCATGCCAGATGTACACAGTTCTGTGGTACCGACTGAATGCCTTTTCAGGTGCTCCAGCATTACCTACTTAATCAATAGAGAGAGTTTATATTGGCCATAAAACCACAGTGCATGGTCTTCTAACTAGAGCCACATTATATGTTTACTACCAAACCCAAAAGCTATATTTATTCTTTGTGCTCCACGTTATGAAGAGCAAGAATGATTCACAATTACTATCAGACCTCTGAATCATTTCATTTTAACTCACTAGGCAGCAGTATCAGTGTATACAGGAAGGAGGGGGGAATAACCAGGCTGGGTTAATGCATACTGCAAAGTATATAGATATGTGAGTGTGTGTGTGTGCAGGTGTGTTATTATTCAAAGTTTATTTGAAATTATGATTTCATGGAGGTTCAAATTTTTCAAAATACTTTTCACACTAGACTCATAACAGCATTTTGCCTATAAAAATCTAAGGTCAGATAACAGTGATCAAGCTATGAATCAGGTTACAAACAAAAATGCATTTTGGAGGGGTTGTTAATAGATTCTTTGAGTTTATCAACATTAGTTTCACTCCAAGGGGCTAAGCATGCTTTAGAACACTCACTGCAAGTTCTTGGTGATTCTGTTAGTAAAAAAGTTTAGCCAACACAGTTTGGAAATGAACTTATGTGTTTGTTCCAGACATGACTTAAATAAAATGCCTACTACTCTGTAGAAACTTCTAGCTGGTGAATTTATAATTTCTATACTGTTTTCTGAACATATATGTGGTATTGCAAAAAAACCCCACAAGTCTTGTCACTGAATTTGGCTTCAAAAGGTAGAAATACACACAAATCCCCACAAGGCCCCATGTTGCAGTGCAATGGAGGAAAAGCCAGGGGCTAGTACCTTCTGGGGACTTTAATATAAATGTTATTTCTTTTCTTGTTTGCTTGGACCTTTGGTAGTGGGTTATTTTTCTGACATTACAAAAATAAATACTGCAGCTCTAGATGCCTATTCACCAGAGTATTTTGGCAAAAAAGCCTTTGAAACTCATCAGCCTCCCGACTTTCCCTCAGCAAGCTCCCATTTACCTGGGGCCTGGCTGTGTGATGCAGACTAAGTCTAACATAATGATAAGAATAAATCTAAATAGCACCTTCCAAATCACTGGGCCTTTGGGAAATTCACACTTCTACTTGTGTGAAAAAGCCAACAGACCCACTTGATAAAATGCTGCTTTACTGACAATACCAGTAAGTTTTTAAGTTCTCTTTCCAGGCATGACTCACAAGAGAAAGGCACTTGTCTACATACATATTGAATATCACACCCTCCTCTGTTGTTACTGCTTGACTGCAATGGGGACATAACAGAGAATAATTTGTATCTTTCTGCTCAAATTGGGTGCGTTTCTAATGTTTTTCTTTTCTTTTTCTTTCTTTCTTTTTTTTTTTTTTTTTCCATTTCCATAACTGAGAAGAAAATCTGGTACTGGTGATGATGTCAAAGTTGCTATACTGCCTAGTAAGGTCTTATAGGACTTATAATGACTGCATGTCCATATTGTAATCCACTAAAATTTCTCTCTAAAGTCTTAAAAGGTTTGCTTCTATGCATGCTGATAGTAACAGCTCAGATAGTAAGAACTAGGGATATTTAAAAGCATATGAAATGATTATGTGCCTCACAAGGTCAGGTATTCCTTTTACAGAAATAAACTGCACAAACTACTAAAATGTCAGAATTAGGCATCTAAAATTAGGAAACATCTGCTTTCATATACCTAATTTAGGTCATAGTCTTCATGTAATAAAACCTCACATTAATATTTCAGGAAAAAAATGCCTTCAATCAGTGCACGAGATGCAAATAAATCACTTGGTGATGCTTATTCCATATTATGTTTTTATCCCCACTGTTTACTGTATGGTATTATGCCTTGTTTATTGTATGCTATTCAAACCCTGTAGACTAAATGATTAATTTCTTCAGAGCCTTTCTGTGACACTCACCAGTGCAGTATTTAGGCCCTTCACAACACATCCATAACTATCTGAGATAAGTGCATATTATTATTCCTATTCCAAAGATAGATGCAATGCTAGAAATCTAAAATGTGATTGAGTGCTATACCGTACTTCATATATCCAAAGCAGAGCAATTTGCTCCACTTGCAGCCTAGGATATACACAGCTAAGGTAAACCCTTATCAAGTGTGGGTTTAGTAACCAGCATAGCATTACTGTGTGTCAGGAGCATGACGAAAACCAATTCTCCAGGTCACTGACCGTAAGGACATCTTTTTTCTTCCTGCAACACCCTGCCTCATTCACTCAATCCTATTCAGAAATAAATTAGACAGGGGGTCTAAACAGTTTTCTTTCTGCAGAAGTCACTGGGCCACAAACTGCTGGAGAATTGGAGAGTTTTCTAAATGACCATCCTGACATTCTCCTGTCCTGCTCTTCCCTAAGCATCCACTATAGGTGGATGCCCCTGTCACAGCCTACTGGGGCAGATCAGCCCCTTCTGTTTTAACTCACAATGTAATTTTTCCCTCTTCCAAAAAATCTTAAATTCTCTTATTACCTACCACCTTCTTTAACATTATAGACTTCCCTACAAGTGTTACTGGGGCCAAATGCTGTGAACTTTGTGGACCAGTTCTGGGAAAGGATCAAGAACTTCCACAGTGGGTTTCAGATGTTTACTGACAACTGAAGTATAGGAGAATTCAGTTATTTCATCTACTCTGCTTGAGGGCTATGGAGGACACAGGAGGGAGAATTTCCCTGCTCATGTGCTCTGACTCTCTCCTGGCAAAACCTACACAATCAAAAGTTGCAGTTGCAGGAAAAGTCTTGTTTGGCTCCAGGGCTGGATCATACCCACTGTGAATAAAACTTCTACAAAGTTTGCTGCATAATGAAACCTGAGAAAACCGAGCTTGCCAGACAGTTTTAAAATGGATTTAATTTCCAGACTTTCATATTTAATATTTGAGAATAATACTCTGGATTATAAGAGCTACTCTCCCTCCTTCCTACTTCTAGGAATATTTGCAGATGGCATTATGAGGCATCAGATCAACTTTTAGTTACACAAACCCATATATTTTCTTCTTGTCTCATTGATCATGTTACTAAAAATATACTAAAGTGGATATTTGAATTCATGTTTATCTATATCTCAATGGCTTCATGGAGATTTGAAGGAAAAATAATACATAGCAAGTCTCATTAGAAAATTCAGCTTAAGAAAAACAGTGGAATGCCAAAAAATCTGAAAAGTGATAAAATTTTACTTAAAATGCTAAACAGATTAATTGGTGTGGGGGATACCAGAACATCATAGGAGAATGTATATATACAAAAGCACAATATGTGAAATTTGACTTCCAAAATGGCAAGGAAAATGAGAGAGAGAGAAAAGAGGAAACAAAAAATTTCAGGTTAGTATGTTATTTAAAAAAGCTAACTCTTCTTGTCCCCTCAATATATATTTAATCATATATATATATAATAATTAGGTGTATAGAATTCTTTTTTTTTTGTTTTGTGTTTGTTTGTTAGTTTCTTTCTTTCTTTTAAACAGAGCTTAAAGTTAGGCAAATATTATTCAGGGACAATTTTAGTTTAATTGATCTTGGGCTATAGGAATGAACTGGAGGATCTCTTGAGACTGTTGCCAAATCTAATCGCCTGTGATGAGCACCCAGGGACAGCTGTAACTTGATGCATCTTATCAATCATAAAAGAAAACTCTGTGCAGACTGCAGAGTGAGCAGCACAGCACTATTTCTCGGCACACAGTCATCCCAGTACTGGTATGTTATTTAATTGTAATGTGATCCTCATTATTAAAGATGCATGAACTTTTTTAAATGAAAGTGCAGGGACACAGCCTGGAAATCTCTCACTGCTCAAGACTATTGCTTATAATATTGCTGGTATTCCCACTGAAAGAATCATTATCATGATACAAAGCACTAAGTGTTCGAAAGACTGAGGTTTCAATCAGTCTCCATATGCACCCAAAAAGGCATATATGAAAAGCATAAGAAAATATATCCTAAGTCTTAAAACAAGCAGTAAACAACAGATTTTATGCAAAGACTAGTGTGCTGGTGAGAAAACTCACTCATTCTTTTATAATTCCATGCATTTCCTCACACATTTCATATTTCTTGTTGACACAAAGCATAGTATTGTTTTATCTCCTTGTCTACCCATTCTGTTATGACATAAAGCCTTCCCTACCTCAGTAATATCAGCTCAATCTATCACTCCAGCCTAATGTTCTCATCAAGCCCGGGCAGTCTCGCTCCATTTCTCGTTTACAGTGTGCCACTGATTCATGCATCTTATCCTTCCCTCAGCACTCAGGGAGTGTTTCCGTAGCTGAGGAGGGTTTCAGCCCTGCAGTCTGTGCACAGGAGAGCAATGCACACTGTGCAGGTGCCACACGGCTGCCGTTGATCTCATGCTCACCTAACTTGCTCGCTTTCCTCTTACATTTCTTTACTGACTTTCTGTAATTGTCTCTGCCTGTAACCTATTCCTTACTCTGCTTTCATAACCCAATTAATTGAGGGAAGTCCAAATTTAAGTACCAACTATATATCCAGTGTCATGTGTCAAGTCTGAGTATATTCAGGAATGTGTTTCAGTTTGTTTCAATTTATATCTGGGGTTCACCCCAGAAATTCTTACAGATGGCAAATGCCTACTCATCTATTTCTACTTTGGGGAAACTGAAATGAATTTGCATGCACATACAGACTACAGAGCAAGAAAATGTGTGTCTAATTAACATCACCGAGCAGCTAATTACGAACAATAAACACTAGATGAAGAGAATCAGTCTGCAAAAAAGAAGTGGAGGATGCCAATTTGATCATATAAATCCTTGATCAAATATTTCAGAGCAGCCAACACTAACAGGAGCAAATTAACTCTTTGCTGCAAGGTTTTCTCAGGTCCATAGAGATTTCTTTCCTATAGCAGTACCCTGCCCCAGCCCTGCACCTCACAGTGCAAACATAGGGAAAAAAAAAAGGTCATTTGGGAGGAAAGCTTCTGTTTGCACCAAAATATCTATATGGCAAAAAAACCGCACAAACCCTCCCACAAAAAACAAACTGGAAAAAACTGAACATCTGAAATTTAAAACCTCATATTGTTGCAGGTGTTTATCATGTTGGGCTGAGATCTCTCCAAATACTGTCTTATATACCAGCTCAAACCTTTTAAAATGTTTGGGGTTGTTTTGTTTGTTTGGGTTTGGGGGCTTGGGGGTTTTTTTGTTCTTTTTTGTTTGGTTGGTTGGTTTGTTGTTTTTTTTCCTCATTTCAATGTTTCTCAGAATACTCCAGAGGTATTCTCCAGATTACCTTTCATTCAGGGTATCTGAAAACTGTTTCTTTTCCCTTAAGGCAGCTGTGAAATAGAACACTTTAAACCTTATCCAAAAGTTTCGGAAGACTGAGCAGATGACAAAGCAAGTTTAATTTTCAGTTTGTCTTAATCCAGTAAGGGATTGCTAAGGCAGTAAGCAACATGTAGCCAAATTTCTGGGGGGGGGGTTTCCAATTAAATTCAATTTTTTACCTATTTTCATTACTTGTTGTAAATGTCCTGTCTAATATTTAAGAGTTAGTAAGAATCTCATACAAAGCAAATGAAGAAAGAAATAAATTGTCATCACTTTGCCTGACTCAAGAATAGCAAAATCCTCATAAATCTTTTGTCACATATTCTACAGATAGCTCATTTTTAAAACATTTTATAAGGTGTTTGTAAATTATTAATACAATTCTTATTTCCTTTACTGTCCCATGCCTCTGTATGCACACCTCCACAGCAGAAAAAAAAAAAGGAACAAAAATTTAAAATTAAAAGCATCTGTGTTTCATCTTAAATAGTTTTCCCATCTCATTGAGGATTTCCTTTCTTTAACATCATGTTTTCTTGCAAATCAATATGTATACTTTACCAGGGTCAGAAATTGTTGCAATGATGACTTTTATTGCTAAAATAAATATAGTCATTGTTTGCTACTGAAACACCTCAAACTGCACAGACCATCAGGAAATATCGATGGAAATACAGACTATACCAGGAGACAAATGTGAACTTTTAATTAGCTTCCACAATATACTAAAAAAAAAACAAAACAACCACCAACCAAAACCAAGTCAAAATCCTATTTCCAAAGTGTAAAAAATCCTTATTTCTCTCCCTGGCCACTTTCAGGTTTCTCTAACATGAATGTTTCTCAGCTGACATGATCACATTGCCTGACAGCAGTATGATGTACACACACTTCTTCTATTTTTACATTAAGATTTGAAAATTTTGTGTCACATATACCTTAGTTGTACATAGCGATTTTTAAACAGGTAACACCTATTTAAGAGTGAATCTAATTGCTTGGAGTTCCTCAGGAGGAAATGAATTATTTTACAGATGTGAATTTCAGACTGTAAAAACTGTGCAATAAGTGGAGTTTATCAGATGGATACCAATACTGGATGCACTATGAAGACAGGAAAGTTTTGGAAGTGTAAATTTCTATTTTATATATACTATTAGCTTTCCAAGGTACAACTATCCCACTGCCCTTTTGTTCCCAGGGTCTTCACATACCCTGCTGCATTTCAGCAACAAGCTGAGAGCTAACTGCAAAGAGAAAACAGATGAAATTTGTATGCTAAATTTATCATTGGCTAAATATACTGAAAGACAACTAAGAAGATAATAAAACTGTGCAATATTAAGAATAATTTTCTCTCTAACTTCTGTCTCTTTATGTGACTGCCTGAGTATGTGGGTAAATACAAAAAAGGTGCACAGAAAGTTCATCTATTAATATCAGACTTCTCATGCATTAATTATAGGCATATGTTCAATCCCTTCTTGTTAAATAAGAAACTTGACAAGAAACACCAGAGAAATTCTGAATGTCCCAGATGTGCTAGACTGCTGTCTGGGTGCAGTGTGTTGCAGGAGCCACCGTACACACCCACAGAAATTACAAATGATATATGCAGTGCTCTAAGGCAACCACCAACCGACTTCAGGGACCTGTACAGATCTTGCCTTTATGGTATTGATAGATTCTGTACTTATCACAGAATCACAGAGTATTCTGAGTTGGAAGAGACCATTTCTGATTCTTAAGCTCTTTTAAAAAGGTTGCAGTAAAGAACTGGCACGCAGTCTGGAGGATGGGTAGATGAAAGGTTCTCAAGCAAATACGGCATGGGCTGTAAAAATCATAAACTGTTTCTTGAAAAATATCTATTCACTTAGTCCTATTAAATACAACTTTAAAGTTCTATCTAAGTAAACTACAACAAAAACTATTTTATCTCAGAATAAAAAACTGTTGATGTTCTCTTGTGTTCGCGGTTTTGCTCAGCCTAAGGTTAGGCTTTGTCACTAGGCCATTAATGCTTTTCACGTGCTGTATTTAGTGAAAAAGTAAAAAATCTCCCCCACAGCCAGCAGCCACTACCAATCTGTGTTAAGTATCACTAAATTGCATAGCCCTCTGACTATGTTTTAGATGGAGATGGACTTAAATGGACTTGCTGCTGGTCTTAGAAAGTATTTCACAGCAATTCTTGAGCAAGCACTGAGAACTCAAGCTACAACAACAGAATGCAATGAGCAGAGCTTTCCCCTCCCGGAGCAGCAAATGGATATGCAGCCTGTGTCTCTCTGAGGAATTCTCATCTGCAGTTTAGTGCTCTAAGTACCTTGGGAACTTGTATGTTATTAGACAGTAGTTACTACGATGTTTAAATTAATTCATGTAACAGTACAAGTTCCTGTGAGTGTAATTACAGTGTTTGGATGAATGAGTCCCATACTTGTACACACCAAGAGGTGTGCAAATATCAAAGAGATTATTAAAAGGCAAACATCTTACCCGCTCCCACCAAGGCACCAGAACAGCCTTCTCATTTCCCACTCCTCCACATCAGCTGATGCTCTCAAAGACACATCCTGGCAGTTGCCAGCCACAAGCAAGCTCTGAAGGCTCTTCCATGGTCTTAATAACAAGCCCTAATCCTGCCTGGCATCCTGTGATAAATAAGTTGTTAGAAGCTACTGGAAGTTGGATGAATGCAAAGAAGCATCACCCCAACGAAATATGCATAGAAATTTTGCAAAGCAGGAACCTGCTGAGGGAGAAGTGGCATTGTTGGAGCATTAACAGCAGCCAAGCAGCTGCGCCTGATCCTTGGCAATCCCAGTGCAATGTCGAGTTACTCCAAATGCTTCAAAGTCTCTCAGCATTGCAAAAATAACTATGAATACTACCATCTAAAAATACAGCAGTAATTCTTCCTTGTTGCTCCTCTCAACACCCACCCTGGGCTGTTGCATTTACACTCTCAGTTTGTATTTCACCATTTAGGGCACCGGTTGGACCTTTGCAATGAAATATTAACAACTCTGTGTTCACAGGGTACTTATCTGTCTTTCCATAATCAATTGTATAGCTCAATTACTTAAAAAATTGAAAATTAGCAGGCTCCTATTTGGACCATACAGCACACAATGTGTAGAAATCCTACAGATTTGTCTTCCACTGTGCAATCCCTGGATCATATCACAAAGCACGTGTGCCACGTAGTTATCTTGGATTTGCTGGTTTTGTACTGGGTGGTGGTGGATTAAAAAAAATAAAGATTAAGGTAAATATTCACTTAAAACAACTGTGAACTGAGATGCAGGGCTCTGAGTCTCTTTAAAATCAGAAAAAGTCATGGTCAAGTGATTGCATAAATGAACTAAAGATTGAATGATATGAAAAATCACCAAGACCTTTGTTCAGTCCAGACTTCTAAGTTTTGCTTAGAAATAAAATAGCTGAAGAAAAAAAAATGTAAAATGTGAGACAAAAGGTGATTTTTTAATCAAAATATGAGTATTTTTTAAGATCTCATGCATTTCTTTATTAACAGATTTCAAAATCTGTCTGCTTTCAGGTCTTTGCTTGATAACCGGAACATTTTAGAGAACTCTGATTTACACTAAAAATATTCTGCACAGCTCTAACTAGAATACTCATGAGTTCTCTTCTGTGACAGATACTCCCTCTACAGCTTTTGGCAAGTGACTAAGGATGAAACTTTGTCTAGTAAAGTCAGAAGGTATTTCAGTGCTGCTTTAAATGAGGCCAAAATTTTGTAATCAGATCATTCCCATCCACAGGAAGGCAATCGGGCATGTCTGAAGTGAAAAATCCTGTAACATAATTTATAGTTGACATATAAAATCATATTCTAAAAATGTAACATCTGCAGTCCTAAACTCTATTTGCTCTAGTAAATAGATACTTCATGATCATCAGAGATCACCAGTATTGTTTTTCTTAATTACATTTGCAAGTAATTAATGCTATTGCTGCCTTCCTGGATTAGTAATATTCCCTAAATGTTCCTATACTGAGCAAAAGGGGAATACTGTGATAACATAATCTAACTGCAAAGTCGAATTGTAAAGATTCTTGATAGCAACCACTCTATAGCACTTCTAGTTTTCTGTCTGCTTCATAAGCATTAAATAATTATTTCTCACATTACCTATGTGAGTAGATTACACCACTCCTGTCACCGAGCTTTGCAGTGTATATTCTCTCTCTACCATAATGCTGAACATATTATTGGAGAGGAATTTATTTCAGATGCAGAGGCTGACCACCAGTGCTGCAAATGGGTTCTGTAGTTGTGTTGTATGGCATCTTTCTAGCATCATCCGTGGAAATTTGTTACACATTTGGCTGCAGTACCAAACAGATTTCTGTGTGAAGGGAAGCTTTGAATGAAGAGCTTTTCAAATTAGCAGATGAAACCTTAGGAAATTGTCTGATGCCATCTGTTTTATTCTCTTTAAATTTTAGCAGTTCATATTCTAAATACCTGCTTTCAAATGCATGTTTTATAATGTTATTGCTAGGAGCAAAATTGGGGTCAAAGTTAATGCCTCAAGAACAAAGAAATGTAATGACATGCATGAAACAATTGTCACTACATGTAGAAGGACAAGCCTTCTTGCACATATTACTTATAGGAAAATGGCCTTGATAATTTGTTTTTTAAAAAATATTACAAGAAGTCAGCCTTTAAAATTTACTTGGGTGTACTTTGTTTCTGTTCGTGAAAGGAAATTTTGTTTCTATCACCTGTCCAGAAGCCTAGAGAGCACAGTCAGGTGAAACTTGATTTTTTGGTCTGTTTAGATAACCACCCCAGCCATCTTTCAACAGAATCTGCCCTATTAGGTTCAGACAAAAATAAATGAGTCATGCTTTGAGGGTAGGTCAAGAAAACTCAAAATGAAATAAGATCTACTATGTGTTCTAGTGCTATCAAAGAGAGAGGCTTGAAAAAAGAATTTGAGAAACTTGTTATTAAGAGGTTAATGTGTTTGTCAGACTCTTAAATCATATTGCCAGTAGACTCAATGAAATGAAAAATTGAACTATAAAGAAACTCACAAGAAATCATTCTTTAAGCTAACTATTGAAGAACAATTCTCAACAGTTTCTTTAGTAATTTTGTAGACTTGAAAGATTCCAGTACAAAGTGAATCACCTGTGGGAGTTTAATAAAAAGATGGAATTTCCTTCTCAACTTTTTAATGCTTGTCTGAGACAACTGTCTGAGCTCTGACACTCACCAGCCATTTGTACTATCCATCACACTTATATTTTCCACTAATCAACATTAAATACATAGAAGACTTTTTTTTTAAAAATGAAATTAAATCAGACCAGAAGGAATGCAAGAGGAAGGAGCACATAAAGTTCCACACTAAATCATTTTTGGCCTAAACAAATACAGAAATATGTGGAGACTACTTGTACAAAATATTATACAGTCTATTTTTAGGTCTGCTTCCTCTTCCATTTTGTTTCTGCTCCCAGTTCTCTTCCTTTTTCTGTGTTTTTCTCCTTACTGTTGAGTCCTTTCTGATTCCACAATGTTTTGCTAATTAGCAGTCACAGAATTCCTGTGAGGCTGAATGACAATGCCTGATAGACAGGTAAAATTAAAGAGAGAAAATCTAATTAGTCTGATTGGGCCCCTGCAGGATTCAGAACCAGAGGTGGTATTAGGGCACAGGTATCCCTTAGCAATGTTTCTCATTCCATAAGTAGAGCAGGCAGGTGAGGCTGTGCCAGCTGCAGCTCTGGGACCGTCAGTGTTGGTGGCAGCTTGACAAGCATCTCCTCCAAAGCTCCAGTGCTCTGTGCTTTCTCAGGCCTTTACAAAAGTGTAGTGTGGGCAATTTATGGCTTCTACAAAAAAATCAATATGAAAACATTCTTATATTGCATGGTCACATTCCATATTTATGGCTTTTCGATGGAAGGACTGGCACATTAGTTGTAAACATGGAGTTTCAATGTCAAACTCAAAGCACTAAAAATAACAGTAGGGATGTTGAGCTAAGGGAGACACAGACTTACAGTGTGAAGTCCAGCTTCACTGGTGCATCTGCTGTCAGAATAAACTTACCAAGAGCCTCTGCTTGCATGGAAATAGCCTGAGTTTGATATAGAAGAGCAGTGGAGAAGCCAAGCAAGACTTATTTCCTCGAGGGAAGGGAAGACCCAAAGCATATCAAGTGCTACCCTCAAACCTACCAAATGTGTTTATACACATAAACACTTCTGCTGCTTTGCCACTGTCCCCTGACTGCAGGGAGGCCTGAGCTTAAACTGAACAGGACTGATTTCAGTGAGCAAGTCCAGAAGATTCTGGGATGCAGTGAAACACTCTTTATAGTACGCATCATCTTGTCAGAAAAGGTTAATTTTAATGACTGCAGAGCACAAATAGAAAAAGCCTTCATTACTAATTTTTACCTGTAGCATAATGTTGGTCAAGTCATGATTCTTATTATTTATTTTCCTCCCATTTTGGGGACATAGAGAAACAACACACAGTAAATCTATCATTTTCTCGAGTATAGAAACAAGATAGCCATTGCTTGCACCTTCATTTCAAATACCCCATCAAATGGCTGACTTGGGAAAAAACCTCATAATTTCATAAGGGTAATTGGATACATTTTCTTCTGTCGCAAGCAAATTGCCCCCTGGCACAAGAATTTTAAAATCTTTGGCAGCAGACCTCCTGAAACCCATCTGTGTTGGAAATTATTTTTTTGCTTTTGGGTATACTATATTTACATATTTTGTTTTATTTCGCAATATTTAATCTAGTGAGAAAAGAGACTCTTAGGGCTAACATTGAAACTTCTCAACAGATTAAAAAAAAAAAAGTAGGTGTCTAGAAGAAACTGGCTGTACTAATACAGCAACATGTCAAACTGGAACTGACTTGACATCTATTAGGCAGTCAAATATTAATTTTAAGCACATCTATTTTTAAACACCTATTTTTTATATTATATCAAGATATGACATTTGCTACAAATGCAAATTGATGACTATTCTCTCAAATGCTTGTAACCTCCCCAAACTTTCCTTTGGTGAAATCTGCCATACAGGGTCTCTTAGCAACATGGAATTCTCGTTGTTTTCACACATTCTGTTTATTTCATATAAATAATTTAAAAAATATTTTGACAACCACAGAACTGGATAGTCGAGCACACACTTATCCCCTCTCAATTTAGGACTAGGGTGCCCCTGACTCCCTCCTTAGCAGAGATGGACACTCCAGATGGTAAGTCTGTATTAAACTCAGCTGTGTTGAATAAACTGTCTTGGTTTGCTTCTGGTCAATATTCCTCTTGCCAACGTGGAGTTGCAAAGAAATGTAAAGAGCAAGTTATAATTTCACCAGTGGAAAAGTGACTTTTAAAACTTTGTTTAATCATATGGATTTTTATTAAAAAAAAAAAAAGAAATGCAAATTCTTTGAGAGTAAAAGCGTAGTTGTCTAAATAAATAGCATAAACACTTAAAGGTTTTGCTACCATGAAATGTCTGTGCCTTCCATACTTCTCAACCAGAAACATGCCAGTAGACAGAGAAGCTTCCTCATATTAAGTGCTGTGGGCACTTAAAGAGAAACACAAACAAAACTGTAAAAGCTTGCCCTCTCTTGTAGGAAACTACCACTGCTAAGACCCCAGCCACTTTAAGAAATTAAAAAAAAGTATTCAAGGTTATCAAGGCTCCAATCTGTGAAAAACACAGGCTATTAAAAAACCCTGAAACCCAAATGAGCAAAGATGATTTACAGAGTTGACACCACTCTAAAACCGTAAGTGGAACAGCAAATGCAACATTTCAAAGGACACGTTGCAAAAACAATGAAATGCAGGGCATAAACTTGTTTCCAGATGAGGTTTGCAACAAATTATTTTCTAGTGCAGCATCTGGCAGTCTACTGCCAAACAAAAGGTACCCAAGTAGCTGAGCTACTGTTCTGCTTGCAAATTTATGTATTCTGAATTATTTGAGGAGGTTATACCTAAGTATCCTGTTTGAAGTATCCACGGCCAACGACAAAAGGAAATTTCTCTGAAGGACAGATGTCAGAAATTACTCATTATTACAGACATAAAATGATAGAATAATATAAACTGTTATAAATAAAAAATGCTTAAACAAGAAATTCCAACTGTGAACTACGTGAGCAATATGAAGTTGGCTATTCCTGTGTGCACTGACTGGCTATGGTACTGCTGCCTAAATGCTACTTATCAGCCAAATCTTGCATTATCCTCCCCAGGCAGACACAGACAGATGTATCTGCTAGAACTCACTTGGACAGGAGAGCACATTAGTAGTTTTGAAGTACATTTTCCACACTATGACATGACTGAAGTATGACAAGATTCCACAGCGAATCTTTGATCAAAAAATGTGAAAGGCACTAAAACAATTGACTCTGAGGGAAGGCAGAGGACAGTGTCTGCAGATGATAAAACAATTCCTGACAAGCTTGACAGCAGGGACAAAAGGGTTGGTACTAATACCTTCCTGTGACAGCCAGACTTTGGAAGATGATATGTGTGCTCTTTTTGTTATCCTTAAACTTTTCTTGATCTCTTCTTTATTTCCATGTGGTTAACTAAAGCACTTCGTGGCACCTCAGGCATATTCTTCCATAGACCACAAGGCGGGAGGTAAAGGGGGGGCTGTTGCTTGGAGCTGTCAGAGCTGAGGGGAATGTTGGGTGCTGCCTGTAGGGACAGACACATCTGGGCTTGGCACCAGCAACCTGTGCCCTCAGCAGAGTGTCAATGGGCAGATTATCATGGAGGCAGAACCCCAGGCTGAGAACATCACCAAGTGTTCACCGAATTCCCACCAATTTCTCCTGTTATTTTCATTTGTACTGGGTATATTTTAATTTCCCTTATTTTCCAAATTCTGGGTAGGGTGCCAATATTTCAGTCTTCATATGTCAAGTTTCTGGCAGTCCTCCTCCAAACTTTTACCCCTGTTAGGCCAACAATAAGCACTGGATCAACTAAATGTGCATAAGAGAGTGATACTAAAGAGTTATTTCCAGTTTTCTCCCACAAAACAGTAAGCAGGTGTGGAGGGTGTGAGATAAATTACCATTACACGTCATACGTGTGAAATATGTGGATGCATCAGTAACTCTTTGTCAGAGTCACACAGCAAGTAGCTATTTTAGCCATTCAAGGTGGCACAACCTTCAGAACCATGGAACAAGAAAATGGAAGCAAACTTCAGGGTTATTTGAACTGTATACCTCACTAGCACCTGAGGACACAATATAAGCAAACACAGAGAGGAGAGAGAATTCTTCCTCCTTGTCAAAGCCTGGCACTGTTAGAGTAGGAAAGAAAAACTAGTTTCTGTCTCTGCATCTGGGAAAAAAAGCTGAAACCTGCTTGACTCAGAGGAGGAAATAGTCTGTTAAACTCTATAATGAAATCAAATTATCTACTACTTCACTGAGAGCACACGTACTCAGTTTTGGATAGAGGAGAACAGTTCCTCATTCAGGATGGCCAGGCAAAGCATTCCAAAGATTCTGTGGCCAAAGGGATCATTATGATTATCTACTGGTTTTAAACAAAACAGGCCATAAGTTTTTTTGAGTATTTTCCATGTTGTCCTATAAAACATGAAAGCTAAACATAAAAGAAATAATGCTAATCTAAAAATATCTTTTCAGTTATCAAACTGAAAAAAAAACCTCTAAAAATGCATCCAGAACAAATTATTACATTTAGACAAGCATTAATTACACAACCAAAAGCCCTATTTTACACAAAGTTGATAAATACAAGTAGCAAAACATATTGAGGAAAATTGAACCACATTTTATGACATATAAAGTAGTATTACTGAACTATATTAATATTTTTCAACAAAGTTAGTAGGTTGGAATTCCTCCTTCTCATGATAAGGGAATCAGGAAGAAATGCAAAATATATCTCCATTTAGAGCCAAACAATAGAATATTCTTTGTAATGTGTTGCCATGTTAATGTTACACTATGAATATTGGAAGAGCACGGGCAAATTCCTATTTTCCAAAAGAGGAACTTAAACTAATTCAGAAATTCAGACACTTTTGGTTTATGAATGTGATGTCCAAAATCTAAAGGATGTTTTATATAAATCTTAAACAAATATATGTACCACAAAACAAACCAGATGTGTGATGAGAAAGGAAAGCAAATTTCCCTCTGAAAGAATAGCTGCATGTTATGCATATCTTGAATAATCCAGGAATTCATTTGCATTTTCATAGCATTTATACTCATAGCATAAGCCCCAAAAATAATAAAGAGGGAAATTACTATACCTACAGTTTTTGCAACATTTGCTCATGAAAAAGATTAGATTTTTACCAATACTTCAGTAATTTAACAATCCCAGCATCTTGTTTCTTTCAAGTAGGAGAAAACCATTTGTTTGGTTTTGCTGTATTGAGTATGGGGCAGTGCACAGTCTGTCAGTAATATAATTATTAGATAACATTCCTGAATTTTAAAGTTATGAAAAAGAAACATTGAGGTTTTGGCTAATCTTCAGTGAAAAAGAACAGCTTTTGTGAAATAAACCACATAATCAGATTAGCTTTAGAGCACTGATTACTGCACTTCACATTCAAATAAATGCCAAAGAATATTTATTTTAGTTAAACTAAAAATGCAGAATTGACAGAATATAGAAGTTCTTTGATCTTTTGTAGGTGTTCAATATACTCTCAATGCTGCTTGATGAGCGACAACAATTCATAATGTTTTAAAAATAAACCTCTATGCACAGGGGGCTTTTTTAGCTTTAAGCTTATGCTTTTATTATATAACGGTTGCTTCGACTTTGAAGATATTTTTTTCTTCTTAGTTAAACAACATATTTTATTCTCATCTTGGAATGCAGAATTAGCAGCTAAAATAGGTTTGTAAAAGGGGGACAAAGTTGACTCAGATCCTTTTTAAAGAAGATATTAAAAATATGGTCAGCAGTGTAAGGTTCTCATTTACTTTCCTTTTCAAAGCTGATAAAAAGTGACAAGAGTCAATTTGGGTTCGTTCTTGTAATATCTAGGTACATTTTCCTGAATGCCACTTTCAGACAGGCCTGCCTACAGATTTGTCTACCATTTCTCATTCACTCTGTCAGCACAGAAAAAATTTGTGTGAAACAGGAAGGGAAATTACAAATTGGGAATAAGTCTCCCCCTCATTTCCCATCACCAGCCCCGCTAGCTCTTGACATCATCTAAAAACCAGTCCAAATTTTCTAAGAAATATAGGTAGTTCCCACATTAAGATTGTCAGGAGGATTTACTCTCACAACACTTTAACAAAGCAGAAAATTTTTTCCAACTGAATTTTTTCATTTTTAGCTAAGCTTCTATCACTTTCTGCTGGTACTGAATCAAGCTGCTCAAGTTTGTTTCTTTAAATTGCAAACTCATGTTTCATTCCATTGGCAACTTCTGGTCTGCAGTGGCCTAAAGGGTTCTTTCTTTCAGGTTTCCCATAAAACGTGTCAAGGTTGGAAGCAGGAAGCTCCAGTCAGTGTGCAACCTGTGCTTGTCTCACAAAAGTCTGCATCAGGTCAATTTGTGTAGAACAACAAGGCCAGCGAGGTAATGGGGGCAAAGCCTTCAGCCCAGCTACAAATCCATTTTCATGTAAGTATTGATGTTGATAAGATAATGGAGAGAGATTGTATGCTGCAAACTGTTCTTTATTTATTTAACTATGCTTTGACTTTGCCCCCACAGGACTCTTTGATATGAAACAATTCTGTTGTTGCTGCACTGATGAAATATGGTCATCAATTGAAATAGGACAGAATGGTCTGGGCTGTGCACATTCAACAAGGGTAAAGTGAAAGAGGTTTTAGTGAAAAGACCTGAGTGCACTTCAGGGAAAGGGAGAGGAATTTGCATTTTCAGAAGACATTATTTTTTTGCCTTTATTCATTCGTAATCCTGTTTCCCAGAATAAAGGAAAGCATCCTACAGCTATTATAAAATTTGAGCTTTTAAGTTATATTCTAGAGAGAAAACAGTAAAAACAAACCAACCACCTACACTAAGTATGTGATTCCAAATGTAATTTACATGTATGTGGTTACAATTCTCTCAACAACTAAGATCACAGTACAACCTTGGTATTTAAAAATAACTTGGTGTATCATTATTTTTTTCTAGTTTCTGTGATGCTAGAACTTACACATTTAATATAGTTCATTACAGTTTGGTTTGGGTTTTTAAATCAATACTGACAGTGGCTTTAACAAATTTCATCTTGGTAATGTAAACCCTTAGGATTGCAGCAAATCAGACTGCTAATTGAAGGGGGAAGGAAGTGATTCCAAGACTTTTACTTCTAAGCTTGTGTGATTTTATTCTGTAGTTGCACATCCCATGAAACAGGTTGAGAGAGAACTAGAAAGGAATTTACCCAAAAGAAGATGTCTTAAGAAGCAAGTAATCTTGCAAACAGTTGTACTAATTAACCCTCAGCCCTCTGCCTAGCAGGCACCTCACAGCTGAGCAGCAGTTCTCTCAGCTTCTCTCTTTTAACTTGCCCTTACTGCATTATCCTCCAGGCATTTTGCTCCTTCCCTTTCCTTCAACTGGTCCCTCCTGATCCACAGTCCCTTCCAGCCAGAGGTTTCACTCTGAAACCTCATCACAGTGTCTTCATTCAACCTCTCAAATCTGTTCTTCTCAACTATAATATGCCCTTGAGATGAGTTCTAACATAGGTGTGAGCAAATCCTTGGATAACTGGAAGACAGGACGACTGTCCTTGTGAGCCCAATCAACATTTTTCTCTGGTCATCTCTTTAGGATGACAAAAGTGAGTGTCCAAACAACCAGACCCTGGTTCCTGCATGTTATGAAACTCATTTCATCCTAACTTATGTTGAAACACCATATTCATAGACTCCCTCAACTGTGCTATGAAGGGATGTATTAGTTTAGGTTCCTAATGCAGTGCTAAGCCATTTTATGTTAGCTTGATTGTGTTTTCTGTTCATATAATTTTTATATTTGTCGTATTTTTTTTATTTTTTGGCCTCCTTGGTATTTGTGCCAGAGAACCAAAATGTTGGCTTCAAGTTCGTACAAGAACAAAACTTAAGTCTTTAAGTAAAATGTAAAAGGAGCACTGGTGGCTATAAAGACAGAGTTGCATTTTTCTACTCAAGTGTTAGGAAAAGAAACAATCTCTCTCCACGATTAACTGCTCTCACATGACCTTGTCAGTTGATCTTGTGAATGATTTTGTGAAAAACTGTGATCCTGAGCATGCAACAGTGACTAAATTCTTCACAAATCATGTATGATTTACATAAGAGTGTTTCAGCTCTCACACAGTCAGCGCTAGACCTAGTTACTAACACATGAAAAATGCACTCTCAGACTTGGCACAAAGCTTTTGCAGCTGCCAAATACACCCCCTGTGAGACAAGAGCAGGTTGATGAGGAGGGCAATGAGATCATTTTCAACACTGCTAGCGACAGGAAGAAGAATGAGAATTCTGTTTATCTTGTTAGAGAATTTCTGATCGTATTAGTGATTTCATTATGCTGTTCCTAGAGACCAAACCTTTAAAAATGGCACAGAGCTCAAAAACGCCCTATGAAAATTGCTGTTATAAATCAGACTCACATCATATTAACAGCACAGGAATTATACAATGTCATGAAAATACAGACTCTCCTTGCAGTTGGTGTCTGCACGCCCTTTTGCACTGATATTCACACAGGTGAACCTGTTTCCATCCACACCTTTGTCCTAGTGCCTGGTTTCTGGCATAGCCAAACTTCACCACAGGCTCTGGGCACATTTGCTTTTTGTGTTTTCATGCAAGCCCTCAAAAATGAAGCGACTGAAGGGAAGGACTTCGGAGCAGTAAGTGCAGCTCAGTCATGACCAGAAAAGGCCCAAATTCTTTTAAATGCTCAGAAAGTTTCCAGCTGGATAGAAGAATTTCAAAAAGTGAATTTCAAAAATATTGGTGGACTAAGGAAAACCTACACTGGATGTTACTTAACTATTAAGACACAAAAAATGACACACAATCCATCAGTCATCAACAGGTGCCTGTAACAAGGTTACAGGAATGCTAACAATTAATCTGTATATGGATCTAAGACTTGCTCTTTCTTCTGTGCATGTGTCCATAATCAGTTTCTTTATTCAGATAAATGTACTATGTTCTCTTTGCCCCTCTTTAAAGTAATAACTTCTCCAGCTGTACCTAACCTCTCCGCCTAACTTCATGTTCCAGATGATCTTATCTCCTGTTCATTGAACACAGCAGAATTAACAATGATAACAAAAAGATCACTTTTTGGAGCCATCCCAAAACACTTCTTATTAAAAGATTTCCTCTCACAACACAGAGATATTGTGACTTACCTAAACTTTTGGGCAATCACAAATCCAGTCCATGTAACATAAACTACTGCTGAAAACTGTGTACCACTAGTAAACCTAAATATATTTTAAGACATGCCTATACATTGAGGATATGATGTGCTTAAATTCCTTCAAAAAGACTTGTGAAGATGTGAGCTGAGAGCAGCATAATTATTAATAAAAAGCCCTTACCACCATCTGTTGTAGATAACCTAATATCTATTTCATAAATAAAAATTTGATGATATTCATATAATTCCATGTGCTGTTACTTTGGTAGTACATAGGAAACTTAAATTTTACATAAAAGGCAGAAAAAATTTAGTAAGGTTTGGAATACAAGGTCTTGGGGAGTGGAGGTGTGAGTCTGAAAATTTTCCTTTTGCTTTTAGAGGAAATTTTAAAAGAAATCTCAAGACAAAATGCCAGGGACTTCAGTCCCAAAGGCAATTACTAAATCAAGGGACTGTGTCCAGCATCTTCAAGAGAAATTGGAGCAAACACTCCATGAAGTGAAACACAAACGATTTGTTGATGTCTTTTAAATTTTCATGGTTTTGCTCAGTCATATTTTTAAAAGAGAAGAAAAAGTGAACTTGTACTATACATAGTTAAGTTATGCTATTATCTCAAAAAATTGAGAAGAGATGCCAGATTATTATTTTCCTGGGCTCTGCATGAGAAAAGGAAATCTTATTCGTCCGTACTATCTTACAAACTTTAGGAAGATCCCATTCCGGACTCTGTATTGGCTGTCCAAATAAAAAGCATCTAAACTTCATAAAGGGAGAATAAACTGATTTACTTTTTGAGATACTGAGAATCCTTTTGCAGCACAAGAGGAGTAAATATAGAAACAGACATTTGGCTTAATTTCTTCTGTATTTTGACAATCTACAGAAAAAGTGGCAGACAGGATTTATCCAGAATACAAAATCCTCTCATCCTGGACAGATCAGAAGTACCACTCTATTGGGATTTTCTAACAAATGCTGGGTTTCTGGATGCTATTAAAAGGAAGTATCTACATCAGGAGGGTGGGGATTACCAGCGGCACTGAACACAGAAAGAGAAAATCAAGACTCTCTGATAGCACTGAACAGTAGTGCATAGCAAACATTAACTAGATGTTAACAGGACCTGCTCCATGGTCTTGTCTCTTTGAATTGATGACAGCATTACTGAGACAGCATTACTCGACTGCAAATCAGTCCCCAGCCCCTTAAATATAAATTACTTTAGCACATCCCACAGACTGAAGATTTTGGCATTACACATCAGTAAAACGCATTTGAAGGTGTCTCAGTTGGCATGCTCAGATGAATCTGGGTAAATCTCTTGCAAAATACACAAAAACATTTGAAATATTACAGTAATTTCATAGATGAAGGAGACCAAGAATTTCCAATCTCGGTAGTTACACACAGTTTTCCTACTAAAACTTTATATTTGTTCATTTTGTCTATACTCTTTCCTAATTGTTGGGTCTTTGCAAAGTCAATTGGCCGAGGACCATAACTGTATTGTACGTGTACTTCAAATTGCTTTAGAGGTATATGAGCCAACATCTCCCCTGTCTTACTTTGTTTCACCCAACAATAACTCCAATAAGGATGAATCCAATGCTTGTTATCTGTTATCTTCTTTTGCTGCATCAATGCCACAATTTTTGTTACTTCTCTGACATCTCTCTATGATAAGCAGTGGTGTAATTTTTCATGTTGTTACCTCATTTTATTTTTCTGCTGTTCTTTAAAAGTATGAATATTAAAGATCTTGTCAGGATAACCTTAGTCTTATTCTCAGTCACCCTCTCACAAGCATGGCATACTGTGCTGTGCTTTAACTTTACTTCCTGACAGCAACACATCTCACTATAATGTTATGTCACAACCAGCAAAGCTCTGATTCAGGTATGATGCACATCATTCTTCTCTGCACTTGCAACACAAAAGGTGCCCTTACAGCTTTCCTTGTCTGAGCAATTAATGTCCCATGATGCTGCCAAATTATCTAGGAATTCAACTTTGCATCCAAAGCTGCAAATAGAACTAGGAGATAGTCTGACGTGCTCTTGGTTCAAAAAAAAGCCTTAGACAAATGAAACACCATAGTGATAGAGGTGAAGGAAAAATAAAGAAGTGATGTCACAGATGTTCTGATGTCATGGATAATTGTGGTATTTTGAAAATATTATTCATCCTTATACATAAACAAAAAATGTTGTGGCTAAAATAACCAAATGATGATGATGATGACTGGGATAATTACCTGTTGGTATGGTTTGTCTTTGTCCCTGAAGGATTCTACAGCTCTGCAAATATCCAAGCTTTGTATAAAAAAATACACATAGGGCTATTTAGCCCAACTATTTAAGAGATGAAAACCCAGCCTACTCAAGTTGAAACTTTATGAAAATAGTAGAAATAGTCCTGATCCAGATTTTCAACTCAATAGGCTAAACTACTGAAGAGAAGACACACAACAGACCTGTCAAAAAAGGCAGCCACGGGACTTCCAGCTTGTGTGAATAATATGTATCCCATAAGCACTGGCTCACTGGTGATGTAATCCATTAAAATAAATATCTTTAATGCTACAGAACAGGTAAATAACTGTTCCTCAGGCAATGAATGTAGGACCCGATCTTGGCAATTTGTATTGTATAATTTACAGAACAGACTTCTTTCCATGTTACATTTCAGTCCTCAATTGCTCAACAAGAAAGTCGTTGACTTCCAGCCCATAAAAATTCAACAGGATTTCTCAGAGAAATACATCCTTGGCACTCTTCAGAAAAGAGTTGATGTTTTTCAGGCAGAATTATGTAGTCCCTTTTTTGTAGTTTCTACAGGAAAAATCACTATGACTTGCCCTTATGATACAGGTGACTTTAGTTGTCAGATGGTCATATTCCCCTCATGTTTATAATCTAATTGAGTATATACCTCATTTTATAGAGAGAATGCACAGTAGCCAAGTAGCTATTTATGACTATGCAAAGATCCTTTATCACAGTCTTATAAAAATTTCGAAGATACATATGATCATGAAAGTAACAACAGTTACTTGACATACGAGATGAAGTTGAAATAGGGACACCATATGTCAGTGTGATATTGGAAGAGTATTCAATACATCACACAGTACTGAAACTACCTAAATATCAGAATACAATAATATCTGAGAGTGCAAAATAGGAAACAGAAATGGCAATTGCTGAGCTAGAGAGTGGGTTTGAAAATCTGGATTTGTAAATTTTTTTGGCCATCAAGAACCCTTGCACAAAAAACACACTGGATCTCTCAGCATCCCAAATTCCCCACTTCCATGCTGTGGAAAACTGATTGCCACTCTTTTGGTCATTTAGTGTTCAAAAACCTGTGGGGAGAATATTCATTACCACCTTTCAATGACACCTTAGCAATAGGAAGCCATGGAGAGAGAGTTGAATGCTTCCATTTAAAGAGAAGAGAAAAGCAGATTTATGTCCTGTGTTGTTTTTGCACCCTGGCAAAAACAAAAATAGAGTTATATAGCCAATCATTAAAAACTCCTTAATTTTATTACACAGACCTTGATCAAGTAAGTATACTAGCTAATGCAATGATGATGTTGCTGGGTCCTATAGTGCCTCCTTTTTCTCCATTAGACATTTTAAAAAATTCTTTATCATGACTATTTTTCTATTTTTCCTTTATTTCATGCACAGCAAGCAAACACAATAAACCTCTTCTAGAAAAAAAACCCTTGACATAAAATTGTGCATTCTTTATATAATTTGAGGAGGAAAATAGTTAACATTTTATCCTCATGACTTGCAAATGAAAGAAAATAATAACGCTTAGCAAAAGACATTAGAAGAACACATTTACCATGAATCATACTGCCCTTGAAGGTGCAGCTTAAAAAAGCAGAGAAATAGATTTGACACCACTTGGACTTGCAGCTCGGACATGCTGCATTAAACTGTTCAAAATTAATTTAATCTGAGCATGGAGAATAATAGCCTCTCAGTTCAAGGCTTCTGATAGCAGTAATTTGCACTCGAAAGTACTTCCAAAGGGAAAGAATAAATGAAGGGCGACTCTCCAAAACTGAGTGAGCAAATGTATTCACTAAACGGGAGCCTCTTGATCACCCTGTAAAAGAGCATTCAGGAGAACGACACATTCTATATCATTCCGTGGGTTAGGAATTTTTTTCTTCAAACTGCTCGCTGCTACAAGGAGAGATACTGTTCCTCCTGGGCTGATGATGGGCTAAGGAGCTATTTACTTAGAGCTCTTGCATTTTAACTCAGAAGCTGTGAGATGCAGTTGCCTTAGAACCAGGCAAGTTAGACTTGCATAGTGAAAAATCCTCTTGTCACACTCGTAAAGGCAATTGTAGACTAATTGCATATAGGGTATTGGCAACTCCCCTTGCTTTATCAGCAGAGGACTAAGATCTAACTGCAATAAAGTGTTAACACTCCAGCCATTAAAAAGTACCTTATCAACCCAAACCATTTTTATATTTCATGAAAGTCATATTCTCTTCACTTACACATTCATAACCTTTAATTCCACTTGCCCTGCCTGCAGCTACAATCTTTTGATACCTCTTTCCTTTCTCACTCAGCTCCTGGCAGGCAGTGTGACCTCATTGAGAGGGCACTGGGACAGGAGGCAACACACACCTGTTTCTCTTCTTTAGCTTAAAATACTTAATTGGTATTTTACAGCAGCATCAGCTCAACAAAAACTGTTCAGGACACGTGTGGCAACACACTGGACACCTGAACAGACAGATCTCATTGCCTTCAAAACTCCAGAGTGGGCAGAAACACCCAACACGAGAGAATGCAAGGCTGTACTCCACTGTTATTTTATGGCCTTTGCTGTGACTCCTGCAGCCCAAAAGGAGTGTCCTAAAGCATTCTTTAAGAATAAGAGCAAAGTCTGATGTATTCCAAGTCCAAGGTGGCTGTGGGAGACTGTGGGAAGAATCACAGGGATCAGAAGTTGATTGACAACTGCACTTCTGAAGGAAAAAGCTACAAATATGTTGGGAGACGTGTGTGCATTTCCCAGCGTGTATGACCACAGACACACAACCTCTTTCTTTCAGTAAATCCATCACGATTAGGAGGTGAATCCTGTGGATGTACAGCATAAGGCAAACTGTCTGCTTAAGTAAATAATACTTAATAGCATACTTTCTAGGCAGAGAAGTATGGACAATGGTTTACACTACAACATGCTGACAGAACGAAAGAACAACTATATTCAATGAAAAATAAAACTGCAAAACAAAACAACAAGATGAGTTGACTTTTTGATTTAAATATTTGATCTCTCTTTTTTTTTGGTCTAAATTATAAGACTCTACTTTTTTGAATGAGCTTATTGTCTGTGAGAAAGTCTTAGGAAAAGATACAAGAAAAAGTTTCATGAAACAGTGGGGGAGTAAATAATGTATTAGTACTCAAATTTCATTTCCAATCCAACGACTGCATTACTTCTGCAAATTTACAACAAAGAAAGCCGAAAGGTCTTTTGGAATTCTCTGGTACCGCTTAATTTCTTCTGAATAATTTACCTGCCACTAGCTGTTTACTGTATAATAACTCAAAGAAAACTGGTTATGCCAAAAGTCTTAAAAAAAAAAAAAAAAGAAAAGTGCTTCTAGAATGCATTAAAAAATTAAAAGAAATTAAAAGCCTTCAGGATATTGTAACTTAGAGCTGGTAGAAACAGCATTGCCAATTAGTAGCACTAAGAAGACCAAAACTACTCTAGACATGATGCTTCTGGTACCTCTTACCAGATCAAAATTGGATGATAAACTGTTAGCTTACATTGTCTAATCTTTGCAGAAAATGCAGGATGAAAGTGTTTGTGGGCTCATCCTTTCATGTCCAACAGTGTTCTTAAAATACCTGATTTTCTAATGGTCTATGATAAAAAAAGAGAAGGATATCTCATTTTGCTCTTTCCAGCACGGAGTCCATTTAGTTGGCTAAGTTAATTTATATAATTCCATTTGAAGTACACTAGTATTTAACCCTTGACTTGGAAGATGAATATTAGCAACTTATGGGAAAACTACCCTGCAAATAAGCAAGTAATTGACATTAGAAAACATAATAAAGTATATTATCTCACATTTTAGTTCCTTAAGATATTAACAACAGAGAATTACACTAAGAGAATATTGACTGGTCAGCATTTCAGCTCATTTCTCTTCTACATCCACTGCTTTTTCACAAGCATGCTGGTTTTGACTGGGGTAGAGTTATTTTTCTTCCAAGCAGCTGCTATGGAGCTGTGATTTGGATTTTTGATGAAAACAGTGTTGATAATTCAGGGATGTTTTTCTTATTGCTGAGCAGCTCTTACCCAGAGCCAAGGCCTTTCCTGCTTCTCACCCCACCCCACCAGCGAGGAGGTTGGGGTCACCTCAGGAATAACAAGTGAAATGATAATTCATACCAACTCCACTTTTATTTTGACATAAAGAATGAGTCTGTAAAGTTTGGAGTATTTCCAGGAGTAAAAAAAAAAAAAAAAACCAAAACCAAAAAAAACCCCAAAACTTTTGGGTTTATAATTTACATAGATTTTGCATGTTCACAGTTCTCAGAGGTAAAAATGAACTAGACAATTGCTAGACGTGGCGCTTTAGTTTTGTTAGGTCATAAAGTTTCACGACCCTAGTACATTTGAAAACTAAAAGCTCTAGCACCTTTGTCAAGAATTAAATGGTATAAAAGTGTTTCTTCTAAACATTATATCTTTTCTTTAAAAGATAAGTCCAGGCAATTAACCTGTTCAATGACTTCTGACTGTGCATCCCACTAAGGAGCCCCCTCACAGCCTGATACCACTGTATCACAGTTTTTAAAGCAATTTGAACCCACAGTTCAAGCAAAGTTTATGCAGTCAGGAGATTAACAATGTTTGTTACCATAAGAAATGAAAGTCTTTCCCTGAGCAAGTGAGATTACATCTAAAACTTCTATATACTTGGTTTGTAGTCATCAGCTTTGTTCCAAACCATGATGCAAGAGGCTGTGTAGCTTACCCTAGCCAGAGCAGAAGGAGGAGAGCTGCAGAGAAAACGAAGATGCCTACAATAATGATAATTCAGAATAGGATAAACATCTTTGTGAACTGCCTCTGATATTTCATATGAAGCTTTTTATGTTCACAAGCTCACTAACAAGAGAGTTCATAGAAATTTTAAAAGTTTATGATCCATTACAAGGAAGCACCTGTGCAAAATGAATCTGGAATGTGGGAACTTGTCCAGGAAACTTGCAGCAGAGTTATATCCCTCTATTGGGAGACAACGATAGATCACAAAGTAACTACTCAACCAAGAACCAGGCAGAATTACATTAATTTCTGCGGATTCCACCCAATCTACAGACTCAGTATTTCCATGTTGAGCAGCGATAACCAGTTACACTGATGTGCTAACCAAGCCAAGGCATGGATGTGTGTAGGAGAGAACAGAGAAGCTGAGGTGAGAATGAAAAATTACTTCTGGCATAACATTATACAGAGATCTAGACAACCCAAAACCACCACATTTCAGTCAGGCTTGCAGTTGTGTACACTTACATCTAACTATGCCACAATTTTCATAGCTGACAGAGGATAGACTTTTTTTTTTTACAGCATCTGAAAGTATTTATCTTATCTTCAACGTTAGCGACCACAAATTACAAATATAGAAACAACTGAAAATAAAACAAAGTTCTGCTATCAAGCAATAGGCTATTATTCTTCAACTTAGTAAAATTAATGGTTGGACTCAATGAGCTTAGAGGGGTTTTCCAGCTTTAACCATTCTATGAATCAGGTTCTCAATTTACACAAAGCCAATCTACAACTTCCCAAGACCACTCCAATACCACTGGAGACCTCATTATTTAAAATAACACATGGAGGTTGCAGTGACTTTGTTGCAGCTCCAGGCTCACTTCTGACCATGTCCGGATGCATTCTGTGGGAAAAATACCATCAGTACAGCAGCTATGGGTCACCCTGTGGTTCCTCTTCAAAACTTGTGTGGATACTGAGAATATGTGGTGAAGGGGTGATATAGGGGGATTCATTAAACAGATGAAATGATTTTAAAAGGAGAGAGAAAGGAGGAGGTCATTTTCCCATCACAGGAATACCACTATCAATACAAGAAACAGCAAAAGGTAAAGAAATCAATTGATACCTCCACATCATCAGGGTGACAGTTTGGTTAAAATCTGCAGAACAAATATAATGCAAAGATAGCAAATTTTTAGGCCTGCAAATAGTGTTTGACTCTTCCATGAAAACCTGATTTTGTCTTCTGAAATGACACAGCAGATACAGTCTGCTTTGCTGGACTAAGAATTACAGCATTGATACTGTGGACTACTTAAGAAACTAAACTAACAGGTAGGGAAAAAAAATAACTCTGATACCATAATAGCAAGAGAGTAATGCCACTTTTGCAGAATGTCTCAGTTTAAAGGATAACTGAACAAAATAAAAAACATGAACTATGAAAAATATTCAACAAGCAGATGGTGTGAGAATAATTTGAGAAACTGATACCCAGTTAAAAACACTATTTAATGACTGACAACGCTAGGGATTGGTGGCATTTGTTATGTAAGTGGATACACTGTGTGTGGTGCTAGCTGAAGACCAGCTGCAATGTGGAATTACAGAGAAGAAGCAAAATGAAAGGAAGCAGAAGCAATTATTGCGAAGACGAATTAGAGCAGAAAAGTGGAAACATGGAATTGAAATGAAACTGTAGCAATCAAGCAAAAGTAGTAGGGAAAGTGAAATGAAAATATTTTGTTTCCAAACAATTAATTAGAAAACTAATTTAGGGTCTTTATCAACCGTATCTGAAGTCTGCTGGATATGGATCACAAACTCATATAGCTATTATTATTGTGTTAGTCACCATCCTTTTATTAACTCTATTACTTTATATCACACTTTGTTCACACACTTACCTATAATTAAGCACCTCTCTTATGCTTCATCTTTTTAACAGTCCAGATCACCTTGAAAATGCTGCAGGGTGAAATACTGACATGCCTCTCAGCACAGACATCAGAAACAAGTTTAAGAACTTGAAATTAACTGTGACTGATTTTAAGGAGGATTCGAGAGCACATCTGCACTTGACATCATTCTGAGCCTGGTTAAGTTCTGACAGTGCATTTTTACCTTGCAGCATATCTGGCAAATCTTGTTAATCTTTCTAGGGGCATGTATGTCACCAGATTGGTGATAACACATGAACTGTATTTTAAGAAGCCAAATGTCATCTCTCTAGAGGCCTCTTAGCACTTTTGAAAATGCTGATGGACAATCTAGTCCTTTCACTATGCCCTGTCTTGCCCTCTCAAAGTGATTAGCTCCTAAAAAGCTCAGAGAACTGCATCTTACAAAATATCTATTCAGAAACTCTCCCAGTTGACCAAATATTCATGGATCCTTTGTCAGAATATTCAACAAGATTTCTGCAGAAAACCAAGCTCTAAAAATCTTTTGCTTTCCCATTTTCTCTAAGGAAATACATTATAAAATAGTGCTACAGAAATGACCAATAATTGCATAAAACAACAGCTTTCACTAGAGCTACCCTCAACTTTTCTGTATTTATTTCCATCTTGATTTAGTAAACATTTACATAGTAAATATCTCTCATGGACATTCAGATTTATTATTGTTATATCATTTTTCCTTGATTCTGTAATGAAGATTGATTTAATCTCAACAGCATTAGCCCCTTGCCAACTGAATACTGCATTGCTCTCATAAGTCAGTAACAAAATGCTTTATGATTGTGCTGTTTCTTTGACTTTCTAAAATATTGACTTTCCTAAAACACAACTTATTCATTTATGGTTAAAAGATCTCTTACACTAAAGAACCAAAGACGTTTGGGGGAAAAAACCCAGGAAATATTTTCTTTGCTTCTTTAAGGATCAGCTAGTGAGTTATGAGCATCTCTGTAAAGAACTCGAAGGGGTTAAATATTTTTCAAGTGTAGGTGAATTAAATGTCACTTTTCTCATTCAGGCCATGCAATATCAATGTCATCAAAACTTGAGCATGCACTCAACAGTGTGTTGCTGGTGACTGCAATCATTACAATTCCACAACGCATTGTGTGGTAGTTACACATCACAGTGTGTGTAGCAGTAATACACCACAGCTTGCTGAGTGGAGACCCCTTTTCTGTCTTTCTCTTTGTCATTTCTGTCCATCTAAGAGACACATATCTGTCAGCAAAGACATCTAAGGAGAGAGTAAATTTTTTTGTTTCAAGCATGTCTCTCCCTGCAGGGATCGTTAAATGCTTGAATTTATCGCTAAAATGGAAGGATATCAAGTTTCCCTCCTGGACTTAGATGGTCATTAAAACGTTTTCAACTGTTTTAATTACACTTTTTAGTTGAACCTTAACCACTTGAAAGAAAAGCACCATCTACTTCAGTCTATTCTGTTTTCTCAGGACTTGGAGAGTAAAGACCAACCAGTGTATTCATATTTGACAGAACAGGCTGAACACAACATATCCTAGAACTCATAGTGCAGGTGTTTGGCTTTAATCCAATGTTCCCAAACTACCTCCAGAACTTCTCTGAAGTTCTCTGATAAGAATCAAGTAATTCTACAAAGCTGGCATATGATTTATGGCATATGCATGATATGTCATATGCAAAATATTATCATATGCAGGAATCTGCATATGCCAGTATTTTGAGATAACTAACTGAAAAAAGATTGGACAAGCACAGGGAAAGAACGAGAATGCAAGCAGCATAGTTGATATTACTATGGCATATTAATTAGACTATGATGACTTTTCAAACCATTAAATGAAAAGCTGATTATGTTGTCATACTGTGCATTTAATGAAAGGCCTAATTGTAAAATTGGCTGGTATTTGTTTTTATTTATATAATTAACCTTTTTAAAACATAAGGTATAATTATGTGTTGGGCAGACGTTTATATTTTAGCAAAGATATAAACTGAGTGTCCTTGTACTGCTGTCAGGTGGTTTATGGAACACATATACAGTTCCTTAAAAAACTGTTGAACAGTTGTACGAAGGAATGCTTCTGTCACAGAATATGACAAAAAAGCTTTTTTCCAGTCTGGAATTCTCTGTAGAGGCCCCTGTTTAGCTCAACTGCCTTTTGCTACACACATTGTTTCTATGCTGTTCTTCAAAATACAAAAAACAAAATATTGCATTAAATACTATCACGATGTACATTGGAATTTGTTAATACAACTGTCAGACAGAAAGGATTCCTTTTTCTCAATGAACAGAGAGGACAAATCCCACATAGGAAATAGTGTCTGTGCCTTCTAGAAAAGACTGGACCTAAAACTGGTCAAATGAAACCTTTAAAAAAAGTGACTGAAAATAACAATTAATCTGGGTCCAGGTTTAAATCTTTTAAGTTTTCTTGATATCTCATTACCTTAAATTTCAAGCTAGAAGACCTTTTTTTCTGCACATAATTTTGAAAGGTGGAAATGAAAATATTTCTCAGCTTGATTCCTTGTTTTTCTAAAGCATTTCTAAATCCATCCTTTCACAGATTAACAGAAATACCTGTAAAAATATTTCAGCTTCAAATATATCCTGCCTATAACATATGGTCTCTACCTGAGGAAGATCAAAACTACACACTGAAAGTGAATCATGAAAGCTTAACTTTAAAGAATAATTTTTCATTTGCTAGCTTGAGATTATTTTAAGTTCTTGGTATGATTCCAATGCTTTCAGGAGTCTTGTCAACAGCAGGGGTAGACATATGCAACTTAGATTAGATAACAGGAGCTGTGAAGATGTAGCAAGAGCAACCTTGAACACACCAAGAACTAAAGTACTTACTGAAACAGTTCGCCTGAGGCTGAGGTTCATGCTGCTACGTCTCAATTATTACCAAAATAAATTAGGTTAGAGCTTAGTTCTGTAGCAAGAAACAATAAGAACTTTGGGTAGGGATGGGAGCTTAACAAAACACACAGTGTTTCAGAATTGTTAGTATTTTTTTCTATTTTATGCATTTTGTTATTTCAATGTCAATATCCACTGTAGCAGTTGGCTAAATAGTACTCATAATGGGGTGTCCCAGCCTTTGCTGCCTCAGGAGCAGTGTTTGAGTAGGCTGAGCTGAGGTACAGCTCCCAGCTGGGCTAAGGGGACCCCAAACCTTAGCTCTGTGTGGTACAGGGTTCTTTCTTTGGCCGTGACAGGGCAGTGACTGCACTGCTGAGCACACCTGGCCATCCCTGCACTGCTCACACACAACTGGACTGCAGTCCACACCAGCAGGAGGAGTATTTTGCAATTCCAATCACTGGGTTTAGTAGGGTGGCTGTGAGTGATGTTATATTGGTAGATATACAATGTATTTGTGCTGTAAAAAGGTCCTTGGGAAATAAAGCATTCCCAGATATATTTTTAAATTCCATCTATGAGCATGCAAAAATATTTTTAGACACAAAATGAAGCATATTTTTATTCCTGGAAGCATTGGCACCTTCTTGACCATCCTCATTAATTGGACCCAAACTCTGCAAAGCAGTTACAGGTATGCACTTTGACTTTTGAACAGGTACATGCTGGTTGCAGCTGAATCCACGTAATTATCCCCCAGATTAGTCAGTCATTTAGCATTCAACCAGCCATACTCTATGAAGTCCTGGCTTTTTAATAAAAAATTAAATGTGCACCTGAATATGAAGTATGCTGAAAATTGTATGTAAATTTCAACCTGACAAGAACAGCTCTAGAAGAACATAAATCATGAAGACTGATACAAGACAAAGCAGTAGATCACATCTGCAGCAAATGTCACCTGACTTTCTTCCAGTCTGCGTTCAACCCACGGGAGTTTACTGAAGAAGCTGAGGAACAACGCTTTATTCTTTATTTTTTTGACCAGATAATATGTATAATTCTAATACCTCCTATATCTTAATGAAGCACTGTAAGTCATAAACTTCACAATAGATATATATTTTATGATGAACACATTATTAATTTAGAAACAGTTTATAAGTACTGTGGATTTTGAGGAGAAAGCTCTGTTTGGTTGTTGAAATACACTACCTTTAAAATAGGATGTTTAATACAAACCCTATGGATTAGATAAGAACTCAATGTGAAAAAAACCCCTGTTTTCATATAAGGAAATCTAGAAGGTCCCTACTGACTCATTCATTTTCTGGACAAGATGTATGCCCTCACTGGAAAAGAGGGAAAATATGTATAGGGCATTGAATTTTCAGGACATCACTGGAATCAGACACTGACATTTGAGGGTATGTAGGGGGCACCATCTGAGTATAGCTCATGATGGAGAACATCTAGAAAGACGTTGAGTGAACAGTATCTTCACTGTAGTTTTGGTCTCCTGTGGCTCTGACTCATGAGCTGAGCTTGTGGTTCAGTGGATTATTGCTCCTAAGAACTTAAAACAACTTCTGGCATCTTGTATTTCAGGAGGGTTCTGTTAATGTCTGCTTGTGTGAATGGACATTTTCCTTTGCAGTCCCATCCTGTGTCATTTCTAAAGTAGAAATGAACAGAAACATAGGACCTGTAGGAAGCCTGGGATGCAATGGAAGAACTTAAATAACGAGTGAAATAAAAGCTGCACATACAGCCTCACCTTATTTATTGCCGAACTTCTGCCCACATAATTGTTGCAAGTAGCTGTTTTATTGCAATTCTCTCTCAGAATCCCTAATTTTTACTTTCACATTTTAACCAGTAGTCTAAAATATATCCACTTGGCGAATAATGTGATATGCAGTTCAAGAGACACTTGACTTTTAATCAGACTGGGGATATGTGCTTTTCTTTTAAGTGCCTAGCCAATCTGCTGCTGAATTTGGTATCCTTGCTATTCATGGTATTTATAAATATTTGTTGAACCCAGATAAACTTACCCCTTCCCTCGTCCTCATAAAACACTCCAAGAAAATCCTAGGTTTTAATGATTTCTTGAGCAGAGTAACAAATAGTCTGTGACTAGACTTCTGTATACAGAAGTTCTTTTTCAAACTGTGCTGACATGAAGTGAATATAAACTAGAAATAACCAATTTTAAGACCTCCACTGAGGTTTGTTCTTTGACAGTTGACAGAAAGACTGAAAAATTAGCATTTTGGTAAAACCTTTATTTGTTTAAGATGCCTCTTAGCCAAAGAGACTCTGTACAAAAGGATTAACCTATTGACAATGACTTTCTAAATCCAAACTCATTGAATAACAAGTACTGAATGTGTTTACCTTCCTAATGCACTCACAATTCACAATGAAGCAGGCTTTCTTGAAAAGGTCAAAATGCATGAAGACCTGAATTTCAATAGGAAAGCATAGAAAAATTTAAAGCTGGATAGAATGGAATTTATTTTATACAACAGTTTGTGGGATTAAGTGCTTTTTTGCTATCTAAATGAATAAAAATATTAAAAAAAGTTTTAAAAGATTGCCTTTGCAGTCCTTTTAGGTTTACCTTCTCCATATTCAATTGCCTGTGTGTTAAATAAAACATGCAGTCATTTCTCAATTAATCTGCTATACATGAACTTGCTGATCCTAAATCACTCACAGAAGTGCATACATGCATTTATATTTTCATGTTCACCACAAGTGTGTCTCCCCTCTGGGTAGACGAGTTTAAAAATGTGAAATGAATAGTTATAACTTATTTAAGTTTTCTTCTGACAAACAGTTTCACCACGTGAGGAAAGTACATATGAAGGGTCATGTTCTGAGCTGAGTTGTCTACAAAACTGTTTTATATACTTTGCAGGGTACATTGGATCAAGTTGATTAGTCACCATAAGGCACACTGAAGAGGTAATTATTGAGATATATTACTTGTCATACACTGAAACTTTTTTTTCAGGTAAGAGTGCAAATGAAGCAGTTTAGATTAGGCAATTGTCAGTATTTTGCAGATATCACAAAGTGAGTACTATGTATATGAAAGGGAATATTTTTCTAGAACAAGTAAAAAAATGTGATAGTATCAAAACAGAACTTCATGCCTTT
The DNA here is from genome assembly GCF_003945595.2 of Pipra filicauda. Taxonomy (NCBI): domain Eukaryota; kingdom Metazoa; phylum Chordata; class Aves; order Passeriformes; family Pipridae; genus Pipra; species Pipra filicauda. The sequence goes on from NW_024104742.1 coordinate 3,446,158, forward strand.
AAGAATAAAATCTTCATCACGTAATGAAAATGTAAGCTTCCTTTAAGTATTTTTGGCTATAATTGCTAAGGCCTTTAAATTCTACATGGAGGTCAAAAATAACATATAAAATGTTAGTCAGTGACCCCATTCAGGTCCACATACTGACAGACAGGAAAACCATGTTTGAAACCAATTCTTGAGCACTTAAGCCAATTTGAGTCTTGTGAAAAGTTTTCCTAAAATCTGCATTCTTTTGGCAGCCTTTTCTCAAAATTGCAAACCTTTTACTGTATACAGAAGACATGTGTCAGGACATTTAGATCTTGTCCCACACTGTCACAGCTGGATTATGAAATCTGAACTGCTCTGAACTAGCTCAACCTGTTCACTATGCTGTGGTGCTACAATTATGACAATTAAGGATACCTTAAGCATCCAACACTGCCAGGGATAGGAGTCCCTAAATGGAACTGGTTTGGGGTAAGTCACTCCTGGAAGAATTTAAAGACTTGTACTGTTGAAAAACAGTCCCCTACTTGCAGACTATTTTGCTAATTTGGATACCGTGATCACAGAATAATGACAGCATTTCACATTGCATTGTGAATATGGATGGTAATTTTGCTATCTTGTCTTAGCCACGAGATTCTGCTTTTGGAGGTCAAAGACATGACCTCAGTCGTTCAATCTTTTTTACTTCAGTGTCAAAATGCAGCAACAAAAATGTCAGAGTCTTCTGCTATTGGAAAATCCCAAATATTACAGTCTTGATTAAAACAGACTATTGCAAACACAGCAAGTTTGTCCTGTACCTTGTGTATTTTGTCTGTTTTTTCTTCTTTGTTTTTCTGGGTGGAGAGGAGGAGGCGAAGCTGGGAGTGTTGTTTGGTTTTATTTTTAAAGAAATTTAGGATCTTGCTACACCAAATTGTTCCCTCAAGCTCTTAAATTAAAGAAATTAAAAGAGTGACCTGCAAGCTTTATCCTGCTGGCAGTTATTTTGGATTTTTTTGCAGAGCAGCCTTTCTACAGTACAAAAAAAGTTGCCTTATGTTTTAGACAGAGCTTTCTCCAAGGTATCCTAAATAGACAATACATATGAGAAAGAATAGCCACCACATCAGTGAAGCCTCATCAACACCTACTATAATAAGTGGAAGGAAAAATTCAGTGATGCTTCGTCCCACATTCTCATGCATGAGCTACCAAGGACTCTTCCACTACAAGTGCCTACACTCCTGGTGTGAAGATGATAGAGTAAGCATGACAGAAACACTTATTATTGTGTTATTGAAGGTTTTTAAATTTGACAAAGATAAGCATTTTAAAAGAACATGGAGAAAAAGGCATCATTATTGTTTTACAAAATATATACCACAGCTCCCAAAGAGATAAGAATGCTAATAATGAAAAAAAGAATAAAGAGGAGTACCTGATTTCACTATAGAAACCCAGCAGTGAAATATGGTATTGCAGGTGATCTCATGAAAATTGAATCAGTGTTCTGCTGAAATAATAATTCAAAGGTTTTAGAGAGGAGCTTGAAATGAAGCTTGTATGTCTGTGTATATAACTACTCTTATAGGTAAGTACACAACTTCTGCAAGTACATAACTTACCTAACTACACTTTTATAAGTACATAGTTATCACAAGTTTGTCCTTCAGGACATGAAACATAAGTAAGTTGGGAAGAAGGACTTTATGTAGAACTCATAAGTTTTTTGTTTTGTAGCACAGAATCTGTTAGAATCATAGAACAGATCCTAGAATAGAATCATAGAATGGATCCTGACATGCGAAGTGGGTATTGTGTGGAACAAGCTCTGAAATGTAAACTACTCAAATAATCAGACTGAAGCAGCCTGATTTTCAGAAATATGATTTGGAAGACAAAAGCTAAAGATTTAGGAGATGACTATTGCTGTGCTAATATATGTGAGCGGCAGTAGATCATTCAGAACATTTCAAACAAAGCACGACTTTCCATTAATGCCAGCTGAGACAAAGAGAGAAATTTCATGTACGGTAATGCCAATAGAAACAACAGATGTAAAAACCATTCCTGGCCATGAAGCACAAATGACAATGTGATAAACCTATGCAATACATGTTTGAGAACACTGCATCAATTGCCTTTATGATTTGAATGGAGTCCCAAACCCAATATAGAAATTCTTAAGACCCTTCCAAAGTTCTGTGTATTACAAAGGATGACTATTTTCGGGGGAAAGGGTTATGATGATTTTTATTATGTTACCGTGCACAATATCACTCTTTTCTTTTTTTTTTATTCTTCAAAATTTTCCACAATTGTCATGTGGAATAAAAGCCACAGATTAATTTATTTAGGGACAACTCTGCATTCATATAGTCCCACTGACATCAACAAAGGCCTGTCTGTTTGAAAGTATAATTCACTAGAAGCTGTGCTTAAAATTCACAACTAAGGTAAAACTGAAATCTATTTAGGCTATTATGCTCTTCTTATATGACAAATTACTTTAAAAAATAGTCAATGAACAATATATTTTAAAAACAAATGGTTAGATAATGCAGCTTTGGAAAGAATATCTTTTTTTTAACTGATGTCTAAAAAGTTTGTGAGTCGTTCCATTTCCAAAATGCACCATAATGCTGAAACTCTATGACATTTAAAGTAAAAGTCAGTAAACAAACTATGGAAATTAAGCATCAGGATTATAATTTAAATGTAAGAAGTAAGCTAATTACATTTAGAATAAAACCTTTTTAACTTAGAGAATGTATTCATGTGCATATTTATTGCCCTCTTGTTATTAGTCTGATTGTATATTCAAGGTAGGTTAGCATAAATTTGGATCCCAGAATCGGTTCCATATTTTGTTTCTACGCCAAAATAAAAAAAAAAATATTTTCCTATAAAACCAGTATAATCTATTAGAAAATCTCTTCTATGGTTGTCAGTGGAGAAATGTCTCTCAGTAGTTGTAAGAATAGACAACAGAATCAGAATAATCTAACAAAACAATAAAAAAAATGTTCTGTTCTACTGGGTAGATATTTTTCTTTCCTTAGTGTATTTAAAACACCCTATGTATGACTGTTGTCACATGACTTTGTTTTACTATTTCTATTTTAACAAAATCTTCCTCTGTCAGACTTTTGTTTATTTATGATGAGCCAAAGAGAAATATGAAGTGAACACTGAGTGTTTCTGACCCATTGGGAGCTGTAAGTGCACATGCAAGAGTTCTGTTGGAACTCTGCATTTAGAGCAGGTCAGTTGTGACACAGTTGAACGTGTTTGCTTTTTCCTTGGCTTTGCTGTTATGGTTCAATGTAATTTTCACCTTATTTTGCTTTCCTACTATAGAAGATCAGTTAAACCAGTGTTGAAGTGGAGTGTCAGTGCTGAAGTTCATACTACATATTAACAGTCATATTCACACATCATCCTCTTCTATGCACATGTAACCCTCTGTACTCCCACATTCATGAAACCTTAACTGTGATGAGACAAAGAGCAAATGAAAAAAATTACAAAATACTTCAGTTACAAAGATTTTTGTTAACTTCTAGAGTCACACAGGTTTAACCTCTAAGCTAAAAAAAACCAACCTCTCTTACAAAAAAATTCTACTTCTTTGTTTTTTACAGGTAGAGCTTGGGTAAGTTAATGAGTTTTTTTGTGTGTGTTTCTACAGCAATGCAAGAAATCAAAACAAGGGAGAAGTGTGATGTGGAATACCTGGTTTTAAATTAGGGCATTAATATAATAGGCACATCAGAAACTTAGTATAAGGAAAATAATAAGCTGAAACCCCGGTATCAAAAAACATTATGTAGAAATAAGACAGTAAATCACTCTGCTGCAGAAATGCCCCTTGATAAAGAAAGCTTAGGACCAAGCAAAGTAAATAAGTTACCTGTATCAAGGATTCAAATTCTTCTTGTATAGAAAGATTAGTATGAGACCTATAATAGTTACAACTTGACCAAGTGAAAAAGAGACTGAAATGCTAAGGCAGATCAAACTACAGGGGCAGAAAGCAGAGCAGGACCAGGAGACTTCAATTATTTTTAGACAGATGAGGTAAATGTCACAATGTTCTCACATGAAATTTGCTTTTATAAAGGACACAATTTTTTGCAGAGAGAAGTGTCAGGGTTTTCTTATTCAAAATAATGCATGTACTCTTTGCTGTCCTGTGCCTCTCAGTGTCCCTTTTCCTCTCATTGTTAGAACTTGGGAACTAAGCTTTTTGACTCATGCCACTGAATCCTGCTACAGAGGAAAGGTGCACTACGGACAACAAATAAAATTACAAATGAAAACCAGCTGTAATTGCACTGGGACATAGGAAAAGGAGAGCCACATTGAGGGAAAGTCTGTGTGTGAAGACATGGGAATAACAGCAGTTATTATTTGGGTGGGATTTAGAAAGAGCGAGTCACTGAAATGTGTTTTCAGGCTGAAATTGTAGCCCTTAGCTGGTTATATTGGATATTGTTTTCACCTCCAGTTCTGAGTTAACATATGGACAGGAGCAAAACAGCGTATAAATTGGCTAGTAAGAGAATAAAATCCATAACAGGATGATCTTAGTTCCTGAGGATGCTCGGGGAATATTTTGCTATAGAGGAGGTATGCCTTCATGCACTCCTCTGAAAATTAGCTATACTGTTTTACATTCCTGATAATGCTTCAAGCACAAAGAATTGGTTACAAGTAAGGTGTAAGTCATAGGCTGGTTTGGATTGATTTACCTAATTCTTTATACATAGATTAGTCACACTGTAAAACAGATGTAATTTTCCTTTCTCAAACCCTAACTAAATGTTAACATTATGTAAATAGACATCTGCTTCTTAAAATACAGCTAGAAAACAATCCACATTTACTACAGGATAACATGGGATTAAAGGGTATTGTAACATTATTTTACTTTATTTGCTTCAGCAATGTCAAGCTCTAAAAGCTCTGAATTTCACCATGAAAAATGTTGCAACTACGATGTTTCTTCAGAGTGTGGGTACCCCAGTAAAAACCAATGTACAGCAAATCACTGCTGTTTGCACGGAGCGTATTTAAGGGAGCTACTCCCTTTAAAAAAAAAAACAACCCTCCCCTGTGATCTGATGACATAAATTTAAAATATCAGAAACACAAGGACACCAGAAAAAATATGGCTGAACGAGAACACTTGACTGCATTCCAGTTACCTAAATCAGGTAAGGGAAACACATTGAAGTGCACTTTTCTGCAGGTGTACGTGCTTTGTGCTCACACCTGTTTATCTTACTAGAGTTGTTTTCCAGTGGAATGAAATGTTTCCATTTTTTGTTTTTATCTTCTGCTAGGAGTTTGCTAAGACATGGAGCTGGCATTCATCACTTCAGTCAAGAAAAGAAAGGGGAAAACAGAGACTAAATGGAAAATGTCCAAGTATTTCAGACAGGGATTCTGAAGGATTAATGAAACTCCACTTAAAATTTACTATAGAAATAGCCCAAATTAAGTAGGAATAGAATAGCTATAAATTTTAAATATTTGAGTGACCAGTAAGCATTTCTTAAATTATATGACCATAGTAAAATGACAGTGGCATTTATTTCCAGCATAAGGCACAGAAATTTGTACAAGTTTCCATTATGGGAAATGTTACTCCAAGGCCCTGAACCTCTAAACAAGTCATAGATAAGCTGGTGGTGTTACATGAAGACCTGATAACAGAAGCAGTCTTTTAGAGATTATGATGACAGACAGAATTAAAAAGTTCCCAAGAGAAAACAAAACACAAATTCAGACAGATTTTGAAGTCCTTAATCTTGGGCAAAGTGCAAACTACTTTATGTGATACATCTGTCTGAATAAAGGTGATTGTAAATCACTGTAAAAAATCTAAAGATATGTCTCTAACAGTTATAATTCAAAATGCTACAGAAATGGTTTCAAGGCTTCTAAACTGAAGATCAAGAAAAATATTATTACAGTTTGAAGGTTCCAAGCAACAAGAGAAAACAATACTGCTTGTTTAGTTACAACACAGTTTTCTGATACATTTGGGATAGTAAGGCACATAAAAGAAAAATAGAAACTGCTCATAATTCTTGACATTATCATGCATATGCAGCAAAACAGCTCTTTGGTCTATTCTTTATTTCCCTTTTCCCTGGACAGAATGCAGACCATGCAGCTTACCAAACACAGCAATATTGCATGATAGACAGAAAAAAAATAATTGTTATCTTCTGCTTTGAAGAGATGGGACTTTAACCTAATATGCAAGGGGCTGATTCAACTGAATATGAGGTTTTCTTTATTGTATCCAGAAAAGCTACGTGCTTATTTTGAGGATAGGTCCAAATTGTCTGAATTCCCTCAAGGAGCTCTGGATATTTTAATGCTATGTCCAGGAATAAAAATGAAGATAGATTTTGAAATAACTTTTTTTCCTTTGCATTTCAGATGGTAAGAGTCAGCAGTGTTAAAGCCAAGTATAGACATCTTTTATAAAGGTTTTGCAAATACTAGAGCATATCTTTCATAGAGTGATTATTTCTCATAAGAAGCAAGATGAACGATCACATAACTGAAAAAATCCTACCTTATGTATAAATCAAGAAGGCAGATAAGTAATCAACTTTAAAAATAATATATAATAGTTGTACATTTCTCTAAAACAGTTTTCTAGGATTTGTCTTGGGCTTTAGTGCATTTGGCACATTTCTTCAAGTACTAGAGCATCATCTTTCAAGCTTTATTTCATTTATAAACTCCAAAAACCTAATGAGAAAAGTAAGGTACTTGTTTATCCAATACTGGATTTATAAATTCTGAAAATAGCTGTTTTTCTTTTCTTACCTATTAGGTTATTGACAATAAGAAACAGAAAGCACTTTTCTTCTTACACCAGTTAAGGATGTAATGTCTCCTTATTTCCTCAAGTCTTGCTATGATCATTTTGCACTTCTTTGTATGCCAAAATATTCAGAATTGTCATCACTAAGCATACAGCATTCTGTAACAGAAATTCATGGCCTCCTTTGATGTTACTTTGCAGTGATTGTCCTTTAATACAGCCTTTACTTCTAAGCTACATAACAGGAACTTAGACCAGAACATGGTAAATCAACACTATCTACAGGTTGTCTCTAACAGGGACAGAATGGGGATACATTTCTTTTTCTGTAAACATGGAAGTATCAATGTATTTCATTCCAGGTTCAAGTGAAATAAATGATACGTTTCACAATTACTAAAAGCATTTCTTTGGGGAGTAGTAGAAGTACAATGTAGTTTTCATGTACCAGGATCTTGCTTTTCTTGTATCTCATTTACAGTGGGATTTTTGAGACCAGAGTGTAACTGTTGCATGAAAATAGTTTCAGTCTTAGTGGTATTTTAAAATGTAAAATTTACAAAATGAACCCTCCCTCTACCCCACCTTAAAATGATCAAATGATCCCTCAAAACCAAAAAAAAATATTCACAGTAGAAGTCTGAAAATGGAGCTTTACACCATGCTGCTCATTGACACTCTGCAGCTGGCACCACTGAGGGACTTGCAAGTTCAATCCCCAAGGCAAGGCTGAAAAATCCTCATTCCACACAGCGTAATTAACACCAGCCAGTTATTCTAATGGTAATCACCACACTAAAAGTGACACATAAAAAGACAATAAGCTTTGATACCAATCACATAATAAAAATAAATTTAAAGTGGATGCTGATAGGAGTTTCCTTTTTTGTGGTTGCACAGCACTGAGAAAATTGTGGTTCCTACATCAAAGGAGACAGAAGACAAACTGCTATAAGCCATCATTAAATTGCTCCTGGGAACACAATGTCCTACAGCATGTCCAGAGGCTGAGGCAGGTTGTGGTGAAGGTTATGGTGTAGCACATAACCAGCAACCATGCCTGGGACATCCTGAACATGTGGAACCTACAGAATTAAATAGCCTTAGTTTTACAGTAGGGAACTGTCTTTCTTGACAAGCTCTTTTGCATAACTTTTGGTGAAATGTGTCTAAATTTAGATGACTTTTTTGCTTTCCAAATTGATCTTGCATACAGCAGAACACAGCATACCTACTGTGCTTGCTTAACATGTATTAGCCAGTCAGGCATAACCTGAAGTGACTTGCAGCTACTTCACATGCTTTATCTCCATCCTCAGACCTCTAAGACAACTGTCTGGTCTAAGGGAAAGCAGACCATGTGATATGAGAACAGAATATAAGTCTTGAGTGATTAGAGAAGAATAAAACACTGTCAAAGCTTATCCACCACAAAAACGCTCCCTTCTCCCTGCTTCTCCTCCTTGCCAAGACCTCCAAATTCCAAACAAGCTGGTTTCATTTGAAAACTCATGAAAAAATTCTGCTAGCAGTGATCCACTCAAAGTCCATTGGTGGGAACAGCAGTTTTCTGCCTAATTCTGAACAACGTATCCACATGAGTTTGAAATAGTGATTAATGGACTGAACCTTATTAATTTTATGAAAATAGCAAATTCTTCAGGGAACTACATGGATCTCCCAAACATGTTACTGCAGCCAATATTTAAAAGGTCAAAAACCAGCTTGACAGCGGCCACAAAACCACACCAGCTTAACAATACTATTGCCCAGCCTTGTTTAAAATGCTGGAACCCTGAATGATTTCCCAGGCAGAAATAAAAGGAAGAGATTTTGACAGGAAGCACAGAAGACGTGAGACACAGAGGAACAAACAGACATTGGAGCTGTGGTAGGATACACAAAAGGTTCCATTAGAAATCTTTTTGAGGTAGTTTTAGTCATGAAAAACCTATACCGGGTATTAGACTTTTAAGTTAGAAGTAATAAAAATCATGTGAAAATACTGTAAATAGAAACACAAAGACTCATGTCCAAATTTCCAAAGACTAAGATTATACATGCTTCAGTAAAAGGACTTTCCACATGGGGATATTATTTTGATGGGTGTAAATTCTTCTCATATTTCACAATGGACAGTGCTGCACTAGGTAACATAGATATTAAATTGTTTTCTGCATGTCATTCACTACAGTTGCCTTTTGTTTTCTGTCTTTGTTGCATTTTAACAGAAAGGCAGAGCACTGGAAAATACAACCCGAGATTTTCAATGCCTTCCACATGGCTTCCAAATAGAATTTAAGCCAAGGATTTCAACCCATAACACTTGTACTCCTTGGACCTCAGTGACCACATGCTCCCTCATGTTTACAGAATTCTTTTCACATATCACCCCTTATGATTAAAGCCGAGATTGCCTAAAGCAGTGTATTTTCAGGAAAGGGTTTTTAACTTTGTAATTTACTTTTCTTTCTCCAAGGGTTTGCCTCCAGAGTGTGTGTCTACTTTTTCTCCCAAACTGCAGATCTGGAGGTAAGCACAGAAACAAGCAATACATAGCATGATATTGCTAGGGACATTGGAAATATTTGTTTCTGTGTGGACCCAATCCATTAGGTAGGTGTTGTGTGCTAAACTTTGTAAATAGGAACACGTTTCAAAGTAATCAAGAACCTCAACTTTCGAAGAATGTTTCAGGTGAAAAATTAAAGTCTAAACCACATTTTTTTAATATTTCACGGTTGACATAGAGGATTAGCAAGTGAGAAACACTGAAATGATAAAATTCCCTGCTTTGCAATACCATAGCAAGGATTGCAGCTGCTGAGCTGTGTAAGTATCAAGAAACTGAGGTCCTGGCCTCCAGGCAGGAGACTCAATGAGCCTCTGGACACTTCACAATTCACCAAAATACCACGTTTCTAAAGAATTATTCTTACAAAGCCAAGGCTCTGGCTGATCAGTCCCTTTCAGCAATTAAATCAATAGAACCACTTAAAAATACAGAAAAGAGATTTCTACAAGAGGTAAATAGGATTTATATTTCACAGCACGAGTAGTAAATCTAAGGAAACAATGAAGACAGTGGAACTAGTACGAGTAGGTTATTCATTCACTGCTATGCTGTGCAAAGTTCAGGAAACTGCAGCAGGACATATTATTTTCTACAGTTTAACAGAAACTCAAAGGGAATGAAACAGGCACTTACTGTCTTCACTTTCTGATGTGGAGACAACAGTTACTGTACTGTGCAATACAGTTTGCATTCCTATCATCACTTCATTCCAGTTTTCAAAGGTTTTATTTCAGTTGTTGAAAAAAAAATATTACCTTAAAGGGCAGGACAATCAACACAACACCTTAATTTTTAAGGCTGAGGGAGAAAGGATTATTTGATTTTGCAACAAGACTTACAGCAAATGAGATTCTCCTTACACCAATGAGAGTACCAAACATTGAAATAAATGGAACTCTTTAATTTAAAAAAAAGTTTGGATTTTAAACTTGCCATATCATTAGCAGGGTCAGAAAAATGAATTATAGATTCTTTCTGAGTACAGTCTCTTACTTATTATGAAGTACCTAGAAAGATTTAAACACAGGCACTTTGAGAAAATGTAAACCTGTTCTGACATTTATCTCAACAAAAAAGACTTTATTATGGTGGCAGACAAAGCATTCTTTCATTTGACAGAAAATTCCATTACACAGATTTTTTTATAGATGGTCTAATTTGTTTAGCATGGCAATATGATGTCCTATATTCTTTGGCAGGCTATTGTATTATTTATTATTAAATTGGCAAAGGATATTATTAAAAAAGGAGTTTAAATTCACAGCTTCTGGTAAAGAGAAAATAAACTTGAGATGGAAATTCAGTGAGCCTGTGAATTATGCACGAAGGCTTTCAAAGCATTGCCCAGTAATTGTATAAACTGTAGAAGTGACCATAAATAAGTAAACTCCACAGTTCTCCTAATCCCTTTTCTACAGTGCACAAAGAACTACTTCCCTCCTATCTGTTGAAAGAAGGTAGGAATCAGAGAAATCAGTAGGAGCAGTGTGGTATCAAATCATAGTTTTAAAGGCTTCTTCATTTCAGCCATTCATTAATACCTGTTACATAACTAATTTGTCCCCTGTATACTAATAAGTGCTGGTTTTATTCAAAAGTTTAGTTAAAGGAAAGAAAAAATATCAATAATATTTCACAGTTTTCATCATAATCATGTTTTTATCATAGATTGGTTAAAATTTTTAATTAAAAGCTTGATTAGGTTAGGCCTGTGTGTCAGATTGACCATATTGAAATTTTGTGATGCTTTCATCCAAAAGTTTTACACAGGACTAAAACAATCATGTCCAACTTGCTCTCTAAACCCGTAAAGTTTACCACACAAGTTTTTCCTGTACAAACACTACAAATTTGCCCAAGTGTCCAACCTCATGAGATTTGTCAGACATTGATTTGAAAAACTTGTTCCATTCACAACTTCATCAAACTTCAAAATATTTGAGAGATGAAGGCATGGCAGTCTGAATTAGGTCATTATCTGCTTGAACATTATGATCTGTCTGATCTTTATTTCTTACATTATTTACCCTACGAATGATGCTAGTCTGTGAAAGTTTTCACATGGATTTTAATGTAAGAATTGCATTAAAAGAAATGGTGACTGAGCTTCCCTGCTCTTTCATGCTTAGCTTTATTTTTGCTGAAAAATAAGAGAAACTGTGATCAGGCAGTGAGTGAGCACAAACAACTGCTGACCTAAGGGAAGCAATAGTCAGTGTTAGCTACATTGAAGAATTTGCAGGCTGCACTGTACACAGCAGAGTAACAAAACATTTTGTATTGAAACCAAGTAGTAGGAGCAATTCCTGCATGAAAAAGATGAATGGAATTTACAGAATGTCTGGAAAGTGGCAATACAGTGACATAAAATCATTATATAAGTCTACAGACTTCAAGTAGTTTTATTTTGTATTTAAAACAATATACTGAGTACTGGAAAGTGCAGTAGAGATTGCCCATCAGTGTGTTCATGTTGGAAACAGGAAAGCCAGATTTTTGTTCAGCTAAAACTCTCCATTTTCACAGTGGCTGTTCCTTTACAACATATACAGTTAGGTATTACTATCTAGATATTTTCTCTTGTTCTTTAAGGAGATTAGATGAACATAATCCATTTTATCTGGGTCTCTTGTAAAGCTACCACATTTATTCAGAGCAAGTGAGAAGTGAGATTTGCAAACAGTTCCAGTTCTGTGAAGGCACAGTTTCAAGTTTTAAGTGCCTTGCGGACATTCAGAAATGTAATTTGTGCTCTGAGGAATTAGAAGGCTTCGGCTTTAAGAAAGGTAGGAATATTTCCTGACTTATTTGAAAGCTGGAAGTTACTTTTGGCAAAAATTCCAGAACTATTCTTACTATTGCTTTGTTAGAAAAAATATTTAAGATAGGAGCAGGAGAGCATGAAGCTCTAACTAATCAAGGCAAACACAGAGCAAGCTAGAAGGCAGAGCTCAGGTCAAAAGCCTAAGAGGAATGGAAGCCATGGCTGAAATGAAGAATGTCAATCAGAAGACTCAGCAATGCTTTTAGGTCCCATGATGGAAAAAAAAGAACTCTTATGTAGGGTCATATGGGGGACACTTTAAGAAAATCCTGCATTAAGTCTGGATGTGAACAAATCTGTTTCCTGTTAATGCACCACCTACAGTAATGGTAGAAATGTTTGCAACCTAAAGTACTTTTAGTCCCTTTCAGCATCTACAAAGTGTAATACAGTGGAAACCAAGTGTGTCTTAAAGTAATCTTCTGTGCCACACTTTCAGTGAGAGCTTCTAAAAGGGGCATATGTGACTTTTTCTAAATAAATGTACAAAACTGGAAGCAAACCTTAGATCAAAGGAAGGGAACATACATTGTACCTTGCTTTGGAAACATGGAAAGGTTTGCAGGGTGGTTTCCCCCCACGATGTTTATGAGACTGACAAAGCCGGGGTTTGATGTTGCTAAAACAGGTAGGATTGACAATTCCAATTCTGGGATCAGGGCTCCAGTTTCTAATCCACACAAACACAAAACAATTGTCCCTAAGTCCCACAAAATGTTACACGATTTTCCTGCATTATTCCACATTACTGAACAGACTCAAATTTTGTGCCTTTTTCTTACCACCTTAATAACTTCATGGATGACAGAGGAAATACTCTATTATTTTCCTGTCTTCCTTCAAAAAGACATAATTAAACCCTAGTACCTTTGATCTTTGAGAAGTAGTTAAACTGATATGCAGAGTTCTTAAAATTTATCTTAAATTTTAAGCAACATAATGTTTATATGACAATTTACCACTAATCTCAATCAGGAAGATTTCTAAGTGATTTAGAAAGTAATACAAAATATTATTGATTTTAAAATATGCTTAATCTATACATATGACATGGATGTGAGGAAGAAAATAACCTTGACTTGATTTATGTTCATTTTCTAGACCAAGGCAAAGGACAGAGTCCATTAAACTAGCCTTTAAGGTAATTTCAGCAATTATTAACAAAAAAATCCCCTCAATATTTTTCATGCCAATAAGCTCCATAGAGTTAAACCAGTAAAATGACAAGTATATGACAAGAGGAAAGGACATTTGGACTAAAATACTGACTGCAAGTCAATATTTTTCAACAGAGATATCTAGATTTCATTTATGGAACTGAAAGATACAGCCCAACAGATCAAATTAGTCTAGCATAGACTCTTTCACCTTCAAATGTAGAGAAATAAAACTGCACACTGATCTTACACACAATCCAACCAGTCTCACCATCCCTTCTAAACAGCAGATTCAAAAACCCCTTTAAGAAAGTATTGTGTTCTTTAAAAATGCATTGCAAAGCTTTTGCCATGAAAACATGGGAATTATACTCTATTACTGGCAGCATTAGGACAAGCACGTTATTTGCTGACCTGGATAGAATATTTTTGCACAGCTGAACATTTTGCTGTGTCCACCATTCCTTTCTTAAATTTCCACCATGTTCCGGTCAATATGAACTGCTCTTAATGTGGCCAAGAACACTGTTTGTCAGGGGAAACCCCTCAATTTAAACACAAAATTAACATTCTAATTGAAGACGTTGTCATGAAGCTATGAGAATAGAAGCCTAATATATGGAAATCCTTTTCTCAAAACTGACATTAAAACTATCAACCTTAGTTACAGTTACAGCTTGAGTAATTGGCAAAGAAATTCACAGAAGTGATTTAGCATGCAGTTGAAAATAAGGAACTCACTTTAAGAAAATTCTAAATTGATTGCAGATCATTCACAAACAAGTCACTTGATAAATTATTTACTGTTTTACTGCATAACATTGGATATGACTGTATCTATATGTATTGAAAAATAAGCTACATGACACTTCTGCCATTATTTAATTGATTAAATGAGCACTCAGGAAATGATAACTCTTTTTATGTCAAAGTCCTCAGAGTAAGTGATGGTGATGATGAGAAAGAAGACAGATATTTTTCTTCCTTTGTAATATTAGCTTGACAATACCAGCCTTTGCTAGATTTATGAAATCTGACATCATTAAAACCTCAATATTTCATCATAAATACTTCAATTTAGAACAGATTCAAAAATTGTTTATGTCTTTCCACTGAGGGACTCAAATATCTTAATGACACTGAAGTTAATATATGAGCTTCACCAAAGGTTTCCCAGCAGAAGCAGATATTCCAACGTCAGTGGAGCAATGCCTGCAGCATTCACCTCAGATGTTGCTTAAAAAAGTCCCTGTTACTCAACTGCTCCTGGTTCCTGGCATTCTGCACCCACATTGCTGACCCCTTTAGCATGGGGTCAGGGCATCTGTGCTTAAGAACTGAGTTCAGTAAGCAGACTGTATTTTGGGGTGGTTTATCATTAGGTGAACCCTTTATTTCAGAGCTTGCAGGGGCTTTCTGGGAGAACACTCAAAGATACAGGGCTTTTCTTGGTGTAAATATTCTCACCTGCAGCTCTGAAACCTTTTCCAATGTATAAAAAAAAGAAAAAAATCACATCTTCCCTGAGGCAACAAAAATTTGACTCAGTCCTCTAGGTGGGCACTCGAGAGATGAAAGACAGGCCGTAGTATTGTTGCTCCAAGAAATTAATCTTCTATTTTAAAACTGGTCAATGTGAGCACAAGGACTTTTCCATGAAGGCTCGTGTTTCCTCTGTGAGTGAGGTAAAATTCCCCATCTCAGTCCCAGGTGGGAAATGAGAGAGGGCCCAGGATCAGAGCTGCCTATGATATCTACTGGAGGGCTCCCTTGCCCTAAGCTGTGTCCTGATGAGTTACTCGGCCTGATATGGCCATAAGCTGGGCATAATAATACTTGTTCCTAAGTCAATTATTTGAAAACAGAACTGGTAATGTGAGAGTTTACTGTGATACTGTTAACTTTGCAGTGAATTGAAGTGATTGCAGCATCTGTAAAACTGATGGATTGTTTCTCGTAGAGCTGTGGTTCAATAGCAAATACAGCTTTTATGGGCAGGAGAGCAGCAAGGTCAAACAGCTGGGAAGGGTGTACAGGAAACACAACTGATTTCCAGGGGAATAATCCATGCCCTGGAACTTCCTATTTGTTTCTTTGAAATGAGAACAGATGTGAAAATATCCACAAACATCATCCATTCTGTTTCAACAGCTTCATGTACCTAAGACAAACAGAAAGGCTAGGACAAAGAATTGCCATGTTTTGGGTTTACTTTCAAAGAGGGTTCAACAGAGATGATAAATTATTTTCCAATAGGATATTACAACCTAAAATATATGATCAGATCTTCCCAAATGCATGAAGAATACCTTGAGTGTCTGTGTTACCCCCGCTAGATCTCAGAAATGACAAAAGTCAAAGAGAGAATGTTTTTTTTTGTACTTTCTATTCAAGCATAAAATAATTGTAATATAAAAAAAAGCAATGGTCATTTGACTTTTACTTTTTATTCCCTTCCCTCTATACTTCCAGTTCATATTTTTGTCTTGAAATGGGGGGAGGGGGGGCGTGAGAAGGCAAATATAACTTTTCAGAGAATGTATTTCTCCACTGTATAAAAAGTATCCTAAATTATTCAAAGTAAATGTCCATTGAAAAATTCACTGGGAAAAAATTCCTGACAAAATATAACTTTTGATTTTGAAACTACATCAAATAACATTTTATCAGATATTATAAAGAACTAAGACACTGTGAAAAGCATGTGAGTTTATGACACAGTCTAATTTAAGATAATCTTTCTTTTCTGACCACAGCTTGTCATCATGGAAGAAACATTAACTGTTGATAGTAACAGTAAAACACAGGTCTCTTGGCAAGCTGGGAAAGCTGGCCTGACTTTGGCTATTGTCCAACCAACCAGTTGTAATTGAAGTGCTAGGAAATTGTGTTAAATAAATATGAAACTAGACAATTATTACAGATCTCTGTTTAATTCCTGGCTTTGTTAGTATTCTTGTGTGACCTTCAATGAGGCACTTAATCTCTTTCTGTATCAAATTGTAAATAGTTGTCTGAGAATGACTATGGGATACTAGAAGGCATATAAACAGCTAGCAGCAAAAAAAAGTGACATAAATTATTCATCTGTTTTATGAAAACTTGCCTCCAATTGAGTAAATAGGGTTCTTCAGTCTGAATTAGAGTGTATGTGCAATATTTTCTTTACAATGAATTCATTTTGTTCTCTAAATGCATTATGTTCCTCAAACACCAGGAAAATGGTGTAAACCACACCTTCTATCATTGATGATGAAATTACAGTCCCTCCTTTTTAACACTATTCCTAACATCTCCTTAACATATCTCTTCAAGGGAGAGTGTTACCTGACCCCTTACTCTGACAAAAAAATGTGCTAAACTGTAGAGAGCTCTAAGTCACTTATTTAAAACCATTTTTAAGTCTACTTGAACCCAAATTTCACAGATTTATCCTTTTACTTGTATAATCTGGCTCCACTTAGTCCATACTGGCAGGGCAGTCTGGCATCTCTCGGTACAACTGAAGGTATGAGCTCCTGCTCTGTACATACTCACGTCTGTTTAGTGTGGAAATCAGAAATTAAAAAGTTGATTATAAACACATCCAGTAGCAGAACACCAGTGTGATGAGAGTAAAGTATTTCCCCCTCATTAAAATGCATATAATTATTTTCAGAATCCTTCATGTCTAATGGGATGCCTCGCTGTTTAAAGAATCTTAACTCTGCCATGATGTCATGAAAATAAATTCATAGAACTTCTTTCCTATCTCATTTAGCAAAAAGATGCAAATGTAACTAATGTTTCTCTGAAAATTGAGAAAAATATCAGCACAGGGCCTAATCAACATCAGTAATGTTCTGCTGTTTATCATCCACCAGAAGTGTAAAATTACTTCAACAAAATAAATAAGCACCTTTTTCAGTTTACAATGCAGTTTAAGGTAACTTTCAAACCCAGAAACATTTTAGCTAAGACATGACGAACGACTGAGATTTTACCTTATCCTTTCCTCACATACTCCCAGGCCTGATCCTTGCACAGGTCAGCATAAGAAATTTAGGGAAGTAGGTTCAGTGAGTTAAGTGCATATATTAAAAGGTTATGATTAAAGAACATACATAATCATATGGGTTTTATATTTATATATATATATATATGATTGGCTGTTTCACAAAGCAGTTGTAGCAAGCTGAAGTAAAAGTAGTAGTATTAAAAGTTCTATCTTGCTGCTTAGTTTTAGAAGAATCAACTCTTTCAATAAATATCTTACATGCAACAAAAGCCTAATAGATCAGAGACAAAAATTCCCACTGCTTACATTTCACTTACAGATACCTTTAGTTAAATAATTCTGTATCTGATAAGAAATTCCCCTGGTTCAAGTCAAAAGTAATCCCGAATAGCAATAATGATTAGCATATAAAAAATGAGGAAAATAAAAAAATGTAGATTTATAAAATACAATTTATCTCACTGTGAATCTGATACCAAACATTAGCAGAGCATCCCAGGAATGGGGCACACCCCACCCCTATGGGCAACCTGCTCCATGCTTATGTTGTATTTCTTGATGAAATGGCATATATTTAACAACCACTATAACCCAAAATCTAGTGTAGCACAGAGAAACTGGGTGTCTGCAGCCCTGTGCTCCCAGAACCCTGTTGCACAGGAGGGCAGGAAAAGCTCAGAAGTGTCATTTCTGACAAGCTGATTGGGAGCTGCTGAAAGGTTTTGCCAGGTTGAGCAGTACAGCTCTTCCTAAAAGCAGTAAGATTATATTTCTGGACTAGAATTGTGAAAGGCTCCTCCAAGCAGCACAATTCATTCTCATCCAAGTAGTTTCACTGGATAAACATCAGTACGTTCATCAACTACCATACATTGACATCAATCATCAACAGTTAAAAATTAATTCAGAAGTTTGGCTCCTTGTTTCTGCCAGATACAAGTGTGTCTATAATTAATTTTTTTCTACAAAGCACAAAACAGCTTGAAAAAATAAGCCATGGCACTCAAAGCAACCTTGAAGAATTTTGAAGCAACCCACAGGGCCTTTTTTATATGAGATCCTGAAATGAGATGAGAACTCAGATATTTCTGCCACTATCAGAGTCATTACTGGAAAGGCAGGATCACTAAAATCATAATTTTTCTGGTTGAAAAAGAACTTTCTGATGTATTTTTCAATAAAAAAAATAAAAGCCTTGGTGTGTAACAATTCTATTTCAGATAAACAGAATAATTTAGTACTACTACATTACAGTAATCTTTTTCTATTGAGATGCTATTGAAAATGTGTTGCTTGCATTGAAACCCTAACTACTGACAAACAACTGCTTGAAAGATATGGACAGAAAGATCAATATTTTGAAAAAGTCTTGTTATTGTTATATTCCCAAAAGCACTTGAACAGAAAGCTGCTTGGCACTTCACAGTTGCACTTCTTGCCTGGCCACAAATGTTCCTTCCCTCATTTTGCTACAACTTTTATGCCTCTGATTTCACCCAACTCTGTCATTCCTTGTAGCTAAGTCTTGTCAAGTGCTGCACACCAGCTTCAAGTCTCTATCAAAGCAAGAATGATCGTAAAGTTTGGTAAGGATTTTACACTTCACTGTGCCATAGGAGTTATATAATTCCAAAACAAGGCACTACAAATTGATCTTATCAAACAAGTTTCAACAGACTTGCAACTTTACTGACTTTTCAGCTCTACTCCATTCAATAAACTACCTTGTCTGATTCTTACTACTCTGATTAATTGATCAAAGGCAATGACAGTTGTAAATGTGCAAAGGCAATGAACTGTGGTGCCCTCATATTTCTTTGCTCGGGTTACTGAGTATATGTGATATAATAAATCTCAAAAAATTGTTTATCAGGAGGTGTTGTAGAGATTAACCTGGATGTTAAGCAAGCATAAATTATTTTGACATAGAAAATTGCCACTAAGCTCTTAATAAAAGATGGTTTGCACCTTTTGCTGTGGTATGCTAGAGATTTTATCAATGATAATGAAATCCAGTTCCCACTCTTAAATGACCCCCTTCCCACTCTATATCTAATGTGAAAAAGGTTATTATTCATTTAACAGACAAAGGAATGAAGGCTTTTTCGTATCAACTTTGTTATCCTCATATAAGTTAAAAATTGTATCAGTTTATACCAAATCTAATTGAACGTCATTATCCAGCCAAATATCTTTTATTTGTTGATTTTTCCATGCACATCTGTAACACAGAGCTGGTGCCTCCACAATGGCATGAAGTAGGAACCTAGTTCCTTGGTTCAGGAATGACATAAATCTAGCTGTTGTTGGAAAAAAAGGAGAGAGGAAGAAGAGAAAAAAAGCCATGCAGAAGTGAGTAGAAAGAGAGAAAAAAGCAGAGAAAAGGAGAGATATAAAAGATATCCAAGGAGATATGTCTTTCATCCAATACAAGCAGGAATGTGTCTGGCTCTCCAGACCTATCACAAACTCCAAAGCTGAAAAAGCCATTTAAGTTTCCTAATGCCCAGCTAAATGCAATCATGCTGTTTTTTCAGGTTGGCTGAATTGCACCAGTTCAGGCTGCCCAGAAATCACTATGCCTTTGCAACAGGCAACATAATGGTCCTTTCAGGAAGAAATTTAGACTCTTTCGTCTGTTCAGTGTTGTTAAGATGAACAGCCTTAAGACAGCATTCAGAGGAGACAGCACAAACACAAACTTCCAATAAGAACACAAATGTCTTCACAATTAATACAGCACTGCACTAATGCACCACATCTCAAATCATCCCACTGCTGCTTTCATACTGTCTTCAAAGAGTTGCTGTATTAAATTCTATGACAAAGTGACCTACTTTGCAGATGAAGGAAAGTCAGTGCATGTTGTCTACCTGGACTTTAGTAAAGCCACTGTTTCCCACAGCATTTTCCTGAAGGAGCTGGCTGCTCATGGCTTGGACAGTCATATTCTTCACTGCTCAAAGGAGACTGTAGCCTGGTGACAGACAGACTCTTCTCTTTGGTAACAAGTGACAGGATAAGAGGAAAGAGCCTCAAGCTGTGGCAGGGGACAATTAGATTGGATAACTGGAAAAATTTCTTTATTGAAAGGATGTCAAGTATTGGAAGAGGCTCCCCAGGGCAGTTGTGGAGTCAAAAACCCTGGAGGGATTTAAAAGATGTGTGGATGTGGCACTTGGGGCCACGGTTTAGTGATGAGCTTGGTTGTGCTGGGTTTATGGTTGGACTTGACAGTCTTAGAGGTTTTTTCAAACTAAATGATTCTATGATTCTATGCCTCCAGCTCAGCTGTGTCCTT
The DNA here is from genome assembly GCF_003945595.2 of Pipra filicauda. Taxonomy (NCBI): domain Eukaryota; kingdom Metazoa; phylum Chordata; class Aves; order Passeriformes; family Pipridae; genus Pipra; species Pipra filicauda. The sequence continues at coordinate 3,466,838 of NW_024104742.1, forward strand.
TGCTGAAAGTTAAATCTTAGCACACTACTGACAACCTAATGTCAAGGAACTTGATTTTTCCCTGTCTTTAACTCTCAGGTCTCTGGGTTTATCCAGAGAAATATATTCTCCAGAGATTGCAAGTTTTTGGAGTCTAGGAAGTAGCTTACTAGAATCAGTGCTAAGGTTTCTATTTACTTCAGAGTACTTCAGATCAGACCTTTGGTTAACCTACAACACATCAATACAAAGATGTCAAATTTTAAGTTACCCAGTTCTGAAAGGCACTCTATTATTTGGCAATCAGATATAATGGGAATATCTGTACTAATTACAGAGAATTTCAGTTTGAATCAGATAGTTTCTGCTCTGTGTTATCATTTAACCTGAATTCCATTTATCTATTAAATGTCTGCTAGTCTGCAGACTAAAAAATCAGAGGTTTCATTTTATTGAACTGTTATTTCTAGTCAGGCAAATAAGCGAATAATTAAGAGATTGCATTTATGTATAGTTAGAGCCTTCAAAGAGTTTAGTTGAAGAGAATAGTGAGAACCTTCTCAGTTATACTTGATAGGAACAACTTACACTGTCAGACTCAGGCTACATCCATCAAAATAAGGAAGGAGTTCAACAGTTTTGGTGTGTAGGTCACACAGCTCCAATATGCTGCATCATCCTTTGATGGGATGGAGTAAAAAGAAAAGAGACTTTATACATATTTATAATGTGCACATAGCTGTGTGGTATATATATTATTTTGGAAATAAAGACATTTGAAAGAAATTGTCCCTAAGTGGCTGGTGTGAAGGCAGTCTCAGGAAAAAGATATGAATCCCCATGTCGTGTACTATTGCCATTTCTACTTCCACAAAAGCTATCATGAGGATCTGGTTAGAATGGGAAATTCTAACAAACTAAATAGAGGCAGACACCCTCATCTAGAGAATGACCAATGCACCTTTCTGCATTTAATGATATTTGGATTATATGACATTTTGGATTCCAGATAACATATAAATCACAAATTACATCTTGTTTTGAAATGAGAGAGAGATAGGAAGTTCCTAAACAAAGCACTTCTGCCATGACTTTCTGCCCTTTCTGTAGAGCTGTTAAGAAGTATCAGAACACCAAGAAATCAGAAAATGACTAGTGCTTAAGGATTTGTCTCTGCTTGCAAAGATTTTTGAGTACAGCTATTCAAACAGCTTTAAACAGATATCACAGTTTAAAAAATCAAGAGCGTTAATTCTGGTGGAAGATTTTTCTCAAGTAATCAATTTAAGAATCTTGAAATAGTCTGAAGAGCTTTCACCACTGGCAGAGAACTGTGGAGTGACTGACATATCCTACAGTGAAAAAATACACTTAAAAATACAAAGTAGACCCAGTATCTCCATATACAGGGTCAGGAAGTCCCCCCGTCTCCTTTGCTAGGTACTCACATAATACAGTTAAATTAATTGTGGATGCTCATCAACAGACTACCCAAACTTAGGTTAAAAAGTGAAGATTTAATGCTCTGGGAGGAGGAGAGATGGAAAAATCTAATTCAAGTTCTTTTATTTATCAGTTTAATAGAACTGTAACTTTACAAATAAAAAGCATCTGTCATAAAAGTAGCTACCGTGTTATCTTTGTGACAGACCATTTGAGACATACAGTGGTAATATCTGAGTCCTTATACCCTGAATTAGGATCATCAATTCCCTAGCAATTGCCTTGACTTCTTTTGGAAGTAGAAGGCTTTATTTTCCCATTACAATTTTATACCAAATTTTACTGGTAGAAAGCACGTTTTAAATCTGGGATGTTTATGTCAGATTCAATTTCAGAACTTTCTTTTAAAATGCTGAGCAAGTGTCCCATGATAAAATCACATTTTAAGGTAAATTGGACAGTGGACTCTGAGAAGAGGTCAATGTTGAGAGGAATGCGTAAGCACATGTAAGATTAAAAGAAAATGAATTTAAATGGATTAAGCGATGATCCTTTAGAAGTTTCAGACTTCTTTGGAAAAAAACAGATCTAGCATCCAGAATAAGGTACTGTGATATTACAAGAGGGTGCAAGTGTTCAGGCAATTTCAATAAACACCACAAAGATAATGAACTTACTGACTATATTCAGGCTTTTACTCATGGAGCAAATTATGCTGAACACAGAAATACAGAGCTCCTGCAAGTAATACCCAAATCCTACCACACAACTCAGAATCTGAAACTGATGTATTTTGAAACTTCTTAGTGAAATTCGAGTCTTATATTTTGGAGTTTTTTTGAATAGTGCACATCCAAAGTTCTGGTACAAAATTATGGAGACAATAACACTGTGAACTTCCCTGTAAAAAGTTATCGTCTCTGAAGGTGGCTTAGAAACAGGGTCCATACACATTCGGTGGTGGATGCTGTCTATAACTTCGCAAAATAACCATACCACGATCCAACTCAGCTAACAAAAACAATCTCTCCTTGATTTCCCTGCTACTTCTTTGTCAACAACTCTTTGTTCTCAGATTTGGACTGTGATGAAGAGGATTATGAAAGTGAAATCCAAATTAACCATCCACACAATTTTGCATCTCACTTTAGTTCTGTATCTGGCATTTTACGCTTGCTCTGATTTCAGATATAGACAATTAGTTTGAATCATAGAAGAGTCTGGGTTGGAAGAGACCTTTAAAGCTCATCTAGTCCAATCCCCTGCAATGAGCAGAGCCATGTTCAATTAGACCAGGCTACTCAGAGCCCTTTCCAGCCTGACCTTTAATATTTCCATGGATGGGGCATCCATGACCTCTCCTAGCACCTGTGCCACTGTTTCACCACTCTAATTGCAAAAAATTTCTTCCTTATATCTAGTCAAAATCTATCCTCTTTTACTTTAAAACCACTACACCCCTTGTCCTATCAGGGAATACAGAAATAAATCTGCTATTTTTCTAGACACTTATTTAGCTGGAACACTGATCTGTGAAACAAGAAATTCTGCTTATCAGCTTACTGCACATATCCAGCAGGAATGCAAATGGCAGAAGCTGAGATCAACCAAAGTTCCCAACCAATCTGTTAACCTTCCTGCCATATTTGGCTACACCCTAGGGTTTTTTCCTCAGGCTCAGCTTCATTTTCTTACTATTTTGACTTTAAAGTTTTTCAGTGCATCAGTTCAGGATGCAGCTGTAGCAACGAGAGCTAAGCCCCACAGACTTGGTCAACCTCTTGTGTTTTGGGGTTTGTTGTCTTGTTTCTTTTTGTGTTTTGGTGTTCTGTTTTGGGGTTTGTTGTTTCGTTTGTCTTGTGTTTTGGTGTTTTGTTTTGGGATTTTTTTTTGCTATGAAAGGATTTTCATATGGAAGGATTTCAGTGCACACTTTTTTTCTAAGAGTACTTTACATTTCCCATGAATGAATTCACTAGCATATTTATGACTCATCAGATTATCAGGAAGGCAGAATTATTATCTTCTATGCAGTTAAGATGGCTGGATCATGTAAACAACCTAAGCCCTAAGGTCATAATAAAGCTCAGATTCAGCATGAAAAAGTCATACTGCTTTCAGGATTAGGTACCCAATTTTCCCCATTTATGTAATTGGTAGCTGCAGAAGAGATGATATCAGAGTATGTGAAACTGGGGGAAAAAAAGCAAAGTTTTCCAAGAAATCACTGAGAATGTTGAAATATTTTCAAATATGGAAGCGCATGGGGAAAAAAAACACACCTGATTTCAAGAATCTAAAAATGCTTTGCTTTCTTTGAAGAAAGAAATAGAAAATGAAAGAACTTGAGGTAGCTGCAAAGTACTGTGTGCTCTGTAGTTGGAGCAATAAAAAAGGAAGTATATGTAATTCTAGTTTGCATAATCATTATAGCTGGCCATTCAAGCATAAAAGTGGATTTTCTGCTGGAGCAACAGTTTTAGTTTCTGTTTTTCATCATAAAACAAATTAAAAGTAGAGATGGGTCGAACTGTTAAGAAAAAAATTTGGGTATATTTGAATACTGGTTTAGCCATTAAGGCTTGTATCACCAAATATAGTTCACTTGCAATGAGCTTAAGCTGTGCCTCAGAAAAAGCTCCAAAATTTAGCTGAAACGTAATTCCATAAACCCAGTATCTCTAAAATTATCCCAAAATATGTTTTTTCCCCATGACTTTCTAAAAAATTTTTCTTTTTCTCAGAATGCTGATGAAAGGAACATTCTAATGTTAATTTTCCAGGTTGATGCAATTACTGCAAAAGCTGTATAAAGTGTTTGAGGCAACTTTTTGAAATGCATACGAACCCCCTCTGTTGCTCTTAAAAGCTCACTCTGAAATTCAGCTGTGTCGCAGTCCTATTTCAGCACACATAAAACTAATGGAAAAATTGCTTATATAGAAATACAAGCATGAACTCTAGGTGGCCAAACTGTTTTAAGATCTAATCCACCAAGCCTACCTATTCACTCAGGCATATGGGTGTAACTTGAAGCTTTTTCAGGAGGAAGAGTAAATGGAAGAGACAGTTGATGCAGTAGATAAGCCATATCAAAACTCAAGAGAGATTTTGACTTGGAGATAATGGATGTGTGTTAAGAACAGTTACCAAACACTTGATAGAAAATAGACCTGGAGGCCAGAAGATGGGCTAATGAACCATAATTTTCCATTTCACATTTATGTGACTTCATATCTGAAAAGCAAAATACACAACACACGGGAAAACACACACATTTAGAATCCTTCATACTTCAGTTACTGGTTGAATATCCAGCACACACAGACACACACACATATGTATAATTAGTATATTTAGTACATGGTGTGCTGGTATTCTTATCTCCTGGCACTTGCCTTGATCTGCTGCTGGGGACAGGGGGCCCAAAGTTGGCCACACCTGAGATGTGACCCACAGGTAGCCCCAGCTACTTATGTGTTATGACAGTCCTGTTAGCTACAAGGCACAAGGATTTCAAAAGTTCTTTTCAAAGGTGTTGAAACAATATTTTCCTAAAAAAATATGCAATTTTTTCAGATGTACTCTAAGAACTTGAAAAAACACAATCTTCACCTTATGGGAAGCAAGTAATTTGAATAAACCCTATCCCTCCTAAATGTTACAGTTGTCCCATGGTTCAAACTTCTGTCCAGCTTCTAATTAAAAGTTCTGTCAGAAAAGCTGACATTCTGTTGTGTCTGAAAGGAATGTGTTTTTTTTTTAATTCCAGATCTGAAAATCATAGGCAATTATTTATTCAGACTATTCTATGCAAATTTTCTAGAAGTTGGATGCTAATTTGACATTTGTAATATAATATTTCTAGTGCTCAAGTCACACAGTCAGTTTATAATATTCAGACAGATGCTGTGCTATCTACTATAGTATTAAAAGTTCAAGTACATTTCTCCTAAATGCTTGCATCCTAGTAAAATAATTTAAATTCGGAAGAAATATGTATCATAATTGAAATCTAAATCTTATTAATAACTGAGTTCATAACTAAAATTGCTTACAAAGCAGGATTTAATTTTTAATAAACCTGTAGTGCTCTATAGGTATGTTTGGTTATATATTCAAAACTTCCTGGCATTTTAATAGCTTTATTTGTCATTGTTACAGATTGTTGCTATACATTTACTACAAAGAGAAATGCTTTTTGTTATAGTTCATCAAAAGAAAGTTATTTAGATTAAAACAACATAGCAACTACAACTGTAGAATCAAACATTAATTTCTTCCACAATATATATTGTTTTAGTTATACTCAAGATCATCTACAAACTTACAGATGCACATTTTAATGAACAATTATCATATGTCAAAGATATTAAGAGAATGATCAAGCAGTGACTATAACTGAGAAATAGAAACACGTGTGGAAATAAAGAACTGGAATTTTGTGTTCCCAAGGAAGAAAAAAGAAAATTCAAGAAATATGGCAAACTGCACGTGACTGATGAGAATCAAATTGATTGCCCTAATTACTCTTATGCAAAATTATCTTTTCAGTACAGAGTATACCCATTGATTTTACTAATGAAATTAAGCTTTCTTAACTATCTGTATTTATACAACTGTTATGCAAGGTGCTGATCAATAATGGTGTCACAGTAGTCAACATTATTAAGGTCTTTGAATAACTGGCCAGAGCTCTCCTGTAAATCCCCAGTATACTCCAAGCAGAAAAGGACAGTCAATGGAAATATAAACTGAAGAACAGGAAACATTATTTTTTTTGTAACATAACACTAAGATTAGTTGCATGGCATTATCTGCAATGCTTTCAGAAGGCTAAAGAGACAAATGACATTTATAGCTGTGCGGTGTCAAATATCTGAACAGCTCAGCCTCTAAACCTCCAGAAGGAACGAACACTCCTTACCCGGGATGGGATCCTGCAGCGTGATTAGTCTTTCACCTTGATTAGCACCATGACTTATGCTTGAGCAGGAGATGACAGATTGGATACTGAATCATGATCTGATTCAGTGCAGCTAAATTCTCTGCTCTTTCTGAAAGCCAGAACACCCAAAACATTAAAATGTTTGTGGGAACTGAATTTCACAGGTTACTCTGAAATGTTGTGGTCCAACCGTACAGAACAAAATATATTTAAAATAACATACCTATAGTTTTATTTGTTCAATATCCATATTTTTTCATACTCATGTCAGTCGTTCCTTTGGGTACATGCACAACAAAGGCCTGCCCTACATCTCACTAAACAAACAGACATTTGTATCCAGCAATATTTTACATGGTAGAGGCAAATTGGAGGCCAGCTTAGAACCTCCAGGCATATAGTCTTCCAGGGTAATACAAAAGCAATTTTGTTAACTTAAGTTAGAAAATAACTAACATATTAGCATATTCCTTCTAGCAGAAATTGGACTTTGAGTCCTGGGAGAGTGAAAGCTGAGGTCTTGTGTGGACCAGTAAAGTCCAGTGCTCATATATATTACTGGAAGCTACCAGGTCCCATCACTAAAGTAGTGCTGCATGTCAGCTTATAAAAGTATCTCTACTGCATCTAACAATTAAATTCAAGGCTGAATTCTGAAAATGAAAAATAGACCCACTATATCAGAGAAGGAAAGGACCTTTCCTCTTTGAGCTCATTGCAAATACCTCTCTCTGCAAAGTAAAGCAAGTCCCTCATGAGACAGATGCCCATTAGTATTGCAGACAAGGATATCTTACTTCAAAATGTATAAAAGATACAACAGTTGATAAAATACTCTGTCTATAAGGAACAAAGTTAAACGCTTTTCTGCTACAACAAAGTATTCAGATTTTAAGAAAATAAATGAGTTACAAAGCACCTCTTTCAAGGCTGGAAGTTCAATCACTCTCATTTCACAGTTCTCTATTCTTAAAAATAAAAATAAACTTGAAAAATTTATATGTACCCTGGGAGTGGCAGTGGGAATGGTGATTTTGGTTGAGTCATGGGAAGCCCCATATCTCTACAGTGAAAACATAATAATTTACCACACAAGTAATGTGATAGCTACAGCCAAGAAACTACAGCCACACACTGTTCCTGAATGCTCCAATGACACTGGAGCTACATCCTTAGCACCTACTTCTTTATGGAATTAAGAGTGGTTCATTCATCTTTGTCTTCTCTTCCCTCCTTTCCTCTCTCCCATGTGAACTGTCCTCCATCACCAAGCCTGACAGAGTTCAAGAAGCCTTTGAATGATATTCCCAGGCATGTGGTGTGACTCTTGGGGATGGTCCTGTGCAGGGCTAAGGGTTGGGCTTGATGATTCTTGTGGGTCCCTTCCAACTCAGGATATTCTGTGGTTCTGTGATCCCTTCTGAAGGCTTAGGCCAAGTTTAAATCAACAGGGATATTCCCACAGCCCTCAGATCACCTTGGATCACCCCAGCTGTACATCATGTCAAACACAGCAAACCCCAAAATCATCTCTACAAAACTTCTGGTGAGCTCAGGAAGATCCAACGCAGTAACAGAGGTTTTGAGATTCCAGCATCACGACTCCTTTTACTGAAAATATTTTGGAAATGAAATTCGAGCTGGCAAGCTGTGTGAAATACAAACAGCTAAAATTGGGCAATCAACTATTTAGCTTATAGTGAAATATGTGCATTTTATTTTAACTGTTCTTGAAGAGATTAAGCAATTTTCTATTGAACTGTTTATTGTTCAGTGTTATAATTTACAATATGAGCTGTGCCAACATTCTGACAGAAGGATCCAAAGAACACTCCTTTCTCTGCCTTTTTAATGAAATAAAACTTTCCCAGAAACACTAAAAAATGTAGGAAATTAGCTCTACTGAACTCAGCATCTGCAGTGCCTACTGGACAAGAGAAAAACACCCATTTACATAGTCCTCGCTCACAATGAAATTTAACTTTATACTTAACACCTCCCTCCTCATTTTAAAATATTCGCATACAGTTTTGTCACCGCAATCTTTGCTGTGTCACAGGACCATTATCAGTCACTAGTAGTGAGATAAACTACTGCTTCTAAGTTGCATAGTCCAACTATATTTTATCTCCTTTTTTATGAAGGAGAAGCACAGCTGAAAAAAACAGGACCGCATTTAGGTGTATGTAGCAGGTAAAACATCCCAGCTGGAAACTGGATTTGATGGTGAGCACCAGAGATGGACTATTTCCTATGGTGGGTATCACAATGTAACAGAGTAGCAGCTGAAGCAACACTTTCAGCAACACATTATGTGAACTTCATTTATCTATTCAATGAAGAGGAAATCTACTTAAGCCACAGTGCAGAGAAATGCTATTTCTTTTGCCTCAAATGCATTTTTCACATTGCCATACTACTAATGGAAAACGTGTTATAAACAAAGGAAAATGTATTTGATCTCACAGCACACTTAATTCAGGCAGTGAAGATTTTAACTGAAGTTTCTGTCATTTTAGATATGGAAGAGGTTTTTTTTTTTTTTTTTCTTTTTAAAACTTCGTGGCCACTTTAGAAATGATGTATTCAAGACATGTTAAAAATACCTACGCACACATTATAGTTGTCTGTCAGCAGCACTGTCCTGGTTTGGTCTGGGATAGAATTAGTTTTCCTCCTGGTAGCTGCTACAGTGCTGTGCTTTGGATTTAGCATGAGATTTATGTCAATAACACATAATGATTTTTAGCTGTTGCTAAGTAGTGCTTACCCTAAGTCAAGGATTTTTCAGTGTCTCGTGCTCTGCCAGGGTGCAGGTGCACAAGAAGCCAGGAGGGAGCATGGACAGGAGAGCTGACCTGAGCTGGCCAAAGGATGTTCTACACCATAAAATGTCCTGCCTGTTATGTAAACTGGGGGGAGAGTCTGCCAGGAGGGACTGATCACTGCTTGGGGATGGGATGGACACTGCTCGGTGGGTAGTGGGCAACTGTACTGGGCATCTCCTGTCTTTCTTGGATTTTATTTCTCTCTCGCTTTTTCCATTTTTAAAAGGATGATACTATAATCTTTATATTTTGCTTTATTTCAATTCTATCATGAAGGTTATCAAGTCTTGATGTCACTACTGTCCCATACATAAATAACAGAGCTGGAGCAGATTCAGAGCACCTACAACTGAAGGCAAATCGTCTCAAGTGACATAAAATTCAGGTTGCAAAAAACTGTCTAATTTTGTCCTATATAAGTAAATAGTAGATTGCATTAATGTAGCAAGCAGAATGAGCAATAATTTCCTAATTTGTAATCACTGAATCATGTCAGGTCAGACACACATTATGTGATGCTACATATCAACAGTCATACTGCTTTATTTTCATGGAAACACCAAAGGCAGATGAACAATATTTGCACTTTCTGAATTTAGCAGTCTATTTATATACATTCAATATCAAAGCACAAAGACTCATGCAAGAGATGGCTTGCGTGATAAAAGAGAACCAATGACAAATTGAGAGCTGATGGATATTTATAGGGGATAAAACACTGTGAAATTTCATGTGAGCAAAAGGTGTCGAAGGCAAGAGTAGTACTATATTTATTTCTAAAATTTACTACCTATTCAACAGACTCTCTTAAAAGAAACACAGCTATAAAAGGCCACTCTTCTGCTGTGACAGTACTCTCTAGTTTACACTCACTGATGATTTTCCCAGAACAAGAAAACATTCCTTGTACTATCACGGGAAGAAAATTATGGAAAATAGCATCATATTTTGTTGTTTAGGTTCATTGCTGATATCAAGCAACATTCGCAAATCTTTGTGATTTTCAAAGTTTATTTGTTCTTCACATTCCTTTCTAATCAATAGGTTCAGGTGATCTGAGTAGCAGCAGTCAAGTTTCTCAGTGTGAATATTTTAGACATGCTGCCCCAATTCACAGTAAATTGTTTCATTTTCAGTGCTGCATGGCTGCATTTTTTGATTGCATGGAGCGCTATGAAATAAGTTTTTGTGATTTGTGAAGGGCACAGACAATCAAACACAACTTTTATGTCATTACCACTGCATAAAAGCGTATGTTCACTCTAACATTCCAGAGGAATAGGAAAGGCCAACAGAAAGAAAAACAATGATTGTTTACTCACTCCATTTATCCCACATTTATGTGGAATAGATAAAGGAGCTATAAAGGGGCTCCAGTGGCACACCATATTTAACTCTTGCTGTTGAAAAGCTAAAACAAGATAGTAAAATATCAGAATAGTTTGGAGAAATATATGCTGTTCCCTTTCCAGTACAGCCTATATTCCAAAGCAATGCAAAACACAGAGTGGGAAATATTCAGGAATATGTATTGAGTTTACATGCTATTTTTTTTTGGTGTATATTCTATTGCAGTCAAAAACCTGGCTTCACTTAGGCAGATAACCACTCCCATGTGAATCTTGGGACAAATAATTCCAATATGTTCTTTAGAGTTTTGGTCTATTGCAACGAGAGGTGGGGCTGTTTATCATCTGTGCTACTAGCTGTCACAATCTGACTGGAATTCTGCAGACACCTTTGTTAACTGTATACTTAATTGCAGTTAAATAACATATAAATTGCATTTGGTTTTAGGCAATAGAGAAAAATGCATGGTTGCTACTTAAGTATGGCATATATTTTCAAGTCTGTCATACGGATGATCTTTTGCTCTGTAAAACTCAACATTATGATTAACACGAGTAATGGATATGATTTGACATAGGCATCTTGACTTGAGATACACAGAGATTTTGGGATTCATTATCAGTTTCTTGTAGCCGTTTTCTAATTCAATACAGTACTTTACCTTTCATGCAGAACTATTTATTAGCTTTGGCAAGGGACTTTAAATTATGTCCTCAGTCTGTTTTCCACTATTTGATAGATAAGATAGCATGACTTATTCTTAAACAAAGGCATACACGTTTCTTTGAATCAAATATAGATATTTGCAAAATACCTCTTAATTAAAGCTTGCCATTTGTAATTTAATAAAAATCATTCAATCAATTGATGAACATAACTGACAAGAATTAAATCTTGAAAAGAAAACTACAAAGCTGAGATAACTGAGATGGATGCAGCTTAAAAATGTAGATTAAAAATTGCCATGAAATATGCTGACACTATAAATTGTGTTCCTACAATGATAGAAGTTCACCCAAACAACAGTGTTTGTGTCTTAAGAGTTTGGTTTGGATGTCTGGAGATAACATAACCATGTTGCTAAGGTAACAAGTGTTGGGTTGTTTGTTTGTTTTTTCTCCTTGAAAGAATAAACAGGCATGTAAAACCAGTATAAAATAGACAAGTAATATCTTGATGCCCTAGGGCTTTTCTGGTTTATATATGGCACTTTCCATAGATGCTTGATATTCATCTTTCACAGCTGATCACACATTTCCTCATTTAGAGATTCCATTAGAAACCAGTTGTGTAAAATGGAGAAATTGCTGAAGATTCAAAAGAAAGAGCAAACTGGCCTGTGAAGCTCTATTTGGCTGCTGCATCCTCGAGTGAATCACAGCACTTTTCTCTAAAGCATAGTAGGGAGAATGTCAATGCAAAGCAACTCATACATAAAGGAACCCTAAATCATTGCATAAATAAAATAAGGTAGCACTGTGAATATTACGAAAAACAACAAAAGGTCTGATTCCATTTTTAACTTGAATTGCACTGGAGTCTTTTCCCCTTTTGTATTTATTTTCTATGAACTATGATATTTTATTTGCATGAATATTCCTGAAAATTATGTTACAAATTGCATTATAATGGAAAATCTCAGAGCCTAGAGAAAAGTTAGTTACCCTCAGCACTCTAATCACTATCCTAATATTTTGTCAACTAAATGAACTAGAGAAGAGTTTCAATTGTAAACATCTCACTTCATGGGCTTAGAGAGCTCAGGTCTGGGATCAGATGACATTATACTGCAGCACTGCTTTTCACTGATGTCTCATTGTCAGATTTTATTCAGAGAAGGCAGAGACAAGTTCTAGAGGTTTCAATTTTACTTAAGTGCAGTTGCCCTTTTCCACTACAATCTTTTTTCCTTCGCTTTCTTCCTCCTACCCAGTGCCTTCCTTCTCCCAGAGAAAGAAACATTAAAAAAGGATTCACAGAAACCTGAAAAACTCACAGATTTGAATCAGACATTTATAGGAGCAAATTTAGTTTAGCTATGAGGCTTTTATTTCCTATAAATCCACTATTAGAGCTTCTGGGGAGTTATCATCTTTCCGTCTACTTCGAGGCAATTCAAATCTATATTTCTGGGAAGTGAGGTCAAAGGCAGAAATACAATTCCGACCTGTCCACATGCATCATCACTGCAAGAGGAAGAGCTGCTTATAGTTTAATGAATAGTGTTCAGTGCTTTCTTGAGCTAATGAGCATCACTAGGTCATATTTTAGTACATGATTTGCTGTGGAGTCTCTTTTGGCCGTGGCAGTTATTAGTAACACGGTAACAGGAGCTGACAGCGTGAAATGGGGCTGAAGGAGTGAGATAGGATGGAAGTGGCAGGATCTCATCGTGCTGGAGAAGAGGCAGAGCAGAAGTTGTGTGAAGGGCTGACATGGACATGAAGAACAGATGACTGAACTGATGAGAAGAACTGGGGAATTAGATTGGGAGCTGGAAAGCAGAATGGAGACCTCTGAGATGGGAGGAGTGTTATGTTTAAGAAGAAAGTACAGGGACTGTCCCACATGTGGAAAAGGATGGGCAGAACACGAGATGGAAGATTGGTGAACTGGGTGTTTTATGCCAGGAGAAGGAACGAGGAGTTGATAACAAGGGGATATCAAAGTCCTATAACCACAAAAGAGAGAGGCTGCTGTTCTGAGGTGCAAGAAGGGCTGAGATTGGAGACCTCAGGACTCTACCATGGTAACTCTAGAGCAATTCTAACTGTGATCCAGTTCAGCAGTGGACATCATGTACTAATCTACCAGGATTCTCTTATCACCCTCTCTCATTCAAGTCAAATGCACTCCTTTTTGCTGAAGTTGTTTTCAACTGCAATGCTTTGGGTAAAAAGAATGACAGGGAGTCACTGGGAAGGAAATTGAGTTTGCAACCTGAACAAAACAACTTGCAGCATAATAGTTTATGAGCTTTCCATACTTCATGAAATAAAAGATTATCTGCAATCAAACCCAACCCTTTAAAATATTAAAGTAATGCAGTACAAGCATACATTCTTCTGAATATGTAAGATGTTTAAAAAGACAGAGTAGTTTGAAAATGATGTCTTCATACAGTACATGTTGTTAGTCTACAGATTATACCTCCACTACAGGAGCATGGTAGCATACTCCTTCACATGACAAACAAGCCTTAAATTATACATAATTAAACCAAAAGAATGTTTTTATGTTATATACATTAATTTGAATACTGAAGGTTCAGGTTTTTGCATTCTGAATGGAATACATTTATTTTCACTAGAACTTTGCCTGTTTTTTTTTCAGCATCAGCTACTTGAGATCTGTCACACATACACAAATAGTACATGAAAGTTTAAAATCCAGCATTTGAAGCTATAGAAGACATTTTTGTAACTGAAAAAATACTGTACAAAACTGAGGTAGAATAGAAGAAAACAAAAACATTTAATAATATGCCAATCAACTGGCCACCATATGGCACTCATGTAGAGACCTACAGGTATTCTATCATAATTCTGACAGTTACTGTTATCATTTGTCATATTCAGTGATCATGTATTCAATAGATGTTATCAAGAAAGTAAACATGGAACAACACAAATCTACACCAGTTTATATTAAATGGCAGATGTCCTGCACATCACAGAGTTTGCTCTACAAGCTCTCAAAACCAGTGCCCAGTGTCCAAAGCACACTGGGCAGCTGCAGAACTCAAGCCCTTATCCTCAGATATTAACAAGATATTTCTTATAGGTCTTTCAAATGCCTCTTCCCTTGAAAATAAACCTTTTTTTTCCTCTTCACGTCTCCAAATAATCCTTCCACGAAGGAGTTCATCCAGCTCATTGACATCTTGGATGACATCTGGATAATTTTTTTTAATGGTTTTTGTAAGTGAAAAATATTTTAATAAGGATGAACCTAAGTAATTAGGTTGATAGAGACAAGCATTTTGCTTCACACTCAGAGGCTGGAACAACTTGAGCTTTCCCGTTTACTTAGTGAGAGAATTTTGTTGTTTTAGAACCTCTAATTAACACCAAACCTTCATGACCAAATAGAAGCACCAATGGAAGACCTTGTCCCTGTACAAACACCAGCTTATTCATAAGCTGAGAATTAACTTCAGTTTTTGGGAGCTAATGGAAGTGGTAATTAGCAAAACCAAAACACAGTTCTGCACATTTACTCTCCTGTTTCTTTTTTTTCTTTTTTTTGCTATTACCCAGAGCATTTACTATGCCACTGCCTTTGCTACTGACTTCCCATCTTAACCTTAATTATCATTAGCAACCATTTATGATATCAAAACATTGTAATTCAAGGCTAGTAAAGTGCTGCAGCAAGAAATGTGTGAACTTACGAAACAAAGTTCCTTTCATTAAAACCATTTCAACCCTTTTCAACCTCTACTGAAAATAAAAAAAAACACTCTAATTAGAACACTCTGGATTCTTTTTCATAAGCTTTGGAAGAACAAAAAGAAAACCTTTCTCTTAGGCTGATAGAGTAGTATGGTGCATATCACGCTTCAGATGCTGTACAGCAGAGAAATACTAGTCCATGCATTATTTCTACTCTGCATTTGAAGTGTCATAAGTTGACTTTAAAATGATAACTCTGAATACATCACATAGAGAGCTGTTTTTAAGCAATTACTACATTTTTTCCTCCAGGGATAAACTGTAAAATGTAAATTATGTAGATACTTGCATGTCAAAAACCACACCCAAGTTTCCATAAGATGTTATTCATGGATCCTTGCATTATGCTGGCCTGCTCCTTCAAGTACTAGGGGGACCCATCTGTAAAACAGGATGGGTTAAAACTTGTTGATTTACTTACATTTAATTTTTAAAATCCTCGTGACTCTAAGTTACACTTGTATCCTGGAGAGTTTTTAATGAGATTCAAAACCAGATCTCCCCAGTAGGTGAAGAGCTCACTGGTGTGGTGAGCTGTCAGCAGAGTGAAGGATCAGCCATGCTCCAATCAGCACTTGCATTTGGGCTTTGGCTAAATATACCAACAAATATAGATGAGTTTTCTCCTACAAAACGAAGCAGGCTGCCTTGGAACAGTCCCAATTTTCCAGAACAGCTTTGCTTCAGTTATATGCATCTGATCACGGAAATTTAAAAACAGTGAAATGCCATTTCTTTCAGTCTTGAGGTTTAGGGGGAAAAAAATAGTTCTAAATGTCCCATCTATCAAAATAGCAGGAAGATTCTAAATTGTGAATAACCTTGATGCAGATGGAAAGCAACAAAACAGCTATATCTCAGGTTTAAGAAGAAGCTTCACATTACCATCACAGAGCTGACAAGAAGTGACAAATGTTTGCTTCATCCTATCAGCTTGTTTAAAAACCAGAAGGGGGCAAAATGCAATGTGTCTATCACAGGCATCCTGTTCAGGATTCAAGTGGTAACTCATAATCTCAAATACAGAATTTTGTAATGAAAAAAATCTGTGTGTCCATTTCTATTAAACTAGGGCAAGATGCAAACTCATTGTGATAGCCCTGTCATCCAGCCTTATCCCCAGCTCCCAAAACTTGCACAAAGAATGTTGCAATCAGCTTCTGGATGACACAAAACCTCCCAGGCCCTGACAGGCATAATCCTTTGGTAAAATAGGATTCTTTATCTGTGATGCTATCAGCTGTCAAGAGAAGTGATGTGCTACAACATCAAGGACAGCATATAATATGATTCAGATATAGAATTTTTAAGAAAAATATCTATTTTGCATAAGTAATCTGATTTAGAGGTTTCTGACAAATGTTGTAATATTTGAAGTACTTATGACAAAATGGCATAATTTGTCAATATAGTAAAGACAACTGCAAGGTGACTTGTCAAAATAATAGTGATTAAACCACTGTCTAATTATTATTTAGATGATGATATAATGAGAATGACAACACAATCCACTTAGTGACATTTAGAACTCCTGAAATATTTCAAATGTCTCAGGAGTCACAGAGATGGAGAAATATTTTCTGTTTTGATATTACAAAGGTGTTTAGTGCTGGTTTTTTCCTGTGGTCCTGTCACTGAAATTCTCGAGCTTTGTACAAGATGTCCCATTAGTCTAATGCTACTCTTCTGTCTTGTGTATTCTTCTAGAAGAGACATTGTTCCTGCCATTGTTTTATATCAATCTGGGTCCCTTCATAGTGTCTCAAGATGATTAAAAAATAGTATTGTCAAATGTATTTTAAAACATTTTTCTTTAGGATTTCTGGCATATCATTACAGTCAATATATTCCATACATGCATAACAGAGGAAACTCATTTATGATCATCCAGTTCATCCTCCTGCACAAAACAAAACCAATAATTCAGGCTGCCAGATAAAAAAATTGTGTTAGAAGTACAGTTTACCTTTTAAAAAAGAAAAAAAAAATCTGTTTTCTAGTTAATGACTTCAAGAGTCACCATCACATTCCCCCATAAGAATCAGAGAATCACTGAATGGTTTAGGTTGGAAGTGACCTTAAAGTTGATCCAGTTCCAAGCCCCCTGCCATGGGCAGGGACACCTTCAACTAGACCAGGTTGCTCAGAGCTCCATCCAAACTGGGTTTTAACTTACCATGGGGCATTCTTGACTTCCTAGGATGACCTGTACATCCAATTCCCTGCTGTTGTGTGGCAGAGCAGTGATGCCCTTATTCCTACTAATCTCTTCCTGTTGCTAACAGTAGTTTTTAGTCTTGGTCTTCAGTTTATGTTATTCATTATGCAAAGGTTTTCCTCCTGCACAATGCAGGAGCATTGAGCAGAGATGTCCCTTTGCACGTTTTCAAGCTTAACACACAAAGTTGAGTCTGACTGGATCATATGGTCACCTGTACTTTTAAGGGAGTGGACTTGCTGGACCAAATGGTGTCTTTTCATAGACAATTCCATATTGATAGAACCCTTCCTGTCCCTATTAAATATTAATATTTTAATTCTCGTGTTACTATTTCCTCACTGATCTTGTTATACCTTAATCTGTTACTTTAGAACATACATCAAGATTTCTTTCATGCATGTACCTCTATGTATTATTTCAGAAATTATCTTTCTTCTTGGAAAAACTAAAGATACGGTGGTATTTTATTGTAAGAGAGATCATTCTTGTATTATTTTTACAAACTCTTTCCATTTTCATATTTATTTTGAAAATATGGTCTCTGTTAATGACTTATTTAATGTCATTCACACGTGATAAAGGATCTGTTTGACCTAATCTTTTCCCACTTAAAGGCAAGCTTTAGAGCTATCTCTCATAGTTATCTTTTCACATAGGGATAAATTACATTTGGCTTCACTATATTGACACTCTAGCTATTTTCAGAATTATATTTTTCAAGAGTACATTGTCACCTCTCCCCTCCCTTATTTAAGTATGGCAATGCTTTTTATTCCTTGAGGCATGACTTTTCATTTTAATAAAGAAAAATCTGAGTGTTCTATGTGAAGAACTTGCAAAATTATACAAACTTCTCTATTAAATTAAGATCTTCTTTAGGAAATACTATTTTCTCATTCGGAAGACTTTGTCTGATCAAGCAGTCAAAACATGTACAAAATTACAGTATTTTTTTCCACTTGCCCTACTCTAAACTACAAAACAAAAATGGCATTTCCACAAAGATATTTGTTCTCAATTTTGAACACAATCTCTAGTCCATAGTCTTACTACTGCTTTTAAAGAGACATTAATCAAGTTCTAATGCATATGACTATAACTTTCTGCTTGTGGAAAGTGCAAGAGATTGTGGCTGGGACACTTTCTGTTAGTTCTGTATGCAACCATTATATCAATTAAAAAAAAAAAAACCCAAACTTTAAAAATGTTTAGATGGACTCACACATTCATGTTCTGCATGAACAGTTTGAATCAAGACACACTGATCCAAACACAGCACTGTTTGACAGACCTTTAACATATTCAGTTCACTGATCGAATCCTACTTATTGAATCTTCACAGTCCTGACAGACTCATGAGCCTGTAACAGAAATATGACCACCAGAATGACCCCTTGAACTTGGGAGGGCAGCATACAGTAGATCATAATAATAGCTATTTGAGAGTCAGTGTCTTCTGGTATTTTAATAATGCCGGATAGTATTACAGTAAAAATAATGTGCTTGAACTTTGGAAAATGCCGTTAAACTTGTGTGGCACCTTCAGAATTTTGTCCTCTCTACCTAGAGCCTATTATATGAGAAGACTGATTTATCTCTTGATTGGCTTTTATACAGCTATGGCAATTCTTTGCAGAGAAGGATGAAAAATATTCATCCCCAGAGCTTTCATGATCTAGTAAAAAAAAAAAGGGGAAAAATCATTCTAGTATCTCTTTAATTCAAAATACTCAGAGTCTTATAGACCTGACATTTTCTAATCAGAGCAGAACTACTCTTTTAAGCCTTCCAACTAACTCCTATTCTTGATTTCCAAATTAACTCTGTCTTGTAGGAAAAAGATCCAACAGTTTAACACCTTCAAAGATGTATGTAAACAGAACAGACAGTACACAGACAGAACAGACAGGAAAAAAGCTCTGAGCTCTTAGTTCCTGTATTGTATTCATAGTTCTCTGAGGATGGATTCCCACCACCTGGCTTATGAGACAACTGCTTTAAAACTCATGCTGTAGCTGCTCTTTAGCCATTCAAGTGTGACTAGGTGACCACCCAGAACCTTGATAAAAGTGGCTGAATTCTGGTCAACCGAGATGAGATTCTTTCTTACAAAGAGCTTCTGATTGCCACAAGACTTACAAGAATTTGTTCATCTTTAAATCAGTTGAAACTGGACAATCTGTGAGGAAAACAGCATGCCTGCACTCTGAAAACACCACCCCGGGTACTAAAGATCTCAGAGAGCGAGCAACATCTGCAGCTGAAAAATCTTCCCCCTTAAAAGCATTTGCTATTGAAGAGGGAGCCTAAGAGGCAGTGATTGACCTGACCAGCCCAGCTAACTCAGGGAGGACGAGCAGGAGAGGGGACTGTAAGACTTTAGCCTAGGTCAGTACTCAAAAACAACTAGAAAGCTGAAACATATGTTCATGAAGTGAGTGATCATATCATTCTACAAGAGCCAAAATTCCCAAAAGGCATCATTTGGATGCGTCAAGACTGCTGATGCTGAAGGTGAACACACAGGTGGCCATAGCACAGTTTGCATTAGGACGGAAAAGGGACCTCTTTTACACAGGTTACCATTGCTCTTGAGACCAAGAACAGTGTTCCAGAAAAAAACAAAGGCTGTAGATTATTTTCTAAAGAGCAAGATTAATCCAACAACATAAAAAACAGTAGCATCTTATGTGACCCTCTTCAGTTGATTCATGTTATCTATCAGTTCTGCCTTGATGCTGTCCAAGCAAATGCCTACATAAAATACAAAGGAACAGCAAAACAAATACATATCAGAAATGTGGACAGGATAACTAAGAGATATATTTCAGACAGAAACACTGATAAATATTCCTCAGGAAGGATGGAAAGGGGAAAGCAGAAAATATTGAATAATGTAGAAATTTTTATGAAACCTTAAAGTTCAAGAGTGAGAATCATGTATATCAAATGTCTTTGCCTAAAGATACAAAGGGAACAAACCATTAGCAATGTCACAGTCATAACTTATTTCTTATAATCTGCTCAGAAGAAAATAAATAAGGCTTTCTTCTGGAAAACAAAACAAAAGAAAACCAAACACCTAACTAACAGACAAATGAGAAACCCAGAAGGCTGTGCTCTTCTAAAAGTAGATACCTTTGCCATGGTGTCTCTTGGGAAAGCACATCAGCAGCACACAGATACATCCACTTTGATGTCAAAACCACCTTTTAGAGGTACATGGAGGAAATTGTTCTGGGAAGGACTACAGTACATTTGATTAATGAGGAGGAACAGCCAGCATTGCTGTTTTAGCATCTCTCTTGTGATCTAAAAATCAAAACATAATCCCTAAATTGAAACTAAAACTTCTACTTTGATCAGACAGCTTGTTTAGTTGGGGGTTATGCCAATATAAGCAACAGATACAGAAATAATTCAGATCTATTGGAGTTTCAGATGAAGTTTGCTTTGTCTGGGGTTGGATCATGGGATTAACAGTGTGGATCAGCTGAAATAAATTTGTTTAGTCTCAAATGGAATAAATTGGGAGACCACAACTTCTGCTTCACTATCCTGGTCAATTAAGTAATACGCCCATGCACTGGCCCCTTTTTTATATATAGAAAACCAATCTAGCATGAAAAGCTTTGAAGTCAGTCATTTACAGTACCTAAAAAGGAATGCACTTAAACTTTACTTATTTATTTATTAAGCAGGTAGGCAATGGTGTGCAAGTGAAAGGAAATCAGGAATCAGTGAATAAAGCAAGCAAAAACCTAGATTTAGAAAATCAAATGCCCACTTTTTGTCTGCAGAAAGTGCATACACAAACATGGGAGGAATGCAAATACTTCCCTGTTCTAAACTGAATTGTCACCATTTTATTGCCATTTTTCAATCTTCCTGAAACTCTTTGGGAATCTGCAAATAACAGCAAACTATATTCTGTTCATGACATTTCAGAGGAAGATTGATGTGTACTCTTCTTCTGTTCTAAATGCAGTGCTGGGATGTCACAAAACTTTGTGGGGCCATGATTTTCAAAAGTAGCACAGAAACAGTGCTGCAATCATTCAAAATTACACCAAACTCTACAGTCCTCTATTACAGTAATTTTTCAATACAACTTCCCATTCCTACTTTCAAAGCACAGTTACACTCAGAAGATCATAACAGGCCTTGGATAATAGAAATAATACCGGTTATTGTAATCCCTCTGACACGAGCTTGCCTGGCAGTAGCCAGAGTATCCTCCCATTAACTTTCCATTATATTTAGTGTCATTTTGCTATTGCTGTGCTATTACTCTCAACATGTCTCACTGCAAAAACAGCATCTCTATTTTACAGTAAGGTATCAGCTAAACATCAATGAACATCCTTGTAAACAGACAAGGGAGCGTGCAGGGGACAAACTCAAGCTCTCTAATTAGCAAGAAAACAGGCAAGATGTGAAACAATATATCTCCTGCATAAAAGTGAATCCTGACTGACCCCCTGGATTTCTATCAGCCAATGGAGTGATGAAGTATCTAGCTAAATAAAAATAACTCATCACATGAAGACACTGATTGAGTTTTCTTCTTATTTTCATCTCCTGGTAACTGATTAAGTAAATTTTGTGTGTTTTCAACTATGACAGGTTATAATCTCTGTTATTGACTCAGTTGAAAGCCCTCATCAGTAGAGTGAATTAGTTCATCACTCCATGTGTCACTTCTACCTACTGTGACACAATAAGGCCTTTTTTCTGGTGATGATTTAATGAATGGAGCTCAGGGGTGCAACATATATTTTTCTTGTTCAAATTCACTTCTTGTAACCCCAAATATTTTTTTAAATAAGTGGTGGTTGATTGGTGAGTATGTTTCTTAAATAATGCTTGTATGCTGTGCGTAACAACAGAATGACAAATAGAAATGAAGGCTAAATTTAATTTTGAGGAAAATGCTTCTTTTAACAATCTATGAGGCACTTTGAGCTGCCTGTGATTTTGCTGGTTTAAAAAAAAAAAAAAAAAGGACAGTGGATGGTAATGCAAGAATTTAGCTTTTTATGTATTTTCACTGTCATAAACTAGCAGTTTTCATTAAAATCCAGGTGGATTGGAAGGTGATAGATGCAGCTTTTTGCTTCTTTTATTCGCATTGCATATTCCTTCTATATATTGTATTGATATCAAATGGCTGCATTTCTGCTGGTAATGTTAAGAAACAGTAGGCCAGGAATGCAGATTTATTTTGTAGCCTGAGAGGTCCATTCAAAAACATTTGACTAGGACTCATTCAACCTCATTTTTACACCATTTCCCTCCCTGGTCACTCCAAGCTACTGGCACATTTTTCAAGCAGATGCCAACCTGATGCAAACATTCATGGGTTCACTGGCTTAGGGAACAATCACAATTTACACTCGTTGACAGGCAGTAGAAGGAAACAGGCATATATTCATATAAAACAAAACCATGTATAAATCATTCTTACAATTAAGGAGAATACAGGTTGAAAATGTACACTTGCTGAAGGAATAAGATACGTATTTTTTCAATCCACCTCACACTGATGAAAGACTGAGTTATCTATCTTAAATGGTGTACTTAACACCCTGATTTATGATGGACATAGTATTATGAATACAACATACTTTGTTCTCATTTATAAGACATGAGTTCTTTGGGTCAAACCTAGAGTGCTTTTTTATACAACAAGACTTTGAATATCATAAGCACTACTGGAAATATATAAAAATGAATAATGCATTTTCCTTGGAAGAAACTTCAGGTAGAATGAATTGAGAAATGCTATATATAAAAAAGAGTGTTGTACTAAATGCATAAATGCAAAGGTACTTCATTCAAATTCTTCCCCTAAGCTTGACTCAGCCAGAGGAAACAGGTAGGAGAGAAACAAATACAGATCCTATATACGTTCAAGTTTTAATTTTCCTTTTTTGATGCCATATAGATAAACACCAAACTTAAATTGGAAGGTTATTTGGATAACACAGAAGCAACTATTATGATAAATAACCATGTTCTAAATCATAAGAAAAAAAAGTTAGATTAAAACACTTCTGAAGACTCATAAAATTAGACTTTGAAAAATTATTTTGTCCAGCTGCAGCCTTCATGAATGCCAGTTTATATATTTGTATGCAAATCACATAGGTAGACAGTCATTGACTGTTTACACTTGTACTACTTATTTGTACCTACAGGTTGCCCAGAGGTTGTAAAATCTCCCTCTTTGAGATATTTCAAAATCCATGTGGACGTGGTCCTGAGTTATCTGCTCTAGATGGCCCTGCCTGAGTTGGGGGTTGGAACTCTAGAGGTCCCTTCCAACATCAACCAGTCCACGATTAGGTGTGTAAAGATGGCTTTATCTACAAATATTACGGTATCTCTACTCATATATCCACATACAGTATTCAGTATATCTATTCATACAGTACATCTACTCACATAGCCACATGATTTAGAAAAATGTGGAGCATTAACTATAACTTCAGTCGTTTGGTGATCTAATAAAAATTGAATATGAACCAAACCCCTGAAATATGTTCAAAACATTGAATGCTATTTGAAGAAAGGATATGGGTAAGGGTTGGATAAATGCTTCCTTGAAGAAAGATCTCACAGGCTGCAAGAGAACTTGCTCACATTACCCACCTACATTATGGCAATGCACTTCACATTTGCATGTTCTATCTGTCAAACACTCAGATATATAGTCTCCCCCCCAAGTTTATATTAGTCATTACATGATAACATATAGCGATTTTGGTCTACAGATATGAAAACTAGGAAATTAAGTGGGAAATCAAATGTTAAAAACCTGGTTCATATCTAAATTTCATTGTTTGATATGATAATTTGCTCCAGTCCATTCACCTTGCGTGTGCCTCCCATTTCTCTCCCACTGTAATTACCTTCAATGTTTATTGCACACAAGCCATTTCTATTACTAATCCACACTATTTCTGTGTGAAATATAGGAAACACAATAGCTGTTATTGATCTGTATTTCAGTAAAGTATGCAATGTAACACCCCAAGGGAAAATATTAGCAAAATATTATAAGGTAGATCAAGAAATTATTACAATCGGAAAGGAAAAAACAAGTGAGAAAAGAAAAAAACTGAGCTTAGAAAAGATTAAAAACATTTTATTCCTTCAGGGTCAGTTTGAAGCCATCGTGTAAAACATCCTCACTCTTAAAGAAAATTGTTTTTAATAAAAATAAATAATGTTCTTGCCAAATCTGACGATGGAAGAAATGCAGGATATTTCATGAATGTGGAAAAGCTCTGGATGCCATACAAAAGAGCCACATATCCTTGAGGACTCATGTAACACAGGCAGAATGAAGTTCAGCAGTGCAAGAAAGGCAAGGCTAGAAAATTGGAAACTATTAACAAAGGCATCTACAAGGGTTGAAAGATCACGAAATAGAAAATATGAAAGAATCCAATATTTGGAGCTACGTGATTAGGAATGAGATGACCAAGTGCAATGCTGGGGCACATCAGTCAGTGAGACTTGACTTAAAGAAGCACAGCAGACATAGAGAAGTATTAGTGTTATTCAAGCTGTGCTCCTCTGTGTAATTCATCATATGTATTCAAGGAACAGTGCTGCAAACTGAAATCAGGTTCAGAGATGAGTTCCCTGAATGGCCAAGAAAATGGATTCTTAACAAAGCAGAGATGACCAGCCTCTCATTTTTACCCCAGCAAAACAAAAGTCAAGTGTTCAAGTCAAAGGCAAAGATTCAAGCAATCTGAAATTCCAAGTAGAAACTCAAAGCACAACTGGGTTTCGGAGAAGAGTTCAGGAGACACCTTTTTACACAGTTTGGTTCTTGTAACAAAAATTATCGGTCTCCATTTATGGGAGTGCAAAGAATTTGCCTTTGAGGTAAACGTTTGCAGATATGGAATGTGTAAGTGCAGAGAGCTTTGTTAGCTGCTTACATCAGCTAGGAAATGAAACAATGTCTATAGCATATCTGTAAAACAGGGACTTGGGAGGTCTTATTTGTCTTTACACTTATGTCTATGTTGATTTTATATCACATCAAAGATCTCTCATCAGAATTAAATCAACAAAGAATCCCATCACCATATCAGCTTATTACACCCAATTATAGAATCTGAGCTGCTTTGTTAAGGTATTCATTAACCTTTTCAGAACTTAAAATAAGAAATCTAATCAAATAGAGGTGGTAGGGTGCATTCTGAAATGAGAAAAGTTGTCATGTACAGTAAATTTTAATACACTGACTTTTCTTAAATTAGCTAGTTTTATTAAATTGAATGAAGTGAATTTCTTTTAATCAGCACTAGCTCTACAAAACAGGAATTATTCTGCACTGTAAAAATAGTATATATTGTCTGGAGTGAGTGTTATAGACTATTTTGACTTTTATTCAAATTAAAGGGGTACCATTTGTTAAATTTATTCTTTTTAATTTTGCGTCAGGTGAATTTGCTTTCTTAAAGGAACTGTGTAAGCAATTACAAGTAGACCTAATTAAGTTCTTTAGTATTAATCATTCTAGAAGTACATAACATGCTGAAAAATAAGTAGAGACTGAAATGGCAGAGAGTTTATAGAGCAATTTTAAGAAAATAATCAGGAGCTACCTTATAGTACCATCTTAGTGAATAGCCCCTGTGAGAGTTCATTGGATATGAAGTCAACTGGTAGGGGAGTAGGGTGCACTGTCTGAAGCCTATAAATCTAGATAAATCCTCCTGTGAAAGTCAGACTGGTTAAGAAAGTTGAAGTGTTTTTCTAATGTAAATCCTCACTGTGTGTCTAGTCTTTTGCTTTTACTTAGAAAGCCAGAAAATCAACATGGTTCCTTCCGATCTTCTTTTTTTTCCCCGTCATTTGTCCGTATATTGTGTTGCACACATGAAATTTTCCTTCCTAAACCACATCGCTTCAACTCAAACTATTTTAGATAATTTATTTTTCAGACATCACTACAATTTCAATTATCTCTTGAAGAGCTCTTTTAGCTCCTCCTTCCAAACCTCTAACATATCTCCTGTATGTCGTTCCTGGGTGTGGAAGGACTCAGCTGGAGGAAGTTTTAGAACACGTATTTTGGACTAAATCAAAAATTCAAAGATGCACATTTTAGCCACAACATAGTTGCTGTTTTCACAAGGATTTTCTGTTTTGTCTCACTTTATCCTGCTACTTTTTTAGTTACCAATTTTTTCAGGGGGGTTACTGATTTCAAAAATATGGAATTTAATTGATGTTCAACCATTGTTCTCAATGCCACTGAAGCTTGCAACATGATCCTTAGAAGACTTATACAGCTGTGTTCTGTTGCACAGTGTCAAACTAGTTGGAATAAAATTGAAGTTGTGCATATAATCTTTAACCAAATTAAAATTTTTAAGCACTGTTAACATTCATCATTTAATCTTTTAATCATTTAATCATTTAATGTACACTGACAAAGGTTTGTCAATTTTTTGAAGCTCTCTGGTGTACTGTCATCAAGACCCACCATAAACATGTAATTTTTTAGATTTCAATACCAATTGATAAAAATCACAGTTACTGAAATATTTGCCCTATTGTCTACATATAAGACATTAAATGGAGAGCTTTATGGAATATATAACATTTACTTGCTGTAAGTTTGGCAAGTTGGTTTCTACCTCCTATTATATCAAATCCTTATAACCTGTCTCAATGATAACAGCCAGTTAATCATCACTAATTATTCAAGGGATTATTTCACATGCATAATTACAGTTTTTGGTTCACCAATTCCCTGTAAAATATTGGCCTATAAAAGCTCCTGTTAACCTGACCTTGCTGTAAAATACATTATTAAATGACCAAAGCTATTAGTGAAGAGAACCAAAGGCCAATCTTTGAAGGACAGAGGCAACTACCTCCATATTTAAATACCTGTGTTACTCAATGAAAGTTTATATGAAGCCAAGGCCAATTAACTGATTGCATCCTGATTCTCAACTGCAATATTTTTTCCTTCTGAATAGTAACAATTTTGGCATTGAATGAATAAAGTAGAAAAAATGATAGAATTTTGTTTGAAATTAAATATTTGTGGAAAGATGCAATAAATTATAAATTGTGTTTGTACAAAGTTGTTTAAAATGCTGAAGTTAATAAAGGATCGTCTGAACTAAGAGATTTCTAAAAAATTCAGAAATGTCGGAGGCGGTTTAAAAGTTAGAAAGTGAAAATAAGCATGGATGGAGCACGTGGAGTTAAGGAGAGGATAAGAACTGTCTTTGTTCAGCCTGGAGAAAAGAGATAAAGGAGAGAACTTACTGACATCTGCAACTATGTAGTGTGAGGGTGTAGAGAAGGAGTCAGATGCTCCCTGCAGAAGCGTACAGACAGGACAACAGGCAACAAACACAGGTTGGAGTGTGGGAAATTTTCAGTAAATACAAGAAATAAATCACAATGAGGGTGGCCTGTTATGAACAGGGGTCCAGAGAACTTGAGGAACCTCTATCCATGGAATTATTCAAAATAATTATGCAAGGTTCTGAGCAAGCACAGAATCAACCATACCCTGCCTTGAGTACAAGTTAGAACCAGAGTAAACACAGGGTCTCTCGCAGCCAAGTGATTCCTTTTAAGTGTCTGAGAGTCTTCTGGGGATTGATACAAACTGCTGCAGTGCTTTAATAATCTACTGTAAATGTGTAGATCTTTAAGCCCTAAAGTATTCTCTTCTGGTAATTCACTAGTTTGCAATTCCTGCAATAATAAAATTTTTGCTCACAATAAGTTCTAAGATTGCTACTAAGCTGGTAACAAGTATATATTAATGGTTTTCAAAACTTGGCTCCAAAAATGTAGCAACATTTGTTAACAATAGCCTCCAAAACTTATAGCAGATGCTTACTTCATTTGTTTCAGATGTTATTCCTCTGCAACAAAGAGCATTTAAAAAGAGCTATCCTGGCTCAGTGCAAGGGTAAGATATAAAAATATAGGAAAGCCTTCCATGACATTTCAACCAGCAGACTATCCAAATGCAAGCCACTGCATGCAGTTCTGGTTTTGCTGCTACTTTATTGTTTATTGGATTCAGATTTTTATACAGATTAAAGCATTGCTGTAGATTTTAAAAAGAAATTGAAGGACAGAAAAACAGGAAGAGAACAAAAAAGAAATACCATCTGAAATTCAAGCCTGATGCATAACCCCTAAATGAATTAAAACCAGTATAAAAGACAGGATAGTCTCAGGAAGGAATGAGGACAAACCTGACTGCAAACCACACCAATGTAAACATTTTGATTTTGCATGTAGTTCTGTTACTTCAAATGTAGAGCCTCTGGGCAAAGAAAAAACATTCCTCAAAGTGCCCTTCTCCTCTCCGGTTCTCCCACCAAACTCTTTGGTCTGCAGCAACAAACTCTTTTGGTCACATCCTCCACTGAACAAATGTTCTGTAGTGTTCAAAACCATCAAAGAGAAAAGGTGCAATCCTTTCCTTTCAATACTTTTGAACTACAGCTTTGCTTGGGGAAGTTGTCAATTTTCCTGCATCTCCCCGTGCTGTCTGCCTGCTGCTGACCCACCACTCCCTCACATCCATAAGCTGCATTTCCAGTCCCTGGTGTTTTAGAATACTCCTCACAGTCTTGCTCTCTTTATGAAATAAGGAAAGACTAAAAATTCACTCAGAGCTCATGCGTAGAAGGGAAAGAGTTCAGTGCAGTCTTGATTCTTTGCATGAAATATTGCAACTTTTTAACTCTAATAGATGAAAATTTGAAAGAAGAAATATTGCTACATAGATCAAGTTGTTTCTTAAATGCTTCATATTGAATTAAAATTTCATATTGAATTAAAAATGATAAATAATGCAAAACCTGCCAGGTGACAGCTCAAGGGATAAGAAATTCTTAGAAAACAGCAAGGATTTGGTTTAAGAATTTTTTTTATTTGTGTGTGTTTTTTGTTGTTTTCTTTTTGGTTTGTTTCGTTTTCTCTGGTTCTTTTTTTGTTTGGTTTTGGTTAGTTTTTTTTAATTTAAAGTAGAAAAGCACTACACGTTTGGAGAAACCTAGGAATTTAAGCATTGTTGGAGATTAAAAACAGAAAAGTCACAAGAAAATTATGGTTTTCCTGTCGATCGTGATATTTAGTGGACAAAAACTGGTTCATGGACAGTTCAAAGGACTGCGAATACAGTTTTGGAACGAATATCTGCAATTTATTAACATCTGCAACAATGTGCTGATCTGCAACACCCTGTAAGATTTCTTATGCAGCTGTTTAGTCCAAGTTGAATTTGAAGAATGTCATGAAAATTAGTCCTGTTCTTGTTAGTTCTCAAGATAATTCAGAGTTTAAAGCATGTTATTGAAGGTCTATATAATGAGTTAGTTCTATAAATCAAATCAATATTCACCTCTTCAGCTCAAATATACAACACAAACGTTCTCAGTGTCACAAATGATCTCCCTCCAGCTATGTAATGTCTTGTACTGCAAATGTGTTCCAGGAGAGCAAGTAGCTTATAAAAAAGTGTCCTTCCCTCCCACAAAATAAAAAGCTAAATTCTTTGCAGTAAATTATTTGGTTCTGCTTTTGTAGTCATATATCTCTGAATACATCACATAAAATTTAGTTCAGTCAGTAATTTATGTAAGAGCCAGGCTGGTAACACAGCTCAAGTCAGAGCCAGCACTGCACAGCGATGGCTTTTCTGTTTGTGGTAAGTGACCAAAGTTAAACAGAAGCTGAAGAGGTACAGCAGGAACATAAGTGAGTACAGTACAAGCTTTTAATTTTTATCATATTAACTTTAAGCATCTTAAACTTCAATGGAAAGCTTGATGTGTGTTGTCATGCATGACAGCATGCAGTTTTAAGGTGCTATTTTAAGAGGCTGAGGAAGCCAAGAAGAGCTGAAGAGAGAACTACTCCAATGCTCAGAAAAAGAGCAAAAAGGCCAAGGGTGCAGAACAATGGTACCATTTGCTTGGCATCTTCAGGAGAGGATGGCTTATCACCAGCAGCACCGTCTGGTTGGAGGGAGGCTGTGCCTTTCTCCTGACAAATGACAGGGCACTGTGCCTCGCTGCATATGGATGCACGACTGCAGGAATAACTTGACTTTCTGGCAGTAGACAGCAAACACCTGTTTGAGGCAATATGTTCAAGGGGAGGATTTCAAACCTCCACTTCCTGACTTCTGGTAAACACCTATCAGGCCCTTCTGGGACTGAAAGATTCATCCCACATAACAGATTATTGCTCTTTGTGGGAGGGACAGTGGGGGAAGAAAAATCCCCAAAGGAACCCTAGAGTATATCGCTCCTTGGGAATAGGGAATAACTACTTCACAAAGAGCAGAACACAAACTTATTTGAACAGATTTTTTTCCTCTTTCCAATTTAAACATCATGATTTTTACTTGAAAGTAGATACACATTTAATTGTGTAATAATTTAATTTATCTTTTAAGCAGATATAAATTTAATTGATATATATGAAGAAAAGACTAACTATTTTGATCTAACTGCTTTTTCTGAAACTGGAAGACTAAGAACTGAAAAAGAATCAAATAAAATGGAATGATTTGCACAGCTCTGCCTACATGATCTGTGGTCAGTAGTCATTCTGCATCCACCTTTTAAGGATGCTCTCCAGCAGAATTTCACACAACTGTAGACATTTTGGTAGATGTAGTGGAGAAAAGTCATAGTTCTGCTCTAATTCTACTCTTCCTTTTGGAGAAGATAAAAAATCCATCATTAGTACCTAGGGAAATCGCTTGTTCACAGGAATGGATGTGGCAATTATTTTATGCAGCAATTCTAAGATAAGAAGCTCCTTTAATTCTATCCCTCAATGAAAGAGGCATGTCCAGTTGTTGTCTCATTACATACTGCTCCTTGGAAATTAAATAAAACAATTATTTCATCACCATTTGAATTTGTTTCTGATAGTAATGTTCTAGGGAAGGTGAGAATTTAGTTCTCTGTTTTTAATGAGCTGAATATATTTTGAAAAAGCCATACTACAATAACACTGGATCATCTTACTGCTGAAATATAGGTATATAGCAGATGGGGTAGACTGTTCATAAGTAAATTAAGCTTTATTACTTTTCCTTTGTATTTGCTTAAAGCATATTTGTGAATTCATAAAAATAATTCCACTGGCTAAATGCACTTTTTAATTAGCTGATGTTCAGTGATACAGAGAAATGTAATATCTGTGACAAGACTGGTATCCAATTGCTCATGTAATTCAGTATCTGCATTGTTGCTAGGGAATATGTTCACATCTCATCTGTTTTTCAACATGTTGAACTATTCCTAATGTTAATATTAAGGTTACCAGGTATTTCAGATGACAACAGGTTTATTTGCAGTTGAAATCTTTGTAGATAAACCATACAGAAATCTGTGACAGTTAACCTTAACACTACAGTAAGTTATAAAAGCAGGCTGGTCTGAATCTGAGAGTACTCTATAGAAATTGCTTTCATATCAAATAGCTAATCTAATCTAAGCATGACATAAGAAGTGGTCAGATTGCACAGTGAAAGCTTTCAAGAATGGCTTAACGTAGAGAATTTGGGGATTTTTTTTTTGTTTCATCCTGCAAAATGGCTGTTTGCTTTGTACTGAGAACCTGTGTTCAGAGCCTCAGAGCAGAGACTTGGGACATGCTCATAAACAAATCTTACTAGACTGAGAATAACCTGCAGTTGTGCTGTGCTTAATTTCTTAAAATCTGATTGTGTGTTTACCCAGAGAAATATGTGGGAGCTGAGGTCCTCAGAACACTGAGCATTCTGAAAATGCACACCAAGAATAACACGCAACACT
Organism: Pipra filicauda; assembly: GCF_003945595.2. Lineage (NCBI taxonomy): Eukaryota > Metazoa > Chordata > Aves > Passeriformes > Pipridae > Pipra > Pipra filicauda. The sequence continues at coordinate 3,498,907 of NW_024104742.1, forward strand.
AGAATTTTTAGCATGGGAAGAAAATTGTCATTCAAGGAAGTTTCCTTTAAAGACAAAAGTCTAAATGTGATTATAAAAAAAGTTTGTTCTTTCCTCACTGGGTTTCTTCTAATTATTATTGTTTTATGGTTTTTTTTTCAGAATCCATGCAGATAGTTAGCAACACTCTGTATATGAATAATAGAAACTAAAAACTGTAGAATAATTTAAAACTGAAGAAGCCTCTGTGGAAGTAAGTAGTTATCTCAAGAGAATTATTTTTTGCAAAGGTAATAAATCTATTCAGTAGGCAAACAGATGAAAAATAAAACAATAAATGAGCCATGAGCACACGAAGCGATAAAAATTTAACAGAACTGCCACATAAGGCAGCAAAACAACTAATCACAGTGCATGAGAAAAAACCCACTGACTATTAGGAGAGTTTCAGCTGCTAATGGGTGTGAAGAATTTTTAGGTTTGTTATTTAGAGTCACTTGGCTGGTGATTCACAAAGATGTAATTCTGAAGAGACTACAAAGCGTTCAAATGCTGTCTGAGTGCTGAAGCTCCATATTTTTATTTTCAGACTGTCCTGTATAAAACAAATGTATAAACAATGGAAAACGCAACTTCTACATATAGTTGGCATGGGTGGCATGATAGTAACAGACACTGCAATAAGTCATGGAAAGCACGTTCAGAGAGAGAAATTCATGATCAGCAACACGTTCTAGCAACAACAACAGAAAGGAATAAGTAAGTAGTACTACCAGTGCATTCAGTGGTAAGGCAGCAGTAAGTATATAAAGGTGAGTCTAACATCCTGAGATGATCTAGATTCCCCACCTGCTTTCTGAAAGAGTTACAAGAAACCCCTCAGATGCTTGCAATCTGAATGATGCTATCTGAATGAAAATCAAGTTAATAATGGCTGTAATGGAAATATTTCTTCAACACAAGTTCCATTAGCCTTAGAATTAGAGCTGTTCCTTCTCCCACTGCATAGAAGACCTGACCATATATGGCCTGAGATAGTTCCTAGTGAAAGTCAAAAGCATGATGTATTTTTGACATTAAATCAAGGTCACTGAAAACAAAACAATAGCATGACACAGGTAGTTTTCTTGCTAAAAACTGAGCAGTAAGATTTCCTATTTTCTGCCAAGAAAAGCCACAACATATTTCCTTGTTTTACTACATGAAATAGGACAAGACAGACACAAGATCACTGAATCTGTTCCTGGCATTAAGATTTAAGAAAAAAAATGAATAATCTGACCATAGTAGGGAAATACAAAACCATGAACATTTATGAAGGAAAAGATCAGAGCTGACCAGAGCATCTAAGTCTCCACCTAACAAAAGACAATAAAATTGAAGGGAGTCAGTGCAAGTCTAGCAGCAAAACATAACCTAGAAAGAAACTCAGTATGGAAAGTTATGACCTGGAAATACAGCACATATTTTAAGGTGAGTTAATCTTTGGAATAAAACACCAAAGAATACCATCACCACCCTCCCAATGGCACCATCTTTTTTTTTCCCCCTCTTGGTATATTCAAACCAGAATCAGATGGAGACTGAACCACACAATATAATATCAGTATTAGCAAAATAAAATACAAGGGTACGTCTCTAAAACACAATTGCCAGTGATACACAAGAGGCTAAATCAGATAATCTCATGATGCTATTGTGCCTCAAACTACAAAAGCTCACTTTTAAATGAACAGGAGAAAAATCTTTTTCTGATCTCAGATAATATTAACATGTTACACTGCTTCATTTAGCAGAATTCAGCTATTTGAGTGATGCTGTCCTATGACATATACACAGCTTTGTAGTCAATGTCTAACATAATGAAAGGGCAAATATCACATTCAAGGCAAAGCTGTTCCGATCCCAGAGCTCCCATTGTCATGGAAGCCAGAATCAGAAAGCAAATACACAGTATTGATGGACTTGTCCCTGAAATAGGTATTATTCCAGCTAAAAAAAATCATTTAAATGCTTAACATTGACTGCTTTTATTCTGCTGAATGTCATATAAGAATATTTCACAGCTAAATTAAGTAACTGCCAAATCTTTAAATGCTTCAAAAATCCGTTTGATTTTAAATTTGGTTTGTTTCTCAAGCCAGGTGTTTTGCTTTATTTGTTTTGGTCTGTGGTTGGGGATTTTCAACGGTAGAGGTTTAAGGTTTTGTTCTCACAAAATCAGAGTCACAGAATGGTTTGGGTTGGAAGGGACCTTAAAGATCACCCAGTTCCAACCCCTGCCATGGGCAGGGACACCTTCCACTAGACCAGGTTGTTAAAGTCCTGTTCAACCTGGCCTTGAACACTGCCAGGGATGGGGCAGCCACAGCTTCTCTGGGCAACTTGTGCCAGGGCCTCCAAACCCTCACGAGGAAGAATTTATTCCTAAGATCTAATCTAAACCTACTCTCTTTTAGTTTAAAGCCATTTCTCCATTGCTGCCATTGATGAAGTATTCTCTCTATTTCATTAAAAATTAAATAAATACCCAAGGGGTTGAAGGCGAATAGATTTTTCATTTTTCTCCCTTTTGCTCTTAAGAATGATTTATGAAGTACAAATGCACTCATAAAATAGATACTATACCCTGGAGAAAATAAACTAGATATTTTTCAACTGTTAGTGGTTCATAATATAAATGGCCACCACCAATTTTACATTGTTTGTTGAAATAATTTTTAACCACATAACTCTCACTCAAACCATGAAAATTTGGCCAATTTGGGTCAGCTCTCCTGGCCATGTTCACTCTCATCTTTTTGTGTGTCTGCTCACTTGCAGTGTGAGACACTGAAAAGTCCTTGACTTAGAGTGAGCACTACTTAGCAACAACCACAATATCAGTATATTATCAACATTATTCCCCTACTAAATCCAAAATACAGCACTGTACCAGCTACTAAGAAGAAAATTAACTCTATCCCAAACAAAATCAGGACATAAGCAAAGCAATTTAAGGATATATTGAATGGGGCTTTCCTTGTTGCTGATGACAAACATGCAGTGATTTTGACAAAAAAATGGTGGTTTTTTAGTGGATCTCATTTTAATTAAAAACAGGAAAATACAATTTTAGTGATTTTAGAAAAATGGTTTAAAACTAAATGAGAGCCTATATTTTCACATAGGTCTTGACTTGTTCTCTCTTGCCATTTCAGATACTACTACTGACAGCAGCTACACATGTAAAGTTCAATAAATAGCCACTGGCAGCAGTCTTGCAAGGAGCTGTATGTAAACACCACCTCTGCAATGCTTCTTTTTCATTCATTTCTGGCTGCAGAAGTACAGTTTCTGCAGCAAAAAATTTCTAACAGTTCACATTTACTGTAGCTGTGTTGGAAACATAATTACACCAGCCCTGTGTAAGAGCATCAACGAAGTTTAATTAACGATGAGACAAAGGGGGCATTAAGCACTCCATTTTTAGGAGCCAAAGTGATCCAAACCCCATCATGTAAATATTTCTTAGCCCTAGGAGCGTGTGCAAAGAGCATGGAAGGGGAAAATGATAAGATTCAACAAAGCTGCCTAACCTTGCTGAGGTTAGAGGTACTCCCAGCTTCATAACATTGGGGTTTCACTAAAGCTAAAGGCAGGTGACACCTCTTGGTAACTGCTGTTCAGTCTTGTTTGTAAACTCTGGAAGCTCTGGCACATGTGAGGAGTAGACATTTATTTAATGTAAAGGTCTGAGGATACCTGCTTTGTCACACCGGGGAGGCAGATCAAATGTAGCACAATTAGCTGTCTAGAGAAGTCTTGTTCCAGACAGGAGCAGAAATACCAGCAAGAGCCTCTTTTCTTCTATTAACAAGACAAGTCCACTGAGAACCAATCAACCCTGCCACCACAGAGCCTGTGTGAGGATTGTTCTGCACTAATAGACTGGAAGAAAGTAAATAATGTCTTTTTAGTATTCTGAAAGCTCTCTCTAAATCACAGAAGGCTCTAATAGCATAGTTACACATTGAAAAGTAATATTCACATTTCAGTAACATGAAATGCTAGGAATGATTCATAGAGTAGATTTCAAAGCCTTCCCATCCTCCACCACAGCATAAAATAGCAAGAAGCTGTTACAGAAAATGCTTTTTGCTCTACAAACACGATAGCTTTTGTTTAGTGCTTCACCAGTTGGCCTTTAAACAATTACTGAAATAACATTTTTAATCTGAGCACTAAATTCAGCTAAGTATTTTAAGAAAGGCAATGAATTTGGGAAGGATGCAAATCACACTTCAGGGTGCTTATATTTCTTCCTCCCTAGAACAACTCCAGGCAAAAGCAAAGTGGCTGCTTACACATGGATGGAGCAAGGATGTACCTCTACAATATCTGTCCCATCTGTACCTCTGGAGAGCATCAGACTTGAGCATCAGCTCGCCACAGCTGGTTCTGCTGAACTTCTGTGGCATGCCAGCCATAGAAAAAAAGACACATTTTACAAGAAGGAGAAAATACATCTAAAAAATAGGAATGATGTATTTAAAGTGTTAAGTCTACAACAATATGGAATAATCTACATTTTTTTATAACTACAAATTTGGTAGTATCCCAAGAATTAAAACTGGGCCCAAGAATATATCTCCAGTGGCAAAGGAGGTTGTTTTGAACAGGGCATGGCTGAAAACAACTGTGACCAAATGCAATGGATTCGTAAAACAACAGACAAGTGTGACCAAGCAGGTTGTCTGCATGTGCACACTGAGGTACAACAGGCCAGTTCCAATAATAGGTTCATTGAATTTGCAATGGACATTATTTGTGATACTTTAGAGCAACTGCATCACATCTACCACTGTCCATCAGCATTGTAATTGTGTATAATTTAATAATGATACTATGTGTAAGTGCTATCTTGTGGATAGAAATTTACCATCCCATGTGAAACAACGGAGTTTATCAAGACTAGTATATTTGGACTAACTATGCAACAATGAATTCCATTGGAAAGACTGAGTTATTCTAAACACAACAGGTTTTTTTCTTTCAATATATGCTTGACCCTTCAGTTTAACCTTTCCAACAGCTCTCCACTAAGATAATTTCTTCTTTTGGGGGGCAGCATCTTTGACAAGTATTGCTGAAATGGCACAGGAGTGATCTGATCTGATGCTGTAGTTTAATGGTCTTTTCAGCTGACTACTAAAAAAGGACCCTACACAATAAAACTTCTGCTCTGCAATTCCAGAAAGGTTTCATCATGAATGAAGTAAAAAACTCCTCAGGAAAGAACTACTTGCTTCAATGAACAACCACTGCAGTGCAGCAAAAAGCCAAGAGGTTCTGCACCTTAAATCATCTAATTGATTACAGAACCTACAGCTGCAGGTTACAGATATTTTCCTATGAACCTTATCCAATCCAATGCACCTATGCTTACTTTTATTTCGAACATGTTATTGACAGATCCTTTATTTAAAGTGTTAGAATAACTGAGTGGAAAAAAAGTAACAATGAGAAGGCAATGATGCAGAAGAGACAGCTTTCCTCAGATTTTCATAGTTAAACTGTGACGTTCCAATAGGGAGATAAAGGACGTGGTAATTTACAGCCACATCCCATACACTCCTTCCTGCATCCTCCTGTCCTCCCACCAGATTCATACACTACATTACTTTGGCATTAGACTAGTACTCCTTAAAAGCTGGCTTGCAGCCTAGATTCTGTTGGCAACTAAACCACTACATTTTTGAGATTTATATAAGCCACACTAGACATAAAGGAAAACAAAACAAATACAAGAAAACCAGTAAATTCCATTAGTTCTGTAACTCGAAATATAGTTGCACAATGGCTGTTAATATAATCCACATCTCTTCTATGAAAGTGAGCCTCTAATATATCACTGCCTGTTTCACATAGGCAAGAAGACAACAAAGCTGTGAGGGATGTGATGTGATTACTCAATAACTTCATTAACTTCTTTAGAAAGTACACAGAGATAAATTATACAAAGCAGAATATCATGTACCTCAAACCAGGTTCTATTTTTCTTAGAATGTTAATAAAAGCTTTAAAACATTTTATGAAAATAATAAAGATAATTATCCTGGGATAAGTAGAAATCTGATGCCTGGGCCTTTTGCATCACCCTGCTGAATATGCAGCACAGGTAACAAACAGGGTCAAGAGGAGAGGGCTGACTGCAGCTGCTGACATTGTATCTCTCCAGAAGAAAAAATGTATTCCTCATTAAGAATGTCTTAATTAAGAAACAGTGAGTCAGGAACTCCTGCAGAGTTTGTAACCATTCAGTCAGACAGTGGCATCATGCTGTCCCACATTGGTGTCCTCCTAATTAGTCCAGCTTTGTAATCCTTCTGCAAAGCTTTGTTCTCAGGTTCCCTCAGAATGTGACTGGGGCTGCCATCACCCTGCTCTCCAATGCTGTCACGCACTTACAGAGTGGCTGCTTAGGCAGGGGTTCCTCTTGTGCTTGGTGCAAGTTTCGCTCCAGTTTTCCAAGCTCCAACCCAGGGTGAGCATCCACCAGAGGGACAGGATGCTTTCACAAGCCTTCCGAGGCCAGACCCCATCAGGTTCTATGTAACAGCCATTTCCTAAATGGTAGTTACACAGCATAATGATCCATGCTGCACCAAAATGAAATACATACTTAAATACCTAATTTGATTTTCTTTTCTTAAAGAAATATATAAAAATTGATCTGGGATCCAATAAACCAGCATGCCCTAGCAGAGCAGCATCAGAGTATTAAGAAATGACACTGTAATAGTATCAAGAATTATCGTGGTACTAAATCATCAAATTCAAAATGTTATGAACGTCACTAATTTTTACCTTCCAAGCAGTAGTTTAAAGTGTGTGTGGATGAATCAGTGACCGTTCATTGTTGTTTGGAGAGGGGAAGAGAAGCTCTTGGCAGCAGTGTAATGTGTCCTTCTTCCTAGGGGAGCCCCAGCTGCTCTCTTCACACCTCAATCACAATGTGCAAGCAGTGATGTAGGACACACAGTGTACCACCCCTGTCCTCAGCAAGAGGGGTGGTACCTTGGAACTTGGGGGTCATTTGGAAATTAGCTGTCACACAAAGAAAACTAAGGAAAGATATAACTGTCAATGTGATGCTCACTGAGATGCACTTTGGTGGAGTGTGGCTAAGACATACCAGTCAAATACATTCTGAATTATGCTGGGCCTGAGAGCTGAATCAGACCCTCCCTTTCTGTATTAGGAGATGTATTATAAGATATATGAACTTCTTTCCTGTTTCTTTCAAGGCAGATGTGCATGCCTGGGATAAATGAAATAATGAATTATTTGAGAATATATAATAATAACATTCAAAAATATTTTTAAGTTCCAGTTTTAAGGCATCAGGCACAAAATTCAGTGACCAAGGGGGCCCATAATTTATTTTTAAGTACTACAGAAAACATATATGAGACTGAAAACCATACAGTTGATCTCTTTACCCAAAAAATTAGGATAGGGATTCAATAAGGGAGTACATGAATGTGTAAGGAGGATTAGAGGTGGCTCTAAGGAATACTCAGAGAGTAGGAAGAGAAAATGGTCAAAAGTCAATGTAGAATCATGAAGCAGTATGGGAAAATAGGCAAAGCTATAAGATGAACACCTAACTGGGGAAAATATTCAAAGGGTAAGCAGGATAGATTAAATGAGCTAAGAGATAAAGACCAATTATATCAGGACTTTGGAAGATGCTTTTGCTGCTGGAATCAGATGCAGTAAAATTCAGTGATGGAGCAGAATCACTTCAAAAGAAAAAACTATAACAATGTTTGCAGTTGTGGGAATGAAAGATTTCTCATCAGATCTTTACAAAACAATTACCAGGAAAGGCGGAGGAGAGGAGAAAAGACATAATTTTACTGTATTATAGAATGAACACAGTAAGGCTCAGGTAAAAATGAATAGGAAATGAAAAAACAGCTAATATGTGAGGTCTGGAAAGGAAAAGTGCAGCCATCAGTGGAAATCAAGAAAAAAGTAATTGAAAAATTCAGAGAAAACATGACAAGAAGCCCAATTTTAACAACAGAGCTGTGTGGCATATTTGATATTTATTTATTTAATCTTGTTTTTAAAGTAGACTGTCAGAACAATCTCCAAGTGTTAGAGAATAAACATCACCTACATGAAAAGACTGATTAATTTTTTTAATTTTTGCAAAAAATTTTTCCTATTATCTAAGCACTTGCCTTTTTATATTAAAATATATCAGCAATACCTAATTAGTGATGTATTGCATCCTCTTTGTTGTTTTTTTTTTGTTTCTTGCAGAAACTATACCACTTTTGCATAGAAAACAATACAATGTCACTAAAGGTTTTATGTACACACAACCTCCCTCCTCCTCTTCCATTTCATTTGTAAGAATGAGAATTTTTGTGCTATGCTCTGCAAATGCACAGACTATTGTACAAAATTTATACTTTATCCTTTTCAACATTCTATTAGGATAAGCAAGTCCATCCAGGGCCTCTGAAGTTATATTAGGGGATGATGGATTCTGCAAGAGTATTCCTTGGTACTTTTGAACATTTTAATGATTCAAAAATATATTGAGTTTGGAACTTTCCATCATTTTTTCCTATTCTCTGTCTGAGGAGAACATGTAACACTTTTTTTTTCCTCTCAAAGGAAAAAAAAAAAGCAATCACACTTCAACCATTACTGTTCTTACTGAAATTGCAAAGCATCATACTAAATGTACCAGCATCCCTTTGACAGACATATAAGAGCACCTACTCACTAGTGTAATGGAAAAAGTTAGTGATTGCATATACTGAAGTGATTGAGCCAACAACGACTCTAATGCAGGGAAAAAACCTTGATTAATAACAAGTGCTACTAAAAGAACAGATTGTTTTATGAGGAATGAATCACACAAAGTAGTAATACAGTGTGTCCTTGTCCATTGGCTGGCAATTGGTAAGGGAAAGAATAAAAAGGCAAATGTTTGAAGATCAGTAACAGTTTTGATAGAAGGATTTAAAAATAAATTTCTCCCTCCTCTCCTCCAGTTCACGATGTGCAGATGTAACAGAGCAGGTATTATATGGTGATATATTTCTGGAAATCTCTTTCATACTAACTAGGTTGCTGTTTTAATGGTTTGTACTTAATGTATGTGAAAGTGAGAAGGATGCAGAAGGACTTACTACAAAGCACTGCTTTTGTATTTGAAGTTAGCACAGCATTCCTATAAATGAAATGCAGTGTGTTTACATACTCCTAAACACTGAAATGTAAACACACACACACACACACATTTGAATAAGGTTGATTCAGTTAATACACAGGGTAAGAAAACCTTTTATCATTAGATAAGGGGAGGTTTCAAGATAAGGATACATACAATGCATGTTTTAGTCTAATGCCTGACATTTGCATGAAAGCAATGTTCAGACCAGAAGAAAACAAATCAGCATCTAAATGAATCATTTACTGTGATTCCATAAAAACATTTCTACTTTTATTTAAACATCTTGATTTTTCTAAAAGTGAAAATGTATTGATTTAAAGAACAACTATAAAATACTATCATACCTCATATATACTGGTTATCTCATGATACCATTAGAAGATTTGTACCAGGTAAGTTTGAAAACTGTCCCAGACAAGAAATCCTATAGAATTGGTAAGATTCTATACAGCCATAAACAGAAAACTGTTAGGGATCCTCCTGTAAACAAGCTTGCTTGTTATTTACACAAAATACTGGCAAACGGAATGTCAGAAAGATTTTCAGGCAGACGCAGATGTAATATCTTAATCAGAAACGAGAGTTTTGGAGAAAATATTATTTAATGAAGTACATAGATCAGTTTTGTAAAATACGTTTTAAAAGTCATGAGATCTGATTCCAAAATAATTTTGCTGTTTTACCATAAAATGGTTGATTATTACTGATGGATACTCTATAACCAGATTTAACAGCTACCCATGTGAGACTGAGACAGCACAAAACCACAAGATACCATTTCTGTGTGAAAGCAAGGGATAAATACGCCTCCTCTCTCACATGACTCCGAGGGGAGCCAGGAGCTGCAGCCACCACCAACAGTGGGACCTACTGTTCCCAGCAGTTTCAAACTGACAGTGCTAAATATCAAACACAAACCTCATCTGCACATTCTTGTACCAGTTCTCCCGCACTTATCCACTATGGCAGCAACACAAATCAAAGAAAACACTGTTGAGATTTAGTTTTTACTCCATCACCCATTTGTCTTTGAACATTATTTTGTGCCTTCAGTGCACTGCATCCTTCACTACAAAATATAATCACAACGGGAGTTTCCCAGCTCCTTTCTCCTAAAACCTATGGAGCAGATGGGCTGCACACACACACACGTCCATGGCAGAAACTGTGATAGCCACCAATGATGGTATCAACAGCAGCAGAGTATAACAGAAAATCACCTGTGCTGTTACAGTGTGCAGTTCTGGATATGGACTTAATCAGCCAATTCCATTGCTTCCAATTTCTATCAATTTTTTACTTAGTGTGCTTACATGAAATCATCATAGTCGGAATGACTTATTTGGTGCATATTTGTTTCTGATCTTCTCAGGGGAATAAACAGATCTACTTTCTTAAGAACTACAATCTTAATCCCTTTAGCAATAACGCTAAACAGATATTGGCTTTTCTCCTGAAAACACCAAGATTTGCTGCTCTGCAACAAATTGTTTCAGATGCAATGTCAGAGTATTGCAAGTTGAGAAACCTATTTGCTGAAAACAATAGAAAAATCTTAAAAAAAAATAAATAAATAAGCCCTCCTGTTGACTATTACTGCTACAAAAACACTATTTGCAAACCAATACACACACACTTCTTGTGATGACAATGCTAATTTATGTACTAAGAGTATATGGAAGAGCTGAAATAAGTAACAAAATATTAGAGAATTTGTTAAACACACTGCAAATGGTACATTTCCAATGTGATATGGGTTTGCCTTAACAGAGGGCTTGTATATTCTGGCTCTGAATCAGCAGAACAATCAAGTGTCTTAATAGGAAAATTATACCAATAAGTAGTATGAAAGTCATTCCATTGCTTTTAGTGGTGTGACTCAAATCCAAGTGCATGCACCCTTCCAGTATTTTTCTGCATAGTGACCTTTCGCGTCCATCTAAACAGAAATGTGTGCTTCCTTTTATGTTTGTAGCTATTTCTGACCTCAAACTGAAGCTTTGTATTCCATGGATCTGCCCATATTTTATTTTGAAAACAAGGTAATAGGCTTCCTTTCACTGTTTAAAACTGAGCTTCTTGCTGCTGCCATAAAACAGATCAGTAGGCTCAATAGAATAGAAATAGGAATTGGGCAAAATCCATACTGATGACACTGTATTATTAATAAATTACCTACTGTGAACTTTCCATGAATTATTAAAGCAAATAAATCCCATTTTAAAGTGTTATTGATACTAGATAATTTATAAATATGAGATCATTGAATTATAATTCAATCTTTTCCCCTGATCTGTCTGTACTTCCATTTCAAAATGACTTTTATAATGTCCATACAGTATTATTTGGTATAGCTGTCTACGCATGAATTTGAATGCCCCCATTTCAATGCAGTGTTATCAAGCCTGCTATATATCTGACACCCTGCAGGGACCACCAAAGGACAATTTCTTAGCCAAATCTGCTCTTTGCCATGAAGCTGTTCTTTGCAGCACACTTACTAAGAGCATATACCCACATGCCCTTCTACACCAACACTTAGAGTTATTCCTGTCCCTCCCTCCCGGATAGTGAATGTGTAACTGTATTTTAAAGAGACTGAGAGGAGAAAAAGGCAGGCAAAATGTGAATGTGTACGTCAAGTCCTCAAACAACTTCTCCTGGCAAGTAACCTTTCTTCTAGAAGTTCACTTCTGCTCTCTAACAGTTGATGGCTCTCACAGTTCTGCCATCAGATCCCTGGAAGGGAATCTCGGAGTGCTGTGAGTAAGGAATGATGGCAGCCATGCCCTGCCTCAGGCTGATCTGGGGATGGCAGAGCACTGAGCAAAGGCATGGCCAAGTGCCCAGCATGCTGATGTCTGAGTGCTGCTGCCTGAACTCTGCTTAAGATGCACCAAGACAGGTTTGAAATTTCCCCTTCCTACTTATACAGCCAGACTGCACATATGCAGAGATCCACTGGACAAATGTGAGGGAACTGCAAATTTTAGACACTTTATACATGATGGAAACTGAGAGGTGGGTGACTGTAGTGAGTCTGTACCTATGCAGTTGAAAGAAAGAGTCTTCCTGACACTGGGGATGCGAGAGAACAAATGTCTCTAAGAGGATTTCAGAAGTCAGGGACAGTAATCTGAAAAATCTAGATTTCCCCAAGTTGCTGACCCTAAACTCTAGAAGCAATAAGGAACAAACCATCCTACTAAACCAATTTGGATGTATCCAGTATTACTTTCTCAAAATGTTTTTTTTATGATGAAAATGAGATTAAAAACCTCCTTAAATAAAGGAACTGAAAATAGAGAGACAAGTTGACTGCATTGAAATTATCTATTTTTATTCCAGCAAATGCAATCTCTGTCTTTTGCCTGCTGTGTTTCAGATACAAATCAAAATAAATCTGCAGTAATTAAATTAAGAGCTTAAACATGCTGTCTTGGTTTGTTTCTGTACAGTTTTTTCCATATTTGACACCATTTTATAATTTTTGATGTTTTTTCAGCTGAAATGAACATGTACCACAAGGGATTATGCCACCAAGACAGTGTTTCATTCCCACTGTTCATACTTTTTCACCTACCTAAGTGCTGACCTGCAGCACCTGTTTGGTTTTTTTTTCCCAAGTACTTAGCTACTTAGGTTAAACAAAAAAATAAATTACTTTGACATGACTACACAGTTATAGTTTTAAGATTTGGAAGAATACCTACCAGGGATTAACTCTACTTACACAGGGTTTTATCTAAATCTCTAGAGACAGAACTTTCAGCTGCCTGAAAGCTGTGTAATACTTAGAACCCAAGAAAACCAAAAAATAGTTTTTCTGGGAATAGAGGGAAGAGGAGTTGTAGCAGAGGCTGCTGCAACTAAAGAGAGATGCTGATAATATTAATTCTGATATAATTTTTTTCTTAGCTGTTACAAAAAATGTTAATAAAATTATTAATATTATTATACTGTTATGTGTAGTCTTGAGTGAAGTTGAACTTGGACATCAGTCTTTTAATAATCGTATACTATGGAGGAGCAGAGGGAATGCTGTGCTCCCCTGCCTCATGACCCAGTCTAGAACACAGTGAAGCACAAACATGCTTGGAAGTTTGAGCAAAAAATCTGGTAACTGCCATCTTGCTGAAAGCCTGTGGTAGGATTTCACCAGGATAAAAGGCATCTTTTAGCCCTTGTGCCTAAAATGATTTGAGTCCCTCTAGTACCTTGAAGTAGCCTTGCTGTTCACTGACAGCCTAAGGAGGAAGTCTCAGTGCTGTTTTTTTTCTAAGTCACGTACCAACGTGCTCAGCCCCAGCAGCACTCACATAGCCTGGGAGCATCTGTTTGGTGTCACAAGGCCTTCCTTCTGCTGGAAAGCATTAACAACCAAAAGACAGAAAGAACAGGTTATGATTACTTTTGTGGAAGTGTAAGTGAAATGTGTCAGGCAAAAGATATATATTTAATCATTTGCCTTTCTGATGCTAGCAAAACACATCCCTGAAGGTATTTACACAATCCTTCTAGTGCTAGCAAAAGCACATATTACTATTTTTTTTAGTATACAGTGGTCAGCTCTATTTACTTCAAAATATGTTTTATCTATAAAATCATGGTCCACTGGTAGAAACCCAAAAAACATAATAACACTGTAAGTATCTCTGATCTTTGGTCAGCATTGATCTTTTGAATTGTTCATTTTATCTCTCCTGTTACTGATTCACTGATTTACAGATGGTGGAAGAAGCAAGAAACATCTCTACCACGTACGTGCTTTGTCAAGACTAAGCACAGACAGATGATTAAGTCAAATTAATACATTAGTGATTTGTAAAATGAGACTTTAAAGATTGTAAAATAATTTGAATTGCATAGGAATACATTTATCTTAAAGGACAGAACTTTGTAATATTGCAAGAAACTGTCTCCACTGTGCATTACTGAAAAATTGCATTGCTGGAATTCTATAGCAACTCTGACTTTTTATTTTATGTACATAATTAAAGGAATAATGACATTTCACTGCTTGATAACTCAAGTTTTCTCCAAGAACTGCTTTAATTATATCTTTAAAAACTGTTTTTTGATGTTATAAGTAGAAACAAGGAGAGTCTCCGAGATCCCAATTCAACTGGAAGGGTGCACGTGCATGTGATTTATAGTACCAGACAATGTGAAAAATGTCACCTTTACCTCATGGATTTCCACTGATTTCAGAATGAGGCTTTGCTGCACAAAAGAATAAGGAATAAAGTGTACTATTGTCTAGTCTGGTATCTCTGCAACTTGCACTAACTCTGTAAATGTGCCTACAAAGGCTACTGCTAATGCATTTTTAGGTGAAAGTTGGAATGAGGTTCTGTTCCAGTGAGACAAGTTGATGAGACACAAGCATAATATGGCAGACACTTCCTACACTGGATAATTCGGTAGTTACTACCCTACATTAAACCATCTTGGTGTAGTAATTGTAGAATCAAAGTTTTATGTTAACATACAAAATACACTGTAAAGCAAACAATTTATGGGATTATAGGGGAGGGAGGAAGAAGGAAAAAAATTAAAATAAAAAACCCGTCAAACTCAGCTAAGACTTTGCTATTTGACATTTGAATAGCTGGCTATTCCTCCTTATCAATAATGCACAGTTGGGTCTAACCTCTGAAAACCAATTGAATATTGAACACAATTATTCTAGGAATGTTTCTATACATAGGCAAAGTGAATACTGCTACTAGGAAGCTGATTTTATTCTCAGGAAATTCAATGAACCTGTGTTTCATCTTTGGTTAGTGTCTCTGTCTCCTTTTGATTCTTCAGACTCACTCAAAATTTAGATCAAGTTATTAAAAAGAGGCTCAAGACAGAGTAGATCCCTGATGGAAGAATCAAAGCTTATCCTCAAAACGTAGAGTCCAGAGCTGAGAAGCTGCAACCCAAGAGCATTTTTTGAAACAAAACTTTATGGATGTCCAAGAGGGTCCCAAAAAAAATGGAGGCCAGCAAAGGAATGGCTAGTTTCCACTGTTGTAGCATAGCTGTTACCTATTTTTATCTTAGTTTAAAAGTTTCTAGAACTGAATGCTCACAGAGATTCAGGAGGTTACCGTAATGTGTTATTAATGTTTGTAAATTGCTTTCACAACCTTTAATGAAAGTGAAAAGGACAGTGTTGTTGCAAAGTATTTTTCATTGATTGCCTGGAGATTCCCAGCAGTCAGTCTCCTATTTCACTATGGCAATATTAATAGAGAATCTATGATATGAGAACCAGTAGAAATGAATGTTTAAGATCCTCAGAGCAAACCATCCACTGTATGGAGGAGAAGCCTAAAGCATTTTAAATGGTACTATATCTAAAATAGAAACTGCAGAGCATGCTTTATCTTTTATAGCATGTAAACCCACATGCATCTTGGAAGTATGGATACCCCAAAGATCCATTATACAAATTATCCAGGAGACTAGATTTCATCTTGAAGGCCTGTAATACTATCCAGACCTGGCAATAGCTTTGTCAAGTCATGTGTTGACATCTATTGCATCTGCCTAAGGACTTCAATGGAAAACCCTTCCCTGATTGTACAAGCCAACAGGAATTTATAAAATCACAGTGTAAGACATGGTTTATGAGGGTGCTGTGTAATCACACACCTACTACACTTAATCACACAGATAAATCAAATTCTTTCATCCATAGCATAAGGTTCGTTACTGTTCAGTAAGAACAATAAGCTGCCCCATAAGCAAAACAGATGTTTTTCTGTGTTTACAGTTAAAACTGCAAATATAATAAGCCATAAAGCACAAGGCCTGCCAAACACACGTACAATAACGGTTTTTGGTTTTAAACACAAAAGCTATAGCCTGAAAGCAAATGCTCCTACTGCTGCAGGACTCAGCCCCTGGTTTTCGTATCAAATATCAGCATCTTACAGAGAGACAGGATATATGTACCATGAGAAAGAGGGAGGTGTTCAGAGCACACAAGGAGGAAAACAGTCTGATTTCCTGAGCAGAACCCTGGGACGATTCCCTGAATTGACAAATTTTCAGTGTGGATCCACCCATGTTTGAAAGGTGCAGGTTCTGACTAAAATATGTGTCCAATCTTGGCACATTAATTAGGTCTCTTTCTGTGATAGAATCTTTTAGAGAAGCTGATGAAGTGGCCTTCCCTTAGTCAGGGCATTATAAATATCCTATTTTTAATTTTCTTGCAAAGCCAAGTATTTTCGCTAGATTCTTAGGAAGAATTTTCTTTCAAAAATATCTTCCTGTTAAAGTCAGTCGTGGCCTAAAAAATCCCTTATTCCCTTATGTCAGTGAACAGGTTAAATATTACTGGGGAATACAGACACACAGATATACCACTCACACATCACTGTAATCATATAAGTCTTGTTTTTGTTTGAAACCACAACAAAATTTTGACTGTTTTCAGTATCAGTAGGGGTCCCAATTAAGCTGCATACATAGTTAGCACATTACTCTTTTTAGGCACCATTTCAGTGTAAGCTTTTTTTTTCATATCATCCACACTCATCATAAGATAATTATGCTTATAAGAAGCTAATAATTACTAGGATTATCCATTTTAAGTTGTTAATGTACCTCACTGACAGGGTTTTGAGGAGGGTGGAAGGTTTGGAAGGTGAAAAAGTTAATTTTTTTTAAACAAAAAAATATAGCAGAATCTTTAGGATGTTAAATTTCAGATGTTTATCTATTGAAAGAATGGCTTTGAAATGCAATTATAAGGAATTGAAGAGCCTACAGACAAATGAAGTGTATTTTTTTCAAATCCTATTAAAAGTAGTTTTAATTAAATTTAATTTTTTTTTAAGATGGACCCTGTTGGTAACTAATTCTTTTTAAGCAGCCCATCTTGTTTCCACAAGCAATGGCAGAAAGTAATTTTTAATAAATTGCACAGTTGTTTTTTTTTTGGTTTCATCATCTTTTTCAATCTCAGGGACCAACAAAATGAGAAATTTTAGAATAAATGATACTCTAGATGGGCAATCTACAAGACAACTGTGCTGTAAGTCACAGTCATTAGCAAGACAGGACTCAGAAACCTGGAAGTTATTTGTCAAGCCTCAAGGATTTACATAGCAAATCCAACAATCTACACAGTAAGAGTAGTTTCTGATAGCAATTGCAGAAAATATTTTAGGAATGTTTGTAACAGTTAATTATGCATACTGTTAACTCTGGATCTGGAGGTACAACTCTCTCTCAGCAACACATGTGCTTTAAAAACACACCTCCTGAACCCAGTTTTACTTATTACTGACAACCACCACTGGCTATTTTCTGTGTGGCCAATGGTCATCCAGGGTCTGATGAGTCAATGTTTTTTCCCAGCTACTTAATAACACTCTTTACACAGTTTGAAAAGCAAAATTATAGATAGTGTCCTTGAGAGAGATTCTAGAGAAGATGCATGCTTAACACTCCCAAACCAAATACACGATATTTTATGTTGAAAAGGTGAGAAGCCAACTAGCATTCTAGCCTGCTGGTTTTCATATGAGGGCCTTGAGGTTAAGAAGCCATTGACGCTGGTCCACACCAGCTAATATTAGTTTGAACCTGACCTTTGCAAGAAATCTGAGAACACAGAAAAAATGAGTGAACAGAAAAAAGTAAGAGCTCAGACCCCAGTATTCTCTCCTGGTGAATGTCAGCACCAGCTGCAGAAGTGGCCACTGCAGGCTATTCTTTTACAACTCCGAAAAGGCTCATATTTTTCACACCTTATCTGCCTTACATCCTTATCCTGTCAGGGCTAAATCACTTTACTACTCTTCTCTGTCACCTCTAGTTATGCCTGCCTTGTTGTATATTATTGCAATCCTAAGTGACATAGCAAAAGTCAATTCCAGGTATTTTGGAAAGAGCTCTTATAAACAACAAAGGGTAGTTTAAGCTCCAAGTGCTGAAATGGGTTAAGTCATTTAATACACTACCCATTAAGCGTATTTGAAGAACATAAATCTAGACTGACCCAGAAGTGAATTTTAAATAACTTCAGAAATGTTAATTATATTCAAAGGTTCAGCATCAAGATGTCAAACAATCTTACAAAAGACTCCATAGTACAAAGAGGTGCATTTAGCAACTATTCCTATCAGTCATTTGTGTCCCGTGGCTACATCAAAGGTAAATCTCAAACACAAACCAACCAAACCCTCAGTGTATGCAAGAACATAATGGTAGTTACAGATCCTTTAGAATTAAGATGCCAAACATGAACACATTTAGTGCTCAACAAATAATTTTTTAATGCCATTGATCCTGGATTTTTTTTTAAAGCAACTTTCCATTCCTTTGACAGATGTGCTATGCTGCATTTCATTACTTTTTCTCCTTACCTCGTTTTTCTTTTCTTTTAGATAAGTGATGAGGCTTTCGGAAAAGATTAAGTACTGGCAGGCAAAGCAATGGCCCAAACACGGTTTTAATTGGAACCTCAGATCCTGTGGAAAAAAAAAAAAGAAATTAAACCATTAATAATTTAATTTTACTAGCAGAGAGAGTTCACATATACTGTTTTAGGCAGATTTTACCATATTTCTTCATGTTTGATTTCAACAGGTATGCGATATTTAGTCAAACCATGTTGGAAATAAAATTATTAACAGAAGGTTTCAGGGAGGTATGGAGAACCAACAAGTGCTGATTGCAGTAGTTCTCATCTAGAGAAGTAGTCCACTGATGACTAGTAATGTCAGAATTTACTTATTTAAAGTAAATTTACTTGATTTATAGTTAAAAAGCACTGTCTTCTGTAAAACCTAAACATCTTCCCATTTTTTATAACATTCAAAATACTGTTTTCTTATGCTGCTCTTTGCCCCATAAATGGATGGCAGAGTACAGACACTACACAGCAGTAGGACTCAAAGGCAACCAAGGCATAATGCTAAACAATTCACTCTTCAAGACAAAAGATAGCAAAAGAAATTTCATTTCTCTCAAGATTGGCAAAGGCTCTCAACATAAAAACACCCATAAAAGTAAACCATAAAAGCAATTTTTAAAGAGTCAGAGGTTGTATGTTGTAGTATTGGGCAAGCAACAACTAAATAACCAAAAAAAAAAATAAAATAACCCAGAGTATTAGTAACTTCCTTATTTCTGAAAATAAGACATTTTTGCATTAGAAATCTTTATTCAGACATACAGAACAAAAAAACCTCAGATACATCTCAGAATATCAGTAAAATTTTTTTCTGAGAATTACATTTTGTGTTTTAAAGGATCACAGGCCCAGATTCTTATATAGTAACTGGCATGAATACAATGGACCAGCAATAACTTCTACGTGTAACTAATCTGACCAACAGAGCTGTAATTTTCCAAGCTGTCAAAGCTGCACTGGGGAAGAGGCTGTGTTTCATTTTCTTACTTTGCTGTTATTGCACAAGTATATGTAAGTTTAATTTGGGATTACAACAAAATTTATGTACCATGACCTCAGTCAAACAAGGCCACTGAATTCAATAGACATTCTGTAGTAGGCAAGTAGTTATCATTAAGTGTGTTCAATTACATACATTGCTATTATTTAATGTGTCAAATATATCTAAAACCTATGTAGAAGGTGGCATTTGGAACTGCTGTAAGACCATTGATTTGCAAAAGCTCCTTTCATAATGATAGTCTGTATGGGTGTTGAATGCCTTTTTTATTGTTTGTTAATTGAGGGCTGTAGGATGCTATGGCAGTTTTAAAGACTATACTGAAGTCTATGACAGCAATATTTTTCATTAAACTTTCTTTTCTGGAGAACGAAATGTCTCTCTAAGCATTGAATCAGAAGCATTTCTTAGGATGAAGAGGGAATTTCTGGTCAAGATGAGGACAATACAAAAATGGAAAACCCAAGTTCAAGGTCTAGCCTGGCTAGTGTTGGAGAAACCTTAAAGTCTTTCCCCAATTAACATATTTGGTTTTGAATTTTCCTCTTGACCTAATCCACGTAGCTGCAGGCAACAGCAAAGCTTTGGTTCAGTCAGATTACCTCATATACAGTTTCCCTTCCAGAACTGATTAGCTAAAGGCACAACAATGTGTATGTGACAGTCTGCTTGCAAAGCTGCCGGAGATGGGAAGCAGAGGCAGTTTCTTTGCATGGCATAGAGACTGTGTCAACAAAACCTGCAACGACGAGATTAGATCTCTGTGCATCACACCCATCTGCCCCATTATGCTCTCCCAGAAGCCAGGATATCGCAGCACAGACGTGCAGAGAGGCTGTGCCAGAGCCACGGCAGACCAGGCACAGCTGATGAGGCACGGAGAGCAACCTTCTCATGCAAGGCAAGCTGAGCAGAGTCACTCAGATCAGTGTCTGCATCGTGCTCCCCACCACTTCTAGTGGTTCCTGTGCTAGCAAGATCCTTTCTACTGCCCAGCTATGTCCACCTTTCCTCAGCCTGTGCTAGAACACAGAAGGGACAGATGATATCTCTTTATTAGGTGCAAAGGCAGATGATAGAGGTACTAGATGAAGGCTAGCGTGAGTACTGGGAGTTTTGATTTATACAGAGCTGGCACCCAAAGTGGAGGCAGGCTACACTGTCAGCTACAAAGCTAAAGTCCTAACATACAGGTAAGGACATCTTTGTGCGTTTCCAACATCCCACAGACAGAAAGCAACAATGCTCAACACTGGCAATTCAGCCTCAGAAATTTTTATAGGTTTATAGAAAATTCAGAAATGAGCTTAAGGGGAAACCAGGCTATTTCTTCCTGAAAACAATTCTTGGTCCAAATATCAGTCTTTCACTTGCTTCTCCATCAATAAATAATTTTAAATACAACTACCGGGTTTCTCTGTGCACATTTCAAAAATGGCTTGCAAACTGCAAGCTCTCCAAGCAGCACTACCCTTTTAGGACAAAGGAACTTTAAGTCAATCATTCAATACACAGCCATTCGAAGACATTACTAGTTTCTCAGGAGGCAATTTTAGAGCCTGGTGTTCTAAATGAGACCCAGATACTGAGTCCTTGCCTAATATTTATTTGCCTATGAAGCTATAAAAATAACAAATACAAAAATAACAACAATCACAGTAGGAATCATTACAGTTTTGTAGCAAAACCTGCCAGAAACAAAAAAGGACAATATCTTATCCTGAGCAGTAAAAGCAAGACAGTCTAACTGTTAGGTCCCCTCTGAAAATATGTGAACCCTTGGGACATACAGATTTTGTGCTGTGAGACAAAAGAACACTCTGGTTGGGATCCATGAGAAAAATAACAGAAAAAATATCAAAATTGTTGAATAGCTTGACTATAAATACAGTACTTGATGCTTCAGGCATAGAAAATTCAATAAAGTGGTGAAGTATATAGTAAAACAAATCCCACAATGTCTTACACTAATTTACATTCACAGAAATGTCACAAAGATAATTTTGAGGGGAACTAACTGTCTAACTAAAAAACTCAATATTTATTTAGAGTGCGACTGCATTGCTTGATTTACTGCCAGTATCGTCTTTGCTGCTTTAGCTATTTTTTCACAACCACCAGGATTTTGAACCTTTAAAAGAGTGCCACACCTCACCAAATTGCAATTTCCTGTGATATTAGATTTCTTATAAGTCTACCCTACCATGATGAATATGAGCTTGGAGTGGAACAAGAGAAGAAATGACAGCATCTCCTCCACAGCATGTGTTTGTGTAAGAATATACTTGAAAGAAAGAGCATGTGAGAGCTTGACATGTCCTTGGGGTATGATTAAAAGCTCGTGAAATAAAATAATTCAAAGATGACAGCTCTGACTTTAACCACCACTGGGGACAAGAGATCTTTCACTTAAGAAATACCAGTCATTCCCAAGTTTAGCTGAATTCATACAGAAGATGTATTTTAAAACCTGGTGATTTAGATACAATCCCCAAACCAGAGAGACCCTGTGGGTGACATAAAAATGCCACAAAGTTTAAATAGAGTTTCATTTTTCATAATAATATTAGCCAAAGCTTAAAAATGTACCCAGTTTAAATTGATAGCGTTGAGTGATAAAGAAAACTAAATTTAGGAAAAAAAAATCTATGAGGAGGGAGATAAAACCACATGTAGGATATGAATCTTTATTAAAGAAGCATTATCCCCTAGGATGTTTCCTATCTAATGCCACATCTAGGCCATACCAGGCTGGCTCTGTAGCAAAGGTCTGAGTTTATTCAAAGCTAATGAGATTCCTAACCTAGACTATTTTACGTTTTATGTAATGCTGCCTTTTAAGTGGATTTATTTCATTAAATATATTCTTTCCTAAGCTTCAAAGTCTGTTCCACTTTGTGAATTCCCTTTATTTCCTTTTTGACAGTTCTACAGTTAACCATCTATAGAGATACAAAGCCAGCTGTAGCTCACATTAAAATATAAATATATATAAACACAATTTGCATGAGCTCTCATCTCATCCAAAGTTATCTTCAACAATTTCTTTTTAAAAAAATAATGAGATTGACCCAAGCATGAAACCACAGTATTTGAAACATGAAATATCTTGAATGGAGAACTCATGAAGTCTGGTTCACTGTCTAATTTTTAATTTTTCATGGATACCTTGGCATCCAAGTAGTTCAGGACTAAATTTCCCAAGTGCAAACAGTGATCACATTTCTCTCCTTTGTGCAGTAGATGTTGTCTAATGAAGAGTGCACACACTGCAGCCTCAGTGGGGGCAGTTATAAAGGTAGTGATAGGGGCTCATCACCCAACCCTTGGTGCTTGACAACTAAATATGTCAAAGACTGACATGTGTTATAGATTAGGAATCAGACTGAGACACATGTTTTAGGAACTTGGTGTCTTTGTGAGCTCTATCTCTCCATGAAATGTGTTTCAAAACAGTTGCAAAGTTATGAGGATAAAAACAGATAGATGTAATGCATAAACCTTTTTCCTTAGCAAAAAAGACCAAAAATATACTGCATCTTACACATTTCCTGACTAAAATGAATAAACTAAAAGATCAATCAAATCAGAAAACTGCATTTAAACTGCTGTTAGAATCTGCTTAATTGTGAGAGTGATGTCCTAAACCACTTGAATTTAATTGAAGTTTAGCTGTTGACTTCAGCATAGTCAGATTTTTGCCCTGGTTCAATAAGTTCGAATATTCAGAGGATAGAACTGCACCAACTTTTAGAAAGAGAATATCAGTGGGATTCTAAATCACTCAAACTCTTTTGAAAAAATTCCACCTTTTAGAGACTCATCCTTGCTCTTGGTTGCTGAGAGCAAGAAGGAGACACTCTTTCCTTCTGGAAGAGAGGATTGATGTTCAGATTATTTAAGTGCTCACTGTTAATGCAAATGCAGCTCAGTTTTCAATATCGAATGACTAGGAATAGATAATTCTTGATCAATATTTATTATGTGATAAGGCTTAAATTTGAATCAAAAGTCCTAGATGCTTTACCTGAATATTTAAAAAGTAATATCTTCCTATAACAAATTCTACAATTGATACAAACCATTCTCAGAGTGATATTTACTGTTTCTTTAAGCCAATTTCTAACTTCAATTTGGCAGCTGCTAGATTTTGTTGTTGTTGAATTGTTTAAATAAAAACAAAAGAAAACAGAAGATTTGTTGCATGCTTCCTTTTGTATGTTTGTGACTTTTGAAATTAGCTATAACAGTGTTGTATTAATAACAAGCCCATTAGTAACAGACTAAACTGATTAACAGATAGTCTCTTTGTCTTTATCAAGCAGGGATGTCAGCTGAGGCTGTACACAGTAGTTCAAATTGCATTCTCAGTGTGGAGAATGTCATGATTTTGACAAGCTTAAGTCTGTGTGGCTTCCTGACAGAAGTGAAGGCTCCAAATGTGGGCTTTCTCCAGTTGAGAAAACGTGTTTAGAGGCAAGAAATTTAACAGTAATAAAGAAGTTAAAGCTCTAAAAATGTTTTTCCAACCCACAGATTCTTGTTTTGCTACACCCTCTTCTTCTCTCTCATCCTGTCTCTTGAAAGACCTGCCTTAATTTGTTCTGAAATCTGAAATTTTATCCCATAATAGGTCTTCAGACTCAGTTAAGGCACATTGTCATTGTGCTTAAGGATCTTTCCTCTTGCAGTGCCACACTATTAAGATTTTCTATTAAAATTTTGCTGGCCAGGTCCAAAGCAGCCTTCATAGCCCTTGGAGGAGTTTCAAAATTCAGGATGCCTATTGCTGAACAAATATAGATTTTGGTTTTTGAACACTATTCGCTTTTCTACTCACACATTAAAGGCTGGTCGAAAGTGCTACTCCTTTTTCTTTCTATTTATGCTCTCTTCCCTTCAAAGCGCTTACATCCTTATACCTTAGAAAACTGTCAATCTTATTACTATAAATACATAAATTGCTTTTAATAATAACCATTTAATTCAAATCTTGCTTAGGCTGCTTCTGAAAAATTAAATTTCTAAACAGATTTTCTCAGTATTCCCACTCTCTCTGTTATTTGCTGTTATGACAATCTAAACACATATTTATGCTAGTCCCTACCTAAAAGGTCTCAGCAATACCATGTAATTAATTAGTTAAGCTTCTAATTCATTTGTTGTTAGTTTTGTTCCTTCCAAATTTCCTCATTAAGTTATTGCAGGGAGCAGTGTTTGCACAGCAAAAGAGAAAAATACAAGCTCTTCATTGCATTCTTTTAATACCACTTTTATCTTTAAACCAGCTAATTAGCATATTAATTAGCTAGATATAGTAGTCATGATCCTACAAGTAACTGTGGGGACAACATTGTACTGATTTAGAGTAACACCATTTGTACTTACATCACAATAATATCTTAACTTTGCTCTGATACGTCAAGTATTTCAAAACTAAAACAACTGGTATTGGAAGACATTACATTAACGATAATTATCCAAGTTAACTTTTTTTGTGCTTTGTCAAAAGTTTCCAGTCCTAACAAATAAATACACAAGGCTTATTAATTACATAAGAAATAAAATTACATTAGTCAAATACATTAAAAGCTTATTCCTTTTCTATTTTTACAATCAGAACTTCTATTTGTTTTTATTAGACCTAACCGCTCTTCTTGCCAACTTCCAAAATTCCAGTAGAACCAAAACCTCTATACACCAGTAACAGCTCTGAATGAGAAGAACAACTTGTAAGATTAATGAACAAAAACATTCACTGCTCTGATCCAAAGTGCTGCTAAGGGACATTTCAGGTGTTACCAGAAGTTTACTGAGAACACTCACGATCACTGCCCATGTTTGACTACTCTTCTGTTTATTTTCTTCATGTTATACCTGGTATGACTGTAATTACACCAAGAAATCTACCCTTCTAAATCACATCACTGGAATGGGGAAGCAAAGTAGTGCTTTCCATAAAAACACACACCATGTGTATGTCCTGACTCAGCAGCTGAAAATGCAAATGTGTTGAAGCTTCCAACAATTTATATTTGTGGATATTCTGTGGTTCACTCTCAAGATACTGAAAATCAATGTATAGATGGGTTCAGGAGATGAGAGGAATACACCAAACATCATACCATGTCCTGGCATTACCCTGCCAAAGAACTGTCTCTGTCTACTCGCCCAATAGCAACTCCAAGGCCTGACCAGGAATAAAATAAGCAATGCAGATACACAACACTTCTGTTTTATTAGTGATGCCAGGTTGCCCTTGACCTCCAGTAATTTTTGCTAAGTGTCTGCCACAGTTGCTGCACCATGATAGCATTGCTGACCTGGAGGAAGGACAACCATTGTATGTACAGACCACAGTGATTGTTTCTCCTTAGTCTTATCCCCATCCCAGCTGAGCTGGGAACAGACACTCCAGGTGATGGTATTGCAGGACAATATATCTCAGCAATAATTTCATAATGGCACAAATTGCAGTGCATGGTGAAATAAAAATATTTTGCACTTGCAGGGTTAGTTTACTACAGTTTGGTGCAGAATGGTCAAAATATGTCAGCCAATAAATATCTGATGGCAATTCCAGCATAAGTGCCTAGGCTCACTGAGTAAATTTTCTGTAGCTGAGCATTTTACAATACAAAGAATTAATTTAAATGCAACATTCCAGTAATGCCCTCATAAAACTTCAGTAGCCGAGATCTATGTTTCTACATTAACTGAAAGGGGCACAAATATTTATAGCACGAGTCTGATAGCTTGAATACAAAATGTGTACCTGAACAGTCACGCACTGACTTCAACGAGTTCATTACAAGACCAAGGACTATATGGGTGACTACACTGGTGAAACAGGGCTTGTACACTGCACTTGTTCCTCACAGCTTCTGATGCCCAAAAAGCCCTGTTCCTGTACAGCGTGATAAGTGTCACCCCACTCTGAGTTACTCCTTTCCTTTCCCTGTCCAACAACTCTGCTCAGGTCCTCTGGAGTAGGGCAAAAGTCCAAGGCAATCTAAAAAATGAAAAGATTAATTACAGACTTCCCACTTATCGCATTTCTATCTTCTCAATGGCTCGTTGATATTAACAAGTGTTTTTGAACTCACATATATAAGACAACAGTATTTCAAGCTGGCTGTGGGCTTGTGGGAATTTTCATAATGTACATTATGGTTTTTTTTTAGAAACCTAACAGACCTGGACATTTTATATTCAGTTTTATACAGACATTGATGTATCAGATGATTTAGAGTGTGTATGCTTTGCATTTATTTGAAATACCTCTGACAAGTAGATATTTTTGAATTAGTGATCTAAAGATTTTTTTGATGATATAATTATGAGCTGGAGGCTGAATTTTTAGAAGTGAATTTGGTGGTAGATTTGCAATTCAAAGAAGTTACTTAAATTAACAAAAATGCCCTAAAAGAACAGCTGTCTACCTGACTGATCCAAGAAAATGAACACTGAAAATAAACAGCTGCCCTGTAGAAGACTATGTGATAAAACTAATCACCCTTTGCATAATGTATTTATTTTCCCCTGTGCTTATTACAGACCTGGTGAACCTTCAAAGCTATAAATATTTAAATGTAAGAGACATCTCAGACATTTGAGTTCAAATGAAAGTAGGATTTCAGTAGCCTGACTACAGTAAATCCAGATCCCTTGAAGAAACCAGTTCTGATTGTTACACAACACTCCAAACCATGTTTTTCCTTTTTTTTTTCTTTTTTTTTTAATGCTTTGTTTTGTTATACCAACAAATCCTTTTTAAAAGGATCTCTCTGGTGAAATCTGAATGTACTTCACACAATAATATACTCAGTGTCTGGACGAAGGCTACTGTTCTACAAACACAATCACAGCAACATATGAGAGAGAGCGAAAAACCAATATCATATTTAAAGCTATTAGGATAAATATCTCTGGGTGCTATACTTTATCATAGATCCTCCAAAATCAACTCACTAAAATTAACCAAGTAATGACATTATTCAGCAGTCGAGATGTCTCAGCTATGTCTTTTTCACTTTGAAAAAGCCACATAAAAGCATAGAGAGAAGTAGGGGTACCTCAAAATAATTTCAGGGTTCAAGCCAAGGGATTAGCTTTAGATGCAGGCATTGTCACAGCAATGAGGTCTCAGCAGTTATGACCCAGATTAAGATAGTGCTTGGAGTCCTGGTGGCGAAAAGCTGCTGTGCTACAAATGAAGCAAAATGTTTGAAAACAAATTGATTTCCCTCTTTTCATGTTGATGCACCCAAGGAGTGTGGGATGTACTTTCCTTTGGGCCTTTTCTCCACTCCATCAATTCTCGGTGGTTTCTACTACTGATATACTCCCCAGAATATGCTGTTCTCTCCCCCGTTCCTGAACCACAACATCAACAAATTCAGTTGCAGCAAAGGATATAACACCCAGAGCAAAGCTAAGCCAACTATCCATCATTTGCCTTGTCTTGTAGGTATCAAGTAGAGCATGGTCTGATTTATGAGGAAATCCATGGCATCCTGAAAGCCTCTTTAGGAAAACACAGTTTGGGATGCTGCCACCAGCACTGAAGTAACTCAGTGTCAGAATCAGCCCTGATAGTCAGGCACACCCTCCTAAGTGCAATGCTTAGTTCCTACAGAATCAACTGAACAACTGTGTCATTTGTCAGGTTGAGCATTTGACTTATATTCATGTATAGATCTTTATCAGAACTGCTCACAAACAGCTGCAGGATCTATTGGGCAGAAAGGCCAAGGTAAGCAAATATGGATGACTTACTCTACCTGAATTACTAAACTGAACAGCTTCAGTTTATGCCAATTTATTAAGATCTTCCTATTATCAAATCAGCCCTCTGCCTCTCTCAAATCCAACTGTTGGAAAGCAATTACAGTTGTCACTTGCCCAGGTGCACAGAAGGAGGAACATGCCAGGAGCAGTGTCCCTTCAGATGCTGCCACGAGGGCTGTACTTTCAGACTGACCCCTGTAAAAGGCGAGGAAAGTAAGTAGAGATGTTTCAATCAGTCAGCAGAGGTGTCAGCCAGGAAAGAAGAGCACAAAATTTACCTTACAAGAGCTTTGCCCTCGAGGACTCTAACAGCCATTTGTCTTTTTGAGGCATGTTCTTCCCTTTACCTCTTCAAAACAGTGCCGAGAAGATCCAGTTCTCAACAAAGCCAACAGAAGCCTCTCCACCGATTTTAGTGGCAGATTGCAGTGTGGGCTTTCAGTGAGGACAGAGTTTCTTTCTTTTTTTTTTTTTTTTTTTTTTTTAATTCAAAAATTTCCTCACATAGACCACCTGGAAGGATGTAAAGAAGATTAACAACAATATTCTGAACTAGTTTAACCTAAAAAGAATATATTTATTCTAAAATGTCTCAGTGCACTCAGATGTTATGAATATTCAGTACAGCCCCCCTCAGCAGACATTCTTTGCAGGACTATTTTTACTAAAAGCCATTTTGATGTGACATATAGAAAAGATAAGCCTTTTTATACAAAATAGGATTCCCTGGAAATACTTTCTAATGAAATTTTTATACTATGTAAGCTAGCCTGCCTGCAGTCCTTTAGCTCATTCTCTATGGGCTGCTACAATACATTCTCAGCACAGCACGTTAAAAGAAGGACCAATCTGGTCAATTCTTGAGCCTATGTATATGAATATGCTATTACAAACAGAAGATGACCCAGGAATATCTCAAGAGTAAAACACTTAAATAGCATACCCTCACTGTACCATCAAATCTGTTACACAATCTTTAAAATTAATAACGAAAACCAGATCTTAAAAGACCATTAATAAACAAGCACACGAGAAAAGCATTTTAAATAGCTCCTGCTAATTGTGTTTATCTCAGTGTGAGGCCATGTCAAAAAGCCTGCAGCAAATGTATTTTGTTAAAAGCACCACTTGCGCAGCAGGCGTTAAACATTAGAAAGTAAGTTTGTCATTAGTGGGCTACTACTGAAAAGGCTACTAAAACTCAGCTAAATTATTAATATGGTATCTTAAAAATGTCAGATGGAGAATTAAATTCCTTTTACACAGTACAGGATTTTAACGCTACTTTTTCGTCATGTTAGTCCATTAGTAATGTCCCATCTTATATAATCTTGGAGACAACAAGAGGGTAGCCACATGTCAATCTTGGTTTGCATTCTTCAGTGTGGGAAATCTCTGCTGCTCTCCCCCTCTACTTCTGAGGCTCCAGAATTTTACTTATGTGCTTATCCAAATGGAGCTGATAAAATAAGCAAATTCTCAGGTTGTTTATACAGCTAAAGAAGTATGAAAGGTAAGATTTTTTTTTTTAATTTAAATCCACTGCGGTGTTTGAGATTCCTAGTATTGCTGCAGATGCAGTTTCAGGCTGCTTCTAAGCCAGTTTAACACTGAGCTGACACGGAAGGGGACAATTTTGCTCTTCCTTGTCAATCCATGTCTGCTGGAGAGATGAGTTAGTTGGCTTATGAAATGAAGCATTGCTCCCTTTAAGGGTTATTTTTGCATTGGATCAGTCACGCTACCAGTACAGAAAAAAAGAGACGCACAGGGAGTACCAAGGTGCAAAGTAAGAAGCAGATTATTTTAGGCAGTAATACATTACTGAATTAGCTTCCTTTAACATGAAATCACCAAATGTGGTTTAAAGACAAGTGCTGAAATCTGAAAAACACCATAAGAAGTGTATGTAAGGATTACCTCAGCAGAGGAAGTGAACTACTTATTGTACAGCGTATTTAAAGTTTTGCTTGCTTTTGCAATTCATTCATAACTCTCCACCAGGAACAGGCAATGCCTACACGCAATGCAACATTCTTCCCTGTTGGTCTTTGAAATCTGACAGAGAATAGGAAAGAAGAGAAATATGATATATCCCTTAGCAACAAAGCTATGATGAGAAATTGTGTTGCTTTAAAACATGAACTCACCTCAGCAGACTGTACTCTCAACCACCAGCTGCATGGGTCAGCGCACACATTCATCTACCACGCTGAGAAAAGAACTTCTGGGAGTTTGAAGCTGATTTTGTTTATTTTTTTTTTCCTTACAGAAGTTTACTCTCATTCTACACATTACTTTTAGTCACAAGGTGATTCTGAAAAGACAGTGCAAGTCCAAATACAGAATCCTACCCAATTCCTATAGTTGAAAAAGAAGGTACCAAAGGTCATGTGTTCTGACACCATCAAGGTTCACAAAAGAAAAAGCTTTAAAATAAATATTTTATCCATAGATGTTATATCTGTAATGCATTTGGTACTAGCTCTGAGTCCTTTTGGTAAGGTAGATTTTTTCTAACTTCAGAGAGGATAGGAGGAGATGAGATGAAAAGAGGAAACTCATACTTATGCCAGCAGAGTAGAAAAATGCCTTGATATCAAACATAACTCATTTGCTTCCAGAGTGTTGGGGAAACAATGAGAGAGAGAGAGAGAGAGAGAGAGTAATCAACTAATATTGATGTGTGCCTTCAAGCTGCTGCCAGAGATCAAATGTGCTGTTCAGCACGTCTTGGATGAAGGTGCTGTGACAGCCCAACATGACTTTCTGCTGATGGTCCTAAAGACCAAACCTGGTACCAACAAAATGATCCAGGAGTCCAGAAATCCTTTGTCCTCATGCTAAAGGTCACCTACTTAGTACAGGTGTCTTGGGGAGCAAAAGGATGTTCTTCTTCCTGAACTTCAATGTCTTAGAGACTGAAATTTTGCTCAAGCTCTTGTTTAAACAACAAAAAAAAGTCACACTGTGTCAGTCATTCAAAGTTTGATGAAATAAAGCAGGATTCTAAATGTAAGCCAAAATTATCCTTTAAACTTAACATTTTTCTAAATAAGCTTAAGCCAAAAAAACATTTGAAGATAAGATACTTTTCCACTCCCTATTTGAGTCAGTCTGTAACCTTGGCCCACGACAGAAACTCAGACAAGGACAACAGACATGCACAACCACAAACCAAGTAACAGCCCCCTTACAGCCCTGTCTCTGCTAAATGAAGCTTAAGGTCTTTCATTTTACTTATAAAATCTTAATGTCCAGGTTCCTGCCTATTTGAGGAATCATATTCTCCATAAAATATGGTATTAAAAAAAGTATTCAAGCCTGAAAGCCCTTTCCATTTAAGGGACTAATGTCAGGATATTATCCATCATACAACTCTCTACTTCAGTGAAAAAATACAAGTTCCTAGTCATATAAGACAACACTGATTTCCTCAGAAAATGAGGAACAAAGACCAGATACACTCAGTTAAAAGGATGGACAAGACCTAGAGGATTCAATTAAAAGAATAGAACTGAACTGCAGGAAATTGTGTTATTTGATATTTTAGCCCAAAATTGAACTTAAATAACTGAAAAGTTCCCCAGCTAAGGTGACTTCCAGTAAGTCCTCTGGAAAAGTTATCCTGAAAACTTTGTCAGAGCCCAAGTTTACACCAGGTTGACTTCTTTTGTGGCAGTGACATGGGGCTGCCTCTGGGTAAGACCTACCAGGTAGATTGCTCCATGGCCAAGGAACCATGTGTCCAGGTTCCCCTGGAAATCTACATAGTCAAACCAAAATAGTTTGGACTTAAAAAGTAGCATTTCCTATCTATCTCTGGCCAGCAAATCATGTTGCTTTGGTTGCTTAAGTTGAATTTCATATTTTTTTATCCCTGAATGATATTTTTTTTTCAATTCTTTAGAAAGGTATGCTTCAATTATTTACTTTAAAAAATACAAATTCAAACAAATATATTAAATTAAAATGAAAGAGAGGCAGCAAACTGCACAAAGCTGACATAATTGGAGAATAAAGGGGAGACAGGCGAGTTTCTTTGCTTAGCCCTTTCTCACAGCTTAATCAACTCCTAACATTAGTTCACTAGAACATTAGTTCAAATACCTCCACTCAGCCATGGGTAGAGCTACTAAGAAACACTAATTCTGGTTATTTTATCCCCATTTTATTAAAAAAGTTATTAAAATATGTTTGTCATATCCATTTGTTGCTCTGCCATCCCCCCTGCCCTGTTTTATATATGAGTATTAGTATTTTTGACTACATTAAACTCTAAGTAGTTTTTCAGCCTTCTTGAGCAGCTTCTTCAACCAATGACTTTTATAGGGTGGATCCCAAATGTTGATATAAATGTTATATGATTGACAGATCATAAATGAAACTAGTATGTTATTCCAGCAAGGATGCAGTCAGTGTTGTGTGAAATGAGGTGGTCCCCCTGTTCTGAACTGGTTTGGGAGACCGAGAAACACACAGTCATCTCTCTGAGCACAGTCAAGGCCCACTTAACAGCAATATTTAGAAACACATAAATAAATCCCAATAAGACCAAGACTTCACTGAGGAGACAGGTTAATTGCCTATTTACTAAGCATTTAAGGTCTGTGCTTTTATCTTTGCATAAATGATGTGCAAAAGCGCTTGGATTAAAACGGAATGATAACATTGATGAAAGTATCTCAAAGAAGTACATACTATGGTTGAAGATATTTAAGATATTTCTGCCCCAATTTTGAGTTCTTTGATGGTTAAATTTGATAAAAGTGTGACCACAGACTATTCAACATCAATGGCCACCTTACCTGTGTTTACCTCTGCTGAGATAACTGAGGTAGCTCATGGCACAATGGCACCAGAGGACAACTGCGGGTTCTTTGCTGCTGACAAACGACCACAACACGTGAGCGCAGAGATGAGATTTCATGACAGAGATTCAGCAGTCAGACAATTTATTCTCCCTTCATGGAGTCCAATTTTCTTTCTTATTGTGCTAAATCAATGGCTCGTATTACAAAGCTTTATGCCATTTGCAGTGTCAGCTGGACTCCCTGTGCTTGTGTGGGAATTGGTTGCAATGGGATAAAGTTTAAGTCTCTCCTTCAATTAACGGTTAAGCACAAAGAATAAAATCACTACAGGTATTAGCTCTTTAAATACAGACATTCTCCTGCACTAATCAGCTTCTTTTTCCTTTTATTCATTACTAATATGGGGGTAGGGACTCTGTATGTCACATCTGTCAAACAGTGACGTTCTGACCTACTTTGCTGCCATAATAAGGACAATATTCCATCTACAGAACACTGCAATAAAAGAATTTATTTAACCAGAAATTTTTGGAGCCTGTAGTGACTGTCTTAAGTGAAAGGAAACATTTTTTGATAAAGAAATGGATGGTTATTTTAAAAAAAGTCTCAACTTTGAGAAAATATTCTAAAAAGACATTATGGAAGCTAGAATAAATAATGATCTACCATAACTTTCTCAAATACTTATTTGCCTGAAACAGGTAGAGAAACAAAAATCTAGACATACACTGACACTTTTCTTGACAGATTCATAACCTTATGGTTCTCAAAACTTCTATGTTCAATAACATTTCATTAGTATACTCCAGTGTATTTATTGTTATGCATTATTAATACAGATATGTGCCTAGGAGATGTACAGTTTGCAATTATTTTTCCTTTCAAAACATAATAGCTTCACACTGGACTTGTTGCAGCTACAATATTTCATCTCAGAATGTTCCCTCAAACATTCTGGGACTGTGACAGAAATTTGTATTTGAACAGAAAAGCTGTCAGGAATGTGCTGTGGTGCCATCCATCACAGTTTTAATCCTGACCGTACTTAGAAGTTAGTGGAGCTATCTGTCCAGCACACTAAACAAAGGCTGAAATTATGCCTTCTGTTCTTACACATTAAATCTACAAAGTTAGACTGAATTCAACAGGCCTGTATTACACTCTATTAATTTCCTATTAGTTCTCAGCTATGCAAAATCTCCAGCCGCACTGTCACTGTGGTTTAGACATGCAACCTTGATTTCAGCATCAAAAAATGGAGTCTGTCACTTCTCATAATTTTACAGAAGATTATACAAATGTAAATCCTTTTTCATCCTGTCATCCTTTTATGTCCTTAATGAGTTTGCTCACTAACAGTGAAGAATCTTAATTTCATATTCAGAAATATTAACAGTTACTATAACTTTAAGCTCCTGAAGTAGCTGCTCAATTAAAGAGTAATTTATACATTTACACTTAGTTTTGCACAAAGCAATGACACTTAGAGTTTTTCTTTCTTTTTCTTTTCCTCCAATTTGCATTTTACATTCCCAAGGAAAAAAAAAGTTGCGGTTAAAGAACTGAACTAAAGATTCCGAAACAAAATCTTCAATCAGGAGCACATTATGTAGTATAATATGATTCCTTAGCAGTTAAAATCTAACATTTGTAAAAACAAATGGCACGCACTTGACAGGCAAATTACACATGGATTACCATTTGTTAAAATTTCATCACAGAAAATAGTTTAACTGCTGTGGATATGAGCCAAGATCAGCCTGACAAGTACTTTACATGAAAGATTAGCATATTCTCTTCCAGAGGTTTACGCTTAATTTAGATGCATCGACTTTTTGCCACCATTGCTGACCTTTATGTCTAATCAAAGTCCCTTTGAATCCAAATCCCCAACCTTTTATCTCTCCTGACAGCTTTTAATTTGAAGGCTTGTAATAAAGTCTATTAAAATTCAAAATGTATCAGTGTTTAAAGCTTGGTTCACTTACTGGCTTTTCAGATATGGAACTTCAAATGGGCTGATTACAGAGACTCCAAACTTTCCATTTGAAGCTTTACACCAGGTTAAAAAAGCCCTTTGGAGAGGGAAATCAATCTAGATTTTTAGTTAAAACTCACAAAGGTGACATATGTGGCATAGCCATAAAAAGTGAGTATCTACAAGTAGCAGTTTATATAGATATTGGCTAAGTCAGGGCTGCAGTTCTTCTGTGCCAGTCCTGTATCTCTGGTTAATTTTATATTGCCATTTCATCCGAGGCAGCCAGAATTTCCATGTAAGACAGTATGAGTTCAGTGCAATGGCCTCTGTGCAGTTTGCAGCCTGCCAGGCCAAAGCCAAGCAAGCAGCGTCTCCGTAGCTAAATCTCCCTGGAAGGAAAACATAGGCAATTTCCCTGGGTCACCTGTAACTATCAGCTCATGGAATAATAAGGTAATCACTTTTTCCATCTCAATAAAGGCAATTACTTTAAAAAAAAAGTATGGTTATTGGGAGCAAAACATAACAGAATCACCAAAATACGTCATTAAAAGGCATTTATCTTATTTCTTTTTTTCTTTTATAAAAAACCTCTTCCTGGTTCAAGTATGCCATTCCTTCAGTTGGAATTGTTCTATTCTCTCAGAGTAGCATGTACAAATCCAAATTATATATCTGATTATCACACATAATCCTACTGTTCCATTAGGCAGGAACTACCCTCAGAGAAGAAGCTGTAGATGTGAGATGATTTAAAGAGCAGCCTAAAATAAGTTGATGTTACAAATTCCTTTAAAGCAGAAAATCATATCTGAAGCCTACAATGAAATGTGAATATAGAGGAGATTTATATTTGCATGGTATTAGTTACAGAATTATGTGAAAAAAACCTGTATACTGCTGAACCCATAAAAAGCATATGTTAGGCCACAAGGGCTCAGAGATCCCTCCGTACAGATCTCATGGCAAGATCTCCTTGATTTCTTTGTAGTTCAGGGAAATAAATAAACATAGCTTTGGGGATGAGTGAAGTTAAAATCTGGCTGATGGCCAGTCACAAGAGGTGTTCCCTGGGGCTTAGTATTGGAGTCTCTTCTGTTTAATATCTTTATTGATGATCTTGAAAAGGGGATTAAACGTACCCTCAGTCAGTTTGCAGATGACATCTGCACAGGGATCTGGACAGGCTGGACTGATGGGACGAGGCCAACTGTATGAGGCTCAACAAGACAAGGTCCTGCGCTTGGGTTAAAAATATTCCATACAGTGCTCCCGGCTTGGAGCAGAGTGGCTGGAGAGGCTGCCTGGCAGAAAAGGACCTGGGAGTGCTGTTTGAGAGTGGCTGAGCAGAGGCCAGCACATGTTCTGGAAGGCCAATGGCACCTGGCCTGTACCAGCAATAGTGTGGCAGCAGGACCAAGGCAGTGACCGACCCCCCGCACTGGGCACTGTTGAGGTCACCCTCAAATCCCGTATCCAGTTCTCAGCCCCTCACAAGAATGTCATTGAGGGGCTGGAGCATGTCCAGAGAAGGGCGATGGAGCTGGGAAAGGGTCTGGAGCACAAGTCTGATGAGGAGCAGCTGAAGGAGCTGGGGGTGTTTAGTCTGGAGAAGAGGAGGCTCAAGGGTGACCTTGTTGTTCTCTACAACTCCCTGACAGGAGGTTGTAGCCAGGTGGGAGTCAGTCTCTTCTCTCAAGTAATAAGCAACAGAACAAAAGGAAATTGCCTCAAGTTGTGCCAGGGGATGTTTAGATTAGATATTAGAAAAAATTTATACACCCAAAGGGTTGTCAAGACCTGGCACAGGCTGCCCAGGGCAGCAGGTGAATCTGTTCTTTTTAATATACACATGATTTAAAACTCTTGGATTTATTACAGCACTGTAGTTCAGAATACAATATTTCTTAACCACAGAGCACAATTGGATTTAAACCATGGCTTTTTTTTCAATTATACTGTAATTTAATCTTCTACAGCTGTTTTTAGTCTATTCCAAAAAGGCAAACTCATATCTAATTAACTTACTCTTTAATTCTAGTCCAGCAAATTATGTATCACTCTCATCTCATGTCAGTGAAATTCCAGAAAACAAAAGGAAATTCTGAAATGAAGAATCTAGGACACTAGTTCCAAGGATGCATTGAAGAACCCAGAAAGGTTATTTTCACATTTAACCAAGATACGTGTTTAGAAGAGGAAGGTCTGCACTCATTTCTTAGTACTGATATCACCAGGAGGTTGCAGGTGCAAGCGTAACAAGGCTGCAGCAATAGACATTTTTCTTTTATTTTCTCCTATTGTTCATTTTACACGTTACTCTTTATGACTTCCTTGTTTCCAGAGGCTGATAACTAAAACAAGCTGAACATCTTCCACTGCTTCAGCTGCTTCCAAAATACTATCTGAAACTTTCTGAACAGTGTCTCCAGGCAGATGTCCCAGTGTCATTTTCTGGCACCCCAGTGAAGCAAGTTCCAAATATCCTCAATACCACTCCATATTCAGAACCAGATGAGCTGTTTGTTCCTGAAACAGCTTGTATTACCCAAATAATTTGAGTACAAAAACGTTTATATAAGTTATATACTTATTTCTTGAAAGTAGCTTTGTTTTGGCCTCATTAAGGACTTTTTTATATCCATAGTTAATATGTTGTTAACCAAGAACCAAAACCAGAAACAACGACTGAAAAAAAACCCACAAAAAACCTTGCAAAAACCCTAACAAAAAAACCAATTCTGCAGCTCTGGAATAAGTTTTTGCAAGAGTTTAAGGAGGTGTTCAAACCAACACCAACATAAACTAAATATCTATGGCTGCCAATTGGGTTTTACAAATTACTAGTCAGCCTATTTGACCTGAATTTCCCACATTATTTGCAAGCATTAATGTGAAACTCTCACTGCATTCTGAAGACATAAAGAAGAAAAATGTGACAAGAAGATGAGAGGCAAGTTGGACATCATCATCATTTTAGGAATACATCATTCCTCTGACATGTTTCTCTGCTGTTTTATCACTGGTGTTTTTTTGTCAATGCTTGTGCATTAACATTGTTTTGGAAGCCCTACTGCTGATTCTCACTGTGATTTTAAATCAGTTTCTATAATATCTCTTTACAGAGATATGTGTGCAGAACATTTGCTGCCTGATTTGCCAAATGGTCTTTTATTAGCAAGAACTTCCTGAGTAAAGAAAAAGGAGCACCTCCAACCTCTACTGCCTCAGATAGGAGGGGAAGTTAACAGGGAAAGCAGTTTTTTTGTTTTGTTTTTTCCCTTTGAATGTATTTTGTATGTATTTGTCACTTGATCTAGGAGACAGTTTATTTTCCAAAGTTAGAAGGCACATAATTGCTCATTAAAACTAGTTACACAAAATTAAGTTCTAAAGTTCTTCCCTATGAAGAGAATGAAGTGACCACTATAATGATTTCAAGAATAAACTTTAGACCTTTGAGGGCAGAAGGATGATATGTCAGAAAACAATGAATTTTAAGAGCAACCTTTAAAATACAAAATCTTTGGAGACTTCAGCTCAAGTTGTTATCACAGACAGACTGAATTTGTTTCCAGGGACTCATGTTAAAATTTCTTCTTTTCTCTGTACTCTGCAAGGACAAACAAGCAAACAAAAAGCAACTGGAAGAATTCCTTTTCAGTCTTTTTGTTTGTTTTTAAATGTACTTTATATGGCAGTCCATGACTTTTAATTAAGGGATAAGTTAATTTTCATAACAGCTCCAGGTAGGAGAAACAGATATATCATTCCCATTTTGTGGATGGGGCACAATGAGCATCAGGTAAACATAACATCTGTTCAATTTAGATGTGGAATTTGAGAATATGGGACCACATTGTTTACATACTAGTATTCTTTTTTACAGCACTTTATATTTGCAATGCACTACAAGGTATCAGTCCTTAGTATCTCTATAAATCAGAAATTGGTTGTTAAGTTATACAGCACCAAAACGAAATGCAGGCAGTGATTATCTGTGAAACCTTTCT
Organism: Pipra filicauda; assembly: GCF_003945595.2. NCBI lineage: Eukaryota > Metazoa > Chordata > Aves > Passeriformes > Pipridae > Pipra > Pipra filicauda. The sequence goes on from NW_024104742.1 coordinate 3,538,149, forward strand.
TTTCTTGTGTGACTTAAAAGCTTTGCGGCAGAGGCTGGGATGTAACCACTTCTCCAGCAGAACACTGAACCCTTTCACGAGGCTTCCTTTTCCTTGCAATTGTCTGCATCATTCCTTTAACATTGCCCATATTCTGAAACCAACAATTTGGGAGTAATAGAGAGGAGTTACACCTGCCAGTGATTCCCATCAGAGTACCCACACTCTACCTCCAAAGGAAAAAGGAAGAGAGATCTCATACTATATTGTTGTCATTGTTTTGATATGGAAGGCAGTTCAGTTCTCTAAAGGATGCCAGAAATAACAAGTTCATAAATTACATTAAGTGAATTCTATGATTCTGAAAGTACCACTCCAAATTTCCAATGCGATTCAGAACAAAAAAAAAAAAAAAAGATCTGAAACATACCACCACTCAAAGCAAAAATGACATCAATATAATCGTCAATACTTTAGGGAGATATTATAATTTCAGTTAATCAAGTCAAAATGTCAATGAAAACAAAGGAAATTTAACATTTTTATGCAAGTTTTCCAGAATCCCAGGGGATGATTTCAAAAACTCAAGTGCAATATCCTTTGGTATAATCAGTATGATTAAGAACAGAACATTTTTTATTCAAATTAGACAGGTAATTTTCTATTAAAAAAGCTGATTTATGTAAAAGAATAATCATAATATTAATTTTCTGTTTGTAACTTACGCCTACATCAATTAAACTACAAAGCCATAAAATATGTCTAATAGTTGAGCAGCAATAAAATACTTAATGAGCCAAATGATACTTTCTAATACCACTGCTCCTGATTTGCATTGTATGGGGAAAAACAAAACAAAAAAACCACACCACAACTTGGACACCATTCTCAGTTGAAATATTGCTTCTATGCCAGGAGAAAGAAGCTGAAGAATTGTCTTATATAGTCTACTGGGTATTCAGGAAGAAGGCAGAGATACAACTGTTCCCCTGGCTTTCTGGGTGGGAGCTAGAGATAGTGAGCACATGCTACAGCAAAAATCAGGTGGGACAAACACTAGAAAATTGTTCTTTGAATCTCCTCTTTCTGTAACTGAGATGTGAGGCTGAGCTTACTAATTCTAAATCAGAGCACAGAAATGCAAACTACTTGATTCCCAAAAGCCATGCCTCATTAACAGTGGTAGATCTACCTATGGAGAATACTTACATACCTGGGAAGATTTTCCAGGAGCACTGCACTTGAAATAACGTTTCCTACTTGTGAGCAGTCAGATGACATCAAAGTACTACCAGAATAAGAAGTAAACTTTTTCTATTCTTGGCTTAGCACTCCGTAATAAAAGGTTAGGAGGCTCCTCAAACCAGTCTCAATCTTCCACTTTAACAGCAAAAACCATATAGAAAAGCCCTCGGAACATACACGGAGGAGGCAAGATATGCTATATCTGAGACAGTATTAAAATAACAAAGACAAAACCTGATTCTTCTGTACATTGTAAGAAATGTTCTTTGTCAGTATTGGAGAATATTTTAAAGAGAAGAGCTTTTCAGCTTTTCATTGCTGGTTTGAGGCTTTGCCAACTCAAGAGTCTGCACCATCTAATTTTTGAAATAGAACCTAGAAGGACCACTGGGAGTAACATCTGCTAAAAGAGCTAATTGTCTAATTTATCTATAGAAGCCTTTCAGAGGACCACAAAATAATAATAGTACTCCATATTGAAACATCTCATTTGTTTATCTCCAGTCCACAGGTTTTTAAGGGATGAATGCTGTCACAAGTAACACAAAGACCTGGAACCATGACCTAAAATTGTGAAAATCTTGATGTTTCAATTTCCAGAATAATCAAATCCCAGCAGAAACGGAAACCAAGTTATTGGTTTAGCCTCCTTCAGAAACCCTTTCTATGGGTCTTGAAAAGCAGCTTTTACTTTCCCCACATAAAAAAATCCCAACGCCCAATTACCTAAGAGATTCCCTAATGTTCCTGATTATGGCAACTCCGTGCCACAGGGCAGGCATGGATTAGTTCAGCATGGGCTAATTCCAGAGTCATAATGGCTAAAGAGCACAGAACAGAGACACACGGGAATTTACTGGTTCAGGTTGGTCTAAGCTAAGAGGTTATTGGCTTGTATTTCATTACAACAGACAGTTATGCCAGAGGATACCTTTGCAGAGAATTTGTGTTGATGGTGTTCCCAAGCTGATCATGAGGAAGAGGTCAAATTTTTCTCCTTCAGCATTGACACTGCGTTTGTCACTATCCTCTTTTGGCTCACATACAAATATGAGGCTATTCTATAGTGCAACCTCCAGGAGCAAGAAGAGCTCCCTGTACCTTTTACACAACTCTGGAAATGAGAAAGGAAGTTTTCTCAGAGGATGTAGGTCATAACTATGTCCCCTACCATCTGGTCCTTGAAACCCAGTAAAGGAGGCTGAATATATTGCATTCCAGCAATCTCCATTGACTGACAGTCCCTCAAGGACTGTAACTAACTGGTGAAGTTTCAAACAACCTCCAAACTTCTCTGAGCATCACTAGAGCTACAGAAGTCTTATATTAGCTGGCTCAGCAGGAAACTATAAACTCAGTAAGAAACGGTATGAACTTCCTTCATCTACTTCCCTTTTTACTACAGTTTATCTGGCTGTATTTGCAATCAGAAAGCATTCATACCTGAAACTAGCCCATTTTTTTGTATAATCCTCTTAATCAGCGACAGAGCATTTATATATTTATTTCTAGACTACATTTGATGGTGGTTAATACTTTAATTAGCTATTTACACATGGCAAAAATTACAGAAGTAATTAAGGATATTCAGATTAATTAAAAGAATTAGGCAGTATTAAATGTGAGAGAACAGCTTTTAATTAAATCTTTCAAGTATTTTTTTATAATCTCTTCTGTTGAGAAAGAAACTATAGTAAAACAATTATATCTGAATAAGATAGTGCAAATCTATCATCGCTATAATGTTTAAAAAGTAGCCTAAAGCAGTGCATGAACTTATTCTTTACTGTTTATTAAAAATGCTATTCTTGCAGACTTTCTTTTCTCTCCATCTATTTGTTTTACCAGTACTGGTACAGAATGACTGGTAGCGAGCTGAATTGATTGAAATGCTGCCTTAGTCTCTCTCACTGTAGCTTATTTATACTCCTCTAAAATATTTGAGAGAAATGTCTAAAAAATTCTAGTCAGGCAAAGATCTTATCTTTATCTACTTAAAACTCAATGTAATCCAGAGGACTGTAGGTACCCTGTGGGTTCCAGCATCACGGTTCAGTCACTCTTTAGGCAAATCTTGGATGTGTTACTGTGTGTGTGGATTCCAAGCCTGTATTTGTGGGTGGGGTGATACTGAGATACATGATGCAGTAAGCTGTAAGCCTGGAGCTTTGCTGCCCTCACAGCACTGAGAAGGCTGCCAACCTCCCCTTACACTGAACCAGCCCTTGTGGGCTGAAAATACCCACTTGAAGCACATGAAAACATGGAGGTGAAATACCAGTTTTGTGATACATACACACAGTCTGTGTCTGAAAGCATAAAACCTGCTTAGTAAAGATGGACTGTAATATCCACATAACCAAGAGATGAAAAAACACCGAACAACAACCAAGGGGAGGACTTGGATCCCAAAACTAGAAAACAAGACTTGCAGATAGCAGAAAACCCAGCATTGTGGTTGGCGAATGATGCCTGTACCAACATAATTCCCCTGCAGTTTCCCTGAATAAATTACCAGGAACAAGATAATACTATACAGAAAGTATCATAAGGTCATTTAGATCAGACAGTTTTAGAATGTTGTAGCATACAGAGATGCAAATGGCACAACTATTTATGTTTGAGCTATTGGCCAGATGTGTGCTATTAAATCATGTAGAGCTACTAAATCCAAACTGAAAGGAGGTTTAGGTTGGGTATTAGGAAGAAATTCATTACTGAGAAGGTAGTGGAGCACTGGCACCGGTGGCCCAGAGAAGCTGTGAATGCCCCACCCCTCCAAGTGTTCAAGGCCAGGTTGAACAGGGCTTTTAGCAACCTGGTCAGGTGGAAGGTGTCCCTGCCCATGGCAGGGGGTTGGAACTGGGTGATCTTTAAGGTCCCTTCTGACCCAAAGCCTCCCGGGATTCTATGATGTAGCTTTTTCAAAAGATCTCGATGGAAGCTAAAATGCTTTTAAATTCAGTGTTCTTGCTCTACATATGCAAGCCAGAGTAAGATATTTAAGCTCTTTTACTCACAAATGAGTCACCCACATGAGTGCTGGTGCTGTTTGTTCCATTCCCATATGTTCCTGTATACAATTTTGTCCTACTTTTTTGTGTATACAAAATTAGAATTGCAAGTTGCATCAATTTCAATCTTTAAATTGATTTTATTTACAACCTCTAAAGTTCCTTGATTATTTCTAGTAACATTTGCATCAATGTTTGCTTAAATTATTCATGACATTTCAGTTATATCATTGGGTGCTTCAAAGTAAAACTCAAAGTAACTTTTCTTTCCTGAGAACAAAGATATACTTTCCTTGCTCTCAAGCAGAAATTCGTAAGAAGATGAAAGAAATGCCAGGAATTGTTAATAAACAAATTTGTGGTGTAAATTATAAACAGAAAAATGAAAATATTCCCAGTAGAAATAGAAAACTGTCTAAAAGTGCCTCCAAACACCAATTAAGTGTATCCAATTAGGATAATATTTGATTTATCTAGGTCAGGACTCAAGAATTTTTTTGCTGCCTAAGTAGCATCCAAACTACACATCTTCCCTGCGTGGAATATGTGACTAGAGCAAGCTGTACTAACATCAGTCAGACCCAGAGGAGCACAGAGCCAATTGAAGACCCTCCGTGTGCTGCAGAGCAGCTGCTGGTGCCAGAGGAACCTGTCCCCAACGGGAAGGGAGGCTGCTTTGGGTCATGGCCTTGCTCTTTCTGCTCCGGCCTTGAGGAATCAACAAAGCAGGAGATGGGGCAAGTGCAGGGACTGCAGCCTCTTTCATGTCCCTTCTGTCTTCCTCCCGTACCCCACACAGATACACACTTTTCCTCCAATGTGTGTAAAGCAAATAAAACTATAAAAGCACGTAACAGCAGCACTTGCACGCATTTTTGCTTCAATTCTTCCCCCTTAAACTTGTAGAAAATGTAAAGCAGGCTTCAGGACCCCTGCATATTATATCCGCCACAATCTTATTTTCATGTCCTAACACTGAGACAAACATAATATTTTTATATCACATTGGAGGAGCAGGACATTATGAAACTTCCAACTCAGAGCCTTCAATTAGCACTCCAAATCAAAAGCTTTTCTTCTTTCAGTAAATACGTGTAATGACATTTTTTTGATTAATATAAGAAATTATATTTATGAAAGAAATGCAACTTCACAGTAAACAAATCAGCTATTCAATTTAACATTATGAAAACATCCGAACATTATTTCATAGGACTGAAGTGAATTACTGCCAAAAAAATCCCACCAAAACCAAACTAATACAAGAAAAGCAGAGACTTACATTTGGTAGTAATTTAGTTTCCTCATAAGATTTCCTCAAGTGCCTGATTAGATATATTTCTGTTTTCACAACACATTTATGATTTCACACCAAATCATGCAAAACTTGAAGTTTCATATGGCTTTGAATCACAACCACGTGGAAGTGTCTAAAAGGTTGTCAATATTTACCACCTTGTGACAATAGCAGTTGATACCAATATTCAAGTGATAAACAGGTCATGAACAATTACTGAAATAGGTGGGTTCTAGTTTCTTCTGGAAAAAAATAACAAAATGTGGTTTAAAAAATATTTGGTCTGAGCAGCCTTCCTTGAGGAATGATTTCATTGAAGGGTAGGGAAAAAGGCAGTGGTAAACCATATTTTATTTGATCCCAATAGAACTAGAAGATATTAAAAAAAACGTTAAAAGGCTACAATATACCCAAAGGAAAAAGTTCCTAAATGACACATCGTGGGCGTGAAAACCTCTAATATAGGCGAACCAGCAACTGAGAAATGTATAGGTGGGAAAAATAAAGTTTGGACTTTGAGAGAGTGGGAAAAGTTAAAAGCAGTATATTAATATTTCTTCCTTAAGATGCCGTTCAAGGATACTGTTCCAATCTTAAAGATCAGTAAATTAAAATTTACTTGAATAAGCATGCTCTTGGAGCTACATTAGAGACTTACTCACAAGGTGACACATGGCTTCAGAGATGAAAACTGCCAACCTAGTTAAATTTTATTAAGGCAGTCACATCTTTAGATACGATCACACTGCAAGCATCGCCTATTAAAATTAGATCATTTGACCTTCATCAGGGAAAAACCCCCTTCATCTAGCTAAAAAATAAAATAAAATAAATTAAGATATCTTTCCACAGAAGACAAAGGTTTATTTCTACTTCATAGTTCAAATAGCGTTATTCTTTATGGTCTTCAAAATCTTGAACCAAAATGTAAAAAGTCAGGGAAGTTTGCTAAAGCAAATAATGGGAAGGACAGAACCACCTTGTCTAAAGGTGAAGATCTTCTCATAGTCAGTGAACAATTCAGACCCGAGGTTCAATTTTCACAAACAAAAAGTTAAAATTCATCTCAATTGTGTTTGGGATAACACATTTCTTTCCCAGTTTTAGCTCTTGCAGTAAATTATGTTTGCAAATAGCACTGTACAGCAACCGCTGGAACGGTGCCCAAGAAAGAAACATTTGATTTCAGATCTTTTGTTCCTGAACTCTGGCTTGTTTGAAAAGGATAAAAGGCTTGCAAGAGAAAATTCTGCAAACAGTTGTCATAATTTCAAAGATAAAGCTAAACCATATCTTAGAACAACTTCTTATGACAAAGAGCTACGTTAAGCAGAATATTCCTCTGGAAGCACGCAAGGCTGTTCGCTCTGTTCTTGGTGCATGGGTAGAGGCTTCACAGTCACTCAGAATGGAGAAGCTTTAGGGGCATATAGTGAACAACTAGTTCTCTTTTCCTCTGTAATATTTTAGTGTCTATCCTCCATGTTTGTTATAAAGTTGAGAAAACATTTCTTTTGTTGTCAAGGTAATGATCAAATCAGCAAAATAAAAGCCTTGTGTTTTCAGACATATCAATTTGGCTCTAGTTGCACTTTATGAAGATATTAGGATACATCTTTTCATATATTCAGAAAATAACTAACTAGGCATTTGACGCAGTCTGTACCAATAAGATAAATATTTCAGCTGTTTTTAAGGATACTTCCAAGAGAAAAAGTAAAGTACTGAGCAACAGCAAATGACCTTTGCTATGCTCTTGTATGCATTTATATACTGCTAGTTGTCAAGCCAAGAAAACTGATCTCACATCAAAAGCATTCCCACTCAGTTCTGAGGGGGGCAAAAAAAGTCCCACAAACAAACCTCTTACTTCTTCACTGCACCCTTTCTCCATTTGCAAATAAATAAATAAATAAAACACAGAGTGAGTGAGTTAATGGCCATTTATCTGAAATAAGGAATAAAAAGGATTTTTTTTTCCCCTTCCTCTTTATGATTTACATTCTTGGCTTTGGAAGCTTGGCTCTGCTTCTGATGACAAATGATGCAGCTGTAAATAGCAGTCCTTGTTATCAGGACAGGTCCACATCAGCTCTATTTAATAAAGCAAGAGTTGTAGCTACTTTCTGTCTCTCTGATTTGTACATTCCTTCCTCCTCAGAGAGCTCTTAGGTGTAATGCTTTCTTTACCTGGAATCACTCCAGAACAGTCACCTACCATTTGTTCAGTGCCTGGTTTTGAGCTACCCCAAGGTGGTGAGGTGGTAGGACTAAGAAGTACCACCAAGCTCCAATAACTCCACTAATTAATTAGGGACTTTGGGGCACAGAAGGGATGCTTTACTTTTAACATTTTTATTGAAACATCTGCCCTCTCAGATAGTTGTCTTAGAGGAAATCCTGGGCTAACTGTACCCTTTCAGCTGCCAGAAATGACATTTCAGCTTCTCTTCTACTCCACGAAGTGAATATCTCATTAGGGACTGTTAAGGGTCTGTTCATGTGCCAGGGCTTTGAGGAAATTTTTACTGCACATTTGGTGATAAAGTACTTGACAGTGCTAAGGCACACTGAAGTTATAATTCAAATAAGGATGTCCATTGAAACTCCAGAATCTTGGAAAAGAAGCTTGTGAGCTGCTGTGAATATGGTGAAAAAGTGAGAAATATGAAAAAAAAAAAAAAGGGACAAAAATGGATAAATCATAGAAGATTAAAGCTCAGAGGGATGCAACTCCCCAGGTCATGGTAGCCTATGCTCTGCACCTCTTTACTTCGGGTAAGTAACTATGGCCTCATTGATTTACTGTCATGAAGGCATTATCTTTGACCACACGATAAAACACAGAGGAGAAAAATCTACTTTTTCCAGAAAGAAAAAGAAAGGCTAATCCTAAAGTTTCTGAAACAGGCAAAGACTTAAAGTCCTCTGGAAACCCTTAAGTGCTGTTCTTATGCCCTTAACTGCCTCACACACAGTAAAGAAAGAGAAGTATATTGCACTGAAGTTAACTGGTTATGTGTTTTAAATCCTCAGTGCAGACTAAAATGAGAAACAGAAGTGAAGCCTGCACAGTTGCTGCTGCCTTGGCAGTGGAAATGCAAACACAAAAATTTGTACCCCAAAGCCTGATGTGACGCAGTCTTTGCTGCCATTGCTACAACCCCCTCTCCTCAGCCACTTGTTTCACCCTCTTGTCAAAAGCCTTTTACTCATAGTCTCTTTTTACAAAAAGAACTCATCTGTTGGTCTGAACAAAGGTCTCTTTCAGTCTCTAGCAGGAAGCACTTCAGATGCCAACAGGCTTTTTACCACACCTGGAAGATTCTTACCCCTGTGGCCTCCTTTGCTTTCATCTCTTCCATGACAGAAACTTCCCCAACAACACAAAATCATCACCACTGATGATTTTCTCTTTTCTTAGTACTCATAATATGATGACAATACTTGGGTACAGGTAACTTTCTCAAAATCCATGTCTAATGTCTCCGTGCAACAAAACATTGCTCCTGTTCCCACAAGGAACAGACTTGCCACAGCTACAAGTCCAGAAAGCTCCTTAAAGGTTCTCACTCCCTGTCTAGAGGAGAACATTCATTCTCTAAAGACTAAATTTCCAAAGTATTGCTGCTTCTTAAACAACAAACACCCATGTCATTTGTCTTCAGGTGATTATGACAAAAGAGTTTGGGCTGTACTGAGGATGTTAATGCGCTTCTGTATCTTTGGAAGGAATTGATAACTTGCAATAGATCCACTCTCCCATGACAAAATTCCCTGGTCCAAAGGTATCTTCCACTACTCACCTTAATGTCGCAAATTTCTTATGTGGAAATTTTCTACTTACAAAATAAAAATGTCACTTTTTTACAAAGGCACTTGCCTAATAAGTAATGAAAGACAAATAGCATTAATAACTTGGTCCATGTTTTGTCATTATTCTTTTCTTACCATAATTCAATACAGCAAATGAAAATCTGATGGAAAAAACAAAGTATCCTGCCTTAGAGACACTCGTTCTTACAAATATAGCTCAGAAATGACAGCATTCCTATTAACAACTTGTCTGTTTAATCCCATGACTTTTTCTTGCTCACCATTTGATAGAGTCTGACAATGTACAATTCAGATGCAAAACTTCATACAAGGAGTGCAGGCTGTAACATTGCACTGTCTTCCTGGGGCTAATCATTTTATAATGAGTTTAGTGAAAAGCACCTATGCAATAAGTTGTAGCTGACAGCAGCCCAAGGGAACTTCTAAGTGCTAAAAATGAGCTGCTGAGGGATGTTGAATCTCATCTTTTTGAGGATAGAAAAGGGGTTTCTTTCTAAAATACACACAGTTTCAAGTAGACATAAATCAAACAGATGGTAAAAAGTTTGTATTGCTATGGGCTTTATCCTGTTTTTATTCTTACTCTCTTGTGAGGTAATGGATACTTTAAAAAGAATAAGATTAGTCATCCTGCTAGAGATCCATTATTCTAATTTGTGATACTATATTACTTGGGGTTCAAAAAAGATAGTTTTGAGTAAACTTGACTTTGTGAGCTACACAGCTGAAGTGAAGACTCGACTCTCTTCTCTGAGGGCACAACCTCAGAGCACGTAATTCCTCCCAGCCAGATCCAAAGAGTAGAATTACACCTTTTTATTTCTTTTCTTTTTTTCCCCAGCAGTAAAAGCTCTCTGTGTTGCTCTGTACTGCCAATACATTGATTTGTCAACCACAGCAATTAGTTGCTATCATTATATAGCATGTTACACAAATTGAGGTATCTCAGAAATCCGTGGTTTAATATTACAGAGAAAAAAGCTAGGGAGGAGTTCAGCCCTTTCAGAATCCAGGGAGGCTGTGAACCATCAGGAAAAATAATTCTGAAACAATGAGCTGGTCATACATACATATATAGAATCTCTGAGTTTCAAACCCCCTAGTTTTTACATGAAAATATGGCTTTTGCTACTGCAACCACTACAACGATGGACACTGTGCCTATCTTTGCCAGGATCCTTGCAGGGTGGTTTGATAACTGTTTATAATGGCTCCTGAAGGAATGTACAGAGTTTATAATATCTGTTCTAGAAATTTGACCAACATATTTTCAGGATATTAAATAAATCATTTTGCAGACTAACCCAACATTCTTAATGGGAGAAGCCATAGCAAAGTTATTAATTGCCTGTTAGAACATTTAGGTGAAATAGTGTATGTAATTCCATCCCAAATGCATTTATCAGATGCACAAGATTAGCATTCCCTAATCCATTATCTGTATACGTAATACCTGTTAAATATGTCTCCTTATGAAATGACGGAGTTATATTTCAATTTACCAAAACCCACGAATACATAGAAATTCAACAGCATCAGATGGCCAGCTTCTTGGGTACTGAGAGACATGGACAATATAACACAAGCCTAAAAAACAGTGTAAATGCATCTAAAATAATCATTCCAAGCTCTCTACAGACTGGTTATGTTTTGACATACTGTAATTATACATGACACAACTATAGTTAGCTGTGATCCTAATTTGCATATCTACCTATACATTCATAAAATATGTACCTCCTAATTAGATTTTACTCCAGGTTGTCCTTTTATCTAAACACTTATGAAATATAAACTTACAATTATTAGAATAATTTCTTCTTCTGAGGTGTAGTAGAATGCTCAAATTGTAAGGAAAAACAATTCCATTTTTCACAAAGAAAATATAGTCTTCTAAAATTTTGGGAACGCAAAAAATAAACTGAATTTTAACACTTATGAATGAATGACTTGGAATTAATTTGTGCCAAGTTTTGTGTCATCAAACCCCACTGAGATATAAAAAAATTATTTAAGAGTTTACTCCATTAATTTTTCTCTTTATTTATGGTTTTCAATGAGATCTGAAGATGTGTCTTCAGAGGCACAGGAAATCTTTAAAGAATTCTGACAACAGTTTAGTTTTCCAGACCCAGAGTGTTCAAGGTAAGCTCTAAATATGAAATACTGGCTGCTTATCTGAATTGGAATCCACATCCAAACCATTTCAAGTGAGTCATTATACCCAGCAGCCCTTAGGTTGCTGTGGCAATCAGCAACACAGACTTCGCTCGGAGATGGGATTAAGTTCATAATTCAATTACAAGGATGACTGCCTAATCCACTGAATAAAATGGACATAAAAGTTAAAATAAACAAAATTCCCACCTTAGTTTAATGAGATTCTTTGACACCAAAAGAAGTAAATTTAGTCAGTTCTCCCACAAATGGCTGCTGAAAATGTAGATATTTATCACTTAAGTCCAAATTTAATTGTAGCATAAATCCAATTTAAACAGAGTGCACTGAGTTACAACTATATTGTATTAAATGAAAACATGATTCATCCATGCTTAATAGCTAACAATAGAATGGAAGGAAGAATCATATTTGACTGATGACCACTATTTGAACTCCTCAGTATGTTAGGTGAAATTCTGCCGTCAAATAGAGCAATATAAAAATTGCAAAAACGCTTTCCACATTGTTACAAATTAAGGCAATAATTGTAGGTCTATTTTCCAGGAACTATTGATTGCTAGAATTGATGTTGCAATTAATATCTACCTAGATGCACCAAAGTTAATTAAATTAGTGTAAATTAAATCTCAGAAAGATAATAGCTATTAATTTAACATTAGAACATCAAAGTGTAAAAACTAGGAAATAAACAAGAGTGAAACAAGTTTAATTTAGTAATGTAGGAAAAATTCTAATGACTACGTGAAAACTGCTGAGATCTCATGGCAGATATAACAAACAGTTTAATTTCCATTAAACATTTTTTAGATTCAATCCAATTCGCTTTGTAATTGTTTTAGGAGATCACCAAATTTCAGTCTGAAGAAGGTAGGTAAACAGACTTCTCTGAGATTCTGCACGCTGTTGAATTCTAATAACAAGTGGCTTATGCCCCTACATTAAAGAAAATATTTATTTATGATCTATTGAAATAGGACACACTTTGCAATCTACATCCCACTTCCAATCTGCCCCACAAACATGGAGAATATCAAATAGTGTGCTGTTCCTGATATTATTCTGATAAGCAGTTGCAAAGCACAATAAACACTGTCTTCACAGAAAAACTTCTAAAGAGAACAATTGGCCCAAATCTTCGTATCAAAGGTTTCTTATTTCATTAGAGTTTTCACACGTGCATTTGCCTAAATTGCTGTAGTTCAGCGAATTTATGTTTTAAGTTACTGGTGGGAAATAAGAGACTCCTGCCAGCAGGATGAGTGTTTTTGCTGCATGGGGCAGGTGTGCCCCTTATAAAGGTCCTCTGAGTGCTCCACACTGTCCTCTCCCCTCTCCTTCCCAGACCTACTTTTCTTGGTCCTATACATCTTGTAGACTCAGTGTCTTAGATGTCATCCCTTTTCCTAGGCTGCATCTGCAGCAGGCTCAAAGACCCATTTGCTCTGTTTCCTTCACCCTTCTCACGGCTCTATCAGAAAATTACATTGGTAAAACAGAGGCTCTTCAGAGCAGACACGTGGTCCTTGACCTGGCAGGTATAAATCTCTCTGGCAAAGGGAAAAAACAATCCCTACCTTACTGCTTTGGAGGAAAATATTTTTAGTCCTAAGCTATTAGCTCTCAGTCTTAAATACATCATTAGATGAGGTGAGAGAAGGTATCAGTTAGAAAAAATTACTTTTGCTTATTAAAAGCATCACCATAAACCTGTATTATTTACACCAGAACCAAGATAACCAAGTAGCTACATCACAGTCTATATTTCAGTTTCTTACACAGCCACCAATATCAGCACTTATTTTACCCTCCGTTTATGCTTAAACTGAAAATGAGTCTAAATAAAAGCAATTGCTTTTTTTGCAGTCTTAGAAGTAAGTCAGGCACCTGAACATTCAAAAATCAAAATTATAGAATCATCTAGGTTGGAAAAGACCTCTAAGATGAGTCCAACCACTACCTCTGTGCTGCCAAGTGCCAAGAATTCCTGCAATCATGACTTCCTTTGTCATGAGCAGGGAGCATATGTCAGTTTTTGCTACAAAGGGATGAAAAATATCCTTTCAACCTGTTGCAAAAACATTACATGATTCTGCTTATGCTATCACTTTAGTATAAATGAAAATTTTCTTTACTACAGTTGTTTCTATTTTATTGTTATATGAACATAGGTTCTTCAATAAATGTTCACTTTCCTCCAGTCAAAAAAAATGCCTTTGAGGACAGCAGATATAAGAAAGTTGCCAAATAGAAATCTAAAAAATAATTGTTAGTAGGAAAAAAAAAAGGCATTTTCTCCATTGCTGTTTGTAACTGAAAGAGGCTTTTTGAACATACAAGACTTCTTTCTGTGACACAAGATAGGTAGATTTATTAACTAGTAAGCACAAAGCCCCCATAAAAGGCTAAATCTTCAAAGAACATTTTCCTGGTGTCTGATGCTAAGTAAATATAATCTATAAATTCCTCCAAGCTTAAATGCCAGGGAAAAAACCCACTGTTATGATTATAAACCAAAGATATTAAAACACACTATCCACTTCATAAATAAATACATAAGGAAAACCTCACACTTGTAGTTGGTAGTGGTATAGCTGTTCCCAGGGGTGAGATAATAACTAGGAAGAAACAAAGACTTGCACTCTCAGCAAAAAATGGAAAAGTTTATGTACCAAAAATCAGCTACATAGTCACATATCTTTTTACTGGCAAGCAATGAACCAACAGGTCAATGTGTTTTGGCTTCTAACCACGTCCCTCAGGACCCAGTGGCAAGGCATCAGTGGCAACACAACTTCTATTTTGCAATGAGGCACTAACTTTGGCATACAGCTAAAATACTGCAAGCATTCCTATGTTGAAAGGTCAAGAGAAGATCTACTTTTTATAGGAGGCCATTTCTGCTTTGCACCAACTTCCCTTTAAAAGGGGCTATAAAGACAGTGATTTCCTAATTTCCCGGAGTACAGAGTCTTTGAAAGATAAAGTACCAATATGTCCAAACTCTCTACTGCAATTCTTGAAAAGTCTGTAAGATAAAAGTGAGCTCAAGTAGATATTGGCATGACACAAGTTATTGGGGACTCTATTTGCAGTAAAAGGTCAGGTGTTATTAGTCCGCTTAGATTTTTGTGAAGCTGGTTTAACAGATATCTACATACAAATTTGTGATTACATCTTGACTTCCAAGTATCAGAATGCCCTCTGGGGGGGTGTAAATGACAGGTAACCTGAGGATCTTTTCATCTAATACTTACAGGCTATGGTGACTTTTAATACTTTAAAGTAGTGTAGTTCACAGTCACCACTGGACAGGCAAGTTAGGATGTGTCCACCTCAAGTAAGTCCAAAACCCCGACAGTATGAATTCTTTGTTATACACAATTTCTCAGAGGACTGACAAATTAACTGGAATTCACATTCACAGCAGAACTAAAGGAGGAAAATTATGGGAGGACAAGTCCTGTTATTTTACCACTGAAACAGATTTAACTCCAATAACTTGCCAAAAGAGACCTCAATCTAGTGAAATAAAATGCTTATGAGATTATGTTCCTAATGTCTGAACTGACATGATTTGCCCAATTTAACCTCCCTGTCACGCTAAAAAGCTGTCCTATTATCAAAATACTTACTTGAATCCAAGCGAAGACTATTCTTATTACTTAAAATGCTTACATCATACTGCTTTGTTGATTTATAGAAAATCCTCTCCTCCATCCTCTTTCTTAATGCTTATTTATCCAACATTGAACATACTTATTTGTTCATCACATTCAAAAAATAATAAGTTAGCTTCTGTGCCTTTTTGTCATTGCTCTGAGCTCTGGGTTGAAAACAAGTTGCTCAAAACAAGTTGCTGTCTGTCTCAAAACAAGTTGCTGTCTGTCTCAATTTCCAGCCACAAAAAAACCCCACTCATTAAAAACTGGAGTATTTAAATGTAAAAAAAAAATGTAACCTTCCTTGCCCTCCAAATCCAGTAGAGGTTTCATCTCACTTTCCTCAGTCACAAAAAACACTTCTCTACAACATGTTTACAGTCAACCTTTCTTAGCACTGCTTTTTCCATGAGTCCAGTCAACTCCTTTCCATCACCTTCTCTAGACTTGGGAGTAAGTAGAAACTCTGTTTTATTTATTATTACTGAACAAAGTGAGAACATGGCTTACATTTTGTAAGTGGGAAATTTAAATAATTATTTAAATAAATATTTAACAATATTTAACGCTACTGTAGTCACTTCAGCTGAGCTTACACACTCAAACTCCTGTGAACCCCTTCTGACAGTCCCACACACTGATTATTTACTTGTTACCATCTATTCTATGCTCATTGCAAATGCAGAATCGAAACACAACAAAATTCATTATTTCAACATAAATAATAAGACTGGTTTCATGCTGCTTCCAAAATAAACAAACAATTGAACATACTGCAAAACTGTTTCAGAGATGTTTGAAAACAGTATCAGCACTTGATTTCTCTACTTCAAAGAACGTTACAAAAAATCTCTAGTTTAAAGTATTTAATATAAGAAAAGATGTATTTGTTTAGCACTGTTTGAAACAGAAATGTTTACAGTTGAGATTTAGAAAATCAGAAGAAATAGGAATATCAAAATGGAAATCATCAAAACCCACAAATCTACAAACATGTTTGTGCTGACATATTTTTTAATTTCATACATCTTTTACAAAAAGGGACTGAAAAGTAAATATATAAAAACATGCTTATGTTTCACTAGACTTTCCATACAATAAGGAAATTCCACTTGATGCCTTAAGGCACCTTTATTTTTATCATGAGTCTGTTGAAAACAACATCCCCATAACCATAAAATATTTTAATGTCTTAGTAAATATGTCTGCTCTGAGTGACAAGATGCTTTTTACTTCCACCAGTCCAAATGAGTTAACAGCTCTAAGAAAGATAACTAGAATCATCTCCAAGTTAGAGCTGCAGCAGCAATGAAAGGAAGTTGCTGTTTTCACAAGCAGGCAGTTTCTATTGATCTTAAACAGGGGTTTAGAAGACTATCCCTTCACCCTCTAAATTGACTCACATTCATTTGTGAGATAAGTCGATATAACGTCCATCTTATGTTTCTAATGTAGTCCTTGCTTTTTAAAAAAGTATTGAGATTGTTTTCTTTATTCTCTTATCTATTTAATTTATGAAATAATGGCCTCTGAAATGACACAGTAGATAATGCCTGCCTATTTATAGCGGAAATAAACTACAAGGAATTTACTTAAACTCCAGATAGATATGGAGGATTTATTAACAAGCATTTAATTGGAGCTCAAAGAACTGGCAGAATTTTATACAGTTGGTCTAAAATTTTTAAATTCATCATAGTTAATGGGGGTTTGTGAAATTATACATCTTGTAGATAAATGCCTAATTAAAAATCCTATGGATTGCTAGATCATTCCTGCAAAAAAGAATAAAGACCTGAGTACAACTTTATGTATCAGGAAACCATCCATATTACCATATAGTCCTTTGGATATTTTTCAGGGGGAAAAAAATCTTGCAACAAATTGCTGAAGTAAATAAGATTTGCTTGATTATGTGGTTTTTAGAAACAGTATGTGGGTTAGTTAAGCTTTGCATCAGATTTTTGTCCCTCTTGCCTCAAATCAAAACTTTGATTTCATATAGCTCTGTGGAAGAAGGTAAATCAATTTTCAATTACATAGTCTTAAAAAACAAACAAAAAAACCCAACAAACCACTTCTGTTCAGAGGAGTAGCCCAGGATCTTTCACATCCTTATTTTGCAAATGATACAATTCAGGTAGTATCTTCTACCCATATCCACTGTAATCCAAAATCAATGTCTCATGTACTGCATGTCCAGGACAACTGAAGAACCTGGTCACGTAATCTGAAAATACAATTTGAGACACTTGAGTGTACTACTCATTTTGAGCCAGATTTCTGCACCAACTTTGATTCTCCCTGTTAGAAAGGGCTTAATTCCAGGAATTAAAAAGACAGATACAGAGAGAATGCACTGGAATTTCATCTTTAAATCACTTATATTAGCACGTGATACCTTTATCCATGTTAAGTAAGACAGTACTTCTCTGTATTTATGCTCTTTCAAATATCACTCAAGAAGATACTACCCCACGTCATGCTGTTGCAACAAATCTCTCCTACGCTCTCAATAACAAAGCAGTTTTCAGACACAAGTGTCCATAAAGATTTTATCCAACAACGTTATTCTGCAACTCCTTTTGTTCACCACTGTGAATAACAGATGTTCCAATATAACTGGAAATTAGGAACACAATATTACTAAGCATACACTGTATGTGCCTGTTTGACTACACTGACCTAACTAAGGCAATCCACTTATGAAACTGCTGTCAGAGTCTGTCTTTTATATTTAGTTCTGTGAGATAAGACTCTAGAGATGTCATGTTTACTCCTGTCAGGCACACTTAAAATGAACACCTTATCTCAAAAGTTTTGCTTCTTTCGTGAGGATATTTTCTCTGATCCAGACAATAAAAAAAAAATGTGTTTAAGGATAGTATTGTATTAAAAAACCTTTTACAGAAGTTAGAAAAAAAGGGTCCTATTTCTGTCCCATTACTGATGCCCACTTTAAAGACACACAGTGCAAACAAAACAACAAGGAAGAGGTTCATTTTACGATTAGCAGGATTCAAAATGCAATAAAATATTAACTGTGTTTTTGTTTTAAAAATTCAAAGGGACAGAATGGATGGATATCCTTTGGGCTGCGACAATGTCACAGGAGTTAACAATCTGAGGAGAGGACCAGAATTTCCAGTGTAACTTCGGGCTGCTTCCATGCCAGCACAGAACAATTACATACTAATATCTCTTTCTACTCCTCTAAGACCAAAGTGTTTTATTGTTCCTGCAACATGTCACTTTGCTCTCAGGAAAATTGGCACAACAACAATGCAATCCCACAAGCAGACAGAAAAATTTATTATTTAGGTCAAAAATTCTTGATTGAAAATACAAATCACAGTATTTTTCTCCTAAGAAATTCAGCGGAAAGAACTCGTTTTTCCGTGAAGAAGTTCTACCACCTCAAAACATTGTCTTGTTGAAAATATTAAGAGGAAGGTAAATATTAAGAGGAAGATCTAAATACCAGGGCTTTGCAACAATCATTGCTGTTAACAAACGTAACAAAATGTGGGAGAAAATCAGAAAATATTGAAAGAAGCACTTTCTGCAGCTCCAACCAACCACCACCTTGGCCACAGAGACAAGCCACAGACACGTCCTTGTTTCCCAGAAACCATCACTGGTACTTCTTTGCTCTGAACTTTTCAGCCTGACTGCATCTCTCTAAAGGGCAGCATTTATGGGGAAACTCCAGTCTCCTCCCTCCATCAGCCCCTTCTGCTGGTCACTGAGACCACAGAGGTGATTTCAACATGCTGTTGGAGGCAATTCTGTTCTTCCCTAAAGCAGGTGAGCACAAGGTGTGCTGCAGACTTCATGTGCTCTACAAACAAATCACAGTACTGCCACCACAGTCCTCACTGTCAGTCTTTACAGTCTTTGCCTTTACAGTCCTGCCTTTTAAAAGAAGAATTTTTAAAGAAATGTTCATTGGGCTCTCTGAATTTTTGAGAAGGTTAGGTTTTCAGTATACACGGCCTTAAAATCAGTTCAAAACACAGCTTGTGTCTACACCTTCCCCCCCCAGCTATTACTAATTACATCCTTCTATAGCTTTTCCTTGTTCACCACTAAGTGTGATGATGGCTGGCAGGCCTTTCACTAGCTCAGATAAGCTTCTGATTCAGTGTAGACAGAAAAAGCAAAATATTAATGAAATTTGTCTTTTGTTTTATGTACATATCAAAGAGGTGCAGAGCAAACAGTTCGGCCGAAAAAAAAAAAAAAGCCTAACAGACCCTTTTGCTTTCTGAAGAGCTTTCTTCCATATTTACTTTCAACTGACCCTGGAAATTTCACAAGGGCTTTGTAGAGCTTTGCTACATTATGATTTTTCTTAATGCAGTAAAACAAAACTGCTGAAAACTTTTCCTTTCTCAAGATAATTTCCTTTAGAAATAAAGAATCATACATGAGACACATAAATTCAGTAATTAAAAATAAGGCACACTTCATCCAGATAAAAAATGTCATGGCCAGATAAATGAACACTTATAAACTCATGGGGACAGGAACCCACCACTTACTGTCCTCACCAGTGTTATTTGCTTTATGCAGCCAATCAAACCCACATCCAGGACCCCTCACTAGATGGAAGCACAATGCTAATATTCTTGTAAACATGTATCTGATGAGTAGAATCCCTCTGGTTTCAGAGTTATGTTAAATAGATTTTAAGCATTATCATACTTTCTTCTTGAGATAAAGACTGGAAGAGAACAGTATAGCCAATGTATTATATGCCTTCTTGCTCTTAAAAATATCCTTTTTATACCATATTTAGGTGCCAGGGAATGTGTCTAATTAGAGCTAATACTTTCTGGGAAAAAGCCATGTTTTAGATCTCTCAAAACCACCTCAGGAGCTCCTTGCAGGGACTTGCATAACAGCAGTTCTAATATAAAAATTTCTAAAGCACTTTGAAATGAAGTTTTATTAAAACTAAATACATTCAAATATAATTGAAAGCTGTAATTGTCTTTGTTGATTCCCCAGTTAAAAACTGTATATTCCAGAATTGGTGTTTATGTGGCAAACATTAATATATTAAAAATAGCAAATTGCATCTAAAGATTTGTCTGAAAAGGAATTCTCTTTGCAGAAGAGTCCTGCACACACAAAATATGTTATATGCAAAAGCAGTTTCTCTGGATTCTAGGAGATTATTGATGCCAATACAAACAATTTAGACGTGAAATATTTACAGAAAAGGAGTTTGTAACTGCAATAAAATGCAATTTTATTTTATTTTTTTTTACATAGGCACTCTTTCTCCACAAACTAGCATAGGTACCTGAGACATATCTCTGCAGGAACTAAAATGCTTTAATAATCTGGTTTAATTTTCTGATATTAAAGGGGAAAAATGGTGTTTAATTCTCCTAATGGTGTCCGAATACAGTAAAAATAGTTCCTGATGAAGAGGAAGCTTAATGAAGACCTAGACTTCAGGCAGGTTCCTGAAAGGTTGCTCCAGTCAGTAGCTGAAATATCCTGAAGGTTTTGCATGTGCATAAATGGGTCACATAATCATTCTGATATTTGAACAGTCCCCCCTTAAAAAAAAAAAAAACACCTCACATTGCTCATCTGTTTACTGTGATCACAAAGCACAGAAGAAAATGTGATAATAAGCTGAGACTATTATTACTTATCTATTGTAATTCACAAAACAAAAAATTAGGTAATTATGTTAATAAGGTAATATTCACAGCCTAGAATTTAAAGAATTATTATGCAAATCACATCATGAATAGGGAAAGGAAGCAAAAGAAAAGTTTTCACACCATAGTCAAACAATTATCCCAGAATTCACACACCCTACTGAACTTTAATTGGAATGAATGACATTAAATAATGTATTTTCATACTTTTCCAAGCATCAAATACAGCATTGCTCCCAGTCTGGGTAAGTCACCGTGTAAGCCTGCATGCACAGAGAACATGCAGACTACGAGAAAATTTACTTCAAGTTAAAAAAGGACTAGAGTGGCTAAACTTTATGTAAAATGTACCTAAACCCTCCATTTTCTTCAGCTAAAACTTATCCGACAGTGTCGATACTTCATCAAATGATCCCTTCTCATACCACAGTATTCCTTCCTACCAAATTCTACAAATCAAAATAAAGTAAAAAGACTCCCAGGAAATGAACATGAGTATTATGATCTAACTAATAAAAGGTCAGAAACAGGAGCAGGGGCAGGTATGTTTAATGATCCTATAATAGGGGGGAGTTGTTAACCCCTTTGAGAGAGAAGACTGGATGCCAACAGCTGAGCCCAGGGCTGAGACATAAGAAGCCAGGTTTTGTTGAAGTTATTCTGCTGTTTCTCTGTCAGTAAGATGAAGAATGCTTGGACTCCTTGTTTGTTTTTTTTTTTCATCCTTACCATCTTTCTCACCACAGACCAGGAAGCTCCTTGTGTAATAGTGTTCTCCTCAGGAAATGAGAGATGAATATTGCCTCAGATTTAGGTAATACTCATATACAAATGTTTAAATAATCTAAATTTGTAGGATTGTAACACACTGACTTTACACAATTTAACAATTCAACGACCTGATAAAAATCTCCAGTAAATGACACCACTCAGCTAACCTAATCCAAGATGTTTGAGCTCTAAAAGGAGAATACTTCAGCTAATTGAGAGATATCCTTTAACTTTGGGAGGGGAGCTGTGGAAAAATACATTTACTTGAAGGGGTTATTCCATAGTGAGACCAATGAGGCCATGAGCAAAACCATCCTGTGATCCCCTTTAAAAAGTTAAGGTCAACACATTCATTTCTCAGTTCGTTAAACCACGATCTCAGTAGCATTTTTTAAAAGCTATGTTGATGAGCTAAGGCTAATTCAAATGACAATGGGAGAAGAGCCAAAGAAAAGTTTGAAACCAGGGAACTGCCTGACCTTGAATAACTGCTTGGCTCTGTCAGTAATGGGCTGGACTAGCAAAGGAGCAAAAACCAAGGAAAACACATAATGTCCCCAGTTGTATGCAAGATGAACAATACAAAAACAACTCTTATTGATTATCTCATTACTTTAGCACTTGTCCTCCTCATCCAGCACAAAGAAAGGTTACACCTGGGACAGCTCAGTCTTTCATGAAAGGGAAATCAAATAGGATTTACCATTTCTTTAATGTAAGACTGACTCCCGTAATGAGGAGGAGGGGACTGTGATCCCGGGAAAGCTTTCCTCATTAAACTGTCGATTCTGTGTTTCTGAAAAATTGATTAATCGAGGCACATGCTGATGATCCTGTGAATTTTAACAACTTTAAGTCAATTACACAAGCATCCAGGCCCAGAGCTGCAATATTGATGCTGGGATGCTATCTTTTACATCTGAATGAAATGAAGCCTGGAAAGGCAAAGGCAGAAGGAATAGCTTAAAATGTGAGAAAGCAAAGGGCAGTGCTCTCCATGCAGCTGCCATAAACCACACAACTGTTTAAAGAATTTTGTCATCAAATGCAAGAAGTTCACTTAGAGATCATGACAAAACATCGCTTCTCAAAGCCTAAAATTATCAGGGTGAAGGCAGCATTTCCTTCTGCTTTACCTGTGAACCAGGCTACATTACAGGAAGATAAAATGGAAACCAGCAGCAGAGAAACTCTAGAGCTATTTTTATCTTTTTTAAGCAGGAAATTATGCAGACTATTACTAGGATAAGGAGTCACACATGTCCCCTTAAATCCCTGTTGGGGAGGAGTACACTATTCATATGCCCTAGCAAAACCTTAGGGATATAGGGAAACAAAATTAACAAATCAAGAACCAAACAACCAAAAACCCAAAGAAACCCCACAACAAAACTAAATAAACAACCAAAGATGAACACCCTCAAAGCAGTTTAAAGTGTCAGAAATAGCTCTTAAATTTAGATTGAAATATTTTATTGAGCCCTTGACTTGTAGTCAGACATTGGTACATTCTGCAAAAAAAAGTGAATATATTTTTGTTTCTTTTCCCCTACTTGCAGCTTCTGCCCTTTGAATTTGGAAAGCTGCAATAACAAAAAAACAATGCTCTGTTTGTGCATATGGTGTTTCCAGGGTTGTAGGTAGAGTGAGAACTGCTTTATTCTTCATTAGTTTGGGAACCACATTGCAGTTACAATGACTGAGAAAGACATTTATTTTAATGGAGCATAACCTTTTATGCAACAATTGTACCAAATCAGAATGTCAGAAAAGTTTTTGTTGGTTGAGTTTAGTCATTTCTGGCCAAGTTAATGCTAAGGAAATAATTTTTAGGGAGTGAGCATATAAATTTCCATCTCATTTCAATACTTTACAAAAACATGAGAAGGTAATACTCCCCAGCTATTTAGGGGAGAAGAGCAATATGCTGGATAACACAGTTTTCAAATAGAGACTGAAAGTTCTCTGCATTCCTTCACTATGTTTTAGTAAGCATTATCCATGAAAGCACATTTCTAAATCTGATAAGTGCAGACTGTACTTATGTATGTTCTAGACCAGCTACTGCCCCAACATAATTTTTTGCTGTAGACATCCATACAACTGATATTTCAGAGAGAGAAAAATACACTTTATGTCAGAGAAAAGCCAAGATTTTCTTGCTCTATATGATTTTGCTACATGTACTTTTTGAATAATGGCTATATTGTACTTTTATAACAGAGGCATTCAATACTTTCAACCTATAAGTAATAGGCTAAAACAAAAGAGGGCCAATGCTTTACACTGTATTCCTTACAGAAGTATTACTCCTGTGCTGGAATTTTGTGAGGATTGAAAAAAATGCCATCTGTGAGTGTGACCTGAATGAAATTACTATATCATCTTCAGGTTTACATGCCCTAATTTTGGAGAAAAATAAGAGGTTTTTTTCCTTCACATTAAGGGATTCGATTCAAAAACAGATTTATTTTTCACTTCACCTATATTTAAGGTACATTTCAATATTACTCTGGTTCAACTGCAACCAGCAGTCCAGGACCTGATTCCTACCCATTATCTGGTTCATATTTCCCATCCAAGACCAACCTTCCGAGGTCAAAAGAGACATTAACAACAACAATAATACAGAGGAGCACTCAGGATTAGTTCTGAGTGCAGGCTCTTCCTCCCTGTTACAACTAAGCCAAGGAAGCACTGACACTTTTTTGACAAGCTTTTTAAGCATGTGTTTAATCTTAAGTGATGAAATCCTCTGAAGAGTCGTTGTTCATCTACTGACACTACACCAATTTCCAGATACTTGCTCAGTTAAGACCCAACTATTATTTGTATCTATTCTCAAAACTGTGTAGGGATTCTATGTTACTATTAGTGCTTCTTAAACAAGCAGCTTTTCTGAGAGGTATTGTAATGGAAGAAAAAGGTATTATTTTGAAGTATTAATTGCATTACACTATATATTTAAAAGTATTATTTAAAAGCCAAGCTTCTTGTTATCCTTTAAAGACCAACAAGTGATCTGTCGTATGAACAGATGTCAAACCGAACAGCATCTGCCTTGAAAGTATTATTGACTATTTTGAAGAAGTTTATGAACTTAAAATAGTTTGTGAATTAGTGTACTGCCTCAAGTTAGCAATGCATAGACATAAGCTGAATTAATCATTCAGTAGCAACATGAAGACAGTATAAATATTGATTTAAAAAGGGAAAAGGTTTTCTGTGTATGTCAGAACTCAGATATTCGCATGAATGTATGACATTATATTAAAACAATCTTAAGCATTTAACACAAAAGCTCTTTTGTGAGTGGTTACTGTTCTGTTTCATTATCTACAACCTCTCATGACTCAGTGGGAGGAGCGTTTTTAATCTACTATAACACAAGATAAACTATAAAATACTATATATTAATCATGGCTAGCCCTAAGTCAACCTTATGACAGGTAAACTTATATTAAGTTATTGCTTATTATGCTCATATTTCTTCCTTTTCCCCCAGTGAAGTACTAAGTTTTTATTATTTTCTTTTAGATTTACAGTCACAGAATCATTTAGGTTATAAAAGACCTTTGAGATCATGAAGCCCCACCATTGACCTGACACTGCCAAGTGCACCACTAAACCCCTGGAGGCACATGTCCCCAAGTGCCACAGCTACACATCTTGTAAATGCCTCCAGAGATGGTGACTCCACCACTGCCCTGGGCAGCCTGTGCCAGAAGGTGATAATCTTTTGGCTGAAACATTTTTCCTAATATCCAATCAAATGTCCCCTGGCACAACTTGAGGTCATTTCCTCTTGTCCTATTGTTTGTTATTTTGAAGAAACCGACCCCCACCTGGCTCCAGCCTCCTGTCAGAGAGCTGTATGTAGAGAGTGATAAGGTCACCCTTGAGCCTCCTTTTCTCCAGGCTAAACACCCCCATCTCCCTCAGTTGCCCATCAGACTTGTGCTCCAGACCCTTCCCCAGCTTTGTTGCCCTTCTCTGGATCTGCTCCAGCCCCTCAATGTCTTTCTTGTCATGAGGGGCCCAAAACTGAACACAGGATTTGAGGTGTGTCCTCACCAGTGCCCAGCACAGGGGGACGATCCTGGTCCTGGTCCTGCTGCTACGGGCCAGGTGCCAGTGGTCTTCCTGGGAACACATTGGCTCATGTTCAGCTGCTCTCAACCAGCACCCCCAGGTCCCTTTGCTCCAGGCAGCTTTTCAGACACTCATCCCCACACCTGGAGTGCTGCAGGGCATTGTTGTGACCCAAGCAGAGGAATCCAGCACTTCCCATGGTGAACCTCATCCAGTTGGCCTCAGCCCATCGATCCAACCTGTCCAGATTCCTCTGCAGAGCCTTCCTGCACTCCAGCAAATCAACACTCCTGCCCAACTTTGTGTCATCTGCTATTACTTTTTACTATTTCTGTTTATAACTTTAAATCTTTCAGTCAAACTGTACAAAGCCCCACTCACCAAATCAATTAACTCATTCAATTTTCAATAGGTTGGGTCAGTGAGGCAAATTCTATAAAGATCTACATTTTTAAGTCCCTTCTATTGGTTTGTTTCACTGTTGACCTCAGGGACCTTAAAACATCAGATTAGAGCTTGTGAATTCCAGACTTCTCTTGATAAAATTGGATTCCTCTAAGTTTGACCTGTGGCAATGGTTTTGCTTTGCTTTGTTTTCCTCCCCAGTGGCAGCAGTTTTCAGAACAAATGAAATACGCAACAGTCAGTGAATGACTGAGTGCACCAAATATTGTCACAACACCACTCACATGGTAGAAAATGGGTAAAATGACAGTTAAAAGGGACAAAAAAATGATTTAATGGTATTCATTTTCTCCTCCCTTGCTTAATGGATTGTCCATTGGCTCAACACCTGATGTGAGGCACATTTTGCTGATAAATCACAGTGGCTTATATTAATCTTCAAAATGAGAGTTGTTCAAGCCTTTGTATACACAATAAGGGTGCTTTTTTTCTCCTACAGGGAGGTCTTGGGGACATTTGAAATACATTTCTGAATGTAGGCTGCACAGCAGAGAGCCATTCAGCAAGGGTTAGATTTCATTCAGCTCTGCATCCTGGTAAATCTACTGGAGATGTAAAACTTGGGCAACACGGCATCTGCATTCCCCTCTCTGTTCAGCAAACATGGCTTCTTGCTGATGTGCTGAGGCTACCCCTTTTCAGTGATGGCACTGGAAAGTTAGGCATTTCATACTAGGGGATATGCTGTCCTCCCTTTATTCAGTATCACTAATTACATTTTAGCCTTTCATCATAGGTTTAGGCTAGCAGAGAATGAGAAAGGTGATTTTATCTCCCTACATTCCCCCACATTTATAATTGCTCACCACAGGTTCTTTTCAATTTTTTAAAATTACTCCCCCAGAAAGGTGCATCTTTTTCTCACAGAAATCTTTCTCCTCACTCTATATAAGTTTAGGATTATTTTTTTCCCCGAATAGCTTTGTTAAATCACTGCTGTCTTTCCAACATCTGATATCCAGTAGCTTGAAGCTGAAAGTGAACTGATTTAGAATACAAATAAACCACACAATTTTACCAGGTGAATAATCAAACCGTAGAACAATTTGCCTACAGGTATGCTGAATTCTCCATCACTTGAAGTCTCCAAATCAACATTCAATTTCTCTTAAAAATATAAGCTCTAAATCAACCGAGAACCGCATTATGTCTGACACAAGAGCTACTTCAGGAAATTCTAAGTTTATGTTACACAGCAAAACAAACAGAAAGACCCTTATAGGGCTATTTAACCTTAAGGTTGTTATCAGGTGGAAAACTAAGAAGTAAATGTAAAACAATAAAACTTCTCTAAGTGAGAGCAGAACACGGAGGCAGAGTCTGGATAAAGCTAATCTCAATTCAGACCAGCAACTCAGAATTCCCAAAAATTCCTTGAAAATACACAACTTTTTCATACTGGAGAAAGTAAAAGTCTCAAATAAAAAAAATCCTCACTGGTCTTGAGAGACTGAGCTTGGCACAGGAGGTTTCTGCACACCCATCGAGCTTGGTCCACATAGCTCTTATATTAAAAAAAAATTGGAAGCATTAAAAAAAATTGTCAGTCATTAATTAGCAATGACATTTTAAAATTCCAGCAAAATAAATAGCTTTGTAATAAGTAGGTAAAAAAAAAGAGCTTTTATGAAAAAACCCAAAACACTAAGGGGAAACTCCCACTTCACAATGCTGTTTGTACATATCATCCAGTTTCATTAACATTTGATTTCATAAAAAGTCACTGAAATCAGGTAATAGCACTGATGAAAATTCTGCCTTTTTTTTTTTTTTTTACCCCTCAATTAACATCTTCCCCTCTGAAGTGTCTTTACAAAATAAGGAAAATTAGCGACTGAGAAAATAAGCATGGTTCTTCCTTTCTCAGACTCAAAATATACGTTTACATGGTTTTTATTTCACTAACAAACCAACTCTGAAACATTCTAGCTGTTTGGTTTTTTTCCAAGTGATGCTTGTCTGATAAACCAGAAAGTGATTAAGAGAGGAAAAAAGCTGAACTGCTGAGTGCAGTGTTCTGGAGCACTGTGATAAAAAAGTATTGGTAAAACATGTCAGGATAAATACAACTCTGAAAAAAAAATGGACAAGCAGAAGACACAAGAAGAGTTTGAGTACATTCGTTTGATCTCTACCCTATCATTTTAATAAACCCTTTTTACATAGCCACTAGGAGACACTGAAGCAACTGTGAGACACTGATTCTGCCACAGGAGCATCAACAGCCAGACCTCTTAGCAGTGCCAGCAGGTTAAATCAATTACTGACTTCTCTAGAAAACCACAGATCTGTTTTCCTGTAGTTGAAAGGGAAACCAAACAAAATGAAACCCACTGCAGGGGCAAAACTTAAAATAGAAAATAAAACTTGAATTCAGAATAGATGTCAGATCTGTGAAGTTTTCAGGTTACAACCACCACACTGGTAATTCAGCCAAAGTGACAGGGCAATATACAGGAACACTGCCACTGTCATTTCTGAACAATGGGTACCACCTCTGAGGGGAAGATAAGGTTATATCAGGTTGGCTGCCTCCAAATATATCTTCACAATAGTCAAAGAAAATGAAAAGCTATCAGCAGATTATTATATGCCTGTGCTTATGCTTCAGCAGAAGGATGTAGATGACACTTAAAAGTGAGTGCGTTTGGCCTCATAGGCTCTTCAACATTTTACTTTCAATAAATCGTGGCCAGCCCTGATAACATGGGGAACACACGGACTGCATTTAATGCCTAGTTGTGTCTGAGGCCATTCACCATTCTTAAAATTCCAGTTTTGGAAGACAGAAGGAGATACTTTAGGGATTTATGTGATATCTCATACTTCAAAATCTCTCACGGTACTTGCATTAGAGGACAAGTTTATTGTAAAAGCATCTAAATAGTTCACAAGAGAGTAAGAAGATTCTTAAACTATGATGTGAGACCCTGAAGCTCTCTTGTATCTTATATTATACAGAAAGCGCTGAGGAAATTGGTTTTATTAATTTTTAAAATATGTATTATAATCATTGCTTTCTAGACATTCTAATATTGAGAGCAGACAGTAAGATAGTGCCAGTTTGGCGGCCAACATCTGTTTATCAAAAGATGAGGGCATGATCCTAACTGAAGAAAAACTTCTATTGCAAGTGACTGCCAAGTTACAGAAACTTTTACCAAAACTATTTCTATTAGACGAGTCAATCCTTCTAAGTGATTCTCCTCTTGCCTGAATTTGGGCAAGACTGATCTCTTTCCCTACCTGTCGGTGGAAAATTTGGCAGCTCCATTTCTTCCTTTCAGACAACAGAGAACAAAAATATTATGTGTTATTAAGGTTAACTTTCACACTTCTGGAATACACACGTTTGAAAAATAGTCATGGAAATGACAATTCTTTTTGGCAGATCAGCTAGATGGCAAATAGAAGTTACTATCTGCTGAAACTAATGAATTTTTTTCCTCTATTGAAATAAAACAACCTACATTTTCTATTTTTCATAACTACTGTATTCTGCAAGTAGTGTTCAATCCTACAAATCACTTGAATATATGCTTACAGGTAAATTGGCTTTCACAGGGTTATATTTGAGATTAGACGTGTACTCACTTTACTGAATACTGATATTGTCACTATATTACTTTGCTGGCCCATCTTCTGTACCTGCCAGGCATGTCATAGTCACGGTTATACTTATTTGAACACACATTAGTAATGCAGCACTTGATACATAAAATATGCTCAATAAAGACAGTGTAATAAAATATCATGCCAGAACATTTGTTTTATTGGAAAAATTTCTGCAGACACACATATCAGGACCAACCCAACACCCAGTCCTTCATTCTTAAGAAATCAAGGGCATACACTTATCCTAGGCTGTAAGAAAATTCAGGTGACTGAGGACACCTAGGTGTCAAGTTTCCTATGTAGAAAACTCCACACTCCAAAGTTTTCCAAGCAAAGTAAATTCTATTAATAGAGATAAAAAAAAAATTAGTGATTTGAAACCCCTAAAGAAAGGTTTCATATTTCTCATTGCTAACTCCATTTACTCCTCACAGTAAGTAGATTGTCAATATTGCAAGATCAGGCAAAGGGATCTGTGACCAGGAAGTCAGCACTGAATCTGATTGTTACATTAACAAAGTCAAAACTAGTAAAACTGGGGTTAAAAAAGGAAATCAAACAAAAGTGAATTATGTTGCACATGAAAGGTAGTTTCAAATGGAAAATAAAATATGAGGTATAATTTAATTGGAGTCACTAGACTATTCACCACATTATACCTAGTGTTCATCCAATCACTCATGCAATAGGTAAAATTCAATAAAAATGAATAAAGTTTCCCAACAAATTGTAATGCATGTATCTCTTTTACTATGAATCATACACAGAAGTTGCACAGGTCTCCAAAGTACCACATTTCCAATTACACCCATGCCAGATAAAGGAATGCATTAAACACAGGTTTGTTCACTTATTCATTTACAATGTTCATTCATTATGGAAAAGGGCACAGCAATTGGATTATGAGCCAAATCCCATTCCATTCTCTTCTGCAGCAAAACCCCTCTTACTGGGACTGATTTTGTCTGTAGTATTTAATTTGCAATAAGACAGAGACAAATGTGGGGGGAAGGGGATGTGTGCCTCAACTTGAGCCAGAGAACTTCCACGTCTTTATTAACAAACATAATCTCCTGTGAAAAGACAAGATTTCTTCTTTCATGAATTAGATCAATAGTTTAGAATAGGAAAAATTAATCAAAACACATATATAAGACATACATAAGCTAAAAATATCAGGACTAAATTTCCCCTAGCATTCCTTCTGTCCAACCTCAGCCAAGTCAGTTTTCCAGGACCTACAACTCCATATGACTGCAGGGAGCTACAGGTAATGGACAATAAATATTTGCTGGTTGGCACTGAGAAGAGAATAAATATGTGAATATATGCCTAAGTAATTTTCCCAAGAC
Organism: Pipra filicauda; assembly: GCF_003945595.2. Lineage (NCBI taxonomy): Eukaryota > Metazoa > Chordata > Aves > Passeriformes > Pipridae > Pipra > Pipra filicauda. The sequence goes on from NW_024104742.1 coordinate 3,569,337, forward strand.
AGCTGGTTACAAGTTATACCTACCTCTAGCCATTACATAGTGAACAAATCAAAGGCTACTGTATAGTGGGGGGAAAAGGACCTAATTTTACAATTGTCAGCCTGCACCTCCAATTCTGTATTATCAACACAGTGACATGGGGACCAACTACAATGCAAATTATTTTTTATGGTTTTATTTATAAGATTAAAACATTTCTTTTGAGACACTGCAGAGAAGGACTAGGAATACATGGTGCATAAATCATGCAGCACTTTTAAAGGAAATATCTATGTGCCCCTACAGCATAATATTGTTAGAGAGACTTGTTTCAGAATTTAGTGCTGGAGTGGACAAAGGAAAATGTTATTGGACAATATTGCCAGCAGATTACAAGTGTGAATTGTAAATTACATCAGCTCAATTATAAAGGAAAGCTCTGGAAATGTTCTGTTACTGATGTGACATAGATATAATAAAGTGCTTTTTGGCACTATGAGAAATCATATTTTTGCAGCTTCTCTGTTGTGTACATCAGGGTTGCATCTGACAGGGTCCTGTAGAAAATTCCTCATAATTATTTTTAGATGGAAACCATTTCTTACTCTATGTATGAAACGAAGATCCTTTTCTACCTTCCAGTTTACATTATACTGATTCATACCCCCTGTTTCCCAAGCCACAGCATTTATTGTAGTTCAAGGAGAAGTGAATCAAAGATAACATGAGGCTTCTGACTCAGGAATTGTTGTTTTTCAGTGGAGACTAACCTCATCTGCATGAATTAATGTACTAATGAGGTAAACAGCACTGAGACAGACTGAAAAAAAGTGAAGTGGGATGATTTTATAATACCATCTACATGCACTGCAGAGTAAATCAAAGGATCTTATGTATTAATATTTTATTGATTGTTACTTATAAATAGTAAAGGAAACCAGCAAATTCAGTGGACAGAGTGGGTGTAATAAAGCAAACTACATAAACCACATACTGCCTTAGCAAAAAAATGAGCAAAAGTGAATCTTTAAGTAGTAAAAGACCTACTTTAATAGAATTCAGCTCTTTTTGAAGCTGCCTAAAATACCAAATGAACTAGTTGTGTGTCAGTGTTAACTAGATTAAAAAAAAAAAAAAAGAAAGATAGAAATGTTTATGAACAGTGGGCTGCATCAGTTGAGTCCCCTTCCAACAGCAGGACCCCCCTCCAACCCATCCTGTCTGAGCAGGTTACCTGGTACCTGAGAATGGCATTGTGACACTTGTGCCTAAAGTGCAGGTTGACAAAAGTTTCAGATTCATTTTTAGCTCCTTTTATTTTTCAGAGATCAATTACTATTAATTAATCAATTGCAAACCAATTAAAAATTCCTACGCACAAAAACTTCACATGAAAGAATCATCAGGCTTATTTTCTAACCATTTTGCAGACAAGGCCCAATTCTGCAGCCTTTGATTTTCAAAGCTGGTGACAAATCTTGATGTGTCCAACCGTCCTTGAAGTTAGACTGAGCCAAGCATCTAAGCAAGTGGCCTCGTTTTTCAAACCCTCAAATTGCCTTTTCACCTTTCAGAATCCCCCTGCTATTACCACAGAGCAGATCCTGACAGACTCTTTACTGATGCACAGGAGGCAGCGTTTTAGCAAAGCTTTCATGTTCCACGTATGGGTATGTCAGAACTGCGGAGCCAGGAGACAAAGAATATCTCACAGCGGGAGAGAGGGTGGCATTTTGAACCACCACAAAGGAGTGCATCAAAGTCTGTCCTTTTCCTTGGCACCAAATTAATGCCATGGAAAGAAAAGGGAGAAAAGGAGAGCCTGCTTCTGTGAGAGAATGAAGAACTAATGGAGGTCTATGGTAACAAATCTGAATTTGGTTGCATGCAAACAACTGGGGAGATACCATTGATCATGGATTTAACAAGACACTGCTGCAGAAACATTAATAAGGTATGGTGTGAGATTGCAAAGGTGTGTGAATGCTGCCCTAATAAATCATTCAGTAGTTTGCTGCACTGTGGATGTCCTGGAAAGAACCTCTGAGATATAGTGTCATCTTTCCTTTTTGCCCCTATCCCTCCCCATCATCTCAGTAACTGAACATGACTTGCCAAAAACCAGTATGCCAGAACCCCAAACACCACCAAGCCTCTAGTGTCTCAGTATGTTCTCAAATGAGCTTTAATGATAACCCTGATCATCTCTGCATGCTAAAAATGTAGTAAAGGTGCTTAGTTAAGGACATACTTCCTGGTTGGAAAGTAAAATTTATGGAAATTTCTACTTATCATTCATCTTGAATTACTTTAAAATTAAGGAATAAAAACAACCAAAAAGGAAAATAACCCACAAACCTTACAATGAATTTGAGATGGAAGTTGATTTTGTAGTCAGGTCCCCTTCTAACCAATTTCCTAATCAAATCACAGCTTTAAGCATTCAGTGTTTTTTTGGACCATTTGTGTGAGACTTTTCTTTCACAACCACTCCTACACTGTTGCCCTCTTACTCGTGGGTTTAAGTTTAATTGACATAGTTTAATGCATTGGTCCTGCACTGAAATGGTACATGTCTTGTTTTCATAGTCCTTCTGACATACTGGAAGAACTGTCACCGTAAGATACACAGTGCTAAACCCCCAAACACACTTGAACAGGGCCTTTCAAGCTTTACTTGCATCTGAGTTTAATGGAACAACACCAGAACTACTGACATGCATGAATAATCATGAAGGCAGAAAGTGCTCAGAGACAGACTTAACACGTGTGGGTTACCACTGAGTTACTATTTCATGCATTTGAAACATCCATTTGGTCAGGTATCATGAAAGCTAAATATCATGTAATGAGTACATGAATATCCAAAGGAGATGAAATACCAGTTTTCTGTAGTATTATTGCTAATTAGCAAAACAATATCTTTCAATCTGGTAGGAATTTCCTGGAATTGTTTTAATCCACTTAAACAGAATATTTGCATGTACTTATTTCACAAATACATAGATTCAAGGGTAAAAAGAAATTGTTTTAATTTTGGATTATACTTTTGGTATAGATTTCATTTATTTTATCAGGAGTTCTCTTGCTACAGTTAAATATTTTTTCCTGTGCTGTAAGAAATGTCTGGAATCAGAGACTTCTCATAGACAAACACTCACAGACACCCAGCTGCGCTGCAAGTCACTAATACATATGATCATGCTTTTACTAGGAAATCTGTTACAGTTAGGGGATTTGAGGAATTTTTGCCTATATTCAGTACATATTGTTATTTAGCATGGATGCTGTAGGACTCTTTTATGTTTCTAGGCATAGATGAACCAAAAAAGACTCCTCAAATAAAAGAAAGTGAAATAGGGCTGTACATCAGGTTGCCAGGAGATGCAATGTAGACTGATAACTTCTAATTTCTGAAGATACTTCAGAATACTTCAGGAATAAGACTTTTGGAAAATTAATGCCTTCATAAAAATGTGTAGAAGCAATAAACCCCTGAGACTAGCAATAGAGCATCTGTTAAGCAGTTTATTTTTTATGTTAGTATAAAGTCTGACAAAGGGGTCATGCAGAGTTAGTATGTATGTCACAAGTTACAATACATTTATTTCTCTGTGAAGTATAAAATATTTACTATACTGTAATAAGTTGCTGATATTAAGTAATTCTATCAAAGCCAAGATACATATAAGATTTTGCTGATTTCCTGAGACAGTACCAGCATAAATCTTAAGTTTCTGTATAATTAGCTCAAACAGCCAATAGACCTCATATGGTTTCTTCAGGCTTCTTTGTTTTTCAGGGTAAAAAGTGAAATGGTGCTTCTTCAGGAAGAAATTGCTCAGATACACAGACATTAACACTCCTGCTCTCAGCTCCATGCAACCTCATTAACTCTACTGCTACCCCGAACAAAGACCAAATGTTTTCTCCATTACATCACCCCAAACTGACCTTAAGGTAGTAATGGCAGTGTAAATAGAGGAAAAACAGCCTCTTTGCACTACATGAGCATGTACATATTACTCTCTAACTCTACCAGTTACAGCTTAAATCAACTATTTCACATCAAGATGTAGCAGGAGCTATGGAAGAACCATTATTCGGACAGAGCCAGTCACCTCCTGGAGTTATCTAACGATACTACAGGAAGAGAATATTCATGCTTGAACCCCCAGGGATTTGGAAATTGATGCATTTCCACCTACTTTTCAACAAACTTACACTACTTTGAATGCTGTTCTTTGCTAGGCTTAACCAAAATATTTTATGTAGATCTCAACTGGTAGTTTACATCTCTTATCCTGTCCATGCAGCAACTGTTTACTGCTATTGTTTATAAGCAAGAAAGTAATACAGTCAACACTTCCAAACTGGTCTCTCCCCTCCTTTGATTCTCTTGTTTGCTCTTGGGTAGTATTGGGACAAGCACACTTTGCTGTCTGGGGTACAATCAACTCCTCTGATCTTTCTCAAATGAAATTAAAACAACTTTGCTAAGAAAGATAGGACAAATTGCTCTATTCTTCAAACATTCATTTATTCCAGCTATGGATGAGGAAAAGTCAAGACCAATTTTGTTTCAAGTGTGTCTAGTGCTCTTAAATAAGGATATTTAGTAGTTGGATAACCTTTTCAGAAATCTTTTCAGGATTTATTCTATCTGCAATTTGGTTTTGAAGAATGGAAGAGTAAAAGAAATTTTGATTATAGTTCCCAATGTGTCACTGCATACAATCATGTTCTGTCACAAAAATATTTTCCTAGTTATATAAATCATTCAATACTAATTTCAGGTTTTCTTTCTGACTTTCACATGCTCCAAAACTTTTAAAGGGCAAATAAGAACCACTACTTCCCCCCCCCCTTCTAAGTGAGTTTGAAATGCCTTAGATGTATTTTGACTGACATGGTTAAGCATGTATTGCTTCAGCACACAGTTTAGTTATTTTGATAATGGGACCACAGAAAATACTGCATTCTCTTTGTCAGATATAGAAGACCTTTACCAAGTTGATCAGGCCTTAAGTGGTTAGCAGGAAGAAATGCAATAAACAAGCACAGACTGAGGGACTGTTCACAAGGACTAGGATCAATCCCTTCAGCTGCTTGACATATCCTCAGGCAGCATGAGACAACTTACCAAAATAATTGTTTCAGCATGAACTAGGCCTGTTCAACAATAGCAGGAAACAACACAGGAATTTCTTTAAAGGATGCTTACAATATTCACTTATAAATCAGATTAAAAATGAAGAGCTGCCAGAGATTTTTGCACCATTGCAGTCAGTCACCTATAAACACAAAGTCTCTAATATCCAACAAAAGATGCAATTAGTTACAGTCTAACTATGAGATAGAATAATCAGGAGATGAAAGGGCTAAAGAGACCAGGCATCAAAGGATAAAGTAGGTGGAATCTTGTGCCTGTCCTTTTGTTATTGCTCATTCAAAGCAGATCTCTCTTGCCCCAAACATTTAAGGACCTTTTACTCTCCAGAAAGAAGAGTATGTACATTTGTCCTCGACTGAGAAGTGACTACAGAAATAAAATCTTATAAATGAGAACTTTACCTTCAGTGTTGGTTACTTTGCTTAGTGAAAGGGCACAAACCCTCTGACTAATCTGAAGTCTTCAATGCAATCACTATTAAAGACTGTCAGCAAGTTGCCCTCAGTATCTCATTACAGGCCCTGACAAAGGGATGAAGCCCAAAGCCCAGCAGTATAAAGTTTCTGAACAATACTGTGGTTACAAGCCCCCACAGATGATCTTCCTAACATGGAGAACTCCCTTTTTCACCTCTTCCCTATACTCATACAGGCTCTGCTAGGGGTGAATTTACATGAGCATGTACAAGCAGTAAGTAGGTCTACAGAAACAGAGGCACTCTGGAATCACCTTTGTTCCCACAACAAAGACTCCAAGCTTTGTGCTTACAGTATTTAATCACAGAGATTTAAGCAGGTATTTAATGACAGAGATTTTGAGAACTCGTGTACAGAAGGAACACAAATATCTACGTAACCTAGCTCAAGGAAAAAGTATTCAACTTGTTTAGGAGTTGTACAGTTCTGTTGGGCATCTCAACCATCTCCACTTGCCGTACACTGGCTAAGTTTGCAGGGTGGGCTGCCCTGTGCAAACTCTTTATCTAAATGTAGTCTGAAATAACACAGGTGAAACAAAGGCAGCACAGCACAGGTACAGATCAAAACATCCACTGTTGTGACCTAGTGAAGTTTACAGATTGCAATGAGTTAGTTACTCATGTAAGCGGCTATCCTGTCTTCTTTTAAAGGATTCAGAGCTTAGACAAAAAGAAAAAAAGCTGTGAGCTAAGAAGTCAAACACAAAATTTACTATACATTTATTACACTTTCCCCTTATGATTTCCCTCCACAATTTCAAAAAAAAAAAAAAAAAAAAGTTCTGGACTATATTTCAAAGTAAACCTGCCTTCCAAAAAATGTGCTTGGCCCTGAGAAGACAGTAATTCACCACAAGTCTAATTTTTATTGAAGGACAAAGTTTGCTGAAGACAAATATTTGTGGCTCTAGTTTTATATCTACAGACAATTCAGGTCTGAACAAACTCGACAGTGGTCTCAAAATCCCCAGCTTTAAAGACACAGCAAGGGACTTCATTGTACAGTTTAATAATGTGGAGTGCCAAGACCAAACGTTGAGTGTAGTTCACAGGGAGTAAAATAGAAACACTTAGGTTCTAATTATCAGCGGCCTACAGAAAGGGTCCTGCCAAAAATTTCTAACAGCTGTTAAAAGAGAAATCATTTTTACAGATCAAAATCAAAGGCCTATTGCATGAGAAGCCCTCTATGTCATGGGGTTTGCTGATTTGTGGATTTACAGCCACTTGTTACTCTCCACAGGACTCAAAGGACGGGGCTGCTCCCCACACGGCAAATAAGGCAACACACGGCTCTCCACAGCGGGCAGAGCCCCGGCCTGGTGGAATAACAGCAAAACACCTGCTACGCACACAACACTCGGGAGCACCTTGGGGGGTGAACATGGAAGGATTCCCCCCCGAGTTTTAATGACATTTTGGTTTCATTCTTCTGCAGTAACTGCAGGTAGAAAAAAAATTAACAGCAAGACCTGATCCCAGCCAGTGATAAAAACAAAGATTTGAAACCAGGGGTAATTAAGAAACTCCAAACCAAAGAGCACACCTCTGAAGAACAAAAGAGTCTTTTCCTGGGTACACCAAGTTCTTTATGCCATGATGTTTCCAAGTACTATCTCCTAATTAATGAAAATCCTGAATTGTAATAATCTCAAACATTCTTAATGAAGTCTGTGGAGAAAAAAGAATGACCCTATCATTAGATTTTTGCCTTTACCATTCTATTAATGATCTGTGCACCTGTTGCCAAATGCCAATCCCTGGATTTACTTGTTTCATTCTTCCCAAGGTCACTATATACATAAACTCCTTTGTGCCATATGAAGTCATTCAAATGGGGATACTGCCAAACAGAAACTTTGTAGATACACCTACAGAACAGTGCTTCATCAGCATCCTTGCCATTTGTTCAATCCCAGCTGATAAAACAGTACAATCGATTTAAACCATCATAACAGATAATGCACTTAATTGGGTATTAGCAAGGAAGAGTCTTGTGTGCTGGAAATCAACATAGGCTTGCTGCCTAGAACAGAGGGACTGAAACAATGTTTTAAAAATCTCATACTCCCCAGCTAATAAGCTTTTAAAATTTAATTTATAGCAATTCTATTTTTCAAAATGTGTCCATTTTTAATTTTTAATATTAAGATCATTAACCTAGGACTGATTTACTTTTATCTACCTTTTTATTGCCAGTAGAAGTGACTGTGATTGGGACAAGGAACCACAATAATGCCATAATGAAAGACGTGAACCTCTTTTCAAAGTCTCTTCACACCTGTTTCCTAGTATTTTAATTTATTTTCAAACTTTGCACATCATGCTTTTATGCTCACCTTCACAGCACCATCTATTTATTACAGTTAAGTAATCAGTGTCTTTATTTTCTAATCTACTGGGTTGTAGTGTTTTAGTCTGTATATAAAGCGAAGAGACTATCAAGTTAAGATCTGATTATTAGAGTACATTAGATATTCTGCATAATTATGGGCCCAGTGGAAGGCTAAGAAGATAATGTATTACAAACCTCATTTACTAGGGGTTATATTTTTATTACACAGATGAAGCTTTCCTTATCTTAAATTGTATCTCACTAGAATTCTTGCTGAGCTGAAGAACTGTTGGCCTTTTTTTTTTTTTTAATGAATGTTGTTGCACTTTGCCATGTGTCAGCAAAAGGGTTCTGAAAAGTAAGGACTGCAGAAAAAAATAGCAGCAAGACCTTCGTCACTAAGGACCTGATGCTTTATTACTTGTCAAGAAACATAAAAGCAAAATAAATAAATTAAAATGATGCACCACTTTAGTGAGAATGGCAGCTTGTCATATAAATTTAATCCCAAAGATTTAAATTGTGTTCCACAGTAGCATTAGAAAAAGATAAAATCCAATTAAAACTATGCTGGATTCCAAGGACATTGCGATATTCACTCTGCTTCTGTCATATAAAATAAATTTAGTCCTGATTCAGTGCTGAGAACAAGGAATTAGATTCTGTAATGATCTATTTCCTCAGGTATTTTGCAGTACTACCCTAAAATTACTGGAAAACAGTCAACAAATCTGCTGAGCCAAGAGGTATATTTAAAAAGAGGTGTATTTATAAAGTAAACCCAACCATCAGCAAAGCATTTTCAGACCCAGATTTAAGTCCCTAAATCCACATGCAAAAGTGAATCTTAACCAGTTTTCAGTGGGTGGGACACAAGAAAAAACTACAATTAAAGTGGCAGAGTATAAACAAAATATTGCACATTTTGTTTCAGGAGAAGACAGCTGGAGAGCAGAAAGAATTTACTTTGCTCAGTTACTTTTTCCTGCCTTCTACGCTTTGTTTCAGAGCAAACATGAACAAAATCATTAAATACATACAGCATCACCAACAGCTATTGTTCTTCAATGAGTATTTACTTTACCTGCCAATTAAGAATTTACATATAATACCATGGAATTATTGCACCATAACCCAGTCTTCAACAGCAACTGTGCTTTGCTTCTTTGTATAAAAAGAACTTAACATACTTGTTCCATGAAAAAACCCTAAAAAAATCTGTAGCTTGTGTGTGCCTCTATGCATCTCTTAGAAGCAATGAAATAAATACACTTCAATAGTTTCCTATGCATAGATCATATTACAAGTCTTCACAAACTGCAATATCTCTAGTTCTGCTGTTTTCTAAAATAGCACAAAAGGAGGAAAAAACCCAACTAACCAACCAACCAAAAAATCGACAGTTTTAATCTCAAGTAGCACAGAGAGTTTTCAATAGAAATTCTGTTTTCGGATATAATTGCTTATTTAGTTTTAAGTCACTTTGTAGGTCTTGGACAACAAACAGAGTATACTTACATTCCATGTACATGTTCACTTAATGAATTTGTTTAAGTATAATAATGAATGGTGCCAGAAATGTTTTAACACAACCCCCAGTGGAATGTCTTGCTCAAACTATAAATCAGGATACAGAATGTATAAAAAAAATTTATTTAATAGCACTTTCATTACTAAAGATGAATATTTTTCCTAGCTGGTGATTAATTCAGTTGTTGCTGAAAAATTCTAATAGTTGCTTCTCAGTCCAAATGTTTTACAGTAAATTCTGAAGGCAAGTCCTTACATAGCACATCACTGAATTCAAATACAGCATCATTTCTTAGATTTATTAACACTACTATGGTGACAAAAATCTATTATAAAAATGCTACTTATGCAGCAACTTCGAGGGGAAAAAAAATATGTTCTATATCTTCAGTTCAGCATAAGGGAGATTCACGTTTTTTCCTTGCCAATCTACTACTACTGAAGTGAAAAACCTCTTTTCTTCAAGTCAGTCTTTTCATTTTATCCTCAGTGACCTTTTTAGTAGTGTCAGGTCACAAATGATATAGCCTGGTGACCTGAGATTAGCAATCAGTGAAAAATAGGCTACATCTCTAATCTGCCTCCATAGAGTAAAGATTTGACAAAGTAGTGCTTAATAGAATTTCCAGGTTAAATAACAGTTCTCCTATCTATGTAAGGAGGAGGGAAAGTCCGCCTTGCAGAGCTTAGACTTATCCAGTCTCTGAGCAACAGAAATCTCTCAGGGTCATGGAAAATCGAGGTTTTGTTAATTTTTAATAACATCACAAAATGAATTATACATCTGAATATTTATTTTTTTTTACACACCTTCTTAAAGCAATATTAAATGCAGAGATATAGACGGTGAACAAAAAAAATCACGAGAAACTGTTCAGAGTCAATTTTGTACATCACATTGTCAGACATACACCAGTTTATAACATCTGAGCAAACAGTGTAGGCAAAGACTTAAAGCACAAATCAAGAGACTGAAAAAACCTACAAAGACTTGCAAATTTAAAAAATGTGATCAACTTGATTTTGAATTTTTGAGAAATAAAAAATTTTAGTTAAGAGAGTAAATTACACGGATAATTTTTCTTGCTTTCTCCTCTTTTGGGGGTTCATTGTTCAGTGACTGGACAATCTAAGGAAAGGAAGGCCCTTAAGTAAAGTAATTACTGACAGTTGATCCTTTAATTTGCTCTGCAGGGAGAAGTTAGGAAAGAGGTCAAAAAGTAGCATCTTATTCATCTGTTATGTCTATTAGTTTAATTTCCGGAACATAAATTAAACAGGCTTCTCAATTTCCACGGTGATCAAGAGGAGAGTCACGTTCATATGACTTTTATCTGTAACACTTTGTTTTCTCATCTCTGACAATAACAGCCTGATAAACTCTTAAATTGCTCTACACCACTGAAGCCTTATGACAGGAAACACGTTTCCAGAAAAGCACATATTTAAGCAACATTAATAGATTTGAAGACAACTTATTTTTCAAAGCACCAAAGACAGCTCACCAATTATCTTGTTGAAAACCAAAGTCTGACGACAATTAAACAGAACACCAGATGTACAAAATGACATTCAGTTCTGAAAGTCATTCAGAAGCACAGTCAGATTTAGATACTTTCCGTAAGGAAACCTTACAAGAACTGTGAAGAATGTGAAGAACTTTGGCATTTACCAGCACAAAATTTTTGAATGGCTTGTGCCACGGGGAGGGTCAAATTTTAAAATGCAGAGTTACTGAACACAAGAGAAGAATCTATTAACACCACAAACATCAAGAGGCTTTCCAAACAGCATTTCAGCAACTGTTCAAAGCTATACATCCCACATCACAGTGAAGTGTTCATCAAAGGGAGAACAGAGCAGCCTGTAAGATGTGATCACTTCTTTAGTGTTCACAAAATAACCTCATACCACCGTTCTATTTAAATAGCTGCACGTTTTGCTTCTGCAACCTCAGAAGCATTTATATTGCACTACCAGACTTCCAACTCAGTAAAGAAAACTGCATTGAATGCTGACTAAATGGTAAGCCAGAAAACAATATCCCTCTTCCCCCCCTTCCCCAGACCTTAAGGGCAAACTGTAGCGAGGAATGAGGTACCTCCAGCTGCATGATGAGCGGTGCATCTCAAGCACTTGCTTAAATGAGGTTACATGTTTGTATCAGAAATAGGGAAGGACCATGTCACTCAAACCACATTGGATTTTTACTGAAAGAGAGATACTTTCTGCCTGTTTTGCTGCTGGAAAGGGAAAATTATTTCTGTTCTAGCAGAAGGAGCATAATACTGTATTTTAGATTTTAGATCTGCCAATATTGCCAAGTTATCAGGTCAGGTCACAATGAAGGCAGTAAGACCAGCTTACCAAAACCAAGAATTCTTATGCAATGTTTATATAATGCATGATCAGGGTGATTAGCTTGTCATAGAAGTGTTATTTGCTAGATTTTAAGTCTAAAAAGATACAGGTGTGTTCACAGTACTTCAGGAGGTGAGGCTTAACCGAGATCCTGGGATGAAACAACAGGCAGTTACAGCAATATTCAAAATTCTGTTGCTCTTGAATCCATTTCTGCCAAAATACACCACTTTCTGTCAGGTACTATTTAGTTTCCTCTAACTTTCCTTAAGCCACTGTCTTTTGAAGTGATTTAAAATGCTCCTGGCATTGCTCTTACTGCTATTTACAAGTGCAATGAATTTACAAAACACTCCAGTTCTCTTGTAAATTGTCACATTTGGGCTTAAGACCTATTCCTATACATGTGTTGGTTGTTGACATTTTTTTGCAGAAGGGTTAGGACAGGAAACTTTCAACCCTGTTTTTCTTCTGGTATGGCTGTGAACAGAAAGAGTAATCTCTCCTTGTTAGTCTCAAGTAATCAAGAACCATTTCTTTAGTCCTAGTTCTCACCTCTGGAATTACTTCATAAAAATTAGGCAAGAAAATATTTTAATTGAAATAGCAAACAAGTCCCACTGAACAACACAAGAGGACTCAGAAAGGTTCTGTGAGCCCAAGTCTATTTGTCTGTTGCAATGGCTCATTTAGTAATGAACTGGGAAACACTGATAATTCATCCTAAAGGCAGAATTGTAATAAAGCTATTACAAGTTTATAATTTGCTACTTTTCAGCCATAAGTAAATAAAATACTTTTCCTCCATGAAATATCCTTATCTGTGGAAGCACAGAGAACTAATCCTCTCTTTGATCTCTGACAGATGCCTCTACCAGAAGAAAATCTGAAGAGGAATGTACATGAAAGAAAATCCATCTTGGGAAAAATGTTATAACTACCCCAAACAAGTGTGCCAGGTACAGAAGCCCCTTGTAGAGAAACCAAAAATTAAATTAACAATAAGAAATAGATGTAAGGAAGGCAATGTTAGCAACTGTAACATAGATGACCACTTCAAGAAATTACAGAAAATAGCAGGGTTCTTTTCTAACAGAAAAGAGAGTCTTGGGAAGTGCAGAAGATGTAGCTCCAGAAATGAGTGTATCAAAACATGATGTTCCTCTTCAGATCGGCAACAAAAGGTTACTCTCATTATTTTTAATATCTAGCCCAAATATCTTTAGCCCTATATGAAACATATTCCAAGACATGAGGAAGCTGATTACAGGATTCAACAAATATATGAGGAATAAGTATAATAAGGGTGTGAAACCATATTCAAGTGGAAAGGAAAATATGGGCAATAATTTTCATATATTATACTGCTCTGTTGAAAATGCCGTCTAATTTCAGCAAGATCTTGAAATAAGCAACTATTAAATATGAATTTGTGTAGTTATTCTCATTCAAAACATTATGCTGAGAGTACTCTTGCCTGAATAGACACACCAGAATAGAGCATTAAATACAAAAGACAAGTAACCCACATGACTTCTTATTCTAATTATGACATGTATATTTTCTGCCATTATGAGAAGTTAGATTTTATAGGATAGGTGATTGTCAGCAACGTGAGACAGCTGAAAAGCTAAAAAACTTCTAAACATTAAAAGTCCCAAGAATAGTGACCAATTAATATTTGCTGCAATTATGAATTCAGAAGAAACTTGGGCCTTAAGTCATTGTAGAATGTAGAGTTTTTCAGCTGCACACCTCTGCTGGCTCTTAGGAACAGAATATGTCACAAAAAGCAGAGGAACAGTGACACAAGCATCTTCTAGAGAAAGCTCAGCACCTTCAGACAATGCTGCAACTGCTTAGTGGCTTTTATCCTTGAGATACCTTTTGGTACAAAAGAGAGGTCATTTCGATGAGGTTGGAGATTTAGGGAAACATGTCTCATCATGGCAATTGTTACTAGTCATTGTTACTAGAAAGACTTCTGTGAATGCCAAATTCTCCTACAAGAAACAAAATAGCAACACTTCCCTCCCCCCCAAGCAATCCAAAAGTATAGCAGCAAAAAAAAAACCAAAAAAACCCCCAAAAAAAACTCAAACAAACAAAAACCAAACCCAACAAAATAAATGCCAAAAAGAGAACCTCATTCTCCAATATCACTTTATCCTAGACTATGAAAAAATAACATCAATAATTGAAAAAAACTCCAAACATGTAATAGATTGTTCATTTTTTCATACATTATTTATAAATAAGGAACACTGCAGCAATGCCTCATTTTCATGAGTGCAAGAACAGATTAATAAAGGATTGGGAGATCTATTTTTATTCCTAGCCCTCTTTTACGCAGCACCCAATCCAAAAGCCCCTCTAGAATTTCCTTGGAACTAACTTCTTTTTTTCAAAGCTCTTTCCAACTTTCCCTGGCTTACATCACTGTGTGTGTGCTAAGCTCTCATGTTCACAGTCTCTCCCTTTGCACACCGTTTTGAGCTTCCTCATATTAAAAAGTGTGTCTTCATTTCGGATGGGGAAGTACATCTGAGCTTGGGAGCACAGCCAACACTGGTTCAGAAAAGAAGCAGACCTGTCTTTGCATGTGTTTTTAGAAAAATGCAGTGGTTGCATTAACCTCACTGGCATTCCCTCAAAATTCCACCACCACAAATGAAATACAACATCCTTGAATTTTAAGTCTGCAGAAGATTCATGTGAAGCTTAGAGAACAGTGTATTAGCATAGTTGTGAAGCAGGTGCCAATTCAACCCTTATTGTTATGTTTAATTTAATACATTATGACTTTCAGCAAATATTATGTAGCCAATTCAAATCATGGCAAAATTTCATCTATTTCTTAATTACTTTTGAAAAACATAAGCATTATATTGAGGATCTGATCCTTTCTATCTTTGCTCAGTCCAGGTACTGTACTCACTCTGTAATTTAGGAATAAATTGATAGATGATCAAATGAACGACCATATTTAGACAGTCCAAAGTCCATCTAGTCTAGTATCCCAAATCCAACAGCGACCAGCAATTTATGTCTGAGAAAGATAAGAATAAGGCCACTACATAACAATCCTGTTCAAGTCCAGTCTCCCAGGCTCCAGTGCAGCTCAGGAACCTCCTGAGACAGAGATGGTTTCACTTGTTCCAGTGAAACCACAAGGGCCATAATCTAGTTCAAACTAAGTCCTGCAGCTAATAATCTACAGTTCAGAGGAACTTCAAAACAACAAAGAAAACCGTTTGTACGTGTGTTAGAGAACAGGATAAAAAAATAGAAGTTGTATTTAAAAATGAAAAAGGAAAAAAACTGAGTCTTTTAATAAAAATCTTTGGAGAGTTAAGGAAAGTACTTTTGTTTTTCTTAAAGTGTAAAGCTACAACTCAATCCTGCTCCCATGTGTGTGTGTGTGTATACACTCCCTCAACTCAGAAGGAAGGGAGGGAGGCTCCCTTAACTCCTCTGGAGTGCAAATCTTGTATATATAGATATATTTATCTCCATATACATTTAAAAAAAAAAAATCAAACTAGAGAGGTGTTTAGCTCTCCACACTTGTTGTACACTGCTACCTTTGTAAAGCCAGATTTTCTTTTTTACTTATCTGCCTATAACAAAAATCATCCTTTAGCTGTTAAAAATTATGTTTTCTAAGCTACATTATATAACATATTATCTAACCTGGTTCAATGCATTACTCCTTATCACTGCTTAAAGCCACAGAAGTGCTGTCAGAACATCATATTTTATTTCTCTTTAGCTGATACTGTACTTCAGGATTTGTACACTTCGAGCCATCAACTGCTCCTAGATTACCATCTTCTCAACCATTAATGCTCAATTCTACCTGTCAATGTTGCAAATTCTCCTTTACCATAGCTCTTTCTCAAGCATTTGTAGATAATGTTCCCTCTTGAATTACATGGGTGAAAGACAGGGGTAGCAACAGATTATTTTAATGCTTTTATGTTAACACTTTGGTGAGATTAGGGGGCTCTCAGTCATCTAGTAAGGGTTTAGCCAGGAATTGCATCCAGAGGTTATTCTGATTTAACATCTACTGGAAATCTTTCTTTGACAACTCTTTTAGTGCTCACTTTAGTGACAAAAAAAACACCTCAATTTTTACTTATCATTGGAACTTTAACAGCTGATGCCTTACTGTCATTATTGTCAGCCCAATTTATTGCTTTGTTTTGAGCAGCGGGTAGTTCTCATTAATGGAGTGATACCAGGAATCAGTCCAGAGCAAACCAAAATCCATGAAACTTGTAGGATGCTTCCCAGTAGATTATGAAATCTATGCTGTACCATGCCAACACTGAAAAAAACTCAAGTAGAGTTGCAGTTGGCAGCATCATTTTTACTTGAGGACATGACACGGTTACTTAAGGACACATCAGAGAGACAGTATGAATGCACACAGCACTCGTCTGGAAAGACTTGGAAAAGAGCAACAGCTGGTGTTAAAGGTAGGAAATAATGTTTCAGAAAGCTGAAGCCATGAGCAAAACAGACAGAATCAAAATCTGGCTGGTTCAATATGAAGGTATACACAGGTTAAAAAGTGTTTAAAGCTGGTGAGTGCTTAGGTCCAGTTTCAGGTATAAGGGAAGCCCTTGAAGATAAGGAATAGAATGAAAAGCCAGAACACATCCAGCTAGTAGGTGTATAAACTCAGTTAAGAGCAGTCAGGTATGAGCTCAAGTTGTCAGATACTTTGGCACTAAGAATTGCATGTTTGAGCCTCAGTAGCAATTACAGTGTCTGTATGCATATTGAAGACTTATTACTTACCAGTATAACTGCTAAAAATGGCTTTTTTTTAAAAAAAAATAATCATCTTTAATAAAATCCCATCTTTTCTCGTCATTTTCAATTTTTTTCTTTGTTCCAAAGGAAAAACAGAAGCTCAAATACTTTACCTAAGGTTTTTTTTTCCCTTCCAAAATACTAGAATGAAAGATATTAGCAGCCAAGAGAACCTGACAATACTGGAACTTTCTGAAACAAGGTTTTGCATATCTCACTTGGCAGCTGGCAACAGAATGTGACAAATGAGAATTCTCACTCCAAGCTGCTGGCTGCCAGTCATGAATTATCTTATTCCTTGCAGTGAGAGCAGACCACAGAAAAAACAGGCAAGCAAATAGGCCATAGATACAGGGAAAAGACACAGGGGAAGAAAAGAACAAACAGGAAAAAGAGAGGAAAAAAATAAATACAATGAAGAATGCAATCAGATGATGAACACACAGTAGTACTCTTGATGCTTTATTTAGCTTCAAGAATCCTTGTGACACATTATCATAGGCTCTAATGAAGGTTATACAAAATTAAAAACATGGTCCTTGCTACAGGCATGTTTTAATTTGTTCTTGAGTTCATGTGAAGTGTATCAACTTTTAATTGTTCTTTTAGAGGAACTCATCTCAAGCTGAAACTGCTACAAGGCCTGCAGCTAAGCCTGAGTGGCACCCGTCAGACTGGTTGTGATGTTACAGACTTCAGAATATATCCTGGCTAAATAAACACTTTTTCTGACTGAACCGTGAACTAAGCTCCCCTCAAAGAAGGGATTCAAGTGAAGAATGTCTCTCTTCCTCATTTTCTCCTGTGCTCAACACATCATGTATGCTTTTACTCTAGTGTTTTCTGCTTTGTAACTTACCTACTGTAATGTTCGTTTTTTTATACGTGTGAATATCGCAATCTTTGAGTGATGCACTTGTGTTTAACTGCAGATGTGACCTTCATTTCTCTCAGTACTTTCACTTGCTGCCTGGAAGAATGAGCCCTCTCTTTCCCAGTTTTTTAATCCATTGTTTTGCTCTGAGAATTTAAGCATTCACTTTGTGCATACACAAGTCCTGCTATTCCCTCCTCATAAACTGGCAACTGGTAACCAAGGCAGAGCCCAGATGACATGGCAGCGTTTTCAGAAGACCATTTTTTTATTGGAAGACATTGCAGCAGCAACTAAAACTGGAGGGAGTTTGTTTTCCAAGTAGTCTGGAGATCTAGATTGCATAGTGTTTTCTGTACCTTCCTCCAGCATTGTAATGCTGTTTATCTTTTCACAGGGTTTACATTTCCTCTTGCAGACATGGTAGCCTGGCTCCAAGCATCTTGCATTACCTATGCTTATTATTTTGATACTAGAAATATGTAGATGTTTTTATGATTAGCTGCTCTGAAGTTTAAAGAAGCAACACATAAAGAACCAGCTAGCACCACCACCTATCGGTGAAAACAGGGAATTTTAAGTTATTAATTTGTATTATATTATGTAAATTTGTATTTATAATACTTCAGCTTTTAGGGCAGATATCATTTGTTCTAAAAGCTGGGTGAAGATGTTTAAGAGTAAAAAAAGTCCTAAAAGTGACAGGTAGCTTGTTAAAAAAATAAAAATAAATAAAAAAAAAAATAAGGAAAATAAGTACTAAAGCTTTCCATAATCTTTTTGTGTGTGAGTAATGAAAACTGGGTGTGTGATACCACATACATGTGGTTTCTTAGGCTTTTTTTATATCGTTATTTGGATTTACTTAAGTTTAGAAAGACCCAGAAAAGCTTACTTATTTCCAGAGATGACCACAATTACAATCCCTGAAAGGGATTAATGACTTTTCAGGCATCTCATGACAATATACAGGAACTTCTCAGAATAGCATGAGATTTTAGAGAGCAGAAAAATAAAAATAGATGACATCAAGTATCTTCTTAATATCTTTCCATCATGAGGATTCTACTACGATTTATTCTAATATAATTAAAAAAAAAAATCTTATGGATGATTACTTTTACCTTCTTCGATTATGGAACTAGGATAGTCTTACTGTGTCTTAGTGAGTATTAGCCCCTGACAAATATTTTTCAGGATAAAAAGAGTGAGATTGTTTTCAGTGACATTGTTATCACTTGCTCATCCCTTTCTCCTCACCTATCAGTGTCTTTAAGAGCAGAAACTCTGTAGATAAGGAGACACCCCAGGACTGTGTAGATCACTTCAGATAGTACATATCACAGGATAATATGCTATTTAGTTAAACACCAAATTTTGCTAAATGCTATTTCTTGAAATCAAGGATTCTTCTTGTATTTCTTAACACACGAGATAAAAGTAAAGAACCTTAACATTTTCAAATAGTAATGTGAAAAGATGATTCTGCTTTGGAATGACATCCAAGATAATATTTGAAGGTATTCCTTAATAAGGTGGAATATGTAGTTTTGGAAACGGAACCTACCAGTAAGAGGAATAATAAGACCTGAGACAGCACACCTACCTAGACATGCACTAGTTCAGCAGTGCAGTGAGTGAAGAGATGTTTATAAGTATTGTTTTGAAAGATTAGTTAATTTTCTCCATCATTAAAAAATAACAACCTCTTTTGAAGCACTCCGAGGAAGAAATTTTGACTGATGACTCTTACCTAGGATCCAACTGCTTAAAGCAAAAAATGTTATTGCTGATTAAAGCCTTGCTGATGTCTAGTGAAGACTCTGTATGTTTTCCTGCATAGAAAATGTCTGAAAAAAAATTGTTGGATAAAGAAACAGAAGAAACAGTGGAGCTACTTATGCTCATTGGCAATAAAACAGAGGAAGCTTGAAGGCATATTCCTTGGATAACCTTTTCCACAGTAGATCAGTTTCCTTTAGAAGAAAGCCATTTCAAAGAGACAAAACATCAGATATTAAAGATTTCCAGAAGTAATCAAAAATGAATTGACACATGAAGAGAGGCAAGAGCAGAGCCATGCTTTAAATGAAGGGGGATCTTGCTTGATCCTTGAAAGAGTAAGGGACTTAACATCCTTCTACCTTCCCCAGGGGAGGGAGACCATTCCTATTGCATTCTTTCCCATCACATGTCTGAATACAAACTGTATTACAGAGAAAAAGTTAAGATCCCAGGGTTGTGTGACCATATGGCTGATTCTATTAACCGTGGTGTTGGCACAGTTTAAAACAGCCATTACAGAAGAGTTCAAATTTTCTTGGACATCATCCATTTAAAACCATGCAGAAGACATGAACCCTGTTTGTGGTCATTCTGCATGCAAAAACTGATTTCTGATGACAACTCAGTCACCTACCTTGGAAGTTTATACCCACTGAAAGAGAGAGGCTCTCAAAAGACAGTACAAAATGCTTGGTTTTAGTCCCCTCACCCCTCACCTTACCATTTTCCTTGAGCTGTCATTGCTCCTTGGTCCTGAGTCATAATGGTGAGTTTGTCACATTATTTTACAGGCAAAATTAGGATTGATTTCCCCACCTACCATGTTATTTTACACATATATACAGCAAAATCCATTTAATGTTTGTTTTGCTCAGTCTGATGTCCTGTTAATCCCAATAGAGAGATGCAGTAAACTTAATTTTGCTGATGTGGAATCATCATTATCAAAACCAATTGCCTCCTCAAAGCAACCCATTCATATGTGCATACAGATAATATTTTCAGAAACACAAACCTCAGCATCCACTCCCTCCCCTTTGCAGACTGCACAAGCACAACCACACAACTATAGCTCACGTGCAGGTTTATATATCCTAATCAATCAGGCTGATTTTAATTAATCCTAATTGTCCTATTAAGGTTCTTGGCTAACAACAACACAGCAAAAAGGATTCCCAAAGCAGCCTAATTGACTTAATCAGCTCCTTAATAATCCTTCTTCAGGCCTTTAAAATGAACTAACCTCTAGTTCATTTTAATAAGCATATTGAGGAGGAGTTTAAAGCCAAGTGCTTGACTGCAGGAGTCAGATCTCATTGCTGTAATGAAGAGCATGGAAGGCAACAGATGTGTTCGGGTCCACAGACAGAGAAGGACTGCACTAGAAATATGTGACCAGCTATCCTCCAGGCATGCGTAAGCAATGGAGGAAGTTTAAGAAGCTCTAGCTGCATTTTCCCACAGGGAAACATGGGATTTTAATCTTGGACTACAATTACAGCTGTTGATGAGTCTTCAAAGGCTAATTGAAGGTATGTAGGTATTAATATAGTCATGAATTAAAAGCCCTATAAATTAAAAACATCCAAAAATTAAACTAACGTGAAAAAGTAATAAGCAACTTTTATAATATTTTTAGTGCTGAACTTCTGCACTGTATGCATTTAAGCTGTGCATAGAGATTTATGAGGTAGTGGGAGAAGCAGGCTAAGTGCATGGGCTTTGGTTCTGACAGTGATTTGTGCTGTACTTTGCACGAATGAAGAAGCTCAGTTTTTCAACATTTTTCTATGTGTTAAAGCCATGTCAGCTCTCAGGAACTCTGGCTGTGCAGTTTATTCATCATTTTCCTTCTTATTTGTCCAGCAGCAGGAACATCCCTGACACTTCACAGACAAATGACCTGATATGCTCCTGACCTCAGAATTTTGTCATCTTGTGCTTTGGGTCAAGGTTTTTCATAACCATTAATTGTTTAAAAATGCATATGAATCTCAACAGGATTTTCAGAATGACCTGTACGTTTCAACAGCTTTTCTTTTGGGTTTTTCTTTTTGGTAAGTTTTATAAAGCATTCTAAAGGACATAAGTACATGTAGATATATGCCCTCTACTGGCTCTGTCTTTACATATAATACAAGTATTTAGGACATAATTTCACTGAAGAAGCAGGATCAGCCCATGTGAATTGAAGGATCTCAACCAGGATTATGATGGCAACAATCCTTGCTCTTGTTCCTAGTAAATATTCATATAATTATTCATTAGTCCTTCAAGGGCTTGCATATTAGCTGTGTGTTGGAGGCCTGCAAGTGAAAGCCAAACTAATGAAATGCCAATTGCAATGTCTTCTGGCTTTTTGATTAATTAAGCATTTAAAGTTACACTAACTCTGCAGTATGAAAGAAAGTAACAAAAGAAATTATTTGAAGCATTGATTTTCTTTAAATTACTCATGCTAAAGTGTCAGAGCATCTTTATGAAGCCAGCTTTGGCCCATTGCAGCTCACTCAGTGATGCCTTTCCTCCAGGCTGCTCAAAATGCTTCCTGCAAAAGTTTACGTGAAAACCAAATGCATCCTGAGAAAGCAGAATTTTGAATTAAAAAAAGAAATACTGAAACACTGTACATTCAGCCTGCTTCTATCCAGGCAACCTTCAGCTAATATTTAGCTTGTGAAAGCAAGAAGAGGCTTGAGGTACCTACAGACACTGCTGACAATTCCAAAATAAGCCAGCTGTGTGGCTTAGCTTGTATTCCCCATCCTCCCCCAGAACCAGGAATATGCTTTCTCAGAGGATGTGGATGTACTTCTCAGCAGAAGTCATGACATTAAAGAGCAACATTCTATTCCTAGGGGTCCCTGGTTACATAAGAGGCTTATTCTCTAACTTGGAAATCCACAGTTTCTGAGGATTATGTGATTCTGTCCTCTTCATGACATTTTATTCCCCAGAAGGAAAGCTGGAGAATGTGTGATGTATTATAAAGCTACTCCAGTCAGTTAAATTCAATAGGGAGCAGTTTCCCTTAGAATAGTTATAAGCCTCAAGACTGAAAGTGCTGTCCAGTCAAAAATTAGTTGTCCAACAGGTTTTTTTTCCATGAATCAGTTGAAGTTTTTGTTTCAGTGCCTTAATCTAAAGTTACTATAGTCATTAAATTGAATTAGAAGTTCTACTACATAGCAAGAAACTTCTTATTTACTTGCATTGTCACATATGCAGGAATAATAAATACTCTGAGTCAGAGCATTTGTCTATCTAGCCCAAGAGTTTGTCTTGGATACAAAGAATAGGAAAGGACCAGCAGGAATAATCCCTGGAATCCAGTCCATAAACTGAGTTTGGGTTTTGAACTTGCTGATGCTGCCTGCCTCCACAGCCTCCTAAAACAGCAACTAACCCTACCTATCACTGAAAAAACCTTATCCCCTCTCCATCTGCTTTATGCTGTTCTCCTGTAGCATCACTGAGTATCTCGAGTTCTTCTACAGGAGACAACAACTCTTCTGTCTTCAGCTTACCAAACACCTCTGTAGTTCTGTGGATTTCTACCCCATAACGCTCTCAGCTTTTCTTCCCTCCAAAGCAGAGAGAGTTTCAGACCTTTTAGGCTTTCTCTGCAAAGTGCCTGACCTGCTCTGTACTGCTGTGCTGTAACCACGTCCAGGAAGGCTGGAACAACACTCGGGGTATCAGTGTAACAAGGCTGTATTTTTTGTTCTGAATACCACTGCTGCATCAGCATTCATGCCATATTTCATTTTCACTAATTTATTTTGACATTGCATTTAAGTGTGAATCCTTGAAAGGTCTTTCTGTTCCTAGAGGAAGTGCTTATGTCATCTTGAACAAGAATATTAGCTAAGGACTTTTTACAGTGTAACTGTAACTCAAGAGAGGACCTTCGCTCAGATTGTGTGCAAAAAAGTAACCAAAACAACAACAAAATAACTAAACACCAACACAAAATCTGCAAATGGTTTCTGTATCTGTCTGTTATGCTTCACAACCACATTATCAACACTTTGATAAACTAAACTGCAAAGATCTTGATATGTGCCTGTGCATTACTGTCCTGAACTAGAGATAGCTATCTAAAACTAACTTCGTACTGGAAATAATAACTTTACTAAGTTTCAAACAATCATGAAGGACCCAGTGACATTCAAATATTATTTGTCCTTCTGGTGTACATTGGAGAAAAACAACTCAGTTAAATATTTTGAAAGTATTTAATCTTAATCTTTCAAGCTCACTTCTATAATTATTTCTAACTTCTATGACAGTATGATTAATTCCTCTAAAAAGGCAGGAAGAAAATGACACAGTGTTTAGACTTTGCATAAACATACAAGTTATCAAACTGCTGATTAACATAAAGGTTTTGGATATGGTAACAGCCAATTTGCATATGTACTCCTTTTAATTTTTTTTTTTTAAGTTAGAATACTTCACATTTTATTAGGAGCAAGATCATCAAAATAGAATTCACAAATCTTAAGGTGATTGCTTTTAAGCCCTCTATTCTGTAGCTGTGCAGGACTGATTTAATGGAAAGAATATGTTTCCAGGTACAGGACAAATTTCAGTGCACTCACTGTACATTAATAGCCCAAAGAAATTCAACATTAGGTTGCTGTTGAAATGAAACTCCTGTAAGTGTGTTACCATTCTCCCATCCACTAAAGGTCAAGCTGTTAGTTGACTGTCATTAGGCATAGTCTCTTGACTGCTTAAAGGTTATATAAATATTAAAGTCTATGAAGTCAGCCAGGAAACTTTCTTTTCAAATATCTTGCCACATTATTTTTATCTTTTACCAGAGACAATTGTACATCACATATAGTGGGGTGATGTGCTTTTCTTTTGAGAAAAATACCTGCTTTTCCAAAAATAATAGCTTTTTCCAAAATCACAGTGAGCAAATAAAAGGATAAAAATCCAAGTTAAAAGTAATGATTCACATGATTATTAAAAAAACCCAAGGCCACCCTATGACTTTATTGCATTTATCTAGGCTCTGAACAGTGTGGCTTTCATTATTAGATTACAATAGATCAAGACTTATGTCCACACTAACGTTGCCCTCATTTCCATTTATATTAAAGTGGTATTTGTTTTTTAAAGGAGGCCCATGAATGAACAGAAACTTGCCCAATCTCTGTTTATTCAGCTTGTAACTTGCACAATAGCAAATTCAATCTTGTTAAGAGGCTTATTCTTCCACTGCAGAAGTTACCTGAATTGCAAGAAAGTTTGAATCTGCATAGGCTATACATTAATGTCAGAGGAAAAAGACAAATTAGGAAGAGGCAGTTTTGACTTACACTAATAAATTACATATAACTGGCTCTTTTCAAATATCCTTTGCCCGTTTTATTTCAGAGGTGGAGAAATGCCTTAATTTGACACCAGCAAATGCAAGTTCTTCTCACAACACTGTAGGAATAGTAATGAAATCACATTTCCTCACCCCATCCCTCCCACTCCCCCAGTTGCTAAGGCAATTGGTCTCCTGAACATCTGTCCTTGCCCACTGATCGGGGGGTAAGTGGAAGCCAGTGCTCCTGCTGTGATATTCTGGCCACACACAATTCATGGAAAGGCTGTCATGGGTCTTAGTTGTTCACCTGAATTATATTCCGAGCCTGATTCCTCACTGGCTCTACAGTGACCTCAGCAAAACAATTACACTCTGTTTCCAACTTCACTGTTTGTAAAATGAAAGAAATAAAGTAGATCTATCTCATAAGGATATAGGGAGTCTTGTCGATATGATATTTCGAAGCATGAACTTGCAGTAACATTACCTGAGCAGTTATGGGAGAAAAATATCTGCTGAAACAAGTTTAGTATCTTGTAAACCACACTGATCTTCTTGAACTAAGATTCCAGTGGGAAAACCACAAGCTTCTGTTTATTTGTTCTATTTTCCTCAGTAAAAAAGAGAAAAAAAAATTCTTCAATTCCACTCACTTATTTGAGAGCAAAACCAAAAGGAGCATTCAGATAAGTGACTAATCAGAACATGTGCTATTATTGGATATGTCAGATGCCATTTTTTCCTTCAGCAGTTCCATAAAAATATTGAATAAAAGCGTTGGTCAAGCTTCTGGCTTCTGTTTTCTATGTTTTGGGTTGTTTGGGGTTTTTTGCGGAGCACAAAGATATTAACGCTTGTAATTTTTGGAACTGAATCTCTGCCTTATTCATGCAAATAAGAAATCTCAAAGAAAAGTTTCAAAGGAAAAATAAAAACAAAACATGGAGTTTTTTCCTTTAGGAAAAAAAAAATGATACATTTTAGAAATAAGAATAAGAAAATGCTAAATTGCCAAACAGAGTATAATAGCAAACAGCTAAAGAAAGCAAACAAGTATTATTTCTGACATCATTTTTTATAATGTGTTTTTAATTGCATTTACTATTCTCTCACTGAAGGGGATATATGCTACCTATAATTGTCAGTAACATGTTCCTTAACATGTTGAGAACAGTCATTTTCTAATGAAATAAGGAGTATTTAGACTGTCCTACTGAGGCTAAAAATGAGTTATTTTACTTGAACATGAAAGTAAATACATAAATGGTTTCCTGTGCCCAAGAGCACCATTGAGAATTGAAGTGTTAGGTCATTAATTTCTGTGAATGAAGAGTACTGTGAATGTTTCTCCAAAGGAGTTTTCTAAAGATTGAGGGGTGATTAAGGTAAAAAGTTATCTTTTCCTCCTAGAAAGATGACATTTGGGAAAATCTATGGAAATGATTATCTCAAGAAAGATATGAACAGATGTAAAAATAAAATGTTTGCTTAGCCATTAACTACTTCTTGCAGA
The DNA here is from genome assembly GCF_003945595.2 of Pipra filicauda. Lineage (NCBI taxonomy): Eukaryota > Metazoa > Chordata > Aves > Passeriformes > Pipridae > Pipra > Pipra filicauda. The sequence continues at coordinate 3,595,518 of NW_024104742.1, forward strand.
CAACTCAGCAGAACAATTAAACTTCTCTTGCTCTCTTCTGCAAAGAATCCAGTACAAATATAGAGGAATTACAATTCACCAAGATATTAAATTCACGTTACACATCAGCTAAAATCTCTGCAGGTTAACCTAATGTTAAAGAATGGTTTAAGTAAAATACATCCAACTGAAACTCTGATCTACAAGGTGTTACAGAGAACCTTTGGCCTCCAACTTGGATATCCACTTCCAAAATGAACATCCATTTATGATTGCTTCTTCCAAAAATCAGTTCATATTACAAAATTCAGGAGAAAGAACAAAGCTTAAGCACATTCTGCCTCTTATTCCTAGCAGCCATCGTCAACAGCCTCTCCTGAGGATTTTTATTTACAGACACAGACAGAAAATCATATGGCAAAGATGAGAGGTGGATCAACTATCAAGAAGTTTAACAATATATTGGAGGGCTCCTTCCAGGGAGCCCTATTAATGCTCTTCCCTGCTGAGATTCCACTGATAGTTATTTTATATAATGAGACTTTTAAGATTATAGAATCATAGAATATCCTAAGTTGAAAGGGACTAGGATCATCAAAGTCCAACTCCTGGCCCTGTACAGGACAGGCTCAAGAATCACACCATGTCTCTGAGAGCATTGTCCAAAGAATAGAAGAGAGCCATGAATAGAAAAGAAATTATGGTGCTCTGAACTAGGACTTTTCTCAAGCTTTTGAAAACAGGTGGGGATAGACCATGCTTGAGATTATGGATAGGAGGGAGAGCACCTTCCTCAAATAACTGAGGAGGTACCAGCATGGCACAGCTTATTTCTGTTAACAGAAACACTGACACAATAATCAGTTACAGCGACTATTGAAGGACATTCACTCTTGTCCATTATAACCATAAGACATTTCAGGAAATACCAGACTGTTGGTTTTACCAAGATCCTACTATTGTACATTTAAAGGAAATGTTGCACCCTATTTAGATGACAAGGCCTCTCTATTTTCCATTATTTCAGTAGTAGAATACAGTGTGTCATGAGGAAATACAGCAATCCCATTACTTAACAATATATTAGCAAATTTTCTTGTATTTTACGCTTAACCCCAGCTCCCCAAACATATCTTTACACCTAATACTGGTTTGAAACAGCAGCTGCTCCTAATATTCCCCTTTCTTCACAGCCCTAATAGTTTTAGATAATAAATCCCTCATTGATATATTTAATCATCTTTGCTCCCAGATCCAGCAGATATCTACATGAAGGTAGGTAAAACCTAGTTTTTAGTCCTATGTTCAGTGCTAAATATTTATTTAATATTATAATTACGCTATTTAGCATATACACTAGGCGCATGCATTAATTATTTGAGCAAAATCAGGAATATATCATATTTTGTCCAATTAAGGAAAACTGGCCCTATATTTAAGATCCTTCAGGATCTCTAGTGAAACAAAAACCTACTAAACCAAAAAATGCCAATCAGCTATAAGATTGCAAATACAGACTGCAACGAAAAGCAATTGAATTGTAATCCTTAAACATCACTTTCAATATACTGCCAAACACTAGGCTAATTATCAAAGTTATTATGCACCCCACACCTTCCAGAGCTACAAAAATAATTGAATTTTCCTGTGGAAATATCAGCTCCAAAGAATATCATCACTAGATCTTGAAAAAGAAAATTAATTATTTAGATGCATAACACCAACATGCTCAGACAGACAACAAAAGAGTTTAGCGAAAAACACATTATAGCATTTCCATGTTTCATTTTTAAAGCTACTATATTTAATGAGAAAAATCCATTGCAAGATATTGGCTGTGAATCAGTGTTACAAATTAATGGCTGTTTAATGGGCCTGAATGAGGAAACAGAAGTGGTAACAACAGTTTAAGCAGCAGCAAGTCTCCTTGAAACATTTCCTAAATATGTGAGTTGACTGCGAGGAAGAAACTCTTACACAATACAGTTCACTTGCAACCTGAAGTGATCCTGATGACTAAAGCCAATTAAAATAAAATTAGATGGATAATCCCTTTCAGATACAAGACATTAATCTTTGAAAAAGCCAAATATTTAGATTAATAATTTCCTGTATCAATGTTACAGACTATACTAGGTTGAAGGAGAAGAATAGATTCTACAAACTTTAAGTAGAAAGTTTTCCTTGTTTCCATTAAGTTTTCCTTGTTTTGGGAGAGATACAAACACAAACCTTTTTCCAAACTCAGCTGTTGTTTGCCTCTATAAATCTGCTGGATTAATATGGTGTTACATTTCCTATCCCTTGTTTTTGTTTGCAGGCTTTAGGGTTTTTATGTTTGTTTTCCTGTTAATGGCTTGCAATGATTGATGTGAGGCTATTTGAAATAATGAATTACAGTGCAAGAAAAGTTAAACTATTCATAATATAACTGGGGCTAATCCTGGATAATTAACCTGCATCTTCAAAAGGTGCACATACACCTCAATTCTATTTTGGAGAAATCAGAAGAAAGCATGTTTAGAAGTTATATAATTTCCTGAGTCTGAAAGATTTAATTGACTCCTGATGGCATTTAAAAATGTCATCATTTATTTGTAGAACAACTTGAAAATGGTTTAATAAATAGTGCAGACTAACAAGCTTAAGATCTATTATATCCTCCAAAATGAATCCCTTGGGTATTAGAACAATACTTTAGGAGCAGGGAAAAAAAATCCCCAACTTTTTAATATTCAACTTCCTAGAACTACACCACCACCTTAAAGAATAAAACCTTTACACAAACATTCAGATCAATAGAGACTGTGGACATTTCCATCTCTCAGAGGAGATGGAATAGCTCAGTAGAAACATGTTCTGAAGGCTCAAAGCTTCAAGGGAGAATTGCTTTTCTAAAGACTATTTGGTAGCTTAAGTGTGTATCTCCCATGTATTTGGTATTCCCCCTGAGCTCCCATGTGGACAATCCTAGTGCCTAAAAGGAAAGTCTTTATAAGAGATAACTAATCAGCTTCAGATATTTTCACATAGCAAATTAACGCGGATAGTTAACACACCATAAATTCCATGTTGCTTATTAACCCTGATTATAGATAAATCCTAATTAAAAGCTACCACTGTAGTTATTTCATACTATGAAGTGGCTGGCATACTTAAATGAGTGCAAAAATTACAGTTGATTTACATTTTTTATCTCCAAGAAATTCAGACCGTATTTACTCAGTTTGTAGTAAAAGGACTTTTATTTTCAAAGTTGTCAGAGCTACAAATTCAAGCAAAAACATGAAAGTTAATCTCACCACTTTATTGCTTGTTTACACTTGTCCAACACGAAAGTAGAATTGCTTCTTTAACTGGAACATTTATTAGCAAAAGTACCCAAAGAGAACCCAGCTCAAATGCACACAGATCTGTTGTGCCTGCTGTGGGACTGTCACAAATAAAAGCTGGTAGCTACTTGTTTCTTACTGAAATGCACACTTAGAACTTTACTACACAGAAGCAGCAGTAAAAATTTGCCAGTTTTAAGTGCACTTTTTCACCTAAAATGAAGTTAGCAACAGAAAACGAATAGAAACATTTTATTTCTCTCCACACACATAAATAGCATCAGAATAAATCCACCAAAACCAGAATTATTTCTCTTTAGTATATTGATGCTAAGGTTATTTTGTTATAACCAGACTTTTCCTGTCTTAAATTATTTTGCAGTCAACAACTTAAATGTTGACAAGATGACAAAATCTTTTACCCTACTGATACTGCAGCAAAAAGAGACCAAAAAAAAAGACCAAAAAAATTCTTCTTCCTGTGTCATACACAGTAAGGAATTCAGCAATGTAACTAAAATCTTTTTATATAGAACTAGCACTGAAAATTACTATATTACTAGCAGGCAGAAAACAGGTGTAGTCCTTAGTTAGGAGGTTCACATGTTATAGCTTTTCAGATTTTTTCCAGCAGATGGCAGGTGAAAGTTTTTGTTTCTCTATAGAAATATGTTATAGTAAGTTATACTATTGCTACACTCCAGCAGGTCATTGTAAGGTTTTGGCTTCTAGATTAGGAGTAACTTGAATCTCAAATCTTAAAAGGTATTAACTGAAAGCTTAAATATGCTGAACCATTCAGATTACGTTGCCTTAGAAAAATAAGATGAGAAGGAAAACACACATAGACCAGGAAGGGATGTATTTCTGTTACAGAACAACTTTAAACACAGGCAAGAAAGACAAGCTGTAATTTCCTCCATTTTATTTGCTCACCTGTAGAATCAAATCCACTCCCTCAAGATAGTTCTTTCTAATTGATCTACATTTCTAATGCATTTCTTAACCTTAGAAGCAAAGCCATCACAAGAAAGTGCCCCAAAAATATCTCTCACTCCTAGTTTAAATGGAATTAGAAATTCAATAAAACAAGCCAGAAAACTAATTTTTTCACAAAACCTAAATTCCAGCACCTCAAATCTGCAAAAAGCAGTTTTCTCTGTCCACATGAAACATCAATCACTGAAGATAGAAAGGGTTTAACTTCACTTTCAGAACAGAAACCTTCTGGCTGGTGTGGGACCAAAGAGCACAAACTGTTCTGAGAGCACCTCAACAGCAGTGGTTTAGTTTTGGCCCCCCCTCCCTCCCTTGCCCCCACTCACCGAGCTGCTGTTATCCCGAGGAGCAGACTCAGGGCACAAGAACTGGACCTGCCCCAGCCACCAAGGGTCACTTGGCTGGCCCAGCCACAGGAATCCCAATTCCCGGAGCACTGGTGGGGTGGATGTTGGATGTTGGCTCACTTGGAGCAACTGCTTCACCCGGCAACTCTGCCTCGCTTGTGCACAGCCCTGAGCAATTAACTTCTGGTGCCTGAGGTCAGACACAGGTGCTGGGGTTCAGCACTCATCACTAATTGTGCTGCTCCTGTTCAAGCAGCCTAAAAAAATAAAAGTAATATTATGCACTGAGCCTTCCCCAGCGAAGGAATAAGTGTTCATAACAAAAGCGTCAACATTAAACTGAAGTAAAGAACATTTCCTGCTGGAGTGGGGCATCTAAATTATGATATCTTGGCCATTTTTACTGAATTTTTTCTAATTTCCCTACAGCTGTTCAATATTTGGCCCTTATCTCCTCTAGTCTGCTATCTGAATATTTCAAAAACAGAACTTACAGGAAAATAAAGGACATAAAAAAAGAAAATTACCAGGCTGCTGAACCAAGCTTATCAAGCTGGATTTATTAGATTCTAGACAAAAAACATATCTGGAAACTGAATGTTGATATTTATTAAAATTAAATGTCTTTGCAAAATAGATTTAAGCTGTATCTAATATGTCTTAATTAGAGTAATCTACAGAGTATATTTTTATCCTGATGAGAATGTATGGAATTACATTCAGAAATCCCTGAGCAAGAGGATTTAAAAATACCTTTTGGGTTTTATGCTGTTTTATAATGTAAGCTATGTGTTTGATGGTTTTATACATGTTATTATGTTCTTAAACGCATTTCTCCTCCTAGAGCTCTGCCTTGAGCTTCATAAAAAGAGCAACATTGCCTTAAAGACAGTGTTAGACTGACTAGGCTTACCTAAACTATTAACATTTAAGGCCAGTTTATCTTTGAAATCATATTTTATCATGACATTGTATTTATGTGATTTATATAAAGTGCTTTTACAAATACACTACTGGGTAAATGCATAACGGGATACTTAATAATTTCAAGACAGATAACAATGTTTAGACTTATAATTTTTTGAATTGTAAGGAAATATTGCAGACCCTCATTTGTTTCCTCTCAACAAAATCAACAGCACCTGAGACATTTATTTAAAGTTCTTCCTTTCAGCTGGAGCTTGGACTGAATTAATCTGACAGAGGTGCTGTACAATAGGCATCTTTTTCTATTATACAAGGCAACCATACCTGTTTCACCATTGCTCCTCTTTCAAAAAAATAATAAAATTCTATAGGTCAGAATTTGTGAAAAAAGAAAAAAACAACAAACAAGCCCACACTAAAAGCATTACAAACAAACAAACAAACCCAAATGTAACCAACCAAAACAAAACAAGCACCTCAAATTATCTTTACTGAAAGGAATGCATGTTTACATACACAGGTGGTGTTACAGTGAAGAATGTGCCTGTAACCAAGTACTCCATTTCTGATGTCAGCAGACAGCACGAGTGATGTCAAAGGACACATTTAAGCACTGACCAAATTAGGAAAGATTGACTGAACAACTCCGTATCACCGATTAGTGATCTGGTCACAATAAAACTTATCTTGCCATAGCTTTTGCACTCCAGCTGTCCAAAATGTCTCACTGTCCTTCCTCGCTAACACTGACTCAGAGAAACACACAAAACTTTTATATCTTAAGTCTCTTCTGATGGATATTCAGCTAACCCTGAAGTTCCACATAGTACTTACTATCAGTACCTGTGCCTTGGACTCAGGGCATTTAATGGCCATAAGGTCAGGATGAAGCCTAGTGACAAGTTTGCTCCTCTTCCACTGTGGGATTTTCTTTAGGGTTAAACTTGTCTTCTCTGTGCAGGAGGCAAAGTAAAAGTACTCTCAGGGTGCTCCAGAACTGAGACACTCAATCTCAGCCTGGGGAGACAAATCTCTTTATCTTTTGTTCCAAGAACAGAGCACATCCATTCATTCTGACTTTCATATCAAACATATAGACACAATGTTATCTAGAAACAAATAAACTCTACCGTAGTCATTGTATCTCTCTGAGAAAGAAAGACAAAACAAAGTCACTTTGCTTAACACACTCCTATCAGGTACAGTGTTGAGCAGAGTGAAGGAAGAATGTATACACCATAATATAAACCATAAACATCATAATAGAACCCCTCATCCATATGCAATTTACTTGTGATGGAAAAATGTTTTTGAAGCAATACCAAACATGATAAAACAAATTTACCTTTGATAATGCCTTCACTTCCCCTTCTGCACACGTGCACAGGCTATCCCACAAAATAGCATGAACATTTGAGACACCTGTTTTGCAGGGTCTAAAGAGACCTATTCCATTATCCACTGCGCCAGATATTGCAAACAGCTGCCTATCTCATGTTTTGTCAAGTAGCTGAAGAAATGGCTGAAAGGCTGGCAAAGGGATGCAGATCTTATGTGTCCCTAGTACTGTTTGATCCACCACTGATCAAACTATTTAAGTGAATGAGCAGTTCAAACTAAGAACCATCTTGCTTATCTTCTGAAGGAAGAAAGCATGTAAGCAGCCAGAAGAAGTGGGAGCTGAAGAGTAGTGCAGCTTTTCATTGCATCTTTTGGAAAGCATTCATATATTTAGCACTCTGTTGATGCCTATCATAGAGAGCTTTCCCTGAAGCCTTGTTTCCCTCCTAAATCTAATCTAAATCAATGTTGTTCTATAATCAAAGAAGAAAGAGTAAGCACAAAATTACTAAAAAGCAAAGGGGTGTTTTTCCTAGAACATCACAGTTGCATCCCTCAGTGGGCAAATGGGAAATTCTGTGCCTTTTGAATACAGGGACTAAACTGCTGCTTTGATAGCTCTCATTCCCAAATTGGAATTACTAAGGAATCCATAACACTGAGTGTTAGTGTTCTGGTCACAGTGTTTGTCACAGTCCCTGCTGTCTGCATATAGGAAGAAAAAGTAAAATGTCATAAATAGAAGAATGACCCCACTTCTTTTTATGAAGACAAAAAATGGCAACATAGTCCACAGAGTTCTAATATCTCACTTCACACTCACAAAGTAACCTTAACCTGGGCTGATTGAGTCACATCAAAACAAGAAAAAAAGTTCTAATATCTCCCGTTTCAGTCTTTCAGTTCTACGGCTAAGTAATGAGCCACCTTGAAATGAGAACAGTTTGAATTTTATTCATTTATTTGCTATTTCATTGGCACTTTAAACAGAAACCTCATCCCTTCCACAAAGTGTTTACCATCTGAGCTAGGCGACGCACTTCAAAAGCTGCCAAATTAGATGGTCCAATCTCAAAATGAAGAAAATATATCAATAACTGCACTTACTATAATCACACTTACTTCTGACTCTGGTGAAATAAAGCTGAAGGAGGAACTGGCAGAAAGGCATGACTGGTCTTTTGCCAGGCCACATTCCCTGCAAAGTCAAAAGTGAGAGAAAGCACTCAGGAAGATGCACTAATGCAATGAGATATGGGCAGCAAGGAGAAATGGGAGCTGAGAGGCAAGGAAGGCAGAATGTTGTAATTTTGAGATACAAACAAACAAATTGATTTCAAACCAAAAGGGAACAAACATCGACATCTGGAAATTTTGATTGGAACAGAACAGGTCCCTTGAACTGCTGTTTCCCTGCCTTCCACGTGCAGCCCCATGTCTGTGGTTTCTGTGCAGCTGTGCAGTGCAGAGCTTCTCTCAGAGGGGCTGCAGGTCCTTCTGCTGCTCTTGGCCCCAGAATTTAGTAATAGCTCTGGCTCAGATGAACAGGAAGGCATGGATGTCAGCCCATGGGGGATCCCACATGTGGCTCTGTGTGTGTCTGGTACCTGCACCCCTGCTCAGTGGCTGTTACCTGAGGCTGTGGGATGCAGCTGGCTTTTTAAGAAGTCTGCCATAAATTAAAAAATTCTGTTTCAGATATTTTGTTTAAGGGAAAGCCACATTCTGAATAAAGGAATCAGTCACAGAGGAAGCTCTGGTAAGATTAGAGTTAAGGTGATAATGGAAATAGAATTAAAACCTGTAGTGTTACAATGATACTTAATTAAGTGTGGAAAGCAGGCCTGTTTGAATCAAAGAGAATATATTTTATTCAAGGGAAGGTTCTTAGGGAATTTTCAAAGGAATTGAAAGAAAACAGCTTTCTATTTCAGTTTTAAATAATGCAGCTTAGGAGATAGGCATTTTTTATCAAAAATAATAAAAATTTCCTTTTGATAAGAGAAGCATTTAGAAATTATTTCTGTAAACATGTCTCACTAAAGATTGAAGCCAAATCTGATGAAAATGTTTACCAGGTCCAGCAACAGCCAGACTTCTTTTTATATTGATCAGATATGGAACTCAATGCCTTTAATCATTGTTCCAGAAATAAACTGCCAGCACATAAACTACCTGCCCATTTTTCACTTATTATTAGCCAGCTTCGTACTTGTCTTAAAGAACTAACTACAGCAAGTATAACAGTTTGGTTGCAAAGAAAAAGTGTCAAGGAAGGCAAGAACATTTATTACTAGTTGCATGGTCTATGTGTTAAGTCACACAGATTGGAGACCAAGCATTTTGACCTAATGTCACGGCTCTGTCAAACCCAAACCCAAACCCAAACCCAAACCCAAACCCAAACCCAAACCCAAACCCAAACCCAAACCCAAACCCAAACCCCAACCCCAACCCAACTCATTCTGTGGAAGTGAGCACAAAGCAGCACACACTGCTCCCTCCAAATGACACTGTGGGGAAGGTTCACCAACATGCTGAACAGATTCTAAGAACTGCACCCTAAAAATTCACTTTAAGTCAGAAATTCATACTAGCTGTGGTAAGAAAAACAAATATATACTTGGGGGCAAACCATCTGACTTTTCAAACTAGGTATTTCACATCTCTTAGAGGTACCTGGTGAGATGAAGAGATGTTAGAAAGGCAGGTGACTCCATCACACAGGTCTACAGGAGATACACAACCATTTAGAAATTAATAAGGTGGTTTGTTCACTGATTTGAAATGGAAATTTGCCAGTGTAGCAGAGAGAATGTAACAGTTAACTTCAATTTGGAAGTCTACAAAAAACAGAAAGCAAGGAACTGCGTAGGAAAGCAAACACTGCTGAACAAGCTAAAGACACTAAAACTACTTTGTCATGTTTTTTTTTTCCCTAAACTGTCTCAAGTAGAAGACTGTTGCTTGATTTCTGTACCTGTCTAATTACAGACATATTCACCCCATATAAATTGAAAATATATTCTCATAATAATAATAAAGGTCAAGACGAAAACATGAAGTGGGAGAGACAAAATGTTTCCTCAGTGACACTGATGGCAATAACATACTCTCCTGGACACGTAGTGTTCCCTGCAGAAGGTTACAGTGCCTTTTACCTGCCAGGGTAATACAAAACAATTACACTTGTAATAATCCACAAAAATAATCCCACTATATCTAGTTGATTAATAAAGTTAACTTCAGTGATCTTTTAACTTTAGTGAACTTTTACAGGTCTGACAACTGTATTGTAAATCTTAAGGAACAGAATGGACAGACTTGACTGTTCCTCTTAAACAGTAAAAATACAGTTCAGAAGAAGAAAACCAAAGCCAAAACACATGAAGTTTATTTTTTTAGGTTTTGGTACAAGGCTTTTGGTACAAGTTTTTGATCTAAAATCAGCAACTGGGTATCTTCTTTATGAATCATAACCAAATCCTAATGATCATGAATCAGAAGGAGGTACTACTTTGAAAGAATCTGCCTCATTTTGACCTGTTATATTTAAAAAATAATATCTGTACTCCTCTCTATACAAGCAAAACCAATATTCACTGAGTTCCACTAGGCTGAAACTTAACCTCATATGGACTGACACAAAATACATAACATTAAATTTTATTTGAGAATACAGAAAAGTACTAAGGAAAATTCATGAGTAATCAGAAAGCCAAATGGATGACATTAAAAAGAATAAATGTGAAAAATCCTGTAGTTCATCTCATAACAATTGAATGCATTGTTAATCAGTGACTTTTGTTACAATGACAAAGGAAAATGAGAGCATCCTCCCAAACTAAAATCTTTATTCAGCCTGCAGACAACTCAGTTCTTATAAGATGTCTGAATCTGTGAATTTGATTTCAGTGCACTCTAGAAAAGCACACTGTACAAGCCATTATGACTCACAGTCCTGGCAAATTTAGTGCCCCTATGTCTATATTATTGAAAATGATTGCTGTGACGATATCAAAGAAGATCATTAAATACGTACATATCCTTTAAGACATTGGTATGAATAGCTTCAACTAAAAATTATTCTTTGGGTTACTTAGAATTCTCTGTCTTCTCAAAGGGAACGTTCTTTTTCATTGATTAAAGGATCTCATTTGCACAGCCATTTCTTGAGGTTTTTTTCAGTTGTTTTAAACAATGAATCTTGAATTCTTCCCCTATTATGTTTCTGTTCCTCCAATACACAGCCTAGTAGAATTTAAAAACAATTGGAGAGATGTGAAGATTGTCCACGGTACATACAGATATCACTGGAATTTCAGCTGCATATACCAACTCCTAATTTGCTCTACAGTTTTCTGCATTAAAGATCATTGGGTAAGGCACCCAAAAATGGCTGGCTAGAAGATGAGCTCCTTATGACCTGCTTTTCATTTGGCCATGCCTCATCATACTGTATGTCACATGATGATATCACTGTGATTGTTTTAGAAAGGATAAAATGTATATGAAAATGCATTTTCTTGCATTTCTCCCATTTGCTCAGAGCCTTTGTTGTCATTCCTTGTTCAAGTTACGAGTGTGTAATTTAATATGAATGGAGCTGTACTTGGTCCATCACTCAGTTGTTGTACAGTAATTAGACCCCAAATGCACACAAATACTTTCCAGGCTGCCAGCTGGATAAAATGCTCATTGCTTCTTTTGTAGATATTTGGATCCTGATTTAACTCTTTTCTGCCTTAAAAATCAAAAGAGAGAACATACTGGCAGAGGAAGAGAAAGGAAGAGACCAAGTAATTTAATGTTATGTCAGCCTCATGGTAACTCAAACTTATAATTATATATATGAAATGGAAGAGTTAGTACATATCTGTCAGGCTCGGTAACAAAGGTGTGGGTTTGCTTCCTCAAGATTTCTCTCTCTCTCTCTCTCTTTTTCTTTTCCTTCTTCATCAGAATATTAATGCTCTTCATCATCATTCTTTGGAAGTGTGACACATATCACATTTCCCATCCTTCTGAGCATATGGTCTGGAACTATTGAATAGCTGCAATATGATGATTCCGGGCTGCTGAGCGCAACTGATTGGCACATTAAACTGCTGGGAGACTCTTATCTGGGGCAGACAGGATTCTTTCCAGTGCAGTCCTAAGGGGCCCTCAGTAATGAAAAATAGTAATTCTAAGTCTTTTCCACCTGTCTGTTGCCAGGCATTTTAAAATGGAGTTTCAATAGTTTTTCATTCCCCACAACCCTTATTAAAGCAAATCAAGTGTAAGCCAGAAGAACCTGGAGAGTTTCACTAGAGACCCTGCAGTTATCAATTTAAGAATAGGTTTTTCAAAGCTTATTTAGCCATGCTTCTAACATTGTAAAGCAACCTAATACAGAAAAGATGTTAATACAACTAAGTATCAAATTAACTAAATAAATGCAACAGAATGATGCCTGGTTAATAATTTTAAAAAATCTGGTATTTTAAAAGAGATTTTTCCCTTTATTAGTAACCAATAAAAAATAAAGAAAAACAATTTCTTTTGCATATAAGCAAAGTTAAGGAAATCAAAATCCACTTGAAGCTACAAAATTTACCAGATCTCTAAAGAGATTCCTACACCTTCTTCAGCTTCCTCTTAGCTGAGATTATAGTGATAAGCACTCATTCTCTTGCCAGGAATAACAATGAATGAAGCATTTCTTCAGCTAAAGGGAAAAAAATCAGCTCCCAGACTTACGACTCTTAACAAAATAAGGGTAGGTTTTCCTGAGAACAGTGATTGCCTGAAGAATTACTGTAGGAATTGGATACTGGTACCATGATCTAAGGACAGGGCTTTTGTGGTTGGCACAGTGGCAATTCAAATGGCTTACATGTATTGCCTTTTAGCTCAATAAGATAATGCTTCACTTCATCTATAAAACTAGAAAAACTGATTCTTTTCACCTCAGTGTGAGTTTTATTACGTTTAGATCCTTAAACAGTGGCTATGTTCTTCCCTTCTAGGAGATCATGTTAAATCCTGAACAGATATTAGGATGGACAGGACTTTGCAGCAGATACAACTTCAGCAGTAGTCCCCAAAATTAGATAAATGAATTATCATTAAGAAGTTTTGGAAATATTCTCAACTGCTTTGAATTTTCTATGCACACAATTTTCTTGCTTATGTTTTCAACTTTAGTAACATTTCTTGCACGAGATGACTCACAACACTATGCTCTAAACAATAGTTTCTGGAAGTTTATGAATGTACCACTCTCTGTCATGGTCTTGTAGCTTAGAAAATATGGATACAGAAAGGATTTTATTGCATAGGAGTCAGCCATTTATATCACACACAGTGCTGGAAATTAGAGTTCTTACTTTGAAGATTGTAAAAAGATTCCAGAGAAAATTCCATACTTGGGTCCTCTTCACAAGTATTGCTAAAATTTGCAACTACAGCCCATTTGCAGGGATTAACTTTTATCATTTTTATTACAAAAATTTCTCAAAGGAGAAGCAATCACTGTATTTTAAGGCTGCTAGAAAGAAATCACACTCAAACCCGCTTATTTTCAAATAAAGAGTAATATTTAAATGATGCTTGTCTTTATGTCTTGCATAAAAACTGTGTTAACATTTGCATTCTTCATGGACTAACATTTTTTTTTACTTAGTTTCCAATTTATATGTCTTAAAATCTTATTTTCCTCAAGCACCACAGTAGGGTGAGGTTCTGGCAATATTATTTGCGTTCAGCTTGGTAAAACTGATTTCTTTTCAATGGTGATATATTAAAGCAGTTGGATGTACTAACATTTGTACAACTCTCCTGCTGGATGTTTGCAAAACCGCTTATTTTCATGTTTACCTATAAAAGACAAAATCACTTATTTGGAGAACTTTATGAGTGGCTTCTTGCAGTGTAATCTACTGTGAGAGACAGAGTGGTGGATCTCAGAAGGACAATTTCCTGATGAGGAATATCTTATATACACAGTTGTTCATGAGGAAACGTTTATCCATTTTTCATTTGTTTGTGTTCTTTTTCTATACAGGCTTCTCTACAACCAAGGAGTCAAGAATGAGTTAATAGCAGTGACCAGAAGTAAGAATGATAAGAATTTGAAGTGGACTGAAAGCAAGCTTTCAGATACTGGACATAATCTGTACTTTTTTTGGCTCTTGGGGAAGAAACAACAGTTATGCAATTCTAGTAGATATGTTCCACTACTATTAGACATGTAGTTTTTCCGTAGCTTGCTAGGAAGTCTTATTCAGCTGTCCATAAACTAAATGAAGAGTTCACTCAATTTATAACATGCCTCACATGTTTAGCCAGCTCTTGTGTCCTACTCTTCTTTTGGAGAAAATGGTAGCACAGGTCAGAGGGTACTTTAGAATTTCAAAATTTCAGAGTGATTTGTTTCTTCCACACAAGTGAAGACGTCACATCACCAGTATAATGTATTTTTTTCAAATATAGTACCAATTAGGAGTGGCTATGGTAATCCCAAGTGTTCATGACTTGGAATAGGTGTGATATACATTTAACTTTTCAAGCACTCTAAGATTAACACCTTCTCTCCTGACAAAGTCTTGAGTGTTGCTGAATTGTATTTAAAAGTAAATGAAATATATATTTTACTAAAAAAGTTTTGCTGGCACAGTCGTAAAATTAGCATTACTGATTTTATTGCATTTAATAAAACACTGCTACCAAAAATCACCAGTAAAACACAAAACATATCTTTTCATCTTATGTGTTGAGAAATACACTTTCATGAAGTCATGCATTATTGCTGTGGTTCAATTAACATCTTTAATGAATAACGTTTAATTAATTATAAGATATATTGTAATTTGGGGAGATACTTAGAGAAAAGGAGAGCATGATAAAAGAAAAAGGCCTCATCTTTTTAGGCTTCTTCCCACTCAAATCTCAGATATGTTCTCCTTTTCCCACCTTGACTAGGTATCATGTTCCCTAAATGACTTCAGAAGTATTTTTCCTTGAGTCAAACAGTCTGTCATTAGCACAAAGTAATCCTTACTATAATGGTCTTTAATTGCCTTTAATTATTTTATATCTGAATTACCGTACACTGCAGGACATTCAAAGCCATAATAATAAAATATCTTATTACAGTGGCTTATTGAAGTACTACTGGGCTTAGACTTCTGGGAATCATTCTAAAGTCCAACAGTGACTATAAATCATTCTGATCTCTACGTGCATGTCAAGGGGGATATTGCATAAGAAACTGAACTTTAAAACATTAATTCCTACAAGAACCAAAGGCATTACATTCCCTCACTCATTGTACTTGTGTTAGGCTAAAGCTTCAAAAGTGAGGCAAACATCAACTATTGCACAAAATCAATGCTTTCTCTTCTCCTAAATATCCAGTATTGGTGACCCATAAAATCTCTGAAGCTAGACCAGAATGGCAAAAACTGGTCTAGTAATGCCTCCTGTACACATGCCATATCCTGAAATCACCACTTAAAATCTATGCTTTCAATTTGGAGAAGTCTTAGGGCAAGGTTATTTCTTGAAAGACAAAGATAAAAGGCAGTCTACCCTCATCAAGATCTGAGATAGCAAAATTGTCACTAGAAGATTTATTTAATAAATTTGCTAAAAGCCATCACAGAATCACAGAATGGTTGTGAGGGGCCTCAAGATCATCTCATTTCAACTACCCTGCCATGGGCAGGAACACCTTTCACTAGACCAGTTTTCTCCAAGCCCCATCCAACCTGGACTTGAAACCTTCTAGGAATGTGACAGGCACAGGTTCTCTGATCGATCTGTGCCAGTGCCTCACCACCCTCACAGGGAAGATCTTGCAGACATGGTTTTGCTGTACATCAGCACCTCATCAGTATGTCTGTAATAGTCTATTAGTCTGCTCTACAACCTCCTGGATGTTTCCTCTCTGAGCCAAAATGTAAACACCTAAAAGATGCAGGCAAGAGTGCTTCAGCTGTTCATGGGTACGAGTGGCCTGTGGTTATCTGGGATCTGACTCACAGCGAGGGTTATGTTCGAAGGACACAAAGTAATCCAAACACAAGGTGTTGTTAATCTGTGTTTATTATGCAATACACACAGAACCTTGTGTGCCCAAGGGCTGGGAGTGCTAAACAGCGCCACAGAACTGTACAGAGCAGAAAGCTACAGCCCAGGACTTGGATCATCCCACTCTGGCTGCGGCACAGCACTAGAAGAGATGGGGAAACAGTTCTGATTCGTGTGACAAATCACAAATCAGCTGCCAAATCACATCAGCTGCCAGTGTGCTCTGCTTTGCTAAGCCATCATTAAGGCTTTGAGTCTGTACAGACCTAAGCAACCCCTCTTGCCAGAGCAGCAGGACCAGGGAACAGGCAGCGTTACCACATCACAGAGCTAAAGACAGTCCCATCTCTGCCCTCGCCACCCCTCTTACCCCCTTCCCTTGTGTTTTTCTCCATTATTTGTTATCAAACTTACACATTGCAAGACGTGCCCTTCCAAATGACATATCACAACTACGTTTATCCTGAGGAAAGTCAAAACAATCTTCCATGAGGTAACAAATTGAATTAAAGTACAGCAAAAGCTAAAGACAGTGTTTTACAGGAACTTCACTGGAAAACAAGACAGACATGGGAATCTCAAGAGAGAGTACTAGACATAATATCAAATAACTGTCCAGTGGTTTCAGATCTTCAGATAGTATTTGTAGTGACACTACAGAAAGTAAATCAATAAAACACTCTGATTTCAAAGCATTTTTATGCATCTTGAAGGAATTTACTAAACTTTTGTCTTACTCATCGCTGTGATCATTCTTTTCCTGTCATCAGGTACCTCAGGCAAATGTCAAAAAACTGCAACCCTCTCCATCACAGACTAGTTTTACCATCAAATCTTTTCCCTTCAGATGTTACACAGCCATTCTGTCAATATCGTGTCACAAAATGTGCCCTCAGCAAGACCAATCTTTTCCCTTTTCTGTATTTTATTTTTTCTTTCATTAATAGTGTGTATTAAAATTCACTTATGTAGAAGACAAGCAAACATAGACTTTGCTCTTTGGAAGACAAAATGTTTGTTAAATTTGTTGGCATATGCCTACCAAACCAGCACAGCTGAGACTGATAAATAAGAGTTTGATTAGCATTCAAATTATAACTTGTCCATTCCTCTTCATAATGACAGCTTGACTGAGATTGTGTTTGTCCATTTCCAGAGAAGAATAACTGTGGCATTTAGTAAAGAAATGAGAAAACCATGTTTGGTTTTTAATTTGCTTTAATGACTTTCTTGGCCATGGTTATTTGAAGAAGAATCTGGCCAGCTGCCTTTATTTCTCCTTCTGTTAGATTATGATCTCTCTCAAAACAATACTTGAAAATGGTTCATCTGAATAAAATTCAGAAAGGGCTACACAGCAGCTGAAAGAGAAAATTAAATTGTGCCAGTATCACTAAGCTAGATTCAGCAGAATGATTTATGCTAAAAAAAATGGAGAAAATATTTTGTCCTCAGTCTTTCTTATAAATCATTTATTTTCAAACACACTATAGCACTGGGCTCTTCTCTTTCCCCATCCTGATGTATGAGGCATGTAGTGTTGTTAGACAGATTTTCAAGAATGACTTGTGTTATGCATCCCCAATCCACAGGAAAATACTGAGGAACTGCTTTTTACTGTATCTTAGGGACACACCCTGCACACCTGCATAAGCATGTGAGTCTCAAATATCATTGTCTCACTTTCCACAGGACATATCATACTCTAGCAGTTTTTTCCATATTCTTATCCCATCTGCTGAAGAAGTAGGAGGAGGAGTATTTTACGACCAGAGAACATTGTCAAGTGGCAAGGCACAATAAGTTTAATTTACCAAAGAAGGAGTAAGAGAATTTGCAACAGTTCCCAGACTACGCATGCTAAACAGAACAAAAATCACCTGTCTCCATTTTTGTTGGCCTTTATACAAAATGTTTTTAGACAATTTGTTGGTTGTAACCAAAATCACAAATCAGAGGATATTTCAAAACTGTTCTTCTCTTGTGCTTCTCCCTTCCACAAGCTTCCATGCTTTATACATTTAATTATACCATATGGATTTTTACTCACCTCTGTTACATATTCAATATTACACGTCAACATAACTCAAGATAAATTTCTCAAATACACTTAAGCTAACCCATTAAAGACATTTAACTAGTTTGTCAAATGGCTTAGCTTAGTGTTGCATTCTACAATGTGCTATTTAAAAGCGGACTGAAATGGTGCAAAAAAGAAAGGTCAAAGAGGTGAGGCCAAAAAGCTCATCAAATATCTCAAAATGTTTTCTCTGTTCATTATGCAGAGTAGTAAGTCAGTGCATCATGCAGAATAAAGTTTATATAAACATTACGCTATCCAAAGACCACACTTAAAGGTATAAGATAATGGCCATCTAATTAATTGTAATAGTCCACTTGTACAGTTATAAAAAATCCTATCCTTGAGAAAATTCCAAGATCAAACAAAATATTTGTGTGTTCCTGGTATCTAACAATTTCTTCTTGCTAAAAATCCAGGAAAGCATCTCTATGCTGAGTTACAAAAGGTTCTCAAATATGATAATTAATTGAAATGAAGAATTCCCATGTGGCACCAGATTCCCATTGGAATAGAAAGAACAAACAGGTTTCCCAGTCAATGGATTATTTGCTTTACTTTCACGTAAAATTCTTTAACAACAAAGCAGTTCAGATGGTTCAAAAAGCACCTGCTTTACACGATTTTAACCTTTGTAATGTAATTCAAAATATCCTGCCTATTGAAAGTACAAAGCCAAAAAGTTTTTATTCTATTAAAAAACAAACAAATAAGAAAACAAAAATAAAACCCCAAACAACAAAAAATATAGTTTTAAGTAGCAGAGGTTTCTGCTTGGACTGAATACTGCCTGGTTTTACACAAATTCCTGGCTTAGCAGGCGCTTCTAATGTTATAGTACATCTTGTATGATTGGTGTTAACACGCCAAAATTCAGCACCTGTTGAGAGGCCAATTCATTGTTCATCTTGCAATGTGTATATCCACAAGTAAGCATCCTCTATACATGCAGTGCAACCTCATAAAAAGATTTCAGGACTGATTTTTAATTAAATTGATGTAAAAAAAATTGAATCTTATAATCAGAAAGTCCTGGAAATTTTGAGGGAATGGATGATTTCACAGGAACTCACTTTCAGATTTCATCTATTGACTTTCATATGTCCACACACTCACTCAGAAACAGAACTGCTTTACAGCGATGTGACAATTGAATGTCAGTCTAGGATGTCTGTTTTTTTGGGTATTTACTGTGTTCAATTGGTCATTTTTTCTTTTTACATATTTTTGACATATTCATACTTCATTAGCATTTTCTGTCTCTCCTCTCATTGTGACAGGATTGGCTGCAAATTAATACTCTAGATAGTTTCCTGAATACTCTTTCCTTCTGTGAGCTACAACTAATTTTGCATGCAATCTGTTGATGCTTAATAATTATCTTATCACACCAATTGTGTGATACAGCAACAATGCTTACTGCTAGTGGTATGGATGAGTTATTTTTCCCCCTATGAAAGCAGAAAATATGGGATACTCACTGCTCCCAGCAGGCTCCTGGGTGTGGCTAGAGACCCCTTTAATATCTGCACACGCTCTGATATAACAAAGACTTTCTACAAACTCAGAAATTTGTAGACAATGAATACATGATGAGGATGTCATGGTAGCAGATAAGAGTCACAGTGAAGACATTAAAATAACAGCTGTCAACTGTTTTCTTAACTGAGCCCTGTTTTTAGAGCTTTGCAGTGTGAGGACAGGCCAGACTTTAACAGGGCAGCCCAAAGCAGAACAAGCCCCTCGTACTCAGATGAAGTAACACCACAAGGCACAGTCAGACACAAGCAGAATTCCTGTGCCCCTGCTCAGGGGGCTGTGCTAGAGGTGTTGCATTTGGGTGAGTTATGATCTGGTCTGTTCTGCAGTGCCCAGGTTTGGGGATTCCCGCAGCACCTGCTTAGATGGACCTGAAGTTCTACAAGCTCAGCTGAGCTGTTAAACAGTGCAACAGTTCTGTCAGTACAGATTTCAGGAGAGGCTGTTGCTGAATTTTAAGTATGGCTTTCCCTTGGAAAAGACAAAAAGTGCTTTCCCTGATATACCAGATGCAATACATTTGCTGCAGGTGCTCTGCTTGTAATCCCACCTGGTCCATTCTGATGGGAAATAGTTATGCTTTATGATTTTTTTGGCATTTTTGTCCATGCTTCAAAGAAGGGGTGCAGCAGGACTTAACAAAAGACACTGAAACACTGTACCCTGGACAGACTCTGAAAGCATTGTTTCTTCTTAATTAACATCAATAAATGAATAAATAAATTGTGAAATATATTTGCAATATTAAATACTGTAAGGATGACTACTTTTAGTGTATGTATTTGCACTAATGCATATATTTGTATAATTCAAAATGGATTCATAGCTGTTGTATATTCCTGAGCTCAATACCACTTGGTTTACAAAACAAACTCAGTTGATAAAAATACTGATTGTTGTATTGATTACCTAGAGCTATGCTTATTGAAACCAGTCCAGGAATACAGCTGCACAGATAACACTGTAAACTCATCTATGTGGGCCTAAACGTGCAGCAGAACAAAAATCACATGTACCTACCCTCTGGTTTTACATATTTCCTCTTGCCTTGGAGAACTTAAGAAATAGAAGAAGGCTGCAGTTGCACAGGTCATATTTTGAAAGGGAACATCAGTGTGAGTCAAGAGAAAGGATTTTTCTGATCCAGATCCTGACACTTTTCTATTACAGAATGTAAAGATGCCCTAGTGTTACTGCAGAGCTCTCTGCACTCATCAGACACATTGAATTGACTGGTCCCCCTTCTGCAGATTCAGTTTACCAAGGGGATTCCGAATGAGAGTGAGGGAAAAGGAGAAAAGAGGGAGATGGAGGAATTGAAGCACTGCTTCATACCATCTCTGTCAGAAAAATATCCCAATAACTCTAGTATTAGTAAAACATGAATGCAGAGCACCAAGCAATGATGTAGGATTCCAATGCCATCTGATCAAAACCCAACACTGCCACAGCAGTATAACCATTTGCACTGTACATCACCAACTGAATGTCATGTATATAGTGTTAAAGAAAAAAAAATCCCTTGCTGAATACTCTTACTAAGAGATAACTTTCTATCTTCTTTCTTCAAGATTCTCCCTTCTCTGATCACTTCTTACAAACTTTTGTTTAAATTTTCCTTTGCTTTTGAGAAAGACAAATTGTATCTGAAGCGACTAATAAATAAAAATATACATATAAATTGCATTACATAGTCAGAGACGAGTGCACCTTGACATGAATTTATTAGCAATACAGAACTCTCATCACACCAGTTACAATTCCATTTTCACCTGCCTAAGGGGATATTGTCATTACTGTTACTTACTGCTCATAAGCACTCCCAGGCTGCAGGTAATCCTTATTATTTTCATTATTTCAACCCTTTGGATCTGATCCTACTTAATACAAAGTATTTATGAAATCACATAGATTTTGATAGAAACTGGGGATAGCTGAGCTAGGACCATTTTATACCCATAATTTTTTAACCCATAGTAACTTTTTTAACCCATAATTTAATGCACTTGCTGCTGTGCCTGACCAAACAGAAGGAAGCATCATCTGGATGCTTCCTAAACTCTAAAATGGCTGTGTATTTCCTAAAAAAACAAACAAACAAATGAAAAAAAAAATCAACCCAAAAAAACCCACCAAGAAACACAACACTTTTCATCCAAATATTGTAAAGTCCTTTAAAAAAGCTTAATCACCCAAATTACTCAACTAGGAAAAGCAGCAATAAACATAAGTTAATTTGCTGTTAAGTACATGGAATAGTTAAGGCTAAATACTTGAATTTGGTTTTGTTCTGCAGATCAGAATGACCTTCCCTGTTCTAGAAGTAGTCATCCATGTACTATTTTTTGGCACAAAAGACTTTGGCTAAGACATCTTGGAGAAGCAGTATCCTTCTGGCACCTTTAAAATCTTTATTGTCTTCTTTTATCTTAAACATCATTCAGCATTCCTTTATTTGCTTCTTATGTGCTTATTAATTTCTTGCTCTGGTTCTGTCTTGATTACACTTAAAGCCTTATGACTCCCAATCATAGGAATAAAATTGTCTAATTACTCCACAGTTTATTGGGTTTTACATTATGTACAATCCAACTACCTCTATCTTTGTTTCTGCTGCAGTCAGATAATGAATTTAAACACCTGGAAAGTAATTTCCATTCAGAATGGAGCTCACTGCAGTTGATGATCCACTTCAAAACAGTGTTTTTTGTGGGGTGGGAGAGCCACAACACTATGCACCATTATCTTATTAATGAGAAAGAAACTAAGCAGGTGTGGAATACTCACTGGCCTTAAAAAGGGAAATGTAATGAGTGGCCAACAGGTGTAAAATTCTGCTTTGCAGCACCAATTTTATCTATCCCAAAAGAGGAAAGAAAAACTCGAGAAAGGTATCATTAGAAGCAAGTGCTTTAAAGTTGCATGATTGATAAGAAGGATAGGTGCAGGAGTACTAAAGCCTAATTCAAACTGGTTAGAAAATGACACCTGATAATATCTAAAGGATATCAATCATCTACATGGGTTTTTTAAGTCCAGTTCTCGGTATGAAATTTGAGTGATGGAAAAATAAAGACGCAGAAAAACTCCTCTAGTTTTTCTGAGAAGAAAAAAATTATTGGGAATCTTATACTAATAGTATATCAAGAATTCAGACACTGCTCTCTTTGAAACAATCACTAAAGAATAGTTAAGTGAAATAACTAGTTTCTTTGCAAAAGATACAGCAGGTGACAAGGAGGCTGTTAACAAGAGTCTGTGTTCATGTGGGTTTCTATTCATGTGCATTTTGCATTTCAGTACAAACCAAAAAGGGCAGAAAAGCCATGAAGCCTTAGGACACACATGTGTCCTGACCAGCCCATACACGGCACCACAGCCCCACCTGGCCAGTGGAGCTCTTCGGATGTCAACCGGGCTCCAGACTCAGAAGCAGCCTCCTTAGTGAGGCAAAAGGCTGGGAGAGAACTGTTGGGTTCCCTTCACACACCAGGGATCGGGGAGGGAGGGAGGGTGGGTGTCTGGGGTTAAGCTTTGTCACTCTTTGTGAAAGAGACTGTGAAGTCCATCAAGGAGAATTAAAAACATTTCTTCTTTACCTTCAAACCTTCTTTACCAGGTCACCTCTTCTCTTGATTATAGAAAAGATAATCCAGGAGCACCAATCTGCTGCATTCCAATTAGAATAAAGGTTTACTTATTTTCACTGCCTTAGAAGAACAGCCAGACAAGGTCCCTCATACAGCATTTCTTTAAATGGCACCTTTATCTTACCAAGAGCACTCCACACTTCCTTTTGCCTACA
Organism: Pipra filicauda; assembly: GCF_003945595.2. Classification (NCBI taxonomy): domain Eukaryota; kingdom Metazoa; phylum Chordata; class Aves; order Passeriformes; family Pipridae; genus Pipra; species Pipra filicauda. Next base: position 3,618,942 of record NW_024104742.1, read on the forward strand.
CACTCTTTTTCCAGATGTGGTTGCCAGGAACTTACATTTGGAAATATCAGTGAGTTTACAACAATAAGCACTTGTGGATGCAAATAATAGTCTAATAGAGTTAAGATGGGTGACTTTAGTCAAGGCAATGGAAATGCTGTTGGGTCTCTCCTGAGGGGATATGCAGGGATACCATCAGGGAGGAGGATTGTCTTTTTCTTCAGAAAAGAAATGCAGGAATTTTCATTACATATGAGGCCTCACCTGTCATTCCTTGTGCCACCTAAGGGTTGGAGTTAAATTTTAAAGGGGAAGAAAGCCACAAGTCCTTCCTAGAGACGGAAAGACATTAGGGCAGTTTGTATGGAAACAGTCTTTGCTTTAGTGCATTTTTAGAGAGACGGAGCCTCAGTTTCCATCTGTCAGGAATGAGGTGTGCATATAGGTGCCAGTTTCAGGGGAATTCAGAATTCAGCAGAATTTATCTTAAAAACAGGTGGCATTGTTAGGCTGTGGAGCTGTTTGCTCATTTAAGAGACCCATAACCTAGCTAGAACTCATTAGATTCCAACAGCGATGAACAGTGTCCTCTGGGCTCATATTTGGGCTTAACCTTCCAAATAGAATAAAGGAAAAACACTAAGCTCAGAGCTTGCACTAAAGCTAGAGTTATCTAATACCATCAGCAGGATTTTATAGGGAAAGGGGAGCAGCAGTACTAATGTGCAGTCATAAAACATGATTTCAGTTTGAATGTTTGCCATGTTTGAGTGAAATTTTCACTCTGGCTGCAGCGTGCAAAAAACCAATTTATTTTGTTGTGATGAAACTAACAACATTGCTCCAAGTTAAAAAGGATTTAACAAAAAAAGGATTAGTAAGTAGTTTTTGTTCTCGAGTTTTCTCCCTGTATTTAGTAAAATATGTGCATAACACCAGAAATGTCGTTTCTTGTCCATAAAATACAGTAACAAGGTAAACATTAAAAAGGATTAATGATCCAAAAGCATCACAGTTTCACAAGCTAATCATTTGTGACAAGTATAATGTATTGACCAGTAAAATGCCCCAAGGTTTCGTATTCAATCCAAAGTTTATTATATTTATTAACGGCAGTGTGGATGAACAACAAAGCAGCAGTATTTGCAAATAACAGATCCAGTCCAGGGAAAGCTGTGAAGAATTCTGGGGGAATTTTGCCCCACTGGATGAATAGGCAATGGTCAAAGAAGTGCAAAGGGAAGGAAAGAATTTAAACTATTTGCACTCCTTATAGGTTTGGACCTGGCTATTGTAACAGAGGGAGCTCAGTGAGAGTCTCTTTCGCACTATTATCGCATTAAGATGCATTAGGTATGAGTGGAGGAAGATGTGCAATACATTCTAATCCAGCCTCCTCTGGAATGCTGTATGCTGCACTAAAGAAGGACAATAAAAGCAATACAAGCATAGAGAAACTCTCACACAAAGACAGACTGTAAGACTTAGACAGTTTATCTTGGAAAAGAGACAAATAACAAAGGACATGAAAAGGACATATTCCAAACTAAAATGACAGGAAAGATAGATATGACATTACCATTCCACACACATCATAAAGCAAGAGTAAAAGGAAAGCTAATGAAAATGAAAGATGGTGGAATTGAAAACACTGAATAAATGCTTTCACTGTGCACAGTTACACTATGAAACTCCCTGCCACTCTGTACTAGAGATGCAAAGATGTGCATATAGGAATCTATCCTGTATCAGTTGGGACTGGACATTTATACATGTATAGTAAGGAATGAATTACAATGATAGAAAAGAACACTAAAAAAGAAAGTTTTATCTCATCCTCTAGGGGTTAAGTTGATATCTAAGTGGGGCAGTTTAAAATCTGACCTCAGGGAAGAAAAAGGATATAAACCCATCATTTTACATGTATCTGCTTTGCTGTTTCCAAAGTGTCTGCCATAAGCCACTATCAAAAGGTAAATTCTAAGATGGACCACATTTAGTACAGCAATTCATGTCATGATTAGCTTTCCCAAACAATTTGTGATTTTATACATTTTTAAAGACCATATTGTTCAGTTGCTCCTCCAGCAGACACTTTCTGTATCAGAAATTACTCCAGAGAGGAGCCAGAATGTCTGACTCCTCACACACATGGACCCGCCAGGCTCAGAAGGCAAAACAGGAAGGTTTCACTGCTTATGGTTCTGCATATCTGCTCTGTTTATCCTGGTGTCTGTCTGGGCTGTCTAGAAACTGTCTTAACATGTACTCTAATCCTTCTGCAAATAGGTACATAGTATAACACTTGCAGGCAGAGGTCTGAAACTAGAAAATTGAAAGATGCCAAGCTGTGAAGAGTTGCACTATAATTATAAATTACACATGCCAAACCCCACAATCATGTATATCAAGTGAGCTTCAAGTTACTCATTAAAGCAAACAAAAGAACAGGTTCTATTTACTGATTCTGGTTGTTTCCCTTGGCTACCAAATTTAAATCAATAAGACTGAAGAGAATTTGCTGTTGCTGTTTTGATCCATTATAAAAATAATACACAAATCCCCATTCCCCTTAAGCAATCTCAGAAACAAGAAGATACAAATTTCCTGCATCTTTTATGTTTCCACAGTTCACTTGCTATGGTGCAAGACCACTTTCTTTTTTTCTTTTCCTTATTTTTTTATACTGTAGTATAATACAGAGGAAAATATGACTGCAGAAAAAAAGTAAGTCTTATAACCCCACTGCCCAAAGCCTGAAATTACTCTCCAAGAGAAAAGGCTTTCACTGAAAACACATCATTTCAAATTCCCTCTTCATCAATGACTTTGAGAACACCCCCTTCTCAAAGGAACTGTGGCTAATATGTACACAACAATAAGGTTATCATCTTTACCTATAAGATGCTGGATATTCACGTGTTAGCAACTGCTTGCCATTTCAGCAAAAGGAAACAGGCTAAGAAAAATGAAAAAGAAAAAAACTCCAACACCCCTAAAACCCCCAAGCCCCTCAATCTTCTTCACCAGGTTCAAAGATGACCCAATCTAACAATGACTTCCGTAAAGGTATTTTATAGTGTTGAGGAAGCAGTGAGACTAAAATTTCCCCTTTCATAGCAACCACAGAGTCATCAAAAATGGGTGGGACCACCTTTTCCATTTGCACACAGACCAACCTAATTTCTTGCACTTTTAGGGAATAACTAAACCCGCCCTGTTGCTTGTAAAGAGCTTCAAATTAAATAAATCTTTTCGCTTTCCAAGAGCAGTATGATTTAGCTGTCACTTGGCCATTCCAAGAAGGTTTAATCAGGAGAAAAACAGCTCTCCAACAAAACCAGTATTTTTTATATGGTCTCCAAATCCATACTGCATTAGGGTTTTCATGCTGGAAAAGCTGAATTCATAGTTTTCAAGTAATTTCACTTCCTTAAAAAAGAAAGGGACTACTGAGGTGAATTATCACACACCACAATCAAAATTGTGCTTGGCATCTTCCTTGATACAGCTTCAGTTTATTAGTGCAGCACCTAAACTTTAAACAGCAGCACGTTTGGGATGGATAGTCATCATTATCTATTCAACTGGACACAAAATAATTTGTTACAGCCACTTGGTTTTATCATTACTTGATATTGAAAACTGACAAGCATCATAACTCACTGGCATTTTGAAATCTCTTAATACTTTGATCCTTCAGAAGATTTGTTTTCAGTAAGTAATCTAGGTCTGGCCTGCTAGGCTTATAGTAATTAGTTTCCTAAGTGTATATACTACCTCAGTGTGTCTTATGGCAAGAATGAAAATGATGAAAAGGTCCTGTCATGGTTCAAACTAATAGTTTCTCCAACCTCTTTGTGAATTCTCCAAGCATATCCTCCTCAGCTGCTACACTTCAAGGCTTTTATCTCAGGTAAATCACATGAAGCTTTCAGACCAGAAAATGTCCTACTGATTAACCGTTCTTATCATGAGGGCAATTCTCTAACCTTATTTATTTTTTTCTACCCTGTGCTGCCTCCTCTGCATGCTGTATTCTGCTCTCCTTCATTACTGATACAGTTCTCAGACAGCGTGTCCCTGACTCCCTCTATCCCTGGGCTCTGTGCTGCCAAAATCCACTGTCCCCCTGCCCTCCCTCTGCCTTTCCCAGCCGCCCACTCCTGTCTCCTCTCCCTCTGCTGTCCTGTGATCTGCCAGATTTGACTCCTTTAGTGTACCTGCAGGCTTAAACACCCGTACCCCTCACTGCTCATTCCTGCCCTGGTGCTGCCCCTCATACTGTGCTGGTACATCTGTCTTGTGGGACCAAGGAGGGACTGAATATAGGAACTCTTTCAGCAAGAAACTGGGAAGCCTTTTACAAGCTGGATCAATTCCTTGATGTAACACACCACTTACATGAAGAGGAAAGCTGAGAATAAAAATTGGTTCTGCTTAGAGCGGATGAAATTGCCGTTGCCAAATGAGATAGCACAGCTCTGGTGTCTGTCATCTTAGCATTTAAAACAAGGGAGCCCTGGAGACACCTGACAAACGTGCCTTAGTCCCAATTCCTGGAGGACCCAATTTCTAAGCAAAGTCCTTTGTACTCTGCATCCACTTAATTGGGCTTTCAAATTGCAAAACTGACACATAAAGCCACAGAAGACTAAGGGAAGTATTATTTTATGAGCGCTGATAGCTCCCTGGCTCCTTCCCCTTTTAGAGTCACTACAATTACTCTAAAGCCACCCTATATTCCATAAACACCTTCTAACCATTTAGAGAAGTGGATAAAGTTTAGAGCATTCATAGCGCCACTAAAAATTAATTAAATACAGATTAAAATATAAAGAAAGCATAGAATAGATTGTCACATTAGAACTTATACATTCCTTCCATTTTGAATTCAAGCAGCTGTGACAATCCAAAGTTCACTTGCCATACTGCCAGGAAGATCCCCAAGTTTTTGACATGTTCTATGTTGGTTGCTACTTCCCTCTAGTGTGCAGTCCTAGTAAAGCCCCAGTGATGCCACACTTCATACTCCTTAAAAATTACTCCAAACCAATAACAGCTGCAAAGCTGTCGAGCCCTCAAAGCACACCACGTTCCAACATCATCTGATTTCTTGCAGACTGCAATCAGAATCTGGCCTAGCATATTTTCCACCTTCTGAGTACAACCAGCTTACCTAAATATGATAGAGCAGCTGTGAAGCTCAGGTAGAAACTTAACAACACAAGTTACTCTCATGACACTACAGAAAACTCTGACTTATGTGTCATCTAGGATGTATGAGAAGGTGATCAGTAACAGGTAACTGGTCGTGCCTTGGATCCAGTAATCAGACATTTGTGATGACGTACTTTGTCAAAGGAAATTTAAGTGTGTTGGAATTTGTTACAGTCTTGCTCAGAAGGGGTGTTTCTTCTGAGTGAATTTTCCAGCAGCCTACAGTTAATTTACAAGTCTGCAGTAAACTAACACAATCATTTTGAGCCTTATTTGAATCAATGTAACACATTTATCTTGCTGACAATTTGACTTTTGCCTAAATTGTAGATAACTGACAATAAGCACTCAAGGAAAGATCTATTTCTGTCATTTCAAAGCACAATTGGGCTTCTACCCCTCCTCTGACTATTATGGGTATTCCTTTCAGAAACAGTTATTTAAACTGAGCATTCTAGGCCAACTCACATGCAAAACCCTGAACATTAAACTTTCATCTTAGACAATCTCTCAAAATTGTTATAGAAAAAAAATCCTTTTTTTCTCTCAGGTTTCAAAATCAACCATTAATGCACTGTATGCACCTGCCATTGGGCCATAAGAGAGGGGAGAGACATGGAATGCGTAACCAAAATGAATAGTCCCTGCTTTTGCCCATCTTCAAGTACTTCCCTAAGCAGAGATGACATTCTCTTAGAGCATTTTATCAATTGCCCATAAAGGCTGACTGTCAAGAAGCTAAACAGACACAAGGAAGATTAATTTCTTCCTTTGTGGGCAACTTGCACATTCCCCAAGGAGAAGTCCCATGACTTTTCTTTAGCTCCTCTTCCACTATCTTATTCAACCAGCTGTATCTGCCAGCAGCAACTCTTGGAGCAGGAGAGGAGTTGTGCAGCTGTACAGTTTTGTAGCCTGGAGACTCAAACAATTTTAAATACACAAGTTAGATCACAACCATCAACATTGCAGTAACTAGACAGATGCTAAAATGTTAACAGCAAGTAGGCAGAAATGAACTGTACATAGACATATATACATGTGTATTCTTTGACTATTGATATATAACTTGAATTTCCACAGTCCCCAAGAAATCTGGTAACACCAAAGTATGAGTGTGTGCTTTAACAAGAATATATTGAGGCAATGCGGAACCATTTTGGGACTATATCAGTAAGGATCTGTGTACTAAAAGAATGCAAATCTGTCTCTGAAGAAAAATACGATGGTATTCTGAGAACTGTTGATTCACAAGATTAAGAGGTTATCTAAGCAACAATATGTTAGATAGGCTACCTTCAGTGAGAAAACTGCTTAAATTTTACAAGAATCATATAATTTAACCATAATTTAACACAAGGCTGACTCTAAGAATGCATCCCTAACTTATTTTTAGCAAATTACCAGAAATTTTAAATGCTTGTCACACATTAAATACTGAAAACACTTATTTATAGAATATAAACCATAACACAATAGACCTATTTGAATGGATGTATTAAATTCAGTCTTTATTTTGAAAGAAAAAAAAATCTTTTTTTTCTTTCCTGTTAAAGTCCCAAGGGGTGTTGGGGTCATATCTGCAGATATGTGGTATACAAAACTACTAACTCTGTAATGACAGAAACTTTCAAAAGTCATTATACCTCACTTCCCGTGCCAATATTTTAAATCCTATGGCGTTATTACAATTGTATTCTCATGTATTTTTTCTCACCAGCTTCTAATAAAGAACCATGCTCAGACTTGTAATGGTAATGAATTTACAGATGTCCATCTGTCTCCTTTTTTATCCATTCTAAGTGTTTTCAGCCTGTGGCTGTGCCTGAGGCAAAGTTATATCATCTTGACACAAAGAAATACCAAGTCTTGCCTCGGAGACTTCCCTTGCTTGAAAGAAGTACTGTGAAAACTCCATGGTGTTATAATTAAAAATGTATCAGTTATACACTCAACCCAAAGAAAATGACCATTCAGAATTATTTTCATTCATATAGCAACCCTTTCATTGTTCATCTGCATTTGTACGTTTAAATTACTGATTAAAACGCTGATTTTTCCTTGCAGAAAAATCATACCAACTCTGTCTTAAATGCCCCCAAGGATTACTCATCTATGAACCTTACGTGCTGTTTGTTATGTATATGTTTAACAAAATTTGAAAAGACCTCAATTGAGATGCAGATTTTCTGACCACTGCTTTGGGCAGCTGAACACAATATCTCTCTCTAAAAATGCTAATACTTTAATAACAGGCAGGAAATTGAAATTTTTAATTAAAGAATGCTTCTTTTTTTATTTTTTGATCCTTTTTGGTGTGTATACAAATGTGGAATATAATTAGGAACATTGTAATTAAAGAAATAATTAGGCACTGCAGGCTGGTATCACAAGCAGTTGGGGGCAATTTCAGGCTTTTACCACCAGGCCACATCAAGAAATTCCCTCCCTCATGCAAAGGTTTCTCAACAAGATCACCATCCCTTTAGTCATTTAAAATGAATAAGATATATTAACAAGAAAATGTTTTATCTTGTCAGGAAGGGGAAGAAAATTATTCCTGCATAAATTAAGCCTCAAAAAATCAGTTCTACTTGGACAAATAAGAGAAAACAAGTTGCTTTTCACGGACAGCTTTATTTTATTTTAATTAAATGACAGACTCAACCCACTGCGAATAATTGTGGTGTTAATCTCACTACACTAATTTGAGCAGAAACTGAAGAAAAACTGGTCAATGTTAATCAAGTGCCCTGGAAAAAGAGAATACTTTTTGACAGACTTGCATAATGGATGAAGCACAAAATGAGATAATTGGGAGATGTTTGTCCTAGAGGGCGCAAAGTTTGTAATTACACGTAAAAAGTTTCATTATATCCTTTCATTAAGTCCTTTTCATGCATGAGCATGGTATGCTCACAGAAAAACTCAGCAAGGGAGGGGTGTGATAGCTGTATCAGCTATTTAAAACTGTGCTTACTTTATTATTATCATAATAAAGACTTCACATTAGGCAGTCTTCTGTAAACTAAATTCATAAACCGAAAGATTGTTTAAAATTTGCCATGTACTTATTTTACCTATAATATATACAAAATACATAAATTTAATTGATGATTATTAAAACCTAACTTAGAAAACTCTATAAATCAAAATATTTACATTTTCCTTTACAATGAACCCTGTCATTGCTGCTAAAATAAACAATAATAAAAACTGAGAGCACCTTGCAGAGCACAGCTACACAGAGACAGTGTTTTCACAGGAAAGTAAATCACTGAGTTTACCTGGTAGATGATACAGTCTGACATTATCAGAAGCAAGAAAGTAGAAAGTCTAGAGGTGGTCAAAAGACCCAGGCATAGAAGAAAAATTGTCACCAGGAGAGTAAGAAAGCCCCTCTCCTGTCACTGAGAGGTTGTGATCAGACTCCTCACTCACAGATTATGGGCAGCACTGAGGGGTTTGCCCTGTTTTCACCTTCTCTATCCATAGGACAAGCTAAGCCTTAAGAAAGCCTTAGAATGTTATTTCATGTATAATTATAACATGGGTTTGGAACAATTTTCCCAATACAAAATCAGAACGCACTCTTCCTTTCAATTATCATATTTTGTTTTTCATTATCTTATGTAATAATGTCGGCATGTGAAAAAATGATACCTAAGTCATAACAGCAAAGGTCCAACGGGAATGGGAAGTTTGCACTTCTGACTAAGCACTGGAATGTGAGTCCCAGCAATATAAAACTGGAATTAATGTAGTGAAAAGCAACGTGTCAAAGTGCAGCTCTTGTTCCAACCACAGATTTGATTTCAGTAAATTGAATTATTCTTCAGAAGCTGTGCAGCAACTTCTAAAATTTTAGAAGTAATCTTTGAAAAGAAAATTTAAAAAAGCAAAACAAATGAAGCTGAAGAAATAGAACTCTATGTCCAGATCTTTCACAGATTCAACAAAGAAGTTTTGGATAGCATCATACTTTTGGATAACTTTTAACTGATGTAAATTCAGCCCTCATTCATCTAATAGCAAGTAGTTCCCATCATAAGACAAGACTTGCAACATGTGAGGGATTTATGGGGAGAATTCAACAAATTTTACAAAAATCTTGAAAAAAATCATATCTGTCATGTTATGAGGAACTTAATCAACCTAATAAACTAATCACATTTTACTAATGACGCTTTCAGCTGTCAGGAGTAACAGAGTTTCCTAATTTGCATCCAGCTTTTAAGAGCACAGGAAAGTAAGCCACATCCTTCATCCCAGTCCTACATTTCTCAAACTTTGGAATTACTTTTTCACCCTTTTTTTATGGTTTTCTGCCCAACTATGAAGGTACACATCTGTTGCCATCAACACCAAAATTGCATATCAGAGTTTCTGATGAAAATAAAAAATGTCACAGCAATAAGAGACTGTTTTGAAAGCAAGCCAGTTTGTCAGTAAATTAAAAGCTTTACTATCATAAACTCTAACAAACTGAGCCCACATCTCATTAACTGTAAGTAGAATGACTGCAGCAATATTCCTCTCCCAAAGGAATGCTTATCTATAGGGGGAAAAAATGATAGAACTTTTGTTGAGATGTACCACTAATGATAGCATTAACTTTACTTACTAAAGAATGTCTGAACATTTCTGAAAATACACATTTCCACCTTCAACTGTGCTGTTCTGATTAAGTAAATTATTGTACTAATGAGTTCTATGAATTTTAACTTTTCTCTATCACAGAACTGTACTTTAATTTAAAGACAGAAAAATGTTTTATCTTGGATTTTATTTTCATTGGCTCACAATTTACATTCCATCCAGAAAAATAATCTATAAATTGAACTCTCTCATGACCTGCTCTACACTTTGAGCAAATTCAGAAGGAATAATAAAGAACTACACAGCTGTTATTAAGCTTGCCAGGCTTTTATTTCTAAAGAAATTTATTGGGTTTCTATGGACTGTCAGAAACTTAATTATAGAAACCACAGAGAAAAGTCTGCTCTGCAATACATGAAATAAAGCATTATAACGATAGTATTAATTAGTGAAGGCAAATATCACATTAGGATTTCTATCACTTCACACTTCTTACAAAAGCAATCATTTGGTGCTCTCAGCCAACATCCCAAACTCAAAGTGCTATCAAGTGGGTTCCTGTTGTGGTACAATAAAAGTGATGTCCTGTGTAAAAGGACAAGACCCAAGATTCCAGAAGGCACTATATCCCAACAGTGTCTACAAACTCATCTTTCCTTTTCCTCTTTTTTCACTCTGATCTCAGAATTCTCCTTAGTTCTAAATATTTTTAGTGTGCTTATGCTGATTATAACGCATGACAATTGTGGTTCATGATTTCCCCAATACAATAACAATAAAAGGAAAAAGTTTATTAGTTATGAGATTCAATGAATTATTATCAGAGATTTCTTCTTCTAGATACTTAAAACTGCATCTATAATATATATTCTTTTAGTAGAATATTTTCCATGTCTGTTTTAAAATTATCTAACTATTTGGACAGCAAATTGGGCATTGCTAAGAGGCAGAAAGTGATGGAATTGGCTGCATGATGCTCAGGTAAACTTATGTGAGTTTTGTAGCTCTTCTTGCACAGATACATCCAGCCCAGGGAAGCACAGAAGCCGTAACTGAGGCTGTGAGTTTGCCTTACACAGGGGATGGACTGGGGGCAGCATGTACACCTAAACAAAATCTCTCCCATACCAGTTCTTTAATATACCACAATCAACACAAAATTTGTTTGATCTCACATTACTGCAAGGAAAAGCCCTTACCTCTGGCTTATCAGAATTATAATGATCTGATAATATTGAGAATGAAAGGTATTTCAGATTTTTTTGAGGCTTTGAGTCTATAATACTGCAAATAATGTGCTCAGTAAAAAAGACTTGAGCTGGAAGGTGAGCTGAGGAAAATATATTTAAAATCTTATTAAAAGAAAATTTTAAATATTAAGGCCAATCCACAGCATTTATGTTTACTAAATATCCATTCAAATAACTTTTTCACTCTTGCTTCTACAGCTGTGTTCACACCATTATTCTTGCAACTCAAACAGATTTTTCTGCTGGATCAGTGACAAAGTTTCAGCTTGACAACCTGCCTTCTTTATTACCTTTTTATAACACCTCCCACAACTTGTCCTTGCAGACAAGGACATAAAAAGTAAGAAATATGGCAGCAAATTGCTCCTGCTCTTATGCGAGGATACTCTTCTGGCAACAATGCTGTGTGTATGGCCCAGATCCAGGAAGACTCATCAAACAGGATCATGCTCCATTTGGTCTTTTTGATCTCTGTCTACCCCTGAGATATTATCCCAAATATGCATCTAAAATGAGATGATTGATTTGTGGCATACTATGACACATAAAACATAGGCTGGCTGAGGCATGGTGGGATGTGGGAGAGCAAGAAGCCATTTGGCATAGCCTTGAATAAAAGTTTTGAGCAAAGGAGCCAAATCTTATGTAGACTATGTTTCTTCAAAATGGCCACAGAACCTGTTTCCTAGGCTGAACTACTCCATGATTTATGCCCAGGTTTCTCAGCCTCAAGCCTCTTTGGGAAAAAATAAATTAAAAAATCATATTGGAGTAGAAAATTAAAAGACCAAGAGTCCAGAAGAATATGTTGGATGGTGGTACAGAGCTAAAACAGGCCACCCTTCCAGAGGCTCATCAAAGACTTATGACCTTAGAAACTGCACTTTTTTGGGAAGTCTGATACAGGCACTGGCTTTGTGTGTGTGCTCTTAAATCATAGCCTAACATGCGAAGTCTAAATATTAATAGAATTTACATGTCATTGAACTCCTTATTAAAATTTTAGAACCCCCTCCTGAAAAAACTGAGCCCTTATTTTAGTAGAAAAGTCACCACAGTTTTAATACTTCATAATCTGTGTTACATGGGTAATTTCTCTCAGGATGGCATGTCATATTTAGATTCCATTACATGATTGTATTAAATCTGAACAACATTTATGAACAACCCTTCATGGGTTTATGCTCAAAAGGTATTAGTTTGTACCAAAAAAATTTCCACAATATTTTTTTCTTGTCTTTAGAAGACTTTGGAAGTTTAAATTTAGACCACAGCCCAGACAAGCTGTGCATTACAGTGAATAATAAATGCATTACATTGGCACTTCTAAACTTCTCTGTAAATTAGCCAAAACACATATCTATGTTTTAGCTAGGCTGAACAAATATAATTAGTTTTTGCTGCATAAAGTTATTGTTTGTTTAAATGTTGTAAGCCTTACGTTAAATATAAGACAAAATTTAATTTGATGGCACAAGCAAATATTTCAAAGCAGTTTCATCCAACCTACCTAATATAGCATTTCTTTTTCTTTCCTCAAGACTATTTTACATTTACATAATTAGAAGCCTTTACAATTTCTCCCAGTGTTTCCTACAGATTGGTTAACAGACCTCTCATGAAGAAAAGAGACGAGAGGGGGAAAAAAAGGAGCAGGACTTCTAATTTGTGAAAGTTATGCTGACATTCTTGATGTATATACATTAGATTTATATGATATGTGATACAGCGAAGAAAAAAAGCAGTTCATACACCTGAGATTTTTGGCATTTGATTCAGTGGTTTCAAAACACCCATGTCATCCCTGGAGATGGTTTAACCACAGTCTCTGATTTGAGTCTACTCCATGCTTAAATCCCTGGCATTTTTAAGTGTCCCCCCCATCTATTACAGTAATGGCTGTAGTACTCAGCTGTCGTAGAAATGGGGTTTGATTCAACACATGTGGGGGAAGTCCCACTCTTGAGTATTACTTTGTAGCTGTCTTTCCACAAAACACCATCAGGCACCCTCACCCCTTCAGTGTGTCTGAATATTTCTGTTCCATGGAATGGATGCACCAGATATCTCCATATTTCCGAGCTCTAGTGCCTCCACTACAGAGAAATCACACCATCAGATAGGAGAGAAGATAAAAAGGGAAAATGTGTCTGAAAGGGCAAAAGCTTTCACAACTTCTGAACACTTGTGATGTTACACAGAGATTCTAGCCATGAATCATGACCAGTCCAGTTTTAGCAGCAGGGAAACAAGAAATTTGAGCCATGCTGAATCTTCTGCTGTCTTTGGATAATACCTATTTACATCTTGGGTTTTTTTGACAGCCCATTCTATTTACATCTGGGGTTTTTTGGCAACCCATTCCTTTTAGCATTCACTAACTGCACCAGGGAAAAAAATCATCCTTAACTGGGGATAATGAGCATTTGTGTATCATTATAAAGGATATGAGAACCTCTTGATATAAATACCAGTTAACATGTACTCCAGCTAAATGATCAGACCAGCATATGAGTGAAAAGCAAAAGGTAAAAACATATCTGACCTTTCCTAATTCCATTAAGTTCTATCCAATTCTAAATTTGCTTCCATTCAGGTCTCACCAGGTGAAGGGACGGCTCCCTGCTGAGCTCCAACAATGCAAGCAGTCCCTGTCCCAAACACTTAGAAAATAAATAGAGGTGAAATAGGAAAAGTAAAACTCAAGGAGCAATTCACCTTCATCAATACATCTGCTGGGACGTGCTTGTTTTTCTGCCCTTTCTGAGATCTTTTTCACTGAGCAATAGGTTGATTTTGAATAAGTGCTTCTGAACTTTCCTCTTTCCAAGGGACAGATATTGTCATATTTAAGTCTTCTACTGACAATTTTGCTTGTATTTTTGGTGGAACAGCAATCCCATCTCAAGAGTGCAGAAAGCAGACCTCCTTGCTGATCCCATTACTAAGGTATGGTTTTCCACTGATTGGAATCATCTTACACTTCATTTATTTGCTTTAATCAGTTTCAATATTAAGAGCCAGTTCATATTTATGTTTCTATTATGCTGTAATTTATTTATTAACTATGAATAATGTACTGAAGTGCAGAACACTGACTGGGAAGAGGCAAAGATAAGGGGAAATTATTGTTTCTTCAGAAGAACACAATGTCCTTATTCAAAGGCCTTGATGTCAGAGTCTGAGCACTAATTTCTTTAAATAAGATCTAGTGAATCTCAGTCCCTCCAAATTAGAGAACACTTAGAAAATGGGCTGGGGCTGACTGCAGCAAGGTGAAAAACAATTATATCTGTCACCACATTATTAACTCATTAATATGAATTTGCACAGTGCTGCTAATACAGGAAGGCAACAGTGCCCCTATTCCAAACAAATCTAGCAATTTGCAAATTGTGACTATCTGCAACCTTTAGTTCCAGCTACACATAGAAAGAAGCACTGCAGTTAGAGAGGGTTTTCATGCTTTTCAGTTGGCAGTCAGGCATATAATTAATCAATTGCTAAATGGTGATGCAAATGCTGGGCTTTGCATGTACATATTTACCATCTTCAAACACTATTTCAAAATCTGGACCACTCAAGGAGATCATCTATAAACTGCTTCTTGTCCTTTGCTTTATGTGTCTTTCCCAGCAGTTTAAATTTTACATGCTGATTTGCACTGAACGTTTTGTTTCTTTGCATAAATAAATAAAATGCACAAAAATAACAACAATCTATTTCCATATAATAGAGAAAAAAAGCAAAACAGCTGCCTTCAAATGACATTGGACCTACAATGGCACTTCAGAACTGAGGAAAAATTTCTGTGTTGTGCAGCTAAAAGCACATTTAATAAATGCATTTTTTTTCCAAAATTATATAAAGAAATCAATTTGATATCAAATGACAAGATAAATACACACTCAGGGGCAAAGACACATCCTATAGTCCTTCACAAATAAGGAAATAGTTATTTTGCCAGTAATGATGAAAAGGAATTTTAGCAAACACAGGTGACAGCAACACAACAATGTAATTTAACAAAGAATTGGAATTGTTTCTTCTGTGTGGACTTGTATCATTATTTTATATTTGGGCCTCATCAGCATATTTTCTTGCATCTTGAATTATAGGCAGTATATTATGCTTCAGTTTCCAAGTTGTTTATTTGACCATTTAAGGAAAAACATATTACTGAAATTTTTTAATATATTAAAATCACTTTGCTGATCAGATAAATATTCTGTAAAGGAGCAGGAAACAACTGTTTTGGTTCCTCCTCATTTAACTAATCATCTGTACACTTTCAGTTATTTTTTTTCTGTTAAACTCCACACCTAAGCCAGTTTGGGAAAGGTGAAATGCTGATTACAATCTGCAGTCACAAAAAGGGAAGTACCACATTACAGAAAAGAGAGACTCAGATGCTTCCAGGCTCCTGTCTGTATGGAAGGACTTTACACATGTTGCTGTGTATTGCAGTCACTAAATGGAAGGAAATTAGAGAGTTCTTACATCTGGATGATATCTTTTATTATTTTCTTTAGTGCTCTGACAAGAAAAGTGACAGCAGCCGGTTACACAGGACTTGAGACTTAAAAACAAAAATGTTACTTAGTTGCTGAGGTTTGAGAGTGTTCAGCATCCGAAATAAGGTCACAACTCGTTAGAAGGACAAAGATATCTTGGCAAGACTACTTTACACCAATTTTCATTGTAATAAAGCTCTATTTGCCTTTTTTTGGAACTGAAAGCCTATCCAGTCATTTCACACTAGTCGAACTGGAAACAGACTGTTTTGCAACATGACCTGTATTCACCTAAGATACTGGAAAAAGTCCTGTACAGTTAAATGGTTGAAAATTAAATCTTTCTTACTGCAGGCCCAATACACCAAACAGTGTGGCAGGAAATGACTCCAACCCTGCTATTTGGTGTTCTGTAGACCACTTCCTTGTCTCGCCCTTTCTAAAGTTTCTCCACCTGCTGAGTGACTGTAACAATAACCCTCCTCTGCAATCTTATACCTTACACAATGGATAGGCCAAAGATAGTACATTATGTATAAAATGCTCTCCCTAAATCTTTACGTGCTGCCTCTCATCAGCCTGATTCCCTCCAGTTCTAAAAGAAGACATACACATCACTGCAAGAGCAAAAAAGAAGCAGCTAACAAATACAATTATCAGTTTAAAGGGATGCCTGGAGCTATTTGGCTGCTGAAGTAGTTGCTATTGATTTAATTAGAAACTTCTTACCCTTGACTCAGTCATCCCAGTATAAGAGTTCAATGTTTCTCTTCTTTGACCTTCTTGGCCTAATTGCAGGAGAGTTTGATGTGAACACAGGACAGCTGCTGACTGGCAGCCACCTGCCACCCAATCACAACTCTGAAGCTACTCTAATATGGATATTTTAACTTTTTTAAAGCATTTATTATTTGCTAATTAGAAAACAGCAATCACACAGAATCACACTTTCCATTCTCGCTGTTTCTTAGCAACACTTGGAAACTGAAACACGTGCACTGTTTCAAAGTAGGGTAGTAAGAGCAGTAAGCCACATCTGTTAGAAGATCTTTCATTTGTCAGACTTCATCTTACAGGAAGCACAATTATGTTAGAGTTTGGGGGTTTTGAAAGCATTTTGAGACCTGCATTATATATATATAAAAAAAAACCAGAAAAATTTTAAATGGCACTTTCTCTATTTTATATAAAGCTCATTGCCGAAAAATGTATTATTTTGGCAATACTCCAAATTTTAACTGTTCCACTATTGTAAAGAAAAAGTAAAACATGCATATGTAGGGTTCCCAGCTGGAATTTCGACATAAACCTGAAAAGAGTTCAGTGGGAGCTAGTTTCAGTCAGGAATAATCTTGGAAGTCATTTCAGATGAGAGTCATGGATAATCATTAGAGGTCATATATAGGTCAAATACTCAGCTGCTTTTCAGGCAAGTTCCCAATTTCTGCTATCCATGCAGCACTCAGAAAGCCAGACATTTCATTTTCTAATTGTCTATATATCTTCCCGTTCATCAGGGTTTAGAAATTACATCAAACTACTGACATTGTACTTCATTCCTTTCCCTCACCGAAGTCCCACACCACCTAAATAGCTGAGTTCAGGGTGCTTTGGGACTGAGATATAGAACTGAGTCCAGAGTCCTGTCAGGCTCCTTGCAGGAGGTAGATTTAAATGACATCAGAGTACCTAACATGAGGGAGCTCACGATCAGAACAGTGAAAACCTGAAATAATTAAGAATGATATCAAAGCCCCAGGAAGAAAACATCGAGTGATCTCAGCAATCCTTTCTAATGCCAAATAGAGGCTGCAGGAGGAACGAGATCTACAAAATCAGTCTGCCAGAGCATCAATGTTGTAGAGAGAAGAGATTTAGATTAGGGTAGTTTTGTTTATTGGATTCTGTGACAGGTCTGTGAGAAACATAAGTAGAGTTATAATCCCATTACAGAAAGGTAATGGTCTCAGATATGTCTAAAATACAGTTGGAGATGTGAAGACAGTACTGGTGGTACAAAGCTGATTTGCATGCCTTGATCCCCTACCTGTAGATTGCTCAGAATTTTACAAAAACAAAAGCTTCTGATTTTTGATTTTCATATATTATGGTAGCACTACCATGATTCCACCACTGAGACAGCATTTAAAGTATAGAAAGTTGTTTTTGATCTCATTGGCAATTATCAAAGAAAAAGTGTTTTGTTAGTGCCTCCTGGATTTCTGATGGAGTATGGAATGGGGGAAAACCTGGACTGGATTTTTCTGGAGTACAGGATGGAGGAAAACATACTGGATTTTTCCAGAGTATGGAATGGGGAAAAACCCAGACGATTTTTGCTGGAGTACGGAATGGAGGAAAAGCCAGATTGGATTTCAAAAAAAAAAAAAATATAAATTAAAAAACCTGAAGGGTTGGACTTGATGATCTCAGAGGTCCTGTCCAACCTGGCTGATTCTATGATTCTATGATTTGAATTTCCACCTTCCTTGTTGGATTCAATTATACCCTAAAATCCCTTTTCTCATTCTTACAATTACAGACTCTTAGAACACACGTCCAAGGAGAGGTCTTATTAGTACAGTGAGAATGGGTTAAGGATTTTCTCCCTCTTATGCTTGTTAAAATCATTATCACAAGAAGAGATTCATGTTGTGCTGTTTATTATTTATAGTTCTCATTATATTCTTTGTCACAAGACCACAGCATCAGAATTTTAATGCCTCATATATTCTGTGGAAGATAATAGTAAAGTGTACTGCTCTGACCTTTTCAGTGTCCCATAGTTTGATTCATTAGCCATTCCTATTCTCTCCTATTAAGAGCATCAGTAACCTGGGAAGAAGAGGTAGCTCAGGCAACCAACCAAAAAGCAGAATATTGAAAAGGTTAAAATCTAGATTTATAAATCTATTCAAAGTTTACAATCCTTTCCAAACTATGCTTGGTATGAAAATTATATCTCAGTCTTCTGGCAAAGACTGTCACAGCAATACAACTAATGTAAATAAATTACTTACATTCACTTTTGAGATTGAAAACCTTTGCTCTTTAGAAAGAGTCAAAGGTAAATGAGCTCAATATATAGTCTATTTGCTACATACTATGTCTATCAATTTATGTCCAGGTTATAGGTGCAGTTTGAGGAAATACTGTAACCATTGCATTGTAATGCAGTAATGATATCATAAGTGCCAGAGTGAAGTGCTGCTTGTGAGACACTGTAAGAAAAATATATTGAATAACAGACTTGTATTTCATTTCACAATAAAGAGGATTTCAAGTAGGAAAGCCAAGGTGGCTTACAGACAATTATTCCATGATCAGCAAGTATTCTCTAATGATTTCTTAGGTAGTGTGCAACACAACTAGACTCTTGAGTACAATATAAATACATTCCTATTATAACAAATATAATGATGTTAATAGCAAATGAAAAAAAATAAGAGTATAGAGGAGAAATAAGAAATGCATTGTATCACCATTCTATTTTACTACTGCACAGTCATGATTTAAAAGAACTACTATAAATTTGGTTAAAAGTTAAACAAATGATAAAATGGCAATAAAGCCATATCCTTTATGTGCCTTTGTTTAGCACAAAATATAACACACTTTATACTGTTGTGCATATAGAAGATTCTACAGTTCGACAATTCCCTAAACTAATAAGGATTTTTATAAAAATTTGGTTATGCTAAATCTCCCAGAACTGCTGTATTTCTCAGTACAGTATAGCATTCTGAATGGAAGCTATAAATAAACAAATGAAGTAAACAAATTCTGTAAACTCAGAATTTCTTCACCTGACTCCTTTGAAAATCAGATTTTACTATGGATCCACAGATAAATAAAAAGAAACACAGGACATTATCATTAACAAATGAGCTTTGTTAGCCCATGGAGGCTTTACTTTCTGCTTCAAACACTTTGCACTGACTTTAGAAAAAAAGAACTATGCATTCTTTTTTCCTTTTTTGGTTATCCGAGAGCTTTTTGTTTCCCTTTTTCACATTCTCAGCAATTGTGTGGTTAACAATTTGCAGAGGTGAAGCTAGGAGGGATATACCTGTTTTTATTCAATGCAGTCTTCATCAAGCAGCCAATAAATGTGTTTTATTGCTCT
Organism: Pipra filicauda; assembly: GCF_003945595.2. Lineage (NCBI taxonomy): Eukaryota > Metazoa > Chordata > Aves > Passeriformes > Pipridae > Pipra > Pipra filicauda. The sequence goes on from NW_024104742.1 coordinate 3,638,630, forward strand.
TCCCATAGTAGGCATTATTGCCTCCTTTATGTAAAAACAGCCATATATTTTAAGTCCTTATAGTCACTCAATAGCTAATCAGGAACTCATACCGTTATAAATGTGCTGAAGACAATACATAATGTCACAGCCTGAGTGTTGATTGTTCCTTAAAAAAAGAAACTTCTATTAGCAATAGGTCACTTGTGCAGTATCGTGGCTAAGTCTAAGCATAAATTATTTTTTAAAGCCAAATATATTAATATAATAGCTATTCTTTAAAGATCAACAATAGAACATACTATACTTGTACAAATTGCAGGATAAAAACATTTCCCAGGTACTAACTACATTGCTTGCTTTTTCATTGCTTGGACCAGTGCATAAATTCTATAATACTGCCTCTACAATCTCAACACAAACTCATCTTGTGTTTGTAAAGGTTTCTGTACTAAATTTGTTTTCTTTGTTAATCAGTGATAACATTTGCACATAATGCATTAAACACCAGAGTCTTGTGAAGACTTCCAGTAGTTTCCTATCGGCACAAGCCTTTTATCTCCTGTGAGCTGCCTGCACTGTGCTTGCACTGCATTTGGCTTTTCCAGATGCAGAAGAATTTGCCACTTATCTCAAAGTACTGCTGAACCTTCCTGCTTGCCCCTCTGCTCCTGGCACTCTGCTCCCACAGCTGGTGCCCCTCGGAATAGTCTTAGTACAGCCCCAAGAAGTTGTGCAGCATTTCCCATGCTGCAAGCCAGCTCACTACAGTAATTCTTGATAGCTCAGTAACAAGTTAGAAATAAAGGCATCTAAATAACAACCTGACCTGACAAACTGGCCTTAAGTGTTTAAGCAGAAAACAACTAATTGTAACACCACCACATCAGCCAAGAGATATTACATTCTACTTGCCCACCCATAAAGTTTGAATTAAGGAGGTTTCAAGGGCCTTTATGCTCCAGTTCTGTGATACCCAGGCTGAATAGGGATGTTTCCACCCTCCAAAAGGCAACCCACTCTTCAAACAGATGTAGGCGAGATGTGTGATGAAGCTTTCTGGAGCTTCTTTAATTATAAAGTCAGAATCAGAAAGGAATGTGTCCAAAGTCCCACTTAATTATGAACACTCCTGTGTTTTCTATTACTCTTCCTCCTCAGTACTGTGAAACTTTTCCTCCTAGAGGATATTTTAAAACAAAATCACATAAAAGATGAGCCTTTGTGATATCACTAACAAAAAATGTTATTCAGTTTTCTTTCTCACCACAATCATTTAAGAGGAATAGGAAAAATTCTGCAGGCTATAACATACGGTTTATGTTGTATCATAAAGAAAAGCTAACATTAACTTTTGACTGAATTATTATAGATGAAAGGTTTAACTATTAACTAAATTTTCAACTGCTATACATTCAGTACAAGGACCGAGTGCAACATTTTTAAATTTCATATTTTATCCCAGAAAGGAAAAAAAGGGCAGATTCATAGTAGAAAAACAGCGCAAGGTGAATTAATTTCCCCCACCAAGGCTTCAATAATCATCATGACATTTCTGCAGACTCTTTCATGTTGCACCTGTCCTTAAGAAGGAAGAGACAGATGTCAGCAGGGATGCAAAGTAAAACACTTCAGAAATATTCACAGCCAGTGTGACAAGGAGGGGTATATTTCAAGTAGACTTTCTAGAGTTAAAAAATACCATCATTATGGTCTTAAAAAATTAAAGCCCTAATAAGACAATTAACACGTAATTGCAGTATCATACTATGCTCCACACTGAATTTGCAGGGAAAGAGCAATCAAGAATGAAGCCTTTTCCTCTTCAATGAGATAGTAGGAATCATAAAAATTATAATAATATACTTTCTGTGAACTAAACAAGTTTCTTGGTAGTACTCCTTCATTTGCCACACTTCGAAAGACCCTGTGTGGCACACAACTCCTTAAAATTAAATCCATCAAGCACTGCAGATCTTTTCCCATTTCAAGTGAGGTAACTTATTTAACAATTTCTTAGGCAATATCTCTTGGGTTTAGCTGTAGGCAGGAAATGAAGCGTAATTAGCACTTTTATGTGGCATTAACAAACAATCTTGTTAGTTCATTACTTTTTAATATTTTCACCAGTCTTCTGAAAACAGATTAAGACCAACTGTAATTTCCATATGTGAGATTCTGTGACTATAAAGCTCAAAGAATGTTCACTTTAATCAAAAGCACTATGGTATCTTTGACTAATTTTTTTTTCTCCAAGATCTTTTTGAAAACTTAGTTTTATGTGAGTGAAGTGCTAATCTGAAATGTTTATTCATTTGGATATGATTTTTCAACTCAAAGACATGGCCAGGGTCATAAGGAAAGGGTATGTTTACCAGTACAGAGCTGAATGCATTTTTAATGGAAAACCCCCTCCAACAATAATATTAAATAAAGTGCTGAAATGGAAAAACAAATAAACAAACACCCACAAACAACATAGATATTCTGCATTAAAGATAGATCTGATCAGGGAAGTTAAATGATCAATTAGAGCTTCCCAGCCTTTTACCTATAGGAACAACTAAATTTTTGACTTTTATTTATTATTACAGCAATTGATTCTGTTGTACAGGTTAGATCCTGGTATGTGGATTCTGAGGAACACTTTCCCAAAACACTTGGCATATGTGTCTTTGGGGTGCTAAGTAAAAGCCAGCCCTAATTAGGTTTACTACACATGTTGTAAATGAAAATGTAGCAAATCAAGTGGCCTGATACTCTGCTGCATCATTCCATTAAACATGCAAGACAGAAGGAATTTCAAAAAGTCCTTCAAAAATTTAGCTCCACACTGGTGTTTACTAAAAGCTTTTTTTTTTAATAGTTTATGCTGGAAAACAAGATTGGCAGCTCAAAGCTTGCATTTAAATTGAAAATGGCAAAAGGGTATAAAATTCTTTATAATTCATGTTTTCTTTAGACTGGACATTAGGAAGCATTTCTTTACTAAGGGGTTGGTCAAAAACTGGAACAGGATTCCTAGAGAGGCAGTCGTCCCAAACCCTTCAGAGTTTAAAAGGCATTTGGACCATGCTTTAACTTTTGATCAGCCCTGAGTTGATCAGGTAGTTGGACTGGATGATCACTGTAGTCTCTTCCAACTGAGACAGTCTGTTCTTTTAATTAGCTTTGGTCATAAATTCAAATTATAGAAGATATTCTTTTAGAATATACTGTGTTATCACTGTAGTCAGAGAGAACCTCAAATAAATAATTTTTTTTGATTTTCAGGACTGTCCTTTAGGCTCAGGTTTTACACTGAATCAAGGATTTTATGTTCATGACGTTTTATTAATTAAGGTCTGCATGTCACTATAGGGAAGTTACTTTTTCTGGCCAAAATATACTTCGATTAGTTCCCTTTTCTTTTGAGTCACTTTGCCCCCTGCTGTACAGAGAGTTAAATACTACAACTGGCATAGAGCTATTCCAGGCAGATGTTATAGCAACCATCTCTGTATTTCATTTAAAACACCTCTTTCAGAAGCAAACTGTTCAGGCTTCATAATCACTAGAATTAATGTTGTAACTGTGCATTGCAGACCCAGTCACAGCCAAGGGCTTCGCTGTGCTCTCTGCTGCTGAAGTAAACACAGGCTGAGAGAAGAGGAAAAGGAACCAGCAGGTCACAGCACCTTTGTCAGCAGGACTGAAAATAACCTTAGTGAATTAGGAAATTAGCCACTGCTGTATGATTATAAGTCTCCAGGCAAAAATAGTGAGGTAGCATGAAGAATTATCTTTGCTGATACTTAATGGATTATTTTTTGACGTGTGAGCAGCACAGGTAGAGAAAAGTACTTGGTTTTTACGTTTAGCAGGTGAGAAAAGCAACCTAAACAGGATCTAATCATAGCTGAGAGTCAATTTGCCATTTCCAAGAGAGAAACTTTAGATATAAAATTTGGAAACAAAGACATTTATGTTTGTCATGTGATCTGGAACCCAATATCCAATACTACCAACACATGGCATGGCCTGATCAAAAGAATATTTTTAATCAAACTCAGGTTGCTTTTGTTTGAAAAGTGTACTTCTCTTGATCCAGACACTTCTTTGTCCAGAACAAAGTGGGTTCAGTTTACTTTCATCTCATCCCAAGCAGGACTGTCTACATCCTTTTATACATTCTTAGTAAGTTTTGTCAGTGACCAGAGGCAAATTTTATCAAGTTATCTGTGAGGTTTGTCCCTGAAAACTAACTGAGAAAAAAACGGTATTTAAAAAACCAAGAAAGCAGAATGGTTCAAACATATATACACACATACACACTCATATATAGTTACACACTACACTTTAAAAAGAAAGAAAACTGTAACAAAATAAAATCAACAGAAAAAGAGCCCTTAGATCCAGAAACTTAACTTCTTTTATTGTTTAGCTAAAACAATGAGCAAGGAAAACTCGAGACAGATAAGAGACAGAAAGAACCACATTTATCAGCCAGAGAAAATGAAGGCACAAAAATCAAGATGTGATGCCAAAGGCCTGTATGACAGATTCAGATAATAAATAATTCAGATATTAAATAATTCAATCACTATTCAATACATTTACTGTTTGTTAGATATTCAATGCTGTATCTCAGCAATCACAACTGCATGCAAAATACAGCAGCTGGACTGCAAGTAGTACCCACCACATTCTGCTTAGGGTGGGTTCTTTATGAAGGGTGGCACAACCCAAAAATAAATTTTATTTATTTAATACTATTGTAATGTATAAATGCATTTACAGTGTTGGCTTGAAACAGTTAACACTGGTCAGCCTAGCTTGAAAGTTCCTTGTACTATGGATTTTAGCCAGATTCTTAATGGCACTTGAACATTTTTATTGTGGTAGCATTATGTATTAACATATTAAACATTTACTACAGGCATTTTCTGGATGTGAGGTGAAAGACTTGAAACACTTCTCAGTGCTCTAAAATACTATAAAAATAAATACATAGAGACTGGATATATCATAACATTTCTAAATCCAGTCTACATGACAAATGAACGTAGAGTGTATTACAAAAATATTTTCATTCCTTACTTTCATTTAAAACACACCACCTCCTTTGAATATCACTTTTCATTTTCCATTTTACACATATCAAGACTGGCAATAGGAAATAATAACTTTCACAATGTCTGTAATTGGTACAAGTGGCAATTTAATTGATTAGTTAGGCTATGTTCTCCAGATTTTTAAAATATTTTGGGCAGCATATATTGAACCGGTGTATTGAACTCTTGACAATTTGGCAACTGGTATCATAATGGGAGGCACTAGCTGGTACTCTGATGCCAGTTCATAGTTAAGCCTATTCAGGCACTTAAGGTGTAAAGATGAACTCTTTGGCCTAACTGCAGATGGTAAACTTCTGAAAATGTGACACTGCATTAACTTTTAAAGCAGTGGCTTGTTTTCAGTGCCCACTGTATATCATAGACTGAATAATAATGTAGCACAGTCTCCAAACCAAATGAATACACAAAATAAATTAAAGCCATATACTGTCTACCCTTTCTTCTTAAAATCATTGAAATGTGCATATTTTTGAGCATGGTATGATCTATTTAAAACTGATTTCATACATCATCTTGCCCTTTCCTAATATCAGCAGATGAGCTGATTTTATAATCAGAAGCACTGTCAGCTTGTCACATTCTGCAGTTCAAAATGTCAGATGCACTGTAAACAGGCTCAGAGTAAGCCAGGCACTTTAGAACAGAGAGACTGCATGCTGAGTTCGGATGTAGAGAATAGATGAACCCTCTTTATATTACACAGAATAATACATGAGCCAATACTTGTTACAAGGGCAAATTTCCTTTGAGGGATTATGATGAACAGGATAACTGTGGGCAAAGAAGCACCTCTCAATAGAGCCCTAGGAACTTTTTCCTCTCTCAATTATCCTTTTAGAAATATGAATGTTGTATCAGGATAAAAACTCTAAAAGCTGCTTACTTCAATTCATTTTCTAAGAATTTTGTGGGTGTTCTCCCTTTCCCTCCCCCTAAACTGTTGGACGCATGAGTGGTAGAGTTGGTTGTGAGTAAATATTTGAAGGAGATTAACATCTATACAGCCTTGAGTACAAAGAATAACTGTGAATGCTTGTATGTTTTTTGAGGAATCAGAACGAATCTAAGTCTAGATAATATGTCATTTGTTGAAACACAGTAATTTACATTTTTTTCAATTTCTGTTGGAAAGGTTAGCTTACCTCTTTTTCATTGTATATCTACCTAAAAGCTACCCAAAAATATGGATTTCAGTAGAAAAAATAGCATTTTATTGGCAGGTCCATGTGAATAGAATCTTAGAATAATAGATGGAGAAAAAACTCTGAGATATCAAGTCCAACCATTAACCTAACACTGCCAGATCCACCACTAAACCTTAAACATCACATCTACACGTCTTCTAAATCCCTCCAGGGATGGTGGCTTATCAAAGGAAAACTTCTCTAAAGCAAAGAAGATTGAATTAACCAAAGCCTGTTAGAATGAGGATTATATCAGCAGCACTATTTCTATGATTACAGTGCTGGCAGATAAATATTAGTTTAAAAGAGCTTTTTTTTTTTTTTTTTTTTTAAGAAAGAGACTATGCTATTATCATAACTGTAATAAGCCCAAAACATTTTAATCATACTTTCCTCTGGGACCAAACAGTGAAATAACAAAAGCTCCACAACTTTGCTTTTGTTATGTAAAAGAGATCACATCTAAATTAATCCTCAAGTCTTTCTACTGATGGATTGATGAATAATTATGTCCTAGAGAATAAAAGCAGGATTCCTAAAGGATGGAAAGCAGAGAAGCTAAACTATCACTCCTCAGAGGTGCTTGACCACCTTTTAATCTACACCAGCAACTGTGAAGAAAGTAGGATGGAGTCCATGAGGGACTTGGGATACACGTCACTTCCTCTGAACTGCAACATTTATTAGCTGAAATGGTGGGAAAGGCTGTAAAGAGACACAGGCATGAATAAACAGGTCATAAAGACACTTCTTATCTGTGTCACAGAAAGGCCAACCTACACTTCATGCTTAAACCAACATACTTCAAAGCATACAGTGCTCAAGTCTGCTCAAAAAACTTGCTGTGAGCAACCTCAGCAGTCAATCTGTCCTGAGACCACTTTTCACAGGGTAAAGTAAATTTTAAGTAGGAAAATGTTATTGATCACACCTCTGGCAGTGTGAGGTTTTTTCTGTGTCTTTCTCAACCCCTGTAGCCTTGCTGTGAAAGTATTACCATCAATATCAAACATTTTTTTCTAATGGTCAAAATCCATTTCTGCCAATACTCGCAGGCGCCACCGACTGAGGCTGCGTTAAGTGAGAGTTGCTCCTCAACCTTGGCCAGGCCCTGAAGGATTGCAGTCAAATATTTTCTACCCATAAAGAATTTCCAAGAAAGATCATTCTCACTGGGTTTGTCAGTTCCTGATTTAAAAGCAAAGGCTTGTCAAGATTCTTGTCAATAAGTCAAGGGAAGGTGGGGAGGGAGAAGAAGTGCTTAGAATGTTACATAATCTCCTTGGATATTTCTTTCCATTACATATATGTATTATTATGATTTGTTTTACTCCCATATCAGTGCTATTTTCCCCAGATTTTAAAGGGACTTTTATTCATTTAACTTTTATTTTCCGTCCTTGTGTCATTAGGTGTCATTGTGATACCTTGTTCATTTCCATTCTGAAAAGACTATGCTGCAACTCACATTATCATGATGATTTCTTAAAGATAGTTTACTTATATGTGCTTCCAAAAGGATGATCTCAAATCAATCGAATTTTTTTTTTAATCAACCTATGCTTCCTAGGTGTGTGCACCTAAATAAATCTCTAAATGACTCTTATCTACAAATCTCTCTCAATTTGATGCTGTGAAGGGTAAAACACCAGATTGCCATTGCTTGTGTTATTTTAGTGAAATCTGTCTCCTATCATACTCTTTTAGAGGAATCTAAGATGCTGGATAACCCACAGCTCTAAATTATACAAAAATTCACTAGGGGTAGGGGGAGGGTTGTCTCACAGGCATGCAAGAAACTACCACTAAGAAAGGAAAGGGTATAATGTGAAGAAAGAGTTAGTAAGTGAGATTTAATGCACATAATAAATACCAGAAGATGGAGGCTGATCCATTCAGTCAAGCAGCTACCTATGCAGAATGGTTCAGGACCATTAATGATGATCACATACACTAACAGTTCCAAAAGACCTACTGCATATTGAAAACCTGTAGTGGAAAATACAGTCAGAATGAAACTATGATGCTTGATTCAGACTTGTCCCTGAACAGTATCCAACTGTAAAAAGAGGCATTTAATATATGGCTACAGATATAGTAATATTTAACTCTGCAAAGAAAATGAAAAAGGAATATAGACAGATCTCTAAGTATAATGATCAGATTTTATGCATCAATAAGGTACTTGATAATTCTCTGTAAGTGCAATAATGTCTGCAGACTGGGAAAAATAGTTGCCCTCAAATCACTGTTTCTGCACTCATTCTAATCTGGTAGAAGTGGGATAACAATGAAACCTCTGTTAATTGTTGCCTAATAACATAATACCACTCTCCTTTAATGTTAATACTCAAAATTTCACTGACACTAACACTGGGGGTTTTTTCTCTGTAAAAATGGTGCAATATCTAGTTGAGTTGCCATGATTAATTAATCCATCACCTAGCTAATGAGGAATGGTAGCTGTATGTCACAAAATTTCAAGGATAACTTCAACTTCTCAAGGATCTCAAGCTGAAATTTTTCTGCTGACAAGTGGTCTAATTGAATTTCAATGAGCTGAAAATCGAGTCTTTTTAGACTTCTTAGTTTTTATAAATAGCTTTCTTTGTGACAGTCCTATTATAATTACATATAGTTCAAATGGTTGTATCCCACATATGCTCCCCCGCCCCCCAAACAAGTAAGCTTCCCAAATCTATTACCTTACCTTTGAACACATATTACTTTATCTCTATTGGCCCCTTGATGCTTGTTGTTTTTGTTGTTTTTTTTTTCTTAACTAAATCTACAGTGAGAAACTCAAAAGCACTTCCAAGCCTCTATGGTTTTGCTTCTGAGCCAATTTTAATCCCACGTGGATTGAATTTTGAGACTTCTAAATCCCTACTCTCTCCCATCCAGTGTCCAAAAAAAATAAATCTGAGTGCCTGGGAGTTGCAGCACAATCCCCAGCTCGGACTAAACAAATGACAGGATTCCTCTGTGCCCTATCACCCACTAGTGTTAGTACTGGCTACAGAAATATTTCCTGATCAGTAGTTATAGGAGTATACTCCAAACTAGACCCATAAGACATCTAAATGACTTTACTTTTTTCCATGATGGCAATGGCAACACCTATAACTGATAGTAGTTGTTAAAAACTCCAGTTTATTCTTCAAAATAGAGACTTTACTCTTCTTGTATGTCCTCAGTTAGCAATAGCAGGACTTATTCTGCCAGCCACGCTCTTTGAAGTGCACTGCAGAGCACCTGGCACTGTGAGGCACAGTTTGCACTCCAGTCAAACACAGGCTGTGTGGTGCTGCATCACATCAAACACTCCCCAGGGCTACAGGCTGCTGACTGTACATGTAGTGGAGAGAAGAAAAACTGTTTCTCCTACTTTTCTGTGTTCATTGGACATGTCTCCAATTGTGGGTAATACAGTATTGCCACTCAGTATGAGCTGAGTAGGAGCAACTTTCTTGATGGAATAATGCATTATTCACAAGGAGAGAAACAGTGAGCTGGCTCTGAGCTAGAGTTATTTTGTTCCCTTTCCAAGAACAGTGCTTCAGCTTATCATCTCCCTTGCTTCAAGTTTTATCTCCTGGGCCTTCTAACTGGCCCTTTCCAGTCCCTTAAAAAGAAAAACAAAACAAAACATCAACTAAACAAAACAAAAAAGCAAACAAACACAGAAAACAAGCTAAAAGAGGCAATATGTGGCAAGAGGAGTCTCAGACAAATGTGTCCATCTTGACAAGGGTAGTATCAGTTGGAGAGGAGCAGTGGTCACTGCTGAGAGTGTTTCTGAGGCAGCATCAGTTCAAATTGAGGAGAGCTGGGGAAGAACCTGCTTTCAAAAATGTTCTGTTGAAACTATCTGATTGCATGTGCAAACAGCCCTGAAAATGTTCTCTGGATGAAGGAGAGGAATGAGGTCAAACAAGGCTGTTAATTAGGTATGAGAGACTGGAAACCTCAGTCAGCAGAAACTTTCAGAGTAATGTCCCACTGATTTGGGGAATATTCAGAGCTCCTAAATTTAGAAACATGCAGACACTAAGAAACATTTTACTCTTCTTAGTGTTTGAACTTCAAATCCTCTAAGATCTGGCTTATTATTTGGCTAAACAAGGATAGTCATTTTAGCAGCACTGAACCATCTAACAAATCAAGCAGTATCAAATTGGTTCTCTCAGGTAAATGTATGTCACTCCCACTGAAGTCAACTAGAACTACTTTTTGATAACCTCAATGTTTAACTATTGAAGGTGTCTGAGAAACCTTTTCAAGATAATTTCTTGAGTTTTTCAACTACTTTAAAGGCACAGTTGTCTTATTTGGTATTGCCAGCTGATCAAACACAAAGATATTCAGAACTGAGAGAAACACTAAGATTCTTCTCATGTATGATCTCTTCACTGGAGTTAAGTTACAACCACTAAAAATAATTTATTATCTAATCATCTAATAAAACTTCTGAAATACATCAAGTACCTGAACAATGGACACAGCCTACTCACCCATAAAAAATGTCACTCCTGAATACAATTACACTAAAACTAACTTTATCATTGGATTAATCAGGGTGAAAAAATGTGAAGTCATATTCTACTCTTCTTAAAAAGGGGTGCAATGTTTCCCTTTTTCCAGTCACTGGGACTGCACCTGACTGCCATGACTTTTCACACGTCCTTGGGCATGCACACACAAGCAAATCTAAGGTTTTGATGAGTCTTTAAAGATTAAAGTAGGATTAGGTAAAGCAGCAAATGAAACTCAAATTCAAACATTTAAATGACCATCCAACTCTTCTCTGTATTTCTAAAGGAAATACTTCTCTATTTTCTGATTCAGTGCAGTAAGAAGATGACAGCTGTGCCTAGTGATGGCAGGTGCCAGATCATGGAACCCCCCCACTGCCTGCCAGTTCTGGTAGTAATTTGGTTTATTATTTGGCAACTTGTGTAACCTACTGTGCTTCAGAGACCTGATCTATTAAAGAAAAAAATTATTGTTTTGATTATATTGAAATCTATGGTTTAAAAGAGTTATACAAGAGTAAACATCTAAAAAGAAGGAAAAGGAAAAAAAAGAATAATCATTCTTCTGCTATATCTTGTACAAGCATAAAGAAAGAGTTATATAGGAAAAGGGAAATGTCTCTGAACCCAGTTCTTCATACAGCAATGAACTATTGTAAATGATCTGCCCGATAAGTGGTTGCAAGACTGGGTTCCAATTCAATATACCAAGACAGCTTAGGTGCAAATGATGAAAGCTCATTACATCACAGCTACCACAAGATCTTATTAAACGAGAAATACAGATTTTGTCTTAAACTACACAAAAATTTTCATCTGGGAGAAAAGGTGTGTGGTAAAATATTTCTTTTTAAGATGGGACTGCTCAGTCCTGGAGCACAGACAGTTTTGGCTGGTTGGTTGTTTGTTCAGTGATCAGCATCTCCCACATTTATAATCATTGCAAAGCAGGAGGAAATAATTCTTTTACTAAAAGATCATGCAATTTTAAAGAGAAACTTAACCCCATAAGTAATTTTTAAGTAGTAACAGCAGACTGTGACAAGACCACAGACAACAAAAATTGTCTCTCAAGTTACACTCAAGCTGATTAAATGAGAACTGTTTGTCTTTACCCACTCCCAAAAGCCTTTTAGGAGCTAAGACAACAGATGTTTGTCACTACAGCCAGTCATGTGCTGCAATTTCACCCTGGTGAACATATTTTGGAAACAAGCTAATGAGGTGATCTGCAAGAAATATGTTTGGTCCCCTTTGGCTAATATTTCATTACTGATGTCAATTACCCTTCATCATTAGGCATAAACAACCCGCAATTACTTTATCCTTTAGAAAATAAAAAAAAAAATCAGAATGTTCTCTAGGAATGTGTCTAAAAAGTCACATTTCCACAAGTATCTCTAGTTCTTCATAATAACAAAACTGAGAAATCAGATGTTCAGAAACTGAATGTTCCCATAAAAAATTGAATTACTTTTCTTTATATATTTACTAAATTGTAATGTAATTTCTTCCCAACTTGGTTCTCTCCTCTCCACTATGCTTTTTGGAGAGTACTTTTTAACAAGTTTACATATCAGTCTCTGTAATTACACCATTATTTCCAACTTTTGTGCTGGAAGAGTCTGTGACAGATTTGGACTTTTCATTGAAAATTGGAATTTTTCCAAGGATAAAGACTCCTTTTCCAATTATTTCTAGTCATTACATAAAAAAGTAAATTATTTCATTGTGTTGCCGTCATTAGGACCCAAAATAAATTCTAATTGCACCATCAAAGACAAGTGTTATTTTGCATTTACTGGCCCAGGTTAGACTCTTTCCCTTCTCCATGACACAAGATTGAAAAATTAACTGAAATTTCTAAGCAATCCTGTCAAAGTGGAGCCCTTAAAGCTTTATGAAGTACAGCATTATAGACAATCTTGAACACCTATTAGTCATGGTAATATCCCATTAAAAATAAAAATAGCCTTTATCTAAGAGAATTATTATTAAATTAGCTAACAGAATTGTAACAACATTACAGATTATGGAAATACATTCCTGGAAACTTCACACAGTTTCAGCTTTAATTCAGGCTGTTCATTTCTGTACTCATCAGGACAGGAAAGAATAAGAAACCAAGAAATAATGGAAAGAGTAACTGAATCTGTATTCTGCTGCTTTTTTTGCTAATGACTTGCTGTGCTTTTCTTTAATGGAATATTTTCACATTTACATCTAGTCTGTTAAAAGGAGATTTAAATGTGGTATCAAACAACATCTGCCCTTGACTCATTCTGCCAAAATTTGTGATTTTACAAACACATTTTTTCCCAAGCATTCCCCTCCTTTTAGCTGCTGTCTTAAACAATCAGACATAAAACAGACAAACTGAAAAAGAGTCTTTCATTTATGATCTTGCTGTCATTTGTAACAATGGTAGGGTAAAGACTTATTGGATGGAAATATAATGTTTATGTAGAAGCATTAACTTTAAGTTGGATATCAAATTATTTTCCGCTTATCTGCAATGGGGTTGGAGAACACTCTTGAAAGTAGAGTAAAAAATTAATCTTACTGGGACAGTAACTGTGACACTATTGAGTGTGATGAACTGAGCTGCAGTTTTAAAAGAGATCAAACAAAAATGGATTAGCTCTCATCTTCACTTATACACTGTACAATTTGAGTCTGTGAGATCAGACAGTGAATTTGCAAAGTCTGTGGGACAAGACAAGAGACAGGTGATGGCAACACCAGCACATCCAGAGACTGGGTGAGTTATGTGGTAAATCAAACACTGGAGCACCAGCTTTTAGGAGACAACAGAATGGCTGAACCAAAAGTCAAACCACGAAATCACTGCTGCAAAGTTTTGGTCCTTTCAGCATTTCCCCTTATTCATGTTTCTTCTCAAGGTTTTTATTTTTTTACTTGAGTTTTTGGTTTAATGTTATATAAAACTAATACTTTTAAGAACGGCAGAATAACACATTCAAAAGATTTCTCTGTTTGGAACCAGCTGCTCAAATGACAACTGAAGGCGTACAAGACATTGTAGAATCAATTTTCATGCTTAGAAACAAAATATGTAAAAACCTCTCTCAGTCACTCTCACATGACAACAGCCAAAGATGTGACTCACAAACATCACAGTTGTGACTCAGCCAACTCCAGTTTGTGGCACAGCGACACAGCCACAGTTTTGAAAATCACAGGACTGTGAGTTACACTCAGACCATTAAAATCTGCCCTGGACTAAGCAGTCACAAAAGGAAGCAAATAGAGGTACTACAGAGTTGTAAAATATTTAGATTCTCAGTTACTTCCTGTGCACTGCACAGTTTAATGTGTTTATCAATCCTGTGCACTGGTTTCATTGTGTGAGATGCAGCAGTTGGGAACAGGAACAAATGGTTTCCACATAATGAAATCAGTTGTTTAAACTAAAACAAATGACTACCTAATATGGAATAAGTGGGATAGATGGTTTGATTGATTTATTGAGGAAACTATGAGGTATTAACTGCTTACACTATGAAGATGGTTTAACGCAGTTGATAAGATTGCCAATTAAAAATACATTTGCAAAGAAAAAGAAAGGGAACAAGAACAGAGTACCTACTGAAAAATTAAATTAATCAAGAAAAATTGAAATCGATTAACAATTAGTAATACTCTCAGGACTTATTAAGCTTCTGCTTAGGATGATGGAAATAGTCAACACAGTTTCCATGAATTTAAATTCAGGCCTTGGGCAGACACCCTAAAGTGAACAAGGTTCATGTTCACAACTAAACCACCTCCCCAGGTGCCACACCTATACATCCTTTGAACACTTATAAGGATGGTGATACCACTCTTTTTCCTGGGCAGCCTGTTCCAATGTCTCACCATCCTTTTAGTGAAGAAATTTTTTCTAATAGCCAATCTAAAATTATGCAGTTATTTGTATGCAAAATTACAGGAATTAAACATCCATTCTTGAAAAGATGCCTGAAAAATCTCTCACCAAGGGAATACTCAGTGTTTTTTTCTGTAGAGACTTGCACGAGTTTACCTGAAATAAAATGGCACTGTCATTAAGCAGCTCCACTAATATTTACTGGCCTGTCACTTTCTGTTTGTAGTTGAGGAGGTAAATAGGAAAGAGAGAAGCCTCAGCTCCAGAGAACTGGGAATCAAGGCACTCGAGTCTATTTTCAATTAGTTTCAAAGCTTTTAATAATAACTTCCTAGAAGAAATGGTTCTTATATAGATCAAATACTGTCACCAATTGGCACAGCCACTGCTCAGCTCCAGTCCCAGTCCAACACTGGGCTGACAAATGTGCCGTGCAGCCTTCTGGTCTCTGGATGCCATGAGATTAAAGCAATACTCCTACTACAGCAAGATGTTTACACCCTCTGACAACTTCCCTTTTAGCTGCTGAATTTTCTGAATAATTGCATATATAAACCATGCACTTTGCTTATTTATACTCTCATATTTAATGACCTAGTGTTGCAGTAACTTCTGAAATTATGATGTATGATGCTTCAGATTACAATTCTTGTTTATTTCCATTGTATATGTACTTGATAGAATCAGGCAAAGCAAAAGGCTTTGTGATTTTGTATTTTTCTAAGATTAGCAGTTGCTGAAGCTCCTTCTTCTAATTCCCTATAGCTCATCTTTGATGCAGACCAACCAACCCAAGGGGTAAGATGAGGTCCCAAATCCATGACTGCTTTACTCAGGCAAACAGCTTAGATGGCATAAGGGCTAGCCATAACAATTTGATACAAAAACTATTAAAAAAAATTAATTGAATAACTATTAATTGATATTTTCAGTTACTACATAGTTGTCTGACACAAATTTAAGATTTTTTGAGGCAAGTATCACTTTATTCTTTTTTTTTAACATTCATTATTAGGGTTTGCAAAAGGTTATAGGAAAACTTTAATAACAGGAAAAAGTATATCTTTTAATTATTGATCTAAACTTGCATGAATTAAATGCTAAATAATCCAGAAATGTTAATTTAAACCTACTTTCATTTCTATGTAGACTGCAGTGTAATGAATAAGCAACAGACTGTCTTCCACAGAGCAATATACTCTATCACAAATCTTGAGCTGTACTTCCTCCCTTATTTTTAGTCGAAATGTGATTCCAGAAAGATATTATTAAGTTATAACACCTTAGTCCTTTTCAAGCTCCAGGCACTTAAGATGCTGAATTTTAGATTGCTTTTTTATATTCTGCCTGTTCCTGGCTTCCTTACTGTATGTTTAGGCATTAAAACTGTCTGCTTCAATTTCCCCCCTGCTTAGGAAGATATGACAGAAAGATGAAAAAGTCTACCTTTAGTCTTGAATAGCTAAACATACCATAAAAAAAGAAACAGTGGAAACAAATAACACCTTACTAAGTTAATTTACATCCTGTGGTCACTGAAAATATACTAAAATAAGAGTGATATGGCACAAGTCTGGTCGTGTTTCTTCCAGAAAAACTACCAGTGCTATTCTTCATATTTTGAGCTTCTATTAGAAGGCCCTTATATAAAAGAAATTCCATTAAATTAGTCTCATTATAAAAGTTTCTTTAAAAAATACCTGGAAAGGTATTCAGTACAGTGAGAGCACCAATTTTTAGATTTCACTTTCTAGTTAAATAAAAATGTTTAACCCTGTGGGGGAGGGTTTCAAAATACCAATTAATGCCCAAAATTTAATCTGAATCAATCTCCATTCTCATAGTTTTCAATGCTCAAAATTGAATCCTGGCAATACTTCTATGACCAACTCTTGTTGTCTTGGAAAAATAAGGAAGAATCTATGGGGTATGGATCTCTGCAACTGAAGTACTAGAGGATATATTTCTATTTGTAGATAGAATTTGAGGTTGCAGTATGTAATCTTAAGGGACAGTTCACCACAGATGGTACGAAAAAAACCCAAAAAACAAACCCCAAGAGAACAGTTTTTGCATATATGTATACCAAGAGTCATCAGGTGGAATTAAGTTTTGCTTTTGCACATTAACAGGTATCTAACATATAATAAATTTCTTCAGATAAATTCCAGCAGGGTGGGGAAGAAAACAGTCACAAACTCATCTGAGGAGAACACTATAAGCTTCTATGTTTTATATATCATAGAATCATAGAATGGTTTGGGTTGAAAGAGACCCTTAAGATCACCTAGTTCCAATCCCCAGCCATGGGCAGGGACACCTTCCCCTGGACCAGGTAGTTCAAAGCACCATCCAACCTGACCTTAGAAACTCCCAGGGATGGGGAATTCATAACTTCTCTGGGCAACCTGTGCCAGTGCCTCACCACTTTGACAGTAAAGAATACGTATTTTATATATATATATATATATATATATATATATGCACACACAGAGGACACTAGTTTCCAGACAAAAGTGACATTTGCCACCACAAAACAGTAGTAGCAGCACCACGTGTCTTCTGCTAAACAAGGAAATTGCTAATGGGACACAATGAAAGTCAGCCTCTGAGGCAGCAGTTTGTACATACCCAAAAGGCTGATTTGTTCACTCTCATACTGCTTCAGAAGAAATACTGAGCCATCAGTAACACCAAACGTAAATAAAATTGATGATTTCAGAACAGAAAAATAAAGCAGTGAAAAGGCTCATTAAACCAAATGAGTTGGCACCCCAGCCTGTATCAGCTGGAATAGGTTCCACAAGGAAAAAGCCCACAGCACAGGTACCAAAGTGCCATCCTGTCTGATTGGCATCGCCGAGTCAGACCTCGTGTGGATAAATGCAGCTTTAGCCCAACCTCACACACTGGGACATACCAAGCTGCATTACCAAACAACTGTACCATGAAGGAAGGAAGCACTGACTTCCTATTCAAGCTTGAAAAGTAGTTTTATAGTTTTTTTCCCAGAGCTTTTGTCAATGATAGTTAATTGAGCCTATAACCCCTTGGCTGCTGAGAGAAACCTTTGCAAGGCACGATGGCAGTGGGTGGCTTTAGGCCAGGGGGATCTCTTGCTGTTCCTGGAGAGCTGGTGACAGCAGCACAGCTGATTTCATGTGAGATATTTGCATTCCTTTTATGCTAACAGCTTACTTTTAATGTCAGGAAAATCAAACATTGCAAGACAGAATAATCAAGTCACATTTTCCTAAGTAAGGGGCTCAGTTAATTACCCTTTTCCACAGAGGTAAAACCAGTGGTACCTCAAATACCTCTGTAAAAGAGAATGTAAGCAATAATTTGAAACAAGTGACTATTTTAAATATATCTATTTTACATGTTGTGAACTGGTAGGAAATTAACGATATAATTGGTCCAGTGTTTTGCAGACTGAGATGATTACTACTTAACTTAGTGAAACAGTTCCCCTGTATTGATAATAAAGGGGGGAAAAAAGTTTCGCTTAGCAAACTTGGAACATTTTCCTACAAGTTGTCTTTGACCCCATTTCAGTGCTGATGGAAATATATTCCAGAATTTCCTCTCAAGTAACACTGAACAATCAAGACGAATTATTTTTCTGCAAAAGCAAATTAGATGTCAGCTCCTGGTTTGTATTCCATAAGCTGCTCATCTGGAAGATCTGATATGAAAAATTTCTTTTTCATTAATAAGAGAGAAATGGTAACATGAATATACCGTAATTACATAGGATAAAAATCTACCCATACCATGGTGTACAATGAGAAAATAATAGACCAAAGATAATTATTATTCCTGTTCTTCTATAGTTTGACTATTCATTTTCAATATCATTTGATGACTTTCTGATGACTAGGACATGGCATTCTGTATTTTGTAGTACATGCCTAAATTTAAATGAGCACCTTATGCCTAAAATGTTCTAAGAAAACTAGAGAAATACATTTGTGCTGTCATTACATAACTTCTTTTGGAAATGGAAGAACTTCACAGTATTCTCTGTTAGAGAAAATCCAATTGAGAATTTCAGAAAACCCTAAGAAATGTCCATCTTGCAAATTTTTAAACAAATTTTTAAAGCTCTCAGCCTGATAAATGTAAGAACTGTCTTGGCAACAGGTCTAATTATGGAGAGTTTATTACCAGAAAAACCAGATAGAGAAATGAGGACCAATAATGATTTCATCAACACGTCTTGAAAGATATTCTCATTTTACACTAACAGATAGCAACTACTACAGAGAAATAAAGGCAAGACTCCAATCCTGACAAGCAACAGAATTTCTGTGCAAACCACAAAGTTTGAAATCTGTGAAGTGATTAAAAAAAAATTGTTTGCTATGTGGCAGTGGTGCATGTACTATGTGAACACTGGCTTAAGTGTGCAGAAGGAGGAACAGCAGCACTAGAAAGGGAGAGAACACAATGTCAGGATTACAACTGCTATTTATGCAGTATATTTTCACTACCTCTTTCAACTAGTCTTTTGTCATCCAGCGGCAGCAAGACACAGTCTCCAGATGGATCCTGCAGCTGTGCACATTTGGCTCAAAGGTGTGTCAGCTCCTGTTTGTTCTCCAGTCAGCCGGGAGGCACATGGCACAGGGGCAGGATCAATGCAGATGTGCAGTGAAAAGAGCGAGTCAATCTGTGTGGGCAACTCATGTTGATATACAACCCTGCACATGGTGGGACTACTGGAGTTATGGTCTGGGTATCCCTAGTTCTCAGGTTTACCATCTTAACCAGGTAGCTAAAATCACAAAGCAATATTTATTCCACAAAAGAGATGTGTAGACATCACAGCCCATACTTTACCAGATATATATATGAAACCCTGATAAGGAATATTGCTGGTGTGCCACATCCCCCACACCCATTCACTTCTCATCTACACTTCTTCAGTGTATCTGTTGACACACATGTTGCATCTAGACTTCTCATTTGCTCTTCAAAACATAATTGCAAAGCTGAGGAAAAGAAATAAAAAATAATAGCAAAGCTCCATATGCAGCAATTCAATGCCTAGCAACCTGTGAGAGACTGAAGGAAAAATCACAAATTATCTGCAAGAGGCAGTTGGAACAAGGGCTTGGGGTAAACAGACACACAAACAACATGTCAGCCATGATAAAGAGTGTAAATTTGAACAGATGTCACTTCCAGAGCAGCAGCAGGCAGATTAAACAGAATTGGCTTTGGATGAAATCCAAGGAAGAGCGAAAAAATACGATGCTTTCACCCTGAGCACTTACAGAAATCTAGTCTCCAGAAGCTCTTTTCCTTAGTAATCATAATTGAACTGGGCTAAAAATAGGAAGAGACTTCAGGAAAGCCAATTTAAAATAAATACATTTATTACACATGCATATTGTTCTGTAAATGCTTCATTTTCAGGTAAAAAGAACAAAAAACCCCATCTGCTATGAAAAAAAAAAGCTAAATAAGTAGCCTTTAAGTTATAATAATTACCGGTAGCAGAGACTTCACCAGCAGGTTACTAGTGCTTAATGAATCTAGGCCAAGTCTCTGAAACAAAACATAATGTCGCAACTCTTCAAATTAAACCATAGTCATGATATATTTCTGCTGTACTCATTGTTTCTTGAATAATTCTGGTTACTGGTGTTTTGCACATGTATGTTTTAAATCATTTGCATATATCAGTTTATCATATACAATGTACCCCAGCAGAAACAGAGAAAATACAAAACTACTGAAAACCAGTGGCCACAAGTTTAATGAAGACATCACCAGAAGAGTTCTCATATATTCCCCTCATAAGCACAATCATTCTGCTAATTTCAGATCATAACACTAGTAGAAATAAATGCCAATAAATGTCATCTGTCCATGTTTGCACACTCTAGAACTGAGAAAATTATGTCCAAACCTGATTAATAAACCTGATTTAATCCATCATCATCACCATCACTATTATCTTTAACTGTTAGATACAAAGAAAAGGGAAAACCAATATTTTGAGAAGTTGCAAAATAAAGAAACACATCACAGAGGTAGATTATCAAACCAACTGAATTTTCAATTATTAGTACCAAAATGAACTCGGGATTACACCTTTATTTCCTTGAACAGACCTGCTTTCAGGACGGCCTGCAGAACAGCGCAATTATCTTCATGAAAGCAAAATGAATGACAAGCTATTATTTCTCACATTAATTAATATCAGGTCTCCTAGTTAACACTAAGCTCCATGTGGAAGAGAGAAAAATCACACACTTTGTTTAATATGCACAACAGATGCCATCTCCTCACAGCTGAATAGCATTTTCATATTTGTAAGTCAGTATTTCAAGTCGAAACATCACAGAGTTTTTCTAAGTCAATAATACAAGCCTATGAAATTAAAATGCACTACTTGTGTCAAACACAACAAAATCATTGTTTGTTTATTTTTAAGGTGATAATAAAAAAGAGTAATGATACTGCTGGATAATGAAACAATCTGCCACAAGGCAAGTTGCAGAATACAGAGCGAAGCTCTAACAACAATCCTAAGGAAAGCTTCAGCTTTCTCCCAAACACATTAACAAGTCCCTTTTATTACCAGGTGATATTTTTGCATTTAAAAGAGAGTTGATTTTCATGTAGTTCTTAAAGGTCAAACAGTTATTCTACCTCTATAAGGAGAGCCTATTCCTCTGAAGAGATTTCTAGAGGACATCAAATCAATAAGAGTCATCAGGCTCAAAAAGAATAAAACCCTTCCCTTCAAAAGCTTATACAAGTCCCAAATAAATTGGATCCAGCTTGTGGAAAAAAAAAAGATCATCCATCATGCAGCATTAAAAAGTAGCAACCTTAAGAGTAGAACGTGGACGTAAAAGATTTTTATATCAGTAATTCTGAAGAAAAAACCTATTCAGTGTGGAACCTGTGCATTCCCTGTGCCTTTGCATTTGTGAGTCGTAAAAACAATAAGGGAGTAAAAACCTGAACTTACCACAGTATGATGGTCTGGAATTTTCAATGCTGTGTTCTTCAGCTCTCAGTGAAGTGACACAAACATTCCATGTTCCTGCTGGAGGTGTGAGAGACAAAAAGGGAACCCCAATGAGAAAAGGGTAGATCTGGCTGTACACTTCATCTTTGCTCAGTTTATTCAACATAATAAACCCATTTCTTATATTCCTAAGGACATTGCCATTTGCCCCCATACAATGGCTTGAGAGTATTGGGGGGCACTTCAAATGAAAGTAAAATGCTAAATTCTGGAAATTGTGACAAGTCATTTCAAAAATATTTTTGGGTTTGGAAGTCATTGGCCTGGAAGAAGGATATTTGTGAATGTGCTGTTTTAGAATGGGATTCAAAAGAATTGGTCTTCTGTTCCTGGCTCTGACACAACCTTGTACAAGAGCTTTTGGAGTCAGTTTCCCATTTAGATGATAATGATGACAATAATACCCTTTTTTAGTCTTTTCCACAGGCCAGGAACTCTTTAAGATGGTGAATGTGTCAGGAGAGGATCTGCATATATAAATATATACACACATACATAAAAGAAAACTCATCTTAATATCCTGATCTCACTTAAAGCCACCAGGCATCTCTACAGCACAAATGGAAGAACTGTAAAAAATAAACTCAGGTTTTGCCCTACGTTATATACGCAAAACATTTCTGTGCTCAAAAGGAAGGAAGGCTTGAGAGTTACACTGGAATATTGAACTTTCCATGAGGACAACTGTTTAACATCTTTCTGCATGTACAGAACAGTGCTGGTTAGGATGGTTTTGCTTCTGAAGGAAATTAAAAAAAAATACAAGGAAAACAGACTGAAAAAAAATGTTAAAAATTCAAGGAATTATAAGAGAGAGAGTGAGAATAAAAATTCAGTGAAATTCGTAACTACAAGTCTGCTTTATACAGACAGCACTAGAGTAGAATTATTTAATTTGTTGAAAAGTAATTATTCAAGTAATAGCAAAACAATACGACTGCTTGGTCTGTATCACGTCTTGAGGAATTCACCTCGACATTGACATTGCCATTTCTATCTGAGTTTGATATTAAAACTATGGTACATACATTTTTAATTTTCACCCCCTTTCAGCTAACATAGGATAAATCTCAATCATTACTCTGCCTAGTAATGACAACTGCTTTTAATTACTATTTTGTTCGCCAAGTCTCTTCAATGAAATTTAAAATGCAATTATTTTCCACTCAAATACACAGTAATTTGAATGATTTATATTTTGATGTAATTAAGGTAAAAATAGTCATTATATATAAAACATTTTATACCATTTCCTGACAATACATTATTATTATTTATTTTTGAATTCTCATTTCATTCATCATTCACTTTGAAACTGTTTAGAGAGAGAAGACAGATTGGAAGATAATTGTTGTTTCCTTTTTATGTCCTCCCCGCACGTTGACTCCTCCATGTACTTTAAAAACCTTTTGACAAGGTTATTTTTTTCCCAAAATAAATACATTTCAGCTTTTGCTCCCTCCAACACTTCACAGCAGTAATGTTAGTGTACTCACTTAAGATGTTTTTCAAGTTTTAAAGGTCATCAGAGTTCAAGAGGTATGTTCTATACTTGAAAAGTCCCAGAGTTTTAGAATTATTACTAGAGCTCATTATATTTTCCATATATGACCATATCTCAAAGTTTGTGTTCAATTTTGAATAACTAGAATTTTTAAAGGTCGAATAAATAATGAGGTGTCTCACTGCAACAGGAAATATATTCCCTATTTTGCCACAGATTTTCTAATTCCATTACTTCTGGAAGAAAATACTTTGCTGTATTGCATTGTTGCATTAAATTCTCATCATGCTTATCATTAGAGAGTATACAGTATAAATACATGTTCAACAGAAGCATAATAAAATCTGTAGCTGTGGTTTAGTCATGATAGACTCTTCTCAGAAATTAAAATGTGTTTCAGTATTTAGGATTAGTACTTCACCACCACCTACAGCATCATATAGTTTCTTTATTGTTTCTTGTTCATTGGTGATAACAGTGGGGACTGCAGCCCAAGTTCCCTCCCTAAGAATCTAGTGAATAATAAATTTTTCTAGTAGTGTATGTAGTGTTCAACTACATTGCCCAGAAGTTGATACTGTCCTCAGTTAAAAGGTGCTGGTCTCTCCTCCCAGCAGCCTCTTCTTCCCCAGCCATTACTGACACAGCAGGTACACTAACACACAACTGGTGCTCCACTCCACTGGTGACAGACAGAAAGCCAACTGAATCAAACACACCACTTAAAGTTTTGATCCAGACAAGTAGCACAGCATCATGATATCTCATATCCATTGGTTTGATTCCTTCTTTGATATATATATTCTCCTATCAGGTAACAGCTTTCCTGTATTTGTTACATACTTCAGAATTGGCTACTAACTTTTCACATGTTCAACTCCACAAGTGGTTTCACAACGCAGGAAGCACAATATCTATGACCACACTGGTGCAACTCATCCTTTCTCTTTTCTTTTTGTCTCCAGAAGCAACTCCCTGCTAAATTAGAGCAGCACCTCTTAGTAAATGATTAGTAAGAGACTGAGAATTACATTTGATTGCACAATATAAGTCAGTAAGCATTTCAACACTTATTAAAGAGAAAGTACTGCTTTGAATATTTTTATATATATGTATCCATATTTGTTGATCTATCTATATATGTGCACCTCTACAGAAGAAAAATGCCTTGTAATTCTGTGAAAATCTCCATTAGATAACTACTCTGACTTAGCAGCACCATAACCAAAATATTAAGGTGGCTTTTTACTGAACATTCAGAGAAAGACTTGAGCAGTAGAAATGTGAGTCAAATTCAAACCTAAACCTTTTCTAAGTCTGTGGTTGGTTGAAATAAAAGGCAAAGCCCTTCAGTTAGAATTTTCAGCTCTAACTTTTAAGAGTGTTTAGATACCCTGAACTTGGCAGCCAAATACACATTAGCTTTTACCAGCTATTACTTTTAATACAGTTTTACATTTCAGTACTTTCAGAGTAGCCGCCTAAACAGTTTAACTGTCATATAACTTTCTACTTGCTAAGCTCTCCGTTAGATTTAAAGCAGGAGAACATAAATTTAACTCAATTTTATGCTCTATTTTTTATTTTTTTAATAATTCTACTCATGAACATCCTTTTATATTTTGTTTCTTTTCCATAATTTTGTAGAAGAGCCTTCAGGAAAATTAGAAATGTAATAATCAATAACTGAGTTTTATTAAGAGATTGAATTTAGATAGACATGCAAACAGAGCATTAAGGTACTGATTTATTCCGCCACCCAACTTTCAGCATAGGATTGATTCAGAAATATGCTGAGACAAAAACTTTTTTATTGGTGAACAACAGTTTTTCTACTTGGAACTCTTTTCTTTTTTTTTTTTTCAGCTATAATATTCCACAGACAACACTTTCAAACAATTCTGTGCACACTAGATTGGTTATCCAAAAATCCTGTCACTTAGCAACTTCTGAGAAGCAACAACACTTGTGTGAATGACCAATATGCTGCCACTTACTAAATTGTCTAGGGGATAATGTAGAAGGATAAGCGCAAGAGAAATACAAGAACAAAAACCAAAAACAAACAACACCCCAAACAAAACCAACCAACCAACCAAAAAACCAAACCAAAACCAACAAAAAAACCTGACCAAAACAACCCCAAATCTCTTTTTCTACATAGCTAACTTCAGTGAGTTAGGAAGTAGAAAACCAGGATCTAACTATTTAAGAACCTGAGTAGAAATAAGAAATAATGGAAAACTTTTGGCACTGTCATAATTTAAAAAAATCATCATATTTAAATATTTTGCTTTAATTAGCCTGAGGAAAAAGAATACCATAACTGAAGGCTCAATCTCTACTCTTCTGGAGTTACTACAGTCCAATCCAGAAGCATGAGCAGGGCCTCAACAGGGGCATATTAAACTAAAAATCCCACAGTTGTAGCACAGCACATCAACTTGTACCGTGAGGGACTGGCTGAGCCTCTGGCTTAAACCAGCACCATGGTTTGCCTCCAACACAGCAAAGAGACCCCAAAAGAGGCACCAGAACACCGATGAGATCAGATCAGCTGGACTGATGTGAGGATATTTGGGAGAGGAGAAGATACAGAAAAAGGCTCTTTCAGCTCAGGGACCACATGGCCATACCCATCCTGGCTTCCAGAAAACTCCCTGATTCTTTTCATTCCTTCAGCCTCTCCAGAACCTGCTCTGCCACTTCGATAAAGCTTTGCCTGTGAATCATTCTGCTTTGCTGAGGCCACCCTTCTACATCTAGACAGTACCATAATAATTTCACAACAGCAAAGAGCTGAGCCTTCAATCAGGCTATCACTCACTGACAGAACACTTTTAATCACAGAAAAGTTAAAAGAAAATATGCAAAGAGGTGTTGCTTTTCCTCCACTTTCAAGTCTCAAAAAAACCATGAACAAACTGTCGTGCTCTACACCAGACCTGTCAAAGAAGATCTGTATCTCTGGGAGAAAAAGTCTGATGCAAAATAGGAAAGACATAAATTGAAATAGATAAATAATGCCCCAGAGAATGTTGATTTTATTTTACAATTAGAGTGATCAAATATTTCCAAGAAACACAGTCAAAAGAAAGGGGTGATCTGAGCTAACATCCCTTTGACCTTTAAAAGTCTGTGATTAAGAAATACTTCATTAAAAAGTAGAATCAATACCTGAATGCTTATGAGGAGTTTCTCAGTGATCATATTTTAAACTTTTTAATTAATGTAACACAAACCAATGGTGAATGCATGCTACAGCTCTTTTTCTCTAAATGCATTCCAACCATCCTCTCTAGGTCAATGTTTTCATATCATCTCTATGTCAGATAGGATGGTAGCCACAAAAATAACAGATCATATTATATAGATAATGTTGAATTAGGAATGTTTAAAAAAATTTGAAGAAAATTCCAAAATAATTTTCATAGTAAGATCTGTGATATACTGACTAGTTCCATTCGGTAACCAAAAGAAAAACTTGAGTTCTTGAAGTTCTTGAGTGTATTACCTGAACATAAGAATTATTCACTGCTTTACTCTATTTGCTTTAAGTGTTTTTCATAATTAACGTCTCAGTTCCATCTTCAGTGTTCCATCTTTAAGGCACTGTCATGGTATACAATATGCTGTATTCAATTCATTTTGTCCAATTTCTCACTTCCAGTTTAGGAAATTCAAAGCCAGAGCTCTGACACATCAGTCACACAATCATCTAAATTAGGCTATTCCAGTTGGTTTAACTGGCAACTTTCAAGCAAGGAAAACAAAGCAGGAAGGTTTTAATGGTTTAAAGCCTCCAAAGTGGATCATAATAAGAAATGTATTGCTCATCGGCTGGCATGGAAGGCAAGGAGTGCCATATGCTTCCTGTTTCATTTGTGTTGTTTATCTTTAATACTAAACCCTAATGCAATACACTTGCTATTACTCTGCCATGTCAATCTTTTTTATGTGAAAGGGGATCAGGAAAACAAGACAATATTGGTTTCAATAGTCACAAGCCAATATAGGCTCTACTAATTCCAGGGTAGCTGAGAGCTATGGAGTCATAAATTACTACTCCATGCAGGAACTAGAAAATAGTTAACCATACAGTCAAAATACTTGCTTGGATGGATAGCTGATGGCTTGGAGTTAATAATTAGACAAATCGGAAAACAAGACAGCAATAGGTCAAAAATATGGATGAGCAACTCAAGTTTTAAAGTGTTAATGCAATATTCAAATCCTACATATATAACTAGTATGTAAAGAATGGAGTTTCCTTCAAGACAGCACTGCATTCGTAGATTTAGGAGACTTTTTCCACTTAAAATGTGACAGTGCCTTGGTAGCAGTGACTCCTCACATTGCAAAACAAAAAGTCAGTATTTATGAAAAGCCAAACTCCATCTGATCCTACTCAAACGTTCCCATATCCCTACCAGGTTGCTGGTGCTTTCTTTTATCTTGCTTAACACACACAAACCCAAAAATCCACGTAGAGAAAGGCAGCAATGGGCATCTCTGAGTTCAAATTTTAAAAGGCAAAATATTTCATTCCAACCACATTGTGGATTAATAACACTACTCATCTTTGAAGTCAAAAAAGAGGAAGACACAAACACATTGAGAAACTTTCCGAGGACCTCTTTGCCCTTAAATAGTGCTTTTAGTCACCATTTTTTCCTCTCTGTAAGATGGTGGAGGTTACTTCTTGATGACAAGATGTTTTCATAAGGATGTGCACTGGAGTCACCCTACAGAAGGTGTTACATTGTTGTTTTGCTCCTCTTAGAATTTGTGTAGAATTTGAAGCACTAGTCTTTACTCTGTTGCAGTCTCCTTTAGTCCTTTGTCTTTCTCTGGACCTGAACTACCTATTGTGAACAAGAAAGATGCTGCAATGTGACATGATGAGAGCTCAGAAAAGGCAGATTGCCAGTCCTGAAAACTCTCTGGGAGAATGACAGAAGATAGAAAGCTGAAATGCTAAAAAGAATCATGGGAGAAGACAGAAAATGCAGCTTAATAGAGATGTTGTAGAAATTAAAACAGGAAACAGTATGAATTGGATACATTTGATGACCACTAGAGAAATGGTCACTTTAAACTGCACTCAAAGGCCAGATCTAAAATATTCATCTTGAATCGGAAAACAGTAATTGTCTGGTAAGGAAATGGGAAGAGACTGTGAACCAGATCTAGTTCTCTGTGTTTGGATGATGGAAAACTGGCAGATATGCAGCTAAATAAGGAGAAAAAGAGTTAAAAAGTCAAGCAAATTTTGCTGAAGAGGAGCACATTAATTATCTTCTAGAGAGAATTAAGTCCCTGCTGTCTTAAAACACTTTGAACACAGTCGCACTGAGATAAGGTCAGAGAAGCAGCTGCTTTGTTCTCAGTTAAAGCATAAAATAAAATAAAATAACACAAACAAAATAAAACCCTCACAAAACAAACGAAATAAACAAAGAAACACCCCTGGAAATCATGTATTTTCTAAACAGCCTGTTGTATTTTAGAAAAAAATTAGAAATAAAAGTTAAAATGCAATTAAAACACAAATATTTTATATTTTAATATATAATACTCCTTCATATATCTGTGAAGTATTGATCAAGTCAACAATTATATTTGTCCAGTATTACTTAATAGTTTCTAAATAAAACAACCACCACAATCTAAATTTTCTTCTTGGCTAAGGAACATGTCTGCAGACAAAGATGACTTTCAGAGAATTTGCTGGAGGTGTCCCAGGGAGTTAAAGCTTCCTAGTAAAAAGTATTTTCTTTGATAATTTTAAATAAGACACAGGTCTGGTCTTACTCTTGGAGCTCATGACACAGCATTTTATGCAGGTTTTATAACTTTCTCTACTTCTTGCCTTAAGACCATTACCTAAGAAAGATTTCACTGCATGTAAATGTGCTAAGACACAGATCAAAGTTTAATTAATCAGATTCATATTTTTCAGTGACATCATTACAGGGGCAGCCTATATAATTATTTATAGAATTTTAAAATTATATTTCAAATAGTGCAGCAGGAATATAATTCTTTCTAAGAAGTTATTTTATTCTTAATCTTAAGGTGACACTATTCAATCCTACCCAGCTGAAAAGCCTTGAAAGGTTTTGACTTGCATTAAAAAAAAAAAAAAATCTACGTTTGAATTAAGTCCACTTTTTGTGAAAACATTTATATCTTGGCGTAAAATCTTTGCAGGTGTAGAATTTATCAAGATCCTTGACAAATATTTAACAATTGATTGCCTTCACTTAAAAATGTACTTATGGTCTGAATTTATATAAATTCAATTTCTGCCCAGACAGCCAACAGAACAATTGAGGTCTGCAGGAACATCTGGAGATCACCCAAAGCAGGTGTATCAAAGCAGGTTGCCCAGGATTGTATCCCATCACATTTTGAATACTGCCAAGGATAGTGATTTAACAACCTTTCTTGGCAGCATGTGTAAGTGTCCAACCCCCATCATGAAAAAAAAAGAGATGTTTTCCTTCATTTACATGGAATTTCCCATATTTCAGTTTGTGCCAGTTGACTCGAGTCACTGATCACCACAGTGAGGATCCTGTCTCCATATCTTACTATCTCCCATTAGGGTTGTGTCATTAGGGATGTGAACACATTGATAAGATCCCCCTGAGCCCTTTTCTCTCCAGGTTAAGCCCAGAACTGGACACAGTATTCCAGCTGTAGTCTCACCAGTGTATTGCCATAGTGCACAAATATGTGTTTATATGCCAAACCAACAAGCTTAACACTGTTTTATCAGGAGTATTCACGGAGGTTCACCCTAAGCTCTCTTCTGCATTTATGTAATGCAGTTACAAGAGCTTTGGTCTCTGCTCTCTCAACTGCTCAGCTGAGCTGAAAAAATGTTGTTTGTTGCTTTCAGATGGCACATTTAGATCTCCATTTCTTCTCTAAGACCCCTTTTTATATCTTTGAGAGATGAACTTCTATTATGCATGAATTCTGCTTTGATGACTGGCTTCAAGAGCTGTACTCCCTGACATGAGATTTTTAGCCCTGGATGGGCACAGATGTTGTCTCTACCATTCTGGCAAAAAACATAAGCACTAACAGGTGCTCCATTTGTTTGGCCTTTAAAACAAGAGCCAAAGGGGATCAGCATCTCTAGGATTTTAAAATTCCCAAATCTTCTAGCTCTTTGGTAATCTGCAGCTCTAATATGCCCAAAGTCTCAACCCTGCCACTCTTCTGAAAAAGAAAAGAGACTGGAAAAAAATCCACATGCTTCCAAGAGCAGTCTCTGCTTTGCAAATCCATCCTCATCACTGCATTTGTACAAAGGACTGAGCATTCAGGAGCTGTCCCTCAGGCTGCTCCCTGATTTGGTGCCATGGACCTACAGGAGCAGCCACGACCCAACTCTGTCCTGATTATGGGGGGCTTGTACTCACTACTCAGATCTCTGCAGCCAATTATTGCCTCACCTGAACTGTTCTGGCAGCTTGAAATGCAGCTGCTTTTCAGCAGTAGAAACCAAAACACTCAGAATTCCCTTCTCTGGGGAAATGAAAGAAAAGAGCCTGACATTAAAGATCTGTAATTCAAATTTTGATTATATACTGTCATACACCTGTGTCTGAGTGACCTGGATATCACTGTGAGCAAATTCTCAAGAGGAAAATAAAGTAAGCTTTGGAATTTTCTTTCTTGATATTATCAAAGTAGTAGGAGTAAAGGTAGAATTATATCTACTAATTCATTGATACACTTTGCAATTTCTATGAGTCCACAGAAGGTGTTGTATGAAACAACATACAACATTCCTGTCTCATGTAGGTCCATTCCTCTTTCCAGTTTTTATTTTTCTGAATCACGGAATGCAGAATTATGCGCACACAAATGAAATGTGAGGGTAAATCCTCCCTAGTATTGCCATGATTTGGGTACTTGAGTGCCACAGAAAGTTCTGGAAACATTTCTAATTAAAAGCAAAACCTTCACTCTAAGTATTTTCAATTCTCACAGTAATAAAACCATATCATTTAATGAGCACTTATTCACATAAACTGTTAGTTCATCATATAATCAATTGATTTCATTTAATTTCAGATTACTACAGGTTGCATAAAAATCTCTTAGTTTTCTAACATCTTTCTATTCTCGTCAGCTCATCTTTCTAACGAAGTCACTTAGGATTTCTTTGTACGAGTTTTAAGAAAATCAACTTTACTACCATCTCAGTATATAAAGTGTTATATTGAGAGCTAAGAATTCACTGAACGTTAATGAAACTTTTAATAATCTACAGTGCTATCTTTTAACAAGAAAAAATATGACCTTTAGATTAATACAACCCTTAGATTGTTTTATTTTAAATTGCCATGAATGTGTATATTAATTTACTCAAAAACTAGTTCTGAACATTGAAAAGTAATTTACTGAGGAAGACCTGAGTTTTTTGGAGGTAAAAAACATACAATAGTAAGAGTACATGTGAAAAGATCTAGTTTAACAGATCTATAACCTCATCATTCTCATTTTTTCCAAGTTCATGAGAAAGAATCCAGCAAAAAAACAAATGTCAGAAATAATTTTAATGGACACTAAGCTTAATAGAGATTGCTCTAATTGCTTTGAGATGGGGCTAAGTTATAACACTGCATGAGTCCCTATCTTGGGGAAACAAAATAGCTTCATAGAATAACTAAGCAAAACAATGTATCTAAATCATTATTACTATTTTCAGAAGGAAGGGATTGGATTTTGAGCCCAAATACATTGAAATCAGTGCAGAAAGCTGGCCATTTACTAAATACTGTATTACCAGCTTACAAATACATCTGCTGTCTCAGATAGAACAGGTGGTAATGACAACCCCATCTGCCATCACACACTGCAGGTAAAATTCACTTACTTGTGAGTCTGGGAATTATTACAATCAATAGAAACATTTTAAAATACTTCCCCCCCCCCTTAACAGAATATTTAATTTATGAAATGTAACCTTTCATGAGACCCAAAGAGAGGTCCAGTGAACAATAAAACTCTTTGAGGCTGGAAGATGATGAGTGGACCACAGAAATCATCCAACCACAACCTTTCCAGTGCCCAGCTGAGCAGAGAAAGGGCCCTGCCAGGAGCAGCTTGGTGGCAGCTCCATTTCATTCTTGAGGTGTCATAGACAGCTGAGGTGAGATGAATCCTTTCTGATTCAGAATCATCACAAGTTGTGTGTCTTTCATACCTACAAACCCACTACTGTGATCCCACTTAATATTTGCTTTTATTTTTACCCCTGAAAAAGGAGTAGCAACGCATAATGCAAGGCAATTTCAACACTGTTTTTAGTCATTGTTTGTTATTTAAACTATACAGAGGCTTGTGGGTTTGACAATGAAATAATGTATCTGCCATATTAGAAGCACAAAATATAAATATTGCTTTTAAGAGACTTTCCTTCACCTTCACGGTTTCATACAGAGGCATGGACATTTTTATAATTTTTCAAATAAAAATTTATGTTTCTTTTCTCTGATTCAGTCCCTTTGAGATATGCAATGTCTGAAGACTTACTACAGCAAGCTGCTAATGTTGTATGAAATTAAAAATTCCTATTCAGTGCACAGAGACACTACTTTGTGCATTCACTATGGCAATATTTGTTCTTAAACTCAAATACAGTGAAAAAAAAATGTGTAAGAAGTTTCTCTATGCTCTTGTTAAATTAAAGGAATCAGATAAGGGGAAGAGGTCATAAAATAGGGAAAGCATATTGAAAAACGGATTCCATCTATTTCCTGGATTTCTTATTTTCAAGTGGAGCCACTGACCCAGAACCATAATGTTAACTTATGTGGAAATGTAACAAAATTTAAAAATAAAGGAAAAAATCATATTTTACTGTTGTCCCTTTGACTACTGCAGGTATCTACTAAATAAGGTCCTATGTAACAGAAGGCTGATTTTGATGCAGACAGGCTCTCTGGCACCACTTCAGCAGCTTTCTGTGTCTTGCTGTGCAAGTTGCAATACTGAGAATCAAAGATTTGTAAGATTCCTCATGCAATGGTTGTGTGTTGATATATGTAACAAAATGAAAAAACCCCAAACCCCAAAAGAACAAAAAGTTCCAAACACAAAAGCCCTAAACCCTGCTCATATCATGCTCTCCCACCAGGTTTCCGATGCCCAAGTACTCTATTTACAAAAGTATTTTTCAAATTTTCTTCCTTCTTAGCAAAATTCCATGCCTAAATATTATGCTTTTAAATATCTAGAGAATCATCATCATCTTTAACTGTTCAAATCTAGATATCACCTATAAACTGAATACTTGACTTCTAATTTCCTCCTAGTAATTCTGAGAGAATATTTTAGTTATTTAAACTCAATAAGCTGCTGACTGTTAGACAGACCAAGTCAAGATCTTCACATTGTTTTAGCATCTGTTTACTCTCAGCTGCTATTAAGATCCTTTTTTGTTTCTTATTTCCTCTCCAATAATTCTTTGTACAATATCTGTCTCTTCCATGAAAGCAGCTTACTGAAGGAAAAACTTTCTTTACTATCTGTGGGGTTTTAGGGACCCTTCCATCTAGTTGAAATTCGGTTGATACACAAAGAAAACTGAATGAATCTCTAAATACATGTGAAGACAAGAAAACAACACATTAACAGAAGGTAAGGAATTATTATTGTATTCTTAAAAAACTAATAGCATTCATCAGGTTCATTTCAGTCCTCTGAAGAAGCACTGCTATGGGTAGTAGGGAAAAATGAAGTTGATAAAGGAAATAAAAAGAATGTTTTGGAAATAACAACAGTCTTTCAGGGCTTTGCATTTTGAACACAGGTAGATGAAAATGAGGTGCCTGACCCTAAATGTAACACTTTGCTTTATAGATTGGGTTATTTGTGTTAGACTTGTCAATCAAATATGGCATGAATATTTTTCAGCAGCTGCGAAATTTGATTAAAACTTATTGCAGTTTTGCTTTTCCCTTAAGTCTGAAAACATGTAGATGGTCTGCTATCTGTGAAACTGATTTTGCTTGTTAATTATTCATTATTTTTATTGTTAGGGAAACCTATTCTTGCTTTGCTTTTAACTGAAAAGCACTTAAAATCAACCCTTTTGTATCAGCACTTCCATATCTTGAGGCAATTTTTAAGGTGCCTTATACAGTAAGAATCCTGACTGCATGAACTGATAAACTTTATGCTTAATACTAAAAAAAAAATAAATAAATCTTAAAATACTTGTGCTATAAGAAACTAATTACAAGGTTTCAAGTAATGAATGCTTTGAAAATCCAATTCTGCTCAGCTGGACTTCTTCCTCACACAGCTTGAAAAATTGGGACATCTATCAAAAAGTGGAAGACAGGTGACTGCATTTGGTAGACCTTTATCATCCTTATGGACAAAATAATTCAGTTCATCAGGACAGTTACTCATTATTACTTTTCTATTGAAAATTATGCACCACTGTGAAAACACTTATTGAGCAAGCACTCTTTAAATATGAGGTAAATTGGCTAAGTATCAGAAAGATGTGAGTTTTATTCATTTCCAAGAGCTTAGGAAATATAAGTTATCACTAAGATAATTCTACCTCTTTGTAGCAATGAGAAGGCTCTGGGGTTTTCAGTCCTGATTTTCAGCCTTCCTCCAATCTCCAAAAGAAACAGTTTTAAAGGTGCAAACGGCAGGGAAAGTATTTTATGATTCTGATCTCAGATAGATAGGTCAGTTAATTGTGTCCATATTTCAGATGCAGTATTTTTGCGATTAAATGACATCAATTGCACTCATTATCTGCAGCTCCAAACTAGGAAAACTGGATTTAAAACTCTTTTGCTACTTATACCTCTTTAAAGTAATTTCAATAATTCCAATATTCTTTTTATCATAGTCTTCAGGGTGTAAAAAAAAAAAGATATCCAATCATTCTTTCATAGGGGATTTTTAATAGCAGTATGTAACTATTTTAGTGCATTTCTAGAGTGAAATGTTATAGTTCGCTAAAAGAAATACAATATATGGTGTGTACACTAGGTGATATTCATGTGTCATCTCCACATGTGTAACCAAATTCATTTGAAGCTGCATAACCAGTTTTCTCTCCCTCCTGAGTCAGCAGTTTGAATTAAACAAAATCATTGAAATGATAATTTTAATTCCAATATTCTCACCTAAATTAGAGATAATTTGGTGTTTTTTAAGGTTCTCAGTACAATGTGCAGCCTACCTCCCAATCTATAGATAAATTTTGTGTCTGCAATACTCTTGGAAATCTAAGGTAAATTTTCTGTCTTTATCACTCTTAAGATGAACTTTCCCTCCAAGAAAGCAATCTTCTGTGCTTGTTGAAAAACAACAGGGATATATCCCCACAACTTCATTTTAGAGTTAATTGTATCCCTTCTTCTGTCCTTTCAGAAGATGACAAGTGTTTTTAAAGTCAGGTATTTGGGCAATATTGGAATACAGAGAGAAGGCTTAGACTACTGTGCAACTTTATCACTGATAATTTCCCCTGTAGTGGGATTTCTGCATAAACACTGTTATAAATAATTCTGGCCTCTGATTTCAGCATTTTGTGTCTCACTTAATGTGTCAGGTTGCACTGTTTTTTCTTCAAGGTTAAGTGGAGACCTGTTCCTATACAAAATCTTGTTTACAGTTGCTCACAGCATCATCAAATCTCAGTGCTGCAGACCAGTTCTCTCCAGGTACAAGGATGCTTTGGAAGATGCATGGACAACAAGGCCAAAACAACAGGAAAGCCTCCCCTGTTGTCACAATTCCCACCAAAATAATAAATACAGTCACTCTGAAGCCTAAACTGCCAAAAAGGAAAAAAAGAAAAGGAATCTTAAAAGAAACAAACTCCACCTTTACAACCTTTAAAGTCAGGGATTTACAGGGTTATGCCCACACGCAGATAACTGCAGTTTCAGGGCCTTAGCAGGTAAATAACAGCATATCCAATAACGTATAGGTCAAAAGGGAGAGCTTTAATAGGTTCACTGTTCATACACACTCCTGTGGTGTTTGTTACCTGTAGGTCAGATGGTGTTATCCAAGCATTTGCTATGCTCATGTTCCAAGTTATATTTTTAAAGCACAGTCAGACATGCCTTTATGAAAACAGCAGTTATATATATATATATACATATATATATATAAAACCATGTTACAAGGATAAACCCACAAATATTAGTACCACTTTCAATAGAAATATCACCAAGTCAGTAAACAATTTGAAAGAATAATAGCTAAGCTATTATACAGATCATAAACATCTTACTATTTCAGCACCTGACAGTGCATTTTGATAAATTCCATGTGCTCTCCCTTCCTTTTAATTGTTTGATGAAGGGACATCAAAGATTCCACCACCAAAAAGTTTATGTTCTATTTCCATTAGATTATAAGAGGCTGGATAATAACACATAAAAGATGTCAATACTTCTATCCATTAGTCATGACTTGATAGAAAAGAATGAATATGTTACCACACTTAAAATAGAAAGATGGCTCAGGTTGTCAGCAGGAACTTGATTAGTTTGCAAAAGAAACTTGCCCAATTTGTATGCTTATGAGACACACTGTCAAAGTTCTGTGAGATTAAAGACAGATGCCCCACTGGAGTACACAGGCAAAGAAAATGTACACATAAACGTACCATCAGTGCAGATAGATTCACATTTTTCAAAGAGCACAATCTAATTCAGAAAGGTCTGAATACTCTTCTCCAAAGTATAGTAACTCAGCGGGAGTGCTGAGTATTATCCCCCAAGAGATTTCTCATAGGAATTTTAGATTGACTGACATCCTGAAATATTCTATTTTACTATTTGAGCTGAAGCAAGGTAAACCTTTCTTGTTCCGAATGTGATGAAATGTACAGAGAAGTTGTTTTGCATGACGAAATCTTTGTTCCAGAGCTTGGGAAACAAAATGAAACTGGAATGAAGTAAGCTCTTTCACATCCACATAGTGGCTCTCATTTGTTACAGCACTCTAAGACAGCCATAATCATAACTCAGGCAAGGCTTGTTATGAACAAGCCTCCACTCTTCACTGTGACCTCTACAGAACCTGCTCGAGTCAAGGCTGTGGTGACTTATGCATCAGAAAATATACTTCTGATTGATTCATTCTGATTAAGCCTGCAGAAAATTGCAGAGCTAATGTGTGTGGTGGTGGAAAGTTGCACCTCAGTGAATGCAAGGCCAGATACCTGGCAGTCTTAATCTGAGACAGCTGTGCTGGTACAATATGTGGACCAAGATGCTGGGAGAATATGTTTTACTAGAAGTAGAAATATACAATATTAATATACATTTTAAGTCCTTCTTCTTCCTAAAGCAGGATGCCTTGGCATATAAATGAACACAAGTCCAGACTTCTGATATATCTGTTAATTCAGAAGTGATCTGTACAAATCAATACGCCCTGCATAAGCAAGTGAGAATAAGTCTAAGCAAGTCTGAGCTTGCCAAGTGGAAAGTGTTGAAGGAAAAGTGCAAGTTACAAACAATTTCTCTTGATTTGCCTTTGAAACTCGGCTTTAATATGCTGAACTGAATAAGGGCAGACAAGGTTCATAAAACATGGTAGGATTAACTACTCAATATGGAAAGTAAACACCTAGAAGCTTCTTTGCATATCTCAGTGAAACTTCTAAACAAGTGGTTGGACTGTGTGTGCTTGCAGCCAATTTACACACATTTCCAATTCAAAGAAGAAATGTTTTAGAACAAAATAAGTAAATCACAACCAATTACCTCCTTACTCCTGAAATGGATGCCCATATCTAGAAACAATTGCTCCAGTTTAATTACAAATAGTTTAGGTTCAATGTTATGCTTACACCAAACTCTGCTGTTATTTTACAGCAATAAACCCCCCCCAATTATTTTAAACCATTTTGGGGAAGCTTCAAATTATTCATGACTAGAAAAGCTGTTTGGGCTGATTCTTCTGTGAACTAAGAAGTATTTGGTGGACTACTTATCATGGCCCACAAAAAGAGAATTGCTCTATTCCTTGCTCTTGTACATGGAAATGGAATAATCTCATTATGTGAGATATGATAATCCCACACAGCAATGCAAGAGATTCTAACTCGCTGTGCATGTGAAACACAAGCTGTGATTACTCCTCTGCTTCCATGGTTTGTAAATTAGTCATTATGCTGTATAGGTATTGCTCATTAATAAAACCACTACTGAGATTCAGATAATATAGGGATAGTCAAAAATTTCTATCGTGGATGATAACAAGCTTAAAAGCGAGCATTGCTACCTATTTTGTCACCCAGAAACAGATGGAATTGTCTTGCCAACTCATGAAATATTAGAATATTGATACCCAAAAGCCTGTTAATAACATCTATTAATCCTATTACAAAGAACATGCATCTCTAATAAAGGAATTTCTAAATTAAAGAGTCTCCAGCACATATCTTATGATTGTTGATTTGGAAGGCTGACAACTTAGTTTTTTCAGAGTAGGGAAAAAAAAACCCCAACAACAAACAACAAAGCACTCTCTCACCTGCCAGAGATTTAAGAGTTTTAATAGATCAAACAACTTTTCTCAGGATACAAACCTTAAACTTCTGCATATATGATACCAAATATAAATATATCTACAAATGTCTTCTTAAGACTAGTGTTCAGACTTAAAGGTATTTGGACTCAGTTTAAGAGTTTCCTTACCAATTTCTCCATTTGCCTTTTGAAATTGTCTCTCAGATGAGTTTTGCAGCTGTTACTAATGATGTGCATGTGTGTGAGAAGATAAATGGGCATGGTTAATTATGCAGTATCTGGTGAGATTAATGTTGTGTCTGTATTATCCACATGTATCATCGAGAAAGACAATTTTATACATGAGAGTGGGCAATTGATTAAGATGAATCATCAGATCACTGAAGCTCATTTTACCAGTCATTTCAATGGTCTCTGTCTGACAATTTCAGCACTTAAGGTTAACATGAACCTCTTTCCTCAAGCTGTTTTGAGGGGGTAGACGAGCAGAAAGAGCAGAAAAGCTCAATCTTTACTGTCAAATGGACAATGTTAGAGGGGAAAATTATCATTATAAACTACCTCCAGTGTATAAGGGTTATCTTTCATTTTACAACATTTCTTTTGGTATGAAGCAATTAAATTTCTCCTCACTAAAGCAGGTGAGGCTATTTCACCTCCTGGCTAAATACAGTCCTACAGTTAAATTAATCTAGCTATATAGAAGATTCATCAATATCATGAAAAAGATCTGGCAAACTTGCACTATTATATTTACTACATCTGAGCTATTGCAGTGACTTTCATTCTAAATGAATGGTTTGATTGTATTGTCTCCAACACTGTCAACAAGCCTTACAATTCTCTCCAAAAACTCAAAGGCATTCAGTGGTATTCACATTGGAACCTACAAATCCAGGACAGGTGAATTTTTGTCAGTGCTCTAATACTTTTGTGTTGTTGACTATTCAGTGTTGACACCAATGTTTGCCAACAGCAGTGAAGAAACAGACATTTTAAATTTATTTTAAGAGAACACTACAAATTGACAGTAGCAGTGACTGCACTTATTACATCTGATGTATTTTTAAAAATGGTCCCAACTGGGTCCTGCACATCTGCCACAAATATAACAGGCAAAACTTAATAGCTTCTTTATGGCCCACAAGGTAAAATGTTTGGATCAGATTTTTATTTTTATTTCTAGATTGAAATTAATCTGCACACATTGGAGACTGAGTTTGCATTAGGAAAAAAAGCAAGATTGAAGAAGCACGTCTTGCATCTGGAGTGGAAGCTTTGTAATGACACTCAGCTCTTATGGGAATTTGTCCCAGTCTGGCACTATTCCCTGGAAGATCTGTTTGCTGAATAAAAGGGTTTAACTCTTTCTGGAGAACATCCCACGTGCTTCATCCTAGAAATCACTGTCACCGAGGTGCTATTGGAATATGGTGAATGCCAAAAAAGAGCCTGGGAGTTTAAACTTGGTTAAATATCATTGGCACAAGAGAGAGAGGGATGTTAAGGGACTTGCTGATGTAACTTGCCAGACCTAGATGTAACAGGTATTTTTGAACTCCTTTCTTTTCACGTACAATGAAACAATACTCTAAAATACTGATAGTCTAAAATAGGGTAAACATGTCAAAAAGTTTAGCACTGGCTTATAGTCATCTGCTCCTGAGATAACATGATTCAGAATTATATAAATCTGGTGACTGTGGAGAGATAGACAGATAACCCTCTAATCCTACACTGGGAAAACCCAACCAAAACACTATTATTTACATTAACAAGATCAGAAGCAAATTCATCTGTTGGTCATGATTTGAACATTTGAAGACAAGACTTGTGATAGCCCAAAGAAATCAATGACTTCCCTTCATTTTACTCAGACAACATTTCCTACTGAATTACACAATTTCCTGTGTTGTTTCATGCTGCAAGAAACAGTGGTCACCTAAGCCTGATAATGCTTCCTCACCCCTACAGAGGGGATACAGGATTTACACATCCTAAAAAGGAAGATATGAGAACATAAAAATGCTTTTTGAATTATATCTTTTCCTTTTCCGTAAATAAATTCCTTTGACTGCGCATATCCTACAACATAAAATACATTTATAGAATCCAAAGTAGCATGCAGCATGATATTTTTGAACAGTAAAATAAAGGATAAAAGCAGAACACTACTTCTCAAGTATTTTGAATTTTCAGACATCACCAAAGACGGAAACATTTTTTTCCATTCATTTTTCAAAGTATCAGACTATGCTTTTATTCTTTTCTTATATGGCTGATAAAATGCTAAGTGCTGCACCTCATATATCTCCCTGCATACAGTTACAGAACAGCTGTCAAAGGCTCCAAGCACCTCTGAAAAGGTGATGAAACTCCACTTTTCCAAATGACCGTTTGTTGCAAAAGACGCCTCAATGTTTTCTCTCTTTTCCTCTGTATGAAAGTCCTTGTTGAGGTACCAGCTATAAATAGACTTTGCTTTGTACACTAGGTGCTTTTCCCTCATCCTTTCTTCCTCCCTGTGATTCCGCCCACTGAATAAGCACTTTGCTGAAGCAATTCAGGAGTGAAGTGAAATCAAACCTTTTCCTATCTCTCTACTTCTTTTAAAAATTATGAGGCCTGGCTAAAATTTTTAATATGTTTCCATCTACTGCGATAAGCCAGCAAATTTTTTTTTTTTAATATTCTCCTATGTTACAGCTGATTGTCTTCATTTACAAGGTTTCCAGTGTGAGTTTGTGGATTGGGATTGCTTAATTATTCTTTTATTCCTCTAAAAGTCAGTTAATGCTAAAATTACATTTTTTATTTAAAAAAACCAAACCAAAACAAAACAAAAAAAAACCCCAAAACATTAGACATCCTGATAGTGAAAAATGTCACCCAAATAGGCCAGGCCTTGCTTGAATGGTTTTTCAGTCCAGTAAAAATACTCATAATCTCCTGAATTCATATTTGCACCTAGTGGGTTTTTCAGTCCTTCGCAAGAAGAAAAAAATACAGTCATCATTCAGCAGACAAGATAGTGTCAAAACATAGAGAAAAGAGCTATCTCATGTCACAATAGTATAGGTAAACAAAAGGTGAAGTGTTCCACTCACCCTGAAAACAGTAGAAATCAAAGTAAGTCAGGGATATCTGCTGCTACACTAACCTTCCAGCAAAGAGGACTGAAGACAGCAAACCACCCCTCACGCCCACGGTTATGTCCTCTAAAATTTTAAAAGCTTAAGCTAAATATTGAGAGAACATCAGTTTAGAATATTCATGGTTCTGATAATGATATTTAAAGAGCTTCCCTCCTATCAAGATTTAAAAACATGTGAGAGCTCTTGATACCTTGCTGGCTGTAAAACAACTTTCATTACAATGTTTAGGATGTTTCCCACATAATGTGACTTTGGAAAACTGATGGACATCCAAATCTACTACACATCTACATCACTGAATATTTAATGCTAAAAACCAGGAGAGCTAAATCTTAGGTAACAAAACTTATATGACATTAAATAAACACTGTTAAACAATAAATTAATTTTATACCTGAAAGAGTGGTTTTAAGGAGATCCATTGTTAGAGACATTAAATGTGTATCACTACATCATCAACACATAAGTTTAAGATGATAGTAAACGCAGGAGATTTTTTTCCTAAAAGTAATTATATCTTAGAAAAAGTATACTTTTTTGCATCGGTGACACATATTGTGGTATATTTACGTACTACTTTCTTAGATGATTTGGAGATCTCAAAGCAAAATGTATATTTTCTAGAGATTTCATTAAAGTGAAATCAAAATCGAGTGATGTGGGTAACACAGTGTTACATCTCAGTTGCTGAAATCAGAAGCTAGGGGTGCTCATGTTTAGATGCTCAGCTCAACACAGAAGAATGTGCTTCATATTAAAAAAAAACCCAAAACATTAGATATCTCTATAGGCAAACTCTCAGTTAAAGAACGTATTTTAAACAGAAAATCTGACCTATCCTACATTATGCTTATACCATTTAAACTAAAAAGTCAAAAAAGGAGATAATTCATTCCAGGATATCCACACTTCACAAGTGAATCTCTTATTTTTCAGGAATAATTGTGCTTGCTCTCTTCTTCCCCCTTCACCCCATTCAACTATGTCTCCTATGACCACTCAATTTGAAAGGGCTACATTCTGGTATGTTATCTGAGGAACAAAAATACTTTATCTGGGCTTACTGCTTTTATTCAACACCCAGAACAATCTATGTCTATTCCTTTAAGCTCCTTTGGATGTGAAAAAATATGGTTACATAAATCTTTGTAATCCTGAGGGGAGGATAGCACATAAAGAGTTTACTGGCATTAGGATTAAGTCTAGTGTATTACAGTGCAATCTTTAATCTCCTAAAATCTACCTCACCATTCCAAGCTGTTTTGTGCTAGTAGATGAAGCTTTGGAAATAGGACACAGCTGGCAACAGTGATAGAAAGAAACACTTTAAAAAAAGAAAAGAAAAAAAAAACACAGAAAAAGAAACAATTGGGGAAACTGCTAATGGGTTGATTTAACACAGAGACATGCACAACAGTGTTTTTAATAATTTAGAAATTACAGAGTTCTTGTAACACAAATTAGGAGGAAACAAAATCACCAAAGTTAGAAACTAAGGAAGTTACAAATGTGGACCAAAATCCATCTAAAACCACTGTACAAGATGCCAAAGTTTTACTTGGTTATGAGGTTCAGTGATCCAAATGAATATAACAAATGTTTCTTGGGTAACCAAAAAGGAAAAGGAGAAAGGAAAAGGGGAGGAAAGAGGAAGAGGGAAAGGGGAAAGGAAAAGGAAACTGCTTCATGCTGAAATAGACTTTTTGCTCCCTTTTGATCAAAATGTATGGAATGAAAACACTGTTGAAGCCATGTATTACTTGAGATGAAAATGTAGAAAAAGGTTCTTATTTGGCATATTTCTGAAGAATGCTACAGTTCTACTGTTTGGATTTGTGATTTCCCAGTTGAACAGTTTCCTGTTGAGTTACCTATGGCCTCTGCTGAGTTTAAAGGTTCAAAAGCCAAAAGCAGTGCAGCTCAGCACGTACTGCACAGATCTGACTGGGAGAGATACCAAAACATTGACCCCCAGCTCTGCAGCCTTGGCTGAAGCATTTCACCTGCACAAATCTCAGTTTCCTTTGGCTCTGTTGTGTTCACAAAAGTATATATACTTCTACTTACAACAAAGTATAAACATTTGTTTAAGGGCTATTGTGACTAATGGTATTTAGATATGTGATTAAATGATAACTAAATTAGGCCTTAGATAGTAAATACAGATTACATGTTCATGCTGTATTTGGAAAAGACAAGTTCCCTTGCTCCTCTTCTGTAGCCACAATCCCCAAGCACAGGAGCATCACACACTGAAACAAAAAATAATGAAGCCATTTTTTGCCCTTCTGTTCTGAAGTGATACTCAAATTTTGAACCCGAAGTCAGTATTTTGAAGAGTCTGAGTGCAACAAATAATTAGACATCAGCATACTCTGTATCTACCTGGGACACTGCCAGCATGGTTTATTTTTTTTGTTCCACACCCTCCTTTTCCTTTTA
This sequence comes from Pipra filicauda, assembly GCF_003945595.2. Lineage (NCBI taxonomy): Eukaryota > Metazoa > Chordata > Aves > Passeriformes > Pipridae > Pipra > Pipra filicauda. The sequence goes on from NW_024104742.1 coordinate 3,683,034, forward strand.
AATGGAGACACATAACTTTCTGTATCTCAGATTGTTCCACCTGCCTTTGTCAAGCTTTAAATATACTAATGTTATGGTTAAAGATGAGCCATAATGCACAGAAGTATGTTTATCTGATAAAGCTGTGCAAACAATTCTGCATGTAACTCATATTCATCAGCATTTCAACTGCTAAGTAAGTTAAGTTTTATGCATTTTCAGCATTGAAGAGAAATATTAGCAAAAAGTAATCATGGTACTGCAGAACCTAGAAGATAGTACAATAATAGCATTTCTTTCTTATTTAGTAGTTTGTATTTCCAAAGCACCACACAATCACGAACAAATTAATCTAAGGCTTACACTGAATTTTACTGATAAGGACATTAAAAGCCTTTAGCAAATGTTTAATTGAAATAACTGCTGCACATTAATTCCAAGAAACTTGTTTTAGTATCCCAGAGATTTAGCAAACACCTAATGAAAATGAACTCAATATGCCCCAGTGCACAGAATTCTGTGTGTGCTATTCTTGAGCCTCAGCTAGCAAGAAAATGCTTTGAAATGATATCTTAGAAGCAAAGGAAGGACACATTAATAGAAAGAATCTAATGATACGCTATCGCAGGGAGCATGAGCAGAAACCACAGTTTTTAAGGCTGTCTTTTAGCTGACAGCATAGTTTTCCATTGAGAGAGAAAAAAAAATCACTTCGTCTTTTCAGTAGTTCTGAATTTGACTCCCTCTCTAAAGCAAGAGTAACTGTCACCTATTTTCCCCCTCCAAACTAGTAACTGAATTCTAATAAGTCAGTAAAACCTGGCAGAGGATGCACTGTAATGAACCCAAAGGTTTTCTTAGCAAAATATGTTTCAAGGAAAAGCATCACTGCTTCCTCCTCTGCATTCTGCTCCCGCTAGGAATCTGAATCCTTTGGATTCCCTGTTAAACACCACTGTCATGAATGCAATTTTTGTTCAGAAACAATAAGAGTAGTATGCCAAGAAGAGAAACAAAAAGTGAAACTGCTTAGACAGTAAGTAAAATAAAAATGATACCTAACATAACAGCAGAACTTACTAGGCAGATATGAAGTGGATTCATTTCTCTCAATGGATATACAAACACGAACGTTTGCCTTAGTTCTAGAGACATGAACACTCAAGTTACACTCCCTTGCATTGTGTTAATTATTTCTACCCTAAATGATGTCAGAGAAAGTATTTATTATCAACTCCAATGGAACTCCAATTTCTCTAATAAATTTGGCATATATAAAATTGACTGATTCCGCCAAACAAAGTTTTAAATCCATGAGTAATTCTATTTTCAACATTTTTATGAAAGGGGGAAAAGAAAAAAACCTCATAATATATCTGCACATTCACAAAACACTACACTACAGGAGAATTAAAATGGAATAAATCGTGAACAAATGTTGAATTGTGGGGTGGGGTTAAAGCAACTTCACATTAGTGAAATATCCTATGATGCCTTTCATTATTGATTCTCTGTCAGCATCAGGTTAGTTCTTTTCAAATTAGTTCTGTGGCTTGAACTTGAAAAGATTGTGATGCAGAGTCCACAGGTTCATTCTAATTGCTGTTTTTCCTGGTGGACTTAACCATGCCAACCTGCCACTCATCAGGACCATTTGTCTGTGAACAGACTTAATTAAACACCTCAAATCCAATTTCTTTGATCCTTTCCACTATGAAAAAACCACACGCACTCCACAAGCTATGAAGAGTTTTCTAAAGGAAAAACTCTTTAACATACCCATTGGCATTATTCTCTACTGCTGAAGAAATGGAGAACAAAAAAACAAAAAGATTAATTAGGAAGGGAAAATAAAATAGTTTTAGAGACAGCAAAGAATTCGTTAGCTCCTAAGCATTCAGTGGAAGATTAAAGAATGATTCACAGCACTTACACAACTCTTCCTTCCCCCCCCTTCTTCAAATAAGATCTTCAATATCCTGCACAGGCTTGACTTGAATATGAATTTTTATTTCTCTTCCTTCAGATTTAAACGAGTAACTGCATTATTTTTTGTGAAAGGGGTAAGCATTTTCAGCATTCTTGTTCATGACTTAAATATCCAACACATTGGTTCAAATGATGAAAGTGAAAACACCTCAAATATAAATGTGCAGTTTCATTAGAATGATTCACAAGGTGCTTTTACTTTCTATTCTTAACAAACTTTATTTATTAAATTGTTTCCAAACTACATGTAGCCACATCTAGTCTTATAATTGCATCTCCAAAGCCTTTTGCATTTTAAAAAAGAATAAATCTCATAGCTTTGTAGCAGTTTATTCTGCATTTGATAGATATTCACTGCACCATCAAGTACAGCTTTCAATGCAGATTGCTGAGCTATAATTTGAAAGCATTTCTTAATAATTAATTTATTAATAATTAATATATCTTACATTGGGAAATAACTTATTTGTATTTCAGAAAATGCTATCTCTGTGTTTTCATGAAAGAAAAATTATTGGCTATGGGTGATTTTGTTGTTCCAAAGTCTTTAATGTCTAGTGGGGTAATTCTCTCTTCTTGCTCTTAGTTAAGTATTTTCCAGAATTTTATGTCTACACAAAAGAGACACAAAACCTGGTCTCTGCAGCCATGACTGAAAGGATTTCCTGCGTAACAGGTGCTTCACTGGTTAAGTGTTTTATCACTCTAATTAAGGCCACACTAGCATGCACTAAATAAATATTCAGCCCAACCTCTAAATTTGAACAATACTGTGAAAGCATCTGTGAATTCATACCCTTCCCAAGCACAGCGATAGCCTTTTATTTTATTGCTTTATCAATCTGAAGTTTGGGAATAAAAAGTTTATGTCGTAAAGATATTTAAAGAAAGGCACTGAGGTTTCAGATTTACTTTGAGCTTCTAAATCTGTGTTCAAATATTGCCTCAATGGGTTCTGTCATTAGAATTTAGATCTGTCATGCTGTAAAAACCTAGAGGCTTATTTTCATGTTTGATGCAGCAAATTATGTGAGCTGCCTTGAAATACAATAGTAATCAATCTAGGAAAGACACACATATCCAAAGCAGTGCATACATCCAATCTGTGTAATGCCACGCTTGATATTTCTCTTCCATTGAGTTTGCATCACCTCCAAGAAATATAAAGTAACACGACAGTGTCAAATAAAACAAACTAATGTAACATGATTGATCTCTGGTGTCAGGAGAGCCAGACTCATCCCTCTGTCATTTCTAGGGCCAGACAAGAGACATTTCCTTTAACACTCAATAACATATTGTATCTCTAAAGCTGCTATAACATCTGCCTCATACAAATGCATACATTAGCTTTTTATAATACTGGTAAATCCTCCTCCATACAAAATTTTTATTAACCCTACATGTCACTGGGATTAAGGGAAGGAAAATAAAAGTGCTGGTTTTTCTCAATACAATCTTTAATATGAATGAAAACCACTCCCTGTAACAGGGGAGCAGAAGTGACTGACTTTGCCAAGATTCAAAGTACTATTGTAGGTGGTTTGCAGCAGCTTCTGCTGCACACATGTAATGCAGTTTCTCTGAGACTGAGAAAGATTGAACATTCACATATTTCAGATATACTCTTCTGACAGAAAGACAAATTTCTGAATTTGAAGACTAAAAATATCTATGCTGAAAGTGTCAGCCCATTCTCTCTTGTGGTGACTATCAGTCTTCCTATTCATTTCTTCCGTTCTTTAAATTCTATTTTACATCACACCAATGTACATCTGAGCAGCATCACTGATATAAATGAAGTTAATCAGTATTCAGCACAATATGCTTGGCAACAGTACTTTATTTTTCTAACTGTTCTGGTTTATTAGGCTTTGAAACATCAGTTCTCATTTGGAGGGAAACATAATAATGAGAAAGCAGAATCTTAAAAATTGTATCTGCTTGATAAGACTGTAACTTACAAACCAAGTATGTATGATGGTAATGCTGCCATCCTGCACCATAATATTAAAAAAAAAATAAATGCCCTGAGTCAGCCCAGTTGTCCTTGCAGCTGCTGTGCTGCATCCAACATGTTCCATGGGTGAAGCCATCCAGAGGCAGCACAGAGGCCTGGCTGCTTTCTGTGTTCCACTCTCCCTGTACTTCCCCAGAATCCAGAACTGTAGGTCTAGAGGTGTTAGTGGGTACCACCTGTCTCCGTGCTTTCAGCACTTCCAGGGACAAAAAAACCCCAAACATGTAACACCAGCCAAACAGCCAGACAGTGTATTCATCTATTATTTGTGCCCATTGTAACTCTTGTTCTGCCAGTGTTAGTGCTTTACAGACATTCAGAGACATCCTGTCTTGCAAACTGAGGACGCTTCCACATCCCAATCCAAACAGTGCTATTACAACATGATTGAACATTACCAAACTCCAAAGAGGGTGATTGGTAGCAAGGATGTGGGTGACAACCCACCTGCAAACACTGTGAAAAGGCCCAGGTAATCAGCACGTCCTGAACTCCAGTGGTGCCTGGCAGCACAAATGGCAGCTGGTTCAGAGATAGCCAAAAAAAACTATGCTTTCAGGAGAAGATTTACTAATGTGATATTTTTTGTTCTCACACACTGCTGCCACAGATGGTGCTCAGCAATTACCACCTTCACCTTACACTTTCATACCTTTTAAATCCATCCTGACTCAGAAGATTCATCACTCCTGTTTCAGACTTGCCATTAATAATGAAAAAAGCAGTATAATTTTTTAACGTATCAAACCAGCAAAGATAGGAGGGAAAAATCAATTTATAGATAAATTACAATCAATTCAGTAAGTGGGAGGTCTCAAACCTGCCAAACCAGTAATAAGTTCCAGTTCAGGATCTTTTGTTCTGTAATTGCACTTGGAAACTTTTTCTGATTACTCAAGTAGAGATAAGCACAACTTAAACACCATAGTTTAAGGTTTTAATGGGAGCAGTAAGTCCCACAGTTCAGCTCTTTTGTCCCCCAGAATAAGGGTTGAGAGGTCAAGTTTTTTAAATTGCCAGGTTTTTTCTATGTTACCCTGTGGGAAAAATTCAGAGTTGGCTCTTTCTGTAATGCTAAAGATGATTAGAAGCAGATCAACTTTGCACATACATTTGTATATAAAATATATATTTTCTCTTGAATTCGAGTCTGTTTCTTCTATTAATAATCCATTATGGAAGCTACATACAAATTTAATTGAAGCAGAAAACTCTTTAGAGTACATTATACTTTTTTTACTAAGTTTTTAGGTTTCTTTAGACAATGAAAATATTATGTGGAGAACATAATAATTTCATACGGTCTTTTTAGAAGGATTTTTGTTTCTGTGCACAAATGAAAAAATAAAATTTATTTGAGGGTTTGTTTTTCCTAAAGTCCTAGTGCTTATGACAGAGATTTTTAGATTAGAAAATAGCACAGGGTTGATTTTTTTACTATTCCAGCCTCTATAAAGAACATGAGGTATATTTGAAAGTTTGAAGAATTGTAGGATAAAATTTATCGTGATCAAAGCTGAAAAGTGGCATTACATTTGATTCAATAAACTGGCATTAAAAGAAGGTAGAAAGAGGCCTGAGCAATATAGTGAATTTCATGTAGTCTCAAAACATTCCTATATCAGATTGCAATAACACTCATCTGTGTTGTCACTTGTTATAAGAGCTACACAAACATAGCACAGCCAGACATTGCTGTATTTTCTTCTGAGCCTTGCCAAATTACCAAGACAGATTATTCTATGTAAGAATTCAGCAGCAAAGTGCATATATTCTTTTTCAAAATACCAGGCTTTTAGTGCTTTTTGTTTAAAATAAGTATGAGGAGAAGAATCTTATGTTTGTTAGGTGTCTTATCAGTAAGTCTCCATGTTTTTCCAAGGCATAATGACACATAGTCAGAAGACAGGACTTTCTCATGACACATATTTCCAACACTAGAAAGCGAAGTGCAGCAACTTCTACTACTTCACAAGTTTTCAGAAAAAGAATGTGGCAAATTCTGTTGCAGTACTAACTATAGCTTTGTCTTGAAAACACTTTTAAAAGATTGTAAATACCTTTTTCTTTGTACACTGAAGTGGCACACTTATGTGGTTAAACTGCTATTTATGAAATGTCACACTGTTCTTGATCCCCCAATCTTCAAAGTATTAGGATTTGATCTATACTGCAAATAGTACAGGTCAATTTTTTTCTGCAGAATATGGCTGCAAACAGTTTGAGGTTATGTCTTAAGACCCAAAATGTACATTTTTCTCTGTTTCCAAACAGTGTGAATTGACATCATTCTATTGGATACCAAGGCATCAGTACTGAAGAGTTAAAAGAGTCAAATGGGTCTGAATTCAGAAAAGACTCTCATCTACCATCTCTCATTACCCCAGAAAGTCCTAAATATGGTCTGTTTTAAGAAGGTACTTACTGGAAAAATATCAAGCACAGGTAGCATGTCTACTGAATCAGAATTTCTTGTAGAGAAAGTAAATAATTTTTTTCAAGAGAAACTAAACAAACTTGAAGTTAAATAGTCTGTTGGTCTGCCCTCTTTGTCAATCAGTGACAGTACTTCAAAACAGAATTAACATGAATTTTTCTTTTCTTTTTCTTAACAGTCTTACCCCACAATCCACTAGAATTTTCTGAGAAAAATCACTTAAAATAAATTAAATATACTGAGTGAGTACCAGGGAAAGGTGGTTTAACACAGCCTGCTCTGATTTCCATGAAGTATTCAACTAGGTCCAATCACCAAAGGGTCTTAAATTAAGCTGACATAAGATAAGAGGGAAGGTCCTCACAGGGATAACTAACTAAAGGAGTAGAAGGAAAAGCTGCAATAAATAATCAATTTTCTCAGTGAAGGGAAGTTACAAGTGGAATCCCACAGGGATCTTTGCTAGGGCGTCCGCTGCTCAACACATTCAGGAATGATCAGGAAAAGAGAATGGAGAGGAGATTGAGTTTGCTACTAATGGTAAATTTTTCAGGGGAAGAAAAACAAAAGTTGACTCCAAAAATAGAGTGGCACTGAGTGATTGAGGATAAAATGGCAGATGACATTCAAACCAGACAAATGTAAAGTAATGAACTCGCAAAAAAAACCCCAAACAGTTCTCATTTTATGCATGCAGGGATTGATTCTGAGCCAGCTACTGCCAGAAGCAACAGAGATCTTAGGTTAAAATAACAGCCTTATGAACATATCAGTTCAGTAGCTTCAGAATTATTTTTAAACAGAGGAAAACCTCAGAAAATATAATGCTACTGGGTAAAGTCTGCGTTGTGCCCATATTGTGATTCTTATGTGGAATTCTGCTCCTTTCATCTGAGAAAAAGCATATAGTAAAAATTGACAAAAATTATCAAAGATAACCAAGTACCTTGCACAAAAAGAAGATATTTACAGGCTAGGACTCCCAAACTAGAAAAGCATCAAACAAGAGCCAGGTAAAAATCATGACAAGCATGGAAAGGGTGAAAGAAAAATCAGCTGCCTCTTCCATTACAATAGCAAGAAAGCCTTAAATACAAATTCACAGGTGGAGGTTCAAATTAAAATCAGGTAGGCACTTCTTCACTTAATGCAAAGATGAATCGTGTAACTCCCTCAGATAAGATATACTGAATGCTATAAACACACATGGATTCACAAATTTTGAAGAATATCAACAAAAGAAAAATCTTACATGCCATTAAAATCAAAAAGCCCATCCTGGATTCAAGTAGTCCTTTTTCCTCCAAAGTCATGAAAGCATTCATGTTGACTTACCACAAAGTGTCAACTTCTCATATGCTTTTATTTTTACCCAAATCTGAGCTGGCATACCAATCTAGATGGAGCATTAGTCTAGCCTGTTATGAATATTTCGTGGGCTTTACAGACAGGATACCATTAGCCAGAACAGTCAGCATGATCACAAAACATTGCAGTGCCAGAATCCCGAGGGTAACTAATTCTGAGTGTGCAATGTTAACCAAGCAGTCTGCCTATCTTCAGCAATTCTCCTTAGCTTTGGTTTTTAAAAGACATTTCTAGAAACAAAGATGTTGGTTTTAGAGGACAGATTTCCATTCTGGTGGCAAAAATAATTTTAAATGAGAAGCAAATAATAATACACAATAATCTCACAGTTATCAGTAGGTTCAAAAGTCCTTTATAAGGGAAAGGAAGACTAATCATCTGTTCTGCAGAGAGGAATAAGTGGCAGAGTGAGCTGTACATAAACCAGGCCTCATATACTGGTTCAGTGTTCTGTAAATTGAGCAGTGCAGTCTCCTTGGACGTACAGGAAAACTTCAGTGAGAGTTAGAACAGGGATTTTATTCCACACATTATAATAAAAGGGGTTCTTTTCCTCCATTCAAATTGATTTATCCTCCAGTCTTACAGCCAGTCTGAACTGCAAGAAACATGCCATAAAAGTCTGAAATATGTCATAAAAAAAAGAGGAAAAAAGGAAAGTTGCATCTCCCCTATGCTACTAACTATACTGAATGCAGGGGGGTTTAGTTATAATTTCTAGTAAATTTGAACAATTTACGAAAATGCAGTGGCATTTTTTTTTTTTTTACTTCATAAACTGTATTCAAAATATTTACATGTCTTCCAATTCTAGGAAGAGAAAACAAAGGCTACCGTCTTATAAAATAAAGGTGTATTTGAACTTGAAGGTTGATATACTACACACTCTGTGTACAGGTTTTAAAATCATGACAAATACATTTTGTTTTTAGGAGTCCTTCTTTGAACTACTATGCATGAGCTATGACTAAAATCTGTAAAACAGTTAAGACAGTGGGGCTTTTTTGGGTGGTTGTTTTGTTGTTTGGGTTTTTTTTTAAATTCAAGACAAAATCACAGTTGCACTTAATGGGTTTAGGTTTCTTATCCTAATGTTGAGAATTTGATGTTCTATCAAACTATATCTTAAGCAACCTGTTCTCTTTACTGAAAAAGGTCACTGCTATGATAAACAGAAATGCAGGACAACTTTGGTCATCCACCTCTATGCTGATCAGCTAAGACAGCTTCAGAGCATAAGCAACTGTTGGTTGTGAGCCTACAAAAATAACAACTGAAGTTCAACATTTTGAGCAATGGGTGAATGTACCTCAGCAAATACTGAGTGATACATATTTCTCCTCTTTCCCATTGCACGATTTAAAAAAAAAAAAAATCCATACCCTCTGAAAAATTAGATGTGGCATTTAAATGCTATGAGTTGCTAAAAAGGGCTGATAATATTATTCTCCATCTTTAGTTTAATGCTGTTTTTCAAAGAGCCCAAATATGTTCAGCATAGTTCAGAATAGGAAGAAATTTCCCCATCACAGGCTATGAACCCATTCTGTTCAGCATATCATTGAACATCCAGATTCTTTATTTTAGTCTCCAGGCAAAGTTATTTGATTGTTTGTAGTAACATTTCTGACTTTGGCTCCCCTGATTTTACAACACCATATTCAACAACTGATATACTAAAAGTCCTGAACAAAAACATCACAAATTTTGCATCAAAGTCACGTTAGGGACACCACTAAAGTAGCAGAATATATAATGAGAAATGAGCTGAAATTCAAATATTTATCACCCAAATGCCTCTGGCTACCCAATGCACACCCCAATGCAACAAGCTTGTAGGAATAGTAGGATAATAGGCAAGGAAATTGTAATGTTTAAAGACCAGTATCTTCAAAGCCATAGCAAAAAACTAACTTTGGGAGCTAAGCACAACCAAGAATAACCCGAGATGCCATAACAATTCCTTAACTTTGTAAGCAGCACAAAAGGAAAGGATCAGGTAATCCCAACAAGTAGGCTCATTACCATGCAGACTGTGCAGAGATCAGTCAAACCTCCCTAAGCCTTGCTCACTGATCATCTCTGAGTTGTGATGATTCACTTTAAAGATCAAAGTGAGCAGCTGCTTGAAGGAGCTCCAACTAAGTCCATTAACATTCCTCCTCCTGAGAATGTCTTTTTGTACAAAGCTCCAAATGCAGCCAAAACCATCACACACTGGGAGGATCAACAGGTTAGAAACATATATGGCACCGAGATAACTGTTCAGGGGCTACAAGGACAGGTAAGGAAGGAAATGTGTCCTGCTGTCATATCAATGCATTCAGCATTAGAAGGATTCCAAATGGAATTTTGCAGTGTAAAAAGAATTTATTGCAATGCTAACAGGAGTTTAAATTTTAAATGCAAATCCTCGTGAAAATTGATTTACAAATGTACTCTTCCTTTCTGTTGCTGTGTTGCCTTTGCTGGCAGTAATTTGTGTTTCCCCCTGATATCCTGACTGCAGGTAAAAGATTAGAGGGGACAGAACTAGCATTCCTTTACTGGCATTAACCATGCCCTCATTTATTTATGGATGAAGCTCTGTGATGTAACAAACACAGGCACTAGTAGGTTAATGAGTAGAGGTACACTGTTATTTATTGTACAGAATTCAAATTGTGAGCTGAAGATGTCATAATTATTTTCTCATGGGTTGTTGTGGTATTTAAATTATTCTCCAAAAGCAATTTAATAAACTTCACAACACTCCTTAAGGATGATTAGAGCCAAAAGTCTCAATACAGTGAGTATTATAGTATGACACAGCCATAAGGATATGTAAAATATAACTTTCTGATTTTTCTTTTTTAATTATTTTTTTTTATCTCTGGATTCTATAGTGGGGGTGGGGGATATTTTTTAGGGAAATGGAAATTTTAGATTCACTGCATGATCATCTGCCTCTTGATTACACAGTTAAGTGAGAGAAGGATTGTCTTTTTTAAAAATTTCCTAGTAAAATTGGCAATAATTTTGACCGTGAAGTATTTTACTTTCCAAAGTAGGGAACATGGCACTTCTTTTAAAAGAATATGATATTAATGAGAGTACTTTGACTTACAAAAGTAAAAATATGTGGGATTTAAATAATGTAGCCAGTCGATTCCAGAGACCATCCAACATCTGAATTAATATTGGGGATAAATTATTTCTCAGTAAAATTATTCATCCTCAGTAGGAAATTAAATTGTCATAATATGATAGTGTTAAAGAAACGGTATCTCTTATCTATGCCTACATATGTTGTATGTAATCACTGAACAGTCATTTTTCATAGTGTCATCTATAACATATTCTACTCTATACATGGAATGAAGTCATGTTGCTTATTCACTACAAGTCACTGAATTCATTAACTTTATGTTAAAGTCTTACCCCCCTCAATAAGTGATCAGTGAAGGAGTTCTAGAACAGCTGCTCAGTGATAGCATTATTACAGAACACTCTTAAAGTAACTCTCTACAAAGATTTAATTTTACAAATGTACAGGTGAATTCCTGTAAGTGATTGTATAGTGTACAAACTAAGTATTTCTTGTAAGCTAAGTGCATTTTCTCCATTTAGTCTCCTCTTTCTGGCTCAGTCAGGGGTTTGGGACCATATATATACAAATAATGTTGGTCAGGAAGATCACCTTGACCAGTTACACCTTAACTCAAGAGGAAATGGCAACATCAGATATAAATACAACAAAAAATGAGGGATAGGTGAGGTTTTTATCTGGGCTTGGTGTGATGTATAAATAATGGGGACTGCACACAAGTGAACCACAGTGCAGATGTCTCAGGTGTTTAGATGTGTCGGTCCAGATGATCACATACAACAGTTGCAGATAATTGTTTACCACCTGAAGCATTTTCTTGTTGTTAGGAAGATGGAGGCATTTCAAATATTTGCAGAAAAAAATGTTTGATAAACATACCTTCTGGTGATTATTACAATACCTGCTGAGTAGCTCATTCTTCCTGACAAAATCACAAAGACTTTGAGATCCAGAAAACTCACTAAAGTACACTTAATTATGTTACTAAAGTCCTTCAAGTCTCAGTATGAAGCATGAGCATAAATTGGGTGTTTCACAAGCAGGTCCATCACCACAAACAGACAATCCAACTGTTCCAGGAAGGCAGAAAACCCAAGCAGGTCTTAGAGACTTTTCATCAGCATTAAGATACGGAAACAGATAGTCAAGGAATTTAAATGAGACACATTCATTTGGCCAAAATTAATTGCCTGTCCCCCAAATTATCACAACTTGAACCTTCATAAAAAATTAATTGTTTTACCTTAGAAATAAGTATATAAATTTGAGAAAATTTGAGCAATATCAGAATATTTTCTGTTCAACTTCAGGGAGACACGATTCCTAAGAACTGGTAAGATAGAGTCCAGTATTCACAAATTTGCAGGAAAAATAATGCCATATTCTGTCTCATGTAAGTCTGCATAACCTAATTAAAAAATCTTTTCTGTGTACTTGAAATTAATGAACTTTCTCTGTACAAAATTCCTCTCACTATTACCTTTTTCTTAAGTATAATTTTGCTAAAGAAACAACTTCATTGAAAGGTAAAATTCACAAAATACTGAAGACAATGATGTGGGAGTTCTTGTGTTTCTAGCTCAGGTGTTTGGTAAATGACATTTTCATCCTGAAGAAATAAGTTGAATTAAATTGGATTGTAGAAGAGGTGTGGAATATAATTTTGTTTTAAAGACCTCTTTTCCAGTCCTTGATATAACAATTTAACATGGTCCTAATCTTGTTATTTTCTTCTTAATAACTAAAGCACTCAATGAAAATGTGAAAGAGCATGAAGGACTTTTAGCTTAAGGTATCTGTTAGCCAATTAGTTTTGCTTTACTAGGTAAAACATAGTCTTAATTTAATAAAAAAGAGAAAGATTTATTTCTATGTTATAAACAGCTCTTGAGAGAGCAAAGTCATCACTATGATTACATTTGACCTTCACTGCTTGAGCTGCAGGAAAAATAATCACAATTCAGAGAGTTAATTAAAAATACACAATGCTGAACAAAATTGAAAACTGTTTGAAAATAGAGAGAAATTTTTATTTGTTAACTAAAGCTTCAGGTGCAGCTGTTTCTCAGAAAAAATAGACATTTTAAAAAAAATCTCTATTGTTATAATTATAGTAATAGTTATTATTCTGCAATTTCCCAAATTTGCCAATCTCTTGAATACTATGGTATAATCCTGCTGTTAAAATTACATCTCCTGATAAAACAGATGTTCCATAGATTGGCCTGAAGTACAAATTGGTATTTTGCAAATCTGACAGTTTTTTCCTGATATTAAAATCAGCGTATGTACACACATAAAAACATATAGTTTGTATATGTCCACCTTGAAACATAACCATTACATCTAAGGTAGACCCCAATGCAACACTGAAATAGCTAATTCTACTTCCTTTAAGAGATTTAAAATATATTAATAGATTTATCCATTTGCTCATTTGGGGAGGCTTCTGATTATTTCATAACATTGTTACTTTTGCATTCACTGCTTATAATAAAGAGACAGAAGAGCTACAGCCAAAGGGCTTAGTCAGAATTGGGATCTCAGTAATGCCATTCACTGAATAAACCAGAGCTGGTTCCTATCAAGGAAATGGATACCTGCACATTGTGTGTGTTATATCAGAGCACTCTAATGAGAAAGTAAACAACACTGAGGGTCAGATCAGAGGGCTGCAACATTCTGCTCTCTGTAGGGAAAATAAGGGATGAATTAAATTCTCTACAGGTAGCACAGACACAGGTGGGGAAGTATTTTACTCTTTAGGCAAACAAGCTGTTTGGAAAAACCATTTCCCAGCTTATTGTCACAGAGATCTTCCACTGATCACAGAAAACAACACTGTGATTGATTCTTCTTGTCTGTAGTATTTCAAATATGCTAATAAACTAAAAGTCTAGATACCATTTATATGGAAGTTCATGGGGCAGCATGCTTGAGCCTAGGTTACTAAATATATAAAGTTTTATAAAAAAGAATCCAACTTCCTTATATCCACTGCTTTTACTGCAAAGGATCAGCAGACTACTAAAACAGCATTGCACATAAAAATATTGCTTAATAAACCCATCAATATATGAACTTCTCCATTGAATCATACTGATTTTATGCGATTTTCCACTCTGGACTTAGTAGTAGAGCAGCTGTCATATTTATCACCTCAGTGCTCAATGCTTCCTTCTGTTATTTCAAGTCTTACCTCTTCTATCAGGCTGTGTTCCGGGCCCTATATTTATCCTTGCCCTTGATCTTCATGGCAACAACTGGGAGGCCTTTATTCCTCTTAAGAATTTAACCCAGTAAAATCTTCTCTGTTCTAAACCAACATTAACTGAACCTCAAACACTGTGACAATTTGTTTTTCACAAATCAGACTTGGAAAGGACCCCAAGTATTCCTTTTACCCAGTGATAAACTCATGCTTGTACCATAAACTTGGTTCTGAAAAAAAGTCATTCCTTTGGTGTAAAAAACCTTCCTTGTTGACCTACAAGACCAATCCAGTTATCTCACAACACATTTTGAGCAGATAGTCTTTGCTCACAATGACTTGTATGCACACACATAATCTGCACATTAAATATTATTCAGAAGTAGCTTTTAAAAATGTGAGTTCTGTACAAATCGGTCTACAAGAAATAAAACACTGATTAAATACTCAGCTCTAATAATTCACTGGGATTTTTTATTAGTCATTAGCTATGTTTTTTGCAGACTTTAACCTGATACCATACCTGAGACCAGGGGATCACAGCAAAATGTTGCTGCAGTTGCTTCTTCTAAACTCACCTAATTGATAGTTCTAAACTTCTTCCCTTCCTGAAGCTCAATGAAGCCTCTCCATCTCCTGCAAGCCGAGGACTGTGACAGAGCTGTGTTGCTGTAAAGAAAATGACAAATGAAGACAATTTTATAAAGGTCTGAAAAACTTAGTTGGACTTGCATGAGAGCTCCAACACACAGCAGGTGTGTCCAAAGCACTCATTTTAAAGTAAATGCAAGTGACTGTTCTAATACAATGACTTCAACATTAAATGGTATTGCTTAATCAAAGCACGAATTATATTTGTGACCCTCCAGATTCCGCAGTAGCTTCCACTTCTTGATAGTGCTTCATGCTAAAAATATTTGCTTTTAATGAGGTCATTCACTTAAGAGTTGGACTCCATGATCCTTGTCAAGTCAGAATATGAAATGAGCATGCTACGCAAATTTTGATGGCCAAGATATTGTCTGAAAAGGGATTGTTTTACATTAATGTATTTATACAACACAGATTAACTATGTTGCAAGATATCGAAAAATGAATAAAGATAGTTATTAACACATACTGCTTGTCAGGAAACTGTGAATCAGGCTACTTTGCAATTCCCTTCTACACAGGAAAAAAAAAGAAGCTTTGTTTCCATTTACACCATTGTATAATTTTTTTTATTTTTTCATATGCATTAGAATATTTTTCATTTTGTGAAAAATAAATTTATTCAGAACAGCTGCAAAACAATGCAAAGAATTATTGTCTTAAAGCTGGCACTGATTTCAAAGAGAGAGAACATTCATTATTCTATCTAACAACCAGCATACTAAGGATCAACCAGATAAACATTCCAAATGCATTACTTTATTCCAGCACCCCATTTTGGTGTAAAAGTAGAATATTCATCTATGCCAGAAAGCATATCTAGTGCTATGTAGGGAAAATGAATTCATTGAGCAGAATGTGGGAAGTGTCTATTTTGGTCATCATGACTTAGATAAGCTTATTTGGTAGGCAAAAAAATTATGAAGCTTTCACTAAGGTGTCAAGTTGTAGCATATTCTTTATTAGCAACAACCAGAAAACATCAGGTGCATGGATTGGCTTTTCCTCTCCTTCATTTCAGTCAGGCAAATCACAACTTTTTTTAACCTTAATAATGGCTCATTTAAAAAAGAACCTAAGTTATCCAAAATCCGTTCTGTTTAGTACTACTAGATCTCTTTCCAGAAAAAAACACAAACCATATTTTCATTAAAACAAAACAACAAAATAATCAACCTGAAATTCCAATGGCTGACAGACTTTTGGAAAAGATGAAAAGCAGTTATGTTCTGTAGGAAATAGTTATTTCCACATTATGGGGTTTTTTTTTTTAGTCCAAAGTTAAAGTATCTTTCAAAATGCAACAAGGATAATCTGGTCAGCACTGCTGAGGATGCTTTTTTATAGACACAAACGAAGGTTTACTGCAGTGAGAGAAAAAAACGAGCCCTATGTCCACAAGTAACTCAAAGGAGGACTTCTCAGAAACTTCTGATTCAGGACACGTCAAGTGTGCTCTCACAGGCTTTGTCAGCCCATAGGATAGAAAACTAACCAGACTGAAGTGTAAACAATTCCCCTTTTAACTTCCTAGTTTTAAACTACTAAACCTTCATTTATAACTTAGGCAGTTTAATAGGAAAGGTGTCCTTTTTTTGGATTACTTTTCATGATTTTCCTATATATACAGTAAAGCAGTTTGATTAATGTTTTCCTGGGGGGAAATCTGAACTTGAAGGTTTATTGTTCTGGAAATCTTGATATTTCTTGGAGAAGCACAATATTTCTACCATATGTTTTGCTTCCTTTGCTGCAAGTAGGGACCAGGTTGCTGTGGCAACCGAGTTACAGGATGACTAGAGAGCTGTGTTTGCTGACACTATGCAGCAGGATTCCTGTCCTCCTTGAAGGAAGAATGTCATATATTACATTTCAATTGTTTAAAATAGGGTTGATTGTGGTGTCTTCTTGTTGCTTATACTTACATCATCTTAAAGGTCTGAAAGAGTCTCAGGAGCCAGTTGTCATGATAACACTGAATTCCTCAAACAGAGCAAGTGTCAGGTCAACCTGACTGTTTAATCATAAATGTGGTTTGAAAAAAACCACACAAAAATACAAGAACTAAACTTAAAAAGAAAGATGGAAAATACCCTCCAATTTAGGCTGATTATTCAACTTTCCTGTGATATGTCAGGAAAGGAAGTTCACTTTTCTTTCTGTTTTCAGGTTTCTTTCAAGGAGTTGTCAGAGTCCTTCCTTCATCATACTACTTTGATTTTATATATATTGCCCAACAACTTATCATTTATTAAAATGAAGCTGCAGGGCAAATTTCTCACCTCTCTAAAGGTAATAAATGGTTTATCACTCAGTGTCCTAGGGCCACAATTTAATTGCTGGAAAAGGTAAGACCAGCCTACAGAACATGCAGGTGTCACCACTGTAACTAACATACTCTCCAAGGTAAACAAACTCCTGAAAATAACTTATTATTAACCTAACATTCCTTTAGCTCAAAAAAGGGCTTGTCTTCATTAAAATTGCATCCAAATATCACTTATCAAATTGGCAGATCTCATTATTTAGATTTTGGCTTTAAAATCTAATCAGTGTCTTAGTCCCAAATCATTTTTATGCTCCTTCCTCATTACAAAAAATGCTATTTTCAACTTAATCAGTTTCACTACATAGTTATATTTCATTAGACATTAAAAAGCTGTGAGATTGGGGTAGTCTATTAAAGAAAGTATTAAACCTAGAGCTTGGTTTCTGAGAAATAAAGTGCTCTACTCTCTCCTAAGAGAAGAGATTGGTGGAAACATCATCTTAACGAAAATTTAGGAACTATACCTTGCAATATATCATTAGACTTAAAATGCATTCTGTTTAAAAGAACTCTCAATCACATTCAAATGGAATTACTGCCATTCTACAACTAGAGTGACACCTATTTTTCCTGGGTAGGAAACTCCTAGATCAACAAGAGTAGCATTCAAACCTCAGGTGAGCTTTGACACCAAAGGCCGATCATGTGTCAGCTTTGCTGGGGTGGGGGCGGTGGGGATGAGGAAGGAGCAAACCACAACCCTCTAAAATTTCAAGTTTTCTTTGGAGGTGGCAGCCATGTCAGACAGCAGTGAACAAAACCCCATCGTTCTCATGGTTGGTTGATTGAAGGTTATGAGCTTGCTGAGACAAGTTGGAATATCCATGAAAATCCAATGAAATGAATTTTTTGGGACCTTATAGAAGATATATGTAACTACACTACAAAGCAGATATCTATTACTATGGTTTGGTTTTGAACACAGCAGCAGTTCAGAACATTTGCCCTACCCAGGCCCAATCTAAACTATAAATCAGAAATAGACCTGCAAGTTTATATCAACAAGACTGCTAATGTTTCATTTTTGGCAACTGCCTTGTCCAACCAAATCTTTTATTTTCTAGGAAACAATACATTTCCCTCAATGTCACTGTACAGAAACCTGGAAAACATAAGCATTAAAATATTGCTTCCTAAGGATAAAACAAACTAGGCCACAGCACTGCTTGAATACGGGTGAAAACATATACAAAATAATATTTAGATATGTAAGAGATACTGCTGACGTGTCTGCTGCTCAGAGAAAATTTACAGCACAAATGTAAGAGTCAGTGTGATGGCTGCTGTCAGCTACAAATATCATCTGGATATTACACACCTACCACATGCAAAATACTCCTGCAATCATCTTATTAAGGAGGCTGTGCAATACATCAAAATAATGTTATACCAGCCTGTAGGTACTAAAATATGGCCTTCCTCCTTATTTTGTACAGAGTGAAAAATGACACACTTGTGGGTAAACCTGATCATTAATCCTAACAGATAATTGAGAGTACATGCTTGATACCACAACTTTAGATATCTGAAAGCCATAGAAATATAAATGTTCTATATTTTAGTGAAAAAGAAAGGAAGGAGAGGAATTGAGATGACAATTATTTGAGCTACACAGAATTTTAGATGGGTAATAATTAACTTGGTGGTGAGCAACTGAGATGAGCAGTAGAGAAAATCTCACAAGCTTTCTTGAGCAGTACGAAAAAATATGTTGGGAAAAAAAACTTCTTATTTACTTTAATACCTAAAAAGCAAAAGAAATTCCACACATAAACATTAAAGAACTGTGGACTGACTTGTACTCCTTCATGGCTTTGGGTAGATCAACATTCGTTAAGATGGGAAAAAACTGAAGAGAGGAATTCTAAAAAGTTTTGTCGCAAAAAAACACAATTCCAGAGGTGCCTCATATGGCTGAGATCATTCCTTACCTCAGTACCTTCATGCAACAAGGTTCTCTTCATCTGTGGTTAAGATCCTGCGCATAGCACAGGGAATGGCTTCACTTCTGAACAGGAATATGCTTTGAATAGCAACACATTAGCATGGCCTTTCGAGTATCAACCAGCTGCAAGAATAACTTTGGCAGGACTGACTCTTCAGTCCTTAATCAGAATTAAAGGCAACCAAGACAGAGGCTGAAAGCAGAGGAAAGTAGCCCCCATCCCACCATGCATGGGCAATATGGGTCCCAGAAGAGAGGACAGCAGAAATAGAAAATAACCTATGCTCAGACAGAATCAAAGCATTTCTTAGAACAGCTTTGTGCCTAGAGTTGAGCCTGCTCCTCAGGGGGAGGATTAGTAGTTACTGAGGAATCCTCAAGTGGATTCCTCTCCTCTACTTTTCCTTTGCTGTATAAAAGCAATATGCATAATCCACTCTGTTCCATATTTTCCAAGCAGCACCCACCACATCGTTCATTCAAAGGTCAGGTCAACACGTATGGCACGCAACTGAGAACAGCAAACATGAAAACATTTGTCATTAATCATTATAACCCCTAAGTATAAACATAAATAGTTACCTACAAAGGATATTTCATTTCCTATGAAAGGAGGTGGCAGTGGATGCTCACCAGCAATGAGTTGTAGCCAGTACAATAATTTGAAAATTTATACACAGTCAGTGCTCCAGCCAGCAAATAATGCACACAATTATTGCTACTGTTAATGTGCCTGCATGCCTAATTTTGGGAGCAGCATGCAGAGTGCTTTCCCCTTAAGGTGGCTTGAGCAACTGGTCTGTGTTTTAATGGAGAGAACCATATGTAATGAAAGCAGAACTTCCAGGAGACAAGCCACAATTTCAACTTGTTCTTGTTGCCAGAGCAGTAATTACAGTGGAATGGAAAAAAAAAAAACAAGTACACACCTACTATAAACAGATGGCTAATAAAAATTTGGGGAGCTCTTTCAGTACAGAAATTGAGTATTCTGAAACGACACCTACATAACAAATGCTTGGACATGTGGTCTCCTTTTACAGGCTACTTAAAGTTGTGCCCTCTAGCTCAGGAGCTGAACTGCTTTTTCCCTTTTTAACAATTATATGTAGAAGTTTCAGAATACATGTATATCAAATATTAACCTTTATAATAGAATGTACTGAATATTCTTGTGCAATACAGCCAGTAGGTATTAACTACTAATGCGACATACTCAAACATAGTCATGAATTTTTGTGTTATAGATAACAGCTTTCTGGTCTACCATCTTTAGATAAAGAATAGTCTTGATGAAATTTGGAGGCTACAATATATGTTGTAACCTTGGTCCACTGAGGTTTAGTCATGCCTGCAAACATCTGCTCTGTTTTGTACTCCCATTTGAAGACAAGAACAAATCTTTCCATTTTCTCAAAAATGATGACAGGTGAATCAGTGTTTCAATGTTCAAGTAGGTCAGCCCATGTTGCATTATTCAGTGTAGCAACATGACACTTCTCAACAATAAAATATGGTCTAATACAAATTTGAAGTGATACAAGCATATATCTGTTTTTCTGCAGGAGAAGAGCTGCTTTAATTTGAAATTGTTCCTCCTCCATCTGTAAGAAAAATGTGAAATATTACAAATTAATTATTTTTGCCTGCCTATCTTTGTACTAGTTGAGAGCAGGGCAAACACATGAAATAAGGAGAAGCACATGTCTGTTCCCAGGCAGCACAAGCTACACCAGACTTAAAGGGACTTTATCAGCTTCAAATATAGTCAAGTAAAAGCAAAAAGAATAAAAAAAGCTATTTCAGGTATTACAAACATCCTGGAGTCTCCTCTACCAATTTGGGGAGGCACAACCAAGCATTTTCTGTATTTTCAGAACATTTTCTATCCTCTATTTGTGTTCGAAAAGTAATGCCCCTGAGGGAAACGCAGTCTCAATGTTCTACATTATCTGTACGCGGAAACACTTGTCAGTGGAAAAAGTAAACAAAGTAAAGTTGGCAACTCTCGCTCGCCTCATTTGCAACAATTCTATGTAGCACTTTTAGGAAGAGGAAGGTGGGTATTCTCAGGAATAAGTACTTGCCCCTGAATATAATAAAGAGAAATCAAAAGTGTATTTCTACAAGAAATGAATAATGTGATTTACACCAAAACTGAGCTTGGGCATACTATTTTTAATTACATGTCCTCCAGTCCAATACTCCTGACAAATACTTATCTACATGAAATCACCAAAACGTTTTAACTCTGATCACATTTAAGATTAGTCACACCGAGATTATTCTTTTAAACTTTCTGATTAGCTACATCTTAAGAGATTTAACATATGAACAGGCTTCATTGCTCTATTTGTTCTAGCCACTGTATTTATCAAAAGAGTTAATCTTATTAAGTTTTTAAGCAGTCTTTTATTTCTCCCTTTCCTTTAGGTCAGTTATCACAGTAATTTAGAGAGTCGAAATGCTGTATATGGCCATCACGTTGTCACACAGCACCAGACTGGGGGCATTTAAAACACCCCTGGCAGCCCTCACTTCCATCCAGGTGATTCTTATTATGTTGCCCAGGCTAATTTCTTCAGTACTGTCATCAAAAAGCACGGATGAACAGGTTCAGCAGCAGTTTTTCCAAGCAGGAGTTGGAAGTCCCTGCACTGGAAAAGAACAGTAGCATTTGTTTGAGGTTTTTTGCTTAGGTTTTGCTAATCTTTTCCCCCACCCTGTTTCCTTCGCTAGCAGCAGTGGAACGGATGGCACAGAACAGTCACCTCCTTGCTAAAAGAAAACTCGTGATAAGGTGATGCATCAGTTACTAATTTTAATTTGTTTGTTTTTGTTATGTCTTGAGAACACCAAAAAAAGACTGGTTTTCCTAATAAAGTGTGATTCTCCATAGAAAACTGACTAAACAGTGACACCATGGGGTGTCTTGCTTATTCATGCTAATTAATTTTCACCTAAAATTACATAGCATGTTAAGCATTTCAACTGCTACCTCTGTGTAATCAATCAGAAAAAAAAAAGTGCCTTTTTTTGCCTGCCTAAACCTGACTAAACACTAAAGTTTATTAAATAGTTAGAATATAATTGTGATGTCAGTCAAACAGCACTGCCCATTTGCTCTTCCACTGGTGTACTGGACTGTCATGGGCAGGACCATAAACACCAATCTGCGGTGATCTGGATCCCAGGGTTTATCTAAGAACTCAAGAGATTAGAGCTGTAGCCCTGGGTTAGAGAGATGAGAATCAGAAATACTCAGACTGGTGCATCACATGCTCAAATTATAGCTTGTTTTAAGCAGAGGTGCTTCACCTTCTGTTAAAAATTATTCAAATACTTCCATGATTGTGGCCCTTACTGCTGCCTCTCTGTGTGGCACAATCATGATATTAAGTTGCCTTCCAGGGCTATTTTCACTGGATGATGGGTATCCAGACTGGCACCTCCTTTGCTACTCTGATTTAGGAGATACAGCTACGAGATCAGGAACCCTCACCTGGCCATTTGCCAGGCACTGTGACAGACCAACACCTCTCAGGTTACTGTTGCTCAGTACAAATAACATGTTCTCCCTTATCTGCAAACTGGTCTTCACATAAGCTTTGTAACTCCCCTATTTTTCACTATTGTTTTGAGATACCAACTCCTAGTTGGGAACTTTTCTTTCAGGAGTTCAGCTGAGTTCTCAGAGCTGTAACCCTTGACAGTGCCATGACTGTCCAGATGCAAGGTTAAAGTGTTCAAGCACAGCTGAAATGAAGACCGAGAATCCTGTGGCAGAAAGTCTGGCTCCCCAGGCCCCAGTTGAAAGCTGACCCTGCTTTAGGCACTCGTGCAGCAAACCAGTACCTCTGAAGGCATCAGCTTGGACAAACTCAATTTCAAATTACCAGTATTACAAATGGGACAGCCCTCCTCTAGAAAGATTAAACAGAAGCATATATTGTACACACCAAGCAATTACAGCTTTATAATGACTTAGTATTTTCGTGAAGGTATCAATGGAGTTGCTGAGCAACTCCATGCTCACATTCTTTCGTTTTCCCCAGACATTGTACAAAAACTGCTCTATTGCTTTCCCAGTCAGTACTTCCCAAAGCAGCAAAATAATGCTGAATGCAAATTAAGCTGAGGAAGCTGAAATGGATCTAAGTTCAGAGATAGGAAGGTGTAAAGTGATCATTAAAATGCTGGTGGCAGAGAGAGGCAGACAAATACATTTGTTTTCCTGTATATTTTCTTTCTTTTTCCTATTTTAAAGCACAAATTATTTGCATTCATTTTTTCACTTTTAGAGAAAAAAACCCACCAAATCAGGTTAGAGGTACTGTTTGAAGAACAGACATTAAAAGATAATTTTGGACATGGAGACAGAACTACAGATTAAGTTCTACATTTTTAAAACAGTTTTGATAGCTACATTTATATCCAACACATTAATTTAAATGTCTCTTGTAATTACAGCTTGATGATGTCTCCAGTAGAATTTATGAGTCCAGAATCACATTAATACTTATTACTTTGATTTTAGTCATATGGATGAATCCCAAATCAAGATGTAGGGCTACCTTTTTTTTTTCTTTATATAGACAGATGTTTCTCTCTTTGTTACTGATCGATATCTTTTCTATTTCAATGGAATTTTCAGTTCTCACTTGCTTGGTGAGGTAGCTTTTCACAGGCTCAGCATCCTTCAGAGAAACTTTAAGTGGTATATCTTACCCAATTGTCACTTCAACTGCAAACAACTTCAAGTCCAGTCAGTCCCAGAAGCGAGATCCACATGTCTGAGCTTGCCCTGCTGAAGTGAATGGGAAGCTTGGGACTGACTTCAGTGGACCTCAGGTTTCATATGCTGTTCTAGAGGTCAGGAAAGCTAAAGCTGAACTTTGGATCAATAAATTCAAACAAACTTGGGAAATGACCAGGTCCAGTTGAGCACCTCCAGTCTGGAATCTGCCTCTAATGATCAAAAACATTATCCCTGCTCTAACAACACATGAAGAAATAGGAATACAAGCTTTGTTTACATCTGAACCATTGCAGTTGAACAGTAAAGTACATTCAAAATGCCATCAATGAACATATCCACCGTGGGAAAAAAATCCACCTCATTGATGCTACACAGTATCTTCCAGAGGTAAAATACACTTCCTTGTGGTGAGTTGCTTGAGCAATCTCAACTTTGGAGAGCCGAACATGAGGTATCTCAGATCAGCTCACTGAAACCAGATGCACTGAGGAGGTCACAAGCTGGGTATCCCAAAAAAGGAGGCACTCAAAATGACTTTTTGACATGGATATCAGCATGTTTTAGATGAGGAACAAAAAAAGAAATTATTGCAGAAAGTTGTGTTAACTCATTTATAAATGAAGTTCATTCAAGTGGGCTAAAACACCCCTTATGTTCCCCGCGGAAGTGAATTTAGTACACTGGTCTTGTTCTGTCCAGAAGAACCTACTTGTTTTGGGTGCACGTCCATAGACACAATGCCATGGGTTATTATTTGTTTTCTGAAACAACCCTTAACTGTGCCTTTCTGAAATCTGTGTCTCTTTATATTTCTCAGGGTGACACAGTATACTGTGAGAGACATCGTGTCTGATTACATCAGTCAGACTGCATTAAGCTGTGTCAGTAATGACTGCCAATGTGACTGATGTAACTGGATGTGACACACCATCACTCCGTTTTCTCGTCTGTGAAATATGAGATGGATTTGGGGGCAAGAGGAAAAAGAAAAATCACAAAAATTTCACACCAATAGAAAATGAATTTAAAGAAACCTGTTCCTGTGCTCCCTTTCATAACTAAAATTGATTGAAAATCTTTCATTATGTTAGGGTCTAAAATAACAGGAGTGAGGCATAAGATATCTCTGCAGTCAGATGTGGAGACATCTCTCTTGTACTGAGCACACTTTTTTAAAGGAAAAACATGAAAACTGCAGGGTGGAACTCAAAAAGTTTTCCGTGTAAGGACATACTGCTTGTTTGAAAGACTTCATGGCCACTTCACTGACACTTCTAGAAGATGATCTCTTCTTTAATAATTCAATATATGTGAACACAGCAGGTAAAACAAAGCAGTCTATCACTTGAAAACTTCTGGAAAACTGTAAAAATTTGGTGGGCTGAAACATAAAGGTTTCTGGTTATTGCTTTTTGATTAAGTACTTTAACATTATTAACATGCCAGTCACTAACAAATTTCTAAGAACTCTTTTTGTGGCCGTCTGATTCTTTTGGTACTGGCTCAGGACCTTCAAAAGTGTTTCCTTCCCTTGATGACTGACAGGGGATTAGGATCTGAGCGTGCCCAGGGCCAGGAAAGCCTGTGGTAACAGACCTTCGAAAGGCCTTGGTCTCTCATTACTGATGTAGGCTCACAAACAAGATTTAAGCTATCTCCAGCAATGCCAATATTACAGAAGCCAGCACTTTATTTGCCATGGATGCATCCTCCCTAACCCTCAAAAAACCAGGCAGTCGTGAGAATCCAAAACAAATCAAAGCCTGGAAAGCAGCTAGAACAATAAGACTTTCATATGGTACACAGCAGAAAAAAATCATCCTCTTTCAAAGCAGACCACTTTCTAAAATCCCACATGAAACTAAGGCACAAAAATTATGAGTAGTAACAAGCACATAAGGGCCATTTATCCTTTTAACTTCCCACTATACATTTTTTCCCCTGAAGAGTTGTAGAATTCTCACAATGAAATCCTCAGAAAAGTTAGCTGTATGAGCTACCACACAACTGTTTCCAGTGTAAAACACTTAGCTTGAATTGACAGTCACATCTTGAGTAACAAGATGAATCAGTGGCTCTTCATCTTCCACCTTTGCCTCTGCTGAAATTACGTGAGTTATGTTAAAGTCCTTTGTACCACCAACGTTGGAAACTGGAGGTACCCAACATTTTGTGTAGGTTGACATCCACCTAATCATAAGAATTAACTGGTGTCTTACTTTTGTAGCAAAAGAAATCACACATAATCAAAGAGCTATGCTAAATGCAGCTTTCTAGTAGAAAGGGTTCAGAGGAAGAGAGCAGCCAGCAGTAGCTGGCATACTTATGTGTATGATAATATGTAATACTTATATACTTATTAAGGGGGGTTTGTTGGGTTTTGTTGTACAGTAATAAGACCCAGCAAGGTACCTCTTGGTTTCTGGGTTTGATAGTACACAGTGCATGCAGAGCACTGCCAGGTAAATTAATCTCTATTAATTAAATCCATTATAAGCAGCAGGAATTGCATCCCATCTAATTCTGGGGAAATATAGTCTTCTTTTTCTTTTTTTTCAATTACCTTAACAGTTCAGAACATCATGACCTAACAAAACAATTTAGAGCCATGAAGTGGGGCAGAGAAAATATGCCTTGTGGGAGGAGGAAGAGGGCAAAGTCACACTACAGCAAACACACCCACCCAGAGAAATGCATGACATGTTCAAAGCCAACACAGTGATCCCTGATACCCAACCCCACAGTGTGCTCTCTGCTGTGCCCTGTATCCCCAGCTGCAGGGCTGGATTTGCCTGTAAACCCATAAGCTCATATGGCCCCATGATTTGCAGGGAGGGGAAGAGGATTGTTTGAGTTAAACAGATCTTTGCTCTGTTTACAGCAAAGCAGACGACAAGATTTTTGCTCTGTCTACAAACGACTGTGTGCAGGTCCTTAAGCCAGCTTTGTGCTTCTCTGGGAACTCAACCATATATAAGCAATGGATAAAAATAATCTTTTGAGTTCGTTTGCTGCAGAAATAAAATAGACTGAAATATGTTTTTATATGGGCAAAAAAATGAATCCTTAAAAAAAGAGAAGCATTCACATTTTAAAATAGTTTTTACATTTAGACCCTTGAAAATATCTCTTTCAGACTACACATGCAAGGCATTTAAGTACCTTGATCACTCTGAGCTTTCACTTCAAATAGTAGTATATGACAAGCAGAAGGAAAATAATTGTCCAGGTAATGTTTAGAGTCACACAGGTACATTTGAAGGTCCATCCCTGTTCTTAAACTCCATTTCTAAATGCATCCAAGTGTTCTGATAAAAATCAGCCTCAATGTGAAATAGGAAGAGAATGCATTTTTGCTTCATTTCAGCCTTATCTCTGAAGGTCATCTCTCCCCCCAACACATTTTGCTTACTGCAGAAAAGAGACTATATTTTCCATGATGTTGCCTCAGTAAATTGCATGAGTCAAAATAATTTGTATGTCCATTTTCCACAAAAAGTTTTCTCAAGCCTAGAGCTCTGTAACGAGAGACTATGCATAAATTAATTGTCTTCAGAAAGAAATCATGCGAATATTGAAACTGGGAACTCTGTATGCAAACTTCAGCATTAAAGAGCTGAACAGAATGCAGAGCATAACCTACAGGTGGAAATATGATTTCCTACAAATGTCTTTATATCTCATGCAGAAAAGTTGCATTTACCACTTCTCCAACTTACATTTCATTGAATAGAAGTGCAGTCATAAGATATTGCTCACTGGACTTGTGGTAGGGAAGAAATCAGTGATATTTCTAACTTCAACTGATCAAACTTGAATTGCAATTTCTAATTCTAATTCTGCTTTCCAATTTTACAACCATCCTTGGAGAGACAGAGTTTTTAGGTTTGTTTGAATATCTAGTTCTAGGGACACTCAAATGTGTCACTTCTAGGACACAGGAATCCTTGCTGCTTTCAAGAGTTTTTTCCTGTCCAGAACAGTCACAAGGCTGCACAAAATATTGCCTTGTACCAACACACACATTAGACAGCAGTAAGGTTGCAAAGTCAAGAATTTATTGGCTACAACTTCTTATCCAGTGTCATTCAGGAATCAGTCCATATTAGCCATGTTATATTTCAAAATACTTGTGCAGAATTTTAAAAATAAATATCAAAGCTACAAGGGAGTAAAGGAAACAAAAATAATAACATCCTGCAGTTAAATGCAATAGGATCTTGTTCTTTTCCAGAGCAAACAAATAGCTAATTTGGTATCCTTTGCTAACCCTAATCCTAACCCAAAGGCAGCTTGCCTGGTTTCACACAGAGGCTGCTATGTCAGAGAGCACATACACATCCCAACAAACATAAACCTACAGCAATGCTTGGAGCAGCAGAAGGAAGACACAAGACTGTGATTCACAGTCTCCTTTCTGGTGATGTGTAAGCTGAGCCAGCCATGGTTGATTCCAGGTACTCTCAGTTTCCAAACACTGAATTAGATTTGAAACACTTCCAACAGCAGTCAGGCAAAATACACTGATGAGATGTTTCTATGAGCATCCCTAATTTGCTACAGACCTAGAGTGTTCTTGACCACATGTACAAAAGAAGCTATCAACCCTGTGCAGAGCACGTGGTGATCTAAGGACAGTTTTAAACATTTTGAACAGTAGACCAGGACGTGCTCCCTAGAACGACACATACTAGAAAGCTAATTCTTTGACACATATGAGTGCACTGTAAATGAAATTGTGAAAAGTTAACCAGCCCAATGACACCTTGTTGTCCAACTACGAGCAATGAACACTGACACAGCTGAGATGTCTGCCTGGAAGCTATCTTCTAACCCAGATGACAGCAATAGAAAAAATACATTCAAGAGCTTGGCATCTGAGTCTTGCAGCTGTCAGAGCTCAGAGTGGCCACAGGTGCTACTCCCAACCATGAAATCCACTGGGGAGGGAGAAGGCAAAAAATGAGAGTGCTACCAGCAAAACAGGGAGTAAAGGGCAGACATAAAAACCCCTTCAACTGCCAACAAAGTGGTACAGATGCCTTCTGACTGTATTTACACGGTGACATAGTAACAGCAATCAAATTGGTAATCTTAACATGTTGAGTATGTCCCTTTAATGTAGACAAATCAGCATCTGCCAGAGTCTCAAAACTAAGAGCAGAGGGTAGGAATGTAAAAATTAAAATATCTATACATATGTATTTAGTTGGAGCACTAAATGGGTGAGGGGAGAACACAAAGCAGTTTGTGCCTTTCTTCAATGACTGCTCAGTAGTGTGGAGATGTACCCATTTCTACCCATTTATCCTTTTGCTCTGTTTAGGCCTTCTCCTTTCATCTCTTTGGTCAGCTGTCATTTCTCATTATATGAGCCATCCATGCAAGATGCTACTTCTGAGTGTCAGTCTTACAACTGTACTCATGTCCTCTACAGCCCTACATAAATAGCTCAATGAAAATTAGTAGTATTGGAAGTGACTCTGTGAAGTAGCCAAGGAACACCTGTAAAGTTTCTGTAGTTAATGATGGACCATTTGCAGCATTCATAACAGAAGAAAGGTCACTCCCAGTGAACCCAAGTAAAGTCATTCCCTCCCTTTTCCTTTCTTCCCTCCAAATTACACCTATGCATAAAGTGGAAAGTTTCAGCAGCAGAATATTGGAAAAGTCATTACAATGATGCAGTTCTGCAACACACAGAAATAAATCAGACAGACTTGGTATTGCAGCCAAAGGAAGATGAAGGTCTCAGCCATCCTCCTATAAGCTGCTTACTCACTGCAGGAATGGAATCCACCATTATCTCATCTCTATACATATTTTAATTCCCCTCTTTTAAAAATAGAACTTAATATGAGAGCTGTAAAGAACAATACTCCTCATGAAAAATACCTTAATAGAAAGTATTACATCCATCTCATGGAATTTCAATTTTTAAAAAGTTCTTTAATTTTGCCATAAAATAGTAAATATATATTATTTAAAAAGTATCAAATCTAAATGTTTTGATAGCCATTTTCCTAATTTTCTGTTTGTAACCTTTATTTATAAATACTTCTATAATAATCAAGTATATACACAAAACTAACAGACTTGATTCCTTAATCCATACAAATTCTGAAGAATTAGCTAAATCTCTTCCTGTTATTTCCTATCCAGATAAAAAAGAAAAAAGTACACATTTTCTCGAGACTAAACAGCTGGACATAAATTCTTTCATGTAGTCTTTTGGAAATGCAATTTATTTTAAAATCCATTTATTTTAATGGATGCTGCACAAGCCAGCCACTCCTGAAGTGGTATCTCTTCCTAAAACATGTCAGTTGTATTTCCTAACAAAAATAACCTCAAGTAGCAAAGTTAATTTCCTTGATGACCTACACTCAGTTAAAATCTATGTTTTTAGATAGGATGGGTAACTATTTATAATATTAAAAAACATTATTAAGCCACTTTACAGTGGAACTAACAACACCTGCGTAATTTTTCCATATTGTAGAATTTGATTAAATGCCAATTGTGGTCAGATACTGAATTTACTGAATTGGATTGGTGCTTTGTTACTTGGATTTAGAAGCTCAGGACAATACCTTGAATGCTATTTCAATTTTAAAGGCAAAATGCTGTGATCATTTAAAAGGCCATTTACTGCTGTGATCAAGATTTTTAGGAATCTGAAAATTTATTTTGAACCTTTAGAGGAGCTTCTTCTCACATCAAGCTTGGGTAGCTCTTTTAGACTTTGTATATGTCTGCTGTATTTGCTGAAGATAAACTCTCAAGTCAGACTTTGTATTAATGAGCCGTGACTAAACACGATGCTCTGTTTCAATTTAGAATCACAGAATGGTTTGGGTTATAAGGCACCTTGAAGATCATCTCGTTCCAAACCCCCTGCCATAGGCAGGGACACCTTCCACTAGACCAGGTTGCTCCAAGCCCTGTCCAACCTGGCCTTGAACACTCCCAGGACTGGGACAGCCTCAGCTTCCCTGGGTAACTTGTTCCAGTGCCTCACCACCCTCACAGGAAAGAATTTCTTCCCAATATGTAATCTAATCCTGCCCTCAGTTTAGAGCCATTCCCCCTTGTCCTGTCACTTCCTAACCTCATCAACAGTCCCTACCCAACAGCCCCTTTAGGCACTGGAAAGGGCTCTGAGGTCTCCCCAGAATCTTCTCTTCTCCAGGCCAAACAAGCACAACTCTTTCAGCCTGTGTTCATAACTCCAGCCTTCTGAGTAACTTCATGGCCCTGCTTTTACCAGATGAAGGCCCTAAACATGCATTTTTCAAATTAGGTTTTATCTTGTAAGCTTTTTCATTTGCATTCTGGTGTGAGTAAAATTCATCAACTAAAAGACCTCTAAACTGTGCAAGTCCAGGTCATATAGTCTGGAGGCAAAAAAAAGATCATCACTAGACAAAAGCACATGCTAGCTATCATACAGTTTCCAGGAGAGCATTCAGGTGCTCTCTGTGTTACAGGACCTGTGGGGATGCAGTGAGACTTCATCATGACACAGTAAAGTCAGACTGCAAAAGCCATTCCATGTTATTGTTAGAAACTGGGACCACTGAAATTCTTAAAATTTAGACCAAAAGCTAAAGGTTTGCTAGAGTACAGATTAAACATCAGTTTCCTGCCTGCAAATCAAGACTATTTCCCTAGGTGAAATCCAGTTGGATCAGGGCTGGTCTCATTTGCTAACTCCCGATGTCCATAGGTTTCGTCACAAAACTTTTAATTAACTAAAGCTAAATTCATGATTGTTCTTTTTTGTTTGCCTGTTTGTCTTCAACTATAAGCAACAGAGTATTTGATTTGGAACAACCCAAGTCTGTAATGTTTCAGTTTCACCTCATAAGGACACAGGAAAAAATATTTACATTTGATAGGAAATACCCCCTTGATCAAATGTAAAATATAAATACAGCTTTGAATGGAATCATTTGGATAAAGAAAACTGTCATACACAACAACATAGAAGTGTGTAATTTCTGATAATTTCTCCTGTCTAAATGCCTGCTAAACTCTCAACAACATGACAAGCGTCTTATTTGCTACATACAAACAATGTTTCCAAGCAACTTCTTGTCTTCTCTGAACAGAAATCTTGAAATAGCTCAATAATGCCCAGACTGTGTGCATTCACCTTAGGCAGGGGCAATTACCAGGAAACCTATAGCTAATTGCTATCCACCCCTGACCTCACAGACATCACGGTTGGGCTACAGGATGATTTTGAAGCTACTGAAGGCAAAAAAATGTTTAATTTTTTTATCTGCTTTTTCCAAACTAGAACTTTCTCCACATTAATCATTATCTCAAATCCACCACACGCTAATGAACTCTTAATACACTGTGAGTATACTGACACACAAAGTCCAAACACTTTTAAATAATTGCTAACTTCGTGGATGTCAAAATCACGTCACATGCAGTGCAAAAGGCAGTGGAAAGGCAGTTATTTTGAGGTAAGATCCAGCAACAAAGCTGTATAGGAAAACTATTTAAAAGAATGAAACATTTTTCTAGTCATGGGAAAGTTCCTGTTTTTTCTGACTCAGTCCAAAAGCATTACATCTGTACCTTTCCTTTATGATCTCTCCTGAACTCCACACTGCTTTCCCTCCCAAGTGCTCTGCTGTCTTCCCTCTCCCATCCTCTGTCTTTACACCCAAGTTTCAGTGCTGTATTACCTCTCCATCCTTACTCAATTTCCTATTTCTCACCTGTTATCATCTCTACAGAAGTTTTCCCTTCACCAGACAAGCTTTCCAATATGTACTTCTATAAACTATGTTTCTCCAGAACCTCTTAAGGTAAAACTTGCCTAAATTAAACACAGAGAAATGGAAAAATTTATGTAATCTGCAATGACAGTTATTATAACATTATGTCTACTGTTTGCTTCTTATAACATAGTTCTGCCAGAGCAAACCCAGAGAACAGGAATGAAGTAAGATCTTCCTATAAACTAGAGACTGAAAATGGAAGAAATATCCCTGTCAGGATCAACCAGGACAGTGGTTTTGCTCTGGTAAGAGATTCCCACAAAGACTCCCACAAATTTCCATTCAGCATTCACCACCAACACTAAGACAGAGGGTGCTGGACTATCTGCAGGACCAGAGCCAAACTCCATTAAAGTGATTAAAGTTTTGCAACACAGAAAACACCTGCATGAAGATCTGAAATCCTCAGGACCTAGAAAATTAACACGTACATTTAATTTTAACATAGACATCTGTATATCTTCTGAAGTTGTATTTGTTTCTTTTTATTATTAAGGAGAGACAATATTTGATCATTTACATGTGGAGGATTTTTTAAGTACAGTATCTCCTATGTGCAAATTTGTTTACCACGAGGAGCTCATTCATTTCAGGGCAGAATTGTTGATAGCTTCCAAAAACAAATAGAATTTCTGACTTAATAAAGAAGTTATGTATCTATTGGATTTATGAAGCTATAGAAAATATTAACTTCCAGTGGTTCATAAGTGTTATTTCCAACTGCTAAGTTAATGTCTTATGGTATCATTATGGAACTTTTCAATCCCATTGGAGAATTTCATCTATTCTCACTTCCTGAATAAATAGCCTGAAACAATGTACTCCCAAACTGTTCTGGCTGAAAATCCTATGACACCCTGTTGAGAATCATAGTTAGATTATTATTTCTTGCAAATACAAATATTTGCCTCTCAAAATATCCAAGGAAGCAACATTACTGAACATTTACTTCTTATTCATCTTTCAGCTATCTTATTAAACCTTTCAGAAGTTATTTTCAGGCGATGAATAACAGAAAATGAATACCAGCCACCTTGTTGTCAAACTTAAGCTTTATGAAAAGCACAGGGGTGATTAGTTGGTCTGTATTTAGAATGTGACTGACAGTTTGTCAGTATTTGTGTCATGTCACAGTGAGTGAGTGCAACGAGGGGTTCCACAGAGAGGAGGTTCCCTCCCATGGCAGTGCCACTTCACATTTACATTGGCTTCGGTCATGGAGAGCACTGAATGTAGAGTGAGCAAAAGGACACTGAGAAAGACTTAGAAAAAGATGAATAACAAATCAGAACCATTTGAAAAGGTATTGGCTTGGCATTATTTTACTCTTTTGTATTCTAAATTGTGAGATTTTTAAATTAGACTTGGTTTCCTTGTGGCATTGTATTGCATCAAGACTATGCTGTCACTACCCCTATAGTCTTTGGCTATTTTTAGGGTGTAAATAAATTGAAGTTAAACACTGAACTTAATAGGTCCGTGTTAGAGAAAATTTTCTTCTGTTTTGGCATTCAGTCACTCCTGTTAAATGCACATACTGTGTTTCCTCTCACAGCAAACTTCCCCCACTGGGCAACACAAAGGCATGCACGGAGCACCACTTGTTCATCCAAATCTAACAAAAAGCTCATTTGATGCATTAACCTGTGGAGTAATGAAATGTCTATTGTATATGGCAAATTAATTTTTAGACTATTAATTCAATGAGAATTTGGAGCTGACTTCTGATGAAGCAAAATTTTCCTCCAGTACGTTATCTATCACCATTTTCTGAGAAAGTTGTCTGTGGTTCTGAAGCCTCTCCCTGCAAGAAAACTACGTGCTCAGTTCCAGTTGGGACAAAGATTACAAACTGCCAAGCAACTTGCAATTGAAGTTAACGTTTTTCTTCTAATTGCTGAAGCAAATGTCTCTTGAAGACCAAGAAAGAAAAGCATTGTGTTGGATTTATAGCTGGAATATTCATGTTATAATGCAAGAGCAATTTAATCTCTACAAATATGCCCTTGTCAATCTGTTGTCCTTGAAGACTTTTGTGCATTTTATCCAAGAAAAAAATTTCCACTGAGAAAACATAATGCATTAACTTGTCACTAGGAAAACTTTCCCACTATTTCAGCTTTCTACATGAATATTTAAAGGTAAATTCTGCTACTTTTTTCTGGTAAACTTCTTATATTGTGCAACATTTTACAAAAGAAGCTCAGAACACCTGTCTGGTTCAAGCTAGACAGAAAA
Source organism: Pipra filicauda (assembly GCF_003945595.2). Taxonomy (NCBI): domain Eukaryota; kingdom Metazoa; phylum Chordata; class Aves; order Passeriformes; family Pipridae; genus Pipra; species Pipra filicauda. Next base: position 3,717,849 of record NW_024104742.1, read on the forward strand.
CTAATGGAGTGGAACCTCCCTTTAACCTTCTTTTTTTAAAAAATTGCACTATATTAGAGTTTTAAATAGTCTATATTGTTGAGAAAAACATTTTTCCAAACGACAGATTATTTCGATAAAGATGCAGTCTAGATTAAACAGGTAACAGACAAATGAAAATATATGATACTAGAAAATTGGTTTCTAACTACTTTATCATTATCTGAATCAATGTTCAGCACAAAATGCTATGAAGCACAGAAAAGTAAACCGCCAGTGAAAAATGTTTGTTCTCTCTGATGGAGAAGTGAAAGCCAGCAGTGTGACACAACAGTGGTCATGTAGGTGTGAACAAAATTGCATCCTTGGTCCATGTGCTGCTGACAGCAGCTCTCATCTCTTTTTAATAGCATGAAGCAAATCCCAAAACACAAAAACACACTAATTCCTTTGGACCACCTTGTAACATCCAGTGTAATATTTTCAAAAGCAACACAGACATTTTTTTAAAGCTCTTATTACACACAATAAGCTTGAACTGAAGTTCGCTATTTTTGTTAAGCACTTCTCTTCCCCTCTAGAATCTCATTTTCTTTTTTCTGGACAGGAAAATCATTCTAAAGGAGAAGGAATTTTGAACACATAACTAATAAATAGGAGAGCACTGTGGCACATACGGATGCAAACACACAGTAGCAGAAATTATTTTTTACCGGAGTAATAATAAATCCTTGTTAGACTAAATTACGTAAACATAAGCAAACAAATAAGCAAAATATCTAAGCTTTCTTGGTTCTTTAAAGTACTGTGATGCAAATTCCTCCCACCTGGTTATCTGTGAAACAGGGCAAATGCTTTAGAGAAAGACAGGCCTGAACATGGATCACTTGAAATGAGCAAAATAACCATTGAAGGGGTTTGAAACTAAATGAAGATGTGGAAGATTCCTGCTTCTCCTGGGCAGAAAACATCTCAGAAACACTTATCTATGATGTTTAATCCAAAAAGATTTTAAATAACATTCTTAAAAAAAAAAAAAGAGTCAACAAGTATGAGCAAATCCTAGTGAGGTCTATCCCACAGATAACAACTGTTGCAACAGTTTACTATGAAATCGAAACCACAACATATTCCCCTGAAATGCAACGTCCAGTCCTGCTATGACTGAAGTAAAGGGGGTCTAGGTCATGGTTTTCAATGAAAACAACTTTCGTTCTCTTATACAGTCAATCTGAGTGATACTAACAAGAAGAATTGGATTTTTCTTGCAATAGCTAGTAAAAAAATATACAAAATCAGATACATTCTGCCTCTGTGGTTATTTTTCTTTTCACCAAAAAATATGTTATTCAAGAGGTGGGTGGTTGGTTTTTAAGGGTTTTTTGTTTACATTCCCTGGAACAAAGTGTCAATATATATAATCTACAAAATTCATTCCTGCTAAAATTGATCTAGTCATTATTTCTTAGTTATACCATGAAAAGCCTCCATTGCAGATGACTTTCAGGAATACAGTAATTTCCTCTCTGAAGCTAACAAGGTTACAGTCGCTGTTACTTCAGGATGATATAAATCATAACAGTCCTCATTTTTTTCCAGATTATTTAGTATTTAAAAGTTTCCTAATAATTCTTCCCAGCATGGAAAATTCACTGCTGGGAAACAGATTTTTCCATGCCAGTTTTTTTTCATCTCTGTCCACATGCCCGATTCTACTTTGAAGATACATAATTATATTTCTAAATTAACTTTGTATTTTAGCTAATTGATTGTATTCTGCATGCAGGCAATGCAGTTTATGAACTCTTTACATTTTTAAACTGTTTCTCTTCTGTGTTTAAAAAGAAGGAATCAAATTTCTTATCTGTCATACTCCTTGACATTGGCTTTGTCATCTATCTGTACACTAAGTAAACAAATGCATCATGTTTAAGCTTTTTACATCATTTCAGCATTGTGCAAAGATATTGTTTTTTAAATAGTGACCACATATTCCACCACCTTCAGTTTTGATTTATGCTTTTACTTTACTTTAAAAGACTTTGAGCTTGTAAAACTTGATGCCAAACTCTGAAATATTATGCTGGTGAAAACAAATGATCAAATGAAAGAATCAAGATTAAAATGGAGAATTGGCAGACATTGAGACAGACTAAGGGAAAAATAAAAGAATATGTACTATGTTGAAAAATAGAGATTACAGCTCTGGGTACAAGTGGAACAGAAGAGGTGAATGTGAGAAGTCCAAGAAAAAAACAAACAAACAAACAAAAAACCAACTAAATAAAATAGAAATTCACATAACTTGGTCTACTAAAGGTCCAGTCAATGAGAAACAGCCTCATTCCAGGACCACACTTACTATGTTATTTTTACTGAAAACTCAGTAACCAACTTCGTTTAGAACAAACATGTTGCCCTTCATTCACTTCTGATCATAAAGCTGAAAAAAATACGAAAATACCTGGAAAATACATGTGACTGAGCACAAATTCAAAAACTTTCAGGAAGGTGCACCAGTGCAGTAAACAGCAAGCTGTCTACTTGCAGCCATGCAGCTGACTGCTGCCACAGTGCTTTTCACACAAAACACGTGCTTGTCAGCAGTCAGCGTTAGGAGTGGATATTCTGTTTGCCTGTAATGCAGAAATCCACGGCTAACACAGGATACAGAGGAAAAGGTTCCAGCACACCTCTACTGGAGAGAAAGAAAATAAAACAATATGGCATTCATCGATCCCCACTTGGCAGCAGAGGGTCAGGTAGTCAAATATTTTGTTTTATGAACTGATTACAGCACTTGTGCTTTTAATTTTTTGGCATTAAAGTTTCATAAGGACTTTAATGTTGACTTACTGCACAGTTACAATGGCCACACGGATCCAATCGACCATGATGACTCTAAAAGCCTTTTAACAAACTGTATGGACTATAAACTAGTCTTGACAAAGGAGCCTTTAGAGACTTCCCAATGTAGCATTGTACACTTTAATAGGCTCTGTTGATAATTCTTTACAATAGTCTGAAATTCCATCAGGTGTCCCTTTTTGCTAAACTTCAGGATTAAAAGCTGTGTGAGCAGGGAAAGGTGTGACCTTCTGTGGGCAGCTTTGAAACTTCTCACATCACCTCAGTTCCAGTCTCATCATCTTTCAGGAGATACAATAACAAGCCAGAAAACAACTAAATGCTCTAATCTCACTTCTCTATAACTACGCATAATTATTTTTTTCAACTTTTGCCTCAATCCATAAGCAAAAAATTCATGAGCAACCAATTCATGAGCTGCTTCTGATTCTTGAGAGTATTCATATCTCATCTTACTTCACAGCTAATAAACTAAAAATTTCTTGCAATTAAGTTAACTACCTAAAATTCGCAGTAAGATAATTCATTCTAATTGGAAATGCAGCTCACATGATATTATTTCTCCTCTGAATTACTGTAATTCTTGAATTCAATGTGCAAATACCTATATTTTACACAGGCAATTTCCACTTTTTTAATATTTACCTAAAATTTGCTTTAGTTTATTTTTCTTGAAATTTTATATTCATTTTTCGCACATGTGGTATTACATAAAGGAAAAAGTCTTTCTTTTTTTTCTTGTTTTACAATGTAAAAAATATACACAGATAAAAACTAGTGGAAATAATAGCAGTCTTACCTCATTTCTGTAACTTGCACTTTGACAAACAGATTTTTTAAAAGATGTCACAGGCAAGGAATTATATGTATCAGATTTTATTATTTATATGGAGTAGTGCAGGTAATCCTCAAGGAAATTAAAAGGGAGGACTGAAAAAAGGCAACTGTATTTTAAAGTACCCTTAATACTAAATGCTCAATCCCTTAACAAGGAGGTCAACACATTAATAAACAGCTCAAAACTGCTCTGTGTTAACACGTGATCTAATAAAAAATGATCAGTCCCACCACCTCATTTAGAGCATAGAGGTTTCATCATTATTCACTACATGACCCTTGAATTCCCCAATCCACTTCACTCTGTCCACACCACCTTCATCAGCCTGAAGGTTACAGCTGTGAACAGGAACAGTGCCCACAGCAAACTACTGTCAGACAACTGGTTTCACCCAGAATATTCATACCAGGAATCAATGCAAAATGGTGCCTCAGTGAAACCTTTCCTTGGCAAAATAAATAATGGAACAGAAACAAGGAGTACCCCTCTTTGTATTTCCTGCCACTTTACAGGAAATTACAATTCACACGGAATTCCTGCATGTAGATATTATTTTAATATTACCATAAAATATATATATAATATAATAAATAAGGCAGTGTACTTTAGCTTGCAGAAAAAAATACAGTGTTCTAGTTTTCTCTAAAGTTGACAAAGATGATACTGCCCCTCACATTATACTCATTCACTTCATCCATACACTTTTCTCTTTTTAGAAATGTATTTTTCATTAACTCTCCCACTACATAACAAATATAGTAGCAATATTACAAGTAAAAAATTTGTCTCTAAATGGGATTGGGAAAGGCAACTCAAAGACAAGTGGAAAGGTGAAGAGTTGAAAAATCTGCTGGAGTCTTGTTTGTTTAGATTAGCAACTGATTACCACTTGCCCACATCAATTGCAATCAACTGTATTTATATTTATCCTTGGCATTTCCTTCTGAGCTATCAATCAAAACATTTCTTTCTGGTTTTCATTCTAACACACACTTCTAATCTCCAATATATGTGCATTTAGGCTTGCACTTTAAGTGTGTGTAAGCCACTTACATTTAAAAACACATTACAAAAAGCAAGAAATAGTGAAATATTTTAGTGAATATAGCTGAAAGTCAATTCTTTTCTTTAGGGCTTAACTGAATTGAAGCTTTATGAAGGTCGAAATTACTCCAAACATTGAAAATTTACTTTTACAGTCAAAGGACTACTATTAAAATTCTATTATTCTGTATATAGCAGTATACTATCAAATAAACCCTCAGCTCTTTCATTTCCTTAACATAACTTTTTAACTCACAAAGCTTGAGCTCTAGATCCATCAGCTCTTCATGCCAAGGTAAAAATGGTTCAACTTTATGACCATCCTTTAAAAGTGATAAAAACTAACAGAGATTATTAGTTTCCATATGATATAAAGATTTAAAATACACACTCAACACTTGATTGGTTTCTATTTTCTGGAAGAATTCAGGTTTTGGCTGTCTGGTTTACTTTTTAAAGTCTGCTACTCTATTTCTCTGTGTGCTTGCAGCTGTTCAGAACTCAAGCTGCTCCTTCTACGTAAGGTCCATGGCATGATCTGTGGCAAGGTTTCCATGTAAAAATTCCTCATTATAAATTGTTCTTTCTGCCTTTAAACCCAGATATTTACAGAAAATACAGAGCTCTAGCGGATATTGAGTCTAAGCAATATAAAGATATGCACACAATGTGGATTCTTTTGCACATTTACTTCACGTCTCTGGGTACACAGGGATTACCACCTACTTTACCAGTTCTTCCAAGAGAGGTAGAACATGCAAAGAAATTACCTTCTGGTATTGTCACAATTGTCCTAGAGCTCCTAATTTGTATGATATTCAGCTCCCAATAATGCACTGGATTACTTTTTTAAATACAAGCGTACAGAACTTTCAAACTGATAGAACCTTATGAATTACTTTTGAAAACTTAAAAGCCAGGCAAAGACTTTGCATTTAAATTGATTTTTTGAAGGGTTTCCTGAGAAGGCCTATTTTCATGACCATACTTAGTGATATCTACCAGGATACCATAAAGCATGGGTAGCCTAGAATAGAATGACAGTCATTTACATACAAATGAGCTCATTACTATTGGGTTTTTTACCAGCTGTTGATTCAAAACTTGAAAGATGTTTTATGAATCTACATAAAATATTAAGCAAGGGCCATTCTATTATCAGTGTCCCTTATTAATTCTTTGTACTGGTTTTCATCTGCCTTTTAGTAACTGTCATTCCATATGTTGATTTTAATCAAAACCATCACACGCTCGAATTTTAATCTTTGTTAGGAACTATTTCTACTGTAAAGCACACTGCATTCCCTTGTCGTGAGTTTAAGCTATGACATGACAAGCTAACAAAATGTACACTCATTTTTAATGGAACCAATATGCTACATTTCCTTTCCTGGAAATATGTATTCTACCCATCGCTTAAAGCAACATCAAATTTATGGGCAATCTCTGCAAAAACTTCCTTGAATAAACATTCACTTCAAAAGGATTAACATACATCTTTTCAGAAGTCAGCTCTTAATCAATATTCTGGTTGTCTTGCTTTGAAGCAGCAGGAACTCTTATTCTTCATCTATTGTATAGCAGGTAATATGCTAGACCTCCTTCCAGAACTCTCATCTGGGTAACTCCAGGGAATCTTGAATTTAGACACACACAAATCTTCACTTAGTCATTAAGGATCACTTATTTACAGAATGACTTTGACTAGATTCATGTTATTTTTCATGCACAGTGTCACACTGTAAGAGCACAGGGAGACCTAAGGAACATGTCCTGGCTTCGGAAAAGATCTATTAAGCTGTGTCTGCAGGAGGCAATTGCTCATCTTCAGTGGTGCTGGCAACACTTCCCTCTGCAGGTGGGCAACAGTAGTTTTTATTGATCATTTAATATGAAAAACTTAAAAATTATCCAGAAACAAAAATATTCTCTCTTAACGCAGAAGCGCGAATTCTAGATCATGTGCAATAAGCAAACATGGTGTTGAAAACTATCCCAAAGGAAGGAAGATCCTCCCAAGCAGGGGCGGTGTCAGTGAACAAGGGCTGCGATGCCCCAAACAGCAAAAAGATGATGCCAGGAATGTAACAGGAGTTAACAGGAGAAATTCCTGTCCCTGCTACCAAATGAGTGCCCTCAATCAGAAGCACCCAGTGATGACCAGAAGCTCTTCACGTCACAGAATTTCTTATGTCCCAGAGGTACCAGATTGTGTTACTTTACCACCTCAGAAAACCCAGCTCCTCCTCTTGCCGTACTTAGATCTATCCCTCGCCTTGCTCACTGCCACTTTCAGCCTTCACAAAAAGACCGAGTGCAACCTTTCATTGCTGGGAGGCACAATTTGTTTAAGCTGCAATTAGGCACCCACAGAATCAAAAGATGAACAATGCAGGACAAAAGAAAACAAAAAGGACTTGGAGCTTGCCAGATGATGACTAAAAAATAGCCCAGTTTGAGGGCCTGACTACAGAATTTCAGAGGAATTTCAAGTGGTGGTTTAGACAGACACCACTCTTGTATGCAGCAGTGCATCATCCTTTGGATTAGAAACTTCCCCATCACTGAGCATGAATTAATAACTTCTAAAATGGTGGATTTTAGTTTAAATATTGCAGCACACTCCTGTTAACACTACAGCCTCTGCAAGTGCAGATTCTGTACTATTGTTCATGAGTTTCCTTCCTGCAGAGTTTTTGGAGGAAACAAGCATTCATGAACAAAGCTTTGCTAATTAGCTCGGAGCCTGCCTGTCTGAAGGGGTCATCAGTAATGAAAGATGAGAAGCAGAGAGAGACTTCAAAACATAAGAAATTGGCAAGAAGAGCACAGCACACCAAAACATAATTGTATTCTAAATATTGCATCAGGCCCGAAATTAAAAATAAGAAAATATAGGAAGATTCTTAACAGATATTGTAAGCATAATTGGAAGGTATATAGACCTTATTAGCACATTCAGAAAAAACACTTTTATATTTTGAATACATTATTCTTCTCATATCTTGATGGGTATGTATCTGGCTTTAATTTCAACACTTTTCATGAGGATCCAAGCTAGAAAACCACTGAGAGTATCAGCAAAAACTCACTAGAAATTCCATCTTATGCACCTAAAACATAGGTTATGCCAACTCTGTCATTGAGAAGATCTTGACACATGCATCAAAATATAACATCACACCAAGAGAGGCTGGTGCATGTTTACATGGAACATTTCAGAGGAGATGCAAAAAAGATTCACCCCTGAAATGCCACCACACAAACACACAATAAAAAATGTCATCCCCACTTCACACTGCAATACTGATGCTTCTTCACCCCAACAGAAATCTAAACTGATAAATGAGGAAAGGTATATCCAAAATCCCACTGTATAATATGATTATTATTAATAATGAAGTAAAATAGAAGAACCTGCTCTATTTCAGGAATTGATCAATGACGTGATTACAAACTTGTAGGAGTGCGGAAGCAAAACATGTAACAGTGATCCAGCGTGTCATAAGACCCTAATATACATGCAATCATTCAGCTACATCCTGAATTGTTTCTGAGAAACTGTTTATATTCATAGAAAATACTAGGGTTATCTAGACACCTTTTAGATCTACAGATTTTTTGTGTGTGTGTTTTCTGCTGTGGGTTCTCTTCTGTGCTAAGTTTCTCAGTAAAATTCAAAAGCCAAACAGAAGTATCTCCGTCAGAAGAGATTTGCTTATTTTATGCTCAAACTATTCCCATAAGAGAAAAGTGCTGTCAGAGGTTCAGCAGTGGAAATTAAAATATTTCCACTACATTTAACTTTCCAGAAACATTCTATTTGAGCCAGGATTGTTGTCCCTGATGAATAGCTAAGAATTGGACTGGGCTCTGGGAGAAGACACTATTTCACTGTATCTTACACGTCAGTACTGCCTGCCCTCATTCCATGTAAATAGGCTGCATATAACCAGACATCCAAAAGACTAAAAGAAATAATTGCTTTAAATTTTGAAGTTCTAAGAAGAGAGAAAATAGGTGTTAATTAAAATCTCAGATTTGGATTCTTTGGAGAAGTCACATGCAGGTATTTTTATAGTATTTATTCAAAGTTTAACTGAGTCTTTAAACCTGTAACTAATTGTCTGTGAGATTACTGATAATCTTCTAGAAGGTATTAAGGTCTATTGCATAAACTTCTTTATGGAGTTGGAAAATCCATATTATCAGCATGATAGAACATAAAATCTTTGAAATATAAATGTCTTAGGAATAGACAGAACAGGAAATATTTACTACAATCCATACACCTACTTAACACAGAAAATAGCCAATAATATAGAAACTACTGTGAGAATGGAGGGGGGTCCCCCACCTCCCTCTTCTGACCCAAAATTATATGGAAGTAAGGAAATTCAGAGAAAAATGTGTACTCTAAAGTTTATGTGCTCCATGCTTTTTTTCATGTTCCCAGCTATCTGTCATCTTTTATTTCGGAGTCATTGTGTCAGTTCTCCTGAAGGGCACAAGTATTGCCTAGCCCTTCCCATATTGCTTGCACAAAACGACAGTCCTCAGGCTCCAGGAACTATTTTCCAAAATATCACAAAATAATATTTATGCACACATATACACAAATGGAGATGTGCATCATGTATAAGCACCTCAAATAACGGGTCATTAAGTTGGAGGGAAGTGACAGAAACCAAAGAGAGAAATAAAGTACATTCTGCAGTCCTGTATTATTTGCTTCATGTAATAGTAAAATACTACAAATCACTTCTATAACAGTGAAAATCATAAAAGCTAGAATATTGAAACCTTTACAGAGTTCAGTGGTTTACTCATGTGAATAACCAGCTAAAATAACAGTAATTTTTAAGAAGACCAGTAAGAAACAGCACATATTCATCTGTAAAAACTATTTTTTTCTTTTTTAAAAGTAATGTTTAATAATCAGTCACACATCCACGTAACCCAAAATGCAGCATTCTATTCCAGTTTTTAAAATTTGGATACCAACAGAAATACAGCTTTTCTGTTAAAAAATAAATAACAATAAACAACATTGACAATTATACGTTCAACTGAAAGGCATAAAAAGCTTTTAAAATATTTTTCTAGATTGCAAGGAAGTGTGGTCTTGCAGAAACCTGTCCAAGTAAGGATCAAGGAACAGATATTATTAAATAACTATGCACGGTCTAATCTATGTACTGTTTGCCTTTATAAAATATTTCACTAGTCAAAATACATATTTTCCACAAAAAAAAATACTCTGTATAATTGTAGGTGAATGAAAGTGCAACGTAAACACCAAACTTCAATAAGACAACTTCATATATATTCATTTTTTTTTTTTTTGATAGACCACCTTACTATGTCGGAGACAACATACTCATTTAACAGACTGCTGCTCTATTTCACTACAGAAACTCAAGGATTTCTAAAGGCTCTTTATTCCAATTGTTAAAGCAGAAGCCTTTACTGTTGTCCCACAGGGCTCAAAATAACCTTGAATATTTTTATCAGATATTAGGATATAAACAACTTCTACCTTTCATGAAAAATTATATTGTTCATACTGGTATCAGTAGGACACTTTCAATTTGAATTTATTTTTTTTTTCTGAATGAGAAAGAAGATTCATTTTTATTTATCATTGTAAGAACTTGCACAATTGCAAACGATACATGTGGAAAATAATGATGGAAACTTTTCTGACAATAACATTTTACTAATTGCTTCAATCCACAGGACAAAGAAAAATATCCAAAAGCTGTTGGCTTTAATCCCCATTTTACAACACCTTTTTGATAATTAGCTATTAAGTATCTCCTAACACATTGTGCCTGCATGATCCTCTGATATTCTGTCTGTAATATATAGCTCCTTTTCTTTCCTGTTGATAGACTTCCCTCAGTCCATAGGGATAACAAACTGGTAAATTTTTGAATAATTGTCATTGAGCTGTACTAGGTGGAAGGGCCCAACACAAGAGGGGAAGGTATCACTTCAAATCGTGCATGAAATGCATGACACAATTTCCAACTAGTGATGGAAAAAGTGATTAAATAATTACACAAGCTTAGCGAAGTCCAACACGGCTCAAAGGGGGTTTAGTAAAAAAACTTTCACCTAATCAATTTTGAGCAATAAAAGTTCCATTTTTTAGACTAACATTCCAGAAGTTATTGAATAAGGAACTAAATGCCGTAAATATGAGCAAACACCACAGCACAGGGCCAGGTAATTTCTCTGCATCAGTACGAGTGAGTTTCTCCCTGCTATCACCAGAGAGCACTAAATATAATAATAATATAATGGCCAGTCTTCGCGAGCGAAGATTTGGGAAAGGTCATTAACCCTTCCAGCCTGCGCAGTGGATTTTTAGGTGAGACACAGCGTGCGCTGAACTGAGCCCACCCTTTAGTCCTGAGGTTCATCTGCCGGGGCCGAGCAAAGCTTGGACAGTGGCAGTGAGGTCCCCAGGATGTAGGTTTGTTTAGAGTGACCTTCTCTTAGGTGGATTGCCTTCCACGGCTGACGAGCTCCACCTGCCCAGGGGGCCGGGAATCGAACCCGGGTCGCAGCGGTGAGAGTCAGACACTCTAACCACTAGACCAACCAGAGAGCACTAATTTGTAGAGAATTGACTGTTCTGCATAAAGAAATAGCTCTCAGATACAAATCCATGAGAAGATATGGTTTTAGGAAAGCTTTCCTGAAAGAAACATCCCTTTCATTCAAATACACACAACACTACTTTCAGCAAAAAGCGCAAGACTTGTTAGGCCCTAATGATTTCTAAAATGTTAATAGCTCAATTATATGAGAAGAGAGAACTGGATACAAGGAAAGGGACCCATATTTTCCAGCTGCATGACTGAGACATCCAGTACAACTTACATCTGTCTTTTCTCATATGCTTAAAGGTTACTGTAACCATTGTGTAATAAAACTGCTCAGTTACTGGGACACCAAGTCCCAGTGTGGTGATTCCTCTCATCAGCCCTGTTAGCTGCTCCAAACACTCCAAACCATAACAACGCATTTGATGATATGAGAAGAAAAAAGACTTTCATAAAATCTTTCACCTTCAAAGAATATCCTCACAGTAAACCTAGAAGTTGCTGTGAAAAAATACCTTTTCCTTTAAAAACATCCTGTCATCAGTGTGCAGTTACAGACGTCAGAGAAGCTCTTTACCCCTTCCAAAACATCGAGTTTATTCAAATTCAAGCCCAGTTTAGCGAGTTTCTTAATTCTGTCTTGGGTTTCTGCTACCAAGTGATCCTAACACACAGATAGCATCACACATCTGCTTTTTAAAGGTTTAAAACACCAGATAACTGTTCTACTCTACAAATATAATCTAGCATTTGCCAAATTTTGCAAGCCTATTATGTTTTTTTTAAAACTCTTCACTTTTAAGCATATGATATCTTGCTGGTCACCTTTGGTTGCACAAAATCAAATCTCAGGGAGACACTCGAGGCGCTGTAACTGCTGACACCGACCATGGCACCGTCCCTGCTGCTGACACCACGTACTGAGCACAAATCTGAAATAAAGCTCACGGGGGCCATACATGCCACCCCCTTTTGAGCAGATGGAAGCAAGAAAATAGGACTTGGTCAAACAGAACAAGCATACAAACTTAATTATCTTAAAACGTTTGCCATTGAATTTCAAATAACTCAAAACTGCTGATGGCTTGTCTTATTAAAACTGTATTATCATCTAAATGAAACAGACTTTTAGAGACACAACAGTTTCTTTTTTATTTAAAGCATCATCTCTCTTGAATAATATATATCTTATGCTTAGGCTAACTTGAATTAAAGCCTAAGCAACAGGTCTGCAACAAGTATTTCTTTCACAAGAAGTCAGAGAAACAGTGCCAAAAAAGAGAACTCTTCAAAGTTTGTGCCTTACTAACACTACCAGTGGTCCCTCCTCAGCTCAGGTTTCATGGATTAGTGGGTGGCTGTTACACTGCAAACACTGATCAAACCTCTGGTGTGGTGAGGACATTGACAATGTTTGATGGGATTTTTTTAAACACCACGTGATTTATTTAAAATATTTTAAATAAGAGGCACTTAACACTGACTGCTCAGAGCTGGATCAAAACCAAAACCAAACCAATCCAAGGTATCAAAGAAATCAAAAGCAAAACTAAAGATACATTTTCCCCACATTTTTTCAATGAAGAGTAAATCAGATTATTTTTTGATGCCTCTTATTTTCCTTTTTCTCTGGGTTTATATATATACGTACCATGAAAACCATGAACTTAAGCTCCCCAAAACTTTTGTTGAGTTATTAAAATGCTTAATTTCAAAGGAAAATTAACTTTAAATAGTTAAATGTATATGCTATATGTACACTGCATAATTATTTTTATATTGATCATTTTTATTGCTGCATTTTACACTTTACCTTATTATTTATTGGATACTGTAATGAAATTCCACTGCCTTATTGCATTATTTAGTAAACAAGGTAGCAAAATACAGAAGTACAGCAATAAAATTAAGGTGACTTAGCAAAAAGACTGAATTTTAATTAGATTATGAGAAGATGGTTTTGAAGACACTAAAGCAAGATAGTTTACTCAACAAAGGCAGAAAAGGCTGTTCTTTCCTGAAAGACAGAAGTTAGGAAAGCATTCTAGTAATTTCTTCATCTAACACAAAAAAGAGGAAGGAAGAAGGGAAAGAAAAAGCCAATAGTACTTTTCCTTGACAGAATGAATATGGATTCATCATCATCATGGCTAGGCTTACTGCATATTATAAGGCAGTTCTGGGAAGAAAATGAAAATTAACATTACAGCAGATTCCCTTGCCTTCAGCACTTCTTCAAGCCTTTATTCTCCAAGAGAGACATTCATAAAACCCACAAGTGATGATGACGATGATGAAAAAACCCTGAAATCTAATACATAACCCCCATATGGTCTACAAGTATTAATGCATGCATAACATTTATACAGCTTTCCATTTATGTACAGGTGACCAAATTTTTCAGCTTCACATTCCCTTTCATAATGTGCTTCCTATCTGTAATATGAAACATGGATTTTATAAGACAGCTTTCCTGGATTTCCTATTACTTGGACAAATGACACTACCACAGTGTTCTGAGTTATAATAATTTTTTCTGAGCTTATGCACTTCACACTGGCTCAGCTCCAATTTCACTGGCCTCTTGCTCCTTCACCACACACTGTTCTTGTGCTTTCACCTTAGAACTTATGTTTCCAGCTCTAGAACAGGGTCATTGTTTGGACACACATTCGCTTTCTGAAACTCCTGAAGAAGTCAGGAGGTGTTCCCTGGAAAGCTCTTTCAGTAATCTACCTAATAAATAAACTAATTTCTTCTCTTTAATTAAGACATCAGCAATTTGCTTTTCCTGCAACATATGTTGGTTGGTTTGGTTCTTTAAGGAATCTCTGAGCAAGCTGGAGAACAGACCAAGCAGATCAGGCTCCTTCACTATAAGTAAAAGTACAGTCAAATCCCAGAAGAGCAGCCCATGACAATCTAAGGCATTCATACACTGGTACAGAGCCAGGTGTCACTGTGCAAGCAGCATGGAAGTGTCTGCAATATACTGCTCTTACTCCTGGCTAGATATAGATCTGGTATTCAACTGGCATTTGCACAAAAAATTCAAGTTTTGACAGGTATTAACTAAGTTCTGACTAAAAAACTAACTATTTCAACCAATGTCTGGGTGTCTCCATTCTAAAACAATGCCCACTGGTAGAGCAAATTCTATGAAAACCAACAATGTTATAGAGAGCTGCTTTTATACATATTTATATTTTATAATATATATATACATACACACACATACTTTTTATGTCAGTGACATTTTGTGCTCTTTCCAGCCCTCTCTATTATTCAAACAGATATTCCAGTTTATTTCAGCTGCGGAATAACACTCTGGTTCACTCTGTTTTTTCTGAACCTAATTTACCCTCTTGCTGGATAATGGGAGGATGAGATTTTTTTGGTTGCTAGTGTCACTCTTTAGCTTTCTGAAGGCAGAAGTAGAAATTTATATCTGAGGTTTCAGAAAAGTTATTCTGACTACACCAAAATAACCCAATCAAACATGAAGACCAAAGGCTTTTTCTTGCTAATGCAATGACATTGTGTAACTTTTATTCTCTTACGAAAGGAACATAAGGAAGTAGAAATACAGCATACTCTATGGTCTAAGATAAAACAGATACTCTTCTGTCCTAAAAAGCATGCATCGTGTGCAATAGAGGGTACATAGAACAGATGAAAGACATGAGTCTTTCTCACTTGGAACTACTCTTCAGATATGTTAACCTACATAGTTAATGGATTTACATGTGAAATAAAGGACACAGAAGTGGCAACACTGTGAGCCAACATAATACAAACTGAAATGACAAAGTGACAGTGATAACTGGGATGACAAATGACAACATTCATATTAATAAGTGCCAGATGACATTCAATCACTGTCCAGTCCTGGCTACAGTGAAAGACAATACAAAGTTTAGGCATAGCAGCAGAAAAGAGGTGACTTTTTTTTTTAAACGTCTGCCACAACTTAAACAGTCAGCAGGGAAGGGACAAGGTTACATACATCTGTAAAGAGCTCTTGTGGAGTTCAGCAATAGAGAAATTACTCAGAAAATGTATATGCAGTATTTTTTCATTGACCTAGTTAGCTGTGTTTTCTTTTTTGAATCCATAAGTTGGAAGTTCTCCTTTCACATACCAAAAGGATGAAAGAGAAATTAATTCTTACCCTGAAATGAAGGCATGAGAAATCTCTAGGCATCCTACACCGCTCTTTCAAAAGACTTTTTGCTGATTTGGGCCATATACTCCATGGACCAAATTGCTGAGCTTATCCCACTCTGGCTGCAGACTGGGTTTCACAACAGGAACATCCAAATACCCTTCTGTTCCCCGCTATCCCCCACCACCCTTGGTCCTTCCTGCAGGGAGCTACAGCATCTATTTCAGCCTCTTGGCCAAAAACATTGCAACAAAATATTGCCCCTTCTTCAAAGCATGTGGCCTTTCCCACTCATCCAGCTGGGAATAGACCCACACAACCCCTTGAACCACAACTTTGTACAACACTCCTTGTCTCCTTTGAGCTGGCCAACACTGCACCCAGGGAATGTACCACCACAGATGAGCCCTTCCCAGTGCCATTCCTGCCTGGTGACTCCTTGTCCCAAGCTCAGGAGGTGTTCAAATGCTCTGACCAAACAATTACAACTGTGGCAGCAGCACAGCTCTGCATGTCCATATGAAACACAGTTATGTCCCACTGACACACTGACCTGCAAGGCACAAGCTGGGGATTTTATTTTCAGGGAGAAAACCACAACATTTCCAATGAAAGGCATCACAGAACTGTAAAACTAGATGAAAACTCAACAATAAATACATAGTAAATAACATTTAAGGGTCTGAAATTTGCCACAGACATCAATAAAATCAAACACCACGCAGCTGTTCCAGCCAGTTTCCACTGACATTGCACACACATACACGCACAATTTTTTTCTCAGCTATTATAAAATTTGTTATATTTTGGTATTGTAGAAATTATCATCAAGCAATTTTCCCATATGGCCACAGAAGCCAGACAGTTACTGTTGCTTGCCTTAGCAAAAGGTGTTACAATATAGCACCTTTTATGTATGGAAAAATATTATATATAAATTAGCTGGGAAATATCAAGAAGCAGAGTGCTATGCTTTTGTAAACTAGAAAGGAAACATATGAAAGTAGCTTGTATTAACAAAGCAGTAGGAGTTGTACATCTTTTGCAGTAAAAGCCAGAAAGCACTTGGCAGTGACAGACTTGCCATTGTAGAATACAGAAAATCAAAATAAAATGTTGACTAAAAGCATAAACTGCAATGTTCTGTTTGTTACTGCTGATGTTATTTACCCCGGAAAATTATAATTTAGGAATTCTGAGGCACATGCACCCAAAAATATTAAAGCAGCATATATTTTTGGCACATGTAGCACTGTGTTTTATCCTGTTTCTCTACAGAATTGCTCATAGGACATCAGTAGAAAAGGCAGACACTTTCAGAAAAATACTAGGAAAAAAAGAAAAAGTTACAATTCTTTTTAAAAGCCTGTAAATAATGAGGCATCTGAAGTAAAGAGTTTAGCCTGAAAGACATAATTATGTATGTTTTGTCTCCTTCCTTCCCCCAGCAAACCTTCCCGCTCACTCCCTTTTTTTTTAGGGACCAAACTGACATTGGGATTAGAAGAACAGGGTCCTGGCTAAACAAGGGGTTTTCCCCCTGCTTCAGTGAGGTACAGAACACTCTGTACATGCAGCCTGGGCAGCTGCTACACAAGATGGCAGGTTTGAGTCTTGGGAAATTCTTTCACCCTGCCTTTGAATTTGCCATGGTCTCTCCATACCTGGAATTTTGCAACAGGGATAAATCCCACTAGCGCCTGAGTGAAACACAGGACACTTGGCAGTATAGGTAGAAGATTCTCATATAATGCAGTAATAAAATGGCTCATCAAGACTGACAAAAAGAGCATCCAATTGTCTATCTTTGGCCAGAGGATCAATATGCTCAGATGCTGCACTGCACACAAGGGCTTTACAGATATTCCTGTGACAGCCACTGCACTGTTGGGCAAGGGTAACTCTCACTACTGCAGGAGGATTCTCCTCTGAACTGCATTTGGACCTTCTATTATAATGCATAGGCTTTATAGAAGGTAAATCAATGACATATGTTGTTTTTACTTAAAACTTTTTCTTGAAAGATCCAGTCTAATGTTACCTAATTCCTTGTTGGCAGCAGAAAGTCATATAGAAGTCCTCTAAGTACTTCCAGAGCTCTTCTAAAACAACAAAAACGTGTATGTATCTATGAAAAATTCATGAATCAAGTCCTGTCATGTCTAAGTAAACACATAATTTAGATTTAGTGCAATGTTTTCTGAATATTCAACAACCTGTTGATTGTGGAAAGCATTTGGAGTTTAATAGCCATATTAAAGTAAAATATACGTGCCAGAAAATTATTTAAAAAAAAAAGAAAAAAGAAGTCTCATGATATATTAGCAAGTATAAGGATGAGGATGTGATGTGGTTTCTCTTTTAGGACTGTATTTGAGTTCCCTTCTGTAAGACATGAATGATCTATCCTTCAGTGCAGCTCTTCTCTCTATTTTCTTTTGTACTTTATCAAAGCATGTTCATAGAGTCATAGGATAGTTTGGGTTGGAAAGAAATTTGAAGATCATCTTGTTCCAACCCCCTTGCCATCAGCAGGGACACCTTCCACTAGAAGGTGTGCTCAGAGGCCCATCCAACCTGGCCTTGAACACCTCTAGGGTTGGGAGGTGTTCGAGTTATATGTTCATGTTATATGAATAAAGACAAGAACAGCAGACTCGTGAAATCATCCAAACTGCATTTGAATTTAACATAAATGCTGGGACCTAAATTTGACATTGTTTTACCATTTTGCTGTCTTACAGTTTCTAACTTTCTCTTCCCAACCAAAAAAAGCTTCACTACAGGGATATATCAGCACTGCCTGTGTTCTTTGCCAGACTTCACAGCTCTTCCAGCAGCCATGAGCCTTGCTGGCTACACTGATGAGGGGTTTCCTTTAAGATCACTGCTTTTCCTATGACGGAAATCATTCCTTTCTGTTAGCACTTTCCAGTGCAGTGTTTCTCCACTTTTTATTCCTACCTGTATCCCTGTCCCTCTCCCCCTACTGCTCCCATTTTGCTCAGGCTGCCATCTCCCAGAGCAGCTGATTGCTAAGGGCTGAAGTAATGAGGTACTTCAGTGTCACCTTCCAGACTGTTACTTGGAGTGATTATATCCCATCGTATATTTATTTCCATCAGACAGTATTTTTCATGGATTTTCCATTTTGATTCTCCTAAGAAGACTCCTCCCAAGCCAAAGTAAAAGACTCAGAATCCACCACATTCAGCGGGGCTGTACACCAAGGTCCAATAAAATAAAGAAGCACTTCCCACAGAATAAAAATATCCTCACAGCTGAGAGAACTTTTAAGCCTTGAGAAATACATATTAAAATAGAGACATGAAAAGATACAGGTTTTTACTCTACAGGATGTAGGCCAGTGCAGCAAAAGCAGGAGACAGTTCCAGATGAGTGCACAATCAGAATGAGTCCACACAGCTACAAACGCTTTCCTTGGGGCTGCCAGCTCAGCTGCTCTTCAGCCAAGCTCCAACTACCTCCCCAAGCTTATCCACAGGCACTCTCCACCTCTTTAAAAAGGGAAATCAAAAGAAAATGCTCTTCCTTACAAGAGGATAACAAAATAAATATATTTATCCTAAATTTTCTAACCTGCTAGAGCTCAGTTTAGCTTTCAGACACTGTTCAACACATTCCTGAAACTATATTATTCCAGCAAGCTTTGTTCCCATGAAAATGTTCTTGCAAAACAATGTTAACTCTATGTGCTGTCCATATATTGGAGATGAAGTGAGTTATCCATCATCTACCAAACCTTTCAATCTCTTTGTGGCATGAAAGCTATGAGACTTTGTTCTAGGCAGCTGGTATTATTGAAGGGGTCAGGCTGTGTTTATACACAGATAAAACAAAAAATCCTCCTGCCTTGTATCAAAAATATGCTAACACTGATTTTATGAAATATATAAAAAAATCCGCTGGCAGTTGGGTGCAGAGATGCTCTGTAGTCAGAGTACTAACACAGCTTTAACCATTTCATAAAGAAAGCTGCCTGTCATAGGAAGAAACCAGGTGAATGTTAATCTACTGTTTATGTGTTCATGTATAACTGTTGCAGTTACAAGCTCCTTGTGAGGGGAAGAGGAGGGGCAGGCACTGATCTCTTTATGCTGACCAGTGACAGGACCCGAGGGAATGGCCTGGAGTTGTGTCAGGGGAGGTTTAGGTTGAATATTAGAAGAAGGTTCTTCACCCAGAGGGTGGTTGAGCACTGAACAGGCTCCCCAGGGCAGTGGTCACAGCACCAAGGCTGCCAGAGCTCAAGTGTTTGGATGATCCTCTCAGGCACATGGTGTGACTTTTGGGGATGATCGTGTGCAGGGCTAGGGGTTGGACTCAATGATCCTTATGGATGCCTTTCAACTCAGCATATTCTGTGATTCTGTATTATTTATATAATACTATTAGCAAGCATAATGCAATGAAATAAAGTATTCGGATTTAATCTGAAATATAAATTATTTGTACATTATGTTTTCATGTTTTGCTATTACAGAATATGGGCTCAAAACTCATTTCAACATACAGAGCAGAAATAACTACTCACCCCATATGCTCTGAATCTGCTTTTTTCAACACATTTGTGGGTGTTTGTATTTCTGACCAAGGGAAACAAAGCTTGTTTACAATGGGAGTGCTTCAGCAACTAGTACCATCATTAAAAATATTATACAGAAATTGTTAAATTCTTTTACATTCCAAGTGACTCCAGGATTTTAATACCATGGAAAATATTCCAAGTTCTGGATGTAATCAGATTACCCTATTATGCTGAAACAGACAGTATAACACTTATTCTAGCAATTTAGTGTCCATATAGAGAAATTATGAATCAAGCAGACCACGGCCAGTTATTTTAGCTAAATCAATGAAATGGGAACTAAACCCACAGATTAATCTATGCACAGTTTAATATTATATACAGAGTTTCTAAGCAAAAGTAAAAAACAGAACTAACAAAGGAAATAGTGAACACTGACTACATTTACACAGACAGCTTAACCATTCCACTTGAAAAAATTCCTTCATCTATTTTTTATCAAAAAGTGTAGTAGCACGTTTCATTTAAAGAATTGATACTGAAACCTGACCACCAGTTACTGAGAATCTTAAAAGCCCCAACAGACTACACAGTGACTCATAGATGCACAAAGAAGCCAAAACTTGAACCCTGAGCAAATCCAGCCCATCCTATGCTCAGCCATCTGAAAACTACTTTAGTGTAAATAGTTTCATCCACTCTGCCTTAGGAGTAGACCACGATCTTTCCCACCTGCTTTGTCTGTGCAGGACTGCAAAGCAGGGGAATTCATGACCCAGAAGCTCAGTTTTGTCCCAGAAGATTTTAGAGATCTGCCCACTTGTCAGCCTCTTACCAGATTTACACCAGTCAACAATTCTTTAAATTTCTTCTGCCTACCAGTGAAGAATGCTAATGACCAACATGGGTGTGCTAATTTGTGTTACAGTGACATATAAAACCACAGAGCAGATTGAAGCCTGTTGTCTTCATAAATTTCAGGAGTGCAACTCAAGCTGATTAGGCACAGTTTAGAACTTTACCAGGAAGCCCCCAGGAGACAGCAGAAAAATAACCTAATACATGCAACAAAGAATGTATGAAAAAATAGACTTACACAAATATAGTCAAAACATATCACGTCTAAGTGCTTAGAATGGTTAGGAAAGCTGCTGAGGCAAAACAGCCATGGAAACATTTTTTTCCTGTTTTTTGGCCAAAGCAGCACAGATAGGAATTTTATACCTAACTGATGAGTCCAGCACGGTACTAAATCCAGCCTGTTAGCACTAGAAAATAGCTTTTCATGGTGATGGGATGAATGTATCATGAGCTGCATGGGATGGCTGCAAATTCAGCACGGCTTGAAAATTGAAAACTAGTTTGAGATGTACAGCGCATCTGTCTAGACCCAGCCACAATCCTATGAGATACTCTGTGATGGGTAAGGATGAATACAAACCACATAAAGAAGACTGACTTTCTACAGCAAAGGATGCAATATGTCTTTTCATACTCCACTGAGCTGTGCAAGAAAAGTAGGGAAAGACTGTGTTGACACCTTATATTAAAAGTTTTCCTTTGAAACACCACTAGTTTTCACTAAAAGCACGGTGTAGAATATCCATTACCACTGAACCTCCCCCCCCCAAAAATAAAAATACAACTTATTTCCTTGCTTATTCTCTTTCATAATTATCAGGCTATTTACTCTTACTGCTTTCTTTGATTAACGTCTGAAGTTCTATTATTAGACTAGCACCACACAAAAACTTTTATAAACAGTTTCTTCTCAAAACTGACTATGATCAATCAAAAAGGCAATTAATTGTAAGCACAGCTACTTAATTTGGGTCATAAACACCTGATTGCAACAGTACATCATATATTTGCATGACTAAGTACTGTCACTTTTATCTTTAGCTGGTTTCATAGATAAAACTGTAGGTGCTATATTACAGTCTGGAAGTTAAACCTTAACAGCAACAGAATCCCAAACAAAGGAAAAAAACCTGCAAGGGATTATCACTGTGAATGTACTACTGGCCTTTGCTGGAGTTATTCAAACACATGCTGTTTCTCACTCAAAAAAAGGAGTTGCAGTAGGTGGAACGAACTGCTTCCAGCCATTGGAGCATTGCCATGGTTGGTTCTGATCTGTTAAGAGCCCTGGGTATTGGGGGTTCAGGCACACAAAGGGATAGTGTGGACAGAACAAGTGACACCAAAGTGCAATGCTGTGAGTGATCGATCCCTAAATATGCCCAGATTTTGTCCAGATTACAACAGGATGCAGGAAAGCTCTAAAATCCGGAAGTCTGACGGTTTTAAAGTCATTATGTGTTTGAGCAGAATGACCAGTTCCTTTCAGTCAAATGGAATTAGGTGAGGGTTTGTGGAGGTAAGTGACATCCACCAGTCCCTTTGCACAAACCTCTTCTCAACACAAGCTTGCACGGCTGAAAAATATCTTTAGTAGTTTCCTCAGCTGTGTTGCAATGCACGTTCTGAACCACATGATGAAAAGAAAGACAGTCCTGAACACACACTGCAAAAGGATGTTCCTACAGGCTCTTTTATTCTGTTCTAGTCTCCCTTCCCACTCCACAATGGCTATCAATTTATTGAATGACATTTGATACAAAGAGGGGACTACAATGTGTCCTCTGTATTAAAAATCCATACCTAATAAATCAAAAGTATCACTTATGAAGACCTTTAAATCCTTTTTACTCAAGTGACTTAATTCAATCTTTATCCATTTATTTTTTTTTGAGTTGACAACTTCTTTTATGATAAGTAGTGAGCTTTTTCTACCAAAAGAACACGTCTCAAACACTCACCTACCATTACAGCACAGACAAATCAGCTGAAGAAAACAGAAGTCGTTCCACAATGCCCCTCATTGTTCTTTTCAACCCTGTGGCCCAAGACATGTATTGTCAGTATTTTTTCCAGATAATAGGCTTATCTAGGTCCTAATTTCTACAAACATAATATATAAGACTAATCATTCAGGAAAAAACTCACCATTTAGCAAAATCTTAAAGAAATAAAATAATTACTTATGGGTAAACCAGAGGTTAGAAATTCTAGTTAATCACAACACATCAGATTTTACTGATATAACATAATTTTACAGTAAATTACCTTTACCATTTTGTGGAAATGAAGTAGAAGGAACTCCAATCTCTATTGCAGCCTTACTTCTCATCTCAGTTTTGATCTGCTAGCTCAGCTCCCCTTAAGAAACCATCCCAACCCCCTGAACTTGCATGACCATGTAAAGACTGGCTGATGGGTCATCACTGTAAGTGAAATGGGCTGTGGGGTTCTCACATGATCATCTTCTCTTGAGCACTTGGGCAGGGGGTTAACGATAAGCAACAGAACAAGAAGGTTCTATGTAGTAGTTTGGGTCCCTGTCTCATAGTCTTTTTAGAGTATTGAACAGCAGCTCGATAGGCACAGGCCAGGCCCCGGTACAGAGATACCATGATATTATGAATATTGTGAAGATACTTGCTGTTCAACTGTTTCATTCCTTCTGTTGTTTGTTTTTCACTAGCATTTGGCTGGAAAAAAATTTAAACAGTAGATGGAAACAGTGAGTGGATTCTATTGAGTGCTAGACAATAATATTGAAGTAGCTGTTGAGTGATGGTTTAACGGCACCGTTACTTTGAAGATAAGTTGTTGTATTTTTGTACTGTTCTACCTTTTTCAGATAATAATGCTGCTGTCCAAAATACAATAAGGTGCAGTAATTAATATTGTGTTCATCAAAATATGATTTACAGATAAGAAGGAAAAAAAACAAACTGGCAAAATGAAAAAAAAAAAAACCTATGATGATACACAGCAAAGCTCTTTATGGCTTAGTAATTGTCTGATGGGCTAAGGCATACTGCTTCAATAAATCAGAAAGAAAAAGGAATAGGAAATATTACTACATTGTGGCTACTTAAACATGCAAAAGAAGGGAGAAACAATGAAAATCCAAATAAAATTAATGGCTATCAAAAGTTAATGCTTCATTGCCATTATTTCATAAACAAAAGAAATGTTTCTGTGGTTTTGTTTATCCTGAAAGCATGAAATAGTACACTTTCTTCCACTAAGCTGTAGAATTAGTTCTACAGTTACAAATCTCTGCTCCTGTAGTGGACACTGAGAGAACAAAAGCAAGCAAGACAGACAGTTGTGTGCTTTTATAAAAAGAAAAGTAGAGAGCAAAAATGTGAAACCCAAAGTGGGGAAGACACTTGCCAAAGGCTAATCTGCGGACCTTTGGGTGAGCCAGAAAGAGAGCCCAGCATCCTGTGCAGTACTTCATCCTCTCAGTCACACTCCATCAGAAATGAATAATTTAGTGTCCTCAGCTATTAAAGGTGACACATTAAAGAAATGGACCTTTACTTCTATTTTTTAAAAAGTCACTTTGTTGTACATCCGAACAACAACTAATGGAGCTGAGAAATAGGAACCCCATCATTTTTAAGACAGCATGTACATGAGAGGCCTTATCACTCAGTACTTACTGCAAGCAAACTGCCAGGCTCAGTTTGCCTGTATCTTGTGCTGCTTGAATCCCAGACATCATCCAAGCCCTCTGTGTCTTGACTACTCATCAATAAATAGCACAGTATATGCAAAGTATGTAGTTAGAAGACAACACTCAGTTGAAAATAAGCATTTTTAGCTTCTAAAACCAAATATGTCCCAGGGTTCTCCTTTATCCATTTACATAAATAAGCAAAAGAAACTGCTTTTGTTTTATATGGAAAATCTTTGGATGTTGCTTTCAGTAGAAGAGTTTAGGCAGTGCAATCACCAAACCAGCTGCATCTGCTCACAACGATGGCTGCATCGAGGGCTGAATAGAAAGATCTTTTCTCTTTTCAATACGTTATAGTTTTCAAAAACTTTTTTCCTCAACTGACTGGAAAATCATTCCCAATTCCTTTCACAAAGCATCACAAGTTAAATGTATTTAGTAATAGCTTGTTGGACACAGCTGAAAGAAAAATCACATATGAGGCTGAACAAACTATCATCTTATGAGTAGATATGGCTTTCCCTTGATGAGCTATATGCAAAGTAGTCATATGGGAATCCTCACTACACTGTTTGGGGATTAATGCTATTTCTCCAACATTTTAAAAATTACTCTACATCTGTTTGATATCATTTACAGTCAGTCTCCCTCAGCTGAGTATGATTCACAGCTGAATATGCCAGCAGTTATTATCCAATTACACGTAGTTCACGGTCACTTGTATATTCTTGTAAATGTTATTTATTCTTGCTGCACTTCTAATGTGACCTGCAGACCACACTAATACACAGCTCCTAAATCACAGACTAATTTTTCAGAAGTGCTGAGCTTTAAAGCTGCGGGAAAAAGATTCCACTGCTTAATATTGGACTGTCAGCCTTTTACACGACTATGTAGTTACTGCAAATGTACTTTCAACAGCTTAAACAGAGCAATACATGAAGGCTCTGATTTAAACTATAAGTTAAATATCAATTTAAAGTTAAATCAGTTAAAAAAGTTATATGCTGCTAAGCAGGTATAGGACTCTTCAGTTTTCAGCTGAGAGGTGAGCTCATGATTAAATACTCTGCTAAAGAATACACCCAGGCTTATATTATCACTATTACTATTATTGCTACAGACCCCTGTAAATAAGAACTTCATATTACTCCAGGGAGCTTTCTATTAAGACAACAGAAACAAGACTTTCTTTAATACACTCTGTTCTTTCAGTTATCATAAAGTATGTTTTTATCAATACAAAGCATAATAAATATTTTATCATTATGGTTTATTTTACAGTAGCCACATTTTTCAATTTATTTCTATAAAGTAGCAAAATATATTTCTCTGGCAATAAAAAGGGTGTCATAGCAGTATGCTAGTTGATGAAATCTTAATTTAATAATATACATACAAACGTAAAATGAATAAATCTGAACTGGAGTACAAAATCTAATTGAAGCATTTATTAAAAAATATAATAAATTATGTGTTTACACAATCCCTAAAACGTTAATTAAAATTAATTAAAATTACTAATATTGGCTGTGGTAACTCTTGTTTTGAAATGCTGCTTCACAGGGGTTCTTCTATGAAATGTTTTGTCTAATTCTACAATTTCTTTTTAACATCATGACTGAGTGGTAGGATTTCCTGAAGTAATACCTGCCAGAAAACTGTGACATCAGGTATTAATATAAAAAAGTTCAGAGCACCAAACACAGGCTCTAAACAATTAACAATTATCAGATTTTTAAGTCCCAAAGCTGAAGGTTGTCAAATTATTACAAAAAGTAGTTAAGTTGGGATACAAACTTTAACAGTAAAAATAATTTGTTTACCTCTTTTATTAGTTTTGCTATTAAAAAAGTCCGGTCTTTCAACTTTTGTTGAAAACAGCTTCATTTGCTGAGTTAGCAGCACTGAATAAAGACCAGCAGGTCACTAAACAGTGATTTCAGTTTTCACATGTTTGGAATTACACAATAAAACTCAATTCAGCCACTGTAACATTATGAATAGTTCAGTCAGCAACATTAATACAGCTGGTCAAGTAACACACATCTCTTTGTGAGAGGTGTGTAATGGATACATCAAGAGCATTGTTAGTTGAAAAAGGACAAACACAGAAATGAAAAATCAGTTCAGCTTACCATAACTTTCCATCTAAAGCTCTAAGGACTCAAATCTGCCCATTTACCACATAAAATAGAAACTTTCTTCCTTCTACTTTCCATTTCCAGTTTTCTATGAATGGTTTGGTGGAATCATCTGCTAGACTGGTATTAATTCACTGATGATTTTTATATAGTTTTTGCCTGGTTGACAAAGAATATGACTATTACAGGTCCAAAAAATAAGCTTGGTTTTAACATATGAAAGTTTACACCTTTAACTTCATATACATATAGAAATTCAAGTTTCGGTGCCTTTTCTGTTAGATCAGGTGATGGCCATTTTATCTATACAACATGGTCTCTGCCTCACCCCACTCTGCTGGATGTTGCAGATGTATAACACTCTACTTAGTTTTCCTGTCCCCAGAGTCCAAAATTGTAACCCCAGAGCTTGTCACATCCTAAACAAAACTGGGAATTTATAACTGATCTAAACCCAAGCCACTTACCCTTTTTCTTAACTGCTAAGACTTGTATGACTTAGCAATAAGCTTTCATCTTTGGCCCTAACAATACAAAATCCTTCACCCCTAGGCAAGCTGAGAAAACCATACTTAGCCTGAATTTACCATAAACCTTCACTGTTAATAATATTCTCCCTCACTGAAAACCAGTAAGCCTGTCTGAGCCATGAGATTACCTGAGATTTATTCTAAATCTAATCCTAGCCTGCTCTGAAACTACTGATAAACTCTTCTTCCCTGCTTGTATTTCACCCCAGTAAGGCTTGCAGAATCTCAAATAAAAATTTTGCATTTTTATAACCAAAATCTATTCAGCACCTACAATAGCTTACAGCCCTGGCAGGAGCCCAACAGCTAAATCAACTCAGGGCACCCTATAAAAGAATGAGTAGAGTTAATAAGCTAACAGCATCAATTACTCCTTCCACCTTCAAAACTTTCTGGTCAGACTCTGCAATGCTGGACAATCACATTGGATACATACCTAAGACTTACTCACTTACTAAACTTGAACTTAGCCCATGGATATTTGGTTCTTTGCTCCCAGTCGCAACTCTAGGTTCACACCAAGGCAATGGATTCCAACCATAGCCATTATTCCAGGCTTGAGGACTTTGAAGGATGAACTGATAAAGCATTTGCTCTGTTATTCAAAGCCCCTAACCCCAGAGATCCCTTTTGGTCACCAGAACTTATAAAGAAACACTAGTGACCTCAGTAGTAGATTTGATCTCAGTTCCAAGATCTGTCACCGCTATCCCAGTCCGTCAACTTCTCTATTCCAACCCCTAATGTCACTGCAAATATAAAACAGGGCTTTCTTGCATGTCACCAGCTTACAGGAGTCTATTCATCTCTGCTATAACCAGCTGTAAGCCCAACTGACACACACTACAAACATTAATCCTAAAACGAATCTGAAGAACCTTGAGTTTTATTTAACCTTAGGGATCTGTACCCAACCATGAACCATAAGGTTTCCATCATTGTTATCACTAGATTTTATCTTATTTCTGTCCTAAAATGTAAACCATAGCAGGGTTTACCTGATATTTCCTTTCAAAGGATTCCACAAGGTATTCTTAGGACTACAGATTTATCCAGGGCTCAGGAAAGAAACACAAGATCTTGATATATTCCTTGATCTTACAAGGCTGCAGGACTAACATGGACTGTGTGGCAGTGGTAAAAATTATGGTTTTGTTATTTCTCAGAAGACTGAGCAACGCTCATGGCTAGTGTGAAACAGGTTTGAATTCGCTAAGGAGGACAAACATTTATTGCTGTATCTCAAAAGGCAGTCAGACCCAGAATGGATGTGAGATGGGCCAGACAGTTTATGCTTAGCTTCAAGCAGAGATATATCCACTAGACTGTGGTTACATATAGAATTAGAAGTGATCTGGGAAATAGAGGTTGAGGATCTCAATTTACTGCATGCTTCTATACTTGTAAGTCTTCTGAAATCCAGGAATAATCTTAGCTGCTCGAGCACTGCTTTCTCTGCTTTCTCAAATGCCAGTCCCTATTTTGTCATTAACTCTAAATTAAATGCACCTTAAAAATGAATTTTCACTTTCTCACCCACCCTCTCTGCACAAGCCTTTCACCCCCACCTAAATCATCTCCTTCACATTAAATCCAGAAACAAGAGTTCCTATTGTCATTCTGTAGTCTCCAACACTGATTTTTAACACATCTCTAAACTTTAAGCTTAACATCATAGCAAAGAAATTTTGCACATCCTGGAGCCAAGCCCAGAGTTTCCCAACAGGGTGAATTCAGTTATGCAGAGCTCTGCTCCTGCACTGCTCATCTGTGGGACACCTCTGAGCCAAACTACACTGAGGTGTGCAGAAAATCCCCTCCATACATAACTGACTTTCAGAAAGATTTGGATACTGATGGATCAGGGACCGTTATGACTTTTGAAAATATAATTCAAAATTTGTTAAAGCACTGAAGCATGTCAAGTGGTTTAAAACAAGGCCAGGCTCCCAGAAAGTCATTAGATGCACATAAAAAAAAGCTTTTCCTTATCCTACAAAACCCTTTCTGACTTCTTTTGCCATTCTTAGAGCACATGTTTATTATTTTCACACAGTATGTTACTTCTCATTAACCAATGGTAATATTTTGAAACCTCACAAGCCTAATTAAAAAATGATTAACAGTTCTTTTGCATCTCACCTTTGGTAAACTTTGCATTCATTACTCCCTCAAACTTGGAATAATCAGCAGATTTGCTGCTTCATGTTTGTATTCCACTGCCTGAGCCATTTATATAGGTTAGAGATAAGGATAACAAGTAGCTCCTATGAGAACACAATTCTCTCTGCACTTAAACATACTGAACGAGTCCATTTGCAAGTACTCTGTTCCCTCTGTTTTAAAATCCAATTTTTTATCCATCTTCACAGTCTGCACTCTGGCTTTAAAAAGTATATACTGCCTATGGAAACCTGCCATGTGGAACAAAGTTTTATATACACCCTAGTGGTGTGTGTGTTACACTGGCTACTCAAATCTAAGGTCAAATTCAGCTTCTTTTACTTGCAGGTAGTTCTGTACAAGCAACAAGGAGAAGTGTGAAGCAAACCTGGTTTTCTCTGCAGTCTTGAAAAACAATGAAATGAATTCTGCTACACAACGAATGCCAAAAGAGAACTGCAGCAAGTGCATATAAAACAGAGCATTTTGTGGAGAAAACTACAAATGAGATCCATGACATAGAGCAAATCAACAGCATATTGGAATTAAAAGGAACATTCTAGGATGATATAATTAGTGCTAAAAAATATCACTGGTCAGGAGAGCAGGAAGCAAGTGCTGAGACTTTTCAATGAGAAATGTGCTTCAGAATGAGGCACCAATACCTGCTCAAACAAGAGATTTTCATGGTACCATAAAATTTTTCATCTCTTGAAACACAATTCTCAGACTTCTTAAAGAGATGTTTTAGAATGAGTTGCAGGAAGGACAATAAGAAAGTGACATCTGTGTAGATATATGCTTCAAATATCACAAGGAATAGAGTCAGCAGTATAAAGCAGTCACATGAGGCAATAGTGAGATCAAATAAACCCATTCTCTGCTGCAATATATGTTGATGCTTACTGTGGGATGTTTCTCAGATTCATCTTTATTCAAGCTCTCAAGTTGGTAACTCAGGAACTTGCCCCTAAATTGCTTCTAAAAAAAGTACAAAGAGACATTTATTCAGTCCTAAATAGAACAGGCT
Source organism: Pipra filicauda (assembly GCF_003945595.2). Classification (NCBI taxonomy): domain Eukaryota; kingdom Metazoa; phylum Chordata; class Aves; order Passeriformes; family Pipridae; genus Pipra; species Pipra filicauda. Next base: position 3,748,310 of record NW_024104742.1, read on the forward strand.
TTGAAGAGTATCCAGCACAGAGGACTGCAAGTTGCTTCTCATCTGAACAAGCTACTCTGAGATATCAAGGCTAAAGTGATCCCAAAGCTTCCTTAGGTGTAGCATGTTTACACGTGCACAGCATCATCCTCATATTGGAGGATTAACTGAGACTGAAAGAATAGGAAAGAGAAAGAGATGATGATGTCACTCTAATGCAACCACAGATACAGTTAACTCCAACCAGCACTAACTGCTCTTGTTCTGTCTGTGAAGACAGAACAGGCTGGATGGGGCTTTAAGCAACCTGGTGTAGTGGAATTTGTCCCTGCCCATGGCAGGAGGTTGGAACAAGATGGTCCCTTCCCAGCCCAAACCATTCTGTGATTCTGTGACTGGACTGTTTTCAGGCCCTGCCACACTCAAATTAATGAGGGTTGGGTACCCTTTGCTGCGTGTCTCTTCTATGAGGTCTGAATGCATTAATAGCACATTTCTACCACAGAATTCATATGTGATGACCCCCACTTCAGAGTTTCTCTGAAGCTATTCTCAAAAGGAGTGCTTCCTACTGTAACAGCTTAGCTCATTCTGCAAAGTTGCCTTAAGGCAAGTCCCGAGGACCACTGGGAAGTCTGTAACAGAATACAATAATCTTAAAGTGATTTTGAATGCTGATACTTAATATATGATTTAAACGTGATAACTACAGAACACGTGATTTCAAATGCTGCCCACGATTAGGCTATATTGAATGAGATGCTTAAAATGGAAGAAATAACAGCATTTAGAGACAATTTTCTGAACCAATAAAGTTTCAGTTCCAGCAAACACAGAAGTGCGATGTTTGCAAGCACATTGGTAGACTGTGAAATTTAGCTAAAGGAACAGCTGAATGCCATATGATGCTACTTCTCAACCCCATCCATACTTTTCTCAGTTTGAAGAAATTTGGGTTCTTTTAACATTCTTAGAACTCTTCAACTAGCTGTTAACTACTAATGCTTCCCATTGTTTTTTCCAGTCAGCAGCTCATAGGAGAACAGCTTTATTTACCTTACTTTGTTCTTTTTAATCTGCACCTATTACACAGTAAGTGCCCAGCATTTTGCTCCTGTACTCCAGTATCCCAATCTGTTCTTTTACTGCCTTCTGCCCTAAAAAATCATGTGGTATGGTCGTTCCTCTAATATAAAAATTGCATTACAAGGGAAGATGCTATGAAGTCAGTCCCAACACCACAATGTACAAAAACATCCTCAGGGCACAAATGACTGACAAGGATGATCAGGTGGCATGAAAGGACAACATGTCTTTTGTAGTGGCAACATTTTCTGTGTGGGCATCAAGGCTTAGGTCTCCTGAGAAACATGAGTACCATGCTGTAGCAATTCTCAGACACAGCAGATGCACACAGATGTACATATTTCTCATAACAAAATGCCTGTTGAAGACAAAGTATTCAAATAACCAGGCAGTTTCAGTTCCCTGCGGATTTTACTGAGCAAAGGACCAAAGCTACATCATCATCAGTACAACTCCCACTAGGATCTGCAAGGTAAAAAAGATGCCAGTGTCTGAGTTCTACCAGGCAATAGTCATGCTCTGTGTGTATTCATGGTTATTGACATTCCTGTTGATGTACATGGGGGAAAAAAGCTAGAAAGATTAATGAATCCTTAGACTTGTAGATCCTAAGATTAAAACATCCTTTTCTTAATTGTAATCATATTCTAAACAGGTATTTCCATGAAAATCATTGCAAACATCTGCTGGGCTTGAAAGGAAACAGAAATAGGATAGGTTTAGGCTTAAATTTTATAAACAGAAGTAAAACTGATATAGTACCAGTGAGACATTTAAGACAGGTAACATAAGAACCTGAGAGTGCGCTTTTATATTTAAAGGAACTAAATGAATGCTTTTGTTGTCGCTGACAAAGCACACATGCACACAAATTTCCAGGCAGAATTTGGGCAATGACATGGACGGGTAAGAGCCTTGGAACACCTCTACTAATTTTCCCATGTTCCCATGGAAGGGCTGGTCATAGTCTTCATCCTTGGGCTCTACAAGGTCACAGTCATGTTCAAAGGCTCTGGACAAGATACTGACTCAACCTTTGTTCTTATCAAACAATATAGACAAATAATTGGCGTTAAAACTTGCATTATGGCTGGAGTACAAAACCAAAACCTACCTTCTCTCTAAATACACCTCACACATAGGCAAACTGGAATTGAGTCTTACTTTCAAAAGGAAAACAGGCAAGCCTAATTGTACACATACTCTTGCAAGACATGAAAGAAACACATATCCATGTAAACAATTTTGCTCCTTTGGAGCTCCTTATCCCTCTTTCTAAATTAAAGGAGTTCTCAAAGTTCAAGATAGCTCAGAAAAATTCTAATTTCAAAAGTAACATGTGTCGTAAAAGGAAAAAAACAGATGAAGCTTTAACTACTGTATATGCTGACTGTAGCAGCTCTGAAGTCTGCACTTTATTGCTTTGACTCTGATCAAGTGCATGCAATCAATGCGAATTATTACAAAAGAGTTAGGAAGTAATTTTCAAAATATGTCCAAAACGCAAAAATTTGAAAGTTAGATGAATTTGAGATGGCCTTATTGATTTTGAAAAGGTTTGTAAATTACACAGAAATATCACCCTGTTTCAAAGTGGATCTCAAACCTTTTAAAGCGAGGTCTAATGTAATAAACTGTTTCCAGTGCTACATTTGCAGCTGTGAGCACACGTACTCTTAACCCTTACCCCGTCTATGCGATTACTGGCTTCTGAAAGTGAGAATGAGTTCCTTCCCTCTCCCACCTTTATGTTGTACTAGAAGAGGAACAACATTGCAAAGAATAGCTGTGATTTTCCATTTCACCTCCAACAATTGTCTGTGTCTTCCAAGAATTTTTCTAACCCACAGGAGTTATCAGATCATCAATTTCAGCCTATTTTCCGTACCTTTAAATTGCATGACTGACAATCAAAACTGAGGTCGAGATCAGCAGTATAATGCTTAACTATTTCTTGGCTCAGAGAATAAATTTGATATGTTAGAAACATTTAAAATACCCTGAAGCTATAGAGGTAGAATAAACATAATTTTTCAAAAGGGTAAATATATCACTAACGTACTATTTGAAATTTAATGTACAAATATTAAATTCTTCCCTTTTTTCAGTAAACAATCAGAGTGCAATTATCATTAAAGGGAATTAAATAATGATTACTAGAAATTATTAAAGGTAATTACAAAAGACATTAAGTGTAAAGAGGAACTCATCTTCAAAAGAATAATATTTTTCCTATGCATTTAAACTATGCCTTTATTTCTATTAACGAGGTGCATAATAATGACTCTGGCCATTTGAAAAGCTAAAAGTCTGTAATTGAACAATTATTAGTGTCATGCTGCCTAAGGGCACTATTTGTCAAGAGATTTATATTATGGCAATTATATCCACTCAGCCTTGAAGGATAGGTAACATTATCTTCTAATGGAAATAAATTGTCCTTTATGTTTAATTTTTAAAAAAATTTTAGAAGTTTAGATTCTCTGTTTTATTATTTGAATCTTCCATACTAAGGTCTTTGAGAATACTTTTTTTCCCCACTATAAAGCACTATCAATTTTACTAGGATACAATATGGAAAAGTGGTCAGCGTCAACTCATTATATTAAGTACCTCACCAAAGGGGGAAAAAATAGAGGATATCTTTAATTCATGTTTGGCCTATTTTGTTTAACTTTTGTAATGTACAGAATTGCATTTATAATCCCTATTGGTAGACAGAAGCAGTTTAATGAACATACAAAAGTTTCTTCAAACCTTTGAACATATTTATATTAAAAATTCATTTGTTTTTTAACACTTAAATGAATGAACAGAATGTTATGGTAAAAAAACAGACATCCAAGTCCTTGACCATTCTTTCCTAAATGCTTTTCAAGTCCTCCAGAAGTGCAGAGATAATCCCCACTCACTCCTCCAAATGTAGCTTTATCTCTTACAAATTAAAAAAAATAAATAAATAAAAAGAGGAAAAAAGAAAGAAAAAAGAAAAGAAAAGCCTTAGAATTGCTTCAAATAAAAAAGACTGTGGGTGGGCTCTCATAGCATTACACATTTTGTGAGGTCCAAATCCTAAAGCAGATTTAAAAGAGCTTTAAAAATATAAACACGGTGATTTCTAAATGCAGAGTATTTTTCTTCTGTTTTCTGTTGATTTTTCAACTGAGACTAATTAAACTCAAGGAACCTGATTGGACTCAGTAGGCCGTGATTTGTAGGAGAAACACTTAAATAAAGGAGCTTCAAACCCTGTCAGGACATTGAGCCAGAGCCTGAAGGATACTACAAAGTAACAAAAGCATGTAGGTGCATTTTTTAGCTCTATCTACCTAAAGTGAAGAGTGATTAGTCCTGGAACCATTCATTAAGCCTACACATTGTGTGCTTTAACTACTGCCTGTCCCTGGAGAGGTGATCTGCAAACTGGCAATCTTGCAATAGATTTTTAGATCAGAAAGGTCCATATGTCTCCTTAAAACATTTCCACCACAGATAATCAACCTAGAACTTACAGGGAAAGCCAAACCCCACAAATATAGTCTGTCACAACGAGTGCAGAGAGATCTACAGCATTACAAACATTGTGTATTCTTCCACAGAGAAAATAAAGCCCATAATGTGCTGAGCTCAGCCATCCTCAGCAGATGGGGCAGCACGAGTAGGGCACTGGCAAGGACTGGCATTGCTTAGTGCAAGCCTAAACCAGGCAGAATTAGGAGATGAAATTCATTGTTACTTCAAGACTACTATGACTGTGCACACTGCACCACAAGATAGGAAAATCGACAGCCACATACTAAGAAGCAGGACTGAAGGTCCAATTCACGCACTAAAACCCCCAAAACTTTCCCAGGAGGGAGCTGGAATCTGCCACTCTTTAACTTTGGCCACCAAAAAGAATTAACAGCAAAGCTGCAAGTTCTGTGTTTGGAAGATTTACTCCACATGCTTCACTGACACATAGCCATTATCAAAGTCTGAAATGCTCTTCACTGTTATTATTTGTGTTAAATAAAACACAGTGGTAAACACTTCATTCTTTTCACAAATTCTATTTCTGTCAGCTCAGCCATTATTGCTTTTCTTCTTGTTGGTTTCAGCAAATAGCCTACTAAAAAGCTATCTGCAACTTAATTAAAACACACATTATTAATGCCATGTTTATATGGAAAATCTTTGGCAAAATAAGTAGCCTCTAGCTTTTGAAGCAATCGCAATTAAGTCTGTCAATATGTACTAGTAGCTGAAATACATGAAGAAAACAAGACTAAGCGAAGCAATTTGACCTGCTCCAACCACTTCTGCATAAACTGCCTTTTCACAGAGTATTTGATCTAGAAAACTACCCACGGAACAATGATAAGAAGCTGTCAGTTGTGCACCATAATGTATAACTGAAGGCACTAGCTAATTTTCTTTTAAACAAAATGGATAAAATCCCGCCTTGTACATGGGAACTTGTATTTGGGAACAAACCCGTAATTTCTTGGTAGTGTAGAAGAAGTAACCCTAATTTAACTACAGAATAAACAGTGACTGCTCCAAAAATGTATAGCCAGATGAAAGCATCCCAAATCCCAAGGCTAGTATTTTGAAAGATCTGTTGGTGTTGCTGGTTCCCTGCTGCCATCCCTCAACTTCATGACTGCTCTCCCAAGTTTGATCAGTAGGTAGTTCAGCCTTTTTTCCATGGATGCCAAATCACCACAGTTCTTATATGACCTTCTGCCTCTGAATCACTGGAAAGGAACTGTTGAAACTTCTATTGAATAATTTCCATGTCAAGAAGAATATATGTTGAGATTATTCTACATGTTATACAGATTTTTAATTTTTTTTTGGCCAAAGAGTGAATTTTTCACTCCTTTCTTATTATTGTTTCCTTCTTGGTACCCCTGAGAGCACACTTTGCCTGACACATACTGGTATATTCCTCCACATGGAGCAGGAACCTTGGAGAGGTGAGACGGAGCAAAGGCTTAGAAGGATTTCTTTCCATTTGGAAACTGGTACGTGGGGAATTCAGAGGCCATGTCACAGCACTGGGGGAGATACAGACAAGTGTGTGTGCTCAGACAGCTGGTGTGGAACAAATTCAAGAAGCAGATTCAAGTATTTGACTTCTCAATGTGTTTGTTTTAGGCAGGTGTTAGAGCCCTGAAAAACAGGGATCTTTTTGTATTTTCAACATAGCTCTGAAGTGTTATCCAATAGGAAATTTCTCTAATATTGTGTCCAATATTCATTATATACACAGAAATACATAAAAACATCAGCATCTTGGTATAAACATTATACACATGAACAGGCCAATCCTATCAGTGCCACAAGCTGGATATTAGAAAAAGGTTCTTCTCCCAGAGGGTGTTTGGGCACTGAACGGGCTCCCCAGGACAGTGGTCACAGCACCAAGCCTGACAGAGCTCAAGTATTTGTATGATCCTCTCAGGCCCATGGTGTGACTCCTGGGAATAGTCCTGTGCAGGGCCAAGGGTTGGACTCAATAATCCTTGTGGGTCCCTTCCAACTCGGCACATTCTGTGATTCTGTGAGTGGAAGTCCTAAGACATTACCAGAGAACAATTTCATGCAGCAAGTAGACAACAAATGTCACGTTTCTCAACTTCTCCTGGCTGAGCATAGGGTAATGGCATTAAAATAACATTAAATGAATTATGACAATTCAATAAATTTGAGCACTGTAAAATACAAGGGTTCAATCTACAAAATACATCTTGCTAGAGCTGGTTTTTCACTAATGAAATGTTGGATCAACATTTCACTGCAAATCGCTAAGGGATATTTATATATGACAAAGCACAAACAAAGGCTTTCCTTTCTATCCTCTGTTAGGAATTCCATACAAGAGTCATTAAAAGCTACTCCTAAATTATTGAAATTGCCTAGATAAATAAAGTCATCATAAATCAGAAGAAACTGAAATATTCAAGCACATGCTAAAATTATTATCCAAGACCAATTCCAGCAAGCTACCTCTGATTACTGTAGTGTGCACTTCAGAAAAATCTAAATAAAATCAGAGCTGCTGAGAATAAAAAGCTTCTTTGTCTGCAACCTGCAAAAGTACTGCATTCCCCAAACACAGGTTCAGTAGTAAAATACAAGTTACAACTTTAAAGTTTCATTTTCACCAGTAAGAAAAAGTAGAAAAGCTTTCAGGAGAAATCAAGTATTTCACTGTTTTATTAAATGTTGTCTTCAAAGACATCTTCACAGGAAAGCAAATCCCAAACTGTTCTCATGCCTTGGAAAACCTATATTAAACATTTTTCACTCTGCCAGAGGAGCAATGCAGATAATATATATCTTAAAAAATATCTGTATGGTCAGACATTCACATTTGCTGATGTACTGTCTATGGGAGTAAAATATATGTTTTTCACCTTCTGAAAATGTTTGCATCTCCTCCCAATAATGAATTAGTGCAACAAATACTTCTTACAGAGTAAAATAGAATCTTAATATTTCTTGGAAGGAAGAAAGGAAAATTACAGTTATTACAATATTTCATAGAAATGAATGGTTTGACTGAAGAGACATAGAGATGCAAAATCTGCCTCATCTCTCTGAGCTACAGGTCTACAACTGTTTTTGTGCTCAAGTTCTAAGCTATCAATAGTCATAAAGTCCATCCCCACAAAAGCTATGAAATTACACTAAGAAACCTTTCAGAAAAGCTAGTCTCTAAAGCCAATGAAAAACATGAAGTAGAAACATTTTATAATTCTAAGTATATAGAACCCAGATGTAGTCAGATAAATTACTGTCTTAACACATATACACCCATAAAGTAGCATCTACCTCGGTGTCACTGTAACAATGAAAGCAAAACCACCAAGTATAAAACACCCTCACTGCCGTGAGAAGCTGAAAAGAAAGGAAAAGCAGGTCAGGCTTCATGGGCCTGTGTGATTTCTCAGGGTAACTCAGCGTGCCAGGTGCTGTATAAAGCCCAAGGAGGCAACATCGCTGTTAGCTTAATTATCCTTATTCTTATCACTCAAAGGTACAAGCTGTGTTTTATTTGGTATGACAATGTTTCTTTAGTGACAAGTCAGAGTGGCTGTGGGTTCAATGGGAACTGTGGCACGTCTTTTGATTTAATACTTGGACGATGCTTCGACCTAAATCCACTGGCAATTTTTTTACACATAAGATTCTAAAAGAATTCAAGAAGTATCCTTGAACAAACTCCATTTCTTCCTCATCTCAAATTTACCTGTCTGCTTTGGGTTCTTCACAAGATACTTTCATATCATGTGTGATAATTTGATCTGGCCCATACAAATTTAATGCGTTCTCGTCTTTCTGGAAATGTTTCACATCCCTTTTGCCCAGTAAACAACTTCACAGAGCTAGTGTAGAGTGGGAGCAAAAATATTGAGTGCTGACAAGTGCTTAATGGTAATCTTTTGAAAAATTTGGTGTTTATTAAATAAGGAACGTGAAACGCAATCCTTCCTCACAAGTGGAACAGACTGAGAGCAATGTTTGTTCTGCATTATCTGAGATGTATTTATAAGCCTCCAAAATCCTCTAAATTAGGGATAACCTGAAAATCCTGAGGCTCCAGAAAAAATACTCACATTATGGTGACTGACAAGAGAAACTGGGGCTATATAGGGATGCTTCAGGCTAGAGGAAGTACACTGCAAGAGAAGAAAACTGAACTCAGATTAATTTGACACAATGGACCTCATTAACTAGTGAGATATTTTTCAAACTTCTTCATAAATAGGTGGTTATTCAAAGAAGGACAGAGTTGTCAGTGGAATTAGAAACATTCTAAATAATTTACTATATAAATTACATATTTTCTAATTCAGGAGAGGCAGGGGTAAATCTGGTTTGCTTTTCTATTTAACTCTGATGTGACTGACCTTTAGATTAAATTTGCTGGAATAGATTTCCCATCTATATTAAATGACATAAAAGAGTTTACCTCTAAACTCCAGACTTAGATTTCCTTGGGCTTGAGATTACTTCTGTGCTCCAATTATTTACTTAGCCTACTAACATAAAGATACCCAAAACAACATCATGACCAGCCTACCAAATTCAAAACTGACTGAATTTGAATTACTTTAAACATAACAGTGCTCTAATACAGAGACAAAACCCCTCATTCATCTTTCATCATTAGTTCAAATAATTTCCTTCCTGTTTTGTCTGCAAATTATTGTTTTCCAATCCTGGAGAAAGTTCCTTTCCTTGTTATCAGAGGAAAACAAGTAGATGTGTGAGCAGTAAAACTAATGAAGCCTGGTTTCCAAATCTCCATAGGAAGATTCTGATGTTTAATAAAAGGAAAACTAATTAGCTTTGGGGTTAATAAGTTTGGATATTAATAGGGTTTTTCTCCTCCACCCAGAAACCTGTGAGTTAAGCTCCACCCAGATCTTAACACTTTGATACTTCCAAGCCTCTATCAGATATAAAATACTGGCCAACCAGTCAAAGAATCAAATACATACGTTGTGATTGAAACGTCTTATTTTGTGGGAAACAGTGACAAAAATAAAAAAATCCTATTTCCCTTCAGAGCAAGAAAAGAAAGTATTTCATCAACTGCATAAATAATATCAAGGACAAATCATGTATTAAGTATTTTCCAGGAAAACAGTCATAGCCTTTGTCAGATATTTTCTCTCAACAAATTAACATGCACTGACCAGTGTGTTGGAGGACAGCAGGATACTGCTCCAGAAGTCCTAACACTGGAACCAGTATTCCCTTGGACTTTTCACCCCATAAAAGCCAGCAGAGCGTGTGGAAAGAAAGGATGCCAACAACATGCTCGTGAGTACACGCAGAGAAATCACTACAGGTGAAATAACTGCCTACCAGCAAGCAGGGGAAGGATTCACGTGTGATAACAGGACAATGCTGGTGAAGGACCAGCTGTGTATATTTGCACCACTGACCAAATTTGAGCAGCCTTCTGTACCTTAGAAACTTCCAGCCCCTGTGGCATTCTGACACTTATTTAGATAATAAAAACAATCTGAAACCCAGAACTACAGAAGTCAGAAGTCTGAATTTCACAAACAACATGGCATACAAAGTATATGTGAAAATGAACACAAATAAAAGATTTTATACTAAATTTCCCTAAGCATATCCACTGGCTCATTCTGTGTTACAGAAATTTGTTTCCCAAACCTGCAAGACATTTATCTTGGTCATTTTACTGAAAATTTTATTGAAAATAAATATGAAATAAAGAACAACTCAGCTCAGTTGCTCATCTTGACACTAACTCTGGGTCAGGAAAAACATTCGGTAGGGAAAAAAAAATACAGCTCATCCAGCACCTAATCAGTAGACCCAAACAGAATCTGTAGCCCGAAACTGAAAACCTAATTCCTAAAAAAACCCCAAACCCAACAAATACAGAACGCTGCATACTTATTTCAACAATCAGAACCAATATATTAGCTTTAAAGTGGTATTTAAAAATTATTTATACTGTCTTTTAAAAGAACAGGCTACACCATATTGCTTGCAAGCAAAACAGACTCTGCTTTTTATTTTCTGTACCTGACAATAATCCTAGGACATAGTTTAAAAAATGCCTGGAATCTAAACAACTATGTTCGAATTATCATTGGTTTTAGGTTTTGATTAAGCAAATTAATTTCATAAAAATTTAAACCAATTGATTTTCTTCCTTTAGAAACTGGTCAAAGAATGCATTTTTATGGTGGACCTTAGGCACTGAATCACAATTAGAGAATTGAGCAAACATCAAAATGGTCACAGCACCACAAGCTATTTTCTTCTCTGCTTCTGACTCCTCGACAGTTGTTACTTTTGACAAAGAATTACAGAGAAATATTCCTCCAGGTTTTTGAAAGTAAGGAGATGTTCAATACTATAGAATTTTTTACTTTGTAAGTATGTTGTGTCAGAAAGTACTGTTTGGAGAGCTTGGGAGGAGATGAGAGACAGGCAGGGTGCTGGACTTTATGTATGTTGTGTCAGAGGTTTTAAAGATCAGCCAGTTTTTGGGCTTTTTTAATTCATTATTTATTTCAACTTTTTTAACTACTGTGGAGAGTGCTGATGAACTTCACGTATTTTCATTGTACAAATAATCTACAGAAATTCTTGGCTGAAAAACTTGCTCTGTTGTGGGCACATCAGCTTGTACCTTCACAGTAGAATAGATATGTATATGCACATTATCATACTTTTTTTTTTCTATTTTGTATCATGGTGCAGATGAAAAATTATTCAATTGAAATTCTGTAGATCATGTGTCAAATTATTTATTTTTAAATCCTATTTGAATTTCTAATCTGTCTGAAGACGGTACGAACTTAAAGATATATATGCATTTTCCAAGTATTTGGTAATACACTTTTTTCCTTATTATTCTTACAAAAGGTGAAAAAAACACCCCAAACTACAAAGCAATGAGACACTTTTCACTTCAGCTGACTGGTAGATGGACTAGTCTAAACACTTATTCCCCAAAACGGCATTACATTTACTTGATTCACTTTGACTATGCAACAATGACTTTGATAGAGGAGACATGAGCCAGAACTAAGGAATCTGAGAAAACATCAGGTTCTTTTACAAGAATAAATTGCAGCCTCTTACACAATACTTCAAGATTTGATGGTAAATTTTATCCACAATAAGTGTAGCTATTGGATCACTTACGTGACTGATACTGAAAAATGGAACCAACTGCTCTTGGGAAGATGTATTAAGAGTCTCATTCTAAATAGACTAATGGACCTGTTCTTTGAAACTTAGCTAATGACACTGTTGAAAAATCACACTAAATTTACAGTATTGTTTTCCAGCCGTTGCGGGTAAGCAGATTAGGAAAAGTGTTTTACTTCCTTCAAGTGGGTGTTTTCATGTATAAAAAAAAGCATTAAAATAAAATGCATTACATTCCTTATAAACCATGCAAGGGCTTGGCTTCTTGTTTTTATAATCTGGAGAAATGCATGTTCATAACAGGCATCTTCACACCACATTCCTATTAGAAACAAGAGTTTGATTTGATTCCCATGATTGCAAATCAGTGCACTCTTCCACATAAGGCGATGCTGGGATGGGTTTTCCTCTGCTATACTCATTTCTGCAGCATGGGCTTGTACTATGCTCAGTTACAGAAATCAGGAGCTCTGAATCCCATATCAAAATAGGTTATGCCAAGAAATGAGAAATAATTTCTCTGGATTTTGAAAGTTTCTTGTAGATGCAAAGGGCTGTCAGACATCTCATCATGATGAATACGATTATGATTCTGCCTCTCTTTTTCCATCAATTCATGGCAGAAAGAAACCAAGTATCACAAATAAGGAGAAGACCTCAATATATTGAGTCTGTCATTTACAGGTATATAAATTTATGCAGTAAGACTATAAAACTGAAACACTTATTTTACCCTTAAATGTGCTTTGATTCATCATATTACATTGCAGAAAGAAGTGAAGTAGCTGCTTAATCCAGTAGCTGTTCATGTTACACTAAAGTGCAGGAATATTTATTGTGTATATTAATGGTTATGATTAAGCACCACTTTATTAAATAGAAAAACGAGGAGCACGAAATAATGAAATTAATACTAAAAAAATTAACCTCGTAATTCCTTAATCTGTTTTTGCAGTGTGGTTGGTTACAGTAAGAGTGGAAAGGTCATTGCTCATATAGGGTCTAAAAATACAATGAAACTAGGATTTTTAGAAGGAGGTGATATTTTTAATTAGACCATCATGTTTGAAAAAGCAGATAAAATTTCTGGCACACGAGTTCTTTTTAAGACTGAAACAAAAGGAGCAAATTTTAAAGAGAACTGCAATTAGACATTAGGAGCAATTGCTTAGGATTTCATTAGATATTAGACGGTTCAGAAGAAGAGAAAGGTGTACTTGAGGAGTCAAAGAGACTCAGTAAGGAGCTGAGGTCAGAGGGGGTTGCCCTCTTTCAGGGGCAAGAGTCGCATGGAATCTATAACCTTTGGAACACGGTCACATTAATGGGGGGCTGACAGTGGACAAGGACTTGAAGACTGTAATGGACAAGAAAAACAGTATCTCCAGTGAGTCTATAGTTTTTGGTATTTACTAAGTTATGAATTTGAGTTTCCAGGCTTATCTTTCAAAAGTATTTTGTAGGTCATTCTTTAATTAAGTCAGAGCAGTTGCTTCCAACTTGAATTTTGCTTTGAAGTTTCCTGCTTCTGTTTCAGACCTCAAGAACTACTTATGTGCCTGAGAGCTTATCGGTTTTTTATTTCCCAACTATACTTAGTCTAATTAAAGATGTTACCCCTACCTGTAAATCTTCTCCTAATTAGCAACTTCATGGATTTGCTGATGGCAAGTGCAAGAGTGGATCACTCCACTGCTATCAAACCAATAGGGAATTAAACTAAGCATGCTGAAATGTTATTTCTGTATTAAGAAAATGCACTGACACCTTTTCCTCTCTAACAAGAGTGCTGTAAATGCTGCCCTCCAAGACTAGAATATTCTTGTTGAGGTCTAAGAGAACACCTCTCTCATACTGTATAGTGGTTGCTGAACAACAAAATTGTGGTTAAAAATCTAAGTTTCTCTGGTATGCATGTGTCACAAAGGAAAAGATGAGATAGATGCACTGACACCTGTAAAGAATCAAATCAAAACTGAATTAATTAAAAATAATATGTTGTTAGTTAAATGGAATAAGACATAAAAGAGTAATGTTGAAGAGACAGGGAGAGAGTAAACATTGAGTTGATTGGCACACTGGTGAAGACGGGAGGTCTCCATGGTCAGTGCATATTCCCTACAGGATAGGAATTAGATAGGAATGACAATCAAATAACACGGTTTCAGTCTCCTGGGATTTAAAAATTTCCACTGAAGTATCTATCTGCTCTCCTATGTAAAGTCAAAGCCAGAAGACTCAAAGGGCAAACTGAGCAGATGGGACACTGTGAGTGATGCAAGAACTAATTTAATTGTATGTCAAAGCATTGTAGGTACAATCATGTTTAAAGATTTACAAAGGATGTCTAGTGATGGAGAGGTCACAGAGTCACCTGAGGAGTTTTGCCATGAAAGAACATTGTCTTCATCTACTGCCCAAGGGAAAAGGAAGAGTGAATAAATCTGGTATATTAGAGAACAGCAATTTTATAATTTCATTTTAAACTTCCTAAAGAACTCTCAAATTTTCACTGATAACATACCACTGCTGTGTTTACTGCAAATCAGGGGGAGAAATGTGTGGATGTTGCAAATCCATTATGAAATTGCAGAATAACAATGATATGAAACTTACTCATGAACATTTTGAAGTAGTTGAACAGAAGACAAAATGTATCAAGGCTTTAGCTACTACTTTTTGTGGGGGAACCCCCCCCCCAGTATGTTAAACAGCCAAACAACAGGAAGATGAATAAGTATATATTCAAAGACACAAAGTGCAGGCAGTCAGATAAAACACACTGAGCTAATACCCTTCTACAAAATGAGCAAAGTAGGTTTACACGAAGAAAGCCATTACAGAGAAGACCAATAAAGCAGTTCACTGTTTCTTACAGTGGGGTTTATTCAATCCATCTAAATCTTTGCACACTGTAACACACACACACACAGACCTTCCTTGGAGTTCAACAAGTCAAATACTCATTGTAGCAATTTGGAAAAGTTATTACAAACCAAATCTCAGGAGTAATGGGCTCTGAGGATTTATAAAAAAATCAGCCAATGTCCCTTTTTTGCCTGGTGGGGAACAGCTTCCCTCAGCCACAGTGTTCTGTAGGATGGCTCCTGAACTCATCTATCGGTATTGCTTCATCTCCTGCTACCCAATATGCTTTTTTTCATGATGATTAGACAGTCTGTGAACTAGCTCTTCATTTTTTCAGATATTTTCAATCTTTTTCTGCCAGATTGTCTCTAACATTCAGATTTAGACATTACAGTTTGGATGCATAATTTCTTTCAATATTTATGAGGGTTCTGTAGGTTAATTTTCATTTGACAATAAACACATTGTAGTGTGCTTCTGAAATGGTGGAAGAGATTTGTGTTGCAGACATCAGTGATTCCAGAAACAGAGCTGATACTGTTGATCTAAAATAGTGTAGGATGTTATTCTATAAAAAGACCAGGAAATAAAATGTAATATGATTGTAGTTCTTATTTGTCATATATTTATCATCTAAAACCCATTAAATATCCTCAGAGGTTAAACAAACAAACAAGCATAGTTACTTTCTCTGCTCTAGATGTCTATTAAAAATAAAAACAAACCAAAAATGATGAAACTAAAGACACAAGATATAAAATAGTAAGAAGATGATTGGATGAAAATAGTGTAAATGATAAAAATGTGACTTATTTCAGTCTAATCTCTGGAGCTTCTCTGCCAATTTTCTTTCCTCCTTTGAGGATAATTGTTTAATATTTTACATTACAGATCAAGTAGAGTTTCAAAAGGAGGTAAATACAATTCAGCAAAAGGATTTCATAGATAAAATACCCAAAACTGAAACATAAATACAGGATTACGGAAACCACCTTAAGATGATACGCAGCAGAAACCTGATTTCCCAGTCTGTTTGCTGCAGACACTGACAGGAGCAAGAAAAGGATTCAGACTCTATCTGTGGATGAGCACTCACAAAAACATGGGATAAGTTCCAGCTGTTGCTTGGCCACACACAGAGATAAGAGGAACCAGATGCAAAGTTCCCAACCTGCACACACCAAAAGAAGCCAAAGACAGATTAATTAGTGATTTGTGCCCTTCTGGGAAAAGGAGCTGGGGGCCACCTGGGCCACACAGACTTCAGAATAGGCAAGTAGATCCCACTGTTTTCTTTGCACAGTGGCTTATGTCCTTTATCACTGGTACTAGTACCCATTTGTGGTCCCTTTCCATACCCACAGTGTAGACTTGAAATGATTTTCCCACCTTCCTGGCTTGCATACCCACACTTCTATCAGTCACTTTGATCTGACCTGCACCTTAGACAACTTTTTCCTGGTCTGCATGTCAATTATTTCTTTCTGGAGGAATCAGAGTTAAACTCAAGAAGTGGCCTTACATGCCAGTTTTACACAGTTAACTTTTACCAGAATTTCTAGAACATATCAAACAACAATTGACAGATATAAACATAATTTATCACAGGTTTTCTCAGGCACATCTGTCCTGCTATTTATTTTAGTCAGTGTGTCTCCTTACCTCCCTAGCACAGAAACTTCTGTTCCTTGCTCACAGGGGTCTCTGGTGCATGCTTTTAACAGATGTCTTCCCGTAACTGTCATCTTCATAAAGCTCCTGTGAGATGATAATCATTCCCACAGCTTTCAGTTTGCTCTAGGAAACTTCCCTTACTTAAAACTTCTGCTTCGTCTCACAAAAATCAAACCTTTCCTAACAACAGAGACCTTCTGTCAGGCATGTTTTCCTGATTTCAAATTTCAGCCCTCTAATGAATTTATAAGTACATTAGCCAATGTTTCTTTTGAAAAGACAAATGTCTTTGATCCACACTTTTTTTCTTCAAGGCCCTTTTACTAACTACTGAAACAGGTGAGCAAAAAAAAAAAAAAAAGGAGTTTAGCATAAAGAAAACATGTCTGCAAATATACATCAGTATTGCCAAATATACAGACACCAGGACTAAATAGTTCGAGTAACTTAGGAGTCAAAGTCTAATCAGCAAAGGTGATATTTAAACTTGGGGAAATGAGCTTTATGTAAACGGATTTAGAAAACTAAATCCATTTTGGAAATGGGACTTTGCATCTCCATGGATAGAGTTGAGTTAGCCCTGCTTCTGTTTGAATGTGGAAGTGATCAATGACAAAAAGGTGTCTGTTTTCTAGTCAGACTGTAGCTGCCCAGTAGCTGCAGTCGTGCAGGAAAAGGATCAAGAAGAACCTTTATATTGCTTTGCAACAAATCCTACTCAAAAATCTGATCTGTGTACAGTACAAAAATTTAATCGCTACTATTTCTGCTTCTCTTTTCTTTGCATTTATTTGTCTCTGTGACAATGATGACAAAAAAAGTTTCCAAGGAATTTGAAGTTCTCAAATATCTTTCTTCACCTTTTCACCCCTGTATTACCATAGCCTTTTTTACTAGTCCTGTCTGACTGTCTTCTCTCCCTCTAAACAGAGCACACCACAACCACTTTTATCAAGAAGGAAGTGAAGAGCCTCCATATCTGGAAGGAAGTGCAATGCCTACATTGCTGGAGAACAAAGATTCGATTATTAGGGATTACCCTTCCTTCACTGTCAGATGATTGTCACACTCTGCCATCAATGGGTTAAATTGGCAAACATACTGTATAACATATACCTCTCTTGAATTGAGTTGGTTCCTTACTTCTTAGAAGGCAAACCACAGGTGATGGAAAGCTTTCTTTTGCTCAGCCTATGTCCCTTTTGCAGGGACTATTCTATTTTTAAAAGTGATGAAGTGTTCAGGGCGTTATTTCAGACAAGACGACATTTGGCGATGTGCTGGTTTTGGCTGTATAGAGTTAATTTTCCTCATAGCAGTCAGTGTGGAGCTCTGTTTGGGATTTGTGCTGAAAACAGTGTTGGTAATTCAAGGATGTTTTTGTTATTACTGACACAGAGTCGAGGCCTTTTCTGCTCCTCACCTCACCCCACCAAGCGAGGAGGCTGGGGTTGCACAGGGTTTTGGGAGGGGACACAGACAGGACAGGTGATCCCAGCTGACCCAGGGGATATCCCAGCCCATATGGCATCACGTCCAGCATATAAATCTGGGAGAAGGAGGAAGGGGGGACGTTTGGAGTGATGGTGTTTGTCTTCCCAAGTCACCGTTACATGTGATAGAGCCCCGCTGTCCTGGGGATGCTGAAAATCTGCCCTTGGGAAGTAGTCAATGAACTCCTTGTTTTGGTTTGTATGTGTGTATGGCTGTTGTTTCACCTATTGAACTGTCTTTATATCTCAACCCATGATTTTTCTCACTTTTACCCTTCAATTCTCTCCTTCATTCCCCCAAGGGGGAGTGGGGGAGTGACTGCATGGGGTTGAGTTGCTGACTGGGCTTAACAGATTTCCTTCTTAAGCTTCCCCATTATTTACCAAAGGACTTGTTAAAAATAAAGAGAAAAGATGTTAAATTTTTGTTTCAGGAATTTAGTATGTCCTACCAAAGGAACCCCTTGTTTCAGAATGCCTTTGTCACTGCCTTTACCTCTTCCTGTTCCTGACATTACTACATGTTCTCTACCAAGGGACATCAGTATCTGAAGTGATAACTGGCAAAAAAACCTGGCACAAAGGAAAAAATCAGTATCATTTTGAAAAAACAAATTGAGAGATATCTACCAAAGGATCTCTGTATTTGGAGGTAAAAGGAAATATCTCCTTCCTTCCCTTTGAAAAAATCAGATGTTTGTGAAAATTTTAAATAATCAAAAGAAAATAATTAATGTTTTTCTTTTAAATACACACCAAGCTAAATGAGTCAAAAATGCAGCAAGTTGACTAAACAAGTGCCAGCCACCTAGAGTTCAATAAAACCAGCTCAGCCTGTGCCTTGGATTAGCTGTATCATAACAGGAGCTAACCTAGTCAGAATAGCATTGACTAGTTAAAATCTTAAATCTTTCTTTATTCTTGAAGTTCTTAATTCATATCTATTTTCTTTCTGATAAACAATATTTCATAAAAGGTCTTTAAAATTCGGACTTCGTTTTTACTATCCATTCAGTCTAAAATAAGTTACATCAGACGCTTCATAATTTTTCTGTTGGAACACAAGTACTACTTTTGTTTGCTTTGATACAGCAGTAGAAATTCCAGGCCCTGATTGAAAGATTCATTGCAAATGTCTGTGCTACTCCAGCCACGAGCTCCAACAAAGTTCTCCACCTTCTGCACATACCCCTACACAATTCTGATGCAAACATAACTGTTAATTAGACTTTGTGCCTCTGAAAACAGAATCACCTGACAGCACACAGACGATTTCTGTGCTGACTAGGGTCGTGGAGTTCTAAGCATGTTTTGAAAACCTAAGCTGACACAATTACTATGTTTCTCAGGTCAATATAAAAGCTCTGTTCCTGAACTGAATGGTTGCAAACTCACTCTCTTCACGGTAATTTGTTCTCCAAAATCATGACTTCTAATTAATCTTCCTCGGTCTTTGAACCAACAGCTAATTATTTTTTCCTCACAGTGTTATGAACGAGGTTTAGCAGTTTACTTCATTGCTTCAACTCTTTCATTTGTAGAAACTGTCTGTAAATAATAAAACTCCATATTTTTAAAGGCTACTAGAAAGGTTATATACGAACTTAATAAAACAGTTTTAAAATAAAAGGTTAATTGAAAAAAACCCCACAGAAACAGAAAATATAGAGATCCCTAAATTCCCCTCATCAATCCAAAATGACACTGCAAAGGAATGTCACATTCATATCTATTTATGCTTTAGCTTCCCCTTCACCACCATGAATAAATTAACACCCTTTCCAAGTTCCACCCTTGGCCTCTTTTTCTTTTGAGACGCAAAAGATTTATAGAATCAAAGGCGTCACTTCTTCTCTTGCTCAACAGATTTCACTCATGCTGCAGTGAGAGTCATGTCCTTATAGTCAACTCTGACACTGTTTTCTGAATCATAAAAATTCAACATCAGAACCAACATATTTCTGTTCAATATTTGCCTTGAGGCTGAATATCACACACAAACATGGAATGCAACACTTTTGACTGTAACCACTGCTAACTGACTCATGTGATGTGACAATTGCTTCTCTATTGTACAACAATGTAGAGAAGCTGTCATTTGATACACAATTACAGCTGTAGTTTGGGTGATAAAAAGATAGACTAAAATATTTATAATATTTCTGTAAAACTGGAAGATGCATTAAAAAATCATGAACATTTCTAAAATATATTAATGAAAACTAATATAAGCAGAATTTTATTATAAAATGCACCCTCTATTACACCTTACTTAACAGCCTTGCAACTCCTTCCACTGAAACTTTAATCTTACACACAGAATAATACCACCTACTTCACAATCCCCTAATTATAACTGAACAAAATGAACTTGTGAGATTGCAGTGCCACTTCCAGTTCTAATTCAGGAAAACCATATAACTTGTTCTAAGTGGGGAGAAAAAAGTATTACTCTGGTTGAAATGGTGCAATCACACCATGCAAAGAAAATGTGTTAAAACCAGACTCCAATTGGCTCAGAAACAAGGCTTATGCATACAACAGTAACTGCAGCTAGCAGTGGTGTCATTTCAGCAAACTCAAAATCAGAACTGAAAATCAGCATTGTTTTAATACAATGGACATTTTTATACGTATTATTTTTTAAGTAATTATGTCATTAATATAATTATGTAATTAATGCAATATAATGTAATTATTTTTATTAATTCCAACAGAATATTGCTCCTGTCTGGAAAGCTCACTTAGCAGGTCAAGCATTCAAGATATATTCAGTCTATTAGAAGCAATGCTGAGCAGTCCCAAGGTTCAAAAGCAGCATGACCTATCAAGGTCAGAGAGATTTAGGGCTATTCGTGTTTAATATTAAACACAGATTTCAGTTTTCTCAAAATAAAGTCTTGAAATCTCTGATTTGTTGAGCTTAAAATAAACAGTTATTTAATTAGAGACTTTTTAATTATTATTATTATTGCATTATTTCTTGCAACGTGCATGTTTCTGTTCCAGCCCTTTTCAGGAGCCTTTTAGCATTTCAGAATTCATATTTTGCACTGAAATGACAGGCAATTCTAACCCTGACAAACAGATATCTTTAGAAGAACCATAAAAGACCTCTGAGTAGTCCTTAATCACAATTGCACACTCCTATAGTTTGTGTTCAAGGAGAGTTAAAGATCACTGCGTGTTCTACTGAGTTCCTTTAGGGAAGGAGCAAACAGTGAAAATTCAACTGGCAGATTGGAAACTCTTGTCTATGTTTATTCAATTTCAAGTAGCAGAAAAAAAAGTAGACCAATGTCTCTGATGCCTCTCTCTTAACAATTGCCTCAATAAGAGGAGAAAGCCTGTGGAGTAAAATTAATCACCTTTGTAGTAGGGTCATGATCCATGTAGCTCAATGAACTGACCTGTCTCAACACATACTCTCACAAGTAATTGCTCATGTAGGCAGTAAGAACACATAGCTAGGAAAAACAATACCCAGTACAACTTTAGATTGGCATGAACTCATCAGAAACAGCACAGTAACTTCCTATGCCTATTCTGATAGTTGTTCCAGCTTTTAATCTATTATTCTCACTAAAGTCTTTGGGTTAATACAAGAAATCTGCTCCTTAGGTTACCAAATTCCATGCAAATTAGCAGGAGAAAAGGCTAAATAGGACCTAGCCCAGTACTCAGAATGAGTACTTTCAGCAGCTTTCAGAATATACCTCATGCAGGAGGTTTTATAAACCTAACTATGCAAAACTCAGGGTTTTGGAAGATGTTCTGTGTCTGCTTGCTCAAAGGCAACAGGAATTGCCAAGAACCGAACATAATTTAAACTCTGCATCCACTTTTTTTTCCCCTATTAGTATTCATTATCAAACTGTTACAAAATGGAGACCTAAGCACATAAATAAAACTCCTCTGGTAATGGTTTAGGAATTTAATCCTTCAATCTTTCATCTTTTGAGCTCTCCTTCTTCACATAGGGATCTCTCAGCGTGTGAGTTACACAGCTCAGGTCCAGGAGGAGTTTGCCCCTTTAAAATGCAACACTTCACACTGAGAAGTGACTTACTGGTTTTGGCTCTATTTTTAAATAACAGACATCACAAGCTGCTGTACTTTCCAATCCTATTGGCGTTAATGGGTAAAATTCTAAGGTTTACAATTTAGTTGTGCTTCAGCCCCTGCTGAGATGAATAGACAAAAACTTTGTACTGCTTTCAGTGGAACACGATTGGGAGTTCAATTTTACCTCAGACCTGGCTCATGCAAGATTTACACTGAAGTCAGTGCGACGTGGCTTGAACAAAGATTAAGGACCTCAAGATTCAGCCAAGTGTGAGTTGACTCTCTCAGTAACTAACAGGATTAGGCACGCACACATTATTCTAAGTGGAAAATTATGACAGAAAATGAAACATATTTCTATGTGACTGATTTTTTTGAGATTCGAGGAAGAGGTTATTTCAGAAAAATATTAGTATATTATAATCCAGTAAAATATAAAGATATATGGAAGCACTCTGTTCATCTGTATATTCATCAAAATAAAACTTATTTGCAACTCTAATGTCTATCAGCTGTATCAAGCAAATAACCTTCAAGCTTCAGCTATGGCATTTTGAGCTCAAAGGCAGTAATATATTTCATCTATTTAATGCAGTGGAGAAAGGCTTGTATACCTCTTCATTTATAAACTGAAATGCATTGTGAAGATATATGAATAATGAATATTAAGAAAAGACACCTGCTGCCAACAGGTCTAAGAAACCCAAACTGTAACAAAACCAGGTTTAAAATTCATTTCAGAGCTTTTCCATTTTTCCCAACATGACAGCTTTGAAAGAAGGCTCTACTGAGCAAAATGGGTACTGCTTCCTTTAAAGTTTATTATTTCATTTTCTCTGACATTTGGAAAATTTTCACTCCTTTCTGCTCTTTCTCCTCTTTGTGTTATTTGTTAGACTCTCCTTTTCCTTTCTTGTCTTTTATGACAGGAAATAGATGAAATTATTTGTCTTGTCACAATAAAAGAATGGCTCATACTGTTTTTCTTTCAGTTTTGGTTCTCTATTACTTAACTGCAGCCCTGGTTGGTCCTTTGTATTATGGTTTTCATTTTGGGAATTAATAAATTAAACAGAACAGAAATTAAATTAGACTTGGCAGGTTTTCAATAGCAAGATTTAGGTGCTTCCTCACACCAAATTGAGACGGAATGTTTCTGTATCCTAGGGGAGACCAAATGAGATGAATACCTTGAAAGAGATTAAAATTTGTTAGGAAGACAGAAAGAATAGGGAGATCCTTTTTTTGGAAAAAGATCTGAGGGGTAGCAATTATAATTTTCCAAAATCTTTTTAAGAAAGGAGAAATTTTCTGATCAGTCCAAAGAGCCCTTCTGAAACTTGGCACACTGAAAGTACCAAAATATCACATACTTTCCAACAATCTGATATCAATTCTTCTACAATTTTCATTTTTAACTCCAAGTAGAATAAAGAAAACATCAATTTTATTGGTGTTGTGCTAAAAGTAAAATTGTTGCAGAATTAAAAGCATGGACTCCAATTGATTTTGTGTGCTGTTAATTTGTATCTGACATTTCTTTAAACGCAACTGGGTCAGAAAATGTCCATGAAAAAACATGGAGACCGGCCTGAGCAAAATGAATCCATAATTTTCCACATAGGAGTGGCAGAGAAATGAAAGCAGACAGTCACAGCAGGGCCATAAAGGCTGCAAGTAGCATTTCAGCCTTAAAAGTGATGGAAATAGCTTAGCAAAGACTGAAAGGGATGAAGCAGAGTTTGCCACTCAGAAGGTCACTAAGTTCACAGAACTTGAAGCAGGAGCCAAGGACTTGCCTGGAAATACCCAGCAGTTATGGGGAGAACGGTTCATGTTCCCTGTGAATGATCAGCATCCTGAGCTGATCATTTTATATCATCTCCATTAAAACACTCAAAGATTAAAAGCCTTTCAGCCTTTTCAAGCAGCACATTATAAAGAAAATGTCCAGGTACAGCAACCTCAAATTCCTGACTGATTCTGCATTATCTTGTGACGCGTCAAGACAGTTAGGAGAGAACTGTGGATCACCACATCTAATTCTTCTCCCATGAAGACAGCAGAACAAGCAATGAATTATTCTACCAGAATCAAACTTTTGGTTCACAAGTTAGAAGGAGGAAACTGCAATGAATAACTGATAATAAATACTTATAGCAAATAATATTCTTTATTTTGCGTTGCATTAACGAATAGTTGCTTTCTCAAAAAAATCTGTAATTTGAATCTGATAATCTTCTACTTCATTTTCATTTATTTCCTACCTTTTTGTAGTCATACAAAAAACTTCAATAGTGTTTCTTATCAGGAACAGGTTATGTCAAGTGGTATTGTTTGCTTTGCTGACAGTTCATATAACTGATATTTCAGGAAGTTTAAACAGTAGTCCCCCCATGAAATCCAGGCTGAACAGGATGTGTCCACAACACAGCAGTCCCAGGTAACAGCCTGGCACAGCAGCTTAAAGTGCTGATATAGGTGCTTTTACACTAGAAGATCAGGCCTATGAGTGACATGTGAGGCATTCCATTTGTTTTGCAATCTTTATTAGGGAGGTAGTTGCCACCAGGAAGTGGCAGGTACCAAGAGTTAATAAGCTGCCAGGTGAACTGGGGCAGTGACCCCAGCAAGATTTAGCAGGAGTCCTGTCAGAGCTCTGATACATGAGCAGAAAGCACATCTTTATCATAGTTTACATATTTATGCAACAGTACTGACATTCTCAAGGAAATCACTGAAGAATGAGACAGTATCCAGGCATGAGACTAAGGGAAAGGAAGAGCACAAAGAGTACTTAGTAAGAACTGTTTATTTTGCCAAATTGAGTTTCAGTTTGCCATGTAGAGGCTTATAAGAGAGATGGGGACGCTTTTTAGCAGGGCCTGTTGCAACAGGACAAAGAATAACGGCTTCAGACTAAAAGAGAGTAGGTGCAGATTAGGTATAAGGAAGAAAGGATGGTGAAACATCAGAACAGGTTGCTCAGAGACATGGTCGATGCCCCTGGGAACACTCAAGGCCAGGCTGGACAGAGCTCTGAGCAATCTGATCTAGTTGAAGGCATCCCTGCTCATTGCAGGGGGATTGGACTAGGTGACCTTTAAAGGTCTCTTCCAACCCAAACTATTCTATAATTCTATGAATTGTAAATTGTCCAGTTAATCAAGTAGATTGAAGCCAACTCAACATAAACCCAAAAATATTAAACCAAAAAAATTCCATTGATCCAAGAGAAAAGCATGTCTTTAAATTTTTTTCTAATCTAGTTAAATTGGTATCGCCAGGCAATACTTGCAGTCAAACTGAAATGTATGTTACTGCTCTGCTCCACGGAATACATGACTAGCACCTCAAGAACAAAATTCCAGTTGATTTAAGAAATATTAAAGTCTTTCTCTGCAATATCCTGAGGGATTTTGCACCTGATGGCAGTATCAGGGGGATAAGAACATATAAAATGATACACAGTATTCAATGGAAAGTTCTGAAGACAGCAAAAAAATAAACCACAGGCAACTCAAATATACAAAATACATCTTGTTGCTATTTAGCTTTTACCTACTAATTAAAATGAAGAAACTACTCTATCACCTTCTTATCATGAATTATTCCAGTTTTGAAAGCCTTTTCTTATTCCCACAAGCAGACCTGTGTTCGTTCCATACAAAACACTTCCTCCTGAACTGACCTGTATTCTCTTATTTTATAACTAACTGGAGGAAATACATTTGTTGTGATGATCACACAAAACCAGCTCACTATTAGCCATGGGGGCAAAACGATCAAGCAGGATTTATTACTACAATTTACTGTAAGTGGGGATATAATCATAGCCCTTCTTTCTCCACCAGAGCTGAGAAAACCATTAGGTGACTGGTTATTACTTTTTCTCTGTTCACTTTGGTTTCTAAACAAATGCACGGAACTGTGCTGCTTTTCAGACAGGACTTTTGTGTTCAAGTATATTCAATTCTAAGCAGCTACAAGCTAAATTGAACCATGCTATTTATTTGGCTTTGGGACTGGCCTGCTAGATAACGATTCTGATTTTTCATGGTAAATGTGACTGGTCAATGAGAAAAGTTAAATAAAGATATCTCTGCTAACAAGCAAAATTGGAATAATACATCAGAAAGCAGGCTCAGCTTTTTAGACCCTTCATTATGGAACCTATCTAAGAGGTCATTTGATTAAAGCTGAACAGAAATAGCTATACATCCTTGTTTAAAATGCTCACCAAGTTTAATACATTTAATAATGTTAGTTATGGTTAGCTTCTAAAGCCAGATCTAATAAAAGTATTTTAGCAACCAAGCTTCAGATTTCCTGTCCTCTAGGATGAGCCCATATCCTTGTTAGGTGCCTGGACATCCTATACGGCACACAAGAGAGACAGAGACCCTTCAAAATGGAGACAAAGCTTCAGGGGTGAGAGCTTTCTCTTACCAGAAGTCACTTTAACAAAGACAGGAATAAATATTAAATTTGAACTATTAGATATTTTACCAAGAGCTGCACTGGAACACTTTTGTCTGCTTGCAGCTGGAAAGTGGAATCCATACCCTCTCTTTTGAAGGGCTGAACAGAATGGGACTTTTGTTATTAAAGACTGCTATTTGTATTAAGAGTAGACAATTAATAGTATTTATATGTTTCATATCATTAGACCATGTGCCCAGCAATGGTCTACATGGAGGGTTTTAAGTAGACAGGATAGGTAGCATGTTGAGTAGCAATTAAGTGGTGCTGTTAAGGTTTATAATTCTGGTCTATAGCTTTCACATAAATTCTATTTTATATCTAGCCCTTAAGGATATCAACTGGGTGAGAAAAACATCAGAAAAACTTCCTAAAGTGCCCCTTTTTTTCACTCCACTCCAGCCACAGACAGTAGCTGAAATCCCTCTGCAATAACTGTCTAAACACTGAACTTAATTTTATTTCTTTGTTAATCAAAAGGGTCATTTCAGAAATAGTGATCATCCTGAACACTCTCCAAAGACCACAGAGAAATTATCCTAAACATAATGAGTGCTGGCCAAGGCTACAGAGCATCTTCATTTCAATTTATGAAATTGGTATTTCATTTGTTGACCATTCGTACATGTTGTAAAAAAAGAAATCATCATAGATACCCAGAGTTAATTGATGTGTTCATTAAAACTGTAGGCCCGTAGGTAAAACTATATGCCCATAAACTTCAATGGAAAAGCCATCCTTAAAACCCTCTTGCTCATTAAAAATATTACACGTGAAGTTATTTATTGCAGTGTTGCAAGACTGAAAATCAGTTCCTACATGAACTTTTCAGTTTCTATAACATTATTTAGCTCAAATACTTAGATGCTAAAGACCTCAGGATTTTGCCCATTAATAGCTACTAAAGAATTTTCCAGGAACAAAAAAAAAAAAAGACTAATCTTTTCCACTTCACTCAACACGCTATTCTTTGCAATCTCAAGAGGAAAAACATAAACACGACTCACATTTTAAAGAATGAATTTATATGCTTCTTGTTCCTAAATAATTGATCTACAGATTTCTATCAGTTCTCCCACAAAATTTGGTCACCTGGGGTGATCGGTCTACAGTTGAAGCACCTGCAAACCAACATGTGATGCAATGCTCACATCCTTCTCCTTTTGAAAGTAAGGGATTATTTTATATAAAGGTATAATACCTTAGCTCTCGTCATATTCTGTATGTTTCTTCTGAAACTATTTTCTTTTTAATAAAGGATGAAGGAAATCATGGTCCCACTGAAAAAAAACCAAAAAACGATTGCCCCTCTGACACTTCTGGTGCCTGAATTTCACCCAAGATTTTCCTATGTATCAATATATTTTGGGATCAGAGAATTTTACTAGAAAGTCACAGCCTCCCTAAAAACCCCTCTCAGATAGAAAGGCCCTAGTGTCTGAGCATTAACAAACAGCAGTAAATGTGCAAACACTGATGTGAAACATTTCTAACATTCCTTTCCTCCTTTGACAGTCAGATGCCCCAAGACCATTGTTATAACCTTGTCATCCCCAGGGCTTTCTGCAAATTTACAGTTCTCCCCATAACAACTGATATTTTCTCAAGTTCCTTCTTTTCACATACTGAAATTATGTTCCATCCAGTCCCACAACAAGGAATGTGAAATGATCCTTGGAAATCAACCCCTGAAGTTATATATACAGTGTCTTCTTTTACCTACAGCATCAGTAACAGGAAGATCCTGCTGATGTCTCATCCTCCAGCTCTAACACACAATATAACATCACTGCAGGTGATTTCCCAAAATCTTGTTCTTCATCCCTTCCCTGCATACTTTTAGACAGAACTATTTGTAAAAAAATTTGTTTTAATGAAAGTACTCTAACCACTTAAAACACTCTTAGAGAGTGCTTACTTTTTTTGGCAAAGTTTTCAAAAGTTAAGTTTTAAAAAATGTTGTAGGCATTTTAATTTCATGACAAAATCCAAGATTTTCAATTCAGCAAGATTTTGAGATCAAATGAGAAGATGAAAATTTGGTTTTCAAATCAGCAACCAGGGACACATTCAAGGAGGACTAGGTAGCCAGACAAAATACCTGGAGGTATTCTATGGCAAATATATTAGCAGATATTCTTGTGGTGATGATTTCAAGAAATGAAAATACTGGCCATACACTTTGCATAAAAAGCTAAGTCTGTTCTAAAACTCCACAGTGTTCACTCCTGCATTGCATTCAGCCCTACCTGCACTTCTTTCTGGTTAGAAGTGCACGTTCTCTCTCTCAAGGGTAAAGTCTAACTCAAAAGTGGGAATTTCCTGTTGACATCTGGGAGCACATTGCTTTTGACAAGGAAAAAAGGTGGAATATGATTTATGAAGACCTAATACCATTTGAAACAACTCACATCTATCTCACTTAAAGAAAAGCCCAAAGGAAATTTAGCAAAGAGCTATTCAATCTGACATTTGCTGTCCTGTGTATGAAAAAGAATTCCTAGTAAATATTACACTTCATAGTTATATGAGCAACCACAATAAAAATTAATATGAAATAAACCTTTTTTTGATAAAAAAAGCCAACCACGCCACACTGAACAGGTTGATAATGGTATTTCATCAAAACAGATAACCCCATCATTAACTCTAGAAAAGACACAAGACAAAGTAGTTATTATTTAGCTCTAAATTCCAAAGCATTAAACAGGGTACAACTTTTATCCCTAGTGCCAGGGCTTACCTCTATATTAACTATACTGCTCCTTCTGAAAGATCTCACGGAACCTTGTTTTCTTCTAAGTCCATGAGTTCTGATACTGTTGTGTCTATGTCAGCTTTCAGCACAGACCTAAGCCACACAAAGAGATGACAAATCCAAAACTATTCTCAGTTCTTCATCTTTTGGTACTTTAATTCAACATATTTTAGAGAAAGGGGCCAAACACAACACAGAAGTTCAGGGATCTAGATTCTGAGTTTCTGTTAAGTCCTTATCATTGTGAATGTTGAAAGCTTTTCAGAGACAAGGGGAATGCCTTCATAGCTTTTGCATGGGATAAGATCTTCTCTTTGAACCTGTGCCACTTAATTTATTGATTGTTAACTTTCTTCAAATTCAAGTTTAGATGAGCATTATTCTCAGATGACATTCTCAGAAATGCAAGGTTAGACATATCTGATAAATTAATTCCCTCTGGATGTTACAAACTCCCTTTTTTGCAGGTCTCAGCTCTATTAATTATCAGTGTTTTGCTTTATGATCTGACATTTAAGCTAGAGCTTTGTTAGCTTTATTGTGAGATCCATTATCTGGTGTAGAACTCACTGACTGTACAGGGTACATACAGGAAGAAAAACACAGCAGATATTTCAAGTTCATCCAAGATTCCTCCTATTTGTTCTCAACTCCTTTCTCCATATATCAGTTCAGACTGTAAACTCATGTGGGAAAGAAACCTGAAATACACCTGTCACACACTGAAGAGGAGTTAAAGGCTTCAGACTAGATACTTAGGCACCTAAAATAGCCATGGCAGCACAGGCTGCTCTTAGGCCACCTTACTTTGCTTCAGGAGTGGTGGTCTCGGTAACTGCCTAAGGGAGTTCTGACCTGCTGCAGAGTTGTGTTCATGCTGTTTGGAGAAAAGCCCACCCCCTGGCAGCCAAGTGCAACTATTTAATGACAAGTGGCTGCTACTGGGAGGTCCAAAGCTGTGTGCCAGCTGCAGGGTGGCTGTGCTCTGGGCACCCAGCAGTTGTACCCCACTGGCAAATCTGTTCCCGTTACAGGCGGCAACCCCTGCAGAAAACCTGTGGTGCAGCTGGATGTCCCACGTCACTTTGGATGTACTTTTCAAAGTTTCAAAATGATCCAGGTGGTGGCCCTGTCCCTCCCCAAGCCTGGTAGGTGTTTGTGTCCCTTTCCTCATAGGTTGGGGAATCTGAGCCACCCTTCCCTCAGGAAGCTGCAAAGAAGCAGCTCTCAGGCAGGGGTGTTCCCGAGGAAGGGGGGATTTCAGTCAGAGGTGCGGTGGTGGTTGCAAAATCCTTAATGGAAGATGCTTTAGAAAGGGAAAGGAAGTGAAAACTAGAAAAAGCTGATCAGGCAAAGGGCAAGGAAGGTGGTGGGTGTTTGACCCCAGACAGGGACCTCCATCCTGGTATGCCCCAACCCCGGGGAAGTGACACACACTCGTTTCTCAGCCATTATGCGTTAGACTCTGTTACTTATGCCCTAATTAGAGTTGTTCAGGAGGTTCAGAAAAAATGAAATAAATAAATAAATAAATAAAAAAGTAAAGAGACAGCAAACAAAAAAACCCCAGATGTTGAAAAAAATTATTTGGGGAATTGAATGTTTGGGCTCTGCAGGCCTAGGAGCTCGTGGAAAGCCTTTTGCTTCTAGCAGGTGCACGTAACTCTCCTGTGAGGAAATATCCCACCTGCTTCAGTGAGAAACTATTGGAAGAGTCACTATTGACTCCACGCTATATCAAAATGCAGTCTTCTCATAAAGCAGAACACAGAATTTCAAGTAAATTGGAAAGAGGATAATTTCTGCTCTGCGTTAAAACATCTCTACTCAGTTTTTCTTTCTAATAGTGGTGGAAATGTGTACGTACATACCTCATTTTTACTGTGGAACAAGCTGCCTCTAGCTCATGTAGACAGAGCTTTTCCAGCCAATATGGGAAAATGCAAATGCAAATACATACAGTGACAACTAAGTGCTTTTAACAAATTATATCCCATCAGACTCCTTTTGACACCAGACTGCATACAATCCACTCCTCACTGTGCCCTGAGCCTGCAGGACACACGGTGCTTTCTCCTTCCATTCAGAGCCATGGAGGTGAGGATGCTCAGTGTCTCCAAGGAGCCACTTAGTACTTCACAGAACTGTGTCTAAATCCACTCATGGATGGTACTGAGGATTTATATTCTACAATACATCATGGAAGGGCCTTATTGATGAGCTGGGGTTATAGGGTGTTACTAACCCTCTCAAAGCAAGTCAGTCTTTAAGCCTCTAAGGACAAGAGAGGAAGTCAGAGCAAAGAACATAAAAATAATTTTGACAATTAATATTTAATATTTTACCTTTTCTCCCCCCTTTACACTGCTTTCCTGCTAAAACAGCTGGGATGAAAATGGCTTTCATTGGTCTTTAGGGAGATGGTTTTTTGTTATATTACATCTGTTCTTTAAACTCATGAACCCTGGAAGCCACAAAAGCAGATAAATCTCTTTGTCAAGAAGACATACTCAAGGTTCCAGGGACAGAACTGATCTTTGCCTCATGGGTTAATGGCATTAATAATTGCCATTTTGATAAGACTAAATGTAAAAAGCCTGCTTAAACAAAAGAGTCAACCCTTCAAAAATGACTATCCATGATAAATTTTCAAGAGCAATGAAAATTGTCACTCTGCCAACTTGATAAATTGTAGCCCCAACTGGCAGAGCCATTTGCCTTGCAGTAAGCACAAAATGACAGATCTTTGCTGAATACAAACTATATGCTTGCACCTTTCACAGCTGGTTTAGCTTGTAAACGCAGCAAAAAAAAGAGGCTTTAATAAAAACTGAAGGTTATGCACAAAAAAATTGTTTCACATCTAACTGCTTCTATCAGTTTAAAGACATCGCTTTCATATTGGAAAGGAGTCTTGAAAGGAACCCTCCAGGTGTCTATGGGATCATGTTCTAAAAATACATGTATAACTGAACTGTGGTGGTTTCTTCAGCATTCCTGAAGTGATTCAATAGTGCAAGTACTTTCATTTCAAGGAGAGAAAAATCATACATTTAGTATCATCTCAATATTTACCAGAACACATGCACAGCCCTTGCATGTGAACAAGACACAAACCCTTGTGCTGATCTGTGTATATGATGCAACTAAATTCAGCACCTACTCTAATTCCATTGTGTAACTGCTGATCTGTCTCTCTGATGACTCATCTAATCTTCCAAGTAGCAGAGCATCTTTTACACTCTTTTAAAAAAGAAATTGCTTTGTCAGAGATATGTTTAATTCTTGTCAATACATGGAATCCCTTCTTAAAAAAAAAAAAAAAAACAAACTCTTGCCTGAAGCCACTTTTGCATAATATATACATTATACAGATACTGTGGAGTTGATATCTAATAGCTCTGTGTTGCTACAAATGAATGCTTTATGCCTTCAAAAGGAGATTTCCACCTACTTGACACAAGCAGTCACTCCTAGTTGTGGCGAGACCTGATATTAAAAATGTTGGAATGTAAAGACATCATACACATGAGCTGTTTTAGGGTATGTTTAAGGATTCTTAGCTCTCCTGAGCCATAGAGGATTCACCAATGTCTGACTAGCACACAGTTTGATAAGCAAGAATTGTACAAAGCCCTTTCAACTTCCAGGAAATAATCTGCCTCTAACAGATATTGCAATGGGCAAGAGAGGTTTATTTTAAACTCTTCTTATGTGGTCTGTCCTGTCCACATCAGAGGCATCTTTTTTCTCTTTAAAAAGCTACCTCTAACCAGCTTGTTTTATGTTCTAGTAAAACACAGCTTCAAAGATCAGGAGCCTTCTGGTGTATTTTGATGCGTTCACTTCAAAGAAAGCTCTTGAAGCTCCACCTCAGGGCTCTGGCTGGCTGGGTGGCTCCATCAAACTGCTGTGGGCAAATATGCAGACAGATCTTGAAAGCAAAGGGTACAACTGAGTACACTTATTAAACTGCAAATTCCAGTGTACCAATGACTGGTATTCTTTAATTCCCTAATTTCTCACTCTCTCAATCTGCATCTTTGATTATGTTCATACACATTTCATGCTGTTTGGATCTCCCTTCTTTACCCCTCTCCATACTCTTCCCCATCCCATTAAAAAAAAAACACAAACCAACAGCCAACAGTAAAAAAAAACAAAAACAAAAACAAAACAAAAAAAAACAAACACAAAAAAACCCACAAAACAAACAAACAAACAAAAACCAAAATAAACCCCTCAAACCTGTAGTAAACAAAAAAATGTCCTTATTAAGAGAAGAAATTAAGTATGGAAAAAACCTCAGAACAAACAGTAAATATCTTTGAAAATTATAAGCAGCTAAAAGTCAGTCATATAACTTGGTAAGTTATATTAATATAGAAAATAAGAAAATAAGACAGGTGGCACTAGTTAGTGGTCAAGGTGAAAATATTATAGAGCTGATAGCAAATGGGCATTTACTCTGTGGAGGAAGCATAGTTAGGGTGAGAAGAATGTCAGGAGATGTGTGACAATATTCTATAAATAATAGCTTAACCTCAGATCTTCAGAAGTACAATAAAATGGTCAGTGCTATCCAAAGTTAGTGGTTATAAGGGATCAGTTAGTTGGGGTAGCATCTGAAATGCTGTCGACAGTTCTGTTTGTTTGCCTAGGCACAAATTACCAGGGTTTGAGGAGGGTTAGAAAGATAGATCAGAAATGGAAGTGCCTGTCCCAGAATACTTAGATAACCTTTTTTAGCTTGTAAAATTCAGTGGAGGTAGGATGGACTGCTCTCATGGAGCACACTCATCTGAACTAAAGACCAGAACAGAAGAAGAGGTATTTAAGCTGAAGGACAATTTTGGCACAAAAACAAGTGGGTACAAAAAAAATTATCTAAGAAAAGATAGGGCATTTCTAAGTTCCACATTCAAGAGTTTGATGTAGCCCTCCAAAGGAGAGGTGAGCAAGGAAAAGACACCTAATTTTAGAAGGAAAGATATATGATGCTGCTGTCCAAAATAATAGGAGACTGTGACATGACCCAGAAAATCCTTTCACTTCTTACATTTATAGTGTTGCCGATAAAAGCAAAAGGAACATGCAGTCAACAGAGAAAGAGAAAAATGGGAAAGGTGTCTAGATTCTTGACTGAACTGAAAGCATGTATTGTATATGCTGTTAGAGGAAAAAAAAATAGGAAGAAAAAAATTCCTCTTTACTGTGCTAAGAGGGTGAAGATAAGGAGCTTTCTTTTTCCATTCTATGAAATGGATTTTATTCCATCTGGCCTAAGGCTTTTCTCTCTCCACCCTCTCAATATTATAACAGGAATCTTTAATCTGAAGAAGTCAGATAACCGCAAGGTTACCACAAAGAAAATGTGTTCATAAGTTAAGGTCATTTTCCTGAGGACAGAAAAGCAAGAGCGAACACAAGCAGTGATCTTCCTTGGTGATGCTTATTTCTTTTAACTAACTGGAATATTTGTTGGCTTGGTAGCAGCCATGACTGGAGTGCTGAATGCTCTTTAGCTGCAATAACAAACTGATTGATGAAAATATCCAAACAACACACTCCAGACTGTGTGTGAAAGTAACTCCATGTGCAGTGTGACCTCCTAAGCAGGATATGTGAGTTGGGAAAATGCTTCTGAATGTTTAATGTAAGAAAGTGGTTGGCTGGTGTGCCCCAAAGCGGGTGACAGGAACCCAAGCCGTAGATTACTTTTGAAATTTTTATCTAGAAATCTAATGGTGATTCTATTCCAATTGCAAAGAACACAAAGCTAATGAAGATAGTTTTCTCCAGTCATACACTGATTAAATGCCCTCCATGAAGTACTCAGGTACTTCACTACAGTAGATTAATCCAGATCAAAAAGAATATTTTTCTTTTCACGTTGCCAGAGCTTATCTCATTTGTGTTATTTGATCCAACAGATGAGTTCCTTTAAATCATAGCTTTCACAACTGAAGAATGAAATTTTGAAATGAGAATTAAATTGTTCTACAGAGCAAAAAATATCTCTGTACAATGTTTCAGCAGAAGTCAGGATAAATACTATTTTATGGTATTAGATAAAAAGTATACAAAAGAATAGAGGAAAAACAAACACAACAAAAACACTACTTGAACTCCTACAATATCCTTCTATAGTGGTTGGTATTCTCCTATATGTCTTGTACAGACATAGCCCCGAATATTTGCCTGTTTCATTTCCTTTTGAAGCTGAGCATATTGTAGAAATGATGTGTGACAGCCAGCTTTTCATACAGCATCTTTTCTGCACCAATCCCTGGAAGTTTATTGGCAGGGGAACAAGGTGTGCAACGTGCTTCCTTCCCCCACAGTGGGATCCGATGGATCTGCATGAACTGACAGTAAGAGCAGAGCTGGCTTGTGTAGGTTTGTGCTGTGCTGGGCCAGCCCAAATCGGGAGGCAGATCCTTTGCTAGGGCCATGTCCTCAGTCTGATTAACTTGGCCTGGCAAAATTGTACAGGTCATTGTTTAGATATATACAGCAGATTGTACAGCTTGATCATGAGGAGTCAAAACAGCTTCAATGGAAACATGCAAGGATGAAATTTTGTTTACATTCTGGGAAAAAAAGTCATTACAAGTTCACGAAGTCTGAGTGATGCTTTTTAAAGAGCCTCACTTATATTTCTCTGCTTTCTCCTACACAACACAGAGGGCTACAACTAATGAGTTCAACTCAATCCCATACTTATGGTGCAGGATTTGAACTTGTACTGTTATCACAACTCCTATTCTTCAGTCATGAAAATTACAGGTATCATCTGTTACATATAAAGCATTTTAGTTTCTCTTCAGCTTAATATTCTATATATTTTTGAAGCCTATAAATAAGGAAATGGGGCAGTGGACTGACTGCCACTGTCATGATGAATGAGATTTGCATTTACACCAAAATATTGACACATGAACTAAAAGAGGAATAATTGCTGTAAAAATTACTTCTCCTCATTCTTAGCACCTGGTCCTCAAGGGAGAAAAGCTGGCACAAGGACTGCAGCTTTACAGCGGAGGGTGAGAAAGCACTCAGATCAGGGGAAACAACTGAATTTATTAGTAAAAAAGACATGCAAAAATATAAAACCAGATATATTCCAGGTAAAAACTATTTTGGCCAGTTTGGAACTGGGTTTTTGGTTTGGAAAATAAGCCTAAGTGTTGCTGCTACAAAGGCAAAATAGGCATTTTTGAAGCTCAGTATTAGATCAGTCCTTTTCAGTAATGAGGCAATGAAGTGATTAGCGGGTTGTTGTGTCTCTCAGAGAAGTGTAGGCACTAGTGTGGGATACAGCTTGTGTAGAATCCCATTTCTTTAGAGGAGGAACATGGAGGAGTAAAAGGGGAAAAGAAAAGAAGGAAAAAAAACCCCAGGCAGAAGAGAAATATTATTTCAATAGATCCTGTGGTCTTGGATAGCCCAGAGAGGTGTTTGTGGCTTGCAGGGGGTGCATTCAGTTCTCCCTTCTGAAGGCCACTTACACACTGTCACCAATTAGTATTGCAGCCTGGAGCCCAGCAAGCTGCTAAGTGTCTTTTGAGCTACTGTTCTGTAACCTTTCCAAAACTGACCTTTGTATTATCATTTCCCACCACTCTGCGTGAGTATGAGAGAATAACAGCCTTTTTAATGTCATGCTTATTTCCACCGGCTTTTAAACTTCTTGTCAAAACATACTGATTTATAGTACATTAAGTGAGAAAGAAAGATCTGATCTTTCAAATATATTCTACACAAAACAAAACATTTCATTCTCTATTTCAGGATAACACTGCATCGTGCTCATCACCACACAGTGCATGAACATTATCGCTAATAGGGGCATAAAAGGAGTTTATCTTTCAGGTCTAGAAGCAAAAGCTGGTTCCTCTGTGAAGCTCCCTTCTCAACCAGAGTTGGCTGTAAATTGCCTTTGCCTTCACAGGGAATTGTTTCTCACAACAGTTGTTGGCATTCTGAGGCATCACTGCCGATGGGCTGTATAAAGCTTTTACAGAGTGCATTTGGTTTCTTAAAATGCATCAAAAGTGCTCCTGTAAAAATTCCTGTGGAATTGCGAGACAAGTGTTGGGAAAACAGCACCACTAAACAAAACTTTAGTATCCATTTCTGCTTCTCAGTTCTAAAGAACAAATGCCTTTGACAAAGTTCCTAAGATAGAATTAAAAACAGCGGCTCCCTCTGCGTGACTCTGTAAATGTTGTGCCCAATGGGTCTCGATAAATTGAGACTAATTGTTGGTTTCTGGCAGTTTTAGACTGCCACATGATTTGAATTTGTCCATTCCTATTGCTACAATATTCCTCTTGACTTTAAAAGTGAGAGACAACTATTTGTGGAAATTTGAAAGTTGCAGCATTAATTCATAACTGTCAAAAATGCTCCATTAATACCTCTAGAATCTTAATAATTTCTCTGTTGGCATAACATCAATGGCATAACATACATGGCATAGCAACCCCTAGACATACAGGCATAAAAATAACCTCCATTTTCCCTTTTGCAAAATGCAGGAAAGACTTTC
Organism: Pipra filicauda; assembly: GCF_003945595.2. Taxonomy (NCBI): domain Eukaryota; kingdom Metazoa; phylum Chordata; class Aves; order Passeriformes; family Pipridae; genus Pipra; species Pipra filicauda. Next base: position 3,785,967 of record NW_024104742.1, read on the forward strand.
ATAATCCATTAAACCTCAAGATTTTGAAAGAGGGTATGTACAGAAAATCATGTACAAAGCAGTGCAGAAACCCTCACAGCAAGTACTGATTTTCACACATACAACAGTTGCAGACAAGTGACCTTTTTAACCCATACTTTAGATACGATTTCGATGACCTTTTGTTTTGTGTGCTGAATATTTATGTATCTAGTGTCATATCTATCCTGCATATGATTGCTCTTTGGTGCAATCATAAATAGTAAAATAAAATGCACCCCCACCCCCCCACAAAAAAACCCAGCCAAACCAACAAACCAAAACCAACCAAACCAATAGAAGTCTTGCATTCCAACTCAAGATATTCTATGATTATATGATTAATAATTATCAAATTGTACTGTAAATTGAAGAAAAGATAAAAATTACAGTTCCATACATAGATCTGTTTGACACTTTACATTTCAGTGACAAACATAAACCCAACAAGTAAACTGTTTTAGTGAAGGACTATGAAAAATGAGTAGATAAGGGATATTACATAGATTCTGTGGTTACTTAGGTCATCCTCATGAAATTGATTTCTTTGTAAGTATAACACTTTTAAATACAAAACATTTCTCATAACACATCCTTTTACTACAAATAATTTTTAATACCTCTTGCCTTCACAAAAGAGGTTCAGAAGACACAATTAAAAATTATTTGAGCCTCCAGCTTTCCCATCCTGGTGAAGTTACCATCGCAATGAGCTTCTAGAGGTCAGTTATTTCAAGAGAGTGATCATCTCCTATCTCAGTTAAGGGTCTTTCCACCTGTTAGGTTCATATTCTGCATCTTTGCTCATGGGATAGAGCCTACCCTCATGGTGATCCTCTGATGAAAAACCTGTCAAGCCTTCAGAAAGGGTTCCCCATCATAATGTTGACCGCTCTCTCTTCTGACCCCCTATTCCCCCTGCTCTCACTTCTCAGGTGACCTTATTTGACACAGACTTCTACAGGCCATCTTCATTACATCCTGAGCACTGGGCTGTCCCTCGCTCTCTATCACATATTGATTTATAAAACTACCCGACTTCCATATCAGCTGACCCAATTGTTTTTTATTTTTCCACATCCTTTTCTGAAATTGCCTTATTTTTTTATTTCCTTAACTTGCCTTTGCCACATGGTGAAGACCCACATGCCTAGACAGATCACACTGCTTGTCTAAAGATCTGCCTTTAGGTCCTCTTCCTAGGAATATGTTCGGAAATTTCTAGTTACCCATGAAACGTGGGGATTTTTCCCCACTCTCCTCCCTCATATTCTCAAAACTCTTGTCTAATATCTGTTCCCAGCTATGTCTCTGGTCCTCGAATTTCATTTTTACAGATTCCACAGGTTTTCAGGCAATGCTTAACAGATAAACAAATACTGTCAAGCACCTACTTGAGAGTAATATTAGTTCTTCACCTTCTCCACACAGTTTTGTTTTCATTATCTTCTCTACTATTAAGAACGCCTCCTGCATCAATATCTGTCTTTTCAGAGAAAAAATAACTTGTCTCTCATCAGCCCTCTCTTGCCTCCTCACTGCAATCCAAGAATAGTCACACATACCCACAGCTCCAAGAACAAGTTGACCCTACCACTAAATCTAAACAATAGGTTAAAAAATTTCTTTCTCCAGAGTGAAGTTAAATCTCAGTGGATGAACCTAAATAAAATACAGGTAGGCTGAAAAGTAATAATTCATTCTGTGCTTTCACATTTGTTTTAGAACAGAAAAGGATTCAGCAATTCTTTTTAACTTTGAAATAATGACTATTCTCTGTGTATATACACCAGGTACTATTTACAGCCACATGCAAAACACAACAGCTTTATTTGACACAGCAGGCCAAACAAAGACTGATATTATCACCTCCTATTAACTCTGCCCCGAGACCAGTCAGAGGTAGAAAGGGGTTTGTTTCCAAGCCATCACCTTCCCTCTGACCTGATGGTCTCCTTTAACAAGAAAGACTATTCAAAGCTTAAAGAAAGATGAGAACCCATTAATGCAGTGACACAGCATCCCTATTTACAATAGTCATTTCCTTTATGACAGATCTGAACCTGGGGAAAAGGGTAATTGCAGAGAATTCCGAAAGAAATGTAGGAATTGGAAATCGTAGGTTTCAATAGCTTTTATATTTCTTTTTAAAAATACAAATAAATTTTTTACCTCCTATTCTACTATTAACAATTGTCTTGATAGATTTTCCTTGCCCAGGATCATCTCGTTCTTACTGTTCAAACCTTTACATTTTCCAAATTCCTTACACTTGTTTTCCTTGCCCCTCCACCTCCAGCCAGCAGCACGGATTCCCACTTTTTATGCTCAGGAGCCCTTGCCATTGCTGTGTTGAATGCTAGGTGCCATCTATATACTCAAATATTTGGCAGGTACTCTTTAATTCAGAGTTTGTGTGCTTTGGCGGCTTTTGGGGGCAGGAAAGTAAGTAAAATAGAAGATTTTAGCATTTATTTAGATTGGGATTTTAGCAAAGTCACTGTTCTATTGTGCTAAGTTTTACTTTCCTCATCTCTGCCTCTGTTCAGTTTTAATCTAGATGTGCATTAATGTTCTTGAAGCACAGAGATACCTGGAAATGTTAAGCAGCAGGGTAAGGAAGTGAACCATCAAATTCCTTGATATTCACCTCAAGTAAAGAACAGTGAATCATCCGGGGGACAAGATACAGATACTCAGTCTTCTGCTCTTTATCATTACCTGTGAGTCCAGATGCTGACGTGGTTTAGTCTAATTCTAGTTTGGCACCACTAATTTAATTTTATCACATGCTTCAGGCTATTAAGCTTCAGAAGAACATATCAATATTATGCACGTGGAATATCTAAACATGGAGAGCAGGTTGGTTTCTCTGAACACAGGAATTACATTGTTTATAAGGCACTGTGTGACTCCTGATCTACTTCTGGTCGAGCTCACCACCACTTCAACTTCTGCTCAACAGCAAAAGCAGACCCCACAGTTAAATCCTTAGACATAAGGAATTACTGGAAAGGTTTTAGTGGAATTCATCATTAAAGGTAGTATTTCATTCTCCCACAAGTCAGTATAAACAGACACCATGGACAACCCTACAACATCTATATTTAAGAATGACTATTGAAAATCAAGCAGTAGTGGATACTTGCTAAAAGTAAAAGTAAAAGCTAGCAGAGGTTAGATGCATTTCTGCCAAGCTGAAACTCTGATAACATTTTGAGAGATCTCCTTCTAACAGTAATAAGGATAAACTTCATTTTATGGATTATGAAAATTTCATATTTAACCCAGAACTTTCAAATACAAAAGCTGTGTGGGGTGGCAAGACAGTTTGTAGCTTTTTCTTTGTATAGATACTTTTTCCACTGCAAAACTAAGTATCTACAACAACATGCACTCACACAGAGATTTCTACTCCAGTAGAGCTCTGGTTCTGCATTTTCAGATGATGAGCTGTTGACAGATCCAGAATATGTACACAGCCAATACTTTTTTGTCTATCATCACCTCTGTTCTGCAGGACAGAGTGCTACCTACTAAGTGCTACACTCCCCAATGCCACAAATGAATCATGTGTGTACACATGCAAGACTTTTAATAATCTTAAGTACATTGCATGAATAATAAGTCACTATTAAGTTATTCATTTATTCTTATTCTTGTAAAAACCACCAAATAACAATGACAACAAAAAGGTAGATGGAAATTATTCTCCCCCAACCTCCCCCATTCACTGTCTTGCTCATCTGTGGAGCTCTTTCTCTGATGTATGACAAAGATCCAAGAAAATGGGTAGGAATATGCTCTGCAGAAGCCTGAGCAGAAGGTTACACCACCAACTGTATTGTTCTGGACTGCAATCTCATGGAAACTTACGGTAGCAGTATATGCTTTATGCTTTCACACTATATTAATGGAAAGCATTTTATTAAAGCAAAAATTGTTAAATATGATGAAGAGCTGTCCTCCAACATTAAACAATTCCTGTTTGTTTGTTTAGCCCCTTTGCCATTTAAAACCTTGTTCATTTATGCCCCAGAACAACTAAATATTAGAAAATTTATTTCTAAAAGAGAATATTACAGTCTCCCAGTCGTAAGGTATCATATATATGCTGGGTAAAAAAAAAAAAAAAGTGGAGAGTCCTACTGTGAAAATTACAAATGGCTTTAGGACATATTGCATATTTCAATAAATTTTATTGTACAGATGTACTGTAGAAAAATGGATTTCTGAATTCATGGGAGGTAAACTGTGGATACTGCAATCAGGATCAACCCAAATACAGAGTCTGGGTTAAGACTGGGATCTATTCACTGAAACCCAGGTGATAAATGTAGTTTCTCTGAAGGAGAAAATTACTGTTCTTGCAGTTCTTCCCTTTTGCAAGGCATTATGAGAAATTCCACATTCGACACTTGTAAGTTGGCTACACTCAGCTGTTTTCAATAAGCATACAAGGAAATCTTCTAATTTCGGTGATTTGGGCATTAATAAATGAAATATGATGTACTCCATGAGAAATTTTGGAAGAAATGCAACTACGAAAACACAGGCGCAATTTACAGTACTGGTCAACTAGATCTGGACCATCAGATTTTGATGACAGAGACTCAACATAAGAGGGGGACCTCAGTTTGTTCTGCTGATATTGTTAAAATCATTAATTGCCAATACTAAGAATATAATTTTGTATAATCCCAAATGCAATAAGCTCTTTTACTGCTTAGAGGTTTTTCTTTAGAAAGTGCTCGGTTTTGTCCTGGCTTCAGCTAAGATCTTACAGCCCCCTTGGGAGAGAATGGTAGGGAGAGGAAAAAAAAAAAAAAAAGAATCTGAGCTGGTTTTTCTTGCCAGAGAGTCATAAAATAGAACTAAGATGGAAGAATTATTAGTTTCCACCCTGCTCTACTTGCTGCCTATGTAGAATTGTTCCCTATGGCACATTATGTAGTGTTTCATCCAGACTTATTTTAAGTGTTCAGCTCAATTTCAGCCATGAAACCACAGCTAACAAATAATCTCCTTTGGCTTATTTTTATCACATTCTCAAGTATGCATTAAAATTAGCATAATTGATGGTGTAATTAAAGATGTCAGCACAGTTCTGAACACAGGGTTTGCTAGTTTACTCATGGTCCATGCTGGTGGAATCTTAGAACAGGAACTTCTCCTCAAAGCTTTCTGCCAACATCACATTGGGTTATTTTAAAGATTTTTTTTTAATTCCTGAATTATTGTCCAGGAGACCACAAGGTATTTTAAAAGCTTTTAGAGTTACAATCATAGTCTCCTATGAAAACCAGGTAAGGACACAATTCCACCTGCTCCCATTCCACCTGTCCATTTCTGTGTATAAAATTGATTCCAGTCAGGAAGGTAGAGTCTCCCTATGCTTCTTGTGTAAAAATCGACCTGCAGTAGCACAATGGGAGCACAACCACCTCAACAGGCACAGCAACTGTCAAAGTTTAAGCACCTGCCATTAAGAAAACATTTCTTTTCAAGCTGTGAGGAAGGACATAGGCTCACTACAGCTCCAAACAGTGGCAGCCTTACACTTCCTTTTCACATAAGCCCTGTGTCATCAAGATTCTGGGGACCAGCACAAATTCAGTAGGAGCTGTTAAAATGACTGGGTGAATGAAGTTAATGAAAAACACTCCTACACGCCATACAAGTGGGGGTTTTTTCCCTTCATTTATGTCCTGATGGACCCAGAGTGACAATTACCCCATTTCAAAGATGACACTGGTTGCAGTAATCTTCCTCTCAGCTTAATGGTTATTATGCTAACAACATAATTAAGGACGGTGCTCATTTCACAGTCAACTTTTCTGCCACGCAAAATTTGTCGTTGAAGCTAATTTGTTGTACAGAATGTTCTTATGCTCTCATGCACTCAGTAAGAGATATTCTTGTTCTGTCCCCTTGTACTATCCAACAGCAAACACTTGCTGCCCTCAAACCAGGGTAGCACATTCATGAAGCTGAGCACGAACTCATATGTGAACATTATGAAGGTGTAGCATACTTTTAAATCTTGGGTAATTACTGCCTTTTTTTTCTGCTAAAGCAGAAAATACCCTTCCCATTGCACCATAAACTTCTCAGAGCTAGGGGAACACTGCCACAAACATATTTTCTTTCAGATATTCTGCTGAATATTATGTAGTAACACAATGAATGGCCTGTTCCCAATTTATGAACAAGTCAGACAAAATTCTCACAGTTGTTGTTGAATTCAGATAGAGAAGTTTTACTCTCTCCTCAGATTAAGTAGAAAGCAGATAGTTTTATATTTTATTCTGACATTTTTACTATGTCAATTTTTCCTAAAGAGCAAACTAAAGCAAAGGTACAGCTGGGAATAACTGAGAGGGTGAAGCATATATATTCCCAGTTTGAAGGGTCCTTGGTTATCACATGAGCTCAGAAGTGTTTCTCATTTGGTGCACAGCAGAGTTGTACAATGTCCATATGCTTGAAGATAACTGCGCTAAGATTTTAATCAAGGATGATGTACAAGAATAATGCAGTGGCAAAAAAGAGATCTTGATTTCCATACTTACATAGAGGCATTTTAGTTATAAGAGACCTTAATGAGAATTAATGGAATGTTTCCATCTTTAATAGTTTTTTTAATAAAAGATGTTCTGTAAGTCCAAATTCTTGACTTGTATAAACCAGAAAGAGAAGTTTTTTACTTGTACAGATAATTATCAGGCCTGAGTTTATGGCTATCCTTTCAAGAGTCTTGAAGGAATGACTGTCTCAACATAATTCGTACAAATAGTAAAAATACATTTGTAAATATGGTACCATATGTTGATCTCTGGTATGTAAGACAAGCAAAAGAATTTATTTGTGCCTGTTATTTGGCACAATTCCATTATCATTTTCCATTTAATTCTTGCAAATGCTCCTTTGCTGCATTTTGTCTACCTTATAGATCTCCTCTCACTCAGCTTCCTTTTCATGAATCCATTACAAAAGATACTTTACCTGTCTTATGCTTCAAAATACCTTTGTTTCAAAGAGAGAAGATAAAAGAGGATAAAAACCATCAGAAGTAAGCCTTGATAACGAGGCAGACTTTGAAGCTCTGATATAAATACAGCACAATGGTTTCTAACAGATTTTTAATTTAAACTCTCACATTAAAACAGAATAATTACTAGACCCAGTGGCAACACTGGAAGAAACATGGCTTAAGTGTGTATCTCCATGGCATTGCTTCCTTCCCTGCTTCTTTAATTTTAACATTTCAGATGTGGTTCTGAAAACTACCACCTGTAAACAGCTTTTTGAAAACATGATCAGTTCATACAAAACTGTTTGATTTGGTCAAACAGTACAAATCATATCAAGAAGGACACTTTGGAAAAATATGTTTGGGTTGCATTTCAATACAGTTTACTCTAACAGGCATTTCTCAAATGTGTGAGTGGACAGATTTACCCTGATGTTCTTAAAGATCACGAAATGTAGCGCAAAAATACTCCCAACTAGCATACTATAAGAGCAAAGCTCTTTTGGCGTCCATGTCATCCCCTAACAGCGATATATGGTCTAAATGTAATTTGCTGTCAGCAGTTATTAGGAAAACATCACATCTCTCTTGGTAACAAAAATTAAGAACATAGGTCATGGAGGTCATGAGTTTTTAATACCACTCAAAAGTAATTACAAATTCACATAAGTTACCTTGGATTGCTTTAGAATTAAAGCCATAATTAAGGTAACATGTAAGGTGATATTTTCAGATGAACCACAAACATTCCAGTAGTAAAGTCATCTGGTCAATGAAAAATAAATGGAAAACATCACATGGGAAGAATGGGAATGTAGTCCACAAGGAACTTGTGCTGAATTGGGACTTCCACTGCGGACCATTAACCTCAGTAGAGCAAATGACTGCATGCTTAAATTGACTCTGAATCAGGGGAACCTGAATTAGAGTCTAACTGATTAGGCATTAATAAATTATAACAACACAGTTAACTTCTAAGGATGGTCTTAGTTCTTTGGGAGAGTGAGTTCTAAAGAGCTAGATATAATTTCAACAAGTGTGGGTACCTATCAGGTTAGTTCAGCTTAATTCACTGTATTTCTGACTCGGGAAGATAAGTAGATAAAAGTGCTGGTTCATTTTAAAATATCAATCCCACTTATTTCTTACTACTTTTTAAAACCATGAATGTATTTTGAAATAGACACTCTCAAAAATCTATATCTCTAATATAATCAAATGAGATTTAGTTTTTCAGCTGTAGCAATGCCTGAGTTTGAGTAGACAAGAGTGTAAGCATATAAATAAGTTAAGTGAAAATAGAAAGTATGAAATGAACTGTATTAATAGTCAAAGTGAAGCATAACCACTTCATCCACAATTTCTGTACAGTTATATGTATAGTCAAGACTCTTAATTCATGTGTGTAATTATAGTTGGCAAATACTAGTATAAGCCAATATTCCGTACAACTATCTTTCCATCCACAATTCTGGATGGAAACTAGGAAAAATGCCTGAGAATAATATCTACAAGTTGGAGGTTATGGCACTGAATAACGAGAATGACAAAGTGAAAGCAATGAAGATCTGATTGAGTGACAACCACTGACAAAACTTGGGAAGAAAAGGTTGTGGAAGCAAGGAGGCAAGAAAAAGCAAAAGTATTCCTAATCACTTCCACTGTGTATAAACTGATGTGATGCTTAAAAATAACCAACACGCTGTCATCTCACACTTCCAAATACAACTTCCCAAATCAGTTTCTAGTGCGTGTTTCTGACAGCCATGAATCAGAGATCTGCTATTTGGCATGAAAATCTAGAAACCAAATTGTACATTGCCAGCATAAATGTACCAAAAGCAGTGAGAGTTTGAAGGCAATATGTCAAGTTGTCCACACAGTACTCTAGACTGAATATTTTGTCAAGATGTGTGTCGCACAGACAACAGAAGAATAGTTTAAAGGAATGTAGCCCTTCCAGTGAAATACTTCAATGTAATTACAAATCACTTATCCATTGCTGTGGATTACCTAGAGGTCTAGCACACCTTAAATGGACAGATTCTTCAACTTATTTTTTAACCTCCATAGAAGGTCAGTGCCCTACCCATAAATTTTACTCTTCCTTCCAGATAAATGAGGCAATGACCCTATTAACTGTTTCCTTGAGTGGCTCAGTGATGGCACAGTGCTCACTTTGCAGAGCATGTTACAAATACAGTAATGATATGGCCTGACAAGCCGCTTGACTGCATGTTATTTAATGCTCACAGGGCCACTAAGTGTGCAGTGAAATTTGTGCTCATAAGATAAACTAGGCAGCACTGGCAATTGTTTCATTCAGTGGCTGGAATTCTCAGAGGAGGTTACCTAAATCATCTCAGTCCTGATGGGCCAGCAGTGTGGGCAGAGGAGAAAAGGACAGAAGCAGGGAGGGTAAAAGAAAAGGGAGGGAAGGGACTCAGAGTAGACTTGAGTCAGACATGTTAGATAAAGTCTGAAATCCAACCTAAGTGAGGGAGGCATTCTGGGGTGCTACTTAAGTTCTGAGACACCAACAGGAAAAGTCTGAAAAAACAATTTTCATATGCTAAGTTTATACTTATGAGCATCACAGACAGCTCATCACAGACAACACTGCAGGAATCAAAATTGGCAATATTCCTTGTTCAAAATGCCATTACTATGCTTCAGTCAACTTTCAATTTAGAAGAGCAGAGGCACATTCATCGTATCTTGATTGCAAACAAATTTTTGAGATTATTGCTTTACAATGGTCATTCCTCCACCACATCACTACTATTCCACAAACTATTCCACAACCACTATTCCACAAACATTATACATACATACCCTGGGCACGTGTCAGTTCAACAGCTTGAGGTTTTTGGTACAGAAGGCTGAAAGGAACTACCCTGGTCTTTAATAGCATCTGTGAGCACTTCGCAGTGTTGTCAGGAATAAAAGACCTTAAACACCTGGCTGAAAAATACAGAGCCTTCATTTGCATCATTTGGATGCTTTACCTTCTGCCATTCTGAGGAAAGAGTATTTTTTTTTTCTTTTTTAAACAACTCTGATGATCCTGAAATAGTAACAATAGAAAAAATATGGGTAGCATGTCTGGGACATTTGCCATAAATGAAACAACAGCTGTGGAATACCCTAGGATTGGTTCCACTTGTTCTTTGATAACTGCTGTTCAGAGAAGTCAGAAAGAGAAAAAAATATGGGTAAAAGAAGAGTGAAGAACTGTTGCTCCCTAGTGCCTAAAAAAAGTAATCCCTTGACTAGAGAGCAGTGTTACTGTAAAGGAAAAACAATTAGGTAATCCATGTATCTCTAGCATTTAGCTGTAAGCAGCACGATATGTTTTACAGTATTAACATTTTGCTCCCAGACAAAGTATTTTCAGGAATATTGACTGATACAAAATAAAAACTGCTTCCCACATTCAATCATGCTTCAAGCACCTTGCAAATAATTCATAGATAATAGTAAAGTAGCAAAGGCAACTTCAGAAGCTGGATTGCACTATCTGTGTTGTGTGCTTTCATTACAGTGTTTAGCAAGAATGGATTAATTTTAGGTGATATTGCATTTGAACTTAGTATTTATATTACGAATAAATTATCATGGAATTTTAATGCATGGACTGCTTTAAATATATTTTCATTCATGTATCAAGGAGTACAAGAGCAGGAAATAGTATGTTTATCCATTCTTAAGGAATTAAGAACATAATCGCCTTGTGATTGTAAGCTGTTTTGTTCTATTTTATTTATTATTTGACATAGTACTTTGGGTTTGTACATTGGGTTATAGAGTTTTCTGGCAGCGGATGAACCTGATGTAATTTTAACTATTCTAGGCTGTTATTGCTGTTGCAGTCAGTGCTCTGTTTATTGTCCAAACCACAAAAATTACAATGCATCTTCAACTAAAATTACTCATTATTTCTCAAAGTTGTTTAAGTATTACTCTAAAATTATCTTATTTTAAACATAATGCCTCTGTAGTGTACTTCCAAAGTCCTTTTAAGACATTAACAAGTAATTTAAGATTTTTTAAAAAAGAAAAAAACCCACATTTTTTTGTACTTTGACATATTTCAAACAAGACCTTCTGTGCTTGACCACAGTAACCAGGACAGTGTCAGTCCCATTGCTGTGCAGAACCACATACCAAGGCTTGACCTGGTATTTATTTAATACTCCAAGAGTTTGGCACCACTGTTCTCTCTTTCTCACACAGAGACCTCGCTCTTCAGCTGTTAACCCTGGCTGGCACACTTTGCCCACAGGAGTCAGAACACATTCGATCACTCTGCCCTCCTCCTGAGGAGAGGGCAGGCAAAATGCCCAGGAGGACCCTCCACTCAAGCAAATTTGAGATTTGCTACCTAGAGGAGAGAGCTGAACTGTGAAAAGGTCAACGTGCCCAGCCTCTGAAAGACGGGGAGGAAAGGGAAAAGCACCTCAGCCCTGCTTGCACAGCCACCACTCCACAGAGATCCTCTGGACCCCAGTCAGGACAACTCTGGGAACAGGCTGGCTCTGCCAAGGGCTGCCCCCTGCAGCTTTACAAACCTGAAGTGTTTACTCGTGTAAGAATTTGCAGTGATCTGCCCCACGTCAGTGTGACTGCCCTGTGTTGGGTTCTCTCACCCAAACTCTATGACTGTTGTTTTTGGCACTGGCAGCATTTGAAATAGTCTCCTGACACAAGCAGTGGGTTCTGGCCTGTCGTGTCCAGCAATAACAAGCTCCACCTTAACGGAGCACAGATCGATTTGCCTTCCATTTGTCAGCCCTTCCTTACTCATTTCACAGCACTACAATAAGGTCAGCAGTGCTATAACCATGCCACCCAGACCATTGAAATATACACTCTGATATAATAAAGTGGCACACTTTGCATTTAAGCAATAGCCTAGCAAAAAAAAAAAAAAATTCCTGATAGTGCAGAAACAATTTCTTCTGATAAGATTGATGGCAGTGTCAAGCAGGAACAGAATAATTAGTTTTGGTCTGGTTTTATGTAAAAAGCATTATAAGTGTAAAATATTACCCATGCTGTTCATTCTAATGAGTTAAAAAACAAAAACATAATAATTTACTTATGCAAAAAAATGAGAATATCAGCAAGACCATGAGAAACTTTAATTTTTACTTTGTTTTCTCTATAGAGCATGCAGTGATAACATCTATGCATTATGGGTGGGTTTGACTCATTGTAATAATAGACCAGTTATGAAAATCAAGGAGTATAAACAACCATAAACACATTAAAAAAATTTTAAAAACCTGAAACATAACCAACCATTAAAGGGTGGTTGGCAACTTCAGCACTTATATCCTCCCTAATACCATTAACCCCTGTTCAGTTTATATATAGGAATATCCAAACCTGATGATTTTTATGAAGACAGAAATCAGCATTATTTTCATGTATTTAATTTCAAGATAGTGAAATTGTCCTATTCAATTAACTCAGGTTGCACCTTTGGGTTTGATAGTCTTCAGCAGACCAACATAATATAGTCAAAACTAGAGGGTTAAAAGCAAGGGTGTGTATATTGCCCAAGCTCAGGGGTTTATCCTCAGGGACTCGCCGTCCAACACCTCACACAGACAATGGTGAAAACCATCCAGGAGACCAGATCGGAGAACTCGGCTCTGAACCGTGACTGGCACAGAGGATGTACAGAGAGACCTCAGCAGAGACAGGGATGATGGAGCTGTTATCACACCCAAAGTGACATTTGAGTGGTGGATTCCAAAATGCAAGGGTGACAGCTCTCTGGGACAGACAAGGGGACTCGCTGGAACTAATCAGATGCAGATCAGATCAACAGAGCTGCCTTTTGACACACACTGGTCTTTTGTAGGTAGAGCATGTAAAGACCTCTCTCCAGTGCAGACCTCTCCTGTGCAAATGTGGAGAGATTAACATCTCTAGAACTGCCAAAGGCACAGAGTAGAAGAAAATGAAGAGTCATGAAGTTATCACACAGATTCATTAACCAAATGATTGGCGCTTTCCTATTGCTGCTGTCATGAAAAAGGACAGGAAGACAGATTCACATTTATCTTAAACACCTCATAGCAGCAATTCTCAGGGAAAGTACATCATCTTGTCTCTGAGAGATGTCTGGCGCTAACGTATTTTCAAGATAGCAGGTGCTAACTGCAGAAAGAGCAACTTCTATTAACTACGAATTACTAAGAAAACTTGGCATTTGCCATGGGGTTTTTGTTATTTCCAGTCTGAGCATAATTACAGATGCTAGAAGTGCAACCATGGAAGGACTAGATGTCAACAAACAGGACCTAAATAACACAGACAATCCTAAAAAAAACTAATTTAAAAAAATCCTTTTGTTTTCAATTTTATAAAAAACAAACAGTAAGTGGTGGCAAAGTAATATAAGACTAGGACATTAAAGCATACTTTGTATCATTATCTTACTGACAAAAATTATAATCATTATCAAAAGCTAATTGTACCAATATTTTACATCAAAACTAAGATTATAAATCACTCAGATAAACATTGAAGAGTAATGAGGAGTTCCTGAAGCTAAACTCAGTATTCTAAAATACTAGAGTATTGGTACAAAGACACAGCATTTACCAGTAAATCATTTACACAGTGTTCTGGACAAGCCTTCACATATGACATGCCTTTGCAGATTATGCTTCAGGAAGGAAGCATTCCTATTTTTGATCTTTTTGCCTTCTTAAAGCTTTGCTTCTCTATACAGAATAGCCTTAAAATCTTCCCAGTAGCACAAACCACGAGTACAAAATTGGTGCATTGTTAAAGCGTGAGCAGCAGAGATACTACAGTTACACTGCTATCTACTGGTAGATTTCTTCTCTGTGGGTTGTAGGAATCTACACAGGCACGTTAGGAAATGTGGTTATTGATAAAAACCTGTGATTTTTCCCTGCATACAGAATGACATTTTAAAAAAAAAAAAAACAAAAAAAAAAAAAACAAACGAGTAGTAACAGTAATTATACTTTTTATATGGCAAGATTATTCAGAGCCTCTAATTAACTGCAGGGTTGCATCTTACTGAATGCTGCGTGGAAGTACACAAGGAAATGGCTCCTTTTGAGTAGCTTAAAATCTAAACAGACAGTTGACACAAGAAGCAGGAAGAAAAGATGGGAAGAGTCTACTGTAGACAATTAAATAGACACAGAAACATATGTGAAAATACTAAACACATATGGAGAACGCTTACTAGAGTTAACAAATGAGAAAAAGGGCTCAATGAGAAACAAAGAGAAATAAAGCTGAGAATTGCTGCTCTCCTCCCTGCCACTACCAACATGCAATTCTGCTTCATTTTCTCTCCAAGGTGAAAGAGTCAGTGTGGCAGGAGCAGATGCCACAAAAACACTAGTGTGGTAAGAGCACTTGCTGTGGCAGAGGAGAGGTGTAAACAAAGAGATTCAGGATGCAATAGCAGTTTCTCCCTCTTTCCCCTCTTCAGAGCAGCCACAGACCTTGGTTTTCATGAGAGCATAAAAGAAACTGCCACAGATAACCTTAAACTTTGGAGCTGCAGCTCGCTCTTCTCACAACCATGTGAGCACCCAAGTCTGACACAGCAATAAGAATCACATGGTGAGATTTTTAGGGTTGTCCTGTACAGGATCAGTAGTTGGGCTCGATGGTCCTTGTGGATCCCTTCCAACTCAGAATTTTCTATGATAATAAGAGCAGCACTTCCAGTTATGCATAAGTGGCCTGATGTTCAGTGCTGCTGAACAGAGTTCACTGTTCATCTGTTCAACACTTCCAGTAACAAATGATGTGCTTCAAGAGGTTCAAGGAAAGTTCTCTTTGCAAAGCCCAAGTAACACCTGATTGTTGTCAGGATGCTTGTTCTCTCTTTTTCTGCATTCATCTCCATTCTGCATTCTGTCCTCATCAGCAAGTTCCTGTACCCCGACAAAAAATGCAAGTTGGCACTACTGAATGTATTTTTAATGCCTCTGAAAAGATTAAAAGTAATTATAAGGTATGTTGGCACTTGGCTGCAATTTGAGCAATCACTTGCTTTATCTCTTTGCCTGCAGTTCTGTAGCGTGACTGTTCAGCACCAGCAGCTCGTGGAGTCTGGTGTGAACCCAACACAGATGTTTTCCAGTAGTTAGTCTGTGACTGTGACCAATGTCTCCCAACAGGAGCCTATTCTAGTGCCAGAAGGACTGAAGCTAATGCAGAGTCAGACTGGCTCAGCTTTGTGTCTCACAATGCTCTCAACAATACTGCTGAGCCTTGTCTTTGGACTTAATTTTTTCCCATGTTCACAATCACTGTGGCTTATAAAACTGTCACATCTTAACACAACTATTGTATTCTTCACACCTGCAGTAAAAATAATTACTTCAAAAAGCACAGGTTAAGACTCACGTCTCTCTGAAGTAAGACAGTTTATCCTAAATCAATTCAAGCAATACTCCTTGAGATAAATTTATGTGAAACTTTGTCAGCTGTGTGATTCAAGCTATAGATTCTTAATAAAGAAGAACTGAATCTCTTTGAGGCATAGGAGGAGATTTTGAATGGTGTGAGAGGTGACAGATATGAAGAGTAATTTCTATTCCTTCAGTCTTCTGTAATCATGCATTTTTCTGATAGTGAACATGCTAGAAGTATATATCCCCTAATCACTCGGTCACAGTGCTTTGTTTTTCTACATCATGCAGTCATTCTCTATATTATGCTAAAAAAAAAAATAGAATTTTCAAGCTCCAAGGAAGAATACTGGAATTTAAAGTTTTAAATTAGTATCTTAGAATATTTCTCCCAAAACTCAAAGCTTCTCTTATTTACTACCTTTTCTTAAATATTCTAACTGCCGACGAAATCAAGTCTATATTGGCAAAAATATTTTGAGACCACACTTGAGGGTGTAGGGGCTGGTTTTGGTTCTGTATCAGCCTTTGATTCTGTTGCAGAGATATATTTATTTTCTGAGGGCAATGAACAAGGTTATTTTCCACTTAAGCAGGAATTGTCCTATCATCACTGGAGTGGACTGGCTTAGAAAGTATGCAGAGAAAATGATTCCTGCTCTGACTCCCATTTTGAGAGGAACATGTGTTCAGACAACATAAGAACAAGTTTTAAAAAAGCAAAATGGGACATCATTCTGGAATAAGACTATTTCTTGTTAGAAATTACTTCACAATCACCTTCAATCACGCACTCTAAAAGAAAACATCTTTGCTCCTCATCATTGCCTGCCTAAATGCTGTCCATTAAGTAGGCACAACCAGTAGTTCAGCAGCAAAATCAAAAGGTATACAAGTCTTAATATCAAAGGTGAAGAAAATATCATCCAGCAAAAACTCAGGGTGGGGGGAGAAAAAAAGACGTTCCATATGTGAACATGGTGGTTCTAAGAATTCCCTCCCAGCAATACTACTCTGTGACAATAAAACTGCAATTTAGGCCCACAATTACCATTTGACAGTATTTGAGGAACTTCAGTTATTATCTACTCTAAGAGCTAGTCCAGTACCCTCAGGCATTATAGAATTTCTCAACTCATTTCATTGTAGAATTTCTACTGCTATATCCTGGAAGTGTGCAGGCAGAGGCATCAGAGACAATAACCATTCTGCAAGCAGAAGAATTGCATTCTCCCTCTAGGTTACTGAGCTTACACTGATGTGAATCCCCGTGTAAAACCTTGTGAGGAATGGGATAATCTTACAGTATAACACAAGAGCTCAGTGGAGTCAGAAGTTTGTCTTTCAATCCCACCATTCTGGCAGCGCCCCCAGGCACCTTTTCTCACTCCAGCTGCACACCACTCTGTAAGAACATCTGTCAGCTGTGGAAGGGTTCTCCCAACCTCAGAGACTCTCCTGGAGAGATGGCTACTTCCAACACAGAACACTCTTGGATGTGAAGCCATCGTGGAAAAACTGGAAGTGGCTACAAAAATATCAAACCTCTGAAGTGGCAAAGCTGCCTGTGGAGACTTCAGGCTGAAAGATCTTCAGGCTGGGTTTAAAGATAACCTTAAACATACGAGTGGGGGATTTCGAGCTTCCTTCAATGTAGCGACAGCACTGGATACTTCTCAGGAACAGGCTGACTTACAGCTTCAGCTGTGCAAAATTTAGCTCTACTACAAACTTTGCAGTAAAAACTAAAACTTTTGTGACTTGACTTGTGGCAATTCTCCTCAGCCTAAATGAATATTTAAAAGGGGTCATTGGTTATGCTTGTGTTGATCTTGCTTATACTAATGTTTCTCCTCCTCTTTCCCTGTCTTTCAATTGCAAACCTTTTTGTTTGTCTTCATGGTTCTTCTCTCTTCATCCTAGTCTCCTTCATTTGTCATGCACATTTGTCACTCTTCCCCTTTTCTCCCAACCAGCCCCTGTCTGGGCTGTTCAGACAAAGTAATTCCTCCTGTTCCACACCTACTGATTTCCCACACCAGAGAAGAGATGCTCTTTTCTGAAGTACCACTCCAGCTCAGCAAGGAGGAAGTGGCTAACACCAAGAGCAGCAAGAAATTAGTGTGAGTTCATTATGAGGAAAAGAACCCCAAACAAATCACCCAACCCCTGCGACGCCAAAATTTCAGATCAGCAGGATGGGAGAGATGACAATTTTATGGGAGTCCATTAATACATTAAGGCAACTTCTCAAATAAAAAACTGCTTGCAATACAGCAGTTCAAGCCTGTCTTTGCTCTATTTGTGACCAGCATGGGGCTGACTTGGATCTAAGCCATGGGATTTGGGAAAATCAGATTAAAAGTAGATTTGCACACAATATTTTAGCTGAACAAATATCCAGGAAGGTATTTGTAGAATATGTCCTTAGAGGCAGAATAAAAAGAGAATATGCCAGTGAGCATAAGCTGCATTATCAGTACCACTACAACACTGCAGCTCTTCCCAGTCTGACAACAGTGTTCTAGCAGTTTATGATTTGTGCTGATTTCTCCCGCCTTCATTACAATCCAAGTAAGCAGAGATTGAACCACACATGAACCTGGCAATGTCTGAACTATATAACTGATTTCAATATTGGCCTTTCCTTTTAAATGCTTAGAAGCACTGGACATGATTGCTCTGGAAGCTAGTTCCCTTCGGTCACTGGCAAGCAGGTTAGATTTTACCCTTTAAGACAAAGGGATCTCTCCTGCTCAAAGGCTGGGTAGGCTGGGGTTTTTTTCTGAACACCATTAAAATTGGCTTCAGAATAACACACTTCTGAGAGATGGACATGTTTATTTCCAATTTAAAATTATTTATATAACTCTTTTATTTACTGCTCTACTTCTGATGTATTTATCTAGTTCGACTAAGCACAACAAAGTGTCTCTGTCTCTTCTTATAAAAGATTTCCCATTCTTCTGAAATCCTAGTTACCTTTCTTTCCCCCTCTTCCAGTTTGAAATCACCACAATTAAAAGCAGGCCAAGAAAACTATTAAAAATATCCTAGATTATTTTTTCTGCAGGACCCAGTTGAGGTATTTGTTATTTCCTTTGGTAATGCAAATATCTCATCCAGCACAGCCTAAGATTTTATTTGCCCTTTTCATTGATATGTTGCACTGGTGGTTTGCAGTCATCCTATGACTTTCTCCTCCTCTGTCATTTCCAATTAACAAGCTCCTAGCTTATAACAGAAATGTATTGTTTTTGTGCATGATCTTGCACTTTGTCCTATCGAATTTCATTCAGCTGCTATTACTGTAGTCCTCAAGGTCATTTTATTCTTCCTGTGTGGGAATTCTGAACTCTCTATGTGACAGGGCCCACAAACTTTTTGGGCTTCAGAAAAAATATTTTTGCTAATTTATTATTTTTCAAGGGAATTACAAAAATTTTTAAACAAGATATTGCAGGAACATTTCTTGAGGGACTGACACATAATCCCACTACCATCCTTTTGGCATAACCTCAGTGCGTCTGCAGCAGATTACAGTAATGGATATCATCACTGCAATGACTTTGAAGTACTTTAAGCAAAATTCCAGAACAGTGTGCTCTTTCTCTCTGAAAAACAGCTACAGTTTACAGAGACATGTGGGCATTTTACTTACCCAAGGTATCAGAGGTTTTATGCATTTTTTACATTTCTGGCAATCTCCATACAACATATTGCCTAAACCAAAGTGATCATACTTAAAACTTTACAGCAGCGCAGTTGTGACATTTCCACACAAAACAGGTAATGTGAACTCTTGCTTGGAAATGGAGCCAAGTATGAGTTGACTAACACATTTACTGGGCACAGAGCAGCTACTTCATTTATCACAAAGAAGTTACCACAATGAAAACCATATACTTCTAATGGCAAGTCTAACTTAGGCAAGTCTAACTTAAAGGCAAGTCTAATTTATCAATTTATGGCACTGGAAACCTCCTCTTGACTAAGTATCCTAGCTGTAGGACACTGGAAAATTGAAACATAAACTTGAGTGATGAACAAACCTGTGCTAACCCCATGAAAATGAAGTTTTAGCCTATCTCTGATGATCAATCTATCTGTGCTAGAAAGAAATCTATTTTTTAGAGTTTTTACTCCTGCTTTTGAGTTTTCCATCTCAAAGATTTGAAAGATGACCTATATTGAGAATAAGTGTTTTCACAGTTTTTTACCAGACAGCTTAGAAATGCAATTGGTACTCATCAGGACTTCAGCAACATTAGCCACACAACCAGCAATAATGAAAGAAAGAATGAAGAGTGAAGAAGGACCCTTTTACTCCTTAGCTGGGAGATGAGAAGCACAAAAACTACACGTAAATTTTACCCTTGGGTTTGTTTAAGCAGTTGCAAAAAAACTTTTTAAAATTCAGAAGTCCATTTCTATCCTGCAGGAAAGTATCAGTGAAACAGTCATTCTGCTGTTACACGGTACAGAAATACAGTGTGCTGAAATAATTTGCTGCATAGCAAAAAAACAGGACCTTGTGAGAATCCTTTCTTCTTGTCCCTCCTGCCTCTCAGTATCCTTCTTCCTCTAGAAATACATGTAGAAGAAACACAGCCTTTTACCATGGACTTAGGTATCACCTTCAGTCCTCTGACCACATATATTTTTGAGAGGCTACAGGCAACATCTACACTGACCTGGCCCTGGAACCCACACTGATCACCCTTGCAAAGATACAGGGTATACACCACACAGACCTATTCACCAGTTTTTAACATCTCTTTTCCTAAATGTTACGGAACATTTAACAATCTCAGTTTCTCAACACATGGCATTTGCTGGACTCTGCTCTCAAATACTGTGCTGCTGCTCAAAATGTAAATGTACCTCCAAAACATTCCAAAATAATTAGGCAAACTTCATGAACTTCAAGTAAGAGTGTAATTAACTGATAGCAAAGTGGGAGAATTGGAGATTTTCCAAGAGCCTCCTGGAGCACTCACCTGAGTCTAATAAGCAAAACCCTTCCAGTATCACATCAAACTCTAAACATATTAGTGCCAAAGATTGTAATGTGAACACGGTTTCTGAAAATCTAAATAGTCTTAAAATTAAGCACAGACTTTCTTATAATTTTAATTTTTTTCCTCTGTTTGTTTTATATTCTTCATACACATAATTGGAAGAATTGACTTCAAAAAATTTTATGAGATCTACAAAAGCTCATTTTTACTTCCCTGCAGAATATTATATATTTAGATTTTTAATAATTAAGTATTACAGCTCCCTGTCAAATTGTCTCATGCAATTTCAGAGACGAAAGTCACACACAGAGAAAGACTATTCAGACTTACTACAGAAAGAGAAACGAGCTCTGGGAGTGCATGTCCTAGTCCAATTCTCTTCAAAATTGCCAAGAATCATGGCAGTAAAAAATGTTTAGTATCTTGGGCTACTCAAGCTAATTCCTGTCAGCTCATACTATTGGACCCTTGGTTTTAAGCATGGGCAAATGAAGAAAAAGAGGAAAAAAAAAAAGACTCAAACAGGCATAGGTGACAGAGACTTGATATTTCCTACTCAGCAACCACCAAAGAGTCATTTGCAAATAACCAATCTACTGTTGCCTGTGCCCTAAAAGATACTGTGCTTTCTTTTTCTCCTGAGGGCATCCTGGCACCTGAATCGGTTTTTTGCTTTATTTTGTTTTCTGAGGGGGTGTTTAAGCATATAGTTGTGAAATGCTCATACAAACGTATTTACAAAAGCCACATTCACAAGAAAAGCACTGACTAGTAATCCTGTTTTAGATGACTCACAACCCAGTCGACTTTCCGGGTTGTGAGCACACATTGCTGGGTCACACTGAGCTGCTCATCCACCAGCACCCCCGAGTCCATCTCCTCACGGCTGCTCTCACTCCATCCTCTCCCCAGCCTGTGTTTGTGTTTCAGGGTGCCCCAACCCTTGTGCAGGACTTTGCACTTGGCCCTGTTGAATCTCATGAGGTTTGCAGACCCACCTCCCCAGCCTGTCCAGGTCCCTCTGGATGGCATCCCTTCCCTCCCTACTGACCACACCACACAGCTCTGGATCACCGGCAAACTTGCTGAGGGTGCATCATACAAGTACAATGATATTTCCTTTTTTATTTGGAAAAATAGCATCATTTTCTGTACTAGATAAAATTCAGACTAAAGAATTTAAGCTAGTGTCTGATTTTTTGTATATTTTTTTCTAAATTACTCAGATTACATATTGAACTTTTAAGGTGATTTTTTTTTTCTTTCCTGCCAGCATTGTATGTGGGCCTCATTAGATACTGACCTAAATCCATCTCTCTTCATTTTATTGTAGCATGGCAGATTTTGTGATGGTTCTAATCAGCCTTAGTAGGGCTGCCCACCTCAATTCCATTAAGGAAAAGTCAACACATGCACACTTGCATCCTAAGCTATTGGTGATTTCTGGATGAAGCAAGCAAAGCCCACTGAGATAAAACAGCTGTCCCACTTGATAAGAAATATAATTTTATATCTAGCTTGTTTCTTTCCTTATTTTTTTCCTGACGACAGAAAAATAAAATGATTAAATAGAATACAACAGTAAATAAACCCAGAACTTTAAATAGACTTATTAAAATAGCAGTTTTTCATCTTCCAGTTTATTTTCCGTGTCTCTCACCATTCAGTTTTGCTTTCCATTTTAAACTCTGAATGAGACTGAGGATATTAAGAAGGTCAAAATATCCCAAATTCTGCCTATACTAAAAGTGACCTATATCAAAACTTCCTTGTGCTAAACACAGCTACTAGGACTGACTGAATCAGATCAGGGTTGTTATAATTTCAATTAGGAAAAAATAAGTTTAAAAAGGCATATATCTATTTTAAATTATTATTTAAACATTGGCATTTCATTAGGTGTCTTTTGAAAAGCAACAATAAAGTTTCAGGGAAAAAATAACAAAATTCTCACATTCTGTCTGAAGTGCGGCCTTATAGGTATGATAAATCTGGCTCCAATATCACAGCCTTTCCACATAGCATCAAAAGGCACTAACAGAGAAGAAATTATTTAATGAGTCCCTAGCTGCTAAAAGAGTGTAGGACAGATAAAGAAGTTATATAACAGAAAACCTGCAGTCAGAGCAAATACCCAGCTCAGAATTTGCTGTTGCAGTTACTTTGGTTAACAGTCAGTTTGTTAGAACATTAATGGTCCAGCAACCCACAAACCAACAGTTAATTGATAGTAATGATTGGTTTCTTGGGGATTATTGCTTAAATAAATCTCAAAAGTTGTGTGCTGTTAAGTAACTTCCTATTTTGTTAAAGTTGGCAGTGAATTCCAACGGTTAGTTAGTGTTAGTCAGCCTTACCATTAATCCTGATCCCTTGAGTCCAACCATTAATTCTAATCCCTTGCATACATCGGAAGCAAAGTACAAAAGTCCCTGATTGTCTTCAAGTGTTCATTTGGAAAAATGTTACCCAATATCTTGACAGTGGAGAAAGAAAAATCCTGTCTCATTCTGTCATTCACGCTCACAGCAAAAAGAAGACATGCCTGAGTGCAGACATGTCTGTTCTGTATAATCATAATTGTGAGGTTGTTTGGAAATCCTCATGTATAAATTTGCAGTCATCATACATTACTGGGACTGTGTGTTTAGTGTTTTGCTTCCAAAAAAACAAGGAGATTATTAAAATTAACTAAACCTAGATCAAAAGATAATGGCCACTCTGGGGACCCATAGTAACACAGAATTATATCAACACCCAGAATTTCATACATTGCATTTTTATAGTCCTTATACAAACATCAAACTCTCCAGTCAGGCCAATTCTTTGATTTAGCAAAATGTCTAAAAGCACCAAGAAACATCAATTAATTTTATAGAGGGACCTTTTCTGTTATCTGTTAACAGATAAGACCCTTGCAAAAATTTGAGGCTTCATCATGTGATTTCCAGTGGCACTAGGAGTCCCAGTTCTCCACCACATGGATGCTGAAGAGAGTAGTTCTGGAAACTAATAAAGAGACAGGGGGCCTTGATCAAAGCCACCAATGTAAGGGTGTACCCACACATTGCAATGCAACAATGTGATGTCAACTATGCTTGATACCTCTGGATAGTCTGATTTGATACCTCTGGAAGTCAGATATTTCTGGGTTTATATGTAAAAAAAACTCTGCAGAACCAGTTGCATCATTTCTGCTGAGAAGTCTTAAGATTTCTGCAGCAGTCAATCCAATCTACTTTTAGACACATAGACATCATAGATTTTCTATCAGTGACTCCTGAGCTCCTGAAGGATCTTGTTAAAGGTAACAGTTCCCCCCCTATGGACAGGGCCATCCCACATCCCCACTAAGCTCTCTGCAGTAAAGGGAGTCTCTTTCAGGGTAGACATGAAGCATAAAGATTTCTGCTACCTGTTTTATGATTTAAAATATGGTTTATAGTCATGAAGTGTTTGTTCAGCAGGTTTGTAGTAGGGTAAGCAACATGTAATAAATCCAGAGAAATAATTAAAGCCAAGGTGAACTAGAGTCACAAAAAAACTAAATCTACATAGAGCACAACTAGTGTGAATGAGGATAATCTGGAAAAATTCAGATCTGCAGTATGTTTCACAACAGGCAGTTGCCAACACCTCTATAGGTTTTTACCTCCTGATAGGTTTTTACCTAGCAGTAAACTGAGGCATAGAAAGGTAGTGATCTGCAAGCAATACCAAGGCAAGAAACCTACATATCCCAATGCAGTCCTCATGACCCCTTTCTCAGAGAAACCTACAAAGTGTGACAATGAATTAATAAATAATAAACCTCTTCAAGCCAAAATTTAAGGCCTGAGTTAATTCATAACTGTTTTTGAAAACATTTGAGAATTCTACATATTCTTAGGATGAGCATTTGGACTGGAGGTTAAAAAAAAAACAAAAACAACCACAAAACAAATAAGAAAAGCAAATGAAAAAGAAACCCCAAACCCCTCACCAACCAGCTGTAATTTACCTTAAATGTTTCTGAAACCTGAATTTTATGAGTTTTTAGTGAAACATGTTGATGTGTTCAACCCTTTTTCTCTTTAAAGTAATGATTCACTTAGTTTTACATCGACCTGTTAAAAAAACCCTGAAGGGCATGGGTATAATTTCCTTCATCACAAATTTCATATATCAAGAGAAATGAAAGGAGTCAAG
The DNA here is from genome assembly GCF_003945595.2 of Pipra filicauda. NCBI lineage: Eukaryota > Metazoa > Chordata > Aves > Passeriformes > Pipridae > Pipra > Pipra filicauda. The sequence goes on from NW_024104742.1 coordinate 3,810,647, forward strand.
ACATCACTTTCCCATTCCAGTTTTCTTCCTATCCTGGTTGCTAATTGAAGTGGTACTTTCCAAGTGTGAATTCTCTGAAGCATTGCATTTCTCAGAGGGTAAAACTGTTCTCACCTGCTGCCAGGTCCTCTAACCAATGCTGGTCACTAACTAGATCTCACCTCTATTTCACAGCCGTAATTTTCAAAGCTATTTCTTTTTTACCTCCTTAGCTTTTATTGCTATCAGACACAATTCTCATTTTGTAAGAATTGTTTCTTTCATTATGCTTGTCAGAAAAAAGGCTACAGATTTAGACATCCTCAGTAGTTTTTCCTACAGATAAGAGTCACAAGATACCTTTAAACAAAATATATGGAGCTATTTCTGCATAAAGCAATTACATACAAGAAAAGGTTGTGCGGGTACTGAGAGAGCTCTGCTATTATCAGTATTTATTTTTTTATTACAGCAGTGGCACCTAAGCTCTGGTAGTTTTGAACATTATTTTCAGGTTTTCTTGCAAACAACTGAATCCTTAGACATGGTATACTTACCCACACCGCTGCTTACACTTTGAAAATACATATATATTTTTACCCTTAAGAATTCCCTGTCACTGGTCTGATGCATAGAAGGAAATGTTAAAGCTTGCAAAAGTTTGCCTCAGACTCCTTTAACTGCTCAGAAGACAGCAACTTAAACTGATCACACAACGAAACTGAGTCTCAAGACACCATGGTGACCCAGGCAGGATTGATTCCTAACCCAGGAACTTATGCAAATGCTCCTCCTGCTTTTAATAAACTTATTCAGTCCCATCCCTGCTACAATATACACAACACAGGTTGAACAGATGTCACCTAACCATTCATTCCTGTGAGTGAACCCAAATAAAAGTACAGGAAGGAAAACACTGCACAACAGGATCGCAAAGCCCAGTTACAGCTTTCACCTCCTCCTCACTTTCCCCTCTGCCCTGTAGTACTAAGACAGACAAAATGAGCATGTGTGACCTGGGGTTCCATCCCACCCCATCCCTCAGGGATCTCAGGAGATGTCTGCATTCCCACAGGCTCACACCAGGCAACACTGTACAGCGAATATCGTAACCACTCACTGCAATCACTACACAAATTATTTGTTAGCAGAGATATTAACCTGCCACATAAGACACAGCTGCCTCAGGAAAGTTTAGAGAAGTCTTAATAAAATATGCATAAGTAACTACGAAAATATAGTAGATAACTGTCAAAATAACTTTGAATACAGTAAAGCATATCTGCTGACTTTCCAGCACAAAAAGAATTTATGGTAATAAGTTTTGCAAAGTAATACAGCCGTGTTGCTAAAAATGCAGAGCAGCTGCTTCAGTTATTATAAAATGGCTAATTTTTACTCATTTGTGACATGGTTTCATAGACGGGTAACAGCTGCAGTTTCACCCAGCTGCATCCTGATGCTAAATGCACACTTTAAGCCGTCAGATGAAAGTATAGATTGCTTTACTTTACAGCACTAAGTACCAGTGTCTTTCCAAGAAATACCCTGAAGGTCATTGGCAATTAAAGCTCCCCAAGGTCTCTTTCACTCAGGGAATGGTGACTAGCAGACACAAGGTCTCCAGAAGTCAGACATGGTACAGCAACATAGCAAGTAGTAACTGAGCTGCATGGATTTAAAAAGATGTTGAAAGGGCTTCCTACCTGGTACAAGTTGCTACTCCCCCTCACAGCCTGGAACCCTAGGTGCTGGCTCTTCTCCTTAATTGCTGAGGTAACACGAATTTCTCTAGTAAGAAGTGGGGGAAAAAAAAAAAACAGAAGGAAAAAAAAAAAAAAGAAAAAAAAGAAAGGTTCTATTGGCTGCTGCCTCCTTCTTAAAAAGGTTACTTCAAATGCCTCTCTCGCTCCCTATTTATTTTCTCTCCCTCCCAGAAGAGCAGTTTAGAGGGAGAGTAACGGAGTGTTTATCCTGGCTCTGAGGATGCACGCTTGTGCGATAACTGCCTGCTCCCTGCAGTATAGCCGGCATGATGTGATGTGCATACTAAAGCAGTTTGCATTAGGCAAGGCTTAGCAGAGCCAGCTTCCCAGTCTCCACCTTCTATATCACAGGATGAGTTTGCTTCCTTGAAAATAGTGGAGCTGTAAAGACAAGACGGTAGGGCTCTGGTTATAGTGTAAATGCATTTTCTTTGAAAATAGTCTTTAAGGATAAGGTTATATTTATGTATCACCTGTGAAAACAGAGGAACAGCTATAACTAAAAATGCAATACAGTCATACAAATGTGCAGAAATTCCCTGTTGTTTGCTGTCATATGACAGATGATACTAAAAGCAGAAACTAATGAGACATCTCCAGTTAGGAAACATTTATCTACTGCCATCTATCAAACAAGCAAAGGCGTAAATAAATAAATAACGCCCTGAAGAACAGAGGTTTAAATGTCTACAGGCTCAAAGATAAATGCGTGATATTTATACACTATAGTCACGACTGAACAACAGATACATTATGAACAAGAATTAGCTCTAAAGTACTACATTTATCATAAATCTGAATAAATATTAGAGAAGGGCTCAAGCTGTAAAGCCCTGATTTGGATTTTGAACACTCCACAGCTCAGAAGTGCCTGAATCTGGGGATTTGGCTCTGGTCTCTCTGTCTGTATTAGCTGCTCATGAACACACTTATAGAAGTACAAAAAATAAATAAGACTATACATGATTATGTGAAAAATCCCATTTCTTGCCTAGGCACAAGGGTACAGTAGGGAATGCTGGTATGTGAGCTGCTAATACTTTTTCATTGTTTTTAAAATCAGAGATTCAGTTCTTAGTTATGAAGCATTTTAAAAAGTGCTCATTTCTTGACTTCAGGGAAGGAGCTCAAGACAGAGCAAAGCTTTGGGGCCCAATTTTTCCCATATGAAGAGGTAGCTGAATCCTTATATGTGTTTGCAGTGCTGATTATTTATGCAAATTAACTTTCTTATTCAGCATATCCAGCACATGCTTCTTCCCTGCATTTTGTTTTTATTTTCTTGAGTTTGCTTCTTTCTGGTGGAGTAAAGACAAGGTTCAGTTTGTGACAAGCATTCAGTCAACACTGCTCCGTTTCCACAAGCGAGTGATGTTGCTGCCCACTTCTCAATTGCTTTCCAGCAACTATAAAGCCAGTTACTAATGAAAAGAGTCATAAAAACATTGAATACCTTGCATGAATCACTGTCAAAAACACCATACAGACTTATGCCTAAAGTTCCTTTAAAGGATACATAGAACCATATAATCATTAGGGTTGGAAAATATCTCTAAGCTCATTAAGTTCAACTGTTAACCCAGCACCAGCATGTGCACCACTAAACCACATCCCCAAGTGCCACATTTACAAGTATTTTAAATACATCCCTGGGCAGCCTGTTCCAATACCTGACCTATTATCCAACCTAAACCTCTCCTGGCACAACCTGGGGGCATTTCCTCTCATTCTGTCACTTGTTACCTGGTAGAAGAAGCTGAATCCCCCTGACTACAACCTCCTTTCAGGCAATTTTAGAGAGCAACAAGGTCCCTGAGCCTCCTCTTCTCCAGGCTAAACAACCTCAGTTCCTTCAGTCACTCCTCATAAGACATGTGCTCCAGACCCTTCACCAGCTTTGTTGCCTTTCTCTGGGCACGAAGAATATCGATATAGATTTCTAATATATCTATACATTTAGCTGATATCTTCACCTTCTCTTGGGGAAAAAGGTGTTCAAAATTTGATCCCTGTTTATAATACCTGTAGTGGCCATCAGTTGCTAGTTGCCCCCACCATAGTAAGTGCTCACCTGTTTAAAGAAAGAATGGCCTATGGGTAGGATATCAAGTAAGGATTTTGAAACTTGATTTGAATTCCTGTCTTCTCTGAGGAAAACTACAGGTGAAATATTAAATGTATCTTCTGTAGTCCCTCAGTTGTCAAATATGAACAAATACTTCACACCCAGGAGCCTTGTGAAAACAGAAAAATATGTTCATTTGTGATCCTGAGATGTTTATTTAGGTATGGCAATGGTGAAAAGTATAAAGTGGGAAGGTAGGAGGGGTTTCTCTGCATCCGTAGGACACTAGAAAAAATAAAAATCAGAAGCCTTCACAAGAACAAGTTTATATTGGGATAGAAAAATTTGCACACCACATGGCTCAGCACAGACACAACCTTCTCCAGGCTGGAAAACAGTGCGTGCTACTGTGATTTCAGAACAACACCTCAAAATGTGGAAGTATCCACCAGACGGGTTTAGTAGCTGTTCTGATACAGGGTAAGCATGTTTCCTTCTTAGACACTCCAACTAGGCTCTATGTCCAAAGTTCACATAAAGCTGGACTATTGCACATCTTGTTAAACTAACTGGGCTCTTTCTCCTTTTTGGATCTTCAGAGAATCAGGAGTCAGCAGGGACACTTTTCTTCCCTCCTGCTACCTCAGGCCTGACCAGCCTAGAGTTTAAGATCTTTGCCTGAATTCTCTGTACATTCAGAGTAATTTTATAGCCACATATTCTTTGGCTCATATTCAAATTTTCTACAATTAATTTTTCTCCCTCCATGGAGTTTACCTGTCTGGTATATATATGAAAGGATCAGCTTTGGATGGGTGATTTAAGGGAGCCTACCTTAGATTTTTTCCTCATGAGTCATATAGTATAATAAATTTATAGCTGAGCATCCACATAATGAACTCCCCTTTCGTTTCAACATCTTGACTGAATGTTCTGAAAAAAGTTCTTGAAACATCATGTTAAAGCAAACCAGACCAAAAGCTCCACACTTTAATTAGCACCACTACTTGAGGATAGACTACAGACCTGGCTTATAATTCTGTGTGAAAAATCTGAGGCTTTAGTTAGATAAAGTATTCATGGGAACATCACTTACACTGGAAATGATGCACAGATGTGTGCAGACACAGAGAGGTGCACAATGATATATCTGTATTATTCACAACAGTGAGTACTGAAGCTTTACAACCTTACAAGATAAAAGATGACAAAAGAAGAGTTATTGCATTGTTTCTTCTCTTTTTCTATGTGTAGCTTTAATAGCTGTTAAAAGATGATGGGTTTTGCACACTATCAATTATGAAGCTTGAAATCTCTATTCCAAGTATAGTCTAAATTGATTCAAATATTGTCATTGTGGATACTAATAATGTAAGTTAGAAACTGCTGAAATTAATTGCAAGACTTAACTATTTCTTTATGCATTTTTTGTTAGAGACCCAGCATATCACTTTGAAGATATCCATTAAGATACCTATATCAAACATACACATGTATGTGCATACACGGGTGCATAAATATTTTTTAATTGCCATTACATTTTCTATAGAGCACTCCACTATCCACAGTCAGCTAAAGAAGGCTTGAAAAGAATGTGTTTTACACATATGTAATTGCTGCCAGGAGTTACTCAAAAGGCTAGCAACAGGAAAAAAATTAAACCGCCTGTAGCCAATTTTAATACAACCTGTTATTCTTCCTATCCTATGACAGACATGAGTTCTGAGTGAAATAGAAGTAACATTTGGCTGGCTAAAAAATCTTTACAGACAACTCTGCCAACAGACATTACACATTAACATTGACAATGTCTGATGTTCATTGTGCAAACATTCTCCTTGTGTTTCAAGTCGGAGCCAAAAGATATTTCATGGCTTACATAAAGTTTAGTGGCAACAGCAGAGGCATATTTTTATGGACAGTAAGGTAAAAGTCCTCCTGTTCCTGAAAAGGCTATTGGAAACAGCTGGCAGTCAATGGCTATTGAGAAGTACAGATATTGGAATGGAGTATAAAATATACCTGTCACTCCCACGCTTGCCAGGGTGGACACAAGCACTAGGCACTACAGAGTAATCACACCTTCCAAGAAAACTTCAGGAGTTGAGTTACAAAATAATCAATTCCTCCTGAAATGAAATGGAAGTGAGTTTGGGTGGATATCTTTTTGGGGGTGGGAAGGGAATGGGAAGGAACCATTCTAAAAACTCTGATTCCTTTGAAATACAAAGGTCAACTGCTCGCCCAGACTAAAGCTGAAAGCTACTCAGCTGTAGAGGTCAACAGAAACACAAAGGCTTTTCAAAAAGCATTTTCTGCCTTACTGGACAAAAGGAAGAAGAAAAAGCACATATTCAAAATGAAAATAAAGTCTTAAAAAAATCCGAATTCGTAAAAGTTTGAATCAAAAGATTAGTTCTAAAATAAAAGGATAAGATATTATCCGTAACAATGTTTGTGTTACTGTCTTACATAGCTAGGCTTTAATCATTGCTTACCAAAATGTGATATGTGTGTTTCAGATATTCTGGTGCTTTCTTCCTTCTCGCTGTTGGCAGGTGTCACAGGCAAAAAAAAAAAAAAAAGGCTCTGTACTTCTTGGTGTGTAATTTTAGGAAGTCTTTTTGCAGAATGGTAACATCACCATTCCATACTGACAAACTTTATTGACAATAATTTCAGTGCAGGATAACCAGAAAAGCTTGGCATATCATTACAGACCAAGAACTGGAAGCGGGGCAAGGACACAAAGCTGGTCCGACTCCTCACTTTTTCAAAGTATGAGATGTTTTTAATGAGGACACAATACTCTGGCCCACCAAAGAAAGTTTGAGACTATTTCTATTTCAAGCCAGTAGCTTCTCTTGACATATAGTTTTCTGTCTATCTCAAAAAAAAAAAAAAAAAAAAAGGAGAAAGCTTTCAAAGATACACTAGAGAAGTCTGCTTTGCAATTGGCACATGACCAACCTAAAGATTAAACTGATTGATATTCATGAATAGAAAAAAAAAAAAGAGATCGGGAAAAAAAATAGGAAAAAAATGCTGCTTTTTGGCTCTCATATTGAGTTTGCTTTTGCAATAGGCAAATTATTATGCATCTTCATTATATAGTGTCTATATTTGAAAGGAATGTTCCTGTTCATTACCTGACAGAGCTTAAGTGTAAAAAGGCTGAAGGCCAAAAAAAGTGCTCCGTATGATTAGCTCCAATATTCTGTTCTTCGTAAAGTACATCATTAAAATTAAATTACTATTCACTGTAGCCAATATAATTCAGTCCAACTATTAGAATTAGTATTTTCTCAAACTCCATTCTAGAAGAATGATCCAGCCTCCTCCTCTAGATACATGTGTTCCCAGGGACAGAGCAGAGGAGGATACCCAAGTCCCATCACCTTTACACACAAGCCATTGGAAGATGGATAGAAAGCTTTGCTCAGAGTACTAGTTTCTTTGATCAAAAACTTATTTAAACACTGTTAGCATTTTAATATTCAAATTAGAAGTGACAATCCTGTGGATGAGAATAGGAGAGGAAGTTTCTGCAAACTATTTAGGAGAGCAATAAGAAAATCCAAAACATCAGAACACGATAGCCCTTTTTTTCTTTCCAGGAAAGCTAATCTATATTTAATAACAGAGCACCGGGAGAGGGGCACTCATAACAGGATGAGAAATATTACAGTGTTTCTCTTGTTAAGCAGTGAAATATAGCCATTAAATCGTTAAAACCTCTGTAGTACTTAAATATGACAGAAGAAAATTGGTCCCAATGAGATGATATGATCCTATTACAGTCTTTTAGAATGGTGAATGTGGACAGCAAGATCGGGAACTACAGCATTTTTCAGTGAAATTTCAGGGCATAACCACCATTGTAGTGAATCAATTTTGACTTCCCTGAGAGATTTATGTAGAGATGCAGAATTCAGCACATTAATCCCTTCATGTGTCCCCAGAGGGGAAACACACTGCTTATTAAACAACTCTTAAAAAAAAAAAATTCCAAAAAAAGTACTTTCGGGCACGTATTTGTTCTCCAAAACCAAAGTCAACAATTTGGATAATAGCAGTATTTTTACTGAAATAAAAATAACAACATCGCCAGACACGTAATGGTCCAACTGTGCACGTGAGAACGTGAAGGGTTTGCAGAGGCAAAGGTACTTTGCCATTCTGCCTCTGCAGGGCTCTGGACCTTATGGCACAGATGTGGTCACAAAACCAGAAATGTTGCTTTAGAGACTCACTCTTTGAGCCACAAAGAGCTGGGCAAAATTTGAAGCAGATCTGAAGCTGTTCAGAGCTGCTCTGGGACCGACGAGGCACAACCAGCCCCTCAATTCCCAAGGCAGGAGCGGTGAAGAAGAAGAATGTTTTCAAATATTTCAGAAGCACAGAGTTTTCTGGGTGGTTTGTTTTAAATCTTTTATTTTTATACCAGTTTGCATCCTGCCAATTGAAGGATCTTCCTAGTATTAAAAAAAAAAAAAAAAGGACACCAAACCCACACAAACCCCCTGAATCCTGCAAGTGTTTAATTGCCCTCCTTATAAATCAGCGAGATGATAGAATATCTGTAACCCATGAGGCACACAGACAGTGTGCCAGCTTTCCTCTTGTGCATCTGCTCAGCCAAAGCACAGCCAAGAGATATTAGCGGACTTCTTTGAAGACAGAAACAGCAGCAGCCAAGTACCAAAATCATTGCAAAATGGTCACAAAGTGAACTTCTGTCAGGTGATTAATAGGCAGTGCTTCTAAAATTTCAATTTTAATTACCTGCAGGCTCTTTACACATACCAAGAATGCTCTTCAGGCAGTCTTATCATCACTTCTGCATTTTTATCCAAAATATGTCTTGATAGAAGCACTCACGCTTCCTCACAAGTTACCAGAATTCTGCAACTTTAAACTCTACTTGAATTTCCTGTCAGCCATTGAAAATAAAACAAATGTCAACAAATACCATTTCCACTCTAATTTTATAGACCCTAACAGCCTTTAATAGCTTACTGTCTGCTAATTCCTTTAATAACCTTACTTCTCAGTGTCATATGTTCTACTTTATGACTTCCTTTTTAAATCAAGTTGTATCACCCCAGAGGAAACAAAGCATCTACTCCTAGCAGTGTGGTGGAAACAGCACAGCTGGAGAAAACTAGTATCTAATCATGAGACATTATTGCTTTTCCAGCAATGGTACCGTCAGTGGCTCCATAGTGCTTTACTAAAGCATCAGGCTCCTTTTTCCTTATAGTAATTAATCAAATTTTATTTCATTTTCAAAAGTGCATCAAAAATAATATTTATGAAGCTGACTGCACTTTGAATCTAAGACTCTAGGACTAACTCCAAAATCTTGATTTTATTTTTCTTTGACTCTTTTTTTGAAAGGCAGCAGGAACATTTAATATACACCATTCCCCTTGTGACCATTTTGTCAAAGGTGTTTTTTTCTTCAGTGGAAACAGGCTGAAAATTCCAGTTTAGAAGACAGGGACTTAGCCAAGAAAACTTAAATTTTCATCTTACAAGAAAGTTCACTTCTGGTGATGCAAAAATTGCATCCTGAAAAGTCACAGTGGAATTGGTTCAAGACTGAAGTACAGGGCACCACAGATCCCAGCTGCAGAGCAAACCCAGGCACCAAACAAGAGCCAGGAGTAACAGCTTAGCTGATGGGTGGGGTAGTAATGTCCAAATTCAAGTGTAACTGTGTTTAAAAGTCTGGATAAAGCCAGGGGATGGGATTGTGATGCAGTCCAGAAAGCTGCTCAGGTCCCGGTTTGATGACATTAATTTAATTAATGCTGTCACAAAAATGTTCCATTTCAATGTCTTAGGAGGAGGGAAGCAAAGAAAAAAATAGCCATTAAAGAATTTAGGACCTGTAAAAGGACAGGCCCATGTGATGTTTTACTCATGTGGACTGTGCTGTGTAAGTAATGGTGAGCTATTTCCAACCACTTTTCTGCATATTACACTACATATGGTGGTAGGAGGACCCACATTTTAATTTAGTGTTTGAGACAACATAGCTTATTTTTATTCAGAGTGCTTATTTCAGGGTGCACCCTCACAAGGGTGCTCTTGTGAGAAAGTCCTGGCACAGTGACCTTTGCAAAGATAAGAATTTATAACTCCAATTGTGTAGAACTCAGTCAAAAATATCCATGTACCTTCTACATTCAGTAATGTCAAAGTAGGTCATCAAACATTAATAGAAGAAAGTGAAGTTAAATTCTGCTTAAGACTTAATTCAATATCTCTTGTGTCTCAAGTATTTTATTCTTATATTTCTGGTCAATTTAAAATTTCCCTCCTTAATTCTTGTCTTTTCACCTTGGTGCCTAACTGGAACACAGAAATGCAGATATAAAATCCAAGTAATGCAAAACGTTTTAGAGAAACTTTGCAAATTTTATTATTTTTTAAAATAAATTTTGTAAACTAAACATTTGCTCCTCACTCTAAATGGGGGTTGCTTATAGCTTCCTCTCTTGAAAATAGATCCAAAAAATATTTAGGGATTTAGCCAGTTATTTCTTCTGTAAAAATATAGTAACTTGGATACTCAGAAGATATGTCCCCATACATATATAGGAATTAATGGAACAGAAAAGTTTATTTAGACATATTGGATTTAACATTGTGTCTTTTTGTACTGTGTTTTCCTTTGTGATCCTCCTACACAAAGCCCTCAGTATCATCATAGAATTAATATTGTGAGAAAACTCTATTTGACTTTATTGAAGAAAAATAAATTTTAATCAATATAATCCAAATCAGCTCCTCTGCTCCTTGTTTTCATTTCAGAACAAAATGAAAACAAATTCTCAGGGGTAAAGAATTATTATCTGTGGAAGAGAAGCAAAAGAGATGATTCAACAGGAGGGAGACTGGCAGTAGCAAACACCAAGTACTCTTTCAGAAACGCAGCATAAGTAAAAGTAGTTTAATGCTTTTTAAGATGAACACAACTTTTTCTTTTTAAACAAAATTAACATTATACATGGCCCAATAGATGGAAAATAAGTCAATGAAGAGACCACATGAGCAATTTATATTGGGGAAATAACAGCAAAATAGCCAATCCCTTTGATTAGCAAGATGACTCAACTGGTTTCTTCACTACAGGTACCACCATTATTTGCAGAAAAGTCTGGAGAATAAGACCTCAGTAGGGCCTGGTATCTGTCACCACTGACTAGTATCGTCCTCTATGGGTATTCAGGGCAGCACTGCACAGGTTGGATTGGCAACTTGCAATAATTCACAAATAAGAGATCTCATACCTTAAATACAGTGGCAGAAGTAGGTCAAATTTAGTTACAGCTGAACCCCACTTTTCCATTTTGTTACACAGCTGTCAACCTCTTAGGGAAGAGAGCAAAGACACAAAACTGTGCTCCTTTGTGCACGAAAAGAAATAATTTATCACACCCTTCTGTGTCATGACTGAAGATGTGCACATCACAGCATGGCCAGCAAAGAATCCATTAAAATGACCTTTCTGCCCCCTGTGTGGAAATGGGCAACTACATTTAAAGCACATCATCACAGGTCTTAGCAGACCTAAAGCTAAAGACCTGTGAGGAAAGGTCTCCAACAGTAATGGGCTCAGTCTGAGCCTCTTAGCAATAAACAGGAACGTGCCAGCTCTATGACAAGGCTTCTCCTCCCACTTTACTTTTGAGTCCAGGCATGACCTGGCCCATTGCACCCCAGTTCACACAATTCTTGGGCCTTTCTTGACAAACAGCACCAATAAGGAGCCCATTTGTTATTCTGAGGTCAAAGTGGTAGAACAGCACTGGAATAACTAGCTAGACCCTCACCTATTTCCAGAGGGCATAGGCATCCCTGTTTTTTTGGATCATAGAATAGTTTAGGATGTGAAACACCTTTAAGGTCATGGAATACAACCACTAAGCCTGCACTGTGAAGTCCATCACTAAACCATGTATACACCTCTTAAATCCCTCCAGGGACTCCACCCTGGGAAGCCTGTTCCAGTGCTTGGCAACCCTTTCTTCTTTTTGCAGTCATTACTTTTGTGATCTATATCAGAATACTTGATTAATTTTGAATGAATATATATAGTTTCAGAGTCACCATCCACAGAGAATTAGAATATAGTAAATATGTGCTTTAAAAGTCTGTTTTACTTAGCCTGTTTTGGTGGGTTTTTATGTTTAGTTTCTAAAACCCTTTAGCAAATGAAGAGGTCTACAGAAAGTACTGAAACAGTAAACATAAAACAACAACAAAACCAAACAACCCACAACAGCATAAAAGGAAGACAAAAGTAGTCTGTCTTCATTCATAACAAAGCCATATGACCTGGTTAACCCCTCCCCAGATTAAGAGAGGTGATATATTCTGTCTATCAAAAGGAAAACAAAACAAGCAAAAGAGATAAAAAGAAAAAAACCAGACAGCTCAGCCAGGCCAACAGAAGCCGTGGGACCACAACACTCCAGCTCTTTTTCTCTGTATCATGAATGACAGTGTTGGGCGTTCTTTCAAACACCTTTCATCCTCGCCTCTGCCTCTGGCTACCACAGTACATTTTGTGATTTTCTCACATAGCAAGCAGTAGTTTATACCTCAGAATCCCAAGCAAGTTTTATGAAATGCCTGGAAGGCACCCCTCGGGAGGCCCAAGGAAACATAACAAGCAATACAGGAGAAGCGTGTGTCTCCCTGCTGCATAAAAGCAGGCTGGCAGTGCCTGCCAGTGAGGAGAAATCCTAAATGGCTTGGAAGTAATGATTATAAACATTTAATTTACGCTGGCTGTTTCTTTTCCTAATTTTGCCTTTCAGTGAAATGGTGTTTATCCCTTCTTTACTGTTAGCATGCAAATGCTGTCTCCATTTCCTCAAATAGCCATGCCACTGTTATGCTCTGAGATATTGTACATTAATGCTAAATGAAGGTTTATGAACTATTGCAAAATAAACTGGTCTGTGTCCTCAACCTAGCATGAATAGGCCTCATGCACAAACAGATTAAACCATCACTGATGTTTTGCTATCATAACATGGCAGGGGCTTTTCTCACCTGACTCTTTGGAATATGTGAAATTCATGCGTGGGGAGGGAATTTACAGAAGGCACACATTGATTTTGAAATCCACCTGATTTTTATGCAAGTTGCATCGAAAAAGGCTACGTATCTCTAAACTGAGAGGCAGTCCCAAAGTAAACCTTTTGTCTGCAGCCTGGAACTCCCTGTATGAGAAACTAAGCAACAGCATCTCACGCAAACGAGTATCTACCATTAAAGGAAATTAGTGTGGAAGCCAGGTGTGCTTAGCAAACAGACCTGGAAATTTTTGTGCTTTCTTGCTAGATATGTGGCAACTACTGAGATACCAACAAATCTACCCTTTTTTTCATATCAACACACACACAACAAATACAAAACCTCTATATTATTATGCAGCAAACACATTATGAAGCATATTCCATTTGCATTCATTTTGATGAACTATGTGTACCTCAGACTTAGCTATCTAAAATATTCCCATCAGACTTTCAAAATTATATCAATGCAACAAAATTGGAAGAAAAAATATGCTATGTAAATAATGGAATTCCATTTGATTTGTTCATTTAAGTGCTTATTTCCTTCCACATATAACAACAGCTGTGCAGAACACATATCCGAGTTTGTCTAAGAGAGGCTGGGAATGCTGTACAAGACCTGCATCCTTCCTTCTTGAATGCACCCTGTATGAACCTAGTTATTTGCACTTGAATAATGTGTAGAGCTACAGCCATGGGATCGGGAGTTTGTTGTCCCTGGAGTCAAATAAACCAGCAACAACAACAACAACAAAAAAGCGTCTTTCCTCAAGAGAGGTCATACAACAGACAACACATGGAGATAGAAAAAACAAAGGGAGCACCAAAACCTCTGAGAACATACTTCTCAGCAGGGAGGCAATACTGATACTAAATCACCCACCACCTCCTTGTCAAGTTTTTGCAGCCTTTCTCACACAGGAGATCTCAAAGGGGGCTCTGAAGTAGGATGCTTGCAGATGTTTACAAAGAGCTCCTCTTACGTGAGCAAAGCAACAGGGGAAAAAATGTGACAGGCTTGTTTGAAGCACACACAGGGAAATATAGGGATACACAATAAAGCTCTTTTTGTATTCCTGAGTTGGAGTTGATTGTTAATCAAGAGCAATAACTGTTTTTGGAATTCTTGTGTGTCAGAATAAAACTTGAGAGATATTTAATTACACTGACAATTATCAGAATTGTGGTGGTTTTTATCATAAAAACCCTGTTTCTCCAGAAGGGTAAAGAGACATGAAGGAACAAGGAAAAGGATTTACCAAGTGACTATGAGATGAGCAGTTCTACTAATTTAGGGTAGTGCAAGTCATATGTTCCTGCACATTTCCCGTGATCCAGATTACATGGCAAAATGCATTAGCAACACAGAAGATTATCCATCAGTTATCACAAACCAAGTATCATAGGAGCTGGATTAGGGGGTGTGTGCCAGAAAAGAGGGAGAACATGCCTGGTGAGAATAATCAATATTACTAAGACTCGTGCTCATTCTGAGATCCATCCCTTTTATACCACCTAAATGGCTCAAAGGGGCCTTAACCAGCCACAAATTGCCAGTCAAGAATGACCTGTGAATGGAAACCACTGCAGCATTTGCGTTGGGCTTTGGCCCTACAAGCACCAGAAGACATAAAATCATAGAATCTCCTGAATTGGAAAGGACCCACAAGTATGATAAAAGTCCAACTCCTGGCCCTGCACAGGACAGCCCCAAGAATCCTACCATGTACCTGAGAGTATCATCCAAACCCTTCTTGAATACTGCCAGGCATGGTGCCATGACCATTTCCCTGGGGAGCCTATTCCAGTGCCCAACCATCCTCTGGGTAAAGAATCTTTTCCTAATACCCAACTTAAACCTCCCCTGACACACCAAAGGATGAAAATTCTCTCCAGCCTTATCTCCTGTCTATTTGAGCCATTTTGAAGGGCCTCCAAACTATTAGAGAGGGCACAGCAATATGACTGTTAATGCCCTCAAGTTCTTTAATATCCAGGAAAGTCAGGTAGTGCCCAAGGGGGGCAAGGCCAAGCCACAGCTGTGCCACCATCACTGGAGCCTGAAACTAATTTTCTGTTGTTTCAAACTCTGGAACCACATGCCTACATGATCACAGAATGTGTCAGCTTGGAAGGGTCCACAGTGTGTTGTCTGATCCAACCTCCCTGACCAAGCAGGGTCATCCTAAAGCCCATGGGACAAGATTGAGTCCAGATGGCTCTTGAATACCCTCCAGAGAGGGAGACTCCATAGTCTCTCTGTACAATCTGTTCCAGTGCACCATCACCTGCACAGTAAAGTTCTTCCTCATATTCAGGTGGAATTTGCTGTGCATCTGTTTCTGCCTCTTGTCTTATTCCTCAGCACCAAGAGCCTGGCTCCATCTCCTTGACACCCTCCCTTCAGATTCTTGTAGACATTAATCTAGATCATGATTTCATGGTCTCTCCCCACATCATTTTTCTTTCTCTGCTGTGGAACTCCTAGCAGTTTAAGAGTGTGCAAAACAATGCTCTTGAAATGAAGAAACAGATCCTTCTCCAAACCTCTGTAATCTCGCTAAGGAATCGAATGGGATAATGGGAAGTTCCTTGCCCTGCCTGAACAATGATCTATTCTCAGCACCCTCACTCAGGCTGGTTCTCTGGGGCCAAAGGCCTCTCTTCCCAACTGCAATGGGTAAATGCCTAGGAACATGATGGTTTCTCTTAGTTTAACTGATGCAAATATGGGTGCTGCACATATATGATGTGTCCATTGAGTTCACACTGTTGGCCCAGGGCTGTCTGTTCCTTCATACCACAATTCTGCAATAATGCAGCAACAGTTTATGGTCAACTCTGAAAAACATAGCTAGCAGGTTTTCAGTGAAATTACTTGGGCTTCCAACTTCCTTGTTACATGCTTGAGAGGTAAGTAAAAGGCAACAGCACATTTTTCCCTTAACAAGTCAGTCCTCCTTTGATGGAAGGTCATGGGGAAGTATTAAAAAAAAGTCAATGTCAGATAACAGAGGCCTCAGCAAAATAGGAAAACAAGAATGGCACTACGCTTATAGCTGGAGGAATCTATAATAACCACAAATTCTGGAACAATAAAGAAACTAGTCAATGTTTCATTCTTTAATTTCTTTAAAAGTCATTTAGAACTGCTTTATACAAAATCCCCATTTTAACCCCGTGTGAAGATAATGCTGTTGACCTATAGCCAGAATTTATCCTGTCAGCTTTTCCTATACTATGTGTGTTCCATGTGTATTACTTCCTCAAACTGCAAATACCTCTTTGCACTTAAGATATGGCTCCTGGCAGTTGTCCAGCTTATTTCTATGTCTATGCTCCATCAAAGCTCAATTACCCTGAAAACTTCAATAAATGTTACCAGGATCTCTGCCGCAGTTTCTTAGAGGACATGCAAGAAGATTGTTTTTTAAGTAATATTATCACAGTGAGAAAAAATACCTACAGAGTCACATATTTTCCAAGGAAGGGGTAAATAAAAAAAATGTAGAGGGTATGAAAATATATTAAAAGTGCAATTTTAAGTGCATCTTATAATGAGAGGCATTGTTTTTCTACATGTATTTGCTGGACTGAGTCCCAAAAGTACTTACCTTCTTTTGGGCTTCTCACCAGCCATATTATAGGTAATTTATAGTTCTACAAATCATTTTCTGTCCTATGAATGTTTAAGCTGAAAAAAATCTGAACATGATACTAGTGTAGTTTATTAAAAAATAAAACAAGAGGAAAAGACTATAAGTATAAAATAGTGCAATGGAATAATACGGTCCCAATGAAAAGTGCTATACAAAGGTAGTTTTTGCAGGGGAATGCTAAATATTTGGTGAAGGTTAGTTTGTGCTCCTAACACCGAAGGCACAGAAATTGGTGAGTTTTTGCAAACACACTGTAGTTTTAGAGACATCCCAGCGAGCCTTCTAACACTCCCATTGGGAGCACAGGGGGGCAGTGAGGGGTAGCTCTGGAACACAAAACGTGTAAGACTGCCACAAAGGAGCTGCCAGTCTGAGAGCCCTACAGTAAACACGAGGAAATGGAATTACAAGGGACACAAGGCTGCTGGAAATCCCCAGTGCACTCTTCCCAAAGCACAGCCGTGCAACTAATTATATACTTTGGTTGTAAAATTTAGAGATGAACGTGGTTTTTTTCCCCAAGTTCCATTACAGACAAACTACAAGGGAGCAGCAACTGTGAGGGAGTGGAATAGAGACTGCAGGAAGAGCTGAGGCTCCACAGGAAGCACTTAGTGCTGCTGAGGCTTCATAAATGATAACAAATGTTCTCCAATTTTAGATACTGATAGAAACAGCTTCTTAATGACCAGACCGATATGAACAGTATCCCATGTGAATATACATTAAAACGTTTTCTGTTTTCAATTTTTAGCTACTCAGTTATCACCGAGCTAATTATGGAGAAGCTTGTAGAGCTTTACAGTAGCTCTACAAAGCCTGTATTACTGCATCATCCAAAGTCTAGTGAAAATCCTATTCCAAACAAAAATTCATGACAAAAAGTGCTATTATTGTAAAGGTTACTGACACACCATAAAATCCAGCTTATGTTCTATATAAGGTACACACTATAAGAGATCCTGGATCAAACCACCTGATTTGATAACCTCGTTTTAAACTGTGAGCAAATAGACATCCAAAGTGAGGCATTGATCCAGGAACCAACAGGACTGCTCAGTGGTGTAAAAAGTCTTAGAAAATTGCCACATCCAGAACAAGATAACGTGCCTAAGGCTAACTGCTAATTTCAACTATTAAGTTCCATGACTGTGGCAGCTACAGGAGGGGTCTCTTATCTTGGATGAGGAATCTGCCCCTGAGGGTGTATTGGATGATGAAATCCATGCACACACATACCTGTCTCCTCCTTTCATTGGTATTTTGCATTTGTACATTTTTATGGTTCAAATACACCAAAAGTAGCTCCTGGTTTGGATAAGACCCTTTTGGAAATTTATAAGTAATGGCTTAATATATGGGGTTTAAATTTTGTGGGCTGAAACATTTTTTAGTCTCTGAGAACAAATGTGGCTCTAAATCCTGCAAAGGCTAATACTGCATATTCTGCAGCTGAAGATTTCCACAAATCCCAAAGGCCATGACATCTGCCAGATTATAAAGAACTGGACCTTTTGCAATAATGTTGTTTTAGCATTGTGGGCCTGAAATTCATTGTGCACATTTGCTGAACATAGTGTTTTGTTTGGGTTTTTTGTTCAGTTGCTTGGTCTGTTTTAGGGATTATTGTTTGCTTATTTTTGTGGGGTTTTTTAATCATAAAGAAGCTAACTTCTAGCCTTTAAAATACAGATTTTTAAACTGATCTTAATATTTAGCCTCCTAAAATGTAATCATTTGAAAATCCTAAAATTCTATCAAAAGAACTATCACAGCCCTGAGGGCAGTAATAGGTCTCAATGTCCCTGACCAACCTCCCCTTGAATTCCACCCAGTCCTGCTCAGGAGCTTGTTTTGGCTCAGCCCAGCATCTCCACCCTCACCATGTCTGGGCTTTTGCTGGATCATGTTGGCAGCACCTGGTTCTGCCATCCATTTATTTTAAGGATCCTATTAAGAGACCTTGGGTAGTCTCTCTTATCAATACCTGTCCAAGCAAGCAGAGGAGCACAGTCACTTGTGTTTTTCTTAATACTGAAACCTTGTTTTAAGCTACATTTCCACTCTAAGCCCCAAACTCTGCCCTGCATTCCTCCTAGAGCAAGTCCTTTCTGCAACTTTCCCCTACTGATACTCAAAACCCTCTACTTCCAGTAGTACAGCTGGTCAACACCAAAAGTACGTGAAAATATGAATTGTGCATTTGGCTTTGGGAGTATGAAAACAAACATGGAAATACCCAGATATTACTCTTTAAAACGATTCTTTGAAGTAATTAAAAACCCAAAGGTGGCTGCAAGTTGTGGTAGGTGCTGTCACCCTCTGGGGAGCAGCAAGGCAACCCCAGGACAGAGGGACAGGCTGAGTGCCCTTCTCAGGTTAGTGAGACACGACACACTCAGCTCTGCCTCCCTCTCACACCATTCAACAGCTGCCTGTGAGGAGCTTGCAGAGAAGAAGTGATAAGAATTAAAGTGCTTCCATTGCATTGCACACAGGCACCAATTTAAAATTAGATGTATTAGCAGATAGGAAAAATAAAGGACAGGCTTCAGATTTCTGGATGCCTCACACTAAAACCATCAATCAATTTAAAAACCTAATAAAATTCATAAAGGAGTCTAATTATCTAGAGAGTCTATTCAATTATAAAACACAAAAGAAACAGACAAAATAAAACTGATGCCTTGTATTTACTGATCCATTTAATGTTGCTGGTTTCTAACACTAAATTAATATTTTCCTCTTGAAGATAGCTGAAATATTTATTCAGGATACCAAGAAATACAATAGTTATTTTAAAACAATAGTGAAAGCCTTGCCAGCATAGGAAGCTTTTATTTATTATCCACAAATTCAAAGTATATGGGCATATACACACACACACACAAAGTGTGTGTACATACACACTAAGGGTGTGTATAAGCATAAATGTTTATATATGTATATGATTACATATCTGTTTAGATATCTATATGCTTACACAAACATCTATGTGAGTGTACAGAAAAATGCAATTTTGGTATTTTCTTGTATATGAGAAATTAATTTGTGATTAGGAAAAGCCCTATCATGTCAAGCCTTTCATACTAAGGTCATTATTAGTGTTTATTTGATGCAGTCCCAGAGGGGGGGAAACACTAGGTTTCATCGGAGTTTTTAATAAATTGTTAATTAAAGTTTACAGCTTTGGAAAGTTGTTTTCTGCCTGAAAAAACAGTATTGGCCAGATCCATTCTCAGAGGCTTTAGGACTAAGACTGTCAGATCCTGCCTCTTCCTTAAAAAAACCTCACAAAACACGTTTTTAATGAGTGGTGAGCCACCACAGCTTCCATTAAGTGCAACTGGAGCTGTGATTTCTCAGCACCATTAAAAAAAATCAGAATGTTTTTGACTAGCTATTGATGAACACTTGGATTGTTCCAGTTCTTTAGATTTATAAGAAGGAGAGTTTTAAAGGAAAGTTGATGCAAAGGCAAATGTAACCCCCAGCAGTTTCAATTATCTTCTTTGACTGGTCTTCATTATGTGGACCTTGTCTATTCTTTAACTACACAGCAGCACCACATTAATTAACTTAAAATATAAAGTGATAATGCCTAGGGATACTAAAATTATATCAAAAATACCAAACTATCTGAAATATGTTACACCTTAGGTCATTCAGAAGGAAGTTTTCATATTTAGAAAGCACTAATAAGAATTCATATTCTCCTTAAGTATGGGGTTGTTGTTTTGGTTGGGGTTTTTTGTTTGTATGTTTGGAATTCTTTTCTTTTTTTAAATCTCTACCTGGAAACTCACATAGTGGAATTATCTGTCTAGAAACTCACTTTTTACCTCAGTGTGAGGCACTTTGATTCCACTCATAGAATTTCTGAAGATATTTTGCTAAAGTGCAAATCTTATACAGAGGGGGAAATTAGTTGAACAAAAAAAGAGGAGCTGCAATCAGCATCTCACAGAACTTTCAAAATTTTAGTCACAAGATCAGCTGGCTCATGTAGTGTCTTTTAGTAGTATCCAAGTTGCTAATGCCTGAAAAATTGGACAAGAAAACTCCTGTACAGGAATATATTTTCTGAGAAAAAAACCCTCTCAGTGAGGAAAACGTGAAGACAGGATTTCCAGCAGTGTTTTAACTACCGTTGACTGAATTCTTGAAGTAAAGAGGCAAGAACAAGTAAACAAGGGAACAGTTCAGACCTCTGGAAATGTCATTAAAATGAAACTGGTTTTTTTCCAACAGTAATGCTCTTTGAATTATCTGCTCAATTGCCTGAGCCTCCTTGTCATGTTTTGACACTTCGTGTTTAGGAAGTCAAGGACAGTCTAATCCTCACAATGCATGCAAGAAAAAAAGGTACCAGTACTTAGGTATCACATTCCAGTATTTTAAGTGGTAAATTAGTCACTTATTTAATCCTCCTCCACTTCTGGTTTCTGGGGTTTCTTAGGCAAGTATGAGTCCTTTTCCACTTGGCTGGGGTATTGGAAGCTTTAAATTCAAAGACAAGTTTTTCATTAGGTGTCAAGATATATTATTTGATCTCTAGTTATAGATCTCATCTAATTCAAACACCCTAGAAAATAAAGGTATGATACTTTACAGCCACTAAAAAGAAACATCTAGTGTGATTTAAAAATGTGGAAATCTTTTACTTTTTCATGTTTTCTTTTTGTCTCCATTTGCCTAGAAGTTAAATCCACTTAACTGCTTCAAGTGAAGCAAAATTAAAATAAACTTAAAAATCAGCAACTTTTAGATTCTGAAGGGCCCATCTAAAATTAAACTATAGAAAAATACAGGTGCAAATATTGAATTCCATGTCTTTGCACCTCTGTTACAGACAAAACCTGAGTATCTTTGGTATTAACAGATACAATTTCCGTGTCTCCGCAGAGCTTCAGTTCTAAACTTGATTTTTGCCAGTGGTTTTCATGAATACAAAATTTAATTAAAATGAAAAATGAAATCAATTAAGAGGTAATATTTGACATGTTTGACAACATAAAGCTTAGTAAGTACAATACAGTGATTTATCTTGGACCATAATGCTTGTCACCAAAACCCATTCACATCACTATCTGAAAGCCAATTCCTCAGCTTGCTAAGAAGGACAATAACCTGAAAATTAAATCACAATCAGATATTCTAAGCAAATGATTTCAGAATAGAACACATTCATCAAAAATATATAATTAACTGTAAGTGCAATAGAACCAATTACGGAAAATCCTAGGGATACAATTATTTTTAAAAGGCAGTAAAAAGTGAAGAGAAGAGCAAATTGAATTTTGCCAAAGGTTATTCTCCATGAAAATATGAAAATTAGTAGTTTTTAAATGTGCTGTGTCCTACATTTTGTATAGAATAAGACGTTGCTTTAGCTCAGAATCTGTGCCAAACACTTCTCGCAGGTGAGCGAAGTGGGACACACACCTCTGCACCCTGCTCAAAGGCTCTTATAATCTGTCATTCCCAGGAGCACCACGGGCTTGGTGCTCTTGCCCTGTGTATTAAAATGCAAAAACAAGACAGGTCATTAGTTGTCTACTGTGCCAATAACAGCAGATTTCTGAAAGTCTACAACACAACTGAAAAAATCCCTCAAGTTGTTCTATTTAAAGGCACCATATCTAGTTCCGGAACAGTTTCCCTGCTGCAGTGAGAGGTTGTCGCATTTCTGCTTGTTTTGTTTGTGGGTTTGATTCTTGTTTTATTTATTCATTTCTTACATACCATAATCAGTAATCACTGAGAGGTAATAAAAGGTACTATTCATAAAATTATAATTTATTATCATTCTTTTAACTGAAAATCACTTCATTAAAAGCATCTTCAAAAATGAATCAGTACTGAAATTGGTAATTTAGGAATGTATGAGTAGATATTGAACAGTTGGAGCCTTGCTGAAATGTCTCACCTCAGTCAATTCTTCCTGTATGTACACAGCAATCACACAGTAACCAGAAACTAAAGGAATCAATATAAACTTGAAGCCTTAAGTCATTCCTGGAGGTGGCATTATAAAATGAATTCTTTTTATCCTTTTCACTTCCAACATGTTTTAAAAGTAATGAATACTAATGCAATATCACTCCTTAGTAGGATTTTTTTTCCTAATGATACAGAGCACTTTAAAGAATTTTTTTCCCCTCCACCGAGTGTAATGGTATTTTAATTATGTAGTTCTAAATGTTCAAGAACTTTAATGAGGAATTTGATAGACTAATTGAATGAGATGCAGCCAAATATAAAAATTTAAATGGCTGCTCCACACATTTTATGATTCCTGGCAAAGGTGCCTGAAAAACGTGTTGACCCGTTTACACATCACGCTGGGTATTTCACTTCAGTGCTTCACTTTCTACATCAACAACCCATCTGATGGCAAAGCAAAAGAGGATATTAAATTGCAGTTGCCACGTTACCATCTTCACCTGAGCGTTAATAGTTCAGAAGCAAAAATTCTGCATGTTGGAGTGAGAGGTTCCATTACAGAATAAGATAGGTATAAGGCAACCAGAAGTGTAGTTAACTTACTTCACCAGCTGAGACTAAACCTTGGGGGGAAAAACTACAAACTTGGAGAAGACAAAGAGCTTTCTCCTCCCCTCCACCTCAGGATTCTTACTGTGTAGTTGATAGAGTACAAGCTTTTAAGGAGGTTTGTTTCAAGTCACCCATCTCATTTACAGCAGTTCTATAATATAACAGTAACTTTAGAAAAACTACTGTAATTACAAAAGAATAAAGCTTCCATGAGAGAAAAATCGGCGTGAGAAGCCCTGAATATCCCAAGTTGCAAATTTACACCACAAACCCCTCAGCTTTCAAAGGTCAATACAATAGATATCTGAAGGCTGGAAGTCCTGTTTTCCTCCTTTTAACCATTTAACTGGGACTGCAGACAGCAAAAGGACAAAGTCCTTTAAAGTGTTCTTTACGTCAGTGGCTTAACAGAGTCATTGCCATGTCATTCACCGTGCCAGTCTCCTTGGGAATTCAGCTCCGTCAGTTTAAGATAGAATTTTGTTGCTGCTTGCTGAGAGCATTTCCCTAATCGCAGAAGAATGAATGTTAAATGGCAGTAAAGCCATCCTCACCATTTAATATTCCTGATATGTATTAGTACAACAGTGCACATTAGTGAAGCACATTACTTATTAAAGATGAATATTTAACTATTTGCTAAATTTCCCTTTCAGAAGCTACATGACAAGCTGAAGGTCTTCTGTTTATTTAAATATATTCGTTTATCCTTATGCAAACATTGGTTCACCTTCCGTCGGTTCACCTTCCAGGTGGTATTTCATATTGCTTTTAAGTTCATTGTCATTTCAGATTTCTTCCAATGCAGCTCCATTAGTTTAAAAAAAGTGCACTCTCAAATCTGAAACAACTTTGCCTTTCTGAAAATAACTCAGCAAACCAGGCCACAGGGTATGACATAAGCCAGGTTGAATTGATAAAGTGCCAAAACTTCTGATTTTGATGGAGAAGGTGAAGATAAAGGATACACACCCTCTGGATATTCTCCATCTCTGCATGGGCACTAGCACTCGAGAAGCCCAGCAGCACTGCCTCCAGGGAAGCTTCAGCCTTCACCCAAGTGTGAGTATCTAGCAGAGTTTCTCATTGGTCCTTGTCTTTTTTTTGCCATCCACTGGGATGGAGATTTCTGCACCTCCATCAGCTTAATCTGATATTAGCCACAACATCCAACAGCTCAGGGGAAGAATGGTAGAATCCCATGGACGAAGCAGGATGGGGAAAGACTCCTGGACATCATAGTAAAACAAAAGCATTTCTATACATGGTACCAAGACATTCCATAAACTGCTGCCCACCACCTCTCATCTGCTTCCAGAAACCAGCTCAGCCAGCTGTCTTCAGGATCTGATCAGACTGCAGTGCTTTCTAGGACAAATAACTGACTGAACACTGACAAATAGCTTGCTTGTCATTAAATCACTAATAAGACTGATCTTAACTTCTCAACACCTATGTTGTGTCAGACGGGACAGTGAATCTCCCAGAGCAACCAGAGGCAGCTGCTGGAGATTCAGGAGATCCTATAATGGATGATTATGGAATAAGTCACTTTCTGGGGAAGGTTTCTTTCTAATTTGCAGGCACCAAGAGGATTGACAATAGTCAGACCAATTCATGCACACTGTCTATCACCCCTGTGGACATTCAATAGCCATATAAATATCTGATCGATGAACTCCATTAACAGCTTACTATTTTGTGGCAATGAGTTCTATAGATTAATTCTGTGTTTGGTAGAAAACAGATTCAATTCATTTGTAACCTAGCAATGTGAATCGAGTTGCTTTTGCTGGCACTAAATTTAACCTGCCTTGCTAATTTATTTGCATCTTCTACATTTGTTTATAAACTGTACAGAAAACCACTACTAGTACGTAAATAATTGTACTGCAAATGATAATTAGTTCTACACTGGTTCATACTGCTAAGTTAACTGAGCAATAAGTATGATAACCACACCTATAAGTATGATATCAACAGCTGAAGGAAAAAAATATTGAGAAATTAAACTTCCAGGCCTTCAATATTCTTACTAGGTGGCCTGAAGCAGCACTTTGCCTTTTTCAAGGCCATTGAGTTTTGCAACTGATAGGTAGACAGTATGGGTTTTGTAAAGTAAAAAAAAGGAATACCTGATGATTCATGCAGAAACATGATGACTGAGTGAAATACTGCAGGATGACAGTTTATTTTTATTATAAAACTCCTGGGGCTCACCAGCTTTGAGAGTCAGCAGCACAATTTTAGGAAGAAGTATGTTGTGTGTGCTTTTGTCTTTGTACACTTTGCACATATCTCAACACAGAAAGTGTCAGAAATGTAACATCAGGCACTTTTAACCTTGGCCCATGTGTGAACCTGGGTATCATCAACTGAGGTGATGCACAAGTGTCTCATAGAACCTGTTCTCCACAGGTGTGACCTCTCTTCCATGAACAGTCATTTGTCTCAATGACAAAGTTATGACACATGTACAGCATGACAAACATGCTCCAGAACACAGTCCATGCTCCTGTAACTAATCACAATAATGAGGAAGCTTATGCAAAGAAGTCAATATTAAACCCTAAATAACAGTGTGTACTCGATTTGCACGTGCCCATTAGCTTTAAGAAGTGAAGATCTTCAAATCCATGGCAGTTTGTAAACCCATGAGAATTAGAGCCCAAAATAT
The DNA here is from genome assembly GCF_003945595.2 of Pipra filicauda. Taxonomy (NCBI): domain Eukaryota; kingdom Metazoa; phylum Chordata; class Aves; order Passeriformes; family Pipridae; genus Pipra; species Pipra filicauda. The sequence continues at coordinate 3,836,449 of NW_024104742.1, forward strand.
TGCTTAGGTTCATATACACACATTATCTCTGCTGCAAGACTTGCATCTTATGTCATTTCCCCCCAGTACATCCCTGCTGAATTCAGATTTGTGTCAGTGAATTTCAGTATAATGACCTGCAGGAATCTGTGCTTTTCATTGGAGAGGTTCCATTAAGACTTACACCTAAATTGCAAGCACAATTCAGCCTTCCTGAAGACTGTAAATGGTTGAGTCCAGAACCAAGTTTTGTGGCTGAGCCCAATGTTTACAAAGGGACATGTGTCACAAATATTGACAAGTGTGATGCTAAGGAATAATTTTTGAATAATTAAATCAAAGGGCTGGTGGAAGAAAACCTCTGGACACTGAATTTTGTCTGGTAAGAAATACATTATTAAAAATGTTGTATAGGATAAAAATTGAATTCATGCATTATTAAGTGTTGCCAATTGCATTCTAAATTATTGTAGTTTTTTTGCTATAAGAAAAATATTTTCTATTCAACACTAAAAAGAGCCCCAGTGCCTTGGTGCTATATTGTAAGGATCTACAAGACTGAAGACACACCTGGTTCCCACTCCATCTAACAGAAGCAATCTCGCAGATTTGCACTGATCTCATGCCTTTAAGGGAACAGATGTGAAGAACAGGGAGGTGAAATATGTCCAACCATCCTACACTTCCTGAAATTCCCATTAAACTGAGAAAGTAGTGCAGGAGAACACAAAAGGCTCATGTCTGTCTTGGCCTGATGAAACCACAGGAATTGAAAAGCAAAGCTGCTGGTTCAGTTTAGCACATGTTGTACACAGGAAAGTGAAACTTTGCAATGTGCAGTGTCTTCTACCCTGCTGAGTCTCTGAAATAAGTACAGAGAATATATCAAGGAAAAAAATATCAGATCATTCCATCAGCAATGTGGAAAGTCCCAATGATTTTCAGGTGTATATTTTTACCTGATAGATGCATATTGCTGACAAATTCCCTAACTTGAGTTGTACAGTTACTCTAATCCCTTGCCTCTGGCATGTTCAGAAACCTCTCAGAATCATATCTGCTGATATGTTTTATTTCAGTGCAAAATACTTCTACACCTGTATCAGAAAGGGCACAGTAATTCTTATTACTGATACTACAAGCAAGACGAAATTCTTACTTCTTTCTCAAATAAGTGCTTTGTATTTTTATCGTTCTAATTTCTTAATCCATTTCTTCCAGTAAATGTAAAATTTTTTGTGCCTGCAAGTTTCTCTGTAGATGGTTATGCATAAATACATGCAAACATGTATGTGCTTACTAATTAGGCTCAAATAGGCATCTCTGAAATTGGATGATACCAAATGTTACCAAATAAAATTGTTTCTAGGAAGTCAAACACTGGTAGTTATGCTTTGTACCTTTAAAATACTCCAGGGTTTGATTATTTTATGATAATCACAATCCCTGCCATGCCTTATTAAACAAGGAGTCATCCCAGACTGTGAAACTGGAGGAACGTGACCTATAAAGTTTATCTAGTGCAGTGGTTTTCTTCCTTGGTGATTTTGCTGTCAACTTTGAATTAATCTATGTCTGGTTTTGAGCAAGACACAAACAGCTCGTTATCGTGGTGAAGAAGAAACAAATGTTAATGAAGCACACAAATCAGCTTCTGTTTCTGAATATAGGATTTCGGGACAGAAGAGATCAATAGCCACAGCGCTGGTCTCTTTGCTCACCCGTGACCCAAGACTTGGCAGGGCAAAAGGGCCATCTTGTGGACCTACTTCATATTAGGAAGTTATGTTAAGTAAGTAAAAATTTAGCACAATGTTATTATTACTCAAGAAGTAAAGAGGAACTAATTTGTAAGATAGTCAATAAATAATTGTAAATTTATAATAAAGCTATTCTTATATGATTTAATGGAAGGTAGTGTTTTGGCAGCCTTCTAGAGAGCATTAGAACAGGGTTAACCTGATGAAGATGCAGGATAAGAAAGTGTTGTTACAGTCCCACTTCAGCATATTTTTGGATTGATTAGACTGTTTGCTTGATGTTCTCCTCTTATCATTCACTCCAAAATGTCAACAACTACTTATGAAATTAAAACTTAACAAAAGGCAGTAAAGAAAAAAGGTTACATCAAGTATGTTGGATTATAAACACTTCTATTGACAGTCAGGGAGGAAACAAAGAGGCTTTATTTCTTCATCACAATCCAAGATTGTCATCTGATTCTCACTAATGATTTTTCCCAGAGCTCCAAGTTGCACCTTTTTGCATAGTACTTTTACATCAATCAGGTAAATGCTGAGCAGATTTTACCACAAAGGAAATAGCAGAAATTGCTAGAAAAAAGTATTTAAAAAACACTTTTCCTCCATAATTCAGTTGCTCAGAAATTCTGTTCTGTTTATCTGATGACCACTTCTTAGATCACATCCAAACTAAGGATGCAGTGCCAGTTGCACTACTGTGTGTATTGCCAGCACGCTCCACATAACATTAGAACTTCCACATATCAATAATTGCTGGTTTGTAATACAAAAAGCCTAATTATGCATCAGAAATGATCTATACTAATCTGTAACAATTTGCCATAGCAGGATCACGGCACAGTTATCCTAACATCAGCATTTCTCCAAAAATGTTACGGGTGGGGAAATAATCCTCCCTCTGGATGGAAACAAGCACATCCTACTGCAAAGGGCTGGAAAGCTGTCCCCACGTTGCTGCTGTGCCCTTCCACATGCTGGAGCTACCCTGGCCACTCCACAGGTGTGCAGGCAGCTGCTCTGTGCTCATTAACAGGCTCTCCTGCTACGCAGGGTGAACACCCTGGGAAGCTGCAACACAACACCACGCCAGCCTTAACCATCAAAATCAGAGCTGACATGCAATGCAACGCACGAGCAGTCTGGTAGGTGATGATGTATAATGTGTCTTTGAGTAGGGCTAGCAGGCATTAAATAAATAACTCTGGAACTTTCAAGGGTATTTGTTATAGCTGCACTTTCTTACTTTGTATAAAATATCTCTAAAAGAATTCCTTCAAGTAAAAACAAACATGAAGCTCGCTGGTACTAGAACACATCACTGTTTGGCTGTATTGATGCTCTGGATTTTCAATAAGCATCCCTTCTGCAGAATATCCAAGTAAACATCCTGCTTGTCTGTGTTCATTCAATACCATTTCTGCTTAACAATACGAAGGACAAATGCTGTGACATTATCAACCAAGTTCCCATAAATTATTTCTACTGTATCTCACTACTTCATTTTCCCCCTAGAAAAAAAGAAATACTCATGGAACCACTCAACTACTCTGGTTCTTTCCAATATCCCTATATATTAGGATTTAAGAAAAAAAAAAAAGCTACCAACCTCGAGAGTTCAAAATGCAGCTCCTCAGTGCCACAGCCAAGATCTGATTTGTAATGGCCTGTTCTGTATTCCAGCTGCCCCACAGAAAGCTGGTGTTTCATTGTAAGTTATCTTTGCCTATGCTACAATGTGAGTCACTCCTTTCTTTAAAGTATGAATAAATCTTTGCAGTAATGCACTGTGTCAGGGTGGTGAGGAGCTACTTATTTCAAAAAACAATTAGGGCCCTCAAGGTGAGAATTACACTCCGCTCTTTAAATTTATGCAATTTATCCAGCTTCAGAAATGAGAATTTTCCAGTCCCTGCACTTCTATGTCCTGGGCATTAGTGAATACCTAATGAAGTAAAAGCATTAGCTCCCACAAACAGAGAGAGGTACATACTTAATAAATGGCCCAGCATAGTCTAAACAAAACATTGCTAGTAAAACTCAGGTAAAAATGAAAACATTTAGGCATGAGATGAATTTTTTAAAACCCTTGAGACCATTATTCTGTATCTTCTATTTCTGTAGAAGACCCTAGCCACTGAGATAGGGGAGGGACAGACTTAACCTGGAGTACTTCCTATACCTAGGATTCCTATTCCTATACCTGGAACTTGAAAAAAAGAGGTCTTAAAAAAACCAAGTCACATGATGGTAACAGACCCAACAGGTCTTTTTAAAAAAATTAAATTAAAAACGGAGCCATCTTAAACCTGGTTTCTAGGTGATGATTCTGTCGTGAAAGGATAACAAGAGCAGTCAAATTTTACAGGGCTTATCATGTAACTTCTCAGGTAATTTGCAGAATGCCATATCTGAGGTTAAACATGCCTGCCTGGTTTGACTCTTTCCATCCTCCAACCAATTCTAGACACACCCACCAAATTCAACCAAATCTGCCATATCAGTAAAGAGCTCAGAGATTTCAATTTCTTAAGCAACAAAAAACCCACAAATAAAAAACCCCCAAAAGAAACAAACAAAAACCAAACAAAAGATGAGAAGAAGGAAGAGTTATACGACACACATTTATAGGAAGAATGGAACAGTTTGTGCATAAACACCTGCCTTCTTTGTGTTGTAAAAATTTTAATCTTCAGATTATTTTTGCATTTTAATGTATTTTTTGAGGACTTGAATTTATGCCGTGCAGAGTCTATGGCCCCCCTTTAAAGGGGATTTTTCAATGGGAAGTTTGCCAAATAATCCGTATTCATGAAGCTGTTGATAGTTTTGAAATCAGTTGAGCCATCTTCTGATCCTGAAAGCTTTGCAACAGTTACAGTTGGAACTCCTTTTTGTGGGATTAAGGCTGAAACTAGAAGTTGATGATCTTCAATCAGCATAAATCATTACTTATACAACACTGGTGAAGAGTTTAACCGCCAAGAATAGCTCAGAGATCCTTTCTCAATTTCCATGCAGCTCCATTTTGCCAAAGTAAGGAATTAAGAGGCAAAGGCAATGAACCTTTCACTCTGATCTTCCATCAGATGTGAAATTACTTCTCCTCTTCCACTTAGGGAAGCATCATAAGGTACCTTTATAGGCATAGGTGTGTAAGGACTTTCTTGTACAATATGAGCACCATTACTCATGAAAAGTCCCAATATGCCATGTGAATCAATGTGTTTCTATTCATTCTGCAACAGCTCGTCCTGCAGATCGAACACTGTTACTGCCGTAGGCAAAAACCTACAGAAATAACTGAAAAGAGGGGCACACATGGGGAATATTTGAAGGTTAAGGTTCCCAAGATGAATCACAAGGCTTAGGTGAAACTCTGCCAGCCATAACACAGTTGAATCTCAGAAAAAAAAAAAAAAAATCTGTTTTTTCTTTTTCCCTTCAAATTCTTGACAATTTCTCAGTGGTGCTATTTAAGGTGCTCTGTAGCACTAACTTCCACATACCACTGAGTGCTAAGAATGTCATAAAGCATCTATTTTATTGTTCAGTGCTAAAAAACGAGTACTGATGGCACTGATAGGATTAGCTGGTGATATTGCAACTGTCTTTGAAGAGATATTTCTTGCTATCAACCTTAATCTCCCATTTTATAGACATATTTCTCCAGGTAGATTTGGGAGCTTACCAGCAACTAATGTAACAACTTCGCCCACTTTTTCAGTTAAAAGTTACTTAATTGCAAGTATGAGTTAATATTGAATTCAGTTTGGATGTGTAGAGCCTGAACTGATTTTATTACAGCTGGTACAAACATATTGTAGTGTTCCACTCCTGTTGTCATATGATTTCTGAAAGAGTTTTATGCACTGCCTTTTTCTTTTGCTCTCCAAGGTACTGAAGCAGCCTAGCCACTTGTATGCTTAGTGTCTCCTAAGAGAAGAATTTTAACATACTAATATCTTCCTAAAACCTGTGGAAAACTATGTGGAAGTGTCCAGCTCATTTCCACTGTGGGTCACGCGTGGCCTCCTCCCAACACCACTGAAAGCTTGGAGAACTGTTAAACTCTATCAGTCCATCTAAATCACATCCCTAGTCACTGTCTATCATGCAGTACACAACCTCCTCCCTCTATAACATGTTACAGAAGAATACAGTATTTATAGTTACACATTACCTTCATTGCAAAAGCACTTAGAAGATGTGGATTTTTTTTTCCTGTCCATTTAAAACATCAAGTTTACTGCTGCTTTGTCCCTGCTGTCTGAGCACACTGTCAAAAATACATTTCACATTCTATTTCCTTCACTTCTAACAAAATCCAATAACATTTTGCTTATTGTATCCTAACTTAAACTGCTGTAAAGGTACTAGTGCTTTTACAATATGCTACAACAGACCACAATAGACATCATCCTCTGTAGCCTCACAGCTCCAAATGCTTTTTCATATTGCCTTTGTAAGGGGTAATAGGTTTGGAAGCAACCTGCACATTTTGTCTGTATATCTCATTTTCTCTTAGCTACTTCAAATCAGCACACATTTGCATGCTAAGACAGAGACAAGACACGATGCTTTGCTTGTCTGGTCTAAGCTTTCTGCTTCGGACACTCTTTAGTGGTTACACAGGTTGCCCACAGAGTTTCAGTGTCTTCAACTGCCCTGCTGCTCTCCATGTCCTGTTTTGGATCAATTATTTCAGTCAATAACCATTTTTAGACTGTTTCATGTCTGCATATAATACACCATCCAGTGTCTTAACACATCATTTAAACTCTTTCCAAACTGAAAAATTCAAGAATTGTCTCATTTTCTCTTTTGATCCTCTTTATAAAAGCAGATACACTCAGCAGATAGCAGAAAGGTAATTTTGTAGACTTTCCACAATCTCAGCAAATGTTTTGTCTGCTGATTTAATACCAGCTGTTAAGCTATACAGCACATTATAGGCTTTAACTCTCATTACACTCTGTAGAAGTGTCACCTTTTTCTCATTACTGGTATAATTTCTTATAATACATTGTTCTGATTGCCTGACATAAACACATCGTCTATTGCACTATCAAACATTCCTGCTTTACCTTGTCCCTGGGAACTCCTTTCTATCCTTGCAGTGTTTGCCATTCTCAAGGTGCAAACCCCAGGCTCTCTGCAACCCCTTGCTCCTGCTGTATTCTGGAATCAGGCCATCACACACATCTACAGTGCCTTATCTCTCCATATGAAATGAAATTACACCGTCTAATTCCCAGACCTGTTTCTAGTAATTTCAGAAAAAAAAAAAAAAAAAAAAAACAAAACAAAACAAAACAACAAAAAAAACAGCCATAATGACCAGACACAAAGGAATGTTCTGGAATCATCTAGTGTCTTCTACCAAGAAAATAAAACTGTCAGAAATTTATAAGTTTTTTAAAGAGGTACTAAAAACAATAGCTTAACTGAGCCTGAAAGAATCACTGATCCCTTAAAAATCACATTCAGTTTCATGCAGTGTCTATAATTACTCTGGAAAATTTAGGATTATATTGAAGAGACACCAGGCACTAGTAAAAGCTAGATTATATTTGGCAAAAGATGACTTGAAAAGTGGGTACTAAAGTCTCAAATTGGTGCAAACTATCAGCAATGGGAAGTGTCTACCCAGAAGAATCAGGCATTTCTGCCCTGGGAATATGGCAGGTGAACTTACGAGAAGGTTGGAAAAATACTTAATACTTTATTGATACAGAAATTACCAAGAAACAAGGTTATAATTACAAAAGTCTTCCTTCCATCCATGCAAGTCCCACATAATGATTTTTTTTTAAATTATCTAAAAATATTAATAGAAAATTTGCTGTAACATGTACTGCTAATTCAGCCTCTTTAGAAATTATACTTTTACTCCCTCTCCATAAATAACCAAAGCATGTTAAAAAGTTTTTTCAAGTCATAATAAGAGTTTTAAATTTAGATTTTATGTCCAAAATTAATAGATATTTTAATTAAAAAAAAAAAAGAATACTGCTGTCTTAAGAGAATCTTAATGCTCAGCTTGTTTTGGAAACCAGGACATAGGAATACCTAGAAATCTAAAATACTGATGCAACCCTTTAAAAGTGTCTCTTTTTAGGAAATCTGATAAGACGCAGTTTTAAGAAACTTTTTTATGTGATGCTTAAAAATTCTTTTATTACAAAATGGAGTAATTTCTGGTAAATAAATGGGTGGGGGAGGAGGGGACAGATTTTAGAATAGAGGTAAATCTGGGTTTAAATTTTGGAATTAACTGGGTGAAAACACAAGTCCTGTAAATCATATTGAGTCTATTTAAATGATAGGTAATCAAAGGCAAAATTGAGTTTAAGAGCTATATGTAACTTCATATCAGGAGATTTTAGGCTGTAAAAATTTATCCGAGAAAAAATTAGGGTAAGAGGCTAAATGCATCAAGTTGTCAGAAGGATTATTAATTCCTTTCTGAGACCGAGAGATAAAGTCTAGAAGACACAGGGAGCATTAACAAGGGAATTGCGAGTGCGACGCAACAAACTAGTGGAAGGAAACACAAGTTAAAAGGAAGAGGGAAATTTTGAGATTAGGCAGCAGTTTGTTTCAGATAGCAGAAATGAAGTGTCTTGTTGAAGATCTGGTAGAGGAGCATTAGAGGACAGGGTAGTACAGTAGCTGGGACATACCATGACAAGATTGGTAAGAAATGCAGAGGAAGTATTTCTTTATATAAAAGTTCATAATAATAATAGCCCTCCCCACCTCAGATTTTACCCCAAAATAGTAGGAATAAACATAAAAAAGCATGGTGGTTAACATAGGGCATCTACTCCTGCCCCACACCAGGATTCAAGGCTGCATAGGGCTGGGAGGGCAATACCAGCACTTGGTGCCACAAAGTTATGGTTGGGTTTGCACTCACAGCTGCTGTACAACACTACCATGTCTGACTTGGGGGCCACCAAAAATGAAAAACTGCCTTTCTTGCTACCCCAATAAATCCCTGCTTGCAGGTTGTTAACAGAAAGACAGAGCTGAGACCATTAGACAGACCCTTGGATCATTTGCAAAGTTGGAAATTGTGGAATTGAGTTCTTTTCAAGCAGATAATAGGTAGCACCCAGAGAGATAACAAAACTAAAGGTTCTCTTAGCAGTACTCCGAAGCTGCAAACTATGCAGGCATAAACCTACTGTCTTTACCTCACATGCCCAAGGAAAAATATTGAATTTCCTGAGAATTTTTAAAAGGAGAGAGATACTCCACTGAACACCTCTCCAAAGACAGCTTCCTTTTTAAAGCTGAAATACCAGAAGCTGTCCACTACATTTCCATACTTGTGCATGCATTTATTTAAGAGTAAATCTCTACTGCCACCTACCATGACCAAAAAAAAAAAAAAAAAGACAAAAAATAAGACTTTGTCATTACAGACATAGGTCATCACAAAACCAAATCTATTATTTTGAACAGGCTACAAATGTTTAAGCAGAGAGAAGAAACAAGAGAATGAGTTAAAAAAGGATGAGAGAAAAGGCAAACACATACAGTACAAGGTATCCTTCAAGAAGAACTGGGCTGAGGCCAGTATGAGCATTATGACATCCCAGCTGTTCTTCAAGATCAAAAAAGTGTCCATGGCACAACTGACATTCAGCTAAGCCACTCACCAGCTAATTCAACATCTTCCTAGAGATAAAAATGCTAAGGCTTGGAACAACAGCAGGAAAATTAATGAACATTTTATCCTGGTACTGTCTCGAATCAAGATGTTCAAACCTTCTGTTCAATCCATACACCTGCAAATATTTGCATGAATTGAAATTTTCTTCTCATAAATCATTCTGCAGCTTTAAGACATTCCATTTCATTTTGGGTAAACACGTGCAGGTTCACTAGAAAACTTCTTGGTTAAGTCACAATTATCCATTAGAAACCAGGAAAGACCATCACACCATGAGATACAGTCCCAGCCAGGTAGCTACACACAAACAAAGCAAGAAGTGTATGATGGAGTGTTTACAATTTACAGGTAACTACAAATACTCTCTGAAATTAAAAAACTGTTTGTGGGTAATTGGAAAACAGGAAGAACAGAAGAGTTCTGTGAGTCATGTAAAGGCAGAACATTTCATCTTTCAGCCTCATTTCAGCATTGAGAATACAACATTATACTATTTGCAGTGGTTAGGAATCCCTTATGTGCTGCAGATTGCAGTAAAACCCACATTTTTCTGTGAAGAGCAGTGGAGTTCTTCATTTTCTCTTTCTCCACCATTTCCTAACACTTTTGATTCTCCAGGCTGCAATACTATCAGAAAACACTTTAGCTAAACGAGTGCGTCTTAGTATTATTCTATTTTCTGTCATCTGTTGGTTTTGCTTTTGGGCCACTGTGGTTATCTATGATAGCAAACAACAACTGGGAAATTTTAAGGCATTAAAGTGAACCTGAAGACAGAAAATTACAAGAGATTACTTGTAAGTTAAGCCTCCAAATCCTAGAACTTTATATTTTAGGCAAATCATTTGTAATAGTGAAATATTGGAAGTAGAAACTTCCATATAGCAAAAACTGACTTACTGAAAAACTGAATTCTCAATATAAAAATCAGTATTTTGATTCTAAGAGGTTAAAATAAGATGAAGTTCCCTGACCTTTCAGTCCATTTTGTCTATTTTTTTTCCCTAATGTTAAAAAGAAAACAGTTAAGCTAGAAATCACTGAATGAGACAAGAGCAAACATACCCAAAAGGGGAACAATTGAGAGAAATTATGACATTTATGAAGTGATTGGCTTGGGCAGGAGGGAAGTAAGGAAGGGATATAGAGTGAGATCCATTTCACTTAAGCCTCACACAAAGGGCCCATAAAGGAAGGAAGGAGTTGCAAAGACATGGTTTATTGACTGCTCACCACTGAGACAGAGTTTTCCTGTATAAATTCTTTCTTAGAAGGTTAATTAAAAAAGGGTTAGGGCCCTGATCTGAAAACCCTTTATTCACTGGTGTAATCCTTATTCACACAAGGGATTCCATTGATTTCAGTGGACAAAGGATTGCTCATGTGGCTTAAGGTTTGCAGAACTAGATCTTGTGGTTTTGAGGCATTAAAAGATGGGAATGCTTTTGGATAACAATACACAGAGTCCAGGCAGAGCAGCACAGCTCAGCCTGAGGAAGGAAGCAATATGGAGCTGTGCAATGGACTAATTCTCATTATAGTGGAAGAATAAATAGATAGCAGCTATGTTAAAAACCTGCATGTATAAATACAAACCATGGAAAAAGTAATTTGATAATTTAGGCTTGGTTTAGTACCGAGAACATATATCAGCATGCCCAAGCAACACCTCTTTGTCAAGAACACTGCTCGTGTTTCTGTGTCAGCACTGGCCACATCCCTGCCAAGCTCAGGGCTGAAAGCACAAGCATGGAGTTCTAGTGGGCACCACTGCACATTCCACGACTGCAGAGGATGGAGACTGAAGGCATTGGCTCTGCATGGATTCAGCATGAACTTCCACAGCACCAGGATCAGCAGTAAATATGGGTGGAGACCTCTACAAATACATCTGATCTTTAACTCCTATCTAATATCCTGTTTATAGCCTGTTCTTTCTCCCAACCTGCTGCTTTTCCTTGCCTTGTTCTGTCTCTCTGTACCTTTATAGATGCCAGCTATAAAATGTACAAAAACTGTTTCAGTCACATCTGATCCTCATGCACCTGCTCAATAAGGCTATTCCATACACCACTACTTGGAAGGACAAGGACATAAGAAAACACTGTCTATGTATGAAATGTGGGACTACACTTCTTAGCAAAATTAAAGAATTAACTGAAGGAGGAACGCTGTATCTTACACTCTGGCACTGCTAGCAACATTAGAAAAGCAGAATTTTGGAGGAATCAGAGCAGTTCATTCAATGAAAACTAGTTTTCAGAAGACCAAGATCTTACATAAAGTAAGTGCTTTACAAACATCAGCTTAATCTGTGCCACAACCAGAAAAACACAATGATGCTTTTTCTTTTAGAAATTCCTTTAAGTCAGAGAGACAGGAAATCACCTGCAGCATTAACAAGATAAGAGTCCACAGATATATAGAGAAAAGTCCCAAACGTAAGCTACTCATTTAATGGACACAAGAAACAGAGACCCAATTCCTCTGCAGGACAACGCAGAAATATCAGGGGCACAGGCTACTTACACCACTACAGGCAGCAAAAAAAACCCTCAAAACATATTGTAATATAGGTTTCCTTCAAATCTCCTCATATTCAAGTATAAAAACAACAAAAAGAGGAAGAAAAAAAATCACTCTCTGAAGGGAAGGTGCTTCAGGGCACAGCACAAGAAATCTTATCATACCTTTTGCAGCCTGCTCCAAGGAACAACACTTCAAACGCAGAGGGCTGATCGATAAATCCTCATGAAAGTTAAGCCAAGAGCACTCAAAACCTCCACATCTCTGTAGCTGACATTACACCCATCTTCTGGTAGCAGGACACCCCAACACACAACCCTCAGCTCACTGCAACACCTTCCCCAAAAAACCTTGCTGCTTCTGATGATCACGCATATAGTGAGCGAAACACAGGTGTTGATCCTTTCCTAATGATTGACCCCGGCTTTAGTTGATCAGGGCTGAGTGATCTCCTGAATCAGAGGTTCTAGGTGTTTGCTAGTCCAGGTGAAATTCATTCTCTCAATAGTTTTGTCTATTGACTTCTTGAACCCACCAAGCCTTCAGCATCCACAGTATCTGTTAGCAATGAGTTCTACATTTTAATTAAGTTTTGTGAAAACAATAACTCCCTGGCTATCTGCAAAGTTCACAAGGTGCCCCACATTATGAAAACTAAGAGTAAACTCATAGAGCTATGGCAAAGCCAGAGAAGGGCAGGAAAGCTACTACCTAGGGAGCACCATTGTACCTTCTAGGGGGGGAAGAGCTTCTGGCAGGCACAAAATACAAGACTATAGAAATATAGTAAATGCATAGAAGGTAATAGAGAATGATGATTTATTTTTTCTCCTGAGATTAAGGTCAGACCAGGGAGGCTATGTTATTTTAGATTCACAACTGTTGACAGTATACTATCTTTTTCCATAGCCACATTTTCAAAAAAAGAGTGATTAACTACTTAGATTTTATAGCTCTAAGAATAATCAAAGGCTAGGCTGTTTTATGATTAAGAAAAAAATGGGTGTAAATATATATTTATCCAAAGAGAAGGTTTAGATGCAACAGGTATAGGTTTTAAAAATCTATGCAAAAGCCAGCAAGGGGATGGGAAAGCTTTTCATTCTAAATAAAACAAACTGTTGTCAAAATTCAATATTTTTGTAGTGAGAAATAAGGTGCAAAGTTTTATCAGTGATAGTTGCTAATACTTAGGATAACAGTGCTTATTTATTACCAGTTAAATATAAGTAGAAACTAATTTATTTTTTTTAACAGACAGACTTTGGTTCAAGTGTTAGTAATAAACCAGTATCAGGATCTACAGCAGGGAAATTTTATGGTCAGTGCTACAGCAGAGACCAGAGTAGACAAAAATCTCTTCTGGTCTTAGAATATATGATCACTTGTTTTTTCTGTGAATGTATTAAACTAACCTCAGTTCCCAACATGTACATTCACCAGTGAGAAACCTCCAGTGGAAAAATGTTGATAGCTGCACAGGTGTTAGAATAAAAAATGGCAAAATCTGTTTTCTAGGTGGGAACAGAAGGTGGATTATGTTGGAGATTTGTTTGATAGTTATGAATACCAGATACAAGATAGTGTCAGTTAAAGATGACTAGAGCAGATGGATGGCAGAGTGAGTGCACTGTGATGTTAATTGAATGGCCTGGGATTTTGTTTAAAAATCTTAAAATGAATAATTGGAAAACAATTAAAGAAACGACTACAATCTGCAAATTCCAGGGTTGCCAACTGGCCCAGAAGGTGGGATTGAAGCTACATAAAACACAACATTGGGATCCTCCCTGATTTTCACACAAGAAAGCTCCAGATAGACTTGTGTATTTCCCCGGGAGCATAAGTGACTGTTTTGATGCAAAATAGGTTTTTTGTTTTATAATAGTTTTCTCATTGCCAGGATCTCAGACTATTTTTATTTAGAGTATCAACATTTATGTAAGCAAAACACCAGACTGCCAGTTTCCTGAATGTTTCATCAGTAAACTGGAATGAATGGGCTGCAGGGATGGGGGCTGCTGTCAGTGATCAGGAAAGGGCTCTGGCACAGTGCTGTGAGGGTGACAGACATGGTGCTGGATCTGTTAATCCCTGCTGGAACGACCACTGATTTACACGCGTGTTGGGAGCCATCTGGATTCACTGCACACATGGTGTAGAGCTGAGTTTCACTGTACAGGTGGCCAGAAGTGATGCACAAATAGTAACACTGACCCTGAGTTTCCAGTCAAAATAGCTAAACAGGAACCTGGTTTCCCCCTTTGTGTTCTTCTCATCGAAATCAGTGTAAAGCCAAACAGAGCGTGTTTCACATTCTAATCTTCTTCCTCAACCTCTCTTCTCCTTAACTCAGTGCTGGATAGAAATAGTGTCTTTAAGTAATAAAATAAGGCATGAAATATAGACAAAGGGCCAGATGCTCAGCAATCCCAGGATAGTAGATTCAGCTTTGCAGAGCACTCCCTGCACGGTGCTGTGGCTATTGCCTGTGACAATCTCTGCAGTGCCCTCTTTCAGTGTGCTTAACACTCCAATCTCAGAGCATCTTGAAACTGGAAAGCTCAGTTATCTGCCTTCCTTTCTGGGGCTGAGACCAGGTCCTAGCTCATGCCAAGCAAAAATGTTAGGGAAACAGCACTGTATTTTTGTGGTCCTCTAGATCACAGAGCAACTTGCAGTTTGGAAAAGACTCTGGTGTAGCCAGGGACCACTGCAGAGATGGAGATGCTCTGTCCCAAAAGATTTACATGACAGCCTTGGCACCCATGGAAACCTTCCTTCTGTAAACCGTTTAGAGGCACAAGGTTCTCCAGCTCTGACACCATGATTAATAGTGTTCTGTATTGAAATGCTCAACCCAGACAGACTGAGTGTAAAATGGGTAGTTCACAGTGTGGTTATTGTACTATTTCTGCATTTATTGTGAGGGAGCAGCATTCAGAAACAATTCTCTGGGTCATGACCCTATTTGGAAAGTTAACTCTGAAGATTACTGTTCTCAAAAGACAAATTAAGCTTATTAACCTTCGTTCTCGTTCTTCCTTCCTTTCCCTGTAATGCCAAAGGACAGTATTTTGCTTCCATCGGTTTGATTTCTGAGTAAGCCCTTACCAAGCATTATTACCCTGCACTTACTCCCTCTTCTGACTCCAGGGATGGGGCTACATGTGAGATGCTGGGATTTCCTGCCTGCACAATAGGAAATGCTGGTGATATCTCTGGTACCAGCATGTGATACCTGTTGAGAAATTGTGACTTTTCTAGTGGCCGCTGCTGTAGCATTTCTAACTGCCTCACACCTCCTGCAATTCATAAAGTGCAACTTCAGCACCAACTTACTCTGAAATGGCTCACATTAACCACTTCCAGCAGCTCCTGCTCTCAATGTATTCCCCAAGCAGCTGTCTACACTGCTTCATGGTATTCCCATCCAGAGCACCTCTGCTTCAGGAGATGCACTTTGGGGACTGTTAAAGCCCAGATGCCTCTAATAGCCCCAGTAAAGAGCAGAAATAAATGTAAGGAAGGGAGAGAGAAGTATTCAGGTGCACTGAGCATTTAGGCAGGTACCCAGCTGCCTGCGGACAAATAGTGTGGGGAGGGAAGCTCAGCTCAGCTCCTCATCACAGTGTCTCCCACCCAGCAAACAGCTGGAAAGCAAGTGCTCTCCTTCCTCTGCCATGGCAGTGACCTGTCATGGGATGCCAGTGGGTGATCCAAAAGAAGGGCAGTGTAGGGGGGCTGCTTCCTCCTCTACAGGCAAAAGGCCTGTAGACCCCAGCAGAGCCAGTGAGGCAGCACTAACTGTACAGGAGGTGGTTTTTAACCAGCTCCTTAGCCAGGCCATCGGGCAGGGCTGATAACAAGCCATTGGGGGAAGGTTATCTGACATTCACTATAGCCAACACTGTGTTAGTGCCTACAACTCACCCCCTTGGAATGGCACAGCAAGGAGAACAGCATGAAAGCATTGAAATAAAAAAAAAAAAAAAAATTATCCAAATATTTTGCATCTGCACATTGATGGAATGAATCCCAGTATGAATTAGCTTTCAGAAATGTTTCTCTTTCTGATGTAGGCACTGAATTGATTTACTTTAAGAACAGTCCATGGTGCTTCATGCCAAGGTTCCTTCCCCAGCAGCAGTGGGATTGATGCGGGACTGATGCAGGGATTGTTTTTCCCCCTCCCTCCCCCCTGGCCAACCTCTCGGCCACTGGCCTGGGTCAGTGCTGCAGAAAACGTGTCTTCACAGAAATATCCCAATTCTTCTTTGTCTGCTTCCCAGATATGTTCTTGAAAACATGCTTACTAGAGGGAGCATGTTTACAGAGGATCTAGTAAAAGTGCCTCATACAGGGAAGATCAACATTGTCAGTAACTTCATAGGCTTTCAAACTTGCCCCACACCAGCAAAAGTTAAGCATGTATTGAGAGAACATTCAGCAAAAAGATGATTACAAACTGAGAGCAGAAGCTGGGGTTAAAACTACCCTCTGTCTCCAAAAGGCCTCTGAAATGGTTGCAGGGGGATGGAGGTGATATTATCATGCTTTTAAGCTTCTCAGATGCCTAAATGATATGAATTAGAAACATGCTGTATTTCCTGGAATGTCTTGATGGTTTGCCAGCTTCTTAGCTCTCCTTTCTAGGAACTCCACTGAAAGCAAAGCAAATTAATGCTGCTGAAAACCTCTGCTTTTCCAGAAACTGAACAGCTTTCCAGGCAGCACGATGGGGGCTGGGGCTGCTGACACACAGCTGTGCCCTGGGCTGCAGGGATGCCCTGCGCTGCCATGGCTCCAGGGGTGCTCCCCAGGTGCCAGGCAGATTCTTCCTTCCTCCAATCCACACCTGAGTCCCACTAGGTACCTTGCTGGTCCTCACCTTGTTTTGTAAACTCAACTTCTCAGCTCTGCCTGGGGCCTCCATGACAGATTGCCAAAGGTGGTAATTCCCAGAGCCACAGGACAGGGGGGATGATGGAGGGACATAGAAGTATTTAGATCATCATAGAATGGTTTGGGTTGGAGATGACCTAGTTCCAACCCCACTGCCATGAGCAGGGGTGCTATCCACCAGATCAGCTTGCTCAAAGTGCCATCCAACCTGGCCTTGAACACTTCCAGGGATGAGGCATCCACAACTTCTCTGGGCAACCTGTGCCAGGGCCTCACCACCCTCACAGGGAAGAATTTCTTCCCGTTATCTAGTCTAAATTCACCCTCTGTCAATTTAAAGCCTTTTCCACTCATTCTATCGCTACGTAGCCTTGTCAAAAGTTCCTCTCCAGCTCTCTTGTAGCCCCTTTAGGTACTGGAAGGTACTCTAAGCTCTCCATGGAGCCTTCCCTTATCTGGCCTGAGCAACCCTAACCTGTCTTCATAGGAGAGGTGCTCCACGCCCCCTGTGACACCAAGATGCCACACAACCTGCAGAGAGGCACCCAGGAATCCTATTGAGCACACACTCCCGAAGGCAAATATTTTTGTAAGGATGAAGATATCTTTTCAGTTCTATCTGAATTATCTAGGAGGAAGTACTGTGTGTCTATGTCTAGTGTTGGCACTGTGCAGGAGTCCCTTTGAGGAGAGCTGAAGGGTAGTTCCTCTGCAGGGCACAGCCAAGCCTCTAAGTGGGGCTGGTGGCACCCACGGGTCTGAGGGAGGTGATTTCACTCAGCAGACCCTAGTAAATCTTGTCATGTTTTTTTACTGACAATTTAAAGCTCTTACATTCTTCACTTCTTATCTGAACAGAAGTGACATTTAGTCCCAATGGGAACTACATGCATTTACACCTATAGAGTGTGTCCTTAAATTTTCTTAATGCCATAAAGGCTCCTCTTTTTCTGATAACAATATTGTATTTTTGAGATGTTTTTCTTGTCATGTCATATTGTGATGAATCGCACAGTGCCAGCCGGTCACCATAGGGAAGCAGATATAAAACAAATACAAAACATTTATAAAAATAAGTATTGAATGATCCTTGCTTCAGCATTGTTAATATGAAGGTACTGTTTTCCATCCAATATAGACAGGGCAATCTGAAGGCATATATCAGCACCTTAGAACACAAATCACTTCCATGGAGTCACTTACAAGTTTCAAACAATTTTTTCGAGTTTTTGAGACCTGCACTTCAAAGTCATAAGGGAAAATATATTGTATTACATTATCAATATGTGAATCAGGCTGGAAAAGCTTCTCCTTAGGGATCTGAAAGCCATTATAGTAAATTTGTGCTTCATAATAAAAAATATGTATTTGTAGAATAAATCAAAACCAGAAGCACTTTTCTCTTTAGAGTTGGTGAGATGAGTGAGGGTTTCAGGTGTCTGAATCCAACGGCTTGAGAACTCAACTATAAATCACAGAGATAAGACAAAAAGCACCCTCCTAGCCTCCCGTTCCTAATGTGTAATCAGCTGCTTGGGAAAGTTAAATGGCATCTTAAAAGACAAAAAATAAAGCACCGCTTATGTTCTTAATCTTAAAGGTAATAGGAAAAGGCAGATACCAAATCTGCCTGTTGCTTTCAAAGGGATATTTATCTTTTCTTGGGCAAATGTGAGCAGGCAGGAATTGACTGCAGGTCCTGTGTGACATAGCTTGTGCATCTGGTCCTGCATTATTTCTGCAAGGCATAAAGCTGCAGGAGGCACGTGCAGACATTGCAAAGGAAAATGTAGTCATTTTCCCCCAGAGGAAACAAAGACACCTGCCATTGTGCAGGGCCAAGTCCCACAGTCAACCTTGATATTTTGTATTTAGATAATGGATGAGGTGGTTGCTTTGATGCTACGTAGTTGCTAAAACTATCTCTGGACACAGTCTCACACACAGCTAAAGAAAAGGTGAATTCGGAACATGCCAAGGCTCTTTGCATTTTTTAGAGTCTCTAAGCTCCTGGGTGCTGCTGCAACTTTTCCCTTGTTCTCTCCCCCACAGTTCTGCTCTTGCCTGTCATCTCCCCTCTCTTTTGATCCTGTCTCTTCTTCTGCCTTTATCTTTCCTCTTCATGCTCCTCCTCCTCTTTCCACTGCTATCTCAAATTATTTCTCCTGCTAGATCTTCCTTCTGTTGTCAGGGGGGTTTGTTCTTTCTCCAGAAACCCTTGATTCCACTGAGCACTGACAAGGCTCCCCGTTGTCTCAGGACAAGAGGAGCTCAAGGATAGTGTGTTAGGCTGCAGAGGAAGGCTGCCAAGAGAGAAACTCAGCTCCAGAAGAAGCAGAACAAACAACAAAAAATCTGAGGAGAGGGTAACATATAGATATGCCACGTTAGGTACTTGTCTACTCCTGGAGAGGCCTTAAAAGTGTTCTTGCTGTTAGCCTTGCTTTGCCTGGGGTTTTCTGCTGTCACAGCTGCGGTAACCAGGGGGAAAAAAAGGTAGGAAACTTCATGATGCTCACACTAAGAAACACAGAACATAGGAGAGAGGAAATATGGGAATGATAATGCTGTTGAGCTTTTCAGGTAATTCTTTTCTGCAGACAAATGTCACAGCCTGTGAAGTGGATGGGAGGTGACAGCTACCAGTAGAGACCACTCTCACAGGGGGGTTGTGATGTGAGTGTTGTTCCTCTCCTGGTGAGATGTGCCATTTCCCAAATTCAAACAAAAAATGTCGATGTTTTGATATTTTTTTCATGGATTAGGAATAGAAACTGAAAGCATCAGCATTTTCTGCAGGGTTTCCAGATAATGTTAAGTTTGGAAATTCTGAAATTGTTCATTTCCTTCAAAATCACCATCCAGCCACAGGCATCCTTCAGTGCCAGAGAGCAGCAACTGTAGGGGAACTCCTCCTTCATTCTGCTGCTGCACCACAGCCTGCTGTGCAGACCAGAAATGAGTCTGTGCCTCTGGAAGCCAGTGGACATAGTTTTAAAAGCTAACATTTTTGTCCACTGAAGAAGAAAAAGGAATAAAGTATTCCTTTCAATCTGCACCATATGGGTGCAAATAAATGCATAGTCAAAAAAAAGCCCAAAATGCTTTAGCTGTATAAAGCAGGTGAAACATTTCAATTTTACTCAAATTTCCTCATTAGAAGAAAGAAAAACAACAAAAAAAGACACAACAAAAACTGGGAATATACTGTACAATTACATAATCTTAGTAGAAGGAAACTCATTCTTGGCCTTCTCTAATTCTGAATTACTGTTCAAATTGAAACACTACTGAGGCCAAAATCCACCACCTTGAAATAAGTTCTCACACATGGAAAGGTGAATCAAATCTCTCTGTCTTTCTACTTTGATTAAAATACACAGTCTTTTAAGCCTACTTTTTCTAGAAGCTAAAAACAAGAACATCTAAAAAGAAGCCAAATATTGCACCCACCACTGCAGCCATTAGAAAAAGGAAGAGAAAAACACACAGTTTTGACGTTAATGTCGCTCAGTGAACTACCAAACGAAATTCAACACCTCTCATTAGTATAGAAACCATACAGCACGATGCAAAAACAAAAACCTAGCACATAAGTTTTACTCTATTACACAGCAAAAATCCTGTGATAATGTAACAGCTCAGGATTACAGCACCTTTCTTCATCACAAAGGGCTTGTCTGTCTCAAGTGTTTTACTCCAAGTTAATTGATAGCTAAAGGATTCAAGCCACGTAATAGAGTTACAGAGAGCATTGCAAGTAGATGCTACACTTTGTTCCACCTAACGATGTTTTGTGCAGGCTGTCTTAATTAGGCTGGATGGAGAGCTTTCTGCAGCAGTGGTACTCACTTGAATGAGCTATAACAATGTACAAGACAAGCAGAGATGAGGATTAGCACATTTGCCTTTGTGTAAAAAGAAGAGGAGAATAGAGATTTGACCTCATCTGTGTTTTGTAGAATTTTCATTAAGCTTTCTATCCAAGTCACCCATCTTGACTTTGTCAACCTAAAGACTCCACTTTTTCTTTTCTTTTTTTTTTTTTTTTCAATGAGGACACAGCAGTAGCCTATTTTTCCCAGCTAAGTAACATACTAAATTTCCAGCTGCTTGACCGTGATAATATTTTACCTTGCGCTAATCAGCCAGTGTTAGCAAACTTGCAGGGGGTGAGGAGGGGGAAAGGAGGATTAAGACAAGGGCATCTTTCTTGCCATCAGAGATGGAAAAAAAACCAAAAAACCAAAGACTTTTCCTCTTGTTTTTCTCACTGTCACTTCCAGAAATCTCAGGTCTTGCGTCTGCAGAACCAAAAAATGTGCAGCAGATCAAGGGAGTGTCATAAAACACTGGGACTGATTCTCACATAGATAAAAGTCCCTTTGCATCAACTTTGAAGGTGTGCTTTCCGAACTGCAAAAACACTTTATGCTAACCTTTGTATGACTCAGTGTCAGAACTGTGGTGTTTAATTGATTAAGATGCTGGAGGGTCAGAAAGGAAAATGGTTGTACTATAGAGAAGTGCAGCTCCTTCAAGGTGTTAAAATCTAATGAGATTTTCCACTTGTTTGTGCACGGTTGGCTCAGGGCGTCTTTAGTAAAGTCCTCCCCCAGCAGAGGAACTGGAAAAGAAAAACAAAGATGCTTTGTTATTGTTTCTTGCTTTGAATGACAAGCCCCATTATTATGTTTTTCTGATGCTCTGCATGGCCATCAGATGTGTTTTTTCTCATTCAGGGGTTCTGAACTAGCCCACTGGATTCTGATCAAAGTTATTGTAAACTGCTACGCTCTCAGTGACAATTCCTTACTCGGGACATGCCTACATTGTGTCTAGCAGTTGCATCAAGTTCCTGTGTTCCTCCAATTTTATGAAAGAATGTTAATTACCTTGAAAGCAACTCCCCCTCAGTAAAACTATCCTCTCATCCCCCCTCAAAAAAGGTCTAGTTTACTAAGTAAAACAGCAGCTTCAATCTTCGGTTTTCATGCCACCGGTAAGAAGAGAAAAAACACAGAATGAGAAAAGAAATGTGCTTAAAATGGAGATAAAACAAGTAGTGGGGGAAAAAAATGAACTGACAGACTGTAGAAGAATAAATTGTGGCAATAATGACCAGAAGGTAAAAATCTGTTCCCTCCAGTATTCTTCATTTAAAATTTCCCTCTCCTGATTAAAACTTTGTAAATAGTAATTATTATCACAAAGATATTCATAAACAGATGTTTTAAAAAATGCAAATTAGTCCACAATTCAGAAAATATGCAGTTTGTGTGCCACAGGGAATTTAATCTTTGAAAGCAGAAAGATGTATCAGACCCCATTTCCAGCAGAATATTGTAAGTCAGTACTGGAAGCAGAGCTTATTTTTTCCTCTACTTGTTAAATATGGTAATGGAGTGAAAAACCTATTATTTACTGTAGACTACTGCTTTTGTATTGTATTTGTATTCATAAAAACTATTGAGTATATCTAATTCCAAGTTGCTTTATTAGTTTAGCATGAAACCGAAGCATACTTATATGAACAAAAGTAAAAATAGTTTCTGTTAACATACACAAGTATCTATAAATAATTCAAAAGATATACCTTATTTTGCTGTCCTTCTCTCTTCCCTCCTCCTCCTCTACTTTCCTCCATCCCCCCACCCAAAAAAAGGGGAACATTTGTTCAAATCAGATTCATTTCTGGTGAGCAAGAAGAGCTTTCCTGATTGTCATTTGTTTGTGAAATACAACATGGACTATTGTTTCTGTGAGGGTAATTGGCTGTGGAGTCTCTACTATTTCATATCATGAGATACTACTAGAAATGATGAAATACTATAGATTCTAAAATGAGTATGGTCACTTAATTTTAAAGCAAAGCAATTACTGTTCTATTACCAGGTATTCTGAATCAATATCTTGTCTTGCAATGTGCACTCACATCCAGAATAAATCTATAATATTACAAGTAGTCAGAGGTAAATAGCAACAGACCAGAACAGATATTCAACAGGAGTCCTTGGGTATAGTTTGTACAGGTTATAGACACAGATTGGCCAGTTGTGAAAATTCTGGTTGGTTATTGGTCTTCCAGGTGTCTCAAAGTATCTTTCTCACCCAAGGATATACAGAATT
The DNA here is from genome assembly GCF_003945595.2 of Pipra filicauda. Lineage (NCBI taxonomy): Eukaryota > Metazoa > Chordata > Aves > Passeriformes > Pipridae > Pipra > Pipra filicauda. The sequence continues at coordinate 3,859,432 of NW_024104742.1, forward strand.
GATGGAGCTTCTGGAAGCACTAAATTATAATTCTTACCTTCTTTTCAATAGCTAGAGTTAGTCCCTTTGACATCAAAAACTAATAAAGCACAAAGTGTACACTGGATTTGACCCAAGAGACATACATGCACTTTTATATATGAGGTAAAATTTTATTGGTAATGGTAAACCTCATGGCTTTCTTACTAGTCTTGATTTTTCTTCCTGTCTCTTTCTTCTGAATAATTCTTTGCATAAAGACTATATGGCTCTTATTTCTTCCTGACTGGAAAAACAATCACCCTCTCAAAAGGAAAAATAACAAAATCACAGTGGTTTAGTAATAAGTAAAATATTTAACATGAATAATGAGTAAGCAAAAAGGAAAAGCAATCGCTGCTACAAGTATTAAATCAGGAAAGTAGACGAGAGCTATGTTTTTTCCCCAGCTGAAGAAATTTTTAATACTATATTTGTTCCTTTAATTGGTGCTTTATACATTAGCATAAACATCTGGTTTTTAAAGTGTTTTATATTAATAAAAGATTACACGACTTAAGCCCCCAAATTATAATAATTACAATATTAAACCTCCTCAGGCCCTCTGAACAGCAGTTAACTGCCATGTCCTCCATGTGACCTGAAGTAGAGGATACCAAGATGTGTAGGGGTACTTTCCTTTATTAAAACTTACAGAAAGCAGGCTTAGACTGGGTATTAGGAAAAAATTCTTTATAGTGAGGGTGGTGAGGCCCTGGTACAGGTTTTCTAGAGAAGCTGTGAATGCCCCATCCCTGTAAGTGTTCAAGGCCAGGTTGGATGGGATCCTGAACAACTTAGTCTAGTGGAAGGTGTCCCTGCCCATGGCAGGGGATTGGAATGAGATGAGCTTTAATGTCCCTTCCAAACCAAATCACACTTTTATGATTCTAGGACAAAAAGAGAGCACAAGGAAAGTTGGCTTTCCTCCTTTAAACCAGGCTTCTGGGAACAGGCAACAGCCTTTTCTACGTATGAACCTTACATTCAGTTCATTGTTGCATGTCATTTACTAATGCCATGTAAAACCACATCACCAGCACCTTCAAAAGAGAACAGTGCATGGGCACAGCCCATGGTGATACCTCTGGCATCCAGCTCTTCAAAAAGGAACTTCTCATACTTTATGTTAGTTTAATCCTGAAGTTTGTCACTGCAGCTGCTGACAGAGTGACTTCCCAAACACCGCTTTGACAGCACTGTTGTAGACAGCATCTTGAAACAAGATTATAGTGTGTACCCAAGTTGTCAGTAAGTACTAAATCAGTCTGTTGGCGTTTTAAATGTGTGACACTGTGCACTGGTCCATCTCTCCTTCCAGAATACCTGATCAAGGGGAATAAAGCAATTCCTTCTCATCTGAATTCTAAGAGGACATTGAAAAACTCTGGACCACTACGAAAAAACGACGTCTTCATGATGACAGCCTCATGTTGATGCAGTCACAGATTAACTCACCTCTTGAATATAGTAGGAAGTAAAAAATTGAGCTAAAAAACTGCATTTCTAGGAAGATTCAAATGCTAGTGCATGAATATCAGCAGTACTTCTGTCCACAGGGATTTTATAGAGTGGTTTTGAAACAATCTTTGCATCAGAAAATATCACATTTTTCAATGAGCACAGGAAGTCTGCAAAGCTTTTTGTGCAAAAAGCAAGGTTAAAACTCATTAGAGCTCACATCAGGCATTTGATGGGCTTTAGAAGCTGCCTTACTGTCTTAAAGTGAAAAATAACCGGTAGGAATTGGTTTATATTTTTAAATGTCCTGGATTCTCCTTCTCTAGCTAGGAAGTAAAATTGCCCAATGCCAGACACATATTCCCCTGATAATTCTTCTCCTATTGTTTTAAAATTATGAGTTTTGACAAGAGTTGTAAAGATTGCCATTAAGCTCTGCTCAAGACCTGCAATGGAGTGCAGGGAAGAAAGTAAAAATAGTGAGGATCTGGGCCTTGTTTTCCCCTACCATAGAGAGCAGAAGAAGGAATCACAGTGGCAGGAACATTCAGGCCTCTTCCATCTCAAGATCAGGTTTTACGCTGTGACCATGAGGACCTGCATAGTGCCTGGTTCTGGTCACTGGGACCAAGACTCACAAAGAAAAACCATGTTTATGGCTTTCTTTGGCAGCAAGAAGAAATCAGGGGCTCCTCTGGACAGTGTTTGCTTTCAGTGGAACAGAAGGAATTTTGTCCACTGCAGTTGTGCCATCCAGTGCTGAAGAGAGCTCAGACTTGCTGGTGTTCAAGCAACATGTACCTTCCAAAAATTTTTGTAAGGGACAGGTTGCTAGAGTGGGAAAATTTACTTGTAACAAGTTGAAATGTTTGTTGATAGGTGCTGACTTAGTACTTTTTCTAATCTTTCTTTTAAAAAATAAAACATGAGAATAAATAAGGAAGTACATAATAAATAATAAGTAAACCTCAAGCTTCAGTTTATGGGTATTAATCCAGAGCAAAACCTTTTCTTTAAAATGCTAAAAAAATCAAATGCAATGTATTTTCAAGGTCTTGGATTACTTTTTCCTATTAAGTTGGATTTACTACTTAATTTGTGAGCTGTATCACAGAGAAGTAAAGCAGCACTAAGGCAGATCATGCAGAGAGATGGTGCAGAAGGTGCAGCTGAAACCTTCCAACACCAAGTGTAGTTCGGAGATCAAAGGAGCTGAATGGGGATGTTTTGGGCTTCTACAGTACCTGAAAAGAAAACCACACTGGAGGAAATTCTGCTTTTTTTGCAGGTATATCTGTGTGACTGGCACCCAAAATAAAGCAGAATGACTAGGATTATAAGGAAAGAGAATCCAAACAAAAGAAGAGATGTTTACATAGGATTTCATTTTTTATTGCTTGCTATTTTAAAATCTGACTCAACATTCTTGTGATTGCTTTGGTGAGGAGAGCTTTCTGTCCTACAACTCCACGCAAAATTAGAACTGAAAATTTGAAATAAATAGGCTATGAACTGAACTCCTCAATGTTCTTTTTGTGCCGAAAAAAGGAGGAATATAAAGATGCTGGTGTACGAAGTATGCTATCTCTATAAATGAATGTACTGTAACTTGGGGAGAAAGACCTCAAAAATCAAAGCCAGGGAACTGCAAGGGACATTTTTTTGCAGCAAAACACCAAAGTGGGGAGCACAGGGAGAGGTTTCAGATTATTTTTTAAAGCAAAACAGGTAGTCAATCAATCCAGTGTTTATTTATGTAATCATTGCAGAAGACTTAAGATCAGCAACAAGTTTTGGTTGATATTATTATGTAAGGGAAGGATAACAATAACAACCTCTGAACTGTCAGCAATACCTGTAGATTTTGAAGAAAACTGAGGCTTACAGAACCCTCTTGGAAGTACAACCCTGCTGGTTGTTCAGCACACCAGGTACAATCAGCAAAAGCAAGTATGGACCCAGATTCAATAACTAGATGGCAGCTCTTCTCCACGGGATCTGCAGAGCAGGGAAGCAGCACAGAGCTGCCCTAACATGAACACTGTGCCTGAGGAAAGAACGAGCATTCCATCTGATTTTGGAATGCTCAGGGCCGGTGTGCAACAGGGCAGGCAGCAGTGCCAGCGCTCCTACACACATGTGGGGGGCAAGCAGGAGAAAAAGCTGTTTTTCATACTACTTATGCTGCCTAAACTCTTCCTACCTGCCCACAGAGAAGACCTAAACATCTGCCCACTTTCTCCTTCCAGTCTTATTTTACTGCTCCTTCGGTTAAAGAGAAATCATAGGTTTGTCCCACATAAATCAGTGGTTAGCAAAGGTTAAAACATTCTGGGATTAAAGTCTGTGACCTTAAATTCTCAGTATACACAGGTCCAGATTAAATTTTCTTTTTTTAATTTTAAGAGCTCTCAACAAAACTACAAAAGCAAAAGAATATATACAGAATAATATTTGATAGAAGAAAAAAAAGAAAAAAAGTAAAATATTATTGGTAAAGCCAAAACATTAATAAAACATTCTAGTTCCTCTTTGTAATTTCTAGTACTTTTATTTTATTTAACACATCATTGAAAATTCTAAAATCCTTAAATTTTAATTTGGAAGTTTGACTGAATTTTTTTTTCTGTATTCATTGGTGTCAATACACAAACATGTTTGTACAATTTACTTTACAGTGTACTTTATTAAATCCATATAAAACTTGAAATTTGTTTCAAGGGAACTCTGGATGTGATCTAAATAATTGAGCAAGAGAATCCTGTTAAATATTTAGAAAATGTATATTGGCATTTTTATATTTTACAGTACTGACCTATTAAAATTTATGGTAAGGAAGATTCTATTAAGCTTCTGAGATACTAAGTACTAAATAATCCCTGGAGAGAAGAGAGGAGGGAATATAAGTGTTTCCTTGCAACTTGACTGTTCCCAGAGTTTTCAAGCAAACAACACTACAATCCAATCTGCATTCAAAACAGTTGACATGTGGTTGGGTGTAATGAAAATAATTTTATCTAAAAACTTTCCTATCGAGACTACTTGTGTCTGCAAATACAAAGAATTCTACATATAAACAGTGGCAATTATTATTCCATCTAAAACTTCCCATCATTTTTTCCTTCTAGACTTGGGTGGAAGCGAAGAGCTGCAAGACTTGGACTCATCCACTACAGCTTCAGGCATTGTTTTACCTGAAGTAAGTCTTGTGCTGCAAGGGTATGAGGGAAAAAATAGGACAGCTGGAAAATAAGGGACTGACTGATGGAACAAAACATTTAGTCCCATGTCACAGGAGTAGTTGGTAAAGAAAGAGAAGAAAGAGGAAACCTCTGAGGATGCTCATGGTGTGGAACAGATCTCATATTCACCCAACAGAGAGCAGCTGTGGATGATTTAAATGGCTTTTGCATCACATTATTAATATTTTGAGAGTCAGAATGGAAAAGCCCAACAGAATTTTTTCAGCAAGTCAAGCTGAGCTCTGCTGAGTTTGACTCCAAAAATATGGGCAGATAATCAGCAGCCTCCTTGATCCACAATGAATTGCACCAAGAAATCTATCACAGTAACAGCATAAAACACTACACAGCTACTGCTGCATGCAAATCACACACACATTCATATAAATCTGTATATGCATACACACACTGAGCAAAGTGATGTATTCTGCTACAGGCACTCTAAGTCCTTTTAATGGAATGCAATTGAAAATAGAATTTCCGTCACTTTTATTGATTATTCAAAATAAAAGAACATGAGTTTAGGAAAAGAGTAACATATTGTACCACATTCCAGGAAAGCAACTGTTGCATAAACCATGTTACTGGTCAGAAGAAAAACATAGGGGTGTTTCTGGTCCGTGCAGATTAACTGAGCCAGCACAGCAGACACTCGTCCTGAGTTTTCTGGATTGATTTTAGACACACAGAATCCATCAGATGTCTAACACAAAGCTACCCAAGGTGAGAGCAAGGTGAATGATCACTACCTGTATGACTCTGCCATCAAAAGCAGTCACAGCCTTGGAATTCTGAATTTATTTTTTAAATGGTTTCCTTGACAATTTTCTCTTTGACCAGCAACAGAACTGACTCATTTTCTTAGTTACTTCTGTGATTCATTTGCCAAAAAATCCTGCAGCAGAGATGCTTCTTCAAGATGACAAGAAACTCAAGATGCCTCGAAAATGTGTTTTGCAACACTGACAAGTGAGATCAAACAAGAGGTTGTGTCAAACAGTATTAAACGGGTTTGGGAGGGTCACTCCTTGACTTTAGGTTTCTGACATATTGTCTCAAATTGCTCAGTTCTTTCCTCATTTGCACTCTGCTGTCATTAGAACACTGTGAAAAGTGTCTGTCTTTGTGACTACAGCTGTTATTTCATTATTTTGTATTCTGCAGCTATTCCACACAAGCTGCTGGGACCACAATTTCTATATAGCATCCAGCTAAATTCCAGACGTCACAGGGTTATTTATAATTTTATATAACAGAGTCAATTCAATAACACAAAAAAAGGGATCATTCAGATTCACTGACTTTTACTGACTGGGATGTATATTTCATATCTGTATTTGGTGAAGCTTGACTTGCATCTCAGCCTTGAACTGTCCTGAATGTTGCTGTTTTAAATAAAGTGGAAAATTAGTAAACAAGATCCAGTAACAATTTTTAATAATTTAGAATACATTAACTGTCATTATCCATAAATCACACAACACTCTTTTTGTTCCCAAATTAGAGCCTGTGCAAGCACTTTCAACACAACAGTGATTTCAGAGTGACACATCTGCATTCATTAATGTTCTGTCTGATGCACTCAGAATGCACTCCTTAGAAATATGCAAGAGAAAAAAAACACTAAACATCAAGTATAATATGATTGGCAAAAGGTGGGAAAGAAGTATTATTACCTGACCAGAAAAACTAGTATAATTTTTTTAATTATTTCAAGACATCAGTTATCTGAGAAATTATGAACTACATTCAATTTTTTACTAATGTAATCATTAGATGTCTTTAACCTTCTGCAGCTGCATCTTTACTTTTACCTCTCCGTGACCGCAGCCCAGGTTTAAGAAGGTTGGGCTTGTTCTTCAAACCATGATGGAACCCAGATGTGAGGCAACCTCCTGGTGACACAGAGTTTGAGCAGAACCAGCTCTGAGCCAAATCCACACTTGGGCTTATGCTACAGCTCAGATGTTGAGCAACAGCGCCCTGCACCCCATCCCAGGGTGTTATGGTCACTTGTGCTCATGACTGACAGATATTTATAAGAAAACATGCACAAACCTGAATACAACTGAATTAATTACTCCTACATAAAACATGGAGACTATATACACCCTGTTACCTTTTCAGCTAAACATGGCAAGTTAATAACAGCCATAAGAAACAGCATTTATTGTATGCAACTTTCCTCCAAAGCTCTCAGTACAAAGATTTTCTCTTCCATACTGTTTAAATATAGATGAGTGTTTTTTCAAAAATGGTAGAATTATTCAGTTCTTTGTTATTGATAAAATACTCACAAAGGTCGCAGATGCAGCACTTTGTAGATGATAAATATTCCCAACAGGAAAATCCACTGAAAAAAGCTACTTTGACCTTTTATCCATCGCAAAATGACTTCCCAGGCAGTAACAGCCCCATTTTGTTTGCTTGGTTTTTTGTCTGTTCTCCCATGAACTTCAAAGATGTATTTTATTAGTCATTCCAGGAAGGGGAAAAGGAAAAAAAAAAAAAAAAAAAAAAAAAAAAAAAAAAAAAAAAAAAAAACAGCAAAGTAGCTCAGCAACATTGCTAGTAAAATTTAGCAAGAGATTTCAGATAATTCTCGCTGCAGAAAAGAAAGCAAAGCACTATGCATGAAGAGAGTCAGTGAAATCAGGACGTCCTTCACAAGATTATTGCTTCATTATTTGTACCCCTGATGTTCTTACATTCTTTGCTGTATAGTCAAGATATGTACCTATCCAAACTGTTTCTCTGTATTCACATTTACATGTTTAACACATCATATAACACATGCATCCCAGCAATACACGTGCAGCTACGTATTATTTGCACAGAAAATGTAATATTAAAACAAAATCTTATCACTTTTAAGTTAAACTCAGAAATTGTAAGACTTTTAAAGCATGTTTTCAATGGCTTGAATTTCACAGGGAGGGAAGGCATTGCACACAAATGCTGACAGTGCTGGTTTGTTGTGCCATACCATCAGGAGCGCTACACACATAGTATATCTTATAGTAAAAACTTGGAAATACTCAGGAGCACCTTAAAATGTTAATGTTGCCATCTTTTGTACTAGACAAACACCATTAAGTAACCTTGAATCCAACAATCTATGCTCTAAGACAAAGTAAAATATTGATAGCACTAGTCAAGAAACCCACAGAATTAGGCAAAATAGACTTCCCATAGGAAACAAGCCTTCAGCACTATGATCCAGCATTTCGGGACAGTCTTGTTACAAAACCTGGAAATACGTCATTACTAAAGACCAAATCCAAAGCCCAAGAGGGCTCACTGCCCTGGAAGAAAAGAAGACCAGAGAAGATGATTTTATTCTGACCCTACAGTAGCAAGAAGCACAGCACACACTCCTGGGCAGGGACAGTTGGTGTGGAAGGAACAGTTCTCAAACAGCTTGCAGGTCCATTGTCCTTTTTTTCCCATTGACATGACAGTCTATGGTCAAGTGTTTGCTAATTAGTATCAGAAGGAGGCAAGGGACATACTTAGGTATCCCATGAAAGAGTAATCCTGACATTTTGCCTGAGTATTAGGTGAAGCCTAACTAAACACTTCCTCCCACACCAAGATAACATGTGGGTGCAATCCAGTTTCCAGCACTCCCTGGTGCTGAATGACAGCTCAGCTCTGGTTTCTCCCTTTACTTCTAGCACAATGTGGAGAGGGTGGTGTGGGTGGATGGTGGTTTTCATATAAATTTGGGCCCTATGGGACTACAGCATCACAGTTCATAAACACTGAGGTGAACAGGAGGCAGCAATTTCCCCAGAGGCATTGGAGCCCAAGACAGGCTTTGGATGCAGCGATTTTTGCTTACTACATTACAACAGAAACATCTTTTAATATCCTTTGGGTCCTATATTCCTGTAACAGCTTTATCTCTTTAACAGAATTAAGTGCTCAGTCTTACCAAGCAATCACATACAAATTAAAAAGACCTAATAATCATTATTTTCAACTGACCGGCAAGGGTTAGATGGCTGATTTATTCATTATTAGTCACAGCTTACATAGTTCTTCACTAGAAATACTGGTTCCACACAGTCATTTGCAATTTAAATACATTCTTTAGATGGACTCAGGATCTCATACCAACCCCTTTACTCGCACATGTCAAGCACTTACATTTCTTTGCTGATTGTAAGTAGCCCAGGCACTTGAGCAAAGGCCCTATATGTGAATGAGATAATACAGATCCAGACTTTTTCATGTTTTATTTATGCAGACTTGTCATCAGTTGATGTTAAGTGTATTGTCAACACATTTCTTCATAGCTATTCTATTTATAATTTATTTGTATAAAGGATGTTATAGCATCCTCTTATTCCAAGAGGAGTTTCTGGAGCGTTGGGAGTGCTGTCGCTGAAATCAAGGGATTATTTGGGTTCTCCATGTGAGAATCCCCTTCTCATCAGTGAGCCGATTCACTTAGAAGACATTTGTGGATTCTTCAAGCTTCACTTTCAATTCTTCACTTGAAGAGCAGCAATGCAAGGCATCCACAAAACAAAAAAAAAAACAAAGAACCCTCTGGCAGCTATAACGAGATTTTTTAGCAAGACTATGGGGTAATATAAATCACCATAACCATATAAAAGCTGAGAGTCCTGCTAAAGGCCTCTAAATATCAGGTTACAGATACAATTCATTTGTTGATGAGAACAGGGTTTGCACACAGCTTGTGCAGGAGCTGACGGACAGTTCCCCAGTCCCAAAACACCTGCCTGTGTTCAAAGCAGAGCCCTGCAGTGCCTCGCTCACACCACTAACAAAAGCTGACCAGCAGAGATCAGTTCTGCCATCTCCCCCTGCTGTGCTCTGTGCCAAGGCTGGGAACAGAGGAGCTGTGGGCAGGTGCCTACCAGGTCCTTACACATCACTGTAACCTTGATGTGCTTCTAGATCTCTTGCTGCACTAACACCCCAGGTTTCTTGAGGGTTTCTGAGGCAGGGAACCCCCTCTTATTTGCAAAATCTTCTAGAGACAAAATGATCAAACCATAAGCAACAGTTTTGGATCCTAAAAATCCAAACCTCTGGTGGAGCAGTCTGACACACACATGACAGCATCCTGCCCTACTGATGGTATGAGAGGAAGGTACTGAGACAACTCCAAATTGATATATCTTCTGTATTCATGCTTAATTAAATGCTGCTATTTTTGGGTCTGTGGTTGGCTCAGCCACCTGTGAGAGTTTATTCTTTTCCTGCCAAGTTAGGAGAAAACAAGCACTGATAAACGAGAACTTTCATCCTTGAAGGCAGCATCTTGTATAAACTATATTTAACTGGTACCTCACTATTGGCTGATGGCCCTTCAAGGGCATTTATAGAAGCAAGTGAAGAGGAGGATGACGAAGTAAGCCCCCAGTCTCTTTTAGCAAAGACCCCCTGAGTTGCAGCACGCAGGTGCAGGGACATTCCAGACTATTTTCCTCCTCCTTCCTCTTTCTCAGGTTTTCATTTTGTTGGCCACCTTTTGGTAATAAATATTATTTTGTTGAGCTTTCAACGGTGTATGGTTTTAGTTTTCAGCATCCTTCCTCTCTACACTTCATACATGCTAAGTGTATTCCTTGTGATGGAGAACACATTTTCATTGAAGCTCAAAACCTCAGCAAAATTCAGCCCAGAGCTACACCTTGTTGTTGTGCATACAACATGGAGAGGATCATGACAGCAGCAGGGACAGAGGCTCAGGGTCCACAGGCACACCACTGCTTCAGAGGGAGCAGAGGCAGCAAAACATAAGAGAACACCTCCAGGACAACAGAGAGCAATGCTGATAATGTTCCTTTTTAAGTTCTTGTCAGATCTGCTGAGCAGTAGGCCAGTATTTAATGTTCCACTCACCCTCAGATCCCCTGCAGCAGCCAGTGCCCAGCCAGCTCCCTCCAGGCACAGGCAGAAAGGCAGAGCAAGGCTGCATGGAACAGCCAAATCCACACTGATCCATATTTGTTGATAGTTTCTATAATAGATTATAGACACAAGTAAAGCATGGCAGACTTTCAAGGAAACTGAAGGAGTCTGCACAGCTCCAGTTTTACCCGGTTCACTTTTCTGCAGATGAGATTTCTGGATCCAGCCTCACAGTGTTTGACAGTGCTGTCTCTGTGCCCCTCCGAGCATTTGTCTGCACCCATCACTGAAGTAACAAAAAGCAAAGATACTACTTCTTTCAAAGAATCAAGATTAATAAACTTGGAGGCAGATTTTTGTGAGCTAAAGGCACTTGAACTGAAAAAGATGAAAAGGCCAGGAGAATGTGCTCATCCCGCTCTGCAAAATATTCGGAGGCTCGTTGTTAGCATTACTTGCAAAAGATGATCCTGCTGCCAACAGCAGCCTGTCTGTATGCAAATACTCTTTTGTCCTCCCATCACAATGAAGAAGCCAAACATTTGGAGCCCTTAGCCAGGGAAGCAGTCATAGCAGGTACAATCATAAGTTAAATTATAATTGGAAGCTGCAGTACAATAGTCTTAGATGAGGGATCAGTGCTTTTGAAAACGGGCAAGGAGAGGAAATACATCTATCTCCATATACTTTATTCAAGTCTGATTCAAAGTGCAATGTTGGTGATTTAACAGAAATGCAACACATTTTTATAATCCTTATCAAACGTTCACTCACTAGATCAGCATAAAGTACAGCTTATTAAAATGGATAAGAGGGGATTATGTGATTCACATTGTGAAGAAAAAAAAAAGCTATTTAAAATGCAGAAATTCTTTAATCTGTTGCTCTGAAGGCACTGCGCACATTCCCGATGGAACAGTGTGTGTGCATCCAACTTTAATCACATGGGTCCTGACAAAGAGAATAGTGAAATGATTCTTTCTAGCACACAGGATAAGCTGTTAACAATATAATCTTGACTGCATGTCAGACTTTGATGATTTTGGTTCAGTTACTGACATAAGTATTTAACTACACTTTGCGAGTTATAACAACAAGGGTGAGACTTCAGTCTAAATGCTCATTCTAAAGTTTTATGTATCTGTTTTGTGCATACATAGCGTTTTCTAACAAAATCTTGTGCTGATCTGAGCCTTAGCAAGTAAATCAAAGATAAAGCTTGAGCACTCACGAGACCATTTTAGATTTTTCATCAAAACTGTATCCCAAATAAAGACATCTCTGATGAAAGTAGAATGGTAACCAAGACCTAAACTGAGCTTTCAACAAAATATTTTCAGATCACAGTTGATAACATTGACTTGATTTAGTGAAAGAGCATTATAATCGCAAAAATTGTCAGAAGTTAGATTTTTTCAGCTATGCTATCTGCATGTTTTTAAAAAAAATATATTTAGAAAAAAGCTAAAAGAAAGGAGGGGAACATGTCTCATCTTGGAAGATGCCAAAGAATCTGCATCACCAGGCTTCTCAATGAACTAGGTAGAGATGAAGTCTTGCAACACTCACATTTACATACAGAATTAAAAGTGCATTCCAAAGAAACTCATGAGAAATTGTATGGATTCCCACATTAGACTTTTCTGGGCTTTATTAAAAAAAAGTTCTCTTTTACTTTGTCACAGGTTGACTCAGGCTTTGAACTACCAGACACTTGTTAAACATCAGAAACGATGAGGTACCAAAAAGCTCATGAAGTGCATTAATTTCTGCAAAAGAAAGCACAGCTTAAACAAAAGTCCTTACCATTTGTAGCTTAGGTGACTGTGACATCCTAATCATGTATCAATGACAAACATATTTCTCAAATCTCATCTAATGAGTAAGTACAGTTACTGTACTGTTGTGGTGTGTTAAAGTGTTGTGTATGAATTCACTGATCCATACTTTAAATGTTTAGTAATCAAGTATATAGTTGAACCTTCTTTACAATATGTCCATGCAGTTAAGTTCAGAACAGACAAAGTTGAAGGACATCACAGCATATTTCTCACAAAGCCCATTACCTGAATTATCAGAGGACAATGAACCACTATGTACAATAACCCTAAGTGTGAAGAAGTCAACTGAAATGTGAATACTTGAATATCTCTAAAAGTTTGTGCCTACAATACACAAACATTTCCATGGTGAACACGGCTAAATACAGGCTAAGTTGGTGCCCTGTAGCTCAACCATTGTTTGCTTTTTTTTTTGCATCCAGGAACCTTCCTGGTGACTCACTGTAACCATTAATTATTACATGTCATAACAGAACTGCAGGTGAGAATTTAAATCCAACTATTTGATGCAATTACTGACAGCACCAGAGGACCCTGTAACACAGGTCAGGCAGAATAAGAAAACTGCAGTTTCAGACTCAAAAAGGAAACACAGATATAACAACTATGTAGGTACAAAACACACACAAGTACAACATATGTGAGACATGAGGGCTTAATGATGTACCATTAGATATTGGCCAGCTTCCCTGCAACTTGGATGATCTGACCACAGGAAAATATGGGCTTCATTTTCTGTTTATCTCCATATAATGATTTATTTCAGTGCACAAAAAAACACATACACGCACTGGGTGGCATTAGAAGAATCTGATCTATTTTGGCTTTATTTTTGACTGCTAACAGTTGCTATAATCTAATAAATAATGTACACTGACTTATGTGAAAAAATTAAATGATTAAGAGAACCAACCAACAAAAACCAGAATTCAGACCTCGATCAGAATTGGTCTTGGTTCTTTCAGGACAGGGATAAGTTCTGGTCTGACTTAAAAGCAATCTTGCACAGAAGTTTGTATTTTCCATACTTGATGGGGTGGAGTGGTTTTACTAAAATTACAAGTATGTTCAGAAAGAAGCTGAAGACACTACAGTAAAGAAAATATAAGAACATGAGGACATTTATGTATAAAAGGAGTTTTGCTACTTGTGCATGCCAGTGCTTTCACATTCTGAAAATAAGCTGGTGCCTTCAGCAGTTATATTTGCACTTAAATACCCTTTAATGACTCAGGATCTGTCTTGTGACTGGGAGCAAATTAGAAGAGAGTGCTTTCAATTTACATCATTCAGACAGGAATTAAAAAATAAATACTGTAATAATGAATCCTAATAAAATTATACCTTCCTTAAAATGAGGTCATAGCAACACATTATCATTAGATGAATTCAATTTTGTAATAAATCCAGAAAAACAGAAGAGCTCAGCACAAGAAATTAAACCATTCTATCAATGGCTCTTGAAAAGGATAATAGAATATTGGTAGAAGTATATATGCTGTTGGCAGAACCCTCAAAGTAGTGCTTCACACAAGCCCAAGGGCAGAACAAACATGGGCAAGTTGTTAGTGAAACCAACTGCTACAATGAAATGTCACCTGCCACCACAAGTTTATGCAAACTTATAAGGAAAGTGGATTAACAGTTAGAAAGTTCCACCAGAAATACTGACATTGGAATGAAGGTGACTGGCAGGGCTGACTCTTTTGACCAGAGAAGGGATATATAGTGGTCCTGATGTACTTCTGACCTTTCAGCAATGGAGGAATGATGTGACATAGGTCCAAATATAAATTCAAATCTTACTCAGAGTCTTTTTAAACACACTGCAACTTTAATTCCCGTTTTATCCTTTTTCTTTAGCATTAAAGGTACAAAGGAAGAGGAGAATACACTGCCATGACTCGAATCACCACAGATTGGAGAACCAAGTGAAACAGCTACTTTTTGTGATCTCTATAGCAATTCAGCACCCATGTTTTTGGAACATATGGGGGTTTTTGTACACTGCTCAGCAGAAGTCAATACTTTAATTTTTGCTCTGTTTCTTGCATGAAGAGAGCCAATATGAGGAATGCTGAGCCAGTCAGACCTGTCATCACTTACATCAATTTTGCCTTTTAGTTAATCTTCTAAGAGTTAATTCTTCAGGTGAAAGAGTAAACAGTATTTTTTACTTACATTGATAAAATGAATTATCACAGGGCTATTTTATTCTTAAATATTGATTTTAAAAAGGGAATGCATGAGTTCCTTGATAAACAGACCAGAACATCAATCATGCAATTTACTCTGACATTGAGTGAGATACGAAGACAAAAATGAGAATTTCTGAAGGTGGCAACTTGTTGATTAAAGCCAACAACATACCACAGTCTATACACAAAGAAGTCAACTACTTACCTCAAATCAACTGTTTTCATTGTGAGCCAAAAGTGATGGTCAGTGACCAAAGTAGTGTATGAGGCCATGAGCTGGGTTACATTAGTGAACCAACATAGTTAGCTAATGTTAACAAAAGCCATGGTGGAACTTCTAAGTCCTTGCTACTTTAAGGGGAAAATACCCGCTACACTAAAGTTAAAAAAAAAAATAAAATAAAATATCTCAAAAGATGTCTTAATAATGATTTGAGCCAAAAGGAAGATCTGAAATAGAAAGTAACACAACCCTAGAGTTTCCAGCAACCCATATTCTTTTGAAGAAAGAGCACACACTCCTTAGACCAGGTCCTCTGTAACCTTGCCACAATTTTGATTTTGCATGTTTTATTCATTTTGAGAGGTGGTACTAGCCACATAATTATTGTTGTAATTCATTCCTTATGTTGCTATGGATTAAACAGTAACTTATCTGTAGTAATTATGCAATAGGCTGTAACTAACTGAAATATGAATACTGCCAGTTTGTCCCACTGTGTTTCAGATCTGCTACATAATTGTTAATGTTCACAACAGCGCAGTAATTGAATTACAGAACATTAGCCACATGATTATTATGATCATAAACTGCTATCAAAGGGAAGACTGTGAAACAAGATTCCAAACTCTGAAGTTATGAAGTCCATACCGAGCTATATCCATCCAGCTCTTAGACCAACTCATTTAATTACTATCACAGTCCTTCTTTCTTTCACCTGTAACATTTCAACACACACAACCAGTCTTCTCTTCTGAAATAATTTCACAGTTCCAAGCTTTGCAGTTTCCAACCCTGCAAAATCTTAAACAGAAACACTGAGCAGATATCTATCTGCTCCAGGTTTTCAAACTAGATTCTTCCTCAAAAATCTGCTGGGATTCACTTGGTGCAATATCAGGTGTCCTTAGGCTGGATGTCCAGTCTAAGACAGACATACAGTTTCCATCATAAAAAGAGCAAGGCATTTTCAGGGACAAATTCTTCAAAAAGAAAAGTGTTTGAAAACCTGCATGTGGATGCTCTTTGGAAATATTTGTTGAGGAGCTTTGGTTAAATCCCCATTTTTCTGGCCACTCAGGGTATGCAAAATCTCAGAGAGCACTGTTTTTGTCCCATAGTATTGGTGGACAAAGGTCATTATTTTCTCTAGTTTCTTACATATACTGCAATTCAAATACAAGCTCATCAAGCCCATTTTGACTCTGAGGTCATCATAGTGTCACCCCCAATGCTCATTTTATGTCACTGTTTAATTGGGAAGACCATCCCTGAGCTTTACATCTTAAATGTGATATTATTCTCATTAGTAATTTGTTACGTATTTCTTTAGAACGATGACCTAAATGCCATGCATCAGAAGAATATGACTGAGAACATATATGAAATAATTAGTTTTTAAAATACTTCTATAGTAATTTCTCTAGAATACTTACCCTATCAGAAAAACATGAAATCTAGACCTGCCTGGCCAAAGATATATCACAGTCTGGAAAAAACAAATGTGAATTCTTCACCCACTGGGACTTTCTACATCTGGCACCCTCCGGTTTGTTCTTCCACCACTACACAGCTTTCCTGAGGCCTTTTAATGTGTGAAGTTGCAGATTATTTGTGGTGAATAAAGCCCTAACGGATTACTCATTGTTAATTAAATAACCTGATTCTGTCCACTGCATCTAATGCATTATAGTATTTAATGTTTGTTTGGTAAACTGCTTTGCTAAATGCTCCTTTGACTTTTATTGGTAATAAACATTAAGCATTTATGGCCTGTGAAAGCAGTTCCACATCTAGCTTATGCTGTTACTATTTACAGTTTGTTAATGAAATACCATTAACTTGCTCCAAACTGCAAGTTGGTTTTGTTCTACTCCTTACATTTTATTATATAGGATATAGAATAAGTCAATGGAAATCGCATAAGCTATAAGCAACCATGGTACTTGTTACAAAAGAACTTACATTGTCAAATCAAAACATGTTTTCAACTACATAAAGCTCCAGCTACTATTTTTTTTCCTTTTTATTCCTTCTTTTGTTATGTGCACACATACATTTATTTGCACCTGCCATTGCCAATCTATTCCCTGCAAAAGGGGGGCATCACTTCCGTGAGTTCCTCGGAAAACAGTATTTGAGATGTGTCCGTGGAAAGCCTGGCTCAGCCTAGAATTAAACCTTTACCATGCATGACAGTGGCCTCACACAAATGCAGCTATTTGACCATAGTAGTTAAACTGTGCATGCTTAAAAATCGGAACCCTTTTTTCCCCCCCCCCTCCACAGAAAAATAGATGTGCTCCTCTTTCTGGATACAAGCACAGCACAGCTCCTGAGTGCTCTTGAAATTTAAGAGTTACAGCCTGTGCATGCAAGTGATTTGTGTTGCCACACCAAACAAGCAATACATTTTATCTGCCAGGGGTATAAAATGCAGGGTTCTGCCAATTTAGCAGACTCCTGTCTATCCTGTGCAGTGGCAAACAGCTTCAGTGAGCCCAACTCTCTGTGAGGAGAAGGCAAGGGCTGTATTTACGAGAGAAGAAATGCAAACATTGTGTCTCTTGAGATAGTTCCTTTGCTTCTGCATTTGTTTTCAAGTAATTTTCTCTGACTTTTAGATCTGCACCATAAATATACTTATTGAATATATTGTGTAATCATCCCTTTTGTTTTATCACCTTGGTCTGTGTCCACAGCAAGGAACATACTGCTTGACACTTATGTTCTCTTTGCAATGCAAACTTGAAAAGTAAAAAAGTCTTAGTCTTTCTGGTACATTTAATTCCTGTAAAGAAGCCATTATTTTGACAGTGTTGTTTTCTCTAATGAAAATAGTTCAGTGATTCATTATTCTCCTAAGGAGATGTCTAATTTTGATTAAAAAAATCACGAAATAAATGAGATGGCAAGAATTCCAGCTGTTGTGTGCTTAAGAACAACAACACATCTATCAAGCAATGAATAATATACAGTTTCAGGAAAGGTGACATTTAAGATAGGCTGAGGGGAGACCTTCTTGCTCTCTACAACTACCTAAAAGGAGGTTTAGCCAGGTGGGGAACAGCTCCCTCTCACAAGTAACAAACAATAGGACAAGAGGAAAAGGCCTCAAGGTTTAGAATAGATAGTAGGAAACACTTCTTCACCAAAAGGTTGACAAGCCCTGGGACAGGTTGCCCAGGGCAGTGGTGGAGTAACCATCCCTGGAGGGATTTAAAAGACCTGTACATGTGGCAGCTGGGATGTGGTTTAGTGGTGGACTTTGCAGTGCTGAGTTAACAGTTACACTTGATTATCTTAAAGGTCTTTTCCAACCTAAACAATTCTATGATTCCATGAGGGCAATACCCAGATAAGGAGGTGCCTGTGGGACACCAAGCAGGGTTCAGAAGAATTTCAGTCTCAGACAATCACTATTGCTGATGTCAACAGAGACACAGCTGCACCACACTCACAAGAGAAACAGAAACCTGCGAAGGTTTGGCCAACGTTTATTCCACACTCCTCTCCTGCAGGGACAAAAACAACCTCCTGCAGTGGAAAGCAGGAGTAAGGCAGAGAAGGCAGAAGCAGCTGATAATCAATAGAGCAAGAGGTCTGCTGAGCAGTGACAGGGTTACACCCAGAACAGGCTACAGGAGGTAGCATCAGCTGCTTGGGCCAGTTCTCAGCAGTTTGGAAATGAGCTGTTGCAAATAAAACCCCTTCACTGAAGAGATAATGGGACAGAGCCACCGGGGAGGCACAGACCAGGACTTCAGAGGGAAGGTTATCCTTAGGCTGCCTTTTGGGTGGCTTCACTGGCATTTTAAAGTCCCTGCATTTGCATCATTGCCTTTGGGTACTGCTCAAGGGCGAGCTGTACAATCTTCCCCTTGGCTGATTTACTGAGCTGTGATTTTTTTTGCTTGAAGTTCTTTTTATTTAATATTGATTACTGTAGAGTGCTGTAAGGTAACAGCATGAAAGTGTTATTAACTTACTGGTAGGTACATTTTATCTTAAAAAAAAAAAAAAAAAAAAAAAGATGTTTGTGTGTGAAGGTTTTAATCATCATCTCTATAGCTCCATGATGAATAAGCATTAGTGCAACACTGAGGAATTCTGATATTTAGACTCAAATCGTACAATCATAGTGAAAAAAAAAGAAAATACAAGTCTCATGCTCTCCTATCCACCTACCCCCCCAAAATCCAGGCAGGAGTGAGCTAAGAGGTGTCTAAAAGAAGCTAATCTATTCTTAACCTTGCTTCCTAAGTGACAGCAAAATTAAATTGAAGCAATCATGAATCATAGGAGGATCAGGGCTGAGTAACTAATTGGCCTATTTTCTGTACTGTCAGAATCCTCTCGAGCAATTTTCTTCAATTATAACTGCAAATCAGCATGTTATTTCCTCCTCACAAACTACCCATTGCTGAGGGACTAACTAGGTGTCCCAGGATATTTCCTGATCTATTGCTGGAGACCAACTCCCACTGTTAAATAATTACACAAAGTTCAGAGTCCCACGTTGAAGGGGAAAAAGGAAAAATCTGTCTTATCTATTACGAAAAGGAAAACCTTGATTATAGTGAATAAACCTTATTTTTAATAGCAAGCTTTCCCAATAATTGAGAATATTCTTTGATCAAAGTTAAGGACCACCTTAACAGAACGTACTCAACACTTTCACTTCAGATATTGATTTCCCTTCAGTATGAGGGCTATAATATTAAAACTCTGTCAAATGTAGAGTTCATTTAAAAAAAAAAAAACTAAACAAACTAGCAGTTATTTGCTACTATTGTTCAGGGATATAAAATATATTATGAAACTTGCATACAATGACACCAACCAAGTGAAGTTGTTGGCTTCTTTGGTTGCCTGCTACTCACATGTGATGTACATTCCATCTGTTACTTGTATTCTTCAAGCTGTATTGTGATGTCTACTATTTACTTAACATCAATTTTTCCCTTGTAATATCAAATATGTAATGAAAAGAAACTTATCTATTTTAGAGGATAAATAACACCTCCAAGAGATCCCTTTGAAAAAAGGAAGATGATAGAACAATTTACCCTTTTAAACCATATTATCCAAGTTTCCTCATTTTAACCAGACTATAAAAAGATACAGACAAACCAAACTGATCTGGAGTAAAATGGAGAAAAAAGTTAAGAAATCACTGTGCTTATTCATTTCAGAGCAGTGGTACTTCACTGGATGACAAAGTATTTGGGCTTCCCAGGTGACAGATCTACCCTGACCTGGCAGGACTGTGAGGAACACCTACACATAACAGCCTTAGGGGTTTTTGTTTGTTTGCTTGTTTTTTTAAATCTTTCCCACTACTAGCAGTTTGCCAGCCCAGGGGCTGAGCTGGATTTGCTCTCAGAGCAATTCCTTCTGGCTCATTAGTAATGACAGGCTCATTTTCCCCAGTGACACCAGTGCTAGTGCCACACAGGTCTTTACTCATCTTTCACATACACTTGACGTGAGAGAAGAATTGTTACAAGTAGTATTCAGGCATCTTTCTTTGTTGCTTGAGCTGAGAAAGAACTTTTGGATTCAGCATGAACAGTACAGGCTCACAGTGCATCCTATGTCACAGAAATAAAATAATGGCTTAATATTGGAAATGCTTTCATCTCAGGCAGTCAAGAACTAAAAAAACCAAAAACAAAACCACAAAAACAAACAAACAAACCACAAATCCCACTTTTTTTGGGGGGGAGAGGTAGTGAATTTTCTTAGCAATCTTTTATACTTCATGAAGAATTTTTTTCACCATCACTGCTCTCAGTAGTGACTTTATTTTTAAGTAGGCAGCTAGCAATAAACTAAAAGGAAATATTATCAGAACATCCTAGAGATACTAGAATATTTTTAAGGTTTCTTAGTCTCAGTGACTGCAGTTGGCCTGTCACATTTAGAGCAACAAGTGCAGTCAACACAATAAGGTCCCTCATTGCTGTCTGGCAGTAGCTAAACAACCAGCAGCATTTTCAAAAAGGTCTTATGAATTTTGCTGAAAGAATTGACACACAGCACCTTTTCTAAAGTCTGGGCTCACATCCTGTTGCAATTTGGCCTATTGAGATTCTGGGAGTTTGCACAGTATTAGAATAGTATTACTGTATAGTAATACAGAAACTCCTCTCTGCAGATCAGCTGGAATTGTGACCCAAAATTTTCAAGTAACTTCCAAAAGTTATAGTAATATCCACCAAGTTTCTCAGTTCTGCATTGCAGTTCTCTAATACAGCCCCTACATCTGAAGGAGGATAGTTTCACTAAAGGTATTGAAATAGTCATGTTTAAATAACTAACTTCGGGTGGCCTTGATTCAGTAATTTCTTTAAAGAACAAGCTGCAGGATGTTCATCATCTGTGTTCAAGAGAAACACTTTTTACCCTGTCCAGTTAAGAAACAAATACATTCATCTGAGGTCAAAAGGGAAAGCAACATTTGAAGATGATAGTAGAAACCATGCAAGAGGTGCTTAAAACATGTGTTATCTGTATTTTTGATGCCCTTCAATTTCATTGTGTTTTGGGAATGAGCCATTTCAGCTTCAAAGTAGAAACTTTTATTCAGCTGTGAACAACAGGGCACAGCATCTCCTATTCTCTTTTGCCTGCAGGGAATTTCAGATATGCATAAAAAGAGAAAAAAAGCATAACACTATTGACTTCAGCGATGCTTCACTGGTAGAACAGAGCACCACTTGGCTTAAAGCAAGTGAATGTGAAATCTCTCAAGAGAACCCCAAGGAGAGCCCAGGATTTACAGCTCTCTAACAAAGATGAAGGTTAAATGATGTCATTTCTAAAGCAGTAAAGCACTGTCTGGTGGGGCAACTGCAGCACTGGAAAGGAGACACCTTGAACCCACGCACAATAGATGCTAAAAATGGTAGTAGGTGTGATGGGGATTTTAGACCTAAAACTCTTTAAAATTGCTCCCAAAAGGGGAAGTACACACAGAGCACCAGTACCAGGCCAGGACACCATCCCTAGGCTCACATACTCTGCCAAGAACCAAGGCTCTCAGTGGATGCACTACTTGATGGATCCTAATAACCCCCTACTACTCTGCTTGATCTGTGTTTTGCCTACCTTCACACAAACTGTCAAAAGTTGGGAAACATCTACAAGGGGGCCAATATTTAGGGAGGACATGGCAGTCACTAAATTTTGAAAAATGCAATAGAAAGTAGCATTAAAATTTAAACTGACAGAGTGCAGGGTTAGGTTAGATATTAGGAAAAAATTCTTCCCTATGAGGGTAGTCAGGCACCAGCACAAGTTGCCCAGAGAAGCTGTGGCTGCCCCATTCCTGGAAGTGTTTAAGGCCAGGTTGGATGGGCTCTTGAACAATCTCAACTATTTGAAGGTGTCCCTGCCCATCGTAGAGGGAGTTGGAATTGGATGGTCTTTAAGATCCCTGCCAAACTAAACCATTCTGTGATTCTACAATTTGCTGTAGGAGGCAGAACAACTGTAAATTAGCAATTGAGTGTGTAAGATGATGCAAATCAGGACACATACTGCTGGGGTGTTGATCTGTGTGGTAGGAGTCAGAAATCAGGACTAGTTTTGAATGGTATTTAAGTTCTCTCAAACCGTGCTACTGTATCATACCTATTCATGTTGCTTGTTTATCCTTACATTTATTAAATGTATTTATCAATTGCTACAACTATTTTTCATAAAATCCGGTACTACAGTCCCCCCTGTTAGGTCTTGGATGGTAACTAAAGCAAAACTGATTCCTGCCAGTTACTCCATGAGAAGAATCTGCAGACAGTCCCTGGAACCCCTCTACTGCTGCCACGCACACGACAATCACATGAAGCAGGATGATGACGGGTCTCCAACCTGTGCTCCTCACATCCTCCCCTACAGCTCGTTCTACACAAAGGCTCTGCAAATAAATTCTTCCTGCAATCTAGTCAGTTCAGGGTCTGACTTTGTGTGTTGAAACTTCCTGGTTTAATTCACACCCATCAAGTCAGCTGTAGTACTTTAAATATTTTTCCCTGGTAATTGTCAAAGAAGTTCTGGAGTAGAATTCCCACGAGGCAGCACGCTTGATAATTTTTCCTCCTCAGCACTGTGTGTTATATATTCCTATCTCCCACCAAAATGTCAGTGCTATGCTGAGCAAAGCAAACTAACAAACTGCAGCTCAAGCCTTTTATCCTGCAAACCGTTTCAGTCACATTAAAACTCCATCACAAGTGGTCATACTGATCCATTAAAAGCTGTTGCTGCACCTGAGGTTAAAAAAAACCCACCACATGCATGGGTCACCACCTCTGGTGGCAAAAGCATTCTTCTCACCAGAACATATTACCATATTAACATATTATCATAAAGCCTTTTAAAAAGAAAAAAGCCTCTCCCTGAAGAGGCTGATTGTGTTTTTCCCCTGATTTTATACCAGTGTGATGTCATAGTCAATAATGATGTTTCTAATCTTCCTTCCTCCATAAAGCATGGACAGTGCATGTGCACCAAGCCAAAACCACACTGGGAGAAGAACATACCACAGAGGAGGTCCCACGTAGACATCAAGAGCCATTCCCAAGCTCAGAAACTAGGGGGGGGGAACTGAGAATGTTGAAAGACAAATGCCATTTTTTCCTGTTTTCCAGGAAAAACGTACAAGATTAACTACAAGATGGATCAAGAAGTGTTTGGACAATGCTCTTGGGCACCTGGAGTGATTTTTGGGCATGTCCTGTGCAAGACCAGGAGTTGGGCTCAATGATCCTTGTTGATCCCTTCCAACTCAGGCTATTTTATGAATTTTTTTCGTCTCAGTATTATTTTGGTAGCAACCAACCCTGCTCTTTTTTGTATGATATTGTCATCTGTTTCCCACTGTGTTATATGCATATGAATGCACTGATTCATATACCACAAAATTCTCTGTTAAGATCTCCACCAGCTAAAAAACTCCACAGCTTTTCAAGGCATATACCAGCATAATAAAGTCTTACTTCACTCTTTTGTTTTCTTTCTTTAGTGGCATCTGTTGGATTTTACATCCACTAAAGGGTAATAGAACAAGTGCTAGATGACCAACCACCTCCCTTCCAGAAGGGAAGTTTCCATCAGCTTAAGTGTACAGAAAAAGTCAAAACACTAACACATTTTCCTCAGAGAACCTAGAACTTATACCAGTGTATTGAAAAAAAAATAATTCAAGAAATTATTTAGTATTTTCTCTGCTTGAAATCAAAAAAAGCCTTATTGCCCTGAGCATACCAGTAGCTCTTGACCACCCTGAGCAGCCTTACATGAGGTTTACATGACACCAGCCCTCCCCCAGGCTGTGCAGCAGGCAGGGCTCCTGCTCTACTCACCCCTGTCCTTTGCTGTTCCAGACTTGCTGACTGACCCTAGGCCCAACTTGTCACCCCTTGTTTCTCTAATGTTCTCTGGACTCTCAACAGCACTTGTCACCATTCCAGCCCTGTTCTGCTCACCTGGCTGGGTGCTGTGGAACTACACTCTTGTTGTTGAGGTCAGTGCCCCTGCCTGCCTTGGTGGGGCAGCCCCACTCGTGCTGCTCCCTCTCAAATATTCCTCCCTAAAAATGTTCTTTTATATATAGTGTCACATCAAGTATATACTACCCCCATGTGCATAACGACAGCTATATACAACAGTGATTCAATAAAATAAAATCTATAAATGGCATCACCCTGCATTAAACTTTTGACTCGAGGTGAACACGGAGTAGACTTGACATTCACAGCTATTCAGGTCAGACATTTAACACTGCGTGGTCCAGGTCCATCTCTCCCTAAGGAAAGGCTGTTCTCTCTTAATGAATGCGTACACTCGCTTTACATTTTCCCAAAGCCAAAAGAGGTTCAAATTGAGTTTGGCTGATATCCAAGCTCAAGCTGCACAGAAACACGAGGTGACTGTGAATACACTAATCAAAATTGTAGAGTAAGGAAAGCAACAGAGTATTATCTCTTAAGATAATAGTTCAATTCCGGGGTTTTTTGCCCCGATTTTATACATTTGTTATGTCACAGTTACTAATGATGTTATTTCTAATTACATTTCATATGACAGAAAAAACAACTAGCTTAAGCATAGGCAAAGTCTTTGACTTCTTTTATGCACCCAAATCATAATGGCAAAATGCTTACAAAAATAATTATGGACTTCCTCATACTTTTGGGTTCAGGAATAAAAATTAGCTAGTTATTTCAAAATTAGGACCCAAATTTCAGAATAGGCAAGACAAACTAAAGAAAGTGAGACAAAAATACAACTCCTCACAACAAGCCAAGAAAAAAAACCCACAAAAAATTTTCCTCTAAAGTTCAGTAAAATCGGAATTTTTTTTAATTGGTGAGGGAGCTTAAGGATTATGTTCAGAGGTTTACAGATGACTTCTGAAAAAGAAACAAGATGCCTAAGTGACCTGTGGTCAGTTTATTTAAAAAAAAAAAAAAATCAACAAAAACCAGCACCCAGTTTTACACCGCTACCTAAGCAGATAAATCAATTTTATCTGAGGATACTTCAGATTAAACATAGGTTGCTTTTTTAGCCAGACCACTCCCTTATTCAACACATTTATTATGCACATGACTGGAAACCCCAAAAAGCTACAAAGTGAACAGAACTTCAATACTGCAAAAGACCTGGGTAGCAGATGGGCTCATTAAAGTTCTTTAGGTCAACTTTTACATCTCTCTGAGTTCAAGATGGTCTTTGCACATGTCCTAGAGATTTCTGCTGGGCTGAAAACTCTGCTGCTCCTAAATCTGCTGCAATGACACAATGCACAGACATTTTTTAGAACAGAAGAAAGAATATTGGGCATTAGAGGCCCGTCAGAAGCAAAACCCAAACTCTCCAGGTCAAACTCCACCTAGTCAAAGGACTGACAGAAACCTACAGAAACCTTAAGTTTTCTGTTTGGATCCCACCACCTGTTAGTCTCCCTGACAGACTGCACAGAGCCTCGCTTCATCTTCCATATTCCAATGCATTCTTTGATTTTATTAGATGCCTTCATTGATTTCACTTAATGATTTATATATTACCTATACTCTTAGTGATTAGGCATTTTTCTACTGAAGATAAGACAAATTACAAAGGCAACCCACAATAACAACCACAGCAGTCTCCAAGGAGATATTAGTTGCCAAGCTGTGGAAAGAGAGTAACCAAAGAGAAATAACACAACAGCACTGAAACCAATTAGGGTGCTTCACATTATAGATTGAAACCCAAGGACCTTGGCAATTGATAAGAGTGAACTTCAAAGCTAGAAAAGTTGTTGAATTATTTTAATAACAGACTGGTAACTTGTGTGCAACTCATTGTTGTAACAGTAAAGTTCTATAGAGTTCTCAGGCTGTAAAATTCCAGATAGGACCAAAGGGCAGATGCAAAGCATGAATGTAAGGGGCTCAGCCTACAGAAGCCTCTGCCAGCTCTTCATGCTGCTCTGAAGACTTGAGGCTCTAAACTGCCCTCTAAAGCAAGATGGAATTAGCAAAATAATTTTTTTCCCAGGAGAAGAATAAGTGGTCTAGGAGATAGGGTAAAATAGCATTTCTGAACGTCAGAAAAGATGTTCTACTCCAGCATACAATCCAAAAGAATGGAAAAATAAAATAATAAAAAAAAAAAAGATAAGATTTATCTTGGTTTATCTTGGTTAAGTGATAAGCATGAGTAATCCAAAAGTGGGGAATATGAAGGATTCATCTCAGGTAGTTTGCAGTTCAGCATGAATGTTATTATACAACATTATATATACCACATGTATTATGTTATTATAGGACATTAGAGGAATTAGCATTGTACTTTTTCACTATTCCTGACTAAACAGGTGTTCTTTAGCTCCCATCTGGACAACGCCTATACTTGTACTTGTTTCCAGAAATCAGCACTGTTTCTTAAACAGCAAAAAATTAGTTATTATTACCCCAAAAGGAAAAGTATAAAATAAGTATTTTATGTATTGTATCAGGTAAGCTGGGGAAATCACCTAACACTTGTGTTAAAGTGGAGTAAAGATTGTGAATGAGACAATAAAATTCCAATGCAGAACCTTGTCAACATGCCAAGAATTAATGAGCCAGAGGCAATATACCCACTGGCATCCAGAGGGGAAAAGATTACTACGTTTCCCCCAGAACAGGTGCAGTCAGCACCCCATGCTCTGCTCTCCTCCAACAGAAAGAGAACAGTGTTACTCAGAGGCAATAAGTTTGAAAGCTCCAGCCCTGTTTGGGCAGGAAGGTGACACAGTTCTGAGCTGAACCTGCCCTAGTGTGAGCCCACAGCACAATCCCTCAACTGCCACAGCCAGGAAACCACTGGCTGGTGTCCACCTCTGCCACAGAGCCCTCCTGGAAACCACCAGCAGTGCCTGATGGCAGCAACAGTGAGAAGCACAACTGATTTAAGGGAACACATGAAATGCAATGGTCTTTCATTACAACCTGCCACCCCTTTTATGCCTTTCTTACATGAGAACATATTGAAAAAAAACACCACTATAATCACAAATGAAGCCACAAATATGAAAACAAATAAAAGGTAAAGTGCTGCATGCTGTTATTCTGGAACGTCACACAAATTCAAACTATAAACTACAAGAGGAGGTGAGAGGGGAGGGAACAAGCCTACAACAGTCCTCCTGTGTACTGCTGTCCCCATTAGTATCAGCAGCTATTCCTCTAAATTGCTACTCGAGGGGATAATTAAACTATTGTTGCTCCCATTTTCCCTGCAGAGCAGCCCTGTCACAGCAGTGCCGACTTCTCCTACCGTAGCACAGCAGCAGCCCCTTGGGAGACCTGCATAATGCTGCAGCTCTGGCACATGAGAGGGATCACTCAAATATTTTCTGAAGTCAGTAGCATCTCCTGCCTTCTTCTATTACAGTTTTCAAACATCAAAGCTGCCCTTATTTCAGCTATTTACTCAGGAACCATTGAGGTTTCAGTGAAACTACGAAGATTAATTAAATGATAGCAAGTTTGAACATGGGAGATGAATGATTAAAAGTTCTCAAGGTAAGAGTAGGTACTATCCTTTCAGAAAATGGTACCTACTTATATTGATGAATTTCTTGTTCAGTGGTCTATAATGTCACTTGAAGATGAGAGGCTGGAGTGCTGTAAAGAAAAATTCTGTAAAAACTACTCTGCTGACATTGTAACACCGCTTAAGTACAAAGTCAGATATTGCAGCATCACTCAAATGCTGCCAGACTGATAATATTTTAAGTTATTGAAGTGAAAGACTTTTGATTTATTTGTCTTGCCATAAGAATTATCAGAGCAGTTTAGTAGAAAATATAAGTGTAGCAGTTTAAATTATTATGTTCAAGTAATTTTTCTACTTTTTTCATTTACAAGCTGATCCACCCTTCTAAAAACTGCATGACCGTTAGAGACATGCCTCTATCCAGTAAATTCTAAAAATGTAGATAGAAAGGGAGGGGAGTACAGGCACAAGCAGCACAAGCTTTCCCATCCACAGCCCAGTTCTGCATCAGGAGGCTGAAATGGGAGGCAGCAGTGTACCACTGTATCCACAAGGCTGTATTTGCTCTGTACTGAGCTCCAGGAGTTGATCCTGAAGAACACACAGTTGTGGCAAGTGCTGTCTGATAGAGAGACTACACAGGAACAAAAAAATTACTACATTTTGAAATGTAGTGGTGGCCAGGCAAGATGAACAGAGAGAACATGCTCAGTTCCCAACTAGTAATGGTTTCTGGTGCTACTTTTGAATTCCTTAATTTATTAAAAGTAATGTAAAAATGAAGTATTTCTAGTTTATCTAGTCTTTAATCCAATGAGGGCTAACAAGGCCATACTAGAGCCATGTATACATATTCACTGGAGTCTTCTGAAGAGGGGCAAAAGTAAACAACTGCTTTATATTTCAGGAATTCCTGCTTTTTCTTTTTAAATTACTTGCTCCACTATTTATCATAGGGCAATCACAGGTCAAACATACCCAATAAAACACAAACAACCCTCTGCTGTGCAGTATAATGAACCTCAGCTAGGAACCAGTCATCGATGAAGCAATCAATAGCACATGTCTGAAGAAAGCAAGGAGGTTGTAATATTATCGGTGTGCCTGACACTAATGCTATCACACCAGTGATAACATTAATCCCTAGAAGAAATCTGTGTCACTTCTCAATATTACTTTATACCCAGAAGTACTCAAAGAATTAATTATAAAGTTGATTTTGAATAGTGCTTTAAACTGGAAATTACTCTAGAGCTTAAATTAAGCAGTAGATTGAAACAACTAATGGTTATTAACCCATGATTAAGTAAAAGAGCTGCAACTACTGACTATAAAAAGGTTTGTGCTGCTTGTCACCCTGTCCCAAGACAGGTAACTGATTCTAAGATGCTGAGTGTGTGCTAATTCCTTGCAGCATCAGTAGCAGTTGGGGGAGTGACATTCATAGTCTCTCAAAATAACATCTCAGGTTATTTAAATTAGGAGTTTCCAGCTGTTTCCAGAGACAGGATATTCTGCTGTTCACACAGCACAAAGCAACCTCTTGTTTATTCCCATCATGGTGCACACCCCCAAAGAAGGGAGAGAAAGTGATACAAAAAGGCTGCGGCAGCAAGAACAAAGTTCTCCAGTGAGCCATCTTGGACTAAACTTTTCATTTGCCTTTCATGTAAAAAACTCATTAGTCAAGTCCTGTCTATTTGGAGACAC
Source organism: Pipra filicauda (assembly GCF_003945595.2). Lineage (NCBI taxonomy): Eukaryota > Metazoa > Chordata > Aves > Passeriformes > Pipridae > Pipra > Pipra filicauda. The sequence goes on from NW_024104742.1 coordinate 3,889,046, forward strand.
TGTGGAGTAAAAATCTGCCTCCACCAGGAAGGGATGACCAGAGCAATACCTTTATACCACACACTTTCCTGTGCAGTGCAACCTCAGGCACATAACTCAAGAAAAACTGCTTGAAATTCATGCCTCCCAGAATCCTATCTATTGAATGTCTCTCGCCTTGCAGGAAGCTGGAACAATAGGTGAATCAAAGGCAGCAGAAAAATCAGAAAAATCACACTGTCGGGGGCAGAGAATAGGAGCTGAGAGGCAAGTACCAGAAATAGCCCAAAAATTGATATTATTTCTGTAAAAAGAAAAATGTGAAGGTTTTGCTGGGGTGAGAAAGAGAAGGGGTGGAGAAAGAAATCCCAGACCAGAACACTTTGTTGCTTTGGCACATCACTAAGGAATTTCAACTCTGAAGATGTGCTCTAGCAGCCAAGCTGAATTGTATTACTTTAACATGTTGGATGTTATATTCAAAATAAACTACTGACTTATTACAAAACTATAAATCACAATGCATTTACCAAAGAAATTTGCTGATTTTTTTTCAGCAAAGAAGATCCATACGTCCAAAGAGCCCTACCATCCTATGATGCCCTTAGTAAAAGAATTTTCCAGTGATTGCAGCTGCAGAAGGAATTTGCTTTACAGTGGGATGCTCAGGTCCCACAGAGCTGTGAGGTTGCCTCCCTCTCTCAAATCCTGTACAGATGCAAACTGTTATCAGAACACAGAGGGGGAAAATGAGCAGTTTATGGCTATTTTTTCCTACTCAAATTCTACACAGAAAGCTTAGCAACAAACTGGCTCTATAACTCAGGGACAATCTGTGATGGTGATCTATATTGTATTGAAAGGAAGGCTAATAGCATTAGAAGTGGTCAAGTCAAGAATTGAAGTGCTAAGAAATATCAGAGGTTGGCACTTTTAGCTTAGCCCACCCCTCTTGGGACATATAACAATAGACTATGATTTAAGAACACTCAGTTTATCATTTCCTGTTCTAGAAAGGCTCTTTGCCTAGTCAGATGAGGAAATAATGTGGGATCAGCAAAAGCTATCCACCAAACTATAATCTAACTAGTACTATGTGAACTGAGGTGGTTTAGTTGGGGTTTTTTGGTTTTGGGGTTTTTTTCATTAAGAAAACTACCAAACAAGTATTATTTGGACTGCGGTTTTTTTTCACAAATCAAATCCAGACAGGTTTCTGAGAGAGCATAAAGGGACATTTTTGATGGAGGAGACATTTAGCTGCCAGATTCCAATCTCTCTTCCAAAGTACACAGGAAAGTATTTCACAGAGATGTACTTATGTAACTAGACCAAGTTGTAGTATCACCTGGATTCATTCCTAGTGATGATCAAAATATTTTAATTAAATACTCCTAAAATGGAAATATGCAAGTACAGCATATATCCAGCCAAGAGAATGTCAACCAGCATGATTTATATCCATCAAAACTACCAGGGACTGAAAACAGGACCTTTAAGTGAAAGACACTAAACCCCCCAACCAATATTATATTGCCTGTTTCTCTCTCACCTTTACCAACTGTAAACCTTTCCTTTACAAACCAGGAAGGCTGGTGAGTCTTAATTTTCTCCTAGGAGTCACCTTGATGCACAAATACCATCCCAGGGTCCTGTGGGGAGAGCAGTGTGTGCATGTTTGAGGGCAACCTGTGCACGCAAGCACTGGTGGCTCCGAGCACGCTGGCAGGGCAGCCTGGCAGAACCCCACGGAGGCTCCCGGTGTTCCCTGCTCCACACACAGTGCCCAAGGGCTGCACACACCTACAGCAGGCACAGCCACAATAAGGATGTTTAAAACACCAGATGTTACTCATCAAAGCATTTGTATTAAGAAGCCTAATTAGCAGTTTATATTACATCGATGACATTTTTAGTGCTCTGAACATAACTAGTTGGAATACAAGTAGGAACTGCTACACAAAGCTGTGTGCTCCATGTGAGTAAAAATTGTAACATCTAAATGAACAAATACCAAAAGTGGAGATGGATAGTGCCACCAGATGAGCCTGATATTTGTGTATCTGATAACAGCATTGCTGGGAGAAACACACAGTTAAGAGACAACATAAAACAGGAGAGCTGCGTTTGCAATTATAGGGTGACAAGGCTGTAACACCACAACATTTACACTCCATATAAATCAGCTCCTCAGATGGCCCTTGCTTGTAAAAGTGTCAGTCAGTCAAATCACTCTCCTCAAACTACCAGACTTTTTCAGAATCATTTCCATGTAAACCCAGACACTCCTGTTACCACCTAAAGAGCATTTCAGTCAAACAGAAGCAAAAGGCACACAGAAAGTTTGCTTGCTAAACCCACAGAAGCAAACCACAGGTTTGTGTTTTGCTGTGATCAACTGTTTCATATTCACTGAACAGGAAACATTTGGAAAAGCAATTACATAAAACTACAGGCCAAAATATTTTGTTACATTTACAAACAGGGCTATATTTCTAAAAATGTGTATCTGTTTGGGGTTAACAGAAGTCTCCAAGCCATTTTCACATTTAGTTCAAGCATTATTACACAAAGATCCTTAAAATAGACCCCTAAAGTAGACAGTATTCACCAAGTTTGATTGTGCTATGTGCAGTTTACTCCTTTCTCCCAAGTTTCAGACAAACCTCATTTCTCTGCTCAGTTTTATCACTGTGTCCTGATAATTTAACTTATATATTAATGCCCATTCGGTTCTTCAGTCTCCAGAGTACTTGACACTGATAATGAATCCTATCCTGAGGACAGTGAAGCACTGGGGCTCTCCCCTGGGCTGGTGAAAGCAAAAGACACCCTTGGCTCTGAGAGAACCGTGCTGAGTGACAGCACCTCCTGTAGCCCAGAGAGCTGAATTAATTTGTCCATGTCGACAAAGGGAGCTCATTAGATGAGCTCTACTGAATCGTAATGGGGAAATCTAAGAGGTTATTGCCCCTGTCTGTTTGCCTGACTCCACCCTATGATTGATGGCAGTTTGATTTAATACACTCTTGTAGGGGCTAGTCCACATTCCCTTCTGCTAAGCCTGTGAAGTCGGTGGTAATTGCAGGACTAGGTAGGGAGCAGAGGGCTCTGACCTCCCTGCTCACTCTCAGGTTAACCAGCAGACCTCATGTGCCACAAGCTTCTGCACTACCAGAAGTTATCCTTATCCTGGCTCCTAACATTCTGCTTAGCTCACTCCACCTCTTGAACATAGCCTTATTTTTGCAATACTAATAGACAACTCAGAATATAGTATTTATAGTCTATTTTCTATTATATAGGACGTTATTCTAGCAAGTTGTTTGGTGCATTATGATGTATATGGAGACTCTGAAATACAGTGCACAAGAAAACTGAAGCAATTGAGGAGAAATCTTTACACTCCTTGAAATAGTATGAGTGTTTTCAAGGTAGTAAGAAGGGTAAAATACCAGCTGCAGGCAAGGTCCCAGCCTTGCACAGGATACAAATCCATTCATAAATATGGATAGCGGAAAAAAAAAAAAAAATCAACAAAACCATATAAATATGGTTTGGCAAATATTGCAAAACAAAGCAGAAACTTCATAATATTCCTCATGTTTAGTTTTAATCACAAAATAAGCAAATGCAATATTAAACAGAGAGATTTTGGAACAAAAGAGGCAAAGGTGTCACAGTCAGGTAACAAGGGTAAAAAACAGCATCTCTGCTTCCCATTATGATAGCCTCATTAATACTGTGTATAATTTATAATCATAAACATAACTTAAACAACTTTTGTATGACTTTTAAATAAAAGGGCTCTTTCCCACCCAAAGAGAGATATTTCAAGAGTGAAAGGTACCATAGATACACATCTCAAAAGAAAAGTCAAATCAGTTTATAGGAATAGACGGACAAACCCATCCCTGGACAATGTTCTCAGTACTAGAGCAAACAATTCTGGCAGCCCTACTTGTTCTTTCCTCATCTTTAAAATTCCCATTTTATAAGGGAAGCAAAACCCCTCACAAGCCACTCACCAGGTTAGCTGTGACCAGATTTGCAGGGACTCACACCACATAACTGGCCAGTCCAGCATACAGCTCCCTGTCCTTCTTGACTGTACCCACAGAGCAGGATGCCTGGCACCTCCTCAGATGCATCATCCCTGCAGCTGGGGAAGTTTCTTGTATTGATTATTCAACAACACAACAACAAAAATCACCATCTTCTCTGCTGAGGTCATTCTGTTTTAAAGCACAGCAACAGGTTGCCTGATGCTTTGGGGTCAGTAACTTCTGCCCCTGCCCGCCTCAGAAGAGATGCTGGCAGGTGCTCTTCTAAAGCACTGAGCAGGAAAACATGGACTAAACTATGCACACAGAACACCATCCTTCAGGTTTACTCTGGCTATCACTTTTTCCTCACTCATTCTTCATACCTGTGGTTGATGCTTCCCAAAGCCGCTCACCATGAAGCGCTCTGCACGGGGCCAAGAACTTGTCTCTATAAGGTTGTCCTTAACAAAGCTCACATCTCATCAATACACCCACCTTAAATCTGCCAGCCCAGCTGCACAAAAGGAACCACCTTTATAAGCTACTCCCCTGCCCCACCACTTCAGGCACATCATTAGTATTTATGCCTTGCACATGATCCTCATTACCCACCTGCACAGACTCCCACCCTCTTTGGGGCTGACCACCACAATTCCAGTTCAAGAAACTCACATTTGGGGAAAGAAGAGCCTAATTATTCCTACTGTTCTCTTTATTCGTAAAGGAAAGAAAGCCCAAAATTGTGCTTTAGCCAGGAAAAAACCTCTCAAAACTTTTACAGAGGGAGCAAGTGATAAAGAAGGGATTTAAGTTCACAGCAATAAAGGGAACTCCAACAAAGTATCCTAACCTTCAGGAATAGAGTCTTTGAAAGCTCATTAAAGGTGTAGCAGTATTAAATGCCCACCAAAATAAACAGGAATTTTTCCATTTACTAGAGCAGTCTTGAATGAGGCCTCTGGAAACTAGACTCACACACAGAGATTATCATAGGCACTGTCTTCCATCAAGTACTCTGAGTAATCTCATTAATTCTCCTTTCATAAAAAGTTAGCAGTGAAGGTGCTGATACTATTTGCTATTTTTTTTTTCTAAAATTAATCCTTAACACTGACCACAATAAAAGAGTTTGGCTTTTTTATAAAATTCATACTTAAAATAGCCATGAATCTTCCTAATGTGTCATTTGACATTTGTTATTACTTGGCTGTGGACTGGCTTTGAATATTTTATGAAATATTTATGGCAGAAGGGGATATGGGATTCATAAGAGCAAGACACATACAATATGTGGAAGATTAGTGACAATTACCACAAGGGTAAAATTAGTATAATCAGCCATCACTTTCTTATGAAAAAATACAGACTTAATTGGTGGCAGGTGGATATTTCTTCCATTTTAAAACCACACTTTTTGGGGACTGATTTGCATATTTTTCTTCATTTTTGTAAGATTAAATAAAATTCTGTTTAAATGTGAACTCTGGCTAATTAACTCATGGTAAACAGAAAAATGTAACGTTCTCTTTAAAGAAATATTTTGCAAATTCCCTTTTCAACCCTAATAATTTGTCAAAAGAAGAGAATAATAATTATGTGCATCACATCCAGCTAATGTGCAAACAGACTGTGAGCAGGTGAAAGTGGAACTCATGGGGAAAAAAAAATGTTTCTTTTTTTGTGTTTTTTTGGAAAGTGGATTGAATTCAAATCTTAAATTGAAAATTATAGCAAAAGCTCCATGATTAAAAAAGCAGCATTTATGCCTTGATCTCTTGTAATCCTCTTATTTTAGGCAAGGAAACACTGAGTTAGGGGAGATCAGCTGTTGGCACAGTCAGTGTCTTCAAAGCCACCTGTATTTGGGACTTCCCCAAGTATATTCTGTGTTGGCTGTTGACATGTAAAATCACATCATTCCCAACCCAGTACCATAAAATACCCTGTGCTGTGACTGTGTATTGACCAGGTCCAGCAGCTTGAACTCTGTGATCCAAACCCAGGCAACTTCCATTTAATATGGAAGAAATGCTTAGGCAGTCATTTGGTGAAAAGATTTTTCAGACTGGATGGAAATTCAGCTGCTTGCATTTGCACAAGGCTTGAGACAACATGAACACTTTGAAGAGATTTTGCTTTGAGATTTATAGCCACTGCTAGTGCAGAGGCAGTGGAAATAAGTCAAAACCTGTTCCCGTGTACATTGCTGCACCATCCACTGGAGTCATATATTTAACATAAAGCTGGAGTTTGCCTTGCATAGCAAATCTGTAGTTACTACTCATGCAACAGGACTTTCAAGGGATAGCTGGGGGTGAAGGGCCACTAAATATGTGATTCCAATCAGGGCTGGAAGCCTGTACCTTCAGGGAAGTTTGGATGGGGCTCCCTGAAATTAGTTAGATTTTTAGCTTGTGCCCCTTCTAAGTGGAAGCAGCACAGTGACAAGAAAATTAGTATATAATTGCCTTACCATAATTCCTGTATCACCTAATTAATAAATGAAAACACTAGGCATGCTGCAAGTTTGACCTGGGATTAGTACTCCCATGGAGGTTTACACTGTTATTTTCTTTGCTATACACTTTTCCCTGCAGGAAGATTAGCATCTTTAGGGTCATATTTATTTATATGTATCAAATATTTATTTCCTTTTTTAACAACAAGATTCAAAGCCATTTAACACCAATTTTTCCCTTGCCCACCAAAACAGTGTTTCTCATGCAAATACTTTCACTCTTGTGATTTTGTTCTCTTGAAATCTCTGAGGGTTAGGTGCTTTGAAACCTCAGGGGTTTATGGCATATAGACAGAAATGTATTCTGCATAATAACACCCCATCTTAATGCATTTTGTTGTTTTTATCTAGGAGTAGACTTAAACAGCTACCTCTCAGGGAAAAAAAAAATATAGATATTTAGCAGATAACACAATTCCTTTGGAGGCTCAGAGTTCTTCTCCAAATGCATACACACAATTTCCATTAGCATTTAAAGGAACATGAAAAAAGGAGAGATCTCTGAGCCTTTGTCATTGGCTGTTGTGAATATCCTGGCTGCAGAAATGTTAATGTTTTTATGTATTACCTCCATCTGCTTCAATCCTGTGAAATTTAGGTGTGCTATTTATAAATATGAATAATTTTTGAGTTAGTATATGTTTTGCCTGTTCTGCAGGCACTATTCAGTTTCTTGCAGAAAGCACATCTGTTGTTGCTTTCATTAGCAAAGGGTCCTTTTTACGTACTTTTTAATTATAATATTGATTTTTTTTCCCCCAGCACTGCTGTTTGGTACAGTGTATTGTTAAACCACTCAACAAGTTTAAATCTTTGAAAATGGGGTTTGTAATGGAAGTGCTGGCATACCCTTAGCTGCATTGTCATGGGCTCTGATGTTGTGCTAAATGGATTGAGTCACACTGACATCCCCCACCTCAGAACCAAAGTCCCAAGCACATTGAAATACTATTTCAGCAACACAGTTACGTGGTGATACACTGCTTGGATTCAAAATAAATTCTATGAAATTCAAAGGAGCTGTGGGAATGGATAACCGCAGCTGAGGTGCTGGAAACGTCTCACAAATCAATCATCCCAGGTGTGAACAGAATTTCCAGGTTGGTTTCCTACATATTTTATTTTCGTGGGTTTCTTTGAAGTTGAAATCTCTTTTTATTTGTAACATCCTTGCCCTTGAGTCTTTCTTCTTTTCTAAATATTCACTCATTCCCCATAATCCCTTTATTCCGTTCTATTTTCCAGCCATACCTCCCTTGATACGCGTTTCAAAGGCGAATTGTGCTGAGACCCATCTGGATGCACGTTAGGCTTTTAGTTTTGTCTCCACTTACCTACCAGTAGCTCAGTAGCTGAAGCCTCTCTGGATCTTGCTTAACCAGCACTTAGGACAGAAATACCCCGAGGGAAGTAGAAATTACAGTGGGCTTTGAGTTGCTCTCAGGCCATGCCCACACCTATCCTGCAGTACCCCAATATTCATGCTTCCTATGTAAGTGTTCATCTGAGCATGTACAGCAAATTAGCTGTTTGCTGCAGTGTCACAAATAAACTCAACTTAAAATAATATTTTCTGGTTATTCCTTTGAGAAAAAAAAAAACCACATTTCTGCAGACCTCATGGTCAGTGTAATATTCTAATATTTCTAATGTAATTATATTTGCTTTAATAAGCACTATAGTAGGATGCCTTTCTATGGAAGATATATAGACAACATCATACACACTTGCTGAGGCCTTTTCTGAAGCACAAAAAAAATGCAATCTGTGAAGGCTGGGAGGCATTCTGGCTTCACTAACATTCAAATATTAGAACAAATAAACGTGGCTTTTTGGATTATATTCAATTGAAATACCACATCAGACTGTGGTTTCCTTTTGAATGATTAAATATTGTCGGAAAATAATTTTAGTGCTGTCATTTAGGGGGAAAACCTGATGAGAAAATACGGAGAAAATATGTGTATCAGTAGGCTATGGAACAGATTGCAATGGAAGTGCTCTTGCTTTCCCTTCCCTACTGCAGGGTACTCCTAGGATCTTGGTGGCAGAATGTGCAGAGGAAGAGGGCCTGCCCATGTGGTCACAGGGCAGGGTGTTCTGCAGCCATGATTCTGGTGGGGCCTGACTGAGCCCCTCTCCTGCACTGTGCCACACGCCCAAGCCTCCCCTCTGTTTTCTGTGACTCCTGTTTGAGCAGCCCTACACCTGCATTTGGATCAAGGCAGGCTGGGGTATCCTGACCCCAAAATACCAGGGGGAATAGTAGTGTGGCTTTTTCAAAAAGCTGACTGGAAAAGCCCCATCCTTGACTGCTCCCCTATCAAAGCCTGTGCTGGAAGTGAGAGGGTTAAAAGTACAGCCATTTGCAGTTATATTTCACTTTTGAAAAGCTAGATTTCTGAGATACTCATTAAAAGATGAATTCAGACAGTGTCCTTGAGACAGTTAATGAGATATGCTAATTTAAAATAAATAGGTCTGGTATGAATTCTTGATAAGAAAACATCTGCTTGGATCTGTTGCTCACTTTCAAGGGAGGTAACTGAGTCTGAAGACAGCAAGATACGATAAGGAACATGCAGCCATCTTGAAGGCAATAGTTTAAAAGAACTGATTGTTTTTCAGGTTAGACCTGGAAGATATTTCTTCCATCTGGCTTCTTTTGGATGTAGGGACTGAGAGATGCAGGCCTGGGGCCAGGAAGCCACTAAATGAATTAAGAGGAGCCTAATTGGCCATCAAAGCCATTGGGGAGAAAAGCACTTCTAAGGCACTGCATGTTCCTCAAACAGATTTAATATATCTGACAAAGAGAATGGATTTTCCTGAAAGTCACCACCGGGAAGAACTGAAAGTAAGCATCACCCAAAATAACTGCAGAGTGTGTCACCCTGGTTTCCACCTGCATGGCACAGAGTGGGTGGCAGCCAGTGCATTCCTCCAGGAGAGCCAGCATGGAAGAGCATTTTAACTCCCCTGATCTTGGCAGTGAAGGAGAGTAACTTTACAATAGAGATGGATGCACAGGGTTGTCTCCTGGAGGTGCTGCAGGTTTTACTATTGTGTTGGAGGCTTTTTTGGCTCAGTCACAGAAGTGTGCTATCTCATTTTTATATAGATATCCTTGCACCATCCCTTAGAAGTACCAGCTTGAATAACATTTTGTAGAAGTCACAGAGCAGTAAAAGGTGGCAGGAGAAATCCTACTGCTCCCAGTATCTGGTTAGCTCTCCTCTGAAAAGTGAGAAATGCCATCCCCAAGATGGTCACATTTTTTCCTACACCAAAGAAATGGAACGTTGTGGCACAAGCAGTTCAGCTCTCTGGCTATCAGTTACAATAAAGCTTAAGTACTGTTGCTGAGGGGTTTGAGCTCTACAATCGAATAATAACATAGTATACCATGCTAGAAAATTTTCTAGAAGTTTACAGATGTTCAATATTCAAAGATTATTGATACTGACCTTTCAAAAAGTTTAGATCCAGATGCATGAATTTTTAATTTAAGTCTACACACCATACTCTGTTACAGGGTTTTAATGTTACAGAGCACTCTCAGGCAGTGTCAAAATCTACTGGGTATTCAGTTCCTTTTACTCAATAATATAAAATTAGGACTTTAATTCCCTTCTACCACACCACTCCTTTGCACTTGCATCAGTGCAGCCAGGAGTGGCCTGGGCTTAATCTGTCTCTGTGCCTGAGGGTATGCAAGAAGAGGAGACACTGTCTGAGAAATACTATTTGTACCCAGCAGCCTGACTTGGACTTAGGTTGTTACCTGTGGTAAGCTGGGATCAAGATTTTCCTGAAAGATCCTATTGCATTGTGACACTTCCTCACCTCTCTCTGCACTGGCTTTGGGGCCGTGGCAAAAAGTCAGTGTGCTGCACTCACAGGTCTGATCTCAGCCTTTAGATATTCCTTCTCAAAAATACTGATACTTCCAAGATAGACCTGACAGGGCATTTGGAAAACATGACAGTACCTGCCTACGTGTTAGTGTCTGAATGCCAGACTTCTGGGGTGATCAGAACAGGCTTGCACAGATTCATATTCCTTGATTTCACATCTAATAATAGTAGTCAATTCTTAATTTCAGTTTCTGTCTTATAAAATCTACCTGATCAAGAAGCTAAAATGGATCATTTGACATAAAATAGCCATTCTTTCCCTCCGTTATTGTAACAATTGCATTACATAAATATTTTTTTCTCTAAAACATCTTATTAAGGTAATATTTTTGCCTTAATATTAATATTTTACCTTAATATTAAGGTAATATTAAGGTAATGATTTTTATTATATAATCATAATAGTATAATTCACTACTATTATTGTCAGACACACTGTATTTCCTTATCATATTTTTCTCTCATTTTCCTGGGTTGCTTTGTTCAGTGCTGTGTACAAGTGCAGTCAACATCCTGCTGAGTCATTTAGCAAGTGCATCAGATATTTTTATAGTCCAGAATTTTATGTTTGTGCTGGGAACTTGCAGCTCCCAGTAACCTGAACTTCAAATCCACTTTACTCATGTCTTTGACACAGAGTTTGATCCCTGAGTTTATTTGTGACAGTAAACAGAAGATTTTATAACAAATAGTATGCACTGATGTGCACTTGGTTAGATGTAATTATGAAAGATGATTACATCCTTCTCAGTTACTGCTTGCTGCTGCAGATGGCTACTGAACTTCATGAATAAGTGACCTATACCAATACAGCAAGTTCTGCTATCCTTGAATATTTTGTTCAAATGGTGTGAATACCAATATGAAATCTAAGGAGAAGTGGTCCAAAATATTCTATGAAATTAGTGATTACCAAAATTGTAATGCTGATTACAAACCCTTACCTAGGCATCATGTAAAATAGGAATATCTGAAGATGTAGAATTGGGGCCAGATTTCAGTTTAACAGGTATTAACCAAGCTGTCATTAAGACACTTGCCTTTTATTTAAAAAGCTCAGAGTGATATCTCTAGCTGGTATAAATTAGGAACACTTCATTATATATATAATTGACAGATGTACAGAGACTTCATTCCCAAGTCATCTAAGTTTGAACTTTGCTGCATAAAGGACAACAGAAGTCAATTTACATTACGATTGCTGAGTAATTCAGAAGAGAAGGGAAATGTAGACTGCATTATCCTCAACACTGGATAAATTGCTTTCTATGTCTTTTATAGGGTGGGCTAATGGTCAGCCATCAACATGTTTATATATTTAGCAACTAGTCTATTATATAATCTGAAGATTAATTTTAAGGAATATCCTTGTCATAATTCCCTTTGCTACACCTTAATTCGAAGGTTCCACTTAGACTTTCAGTTGGGTTGCATGAGTGCTAATGAAGCACACCACAAAGTCCTTGCTTTTCTGCTACTTGTACCTTGCTTAATCTCCTTTATGAACATGCCACTCACTCCTGTAGAACAGTTTAATAGAGTGTCTGTGCCGTGCTGGGAGCCAGCTGGGAGGCTCCTCATACAACAGGATGGGGATAAAGGTGAAGAGTGGCTGACTGGCAGCACTCACAGGGCTTTCACCGCCCTGCCCTTGTGACTTATGCTTCGGTTATGATGATTAGTAAATATTAATGGTATTACTTGTGTTGCCTGGAAGGCTCAGCAGAGATTAGGGCTCTCATTATGCTGCACAGGCACAGGAAGAGACAGGGGAGGGGAAATAGGATATGAGCATGCAGAAAGTCTGTGAGCCAGGGGAGAACTGGACCCTACTATGCTGAACTGTAAGAATTACATCCTCATCTGCCACCCCCCTTTCTGAACAGCCAGGGATTCACCAGTCAGCTCAGGGTGCTCTGAACTGTGAACGTGCTGAACTCGGGAGCCGAGTCAGATCTTCCAGCATTATTTCCGAGTGACTGCTCCAGGATCACCATGCTCTCAGATACCTGCAACACATGGACATTTGGCAAATCCTGCTAGTGCCTGTAATGCCATAGTAAACTGACATATTTATGTGCATTTTATGTGTTTTCGTGATGCATCTTGGGGATATGATTTTTCATTTTTGCCATAATCAGTCAGTCAGAGAACTGGTACCTTTCCACAGGCAGAAATAATGCATTGACACTGCCTGACTGCAATATATTAAAATTTAAATTACCCTGTGGTCTGCTGTAGGAATCATATTAACTGATCCTAAACACACAGAAAAGGCAGAACAATAAAATTCAGAGAATGATAAATTACTGATGTCCTTTCATATTTCATAAAGAAAAGATTTGCTAATGGTCTGAAGTTGACTTACTAAATGTTTATAAACGCTAGGACAATTTTTTAAGTAAATCAGTATAATATTCTAAGAAGACATTCCTCTCTGACATTTGGCAGCTTTAACCACAGCCTGGGTAAAACCCAATTTGCAGTAACTATGAATTGCCATTTAATTTGGGGGCGTGCACGGCTTAATTGAAAAAGTGTGTTAAAAGCCAATAAGCCAGAAGCACAACTAGGAACTTGAGTTCCCCGTGGCAAACCCATCATAATCTAAAGATCAAACTATAGCACCTTTGTTTCAGTAATTAAGTGTGCAGTGGCAGCAAAGACTATTTTTGTTCTTTATTGAGCTCCTGCAATAGAAAGCTGCATGAGCTTTTCTACTGAGATATATGAGATATATATTTAATTTCTGTAGTGGTCCAAGAGAGATTCTGCAGATTTCTGTTACTTTCATGGATGCTTTTATATCTGAAAAAAAGGTGCATTTTCCAGTACATAAATATTATTTTAATTCAATTGCCTGGGTCCTTTCCATTCTGATAATTTCAATAACTGTGTGTGGAATATGAAACAAGTCCCCAGTTGTTAACATATCTATTTTAGTAGAGAAAATGGGGAACTTTGTGGTACTTTTATTACAGTTTATATCTGCATGTAACTATGTTTGGGATCATTCTGGTTTTTGCATACAGGGAATCAAATAAAATGCATTTTCCAGCTCACATGAAAGAGCAACCATTACTTCTCAACTCTACCTTTTCACACATGTATTTTCCTCTCTCTCCACCATGGCCAATATAATGTTTCCAGCCTATTAAAAAAAGAAAACAAACCCCAGTTTGGCTATTTTTTTTTTAAATGTGCTTAAAAACCATCAATGCTGGCTTTAGTTTTGGGCAGACACCAAACAACAACCTCTTGGGAGATTGCTAAGGCTGAGGGACAACCCACAGTAAAACTTTCTTACTACACTGAAGGAAAGACTGTTAGAACAGGTAATTTCCATTACATGAAAGTCTTTATATTTACTTCTCGGGATTCTATTAAGGTTTTTTGTCAGAAAAAAACAAGGTCCAAGGAAAACCTCTTTGCTTTTGCAATGGGCAGGGTGGCACAACATTGCAGACTTTTTTCTCTCCAACTCAGCCAACATTTCTCCTCAGTCACCCTGACGCTCCTTCACAAGCTCAGCGTATTTTTAGTTTGCTGCAAATGCATCTTTGATGTTTGCTTGCTATACTGAGATGCTTTATTATAACCACACTCAGCTATAGCAAATTACTTAATTAAGGAGCAAAATCATCAAGAGACTTCCTGGAGTTTTGTGGGAGTATCTTGCTGTGTATCCACCTCTCACACATAGTGTGCATCTCAGGGTTAAGGGAAAATTGCAAAAAGTTGGCAGGACACCATCTGTGTTGGCATCACTACCACAGTTTTTGAGTTTTGAGTTACAGTTTAGAGTTAACAAACCACAATACTGCAGTGCAAAAAAAAAAAAAAAAGGGAAGGATCATGGATTGAACCTTGCCAGATGGAATATGGAGACAGCTCAGGAGAACTTGCCAAAAAAATATGTGTATGCATGCATGTGTGTGCACAAACCCCTTATAAAATTAAGCAATCTCTTGAAATTCCTCCACTTTGAGAAGCTTCAGACCAAATGCACTTTCACTTGCCAACACCAAGAAAAAGTTATCACCATTTATATTCATATACACATAAGTTTCATCCAGATGGTTTTACACAGTTTCCTGTAATCTAATGCATTTTTCTGCTTTTAAATTACAGAGAGATGATCCCTGTTATGACAATTATATTCACACTTGTAACTGCCTGATAATGGCACAGGTAAATGTTTTAAATTCAACACACTAACTTCAAACTTTCCTAACTTTTACTAATTACCTGTTCTTTGTAGTTGGTCATTTAGTCATAGGATATTATTTCTATTTTAAATGTGCTAGTAAAACTTTTTAGAACAGCAGAATATGGAACAAAAAGTACATCATTCGCACACAAATAAATATTAATTTATGAAATACTAGGAAACTCATTACACAAATGTTAATGTAGAGGGAATAATTTCTTCTCTAACTGACACAAAGCTAAACCTCAGTTGGCAGTGATCTGCATAACTCCAGTGCCTCATAGGAAGCTACAGCAGTTTACATAAGCTAAGAGGATCTGAACTTTTGCTTCTTGTGTCTCTGCTGTATTCTCCCTTTGTCATGGCCTTTTTACCTTGCATAAATAAGTGTTAATTAACTTTAATTAGGATAATTGCATCATAGCTATTCTACTCACACTTACAATGGTATTAAAGAGATTCAACCCCTTTAGATTTTCGCTAATGATGATAGTGTGAATGGAGAGCAAAGTAATATTGTCAGGTCTGATATCAAAATCTTTTTTCAGAAAGAATTAGAAATTTGGTCATGTCGTAAAGATGAATAAAGGTCAAAATCCCAAAATTTTACAAAAAATCTGAGACCTAGATAGGTATATACCTAATACAATTGTGAAACAAGACACATAAGAAATGTGAATTAAAACAGGTAACAGAAGCAAAGGACAAAAATGACAATCCTGTTGAAAGACTTTTCCCAGAGGATTACATTTTTATTAGCACCAGTAAAAATCTTCTCTAATCTCATTTGTTCATAGATGTGCAAATGCACTATTTTTAACAGAGACAAACACTGTACAGGAATAGAATAGAATAGTTCAGTTGGAAGGGACCTACAACAACCATCTATACCAACTGCCAACCTCCAGACTGTAAGACAAATCCTTGTCTGCCCAAATATTTGCTTTAAACAGTCTGGGTGGGCAGTGCTAAGCCATCTTTGGACTCTGCTCACTGTGGTTGTTGGAAATCAGCTTGGGCTTTATTACAGAGAGGCATCTCTGGTCTGATCTAATTTGCTTTTGCTCCAGAAAATCATTTCATAGCCATGGGCTTTTGCTGCAGTTTGTGCCCCATCAACTGAAGTAAATAGAAGAGTGTTTAGAGCCGGGTGTGTTGGCTCAAGATTACCTGTTAGCAAGAAAATCCCTGGATGTTGGGTTAGAGGAGTTTGGGAGCTGCAGAAATGAGACTTAGCAAGAACCATCCACTTTTAGTTAGTAATTAATAATACGCAAATGTCCTAACGACTTCCACTCCTAACTATATTATTCAGTGTAGTGATCCCATGTTACAAAGGGGTCCTGCACTGTCCTGCAACCCTGCTCAGCTCAGTTTATATCCCCTCTCACACTCTCAGATATGGATTAACCAGACCCACAGAAGTTTCTGCAAAGCACAGCTTCAGCAAAACCAGCCCTGAACTCATCACTGCAGCGACATAATGTAGCTTGGCACAACTGTATTACAGCATTGCATTCGTGTGCTGCAGTTAAGGCCTGTCAGCAATTTCATTATTGAGTCCTATTTTTAGCTGTTTGTAACTTAGAAAAAAATAATAAAAGCTTTTACAGAGTAGGCTTAATCTGAACAATATTTTTTTCTGGCTGGGAAATGTAATGATATACATTCTATGGGCATATGACAGTACAAGTAGTTTCTTCATCTACATAAAAAATCTGCTGACTTGTGTTTCCATATATATTTTCCTGTTATTTACTGTTATTCTCAAATGGATTCTAATAAAGTTGCAATTTATTGCAATACTTTCATAGTGACCCAATAGTATGAATGTGGAACAATGTTATACATGAGCTCTGCTAAGGTGAACACTCACAGAGTCCATTGCTGTCAGTGATACAGGCGACATTATGCTGATGATTACTGATGAAGGCATTCCCCTTAACTTCATGGGTGAGGTATATAACATGATGACCTTAAACATCATGAAGAAAAGTTTTCTTATGCCAAAACATAATCAGGATTTGATTCTTCTGTAAAAAAACACAATGTAAATGCAGAGTAATCCTTGGAAGAACTTTGAAGATTTTAGTATCTTAATTGATTAGGAGCCACATTTTCAATTGCTTTCTATACAGAATAATTTTACCATCTATTATGTGTTATATGACAAATTCTGTCATGAATTGGTCCTATGGAAATCCAAAGTAACTTAAGGAGTCTTGGTGGACTGCTGTTGACTCACCCTGGTATAAAGGAGAGCACAGCTTGGCCTCTCCACCTTGAAATGTAAAAACATTTTTCATGTGATGGTTGAGATTACAAAAATATAGGTGATTCACAACTTTTACAGCTATACACAATTCATCTACATAATGTTTTTGAAACAAAGGCTTGCTTTTAAAGGTGTAAATTACAGGTAATTGCATCTCTAATAATGATATGTAGTTCAATTATCAAGCCCTTCCCTGAGAAGTGAGAACAGAAACACATGGAATAGCTTACTTTTTATTTATTTGCTAATATTTTCATTTATTTATTTATTTTGAGCTTTCTGCACCTGCCTAA
Organism: Pipra filicauda; assembly: GCF_003945595.2. Classification (NCBI taxonomy): domain Eukaryota; kingdom Metazoa; phylum Chordata; class Aves; order Passeriformes; family Pipridae; genus Pipra; species Pipra filicauda. The sequence continues at coordinate 3,906,284 of NW_024104742.1, forward strand.
GCTGACTCTGTGATGACCTATTCTAATGTAACACTGATGGGAATGTTTATTAATGATTACTTAATTGCAGAATGTCCCAAAGATCATTACGAATGTAAGAAACAGGGATAATTAGATTAAATGTTAAAAAGTGAATTTATGCTTGATTATATTCAAATATGCAAAATCTGCTCAAAACCAGAAGTTCTTCATACAGCAAGATCAGCACATTTTTAGGCAGGTATTTGCTAAGGAAGCAGCTTCCAAGCCCAGGTCACCTCCTCACAGGAGTTCCATTAGCTGGCACAGCTTTAGCTGAAGTCTGCTCTCAGATCTCTCCATAAAAGTCACTGCAAAGAGGAGACTTTTCAACAATAGATAGAGCAACAGGCCAGCAGCAGAAAACATGCAGCAGCATCAGTTTGTGCTAAAGCATCTATTTTGATTAGTTACTGGCCAGAAGCTGCAAGATATTTTTAAATTTTAGCAAAGCTTCTTCTATTTTACACTTTTTCTGTTTTGACCCTGCAAACAAGGGTTTGCATTCCCTGATTTTTGTAACCATGTTCACCAGGGAAAGTTTTGCACACCTTCAGTGTTCGCCTTTCTTTGAGCTGCTCTTCACTACAACCTATGACTGGATGGACTCTGGCAGGCAATAAGAGAGAAACAAGACCTGTTCAGCATCAGAAAAGCTGATGTTTGAAACAAAGCTATAATTTAGATTTTTCTGTTGCCCTCACACTCTCATTAAACACTTGATGGTTTATGATATTGACTTTACTCATTTTCCATAGGCACAGTGAGGTTATATGGAAGATATTGGGAACTTATTTTTTCTGTGAGCTGTGATGAACTCCCTCTATGATTCCTTACTAAGCTTCTTTTATAGCTTCAATTTTTCTGCTATTTTTTCCTCCCTTGGTGACTCGAATCATAGAATCATAAAATTGTTTAAGTTGGAAAAGACCTCTCAGATCACCGAGTCCAACACCACTGTGTTTGCCACTAAATCATGTCCCCAGGTGTCAGATCCCTTGTAAACACCTCCAGGGATAGTGACTCCACCACTTCTTGGGAGAAGAGGCCAAACCCACTCCTGGCTACAAGCTCCTTTCAGGTAGTTCCTATAGAGAGAGAGACAAGGTGCTGAGAAGGACACAAAGCTGACCCTCCCAGTGAAAAAAGAGGGCACTGTTCAACACAAACTGAGCAGGCAAGACTCAACTGATTGTTCCATCACTACATTGCACAAGTCAGGGATTCACTTGTCAAGGGCCCTGAGGGCAGGGGCAAACAGTTAGCAGTGCCCAAAGGAGCTGACAGGGAGCAGTCATGCCAGTGTCACCAGAACTGAGTTTTGTCCCAGCCTGGGACCCGGAGGGTCTGAAGGAACAGCAGGCTCAGACAGTTGTGGTGGAGTCCAGCACAGTCCAGCTGGCATTCACAGTGTTCCTCCTTCTGTGGCAAAACCACTAAAACGGTTTTATAAATTTGAAAGTATGTTTAAGGAACTTGCTAAATCTGTTTGCCTAGATGGGAAAAATGTCACTTTGAGGACACTTGCATATGGAGACAATTTCCATATTACTGTCACTGAAGGAGCCTGTGTGAATGCCACAACTGTAGGAAAATAGCGCTGGCAAGTGGGGCTGTTCTGTCATTTTGTGGAGGATGAAGATCTATATAAGTATATTTTTTCTAGGGAAAGGATGAGCAGGCACCCACTGTCTTGGCAGCCCTGTACATTTTCAGGACTTTTTTCACCTACATAACTAATGCAGACTCTAATTTGTTGTTCTCAGATTTTAATCAAAACAGTGAGTGCCTTACACTAAGAGCAGCATGGAGCAGTCATGCAAATATCTCAACTGCAAAAGTGCAGCTTCTTTGTCTGTGCTGGAGAAACTCCATTTCCCACGCCTTATAAATGATGTTTTTACTTTAATTGTGCCCAGAGGCGGAATCAGTTTCCATACACCACAACTAAAAATCTATCCTCACTCTGAAAAAGACTTTTCTATGTATATATTTAAATATATATGTTATATATATGTTATATAAATATATATATATGTTATATAAATATATATATGTTATATATTGCATATATGTGGAGATATATATATAAAAGATATATATACAAGCTCAATGAGATATATATATATATATGCTTATATCCACATCACCCTATTTACTGGCACAAATTAATTCCTTTTTGGACTAATTTTTTATTTTTTTGTCAGCACAGTAACCCTGTGGCTATCAGTTCTGTAATTTAATTACCTGTTGGGAAGAACATCTTCTCCTAGTAAAAACTGTTGGCTAACATTTTCATAGGGAAATTTATTTCTCCAAGTAGAGGTTTTATAAAATCTCTATTTTATAGAAAACAAACAATTCATGATTCACAATTCACTTCTTCAACCTGCTGATAATTTTGTAGGCTCCTGTTAGATCTTTACTGCAGTCATCAATTTTCCAACTCAGTAAGCTCTAGTCTACATAGTACTTGCTACAAACAGATGCCATTTCATTTTTATGGTCATTCTCATGGCCTTCTTGCTATCCCTCCTAGGTCTCCTGCAGCCCTACAGAAATAGGATAAGAAGAGTTATGTACAGTATACACATTTACTACTGATTGGTACAGCGGTATAATGATACATGCTGGTTTGTTCTCTTTCTATCAGAAATAGCAATCAAATTGTTCCACATCAGGAAGCAATGATTGTGATATCCTAGAGTTCTTCTGTTTTGTCCATTTTTTCCCCAGGTGGCTAAAGGCTTGATTGTCAAATTCACCATCTAAGGAAGAGGATCTGATGCCCAGATGAGAGTGTCAAAAAATCATTTATGTCACCACTGTGCAGTGGAAGAAAACTCTTATGATTTCCATAGCTCTGAGCCCATAAGATCTAGTACTGGACGAGAGTGGAAAAAAATCCCCCCCAAAAAATCTCTTTAGGGACCATAAGGAAATCTTTGGCTTTGCCAAAAACTGCCTGCAGGACTGCAGTTTGTGTTGCTTGTGCCAAGCTTGAGTGAAGACAATACACATAAGTTTTCAGTACTGTCAATATGGCGTTTTTCATCACCACATAATCTATTCATAAATCCAAAACTAATGATTCATAAGTTGAACAAGAAGTGACTCTAAGCATGGGAGAGATGCTGCACATCTAGCATGACCATGAGGTCATTGCAACCAGCCACCTTGGCTCAGCTACTGAACTGGCCTAACAGTTTTTGCTGGAGTTGTCTGCTTGGGGGAGACGTGTATACAGACAGACACAGATACACACACTCATGTATCCATGTATAGATAAAGATATATTAACAATAATTTAAAAAAACTTCTAAAGGATCAGGATAAGCACCTCACAGATGATGAAGAACTCATTTTCAGGATCACAGCCCTTAGAGCTCTCCATCACCTGTCTGGCATACAGCCAAAAATAAGTGTGCTGCTGCCTGGGTAAGGTTTTGCAGAATATTAATGGCTTTCATAGTCCACACTATCCTGGGTTCATAACTTCTTGAGGACCAGGCAGACACAGGTATTTCTCATTTAGCCTTTTCTTTCACATCATCCAACAACATTCCCCCCCAGAGGCAGAGGTGTGTCCTTCTGCAGGGCAGGCCAAGGGCAGTGCTGGTGCAGCCCCGGCAGTTCCACAGAAAAATTGTCTTGTCCTGGTGTTAGGAGGCAGGTTTGGGAAGAGGGTCGCTTCATTATTTCAGTTAGATGCTGGTGGAGCTGAACAAGTAACTTTGGGTCACTGAGTGAAAATAGATTGATGTGTCTGGGGCACGAACTGTGTGTCCTTCCATCTGCCAGCCCAGCTCTGTCTGCTGGCACAGGCACTGCCAAGGGCAAATAGCTGAACCTCCATGAATGGCGAGGAGCAGCCTGAAAAATGGGTTTCTTCTTGTTCCACTTGATGAAGGAAATGCAAGATAAATACAGCATCCTTTTTTTTTCCTTTTTTTTTTTTCAGTAGATAAGTGTGCTTTTCACAGAAAACACCAAGATGTGAGCAGTGGTCTCCCAGGAAGAGCCAGCAGAAGGATGAGGGAAGGGTCCTGGGTGCTGTCTGTTGATATTTGTACCTACCCGGCTGTGCAGTCAGAACACAAACCACAGTTTCCTCAGTAGTAATAAATCAAGGTTAAAATACACATGTAAAAATTATTATTTTTGTATATAATTCATTAATTCACATATAAAAACAATGTAGTGTTTTAATTCAGGTTCACAGTGTCAAGGCAGCACTCCCCACTTCCCTTTCATAAGCAAAATATCAAAAATGGTACATTTGATTTCCACTTTTAATGACAGAGCTGTACAGATTTCAGACATATTTTAAAACCTGTGTTTTAAAACCTCCAGAAAATACTCCTTGCACTTGTTTGTCATGCTTGAGCCTAACGTGATTTGAATGAGAGAAGAAATTAAGCCTGATAACTAATATGTTTATTGTAATAGACAGGACATATAAATATCGGTAGTTAAATGACAGACCATATAAAGAGGGAATTATAGAGAAGAGATAAAACCTGGTGTGTATATTAATGGGGGGGGGGAGAATGGTATGTACAAGTCAGGGATCTGTTGTCAACCCCATAGCAAATGCATCTGTATTCTGCTATTCCAAGGAGCAGTAATAGCAATACAGGAGCCCAAGTTCTTTACTAGACTTTCATAATTAATAATATCACAGGTTTTGAAAAGGAATCTTTTTCCCAGTATGAGAGGAAATTAGTTCCCTCGCTGTGCTCTACCACAGTACCTCCCTGATGCATCATTTACTTCTCCTTTCCTCCCACACCTCGGGGTAACCAAGCAAAGGTGGGTTTGGCAGATTTTCACAGTGCCTCACAAGAGGCAGATAATCTTGATTAAATTCCTCATTCTCCCAGCTCTATTTTTTTTTACATAGTTTTTCTAATCATAATTGGATCATCTGAGAATTGGATCTCTTTTCCCCCTCTCATTTCCAGTAATCAGAATCACTCTCTCTTTTTTTTCCCCCAGAGATAATCCCTTGGAGATGGGAAAGGTTTTCTGTTGTGGTTTTCGCTTCCATGTAAGCTTTGAACAATGACTGCTGAGTTAGCTTTGACAGGTGTTAAAATATCTTGGAGCCAGCTGAACATTCGTATTGATTAACTAATACATGGACAGAGGTTTTTAGAAGTGATTGCTTTACACTGAGCGTTTCAGAAGGAAGTGGAGAAAATATGCTACATTATCACTTTCTTTCTCATCCATTTTCATATACTATATTCCATGTTCATCTAGTTTAGCTACTAAGCTGTCAAAGACCAGAAAATAGTGAAGAATGTAGTTATATGCTTATTCAGAAGATTGAATCTTGCTGTTTATTGCAGCTGTTTATTCATGATATAATTAGGCAGAAATATACAGCTTATGTAAAACTTAATAAATTCCTGACACAGTCCTAAATGATTGATGAATATTTTTCTACCAGCCTATCTGGTAGAAATGTCTTTTCAAAATAAAGAACCTTCAGATTTGTAATTATCAGTGTCCCTGTGCCTCATCACTACAGTAAAATAGTATGAATAAATACCAGCCAAAAAAGATTTATCTTGTAATCCAAACACCTGATTTGCCATGTTTTATATCTTACCTGTGACATGGTTTTCAGGGGAAATGTTCAGCGTAAAAAAGATGCAAGATGAGACCCCTTTAGGAGACAAAGCTGAAATTATCACAAATTATTCAATACTGCATTACATTCATAGTTGACAACAAGACAGTAGGGCCTGATCCTCCTACTGACGAGTGCACCATGGTTTAAGGCAAAATTTAAGAGTGCTGAAGTAAATGCTTGTTTTGAGCATTACAGGGAGAATGTTAAATATTTTATTGTAGAGATACCCCATAGACAGCCTCTCAGTTTGGATTCAGATGCACATGTAAAAACTTGAGATATTTAGATCTCTTTTGCCCATATGAGTAACACATTTCTCTAAAGACTAAAATCCTAAAGTTTCCCAGCCGTTCACATACATAACAGTACCAAAGCCACCTCCTTCAAAAATGCTGCATACACATCTCTAAAAAAATACAAATCCTCTTCTCTTACCTGCCAACACTTGTAATTAATGTAACAGCAAATTCCCATTTGAATTACTAATACAAAATATGCAGGTATTGCATGGTATAAAAAAGATGGAGCCTTATCAACAGGCAAAACAGATGAGGTTTCTACCTTTACTTTTAGAATTCTGCATGCCTGTGTGGAAGGTGCCCAGCAGTCCTCTCCCAAGCACACTGAGGCCAATGAAAAAACTTATTTTACATGCACTGCATCCCCAACATGACCCTTACAAGTGATGGCAAATATCTTCCTTTACTCGGGGAGAACTGACCTTTATCCTGCTGCATGAATCCTGTTTTGAGAAGTAGAGATGAAGATTTTACCTTCATGCAAAAGTAGAACAGAAGCAGTGAATTTTAACTGACTTCAGGACTGTGCATTCCCGATTCCTATTTAAACTAGCTTTCAAGATATTTTATGGAACTACCCTTTTCTTAGCTTCATGACTATTAAATCCAAAACTTTTTCCTATTTGTTTTCCTTTAATGCTACTAATGAGTTTCTATTATACTTTAAGTATCTCTTCTAACTCAAATTAGAAGTTTATACTGTCAAGTCATGTGTGTAATGAACCAAACAGTTCTTAAATTTAAAGACTACCAGTTAATTCTTAACTCAGGAACAATAAAAAGTAAAAATAGGCATCTTTAACCAAGGGGTTAAAGAAGACCCCTTTTAACTTAATTTTGAGGTTTTGGGTTCTTCTCTTTTCAAAGCTGATTGAAACAAAACACTGCTGGGCCCTTACACAAACCATGCAGACTATTGTCTCTGTTAATGGATGCAAGGGTACATGAGAGTTACCATAAAGTCATTGCAACAAAGCATTACCATTTTTTTTATTTCTTTTTTAATTTTATGCATTAAATCATTAAATTATGAGCTTTCCACTCTTTATAACTGCACACAAATCATGAACTCTTACGACAAAGGGGACATACTAGTAAGGACTCCTGCCTTGACTTGTATTTCACTCATATGTGAAAGTGAGGAGGAAAATTTTAGTGCTAATAATGTTAATTTTGGTTTTGAGAGATATCACTTAATTCAGTCCTCTATCTCTAGATTTACATTGCCATAGCAGACTCATTTTCCCTTTTTATCAGTAAAGGGGCTAACATTGGACCTAACATGAAACTGCTTCCCGAGCTTCAGAGTTCATTAAACAGTAACCTATAACAAAGACTTAAAAAAATTAAGATAAAAAGACAATTCAATGTGTTTCACTACACTAATACTTATTTTATTCATGTGTATTTTTAAAAACAGATTTCTCTTCAGAATACAAAGACTTTTCCTACTTGTAACAGATAAAAAGGCCGTGTCAAGGAAAAAAGGTGAGAGAATGCCAGTTCTTTGTTTTTATTTATTATATATTCAGTACATTTAGTTTTCCAGATAAGCATTAAATGGATGCTCTGTTTTTCAGAAAACCTTCACTTATTTTTACATTAGTTGAAGTTACGATGCTCTTAGCACAATTTGTAGTAATTTTGTAAAGATTAAGCTTTATTGCGTTACCCTGTAGTTCTTTTGTCAAGTCTGAGGAGCCATTTGCACAATTTCATCTAGAATTTTCAAAAATAGAATATAAACGTATTTTTCACTTTAAGAGAAACAATACAAGTAAAAAAAAAAAAAAAAAAACTAAGAAAGCTAAACCTACTCAGGGTGTAGCAGGGAAGTGATGGAATCATTATTCCTGGAAGTGTTATAGGAGCACATACGGATGTGGCAGTTGGGGATATGGTTTAGTGTTGGGTTAATGGTTGGACTTATCTTAGAGGTATTTTCCAACCTTAATATGACCCCTGTTTAGCCTCCATCTGCAAATAATTAATCATAAAATGTGTCCTGATCTCTGCTCAGGGCACCCAGGACAGCAAAATTCCTGCAATCTGGAGCACCACCGTCATCAGGAAGGAAGGTGGGGGATAGACAACAGAAAATTTCAGATACCCAAATCTTCCAGAACTTTTTCCTTTCCTGACTCACCTTTCAAGAAGTGTTTCAGCCACGTACCCTGCTGGGCTCACCAGGAGCTTGCACTGACATCCAAATCAGGCTCCAATGATCCCTTTGACAGGATGCACCTCTTGCTCTCAGCACATTCAGCATTCCCTCATCCACGGCTTGGAAGTGTAAACCAGATCCCACAAGAACATTTTCACTGAAGGCCTGCTGTGGATAAGAAATGCTAAACAGACAAATAATTCACACCTTACTGAGCTGATGATGATGCAGATGTTTTCCTATAGAGATATCTTTATTTTAATAACAAAGAATTGTATCGATGAAGTTCATTTCTTGCTTTTAAAAAATGTTGTCTCCTCAAAATGCTCATTTGAGGTGGCCTACATTTGCACATTGCATTATTAGCAAAATGACTGTGATCATTTTAATTTAACAAATGGAAATGCACAAACACCTGCCTTTGTGCTAGCTTGGCCTTTGGAACTCGTGGTGAATGGCTGCAGGTTATTAGACATGCCCAGCAAAACAGTGGCTGCAGTTTCCATTTGCATGTCTGTAATTCACTGAAGGTATCTCATTTTCCCAATTGGGCCCAATTACAACAGTCATGATAAATAACCTTCCACTGTTGGTACATTTACTTCTCTGGAAAAGGTGCTGGGAAATGGGTCTGAGATACTTTCATGCGCAGCAAAAAGTGTGTTGTTCACCTCAGGGGTGAGAGATGTACGAGAGAGAGAAACAATTTTATAAATTTACTAAAAAATTTCCAGTGGGCAATTTAAAGGTGAGATTATGAACAATATAAGATTATATAAGTCCCTACAGCATTATCTGTATCTTAAAATAGAAGTTTTTCTTAATTGGAAAGTCTGAATATGTTTATCTCTGCTTTATTTTCTTGTGCATCTCTGTTTGTCCCCAAATAGATTTCCCTTCAGTCAGATCGTCATAAACCTTTGACTTATAGATGACACCTCCTTGTTTTACAACACTTCAAATCAAGATTTCCTGATATTAAGGAGAAGAAACACCTTGATTTTTTTCTCTGTTATCAACATTTTCTTTATTTCAGGCCCACGGTACAACTCTTCCCTTTAAAAAAAAAAAAAATTTCTATTCCATCCTTTCATACTTTATCCTAGGAAATCAGCCTGTTTATCTCAGACTACACTGATACCTTATTCAAATCATTCATGCTGGAGAGAAGTTGTCCTAAGCTCTTGGCTACTGCTCACCAATAGGTGCTGTTGTCTCATAACTGGGCATTATCAGAAAGCCAGTTTTCACTAGACTGTCCCAGTATTTCAGCATAATAAAAAAAAAAAAAGGGCATGTTATTTCCCATAGCCAGGGCTTTCTGTTCCCTGCACTATTTTGTTGGTATTCATTCTGTATTTCTATACATTCCCTCTGACCGTTGAACTGGAAAATAAAACTGTAGCTATTATTCCTCTCTATAAAAATAAAAATCTCACATGCTGAGCACTCATCCGGCCTTCATAACTCTCCTTTGGTTTTTCCACATTGTGTGGCTGGGTGCAAGAAAACAGCTCAATTATCTATTGGACATGGGCACTAATGAGGCCCAGGTCACTCTAAGTTAATTAGAAGCAGCCCAGTTTTTTAATGATTGCAGTCTTAATATAGCTAAAAACCAGGGTGGCAGCAAAATTAGTTGGTGCCACTCTTTCTATGCTTCCCATTTTGCTCATTCTGGCATGTAAATTCTTCCTTATTGTTACTCACAGCTGACTGCCCCACTAATGAATATGATTTCTCTGGGTTAGATGTTTATGAAAATGTCGCGCCACGCTACGCAAGATGCAGTCACTGAAATGACCCTCCTTCTGAGCAAAATTGTTCAGTTTCAGGGATTCATAAATAGAAAGACCAGTAGGCAACTGAATCAGTTGTGATACTCCAAATTGTCCTGGTCACACAAAGCTCCTAGGATAATTGTTACTATGTCCTATTTGATTTCTCTTGTAACTCTTGGAGCAATGCAATTAGTGGCGATATGAACATTAATTGACCTAACCACTGAGTCAGAAAGGCAACCCCTGGAGAAGGACTGCAGGAGTGACAACCCTGGAGGAAAAACTCTGACATTTCTAGTTAGTGTTTCCACAAGCAGGTAAGCAAATGAATGGAAATTGGACTGTGTCACCACGTGTAGACATCCCATTAACAAGCCCTGGGGAAATATTTTCTAGGACCATCAGCAAGTGTGTTTTATGTGGCAAGCAAGCTGCCATTCCAGTGAATTGATGGTTTTCATGCATAGTCAGGAAGATCCCTTGTTTACCCGCTGCCAGGCTGTGTCCCATTCCCAGTTGTGCATTAATACCTTCAGAAACACAACTGACAACTATTCTGCTCCAGAGAAAAAGGCCCATTCCATCACTGAGGTACAGTTGCTATTGTCAATGAGAGAAAAAGGTGTTAATAACCTATGTAGTTTCTAAAGGCTGGGAATTCTGGCATAAACTTTTATAGCTTAACCCAGAAAGAATAAAGGAAAAACTTTTAAAAAAACCCCAAACAAACAAACCAACTTGTCATTCTCTTCAAATTGTTTGCATTCTTTGTAATTTATTAAATATGAGCAATTGAAAAGTAACTATAAATGAAAACAGCCAAGCAAAAGTAAGTTGAATTGGTTATAATGGCACACCATCCCTCACCTGAAGGAGGAGATGGAGCCAGGGAAATTCTTCATACTCAGAAATGAACATGACCTGCTGGCACTGAGCATGGGGGCAAAGGCATGTAAATATACTCACTCAGGAATGGAGCCAGAAAAGCTTCTCAGTTTTGTAGCTCCCTTTCCAGAGGGACCCAATGGCAGGAGCTGTCCCCATGTTGGCACAAGACAGAGCACACATGTCCTGCCAGGGAGGACAACTGTGCTCTCCCACCTAGGAGTCTCCACAGCTCCTACACACTTGCATTACATGAAGCTTGGTCAGCTTCATGTCACTCCTTACAGATCCTTTTAAGCACTTGAACCCACTTTCACTGCCACACTGATAACGTAGGGAATTTTTGTAGCCTAAAATCTATCCTGCCTTATATTTAGGCAAGTTGGAGGACTGAACATTCCATTCCCATCACCACCATCCAGATGGATGAACAAGGGTTTAGCAGTGGAAGGCTCAAACCAACCCATATGTGCCATGCTCTGTGTCTGTGGCAGGAGGCAGAGGGTTGGGGCAATCTGCTATGCCCCCCCACGCAGCTCCGGGGCTCCTGCCTGGTCAGGAGGGGTTCATGGGGCTCCTGCAAGCCCCTGCTTGCTGCCAGACCCTATCCACTGTGCCAGACGGGCTGGCATATCCTTCTCACTGCCACCTACATGGTGCAGGGCACTCCTCATGATGCTGACAGCACCCAGGGGAAGCATTGGCTTGGGCACCTCTCCTACCACTCAGTCACCTTTGGACTGTGGGGGAGCACTTGGAGCAGATGCTCTTCCCTCACCAGCTTTGCCATTGCCCTGCCCTTTCCATATATGAAATGCACCTTCTGCCTGTAACTGTCTTTTCCATTGGATATTCACACCATCAGCTTTAGGCACCTAGTTTAGGTGGCTAATTTAAGAGCCTGGGTCCGTCTCACTGGGTAGTAACAACAAGCTGTAATTAAATGACATTTTCTATGCTATATTAAACTCTTTCAGTCAAAAAATATCTCATTGAAAAATCAGGAAATAAGTCCCCAGGGCTATCATTATCCATCTGCTTTCCTAGCAACTTTAGGCAACTGCAAAGTATTTTAAAATGAATGTATACAGGATGCCTCCTTCTCTCATATCGTTCATGGTATGCACCAAACTATCTTTCATGTTGCCCTCTTGGAGAACACAAGTATCACAGCTATTATTTTGCAAGGAAGTGTCCCCATCCACCCATGAAGGCAGCAAGCTCTGGCTTTCCCAGGAGGCCTTTGACCGTTTCCATGCTAACAATGAGCTGCTCCTCAGTGTCTTGCAGATCCGTGCGGGAGGAAAGGTAGTTACCCCTTTAAACAGGCAGATGAGAAAACAGCTGACAGCTGATGTATGATTGAAATAAACAGAAACAAATCAGTTTGGAAAGCCTGAGAGACCAACGTGGGGAGGTTCAGCTTTTGGGGAGGCCCGTAGGAAGAGGAGGGGTTTGCTACCACCTGGACAGATTTTCCCGTGACCACGACATCCTTTTTTAATTGAAAGCAGTACAGAACTTGGGTTAGAATGACTAGTTCTATCCACACAAGAATGCATGAAGCACCCCAATACTGCTTAGGAAGAAGCTGGGAGGCTGGGAAGGGAACAAGTTAACAGATTTTATGGAGTTTAAGAACAAATTAAGCCATGCAAATAACTGTAGTGTCTCTCTGCGTTGGCCACGTGGGCAAGCCCCTGTGGCAGCTAGCCAAGCAGGCTACCTAAAGCTGGGAAGCAGGAATATTCCCTCACAGGATCAGCCCAAAGCTCATCAAGAACAAAGAAACCACCACCCTGGGAGTGGAGAAGGAGGTTTGCAGGAGCAAACTCAAAGGACTGAAGAAACCAGAACTGGGTCACTGACATCTGAGCACAAAACTGCTAAGCCTGAAAATGCTTCCATTTGTTCAGTGCAAAGCACAGCGGAGTCCAGATGTTTAAATTCAATTCTTTAGACAATGAAGATGACAGCAGCTACGATCCCGCAAAGCTTCTTTCATCTTTCAACGCTACACTCATACGTGTTTCAGAAAAACTTCAAAAAAAAAAAGAAACTGTGCCTCATTCCTGTTATGCTTCATGGTTGCACATCCTCACTCACCTCCCAGCAGCAGTCGCTTCTTAGAGCTGCATTGTAGCAGGCTCTCCATGATACTGCTCAGAGCAGTGGGTCATCATTAATCCTTGCTTTTTGGTCACTTAGCTCTTAGTGCAAATTTAAGTCAATAGAGACCATTTGTTTCATAAATCTGCACGTATATCAAAATTTGGATTTGAGCAGCGCTCACCTGAAATTATTAAACTGAAAGGTTTGCCATTTAGCTCCAAACACAACTGTAAACAGAAGTTATAAATAGACACTTAAATGTTCCTATCAAATTATATTAATCAAAAATCATGAAAGATAAGTTTTACCTTTGGGTTTAGGACAGAAAAGCCTTCCAGTTATTTTGAAGATAATTCCATTGCTACACATCTTTCCCCCTCTTTGCTGTGCACCTATCCAAGGGGTGTGCAGTGACATCAGAGAATCCAGAAACTGCCAGACTTTCCCTACACAACTTTTTGGTCTTAACTGCAGCCTATAAAAGTCTTGGAGCTGCTGCCACCTATAGACAAGCATAAACACAAACCTGGATTTGTCACTGGAAAATAGAACTGCAAATTGACACAAAGTTGTTAATATTCCCCTGCAAACATATCGTTTGTGCCACCATTGTTAATGCCAGGCTTTGTGCTAATGAGCCACATTAAACGTTTATGGCACAAGCCAGAATCTGCAGAAAACATCCAGCACCTCATGCACTGGTCCTTCTGTTGTCAGAGCTAATGGAAACTAAAACCCAAATTTCAGCAACATATTGGTTACTACGCTCAGCATGTTTAATCCATAAAGAAAATGAATTACTGTGTTTTAGCTCTCTCAAATAACCAAGTATGGATTAACCTTTGATTTAGATTTAAACAAGCCTGAATCTTGTCGTCTAAGGACTTAGCAGGACAGCGTAACATTTTTTGATTGATTCACACTAGCTACGCATAGATTATTTAAAAGTACATTACAGCCACTCAGAAACAAAAAAAAAGTACAGTGTTCTACAATAAGGCAACAATCCTGACTTTTTTTCCTTGCATATTATACCTGTGTCATCTAAGCAAGTGCAGAATGCAGCAATTTACAAGATGAAATAAACACAATTCTCAATATTATTGCCAGGCAACAGTAGCATAAATTTCACTGTAATTTCCACTGCTGTTATTTCTGTAATGCAAAAAAGTGATGAATGAGTATCTACTTCATGTAAATCATTGTAGGATCATCTGGAACCAATAAATTTAACCCTTTTAAGAAGAATTTTTCAAATTTTGTTTTCTTTTTCACTACATATTAGGGAGTTAGAAGGTCAAAGTTCTCAATGGTTTCTTGTTTCCTGACTTTTCACAGATGCTGAGTATCTAATGGGGGTTCTGGGGCCGTAGTAACATCTGTAAAAATAGAATCTGAAATAGCTCAAGTAGGGCACCCAAAATCCAAAGATTCACAAACCACAGGCCATGTTTACAAAGAATGTCCTCCTTCTTCACCCTAGAACATAGAATTGACAGAGAGCATGAAATGTTTGCTGAGACAGGGATATACCTCACAGAGCTGAGTTAGTTTCTCAGATCTGCAGAAAAGAATAGATCTTAAAAAATAATAATTGTGAGAGATGAAAAGACAATTTAAACATGCTGTAGACAAGATTTCTTCGTCGCAAATTTAAAGGTTCGGGAAATCACAGTCTCCTCAGCTCTTTGAAAAACACTGAAAAGGAAAGGAAACCAGGAATTGTTTCATCTTCCAGTCCTTCTGAAATGGAGATGTGCTCTGCTATGAATAGCTCCTCTTTCCCTCTATTGCTGGAAACGTGCCCAGCCTGTGACTTATTCTGGAAGAGCAAGGCAAGAGCATCCTGACAATGTTCTAAACAGCTTATTTTGTCTGCTTGTAACAATAAAAACACTGTTGGTCAGTCTATGTGAAGAAACCAAAGGAGCTGGAAAATAGGGGAAAGCAGTTGCTCAGAGAGTACATGACAGGGGCTAAACTACTTCTAAAACCATAAGGCAAAAAGGTAAAGGAAGTCCCCCTGATCCCAGGAACTAGAAATGCTCCATTCCCTCTCAAGGTGAAATATATTTTACCTACATGTCTTTCAGGGACTGGTGACAACTGGCCATATCTGCCCATCCCAAAGCCCACCTCCCACACCATGGCCATGCTCATCCCAAACCCACAACTTTGCAGAGCATTTCCGTGTAATTTCTTTATTCTGGGAAGCACCAGAGGTATATTAAAAATTACATTGAGCTTCAGTAAATGGATGAAATTGTTCATCAGAGAGCCCTAAATTGTTTCAGCAGCTGGAATTTTACTCTTTTATAAACATGCATCTAATTTCTTCTGGGTCAAATCAGGCATTTTCCTATGTTATGACAGAGATTACTCCTTTATCAGTGCACTAAACACACATACAAGTCTGAGTCATTAACAGCACCACATGCTCAGTTTGTGCAACTCAATTTGTATTAAATGCTATATTCAGACATTTCCCAGCACTTCCACTTTAATGCAATACCAGGACATCATCTTCAGAAATTTTTCTGGTATTTTAGGGATATAATCACCCACCTCATTCATCTAGTATTTTATTAAGTGTCAGTCACGTTCTCAAGTTCCTCCTTACTTCAGCTGCAGTTACAACAGCTGAAATTCATCTTTTTGGGACTCCATGATATTAATAAAATGTAATATATTTGTTACCAGAACATGCCTGGCGTGTTTTAGTGTATTTCTAAGACTTTTCTAGTGGCAAGCCAATAAAAATTGGCTTGAAAAACCTCTTTAATTCCTATTACTTTGTGTGTAGGTTTTCTGCTGTGACATATCTAGCAAGTTTGGGTAGGCTTTGAACTGTTGAAGTTTTGAACATCCATCGGCTCAAAAGTGTTGACGGTCTGCTTGATACAACCATTGATGTGTTCACCATGGGAACCAAAAGAAAAATATGTAGCTGAGCTTCCTATTTGTGGAAGCAAGATAGCAGAAAATTTTCCAGATGTGGGGTTCAATACTTTATTCTTTCTTCAGTCTAGCCTCCTGTTGATTTTAAAAGCAGTTTCAGTTCTTTAGAAAGCAGAAAATGAGGATGTAATTGTGAAATACATGATTTAACTGCACAGCCACAAGTACTGGATGAACACAGTCAAAACAAATCCAGAAAATAATTAAACAAACACAATTTTTTCTTTGACA
Source organism: Pipra filicauda (assembly GCF_003945595.2). Classification (NCBI taxonomy): domain Eukaryota; kingdom Metazoa; phylum Chordata; class Aves; order Passeriformes; family Pipridae; genus Pipra; species Pipra filicauda. The sequence continues at coordinate 3,922,373 of NW_024104742.1, forward strand.
GAAAAATTTTTATGCTATTTATTTCATAATACTAAACAGATAACGGTACTGATAACAGTGGGATTATGTGCAGTTTGTATGATTTGTTTGACTATGTGCAGAATTCTAGCTAAAACCAGTAAGTGATTTTAACATAGTGTGTTGGTTAGGATTAATGAGAATGAATTTTTTATTCTAGGAACTGGTATCCCACCTGCTCCAGGCCTATCGTCTGGAAACAGAAACAACACTAGAAAAAATCAGTTCTTACCCAAAAGAAAAGAGGTATGTCCTTAGGGAGAAAATGGAGAAAGCAACATATTGATGTAATTCCCTCCTAAAATAATAGTGGAGCACAGGGAGGGGCAAAGATCAGGACAGAGAGTAGATAACAAAGAGAGAATAATTTCCTGAGGATAAGAGACGTGTTTAGATTAGGCAAAGTGGAAGAACAACATCTGCAGATAGAAAGCCTATCAGCTTGAAAGAAAAAGACACAAAATGTGGGCTTAATTATATATAGAATTCTCAATTAAAGCAAAGTTACAGCTGAAGTGCAACAAATAAAACCACACAACTAACTCTTCCTCTACTTCTGCTATTGTCAGGGGCACATGCTGTGTTTAAAAGCACTAAATATCCCTACATTTCACTGCACAAATGACACTTTTGCAGGAAAAACAGGATTAGAGAGCTGCCATCCAGCAGGTACAGCTGGTCCTTCTGTCACAGAGTTAAAGCATATTGGCAAAAAGAGAGTGGTTAGGAGAGCTGCACGTTGATGCAGAACAATGTGAATTCCATTTTGTTAATCCCAGACCTCTGTCCTGGGAGCTGCTGTCACAAAGGGAGAAAAATGCTGTAAGAAAACTTAATGGGACTAGGGAGTTGTGATTACACGAGAAAATAAAGCAAGTTTCCCTTGTATGATTTATCGGCACTGCTACTGAGTAGCCATTTCTAGGACTTTTAGTGCAAACTGCTTAATATTGGATGTTTTTCTCAAATGTCCAGTAGCTTAAGGCAGGTGCCTGCGGGAGAATGCCAGCGTTCAGCACAGGAAAGAACAAAATGCAGTTCTGCGCCTTGGGACTGCACGGAACTGTGGAAAATGAAGTTCATCTAGCCTTGGGCCTGTTAGAGTTGTTTAAAATTGTCACCTGATTTCTGCCAACTCAGTTCTGCGTGATGTTACTAACACCGTGAGCACAATGTGATATTTTTCTTCTTCATGGGCAAGATGAGACTTGTTCAAACTGTACCTAAAATTTCACACATAGATAATGAACCAATCAAATCAAGACCTCCAGAATATCTTTGTAAATGAGGGGGTTTTTGTTTTTTTCTTGTTTTACTTTTTTTTTCCCCTGATATATTTTCCTGGTAATTCATGTCATTGAGGAGTACCTTGAATCAGAGCCACCTCCATCTCTGTGCTCCTTGTTTGGCAAGCTACAGTAAATGTTTCAGTGCCTTAGCCCTTAAGTTCTTTAGGTTTTCTTAGAGCGTAATAGCATCTAATTGTACATTTTGAGCAAATACACATAATCACATCATTATGACATGTAATTACCTTATTGTGTTGTATAATTAAGTGAATCACATAAGAAATTGTGCAGAATTTTAATAAAATTTTCCAAAAGAAGTTAGTCTTTTCTGCAACTGACAGAAGAAGTCATTTTCACCTTTAATGATCATAATTTAATTTAACACTTTCTTCCCTAATTAGTGGGCACTCTCTAGGCATTTGCAGAATAGGCACATTCAAGCAAAATACTGGTGATGACTTTTGTGATTTTTATACGTATTTGCTATGTGCAAAGACAAACATCTTTAGAATTTAAAGATCAGTTGCTACGGAAAATGCAATATAAGGAGAATTCATGCAATAGTATATATTGAACACATTCTGTTGATAACATTGAAAATTCACTGTAATAGTTTGTTTTATCAGTATGGTTCAAGTTACATTATTACCTGTCAATGCACAAACAAGTGTTTTGTTACATACCGCTGTCACCTCTATTTTAGGGGAGAGAGAGATTGCAGGTCCCACTGCAGACAAGTAACTTACCCACAGTTCTGCACTCACTCAGCAGTTACTTGCACATTAGGCAGTGATAAAGCTGAGCCCACAAAACTCAGATGAAGGTTTCCACCCTCTTGACAAGACCTGGGAAGGCAGTATGTCACGTGCTTCCACCAAGGAGAGCAACTAGTCTCATCAGCACTCTCTGCCTCTGGTATTGTCCCTGTCACTATTGGGTATAGTAACACAATTCCTGTACTGAACACAGTTTTCTCAGTTTAGGACTTGATGGAAGGAGACTTCACCTTGGCAAGGGAATTTATTTATTATCATAGTTGATTTTTACTGTTTTCAAGGAAAAGTTTGCATATTACCCAATATACACCTTGTGAGACTGACACACATCTCCATTGCTCTTTGCACCTGTGGAGAGGTTTAGCTACTTAATATTGGCAAATCCTAAAACACACAAGTCCTTTTCACATCATGTAGTCAAGTAACACAAGGCTAAAGAAAAAAGTGACTGGTGAAATTTAAGACAGATTCTTATGACTTTTCCTCCCTGGCATACAACACAGTCATGCCCGTTATGCTAGGTTAGGTAATCTTCTCAAGTTGGTCTGCAAGTCATCTCTATGAAAGACTTACCCACCTCCCTTAGAAACTGCTCAGTGCCAACAAGGCAAACCCTATAATACAGTAATGGTTTCTAAACCTTATATATATACAGAAAAGATTATTATTAAAGATTACACAAATACAGCTCTTAGTGTTTCCTTTCCAGCTTTGATATTGACAGTGATTTTAGGAACAGTTGATTCATATCCAGGCATTGGGAGGTTTATATTCCTTACACCCTTTAGGTGTTCCGAAGGCAACAAAACCCCAAACTGTCCAGAAATAAATTGAATACACATGTTTAGGAGCTACTCTCTCCAAACAGCATGCTTCATTTAGCAAATATTTTGGGATGTGATATCAGTATGGGTTGAACATTGAAGAAGTGATTTAGAAGATGTTGTAAACAAAGCAGATATACACACAGAACATTCGACAGAGCAAATATGTGACAGAGCAACATTTGACAAATGCAAAGCACTTTTCAAGGCATAAAACCCAGATTTTGTTTCTTCCTACATTACAAAAATAAACTGCAATTAAAAAATAGCCCTGATTAAAAAAATAATTTGGCAGTGGGTATTTAACTTGAGGGGGAAAAATGGGTATTTTACATATACACATGCAGCAGCTATCTGAACAAAAACTGACACCCTCATGAGAAAGCATGAAATCCAAGTTGTTGGCAAAACTGTCTGAAAGTAGAATGAAGAAAGAAAGAAAAGAATCTGGGGTGACAGCAAGAATGTTACAATCAACCAAAACAGAGGCTGAAACTCAAATTTGCTTTTGCAGTTTCCAGTTATCAAAACTTGACACCTCTGTCACACCAATATTCCAGGGAAAAAAAAATTAGCACTTCAAACACCTCCACCTATACCATCAAGCACAACTTCTATCCACAACAACTCTTTTTCTTTTTTTTCTTAATGGTATTAGCTCAAACTGGATTGTACTCGGGGGGAAAAAATATGTCATCTGAAAAACAGAGGGATGGTCACATATCAATGCTATGAAAACAGAGCTTTCCATCATTTTCTAATAGACTCAAACCATTAGAAAAACTGTCAAGAACAGTCACGGAAAGAATTTGGCAAGAATAATTCAAAATCATAGTTCATAATTATTCAGCTAAAAATGAAAAAAAAAAAAGAGGGGGAAACAATATATATTCTGCAAAAAGACATTGTAGCTGCACTTCAGGAAAGAAAAGCTTAAAGCTTTCAAAAGACATTTTCTAGACACTGGTCTAACTGGTCTTTTGTTTAATAGAAACACTTTCAAAGACTGGAATTAATCCAGATTTGTTGGTTTAATAAAGAACAGAATCCAGCTCACTGATTTAATGCACTAGATTTACCGCTATGTTCTGGCCATGTGAAGAGCTGTAAATTGGATTTAGTGAACACGAGGAAGTCAATAAGTGCCAGAAAGCAGACAAGGTATCAGTAAATCCACACCAAAATGCTAAAAATCACTGCAAAATATCTTAACCAAGAGGTAGTGACCCTGATTTTCCATTCGTGCAATTTTTTTCCATATTTATACCTGCCTAGGTGTAAAGAGTATCAAATCAACGAGTTCCATTTCAAACCAGGTTTTCAGCCAGCTAGGAAAGTCTACACTGAACGAGAAGCCTGTCTCTGTTTCTCTCATCAAAAGAAAATCACAGAATCATTAAGGTTGGAAAGATCTTTAATTCCAACCATTAACCCAGCACTGCCATTGTCACCATTAAACCACGTCTGCAAGTGCCACATCTACACCTCTTTTAGATATCTCCAGGACTGGTGACCCCACCACTGCCCTGGGCAGCCTGTTCAATGCTTGACAACCCTTTTAGTGAAGAAATTTTTCCTAATAAAATTCCTAAATTATCCTCTTCAGCAGTTCAGAGCAAAGAGTAGAGGAGGGACAGGGTAAGAAATAACACAGAGTAGGAGAGGGAGGATTGCTGAAGGACAGCAAATGAGAAGCGAATCAGAAAACAGTGACTGGATTGAGAGGAGAGAGAATTGAGAATGAAATGGGCATTTGTCATCACCCCAGTTGGTATTCTGGCATCTTTGCAAGTCTTTCCCTTTCTCTCTCTTTCTCTCCTCATACACCATGATCTTAACCTTGGGAATCAGCACAATTTAAAAGAACAAAACTTGTTGTGATGATGCTGTTACCATCACCTTCTGCCTTGGCTTTTGGGATCATAAAACTAGATGGGATATTACCAAGGTCAGAGCAAACTCAGATCCTCAGCTGCGAGCCAGTGTGGCACATCCTTGTTCCTCAGAACACAAGTGTGGCCACTTCAGCACAGCCCCACGGACCAGCACAAGTCACATATCCTGCACAACTGCACAAAGCCCCCTTCTCCTTTACCTTGGGCAGGTCCTTCTCTTTGCCTTAAATCACCTCTATTAGCATGTCTCCTTGCAGGTTTATTTCAATTCATCCTTGCCAAGAGATCTATTAATAACCATTTTCTGTGGAGAATGTTGCCTGATCGTTTTCCTACCTTCCTCCACAAAGAGCCAGACACATCTGCGATCTCTGCTATGAGATAATTTAATAGAAATATAATTTCAATTGTCCATTACATGGAATTTAACAGGAAAATACGAAATTTGGTGGGAAAATATACAAACTATTTTAAAAATTCACAGATAACACTGTATTAAACTGTCACATACAAGAATTGGGATCCCTTGCAGACGCATTTTAAGGCAAGCAACTGTACATGCTCATTGCCTTGAGGAAATTGTGACTCTTGCATAAATTGCCATGCCCTCATTTTTGAGGCAAATTTCAAATAGTCTCACAATTTGTTATAGTAAATCTACTAGGATTTTGGCCCTCTCAGCTTTCTCATGAATGTACACAAATTAAATTCACACTTACAAAACTAACCTATTGATTGTGTCCCTCAACTACACATTTCATAAGATAAATATCTCTGTTCTTATCACTGAGAACAAAACAGACATTGTTTTTTCTGAGGATTTCTAAACACAATTAATCTGGGTTAAGTTAGTTATATAAACCTCTGGATTTAGGAAGCATGAGCATTACCAGATCCAGACAAAAATAATCCGTACTTTTTTTGCCCTGAGGTCACATAATCCTCCCGAGTGCTCAGGATCCTGCTCTGAACATTCATTTCTCTCTCTCTTTACCTCAGGCCACTTGCTTTAGTCTTGGCTTGTCTCGCAGCTAAAAGAACAAGTAACAAAAGCACGTTTGGACTTTTTATTCTCTCTGAATTTTGTATATTCCTCTTCAAGTTTTCTTAACACCAAAACTGTTCTTGTACAAGCAGATGTGTGACCTAACACCAAGCATTTATGCTACCTACAAAGGACCTTTCCGGTTTTGTGGCATAAACAGGAATTATTAGCTCCATACAGCAAAAGTCTCCATGCCATCAAAAGAAACTCATAAAGAAAATCACATTTACTACTGAATAAAACCCAAATATATTTTTTTAAATCCTAAAAAATAGGCTTTAGGAGATTTGATCCTTCTGCTTCACGCACGCACACAATGGCATGTATTTACTAACAGTGGTAATTTTTACTCTTACATCTCATCAAAGGTGTTACTAAAGATGAAAAATAAGATGAAAGTCATAGGTCCTGAACCCTGATGCTAAAGCAGACCTTCAAAAAAACCCAGTTCCCATTGAAAATGCCATGGCTTCTCTCCTCTCAGTAAGGAGAATGTGCCTTTGAGAACTGTGAAAATTAGGGATCGGGCTGAGGCTACAAATAACAAGTCTTTAGAAGTGAATAAAGTATTCTTTGTGGCTCACACTTGAGAAAAAAACCCAACCAAACAGAAATATCTTAATTGTTCACATTCTCCCCCACTCTGTGAGAGGTGTGTCAAGTGCAGTGTTAGGTGACAACTGCAGCAGAAATCAGTGTGGCTGGGATAGGGGATTAGCACACCCATCACTCACATCCTACTTCATCACAGCTAAGTGAAAATTTCATAATGTCTGTATTCTTGAAAACTTATTAGATATTCAGGACATAGAATAAAATGATACTGTGCACTAATTAGCAGACAGTTTACAAATCCCAGATCCCTTTTTCCTCCAGTGACTGTCTTGGCAAATACAGATACCAGCACAGAGTTCTTTTTCTGCGCTTCTATCCTTTATCTAACTTTGCCTTTCATGGGTTCATTGAAGCAATGTTTTGTAATAGTGTCAAATTAGTAGCAAACCTGAGGTATAGCAGTTTGACAATGATATAGCTGTCATGATGGTTTTACTTTTTGCTTGTACCTACTCAGGCATAATTAGAATCAAATATCTACCTCTCAGCGTTTCTCTTGGGCTCATCCAGCTCTGAAAGCTCTCAGGCCATTAAGGCATATCAATTAGTAATGATTTTTTTCCAGCCCCCAGCAGCCACTGAAGCATACATTAAAGGTGATATCTGCAGTCAAAAATTTAATGTGGACATTTGAGAATATCTACTTTGATGAAGAGAAAATTATCAGGGAAACTCATTTGCTTAAAGTTATAGATCACGGCTATTAAAAATATTTTATTTTCTGAACAAATGTCTGATGAACACTCCTGTATCTGTTAAGTGATATTAATTGAACACAGGTTTGGAAAACACAAGAATCATTAAAGGATAAACGAGGCTGTGCAATAGCCCAGAAGAGCTAATGTTATCACTTTGCCAGCCACTTTTACAACCTTCTTAGTAGGACTATTTTTAACTGAGTCATCGTGGCCTGAGGAAAGTTACTTTCATTTTTTAGTATATCTATCCAACTGAGTAGATGTCACAGAGGCAGCTCATTACAAGCACTGGAATTAGAAGGCTGTCACATTCCTCGCAACTAGGTTAGGTCCGTTCAGTCAGAACAGTTTGTAAAAGCAATCCTTTTCATGTTCACAGGCATTTCCAAGCCTGAGAGGTCACTTACCTTGTGTTTCGAATTCAACCCAAAAGTTAGTTACTCAAAAATCAGACTGCAAAACAAATGCAATTAATGAAAGCAAAACTTCTGGACGAGCTACTTTGACCGTTCTACCAATATTTGTTTGTAAACACACAAATCTACTGCTCCTCATGGACAATACCACAAACTGATGAAACAATAGCAGCATATCAAAATCACATTTAATCATGGCAAGCCAGCAAGCATGAGCCTTACCATGAAGACAGAGGTGCAATTGAATTTGTCACTCCTTTGAGTGGCAGAGGCTCTCACTCCTCCTTAAGTGATGTGACCTGTAACAACTTTTGGAATACAAGCATAAGATTCATTTCCAAGTTTTTATCCTACTGTTATGACTGTAAAATTGTTTCCACTTGAATGTACTTGACATTAGTCATAAATCTCTGGTCAAACAAAGGTGAAGCAGGATGGAAATGCCATATACAGCATTCATTTTACCTTTAGCTGCCAAGAATCTTCTTGCGGTGTAGTTGACCTGGTCACCACTTGAAACATTTTCATTATGCTTTAATTAACTGTATAATCACCCAACAAATCTGACACCAGGTTTGTCAGTAGAAGTGTACAGATTCCTTTTCATACAGTTAATGTGTTACTCACATGAGTCTTAAGGTTGGGTTTGATCTGGACACAGAACACATACCTGGTATGACTCTCTCAAATTAGGTCTAATTTATCTTTCATGTTTATTTTCTTTTGGATCTAAATGGTACCTCTGGTGTGACCACACACCTTTTTATATCTGTACATAAGTTTCTATACTAATGGAGCTAATTTTACTTTCCATGTTGAGATCTCCTTATACACACAAGATCAACATGAAAGAAGCAGTTCAGTAGGTGGCATACACTCCCTTCCCATCACCTCTTTCCTCCTGCTCAACCACCATGGTCATTCCTTCACCCTGGGCATGCCTGGACAGCAATGCCTGGCACTCCATTTGCCTCTCCTTTGCATATTTAAACTCAGTGAGTATATGCATAGTGGACAGTAGTTCCATAAGGTGTTAAATGAAAGCATATATGCAAAACTGATCTACAGCTTCAATTTTATGATGGGGATTTTTGCAAATTTTAACCAAAAAAAAAATAGAAAATTTGAACAAACACTTTTATACTTCACTGGATTACTTACACTTTAATATTAAAGCCTCCTCCCAATCATGGAAAAAATATTTTCGAAACAGAGAAAGAAATATACTTCAGTCAAAGTGCCAAGTAATCTATCTAGCCTTATCTGCACACATATGCATGCAAGAAATATCTACCACCCAGGCAACAGTCTACACATTCCCATTCCCTTTCACAGCTATCAGACAAGTTTGACCTCTGGTTCAGACCTAAAATCCCCCAACCCATTCGTTCTATCTTAAGAAGAGCAGCTTCTTCAGGGAAGGGGATGATAATGTATCTGCAAGGGCTGACTCTTTGTGCAGTTGGAGGGGGGAAGTGCCAGCATAACAAATTGCTCCTGTTCAAACTCATCAATTCAGAACAAGCATCTGGAAAACTTGACAAGAATACTCAAATGACCCTTGAGTTCTGACAGCTGGAAAAGAGAAAGCACTCTCCGTGAGGGGAAGATGTGCATTCAAACTTTTTTGTCTAGACAGAGAAACACATAAAGCTGTTTGAAATATTTTTGTTCAAACCCCATTAAATAAAACTTCCAGTGCATAGTATGACTCACGTAGGTAACCATGTCAGCACTCACAAATCTGTGGTCAACACCACCAGAAGCTGGTCATGGCAATGGGCAGGTTACAAATTCCCTTCTCTCATGAACTTCCATTGCTGTAACAGATCATTTGCTCCCTATGACAGGAACCTTAGTCTCTCTCAAACCCTGGCACATTGGGGCTGTGATCTTCGTGGAGAGAGCTTCCGCCTGCTCCACTTGGAGAGGCCACTGAGGGTGGTTCCATGAGGTACAGACTGCAATTTTGTTCTTTCTTTCCAGTCCTGTGAAGAGAAATACCCTGAGTTGGGTGTGCTATTGCAGACACAATTATAATTTGATTGTATCTCAGGATTCCTGATTTGGTCAAAATCTGCACTGAGGGAAAAAAAAAAACAAAAAAAAATAACAACACCTACCTTGCAACATCAATGAATTCTCTTCATTCTGAGTTTCCTGACTTCAGGCTCTACAGATGAGACATCTATTGCATCAGAATACCTTAAAACTCCAAAATACAACTAACCACTTCTGCAACTTTACAGTCCCAAACTCTTCTGTTTCTGTACTACTGCCTCACAGACTTTTACTGCTGTGGGCATAACCTGGTCCACAAGCCTGGTTATACACCATATAAATAGGATGTGCAAAATATTCCAGTTTACCCACACCGTGAACTGCTCTGCAGGAGGAAACCAAAAGGACACTGAGAAACTAGATCCATGCTCTCACTGTGCTCAGGGATGTTCTTCTTCAGACCTGTTTCAGGGAAGATCACTCTGAAGTTTTCTGCCTACTAGAAGATACTTATAATAGTCTGGTTATTCTTTTAGATTAAATGTAACAATTGCCGCAGGTTTTCTGGTTCAAACAGAAGATGGCAAAAAGGAAAGAAGACTCTCCACAAGGCAAAGGTCTATTTGCATGTTCAAGCTCTCCAACAGGTAGCAGCCCAAATCCTCCCCAAAGTGGAGGTTGTCAAAAATTCCATATTTACTTTAAAATGTCAGGAAAATGTTTACTAACATATAGTCTGGTATGCTGGAAAAACAAAGGCATAAGCCTCAGTACCTTGCAGTCACTTGTACAAGAGAAATGGCAGAAATTCTTTAAATTACTTGGGGTTTATTGAGAAAAAAAAAAAAAGTCCTGCTTTTAAGTTGGTTTTGATTAAAAGTGACTCTGTTTGGAGGTGTTCAATAATGCATTCAGTGTTCAAACCAACAAAGAACTGGCACTTAATATATAGCAGCAAACACTGGGCCTTATTTTTTTGTGTCATAAGAAAAATTAAGCAAGTTGCATTAGAAAATGGGTCACAACAGGATTTGCAATAAACACCATACACAATATCAGCCATTTGTACAGAACACAGCTGACACACACGCAGAGTTTTCTGGTTTATGCCTTACTTCTGCGATTCTAAATTGATTTACAGCCCCATGTGAGACTCATAAAAGAGCCCTCGGCAACTCTATCCTGCTCACAGACTATTTGCAACACTGTGAATTTCTCAATTTGCCCATTTAAAAACATTTTCCCTTTTCCTTCCTTTCAATAACAGATTTCTGGAGGGAGTAAGGCGAGAGAGATGAGAAGAGAGATTTAATGGTTAGATAACTTGAGACACAAATAAGTATATCACCTTCTCCTACTCCTGATCCTAGAGAAGCTCTGTTGTTTGGCTGGGGGAGCCACTGTTGCCCACTCACCTGCCCTAGTAAATACAATGAGTTCTGTAAGCAGCATCAGCATCCTGGCCACAAGTGTGACAACGTAAATGCTGCAACAAAGTGAATCACTGAGTTTAATGTGACTTCATTTAGAAGAAAACCTGCTTTTATTAAGCCACAAGATTTATAAAAACAGGGAATTTGTGTCTATACACATAGGAAAGGCCTTAAAAATGAGGCAAGGTTGGTCCATAAAGGAGTTTGCTTATTAACTCCCCCCAGCATAACACCCTGACATGGGTGGATAACTATCCATCTTCCATTTCAGAAATTAGGTATGGAGAAATGGAACAGAGGCTCCCAAGGTGGCACAGGAAAATAGAATAAGAACCAGAATTTGCTATTCTGATTCTTAGTGCAATAGTCTTTCTAATAAGCCTTGTTTTTCCCTTTCATTACTGTTTTTATTTTACTTCTCTAATGGGAAAATGGCTATGGAGAACATTTTCTGTCAGGCAATGGGCATCTAGAGACCAAATAGCAAATTTTACAATCATTTATTCTCTTTGAGTGCAGTGCACTTTGCTGGGGTTACACAGCAAAAGCTCTGACTTAGGCCCTGTATCTACTTGCTTCTTCTACTGTTATTCACTAATTTAACACTTTATGATGAACTGGATATGAATCCCTGCTCCTTCTCAGCACTTTGGATGCACTGATAAGCCTAAACTAAGATGTATCTATTTTATTTTGTTTCTTCTTGACATCACGAACACTAGTCTTTCATTTCCATTTTCCAAAGGGAGGTAGCATTGCTGGGTATATTTTAAGGCCTAATATGACAGTTGGCAGGACATGATAAATGCTTAACACTAGGTGGTAATTCTTCCTTCCTCTAAAATCATTCATAGCAAGACTTTGGGTTTACTCTAGGAGGTGACTTTGTGGTTGCTCTTTCACACCATGGCATGGTGGCAAGAGCAATGAAAGCCACCCTTGGCTGTTGCTGCCCCATTCCCAGGTACTGGCTGTGTCACACCACCCTGAAGTGATGCCACAACAGCTTCCTGTGCTGCTGTCCTTTCAAACACACCAGAGAGCAAAACAAAAACACCTCTCTTTCTCTGTCTTCCCCAGAGATTTTTTTTAAAGCCAGGTCCATGATCTGATCCACCACCGACAAAAAACAGAGTACTGTGCATTCCTACAGGTAGTAAGACTCCACAGCATGACATGGGCTTCCACTCCAGCTCTGCAAACACAACATGTGCTAAGACCTTTGATGGGTTATGCACCAGTGAAACCTACCCTGAACACACTGAAGCCCATCTGCTGAGTAAGGCATCATGTAGGAAGTGGGGGATCCAGCACCCTGCTCAAGGTACACACAGCCTGTATCACACCATGCAGCCCCTGAGTCCCCCAGCAGCAGTATTTATCCATCAACCACATGTGGCCATTTGAATTGTCTCTCAGATTACATTCATAGTCCTTAAACCACTCTTTCATTAAAGAACCTTTTCTGGTTTTCTACAGAACAACCCTTAGGAAGCAACAAATCAGGTGCAACTGGCAATTTTTCTTTTACAGTTAGTCATGTGAGAAACGTGCCAATGGTTAAGATGAAAAGCCTTTTTTTCCATGAGTCATAAATTTTGAATAAAAAACTGCAATATTTCAGAACTGTGGGTTTTTGGAACAAAATTACAGTTAATCATGGAATCACAGAATAATTTACGCTGGAAGGGACCTGTGGAGCTTGTCTCATGTAACCCCTCTCTCAAAGCAAGCCAGCTTTTACCTGGACCTTGTCAAACCTGGCTCAGAGCCTTGTCACACAGCTTTTCCAAGCAAGCTGGCCTGTTTTGTACATTTTTTCCTATCAAATTATTTTTTTACAGAATATGTACAATAGCAAAATTGAAGAGAAGACATATAAAGGCTAGTTAGAAGGCTCAAGAGTATCATAATGTCTAATTTGAGAACACTGTCAACATTACAAGTTTGGGTCTTTTTTTTTAAATTAGTCTTGATAAAACAGGCAAATCTTCTATAAGCTTCAGTATTCAAGAAATACCAGCAAAGATTTTGAACCAGAGAGAAAATAAGCAATGACGTGAGGACAGAATCTCATCCTTTTCACCTTGAAGGTATGTTGGGAATCATTTTTAACAGTGCGTTCAAGATATAAATTTTCTTACTTAAAAAACAGATCTGTGCTAGCACTGACTTACCAACTAACTTTAGACCAGACACTATTGTCCTTCAGTATATTATAAGGGTTTTCCTTGGTAAAAAAAAATCTTTTTCTCTCCTCGTGTAAAAATAATTTATTCTCACAAAAACTTTCAGGAGGAAACAAACCACTCCTCTGAGTGACAGCAGTTGCAAAGCTCTCCCAGCACAGTCACATGCACAGACTGGTCCATCATGGGAAGGGAAGCTGCAGTGGGAACTGCCATGGGCCCTGGAAACCAGCTGCCAGGCTCACCCTCATGAGCATGGGCCACTGGGCTGGGTGCTGTGGCACCTCAGCACAGAGATCTGCCCAACCCAGGCACAGCCCTTGCCTGCTGCTCCCTGGCAGCCACTATCAGGAAGGCATCCCAAACACAAAACTGCTCCTGGAACTCTCAGTAATGGCTGTTATGTAAGGGAAAATGGTTTCTTTTTAACACGTAGCTGCATTTGTGTTATATAACAGTCCCCATCTCCAATTATTTTTCTTGCAGTCACCACAAAAGTTGTTCTTGCCTTTATCTATCAATTAGGCTGAGATGGAGCTGTGTATATGACACGCCTGTCCATACACTTAAAAGAGAAACACTGAAGGGTAATTACAGAATATCACATCCTGAGGGAAGACACTGTTACCCTGACCCAGTGCTGCACATGTGCACAGACCAGCTCTTTAGGAGCAGGATCGGTTCTACATGAAGTGAGCCAAGTACTGCCAATGGTAAGGATAAGGCAGTTCACAGCAGGCAGCAACGGTGCCCCACATGTCTCTGCACACCCTTCATTTCTCCAAATGATGCTGGATTGGATACTAGGAAAAATTTCTTCACCCAAAAGGTTGTCAAGTGCTAGAGCAGGCTCCCCAGGGCAGTGGTGGAGTCACCACCCCGTAAGTATTTGAAAGATGTGTAGATGTGGCCCTTGGTGGCCTTGGCAGTACTGGGTTAATGGCTGGACTTGATGATCTTAAAAGGTCTTTTCCAACCTACACAATTCTATGATTTTATCACTCTACAAGTGCTCTAGGATTTTTGGAAGAATCCAAAAGTCATAGGAGTCCAAGTGGAAATGAAACATATCTGAAACAACTTCTTCACCTCTCTGTGCCTCAGTTTCTTATTTGCAAACCTGTGATAGTACTGTTTCCATCCTCTGCCTGGTAAATGCAGATTTAAAGTTCTTTGGGCAAGAATTGTCTCTAATGATAGGTATGTACAAAGCCTAAAGCTAGGACTCTCAGTGTAGACTGTGACCTCCAAGAATTCATGCTTTAGAAATTACAAGAAAATATGGAGGAGAAGAGGAGAGAGGGAAGTCTTTTCGAATACAAGAAAGAAGTCAAACACAGCTAATTACCGAGAGCTTCCCATCAGGCTGACAGACTCCCACCGTGGACACACTCAGTGGTTGTTCTTTATTTCTGAGCTTTACTTTAATCCCTCCTCATTTCTCTTCTTTCATTTTCAGTCAGTTCAGGATCCTAATGTTTTTGCCAACTTATTTTTAATGGGATTGTTAGCATCCAGGAAGCCTTGTCAAATAATCATTATACAACTACTTTCAGGGACCCCTGTGGTTGATTCCACTTGCTGTGCATTCCCCCCTCCGGCCCCCGCTCCCCTCACATTAGCAGGGGAGATATTTTTCTTACTGGGAAAGCATCGAATTAAAAATCTGGCTGTTTGACCCTGTCCTGCATGTTCATCCAAAAGCAGAGCTGCTCTGGCTGCCTGATGGTCCTTTTACATCGTTACACCGTCTCTGGCAATTCACATTTACACGTTAGCCAACAAAAAGATATTTGTAAAATTTTTTCTTGAGGAACAAATTGAAGTCTGTCAGCTACTGGAGAACCCACTGCTCTTCCTCTCCCAAATGGAAGAAAGGTTGTTTTCAAATGAGACTTTTAGCCATTTTTATCTAAGAACATCTCGCCGATTACTCACCACCCACAGATCAGCCTTTTCAATGGCTATTGCTTTTCAGAAATGCTGAACAATGTGTGTGTGTTGCTCAGTCTTAGATTTGCCCATCTCTGCTAAATATGCTGTAGTATCTCCCTATTTTGGTATTTTCTGCCACAAATTTACACCACAGCAGATTTACTTTTCTCCTAGTTTCCCAATATTTCTTTCTAGTTTTACATACAAAGAAAAATCAGTTTGTTTTCTAAATAAGGCTTGTTAGACTCCCGATATTTCATGAGTCAGCTAAAAAAGATGACAGTGTAGACTTGGGTTTTTTATTTTTTTAGGCCTACTTTACTGCAGAAAACCTGGAATGACTATATTACATTTTGCATTTGGTCTGATGCTTTTATAGGGACTCGGGGAGAATCTGCCTGAGACAGTAAATCAGTTGGCAGACATCCATTTTTGGCACTGTACTACTGGCATTTTTCTGACAGAGTCAAATATTGATGTGAACAACGTAACTAGCTGGCTGAAGACAGTTGTCATTCTCAAAGAGGGTAAATCCAGCATGGAAACGGTCGACAGACATGCTCGAGGAAGGAATTTTGTTGCTATTTTCCTAACAGCCCCACCCAGGAAGAATTAAAATCAGTCTGAATCTGCTGTGCCATCGAAGGAGCTGAATCATCTTGGGAGAAGCTCAAACTGGGGATGCAGCTAAGTCACAAAAAAACCTTTGTGTGCCTGTTTCTCCCTCGCAGGTCACACTGCTGTAGAGGTGAGCAGAATAATTTATATTCACACCAGGTCCTACTTAATTAGAGACTGACCTTGATTTTATTTTTTAGCATTCAAAAGCCTGAGAAATCCTGGTCCATCATAGCTTGCTACGTGAAGGAGGGTCAGATTCCATTTTGTAGCAGGTGCACCCTGCATTATGCCTACCCTGAATTTCATGCCTTACCGACCCAGCAGAGGTGAAGATAATTATGCTCAAAGCAGAACGCATATAGACTGCTCCAGTGATATGTTTCAAGGTATATTTGCAGGTAATGACAGTACAAAAAATTGCCCAGAACCATATTCTTGACAAACTTTACCCCTTTTTGAGTTGGCAAATAATTTGTGAACCACCCCTGCTTACTATATATTTATTTATTGTTCATAAATATTCCCCAATTAGTTTCCATGAATAATTGTCAACCTGTTAGTTGTATCCAATTGATAGTTATGAATATTTGCAACTCATTATGGATGCAGTAAGACAGGTCACCAGGGGTCTTTGTTATTGTTTCTGCATTGGACAACTGGTTTAAAGAGGAGAATAATGAATCCTAATATGAATAGTGTAAAGAACAAAGAATCCAAGTGACAATTATCAAGCAAAAAAACACTTCTGTCAAAATTCTTGACTCAGACATGGTAGGAGTCCAAGAATTAACAAGTCGTAATTAGCATAGCCTCACAAATTACAACAAACAAAATCTTTTTTGTCCATAGAAGTATTCTCAAGCCACTGCCTTTAAGTATTGTTTAAAAATCTACAGTGCCAGACATCATACAACATTCTTTTAAATGTAACAGCTATTGTTTCAAATGCTAAAAATATTTATGTAGAAAACAGAATTTGGTAATAGTTCTGAGCACTTAGAAATACACAAATGAGTCTTTACAGAAATAGCTCTTCTTGACTGGTTATTACAAAAGCTTCACAAGAGGATTGCCATCCTGCATAATTCAACAACAATGCTGTTAAACCCTGTGAAGTAAGCAAGTGAAAATGCTTAAAGTTTTTTTATACATAATCTCTACGTTAACATTGTCAGGAATTAAACCATTACAAGGAAACTATTTATGAAGAGTATCTGGGTTTACAGTTTCACTTGCTCAAGCTATAGTACAGATCTTGAAAGTGAACCTTCTTTTTTGAAGCTTATTTTTTGAACTGAACCTTCTTTGTATAACCACTCCACCCTGTTGATCCCTTGAAAATCAACTATGCAAAAGCAGGAGTTTCATGAGGAACTCCACATTAAACACGAAGACCACAAATCAAACACCTAAAAGCCAAAAATGCCACTTATCTTGCTACTGATTCCTCACTTAAACCCTCCTGTCTACTCTGTCTGCAATAGTTTCTCAGTGTTTTGCCAAACAAAAAACTGAAACTTGGAATAGGATGCACC
Organism: Pipra filicauda; assembly: GCF_003945595.2. NCBI lineage: Eukaryota > Metazoa > Chordata > Aves > Passeriformes > Pipridae > Pipra > Pipra filicauda. Next base: position 3,939,663 of record NW_024104742.1, read on the forward strand.
TGGTGACATCAAAAAGTGGTAATTCTGATCCCATTTATTATTACCTGGTACCATCAGCTCAGGTATTTTATCAAAAAATCAAATGCTAGCCTGTATTTACAACAATGGGAAATCTGCACTGTAAAGAAGATGTCATTGTTGATGTTCCCTTGACCAGGACATGGGGAATTTTTCCCCTGAGCCTTTCAACCAAAACACAATGAAATTCAACACCCCAGCAAAATCCAGTTTCTCTGAATGGCCAAATAAATGCGAAAGCAGTATGTTAAGAGCATTTACAGTGGATAGCAACAACCATTTCAGCTAAATTACATCATCTTCATTACCCAAATTATGACCTTAAGGCAAGATTTAACCAGAGAACTCTGCAGTAGATAGGCTGTTCTGGTAAATGAGAACTTGAGAAAATGCTATTATGGTTTATCATACAAAGAACATCACCTTATCCTAGCACAAAAAACAAAAATCTAAGAATTTAGTGGAATTTTATGAAAAAAGATTTTGAGGGAACAGATGATGCATAAAAAGCAACATTAGGAATTAGGTATAATTCCAAGTATTTCTGAATTGAACACACTGTGGTCCAACAAACCAAACAAGGACCCCAGGAGTTCACTTGCTGACATGTAACTGGGATTTGCCCTAATGCTGTGACAAGTGCCACATAATAACTCCAGAGAAAATTAGAAATTTTGAACGGACATGACTGTGGGAAACCTGACAAATAGGGCCCAATGCCACATGCTGAGGAAAACCAAAACTGAACATCTGTTCATTAACTGATCTCTGTCCATACTGGGCACTGAACAGGGCTGGGGCTCAGTGTCAAAATAGAATATGTTTATTTAATTAAAATCTCATCATCAGAGACACAACATTGCACAAGCACCCCTGATTTTCTCTCTGTTTAAAAATTCATGCCCTTGTCTTTGGAAACTAGTAAAATTCTTTTAATATAGTTCTGTGTGTAATTATTCTACACAAAGCCTTGTGTTGTAGCAGGAGGCCTCAGCTGGGAAAGCAGCAAAAAATGAATCTTCATAAAGCTTGAATTTCACAGCCTTCACCAGAGGAAAGCTTAATTTTACATCTTTCTATAAAACCATCCCCATGTCACTGGTTTAATCTAAAAGTTAAGATTAGGTAATGGAAGGGTAAAGTAGAGCTTTGATGTTTAGATTTCAGGTCTGGTTGCTACAAGCACCGTAAATTGGTTCTTCAATAGAAAAAGGTGAAGACAGACAATGGATTAAACCCTGAACAAGATGGCTAAACTCAAAGAAGCCCATACAAATGTACTTTGGCTTGTCAAAGTGAACCACGTGAGGTAGGTGGGCTATAGAATGTGGGACTCACCATACATCAGCAATCACAGAGGCACTCTAATCAGGACGGCACTTTAAAGTTGTATCTCAAAGGCAACAAAAAGTGTTGGCTGTGTTTGATTGGAGTGAATGTTCCTTGATTTCATAGTGTCCTAACACTTCATTCAAGGTTCTCCTGGAAAGGATAAAATAAAGTGGCATATGGTAATTGCCTTGACGTCCTTCAGGAAAAATCAATAATGAATATGAGTGAAGGGTCAGGAAAGAAACAGATCCACTACTGGGCTAACCTAGGGGGTTTAAATCAAACTAACTAGGTTTGATAAACAGTGAAGTCTCTCTCATCCTTGTATTTTAGGTGAACTTAGTTAATTACATTGCTCCTGAGAGCTAAGTGCTAATTACATCCTGGCAGAATCCCCAGGCAGAACAGGGTTGACACTGCATGGTTCCTCTGGGCACTCAGCTTTTCAGTCCTGTGGTCCAGACCCACAGCATTCCTGCCCTCCCAAGCCCTGTGTCTCTTCCTCTGGAGTGATAGGCAGTCACAATCAATTATGTGCTCAACAGAAACCCCAACCAACCAGGCAGACTGAAAACTCTCATTGCCTGGCAGAGCCAAGAAATGATGAACTGGGGGTGGGGGTGAAACAGGGTGGGGAAAGAATGAAAAGATAATTCTGCTGCCAAATGTATGGGCAGGCTGAGGTGCCTCTGATGAAGGTGCCACTTGTCTTGCAGATGCTACTGATCCCAGTCCCTAGAGTAGGAATGCATTTCTGAAAGCATTTACCTGTGCACTGGACATGTAAAACAGTAAGATATATGGCTTGTATTTTAAATTCCCCTGAGAAAGGGTAAAACCCTCAGGTGGCAAAATTTCATTCCAGGGCTTCACCCTACCCTCTACTGAAATTTCATAGAACAACTGCTCTTCTACTGCTCGATACTCAGGATTGCAGCTGGGGAAAAAATATAAATATGGTTACACAAGATGGTCCACACATCCTTGACACTTGCACCGAAAGGAAAAATTGCTAGAGATCCTCTTTTCCCTCATTTCCTACTGAGCAAATTCTTCTATGCTTCTGTGCACAGGGATAACTGTTATACACTAAAGAAAAAGTTGTTTGCAGGGGCCCCTAATTAATGGTGAATAACACTGGATACCAATAAAACAAGTCCATTTTCCCAGAGTTCAGATACTGGCAGTAAGCTTTTCCTGGGAGACTACAAAGCTAATGAAAAGTCTGTTCATTTTGCAGCTCAGCTACAAACAACATTTCTTCCTCTAGTTTTCCAAAATGAACCTATAGTCATCAGATGTAATTGTTTACCAAATCTGATACCTTTATACAGTATCATTCTGGAGCTTGAATAAGCACAAATAAGGCAGAAATGTAGCTCAGAGAGGAGGAAAGAAATTGCTCATAGAATCCAAACAAGCCTTCATTGTACTTCATGTTCTTTCTAAAACACTGCAGCCTGGCTCTGCTTTTTGTACCTTATTAGCACCATCTAAGGGAAGAAAATGGAAATCACCTAAGGCTGGATAGAATCTGTAAACAATGGTGAAATCTTTTCACTGTGGTTGAGATCTATGTCAGAATATTTCAACTCAAGACAGACAAAATTCATGTTTTAGTTCCCGAATTACTTAGAAAAAAAAAGACTGATTAAACTGATCAGTGAAAAAAAAAATCAGAACGTTATAATGTAACTCAAGTGTGATTTTCAGACTGATCTTAATACTCATATGCAGCAATGAGAAATAATAAGAAATAAGTGAAGGGGGTTTTTCTCCACCAACACTTCCAAATTAATAGAAAAGGTATAGGGTGTGATGGGCCACAGAAAACCAAAATCGTCAAGAAGAGATTGCAATATTTTTTAAAAGTAAACTAATATGCACTTTGTTGGGAGGCAGGAAGTGGGAGTTGTTAATGCCTATCCAAAATAAAAACTAAATGCTTGGATCCATGGTAATGGCAATTTAATATGACAAAGAATCACCTAATAAATCAACTTGGAAAGCTAATACAGCTCAGCAATTGGCTATAGGTGTAGAAATTACCATCTGGCCACTCAGTGGGGTATTCACTGTCTCTCTTTATATCTCTAACTCAGTATCTGAGTTAGGGCTTTTGTACTTAACTGGCTGAGAGTGCTCCAGCTCCTGACTGGAACATGCTGGATGGCTGCTGGGAGGTGCCAGGGCATGAAGGAGCCCCTGACTGGGCCAGTGCCATGAGGAAAACCTTCCTCTTCCCTGACTGTCCCTGCCGGGGCCAGTGCATTCATAAAGAATATTTGAGAGAAACAACGCACAAGGAAGACACTTTGTCTTTGGGAAATAAAGCAATCACTGACTTCTGAAAGCTGATGTCTTATTCTAGCTTTATGTTTGCTACAGCAAGCACATGTTGTGCTACCTTTTCTTCAGTTCAACATTGTTCAGCTGATTACATATCTGTTTTCATCATAAATACTCCTTATACATTAGACTCAATTTGTGCCTTTATGTTGTCTTTTCCTTTTGTCATTGGACATCTGTTTGTGAGTTCCAAAGTCTTTATTTCTTCAGTTTTAAATTAAAAAATAAATTTTATATTAAGCGATTACAAATTATGATAAAGATTCTTCCCTCACAAAATAGCTTTCCCACTGAATATAGAAATAATTTATCAGCATGTGAGTCATGCTGGCATCTGCTCCATTTGCAAAATAAAAGAACAGCAAAACACAGAGTAAAATAATCGGAATACCTACATAAACAAAAAATCTATAAATAATAGGTTCTTCAATGTATTCAATGTGTTAAAATAATTACATGTATCACCAAAGACAAAGAAATTCAGGTTAGAAATAAGAGACAAATCCAACAAAGATGACAAACACCCATTGGAGTTCTTTGTCACACTTTATGCAGGGAACTCCATCATGTTCATTTTTAAAGCAGGACATGACATCTTTCCAGAAGCTCTACTCTGCTTCAATTAAGAAATAATTAATCCAAGTCCCCTCTTCTCTGTTATAAAGGAGGTCAGACTAAAAGATCACAATGATAAAAAATAAATTTAATCCCTCTTACCTACACTGTGAATAACTTGTCAAATATCTTTCTTCTTGTTCAAACATTAACATTTCTACATTAAGTACTTGTCCTGCATAACATAATAAATAGTGTTTATTGAGCAAAAGCCCTTATCTATAAATAAAAAGATGATTTATTGCTTACACAGTAATTTCCTGTTTTCTCAAAGAAAACTTTCAGAAATTAATTTCCATTTCTATTACTTTACAATTTTAAATGCAAAATTTATTTTCAGCTTGGATATTGTAACAAGTATTCTTTCCCAAAGGATTGTCCTCAGAATACATAGAGAGAAAAAAACATAGATGTGAACGTAGTCTGACTGAGTTTGCTTAGAATTTACAGATTTTACAGAAACAGGCTCAGTTCAATTTGTAGGCTAATTCAGCATCCCTGTAATTTAAGGGAAAAGGATGCAGGAGCTTTCACAGCTAGTCAAAAAAGAAAGACCTGAGGAGATGTCTATCTAAGCAACATATTCAATCTTTTGCTGCAAGTCAACCCATTAATTTACTTGCTTTCATTTTAGCTGTCTCTATAAACAGATGTGGATTGCAGACAGCAAGTAAAACAAAATGGAAACAAAATCTAAGTGGAATAGAAAAAGGCCAAAGAAAACCAATACAAGAAAAAAAGCAGTTGTTTTGACATGACAAGTCAAGTCACCCTCAGAAACAATTTTCATCTGCCACAACAACAACAGAGCCTGCCTGTACTCTTGCAGTAAGACACACACAGGGTTTATTAAGCCTTTGCACTCAGCAACCTTCTATGAGTTGAAAAGAAGGACGATGATGACAAATAAAAATAGCCTGGTGGTATAAAGGTTCCGTAATGGCTTATCAGCCTTTTAATTTTCTGTGGCTTCAGCTCATACCTACCTACGCAGAGCTGTAAACACAATGACAAAGCCATCCCCCAGCTGCTGGGGCTGCATGGGGAGCACACGAGAAGAAATATGCACAGAGCCAGATGTCCAGGAGATGCCAGTATCAGAATCAGAACTTGCTTTAGTTTCCCAGCAGAAGGGGAAATACATGACTTGCTGATTTATGCATTAAACCTGTTTGATGTCCACCTCAAACAGCATGGCTGCTTCTGTTCCCTCTACCTGCACTGCCACTGGAAAGCAGCCATTACTTGGGTCAAACGTTTTCTGAAGGTAAGACAAAAGTTTTTGTCACCGCATTTGTTGGCTGAATAACTTTTACTGAAGTCCATTTACAGCAGCAGGACTTCCACCAAATTTGCACAGTTTTAGTTGACCTGCAAATCCACTATTTTTCCTTCTTTCCCCAAACCAGCAGAGGGGTCAGAGGTCTTTTTGTTGTCCCAGAGCCTCTGGGACATAGTGATATAAAGCTAAACATGCTAATGCAGGGGAATGCCACCCTTCCTGGACTATTGACTTCATAATCTCTGCCAGCACTGCAGGGTCCAGCACAGGGATAAGGCTCAGGGCTGCCAGTGGCCTGTTTGCCACCACAGACAAGCCAATTGCCCTCCTGGAATAATATTCCTGATTCAGTTACCTTTCTCAAGGAAACAGAAGGTACCGTGTGATGTACAGGAGCAAACACATTGAAACAGGAGAACACATATCAGGAAGTCTAAACAATACAGCAGTAGAGAAAACAGTAAAGATTTGCTTCCTTTCATATCCATGCAGGATCTGAGTTCATTCCTAGAGCATGCACCTGCTCAGTATGCTGTGTGCTACACAACATATATGATGTTCTTTAATCTAACAAAAGGTGTATATTACACTTCCTTTGGGGAACAGCTTTTGTTTTGATACCTGCCTGCAAATTACTAAGAACATTGCTAGTGCTATAAAACCAACAAATTGTAGTAATAACAGTAAATTGTATTTGTGAATACATTGAAGATTGATCAACCCAAAGTTCATGCCACAGCAAAGATTTCATTTCCACTGAAAAAAAAAGTGGTAAGATGCTCCTCTACAGTGGACTGCAATGTGCTTTTATAAACTCTTTTATATCTTTCAAAATTATGTTCATCGTTCAAGAATTACATTGACTTCAAATCCTCAGGATACTCCAAGAGCACATTAGCTTTATTACTTTAGATTAGCTTTAGAGATAGTACTCACAGTGCATTTGAGTTAACAACTTTAGCAACCCACACATTGAAACACATTTCCTGAATCCCCAGACTTATAGAATTGTGTTCTCCTGTACACTGACACAGATCCAGTGAAGTTAATGCCTCTTTACTATTTTGTTCCAAAGAATAAGGATTATTGGGAAATTATGACCCCACCAAAGTCAGTGACAATTTCCACTTGTGTCAACAGAGACAAGTTTTTGCTTCTAATTTTTAGAAGTCCTCCCTGTTTTCCTACAGCATCTTTTTTTTGCATAACCAGAGGATCAGCTTCATCCAGCTAATTTCACACATCCCAACTGATGCTCAAGAAGGTCTATATATGCATTTAAGGAAATGAAATGGATTGCCTTAGGACAATTCAGGAACTGTAGCATGTCAGCCATATTTAGAAAATCTTCTCTCTCTCTCTGTAATGTTCAGTAAGTCTGCTGTTGACTGAACTGAGGAGACCTGAGATTGTGAGGTAAGGTGAACATTAGAAGGCAGTGTATAAAGGTAAAAATTGTGACTGAAGGATGACTCAAAATAAGTAGTCCAGCCGCTGTAAGCAAAGCTGAAAACATAAATGCACAAAAAATGACAGTTTGGGCATGAAGATTAGACATGAAGAACATCCTTTAACCATCCTGACAGTCCCTTGCACAGTAGCTCTGTTACATGTTCCTGTGTCCTTGCACTCCCTGGAAAAAAGAGCTTCATTCAACAACATTTATTTACCCAAGAGCATGGTATTATCTAATTCCATTACTTAACTGCAGTTACTACTATAAAAGTTTTCTGAGGTGTATCTGAGTATCTCTGGCTGCAGGCATATATATAAACTGGGTCTATTATATCTTTTCACAGTTCAGTGAGCATAAGGAGTATTTTTCTCTTTGTAGAACCCTTCTATATATTCAAAGATGTTGTAAACCCTCAGCTTCCTTTTTCCTAAACTAGACTACACTAATTCTTCTAGTATATTTAACATCTTGTAAGCAAGAAAACAACCTCAAGAGAAAAAACCTCCTTGGTTGAGTTCTATTATTTGTCTTAGAAAACTGTGCTAACAATACTACAGAAGATGGAAAGAAAAAGGAGATGGAATCCAACAGCTGTTGGATTCTCCCAGAGTTACCTTTGGCATGGTAAGATAATGTCAACTCATGTTTAGTTTATGAAAAGCTGTAGGCTTGGTCAGCTAATAATGCCTAACTAATTATTCCCTGTTTAAATATTGTACTTTGGAATTTTTTTCATCTAAAGTGTACATTTGCATAAATATTTGCATGAGTGTAAGATTTGATCTTATTATTGCCAGAGTTCACAAATTTATCAAGAATTCTGTTCATTTTCTGCAAAGCTGCTTCAGTCCATTCTAGATGTTACAACCCACAAAATCTATAAAATAAACTCAATTCCAGCAGCCAAGACCTTGATGAAAATATAGATGTGAACAAGACCAACAACCAGAGTTCACTTAATATATGTCCCTGACATCATTTGGTTATTGACATCAATTACTTATTTCAGTACAGTTTTCAAACAGGTGTGGACATACACTACAATGATTTTGTCTGGAAAACAGTCTCTTTGTGCTTCAGGAATGGCATGCTGGGGTGTGCTGCTTACCTCCTGTATCCATCTGACAACTGAGAACATTAATTTATCGTGACAAACAACCTTGCACTTATTTAAGTCTGTGCCTCTTTTCCTGCAGTCTCCTTATGCAAATTGAGCCTGGTTGAGTATCCCAGTCCTCCTGGAGTATATTTTCCTGTCCTGAGGTCATCTTCAGGGTTTTTCTTTCAAGCAGCTTTCATATTTAGAGCACAAAATACAGTGGTTCTTTTTGATCCTGACTCTCTACCAGGTAACAGAATTTTCACATGATCCTTTAATAGAAGAAACTTGCAAAAGCCCAGCCTGACTGGTTTAGGGGGATCTATTGCCTCTCAGGTTAAGACACAAGGGACACGTAGTTGCCCATCCACTTGTACCAAAACCTCCACCACAGCCATTTGTAATCTCCATCACATAAATCCTAAGACATCTGACAGGAACAACTGGGGGTTGCCTGGATATAGAGGGCAAAGCCACGTGCAAAGCATAGCCTCAGGACAAGAGGGGGGATTTAAAACTTCTACAGATTTTTGGAGTATTTCCTCGGAACATCCACTGGCGTTCTTCAGAAGTATTACATAAACTTGGAGGGAAAATTACCTCTGTGTCAGGAGGTTGTATTGCAATATCTATGGAAAGGGAAGGAGAAATCACTCACCTTGCCCCATTTAGTGAAGAAAGAAAAAGTACCACTAGAGAAAGTACATCAAACCCACTATAGGTAGCCTGTCATATTGTTTGTCCATCTATCTGCTTCACACAAATATTCCAGTACTCCATTCCTCCTCCACATGGCAAGAACTTGGATGAGGAAGAAGCCAAAAAGAGCAGCACAGAGCAGAGGATGTTTTTTTTCACTCTCTAAAGAAGTCCTTTTCTTTCTGTATTGTCAGTTCCAGCAGCAGAACCACTGAGCACCATGTCTTCTTTTCCCAATTCACTGATTTAGGCTGCAGTCATTGTTTCAGCCATTCTGTATTTTTTCCCATACTTTTTCACAGGGAAGGACAATTAGCTTCCAACAAGTCATACTTTGCACATCTTGCTTTATTCTCCAATAAAGCAAGATGTTTGCCCTTTGAGACCATGTCTTACGAATTTTCTTATGTTCTATTGCCTCAAAATGCTCTAAACAGACTTAGATGAAGATGCACACTGCAATTCAAACTAAATAATTTCCTTTATTTATTATTCAATCCCTCTTGATGAACTTTTTCCATTTAGGATTCTACCTGTGCTTAGCAGTATCACCCCTGCTATAGTCTTGGCACCCTTGGTGACAGCAGTAGTTTATGCCTAAATTTTTTTCACTCCATATTCCAGAATGATGCATTTCTGTTTCATAACTGTTCTTTCCTGACCTCTGTGGGTCACATCCTTGTTCAGCCCAAAGACTTCAAAGCATATTCTTGCCTTGTATCTTGTTACTGTAATGCTCAGTAGATACAAATCATCGTTGCTGCATAGATTTTAATAATTTTATTTTCTACAACAATTTCCTTCTGCAAAGATGAGAATAGAGATGGGATTTTACTGGTCCAGAACTGAATCCTCAGCTTCCTGAAATATGTAGTCAAACCCAGTCAAAAGCAGATTTTAAAATACAATGAAAATGGATTTATTAAAATATCAAGACAAGTTCTTCCAAAGCTTCCCTCAAAACACACATTTTACCCAGGGCAGTCCTGCCTCCCTCTGAACTCCCACTGTGCATTACACCCACTCCTTTCTCTCCCACACGTGACTCTCTGATCTTGCTGGTGAGGAAGGAGGCAGCCTCCACTCAGCCCAGCCTGTTTCAGCAGGTGGCTTCTTTACTACAGCCATCTGTGTTCTGTACTGCAGCCAGCCAATCTTTTTCTTCATTGATGTATATGACACTTATTTTGAACCCAAGTCCCCAGAAATTAGATGTAATTGTGCAGTGATTAGTGGACGTGGACCACAGGCACAACTTCCAGGTTCCTGTTCAGCTTAATCCGGGCGCTTCTGGTGGACACTCATGTGCATCAACCTGGCAAAAGACTGCTGCCCCATAACCTACACACAAGATCCCTGCATCCTCATCACCAGCTGACTGGGAGCTTACTACAGTTAAGCATGTAAAAAGCCTGAGGCCACCCTTGTATTCAGCAGAGGGAAAACAGGAGCTGGAAGCTGCACACACAAGGTATTGGTATCCTGATAACAGTGTTGGATTACATGCTATGACAAGTAGGGGAAAAAAAGATGATGAGACTAAAGAGAGGAGAAGACAAGCAATCATATTAAAGGAAGAGAGGATACATTCTTCATATGCAGCTTGCCTGAACTAATCAGCATTTTTCTCTTAATTTGTATTAATTTTGCAAAAATCCATTTTTTCTCATCTGATTCAAATTACCAAAGAATAAGCAGCTTGGGTTCCACTACATGGACTGATAAATAGTTGCTTTGGTCTTTAGCAGTCTGCACTTTACAAATTATTGGAGTCTCCCAACCTTGAAAGATCTGTCTTCATTTCTGAGACTGCCACACAGTGATTCCTGAATCCTCTCCAGCAACATTACGAGGCCAGATAGAGTAGCAGGGCAAGTGCCTCTGCACCAAGCTACACTCCTGTCTACTCTTGAGCTTGTATCTTGCAATATTGAGATGCACATGGTTGCTGCATTGCGGACAAGCCAGACACAGCATTTCCCAAACTATAAGGCAGGGACTCAAGAGGCTCCTAAGGGCCAGGAGGAGAGTTAGAGAAAGATTCAAGGAAGTTTTCCATTCAGAAAACTCTGTGAGCTCCAGCAGGGAGAGAAGCAGTCACAGAGATCGCTTGCAAGGTGAACACAGATTTTGCCAAAATCTGTATAGTTTTTGAAGCTTTCATTTTCTGCAGGGAAGAAAAGTTCACACTCTACAAGTATGCACTCCAGAGGCGCTTTTGTTAGGGGTAATTTTAGTCCTGCTCAAGTCCGACTGGTTTGATTCATTTTCCCACAAATGTATTGGTGTGTTGCTATTCCGATCACGTAAAGACCAATATGAGCCAGTCTTGTGCATTTGAGCCAGGTTTGCAATGAGGTGGGAGACAAGACTTGCACAGCTTGCTCAGTGCTAAGCACGGTGTAAAACACACTCCTGTCCCTTGCTCAGAGGGCCTCTTTCCAGCTCCAGGGAATTTAAAACAGAATCAGCCATATCCTGCACAGCAGGACCTCCAGTGGCTGAGCACAGGTAGGTCAGTGAGGGTCTGTCAGATGAAAATGTCTTGAGAAATTTCAGATTTCTCTCCTGTATCTTCTAATTTGTTTTCTCAAGGTCTTTGTGACTCCCAGCATGTCTATTTGATAGGCAAATACTCAACAGCAAAATCTTTTCATACAGTGTATAGCTTTTCTACCTAATTCTTCCATAACCCTACAGTAAAGACAAAGCTAATAAAATAAACTACTTTTTTCTTCCTCCCACTGAGTTGCTAGGTTTCTTTCCTCATTAACACTGTATAATAGACCCTTGATTTACAGCCTCACTAAACTTCGAGAATTTTTTCCGTAATACAATTATAAAGTTTGTTTTAAAGATGAAACATGGGCATTTAACCTGTCAAAAACAAAGTTCAAGCCTGCAGCTTTCTGTGTTTCTGTCACTAAAGATAACAGACCTGATCCTGCAGTTTTTTCAGTCAAGGAAATCTCTCAGGTTTGAATGGGAATTTCAAGTAAGCAAGGATTGGTGGTGAAATACAGCTTCAAAGCCCCACTATCCTGTCCAAGGGCACAATAAATTGCTCTCACATTGGGAGTCTAACAAAGATAAAGGGAAAGGAATCCTCCCCTCAGTCTGGCATCCCAGTGCTGCTAATGAGTTGTAAGGATTACAGCAGCAGCCAAAGCACCTATATACCCTCTAAAGGAGGCTGTTTCAGTGGGAGCAAAGCTGAAACAGAATTAAACACTGTCAAAAGAGCCATTTTTTATGTACACCGCTGAATATTAACTTGCTGTCAGGTCAACTAGTTACAACCTATTGTAGCTCACTCCCTCCAGAGAGGAAATCTCAATGACAATACTCAGCTGATGACATTGAACAATCAGAGGGCACATCCAGCACAGCGTGGTCTTGATTTCAGTCAGTTTTCTCAATACTCCTCATTTTTAGACTTTTCACTTCTGAATACACTCAGTGTCACCAAACAAGTCAGAACTTCTAATGTCAATGCCATTTTTCAGGGCACAAGCTATGCCAGCTACATGTTATTTATCTTCATTCTAAAAGTGAACACAATCCCTGTTTATCCAGCTAAGGCAGTCCTACTTTCTTTCCCAAATATCTCTCCCCCATCCCCATATGCACTGCAGACATGAGCTTTTGTCAGTGTGCTCTAGGGTAAATCAGGATTCATTTAAAAGTGGCGAATTTGTAACAATCTAAAACAGGAAAACTCAAAACAGGACCTTAAATTTCTGGTGCTGATAGTGTTAGTTATGAACTGATTCAGCACTGAAATTTTGCTGTACACTTCCAGTTCTCTGAGTGACTCTACTAACAAATGCCCTAATTAATTATGGAGTCAATTCCTGCAATCACCATGTACTCACCATCTCTGGTGTCTCTAACTGTTATCTCACAGTACATTTTACTATTAACAGGCCATGGAATGAAACCAGAAACTCAGAGGAGAAAGCATCAACACAAATAAGCTCTAGGGCAAATGGAGAGAGAGGGAAAGCAGTTACAAAAATGCTCAAAATCCTGTTTTATAAAGGGAGCATACAAATATACTATAATGAACCTGAAGATAATTGCATTTAAAATTTTCTCCCCTGTTGGGTTGCTGAGGAGACAAACACTCTTGGAGCTTCAGGGTTCATGTAGTCTAGTCAAAAACACAAACCCAAGGGTTAATTAAAAAAAAAATTAAAAAAGGAAAAAAGGAGAAAGAAGAGCAGAAGAAGCAACAGATAATGAGGGAATATTTGGTACATATACTAAGGGGGGAATCAACATTTCAGTCACGGCAAACCTTCCATCAGATTACTGAGGGAACATAACAAAAGGGCCATCTAGCTAGAGAAATTAAGTATATCTAACATAAGAATCAGGACAGGTAGTGATGATGAAGCATTGTTTTCATTCCATGTTAAATTTGATAGTGCACAGCATTCGTGAGGGAACAGCTCAGTTAAACCAGGAGCAAAGGGAGTCACTTAGAGATGTCAAGACATATGTCAACTACATGTCATGAAACAGATACCAATGAAGAATTACTCAAATTTCCATGTGGTCTAGATGTGTTTCTACCACCCAAAATAAGGTATACAGGGCACATTGATAATGCCAAAACCCATGCAAAAGTCCCTATTACTGTTTGCAGCAACTAATCTTTTTTGCAACAGTGTATTCAAAATATTACTAATAAAAGCATGTTCTGCTGCTTTGTAATGCTTGGCAGACTAACTCTTTGTTCTTGCTATCTCCTGAATCTTACCCAGCCCATTTCCCACTTGCCAAATGTTTCTGCATCTTTCTATTCACTCCCAATCTCATCTCTCCTCTACTGCTCCCTTCTCTCTTTTCCTTCTCCCTCTCTCTTCCCAATGCCATTCATCATCCAACCTCACTCCCAGTTTTCCTTCCTTAACACCTTCTTACAACAGATAGAGCAAGTCTAATTTTGTTTTCAGAGAAGAATATGTAATAATGAGTAAAGTCCTCCAATGCTCTGTGTATCTAGCTTGACTAGAAAAGCATCCCAAAATTTCCAATTTCTATTCTTAAAAGTCTTGAAAAAGAAACCTTTCCACTGTACAGGGAAATGAGCAAGAAATCGAGCATCCTTCACTGCATTTGTTGTCTTTCCAACATCTTTGGATTACACAGATTGGATACATTTCAGGAAAATGACAGTCTTATTAATGCAAGTAGGATATGGTTGGTGCAAAATGTGTAAAAGTGAATTAGTATTTAAAATGACAGCAGCAGTTATACACATTTAGAGAGTTGGTTCTTGCAATCACAAATGAAATACAGCAGCCACATACTTTATGGCAGCAAGAGCACTCAAGGAAAAGCTGTCGTATGATACTGCTAGGAGAGACTTCTAATGATTATTAAAGTAGTGAGAAAACCCAGAGCTTAAAGCAGAGGTGGCGTATCAGAGTCCTGCTGCTTCTGAATCTACAGCAGCACATGCTGACCCCCTTCAGATTTCCAGTTCTCAATTCCATACAAAACTCGATTAATAAAATCTCCCCAAACCAAGGTAAAAAACCATATTTCCCCCGTGTCCATGCAGTGGCAAAACACCTGGATAAAAAAAATTATATGTATCTGCCAAATTTCCTTTTGCATTACCTGTATGGAAGGCTGATCTCAGTATTTGGATGAGAACTTTATATACACAGCAGCACTAGTACTGTAATACAGAAAATTAAAAAGTCTGTACCACCAACCCTTATAACATTAGGGACATAAATAGGATTGAGCTGCTTATGTAGGAAAAAATTCTTTCCAGACAAGAAGAATTACTTTACCATCAAGAACATGTACTTAAAGATAAGAGTAAGCAATTCAAATAAAATATCTGCCATACCATGATGGGAGCATCCCTCTCTTCACACACGCCTCCTTTCTGCGTACCCCAGAACAGGCAGCTCCTTCCCCTTTTGGTTGGCTGGGCAAGTGTATCCTAGGGTGTCCCAAGTCCCTTGGCAGGACACATCTCCTACATTGTGAGACAGTGCAGGTGATCAGGGAATGAAGCAAAAGCAACCTCCCATCATCCTCGTTACAGATCTAAAGCCCATATGAATTCAGACCACAACCAGACCTCGTTCGCTTCGGTCCCTGAGAACACACACTCCCATCTGCAGCAAACCATACCATTTCCCAAACACCTCTCAAAGTTTATCCTCATTCTAATTTAAATATTCAGAAAGATATCATCTTGGTGCACCACAAAGGTAGCCAAGGAAGAAACCAAAGTTGATTTTGTTTTTTTTTCCCCTGGTTAAAGCTTATTTAAGAAAAAGAAAACAGAGTTTAAGAAGAATCATTGAGCCTCCCCCTCCTTCCAAATACTGCTTTCCACTTTTAAATCACTGTGTGCCATCTGGATGAGCACCTTATCACTAGCCAACAGGGGGAATTCAGTGTTTGTATTTATATTTGCATTTATATGGCATTTTCATACACTGTATCTCAAACCACTGACAGAGCAATGAATCACAGACCTGGGGAGTGGTGACTACACGCACCGCGGCAGCAGCATCGCACAAACGGTACAGCTGGAAACGCTTTGGGTGCTAATTAATCTTGGCTGCTACTAATTCAGAGAGAGGAGAACCTGGCTTGACAGATTTGGCTCTGCCTTACAGTTTGGAGGATTGCTCAGAGACACAGCATTTAAAAAATTTGCTTTGGGAATGCCTGACGTAGCCTTTCATTGAGAGGATGGGGCCAGCACAGTGCTCTCGAAAGTCAGCTTGCGTTGTAGATGTTGACTAAAGTACCATAGCATACCATGGGGTTCAAGTAATTTTTTTCTCTTATTTGAAAATATTAATAGAGCACATCTGAGATGTTTGGGAACTTAGAAAACCAGTTCATTTAGTAGGTGGGCATTCGGAAAAAATCACTGAGTGTATTCATGAGGGGAGAAAAACCCAACAACAAATAAAAACACCAAAGAAAACCCCCACAGCAGAACTACTCAGCTTTCAAAGGATGACAGGAATGTAAAATTCAGTCTGCTCAAAGTTTGGCTCAGGCTATTTGCAAAACCTGGACATGGCTTGGAAAACAAAGGGATCAGACTAGAGCATGTGATTCTCATCCCTCTTCGAGATTCAGAGTTGGTGACAGTGCAGATATGAGACCACTGTTAGGAGCAGTAAGACCTGTTCTGCTATAGGGACTAACCCAGTGATCCTGCAACTAATAATGCAGCCACTTAAGAGGTGCACATCACTCTGCTTCCCACAGAAACTGAGGCACTTCCAGGGTCACTAAAGCTGCCCTGTGCTGTCAGCAGCGAGGAATTGCTGTATTCGTGAGGCCAGGATTCCTGCAGGACAGCCCCTTTTATGTGATGGAAAGGAGTGGGAGTGTCTCCCAACAGCCTCCTTCTGTGCCTCATGCAAAAGGTTGCCACATCAGAGCCCCAAATAATTCATGTTTCTCATTTCTCAGCCCTCTCATTCTGTCCCCCTCACACCAGCAAACTCAGCTGTACTGCTGAGACTGCAGACTGCTCTGATTAATTGCTCTCATTACAAGCTCATTTTTAAAATTTCCTTTCATTTTAATGCAGAACTTTTCTCTGGAACCTGAATTGTAATAAGCAAAAAGCAGCAATAAGTATGAAAACAGGTCCCAGTGGCTGGCAAGAAGTGACGGCTTCACCAAAGGGAGAAAAATGAGAGGCAGCCCCTCAGAAGAGAGGAGCTAATGATGAGCAATCACAAGCCAAGTGACCTGCAGACATCCATAACAGGGGTTGGCACTCATGAGAGGAACAGCAAGAAGCAGTACCGCAGAAGGGCCATGGGAAGTGCCCTAGAAACCTGGATAAACCCTGCCCTGCTTCGGGTGCTGCTGGAGAGGTCAGATAATGATAGGGGCTACACACCAAAGGACAGGAGAGGCAAGTGTCTTTATAGAAATGGCACGTTTCCAGCAGGATTTTCTTTGAGATAAGTGAAAAAGATAAGATGAAACTCCAAGCAGTTCTCAGAGGTGAATCAGAGGACTTGCTGTGGACTTACCAGAAGCATGGAGAAATAGCAGATATCAGTCTCTCTTCACTTTAATGCCGACAAACACTCCCTTTGAAACAGAATGAATGTGAATGTGAACTTGAGAAATTAGGGGGACAGAAATATGTTTTTTTCTAAATGGATGAAATATTGAAGTTACTGAATACAGCAGTCCCAGGCTATTATTCAAATGCACTGCCAGTAAAAGGGTGCACGATGATTGTTCTTTATGGATTGTTTTCCACAAGTTCAATACTCAAGAAAGGAATATTGTTCTATATCAGGCTTGAATGCATAAGCTTACAGCTCTATCACAACAGTTTGGCTGTACTGAGGTGTAAATTATAATTTAACTTACCTTGCCCTGGCATATTCTGGAGTCATCCAGTTGCTATGTGTTCAAAGTTTTGGTGTCACAAATCAAAGGTTCTTAACAACCACTGTTGATTATGGAAAAGAAAGAATAAAGTCTGTCTATTTTATGGAATAATATACTGTTTATTACTGAATACTATTTGCTGTTTGAATACTACCAACAGGGTGAGAACCAGTAGAAACATGATACTGCTGTAAATCTCCGAATACAGGGAGGCAGATCAGGAAGAAGTTTCCATTTTCTCCAAACAACATTCCCATTTCATCACTGGCAGACACAATTCAAGGCAGCCATTGTGAGCTATAGAGATAACAGAGCTCCTCCAGTTATGAAAACAGAGTTAAGAAAAACCCAAAAGAGGTAAAAACACAGGTCCTGGGTCTAAATCGCCTTACATTTGGTGTTCTTCCCATTGTAACAAAGAAGAAGTGATAATTTGCAACACAGGCCACATGTAAAGTTATGCTAATTCAAAGTACAGGAGCACCTAATACAACATAATGTTGCAGTTATTAAATACTTACTGAACTCTAACTTCAAAATCAAAATTTTTTGCAACACATGAAGGATAAGGTATTCCTGTATTTAGTGAAATGGATCATTAGCTGAATGCTCAGTAAACAGCAAGCTTGCCCTTGACCTTCCTTGCCACTAGACACCTGCTTAGCAGTCATTTATGGATGCTTGACTAATAACCAGTTCATCTCTATGTTCAATCCTTGATAGCTTAGACTGCCTGACATTTCTCAGTTGCTCTGCATTGATGTATGCTATTGAAAAACAAGCTAATCTACCAACTCTGTTTCTTTGTGATCATGCTCTGCATTTCCCAGTCCTTAATTTTTGCCAATTAAAATGAATTCTTTGAGATTCACAGCCCAGAAATCTCATGTTCCCTGACATCTCAAGCTGTGGTTTGGTTCAGAGACAGAGGTAATTCCTCCAGAAAGCCCAATCTGACACAATCAAACACATCTTGTCAAAGTCCTGCTAATCACAACCCTGCACTTAATCACATCAGCTTTTTCAGATAACTCCAGACAGTATTCCATTCAGGGATTCTTAAAAAGCTCAATATAACCCAGTATTCAAATAACCCATATCACAGCTTGTTCATCAATTTGATGCTGCTTTCTGCAAATATGTCATTATTCATTAAAAATGGTGTCATAATTTGATATACAAAGTTTCTGAGAACTTGCTTACATTCTGCAAGTTGCCCGAATAGGGATCAATGTCTTGGGGAAATGCAACTGGTTTTCTAATGTTAGTTTTTGCACATCAATTAAAAATAACATTCCTCAACTGTTTAACTCTTAGCCACCCATGCACCTTGACCCTAAAGTTATATTACAGCTGCAGTGCAAAATATTACTTTGTCTCCCTGCTTCTCAGAGTCATTAATGAGCAGAAGATATTTTCCAGTAAAAAATTTAAACCAGGTAGAATGTCATGACTGTGAGATGAAAGTAAGGTTGCTCTTAAAGTAGCTGCAGGGGATGAGAGAAATCTCTTCATAAGAATGCTTGTGTGCTGCACAGAGGTGCAAGCACTACCTTGCCACACCACCACTTCATTTACAAGGCCAACTTTGAAGGAAAGGAAACAGAGATTCTGCAGCCCCTCAACAGGAGTCTCTCAAAGCAACCAGGGGTGTCTTGCACCTCAAAGAGCTGTGTAAATGCAACCCCCACCGAGTTCAGCAGACACCCAGAGAGGCAAAGTTAGCCTGTGCTGTTCAGGGCCAAGAGCTGTTTCAAGCCCCAGCTGCCCCTGTTTTCAGTTAGTGGGAGTACTGTAAATCCCCACACATTAATGAAATGAGAGTGAGGTTTGCTGACTTTAGCGATTAGTAGCACTTTAACTCCTGCTTCCCAGCAGCCCTAGTAACCAAACAGCAAAACACATGATAGGCAAGCCCCCAGATGCTCTCATTAAAAACTTCCCATGATTTTAATGTTATTTAATGGAGAAAATAGTTTTAAAATATCCAGCTATTTTCAGTGTATTATAACCTTCAAAGCTTGCATGCCTTCAAAGGGAATTTCCACTTCTCCTGAGAGTTAATATTTAAATCAAATATTATTAAATAATATTAAATCAGTTCATTTCATTTGCAAAGAAAATAATTAAAGTCACACTAGGTATAAGAAGAAGAGGATGACTGATCTGACCTTTTAATTAAATGATTAACACTAGTCAGCAACAACACAGTGAAATGACAAAGGGAAAGTGACCTTTTTACATCTTCACTAAGAGTGGAAACAGGGCACCATCAGCATTTAAAGCTTTTCAAATTGTAAGTTATAGAACCACTCACCTCAAAAATCATTCATAATTACAACCTTCCAAGTTATATATGGAATACATAATCTGCTCAGTGCATGGAAAAATAGCCATTCTCAAAAGTGACCAAGAGAAAAAAGGTCAGCCTGTCATATTTTACTAGTATTTGTCTTAAAGTCTACAAAATATATTCCTATGAAACAGATGGACTCTGCATCAGTGACTCTGTCAAAGCCATTATGAAAGTAAGTTACCAAAGTGTTTAGATATAAACTGGACTACTCAGTGAAGCCATGAATACTTAACACTAAAAGTGAAAGACATTGTAGAGCTTTCTTGCCTAGCTATAACTCCACCCTTATAAAATAAAGGCAGAAATAAAAAAGGAGGGGGGGAGGGGATGTCATCACATAAAGAAATTGAAAGTTGGTTAAGACAAGGAAAGTAAATTTCTTTTAAAGACTTCTTTAACTTTCTGTATTTTGAAGTATAGCTTTCAAATTGAATTAATCTCAGCCTGAAAAATAGGTTAAGGTCTTCCTGTTATCTTAACACAAGGAATTTACAGATTCTATGTGTTTACACCCTGAATGAAGCAGAGATAAAAGAAAATTGAAACTTACAGATTTTTTTTTTCTGGCTTTGTGGGTTATTCCTTAAATAAACTACATAGGTTTCAAGCACACAGTGACATTCAGGTATCTGCAGTAGCTATATAGCACATAGCTCTGAAATGTATACTGCCAAATATATAGTCTGCTTCTACAATTTTCTTGGAAACAAAGTAGGAGGCAAGAGTATATCACATTATGAGCTACATTTTTATTCAGATTCTCTGATCCAGTCATATTCTTTCCAAGCAGCATATCTAATCTAACATCTGGAATTTTGTTTTACACTGTTTTCTATGACTGAATAGGGCTAAGACTATAAGTTCTGGCAGTATTTTTGGACACCAACGCAGTTCTAAAAGAAGCCCAAACCATACTTCTATTTTCTTTGATAACACCTGGCCCTTTAGCCAAGATCAAGGACAGTATCAGTTCAATACCTGAGACACTTTCTCCCAGGAGACTCAGCTCTGCACTAAAAGAGAAGAGGACTCGATATTGAAACTTTTCCATGACCTTGTATTAATAGCCAAGTCATTGAAGTGCATGGCCTTATTATGGATCAGCTGGAGCTTCTTTAACCCATTTTAGTGTCCCAGCTTTTAGCTGTACATGGTTTGGACTCCTATGTTTATTTTGATCATCTGTTTTTCCATTCTTTATTACATAAGAGTGGTATATATACCTCTCCAAGGATGAATCCCTGTACAACTACAGCAAGCTATATGAACATCTATATTTTTACAATATTTTATAGGCTGCATTTCATCATTTGCTTGCTTATCTGTTTTTCTGTCAACACAGACATAACTTCTGCTTCATTAGAATAATTTCAAATATAGGAAAACACACACAGAAAAAACCCTATTTCATTTTTATTTCATTTAAACCGTATTCTTTGAAGTCTTCAGCACATATTTAGTTGTATGCCTTTGCAAAATCCATCCAAACACAAGAGTGAAATGAGCTGTACAGATGTTCCATATAAAAAGAAATCAGTAAAAGCTCTACTACATCTGACTTTGAGTCTGATTTCTACTGCACGAATATACAGCCACCTTACATTGATAAAGCATTTTCAACTAACATAACATCCAATTCATTGATATTGTGTATTTTTGTAGTTATTTCCTCCTGGGAAAAAAATGAGATAAAAAACATAGACTATACACCTAAAAAATGCAAAAAGTCTGTAGGATTCTCTTAAGTCAGACATTGCAGCATCAGACATATAATACATCTCTGTCTAAGGGAGCTCACATGCAGACATTTTGTTCCTCAACTGTTTAACTGTTAGGACAGTTAATAAAAATAATTAAAGAAAAGCCTTTAGTTCTTTGTTATCTTAAGAAGAATTTCCAATATGTTACTTTGAGATTTTGACCAGGATGACAGCTTCCTGACTGTGCCAAGAAGTTATTGGCCTTTTTGGATTTTTTTTGACCTCTGCAACAATAATGCATAAAAAATAAAGACAAAAAACTTACCTCTTTATTTCTAACTTATCGGGGTTTTGTTATCTAACCCTGAAGTGAAAGAAATTCTATGCACTTTCCCACATTTGTTTCTCATCTTTGCAAATCCCAGTGGCTCCACAGTCTCAAATGTGAGATAATCTGTAGATCAATGAGGGCGGATGTAAAACTCTTGCTAAGCCATGTTTTCCCAGCTGGGGGTAAATTCACTTGCCTGTATGTAAAATTTCCTAATTAGAAATGTCAAGTCTCTGTTAAAAGCTTCCAGAAATTGATGCTGAGCATTACAAAAAGTTAACTATTCCATAGCTGTGTCTTATCTGACTCATCAGGAGCAACTTTCCCATATTGTTTATAATTAGGGCTATACTGACGGAAGAATTTCAGAATTTTCCCAGGTGGGGGTTTCTGCCTATCAGCCATAACAACAGCCCTTGGGATGTGTCCCAGGAGGATCAGAGCTCAGGCTTTGGGCATTCATGGGGGGTAGTTGCTCAAGTCCCAGAGACCCCACCATAGTTCTGAGTCCACTTCAAATAGACAAATTAGGAAACCCCTTGATTACCACCCCACTAATATAGTCTTCAATACTGTTTTCAGCTCAGAGGGGAGCAGGGCAGTCCAAACTATGTAATCCCTAGATTATAGAAATGAGAACAAAAATCTGGGGTTCTTTCAGTGTTTATCTTCATGTCCTTACCATTGGTGATGGATCTATTGAAATTCTGATTTCAGTGTGAGACTGGTAAAGGTAAGATAACATATTTAAAATTAATAACCTGTCCTCCAATTATGATGGACTTTTCATCACTATTACATAGTTATGCTCTGGATGGTTCTTTGTAATGTTACTGTATTTCCTGAATCTCTCTATAATTGGAAGACATTTTAGAATAAGGGCACAGTTACAACAGTAACAATTTTCCTGTGTTAAAACTCTCTTATTGTTCAGAACGATTTGGTAAAATTGCAGAACAGTGGTGGAGGTGGGAAATTAAAGATATGCACAGAGCAGAGTCCTGACTCTCTATTACAAACCACTAACAAGTTCATTGGGGCAGAGGTGTTGACCAAGCCTTGTGTGAACATGGTGTAACGCCAGAATCACAGCCATGGCATTCAGTTTACCCCTATTTCAGCTGAGGAGTTTTTGTCATGAAAAAACCTGATGCCTAGACTCTGAAATTGAAAATTCCTTTGAATAACTAGAGACAAATTCAAGGCATTATAGTCATTTTACGCTTCTTCAAAGAAAAAGAAAATTTGGAGTTGTGTTCTCAGTTAAGCTGAAACTAAATAGGATAAAGAAAAAAGAAAATTATAACAAACACCTATGAAGGTTTTCAGTCAGATATTTTCTGAACTGTGAGTCAGAAAGTGGAACCTGTTAATACAAGCTATATTGTGAGTCAATCTTGCAACTGTCATCAACATTTCACCTAAACGTAACAAAATACTCAGAAATTTAGACAGGTTCAGCTCTCTCCAGTAGACATTCAGGGCAAAAGAAAACTCAGAAGCCAAGGAGAACCAGGCCCTGCTGCCAGCCTCACTTATAACACCCAAGAAATACATTATTTATACCTGTTTATCCAAAGAGAAATCTTGACATATACCTGAACAAATAATGCCAGAAGTCACCTGCACCTTTTTTTGTGCATCTGAGCTTTCTAATATAGTATCAGTAATTGTCTCCCTGCTTAGGCTGATAGCTATGGAATAACCTGTGTTTCACTCCCACTTGCAGAGTTCTAGTTATTGCTATGATTAGGTGGTGAATAAGTATAGGGCTTCAGGCCTTGAGTGCTATTCTCTCCTTATGAGCAATCAAACAACTGAACTGCATTCTTCGTAAAATGACTGGAAAGCCTGAACTTGTGCTCATATTCTCTCTCTTATGGAGGAGAGAGTAAAAGTTAAATCAGCGTGAGTTTTTTGTCACACTTTAAGTGAAATAACTGGCTAAAATGTGATGTGTCTTCCACATTGTGAAATGGCTTTCAAATAATGAGAAAACGTGAAAGTGGATGCCACGAGTAAGTGAAGTGTTTCCCAGGAAAACAGCAGTTTCATTACAGGAAGAAAAAATAAACACATTTTAGAAAGGTAAATACATTTGGACTGTAAACAGGGGTCTGAAGGGTTGTTCAAAGGCTCACCATTTGATACTAGTGCTCATACATAACAAATATCCTTTTGTTCTGTTTCATTCTACTTATACATAATGGCTACTTAGTGGGTTTCAAAGACAAGTAAGAGAATAATTGAAAAAGGAACTAAGATGGGTTATGTCCTCAGTGAAGTTTCCATTTAAGAAAAAGCTACTAAAGCCTGGTTAACCTGCCCTTAAAGGAATAAAAGTTAGATGGGCTCCAGTGGCAGTAATTAAGATTAAGAGAGACCCTTCTCCTCACATCATTCTAAAAGCAGGTTACGGTTACAGCAGAAAAATAAAAAAGTGTAAGGGAGTATTTCTTCACACAGTGTAGAATGAGCTCGTGGAACTCACAGAGCAGGGCACAGTCACTGGTGGGAAAGGCAAGAGGTGATATCTGATGTTCCCCACAGCAACACTGGCAAACTCAGGAGGAGCAGGTAATCATGTGTTGTCTCTGAGTGAGAGGTGATCCCCACAGGAGCTGGAAGAGGAAATCCCCCCAAGAATGCTGTATGATAACCTCTGAAGCACCAGTATCAGATGTCTCTGTATGAAGAAAGCTGGATATTGATGGTGATATTGTACCATTTCTTGTGATTAGATTACTGTATGTCTGAGGTTTTTTCCTTTAAGTAAGACCTTCCCCCAGTCCCACACCCCAAATAAATGAGAACAGAAATCACTTTGGGCCGAGAACCAGAGACCTGATGAGTTCAGGAAATGAAATATTAGCTTGCTAGGAATAAAATATTTCAGAACAGGACAGAACTATGGTTTCATCCTTTCCTTTGCTGGGGCATGGAGTGCCAGCAGGTGCTTCTCTGCTGCCCAGCACGTGGCCAGAGGGGTCTGGCATGGCAGTGGGCAGGGAGCCTGGCAGATGTTCAGCCTTCTTGGGCACTTGGAGTTCAAAATGCTCATTATCTCCTGCAGAATGAAATCAGCATGTCATAGAGCATGTTGCACTGACCGGTGGCTGAAAGAGCTCCCGGGGCCACCTCGCTGAAGAAGAGTTAATAGATTTGAGCATTAGACTCCTGGGGGTCTCTGCTGGCACGAGGCCATTGGTAACAGGCATCACAATTGTTAGTCACTGTCATGAGGTGATTTAATTAGCTACTGAGTGAACAAATGTATGGCACTGGGTTAGGTAAACAGGGAAAGGAAGCAAACGAGGACAATAAAACCAAACCCTGAATCGGAGACAGTTAAGAATGCAGCGATTCCACCCTATAAAATTTCAATAATATCTTTAACAAGAAGCCTAAGATTAGCCAAAAATATAGTAACCTCTGGCTGTTTGCTGCTTCACTGTTTGGAATCAGTTGAACTCAATAAAAAAAAATCATTTAACACCAGTATGATAGGCTGAAAAAAAGACTAATAAAAAACTAATTCTTTCCTTCATCTCAAACAAAAGTTCTCTCATGTTCTTTCAGAGATCTGTTAAAATGAGCCATGACTTACTGAGGTGAGTCATTGTTACAAACGAGAAAATGCCACATTGTCAAAAAGTAGTTCTGAAACTCAGGAGAAATTTGCAATTTGGGGAACTTATTCTCATTTCTCACTGACTGAAGTTTTCACAGATTTTAATTAGATATCTATCATTCTCATAATCACTACTGTAATTACAGCGAGTTATGAAATACTGGAAGTGGTTCTTTGTTATTCAAAGTTAAAAGAAAAAAAACAACGGAGACAGATTTTTAGAAAACTCAAGTTCCTGTACTGATAGAGACCATTGGCTACTTTGGACCACGGGAAATTCTGACACAAACTCAGTTGTGACCAAGATGCATCTGTACAAATCAAGATTTGGGCTGGCATTTGCAAGAATTAATTCTACACAGTGAATTTCCACACACACCCTTAAAATTTACCTCCAGGTACACATTGCAGTTACTTTCCATCACTAAAATATTGATAGTTATGTGAAGTGTGTTACCCAGAGGATACAGAAAACAGTAAAAGATAACTCTGACCACAAATGTATTTGTTAAACACCACTAAATTCAGAAGAGGAGTAAAGGTGCACATGTAGGTAGGATTTTGTCCTCTGCTAAAATGACTTGTTTAAACTAGATTTAATAATAAACAGAAAACAAACCCCTTGATAGCTATATGCCTACTCATCTCACCTTGCACAAAACAGACTGGATGAAAAATAAGGCTCAGTTTGCAGTGTACATTTCCAGCATCAATGCAGAGACAACCTTACTTGACCTAAATCCATCCTCTGGAAGCAAGCCATACTAGCGACTTTACATAGAGGTATAAAGTGAGTACTTTCATTAAAGGTTTTAAATAATGGGCATCAATTAATGTACCCTGCCCTCCTACCATCTCCCAGACAGACAACACTTTGAAAAAGACTACCCCAGGCCCTTTAAACTGCACAGGGAATTTTACATTATAAGGCAAAAAAAAATAGCCAGTCATTCTGCCACTATGAAAGTGGCAGAGTTCTTTTGATTTTGACATAACTGTTGTGCTGTTAAACAGAATAACAGCCTTATGTTAAATGAAGGTCCTTTGAAAGGTCCACATATTTTGCTTTTCTTCAGGAAAGAAAATAAAAAATTTGAAATAGTCAATTGACTATTCTAATGAATAGTCATGTGCCTGACTATTCATTAGAAACTGAAAATCAGCCTTGTAGCCACAAGGGAGCCAAAACTTCCAGAATCATTATTCCATTCCTTTTGATTTGTTTCTAGCAAATGGATCTCTAGGAAAAAATGTGGCTACTTACCACGACATTCCATACCAGTCATTTACTCTCAAAATCAGTATGTCACCAGGCAAATTTATGCCATAATCTTTCTTTCCTTTACCTGCACTACTTAGGAATCACCAGAGACTGCTTTTCTTCTTTCATCAGAACTACAAAGATTCAATCTGGTGACCTAAAAACCTAAGCAAGCCTAATAGGAAAAATGAAAGTTTTCCAGAACAATGACTATGTCACTCTGAAATATTAATTCCTCCAACAGGAAGCTTATTCCAGCACAAGACATTGAGTTTGATTCAGCACTGAAGAAACCCAGTGCAACGTGTCTCTCCAGCCTAAAATCCAACCTGCTTCAGTGAATTATCATCAGCACATATTATCTGTTGTACTGAGAAGCCTTAGTTATTAAATGGCCCAGAGCTGCTGCTGTGGCAACTGTTAGAGCAGAGACCACAGACAGACCTCACTGACTGGAAGATAAGATTATCTTCCTATTATGAAAATGTGAATAATTCTGAATATAATTATCCTAATAAACAAAGACTAAAAAATAGGAAAATGCTGTAGATTAGCAGGTGTGAGGCACTAATGTGAAAGTTATTATAGCTCCAACTTGGTATGAATACTACTTTTGGAAATAACACAATTTTATACCATGTTGGGAAAAATGAGGGCTCTCACAGCTCAAAGACATTTATTTGTCTGTGTCCTTCAAGCCTCTGAGCTTTGGGGATACATACAGAAGACTTGAGGTCAATACTAAATATTGTTTAAGTCAACCATAAAAGTTCAATATTGTTCCTGAAAAGAGAAAATAAACAAATGCTTTTCTGAAAGCAGTCTCTGGGATTTCTATTTTTATTCCCTCTCCTAAGGGAGCATGATTAAGCAGATATTATTCACTAAGTTTTCAAATTAAATATTTGTGTGACAAAATATTATTTAACATAGATTTAATAACATTTCTTTTGAGATAATGTGTTAGAAGGGACACGTTATCCATATTTAAGTTTTAACCAGAGTTAAAGTTCCCCTCTAAACAAATGCATGTTTTGGCTGTAGCTTTCTATATTCTTACCTCCATCTGGCACTGTGCTGTGGAGCAAATAGATTGAGAGATGCAGCAATACACATAACCTTTAGCTTAGCTGTTATCACAAGGAAAACAGTTACTGTTGCTATGGTTGTTTGGTCAAACTGTCACCCCATATCAAGATTGTTAGTATTCATACCTGATAAAAAGATAGCTTAAGAAAAGAAGAGGGGGGAGTAAAGCAAAATGCTCCATAGAAGGCAACACAATTCTCATCTAATCTCTTTAAAAAATCTGCTGCACTAATTCTCGTCTATATGCCTATCACTGAAATCACATGAGACTTCAAATAAGGGTAAAGATAAGTAGAAAATAATGAAATATAGAACATCCTTGTGTATTTTCTCTGATTACAGTGATGTTTAGAATTTTATTTGTGAACCACCCATAAGGTATTTTCAAGGTCAGAAAAATACTGTCAGGAAAAAAAAAAAATAAAAAAAAACAGGGATGATTTTCAAGTACATCTAAACTGCATTAAATCTCTGAACTATATGCTCTACAACCTGAAACCAATCCCTTATGAGACTATTATTTCTCAACAACTTGTTAGTCCTGCTTTGTACATAACCTTGTGAACTACTCATCTTTCTGAATAACTACCCTCAGCCCTAAAGGCACACAAAAAACTTTTACGATCAGACTTGAAAATTTAAATTAAATTTTGTTTCAGATACAGCTCTACAAAGCAAGTATTTCAAAGTATTCCTCAAGGTAAACTTTCAGAAAGTTCAACAGTCTAAAGAGTGAAATATGTGAGTCCAAACAAAATTAACCAGACACCACAACAAACCTGAGCTCAGATACAAGCAGAGTGTTTTTTACCTCCAGATTTCATATTAGTGGAGATGCCACCCCACACACACACCCAGTGAGGGCCAAAGAGGATTACATAAGGCTCCCATTAAGCACAAACACATTACAGACCACTAATTCACACTGACAAGATGCTTTTTTTTTTTTTTGCTGCTCTCTTTCCTCCCTTATTCATTTTTTACAGAACTACTCAGAGCCAAATGCTGGTTTTTCATCTTTGCTACAAGGATGGCAAAGGCACAGCACAGCCCTGGAACATGTCCTTCCCACAGACCCCTTCTGGTGCTCACCAGCTCCCCATGTTCTCACTACATATTGTCTTTACTTTTATGGTTCTAAGTCTACAAAAAATGTCAGCAGTCCTGGTCCTCGTTTGCTTGGAAACTCCTAAACCTTCCAGGTGTCACTGCACACCGGTCCCTATGGAGCTAATTCCAGTGATTCACTGTGGCTCTTGCTCCTGCAGCTGTTGCCCACCACTATGAAGTCAAACACATGTGCTGTGTTGGTAAAAAGGAGGAGAAACTTTACTGCTTATTTCAAAAGCTCAGGTGACAAACCAGCATGCTCTTACCTCCAATACAAGTCTTTCTTAACACCCAACTGAACACTGCTCACGAGGAACCAAGAGTGTAATGACATTGCTGTGTAACAAACCTCATCGGCTTCTCAGTCTCCATCACAGCCCGAGCCTCCAGAGAACTTCTCTGTACCCACAAGTCATGTACTGATGCACTCTGCTCATCCAGCTGCATCTGCAGCAAGGCACAGAAGGCTGTCAGAGGAACATATTTTCCAAAATATTCATTTGTTCTGTTGTCTTCAGGAAATAGGATACCTATTCCTGCCCTTGCAGCCACTATTTTGTCTGTTAGCTTCAGTGTGAAAGGGTGAGAAAGGTTGTTTTATTCCATCCTAAGAACAAGGCACAGAAACTGTGCAGGCAGAGCACTGATTTGTGCCTATTGCTGCAGATAAACAAATGCATATGGAAATAAAAGCAGGCTTATTTAAAAGTGGTGACAAACTGTGTTCTTTCTGGTGTTCTAAGACAGGCCTTTCATTTTACATAACTAAAACTAGTAGTCTCTTTTAACACTTTCCTTAAAAATTCATCCCAAAATAGTGGCTTAGGTGGAGTTGCTTCCCACATCAGAAGTGATAGCCCATTACTTTGCCTCTGCACACCATTGCTATCCAGCTCACGGGTGGATATGGATTAAAATACACCCCAGCAGCAGTGAAACACAAAGACTAGGCTGTTATTAAAAACATGGAGGTTGAAAGCTACAGAGTGCCATCTTGTCCTGGTAATGTATACATGTTGCTCCAGTCTTCAGCATTTTGGTAGTCTTTTCTGGCTCCATCCTAAGGCTCCAAATTTTAGCTTGGACAAGTCTCAAGCTTGATTATTACAGCATATAAGTGGCCACTTGCGTGTTTTGGGAAGTCAAGAGAAAAACAGTATGCTGGCAGTTAAAGATGTTTATAATTTTTGAAGAAGTGAGGGGTAGGCCATAATAGGTTCTCTGGAAGCAATCACAGCACAGTATATTTAAGAGTAAAGAGAATAATCACTTATATCAGCAGGGTAGGTAAGATTTCCATTTGCTCTGACATCAATGCATTTATTGAGTTAGTGTTCCTGAACTTGGTATACTAATTTGTTTTTTACAGTGATTAGACCCCACTGGGAGAAAAGAAGAGAGAAGGTGTGAGGCTGACCACCTCTCTGATGAGCAGTGCTTAATACAGTTTACAGAAACATTCTTCTCTCTCACACACAGTCAGTGCCACTTAACAATGCAGGTAAATCAAATCCAAAAGAAGAAATGCATTAGAAACACAAAAGGAAGAAAGTCCAAGCAAATGCCTATTTATGATGCTATTGTAAATGTCACTCAGACACATCCACCTGATGAACAAGATTTTGTTCTCAGTTCTTTCTCTTTAATAAAAACTTGAGGCTCTATAGAAAAACAGAAAGCTCTAATCAAATCTCAAAACAATTTCCAGCTATAAAAGAGCTGTGTGTTGTGAAATACAACATAATCAAACCCAAGTATATGTTGCTCAAACTACCCCTCTAAGTCTGCCTGAGCTTCCTGTTAGCCATGCCAAACTAAGCTCTGCAAGTCTCCCTCCAAGCTTTTGCAAGCATAATAAACTTCTGTGAAAAGTAAATAGATGTATATGTTTGTAGTGAGTCAGGTGAGGAGGAAGGGAGGTGTCTGAGCACACTGGTGTTCTTGATGTGCTCTGAAATCAAAGCAATTATAGATAATTTTCTAAACTAGGAGCCAGTGAGAAATACCACTGCAGCAATAGGAGGGAAATAAATTAGGAAAATACAACACTGTAACAATGGAAACATAAGAACAATTATCCTTCTGGGCCATTATATATTCAAACGAGGATGAGAAATGGCAAAAGCTAAGTCAGCTCTAGCGTGTCAAGCTATTAGAGTTACTTTATGTATGGAATGAAGAACAGAGACCAGCACAAAGCTGGAAGGAAAAGAAGCTGAAACACAAGGGTAATTATAGGATCAGGAAGGATGAGGATGAGCTCTGAGCTGTCTGAACTTTGCTGTACCATACACAGGTACAGCTACTGAAGAATGAGATGTTAATAATAAAAAATAATTGGAGAAGAAGATAAATGGCCATCCCAGATCTTCTACCAACTCTGTCTAAAGATGTCGATTTTTAGAGGGGTTATTTATTGTAAACAAACAAGGGAAAGGTTAGGTGACTACAAGCTTCACTTTTTGTTGAGTTGGAAAATTAGTGCCATGGCTGTTTTAGGACTCGACAAATGACTCTGCCCTCCCCAAGTGGCTCTGTTCTGGTTTTCACTGCTCAGCCAGGGACAGCTGGTGCATCCAACCTCAGGATAAGGGGCCATGAAGCCCCTGGTGGCACCGTGCCCCCACCTGCCCAGCAGCCAGGTGAGGTTCTCAGCAGGCAGTGACAGCCACAGAGATCTTCGAGAGAATTTCAGCAAGGTTTTGTTCTGAAATGCAACAGCTTATTCACTTCAACAGCAGATGCTTTCTGTGTTATCCCCTAAAGCAAGGAAGTTATTAAACAGCCAGCCAAACCCTCGATCCTAGGGCTGCCAACTGGTGGTCGTAACATTGAGTTTTCTATTTCCCTCTCACATCATCTTTTATCATTACTACCCATAGTCTTCCTTTATGCCAATTTTTACCAGGAAATGGCAGGCCCATTCCACACAGTGTTAAAATGCCATCATTTTCATACAGGTGGAGAAATTAAACCAACCTAGACTGCAAGGGGAGATTTCACTCCCTTTACAGTCACACGTGTGAGCCCACACATCCTTAAACTGCCTGAGACTGGGCCTAATCTGAGCAGAGACCCTTATTAGCTGAGAGTGGAGTGCTGAAGACTTCAGCAAAACATAATGGCAAGTGGTAGATTGTAATAAGTGGTTCAACTTGGAAAAGCTCATGCTGATTCATGTGTAACATTACACAGAAAAGTCCTACTTGGCTTCCCCTGGCAGAGACTCAGTAGTGTCCGAGGCACAGATGCCAAGTAACCCACATACAGGAGAGGAATTTACCTTCCAATTACAACCACTTCAGGATTTAGCTAACAGACTATAAAAGGTGTCACAGACATATGCATTTGTAAATTTCTGAAGACACACATTTTTTGCATCTTGTTTTATCAAGATGCAGAAGACAGAAAAATAGCAACGCAGTCCACGTTTTTCAGTATTTGCCCCATTTTTTTGCTAGATGCTTTTTATAGACACTAGGTCCAAAGGGTAAAAATTGAAATTCTTAAGGCCAAAGCAGAACTAAAGAGCTGTTAACTGAGGGAATTAATCCATGGACTAATTTATAAAGTGACAGTGATATTGTAAACTTTCCATCATATGGAGTATTTAAAGGAACACCAATGTTTTTGTAAATGATGTTTTTCCATTGAACCATGTTTACTCTGTTGTGGCTACAAGAACCTTGTATTTGGTATGGCAGCCCTATATCGATCTGTACCCTTCAGAGGAATCTGTACCTCTTCTACTGAGGAGCAGAATCAGACCAGGTTATAAAGCTGAACTATCACTTCACTCCTCATATTTAAAAGCAAAAATCCCAAAAATGTAAAGTAACAGAAATCTGGATGATACGTAAGCCCTGTCATACAGAATAACCTTTCTGTCGAAACCTCTCATTTGACAGGACTATGAAGAGCTACTTATTTTATTAAATCAGGATAGTAAGGGCTGAGAGAAACTCTGAATGAATTCTTAAGACTGATTCTGGTCAACACACAAAGCTGATTTCAAGGTGACCTTCTGTCTGACCCTCCAGAGTAGGAAACTAAGATATGAGGTAGATATGTGTACAGGTGGGGAAAAAAAAAAGGTAGAAAGATCCTCTCACTCAGCCTTCCCCTGACTTCGACCTTCTCTCAGACTCACAAAAAAGGGAAAAAAAAAAGACAACCAACACAACCACCAGCCAGACTTCAAGTCCTGTAAGTACAACTTGTGCACTGGAGATACTGAGCCTTCCCTAGGTCTGGGCCTCTGTTTCTCTCCTGGTTTCTCAGCCACAGTGATGTGCAGCTGCATCTGTCATGAGGCATTAAGTTATGTCAGCCATTTAATGCAATAAGAGACACAACTGGTTCTGGCACGTAAGAAAACAACAAATCAGTCTAGAGAATTTGAAGAGACAGATTTCTGGAGGAACACAGGTGCAGAAGCTGGTCTTTAACAAAAGTTATTTCAAATGTAGGAAGTAAACAATAAAAAAGGCCATTTTACCCTAAGTAAATTTTAGAAAATAGGTTTTCTATCCAAATGTTTTGCTACAGCTGCAAGTCACAGACTCAAAAACTGACAAATAAGATTTCTTTCAAACTCCAACATGAAGTGAATGATAGAGAGTGAAAAAGATGGAGAATTTCATATCCATTAGGATTCCAACACTTTATTTTAATTAGGAATCAAGTGTAGACTATAATAAATTGCCCAGTCTGTATATCTCATTGAGTCTTTTGCTAGAAATTCAACTACTTGTTTGGAGTTGCATCCTCACAAAGGAATAAGCAGTTAACAAAGACTTTAGTGAGACTGCAAATTTTTTAGCACAGAGACTATCCCCCCTTTGTACAGTCACAATAAGAAAGGATATTGCCTCTATTATCAGTCTTTTATATTCTGTCTTCAGTATCCCTTCTTGTTGGTACAAAAGGTGTTGGGTACAGCAGCACAGGTGTTAAATAATCCCATAATACCCCATTACCAAGGTTAAGAGATGTTTTCACCAGGTCATATACCTTTTTTACTTCACTTTGCCATCCAACACATTGTCTCTTCCAATAAAATAATGGTTAAAAACAAAGAGGAGATTACAGAATCGCAGAATGGTTGGGGTTGGAAGCGACCTCTGGATACCATCTAATCCAACCCCTGCTACCTACAGCAGGTTCACCCAGAGCAGTTGCACGGGATCACGTTGTCCAGGCGGGTTTTAGATATCTTCAGAGAAAGAGACTCCAAAACTCTCTGAGCAGCCTGTTCCAGATGGAATTTTCCGTGTTTCAGTTTATGCCCATTACCCCTTGTCCTGTCACTGGGCATCGCTGAAAAGAGTCTGGTCCCATCTAGGCACCCACCCTAAAAATATTTGTATGCATTGATGAGGTCCCCTCTTAGTCCTGTCTTCTCCAAGTTAAAAAGGGGCAGCTCCCTCACCCTATCCTCACAAGAGAGATGTTCCAGTCCCTTCATCATCTTTTGTATCCCTCCACTGGACCCTCTCCAGTAGATTCTTGTTCTTCTACCATCTCCTCCCAGCCTTCCTCACTGAAGCATCATACAGCCTCCCACCTGAAGCCATGATATATTTTTTAGCAGTCTAATCAAAGCTTCCCAGACTGAAACTCAGGCTGTGAGATCCTTCAAATGTAAGAGCGGCAGAAGCAGCCCCAGAGCTACAGCAGAAGAGAGGAGGGAGAAGATTCTTCTTTCATGCACAGAGTATCCTTGGAGAATCCCTTCCATCTGCACACCTTCCACTGATACCAGTGGGAGCTAAGCATCAGGAGTAGAAAAATACAGAAAAATCAATGTTAAGAAAAAATTAAGTGCAAAATAATATTTTTTACACTAAAAAAGCAAAAACAGGGGAAAGAAAAAAACAACCAGAAAAAAACCTGTAAACTGGCATTAAAAAGTGGCTGCTGGCTTCACCCAAACACCCCAGATGCTTTCAGTGTCTGATTTTATTACCTCAGAGCAGCCTGGTTCACTGATGTTTTGCCAGTACTACAGATAATCTTTTGAAATCAAATTATATGTGTGCAACATGAATTATGCTTTTGGCTTACACTGCAGTAAAACTGCACATTTTGCATATTTTTTAAAGGAGGGGAAGAGCAAAAGAAAAAAAATAGAGAATTATATGTCAAAAACAACTTATCAGAGATGCAGATAACTCCAGACACGAGGCACATCTTAATTCACAGGGATGTATTATGTATTATCAGATACATAAACAGCATGTTTTATTCTTGGAAAGTTACTGTTGGCAGGAAACTATTCTAATATTTTCCACAGGAATATAACATTGCTTGGAAGTAGCCAACTTTCACAGCACACTTAAAAGTTAACACTGGTATTATCCAAGCTTCTTCCAGTGACACACGACTCACAGAATCACAGAATCTGCTGAGTTGGAAGGGACCCACAAGGATCATAGAGTCCAACCCTCAGCCCTGCACGGGACCATCCCCAAGAGTAACTCTCCTGAGAGTATCATCCAAAGGCTTCTTGAGCTCTCTCAGCCTTGGTGCTGTGACCACTGCCCTGGAGAGCCAGTTCAGTGCCCAACCACCCTCTGGGGGAAGAACCTTTTTTTAATATCCAACCTAAACCTCCCCTGACACGACTTCAGACCATTCCCTCAGGGAGAGATCAGTGCCTGCCCCTCTTCTTCCCCTCACAAGGAAGTTGTAACTGCAATGAAGTCTCCCCTCAGTCTCCTCTTCTCCAGGCTGAACAGACCAAGTGCCCTCAGCCACTCCTCATATGGCTTCCCCTCAAGGTCCTTTCCCATCTTCATTACCCTTGTATGGATACTCTCAAAGAGCTTAATGTCTTTCTTATATTTCAGTGACCAAAACTGCCACAATATTTCAGGTGAGGCTGCCCCAGTGCAGAGCAGAGCAGGACAATCCCCTCCCTCGACTGGCCAGCGATGCTTTGCCCGATGCCCCCCAGGACACGGTTGGCCTTCCTGGCTGCCAGGGCACTGCTGACTCATGTTCAGCTGCTGACCAGGACCCACAGGTCCCTTTCACAGCACTGCTTTCCAGCATCTCGTTCCCCAGTCTGTCTGCACATCTGGGGTTGCCCCATCCCAGGTGCACAGTCCAACACTCCCTTGTTGAACTTCATATGGTTGGTGATTGTCCAGGTCTCTCTGCAGGGCCTCCCTGCCTTCGAGGGAGTCAACAGCTCCTCTCAGTTTTGTGTCATCTCCAAACTTGTTTTGTATCCCTTCCAGTCCTTAATCCAATTTATGAAGATATTGAAGGGAACAGGGCTCAAATGTGCTCACTGTGTTTCCCCTGCATGTAAAACACACAGCCCGGGAACACACAGGGATTTTGAAGGGACAAGTTGGGCCCTATTACCAAAGATGAGGGAAATATGTTATTTTTGTATAAGACTGGGAATTAGTGGTCATCCAAATTTGAAAACAAACTCTAATTTTATTTCTTTATCTCGCTCTGGAAAGCGTCTGATATAGTATCTGAGAAATGCCTCCAGCAGTATTGGAGCCTCAGTCACTGCTTCTGAAGTTTTCTGAATGTAAAAAATACTAGGACATATAGTAAGGAATCCACTGGCCTAACAAGGATTGTTTTTTCCACTCACTGGCACACCAATTTAATTAAGACACCAAACCAATTAATAAACCCTACTAATAAGACTATCTATTAGCATATGCAGCTAAAGCAATTTCTGCCTGTGACTATTTATGAGGGTAGTTATTCACCTGGTAACCATTTGCATAGTAACAGCACAAAAAAATACCATTGTTTGAGGACTAAGCGGATGGGAAATTAAATGCTGTATCTTTTATATTGCATCATTTTTAAAAATAAATATCCAGTGAGAATAAAAAGCAAAGGAGAAATTCCTGCAAATGAGCAAAAAATAAATGCATCCCCATATTCACCAAAGGCTACTTGAGTCAGCCACACCTACAGACACTGAGCTAACCTACCCAGCACCTTCATGGCCCCATCATCCCATAACAGATCAATAAGACATCAGGCTCATAGCAGTAACAGGCACTGCTAAAACTAAAGGGCACTCAAGCAGGTTAAGTTTTCTCACTGTACCCACCAAGTCCTAGTAACTTAAAAAGAGTTAATCAGCAGGGCCCCCCTTTAGCAGCAGAGCAAAGAGCACAGTGCCAGCTTCACCCACCCAAGACACTGCCTGTGGCAACAAGTCAAGTGAAGATCGTCACCAAGCATATTTCAAATCCACCTATGTGATATCATTTTGCAAATCTCCCTGAAAGTTTTTTTAGTCCAGATGATTTCAGTGGTCCTGAAAAATCTTGCAATGACGAAACAGGTGGAGCTGCAATCTACAGCAATGGGCAGGACTGAAAGGGAAAAGGAAAGAGCAGAAGCTTCATAAAGCAACTTTCCTGCAGAAAAAGCCACAATAGTCAGGGAAACACTTATAACAAAAAGCAGCACTTGACACACAGTATACGTAATTCGTGAGAAGTCTAAGGTTCATTTAAACACAGGAGTTTTCAAATTCTGAATAGATACCTTAAAGGAGCAAAGACCTAATGACAGCTTGGCAAGAAAAACATTTCATATGTATCACTAAAAAAGTCTACCATTTTCAAAAACATGGTTCTGCTGTTAATAAAAGTGAACACACCCTCTCAGATCAGAGATAAATGAATTTTTAAAAAAAATTCACAGGAAATAAAATCTCTCTTGCTCTTGTGATAAACAATTATTTAGCTTTTTAATTTAGAATCTGATCTCTAAGATAATATTGAGTTTTATTGCTGAACTCCAGCTTTAGTCTATACTGACTTACGTAACAGGTGTGGTATTGTATCTGTCATTTGTTATATGTGAGGTGCTGTTGAAGTTCTTCATGGAATACTGAGAGAGGGCAAAAATTAGTCTCTCTCAGAAAATAATTGAGGAGTGAAGGGAGGAAGTAACATGTCAGAGGGAAATGAACTCTGCACAGTTTCCAAGTCACACTCCAGAGGAAATGGTACCATAAAAACCAACAATGTTAGAAAAATGAAGGAAAAAGGAAGAGGAAGGGCAGATCAGGGAGGGAGAGTCAGGAGTAGGCAGAAGGTTAGCACAGTCCCAACCAGACATCAAGGCTGCTCCTTGAACTTGCAATTATGATGTACTAGAGAGGAGGCCTGAGAAAAACTCAAACTATGCACGTGACACAGGAAAACATTTTCAACAAGAAGAAAAAAGAAATAACCCAATTCTAACATTCTTCATTATAATTCTTCTTTCTACTCATAAAGAAATTAATTGTCACAGAATCCCACACAACCAGGCAGAAAGTTCACAGATTATATTATGTTCTTTCTGTAAAAGAAAGAAAAAGAAAAACCATTGGCACTTGCCAGGTAACTTATTGAATCTCCTGCAGTGGTCAACCTCATCTTCTGCTAAGGATGAAATATTCAGGCAATCTAATTTCCAAAGTTGAAGGAAAAAGAAACCCAACAAAAAAACCAAACAAACAAACAAACAGCTGCAAAAAAACCCCATAGACAATATGATATCCTGTAAAAGACTCACAAATGGATCTCTTAAACTAATTTGTGCCATCATTCACTATTTTAATGAACACGGACAGCTTCCTCTCTGAATTTCATAAAACAAAGACAGTTTTAATTAGCACAGTTTCCCAGCAATCTCTTGTACCTATTGCTGTGACTTCAAGTAAAAAAATAAAAAAGTCAGAATAAAAGCAAATATCTAGCCCTGCAGCAGCAAAAATGGAAGACATGTTTGCTGAAAAACTTAATTTTCCTCATTTCTGTTGTTACTGTTTCTGCTATTTTTTTCATTAGACACTCCACCTCCACTGATCTCCCCAAGGCAAAGCCTACGTGACTGTGATCCTGAGCTTGCAGCACCTGGTGCAGTCAGAAAAGTGCTTTTTCTGAAAGAGTTCCAGCGGACTGCAAGAAGCAGCAGCAACAAGAAGGAGGCTGAGAGAGTACTTTACCCCTGTCTACGACTTACACTTGTCATCCCTGAACTTCATATGGCTCCTGTTAGTCCACTTTTCCAGCCTGTCCAGGTCTCCCTGCAGGTGGCTGTCCCTTTCAAGTGTCCACTTCCCCACTCAGTTTGGTATCATCAGCGCATTTGTCCGAGTACACTTTATCCCATATTCCAGATCACTTATGATGACAATAAATAGTATCAGGCCTCATCTCAATCCTCAGGGGACCCCACTTGTGACATATTGCCAATCTGAGAAGGCACCATTTCCCACCACACTCTGGGTGCCACCTCTCAGCCACGTCCCCACCACTGCATGGGTCATTTCTCCACAAGACAACTCATCAGCTTCTCAGGGAGGAGGCTGCAGTTGGTGGTTCTTATTGCCAAAATCCCTTTTTCTAAGGTAAGTGAAATTGAAGAGCTCAGTAGTGCAAATGTTAATCTTCTATACTATAAATATTTTGATACCAGCCAAAATGTTGTCAGATTCATGAGGCAGTTTAGAACACATAACCAAATCCTTAATAGCTCTCCTCATTCTTTCTGGTCTCTCGCCATTTTCACCGTGCTGTTCATGCTGAACTCCAATGTAACACTTTGCAGTCCCTACAAATGCATGGGGTTATACTTTGGCTGCAGTTGCCCTCTTAACCCCAGAGGAAATGGCAGTGGACCATATCATACAACAACTGTGTGTTCTTTTCCCTTAGGTGAAGCACACTCATGTACTGCATATTTGTTGGCCTCACATTGACTGTAAAATCTTCAGTCTGCAAGGAATACAAGTAACAGGTAAACAGGTCAACCAAGGTCACAAATCCCAAAACTGATTAGAAATAAAAACCTCAGGTCAGCACCTCGAGGGGCTGTTGAAATCAGAAGTGCTGCATCTACTTATTTCATCAGAATATTTGGTGCAGAAATACCTCAGTTTTTATAAAAAAAATATTTCAGTTGAGTTTCTAATCTCCATTTCACTCACTTCATAGCAGACAAATATGTCATTTTAAAATATATCATAAAACCCAATCTCTGCACTATTTCTTCTCTTGTCAATGTAATAATTGCCAGAATAATGCTATTTGCTTGAAGAAAGCTATTCCCCATATATACCAGTGTAAGAAAGAGGGAAAAGTACCCTAAATTATTTAGTAAGAAATGAAAAATTGGGGAGGTGGAGCTTTTAAATTGGACATTTGCATCTAGAGCATAGAAAAAATGAATATATGGATGCATTTCATCTAGACCATTATTAGAAATCTGATGTGGCCCGTGTTCCTATCAGTGTATCTCAGCACAACCTGCAGACAGAGGGAAAACTGGGAAATCTGGGAATGTGAGCTAAAGTATTATGAAATAAGTACAACTGGTTCTTCCCTCCCCAGCATTCAGAAGAATTTTACCTTTTTTTTTTTTCTGAAAAGAATCAATTCTCTAATAAGACTGAATTATGCACATCTCATTTACTGGAAGAAAACATGAGGAGAGTGGTTTACAGGAAGAGAAATGTATAAGAAAGGCTAAATTGGATTTGAATAGCTGTTGTAGCTAAGGATTCTTTATTTGGTTTTGACATTTTTTCACTTGTCTCTTGGAAAGTGTGTTATACAGAAGGAACTGCTGATGAATTTTTGACAGTATGTCTGGTTTCTGTTGGTTTTTTTTAAAAAATGCATCTTGTAACATAGTCTCCAAACTTTATATCATAATTGCATGATAGCTCAAATATTCCAGGAATCATGTGAGAAATTAGGCTTCTTTCAGGTACAATCTGAAACATTCTCTGGTTGTCAATACACAACTGCTCACCAAAGGTGCTTTTGACGGCAGAGTTGCCGAGAATAAAGCAGTAGGATGTCTCAACAAACTGTATAAACTCTGAAATTCCAGTCATGAAGGGCAGAGTCAAAGTCTGCCATGGGCCCACTTAAGGCAATTTTTTGTGGGATTCTGTAAACAAGCCCCAGCATCCATTTACAGGGCTGGAAGAGAGTAAAAACGGTACTGGAGCTGATCAAACTGAGAGCAGGGGAAGGGGGGGGACATTTTTTATTTATTATTAAAAAAAAAAAATCTATATTTTAGGAATTTTTAAAAAAAAAAAAAAATCCAAACCCGTGTAAAGGTCTCTCAGCTGTGTTCCACATGGACTGGGATGTAAACAAGAGGTACTGTTACTGGCCAGGGAACAAACAAACCCCATGTTAACTGGGATCAGCAGCCACAGATCTGCTTCCCATGGTTTGTAACAAGGCAGGTTTTGGCCTTGGGTTCAAACTCCCAGTGATTTCTGCCCTGAGGGGGCCTATGTGTCTCTACCCAAGGCAGAATGGGGGACTGTCCATTATGAATGTGCTGGTAAGCTCTTGAAGAGATACCAGGAACAATTTGGAGACAACAATGAGCTCTAACAAAGCCTACAGCATTTTGTTTCATATCACACCTTGACAGAATTTTGAGTTTAATAATTCTCATGGAATTATGGCTCACAGAGATGCTGCAGCATAAGTTGTGACGTGAATGGATGAGAGCATCCCCACTCCATCTCCAGGTGCACACTATAACCCCAACCCACCCTGGGTAAGGTGATGGATCTTTCCTAGAGCAATATTTTTAGTGCTCTTCATTTACTTTGTACTCACAATGAGGTAAACAGCTGCTCTGAGCCCTCACAAATTCACACCCTACCTACCCCTGTTCTAAAGTAATTGTTTGCCCACGTACCTGAAAGTAACACAGACATATGTCAAATTTTACTAACAGGGTCATGGCAGGTGTCACTTTAATTTGGAATAATGGCAGAGAGTTCTTCATCAGCATTTTGATAATCATATTTGCAAAGTGGTAGCACTCACAAGGCTTAAAGATAAGTTCAGGCAAACCTTCCTTGGGGACTCTGTGTGGTGGGCAGCACACTGTCCTGTGTGTGCCACCCCTGGGCCTTTTCCTATGCATACACTGTTGACATACACCCAACAAAAAGAAGATAAAGCATTTTAAAGTTCAAAGTTAAAGTGGTTTCTGCAACACAGACATGGCATTAGTACTTATGTAGAGGTTAAAAGCTGGTACAGAAAATATTTTGAAAAATCTGCCGGGGTATTTTTCTTCCCAAACCTGAAAACCTTTGTTGTTGGTACATTCCTGAAAGTTTTTTTGCCTGCAATAGCATGGCCCTTTAAAGTGGCTGGTAAAACGCTCCAGTGCAGAATGCATGAAGGGCATACATTAACATACATTGATTACTTGTATTTTTAAATGTAAATGTTGTCTGCTCAGCATCTGATAGAATTATACCAGTAACAGTCAGTAAATGGCATTGACATTCAGTTCCCTATTCTGCAGCTTGACAATACATCTGATTCTGCAGTTTTTACTGGGATAATATTCACCATGGGAGAAGGAAACTACTCCAAAACACAATAGTTTCTGTTTCTCAGACTTGGGGATTTTGGATGTAAATTCCCAAGGCATTAGTCTTTGACAGAGGATGCTGGGGTTCCCTGGCAGTGCTGACACAGCACTGATGGCCTGGGCACTTACCTGTGTGCATGCATCCAGCTCTCTCTTCTCCTGAAAGTGGCAGTTCAGATTCAGCTCAGCAGCACTCCCACCCCATCAGTCAGTCCTCCTCTCCTCTGAGGACAGTGTAGCAGGCCACAATGTGTCTACTGAAAATATCTTTAGTAAACTGTGAGTCTTAGATATTCCACAGGCTGGGAATCCCACTCTTTGCATACACATATCCAGTGCTTGTGCTCTCACCACTTTTCTTTCCAGACAGGAAATGGATAGTTTCATGCTTCCTGGCTTCTGGAATCCTCTCGTGCTGACTTCTGTCCTGTGACAAGCACAAGACCCTGATTGCTGTGGTCTCCACAGAGCTGGGCACCCATAAGCCTTGTCCTCACTGTCTCAGCCCTTATCACAGGCCCCTGGAACAGGGATCCCCCGTCTGAGTCCAAAGCTGGAAGACCTTATGTTCATGGTTTAGCTCTAACTTAACTAATGCGATCACACCTAACTCTGTAAATACCAAAAATCCAGAAGGAAACAGGAACTACTTGTGCCTAAATCTAAATACTCCCCTCTTAAGAACAAGTGTGTTACTGGCAGAAATTCGAACCATGCTGACTAAGTGCCACCTTGTCTCACACTGGCTGTTTCTAGCCTGTGCTCTTGATGGCACAGGGACACTAATACAGTCAATACATTATCTCTTTAAGTTCAAAAGCTTCAATCAGAGCATCCCAGGACTCATCAACAGTGATCAGGCAGTTAACAGCTCCACAGCCAGCCCAGTAACGTCCAGATTCTCAAGCACTGTTGATAAAGCTATACATTTTCCCTCATTCTGATAGGAGACTGCTCTTTTCATGCCCCCAGTTAACTCACAAATAATAACTGTCAGTCAATAACCTAGTGCTCTTTTGACATTCTTTTGAATCCATATAGTTAATTAAGGTATGTGTGTCTATCCAAAAATCCATACTGATTAAGCCTGGATTACGGAGTCCTTTCCTTGCTCAGTCTGAATAACCACG
Source organism: Pipra filicauda (assembly GCF_003945595.2). Taxonomy (NCBI): domain Eukaryota; kingdom Metazoa; phylum Chordata; class Aves; order Passeriformes; family Pipridae; genus Pipra; species Pipra filicauda. Next base: position 3,982,937 of record NW_024104742.1, read on the forward strand.
CAAAATATGAATATCCAGACAAAGAAAGCTGCTCCAGTTCCTGTGTATTTATTTGACTTGAGATCTGCCATCAAAGAAAAGAGTGTCATTACTTGAGCACCAGGCCTTAAGTGATAGATTCCAAGTGCATCATTTTTAGAGCCATTAGAGGTTATCAGGCCTATATGGTTGCTAAGATACCATGAATCATGAAGGAAAATATAAGATAATGGTAGGCAGTCACTGTGATGTTTATCAGAGTATGCTCTCTGCATCTTATTTAATAGCATCGTGATTAGGATCATTTTCAAGAGCTCCTGTCTATTTTCCAGCTAGGTGCAAGAATGCAACTCCATTAAGTTGGCAAACATTGTTTATAATTCATGTTTTGCCTAGAGTAAATGAATTTGTGGAAGTCGAGATTTGTAATTGCCACAGTAGAATTTATTAATAAGAGCGTGTGTCTGTGTGCAGGTTTCTTTCCTGGATATTAAATAGTATCTTCACACTTGGAATGAAATCATTCTTCATTGATTTCAAGTATATTCTGTGATAACAGAGACTGTGCTTTCAAAGAGTTTTTAAATTAAATTTGTAGCTGAGGTAATTGCTGTTGCAAAATTATGCAACTAAAGGAAAGCATTATGCTGCAGCTTTCTTGATATTATAATTTAACTGCCTCTTTCCTAAATCATAAAAGTGTGAGATGCCAGATTAGGGCAAAGCATTAGGTTATTACTGAATTATTTTATGTTTTATCTTTGGAAGTATCTGGTGAGAAGTAAAGCAATGAATCTGCAGTACAGTGAGCACTGCTCACACCATCCCCATAAAGTCCTCTCTGGAGTTCACTCTTTCACTGCTCTAAAACGGTGAACTCCAAGATGGGAAAAGGAGTTAAACTGGCCACTGTTCCTGACTTGTTGCCCCCAAAATAAGGCTTGCAAGAATTTAATTCCTGCACCAGTGGACAGGAATAGTCAAATAAGCTCTTATTAGAGAAGCGAATAGGTAGTGGTGGTGGTTGTTATTATTATTAGGTAGTGAGGTAGCGGAACAAGTTGCCCAGAGAAGCTGTGGATGTCTAATCCCTGGAAGTGTTCAAGGCAAGTTGGATGGGGCCCTGAACAACCTGAACTAATGGGTGACATCCCTGCCCATGGCAGGAGGATTGGAACTGCATGGTCTTTCCCTTTAAATCCAAACCATTCTAGGATTCTGTGATTCTTATCTCTCATGCAGTAAACCCACAAATTTGTAGACAACATCTCCTATAACTCAGAACATTGAGCCACACATGGCAAACCTAAAGGAAGTCTTGTAGTCAGCCTCAGTGAAGGCACCAAGGAGAAGCTGTCTGGCTAGAAAGGAGTATTTCTCCAAAACAAATTCTTCCCAACTGAACTGATTTTATACCAAAGCCATTAAAATGTCATTTTGAATTATACAGGGTCTTCTTTTGGAGGGAGAAAAAAGATGCAAAAATTTTAGATATTCTCTATATCTAATATAGATATATCTATATATTTTAAAAAGGGGAAACTAGTCTGACTTCTTGGCAAAGCCATAGCTAATATGTAGAGATGGTTACCTCACCTATGTTCAGAAGTGGTCTTACTTTGGAAATCTGCAGCAAAAGTTATGCCACTGTAACATTGTGCTATTACAACATGATGCCTGCATGGTATTTGAAGGCATACAACAGAAGTGAAGAAAAGCTAGACAGGTGGGCTTCCCTCATCCAAGCCTTCAAATAAAACATCTTCCCATTCTGCATTACAGAGGCATTTTAATATGATTTGCCAAGTACCCTTCCCAAGACAAAACAAGATACAGCTCAGGTGAGAAAAGAGGCTGGAACACACAGCAGAAGACATCAAGCAGCCCAGAAGATCAGAGTGACATTACGTTACAAGAATTAACCTGCATCTTCTATGAGATTTCAACTGGATATCACACAAGACTAATGACACCTTCCTGGAACTATCCCCTCCATGCTAGTAAAAGTTTGTTGTATTAGCCTGTCGTTCTGACTCGAAGCAAGGTTTCCTTGTCCTTAACAAGAACCACAAACAATTGTCTTTTAATCTCTTTCAAGAGCAGTGGACATTCAGCTATTCATTTGAAAATCAAGAGTTTGTTAGAAGAGCCTAAGAGAGACCCACTCACAACAGAGAAAAGAGGCAGCAATATTTCTAATTCTCCTGCCACCTGCAAAGATGAATACACGTTGACATCTGAGTACTGTAACTTTTTTAAAGCAAATGAGCCTTGAAGATTATCTGTCAGCTAAAATGTACCCAAGGGCTTGCTTTGCAATGTTTCTTTTTTAAAGAATGTTTGTTTTAACATTATTGTTGCAACCAGACAAAGAAAAATGTAGAGGCATCATAAAAAATACGAGTAGATACCCAGTTGTTAGAGCTGGTTTAGGAACAATCATAGTAGTGATGGACTGTGTGACCCAGGAGAGGTTCCTTCCAACCCTAATGATTCTCAGAATTGATTTTCTTTTGCAACTCACTTTCAGTTAGTGCTTTAGAAAAAAAATAAAAAGGGTTAGATCAATGCTAGCTTCAATGACACAGCCATTCCAGCTCCTGCAGCATTTTCTCACCACAGCAATCTCTTTATCTTCTTGTTTGTATGAAGACCATTCTCTACTCCTCTGTTCCTGGCTGTACATAAAAATAAGGGGTTGGGCTCATAGTTTGTCGACTCCAGAGTTGAATGTAACATTAATACAAATTAGTTAGCAGATGAAACTCAGAGCAAACCTCTCAGAGAGTGAGTATATAGTTATTCTGCTCACAGTTTAGGAGAACTGATCCTTGCATTCATTATCACAGTTGCTAAATAGAGCCTTTTCTATCCACAAGCTAGAAGAATAACACAAATATAAGAAATTCATATATCCAGAAAGATCCACTCTGTAAATTTAATATTGCAGGATATCAACCCAGTTTCATACAAACTGGTATTTGCATTGCAGACTCTTAAGGACAGATTTCCAGCACTTCCTCACTTTCAGTCTGCAGTCTAAAGGAGGACAGTATTTTATCCCTGCTTTTTTCCCTTTTCAGTTGACTGACATAATAGTCTAGGCCTAAATAAAAAAGAAAACTGCTCTCTGTAGGTCAGGAAAAAAAATGTAATCAGATAATCTCTGGGGATATCTCAGTGTCCCAAGTCAAGTTTTGCAATGAGATGTAGAGACCAGTACTAACTCATCAGAAGTGGCCTCTGGGACAACCACAGTGAACACAGAATAGTTTATAGGCATCCAAGATTTCTCTTTTGAGGGACCTACCCATAAATTAACTGCAGAACAAGAGGCCCAAATATTTCTCAAGAAGCCAAGCTGGTTGGAGACAAAGAAATCTGCTTAAAACAATAATTAAAAAATCAGAACACCCATAGTTTTAGTGCACTACCCAGTTGCCTTCTACAAAGTTCCTCTCTAAATTGAGATTAAGCACAGAACAGCCTCATTTTTGTCTCTTTTTTGAAAAGGGGTTGCACAATGGAAAAGAAAAAATAGAAAGGTGTAACATCAGCATGCTCAATAAGGCTGAATGCTTAATATTGAAATGAATAATTTGCAAGATTTGTGACTTTCTGTTATACTGCCTATTTCTCATCAGGTGTGAGGGCTTCAGGGACACAGGATGCCTGGAAGCAGTGGAGGTGGAAGAGGGTAGAGGGACATCAGCTACCCCAAGCATTCTGATGTCCTGCTGTGACTGTCTTTGACCTGTACCATGGTCTCATTTGGAGGGCAGGCAGTTTGCTGCTAGAGCTGCATGGCACAGAGCAAAGCAGCACACTGAAGGTACAGACAAATAGGACCTCACTTTGAAAAGGGAACCACTACAGAATGACAGCCCAGATGCACCCACATTGATACAGTCATCCCTGAGAATGCTGTCTCACTGCTTCATTTACCCCAGCAGATTTGTAGCTCATTGCAGGCAAAACTTAAATTTTGAAAATCTGAGCAGCTGGAGGCAAACCTCTTCCTGGCAAGCCCTGTGGAAATCTCCCTCGGGCAAATTTCGTAGCAGTCAGCATTCTCTAGTATTTGTCATGTATCTTATTTTTGCATTTCTCACTTGAACAGTTCTCCATACCAATGAGAAGGCAGAAGCAAGCTGCCTATAGACAAGAACTGCTGTGTCTGTACAGGAGCAAGGCTGGCAGTGCCTTTTAACTGGTTTGGAGAGCTTTGACTTTTCATGTCAGGACATCTCCTCAGCTCGGGTCAGAAACCCTCAGCTATGACCTGATCTCTGGCAGATGATGGCAGTGCTGACACCCCTTCTGTGCTGCTCGAACAGCCCTCGAGCAGCTGCAGCCCAGGACACCTCTGGCCCTTTTGCATCATTACTCTGTTGCACTGTCTGCATTTACAGGTTGTTGCCAAGAATGAGCACAAGAAAATTTTCCTATTCCTGCCTGGTCAAATTCACCTGTCTCCATAGGGTGGTTCATGAATTCCCACACAGCATACACTGCCTTGCATTTCTCTGACACAATTTCATGCACCTTGTGCCAATACAATCCAATCAGTTTATAGGGCAGAACCAGGACTTGCAGTAGTTTGCTTTTGGCATGGCTTGTTTTCATTCTGCCTTCCAGGTTTGTCATCACCAAATGTTTTAGCAGTCCCAAGTTACTTCCTCATTGCAGGACATTTACATGATTTATGGAATCATAGAATGTTAAGGGGTTTAAAGGGGTCTTAAAGATCATCTAGTCCAACCCCTGTTGCCAGAGGCAGGAAAACCTCCCACTAGAGCAGGTTTCTCAAGGATTTATCCAACCTGACTCTGAACACTGCCAGAGGTGGGGCATCCACAGCAACATTCATGGCTTTAAGCACTGTCCAAAATCCCAGAAGAGTCCCTGCCTTGTGCAACTTTTCTCACTGTGCTACCTTTCTTATCCAACAAATCTCCTATATCTTTGTTTTTATTTTCTTCTCCTTTTTTCTCTCTCTCCCTCTCCCCTTCTTCTTCTACCACTCTCCCATAACTCCTGCCACATCTTATATTCCCATCAACTCATCAACATATGAAATACAATTCAAAGAGGTAGCCTACTCTGTTCTTGATTTATTTTATTCCAGTCATACTACTCTATTGCATTTGCTGTTTTCCAGACAGGCAATTTCTAGCTGGCACATGCATGGAAGCGGCACATATCCAAAAAGTATTGCTACTTCACATAAGTCAGTATTTAGTATGGTCTCATGAATGTGTTGGTGCCCTTGAGGATTAATACCATCTGGTCCAAGAGACTGTTGCTCTGAGCCCTCCTTAGTGTACACGAACCCCTTTCCTCACTGACTTTGAAGGGACGTATGGTGATGTGTAAAAGGCAAGTGACAGCCTCTATGTTGTTAGTATATTTTGTTGTAAATCCTTTAAGAAATTACACATTTATGGGGCACCTGGGGACATGATTTAGTGGTGGGCTTGGCCATGCTGGGTTAGTGGTTGGACTTGATCATCTTAGAGTTCTTTACCAACCAAAGTTTTTCTCTGGCTCTATTAATTTAATACTTCAACAATTCCACTATCTCTTTTGATTCCACTTTTCATTTTACTGTTGAGTATAACCTTCTCCTTGACAGATCTCTTACTTTTTATTCTTCTGAGGAAATTGTATTTATTTCAATACTGGAGCTCAAGCACTTTAGCTAACAATATCTATAACATCCCTTCAAATATCAGTTACTTGCTCCAGTAGATTTTCTCCTGTTTCTTCAGAGAGAAAGTTTCATTTTCCCTTGAAGAAATGCAAGACGTTTAGGACAGATTTATGGATTAAATTTGAAGGTGTGGTAGGCAGGCACATTGTTCCTGTGCAACTGGTACCATGTATAATACTTGAGAAACATTGCAGAGAAAGTCCCCTCATTAGCTTCAGATCAGGTGGGGAGTGACTCTTCAATAGTAGTTTTGCTACTAAGGATAAGCTATGATTAAAATTCCTTAAATATTTTGACAACAACAAAGTTTGTCAACAGCGTTAAATATTTCATTTCAGTGTTTTCAAACTGAAACTTTCTGGCTCTCGCTTTTAAAAAAACTCCAACTAACCAACCAACCAACCAACAAACCCAATTTACACTTGCCATAAAATTAAAGTGGAATCAGTAAGCGGTTACATCACACAAGAAAGGAGAATATTCCTTTTTTGACCAGCTGTATTCCTGAACAAGAGGAGAAGAGGAAAATATTCAAGAAGGAAACAAGAAAAAGAAGTATATTTTTTCTGCTTTCTTGTTAATAAGCATCTCTCATCCAAAAATACTTAAAGGTTTTTAAAACTGTATATTTAGAACTGCATATTTTTCATGGTGCCCTGAAAAGCACTTTTTATTGTGGGCAAAAGACCTAACAGGCAAAGTCAATTCAGTCAGAACATAGAATTTCAATTGGCCTGGATTTATTGTTTATTTACACTGATTTCCATGCACTCATCTCTCTGCATCAATACACACAAGTGCAGAATCTGATTTGTGTTTTAGTTACTTTCTTTGTGCACCTGAAAGTTCCAATGAAAATGGAGTTTCAAACAAACATCTTTACACAGGTTGGTGCAGAGCAAAGTAGAAGCATGTGGAAGAGCAGTTTTGAAAAATATTTTGATTTCAAGATTTTCATGTCATCAGAGGCTAAGAAGCAACATGAAAACAGAAGTACAAATCTGTCTTTGAAGTAATAAATTAATCAATATCTTACTGCTCAGCACTGTTTTCATAATTCATACCAAGCGCAATTAGCATCAAATAGGGATGATCTAGCAAAATGGCTCAAATATTAAGAAATTTTTCTCCTTAACAGGAAGTCTCATAACAGAGACACACATATACAAACAGCAAATTAAAAAGCTCTAATAATAGTCCTTCTATTGGCTTTTACACATCATCATTACACATTGATTGCCATCATGCCTGTTTAATTATGAGGACAAATATCTGACCAAAGCATTTTAGCACCTCTAATTGTGTAGGCTTTTAACAATGCACTCTGCAGTCCTTGTCATATGGTCTGAAGAATTATCAAATAACTAAGAGCTGCCTTTAGAAACCACCATCATTCCCATTGACAGAAACAGTCAGCACTTGTTGCAGTTCTTTCACAAGGAGTCTCTCCAGCTCAGTTACACACTCCTCCAAAGTACCTGCTCGCTATAATAGTGAGAAATGTGGCTTTCATTCCCACTACTTTTTTGTGCTTTTCATTTTCATTGGTTGAAATTCAGATTAATATTGCTAATATTGGACTCTAGCTGTAAGGTCTTTTTTGGTCGGTTTGCTTAAAAAGACTCTTAATTGGTTCAGTCAATTATGAATTATGAGTTCAACACAAACCCCTTGAATTTAAGTGAATAGCCTTACCCCGTCTTACATAGATTAAATCTTCTACTACCAAGGGAGTAAATTCAAGCCTTTCCTCATCAAACTCAATTTAAATTCCTACACAGGTGTATATCACAACAGTCTTACCTAGAAACTCAGTGAGCTTTGCGATCTTTGCTAAGGAACAATAAAAACTGGCTTCGCTTTGATTTTCTCCTTTTTTCCTTCAGACATTTCAGGAGAACTCTGGAAGGAGATTAAGTGAAGGAACAAAACAAATGATCCATACCCTTGTCACCAGTCACATAACTGGTCCATTAGCACTGCAAAACTTTTTGAGGTCTCCTGCTCCCTCCTACTGCATTTTTCTGCTTAAATGTAACGTAGAAACTTTATACCTGGTGCCTGATGAAGGCTTGTATTTCTGGGAATGCTGTAAGAATGGCAGAGAAGAATCAACTTGATTTTACAGAAAACTCAGGGAAATAAACAAAAGAAATAGAAAACCCCAGGCTGTTTTTGTCCCTGAAAACACTTTTGCATGCAAGGAAGTTACTAGTGCCCTACACATCACAGGACTGTTTGGCAAAACCAGCATAACAATAGTCCCACATCATCTTTGCCTATCTTCCATGTAAAACTTCAACTCTCCAAAACAGAAAGAATTCATGGGGAAAGAAAAGGGAACATGGAGAATCCTTGGCCTGGGCCAAGTGGAAGCAGCAGTGAAATGTCAACATCCAAAATGTGAAGAGCTGTCGTATGAAAATCAGAGAAGAGCAAGAGGAGGTCATGCTCCTCTGCTCCCATTGCAGAAGATATGACGAGAAATTTCAAAATATCCCCAAAATAAGAAGGGAGGATAAGGAGGAAAGGTCTATGTGTGCTGCTTGCAGCCAGTTCAGCCAACAGAATTAAAAGGGAGGTAGGTCTAAGGGTTTAGATTTAAGGACTGCAGGGCAAGGATTCTTCTTTATTCTTTGCTCAGCACAATGAGGACAAATGCCTTAGTGCCACTGTGTGATATAAAGAACAGGGGCACAGTGCCTAAGGCAAACAAGGTGGCTGAATGCATTTGGGAAAAAAAATCCTGTTGTCAATTTTTTTTTTCCTTCTCAGTGCTTAATGTTTACTGTCCAGGGTATTTAAGGCTCGAGTTTTGCATTGATTTCTTTAGGACTGATGACAGGCTTGAAGCTAAACACACGTTTAGTTGCTTTGGCACAGCAGAGACAATAAGCCCAGCACAGCAGAGGACTGAATCTCCACTATAGCCACAACAGCCTCAGCATTGCTTTATTGCTAATTTTTGCACATATGTCTGTGATCAGTTACAGGGCTCTGACATATGGTGAGTGCACCTGCTAAGTTAGCCAGGGCTATTGCCTCAAACAACATGGACACTTATGGCAGGATCTGCCAGGGTATAAATAAGGGATTATAATATCCCTCATGATGTAGTGCTTTGCATTCCCCAAACAAACAGCACCACGGCAGTGCAACAGTCTCAGATAAACAGACTAAAATGTTTTGTAAATGTGCTGCAGAATAGATTCATCACTCTCCCGCAGTTAACCAATTTTTTTATTAATTATGTAAGATTTAAATTGATAAAGTATGTTATCAGGTTTTTTTGGTGTTCATTTACATGATTTGAGGTGGAATACAAACAGGCCACTTATCCACCCACACTCACATTTTCATCTGTAAAATTATACAAATCACATAAAAAACTGGCAACCACATCTGCGAGAAGGAACCATAAAGTTCTACCAGTCTTTGTCACAGACCTCAGCAACATCATTCACAACATTCCTCTAGCAACAACACCCCCAAGCTGTTCTCTCTGCACCTCCCATTGCCCAGTTAATGTCCTGTTAACCTGCTCACCTGTAGAGCCCTTTATTCCCAGGCCTCTGCAGTGGAGCTTTAATCCCTCTGCTACACACACCTCACTGCAGGGCTGGCACTGTTGTGGTTCTTAAAGCTTTTTCCAAAGTTTAACCAGAGTGCCTCTCCAGCAACCTTTCCACTATGTAAAGAGGTTATCCTTCACCAGATCCTTTAGGACCGACCCGTACTGTGGATTATCCAGATCACAACTGTAGCGAGGCTTTTTAAAAAACCTGTTTGCATATATCAGAGAGAGCTGTTGTCCCTGTTTATTCTTCTGCATTTCAACTGACTTGTTTTGGCATTAGCCTCTTGTGCCAGATTGGAATTAGCTCAGCAGCAACTGCAACTGCCCATGCAATGACTTCCCCTGCAACGGAGCTTTTTAGGACAAAGGATCTCAAGCTCAAATCCAGAGCCTTCATGGCACTTAATATCCCATCTCCAAATCTGCTCCCCCAAAGCAGGTTGTGGATTGTATCCACAGATAATAAAGATTTTTGCAGGAATTCACGGTCATCTTCTATTTCAATTATCAGAAAAAAAATTACAAATAAACTATTTCAGTCCTAATTATCAGGTACACACATTCAAAAATTTGAATACAGTTAAATCCAAACCTTAAAATCTTATTCTCAGTTTGGACTTGAATCCCTGTTTTTTATTTTCTGTGTGTCCATATAATTTAATATTCTAACAAGTAATATCATATCCTCAATCACAAGAATAAGAATATTTTCATTTTACCCAGTTCTGATTATTTTTACAATGCTATTGAATGTGTGCCTAACGCATTGTAGTAGAAGTAATTAGCACAGTATCATTTTTTTCCTTAGTGTTATTTCTATAACCCTCCGTGCACTCTGGGAATCTTTTTACAAGATTTTTTTTTTTTACTTCTCAATTAAATTACTCCCCCTGCTTACACCTGAGTACACAGAATATCTAGTTCTAGTGACATATTTCAAACTCAGGTTTTTGAAGCTCCCCTGTCCTAGTCCTCCTAGCAATTTTTGTCCATGGAAGACTCTCCGGAGCACATTACCATCAACATCTGCCAGAGACACTGTGCAATATTAGTCAAGGCATCTTTAATAATGCAAGAAAGGTCAGCAGCTCATGGAATATCAAGCTGAATATCGAAGAATTATGAATCTTTTTCTCTGTGCAGGTTTCACAGGTATTCTTTAGGGTTTTTTCCTGATTCATTTTATGCCAGCAATAGGGTTTTCTTTCATTTTCAGGGTATGCCAGAAAAAAAAGGAAAAAAAAAGAAAGGAAAAATCTTTCTCAGCAAATGAGACAAGCCATGCCCTCTCCAGCCCATTGAACATGAGCAGCTGAATTCCATATTTTGTTCTTTCCATGCCACCAGAGTTAATGTTGCTTTACAACTAACAGGTTTTTTCTGGAACAGCTCAGGATATGATCACATAGCAGGGCCTTGACCTCTTGACTACATAATGCTTTTGTGATCAATAGCAGAGAAATTAATGTGTTTATCATACTGGAGCATTTTAAAAATTTCATACATACAGTCACTAATTACCTCCAAAGCCCATGATGCCGCATTTTGGAGTGCTGGTCCAGTGCTTTCAAAATTCTGCACGGGAATAAGTTGAATTAGGCACTCTGAAAAATCAAACCCAACTAATTTCTTCTGCTCTCCCCAGGCCATTAATCTTCATGGGACAAGTTACCACCAGCAGCTCAGCAGAGTGGCACTGATGGACTGCGGACACAACAAAGCCACTCTGGCATAACTGAGAGGAGTATTTGCCTCTTATTTTCTGCACCTTCTTCCCTGAGTTTCTCCTTATTTCCTTTTAATTTTTTGGTGTAAATTTTTAGAATTTATTATTTCCATTCATACTTTCTTAGAATTATCCATTCAAGCTCACATTGAGCCATCCTCTGCTGAACAACTTTGACTGCAATTTGACAAAGCGATTTTGCAAGTTTCAAACTGTATTTATCTGTGTTCTTACATTCTGTACCATTCCATTCTACATTAGAAAAACAGAACTATTCTAATAAGAGAATAAGAATAGAAGAAGTATTCTTATAACATTTAGAACCTTAGAAATTACTTAGGATATTGGTATGGTGTTAGAGGCAAAATATTAGTATTAAACTGAAAGGCTGCTGGCTGAATTCGGGGAGGCAGTATCACAATGAAAATGTGAGCTCTAAGCACAAATGTAACAGCAATGCAGAAAGATGAGTTCCAACTTGATAAAAATAAAATTTTAAAATCTAATTAGAAACACAATGCTAAAAAGTCTGTTTAATTTTCCCAGACAGACATTATGCTCTTTTCAGTGTGGTATGCGGTATGCACAAATTACCTTCAGGTCACATCTGGTTTTGTTTGAAAGCTTAAGGGGAAAAATACTCAAGCCTTTTTCTTTAACCTATAGCAGTACAGCCAGAGGCACTGATGAGGTCACAACAGTACATAATAAACGATCAGTAAAGAAAATTGTGCCATATGTTGCTTTTCCCTTGCTGTACTTAGTTCTCTGGAAAATGATCAACAATAGTTGCAGCTAAATTGTATCCTATTTTTCTGTAATCAAACAGGGTTAAAAGGTCATGTAAATAAATATACATGAACTAAACAGAAACAGCTGGAAAGTTCCCAGAAGGGACCTCTAACAACCTCCAAGTTGGACGGACCATGGTAGATCAAGGGATCATTATTAAGATTAAAGGCTTACACCAAACCTGCTGTGAAATTCAATCTGCTGAATTTTAAACATTGATGGCACAAAACGGAAAGTACTAAACAGTGGAATTTATTAATTCTTAAAAAGCAAGGTGACAGGAGAGACAGGCTACATTTTCTCCATTCCCAGTGTGCCTGGTGCTATTTGCTAAGATAAAAAACTCTGTAGGTACCTCCTATGAAAGTCAAACATTTCAAGCAAACTCTTTCTTGTATTGATTTTCCGGAGAAAAAAAAAAATTATCAGCATCATTAGTGCTTTTGGGTTTTATTTCAAAGGCTTTAGACAAACTTCATTTTAGTGAAACACACCGCAGTGGTGATTGGAGCTAAATCTAAACTCTTAAAACCAGGAGCTTTTTTACCTTGGTAGTTTGACCTGTAGTATTCCAATTGCATTTGATGGGATTACTCTCCTGTGCCTAACAAATAACTAAGATGACAGCTGTCTGAGACCCAGGCATTACTCAGTGTCTCACCATCCTCGTGGGATACCTGCTCCTTGAATTGTGTTTCTAAACTAAGTTAGAGAAATGTTCTACAAGTCCCCTGCAAAAGGGCAGCTCTGTGTCTCTCCTGCAGGGATATGTTAACACTGTGTTTACACTGCAGCTGAGTCCCCTCACAGATGCCACCCTCTAACTCACTCAGCACTTCTTATCTAAGATCTGTTACCAGCCAAAAAAGTCCAAATGTTTAAAAGCTCAACAATCTCTCTTGAATAAATGAACAAAAGAAAGTCTATTTCGTATCCCCAAAGACGACAGTGTGACAGTAATTAGTGATACTTGTTGAGAGATTTACACGGGAAGTGTTCCCTCCAGAGACAAGCCGTGGGGAATTTATGTATATTTGGACAAATATTTAGACTTCTGTCATGGCTTTGCCATCTGTAATCCTTGGCAATCGTACTCCTTGGGCAAAGACCTGTGCTGACAAAATAAATTAGGTCATAGTGACATTGGTCTTCTGGGAATGCTGGAAAACCTTTAAAACTGCTGAAGAATAAATGTATCCTGAAACTTGGAAGGAATGTCTCGTCACCTGGGGTGGTATTTTCAAATGATGACTGTACCCTGACCACCTGAGCCAACATAGAGCCACATTCCATAGCTAAGCAATCTAATATCCAGCAGTTGAGTTGGCTTAGTCAGACCTTTGTCCACCGGAAAAGTGAAGGATTTGGCTTAAACCATTAAAAAAATATTTCACATGGTAAAATTCAACTGTTGAAACACTACAGACAATTTTCTCTCCAGAAGGATGATTAGAAAAAGTGACAAATCCATTCTGTGACAAGACACTTGCTTTCTGCTTCAGCCAGTTCCCACATTGAGGCCCATTGACAGTATTTTGGAAGGTAATCAAATAGACTTACATTTCTAAAAGCTTGAGCCAAAGAGTTTACATTCTCATCCGGCATACGGTGCCATATTTCAATTGGCTTTAAAGCTGCCATGTCAACAGGTCCCTCTGAATGGCCTGATACCTGTGTGCCAAAAACCTGGGAGCTTTAGGAAAATCTGTCAGGGGCTTGAAACAGGTACTGGCTGAGGGAGGGATCTATTTATAAGTCAGGTCACGGGGGTTCAAGCTTTTAGCAAAGGGAGAAGTTTAGTAAAAGACGGTATGGGAAAAGCAAAACCTCAGTCAGCTACGAAGAACAAGATTTTCTTCTGCTCTGTAGATTTTAAAAATGAATTTCTTTCTGCTCTGTCTTACTCAAATCTCACATTTATAAGCATGGCACATGCTATGGGAACTTGGAAGAAGTTGAGCTTCCCTGCAGAGATCCCTCCATTCTGCCTATCTGTGATACCTTCTTGCAAGCAAATCCAATATACAAGGACAGCAAAGCACCTTTGTGAGTTGATTTGTGAAAATTGTTTCGGTGACTAAACAAATGTATTTCCTTACTCTTGATAGACAGCCTCATTAAGTTTTCATGAAAGATCTGCATTATTAAAATCCCTGTTCTCTCCCAAGGAATGGAGGTATAGGCATCTCAAGTGATGCTACAGTGCCCATTCAATGAAAGTTGCAATATAGATGCTATTAAAAAAAAAACCACTTAGCAATGGAGCAGGTGACCTTTTTTGCAGGATAAAACCCATTCTTACCAATAGGAGAGATAAAAACAACCATTTTCCTATGAGTGGAAAGGAGCCATAGTTATAGTAGGAGCCCACTCTACCTTTCTGACATATCTTGCTTACAAGGGTATTTTCAGAAAACAAGAATAAAGTGCTTCAAAGACTGCCTTACAGTTGTTGCCTTCTTTTATAGTCTTCAAAGTGTAGCATGTGGAAGTAAAAGGATGAGAAACCAAATGTGCAAAAATATTCATAACCAGGTGTTTGGACTGGTTTTTTTCACCCTGACTCCTTCCTATAAAACATCAGTCTGCTATTATCCTTCTGCCAGGTAAATAGACAAGGTAGTTAAAAGTGACCTGCCAAGAAAACTTTTACCTTCTGAGCACATCATCACAGTAGACACAAGATTTTTCCCCAACGAGTGCAAATTACTCTAGGACTGGTGGGTCTCTGCAGAACAAAGAGCAACACACTCTACCCTGCATAAAAGAGTGATTTTCACTTTGCATAATAACAAGCCTTTTGTATTTTGAAAGTAACTAACAAAGTAGCTCTGTAGGAGACCCACTGTGTTAGTCTTCATTAAAGCAGCCAGATCGATCAATTAAGTCAAACAAAATGGTAGCATTTCTGAGTTAGCCTGAAGCTCTCGTTGCACTCCTGAGCTTTATGGCAAGCATTGGAACCAAAAGAAAAGTTGCCACTGTATCAAGCAACAAGACTTGAAAAAAGAAACTTAATTTTAGAAGTCAGTGCTCGGATGGAAACAAGGCAGAGAGTCTAGAGATCATTTTGCTGCTAAGTAACAAAGAAAATTCTGAAACCTCTGGAAGCCATTTAAGAGATGTGACATTCCAGATCCAGTGGCAGCAGGTTCCTAAGGTGCACTCTCCTAGGCAGTCTCTGCTCCCTTAGCAGCTCCCTTGAGTGTTAAGCAGATGATGGCTAGTGGCTTCCTCCCTTATTTGCAGAAAAATGCCCCATTTTATTTAACCAGCTTCCACAGACACAAATTTGTCATGCTTATGGCTCATCTCGCAGCTCAACAGAAATGTCTGGCGAGACTCAGAACTAGGTGTAACTCACCAACCCTACACTGCTTAAAATGAGTTGGTGTGGATTAGAGACTATGCAAAATATTAAGGAAACAATGGGGACCCTGATTCATAAAACCAGGGTTTTGTTACCCTTCCTCTTTTGGAAGCAGCTTTATTGACAGCTTAAAGTAATCTAATAAAAATTCACTTTATTTAAAGATGTGAGGAAGAGCCTCACAGCAAAGCCCTATTGCAGAGAGTGCAGGGAAAGAAGGAAGCCTGAGGGAAAAGGAAAATATTTCTATCAATGAAAAACTGGAACTGTCTGTAAGAACTGTAGAGCACAGAAGCTCGGCACAGTAAAATCAGAGAATATTTCTGCTTTCAAAATGGGAAGTTATTACAGTTTGCAATCAGAAAGAAGATGAAAGCTGCACCAATGAAGTGAAGCGCCAAACTCCCACTTGAGAAACTGGAGAACTAAGTGCCTATTAAAAAGCCAGAAATCAGGCAGAGAAACATGCAAGGGACAAGGTTAAGTATCATCAAAGAGAAGAATTGAAAGAAGGTCAATAACTGCTTGGACAGGAAAGGAAGATGAATAGAAAATTGTTCTGGACCACCTCAAACCCCTGCTTGGCAGAAAGGTATTGATGGGATTTGAAGTGACCAAGAAAAATGTGAAAGATGTGTCCTCCTTTCTCTCACAAAGTGAACTGAAAAAAAAAAAGAAGACAGAAAAAAAAGAAAAACCAAAGTCAGAGAAACCTCCTTGCAAGTTCCTGAGATTTACTTAGATAAAGGACAAACTTTGGATTGGTAACTGCAAAACTGCCTTTTTAAACTATCATTTCAGAAAAGTGCTCTGCACATTTACATAATACAAGTCATTGTATAATAACTGGACCTTCTGTGTATTTAACCCTTCTATGTGGTTTAACCATATAGAAGCATTTTTACTATTGACAGAGACATAACTCATTTGAAACTCTTTGAAAAATCCCCAGTAGGTTATCCTGCTTGCCCAGACAAGAACCAGAACAGCAGGTATCTCAAACACTGCAATAATCTCATCAAGAAAACCAAAGCAAAGACTATACTTTAAAAACTGTTTATGAAAAGTAAAGGGGAGGAAAACTGCTCTGGTGAGATAGGAAATAAATCAGGGGGATCTCAGAGAAGAATTGTTTCTGGCACAGGATACCCATGGAAACTTCGGTAAGTCCTTTTGTCTCCTTGTGCTTCAAGTTTCTCATCCATGTAACAGAGGTAACAAGGTCATTGAGGCTTTGGGGGTTTTGCTTAGGTGCAAATAATTTGGAGCTGTGATTTTCTGATAACATAGGTGACCATGGCATTTACTGCAATGAGTCTCTGATGCAGCTTCTCAGCGTTGTTGCAACACAAATAAATTTTAATTCTTTGTGCCTTCAGCTAATTTTTCAGTGGGAGTAAATATCTTTTCAACAAGTGACTGGAATTTCCTGAAGCAGGACTTGTCCACAGTTGTATTATAATCTTTCCAGACATAGGAAATGGGTGAGAAGAAATATTTGGGAGGGAAGGTAAAACTGCTTCTTGCCTCCAGAATCCTGAACAGGAATGGGGTGTGGGCCCAGGGTCCAGAGCCACTGGTGGCAGAAGTTACAACCAGAGCAACCAACAAGGCACAGGAGACAGGGGACGAGCACCCCCAGCCACACTGAGCTGAACAATTCCTTCAGGTCTGCCAGGAGAAGACAGACAGAAGGGACTGATCCACAAACCCTTCCCTGTCCACTCTTTCAGACCTTATCACTTTTTGCTTCTACAACACAACACTGATTTGCTCACTGAGAAATGTCTTCAGCAAACGCAGGCAATGACCAGCCTAGAAATGTTCAAACCGTGACAACCATCACAAAGGCTCCATCCTGCTCTGCATCCCCTTGGGAGAACCACAGGAATAATGAAGTGTAAAAAAAACCCCGACAGACAAACTTCTTGCAGATCAGTGTGCTAAACAGGACAGAACTCATGGGCAAAATGGGCTGGTGCAAGAGGCAGCTCATTCAGCCCCTGGCCCATCTTATCTGCAGACAATACAGAGTTAGATCCTGTAATTTTTCCATATATCATCTCAAAGTCTATGCATTGAAAGAGGAGCGTTAGACAAGATCAAGGACAGTGGTATTCAGCTGTCATGATGATAAAAGCTTGAGAGATTGGCCAGATGAGCTGTTGATTCATACAAGCAGGAGCCAGCAGGCCCCAACTCTGAGCAAACTGATTTCCTTCCAGGGTAACAAGTATTAAACCATATTTAAAGTGTTTGGAAGGACTGAAGTGTAGGACCTGCGACAAAATCCCATTTTCTCTAGGTTTCCTCTCCAACAAGAGTGATAGTTTCTAGATAAGCTGCAGCACATGGAAGAGACTTACTTTTTTAAAAACTTGTTCTCCATTGCAGGAGTAATTGTGATGAATTCTCAATCAAGGTAAATACAATCCATGTGATGAATTTAAGGAGTTGAAATTAGAGACTGGTAGCAAGACAACAACTGTTGGAAACCGCTGTGAGCAAATGATGGATGAGACCAAGGAAACAAATGGACAGATTGTCAAACACGCAAACCGACAGCACAGGGAAATTGATGGCAGCTGTTCCAGCCAAAGCCTGGACCTAACACGCTGCCTTAAAGCATCATTAACTTTAGTATAAAAGCTATGTGCTACAGAGACTTTATTAGGCAGAATCACAGGTGTTTAAGAACTTGATGAAGCATTTTCTCGACACAAGTGTTCTTGTTGCACACGCAGATGCTGTGAGGGCCTCACATGTACAGCAGTGACCCAACATGTTTGACCCACTGAAAGCCTCTGGGACACCGGTAAATGGCCTGCCTCATCAAAAATGAAAATTTTGTCTAGTCAGGCAAAAATAAACTCCATTTACACAAGCTAAAAGGCCGATGAAGTGCCCATATCAGAAGCAATGCCTTCTGGAGGTGTAGTAAGGGAGGTAGGAGAAGTAATATTGTGGCTCATACTTGTAGCATAACATTACAGTCAGTGATCCAGTTTGTCACTGGCATCTGTCACACACTGTCCTTTCCAGATGTACCTGATAGATCTTTGTCTGCAGCACAAGGTGTGCAGGTGTGAAACTCTATTCCCCAGTGGTTTCCACTCAGGTCACACTGGTGTATAGGCAATCTGATGCACAGGACAGCAGAAAGGCTGCTCCATTACACACCTAGGAATTCTTCCTTTATCTTAGCATTCATTCTACTTGAGTTTAATTTAAAATAAACAACCAGTTGTTTAATCCAGAGAAAACAAGACCAAGCTCAGTCGGTGAAGAAGACAAAACTTTCCATAGCTGAGAGATGCACAGCAAGGCTAGAGAAGAAATGGAGTTCTGCTTGCTCTGTCAGTAATTTCTTTGGTTATTTTTGATAATATCCTAGAAGCTTTTAAAGGACATTCAACCAAAAGGTCACTTGAAAGTGTTTGCAAAGATTAGGGGAGATCAGGATACTTTCACTATGCACAATCCACTACATGCTCAATTCACTGTCATGGAGGAAGAAAACAGCAGAATTAATCCTCGTGGAGGAAATTAGGATGATATTGTGCTGGGTCACGTTCCTGGATTATAAGATTTCCACCAGTCAATCCTGAGTTATTGCTCTGCAAATACTCAACAACCTAATTTGATAGATACTCTGAGAAAAAAAAATAGGAAATTACTTTTCTTGTGTTTCAGAATAAACATTCCATTAAAAAAAGAGGCATTTAGCATGACACCACAGAACGCTCAAACCTTTATTAATGCAGGCTGTATTTCAAAGTAGGTCTCCATCATTCTGTTGCTATTAACCCTCCTAACAAGCATATTTTTTGCACAGTTAGCATGACTTATACTTGTCAGGAGGGAACGTGGGCTTGCTTAGATAGAGGGTTGCTCACACACCCATCTGTATCTTCAAGGTGGAACAGGATGTGGATTAAGGTGTGCAAAGATAGAAAAAAATATTTTCCTTAGATGCTTTCCTCTAGGCCCCTGTTATCCCATAGAACAGTAAGCCTCAGTCAGGTGCTTTTCTATGACTTTCACCATGAAATACATGTTTTTCCTTAACTACTTTGCACAAAATCTTGTGAGAACACATGCGCAAGTGACACAGCTGTGATAGTTACACAGCTCAAACAGAATGTCAAAACATGCAGAGATTAAAGATAAAATTTGACTTTCTGCTTTCAAGGTGACTTCAGCTCCTAATAAAGGATTTTCTAACTCACCCACACAGATAAGGGCATCTGCACTTCATGCTGTTCGTGGGAACGTAACCCCACCAGGCATTTTCAAATTCCCTCACATGGCTCTTAAAAGCCATACTTCTGAAGGTCAACAGAAAAGGAGCATTTCCAAAAGCACCTGTTTGGAGCGTGGGAAAGAGGCAAATCCTCTGAGTCCTATTACCATGTCAGATACTGTAGATTAGTAGAAATCCTCTCTCTCTTCTGGCAGAAACATGGAGCCTGGCCCACTTGATGGGATGCTTCAAACCAAAAGACAGACATTAAGCCCATGGGAATCATACAGGTGTGAAAAGTGTGCAGTGGAGCAGGGAGATACTCTCCTATTTGTGGAGAGAAACCAGAACATATCACTGCTGTAAACCTATTCACGTGCTTTCTAGCCTCATCCTTCATATTGGGTAACTCAGCCCTTCCTGACATTTCAGAATTACAGTCAAGGTCATATCCCAAAAGTCCAGGATACTCAACAGGCAGGTCATGCGGGGGGGAGCATGACCCACAGAGCCTGAGACAGGCTGAGAAGAACTAACTGTGGCAGGGCCAGTGAAAATACTTCTCATCCTGGCTATTCTGAACTGTTGGGACATATTTCATTAATAAATAAAACCAACTTAATGGACTCTTTTGCTTATGTACCATGTGAGGTGGCTTCTCAAGCAAGAAAGCATTGGGAAAGACCATTTAGCCTGTTACAAAAAATAAAAGGAACAAGCAAATAAGAAAAGGAAACAAAATCCTCCAATCCAACACAGCCCAGTTGCACCACTCACAGTCAGTCTGTAAACCACCCTAGGCTGAACGTAAGAAATAATGTGGAGTATAAAATGCTCCAGTCTCCAATAAATTCTAGACAGTGTCTCACAAACTTATGCCTCTTTTCAAATTTTGTTCATACTACCAATATAGCCAGGAATGTTGTCTCATACTGCAAGACACTGTGCAAACAGAAGAGAAAAATGGCATTTGCCCCAGGGAGGTTAGGCTGTATTTGGAGAAGACAGATGGCAAATGCAGGAACAGAGGTACAAAGGCAGCTGATGGCTCATGGAGCAGCCATGCAGCTCAAAGTCAAACCTCTCAAATATTTGCCTGATGACCAGTGCTTCAGATTTCATTGCTTCCTCAAGTTCTTGTCCTGCCTGCAAAGTGACATGTAAAATGCCTGTAGGACTGCACTGGGATATATTTTGTCTTGTGTAAATCTACAGAATTTCATGTATTCTTAAAATTCATCTAATTCAACCAAACATTCCTTCTCTAAGTAGAACACACAGATGTAGAATGCACATGTGCCTTAATTCTTTCAAACAGTTAAAAATCAACACCAAACTCAAGCAATAAGCCCAGAGAAAACATTTTAATTAGTCACACTTGTTTAACTCTACATTTTCCTGCAGTACAAAGCAGTACTTATGTTCACGGTTCAGACCGCAAACTCCTCACTTTTCAAGATGTTCACAAAAGAAATCTGACTGCTTTGGGTGAGGTTGTTTGCATTAATAGGAGCCCAACAGCAAAAATGGTTCACTTCAGTTTTGGTGGGACTCTCTTCTGTCACCCATGTTTCTCAGGGTCACTTGTACAACAACAGTGCACGTACCATGTCCTGGCACAGCACCTTCAGTTCCACTGGAAGATTTCAAACAGGGTCACTTTGGTTCATAGTTCCAACCCAACAGAGCACACACACACTGGGATCAGTGGGGTTCCTCTCTGCTTAAGTGTCCAGCTTTTGGTTGACGTTTGTGAAAGAGTTAAATGTTGATTTTAGAATCTCAGTGGCTTCCCACCAGAGAATTATATTTCAGCATACCATTATGGCAAATTTTCCTAATGTCTGCCTATGGGGATATCTGTGTAATGACACCATCTGACTCTTATCATAATTTGATTCAAACTCATATTGCTTTTACATTTTATTTCTCTTTACCATTCTGGCTTGTAACAGCCAACAGCAGGCTGAAATTTTACCTAAATGAGAGCATTTTTGCTCAGCAAAAGAACATTACTCTGTGCCATTTGCTTAATAGTTCACATTACTGTGTAGGGAGCTTTGCATCCTTAGGCCAAGTTCCTGGCACCCAGTTTGCTAAAAGTTTCAAGGGCAACATAACAGCAGCTTCTGCATGGAAAAACCTCATTGTCTGGGTTTCTCAGATAGACTAGAAGTCAAGAAAAATCTCAGTTGTATTTATACCTTGGAAGAGATAAATGAAAAAAAGCAAGCTATGCTGTTGCCACAAAGTACCCATGTTTTCTTAATGAAAACAGCCCTCATTGAGACTTTGCTCATACTGCAAGTAGTACAGAAATTTAAGAGATTGATTTTGCCATTCTTGTGTTGTTTTCGGCAAGAGTTTTCAATTATACTAGTTACCCAAAATAAAAAAAAAAAAAAAAAAACAGAAGAAATCTTCTGAAAAGAGGAGCTGAGTCTAAAGTGGACCAATATCATCGTGAGAAGTGAGACAAACTTTAAAAATCAAAGGGAGGTGCAGTAGCAGGTGGGCCTGACCCTTCCTGCTTCCTGGCTGGAAAAAGAGCTGCAGAGAGAAGGAAATCTGCACTGAAGGCCAAGGCACAGCCCTGAGTGCCTTTGCTAAGACCAGAGGAAGGACAAGGAAAGCCCAGGTGACAGGCAGCTGCTCATGCTCCCTGTGTAGCAGACTGTTTGTTTAAGCACAATATGCTGAAATACTCCAGAATTTCCCATGTCTCCAGGACTCAACCACAGTGGACAGAATACCAGTAATGTCAACAACTGAGCTGTGGAGAATGGATGTTTATGCTTCCTTGGAGCTTTCCACATCTGGAGATCGATTAGATTCCTTGAGTCACACTGAAACTGCTGGCACATAGTCTGCACAAATAAATCAAGTTGCTTTGTTTATAAAACATTGTGGGACACCAGAAGAACACTTTACATAGTAGGAAAGGTATCAAAACACAGTCCAAATCCATTAACTTGGAAGGTAAGGAGCACCCTGCCGACCTTTTCTTAGGCTCCTAACTCCTTCCTCACAGACCAGGAGTCACACACAACTGTGCCAAAAGAAAAATGGAGTGTATTCTCAAGGTAGGGATAGTGGCTTTGATCAGGCTGGAAAAAAAGTTCAGATTAAGGTGAAAAGACACAATATAAAAAGCAACAACCATAAAAAGGAGTATGAGCTGCACCACCAAGAACAGAAAGCTATTTCAGACAGATCAGATTTTATGTCCCATGTTCCACAGCCTACATCTGTTTCCAGAAGGAGACAACAAATCTGCAATAAGTATGGAACCATTTGCCCCAGTCCATAGCACACTGAAAGCTTAAGTCAACTGCTAATATCCTTCAACATTGCTCTTAAAAGAAATATCAGCACTAGTCATTTACCTCTAGATATAACTATTGTTCACACACAATGTCCAGGCCCTTTTGATACTCACTGAAAGCCAGTCAAGTGTCCAGGGAAATGGTAAGTAACAGAATGTATCATAGGTAACAAGTGTTCCACCACACAGGTACATTTTCAAAACTACTTATTTATGTCCAAAACAGCATACATAGAATTTAGCTTGCTCTTCATTTCTACATATCATGGCTTCCAGTCATTTGTCATCTTTACTGTGAGGGTGGTGAGTTACCAGCACAGGTCACGAAGAGAAACTGTGAATGCCCCATCCCTGGAAGTGTTCAAGGCCAGGCTGGATGGGGCTTGGACCAACCTGGTCTAGTAGAAAGTGTTCCTGCCCATGGCAGGGGCTTGGAACTAAATGATCTTTAAGGTTCCTTTGAACCCAAACCATTCTAGGACCATTTCATTATCATTTCCTCTAATTTTTTTAGCCTGCCTATGGTTTGCTACTTCCTATTTGAGAATAATGCAATTTGTATTTCAAACGGCTAGAATAAAGCATCAAGCAGAAGCATCCACCCTTATTAACTCAGAATTCAGCTCATGAATATGTTGTCCATCACTAAGTTTATATTTGCAATCTTGAAATCAAGAGTTTCTGCTAAACTGCTGGGCTCTCTCGTGTGAACAAGGGAATGTTCTGCAAAGCACTTCATGCAGCAAGGAAAGCCTCCCTGATCATGCCCAGGAACCAGGGTCATTGCAGGCAACAGCTGGAAGAACCTGCACTGTGCTGAGCCCCAGTCCCTGCAAGGGGACGTGCCACATGAATATATTCACACTGTTATCACTCATGGGAGAAGAGGCCATAGACCATCTTTCCATCCTGAAGAGTGTTCTGCATTTAAGCAGTGAAACACGCTGGTTGGGAAGCTACTACACAGAAGCTGCACATGCTAATACTGCAAAATACTTTAGCAAAAAAAGACAACCTGAAGTCTGAATTTCAAAGCATGAAAAAGGACTAGCATGACAAAGGACTAAAAACAAACTGGAGTTTAAAATACACAACCAGAGGCATACAAAAAAAATGCAAAATTGTTTCTTTCTGAAGTTCCAGCTTCCTTTCTCCTGGTAGTTGATCCTATTTCTCCCCTGAAAAGACTCAAAGGACATATTTAACAGAATTTGATAAATATCTTAAATAACATGAGAAAGATGTTAGTTATTGCTAACCTGTGATTAGGGTTGATATTGATCTAGAAAGCCAGGTCTTATTTTTAGACTACTATAAAACTTCAGTGGCTTACACTGAAATTTTTTCAGAAACTGTTTTTATTAATACACATCTGTCTCTACTTCTAAGCAGGTGATAGAAGTTTGATCTTCAGCTTTAAAATCCTGAGACTCTTAGTTGCTAGGAAACCAACAAATCTAATTCCTGTGTCTCTTATAACACAAAAATATAACTACACACTCATTCTCTCAGAGAAACTCAAGCTACATATTTTTCAACTTCCTCTTTTGTCAGTGATTTGAAGTTTTCAGTTCTTTCATTTAGGCTAAAGAGAAGGCACATCAGTTATAAAGATATTGGTAAATATGTTAACAGAAAAAGAGACGGAACATTCTTTTATCAGAATTTTTCATGTATCTCATTTCTGGAATAAGCAATGACTGAGCAGCAAGTTATAAGGCTTGAAATTTAATTCTAATATGGATTCACAAATTTATCTTTAATATTTCATTATTATGAGTGTTGATCATTTCTGGTTCAGAAGATGGTTTTGTAGACAATCAATCTAGTGTCTTTATGAGAAACATTATTCATAAACATATGTAAGAGGCCTGTGCTTCCATTACAGCACATCCAGTTAACCATCTATCTATGTACGCCCATCTGACCTTGCAATTACTGGCTTATCTATATGATGCATTGCAACAGAGTTATTAATTCTACTTCCTTAGACTTTTATTCTTTAGCTTGGCAGGTCTACTGGGAAGAATAACACTTATTCCATTAATAACAATTATCAGCGACATGATAGGAACCTGAATAACATTTTATTCAAAAAGTGGTATTTTGTCTGTGGACAGAAGTAAATATAAATACACCCTGAGTTCTGGGAAAGTAGTTTCTTAATGTCAACCAAGAAATGTTACTATATGTAATAAACAGCAACAGTGTACCCTTTTTATAAGAGAAAGAAAAACTCAACAATATCTAAATATAAAATCAATAACATCTCCATTAATTATCTCATATTTTCTCAATATATGTGAATAAAAAACTAATAGAGAGGTGAAAAAAATGTTAGGACAGTCAGTTCATTCCCTTCTCCAAGAGCTGTCAAAACTCCAAAGGTCACCGTTTTCCATTTGCTTTTCTTGAGACAACACAGCCCCACGATGGCTGAGCGTCCAGCTGAACATCCTTCCCAGCAAGCCTTGGTGACAGCAGCTGAGCCAAGTGCCATCCACTGCTGCCACCCCATCTCCAGAAACCTCAACTTACACAGACTACTTTTCTTCCACAGTTTCAGAGCCTGCAGCAGCCAGTTACTGCTGCCAGCTGCTGCCAGAGCTGAGGTGGCAGTGCTGGAGGGAGGGCTCTCAGACCCTGATGATATGCCATAGAACAGCTTCTGCAATTACTCATAACAGATTTGTTTTTCTCTTTGCCTTTAACAAAATAAATAGAAAATGACATCCAATAAACTGCGTTAAAATGTTTAGATTGCAAATCACTTCAGCTTAGGAAATGGCAGCCTTATGCTGCCAGGCAGTCTTTATTCTGCCCTTTCAGGATTACGACATGTTTTTCAAATTCCGTGATCCGACCTACTCCTCCAAACACTTTGGGCTTTGAGCAAGATAAGAGCTCAGTGTTGGAAGATAAGTGTTGGAAGAAATCCAGCATGCATAGAATTAAGGTTTCACAAAGAACTACAAATTTAGATTTTTCCAGTTCTCCAATTCTTGACCTTGCAACAGAGTGTCATATTTTTAATGCAAAACTGTAGTGAATGCATCTGTGTATACACTAATGGTATTATACACATATCTCAAATACACAGACAAATCCATTTTCTCTATTGAAAATGTTTCTATTAGGGTATAATTTTGAAAATCCTTTGCTCACATAAGTAATCCCAAGGATCCTGCTGCAAAGATGTAACTCTGCCCTGTGTACTTTTAAACAGAAAACCTCTGTTGCTAACAAGGCTTCAGTTACTCCTCAGAATAACATCTTTCTTTCACACCCTGAGTTGCCCCTCATGGTTCTTAGATACACCCCCAAGAAAGCTCTAGACAGAGGAGCAGAGCAGAACTCTCTCATAAATGGAGATGGAAAAGATTAAGATTGTTTATGTTAAGAAAAAGATTACTAAGGGAGGACCTGATGAAAGGAATGTAACACAGATACTGAACTGGGGGCTTGCAATCTACCTAAGATGAGAAGAAAAAGCTGAATGCTTTCTTCTCCTTTAAAAAAGTAAATTCTAATTCTCAGAGATATCCTCAGCATCACAAGCAGCACATTCTCCAGCACATGCCTTGCTGCAGCTGTCAGGTGCATAAGGAACTGTATCAGTACTGGGATTTTCCATTCCAGCACTAATATATGAAAGAATAATAAGATACACAGTTTCCTCACCAAACGCAATAGACTATTACAGCATGTATTCACCTTATTTTCCCTTATTCCATGAGCTCTAGGACTCTATCACTCTGATCTGAATGTGCAGTATGAAGAAAGCCACACCTGAATCAAAAACAGAACGAAGGGAAATGTCCAGAGGACGGAAGGCTCAGCCTGGTTCACTGCGACTGAAAATAACCTGCCCAGAGTGACAACATGAGGTCTGTGTACCAGACCTCAGTCACTGCTCTCTGCTACATCCCTGCCAGAGAGAATCAAGCTTGTGTTAGCAGGGCTTTGATTACCTAAGCTTATCAACTGAGCTCGCTTTTCAAAGCCTCTTAGTGCATGGCTGAAACAAGAAGCTTGCAACAAACACACAGAAGCAGTACTGCTCAGCCAAAAGAGAAAAGGAGAATTCAGATTATACAATCAAGCACTTATTTGTAAAATTATTATTTTAATTGAAATACAGCGAAGGAGTAAAACAGAATTAATCTTCAACCATCTTCCATTAAAGCCATCTCCATTCTCTATTCTAATCATCTGATGTTGCCATTTACTGAAGAATTTAATGAAAAAGAAGTTGAATTGTTTGGAAGGATGCACATTTCTAAAGTAACTGGAATGAATTAAATTAAAAATGCAACAAAGTAAGTGTGGAGGGTGAGAAGAAGAAGTGTGGCAAGAAAGAGAGAAAAAGAGAAAAGTGATAGGACCCTGTTGTTACTGGTAGCAGGAATCTGGGTAGCACAGCCTGCAAGAGAATGACTGACAAATCACTGGAGCAAATGCAGCTTGTTAGACTCCACTGTGAATATAAGGCACGTAAATCATCTGCAGGTAGACTTCAAAAATGAAATAAAATCTAGGAAGATTAATCTAGGAAATTGTAAACGCACTATCACTGCTCCTATCTGTACTTCCCTAAGTCCAGGTCTTTAGGAATAAGCATTTCAGTGGAGCATGAGTAGTCATTATCCTGACTTCAAATCACCTAAACAGTTCATCTTAAAATAAGCTTAGGCTTTGAGCCTGAATTCAGTTAAAGTAAAACTACTGCAGTTTCCAGAGGGCTAAATTTCTTACCAAGAAAAAAAAAAAAAAAGCCCAGTGAAAGATGCCAGTCGCAGAGGATCTCTTGGTCCAAGCTAAAATAGTTTCCCTGACTGCAAATCAATTTTGCAGATTTATTCCAGTTAAGGACTTCTCCCAAATGCAAAAGAAAATTAATACCAATCTTAAAGAACATATTTTGATATCACTGTTTTTGCACCACATCCTGACTCAGGAGAAAGCTTTTGCGCAGTTTCTCCATCCTTTGACATTCTCACACATCCTAATAAATTTCGTTCATTTGAAATAATGAGCACTTCCAGCATCACTTCTTTTGAGAGGAGAAAGAGGAAAAGAAGAGGAAAATAAGTAAGAGAGAGTAAAGTAAGAAGACCTTGAACCTACAGTTCCAAGTTTAAAAGGTAGCTTAATCTCCTAAAATAATAGCTTTTTTGGCACACTTTGGGGACATACAGGGCAAGAGAATTAATTTGGAGGCTCTGTTGTATACATGGATACATGAATAAAGAAGGCTTGTATATACCTTACAGGAGTTACTAGAGTTTATCCACTTTGAGTAGAAATAATCCTTTCCCCCTACAGTATTTTAATTTGTGTCAATAGTTATTTTGTTCACAAAGTAGAGTTTCAGTTAAATTTAACAATATAGAGAAAATCAGCCTAAGCTCAAAAGTTTATTATAACATAAACCATATAGTTCACCTCACGAGAATAATTGCTAGAAGCTTAAGATTAAAGACATATTACCTTTTTCATATTATATAAAATAGAACATTTTGGTAATATATTCTGTATTTTATACCTGTAGCCATAAAGAAAAGGGTAGCTCTAACCAATGGTTTTAAAGAACATATTTCATATCCCTAGCACTGTCAGTAGCAACAAACAACTAATCTTCACTCAATAAATGTATCTTTTATAAGAGTACTTCCTTTTACAATTTCTAGCACAGAAACTGTAAGGAAGGAGCACACAAGATTCGATGAGAACAACTTGACCTAATATTGAAAAGCAGATTACTGTTCTCCTATATTACAGAGGTTATAAAATCAGCTATTTCTATGTGGAACAGCTCACAAATACTAGTAACAATTTCTTGCAGTAGAAATTGGGAAGGCAATAAGGCAGCATTCCCTTTATTCTGAAATAATGCAAGAATGTTAGATTCTTTTCTCTCTCAAAATGCAAAGGTGACTTACAATCTACTGCGCCTCAGCAATAAATTGAGGTGAAAAAAAATAAAAGAGGTAAATTGCTACCTTAACGCACATATACTTTTCAGTCATAATTAATAATGATAGTTTTATTATGGCCCATGTGGCACCTAATCAATAGGCTTTGATACTTGCACAGTCAACAGCAGTTCCTGTGTGCTTGCATAATATTGACTATAAACCTTGTAGTTGTTCAGGCTAATGCATTTACTACCTGTGGCCCAAAGTCAGCAGAGAAACCTGTATTTACACTCCATAATCACCCTTAACATTTGTTCAGATGTAGGCTGAGCACTGCAGAGCACAGGGGAGAATGGCAGCAGACAAGGGAGAAAAAAAAAAAAGGCAGGGTGAATAGTAGGTGAGAATACTGGATATTTAGAGGAGAGAATCACAGTTCTACTACTTCTGAACCATTTTTGTTTCAACTTAGTATGGAATAGCTCTTCTCAGCTAACTCAGAAGAAATAAATCATAAAATAATCCTAAAGCTCTCACAAAGACAAGGTCACACGCAAGACTTGGAGATGTGACCCAAAGTCATCAGAGAACAGGAACAAGATCCCCATGAACCTTGGACACATCTTTGTTTTAGCTGTAGCAGGCTCATAAGACATAATTTCTCCTACTTTAGTTTTCAGGATATATTGCATTCATTCACCAATCCCTGTTCATCTCACTAACAGGTCACTAAGAGAAGGGAGTTGAGGTTCTTCAGGAGACATTGGTGCTGGGGTTCTCGCCCTCATTACATTCAGATGTCTGACTTGCCTTTTTAGCTTCGTTAAATTTGGGATACCACAGGTAGGACGTTTAGGATCTAATTCACAAATTCCCTCTTGCCTACTCCATCTAATCTTTTTACTCTTTTATCCTATATGCCATTTTATATATTTTATATTCTTTCTAATGTGATGCTTTTCACTGTACCCACAATTTAAATTCTACTCTGTATATTTGTGAGATTTCTACCTAAAGAAAAGCCACCTTTTTTACCCTCTCATTTCCTTCACTGCTTGTTTTATCTGACCATCTTAATCTTGACCTCTCTATTTTCCATTCTCACCCCTTCAAATTTATGGGCTTGCCTCACCCACTCCTTTGCAATTAGCCTTTGACTATTTTTTACACAGTCTGTGAAAGCACTTAACTCTAATCCTGTTTACTCTTCCAGCCTGTTAATTCATAACCCCTTTTGCATTATCCAAAAGGATTATTCAAGTGAGCACTTCTTGGAATTCCAGCATGTTTTGCATCTCTGGGTAGATATTTCCACAATATCAGCATAGCTAATGGAAATTTATTACATCAAACAACTACAAGCACCTCATGAAGTCCATGAAAACTTCAGAGGTGGCCACTGGAGGACAAGCCAGTGCAGCACAAACATCTGCTACACCAGATCACCTATTCCACCAGCCAGGGCAAAACCAAACTCTCTTTTACCCTCCTGGCAAGGCACTTTGCTGCCAGAGCATTTGTCCAAGGTCACTATCCCTTTTCTCTTTTCCCCCCGGCACTACAGACATCAAGTTTTCCAGACTGGAAATATTCAAGGTTTGTTTCTTAGCAAGATATCTCTGGTCTTCATTAGGATAGGCATGGGAATTAAATTGAGATATATTTTGCTTTATTATTTTATTATTTATGAAGCTTTATTTTGCAATGAAGCACAAACCAGGCTTCATTTGAGTAATGAATGACACGGCATGTTTTTTGCACTACAGGGAAATTTCCTGTGCTCTAAAGACTTTTTCTCCCCTTCAGAGAATCAGAACAAGACAAACAATCTTTCTGTCTGACAGAAAGGATTTGACAAGAGCTCCCACCTTCTCCTCCACCATCAGCAGTGGTTAGGGTTATCTGTGCCTGTCAGTGCTGTGGGAAATTTCTCATGGGATGCACCAGAATGGGCACAGAAACATGGAATCTTTACACTTGACTGCAGCCTCCAATGGCTAAGCCATTGGGAATGGCTGGAAACCTGTTTCTAGACTTTGAATACACAGAGTAACAGCACCAGGAATCATATTTCTCCAAGTTCATTTCAGAGGAATACACAAAACCCAGTATGTCAGGTCTTTCCTGAAGAGTGTCCTTGCTGAATTACAGTGATTCGCCACTCTCACACTATTGACTATAAATCACCTATGTTAAGTCAGGAGGAAATGCATAATCAATGGCAGGAAAAGCAAATACTACACTTTAAGTTGCCTTGGTATTGACTTCAGCTTTACTGGAATTCAGACTATGTCAGTCTCAAGAGTTACTTTTGCCTCGTTAGTGTGACTATTACAATGCAGGATTGGTGCTATTTTCTTTTAAAAAACCAGCTTAATCACTGAACAGCAGGTGTTCTGCATAACCTACTGCACTGCTAAAAAACTAAGATAAAGACACTGGGAAAAGTGATGATACCTGATCCATTCCAGAGTAAGCAGTATCTGAAAACCATCAGGGAACTCAGAAAAATGTCAACTGAACTATGGCATGTGACAAGGTGTCTCCAGGACTGCTCTCATTTTTGGTAACACACAGGATGCACAAGTGATCCTGGCTTTCCAATGGGAGTTCTAGGGGTGTATTCAGTTCTACACAAGCTGGCACCAGACCTACTCCTGGGTCCTGAGGATGTCAAACATGCCCTCATCATCATCTCTGCTAAGTGATGTGTCACATATATATGAGGTCTCAGGGTATAATCAGGGCCATAACAGAGATGATATAGCAGTGTTATTGCAGATGCATGGACAGCCTAACATCCACCAACAAGATCACACTTCCTTATTAAAGGAGAAGGATTCACAAGGAGAAGTTTCACGAGGGAAAAAACAAAAAGGCAACACTTGCTAAATGGTGAGAGAGGAAGCTTCTTTTCTGCAGCACAGAAACATGGAAATCAGGTGCATTTGCTTTGCACTACCTCACTACCTTAAGTCCTGGACCAGCACCAGGAAGAAATATTAAATTTTATTACCTTTTTAATTTTACACCTACTATTTAATCCATTTAATGGGATTTCACCCAGTGATTCCTACATCTCTGAAGGAGGTCAGAGTAGATGATCACAGTAAAGCCTCCTGGCCTGCAAATTTAGGAAATCACTGGGCCATTATAACCTCTCAAAAATATGCAATTAAGAAGTACTTTTAACACCAGCAGCTGTCTAAGATTCAAAAAGCTTCAGAGGCTTATCTGGCTCAGGAAACTAGAGGAGCAGAAAAAAACCCAAACTGCTAAAACTTGCATAGTTTCCCAGGACTTTTAACAATACAGGTGAAGGTTTCCTATTTGAGATGACAAGATGATACCCAGACCAATGCCTCCAATACACCCAGCATCCTCAATCTTAAAAAAACCCAATCATTGAATCATTTGAATAACATCTAAGCTGAAAGGCT
Source organism: Pipra filicauda (assembly GCF_003945595.2). Classification (NCBI taxonomy): domain Eukaryota; kingdom Metazoa; phylum Chordata; class Aves; order Passeriformes; family Pipridae; genus Pipra; species Pipra filicauda. Next base: position 4,015,020 of record NW_024104742.1, read on the forward strand.
TGCCTAAAAACTATTTTTGAAGAGGAATGTTTATGGATGCTAGAAGCAGAAATTGGGTTTGATTCATTTGTGGTGGTGGGAGGTATAAAATGATATTTTCCAGAGCCTGCTGCAGCCATATGGCTGCAAGGCTCAGATGTGTCATAGCACACCCCTGGTAGATACAGGGAGATGGCTGGAGCACCATCAGCAGTGTGATATCCAGCCCTGGACACAGAGGAGTGGAGGGCCATACACCTTGAGGAAAGAGAATGATGAACAAGAATGGGAATGAGTTCATTATTCTCAAAGAAGAAAAATGTACAGTATTTTCTGTATTCTGACCCTTTACCTGGTTAAAGCAGGTTTTTACCAGTTTCAGAAGAGAGAAATATAGGTAGATACTGAATTAGAAACACAGTCTGGGTGACATTTCTAGTTCAGATCCATAAAATTTTGCAAACATTTGGATCTGACAAAGTTATCACCACCTTTCCAAAAACACAGAAACTGGATCAATCCTAGAGTGACTCCCTGACTTCCACTCTTCCCCATCCCTCCTGAAAAAAAACCTTATGTTTCACCACTTCAACTATTTTCTGATGAAGTGAGGAAACACCTTTCTAAAAGACCAGTAAGTCTGGTAACCAAGGCGATTATAAAACTTCAGTCACTTAAATTTGCAAGTAAATGTCATTGAAGAACATTGTTACTCGTGCCTGAGCCAGCAGAGTGCTTTTGCATCCCAGAAACCCCACGCAGCAATTCAGCAGCCTCCCAGCATTTGGTGATCACGTCAAAACAAGTTGTTTGTAAAAGCTGGATAACACCATCATTATGGTGCTATGCTTTTCTCCAGTATACAAATATTGCTCTGTGTTGAAAGGGAAACACTGCTGCTGCCTGGAGTGTTTATTTTCCACTAGTTTCTGGAGGTAACTGAGAGCACTGCAGTATCATCCTCACGCTCTGACAGCAACTGCTGCCTCTTGCTGACCCTGCGGAGCACCAGGGCTAGATAATAATGACTCGGCTTGCTTTGCAGGTGAGATTTTATATGCTACACACAACCTTTAACACGTGTTAGAAGGTCAAAGAAGAGGCTGCTCAGAGCAGGAAAGTCTATAACTAGCTCACAGTCCTTAAAAGGGGGGATAGAGGTATATCCCAGGGAGCAGGGCAGGGTCAGCATGGCTCCAAGAGGAGCTTTTGGGAGTTTTGCTACTGAGTTCAGTGAGAAGGGAAGGGCAAAAGCATAAAGAAGAGGAACACAGTTCTCTAAAAGGGAAGGAGCAGCAGCAACGCAGGACAGAAAAAAAGGACTTGTTGAGAGCTCTGGAGGTGCAAAGTACTTAGGAAGGCTGTAAATGAAGGTTTCCAGCGAAAATGAAAGGGTCAGAAGGAAATGAAAGGACTGTGTGGAAAAACAGAATGAACTTTTCAGCAGTTACCTCCCATCCCAATAGAAAAAAAATATGCTGGGGGGGAAGTTGGGGGGAAGGGGAAGCCATCTGTACAAAAGCAAATATCAATTGAGAAAGGAGTTATGGTTTAATAAGAATGTAGTGGCCAATTTCTAGTTTTGCAAAAGGAAACTGGGACTGAATACACACAGCCTCTTTTGAGTGGGTTCTTATATTTTAAAGGTGAGTAGACTAAAGGCCGTTGCACTTATCAGCACCAACATTTAACAGCAAAGTATTTCTACAGTCCAGGCTCCAGCACCCTCAATTATAGCTTGTTTTTACAAAGGACAGTTTCACAAATCTCTTTGTGATCTAGAGGAGCTGAAGCCATCTCAGAAAGCACCACACATTAAATATCTCTATCTAAACCTAACATAGACTTATAAAATGGTTTGTGTTGAACGGAACCTTAAAGATCATCTAGTTCCAACCCTCTGTCACAGGGACACTTTCTACTAGACCAGGTTGCTCAAAGTCCAATCCAACCTGGTCTTTGATAGATGTTCAGTAGGTGTAGGCTTAATAACACACACTGTTTAAAGAGAGGGTAAAAATGCCTCACTAGAGGCAGCACAACTAAAAAGAAAGAACCTGCACTATTTACCATATGTTCAAATCAGTAATACATTAAAAGCAATGAAGAAGAAATTACATGCAGCCCACATTGTTTTCAATGTGGTTTTTCTATCTTCTCTTTTTTACTGTCTTGGTCCATATAAATGATGTACCAACTATAGAGTGAAAATGGTTTCGTGGGAGACATGGGTATCGTGACCATTATACTGATGATTCCCAGTGTGTAAGGGATGGTGTTACACAGGATATTTCTGCAATGTTAAATTTCATTGCAATCCATTTGCTGTGAATTGACGCAGCCAAATAAAACAGAAGAGTTTATTAAAAGTCCTTTCATAAGAACTACTAAATAGAAACTACCATTCAGTCAATTAAACACTGCTAGAATTTAGATGTCTTAGACACTTGTACCTGAGCTAACTCAACAGGGGGCAGAATTTTTCCTTCCCATCTCCCTATCTTGGAGTGGGTTTTTATACTATTTGAATGATGTCTGTAAAAGATAAATGAAACCCATGCCTTGAAAAGCATAAAGCTAGACTCCTCTGCAAACAGGGATTACTCGCTTCTCACAGACTACTGCTCTGGCACTTGATGTGAGCAGAGAAGAAAGAAACACCTTCTTTGAAACTGTATTTTTCCAGACAGGTCCTCCTTTCATGGAGGGTTCACTGAATGTTTTTTATGTCATTAATAGATATCATATATATATATTATATATTATGGCATTATATAACAGAGAAATGAATTAACATGTGGTATCCTCCTGCAACAGCAGTGCCTGATCCCCTCTGTCGGGAACATGTAGGTTTGGGATCACCCTTCCTCTGCCCTACATTAAAAAACCAACAATACATTTTGAAAGCACTGAGGCAACTTGTCCTTCTTCAAGATGACCTTATGTTTTTTGGCCTAACTTCTTGAATCCTGGGGCTTAACAGATGAGGGATGGCTCTGTATGTTATGCCAAGAAAATGTAATTTTATGTACACTGCAAGTCAGCAGTGCAGCTCCACATCTGAAGAGAGCAGTCAGCTGCTCTCCTGTGGGACTACACTCAGCCTTGCAACCATGCCAAGAACTGTCCTGTGACACCCAGTACTGGCATTTCTAACAAATTCCAAGATTTTTGAAACTTCCAAAATTAGCTGGCTTCATGAACATTGCCTTCCATCCAGGAGCTGAATGAAAACAATTTGCAGGGTGTTACCTGGGCTCACAATCTGAGGAGCAGATCTATGGAAAGTGTCCTTGACTGTATGAAGTCAGACATGAGAGTCATAGGGTGGTTCTTAAAGTTCATGTAATTGAGATCAGGACCTGCCTCTTCAAGCCTAAATGCTTTGAAAAAGCCACATTGCCAGGCACTTAATCAAATACTGCTTTTGAAAATTATTTACTTACACATTTGCTTTCCTCAATCATGGAGGAATATTACTGGGAAAATTGTACATATTATGTCTTTCAAGTTTTGAAAATAACTTTACTCTTCGTTTTAACAGGTTGGACTCAATTCTTAACTTGCAGTTTAGATCTCCTCCTTTAATATACCATTAAAAGTGATTGCATAATCAGGCCACTTAGTTATGATATGACCATTTGTTTACATAGCATGTTTTAATGAATCATTAATATATTCTGTGGGTACTTTAAGTAATCTGCCCTTTACCTTGATATTTCACAATACACCCCAGGCTTAATGGCCCATTAAAAGATGCCCTGTTGAATCTTGTGTTTAATTGATGCACTTTTGCTGTTTTGATTTTATTTTCAGGAAATTTGTTTTTGTTTTCAGCAAGGAAGGACAGCACTAAATTGGAAATGAGCTCAAAAGGCCATCTATTAAATGGAAACGTGGGTGTTTTCCTTATGATTTTTCTAATCCTCCCGGTGTTCAAGATTATGGCACATTTAGATTTAAATTACCAGATTGGTTGATCACAGCAGGAAACAGAGTAAGCACATTACTTCTGTTTTGACAGAACAATATAAGATTTTTATACATTTCATTAAGCAGAACTACTTAAATAAAAAAAAGTCTCACTGTGCAGCACCATCTTTTACTCATGAACATCCTGTTGAAAATCCAATTAGTATTTTCAGAAGGAAAAGAGGTCCTGCAGTTAAACTCCATTGTCACAGCAGACATCATAAGTATGAAATGAAGTTCCAATATTTAATTTTTTTTTTCATGATCTATCTTTGCAGTGCCAAAAATTTATCATAAATTATACTTTAAATTAGGAATTTTTTCTTCTCTGTTTTTCTAATTCACACAGAGGAAATGGAAGCACATAAATAATCTTAATAACTCTTAAAGCATTAGCCTATCTGCAAAGAGAAGCTGGTCAGGAAAAATGCTGATGAGTGCACTTTTCCCTCATAGCAATGTCTCATTCTTACTGATTGCAAAAATACATTGTGAGACTGTATTTGTCTTTTTTCATAGGGAGCAGATAACTGGGAGCCTAGCAATTTCTGTTAATTTTTTGCATTACAACTGATCATTGTATAAATATAAATGCCAAATGGGTAGGTGGCTCCTTTACACTAGAAGCTGAAGGTAAAAACAATTATTTCTCTGCAAATTTGTGTTAGCACTTCTTTTTTTTTTAATTTTTAATCTGAAAGTTATGCATATTGAGAGCAAACACTGGCTGGTCACAGAAGACACATCTCATTCCCTGAATAATAAAAATATCAAAGCATATGGCAAGTAATTTGGAGGTGGTCAGCCTTACACCTATTGGATCCAGACACAATGAAAGACACGCTAGTAGCTCTAATCTGGAAGGCTTCTTTCCAAAATCCTGCTGTTGTTTTGCCAAATATTAAGGTAATGCTGTTTGTTACTGCTCAGATTTAAGAAACAGCAGTGAGTGTGTTTCAAAAAAATGCTTACCGCAACAGAGAACTTTTCCCCTAGAGAAAACTGCCTCATGAGGAGGTACAGCAAGCAGACAGTTCAGGTGCCACAGCATTTTAATTCAGACTAATATGGGGTAAAGGCCCTTAAAATTACACAATAAAATACTATGCAAATTGCAAAGACAGAGGCAAAGAAAGGCAAAACAGGCAATAGCAGATACTTGAAGCTCAATGACATAAGAGCACAAACAGTGATTTCTGTTTGTTTTCCTCCTCATTTTTCTCCTCATTTGTTCCCATTGAGAAAACAATAAAAAAGAAACTACAATCTAGTAATTAAGGCACTTATTCTGAGCTGACCTTAGGCTCAAAATTAATTCCCTATGTTGATATAGACAGTCTCTGTGACCCTGGATAAGTCATACATTCCTGTTGTTCCTTGTTCTCCACGCCATAAAATTGGTTATTCCAGTTTCTTCCTCAGGGATGTCAGATACTCCAGTGTAACTGTAGTACCCAGCAGGATTTAGCGTGGCAGGCAGTCTTTGTTTGTTATCTGCTTTCACCTTCTAATGTTTTCAAGGGTGATACCTTCTTCTGGCTGAAATCTAGCATGGAGTCTAAGCATAAACTAGGAGACTATTAATAAACTCAGCCAAATTATGTGCAGCTGACTGTGTAAAGATAGGACAAACTACTGCCAGTAACACCGTACAAAATTCATAAAGGCAACTTGTCCCTAAATAACACCACATAGCTAAAATAATATCATTTGGAGTTTGCATTCATGGGGAGGAAGGGGGGGTAACCAACAGAAAACAACCTACAAGAGCAATTATTTTGGGAATGACTCCCACCAAACCACACAAGTATCACAGAATCCTGGCCAATGCACACGTAGTCCAAGGTAACAAATAATACAACACAGCAGAGGGGATTGATAAAGAAAACAGCTGGTTTTGATGGACAATATCCCACTGTGTGCATTGTGGGATGAGAGGGGAAGTAGCTTGCCCTATTTCTAGTCTGATCCAGTGCACAGGGTACATGCAGCAAGTGGAGTGCACCCTGCTCCAGCAGCACATCTCCCAGTCCAGTTGTATCACAGAACAGTGCAGCTGCTTTGCTCTCCAAGACTGTTCTGTGAAGCAAATTAAAGCATGCTGTAACTGGGAAGCTCATTTCAGAGGCCAGCTTCCAATGTGAACTACAACTTTAATGCAAATACATCTTTGTAACACATGAAAATACTTTCACTGTGGCAAAAGCCAGCCTGGGAACTTCAGTGTGCCTGGTGGCATCTTAGAATTATCCCAGCAGGTTGTAAGGCAATATAAACAGCTTCCAAGCAGTGCAATAATATGTTACAGTTTGAATGCCAGGAGCAGGATTGCAGGTGAGCTCTGACATGAAAAGTTAAGAAGCCCCAGATTCCAGTAGCCCAGTTTGCACATAACAGAGAAATGAATGAACAGTGCTGCATCCTCCTGCAGCAGCACCAGTCTTATCTTTCCAGTATCTCAGAGAACAACAGACATGGGTTTTTTGAGGCAACTAAAATGGTAATCAAATGATAGTTCAGGATCAACGGTGACTCCGGGCTTAGGTAGGTTAATAGCAGGCTTTATATCATTCCTATCAAAAAGGAAAGCAAAGGAAAGCAATGGAAAGCAAAGGATAAAGTACGGCCAGAGTGCAGCCAGCATCAATGACCAGGATTTGGTTTTCTAACACCTGTAGTTCTGAAGGCTCAAAAAGTCCAGGCTCTGGTATTCAGGCCATCCATCAAGCCAGAAAATGTCTCACTGAGGTCAGCTGCGATAAAAACATAAACTCATGTCATAACAAAGTTAATTAATGTGCCTTCAGCCTTGTCCTCATCTCCCCCAGGTCACCACAAGCAGCCACAGGTGGGTTGCTGCAGTTAGTGCTGCACAGCAGCCCCTTCCCTCCAGTTCACTAGTGGCCTCAGGGATCACTGTGCCTGCTAAAATCCATCCTGGCACCTGCTTCGGAAATTTAAGTCACACTCCCTGCTGAATGACATGGCTGGGACCAGCTACTGCACCAATGTGGGCTTGGATTCATCTGATACAACCTAGGAGAGTTCTTCCAGTAGAGGCAATAGGAATTTTTCAGCACAGAAGCCAGCACCAGCAGAGGAACAGCATGGATTTTACCTAGTGGGCATATAGCATGCGCTTTCCAGAATTCACAGTGTATTAAAAACAAACAAAAAAAAATGCTACTTTGTTAAACAGCTCCAGCTAATGAAGTGCACACAGAATACTAAATTGAAGGCACTAGACCAAAAATATTCCAGTTTCCCCTGCCCTCCTGTTTCTCATTAATATGCTGTAAAACAGAGAAAGGATAACAATCTGAGTCTATGACACAAATTAAAATTATATATACAAAGCCAAAGAAGAAATAACATACACATTGGGTTCAGAAATTATATTCAACAGGCAGATGAAAAATTGATAGAGTGAGAAAAATATACTGCCACGTGAGCCTCCTCTTCTCCCCAAGGATAAAACAGGACTTTGAATTGCTTCTACAACCAGCATCTATATTCACCAAGGCAGCACCGGACCAACTAACTACCCTTTGCAACTGTAAAAGCATAGAGGTATCCATGGCTGCTCCATAGTCGTCATTCTCTAAATCATGCAAGCCTCATCAAACCACTCCAAACCTGGTCACCTGCCACAGGTGATGTGGACTGTGGAATGATTTCCAGCTCACTTTTTCCACCAGTAAAAACCAAAAGCTTTCCCCTCTTTCTCCTATGAGAGAGGAACTGTCAACATTAGCTGCCCAGAGCTGATTTAAAAACATAAATTCAATTTATATTTTTATCCTAGTAACACACAAAAGTGTCTCTCTGCTCCAACATATCCTGTTTGAATTAAAATCTTTTCAGAGGTACCTAGTCATTAGTTTTAGCTTAACATAGCAGGACTTCTGAAATCTTTTTTCCCTTTTTTTCCTCAGTCACTGCTGACAGTACAGTGACACTTGCTGCAATCCATAACCTGGGATAACCTGCATCTCAGATCCTTCTCTCTGTCCCCAAATCCAGCTTATGTGTAAATCCTACAGGTGCTCTCTACATAACAAATTCAGATATGGCTTTTCTTATCAGATCACACTAGAAAAGCTGCTCTCTCTGAGCTCCCAAAACCTTTTCTCTTTATTAAAATAACATTTTTCCCCTCCTGTGGTTTGACAAATGCAATTCTATCCCTGCTCACATCCATTTGTAATACATCTCCAAAGATGATTTTACTGCCATCTCACTTTGACCACATCAACTGTCCTATGTTATCTTCGGCATCATTTTGTCCTTCTTTTATGTTGCATCAAACAAAAAGCACCTTCATTTTCTAAGCTTTTCCTTGCCTGTCTCAGCCTTGTCATCTCTCATTCTGCACTGTGAAACAGTCTGTTGCTTTTCTTCAGACAGCGACTTCCACCTTCAGCATCCACTCTCCACGAAAATACAAAAGCAGCTTCATCCTTTCTGCCACTGTGCCCTTCATTGTAGGAAACAACAGACTTTGAACATCTCCAAAGTTACTTATTACAGTCCCTCAACTCTCTCCACAAAGATTTCCTTGCTGACACAGCTGGGGAATGATCAGCCTTGGAGAGCTGTATGCCAAGACCTAGCATGCCATCTACTGCCATCGCTCTGCTTCTTCGTGTTCCTCTGCCTCTAGTAACCACTTCTGTCTCATCTGTCTGTTCAGTGTTGGTGCAGTACAGAGCACACTGCTATCCTGCATAGCCCAAGGCTGGGCTTCTGGGCACCATGGAAATGCAAACAGTGATGAACAAAACTGCTGCCTTTTCCGTGCACTTGGCTGTGCTGCTGCTCATTTGGAAGCCGGGCTCCAGCTCTGCTGCTGCAGGGATATCACAGTGTGTACACCTGAGAGTGCCACGTGCTTACCAGCGCAGTCCAGGCTCTTGTAATTTCCTTGTTGAGTGCCAAGGGCTCAAAGGATTTTCAGATCATCAAGTATTGACAAGTAAAAGCTTTCATATTGGAGAAATATGAAACACCAGAGGTCTTGGGCTTCTTTTAAGAAGCACGTAAGCCACAAGCTTTCATTTTGTGTCATGAGAGTTTTGCTTCTAAAGATCAGAAATCTGCCAAAAGGCACTTTTTTACCCAAGCAACCATTTCCAGGGCAACAGACTTTCTTCTAAAGTTGAAGGTCTTTATGTCTCGCAGAATCGATTCTGCAGAGGTCTCAATTTCCCACCCTTTACAAGTGATAGGTGCTCAGGTAGCTTATTTTATGTACTCATATAAATCAGATGGAACTTGATCATTGAAAAATTAGATCCATAATAATGCTGATCTTGACTATCAGTTAAGATTAAAAATGGAATATCAAGAACCAAAAAGCAGGGTTTGTGTCTTGAAATGAAGACTAATACACATGCTTGCGGACTGGTATATATAGTTTCTGATATATAGTTTCTAGTGTACTGGCACCCCAAGAGTAGATGCAAAAGGAAAAGAGGCATTTGGATAGCCTAGAAAAAGCAGAGAGAAAGGGAAATGCAACTAGAAAATTGCAAGAAAGTTAGAGATATTAAAAAGGAAAATCCTTGGAGTACTTAAATTTTTCTTTGCTAAGAGAACACAAAATGAACCAGAATCTTGATTCATAAATCTATGTTAAAAACACTTGACCTAATATACTGAGCTTTGATCTACTCACATCAACTTTCATCTTCAACTAATCATTTTGCTCTGGGCTGGGTGGCAGCAGGACAGGTATATCTTTCCAAAACCTATTGGACAGTAACTAATTTTAAAGATTGGTTTGCAGTTTGTAATGACATGGTTCTTGTATATGCTCTGTATAAATCAGTACAGTCTCGCATGCTACACTGAACAAATCAATAAATCACTTACAAGTAACACTTGCAGACCCTTTATTATCAAGTGCCCTTTGAAACACTTTCTGCCCCTTTCACGTAATATTTCCTATCTTCAGTAGTTACTAGAAAGGTATTTTATCATTTATCTGTCTGTCACATTGGAGACATTTTATGCTTAACTGCCTAGTTGCTCAAAGATTCAGCAGACTTCTGTGATTTTTTTTTCCTTGTCCTTGATACCCTTGAAAATTCTGGTAAAATCAGAACAAACATTCACATATGGAAGTGTGACTCTATCACTGCATCGAGTCTGAAACCAGCAACAAAGTATTATGGGACTTGTCCATTAACTCAAAACAAATAAATCTGCTAGTTTTCAGCAAAAGTGGTTTACAGCAAACTGCTCACGACCAAAGAACACATGGAGGATTATTAATCTTACTTATCTGGTGAATAATTTTAGAAAACAAAGCAATTGTTTATGGTGAATTGGTGAATGAAAAAGTGGGCTTGATCAAATAAGTTATCAATTATGAATTCTGTTTTAATTAGTAAATCACCTACAGGGGAATTTATATATGTTAGAATGATTTCTAATTGCAAAAGAATTCACAGATATTCATTGTAACTGTTTATCTTCATAAACAGAAACAAAGCCTCTGCCTTGCTCCTATTTTCCATTTCTGGAGAAATTCTTCTACCTATCACATTTGGTTTGGCTTTTTTCCTCTTTTAAACTTCCTCCCAACAGTAGCGATGAAAAGCAACATGTTCCAGCCCAAAAGATTTATTTGGAATAAGAAGGAAATGTCCTCATATTTTTCTTAAAAAAAGGAGGTTAGAATTGCAGTGGTCATCGCTCTTAGCAGCACATAAATCATTCTTTTCAAAAGATCAACAGATGCAAATTCAAGTTAGCTGCACACAAAAAGTGCCATGAATCTTTTTGCTAACAGCACTAACACCAGAATTTTCAGACATGTCTGTCTGAACCCCATGTACCCAAATCTCATTGAAAGTCTGTGGACCATGGCTGTTAATTCACTTAGAAGCATCAGAAATAATTTCTCCTTAGCTCTCATGTGAGCTGTAACCATTTGTGCTCTTGGTGCTCAAAAACTTACATTCATGTCTTTGAGATTTGTCAGCATAGCTTCAGCTATAGATCCCAGCTCCAGAAAGAGGATAAACATGTTTAGATACCTATTTAAATAGCCCAGCCATACTAGAGACCTTCCTTTTTCAGAGAGCGTCTTTATACTGCAACAACCAACTCCTGATGTCTGCTGGGGAATGAGCAGAGGAAAACAGAGAAATACATATCAGATAAAATGGGTCTGCTTTGGACATCATCCAGTATCAGTTTTTTCACACACTTAATTTTATATTGTCCTTGTGCTCAGCCCAAACTTGGGTTCACAAAGGTCAAGTATAGCTCAGCACAGCTGGGACACCAGACCTAAGCTGCCCAGGTCATTCACCAGGGCCTGCCTGGCACAAGTAATGGGAAATATTTTCCCTGAAAACATGAGAAACAGAGATATCAAAACACAATAAGCAATATAATAAAACCATATTCTTCATATCTGCACATAATTCTAGTCCAATACCTAAACTTCCAACCACCTATCTCAAAGGACAGTGTGTTTGAAGAGCAACATTAGTGGATCCTTCCAAGCCTGCTCTTTCCATGCAGCCAGTAAAGAGCATCACATGGACCTGTGCACTCCAAATTACACACCTCATTACCAAAGGGAAGGGATTTCCATCACTCTCAGCAGCAACGACTGGATGATAGATTTTGTTACAAACTTTAAACTTTTAGCAGAACCTAGAGCCACAAATCGGAGCTAAGCCCTCTTTCAGGAGTAAACATGCTGTGCACATATCGTAGGCATAGGAGACTGACCTTCCACAGGCCTGCTTTGGTCCCTATGTTAATTAGAAATTTGGCACAAAGACATATGAGATTTTAAATATTTATATATTTGAACTAATGTTTCAAAGAAACCAATAGCCATAACTTTCAAACAAAAACACATTAACAATCTTAAAATCTATATTTTTTAATGTACTTTTCCCAGTATAGTTAGAGGTTTAATCCTTTCTGGATGGTACAAATTAAAACACTTGGAGAAATGCTCAAGACTTTGTTAGGAATCATCTCTTCCCCAACACTTCTGTGAATTGGCATACCAAAATTCTTTCCTGCAGGGTAATCAGTAACTTTCTGTAATAAGGTAACCTCCTTATGTTATGTAAGAGTGTACACATTTCTAATGTGCCATTTGATGAACTAGAGTGTGCTGGGATATGAAAAAAGCATTAATGGGAATGAAGATGTAAGAAATGATGTTAACTAGGCCTTGTCATTTCATCTGAAGAGGGCTGTGTATGTGTAAAACGCATGAAGTTTTATAATATGCTGCCTGCTCAGAACCTCTAGCATTTATAATACATTTCCATTGTTATTTGCTGTAAATTGCCTATGTCTTTTACATTAAAAATAAGTGCTTCCAGCTAGACAGCTAAGAGGTTTGATTGCCCTTGGAGTTGACAGTATCAAATAGAACAAGTCTATAACTTTGAGCTTAAAGCAGACAAGAAAGATGTAACTTTGCTAAGATGATCACTAGTGAATAAACTTGATCTATTTTCCATCCCATTAACGCTTTTTACTAATTTTTGGGATTAGTCCTCCACATTATTTTTGGAAAGCAAGAGTACTGCCCTTTGTCCTCCTCACTCACCAAAGAGCTGGAACAGTCAGTAGCAGTTTTTAATTTGATTCAATTTGTCAGTAGCAACAACTGTAACCCTCCATAATCAATGCCCACATAGAGCACAAAAGGTTGTTATGGGTTTTACCGGCTTATATTTTATTAGTAGGCAGAGGGGCTGGGACCTGGTAATACTTCCTGCAGCCCTTGTTACTGTGTGAACAAGCAGTCCAGAAACCAACCTGCTCCCCCTGGGCTGATGAGCCCTTTTGAAATGGTGAAAAGACATAAAACAGACCTAGTGGAGACATCAGCCCTTGTTGGGTTAATCTTCTCCACGTCACATGTAGTCTGCATGTGACAAGTGCACTAACCAGCTCCGTGGGCCAAATTCTTTGTGAACAAGAAAGGAAATGAAGTGACCCCATCTACACTGTTGAAAAAAAAAAAAAAAGAAAGTATATGTAAAAGGTAGAGCAGAGGCTGTTCACCCCTGCCCCCCCCAGTTAATCTGGGGAGTGCTGGTGCTCACTGTGCCATCCTTCATCACTTCACGTCAGGCACTTGAAAGCAGGAGGAAGAGTGGCATGCTGCCAAAGGAAGATAAATAATTGATGTTTACATAAAGAACATATAGCAGCACTCACATCAACAGGGAACAACTAAAGCAAGAGTTCAACAGCAAATATGCTTTTGCAATCTCCTTTTATCTTTTGTTCTCCCTCATGGGTGTGACCCAGTTTATAACTACTCCATGAGCTGGCAGTGAGTTGAGAGATCTGCCACAGAGCTGCGTGAGAAATCTGAGACACAAACCTGATGAAGTTTTAGGTGGTTTTATGTATTGTAAGGTAAGAAAAAGTCTTTTGGGAGAGGAAACAGAATAATTCTTATCTAAATGCACCAAATACAGGTTTATGGGACACTTGTATCAGCAAACTGGTTTCCTAGCCCTACCTCCAGGCTCTCTCTGCCATGACGTGTCATTGCTGACCTCAACTCAGTGAGCAACCAAGATCTCATGAGTAGTGGAAATAATACATAGATGTGTGAGGAGTGTTATACTCCTAAAGCAGTTTCCAGATATCTGCAGAATAGAGAGAATGTCCAAGTTTTGGAGACCAAGGGAATAACACACATTTTCCCTGTAACTCCTTATGTTTGGTCACTGCCACAGACAGGACACAGAAGTGAATTCCCCCACATATGATCCAACCTACCAGTTCTGAAAACACTATTCCTCTTTAAAAGTACAATTCAGGGGTATTCCAGAACTTTTTTTCCCCTCTGCTTCTGAGTGGGCTATAATCTAGTGAAATATTTTTTTCTGTTGCATGACCTGAGAGCTCCTGCTCCAGGCAGAAGCTTAGAATCTTTATCCTGCAGCAGCCCCACCATTCAGGTAATGAAATACTGCTTCATGCATATGTGAAGGAAAGAAGACCCATCTTTCCAGGTTACACAGAAATAATTTTTCATGACTTGGTTTTTAAGTTGGCTAAATGCTTATCATGTGAATCCAATGCTGCAGGCATCCCCCTACTGAAGTCTCCATGGAAATTGAAGTCATCTCATGTCACATCATGCCTTTTCCCTATCGAATAAGTGATTCATGACTGTTCCCATCTTCACTGTTTGACTGACAATTAAAAGAGGGGTCTGTAATTGACTTATATTGGATTACACTCTGCTCTGCAGAGACAAACAAAGCCTTGATAACAGGTGAAAGGAACTAGTTTATCCAGCTGTCTACAAGCTTCAAGAATAAAAGCCCTTCACACTTCATGCAGGAGAATGGTGGGTCTAGCAATTCAGTGCTCAGTGTCTGGAAAACTTCTAAGGTGCACATGAAGGATAAAATGAGAATTACATAAATTTAGAGCCTAAGAGATGAGAGCAATTCATTGCCAAATAATCTATTCTTGCTCAGAACTGTTAGGTGGAGGAAAGAGAGGAGCCTTTGATTCATATATCCAAGAGCAGCTTAGCCCTGAGCACTTATGCAAGTAGCACAACCAAGGGTGCCCCATGGGCTACCAGTATTCCTTGTGCTCAGCTGCAAGGACAGACTCTGCAGTGCCACTGCCCGGTTCCCACAGCTCTTGGTCCTGATCTCAGAGACCTGAACCACGTGCAGACTCCCCTCGCTCCCTGCTGAGAGGCACAGAGCAGCACTGGGGTCCATGGGGCCATGCTGTCATAAATAAATATTAATTTGGCAACAGCAATTCTATTTCTAGCAGTGTTTGAATTGTTCTCCATGCAACATTCCAAACAAGAGACGTCGAAGCTGGGTAAGCATATACTAATACCACAGCAAAATCTCTTAACCCATCAGCTGCATGTGCACAAGCTCTTTGACACTGGATTTGAATGTCAGGTATGTGGCGACAGCAGATGCAGCCCTGAAGTAACATTAAAAATCTGCAAGTTCTTGCAGTGAGGCAGAAAGAGCTTGTGCACACATGTACAACTGCCACCGTCGTGAATTTTATTTCTAAATGAGTAATGCAAACAATGCAATCATAAAATATTGTTTTGGCAACCCTTTTAGCATTCACAGTGTGCTCGTGTGGTCTAAAAACAATTCAGACAGAATAAAAACTAGGGCTGCTTTTACTGATTCTGATATCGAATTCTTTTTCTCCCTGCTATCCCCTCCATGAATACACAGTGAGTCAACCTGGTATGTCTTGTTGGTTGAATAAGCTCTTTGATTTTTGAATTATTTTGAGATTAACTGAATTTGAAATGTGTGCTGCATGCAATGTCTTGCTGACACCAAAAGATGAGCTTTGTTATTGACAGAGAAAAGTTGCAAAGCCACATTTTTCATTACCTGCCACTGTTGCTGAACTTGTGTTCCTGTCAGACTGCTGCCTGCCAGTACAGCAGGGGCCACCAGGTTGAAAAGTTCAATTTCCAATATTCTCTCCTGACCTCCCTGAACTTCAGAGAGTAACAAAGCAGTCTTTTCCAGCATGATAAAAAAACAAATCTCTTTTGTAAATAATAAAAGATAGTAGGCATTACATTAGGCTGCCTGAAAGCTATATAATGCCAAGAGTGCATCACACATCACCTGAAAACATATTTTTGTCTGTATGATCTGTTATAGCATCACAAAGAGTTACTAGAGTTTCTACAAGTTACCCCACTGTTGGTGCTCTGAGGTTCTGTCAATCACGAGCCTTTCAGACCAGTCTGGCCACCTGAGAATTTTCTAGTCTGTAAAATGACATGAGAATTGGACAGAAGCACATATTCCCAATGTTACTTTCCATGCAAATTGCTATTACTGCCATTGAAAAACTACATGCCAAGACTAAGAAGAAGTTGCCATGCTGAATGCAGGAAGAGACAGAAGGAAGAGTCTCATCAGATATTCCGCCAAAACCCAGGCACGGAGTCCAATGGGCTTCGCCCTTCAGGAGAAGAGGGGGAGGAAGGGGAGGGCTGGACCAGACAGTTTTCTGCAACACATCCTAAGAACACATTCGGAACACCACTTCTAACAATATTCCTCTTTCCTGTCTTGAAATGACCTCCATTTTTCCCTGCTGTCCTTTCAAGTGTAGCCCCTAAAGGTTTCTGCTGCAAACTGCTCAGTATCTCTCTTCCCACGGTCACTGCTGGTGAACTTCAGGTCCGTAACTGCCACAAAACCAAACCAGAGGAAAGGACTTCAGCCTGCATCCCACCAACATCCAGGTTTGGAATCCAGAGGGCCCCAAAAAAATACCTGACAGGCACCAGCGAGTGCATTACAACTCAGTCTGAGCTTCATGAGCTCCAAGATCTGCAAAGGGAGAGTATGACTCAGAGACTATTGGCTGTGATACGAGGGTGCGAAGTAAAGCTGCATAAAGCTTGAGAGTGTTACATTTCTTGAGAAGTGTAAATTAGGGGAAGTTTTCAGTGAGCCCACAAATGTAGGAATCAGAGGAAAAACAGCTTTCTATTCTCATTTGTTTATTGTTGCCTTCCGTTCCTTTTGTCTGGCCAAAAGTATTTTGTGCATAGAAAATGCATTTGTCCTTTTCCTACTGCTTTTTCAGCACTTCACACCATCTCTCTTTCTTAGCCTTTGTTCTCTTCATCACCTCAGAGACTCCTCTCATATTTCTTCTTTCCTGTCTTCTCTCTTTCATTTCCCATTTTTCTCTCCCTCCTTCATCCCCAACCTCTTTTTTTTAGCTCAAATTCCTGGTACTCAGGTTGAAAGTATCGTAAGACATCTAGATTAATTTTCCTTTACTATTTAGACCTGATCAGCAGGTATGCCAGGTGCTTTTCAAAGGTAGGAAAAGAGCTCTTGGCCCATAGAGGATTGCCCTGTCCATTTCCAGAAAATCTATAGTGGTACAGTAAAAGCAGCATTGCTAATATCACATTTCACTACCTCCTCTGATGACTGGTTTAATTGAAATAAATTATGAATCCCACATGTGCCACACTAACAGAAAGCAATAAAACACAATATTTATGAATAAAGATAGCAATTATCTTATTAAATCAGACAGTAATGTTATTCTACCAGAGGACTCTTCATCTCACATTATAATCAATACTGATTATGAGTGTAAAGGAAAGGCTCTTGCCATTACTATAACAAGGTCTCATAGATTTTAAAAAGTAATGAAAGATTTTCTGTAGAAAGTAAAATTCAGCAGAGTTATAACTGAGATTTTGAAACAATCTATTTGGCTTTTGAGATAGAAAGTCTTGGATATTAAGCAAGATTTTTACATCATTGACACAAGTGTCAAGCTGCTGTAATTGTATTGACACCAGTATTGTTATCCAAGATTGATACCAGCATGACTGGGAGCAAGATCTCAATCTGTTAAGAGGTTTTTGTTTTTAAAGGCTGAAAGAAATTAATAAGACACTTGAGATATTTCTGTAGTTCTGTTTCAGTAGGTGGTAATCTTCTGGAGGTGCAGCACAGAAACTTGATTAAAAGATAATGATCCAAAATTTCTGTCTGTTTCTGGAACGTCTGTTTTAGTCATTAAAGGCAAAATGTATCCCCAAGAAACATACACTTTGTGCCTCAGTTTCATGTCTATATTCAGGGTCAGGTTTGATCAAGATTCTAAAAAACAATAAGTGATCCTGAGGTAATTATATTTATTAAAAGTGAATAATCTATAGGAATTACTTTCACCTGGACACAGAATATTAAACCTTTATTTAACACTGCTGTTCTTACTCAGAAGAAAAGAAGTAATTCTAGAACAAAACAATTCTTGTTGATGTTATTTTCTGCTTATTTTTCTGTGGAGGAGGAAGGAAAATGCAGTCATTGACCAGAGCAAGCATTTCTCCACGTGGTCCTAAGTACATCCATGCCCCTAATCAGTAAGGAAACACCTATTTCAATTTTAAAATACTCCATAACCATAAATGAGCAAGCAGCTAAAAGAGACAACACTGAGTCCTGTGGCATGTCCACACTTCCTTGGGCTGATGCTCTCAATGTTTCTCAATGGGAGACTTGGAACAGCAGGTTCCCAAACCAAACAGCACAATTCAGGACTTGCTGCTGATTTAAAGGCTAAGAAAGGCTAGGAAGGAGAGGAAGGAAAATAGAAGCTTTTTAGAGGGAAATGCATTGAACCCCAAGAGGGATTTACTCATCTTACAGTTTCATTTTTACTAGAGAAAAATGCCATAATTGTGCTGACTACCACAGAGCACAAGAAAAAGTTTCACTTGATCAAAATATAAGCAAAGAATGAGCAGTGCAATGCAGCCACTTAAAAATATTCCCCAGCTTGCATGATATAAACTGGGAAACAAGGAGCTGCCATAGCAGAAAAAGAGTTCAAGGAAATGCATCCAAGTAGTGACACTGCAGCCTCAGCCAGAAACCAAGGATACTGAATCTTGGTAAACTTCCACTTCACTACTCGGTGTGCAAACACCCCCTCCACTCCTCTTGCTCTCCCCTTCTTTTTTTCAGTTTACAACCACCCTTATAGGTATAACTCTACACTTAGCATTTTTGCCTTGTTTTTCTTCTCCTCTTTGAAATCAAGGGCATTTTAGATAACAAGATTCATGAATGTCCCCTACTATAAATTCAGCACAAGTGTTTTGACCCTGGGCAGGCACCTACAATGCAGCTGGCCACAGACTTAATAAAAGCAGAGCTACGAAAAATTTTCCCAGCAACTTTGAAAACCCTGGAAAAGTCCCCTGACCTCCTGTTCCATTACTTGCAAGTAACAAGCTCAGCCAAAGTTCTCTGACATCTTTTGGAGTTTGCAATTCTTTCAAATAACCTTTTACTAAATTCTGTGTGAACTTAACCAGATTTACAGCTTTAGGATTAAATCACTCAAACCTCAATGGGCTCTGTGTAAAAATGAGGTGAAACCACAATGGCTTTGAGTTCTACTTGCAATTTCAGGCTTGCTTTGAACTCAATGCACAAAGAAAAATGCACTTTAAGCCCAAGCAAGGAGTCTTTTGAAATCCTGCTCTCTTGGAGGCATGGTAGAGAAGCCACCTCTGCACATTGCTACTGGGAGCTTTTCTTCTGTGGTATAGGGTCAAAAGGAGGGAAAACACATTCCTCCCCTTCTGACTAATAATTTCCTTGTCCCAGTTTTAAATATGTGTCCATCTCCTTTCATCAGTTTTCTCAGCCAAGCTCAGAGTTTTACATTTCAGAAAATTTCACTTTCTGCAGCCTGATGTCAAAAATAACTTATTGTGAAGTCTTGAAAGCAGCACTCATTTCCTCCACTCTTGATATCTGTTTCCTCCTCCTTTTTTAACAGCCTACAATATATCACATATCTAAGGAACACACTGGTCATGTCACTCATATTCCTATTAAATACTCCAGAATTCAAAAATTCAATACACCTCTCAGCAGATGCCTACAAGCAGCGTTTAACCTATAGATTCCAACACTTCTTTCGTTTCACAGACACAGACAAAATAGAAATGTTTCTACTGGTTCTATTCCCTTTACACTGAAATTCTAAATTTAAGCGTGTATTGATCTAACCTGTCATCGGTGACCTATTGACCTTGATATTTTAGCTTAATCAAATCCTTTTTCCCCTCCCCCTCCCTCTCTCTCAAAAAAAAAAAAAAAAAAAAAAAAAAAAAAAAAAAGAAAAAAAAGAAAAGGGAACCCAGACTAAAATGAAGGGAAATGGTGGGATCTCTTTTTCTGTCTTTCTAGCCTGCAATGAGCTTTGTCATTATTCTAAGATTTCCTGAGGCATTCTCCAGGTCAGTTCACAGTCGAGAATGTATATAGCCAAGTGTAAATACAAGAAGTTGTAAATATATGTAGCTCTTGATGTCAAAGGATATCATAAAAACAGCCAAATACTCCAGTACTTGGAGGTTTTTGTTAAGATATATCTTTGTTCTTTAAACACACAAAAAAACAACAGGTGCCAATGGTGTTCAGTCTGTTTGGTTGTAGCTTCTGCTTTAACTATCAACTATAAATGCAACCTGGGAACTGAAAATGAACTGGTACTTCACTGATATTTCACAAAAATCACTACCAACAAGTATTGAGTAATCAATAATAAAGAATTAGTACTTAACTTGTGGTTCCATTTGCACAAAAGCAGAACAGAATTCACCTCCCTCTCCCAAAGCTATATGGAGTTTTCAGTGTTAAGATTACCCAAGTGCAAAGCAATTTATTATCGAATTCTAAAGATATGTCTTGAAGAGAAATATATAAAACCTGATCTAACTCCCTTAAATCAGTTATATGATTCCCACTGACATCGATAGCTCAAGATGGGGATCATAGAGCAAACATATTTTTAAAAAGTCACACTTTGGACATAAAGAACTAAACTGTTGAAAACAGACTCTGTGCAAAATTAAACTCTATCCAATCACTTTTGGTTTTAGACACTACAGATTTTTTTTAGTAAATTAACTGAGATGATTCAATAATTCAACATCACATTTGGTCAAGAACAAGATTTTGCATTTGCTCATAAATAGAAGTGCACAGAACATGATCATGTGTCCAATACAGCCATCCTTTCTCTAGATACTCTAATTGTTTCATTTTGGCAAGGATAAGTTTTTCAAATTAACTTTCACTGATCCTTGCTCCCTCCACCAGCTTCATAATTCTCATCATCATCACCTTCCAGATGAATAATGCTTGTTTATTCCAGCGTCTTTTCAGCAAACACTTTCCATCAAACTTCTGTCCCAAGACATGTAGTAGCTGGAGGGTATGAACAATGTGTTCACCCTGTTTGCAATTTCTCACCACCAGTCTTTTCAACAGTGAGTGTATTTTGCAGCCATTCAGGCTGTGTATTCTGGGGGCTTTCTGCAAACACGATCGCATCTTCCAAACCCCCTCTTGCTGTTCAAGGCATGTTTATCTGTTCCCCTGCCAGGTCAGAGACAAGCCTTGTCAGATTGAAGGTGTGCAGCCACCAGCCTGAAGTTTGCTTGGCCATCAATCAATTTTCATCCAAGCAACCATAATTATTTCCTGGAACAGGTGCACTGTTACAGGCTACATGATCCCTGACATTTTTGGTGGCGAAGGTTTAGATCAGTGAAGCAGCAAGAATTCAAAGCATAAGGGTGGAAAAGAGACTATGAACTGCTACAAATACTGCGTGTCCACTTAATACTGCATCTGCTGTGCTGATGGTGAAGTACACTCTTCCATTAGTACAGCCTCCTCTTCTGATTTTTCAGTGCCAGATAAGAAAAGAGGTGTTTACAGCCAGAAGCAAGCACTTGATATCAATTTCCAGAACACTTTATAGGCCATACTATAGATGCTGACACTGGTCACAAGACCTTATCAGGATCTAAGAGCATTCTGCTTACTGAGACAGTTATTAAGCCTGGTACTAGGGCTTCATCTGGTGACAAAAAAAAAATGTAAGAAACGTTGGCTCCATTCCTCCTGCTCTGGAGAGAGTCTGATAAAGTACCTGGTGAGCCTGCTAATACACCTGATGCTGGGGCCATCGTGTGGGCAATTCAGATTTCATGTACTTTTGACATCTGACTTGAGCAGCCTTTGGGAGCTTTTGCCTCTCAGTGAAACCTGTCCTAGGACAGTCCAAACTATAAAGCTTAGTCAGGTAGACATGTCTTACCCTGGTTAGAGAAGCACAATGTGTAGAAAGACCACCAGGCATTAATAAAAGATAATTAGTTCGATGTGTTTCTTATAGACTCAAGACTAATTGAAAGAGAAGCAAAGCACTATACAGAAGGGGGTGGGAAGATCAGGGAAAGGGTGCAAGAAGGTGCTCTCATTACAGTCCCACCCCAGATGTACAACAGCAGCTGCTAATAGGGACTGTCAAGATAAAGAAACTGTAACTGAACAGCATCAAAGCCGAGGAGGAAGCAAAAGAATAGTGAATAAGAGTTAGCACAGGTAAATAGTGGTACAAAAGTGCCATCTACACTTATAAGCAAGGACAGCACTTAATGCTAACAAATGCATTAACATTCTCAGGCAATAAGCTCATACACTCAGAATTAGAGCATTTTAACATGTCTTGAGTAGCCTGTTAAAGGAGGACAGGTAGTGCTTCACAAATTAAATCAAATACATTATGTGATCACATTTATTTTTATCCGAGCCTACATCTCTTGAATTTTTTATCACCTTAAAAAAAAAAATAAAGATATGCCCCACAAACTCATCAATTTGTCAAGTCTAGATTTTAAAATGCATATAGAATTTACACCCACTGAGCATATTTTTATACCCACATAAAAAGTTATTCTGGCAGTGTTTGCCAATATGTCATCTATAAAGTTTTGTTTAGACTTTTATATATATATATAAAATATAGGGGCTAAAGTTGCTTTTCTGTTGAAGAGCTTTTCATCTTAGTCATATGATGCTCTCGGCATTGCTGTGTTCATATTTGAGATATTACGTTTTCCATCTGAAGAGAAACAGTGATCAAAGATCACTAAATTGGGTTTCGTTTCTTACTACAAAGTCTCTGCATGGTCCTCTCTGGGCAGGCAGAGCTGAGGGTCTGCGTGGCTCACAGTGGACATGGTCACCTGCCTGTCTCTCTGCTCCATCTCCCCACACAGGCACATGGAGACTGAGCAAAGATCTCGCTGGCCAGGTTACTTGTTCCTACAAATAAGACGACAGCTGAAGTCTATGGTAGCCTCAGCATTACAGCTGTACCTCCTTCTTGAGGCAGGTTTAAGAATTAGTGACTGCAGACCCCACGTGGCACCTTCACGGCAGGAGAGAGAGATGCAATCTGCTGCACCTCACCCCATCCTGCAAATCCTGCATCCTGCCTTCCTGCAAACCTCTCTGGAAGATTCTGCAACGCTGTGAGAAAGCAGGAAACTGCCAGGCATATTGATTGAATGCTGTGTCTGCACCCAGAGAAACTGTCACAAAAGCCACTGACACCTCTTCGTGTATCCCTGCACATTTCTGGTCCAGAGACACAATGCAGCTTTCATATCTCTCAGTGGGCATAAAGCAAAGCATCATCCCTACAAAACAAAAATCCACAAACATACCACAATGCAATAGCCAGTAGATGAAAGATAAGGAGGCAGCTGCATCTGATGGTAGCTTTGGGGGAGGGCAGGGTGTGGAAAGGCTTAATATGGTAAACTAAAGATTTCCTACTTGAACATAAAGTACAGAAAAATCACTTTTAAGGTTATTCTGATTATCACTGTAGCAGAAAACAATAACACAGACATGCTCATTTTCTTCTTAAGCTAAGTACCTCTCACATCCTGCTTGGTTCTTTCTATTCCCTCACAAGTTCTATTTGATTAGTGAGAGATAGCTTACGAAAAGCAATTTCAAAGGCTGTACAGTGCCACACTCATTTTTCCAAATATTGCTTTTAATGGGTTCAGCACACTCTATGGTGTCCTGGGTTTTGTATTAAATAACCATAGAAAGTCACTGTGATACAGCTTCAGTGATCAGCTAACACAGATCTGATTATATGATCCAGGAAAAAAAAAGCTTTTATGCTTCCTCTGGGCCATGGTTGTGTGCTCTGCTTGCCTTTGCTGTTGTGTACTTTGTGCTCCTGTCTGCTTACTACCACCAAGATAGCAATTTCACAGAATCTACATGGTAGGTAACTTGGCAACCCTACCAGCCAATGAAAACTACCTTCATGTTGCAATTTGCCTTAAGCTGGAGGGGTGCATATGAATTTAGGGCTGGAGTTAGAGCTGTGTCTGTGTCTCCATTGACTGTACACAGGGAGGGTCGTTAATCAGCTCCCCCAGAGGCCACCTAATTCCCATTGCACTGCAAGAACTTACTGCCATCCTTTAAGCGCTCAAATCCCTGTTTCATCTCCTTCACCTGTAATTAGGCTGACACTTGACACATCAGAAAGGAAAACCTGTCTTTGTCCACAGAATAAGTACATGAGATGATATATGGAAAAAGCCACAAAGAGCAAGAATATAAAATCTTTTCGTTTCTCTGTAACTGGTCATGCTGTCATATTCATTTTTGGCACAAGTAAAAGCAGGATTGTTCAGGTTTGGTTTTCAGATTTTGATGTGCATGGTGAGTAGTGCATGGCACCATCTCACACTTCTCTATTACTGGGTTCATGCACAGAAACAAGGAAAGCTCAGCTCCCCAGGCCCTGCAGAGCCCCAGCCCCTCACTCTGTTCTCATCCCTGTCGTCAAGAGCCCATGCACTGATGAGGCAACAGAGCCCATGGCAGGCACTGTGCTGGTGGGCTGTGTCCTGCACTTCTGCATTACACAGAGACAGTAAGCTAGGAAAGGTAGGACCGGAAAAAATGCCTTTCCTTATGTGGGGAGACCATGCCCTGATCAGACACTGGTAGCTCAGCAGAGTTTGAGGCAAGCCTGAGCCCAGAGCTGCAGTCAATCTACCCCAAGGCAGTCCTTTCAAACTCTGAATCAGTGAGCAGAGTGAAAATTATCTAATTAATCTATCAGTATTTGAAACTGGCACAGCCAACTTAAGAGCATGTGCTTTCATTAATTTAAATCACACAGATAACTTCCTGCCCTCTCTGTTCCTGTAGATTTTCTTCACTAAACAGTGCTTTTCACTTCTATATCTCATCTCTTAACATTTTCAGATCCGGCTTTTAGAACTGCAGTATGATTTCACCTGGGAAGTTTTTATGCTCCTTCATATGTGTGGTCTGTCAAAGGGTATTTACATATTAGGTAATTAAATATTCAATCATAATCAGATTTGTATGCAAAAGAGTTTGAAGCCTAATTTTAACTGGCCTCTAAGGAGGTACTATAAATCTAAACTGTAATTCTTGAAAAGGGGACGTCAAGCATAAAGTTAGACAAATTTAATAGCCAGCTCCAAGAAGAGGAATTAATTCTGCCCCTCATTCTGTCCCCTCCCCTGTGCACTCTCTGATCCCACAGAGGTTGTGTTTGGGAAGCTGAACTAATGGGAGACAATTCACTTTCTTTTTTCCTTTCCACTCTAAGACTCATTCTTTTCCCACAACTCAGTTCGAGGTATCAGACAAGCACTACTGCAAAAGCAAGGAAGTACACAGGGGAAGAGCAAGACAAGTGATCATTACAGTAATTTAACTTCATTGCCAAAGTGAATGACTAAAAATCAAGGGCAAAACTACTTTAAATTAGAGCAAAATCAGGCCCAACATAGGCCTTTCAAGCACAGATCCAGTGTACTAATAGCAACGTGAGAGACAAGAACGCCTGCAGCTCAAATCCGTCAGCACTGCTTTGACTGCATGTTTATGTGGCCTCTTGCCAGTGTGAAGTTCACCCTCTTTCCTTGCTATAACTTTTGAGACTGTTACAGAGGCTCCAGTGTATAAATAATAATTAACTTCTGAACGCAGAGGCTTACAAATGGTATTGTTTGATTTGCAATACATTTCAGTCAATTTTTCTTCTGCGTAGAGAATTCTTAAGGAGAATGCTGACAAACAAGCAACATAAGGTCTATGTATTATTAAAATTTAAAACACATGCTGCACACACAGAATGTCAAAAGAATATGTTAATCAAGTACGAGTAAGCCAGCTTGATCAGCTCTTCTCTGTGATGGTGCAAAGCTGGGGAAGTTGCCAATAGCAGTTACTCTGACTCCTTGTAACCACAGAGGATTTATCCAAATACATTAAAGAAACCATATATATATACGTTTCAAACTCATGCACTTCTCATATTCTGGTGGATTTGTGCTGATAATTCAGAAAACAATTTAAACTTTTGAATTTTATTTTACTGTAGGGCATTTCCAAAACTAGGGCATTCAATTTGTAACCCCAAGCCATGAAAGAGCAAGAAGGAAACAAACTTTCTGACCACAAGCTACATCTCCATGAAGACCCTCCCAAGATATCCAGAGCAGTCTTCAAAGTACCCATCATTAATGACTGTTGATATCTTACCTTTCTCCTCTGTTGCTTTGCCAGAAAACAACAGGGATTAAGACACATATTGTTTTCTAAGGACTGGCTTCTTACTTGAAATAATTTGGGATAGCTTCTTTAACCTACAGCAACTGAGACTGTGGAGTTTTGTTTCCAAACAGAATTCAGCTTCTCTCATTCAAGAAAGAAGCAGGTTCTAGGTTTGCATTTCCTTTGCCGCATTTCTAATGTTCAGGTAATCACTCACCTGCAGTTAAGGGCATTTGATCACTGAAGAACAATTTTTTTTTACTAATTAAAACACAAAAACTTATTTCCTAGGTTTAAAAAAAAAACCTAACAGGTGATTATGAACAACATTCATAACTACCTGTATGTTCAGTTTACAATCATTCATTTGTTGGATTTGGGGTTGGTTTTTTGTTTGTTCACTTTTTCCACTAAACGCAGAATGACAAAGGAGTCTCAGATTAATTGAGGCTTAGACCCAGATGAGGATTTGCTGATGCCATTACTGTGCAGCAGCAGAGCTACAGGTCACAAATGTGATTCCCATGGATAGTGGTTTACAGCACAAAGTCACAGATGTGATGGCACATGCAGTTCTCCAGCCACAGACAGACACGTGTTGAAGGCAATTCCCTTTACTGCACATTCATTCTGTGAGTAAATGAAAATGGATGGAATAGCATTTTTGTACAAATACTGTGGGGAAATCTTGCTCTGCTGAAGCTGGGCATGCTCTCTGCCATCTAACAGCAGAATTCATTTAAATTTATAAATTCACTGCAAAACTAATATGTTTGGGTTGGTGTTTTGGGGGGTTTTTGTTGTTGTTTGGGATTTTTTCCTGCAAAGAAGGATGAATGACGAGCAGTAATGTACCGGGCAGGTCACTGCCCTATCACATTCATTTACATTACATTTTCAGCATGCCTCTTAGAGTGGCATTTACTCCTTTTAATCAAGCTCTCCTATTGGACCTCATGGAATTTTTGCTAAAATTCTTTTTTTCCCATTGGAATGATTTGCTGCACAGAAAGTGGTTTTGCTGACAGTTACTCTTTTCACAGGAGTTCCCTTAAGTGGACTCCAGTGAGTTACTGCTTATCCCCCTGACCTGTAGCACGGGTTGGGAAAAGATGCACAAAGAGGCACAGAGAATACAAAAAAGATGTGATCAGCCAGTTTTACTGCATAAATCCCTTTCACACTGCAAACATCTCACTCCGTCAACATAAACTGTGCACAAAGGGAGGCATAAAAACTTCAGCAATTCGGACTTTAAATGTTACTAGTACAGGGAATTTGAACCATGTACTGGCAATATACTAAGAAGGAAAGCTAATGTAAGGGGGGACTCTTATAAGGGAACCTGCTGATGAATTTGAGTCCAGCTACTGGTGGAGGAGCTGGTGCTCCCAGCACTATCTTTGCATTTCTTCAAATAGTATCACTTTCTCTAGGACTGTAATTGCTCCTTCTATTTGAATAACTGCCAGAAAATTCTCTATACCAATAAACTCCATTGTCAATGTGAGATTGATATTACTTTTGATATCAGCTTTGAAAAATAAACACGATTTATTCATCAAGTTTCAATCAATACCTCCAAAATTCATATTCAGAAGACAACTTCACGTTGCTTTTAAACAAATGATTTCATCATAACCTACTTCTTAGTAAACCTACAATAAGTTTTCACATTATATTACAAGAGCAATGGCTATTCAGTTCTAAATAATGGCTCCTTTGCTAGACAAGTCAATGGAAATTGATTTGTTTCAGCCTCCTGTGCTCACACACACAAAGCCTGTGTACAACAACCCTATTGACTTCAGCAAACAGTATTCAACCTTGCATCCTCAAGGACTCGTGGCAAAATTTTTAAATCATTCCCCTCCTGTATTGTACCTTTTATGAAACAAGACTGCATTTAAATGTCAGTCTCCGGCGATAACACTATAAAGAGAAAATTGGTCACTGAATTGAAAATCTACTTTATATTGAAACATACAGGGCAAGATTGGATATAAGAACGAAGAAAATTAAGATGCATTGAACTTCAAAATGAAAAGCATTGACTGTACATACGGTAAAAGGAAACAGACTCCAGCACCCTGTCTACACAAGAGAGTTTTGGCACACAAGCCACCCTATGGGCTAGCCAGGCTGCCTGCCATAAAGCTCCCATCTGCCCACAAAGTGTTCTGGATGGCACACAGGCCTTTTCCAGTCCTGTGTGTACTGGATATTTTCTCTCTTCTATAAACAAGAACATTTAAAAACAATTAAAATAAAGATTAGGGATATTAGCATGGTAGAAGCATAAAGTGCAGTATCAGAGACAAGAGACCATATGGTCCATCAAAATCTGAGTTTATAAGCCTTGAAAATACAAATCAAATATATTCCCTTACTTTTAATCCATCTTCTCATGTTTAAATCTGATTATCAACTTTACCCCTACATATCCCAAAGTAAATGCCACATTTTACATTTCAAGCAAACAAAAACAATTGTGAAAAGTCAATACGTGAATGTCTTCAAACCTGGTGCTTAACCTCAGATTCTTGACTAGTTACCATCTCATATAATGTATTGGTTTCTACTACCTCCTTCTGACTTTCTATAGAACATTTAAGAGAGCACCTTTGGCATCTGAAAGACTGCATGAAAGCAGCTTTGTTCATGCACATCACGGCAATATTTTTACTTACATTTCACACACATTTCACACAATGCCAAGAATCTAGTGACTGTTCCCAAGCAGTTACCCTGAAGTATCAATCTTTAGAGTTATTTATGTGATAAAAACCTCTGAAGTGGGCACTTGAATATGTTTTATGTTCGTTAACCCTCAACAAAAGGGATGAGCAGCTGATTTTTGTTGTTCCTATGATGCACATTATTTACTAGTTCACTGAGCTAAGCAACCAAACTAAAACCTGAAGCACGGCAGAAATCAGTCCTATTTTATTCCTTAGGCTTCTTTGCTGGGTTTTGTTTCAAGAACAAGAAAGGATTTGTCATGCATTTGTAGTACAAAGCACACTGTGGCATTGGTCAGGTCTTGGTGAGACTGTATCACACTTCAGAATGAGTAACAGTAGGAAGCAAAAGTGAATAGCAGATCACAAAACTCGGGTTTTCCTTGAAGAGGTGCAAAGTGTTTAAATGCAATCTCATTAGCACACTGTTTATCTACATTCCTCACAACGGAAGAGGTGTTTGAACTTCCATACATAAATACCTGTATCCTACAAGGGAGAGGATACCTTGAGGGTCATCTCAGCTGGAGACTGGCCCCTCAGAAACTTCTGGGACGAGATATGTGACTCAAATGTTTTGACTGTACAGATTGATTGTTCTCACTGACAAAATGTGAACAGATACAAAACTAATGCACCAGACAACTTCCATAGGTTATTCAGCAGTGTTCCAAGGGTAGACGAAGAACCCATGGATTGCAACAGAGATCATTTTGATACATGACTTAGTTTCTCTACTGTTTCCTTCCCTCCCTCCATTTGTTTTGCTAAAATACTTACACATGAACTCCCTGACCCTGACCAAAGCTAACCTAACAGAGAGAGACTTGACCTAAGCACTGGTCTTGTAAGAGTCACTTTAAGGCCTTAAATCTCAGCATACCTGAGAATGGCCTTTAGAAAAGAAGTGAAGCCACAGACACAAACATGTTGCAGTGTTTCCTCTTGATATTATCGCTGAACATTATTTTGAGATGGCCTTGATTTCTTTTCCTAACTCCCACACAGTCCTGTTTCAATTATTTCACAGCTGTTCTTCACTAAAATCATGATAATGAAGTCCAGTCCAGAGAGAAAATGGCATCTTTCAACTTCTCCCTTCTGATAGGCAGGATACAACTTTAATAAACCAAATTAATAACATTTTCAGTAAATGTAAATACTCGTGTAATGGGGGGGGGGGGGGGGGGGGGGGGGAATGTGTTTTCACTGCAGTTGGTGCATCTTTTCATCTCAGTGCTCTGCAGCACCTTTACTTTCCATTGTAATACTACATATAGCAGGTACTGGTGCAGGCCAAAGGGCTATGACATGATTTGAATGTTGCTTTTAAGTTTGTTTTCGTTCCTGTCCACTAAATGTCTCTTGAGGTGTTTCTCCTCTAACAAACACACTTCTTATATCATCACACCAGGTATATTAACATTTTGCCTCTCTATCCATATTTACTGTTGTGTTCTAAAACTCATTTCTTCCTCCAGATCACAGAATAATAAGCATCTATTTACTTCTCATAAATGGCCTTACAACTATTTAAAATTACTCTTTCCATTTTCTGATCTAATCTTGCCTCTTTCTTCTGTCAGTTACTTCTTAATTGCTTCATTAAAACAAGAAGTGTCCCCTTTTGACTGATCACCTGAAGTGATACGCTCATCAGCTGAAAACACACTAGAAAACAAAAGACCTGTCCATAAACCACCAATGCAACTAAAACCTTTCCCATATCAGAAATGCTATTTCCAGTTCTGAGACAAGAAAGTGAGCAAGAGGGTTTGAAGACACCTGCCTACAGTTTGGGTGGTTATGCTTACCAAGGAGAGAGAGGGATTTAACAGTGAAGGCTGAATATAAAAGAAAAATTAAAGAATTTTACTTGTTTACTTGATAAAGGCCATAAAAGTTCACCATCAGTGAACTTGGGACAGACATCTGAACAGAAACAAAATCATATACACTAAAGACAAGAACTGAGAAGCAAAAGCATTC
This sequence comes from Pipra filicauda, assembly GCF_003945595.2. Taxonomy (NCBI): domain Eukaryota; kingdom Metazoa; phylum Chordata; class Aves; order Passeriformes; family Pipridae; genus Pipra; species Pipra filicauda. Next base: position 4,045,699 of record NW_024104742.1, read on the forward strand.
ACATTAAAAGTCACTAAAAGGTTCTGCATCAACAGTGAAACACAGAAGCCGTGAGGATGCAAACAATTTTTCTTCTTATTTCCTTTAAAAATTGGGTCTTGATCAGCTTAAGGAAGAAAATATATCATACACACTTGTAATAGCAGGGGATTAGACATGGACATGGTGATCAAGGAGATCCTTAACAGCTCAGTGTTTACATGAAGGAAAGATGTTCAGTGTAAACCTGGGGCTTGTATAGCCAGACAAGATGATCCTATTTGGTGTGAAGCATTTGCAAGAAAAAAGAGACCAAGAAAGATAAAAGCCATACATTTGTAAGGATGAAAGCCTTCTGCTCAGGGAGAAATAAATGCTGAGTACTTTTGGAAGAAAATAAGAGAGAGTGAGAGCAACAAGAGAGAGAGTTGTCAGTCCCAGTGTGTTGGATGTGTTTCTGAGCACTGCAGCTCTGAAATGGTTGCTGGCCCCCAGTTTTGTGGAGCAGGAATAGGACACGATTTGCTCTACTACAAAAAAGGCTGCCTTCAAGAGGGATCCCCAACAATGTGTCACTTCTGAAAACACAAACCATCTCCCAAAGGCCTTTACTTAGCTGTGACTTAGGTTTCATGCTAGATCTTTTAGCATTGCTGTTTGATCAGTGTATTTAAGGAAGGCTTAAGACAAGCAGAAAACTGAGAACCATTGTTTAAGTCATTACTCCAGTATACCTGCCACAGGAAAGCCCTGGATAAAGTCAATTCTGGGTCCATCTCTGTTCAAAAAACCCCACAAGCTCTCAGCTAAACTACTTCACGAGGTGCCCTGAAAATGACCAAAGGCAAAGAGTGAAAGATCTTGATCTTACCAAACTCAAATAATAAAAATCCCATTCATTTCCAGGAGATAAAACTCAACCCAGGAATTGCAGCAAGAAGAGTGAAGGAGAGGCAGCCACACATGAGCATGGCAGAAGCACACAAGTTGAAAGTAGGTCTTAAGCCCACAACATGTCATTGTCATGTATACAACTTCAGGAAGACTGTAAGTAAATATAATTCTACATTACAATTTTCTTCATCTGTCTTTCTGGGTGTTTGGGTTGGGTTTTGTTTTGTTTTCCATTAGAAGTTTAGAGGAATAAAATCCTGTCTACAACAGCTCTGAAAGAAGCAGCATTCAGTCCTGAATCCTGTATCTTCAATGCATCTCACTGTGGGCCAATGAAACTGTTTCACAGAATCATTTTCATTTCCTGTCATCTTGCAGAGATTTTCCTTAGTGTCTCAACATTTAGTGTTTCATGAAAACATCACCTTTAATTTATAAATAAAATATTCAGTCCTCGAGTTGGCAGGAGACAGATCGACACACCTGTAACTAAAGGATCTCAATGTAGAAAATAAGTGTGAATAAACTCACTTTAAGAGAAATAGGAAAATGTATGTTTGATTATGCAGAGCAGGCTCTGATAGCTTGACGTGGGTAACACTGTGCCAGACTACAGCACACAGTGGAAGCACTCATAGCTGGGGGGATACAGCAAGAAACAAAATCTCATTCACACATATGGAACCAGGCAGAGCAGGTGAATAGAAATTGAGCAATTAACAGCATGAATATTAACAAGATTAATGATGAAATCTAGAACGGCAACTGACAATAATCAGTAGGAAAATCACTAATACTCAAGCACATCTTAGCTTAATTTTCTTTCCTTTTTTTCTGCAGTGAAAGACAACCATCAATTCTTTAAATAAATCTTGGCCACAGTGTCACATACTGAGCAGTGTGTGAACCCTAACAAGAGGGAGGTAGCTTCTTTGTAGCAGCTGCTCTGTGCCATCATGCTGCTAATTATTTAAAACATGATGTTAGAATTCACAGCACAGCAGAGTTGATCAGTCCAAAGTAAGCAACAAGAGATACATCTTGATCCTAGGAAATTATGAACAATTTGTGGAAACGTTACTTCTCTCATTCTCTGGAATATTTTGGCACTGTGACATGAAAAGGTGCCTTGCTAGTTCATCCTGGTAATGGACAGGCTGTCAGAGAGGGATAACTGGATGCTGATGTTCAAATAATCATGAAGAATACAACATTTATATTGGATGGTCAGAACTGCAATTCATTCTTTATACAGATAGCAAAAACAGAAAATGCAACCCACTGCTCTAAAAGCATCAACCCTGCATGCCCAATGAACACACATAACATTCCCTCAGTCTTTATTATTTCACACCTGAGATTTCTGGTGTGGATGAATGAAATACAAACTGCCCAACTAGTTCTGGGCTAGTAAAGAAGGAGTTAAAAACCCAGCCACAAACAAAAAGACAAAATGCTTTGTTTCCTCCACTTTGTCACTGTTTTGTAATTTAACATTTACCATGAATTAATTACTGGAAGTCTCCACTAAGACTCTTAACATTTAAACTAAAAGTTCAGCATAAACTCAGGGTCACTGTTTACAGTGCTCTCTGAGCAAGCAATCTTATTGCTTGGAAGTAACCATGAATGTTAAAAGGTACAAGGCAAGTATAACAAGGAAATGAAATACAGAACTCTAAAAATATCCCTCTGGTCTATGCATGTAGCCCTGGTGTCTGACAAATTCAATTAAATCTGTCATGCATCATTCCTACAACGTTATTGATAGAGACATAGCAGTATTGAATTTTAATTATTCAGCTGGTATTGATCCCACAATAATCCGGTGAAAATCATTTCAGGTTGTCAGTACCCCTAGGAGACAACAGCTATTATCTAATTATAAATCACACTGTGTCATTTGACAAAAGGTTAGGGCTTTCTTTTTACACATTTTTGCAGTCAGATTCTCATGTTTAAATCAGAATGGCATGATTGTCTGCAAATGCTAATTATTTTCTTCCCATTGAGCATCTATTCCATTACAATGTCGGACTCATAAAAGTGAGCTCTTAGTGCATGTAGCAAATTCCCAGACACGAAGTAACAATAAAGGAATTGGGATTTCAGATTTTTATTCCATCCTGACCTTGAGCAAGCAATTGTAACGCTCACAGGGTTTGCATTTCCCCCAAGGAGAAGAATGGGACAATATTTGCAGTGCCCAATGTTGTTAAATGCTTTTAAATTCTCAGAGGGCAGCTGCTGAGCAGCAGCAAACTTTCCGTTTCAGCTTACAAGGAGACAAAGAGGCTGGCTAGTAATCCTGCAGTGTTCTCTTCCAGAAGTTTTGGGTTCCCTCCACACTGCACTGCCATCATCAGGGAACTGGGTGGCTGAGGCTGTCTATCTATTTTCTTTTTCCCCCTTCAGACACTGATTTATCAATTCGCTCAGGACAACAGGAGGACACGTCACCTTGCAGTGGCAGAAGTGCACGAGAGGGATGGCACCACAGGGGCACACAGACACACCCCACCCATGCACAACACACACCCAGCATTCCTGTGGCAGCCCACGCTGCATCCCCTGCCTCCACCCAGCTCGTATTGCTGTCTCCTCTGTTGGGGGGATGGCAAGTGACCCTGTTTTCAGCCCTCGCAAGGAGAGGTGCAAGATGTCTTTTTGCTGTCAATTTGCTGCCCATTTTCATGTTTCACGGTGCCAGGGCACTTATTTTTAGGTCTAATTAGCGAACCCACAAACTCAACCCAAAGCCTCTGGCATGGAGGCACTGGCAGATGAGACTAGCTGTGATGTACTGCTGACATAACACCCAAAAGTCTGAGGTGATCTGGCATTATTCAGCAGCCCTGAATAACAGAAATACCAGGTCAAGATCTCCAGCGGTCCCTTCCAGACCTCTCTTCTTCATCCTTTTTTATTTGGAAAATCCCACATCAAATCTTGGGCCCAAAAGAGGGAGCACACATTCCCAGATCATGGAAACAGTCCTAGCAAACAGCTTTTTCCTTGATGAGAAGTGACTCTTGGCTCTAGCACCAGCAGGTGGGCAGAGCCCTCCTCTGCTGAGAGAGCCAAAGGTAGCCAGTGGAGCTCCCCAAGGAAGGAGGTCAGAGGGAATCTTTACACACAATCCAATAGCATATGGCAGATGTATCCCTGCAGGGTACACTTATGCATAGGGAAAGAAGGTGATAAAAGTGCCTGATCACTGCTCCCTAAAATAAAATGACTTAAACAACTGCGGTGATGGTCTGTAATAAACACACCATTCAGTGCCATTCTGGGACTCCCTTTTTTCCCCACACATGCCTTGAACTTTATGATACAGAAATAAGGATAAAATAAATGATCAGCGACAAATGGCCTAAACTGAGAACATGAAACCTGAAAGGGGAGGTTAAATATTTGGAAAACTGTAAAAGTACTCCTTCAGATTTGATTTTTTTCTGATTTGAAAATGTCACTGTTGAGTCAAGGACAATTTAGAGACTAAAGAAATTTTTCAGCTGAAACAAGGGACATTTTGGAAAATCAGGTTCAAATGAGAAACATATACATGAAAGTCATCACTTGGTACTCATTGCAGTCTGCAAACCCTGGGTGGGCTGTGAGACTCACTTTATTTTCTGAAACGACATTTTTACACTCATACTGGAGACCTCCAATATTGTGACATTTTCAGCAGTTAATGGATTTCAGAGACTCCACAGGGAAACTGCCTACAATTCTCCATTCCCTATCACCCTCCTGAACTGAAGGATCTTTCAGAGAAAGGAAGATACATTATTAGCAACAGTTAGATTATCACCAAGCCTATGCACTTTCACAGGAGTGAGGAACTACCAGAGACTTTCAACAATACCATAGGTTTTAGGTTCTTGGGGGTTTGAGTTCTAGTTTTAAGGGAGAATTGGTATGGAATAAGCCAAAGACTTCCTTTCATTTCACAGAAAGCTAAAATATGAGGTTGCATTAAAAGCTCCTCTAGCTAACCTTTTCAAACCCTCTCCTACCACATCTAGGTGAAGTCAGGACTGTGTTCATTCCCAATTGCTTATTCGCTCTTCATTTTCATTTTTTTAATTACCCAAAAGCTCTCCCACACAAAGCAATACAACAAGACACTACTAAAAATGAGAGAATCCCCAGCATGATTCATTTAAACTACCAGACAATTCTCACTTCTCATACCTGAGCCAAGTTCACCTCAGCCATCTAAAACAGAAAGTTGTGCATCCTAAGCCACCTTGATTATTTTAAAATACTTAATTTTATGATTGCTTTCTATCTTTGTAGGTCCTTTCTATTTTCAGTCCTTGCTTTATACCATGTCATTTGGAGACCAGTCCTTTTTCTTAATCGACCTCATGTATCCATAACAACCTGTGGGGTTTTTTTCCTTACTCTGAACATAACTTCTCATTTTGCTACCTCTTCATAGTATTCTATGTTATGCCCAAAAACTTCATGAACAAATAAATACACTGGGAAAGCCACAGCCTCAGCGAAGTGTACAGTTGTGTGTAGTTACTCTATGAGCATGAGTTACACAAAGACAAAAGGAACCTCCAGAAGACACTTAAAAGAAAACAATGCAAAGAAATATCAAGCTCATTATACACCATTTTTTCCTACTCTGGCTGCAGAAACATCACAGCCCAGTTCTGCCTGTCCAAGCCCACCTATAACTCTAGATTAGACTTCCACACCCATCACCAGTGATTCACAGGTTGTAGGTGCTGATGCAGAAAAGCACTGTTTCCTTCTCTGCACAGCAACCCAGAGACCTAGGGAAAAGCTACACCTTCTCACAACCACGAAAAACTGAGGTGATGCCTGGCAACAAGGGAAAAACTGAACAAAACACAGAAGAAAACCTACCTGCTAATTTTGAGGTATATACAAAGTCGTAAAGAAACACATATTTTAAACAATCCAAGGAGTTCTGAAAACTTGAGGACCTTTGTGGTTTGAAAAGGCTGAGTGCTAAAAGACTTGAATTATCCCAGACAAATAACTACATGTCACAAGCAGTACGAAAACCTACCAACCGAGTAACAGCAGCTCACAGGTGTACAGAAAACCTGCATCTAACCAAAGGTAAAAATAAAGGCAAAATTAGAGCAGGACTGTGAAGCTTTTGGCTTGGAGAACTTCCCCAGGGATGTCATCCATCAAATCCTGTACTATGCATGAACATGGTACCAGACCCAAGCAGCATTTTTTCACCATTGAGGCACTTGGCTTTGTTTCACCTCTGATTGTGTGATTTTTTTCCCCTGAAATTTAAGCTGCTATTCAGTCATATGTATTTAAAACCTTTTTAATATAACAGCGTATTTCAGTATTCCATAAAGTGCAGTATCAATGCTTTAGAGATCAACAGCACAAACAATACAGATTTCCAAATGGTATGTGATAATGTTTGGCAAATAAGAGACTATCAGTGCTTTTGGGTCCTATTGTATAACATTACCTCGTGTACTTGCCCTAAAAAGGTTGCTGCTACACCTCAGTACATCTTTATATCCAGTATATCTGGATATACGTCTTCCTAGAATACGTGATATGATCACTTCAAAACTCTGAAGGGCTCAGCAGAAGTTATTGAGCGAAACACTAGGTGTGGCAGACCAGAAAAGACCCATCCTGGCCTTAAGCTGCAGGACTCAAATCGTCCATAAAAACACTTATCTTTTTTTATATGTAGATATACTTCTCTTGAAGATTTAATGAAACGTTAATGTAAAAAAGCTAAACTGAAAACATTTCATTTGTTTCAACAAAACAGCCCTAACATTATGGAGATAAAAAGGAAATAAACAGAAAGATACTTACCATTGAAATAAAACATTGACAGAAAAGGCCTAGAAATGTTTGCAAACAGTAGTAGCACACACCAAACACAAATCTGAATTCTAGTCAAATCTCATCTTTGCTGAGAGAATATACAAGTTTTTCTCATCTAATATCTATACTATCAACTGATTTGCTTTAGTGCAGTACATATTGAACAAGCAATCAGATCCATAAAAATACAGAGCCCCTCTAGCAAACTAAGTGGCTTTCTGATGCCCTGGCTGACAGTGTTTTGTAAGAATTACTGAGAAGTGATAAAGACTCACAGTGAGAGACAGAAAGACAAAAGGAGCAGTTAAATAGTAATAGCCATTCCTTCTCCCTTTCTGCTGAACATAAAAGGAACATTAACTAGCCAGAGCTATGAACCCCTCACATTTCAAACAGTGAATTAAAAAATACTTGTTTTCTGAGAAACATGCCAGGCTCATGAATTTATTCGTCTGTACTGGATGCTGGCCAGCTCTCACACATCACCACAGCCACACAGTCAAAGCTTCAGGAAGAAGATCCAACAGAATCAGGAATATGTGCGAGGTACAAAATGGATGACCAGAGCATAGTCACAAACCCTTAGTGTAGCTCCCTGGATACTCCACTGCTTTGAACAAAAGTAGAAGCATTAATGGATGAACAATTTGTCCCAATTCACTGTGGGCCCATGAGAGGTGGAGAACATTTGCTATCTGTGCCACTGATGATCCAGCCCCATCATCCATGAGGCAACACTTCTCAGCTTGTCTCAGAAGGAAAAGAGCTACTCTTGTGTTCAAATCACATCTATCATCACTAGCAAAAGATGCCTAAAGAGCATGCAGGTGGAGAAACAGTCTGGGAGGAATGCATTATTGACTTCGGTGTCACAGAGTCTCAGAGAAAGAACCCACCTAATCAGACAAAGCTGATTTCAAAAAGGTAGACACTCAAGAATGTCTCATTATTACAGAGCAGGTTTTGAGGCACCACCAGTTTTACTCAGGGCCTTAAGCAAGGACTTTATGAATTTTCATAGAGCAAACCAGGATTCTATCAGTGCAGTAAGCAAACTTTGACTGAAAAACTCACCAAGCATAAAATTGCTTTCAGCTCCACTTATCTGGAGGCAGAGGGGACTAACCTGTTGGAATCTAAGTTCTTCCCACACACTTCTGCAAGTTCCTCAAGGCTCACGCAATGACACCATCTCCCCTTTCTGAACTGTGCTGTAATTTTCATTCTACATCTAGAGCAAAATTCAGCAGTTCCAAGCAAAAGTCCACATAAAAAGGGACATTACAATTAAAAATTCTCTACACATGAAATGCAAGGGCTGTTACCCTTATCTTCAGCATTACTAGTTCAGCTCAAAGAAAGCCACATGCTTCAATTTAATTCATAGGTTGCTGGCTGAAACCTCTGTGAGTCCATACTTCCCTTATACCTTAGCCCACACTACCTGCCATAAGACTCATACTGATGTATAACACACCAGGCAAAAACTAGAAACAGAACAAAAGAACTAGACAAGATATTTGCTGTGAATTATTACGGGGAGCCGGTTGTGAGTTTTGATCCTAAGAGCCCCACCTGAGACTTCCTAACCCAAATTATTATAGGAACTACAGGGCTACTTTTCACTCCCTGATAACCATAGCTGCTGTTGGGAGATTCTCCAGGACTATTCTTTGTACCACCAGGTGCCTGGTCCTACTACACCTGAGCATCCTCTTCTAATGCTTCAACTGGATTTTCAGAACTTCTTGAGACTTTTTTACTACTAAAACCTTGTGGGACCACACATGTTTTTTAGTGGGTGGAGGTGATCTTATTTATTTGTGCTCAAAGAGCCTTCCACCATAGAACAAGTTAAAAAAAAACCATAAAAAGCAACAGCCTCAATCAGCCCAGGATGGACAAGGATAGCACAACCTTCATTGTGTTTAAGTGATGTTTTATGGCACAGGACAGGAAATGGAAATGACACTATTTCAGGCATAATGATAAGCTGCATGAATTTTCTCAGAGGTTTGCTATAAAAGGAATTATTTCTGTCTCTGTAATTATTTATCTATAAATAATATCAATGCCATTTGTGGGGTTATTTTTCCTTTTGATGGCTTGTGTTGCTATTGCACTCACTTGACCCATTCACCTACCACAGCTGACCTGTGCAGGAACTTCTGCAGTAACCCCACCTTCTCTATCTCTTTTTCAGACCCACCCCAAACTGCAATGTGGGGAAATAGCTCTGTCACTCAGAGGTGCAGCTAGAGATGCAGTTACTCTGAATCCTCCAGGATTACTTTGCTTGATCTGTTCCACTCCAAGGGTGAAGAATTAAAGCTTTGCATTCACTTTCTTTTTCCTTTTCTTTTCTCTTTTTCTATATTGAAGGAAATGAAGACACATCCATTCCAATTATTACTACTATCTAAAACCTTTCCAATAACAAGGCATATGGACAGCTAAACATGCACAAACTAATCAGCTTTTACTGCCTGATAAAGTGTCACACTTATCGTGTTCCCTGATCAGCTGAGCTCATTAGTTCACCGCATATGACGGTCACAAATTTGCATCTATTATCCACTGTCTGAAGATTTAAAAGCTTTCTGTTATGCAGAGATTATCCATTAATGGAAGCAATTCTTGAAGGAGAGAAAAGAATATGTTAGTTCAGTGCTAGCTTTACTAGGCAGGCCTTGTTGGATTTATCATCTTAATCTGTTACATCGACTGAAACCATTGCAGCTGTCTTTATCCAGCTATCTCAGAAGTGATTGGCAATGTATTAGTAATAATTGTAATAAATGCTCTTCTGCATCCTTAAAAGCATAAGTCAAATGGGACTACTTTGTTTTAACAATTGTTCATTATGTGCTCATAAAACCAAGTAGGTACCCGAGCAGGTCTGAAGTAACTTTGGGTGGTGCAGTGCCTGGCAATTGAAGAAACTACTCCACCCTGCCCTGCCATTGCCACCTCAGCTGAGGCACTGTTAGAGAGGGAGGGAGGGAGGGAGCAGAGGGGGCAGGACAGGGCAGGCTCTTGCCCCTCTGCAGATGATGGGCAGTCAAGAGACTTTACCTTTCTTATTTGCCTTTTGAAGAGAGAAATTAGGGCTTCTTTTTATTCTTTATTTACAACTTAGAGGAATGGAATAAAGGTGAAAAATTGCTTTAAAGTGTTGGCTAGAGCTTCTTGTTCTCCACCTCCTCCCCTTGGAGTGAGGGAGCCACATCACCTCTGCTCTTCCACTATAGTCAGTGGCTCCCACTGCCCACAGTTTTGGTGAACCAATCTGTCCCCTCCTCATCTCAAGCATGTACTTTTACATCCTAATGCATAGATATGCAGTCAGTCTCCAAAAATAAATTGCAGACAATCTTTGTCTATTTACATATTCCAAGCAGGGAAAGGACCAACTGAAAATTGGAGCCAAGAAGTTTATCCTGCAAGCATCAGGGCTAACCCACGTGGGGTTCTATATTGTTGATTCAATCTGGCTCCATTTTATTTTCTAGATAGTGCCAGTCTCCTCTCCTCATTATTACCTTCAGCTAGGAGGAAAAAAAAAAAAAAAGCTGATACTTATTCCAGCCATGAATCAGCAAACAGAAGACAGTATATGAGCATTCAGGCTGGCATCTTCCCTAAAGAGATTAATTGTGGCAAGCTTGCTTGGCCTTCTGCCACTTCATACTCCTGCATAACAATCTCTGCGTGGCATTTCTGTTTGCCATCCTGCCCCTCCAAAGGAGCACAGATAGTTAGTGTAATTGTACTCTCTAACAAGTCGAAAAGAGGGAATTAGCTGCCCTTTACTTCTGCTCAGGTCAGCTAATCCTCCAGGCAGCCAGGCAAGTTGCAGAATGTCGTATAGAACTCACATCAGGCAGACAGAGGGGCAAGTCCATCATCAGCAGTTGTACCAGCTGCCTCCAAATCCAGAGTGTGAGCAAGGGCAGTGGGAGGAGAGGGACAACTGAAACAACGAGGCTGGTATGTGTATGAGCAACCCTTCCATAGGCCTACAGCAATGGAAAGGAAAGCTGAAGGATTGAACTTGTTCTCTCATTGATCTCAGAAAAAAGTGGACTACAGAATACTGAAACGCAATTCTCAATTTTATGTGCAAAGAATATAAAGTGGCTGTTCCATTTCTCCAATTCCTTTCTGTATTTCCCAGCAGATATTCCTAATCAGAATCATATTTGAGTAAAATAACATATAGATTGCAAAGCTTAACACGCTTAAGGTGGTTTCTTTCAATAAATATGTTATATCATCTAGTGACATTTATTTAGGCCCTTGCAACATTGGTACTGCTGATGAATAAATGCACCTGCTTGGGCTAACACTGCACCTCCCCTACTTATCCCAATTTCACAAATACTGATCATCACTGAACCAAATCAAAAGCTGTAGCAATCACAAAGCACCTCTGTATGGCAGCCAGTGAGAGCCAGGATTTCTGGCAAAAGCATGGATTCTCCATAATGGAATTTTGATAAGCAGTAACAGAAAGTAAAACAGCAGAAATATCTACTTAATGCTCAGTGATCATACACTTCAAGATTGTCTGACGAATGAAAGAAACGGAGAAAGAGGCAACAACTTTGTTGTGATAAGCATGACTTTCATGCTTTGCAAGATACCCTTTTGCCAACTATGTCTGTCTGTCATAAAGGCAGGGCAAAGGCAGAAGAGAAACATTGCACACATATAGCTGAGTAATCAAGCAAATTATGCAATAAAAGGACATTACTGCTTATAATCACATTCAGACAACTGGTCTGTGCAGTTCAAGCACTGCCATCCTTGACCACAAGCGATTTAAGAGTCAAGAAAAAAATTACTGTACTTTTCCTAGTAAATCTCTCCTAAAGCACAAAAACAAGCCAGGATGAACCAGAGCTGCCATGTACTACCATTGCACATGAAAACTATAAAAGACACCATGTGAAGAAAGTAATTCTCTCCAATTCAGTGACTGGGAAGCTGAATCCAACAAAAATAAAGACTGCTTTGTGACTGTCACCCAGGCCTAAACAGCAAGCAGTGGCCTGGTGTCTCACCCCTCTGCTCCAGCAGTTTGTTCTGCACATTGTGCTGCCCCTTGAGATTAAGACATGAAGTATTTATAAGGAAAGAACAGAAGACGTGTTTAGAAGTACACTAAGCATGGGGGGAAAAAAAAGAAAAACAAACAAAATATTTTGTAAATTAGAGACAAACCATCCCTGCTGTTTAATAGTCTGTAACAAAGGGTACTGTGCCATTCTCTCAGGGTCTTTTTGACCCAAACTATCCTATTTCCAGGGGGAATTAGCATTCAGTCTGTGGAGGTAACAAAAGATAAGCCATTCATTGAGACCATTTCCCTCTCTGTTCATGAGATTTGAGCCAAGTTGTGCCCCAGAGAAGAGACACATCAGTCTCTATTGACTGCAAAAATACAGAAAGATGTGAGTCCCAATTTAATCGTGTATGTTTAAATTACTGCAAAATAAACTGTTTTCCCTGGAGCTTCATAAAGGAAAATGGAAGTCAAAACTATTTTTTATTCAAGTAAACAAACTGGAAGAGTAGACAATCTTGTTAGTGAAAAACACTGAAAATAGCTGAAAGAATAATGCCAAGAGTTGCAAACATGACACACTGTGGAATATGGAGCAGCAGCTGATTAGCAGTCCCATCCTTATTTTCAAATGGTGTGTAATTAGTGGTTTCTTAAAGAAGATGCACATGGCATTTCTTCAAACTGAGCACAGGCTCTGTTTGCTGAAGACATGGGGCTTCATTCTTATCTCAAACATGTTGCAGTGCCAGGATGTGCCCTTTCTTAAGGCTGTGTTCTCAAATAACTACTGTACTGTGTTTCAAAACCACTAGGTTCATTCTCCGAGAAGTCTTTTAGAATGTCACAGAAAGGAGCATTTTTTAACATTTCAGTCGTTACCTTTTAGTAAAAAGGAATGCATAATACCAAGAGTATATTTGCCAAGGAAACTGACTGATCTATTTGAATATTTGCACAGCTTTTGCAGCAAATCTCCTTCACTGTTTCTTCTGCATTTTTAGATCAGAGGAAAAAACCCAAGTATTTCAGCAGCATACAAATGGAGCAAACAATACTAGCCCCAAGGGAGTGGGGAGCAAGAAAAAGCCTACAGATACATACACACAGGAAGAACAGAGTAAGGGAATAATTTCATGCAATCACGGACCTTATTGCAACTGAGTTAGAACAAAACAACACAATATAATATGTCATATAGCTAAATTAAACATCAGCAAAAGAGTAATGACAGAATATACCTCTTTGGTGAAGAGTGTGATAAACATTCAGATAGCTAGAGAATGGTGTGAACTACATTCTATATCCCCAAAAGTCATCTTAATGCTCACATTACCAATTATCTCAATCAATAAAACATTTTTCCACCCCAAAACGAGCTCTGCATAGATGTTGGAAATGTCACTGTGCATCCGAATGCCTACAACAAATAGAAGGAGCACATGTGTACCTGGGGCTTGCTATTCCTCCCCACAGCATGTTTCTCTGTGCAACAAAGGCATGAAGCCTCCACACTGAGGTCCTCCAGAATGATGGAACTATTGCCATCCAAATTCACAGACAAACACTTCAAATGGCACGGAACTTTTTCGTTTGGAAGTGTCAAACCACCCATCAGCAACTAAGTGCAGGAAAAGCCACAGGAAAGGATTGGAGGGAAACTGCTTTGCTCCCAGAAAGAAGCAATCAGCTCTCCCGGGCAAGTTTTGCTGGGGGAGAACTGAGATTACACTCGTGGGATGTCCCCTCCTCCAGAACCTTCCTTGTAAAGCACAGGCACGTGGCTCTGCTTGTGACACTGTTCTTGCCATCTCCATGCAGGAATGACAGAGGCAAGCAGTGGTTCTCAGGGACAGAAAACTCTTTTCTCTCGTATTCCTGCACAGCCACTTCGAGCCAGACCTTGATCCCCTAAGTTCATACAGATAAGCAAGAAAGTCAACAGTTCAAACCATTTTCATAGGTAAACATCAGAACAGATGTGAAAATACCAAAGCTAAGGGAGAATAGTGCTGAAAGATGGGAGACAGAACTGAATGCATTGGAGTTATCTCTTCCGCACTCCCTTTGCAATCTGTATTACCAACTTTTCTGTCGAGATATACCAGAATTTTCCATATTGTCAGGTATTTGAGGAAGCAAAACATGTCAAAGCACATAACATCATATTCTATCTAGCAGAACACTTTATTCTACTGGCAGCAATATGCATTTTTAAACTTCTTAAATTGCATGTGCAGCAGCTGATTAAATTTCTAACTAAAAACTTTCATTTCAGGAAGTAGGAAAATTCTCTAAAAATCATCCATCAAAGGGAAGCAGCAAAGGACAGACAAGTGCAGTAAGGGGTATCCACATGTGTCTCACCTGATGGGAAAGAGGCAGTGCAGGTGTTTCTCTACAAGGCCTCCAATGACAACAGCTAGGCAAAAGGCAGAGACCCTGTCCTGCAGCAGTGGGACCCCAGGTTGCTGGGCAAGACACAGACACATCCCTGAATTCCTGCTGGGCCTCCATTTTCCACACTCTTCCTTAGGAGAGGAGTGCTTCTCAGACTTTTCTTCCACAGAGCAGAAGCAAAGATAAAAGGAAAAGAGGCTGCTCTTAGTGACATGATCCAGTGAGAGACAGCCAATGGTGCTGGGCACACGGTGCCCAATGCTGATGATTTTTCAGTTTTACCTGGGAACACAACACAGATGAGGGCTGCATGTGCTGCAAGAACAGTCTTCTTTTGTGCCATATTGTGGAAGACACTGACAGACAAGAAACAACTACGCTTTTTAAAGGGGCTTAAAAAAAAAGTCCCTCTTAAAATACTTTCTGCCCTCACACTCCTATCTTCAGGGTTCTAGAAAAACTTCTGGAGCCAGAATTCATGACAGCAAAAGCACCACAGTGCAGAAGTAGAAAATTAATGGGTCTGTTATTTAAGTCACCTCATTGGTAACCCAGTAAGCTCATTACCATTCTAAAGACTTTCCTTTTGACTCCAAGCAGGTCCCTTACAAGCACAGCCACAAATAATCTTGTAGGTAAAATCAGGTACTGCGACCTCATGCATTGAGGTATTTGTGTGGGAATTAGGATCCTGCCCTTTTCCCAACATTGCCTGTGCAATATCCAGAGAGGAAGACCAGACCAACATGGATTTTGCAGCAGAAAATTTTCATTCACTGTGGACTCGGCACGTTCCAAGAGCTCATAAGAAGTCACAGATATGAGAACACCTACCTTGGAGACTCTTGTTTCACTCAGAGGCAAGCTGGGATCACACCATCTCAGTTCTGTGAAGACAGAGACATTCTGAGCCAAAGCAGAACTCTTCGTGCTGGAAAACAGAATTAAAATAAAGACATGAGTCAACTATAAGATTTAACCAGCTTCAGGGTTAAGCGACATCTTCGCAGATTTTCAGGATCGTAAGTTTGGATGGGGCATCCAACTCCTTACTAAACACCTATCCTCAGCTTGGGCTCTGGTCTCAATTCTTTCTTTGTGAAAGATAAACAGAATTTGCCTGTGGGAGGCTCTGGCGATGGGGTTAAAATATTGAAAGAATATCAGTCATAAGTACCCGTGAAATCCTGAAATCCAAGAAACTGAATATTAGTGCAGGTTGTGTTGGCTTAGATACAGAGTATCCTGCTGGTTAAAATTATTTCTGTTTTACAGTGTTAAAATCTCTCTGTGCAGCAGCAAATGAATTTTAAGACTAATTATTTTTAATGACTGTTTGCTTCCAGATGTAATACAACTACTATTACTCTAATTATCCATTATTACTGTAAGAGTATTCAAAAACTACAGCATTCAAAAGCCACAAACCACTTAGCAAACAAACATTCTTTTCTCGCTGGGCAGTGCCTGCCATTATTTTACCCTTCACGCAATAACTTACTGCCACTGCCTCATTCTTCACAGATATCTTTTGCAGAAAGAAAAAAACAAACAAACAAAGAGCTAATCAGGATTAAAATTTCTTCCTGAGTTCCTGCCATAGGGATCCTTCTGTTACTGCCCAGATCAGCTGGCCCTAACTGGCCTTCCAGGCTGCGCTTGTGGCATTATTCTGCCTATGCTGTACCCAAGTCAACAGGAGGGAAGGTAAAGCAGGCTCTGAGGTTCTGATGGAAGAGAAATCTCCTGCCTATGGAGCAAAAGCTGTTGCTGGAAAAGATCTCAGTGAGCAGCTCATGTGCTGTTTGCAGCAGAGCCATAGGTGCTCTCCATGAACAGCAGGCAACGAGGCAGCATGAGACACTCTGCTAGGACTGGGGACTTAAATCCTGCTTTTATCATAGGATTAGATACTACAACCACTGTAGGCCAGCTGTTTTTTATAAAGAGAAAAGAGGCAGCACAGCACTCCTCTAGGAATACACTTAGCATGACAAACTCATTTATTCCCAGCAGTTGTTTACCACTCTGTACCTTTCCTGCAGCAACTGAGAAAAAAAAAAAACAGACAGGATTTGAATGTGAAATGGCTTAAATGTTACTGGGGGTTGGGGTCTGGGCTCCCTCCCCATACCTACTGCAAGAACTTTTGTTTCTCTCCAGTGCTCTACAGAAAGCAGATATGGGTGTTCAGTGTAATAGCCTGACAATGCTGGGATTAATGTTAAACCTCATCTGTGTGAGACTTCAGGATGGGAAGGCCTACTGACCACCACCGTCCAACGTTATTTATTTTATTCATTTTCAGAAAGCAAGTTTCCAGTCTCCCTCCTTCCTAGTAGGATCAACCTACTGGAACCAATCCTCACCACTGCTGAAGTCGCCAAAGCTATGACCACACACCTAGTGCCAGGATTATGAGTCAGACTAAAAGCAAAATGTCCACATCTGCCTCTTAACTCACACTCACTGTGAGGCTCTTCCACCTGCCACTGATGCTCACCAATCCTGAGGAAAGGAAATCTGGCAAAGAGAAGAAAAACACAACTAACAACTCAAAACCAGGTGGCTTGGCGAGGTCTATCAGCGGCTCCAAGACAGTAACTAGATGCAATCTTGGAAGGGAGGGGACAGGGTGCAACAGCCCCTAGGCACTAGAGACAGATAAATTACACACCTGAAACAGAAGTACCAGAAATCCACCGGGAAAAAAAATTGTATTTATTGAATTCTTTTTATTATCTTTCATTTAAACCCAACAAACTACATGGCCCTGGTTTTCAACATTGTGTGTCCATGAGGCCCTCCTATCTCCCTGCCTTTGGCAGAAAAAGCAACTTCCATGCTCAGTCTGTGCAGACCAGGATCGGCACAGCAGTCCCAAGGCAGCAAGTGTTTGATACTCCTGTCTATACAGAGGCCCCAAGTCCCTTGTTGCTAGCTTCAGGCACAAATGCATTTCTTTTATACAATAAATTCATGCAAATCTGCAACTTAATTTCTAAATTAAGTGGCTTCCCAGTGCCTGCCCAGCACAAGGGGCACCACTAGGCAGGGCCACCCACACCTCTGGCCCAGCAGAGCAGAACACAGTCAAGTATCCCCTGTCACTGCAGCCCTGCAGCTGCTCTGGAGCCATCACTACAGACTGTATTGACTGTTATTTTGAGTAAACTGAGGTTGGTTACACAAAGTGAAAGAAAAAACTGTCAGTTTGGATTTACAGGAGAAACCGCTCAGGAAGCTGAGCAGCAGCTCAGCTGGGGCCGATGCCCAGGTGGGAGCCTACAGAGGGAGACACAGTTCCCTTGGGGACTGAGATTCCAGCCCGAGAAATGGCCAGAAACTTGTTCCTCTCATGGCTGCAGAGCCTCCTGAGCCCATTTTCACCTCAAGAAGTCTTCCTCTCCTCTGGCTCACCCTTTGAGCAGTACCTAAAACCTCAGGGAGGAGAAAAGGGTAACATTTTGTCAAAATGCAGAGAAGTAAAATAGTTGTGTATATTGTAGATATGCATACATATATGTATAGATTTGACATATATATTCCAGATTATTCCCCCTAAGAATAACTCTGAGAGGACAGGAGTTTCACCAGTCACCTTGCAAGAAATTTTGTTTCTTCTATGGAGGAGGTGGATTCATAGAGTTGTTTTATTTTCACTAAGTTTTTCGCGTGTTTCATAAAGAAGAACATGGTGTAATTTATTGCTTGCCTAGCTCTTTTGTACCAGAAAGATTACAGAAATGTTTCACTGCCAATTACAGTTAACCAGCCTCACATAAAGGCAGCAGAGCTAATGCTGAACTCACACAAGCTCAGAAGTTCATGGACAGATGAAAGATTTCAAAGCTCAATTACTTTTCCTGGACAGAATCCTGAACATATTCCTTCTAACCTTATCCTTCCCAGGAAGAGGGATCTGAAAGCTGAAAAACTCAACAAAGACAGCTGGAAAGGAAAGCTCTGAGCCAAGCTGGCTCTGGAAAAACATGTAACAGAGCATCCCCAGGCACAGCACGCAGGCAAAAAATAAAAAAGCTCTCCTCCTCCCTCAATATCCTCAAAATGGCAACGATGGACCAGAACAATGAGCACAGTTAGAGTCACAGAATAAGAAAAACTGGCTAGGGCAACACAGCAGGGAGATTTTTAAATGAGCAGGATCATTTATATTTGACTTCGAAAAGAGAGGATATGACTGTCCTCAGCCTGGTGTGGAGATATTTTTACTGCTTGACTTTTACCTGAACTTACAAAGCTAGTATTTGGACAGTAAGAATCTATTTCAGAGATGTATCAGTCTGTCTATAGCGTGGCTGGCAGGGACTTGTAGCTTCTCTATTCCAAGCCTCAGGCAACAATGTCCTGTGTGTCTGTGTTGAAGCACTGAACATCCATCGGATTAAGGCAATTCACAATGCTCATGTGCTGACTTCAAAATCCATGAAGTATAGATGGCACCGAGACCTTTTTTCCCCTAAATAAAGGGTTATTCTTCTTTTAGAAGATGGTTGGAGCCACAGACAATATATAGTGTTTTGAAGTCTCAGCTTTAATTAGAGAGTTAAAGAAACACATCTTCTTTTGTTAAAAGGCCAGGTTGTATTGAATGCGTGACAATGAAACTGCTTCCACGACAACCACCACAGATGTTCCTGCAAGGAGCTCTGGAGAAAGATGATAAAGAGCTCACTCTTCACAAACACTGCCTTTTTGCCATCTTTGCACTTTTATGACTCATCTCCTACTGATTTCACTAGTAAGCAGAAAACCTTAAAAGCAAATTATATTTCTCATCCAGTTTTATCAAGAGCAACATCCAATGCTAAATCCACAGTTAGTCAATATTTTAATATTAAAAATACCGAGGAAAGGAGGAGCTGTTTGTGTGGAAACTTATGGGGCTATTTTCACAGAAAGAAAATATTATGGCCCATGAAAGATAACGAGTCTTTGGAGCAGGGCTGGTTTAAGTTCTCCTAAGTGCTGCTGCTAAGAGTTAAAGCAAATACTTCCTTATTTAATAGAGTCCCCTGCAAAAATATGCCAGTCAAATACTGTGCCTTGCATTTGAGAGATGCCCTTGTCTAGCACAGTCAGAGAACAGTGTAAACACCATAATTCAGTCTTCTTCCCTGGCACACAGGAAACAGAAAGCAAACCTTAAAACAAGGGCAAACAATCCCAGCGAGCAGTGTGATTAGGTTTGCGCCGAAACACCTGCACACAAATAAAGACAAAGAGTGCAAGTTTCTATTTCCCTCTCTGGGAAAAAGAAAACACAGAATCTGGCAAAGTCCATCACTAGTGTGCTGATACACAAGGAAAAAATGACACACACTGCAAAAAAAACAAAAAAAAACGTAAACAAGCAAAAAGAGATTACAAAAATCTTATCTTTAAGACCACAGTCTAAATTTTCTTGACTACAGACTTCAGGCCAGGTTTCCAAAGGCTGGTGCCTAAAAGAACAAATAATGATCTTGTCAATGCAACCTCAAAGACTGAATCTCAAAAATAATGCAAAGAGGTTTGACTAAGGATGAGCTTGGAAATGCAACCTCTGGGGGATCATTAAATTTTCATTAAATTTTAAAGATGCACATAAAACAGAGGTTTAGGTTGTGTGCTTAGATTTGTGTGGAATCAAGTATGAGTAAAAAACACTTTCTCGGTGCCCACTTACTACTTGAAACAATGAGAACTGACAGTCTGGATACTTGAAAAATAAGATTAACCTGAACCTGGGCAAAACTCCTTATCTTCCCCCTCTTCCAAGGTGTTTGCCAGTTCTCCATCTTCATCCCAGCAGTCAGCTTGCTATAGCTGAAAATGCCCTGGATTTCACAAAGGTGTCATTTTCCTTAGGTATAGATATGTACTTAGGTTAGAATTCAAATTTTAAAAGTTAGGCACCCAACTTCAGAGCAAACAGTTTTGGATGCAATGGTTCAGACTGGCATTTGCTCTTGTAGAATGCAAATGGGAGTTTGTAACAGGGCAGAGCTGGGTGTCCCAGGGTGCTTCTGGGACCTGACAATAGAGCAGTGTCACTACTCCCACAGGTGTTGCTTTTCACAGTGCCTGATCAAGCCACTCCTGCCTGCTCAGCAGGTTCTGTTCCCTGCAGGAGCCCCAGTGGTTCAGTAGTCCTCAAATCCAGAGTGATGGGCTGGAACAGAGGGTATCTCCAAGGGAGATAAACTGGTGCCCAGACTGAATCCTGATGACAAAACCAGCACATATCACTCAGCCTTGTGGAGAAACAGCGTCACTGTCTCAATCTCAGCATCCTCAGGATTGCTTAATTCTCACATTTTAATTTCACTATTATTCACACTATTCCACATAATCTTGTAATCCTTTACCGCCAAAAAAACAACAATGAAGCCCCACAAATAAAGCCAGAACATTTCAACATGTTGCCCCCCTTTGCCACCCAGTGCATCACATGCAGCCTTGCTTTCATTTCCCTGACTTAAGTACCATCCAGTTTGCTGCAATGCTGCACAAAATAAATCACTAACCTCATAAAGCAACAAAAGGAGGACATTTAATGAGTCAAAGACAAAACAAAGATTAAAGGAACTAAATTGTTCCTTTAAAATAAAATCTGAAAGCTTTACAGAGCCCAGGAAAGCAAAAAAAGCCATACATGAAGGAAATACAATTATTCTAACCATAGAAATACAAATGTTAGTGGTAGAAAACATAACAGGGCTTTTTGAGAGAACATCATGGAATGAAAGCAAGAGAAGCAAAAACTGGATTAAAGGAAGAAAGGATGAGACAGATGAAAGAAAAGATGAGAGCTGGGTGAGAAAACAGGAAGGTCACTTCCTTTATCTAGACTTGCTAACTTCAGTGTTCAGAAACAAAGGCAGTGACTGTTCTTCACAAAATTGTCTCTGAGGACTCTGTAGCCCATTTGGTGATATTTTTAAAAAATAGTCTGAAGCAAAAGAAAACTATCTTCTTTAATGTCACTCAGCAGTAGCTCTGCAGCTGGGGATTTCTGTTCATACAATGGTTTAAAGTTTTTTCTGCACTAGTTATTTCATTACAACCATAGGATTTATTACATGGTAATTCCCTGAGCTGTTATAAATCTATTTAGAGGTGGAAGGGGGGTTGTCTTATGATTCCAGTCTGGCAACAAATTTGCCATATAAAATTTAATCTATTGTATCTCACTTTTGTATAATCAGATCATTAAAATGCATTGCTAATATGTAAATCTGAGCTAACCTCATTACCATAATTATGCTCCATAATTATTGAATAAACAAGCATTTTAGAGTTTCTGAAGTCTGCTGAGAATGCTTTTCCAGTTTGGGAGTGGCTTTAATTATGTGCCTCCTAATCATTATTATAAACCTTTGTGGCAATCCTGCTATGTGACTGTTTTAAACGCTGCTCCTAATCTGACTGGCAAGGGCCAGAGGTTTGTGTGCTGTGAGCACATCAGAGAACATCCCTCAGTCACTGCCTGCCTGCCAGGCTCCACATGAATTAGTATTATTGTTTAATTTATAGACAGGGCTTTGCTCACAAGCCTTCACGTATTTTAAGGAATTATAGGCAATGAGTCAAATTCTGCTTTTCCCCCTGGAAGGAGAATTAGCGAGTGAACACACTCACCAGAGGTTTTACACCTGCACTGCACAGATGTCCGATGAAACAGCTTTCAAACGTGCTGCCTACTGGGTATTTATTCTATTTTTTATTTATTTATTTTTGTTCTTTTGGTGGCGGTGTTTTTACAATATATTCCTAAGTGAGGCATAGGGTAAACATCAGACCCCAGCCAACACAAGTAGCTCTGCTGAAGCTAATAAAGTTCTGCCAATGTATGGGAGATTCAGCCCATTACCTTTGGAAGCCATCACGGGCGGAACCCTGCTGAGTTCTACAAGCCAGTTTCATCTTTAATAAGCAGCACATCGTTCTCAGACTACCATTGTCAGAACACGCTATCACATCTTGATCTAAACAGCAAATGGAAAATGACTGTCTTTGCAGGCCCCCAGGAAAAGATATCCACAATCTGTGACAGATACGACCTTTGAACAAATGACTCATCAGTTATCAATGAGGTCTTGAAAACTTTTGAGTGCCCTTGACCCGGAGTGATATAAACAAAAATACCCATGATATTGACCTTTTCTCCTTTCACATGAGATTTTGTGTAGGAGGCTTAATTAAAGTTTGTCAAACTGTAAGAAGATCGATAAGATCGATCCATACAAATTTTCAGGGTGAAAATTAAAAAAAAAAAAGTGTTTGATCTGTATATTAGAAAAAGCAGGTATAAACAGGGTAGCAGGCATACTATTGGAACTGCTAGCATAGAAGAAACAACTGATTAACAATGCAACCACAGTTCTCCAAAGCACAACAGAAAATACAAACCACATCAATTGGGAAAAGTCTCTCAATTCAAAAAAGATCACCAAACAAACAAAAAAACTCAACCAAACAACCCAAGAATCAGATTATTTTAGTACTTTTTATAGAGTCCCAGGGCTCATCTGATTTTCCTATAGCAAACAAGATAAAGAGACTGAAAATGCCCCATCTCTCAGAGGGTAGCTCTCTTTCTCCAATTCTTTGTAATAACATCTCTCAACAGCCTGTCCTCTACGCATTCAGTCTCTCAGGTCTCCTTTCCCAGAAAGTGAACTAGAAAGGAAGCTCAAATTAGATTCAGGCAGTGATGAACATTACCATTTTGGTGAGCTGAAGCTTGTCAAGCTCTCTTATCCTTTAGGTGAACATCACATTACCTGACCACGGGACAAAGATTTGATGTGAAATTACACTTCACTGTGCATTTATAGGACAGACAGACTGTTTTATCTTAGATGGAGGAAGAAAGATCAGACCTTTACAGAAAAGAAAAAAAGGATTATTCACATTCACTGACAATAGCATCACCTTGTAGGCAAAGACCAGAGCTTTTTTTCTATGTATGGATTTTTTGCCCTTCTGCACAACCTTTTTTTGAGAGTATTGGAAAGAAAAGTGACAGGAGTAAATATCAGCGAAATAAATCATTTGCTCTTAAGCAATTCAAGATATAGAACAAAAAGAAATTCAAGTGATACAAGAAATGTATTCACAGAAACATATTAACCTGGAAATTAACCACAAAGAGCTGGTTTGGAAATAAGTTAAATTTAAATCTCATTTAAATCCCATTAAATCCTGAGTCCATCCTTTCCCTACAGAAGAATTTCCAGTGCAGGGAAGCCAGTAGGAGGAAAGATAAGATCAGTGCTTTGTTCAGTGGAAAATCTCAGCACAATACCAGGTTTAGAGCCCACACCAAAAATGACACTGACTAATAACAATAATGCTTTTCCTTTCTGTAGTGCTTTTTGCAGATCTAGAAGTACTTTCAAGAATCCATTTATTAAACTTCACTATTGAAGTGATATGTGTGTGCACATTTTCTGGATTAAAAAAAAAGGGGCACATAAAGATCTGGGACTAGATGCCCCTTTTTTGGGCGGGTGAAAAATACCTGAAATTAGCGTGTTATTTTGCCTTTCTTGCAAGAATGTTCTTTCTCCTATTCCCTTTTCTTGCAACCAGAATACTAGATCTCCACCTGCATTGTACAATGGCTTAAACAGCCTGGATTGGCACTCTTATTTCCTTGGTGAGGGGAAGATTTGGCCTCACTCTTCCTCAGGTGAGCCAAACTCACCTGTCCTGCCACCCCACCCAGCCTGGGAACCCCAGAACAAGACATATTTTGTGGTGATATGGATTTTTAAAAGAAAGCAAAAGCTTCATGATGCAAGAGGTCCACTCACTACAATTGCTCAGCTAGAGACAGGCAGTGGTTCATGGGCTGTGCTGAACGCAGAGAGGGGCAAGGAAGAAGAACAGAGGGAGAGCAGGATTTGCCCTCCTTCAGACTCAGGTCCCTGCAGAGCTGCCTCCTTGTCTTGGGAGGCTTTGCTGAAACTGGAGCACAGAACTAATCTAGGTTAAAAGGAAAAAAAAACAATAAAACCAAAAAATCCACGTTATTTAGATGTTCATTTTAGCTGGAGTCATTACATACGCAGCTCCAATCCATTCACATGACAATGGAAGTGGCAAAGAGCAGTGCAGAGACAGCAGTGACCAGCAGAGGAAGGGAACCTCTAGTGTCACCTTCAACACAGAACAGAACATATTGGAACCATCAGAAAAAGTTCAAGGAACAAAACCTCATTGCCTCAATGCATCATCTTAGCTACCAGATCAATGTATTTTATGGTGCAATTTCACAGGAAACATATATTAGGGAGGCAGCAGGAACTGGCAGTGGCAGGAATGGCTCCAGAATGGGCTCAAGTGGCCTGGCTGCTCCCCACCTGCCTAGGTGCTAGTCCAGCCAGCCAGAGAGGAGTGAGCACTGACCTGTTTGCTTCTCTGTTCCTAGAGCTTGTAGGATCTGACTTATCTCTGAAATACTATCCCTGTGTCACCATGCAGCCTGTAAGTGTGACAGCTTTTGTCACAGATGAGAAGCAGGCATGCAGGCAAACACCATCATCCCATACACTTCATTTTCTTAAGTGAAAACCATCGTTGATTCATCAGTAAAAACAGCTGTTTTCTTGAATTGCAAATCTTTTTATCACTGAGTGCAGAAATACCCAGACACTGAAGCAAGATGGGCCATTCTTTGACCTTTTATAGCCAGAAGAGGGGAAAAAAGAAGAGGTGTCTGCCTGGGCAAGGACTCTGTACATGGTGTAAAGCCACCATAACACCTCCCATCATGTCTGTCTCTCGTACAGCATTCACTTGAAACCAACAGGACAGAGGAGACAGGAAGGAAGCTGCATGACACACCATGATACCAACCCATCCCTGCTTTGACTTCAAGCAGCAGATTTCATAAATTCAGTATATACCATGTATCACATGGATGAGAATCATGAGCTAGGCTTATCTATTCTTCTGCCTTCATCTCAGGGTGAAATGTGCTCCTCGTACTGGATGTTTACTGACTGACCCTAGGATGACACACACACAAGGACCTTCTCACTGGCCTAGAGGCTGTAAAATGATGCTCAGAGCCTCAAATTCAGTTTCAAATTCTCTGTTTCACTGGCATTTTCTTTCAGCTGACAGCAGATCTCTCTTTTTTGTGGGAGAAAAAAAAAAAAAGATATACAAATTAAAAGACTGAAATAACCCTTCTGTCCCAGATTTTCCCACCTTCTTCCTCAGTGCATCTCCCAAGTAGTTTCTCAGTGCAGAAGAGCTGTTATTGCACACTGCACATGTTAGCAACACTTGACTTCAAAGGAAGAACTGCAAACCCCTCTTCCTGAAGCAGCACTAAAACAGTTAATTACACTAAGCTAGTTAATAGCCTTTCATCATCAAGGACCAGTTCTTCTGCACACACAGGGATAGAATCCATTTATTTTTTATGTACATTCTTTTATTTATCTCACTCCTACCAGCTGTATGATAATTTATTCTCTGTCACTGTTCTTAACTCATGAGTTCATTTAAAGTGCGATAGCAGAGAAAAATACATTAACAGTTTCAGAGAATAAAACCTTTCTGAAAATGGAATCCAGCACTTTACTTTTACAAATGCAGAATTTACACATTTGCACTTGGCTTAATTAATTAAATCCATACGGGAATCACTCAAGCCATACAGTGGGGCACAATATATGTGCTGATACCTAATTATCATCAATTCAGGCAGGACAAAGCCAGAAAACTGCCTCAGTGTGAGGGATGTGTTAGTACTGGCCAAGGAGCGAGCAGAGCAACCCCATGCTGATAGCAGCCCTTTGAGGTGTCTGGGATGTGGTTTCTCAAGCTAAGACTCCACTGTAGCCAGAAGGAATGGACCCCATTTTCTTTCCATCTACCCCTGCACATTTACCCTGTCTCCCCTGCTGTCATACACGGCCCATTTAGTTCATTGATCCAGCTGAAGACTGT
Source organism: Pipra filicauda (assembly GCF_003945595.2). NCBI lineage: Eukaryota > Metazoa > Chordata > Aves > Passeriformes > Pipridae > Pipra > Pipra filicauda. Next base: position 4,071,872 of record NW_024104742.1, read on the forward strand.
TTGATAAGGTTGGTTCAGCGGTGCTAGAAACATCTGGCAGCAGGAGGAGGGCTGGTGCCATTTTGGCAAGAGCCTGAGCAGCTCACAGAACTGCACCCCTTGGAAAACCTCGGATTGCTTTGAGTCACAAGTTTCTGAGATCTCAGATAAACGTCTGGGAGCCTTTTCTCCTCCAGAGCTGTGCTGCCTCATGTGCTATTGCCAGGTGAGGGTGTGGGACCCTGAAGACTCCCACCAGTGCAGCGACCCCAGGAAGCCCTTTCCCTGGAGATGCTGAGCTCTGTGGAGTTTCCATGAGCTCTCCCAGCATTCAGCTCCCCATCACCTTTTGCCATGTCTTTCCACTAAGAGAGAGCAACAACCACTTCTCTCTTGGGAAGTGAGCTTGCAAAAGACTTATCTTCTTTCAGCCCTCAGCCCTGTGTGCTAGTGCAGCAGGGATGCTGACAGTGCTTTGCCCTCAGTGGCAGTGCGTGGCCCTGGCACAGCCCTCGGCAGAGCCCAGCTCAGCCGTGGGACCACAGCTGCTGCTCTGATGGAGGATCAGCTGCTCTCTGCTTGAGGAGATTAAAAACCTTGAGCAAAATCGATTGAAGGGGTGGGTTTTCCCCCTTTGGTTTTATTGGTTTGTTTTGTGGTTGTTGTTTTGGGTTTTTTTTCCAACGAACTTTTCCACTCCCCGTTGTCCTTTTTCCTCAGCCTCTTCTGTGCAATTAAAAGCAGTTAGAAGAGAATTAGCCAGGGAAAAGCCATCAGATTCTTGGGTAAAGCATCCACTTGGCAGAATTGCTTCCAGATCTTTTCGTGGAACGTCAGCTGTTCTTTGTAAACTGCCTTTCAGAGGGAGGCAGCTCCGGGAAAACAGCAGCAGAAATGGCACACAGCTCCTGGGCAGCAGTCAAGACTGGAGGGACAATCTGATGGAAAATGCTGCCAAACTGAGAACACATCAGGCCTCTCCCCAGAGACCATGGCCTGGCTGCAAGGCAGCCTCTGGGATATGCGAATCAGCAAAGGAAAACAGGAACGGGGCAAAGTTAGGAAAAGACATACTCACCCACAATCCATTGTAACAATCATTATTATTGATTTTGCTGCTGTCTTTAAGGGAAGCATCTATTACAGAAACCAATACTTAATGAAATTAGAAAGAAACACATATGCTTTCCCATAAACATGCTGGAGACAATTACCCGTCACCATTCATTCATTACAACTCCCTAGATTCAACCACAAGCTGGAAATACCATTTCAGTATCAACATTGCTCTTAAGCAAACACATGAGGGGAAAAAAAAAAAAAAAAAAAAAAAAAAAAAAAAAAAAAAAAAAAAAGAAGAAAAAGAAAAAAAAAAGAAGAAAAAGAAAAAAAAAAGAAGAAAAAGAAAAAAGAAGAAAAAAAAAGAAAAAATAAAAAAGATAAAATTATTTTCCTCATGTTTCAAAGGTGGCTGTAAAAAGTACAGTGCAAACTTGCTTTTCTTTTCCCTCTTGTTTTTAGATTATTGTGAAACATGGGCAGAAGTTGTTCCTTTCCAGGTAAAGTCAGTGGAGCTCATTCCTGGACTCCTAAAACTGGAAATGACCTGCCATGACCCCAACTCAGAAAGAAGCTAAAATGTACAAGGAACAGTAAACCTGGACTCTTTCCAAAGGCTTTCAGCTACATCTCACTCAAAGGTCCTGCACACTTTGTCCAAAACAAGGTTTGTGACTTCAGCTACTACAAAATTAAACAAGTCTCCCCGAGAAACACCGGGGAGCTTTTTTAGATCAGCTATATGTACTACATAGAAGACCAAAATGCAAAAACATTTTATTTGATTTACTCCAAGATCAAGGCATCTGGGGCTTTTCAGGTTAAAGAGGTGATTTCTGAAGTTCTGTTTGTATATAATAGAAAATTGCTGCACTTCAGTGTAATTTTTATTCCCAAAAATACAATGTCACAAACACAGGGCTGGTACTACCCTGAAAATCAACCTGTAGCACAGCCCTATCAAGCACTACAGTATACACCAGTTTAAATGCCATTACAGAAAACCTCAAAGGAATTTCATAAAACATAATAGGCTTTTTAAAACCAATATTCTAGAGCAAGAATATTTTTCTGGTACCTAGTACTACGCTGCTTAAAAATTTCAAAGTGATCCCACAATCTATTCAATTATACCAGCTTTCAGAATAACTCCCATAAAACCATTTTTACATCATAGTCAGCCAAAAACTTACTCAACTACCCAAGTTTAAACATATAAATTGTACCATCACAGTTCCACAGAGCACTTCAGCATGTGATAATCTTTAAGGCCAGGTTTAAATCTCACTTGGGTCAATACCAGTAAGAGTTGTGAGGTCTTCAGCAACGGGTCCTTCTTTCCTTTCAAAGCACTTTGACTATATTTATACCAACACAGCAACACAGTCCTACTGCTCTCTCTCAAAATAAAATTAAAATCCTCATAGGAGTTGGGTGGAAGATACTGTGAGCCCTGCAGAAGCTGCTTGAGATCCCAGTTCAGCCCTGGGTAGAACTGCCAGAGAGGGTGGATTTGTGCCGGATCAGAGAAGGAACGACTGCTCCCTCCTGCTGCCCTGCCTGAGCCTCAGCACAGCTGCATGAAACATTTCCCCCCCAAGGTACCTCACTCTGCAGCTGCAGCTTTCTACATATAGAACAGGTGAGCCACAACAACAATGATCAATCTGAGTTTAGGAGCAAATACTACAGCTCCTAACATTTGGAAGCTTGAATAGCTTCTCTGCCTTGAACAGCTTCATAGTGCAAAACCTTTCGTTTAAGCTGACCCCAAATTAGCAAACAATTCAGGTTCCAGTTTCTCCTGTTTTACAGCACAGTGGTTGATCACAACCAGAACTGCAAAACTGGTTTCCTCTGCATATGCCATTTTATAATTTAGGAAACAGCAAGATGGGAAGCGGAGCTATACACATCCATATTCCAGCTCTGCACTGAAGCAGAACAAGATTGAAACAAGGCTAGCAGAAGCCCCCATGCAAAATTCTAGTAATGTGTGCACTTCCACAAGTTTTAAACCATGACAGTCATGATGACATCTGTGCCAGTGAACACGCGGTGCTTTGTCACGCTGTTGTTGGCTTTCTCCTCTCAGCAGCTCCTCTTATTTGTGTGCTTCTGTGAAGAACTCCAGCATGTCCTCCTGGGAGGCAGGACACAGAGTGAAGAAAGCCTTTAGCAAATCAATCCTAAAGTGATTTATTTCCAAGTGGCAGATACCAAGCAGGCAGCGTGTATTTATCATTTGGACAAGGCCTTAATAAAGATAGATTTGGAGTATAAGTCTTTCTAAGAAACAGCTTCAGCTGCAGACACATGCCAGAGCTCCCCTTGCTGTTTAATTAGACACATATGCTTCAGCTGAGGTTTAATATGGATGATGTTTGCTTTCAGTTAGGAATATTACAACTAGTTCTCCAAAGCTAGAGGTCGTCCAGGCCGAAGAGCATGAAATCCTTTTGAGATATTTATTCCAACACTGATAATCAATAGACATTACAAATCAAAATATACTCCCCAAGACAGTAATTGACATATATTTATTACCTCAATAAAGGTATTTTAAAATATCTTGTTAAAATAACATGAAACCGAATCCTGTGGAAGAGTCAGACTAAATGACCGATGCAGGATAATAAGAATGTTGCTTCAAAAGAATTTCTCCTTCTCTTTACAAACTGAGCACTGTAAAAGAGAGGTAGGGAAAGGAGGAAGCAGCATAGAGTTTTCTTTTTAACAAAAAAAAAAAACGCACTAAGCCTCCTTTCTTCTATGTCTAGATAGCCATCTATCACAAAAATCATCTATTATTTACTGTAATTTACGATATCTTCCGTGCTGCACAGTACAGTTTCCTAGTTTCTTTGAGACTAACCTAGAGCCAACCCCATCTTCTTGCAGAGATGATATTTCTTTCAAGTCAGCGGGAGCACATTGGGTTGCAGAAATGAGGCTGAGCTACTCAGAGGGATTTAGATACACATTTCATCAAAATGAATGAAAAGTAAACCTTCTGCATGCCTTGAAAATCTCATTTACTCCTCTGAACTTAATTCGGCGATACAGGTTCCCTCTCTATTCAACTGCTCAATAATATTTTACCTATTCCTTTATGCAGAGCTGCCACAGGATAGTGCGATCTGTGGCTATTTCTATTTGCTTTATGAAATACAACCATAACAAACCTGAGGCTAATGTCAAGTTTCAACTATAAATAACTCTGTACTACCAACTGACTGTTCAGCACTCCTGCCCCACATATGTAATGTGAACCAGGCTCCTTGCTCAAGCACTCTACCATCAGCCAGGAATAACCTTTCAGAAGTCAAGGGAACCATGTGGAATAAACCCAGTTCAAGTGCAAAGAGAAACACTTCAAAAAAAGCTAGAAGGGAACGTCTGATCTGTGATTTCTCACAGACATCTGAACCCACTCTTCCACTGAAGTCAAAAATCTGCCTTAATATCTATGGTCTCAACAGAAAGACTAGAAGACTAGAGACAAAACCTGCCAAAGCACGGATATCAGCCCACTGGAAAGGAGGACAGAAACAACCTGTGACCCTCTCCCACTCACTCACAACTCCTAAAAGCTTCAACAGGATTGCCCAAATGAAAAGCAGAGCCACACTGCACCAGGTAATCCCATTGCTGTGGATGATAGGAACATCTTCTGTATAAACTGGAAGCTACACCGACATCAGATAAGACTTCTTAGAAACACAGACACTTGAAAATATATTTTAAAACAGTTTCTAATTAAAAATAAGCTTCCTGCTGTACTTATGTGCTTCCTCCAACCCCTTTTCAACTGAGAAATCCAACAAGAAATCCACGCAAGTGCTACCCATAAATGCTCTTTGCACCCAGAGCCCCAAATGTTTTACCATAGTGTGTTTCAAACCAGTTATGCAGATGAACAGCCCTTCTTCTGGGTGACTGCCTGGGGACTGCCTCCAGCCCTGAGAAATCTGTTTTCCTAAACCTTTTAGTGCATCTCAGAGTATGACAAGTGATAATGTCTCATATCAATAGTGTTGTGGCATATTTCTTAACAAAAGGCACAGAACAGACCAAGGAAACCTCAGAGGGAAGTGGCTGTGTGTAAGGCTAAAACACAAGGCTTAACCCTCTCATGGGAAAGGGGAGACAAAGGAAAACACGAAAGAACATCTCTGCAAGGTAACAGAAAGAGAACATAACAATTCTCCATATTTCATACAGTCACAAAGCCCACAAAGATGCATAAAAACACACTGAAAAAAATTTGTAGATAGCCCAGCCTGTCCTCTTACCTGTGTGTGTTGCTCACTAGTTTCCCCAATGTTTCACACCAGAAAGGGCTGCTGGAGTGTAAAGGAGCTGCCTGCAGTTAGGGTGGAATTTGGCTAAGGACTTCCACCTGATTCTTCCTAACAAGGAATACAGCTGAAAGACTCTTAACACGATGGGTAATTTGCAATTTTAAATGATCAGATGTCATCTGACAGTTTTTTAGCTTTCCTTGATGCATCTGTGTTAGACAAGTATGGGAACACAGGTTGGCTAACTTAAGCTAAATGCTTCAAGGTAGAACACTAGTGAAAAGGAACGTTTACAAAATCCTTTTTAATTTTTTCCTTTTTTTAATCAAAAAGAAATACATGTTATTGGGTCAACACTGAAACTCTGTGGCCTTTATCTCAATTTGGTATTTTTAGAAATTACCTTGGCCTCACTAGGTTGTAGAATGTCAGGGGTAAGAGATCAAGAACTGTAATGCTTTATACAGACAACAAGTTTTTAAAGTCAGCTTTTGCTAAGCATTACAAAACTGTTCTCCCATTACTAAGGCTGTATCTTAAAAATGGTAATCACCACCTGGCATACTCCATCAACACTTAGAAAACCGACAAGATGAGGCTGCACTTTACATTTAGGCAGCACATCAGTAGGGAGGGAATGCATCCATGTGCTAATGTAGGCAGACACATGGAAAGACATAAAATAGTTTAGAGGGCATTATATAATAATTGTTGGCAAGTGTTGGCTTTTTAACAGCAATGGCTTCAGAAATTGGGCAGCAACCCATCAGCCTGCAGGTGCCGAGCGGAGACTAAATTGCTTATCTGTCCCTGCTGCTCAGTCTCAGGAGAGATGTTGTATTGTGTCATTCAACTTGCTGATCTCTTCAGACAGGTTTCTCCAATGACAGAATTTTAGTGCCAAAAGTGTTGGTTTACTACTAAGGAAACATAGGTCCTCTGAATTGATACTTCTGTATGCTGAGCACACAGGGACACCCTTGGGTAGTCACAAGTAGCAACCATTTTCTAATTAATTAATTCACACATCTCCTCTTTCGCCTACATATGTATACATCAGTACTGACATCAAATTGTCTGTTAACTTCATCAGAAGTATTTCCTTTCCCCGAATTTCCCAGGGGCTGTATCAATACCTCCTTCCCTAAACAAAAGTGGCAGGTGGACGTAAAGTGAGTATCAACTGACTCCCCTGTTTGGCATATCTCCAGTGCAGCCAACAGTTCAAAATTGTTATCAAAAGGTCAGAGACTATTCCAATTGACAAGGCACCAAGTCCAGGTGACACTCATCCAGAAGTGCTAATGGAAATGGAGACAGAAATTGGAAAACCTGTAGGAGACATTTTGACAAGCTCAGCTGAGTAAAGATCCCCGAAGGCAGACAAAGGACTAACATAAACCAGTATTTTAAAATACCTAAAAACAAAGAGAGAAACACACAGATATAGATACAAACATCAACAGACAAGTATTTAAGGGTATTTTGAAAATTATTTTCATAGTTAAGGACTATAAAAAGGCAAACTTCTTCAATTTGATATTGCAAGCTGGTGATATGCTTTCAAAAAAATGCAAGTCTCACTTCTTTTGCCACCTCTATATCTTTGCATGCCTTTGCTTTCTTAGTGGGAAAAAACCGCCACAACCCTGTTAGAAGGATCACATTTAATGAAAAAGGGACTGAAAGGGAATTCTGACAGCATCAGATGTCAAGAGCTGATGCCATTCCTTATATATTATTGTATTCAGAAAATCCTACAAGTACTCAGCCAGAGAAAATTCCCTGACTTAAAATCAATACTGAACTAAAGTCCTTTATCCTGCCAGTAATTGCTGCTTGCATGCAAAGCTGCTGCATATACCTTCACTTGGAGAAAAACTAATAAGAGTTTCCTTATATCGGCAGAAAAACAAAGAACTCATATGTCTGCTCTTAGCACTTCTGTGCAGGGGTGGACTGGGAGGGGGTGTTAATGGCCTCCTATCTTCCATTTGAACCTGGAGAAAGGCATGTGAAACAGCTCTCAGTTTCTTCAATGAGCTGCAAATCTCTTAATCACAACTGCCTGCATATGTTGTGTCAACCCCTTGACATGCAATTCCTCATATACCTGCCCAATGTATGTAGTTGCTGAAGGGGATGCCCTGTTACCTTGAGGGGAGGGGGACACGGAACAGACAGACACTTTGACGTGTCAGAACTAGGGGTCAGAATGGAAAGTATCAGAAATGCCTATTTAAAGACAAATTCTTCTGACAAAACCTGATCCGATTAAAACAAAGATGTGAAAATTCTACTGCTTGTCTGACCTGCCCAGACTGCATGAATTTGGAAAAACAGGTCAGGAATCATTGTTATTTCACTCAACCCTATATCACTAAGGTGATATTGATTTGAGGGTAGAACACGATTGCATGTTGCAGTTTCAAGCTCTGACACTCAAGTAGGTGACCTGTCTCTGTCTGCGAGTGGCTCTTTATATTAAGGAATATGAGACAACAAAACTGAATAGGGAAAGAAGAAAAATCTGAGCTTGTTGTGTAACCAGCACTTGCCACCTGACCAGGTGTTTCTTAGAGGAAAAGGGAACCTGGTCTGTACCTTGGTCTGATGGGGCATTTTCTACTACCCAGAACTCTGCCCTACCCTTGCTCTGTTAACTCCAGATCTCTTCATCAAAAGCAGTCCTTTGCACATGACAGCCTCAGTTCTGCCTCAGTACCAATTTTATCCATTCTTCACATCTTGCCAGCTTTACCCTGACTCCTCTCAGCCCTCTCTCTCCTGCAGTAGCAGTAATGCCCCAGGAGAGCTGGAAGAGAGCCATGGCCATTTCCTGGCCCGGTGCTTCCAGGCAGGAGAGAGACCATGGGGTGGGTGGCCGGGCAGGCAGAGAAGGGGACATAGAGCCAGGAAACTCTCAGCTGGTGTGCTGAGTGAGTGCTAAACCTGCTTCACAAGTTCACATCCCTATATGGACATTTTCTTTTTCTTTTTCTTTTTTTTTTATTACTCTTGGATTTCCCATGGCTTGAGTGTTAAAGCATTAATGGCAGTTGTTTAATTAATTAATACTCCAAGGAGGCAGAAGTCCTGCCATGCTCTGAACTGCATTTAGCTGTGTTGACCCCACTCCAGTCAGGCAGCAGACCTGAGCAAGAGCCCAGTGGACTTCACCGAGGCTGTTTCAGGCTGATACACCCAGCAGAGCTCAGGAGCACAGCAGTCATGAGAGCTACCGGCTGCTGCTTAGAGCACATTTCCTTACATGTGCCAGTCAGATCAATATTCACAACAACACTTTTGACAATGTCGATTTAAAACTGTGTTATGGATTTCAGGGACCTGTAAGACCTTTGTAAAGAAGAGAAACCCCTGTGGCTTCCCCAGAAATAATCTTTATCAAAGTTATGTAAGGGCAGGCACATATATTAACAAATCTATCTGGTAACTACTTCTGCGTCAGTGCACTGTATTCAGAAAACTCTGAGGAATGCAAGTAGCAACAACATTGAATAACAAATACCAACAGTAGCTCTATAGCAGCTGCTCTCAGTAGCTGTCAGGAATCTAGAGAGCAGTGGATGAGCGATGCCCCACAACAAAACACGGGGTAACGCCGTCCAAAGGGAGCATTGCTCCATCCTGTTCCTGCAGCACAGGTTTGAACTTTCCTTTACTGCAGTGACACAACACCACTATGAAGTGGTGCTTCACTTAATTAAGTCAAAACTGAGACTACCATGCATATTAATGAGCACCCTAATGAGCATTAATTTTTGATGTTCCTCGTTAACAAGGATTATAAACTATGACAAATTTCTGTTTGACTGAATGCCAAAATTTGGATGAGTGGAGGTTTAGAATTGTAAATCTGCACGCTTCCCCAGGGGATTAGAGCACCATGCAGAAATGCTCTGAAAGCTTGCATGTCAGAGAGGAAATATAAATGTCACAACAGGCTATCATCCACTGCCCTCCTGCACATGTCAGTGGAAATGCACTTGCATCCTTCAAATAGAGGCAGTTCACATTCAAGGAATAAAAAAGAAAGTACCCAAATCTCTGATGGCAAAGATGAATTATTCTGCTCTCACTAAAAGCAATGGACACACTTTAATGTTGAGAGCTGTGTATGAGCAGAGCACTCACACCTGTGAGTTGTGTTTGTGCAAACACTTGGACTTCTGTGCAAGTCTAATAAACATGCAGGTTTGTATCTGTTGTCATGGCATTGGCATGAATAAATTAAGCTTTAGAAGATTAACATCTCTCAAAAAAAGTCTGGCTCATGCAACACAGTTACAAGAAGTTCTAGAGGACAACTAACACCTATGGATATTCCATGCAGATATTTTCGGGGTTGTCCTGTGCAGGGACAGGAGTTGGACTTGATGATCCTTGTGGGTCCCTTCCAACTCATGTGCTATGACACTATGATTCTATTTCTGTGCTAAGTGTTACAAGAGTCTTCCTCAGGCTTCAGCTGCCTCACTCAAGTGACGAACTGTGGGGCTCCACAAGCAAACAGCTCCTCTCAAACATACTCTTGATGTGCCAAGCCACTGTTGCATTTTGTTCATTTACAGCTAATCAAAGTAGCTTCTTTTTTGTTTTAAATTCCTGCCTTGCTTTTGTTCTAATTCTATCACAATCAAGCACCACTTTGAAGATGATAAATATAACATACCAAGCGAGGCTCATCTTCACTTCTGGCAACTCACGGGTTCAGATGGAACAAACCAGTGGTGTAAGAGCTGTATCTGCAAACAAATATGAAGAAAATGGCAAGCAAGAAAGAGGAAAGCTGCAAACCCAGGGGAGCCTGCACTGCTGCCTCCACCTGTTCACTGCTACACTCCACCTTACCCATGTAACCATCCTGCAAGTGTGTGATCCAGACTGGGACTCATGTCATAATCCTTGTAACTAAAACTTGGCTTTCATAAAAAGTCATGTTTCATAGTTATTTCTATTTCAGGATATTTAAAATTAGCCACTTCCTGAGGGGTTTCCGTTTATTTTTTTTTCCTCAGTATTTTCCTCCAAGCCTTTTTAAAATCTGTGCTGAAATTTTGTTGTGTTAAAATCTGGTGTTCAGTAAAGAAATGCACTAATTTTAATAAATTTTGAAAACTGTATTTTTTTTCAAATGAACAAATTCAGTAGCGTTGATATCCACTCCCACCACCAAAAAAAATATAACCCAAACAAACAAAGAACCCCTAAACAACACAACTTTCAAAAAAAAAACTGCTTTCCTTGAGTGAATGGCTGGGTGGGTATTTGGCATCCACAAGGTTACCCATTTCATCAAAAAGCACCTGCAAAACTGTGTTCACTTCTCTGTACTACAACTGCAGCTATCAAAAACACCCCACAAAAGCATTTGCCTGTCACTTAATTTAATTGATTTTACTCTGTCTGTACTTGAATAGATTCCCTCCCCTTACTGCTCTCCCTGCTGTTAATAAATTAGAAAATGGATTTTAAAAAACCCCACCACTATCCCCTCTATACATCAGCCAGTCCAGAATTGCCAGCTTTTTCTCTGTGATTGTTGAGACTTTAGTCAACAGAAAATTTCTGACACTCACACTAAACTAACCTGGATGTTTTATACCTGCTGGGAATCCTACACTCCTGTCTCCCCAGCTGGGGAAGTGAAAATAATGTTGGCCTTTGCCAGTGATCCATCACAAATTTTCATTTCTATTTTCAGTTCACTTTCTGTTGGTATGTCTTTGATTTCTGCTTTGATGTTGTTTCCAATAATCAAAATAACAAATCCAGCTTTTTACTGACATCTTTCAAAACTATCTTCAAATTACGACAGTTTCAGCATCACAACAGGACGATTCAGAAAGACCTTCCATTAACGTATACACTGTGGGATCTCAGTGAAAAGGAAAATGGATTAACTTACAACTGTTTTTTAGGTCGGGAAGGTAATTGTAATTGAAAAATAAGATAATCCTTATTCTTCTGTCAAAGTAAATAACAACTCGGGATTTTCAAGATCCCAGGAAATCGCCCAAAACACCATGCAATCATCAAAATACCACATGTTCTTATTGCTTGGAAGTACCATTAGATCTAGTCTCAAAAAAAAAAAAAAAAGGTAATGTTTTAATCTCAATTATCTCAATTAACAGACTTGTACTGTTCAGGACAGCTCAGAAGCTCAGGTGACCTTCACCTCTGCCAACACATGTAGGAATCCAACTGAAATTCGTTAGTTCACACATGTCAGGAGTCAGGGGCAACTTGGGAAAAAAAAAAAAACACAACAGAAAGACTCAACAAAACCCAAAACACCAGCCCTGCACTTTGGACAGGCTCACATCCACAGACATGAACACACACAAAAGCAGACCAGCTGCTAGATCAGGTGTCTGCTTCTCACAGTTGCCCTCCATGAAAGAGAAGTAGTGAGGGCACCAGAACAGACACTATCCTGTCACTCCACACTTCAAAATCAATCACTGTCTGTCACAGCATGGAAGAGCAGGGGCCCACATCTGCCCAATGCTGCACAGAGAGAGGGGATGAGCTGACCTGCTGGGTGCCTGTGAGGCCTTTTCCCAGGGGAACAGCTCTGCAGTGTGACATTGGGAAAGGTGATGCAGGAGTTACAGAGAAATACAGGGAAATGACAGGAATCACCCACTGCCTGAGAGAGGAAGGCAGCCTGTTCCCCTCCACAAGCAGCTCTGCAGGGACACATCTGCAATAGCACTGTAAGCCTGAAGCAGAAGATGCCCTGTTGTCCTTTCCCTGTCCCTGTCCCTTTCCCCTCTTCCTCCCTCACCTCCCCAATAGGGCTCAGGTCCAGCATAGCCCAGCAACAATGAGCAATAAGGTTATACACAGCTGGGTTGGCACTGTATGGATCAAACTGGCTTTTGTGAGCCAGCAATGACGGGTTCAGTGGTGCATTCCTGACTCCAAGCGTATTCCCATTGAAATCTGCCACCAGGCTGCCAGGGCAAGGAGAATAGGATCAGTATCAAAAGCTACTGTCATTCTCACCTCACTCCATTTAAATACATGTTTATGGGTAGCAGCACAGGCTTTTTCTTTATGTAGTCACTGAGAGGACACAAATAAACTTTAATGAATATTGCCACAGTCCAGGTCAATAGATAAATGATTCTGTTATTTAACATAGCTGATTTAACATTAGTGATTTCTAAAAGCAGAAACCCACATTTTGTGCCTCCTATTCATGAACAAAGGCTACAGTGAAATTTAGCTTGATATGGGTTGGGTTTTGTGAGTTAAAGGGATAAACTCCATTAATTTTCTGCTGATAAAATGTTATTTGAACCCATTCTATTGTCTACTTGTCAAGATCTCCAATTCCTTTTTTCCCTGTTACTCCCTATCTGTGCTACAAGCCACATAAAACCAAAGCTAGGAAGTAGAATATTTTCTTTATTGCCTGTTGATAAACTGGCAGTGTGCAGGGATTGCTCCATACAGCCTATTCCACACAAGCAACCCCACAAGTTGCTGCTGCTGTGCTACCATGACTTTCTACAACAGGATTGTAAGAAATGCCCCAAACTTGCATTCATTCCAGTTTTCAAGCAGTAAGATTACCCCAATCTAAAGAATCACCACCAGACTTTCATAGAAAGTGCAAATTGTTACTTCCTTCTAAGCTAAAAAAGAACATTTTAATGATTACGATATTCTGCTTTAACACTTCTGACCAAACAGTTGGGCTACTACATGAGACCACTGGGAACCAACCCAAAATTGATTTATGTGGTTTCCCTTGCCAAGCTGAATGACAAGCTGAAAACTGAAGTAACCAATTATGTTTTGAAAATAGTTGCCTCAAATAGTTGCCTTTTGAAAATAGTTCCTCAGTCCTTAGTTTCCTTAATTATGTAGAGCATAATTAAGAAAGAGCAACACTCCTCCATTTTGGCAGACACAGTGCAGACAAAACCACCTCTATTAAAAAAAAAAAAACTCAAAAAAAAGAGAAGAATATAAAGCCAGGACTCTGCTAGTAGAGGAGAATGCAGTTTGCACCTCTGTCAACTTGTTGATACATCAAAAATATTAGTTAAGAGTGAGAAACTAATGTAAGGAAAAGAGGATAGAACAGCCAAGGTGAAGACAAGGAAATAGAACAATTTCACAAAAATAGTTCTGAGTGCTTTCCCTTATTTAATATACTTAAGGTTACCATTAAGAGTGTGCTAATGAAAAATCATTAGGTGATGATATCAGGTTAGGAGACCTGATCAATACACAAAGGAGGAACCCAGTATCATGCAAGAAGAACTACGAGATCAAAGCTGAACATCAAGCATTTAACAACCACACAGTTTTTGCTGTAAAGTGGAAACTCTTGAGAGAATTGAGGAGGAGAAAGACTTGGGTGAATGGCTATAGACACAGCAAACACAGTGCAGGTGTGCATCAACCAGCTTCAGCAGGGACACAGAGGTACTAGTGCAACTCTGCCAGCACTGGAGAAAATCCAAGGCTGAGAACAATGATTTTTGTCATTAAAGTTTGTCTTTACGTTTGTCATTAAAGAAAACTTCTTGAAGATAAATGTTATTTTTGGGTCCAAATGAATGGCTATGTATTGACCAAAACCTGATTAAAGAGAAAAACTAGATGGGGAAAATAAGTATCAGAGAAAAACTTTCTGCAACAGTCTTCAAACAACAGAAACAGCAGAAAAGGAAGGAGTCTGAGTTTTATATTTTTGTGAATGGGAATATTTCCTGTGACATGAACGGAATTACAATTCCCTGCACTGGTAGACTGCTGGACAATTCTCTGGGAAGCACTTCCCAGCCCAGTGCTCTTGTGCTCACTTGCAGGAGTCACCTTGAGCTGGATGATTCTGCAGGATTAAGGCCTAAGGGAATTCATCATATTTAATATTAAAGACTTTACTTTGACACAATTTCAATTGACTACAACAAATCAAAGCAAACTCTGCAATAAATGTCTTCATAATGCCTTGTGCTGGAGCTGTACTGTGAAAGTCCAAAATCAATAAAAACAAAATGGTGACATATGTTTGTATTATTTGGAAAGCTAAATGCATGCAAGGGATCTGTCACTGCAGGATTAATAGAGTACAAGATGTTCTGTTTGTTGGGCATCTGATTGTCTGTCTCATAATATGAATTTTGAAATAGCTAGGGATTTCTGCTAGTGCATTTGCAGGTTTATGCTGAATTTCATATTAACAATAAATCATCCTGTATGTATCGTTCTCTTTTTCAATTTACTGCAACATAACTTCATCAATCCACATGGGGAATAGGTCCATACGCATAATGAGTAGAAATCTGATAATAAAATATTAAGACAACAAACCAAAAACATTTGAAATATTAATACTAAGGCTCTAAAATACCCCTCATTGCTATTCAGCCTACATTTGGTGTGCACATACCTCTTACATGTGGGTGGTGTGACAACAGGAGAGTGCCAAGTAGCCTGCTCTAATGACTGCAAAATAATCTACTTGAAATTAAGAAATCCATTTAACAATGATGTAAATGACAATAAGATGCATTCCACTGTGAGCTGAAAGACGTTATTTTTACTCCAGTTGGTAGGGTTACCTTTGACCAAGTAATTATTAACTACCTTAGGTCCTTTTCTATACACTGAGTGCTTCACAAAACGAACGGGAGTGTGTTTGTGGAGACTGATCCTTGGCCACCTCTGTGTCTGTCCTAATGAGGCAGAGAATTCCTGACACAGCAGGGTCCCCGTGGCGCTGGAAGGCTGCACAGCCAGTGCTAAGCCTGTGCTAAAGCATTCCCTTGATTTCAAGCACCCCTTTTCAGCAGACATTGAAGCACATGCTTACATTGAAGCACATGCTGACACACTTGTCAGCAATGGGAACTCTGCACATGCCCATGTACCTGCCTGAAATCAGGGCACTTACTTGTGCCCTCGCCTTTTTGGTATGTCCTGCAGATCTAAATACTGAAGCCTCTGGAATTCATTCCAGTCTTGGATTCAGTCTTCAAATACATATATATTCAAAACCCATAGGCAAAATTTTTTCAAAATCAAATGCTTTTGGTATCCCACAAAATACAGCTCTCCCATCCCATGTGTCATGCAAACAGGCTCATGAATTGAGTAATTCTCCTCAGATAACCAGGATCATATTTACTTAACTGATGTGAATAGACAAAGGAAAATACACCACTTGCTCAATGTGTGCAAAATTTATGGTATGTAGCTAACATAACGTGTTTAACAATTTTATCTAAGTTTCAATCTAGGACAAAACAAATATGTTCACATAATCTCAAGCAATATTATAGCAGTTGCCTGCAGTAAGCGATTTAAAGTTTTAATTAATCATTAAATACACTGTACACATACAGGTTTATCTTTTTAAATAAAAATATGCAGAACTTCCAGAGTCATTAACAATTTAATAAGCTGTTTAAACAAGAGAAGTCTTTGAAATGCTTGATCTGTGCCTATGACTTCTAAGCATCATGCAATAATTTATCGTTTTCACAAATTGCTTGTCAGCTGGACAAAAAAATCTGTTCTGCAATTACCTCCATTCTGAAAAGTGTCTGTATAATCTTTGTATCAACAAGTACAATAGGTATACAGAATCAGGTCAAATATATTTTTCACTGAGAAAATGTTAATTAGCCTTACCCTACGTCATTAAGACTTGCAGAGAACCCAAGGAAAAATGTTCTACTGCCAGATCATAGGGCTGTAATATCTACATTTTATTTGCAATAACATAAACAGCCAACAGCAATAATAACCAAGTAGAACATACCAGACTTGACAGCATAAAGTCAATTGTGGGACACTGCTCATGCAACTCTAGGTTGCCAAAAGGTCATCATACATCTTTGCCTGTAACTGGGGGGTTATTTACCTGGGCATCCACTAATCCACCAGTTTTACCTCCAACTTAGGCTCGATTTTTGCCAAAGGAGGGTGAATTAGTAATGAGGCTGACCTTCAGCAACGCAGAGCCATTTTAGCTGTCCCCTAATTGAGCTAGATTGGATTAGCATGTCACAAATTTGCTATATACGTGAAACAGCACATGTGCAGCTCAGGGCTCCACTTTCCTTGACTGGGTATTATGCAAGGAACAGAGGTAGGGAAGATTCTCTCTAACTCCTACCTGAATTCAGTCGCAATTTGTCCCATCATATTAAGTTTGTGATGAATGCACCAAATGAACTATCACATACATACACATGAGGGAGAATCCACCAGTGACCTGCACCAAAAACTCCTGAGTGTCAGGTTTGTCTTTGCTGCCTTCCCACAGTAACCTAGAGCCATAACAACAGAGTCTGTGGCCTTCAGTGAAAAACTCCTACCAAGAATAACAGCAGTTTAATGAACATTGTGACTAAAGGCACCTGCTGGGCCATAATTTGACACCTGGCTCTAGGTAGTGTCAGAGTAGAGTCATTATGTAAAACTGAACCACTGAGAAGTCCAGCTGCAGCTTTGAGACTAAGCTGAGAAGAACTGCACTGTGGAAATCTGATCAGCACCATGACCAGCCCCATCTGCCTTTAGCATCTGAGTATAACCATCCAAGAAATTTGCCCTGTAGCACTCCTCTGCTCTAACAGGTAACCTTTTTATAGCTTTCCATTATTGCCACATAGTATTTAGTCAATAGAGGGAAAGTCTTACTGCATTTGGAAGTCTAATACCAGTCTCTGAGTGCTTCTTATGAAGACAGCTGACAAATAGCCATTACTGGTTTACATGGAGATTCACATTCTGGTTTTACTGTATTTTTAGTTATTTAATTAATATTGTTAAGGAGAAAAAGAACTAATCTAAAATTTGCCACCATTGATTTCAATATCCAACTCCTGCTATGCTAAGTGAAACGTACTATGGAAATTTCTGAAAAGAGTGCAGTGATTAATCTCATCCAAATTCATGACTTCAATACACTGCACTCACAACTTAATAATTCAGTCCAAGTTCTATTTTCTGAAATAGTTTATAAAACATTGTTTTATAAGCAAAAGTTTAACTGTTTTTTAACTGCACAGGCCATAATGGTGCTTGTCAGGACTTGCTGGTCTCCAAATACCCACACTGGTACCTCACCTCATTCCCAAATCATTACAGCTCATTCCAAGAGTCACATTGCCTTATTTTATGTTAATGACATATGAGAGTGCAACACAAGTGACCTGTTACAGCAAAGAAACTGGAAAAATTTTGGTTTTGAACATGCAGATCTTACTTGGGTTGTAAGAAATCACATTTTCTGTGTTTCAGATATTTTTGAAAGATCTCTGAAGACAATGTCATGCTTAATAGAGATGTTTGTTCTTAATTACCTTATACATTTTTGTTCTAATTATATTGCAATTGATTCACAGTGTCTCTGGACATTATGAACCATTTTTTTTCACTACACATTATGCCACAATCTCTCATTAATATCACTGAGATATGTGTAAGCTTCAAAAGCCAGTGAGCATTTGGCTGGATTAGGACAACTTGACAAAAGGAGCATTGAAATAGATTTTCAAAAGAAGACCTGTAGCACTTAGCACTGCAGTGGCATGTTGTGCATTATTTGCATTGCCCTGCTGAATCTTAACCACAAACTTCATGGAATATGATTTCCTACAGAGGAATATGAGCATCCATTTTACTTGTATACATCAGAATTTTGACGCCAGCTGAGGATTTATGTTTTCTGAAGAAGCAAGGGAAATAATTCCAGCTGGGTTGGAAAGGTAAAGCTAAACCAAGAGAGACAGAAGCAAAGTACTGCATCACCAACGCAGTGACATCTACTGAACAGATTGAAATGGGTTAGAAAAATAAATGGAAGTCTGAAAGCACAGTGTGGAGCTATGGATCCAGGCCCTTATATAAGAGTTATACCATACAAAGGAAATAAAACATCATTTGACTTACATTCCTCACCATGCCATCCATTACAGTGGTGTTGCCAGACAAGAGCTAGGACAGATTTAACCCCATGCAAGTTGTCTTCCAAATGCCAGTACATAAATTATGATATTCTGTCCCCATCTGAACACTCAAGTGGCACTGAAGTGGATATTTGTGCCTCACAGTCTCACTCTTCCACCAATATGCAGAAATGGCAATCCTCAGGCACCCACATTTACAAATTAAGCAAACATTATTCTGCAACAAATGACTACACACTTGGAAATTATTTTAAAGCAATCTGAAAAAAAGCCTACAGGGGTTCTACAGATTTATTGCAAAACAAAAACAACATTAAACCACAAAACAGAGAGAAAAAATAACATCATTTCCCATATGTTCAATGTGCGAAATGGATATACAGCCCTTTAGGTAGCAATAGTAATAAAGAAAAGTCATCTGGGTCAAATGGCATATTTCTATTTATTATTAGCATTATTTAAACTAGACTTAAGGTGTACAGAGTGCTCTAAAAACAAATAAAAAACTGACAGATCCCTTCCCTTAAAAACATACAATCTGCAGTAGGAGAATCAAAGCATAATAACTTTTAAGTTTTCACAGTGAGGAAAAATGTCACAACAAAAAACCACGTTTCAAAGTTTTTGGCTGTGAAGTGAAAGGCTAATTTAAGGTTTTTTCTTTTTATTACAGACAAAGCAGCAGTCTGGGTTCAGATGGGCTCCTCCACTAACACAGCTGAAGCTACAAACAGGACTATCTCTAATACTACCAAGCAAACATAAAACAACAAGAAGCCCCATAAAACAAAAGAAAGCACAGATCTCATTTATTGGGTGCCAGCAGTGCACTATATATATGTATTTCAGAGGAGCTCACGTGGAGTGAGGCAGAGTTTCAAGGCAAGGCAAGTCTCAGATGATCCCCCATTGTTAAACTAACACAGAGTATTTGATTAACCAACTGTCAGTATTTGCTACAAAAAGTGCCAAGTCCTGACTGGTTTTTTTCTCGGGGTATTGGTTGGCTCACACCTGGGAATGATCCCTGTGTCCCCTGTCCTTCGCCCTTGGCCCTGAGCAGCCACGCTCCTGCTTCCAAGAATTTTGTGAACACACTTTGAGTTTGCTCCTCATCACAAGCCAACCTGAACCGGGGTGTCCCCTGCGCGTGGTGCACCCCTGAAGGAGCCCTCGTGCTGAAGGGGGTCACAACAGGGCACAGAGCCTCTTCAGCACAAAGGGACTAAATGACAGCAGGAGGTCTGGGGGCTGGAGACCTCCACAAGTGTCATATGTTGAAACTAGAAAAGTATATGCAAGAGCACTTAACTGCTCAATTATCAGGTCAGGCTTTGCTGAGTGAGCCTGACACAATAAAGCCAGTCGTCCTGTCTGTCTGTGTTGCAAGCAGATTCTCTTGCACACAGAGTCTATATAGAAACTAATCTCTGATGCTCCATGGCATAGCAAGAGTAAAGGAAATCCAGAATGAATAGAAGTGTTACAGTTTCACTATAAGAAACAAGGCACATGGACTGCTAGGGAGAAAGTCTGGAGGAATTACAGATACAGAATACTTTTCTAGATCTGTGTGACATATATATATAGTATAAAGGGGCACATACATGTATAAATACATAAAACCAAAATTACATACTAAAGCATTCCTCTGCTGTTTTTTCTTCCACCTTCATGTTAAAACACAATGCACAAAGAAATAATTTACATTTACAGAAGTGCCATACATAAAAAATGATTAAAACATTAAATCTTTCCAAATAGAGGAGATGTACAAAATTAAACTCAGCATTTAGTGTAGGGGAAAAAAAATCCCTCAGACTAAGCTTACTGATATGGAGAAGACCAGCTTTTAGGTCTTCTAACTGATTTTTTTGGTATCATCATACTTTTGTCTGCCTCGTTATGATCCTCTCCTCAGCATCCTGCATTAACTATTCCACACTACTGGAAACATCACCTCCAGCCATGCTCACGGGTGCTGATTTTATTTCTCTCAGTAATTTCTTTAATGTTTTGTGTGACTATGGTATCCAGTATTTCAGCTCAGATTTACACAACAACTCTGCTATTTCCTACATGCAAGTGCATTTCTCCAAATTGGATTTCTGAATATAATGCAAGAACATTTTGCTTACAAAAAAACCTTGTTTATTAGCAACATAAAATTGTCAGTTGTTTATGCCCCACTTGTAAATACTGAGCCACATTAACATAAACTTGCCAAATGGAAGGTGGGGGGGAGAGTGGGCTATTTTCCTTGCAATCCTTCAACAGGAGACCAAAAGAATAAATAAAATCAAGCATGGTGGGAAGTTACTTTTCATTCTTGTAATTCATTCCTGGCTCCAAAGAGGAGACACATGGCCTGGAGGACATGAACGTGCCCAGCTGTGGCCAGAGTCTCCTTATTTACTGCCCTGAGACCCAGCCACGTCTGCCAGCTTGACTTTACAGGAGAATGTGTTGGCTCATCTTGTGAAAATATATTGTCAGGTTATATATTTTCAGTGCTGTCTACCCTCCTTGTAAGATTCAAGACCTAATCAATCCTTTATGTTATAACCAGGTGTAAGTCATAAAGGGGTTGTTATTACAAAATTTTATAGAGTGAGGTGCTTAGGTAGTCATGCGGCACAGAGGTTATAACAGCCACTGTGCCCTCATGTTTTCAGGTACTGGTATCAAGATTTCTACCTACTGGTCAATTTTAAATATTTTCCATTATTCTGAACCCACTAGTTTCAAATTCTAGAGTTACCTCTGCTGTTGGTTTAAAAGATAAAAATTCTTCAGCCACAGAAAGAGCCAAATAAGACTCACCAGGATATTTCAGTTTGGAGGCCAAAGCTCACTGTTGACACATCGTAGCACTGAATCTGAATTTGCACCTCTGTTTTGGAGAAATGAGGGTAGTTATTAGAGTAGAATTACAAAGAATCCTTTGCAGACTGTGCAATGTTTAAAAGGTCAGATTACAAAGACAGTAATCCAGTCTTAAAATGAAAATCTGAAGCAAAAACAAAATACGGCAGTTCAAAATATATGTGTGGACCTTGTTGTGGAGTCACCAAAATGTCAAGGCAAAAACAAGCAAATCCTAACTAAATTTGTATAAGCACCCTGAATTCATACCTATTTCAGGTTAACACCATTTTTTCAGTTTAGCTTAAAACACTAGAGTATATATAACTGAAAATGTGAAGGCCCATATAGACTTACCTAAACTCATTTCACCACCAAATAAAGTTAAACAAATGCAATACATTATTGGGTTAAACTCTTCTTTTCTTTGAGAAGTATGAACTAATTTTATAATTTAAATTTTTATAATTTAGTTTAACCCGTGATTTGTCTTCCCATTCACTCCCTGCACTGAAACATCCCACCTTACCACTCAGCTATAAACTGCATGACCCACTTATATTTCTTGTAACACTCGGCTCTTTGAAAGCTGTTCCCTACCAAATTGCTGAACAGGCCCATGTCCTCTGCCCAACAGGGAGGAGATGGAAGCCTGTGGTGGCCACCGGGGAGTGACAGTGCTTGTACAGTGCAGCACTGCTCACCCAACGTGTCCTGCATGCCCACTGAACCACACATCCCAAGGAGTGACCCCAATGACTTCACTCGCTAAACAATTTCCAAAGTCCCTGGGTTTAAAACCCAAACGGATTCGCTCACAACTGGATTTTGTATGCACATTGGGCATCTGTCATTGGCATTCAAGCTGTGCTCTCTCAAATTTCCTGCAGTAGTCTGTGCTCCTCTCTCCAAATTCCAGCAAGTCACTACCTTCAGTCCTGCACAGCAAGCCCCATCTTCAGTGGCGTCTCACTCTGCTATTTTTGTCCTAGGTGATTCTACCTCCTCTGTAATTTGTCAAAGGAGTTGTAAATCAAAGGATCCAGTTCCCACCCCCACAAATTGAAAAAAAAAAAATTAGGGCAAGACAAGATACCAGGTATCCACAGTGCTATTACTATTATCTTGATAAAATAGCAGGGATACACATTCTGCCTGTCACAATTAAGGTGATAAATGCCTGTTTCTTTGAGGCTTGTTTGGAAGTCAATTATGCAGATTATTTCTAGAATACAGACAGATGGTGTTTTCCCCCATATGAGACAATCAAGTTGAACTTTGATATGTGCATAAAAATACTGTAATTTGTCAAGCTCCAATGGGGCCATTTTATCACAGATAACCAAAAGACTATATGGATTTTTGTATTTGCCTCTTTTCGATTAACACAGCCTATGTTTCTTTTTATTCCAATTTTTTTTAATGGAGTCTTTGCTATGTTTCATCTTGAATCCAAATATTGATCTTTCAGTTTAGTCTTCAGGTTTTGATTAACGCAGAAGGTTGCCAAGTGAACGGCTTTTTGTTTGTTTTCTGTTAATTCTTTTTTTATTATTCACTTGCTGCAGTAAATCTTGCTCTTATTGTCCAACCACTGAAAAGAAAAAATGGATTGATTTGAGCATCTAAATAATTTACAATGCAGAGCTTTTTAAAAAGACTGATGCAATGTTGACCTTCATTTTTGCCCCTTCTTCTGTTGACAATAGAACATTTTTGACTGACTTGAAAGGAAAGAAAGGAAGAAGACTGATTTTGACATGTTAATCATGGTTTAATTCAACAAAAGCTTTAGAAAATGAGTGTTTAGTAAGACATGTTTTTTAACAAAAGAAAAGTAAGCTGTTGTAAGTATGAGAATTATTATAAATATTTTTCTTGTAATTTTCATTCTGTATCAGGCCAAATTTCATGCTCCTATTTAAAAACCGAGGTATATTTATTTACTAACAAATGTTCTGATGGCCTAAATTCCTCT